>NC_044322.1:250450379-253242015 GCF_007399415.2 Gopherus evgoodei | reverse complement strand
ATGTAGAATCTGTTTGGCCCACACAAGGTTGTGCTGAGGTTTATGTGGCCTTCCTGTGTAATAAGGTTGGGCACCACTGAACTAAGGCATTAAACCTGTCTGTTAAATCCCACTGTAACAGTATCCTGCTTCCCCCTTTCTCCAGCCAGGCATTTGAATTCTTGAAGGTGATCCCGCCCTCTGGGCCAAGCTCCTGAATTTCCACTGAGATCATCCTTTGATCTGTAGATGTTAAGATTGCTCATTATTCTCAGATCAACCCAACAGGAGAGGAGTGGTTTAACACTGCTAACAGAAGCATTTCATGATGCAGGTTGACTCAGAGCTGCCACTGCCTGGGACCTGTAGCTATTGTCAGGATTGGGTCCATGTGTGTTTGTTATTGCCGAGTAAAAACATAGGTCAGTGCAAAAAGTAACTTACAGTCCGTTGGTACTGGTTGCGTGGTAACTGGGGACTCTTCTGGGCAAAGGGCGCATGGGGCTGCTTGCATCAATCGTCTAGCTATGAAGCCTGCTGGGGGGAGAGCAGAGGTGAGTATTACCAGAGTTGTCTTTGAACTTGGCAGTGCTCATGGAGAGCCTCAGGCTGGATGTGTTTGAACAAGAAAAGAGGAGGAGAATGAAATCAGGAAGAGGTTAGCAAGGAAGTTAGAGACATGGTTTTTTTCCATGTGTGCGCATGTCTGTCTGTGTGTTTGCATGATTGTGAATAAACATGTGCACAAGTTTTCTGTAGCTGTTTCCCTGTGGATGACTTTGTGTTGATGTCTCTGCTCTTGTGTGTCATGTCGGTATGAGCATTCAGGTGTGTGCGTATGGCTGTTCAGACCAGAAATGACACCAAGAAGCAGCTGGTGAATATCTCAAAAATAAAATAAAGAAACCTTAAAAGGAAAATGTTGCACCACAACTTTGCCAGGGCTGGCGCTTGCATTTAGGCGACTTAGGCGGTCGCCTAGGGTGCCAGGATTTGGGAGGGCGGCAGACTGCGGCAGGTCCACCGGAGCCGCGGAACCAGTGGACTGTCTGCAGGAACGCCTGCGGGAGGTCCACCGGAGCCGCAGGACCGGCGAGCGGGTCCTGCGCCTAGGGCGCAAAAAACCCTCGTGCCACTCCTGAACTTTGCATTATGTTCGGGGGGACAGAGAGGGTCCTATCTATATGATCTTTGTACCTGTATTCTGTTCCAATATGCCCATGTTCATAACGCTTCCAAAGCAATTATAACCAGTGCCTGTCTGAAAGTAAGCCCAAGCACCCAAGAACCCAGCATTCCCAGTGGAGGAGCTGTGGAACACACACCTTACAGACCACTGTTACTTTCCCAGTGGCTGTGATGTCATAGTTTTTGGTCTGAATTTCCTCATGTAGTACATCACTGAGGGAGGAGGAAAGGTGTTACACAGGCCGGGCCTGTGCACCAAAAAGTCTTTGGAGATGGCTAGCAATGAACATCTTGTTTAGTTTCAGCATGATCTTCCTTCACTCCACTGAGTACAGAATCCCCTTTGTGTGGCATGGGGGTGAGGAATCTGGCAGTTTGTCAGAGGCACTGTTATGTGTAAGCCACCTCCTAGCACTGTCTGGTGCATTGTGCCAGAGTCAAGGGCCAAGTGTTACCTGTCTGTTTGACTGGATGTCACTCCTCCATAATGTGCCTGTAGTCAGTGATGTTTTCTCAGTGGAGTGGCTGTGCACCATGTCCTGTAATTACACCCTGTGAGACTTCCCAGGGTTAATATTAAATCACAGCCTATGATTTTTTGATAGCAGACTTAGAAACTGTATTACATTACTAGGAGCGAGGGAAGGAGGCTGCATTCTCCTGTTGGGGCAGGGACTGGTTTTCATCATGGTTCTGTCATTGAGATAAGAGAGGAAAAACCAACAATAAAGAGTGTTTATAATAGGACCTCACTTGCTGCCTTTTTCCCTCCCTGCCATGGTTGTGGTGCCAAGAGATCCTGTTGTGGGAGCTACTGATCAGTGAGGGCATCAGAGGTGAAAGAGTTAATTCAAAACAAAAAGTGGCTTGCAGGTGTCCCTGCTGGTGCTGCTGTGGCCCAGCCAGGGGATCCTAGGGAATTGTGTGCACACGCACTATAGATTGTGTATGCTACTGTTTCCTTACACAATCCTGTACCCACATCCATGCACCACACACACACTATCCCCACACTCTGACGTATACACATGCTGCTCACACAGTGCACCCCTTCCCATATACAACCACAACCATCCACCCATATGCCCGTATAAACATTCACATTAACGCATACAGAAGCACACCCAATGCCAATACACAGAGCAATTCCACCTCTCCCCCATACAGACTGCCCCTCCTCCCTTCTGCACACTACATTCCTGCATTTACTATTGAATACATACCATATTTCTACCTACATACTGACACGTGCTCCTCCACATTCTTTCCCAGAACACAGATACACTCCCTGCTACACTATCTCCCTACACATTTCCTGCCATTCACTCAAACAGGCACCACATGCATACCCCTCCTCATACATGCATGTACCTACACATTACTGGATCCACAGAATTCCCACACGTGCATGCTGCTCCCCTGCACATGCCCTTGCCCCTGAAAGACATGCACACGACAGACACTGCTCAGTTCTGCCAGGCAATGCACATTATACAATTCATTTTCTGTTACAATATTTTTCTCTTCCTGGTTTCTTTGGAGAGCGAGTAATGCTAATGGAAATGAAGGACATTAGCTAAATTAAGATGTGAGTATGGAATTTGCAAATTTCCCTTACATATTTCTGACTGTGCACCTCAGTGCATACCTCCAGTACCCACCTTCTCGGGCTTCTCACACAGGTGTCCCAGTGCACTTCAATCCTGAATTGCTGTCACCTCCAGAGATTCCAGCCCTGGGACTCTTCAGAGCTCTGCCAAAGCACCTCACTCCTGACTTGCAGCACCACATGTTATTTCAGTCCTGCCCCGCCCTTTTCCCTCATACACAAGTTCCCCCCTAAACTACAACTCAGCCTGCTAACGTGGCTTCAGGCTGCATCTGAGTGGGGCTTTTCAGTCATGTTAGGCTAACTTGATTGAGCTCATGGGATTGAAAAACGCATCCTGGTTGTGCATCGAGATAGGGCCGCAAGGTACAGCATTTCTAGCTGTTGTAGTCTTGGCCCTTCCGCTGCTCGGCCAGCAAGTCTCACTCCTGTTCTTCAGCACGCTCTGATAAGTCAGATCTGAGCCCCACATAGCCCTCCAAATGCACCTCAGCCTTGATCAGCCGCACCCTTTGCTATCCCAACCCTGGGCCTCTCCTCATTCAAGAGTGTAAGTTGGGCTCCAGATAATGATATAACAGAATGAAATGTTCATACCTCCCCAAGCACAGGGCTGTAATCATAATGATGATGTTTGTTGATGCCTATTGCCATCCATTCCCAGAATCCCAATTTAGGGGAGTCCATCCCCACTATTTTTAGCATAATGTTCCTCATTTCCCCAGTCTACCCTCCCAAAAAGCCTCTTAGGGTATGTCAGCACAGCAGTTGAAGTTGTGTTTGCAGCGCACATAGATATCCCAAGCTAGCATTAATCTGACAAGCTCCAAACCAACAGCAGTTAAGCTGCAGTTGCATGGGCTCTACAAGCCCCCCGGAAGCACGGGCATTTACTCAGGTGGCGAGCCCGTGCTACCACAGCTTCACAGCCATTTGCACCCGAACTAGCTAGATTAAAGCTGCCTGGAGTATGTATACACACACTGCAATTTACCTCTAACGTCAGTGTAAACATGCCTTCTGTCTAATCTTTTTAGCTGAAGTTACAAGTTGTCTACCTGTCTGTCATCCCAAATGTCTCAGTCTGCACCTTTAAGATGTTGGCAGGTGTGCCAGTGCCCAAAGGCTTTTGGGCACCTTCACAGTTCTAGGCGAAGTCTTTGCTAACAGAGCTAAGGTTGTTATTATAAGTCACTTAAGCATCAGAAGAATGTTGTAGTTAAAAAACCAAGTGTCTAAAAGTCTGAGAAGCCATAATTAAGTTTTGACATTTTGAAAACAGCCTCATCCCTATCCTCACATCCTGCACGTAGCCAACATAACACACATTATTACTGGTTACTAGTTCTTGCACCATGGAGCAGTATGGTGCTCCCATGAAAGACACTATACAGACAAATGACACAAAGGCAGTACATGTCCTAGAGCGCTCACAATCTAGGCTATCAGAAGGCCCGCTGCCACCCATAGGCATTGACTCCATGGGTGCTCCAGGCCTGGAGTGCCCATGGGGAAAAAAATGGTGGGTTCTCAGCACCCACTGGCAGCCTCCCATCAGTGCCTCCCCCTCCCTCCCAGTGCCTCCCACCTGCCGCTATCAGCTGTTCAGTGGTGTGCAGGATGTCTGGTGGGAAAGGAGCAAGAGCTGGGCGCACTTGGGAGAGGTGGCAAGGAAGAGGCAGAGTAGGGCTGGGTCCTTGGGAGAAGGAGTGGAATAGGGTGGAGACTGGGGCGGAGCGCCCCCCAGCACATTAGAAACTCTGTGCCTATAATGCCACCCACAAAGTTAGCAGGGGTACGGCCCTCCTTACCTGTGGATATCGCAGATCCATAGGGAGATCATGCAGAGAGTCTGAGTGTCTACGTGGCATCTCAAACCTCTGTGATACTCATCGGGTGCTCTGTCACCTGCTGTCATGACCTATCCAAAGTGCCTGGCTCAAAAGCTTTCCATCGGGGATGGGGATAGAATTGAAAGCATCTAGTAGTGGGAATTAATGTAAATTACTGCTGGCAGGTCAGCATGAACTTGGGAGAGTTCATATAGGTTTCCAAGGAGATGATACCATGGAGAGTGTCGCTTCCTGCTAGTAACTCCCTTCCTATCCAATCATGTCCACTCTTGACCTCAGCCAAGAAGCCTAATTGTGAGGAATTCATTGTAGACATAAGGTAGGGGTGTGTGTGTTCATTCTTCTGGCAGGGAACCTGGAAGACCTGAGAGCCCCATTTTGAGCTCGACTTCTAAAAACCTGACACAAGCTGGGGCTCTGACGGCTTCCCTGCTGCAGAGCCCTGTGTCTGGACTCCAAAGGTACGTCTAAACAGTAGTAAAAGACCCACAGCTGGATCAGCTGACTCACGATTGCAGGTCTTGAGCTGCGGAGATATATTACCGACCACCTGACCAGGAGGGTGACAGTGACTCTGAAATGCTCAGGGAGATTAGAGAGGCTATAAAAATAAAAAACTCAATAATGGGGATTTCAACTATCCTCATATTGAGTGGCTACATGTCATCTCAGGACGGGATGCAGAACACCTTAAAACACTGCTTCTTTGAGCAGCTAGTCCTGGAACCCACAAGAGGAGAGGCAATTCTTGATTTTAGTCTTAAGTGCAGCACAGGATCTGGTCCAAGAAGTGAATATAGCTGGACCGCTTGGTAATAATGACTATATTATAATTAAATTTATCATCACTGTGGTGGGGAAAACACCACAGCAGCCCAACATGGTAGCATTTAATTTCAGAAAGGGGGACTACACAAAAATGAGGAAGTTAGTTAAACAGAAATTAAAAGGTACAGCGCTAACAGTGGAATCCTTACAAGTTGCATGGAAACTTTTTAAAGACACCATAATAGAGGCTCAAATTAAATGTATACCCCGAATTAAAAAACATAGTAAGAGAACCAAAAAAGTGCCACCGTGGCTAAACAACAAAGTAAAAGATGCAGTGAGAGACAAAAAGGCATCTTTTAAAAGGTGGAAGTTAAATCCTAGTGAGGAAAATAGAAAGGAGCATAAACTCTAGCAAATTAAGTGTAAAAATATAATTAGGAAGGCCAAAAAAGAATTTGAAGTGCTGTTAGTCAAAGACTTAAAGAATAGTAGCAAAAAAAATTTTTTTTAAGTACATCAGAAGCAGGAAGCCTGCTAAACAACAAGTGGGGCCACTGGACTATCAGGATGCTAAAAGAGCACTCAAGGAAGATAAACCCATTGCAGAGAAACTAAATGAATTCTTTGCATTGGTCTTCATGGCTGAGGATGTGAAGGAAATTCCCAAACCTGAGCCATTCTTTTTAGGTGACATATCTGAGGAATTGTTGCAGATCGAGGTGTTTAGATTTTGGAACAAATTGATAAACTACACAGTAATAAGTCACCAAGACCAGATGGTATTCACCCAAGAGTTCTGAAGGAACTCAAATGTGAAATTGTAGAACTACTAACTGTAGTTTGTAACCTATCATTTAAATCAGCTTCTGTACCAAATGACTGAAGGATAGCTAATGTGACATTAATTTTTAAAAAGGGCTCCAGAAGTGATCCTGGCAATTACAGGCCGGTAAGCCTGACTTCAGTACTGGGCAAACTGGTTGAAACTATAGTAAAAAACAAAATTGTCAGACCCATAGATGAACTTAATTTGTTGGGGAAGTCAACATGTTTTTTGTAAAGGGAAATCATGCCTTAACAACCTACTAGAATTCTTTGAGGGAGTCAGAAAGCATGTGAACAAAGGGAATCCAGTGGATATAGTGTACTTAGATTCTCAGAAAGCCTTTGACAAGGTCCCTCACCAAAGGCCCTTAAGTAAAGTAAACTGTCATGGGATAAGTGGGAAGGTGCTCTCATGGATTGGTAACTGGTTAAAAGATAGGAAACAAAGGGTAGAAATAAATTGTCAGGTTTCAGAATGGAGACCGGTATATAGTGGTGTCCCCAGGAGTCTATACCGAGACCAGTGCTATTCAACATATTCATAAATGATCTTGAAAAAGAGGTAAACAGTGAGGCTCCAAAATTGCAGATGATACAAATCTACTCAAGATAGTTAAGTCCCAAGCAGACTGCGAAGAGCTACAAAAGGATCTCACGAAACTGGGTAAATGGGCAACAAAATGGCAGATGAAATTCAGTGTTGATAAATGCAAAGTAATGCACACTGGAAAACATCATCCCAACTATCCATATAAAATGACGGGGTTTAGATTAGCTGTTACCACTCGAGAGAGATCTTGGAATCACGAATAATTATCTGAAAACATCCACTGCAGCGTCAGTCAAAAGAGCTAACAATGTTGGGAAATCACTAAGAAAAGGATAGATAATAAGACAGAAAATATCATATTGCCTCTATATAAATCCATGGTATGCCCCTATCTTGAATATTGCATGCAGATGTGGTCTCCCCATCTCAAAAAAGATATATTGGAATTGGAAAGGGTTCAGAAAAGGGCAGCAAAAATGATTAGGGGTATGGAACAGTTTCCATATGAGGAGCCATTAATAAAAGTGGGACTTTTCAGCTTGCAAAAGAGACGACTAAGGGGGGATATGATAAGAGGTCTATAAAATCATGACTGGTGTGGGTGCAGAAATAAGGAAGTGTTATTTACTTCTCATAACACAAGAACTGGGGCTCACCAAATTAAATTAATAGGTAGCAGGTTTAAAAACAAATAAAAGCAGTATTTCTTCAAACAACGCACAGTCAACCTGTAGAACTTCTTGCCAGAGGATGTTGTGAAAGTGAAGACTATAACGGTTCAAAAAAGAACTAGGTAAATTCATGGAGGATAGGTCCATCAATGGCTATTAGCCAGGATGGGCAGGGATGGTGTCCCTAGCCTCTGTTTGCCAGAAAGTAGGAATGGGCAACAGGAGATGGCTCACTTGATGATTACTTGTTCTGTTAATTCCTTCTGGGGCACCTGGGATTGGCCACTGTTGGAAGACAGGATACTGGGCTAGGTGGACCTTTGGTCTGACCCAGTATGGCCATTCTTATGTTCAATATTTCATGTATTAAAAATTGTCTAAGTGATGAAGTTGTCTGTCCAGTTTACAGTAGCTAAAAAACCAAGTAGGATGGAGGCTTTGGGCCTGATCCAAAGCCAACTGAAATAAGTGGAGGGTCCCTATTGATTTCATTGCACTCTGACATTTAGTTGGGCAAGGATACGTCTCCATGTGGAGCACTGTGACTAATTCTGGACACTTCAACATTAAGAAAGATAGAATGAAGTTTGGAAAGGACCAGAGAAGGCCAACAAAGATAGTTAAGGGCTGAAGATATTCACAAGAATATTTAGCCAAGAAATGAGAAGAGTTAAGAGGAGGCCTGCAAGTGGTATTTAAATTATGCAGGCTACACTGAAAATTGATCAGTCTCCTCCATTTTACCCTGACCCATCACACAAGAACAAGGAGTCACTCCATTTAAGAGCAGTAAATTTACAATCCAATCAATCCTGCAATGGATAGGCTATTGTCAACATCATTAATTCAGTGCCACAGGAGGTCAATGAGGCAAATATCCTGGCTGAATTTTTTAGAAGGCTGGATAATTTTATGACTAATAACATTTACAGCTATGCATACTAAGATAAGAGCTAATTAGCTCTTGTGTTTAAGGGCATAAGCTGATTGCCTGTGTGAGGTCAGGGGGACATTTTCCTTTCACATAAAGCAATACTACTGTAGGTGCTTGAGGGTTCTTTTGTCCTGCCTCCAAAGCATCTGGAACTGGCCACTGCCAAAGCCAGGATATCTGATGGGCTGGACCAATGGTCTGATCCAGGATAATAAACACTAAATTCCTGCATTGGGCTTGCATTGCATGCTGAGGGAGAGCATTATGTATGGGCATAGGGTATAGAGTGGGCAATGCCTGTTCTTCCTTACATGGAGTTAAAGTGCCAATATTGATCTTTAATTGAAATGAGCAAAACTTGGATGAGCTTTTGAACAGCATCTGCAAGCTGATAGGTCTCTGTGCATTGTGTTTAATTCAACAACTGTTGAACTGTTAGTGCTGAGTACATAATTTTCAACAAATAATTTATATAATACATTTCACCTGGGTTTTGCTTAGGGAATATTTATGACCAGAGCACAATCTTCTCAAATGTATTTAATGTTTGACAAACTAGGATCTGTGTTGTTTAGTTGTGATTGGTACATGATGTTGTTTCTGTCTTCTGATTGAATAGGAATCAAGTTTCTGATATAAATGCTTGTAGAAAGTGAATTGAAATTTTGTTTTCTTTGAGAAATCAGAAGTCTGACCTTAAATTAGCAGTTCTCAAACTGTGGGTTGGGACTCCAAAGTGAGTTGCAACCCCATTTTAATGGTGTCACCAGAGGTGACTTAGACTGCTGGGGCCCAGGGCCAAAGTCCAAGCTCTGCTGCCCAGGGCCAAAGCAGAAGCCTGAGGGCTTCAGCTCGGGGGGGGGGGGGGGTCAGGTTATAGGCCCCCTTCCTGGGGCTGAAGCTCTTGGGCTTGGGCCCCCCACCCCACCCAGGGTGGAGGAGCTCAGGTGGGCTCAGGCTTCAGTCCCCCATCCTGGGGTCATGTAGTAATTTGTATTGCCAGAAAGGGGTTGTTTGAGAACCCCTGCCTTAAATTATGCTCTTTTCAATTGTTTGTGCTAGTATAAGTCAGTCACAAACACTTTTGGCAAGCAAACACAACAGGAGCATTGACAGGACCCAAGCAAATTCATTTTTAAATTTAAATTAATATTTGTGATTATTTTTGAAGTAGTCAGTCAGCACTAATAGCTGTACAACTGGTTAAATGTAAGTAGGCAGCTGTGCAGTGTGTAAGGTAATTGATCACGCGGTGCCAGGGGCATGAACATTGTTACTATTGAGGAGCACAAAGCACCTGGCTTGAATTTCAGATTCCAGGTTGCAGTTTGTGACATTGGCCGTTAAAATAAACAACCTCTTTTGACTTTGAAATTGAGCAAAATGGATGAAGAAGCAGTTGAGAAAGACTAACTGTCGAACCCCTTGATGTTTTTGTACTGTCAATTTTATGTGTGCATTTTAATGTCTCTCAGTGCATGATTAAAGTGAACATATTGCCCTCCTGGGCAGGTGTTCTCAACTGCAGCTCCTCACCTGTTCATCAGTGTTGATGCTGCACGGATGTCTTTGGGGAATCAAGCTGAGGTCTGCAGAACCCATATCTTACTGAGCACTGATCTGTCTGGTTGATCAGACCTTAATGTCATCTCTTGTCAGATGGGGGTAGGAGGACTTCTTTGTCCTTAGTAAGTCAAATCCCAGATCATAAATAACCCACATCATATTAGCGTTGACTCTGAGAGGGTTTTTCCAAGGTATCAATAAGGAATCAGTGCAGTCTTTTAATTGCCGTCACATTCAGCCATAGCAACAGCTTTCAGAATCTTACAGAGAGGTTTAATTGTTGCTTTTTATTTTTGGACTGGAAAGGCCTGAGAGACGATGGAAAGCGGGGAGGTTATAAAGCGCACTTACACAAAACTCATTCACCCTTCACTCTGTCCTTTCGTTAGCTGTTTTCTCAGCTTCTTGCCCAAGGGTGCAATATGAATCATTTAGTCTAATTGGCTTAATAAGCAAGAGAGCTGGGCACAGAGAGGGAGGGGACAAGGGAGCATCTGTTGAGCTCTCTGAGGAGCTTTGAAAAGTAGACCAGTTGGCTCATCGTTTCCATGGAACTGCCATGGTTAAATTGAGCTGGCAATGAGTTGAGGGGCTTTGTTGGGTGAGAGTGCTATGTAGGCACTGCTTTGAGGATGTTGGCCAGGTGCTCTTTTGAGTGAGACTTCTCTTGGGTTGGGGTTCGGGTGCTCAGTTGGATGAGGGTGCTTTGAGTAAGGGCACTGACTAGGCCCTTATGGGCAGTGGCATTGAGCAGGCACTCAGTCTGATGTGGGTGAGCAGGCTGGATGCTCTGCTGCGGGGAAAGGAGTCCTAGGGTTTGCACAATATTGGTTGGGGGGGAGCTGTCCGTTGGGAAGGGTAACTACAACTAACCTCCAGGTTCACCAGAGTCCCTGCCACAAGTAATATATCTATCTTTGTCAAAGTCCGATTCAGGACTCTCAATTTGTCAGATCACTCTGTTTTATTAACAAAGCGCTCTGCTAATGCACCTAGATAATGTGTGAGTGCCAGGCTTAAACTGCTTTATTTATACAGATAAAAAGGGTGCAAATTTAACAGGATAACAAAGGGAACAGAACTGATAAGTTTACCTGGGGCTAGACACACATATCTTATTTCCTTCTTAACTCTTACCGATCTCCTGCTAATATCCCACCATTAGCTTAAGTGGACCCATTGTTCCATACCTTACTGTTTCTCTTCCTGACAACTTTATTTCAACATTCCTCATTCCTGCTTAAAGGAACATACAGCATATCTTTAATCCATTCTACTTTCACAATCCCTCCTTTTGGTCAAACTATGCAATGACCAACAATTACTGGGTTCCACATATCAACCGTTCTTTGTCCATCAATGATATTTAAAATAATCATATTAGAACTCTGGTTTGGAGCAACTATCTGTGTGGCATGTCTTACACAATTTTGGACACAACAGGAGATTAACTGAAAACATACAAAAATCATTAGGATTCCAAACAGGATAGTCAGGGCTCCCTGAAACAACTAGTTTCCTATGCCAGAGAAATTGAACAGGTTACTTAGCCACTTCCATAAAGAACTTGGCTCTTCATGGGGAAGATAGATGATCTGTTCTAAGTGGCTAGCGTGATCTATTACCTCACTGGTGTTGTCATGTATATACACATAACATTCTTTTCCAATGAGAGCACAGGTCTCTCCTTTGGCTGCCAGCACTGTGTCCAATACTTGATGGTTCTGTCAAATCACCCCAGTTTCTTTGGCCAGGGCTCTTAAACTGTCTCCGGTTTCATTTGCCATTATTTCAACTACTGCTTGTAACCCAGGAGCCTTTTCGCATGGTGTATTACTCCCTCAAGTGGGATAAAGGAACTGCCAATAGCCTCTTCCCAGGTTAAGGGGCTTATGTTATTTACATACCATTGGGCATCTGGTAAGTCCCTTTTCCACCTGAAATTAGGGAGGCATTCTCATTAGAAGGACCCTAGCACTCAGAATTGTGGGAAGAGTCAGGCGGGATAACAAATACCTGACCAGTTAGCTGGTAACATGGTATAAGCTTTGGTTCCACAAATCCAATGATGCCCTATTAAGGCCAGGAAGGGTCGTTTGCACCCATTTGTCCTATAAGTGTCTGCAAAGGAGGAGTAATATCCCCCAAAGGGCACATGGTCATCCTCCTTCTGAGGAGTGGTGTTATTTGCATGGCATCGAAAGATTGTATTGTTTTCACTAAGGTTACTGTAGGTGGAACATGAGATTGATTTCTCTGTTTGATCATAGGTTGAGAAAAAAAATCATATCCCCATACACAGCCCGCCACTTTTTAGTTTTGTTCAAATAATCCCATACATCACTGGCCCCAATATGCTGAAGACAACTGCTTCTCCCCAGATCCAACCCAGTCTCATTACACACCCAACACCAAATGACCTTTTCCCTCCACCACACTTATCCATTTAGATACATTTATTACCACCGCTTCCCAAGTGTCATTGCTGTTCCATTTTTTGTTAAACGGATGAGGTCCTCCAGTGAGGTGCGGGGAATTGAGTGGGATTGCCAGGACAGGAACACTAGCGTGAGTGGGCTGGGATGTGGCTGCAGACCCAGCAATTAGAAATATTAAGGATCTGAGCTATCCACACTTGCTGCTGGATAAAAGAATTGTCATCGTGGACTCCCCAGACCTTAAGACACCAGCAGCCAAGGAACAGATGCCACCAGAGGCACATGCTGGAGGTAAGGCCCTTCTGGTTCTGACACCCTCAACTGAGGGAACTGCAGTCACGGTTTTACGTCCACCAGGCAGTAGGCTCGCTACTGCTTCTTTTTGGGCCTTGCTTTAGGTCGTCATCTGCTTCTGGCAACCCTTATGAGAGCGTAGATTGTAAGGTATTGCAGGCTGTTCCTCTACGTCGTCTTCTGGAGTCAAAATTGACTCTGCGTGGTTCTGAGGTGATGATTGGTTCGCTGAGGTGATGATTGGTTCACTGCCTTCTTACACTGCAAAGCATGTATCCACACTGCGATGCCAGATAGTTTAACAGCCATCTGGGTTGTAAGCAGTACCTGATGAGGACCCTTCCACTGGGGCTCCAAGGCGTGTTTTTGATGATGGTGCCATACGTAGACTCAATCACATGGCTCGAGGTCATGGCAAGCATCAGAGGTGGGTTCCGTTGGCCAGGTGGCTCGAACCTGTGAATGGAAGTGACTTACAGCTTACATTAGTCCCTTGCAATATTGAAGGAGCGTACTGTGAGTCAAGTTCAAGTTTGGGACTGGAGTAATGGTAGCCACAGCTTGCATAGGGCGTCCCATAACAATTTCAAAAGGACTCAATTTATGCCTTTGGGATGGAGTGGATCGCGTTTCCATAATCCCCAGAGGTAAGGCTGCTAGCCAGCTTAACCCTGTAGAGTCACAAATTTTAGCAAGCTCATTCTTAAGTACACCATTTCATCTTTTAACTGCATCTGTGCTCTGTGAGTGTTAGGGACAGTGCAACAGGAGTGTGATTTGTAATATACGATCCAGGTGTTGAACGAGTTGTCTGGTAAAATGTGTACCCTGGTCATTGGACAGAGTGGCAGGAATTCCCTGGGCAGGCATAATATGATTTAACAAATATTTGGCAACAGACAGTAAGTCAGCCTTGCAACAAGGAAAGGCTTCAATCCAACCAGAAAATAAACATACCATAACCAAAATAAATTCATATTGTTGACACTTCGGCATTTGTACAAAATCAAGTTGCCAATGCAAGAATGGTGCGTGGGGCAGGCCACTTTTACAAATTTACCAATATTGTGGCTTTGGCAAGTGGTACAGGCAGCACAGTGGCGGGCTGCAAAAGAGCTGAAATGGGGGGCCCACCATCCTGCCTCAGTTACAGCAGAGACCATCCCTTCCTTTCCGATATGCGAAACACCGTGTAGCACGGTGGCCAGAGTCGGGTAGAGTGAAAAGGGGGCCACAAAAAGGCGCCAGTTGGCAAATGCCAAAGGGAATCAGGATGTAGAGAGCAACCTTGGGAGCAGGGTGAGGTTAGTGAGGAACGGCAGTGGTATAGAAACAGCAAGGGAACCTAGAAATGCATCTGGGGAAGGTTCTATGGCAGCAGCATGTTTAGCAGAGGCGTCAGCAAATGCGTTACCCTTAGCAACATCAGTATCCACCATTGAGTGGCCAGGGCACTTAACAATAGCTAAGGCAGACGGAAGTAAAACTGCTTACAGGAGAACAGCAATGTAGGGGCCATTTTTAATAGGGGTACCAGCGGAGGTAAGGAAACCCTGGGTTTGCCAGACGGTGCCAAAGTCATGTACAACCCCAAAAGTGTAGCGGTGTAAATGGTGGTGGAGCATCCCTCCACCTAAAAGCAGGCACGGGTGAGGGCAATTAATTCAGCGACTTGCGCTGAAGTCACAGAAGGTAAAGGCGCAGCTTCTAGGGTTTCAGAGCGTGACACTACAGCGTATCCTGCAAGGAGACGACGTTGGTTGTCTCAAACAGGAACCATCAGTGAACAAAACAAGGTCAGAGTTTAGGGAGAGGGACATCAGAAAGGTCAGAGCATGGGACAGTGACAGCAGAGACAGTTGCAAAGCAGTTGTGGGGTTCACCATCATCAGATAAAGGAAGGAGAGTGGCAGGGTTTAACTGAGAACAACGCTTTACGGTGATATGAAGCAGACAGCAGTAAAAGTTCGTACCTGGTAAGGCAGGCGGAGGAGAGGTGGCCTGTGTTACACTGTAGCAGACCTGCGTTACGCTGTAGCAGGAGAGTTTCCACAGAGTGAGGGACCATGAGGGTAAGAAAAGAGTGGAGGACAAGGGATTCAGACATTTCGACTAGGAGCGCTGTGGCAGCCACAGCGCGCAGGCAGGGGGGCAAGCCTCGGGCAACAGCGTCCAAAGTGGCAGAGAAGCCACGGGGCGGTTCTTGTCTCTGTGCATTTGAGTGAGAACTCCTAGTGCACACCCAGATTGTTTGTGGCAGAAAAGGGTAAAAGGCTTAGAATAGTCAGGCAGCACTAAAGCAGGGGCAGAAGACAAACCCTGTTTGAGGGAAACAAAGGCAGAGTTGGCCTCAAAGGCCCACGGCATGGGGTCAGGCACAGAGAATCAAGTGAATTCCTGGAGAGGTTTTGCAAGGGAGGCATGTTGGGGAATCCATTGCCTGAAAAATCCAGCCATGCCTAAAAACTTCCAGACCTGGCATAGGGAGCGGGGTCAGGGAAAGCTAAGGATAGCTTGGACGTAGGTGGGAGAAAGTGTACAGGAACCCTGGGAGAGGAGAAAGCCAAGATATGTGACAGAGGCTTGACAGAGCTGTAGTTTAGCGTGAGAAGCCTTGTGACCCTTGTTTATTAGGTCAGTAAGGAGCACTAAAGAATCAGTTTCTGAGGCAGACAACAAAGGGGAACAGAGGAGTAGATCACGTACATACCCAGATGGGAAAACAAGGTCAGCAAGGTCTCAGGCTAATGCTTGGGAAAAGTAAGATGGGCTTTCAGTATACCCCTGAGGGAGCGTGGTCCATGTGTTGCCCCTTGTAAGAAAAGGCAAAAAGATACTGGGAGTCAGGGTGAATCGGGACAGAAAAGAAAGCAGAGCACAAATCAATAACAGTAAAATGAGTGGTAGCTGGTGGGACAGAAGCCAGAATCATTGCTGGGTTAGGGACAACAGGAAAGGCGGGTATAACAATGCAGTTAGTGGCTCGAAGATTCTGAACAAACCGCCACGATTTACCATCAGCTTTTCGAACTGGGAGGATAGAGGTGTTACAGGGGCTGGAACAGGGGACAATAATGCCTTGTTCCCACAGGGCAGTCATGACTGGAGCAATGCCAGCCTCTGCTTCAGGATTTAAAGGGTATTGAGACAGGCGAGGGGGGGGGTTGGAGAAGTCAACAGTAATGCAGACGAAGTCAGTATTTAAGCAGCCCACTTCAGATGGGTGGGTTGGCCACAGAGAGGATGGGACCTGCGAAATTAGGTGTTGAAGGGATGGGATCAATGGGCAACAGGGGACTAGAGTGGAAAGGGAAGTTTCAGACAGCAGAGAGGCCACAGAATCACTCAGAAAAGACTGGGGGATTTGTAAGTAGACACCATCCGGGGAACAGTAGATGGTACAGCCAAGTTTACCTAACAGATCCTGACCCAAAAGGTTTACCAGAGTGGAATCAGAGAGAAGGAATGCATGATCTGCGCAAAGGGGACCAACCTGGACCGGTAGAGGTTTTGAAAGGGGATAAGGGGTTGGGATCGATCAGAGTCTTCTCAGAGAACGGGGTAAAGGGGAGCACTCAGTTTGGTGGTGGGAGAGGAGGCTTCCAATAAAGCTTTTAACTTATTTGAATCTTTGAGAAAGGCGAATTTTGATTCTGTCCACCTGCAATTTGCCTCTTCCCACCACTGCATGAAACCATCAACCTCTCCTTTTGCTAATTTAGTTTTAGGTTGGCCGAGTTTGTCTTTTAAGACGTCCACTCGGTCTTTGTCCCAAGAGCCTAACAGTAGCCACTGAGTTTTGGGGTTCCCCTGAGTTAGCCTAGACTATTTTTCCAGAAATTTACAGGAGTCCGGACCCTTCCTAAAATGCATAAAATGAGCCAGCATTCCTTTAGGGAACTGTCCCGACTTAGACATCTATTTACCATACAGGAGGACTTTACACACACCAGTCGCACAAGAAGGAAATTCGGGTTTGTCAGAGTGATGCCCGGTGCAACACACAAAAGGAGCCCACAGGCTACTGCCTCAATCGCCCTCGCTTTCACACCAAGGGTGTGGCTATCATTGTGCAGATTTCACTCACTCAGACCACGGGGACAGGAACCCCTTGGTCGGCCGATCCCCGGACGGAGACGGCACCCAGACTCAAACACTCCACAGGGAGGACGGATAGACACAAGAGACAGGACAGTCCTCAGTCCGGACAAAATACAGAAATTACCTGACCAGATTCCTGATGTCAGATCCTGGGATCTCTACCAGAACAGGGTGGGAACCAACAGGTTCGATGGCCTAGATTTCACTGTGGTCATGCACCCTTCCTTTATGCTAGAAAACCGCTCAGGCCAAATGCCCAGGTGCCAGCTGCCACGGTCATCCTGCAAAAACAATCAGAAATCACATGGCCCCAGTGAAGACGGTTGCTGTCTCAGTGGAACCTCCAAATTGTCAGTCAGATTCAGGACTCACAATTTGTCAGACCACTCTGTTTTATTAGCAAAGCGCTCTGCTAATACACCCAGATAATGTGTGAGTGCCATGCCAGGCTTAAACTACTTTATTTATACAGATAAAAAAAGGTGAGAACTTAACAAGATAACAAAGGGAACAGAACTGATAAGTTTACCTGGGGCTAGACACCCATCTTATTTCCTTATTAACTCTCCTGCTAATGTCTCACCATTAGCTTAAGTGGACCCATTGTTCCATACCTTAATGTTTCTCTTCCTGACAACTTTATTTCAGCATTCCTCATTCCTGCTTAAAGGAACATACAACATATCTTTAATCCATTCTACTTTCACAATCTAATTCATTCTGCTTTCACTCTATTGCTGTAGCACCCCTTATTCATGGGTCGGGCCCCCCTGCATTAGGCACTGTGCAAGCACAGAACACAAAGATGGTCCCTACCCCAAGGGGCTTACAATCTGAGGGTATGTCTACATCTACAATTTTGCAGCGCTGGTTGTTACAGCTGTATTAGTACAGCTGTATAGGGCCAGCGCTGCAGAGTGGCCACACTTACAGCAACCAGCGCTGCAAGTGGTGTTAGATGTGGCCACACTGCAGCGCTGTTGGGCGGCTTGAAGGGGGGTTCGGGGAACGCGAGAGCAAACCGGGGAAGGAGACCAGCTTCGCCGCGGTTTGCTCTCGCGTTCCCCGAACCCCCCTGCAAACCGCAGGGAAGGAGACCTGCTTGCTCGGGGAACGCGAGAGCAAACCGCAGGGAAGGAGACCTGCTTGCACTGGGATTCGGGGAACGCGAGAGCAAACCAGGGAAGGAAACCAGCTTCCCCGCGGTTTGCTCTCGCGTTCCCCGAACCCCCCTGCAAACCACAGGGAAGGAGACCTGCTTGCTCGGGGGTTCGGGGAACGCGAGAGCAAACTGGGGAAGGAGACCAGCTTCCCCGCAGTTTGCTCTCACGTTCCCCGAACCCCCCTGCAAACCGCAGGGAAGGAGACCTGCTTGCTCGGGGGTTCGGGGAACGCGAGAGCAAACCGGGGAAGGAAACCAGCTTCCCCGCGGTTTGCTCTCGCGTTCCCCGAACCCCCCTGCAAACCGCAGGGAAGGAGACCTGCTTGCACGGGGGTTCGGGGAACGCGAGAGCAAACCGGGGAAGGAGACCTGCTTGATTACCAGAGAGGCTTCCTCAGGTATGCTGGGATACCTGCTTATTCCACGGAGGTCAAGAAAAGCGCTGGTAAGTGTCTACACTTGATTACCAGTGCTGGATCACCAGCGCTGGATCCTCTACACCCGAGACAAAACGGGAGTACGGCCAGCGCTGCAAACAGGGAGTTGCAGCGCTGGTGATGCCCTGCAGATGTGTACACCTCCTAAGTTGCAGCGCTGTAACCCCCTCACCAGCGCTGCAACTTTGTGATGTAGACAAGCCCTGAGTACAAGACAAGAGACAACAGATGGATGCAGAAAGACGGGAGTACAAGTACCTGCAGGGTCTTGATAGCTCTATTTAACCCTAGCTGCACAGTGACCTCTTGTCCCACCTCCTTCCCCATATGTAGGACTGGCTCTAGATGCCAGCAAACCAAGCACATGCTTGGGGCAGCACAATTCTAGGGGTGTCATTCCAGATTGGGTTTTTTGTTTGTTTTTTTTTCCTTCAACAGTTGCGCTCTTGGAGGGTTTTTTTGTTGCTTGGGGTGGCAAAAAAGCTAGAGCCAGCCCTGCCTACATGTGAGGGATGAATTTTACAACAGGTAGTCCAGGACGCCCGGTGTTCTTGCCAGGGTTGGGGCAAGTGACAAAAAAGACGGATTGTGTTTTCGCAGCAAGTCACAGCCATTAAGAGGAGATAATGTAGTGTCTTGACCCCAAAACAGATCCCCTGTTGTCAGTTTTTGGTCAGCTGAGATGCTGGTGTGAGCTGTGAAGCAGCCAATGAGTCCTAGTTCACTTCTTCACCTGTTCAGGTGCTAACTTGTCTGGAAGACTGTTTTGCAGCCTGCAGCATGCCCCAGAATGGTCTGCTGGGGGTGAGTGAAAGTGTAATGGCTGGGTTTGGAGGCCTGGCTTTCTGTTGTTATCCCTGCCAGAGGCAGATCACTTTCCTGCCTGAGAAGAGGTGAGGAAAGGGAAAACGAGGGGACTGGCTATCACTTTATCAGTACTGTAGTGTTGAGTTTCCTTTTGTCTCTGGAAGACTCATGCAGAACTTATGGAGAGATAGAGAAAAAGGAGACTGAGCTCACAGAGATGCTTAAGGAGAGACTCAAAGAGGGAGGGGGCTTTACAGAGACCTTGCAGTCACGGGGGGAGCCACAGAGCTGGGAATAGCATGGAGAGGTCACAGTAAACTAGGCAGGCGAAAAGAGCCACTGAGAACGGGGGAGAATGGGAGAGTCAGAGAATGCTGTGGAATAACTGGGTAAAGAAGGGAGGTTTAAGAGAACTATAAGGAGAAGCCAGCAGAGAGAGGGTGCTGGAGGGGATGGGAGAGGCTAGCCAGCCTCTGTACTGCACTGAAGACAGGAGAAAACCCACATTTTTTGTACTTCTGTGATCTCCTTCTAGTTTGCTAATAACTTGATTATGTGGTACCTAGAGAGTCTCTCCTTTCATTCTGTGGCATTGGTTAGTGAGCACTTATCTATACTTAGAAACTTCTCTTTCTGCATCATTATCACAGATGCTGCCCTTAAAAAAAGTCCTATATAATTTAATAAAGAATCAGTTGAGCTCTACAGAAATGTAACAGCATTCTACAGAAATTACTCTGAAAACCTATAGAATGTGTTAGAGAATTAGATCCTTGCTACAGTCTTTTATAACTATCCTTTAACATTTCTATAATGGGGATGTAATTCTCTATGAAATTCTATAGGATGGTCCAAAAAAGACAGTAACAGTTATTAATATTGTGACAAAGTTCCTCCTCTACCTTGGTGGATATGCACTTATTGGCAGATTTGCTCACTTCAGTGATCTTCCCCACAGTCTGGATCAACTCCTCCTGTGTCTGATCAGGAGTTGGGAAGAACCCAGGCCCACCCTCTACTCCAGGTTCCAGCCCAGGGCCCTGTGGATTACAGCTGTCTATAGTGCCTCCTGTAATAGCTGCATGACAGCTACAACTCCCTGGGCTACTTCCCTATGGCCTTCTCCAAACACCTTCTTTATTCTCACCACAGGACCTTCCTCCTGGTGTCTGATAACACTTGTACTCCTTCATCCTCCAGCAGCTATTGCTATCCTTCTCCCCTCCTTGTGCCTCTTGTCCCTCCCCCCCACAGTTGGAGTGAGCTTCTTTTTAAACCCAGGTGCCTGATTAGCGTCCCTTGATTGGCTGCAGGTGTTCTAATCAGCTTGTCTGCCTGAATTGGTTCTAGCAGGTTAGCGATTACTATAGTGCAGCCCCTGCTCTGGTCACTCAGGGAACAGAAAACTACTCAGCCACTGACCAGTATATTTGCTCTCTACCAGACTCCTGTACCCCACTGGCCTGGGTCTGTCACAATATGTATTCAGTTGTATAGGATCTTTCTATAAAGTCATTGTACAGTAGCTATATGATCAAACTCTGTACATTAACTTCACACCAAAGCTCTGTGGCCATCATTTCCTTGATGCTATGCTGAGATTCATAGAATTGGAAAGCTACAATGTCTGACCATGCTGCATTGTTAAAGACTGAAATAACATTCAGTGCGGATTCATTTACAAATGTTGGTGCTTGCAATGGATAGGAAATGCAAACATCCCAGGATGAGAAAATTCTTTTTTGTCCCATCTCTGTTCGTGTTTTTTGTTGCAGTTGATGGTTTATTTCACTGACAAGTTCTGATTCTTTTTATTAATGAGAATCACAAAACCTGGGGCCAGATTTTTCAAAAGTGATGACCACTTACAATTGCGAATCAAGTCAGTGGAAACCTTGAATGCTCAGCACCTACTGTAAATCAGGCTCTTAGTGTTTTTCATCTTTAGTGTTTTGCAAACACAAGTTAATTAAGCCTCGACACTCCTGGGAGGGAGGGAGGTAATTAAGTATTACTCTCACCCTTGTAAAGATGGTGAAAGAGATGCAGGGAGGTTAAGGCCCTAACTAGGAATCTGTTTTTTCTGCAAATGCTGTTATGTTGGAAGGTGTGAACAAGACAAAGCTTTTTGTTTTTGTTTTTTGTAAAGGCAAAACCTCTTGTAAAGCATTCAGGACTAGGTACTGATCAGTTTTGAAATTTTTTGTATCTCTTCAAAACATTTTCTGCAATGTGATTATGCTGAAAACCTGCATTCAAAACTAGATTCCTAACACAAGGGAAACTGTATGTAGAAGGGGGCAAAGTGGGAGTCTGTATCAGAGCTAGGATTGGAACTTGAGAATACCTGGCTCCCACATCAGTGCTCAGACCTCTATAATACACCTTTATCTAGCAGTGTGATACTGTTGTGCGCACTTTGTCACTTCACTTTTGATCAGTGCAGGAGATCCGCTATATGAATGTATATTAGATGGCTGGATACAGAGCACCTTTTAAATTCCACAGTGAGTTTCTATTTCTTTTCTGTTCTATATGGGTTCTTATACTAGGCCCATCACTTTGGCTTTGAAGTGACTGACTCTGCATTGACTGCTGTGAAAGCAGTATCATCAAACTAGTATCCTTTTGCATCAAACTTAGGCTATAGTTACACTGAAACCAGAGGTCATTTGCAGCTCGTGCAGACCTGTGCATGCCAGCTTTAACCTAGGAAGCGCACTAAAAATAGCAAGGAGGTGCAGGCTCCAGCACAGGCTAACAATGCGAATGCAAACCTGGGAGGCTAGGTGTGCAGCCCACACTGACTCCTGCACAACCGCATCCTCACAGTTATATTTAGCTGTGCTAGCTAGATGAGCGTTAGCATGGGTGTGCCAATACAAGCTACAAATTACATCTATGCTGCAGCCAGGGGGGTAGCCTTAGAATATTAGGGGCTGTGAGCACGAGTTGTTGTAGCACAGTAGTTCTCAAACTTTTGTACTGGTGACCCCTTTCACCCAGCAAACCTCTGAGTGTGAACCCCTTATACATTAAAAATACTTTTTTGTATATTTAACACCAGTATAAATGCTGGATGCAAAGTGCGGTTTAGGGTGGAGACTGACAGCTCATGACCTCCCGTGTAATAACCTCCTGACCCCCTGAGGGGTCCCAATCCCCAGTTTGAGAATCCCTGTTGTAGCAAGTTTTGCTTCAAGACATCCTTGCAAGCAGGGACGGCTCTAGGCATTTTGCCGCCCCAAGCCCGGCAGGCAGGCTGCCTTAAGTGTGTCAGTGCGCCCGCGGCTTCGGCGGACCTCCCGCAGGCGTGCTGGTGACTGGAGCCGCCCCTGCTTGCAAGTATCCGCTCCTGTAATGTTTCTGTAATGTTTCACTCCTTTGAACCACATATTCCAGCATGTGACTAGAGGCACTGGATCAAGAGGAAATGACTGATCTTTGTCTCTACATATCTATGTTTCCATGTTTAAATACTGTCTTCACTGAAGCAACAATTTGTGTGCTACTGGAAAACCAATATGCTAAATGTCACCAACTAAACTAATGGACTGGTGAACCAGTGCATCTCCACTGCTGTCTACAGAGTAGCACCAGTTCGCACCAGCTCTGAATTTAGCCCATTATGTATGTACTGCGCATGACCTGTGCTGCGTTTAGGCTGTCGAAATATTAGGTGATCTTATACAGACCTTTTTTCACATAATGCAGCGCTGGGAGCACTATTCATCACCAAAACGGAGATACTGTTGAAATCAAGAATGGCTTGTGTCACAATTGTGAAGTAAACTGATTCTTAGAAAATATCTGATACAGCTCTGTCAACCAGCACATCTAATCTGGGAAATGAGGAAATAAGATGTGTAGTGTACACCTCTAATTACCATCTATTTCTGAGAGCCCCATTGAATAATCCTTGAAGCAGTGCAGAATGCATTTCATAATATGGGCCAGATCTTGCACTGATTTAAATTGGCATAGTTCCATTGAAGTCAAGGAGCTTACTCCAGTTTACATCAGCAAGGCATCTGGCCTGACATAAGCAGCCGATGTCTTAACTTTCTAGCACACAGTAGTGGATTGCACCCACATTTTGAACTTTTTTTGTGTGTAAGTTCACAGGTAATGGGATAGTCTAATTTCGCCACTTTGGGTATTGTATGTAGGCTGTAGTAATGTAGTCTGTATATATTGCACAATATAATAGTCAAGACCCTGTGTACTCCACAGCAAGCTGGGCCCAAATTCTACAACAAGATTCCTGGGTCCCTTGGCACTGTGAAAATTCTGTGGCAGCATCATTTAAATGAAAAATAAAAGGTTTTCATTAATACATTAAGAACAAGTACACTTAGCCCAGTAACTCTTGTGGAATTAATTTTGATAGTAAATGAAATTTATTTAACACTGTCCCCACATTTTCAGTGTTTAATATGCTGCAGATTCTTGTAGTGTCTGTGTCTGAAAGTTGTCAGGGGTGAAGCTGGATATTTTGATAGCTGGGCAGAGAGCAGTTAAGATACCTGGAACCTGAAAAGATCTGGCATGTAGTTTAGGATTTTGGGAGAGCTACTGTAGCTGGATGCTTCTGGTAAACCAATCAGCACAATGTTGCCATTTTAGGGTGGGATTTTCAAAAGCTCCTGTGGGACTTCAGAGCAGAAGTCCCAGTGCTTTCCAATGGGATTTTTGCTCCTAAGTTACTTAGGCAGTTTTCCACCCTTTAATTGTAAATGTTGGGTTTCAGAGTTACCAACACATTGACATGAGTTTACTCTCACAAATGCTGTTTGTCCTTCAGTGGTGAATGGATCTGCACAGTACCTTAGGAGTGTCAGTGCGCTGAACATGAATGGATTTAGCAAGCAATCATTGTGTAAACTACAATGGACTATTTATGGATGATAGAAAGTTATGGAGTCACTTTCATCCCAGAAAGAGTTGTAGTGCAAGAATTCATTGCTGTATAACATATGTAACATGTCAGTTACAGCATACATTTATGGGCAGTCAGCACTGAGGTCTGAAGCTCTGTCGTTTCCAGTTAAATGTACCTGGAGCTTCATGAGTGCATACCTGATTGGCACTTGGGAAAAGATGGTTAACAACTTGTCCCATGGGATTCACATGAAAAAGATAGTAAATAAGCTAGCTGCCTTCTTGTTAGTTCAGCCTGTGCAGAAGTAATTAGAAATTGATATATTGACAGGGTGGTTAATTTGTGTAAGGTTTTATAAACTTCCCCTTATGGAAAAGTAATGTGGAATTGAACAGGGATAGAATCAAAAGGGTTCATTAGAAATTACTGTAAGAACCTGTCAAAGTTAGAATCAGGACTCACAATTTGTCAGACCACTCTGTTTTATTAGCACAGCGCTCTGCCAATAACATTCAGAATATGTGAGCGCCCATGCAAGGCTCAAACAGTCTTATTTATACAGATAAAAGAGCGGGAATTAGACAAAGGGACAAAGATACCAAAACAGTAAAATTCACCTGGGGCACAGCATGCATATCCTATTTCCTTACTAACTGTTATCGATCTAAGGCTAATGCTTCACCAATTGCCCTTAAACGGTGCAATTGTTCTATGTTAATGTCTGTATTCCTGACACCTGGTTGCAACATTCCAACATCTTTGCTTAAAGATACAGACAACATTTCTTTAATCCTTTCTATTTTCACAATATAATTCATTCTACTTTCACAATCCCTCCTTTTGGTCAAGCGCACGCCATGACCGACGATTACTGGGTTCCACAAATTAACCGTTCCTTATCTCTTTGTTCATCAGTGATATTCAAAATCATCATATTAGCACTCTGTTTTGGGGCAGCCATCTGGGTGACACAATTCTGGATACAACAGGAGATTAACTGAAAGCATACAAAAATCACTAAGATTCCGAACAGGATAGTTAGGGCTCCCTGAAACAACCAGTTTCCTATGCCAGAGAAATTGAACAGGTTACTTAGCCACTTCCATAAAGAACTCAGCTCTTCATGAGGAAGATATGCGATTTGTTCTAAGTGGCTATAGCGATCTATTACCTCATTGGTATTGTATAAACATACAACATTGTTTTCCAGTGAGAGCACAGGTCCCTCCTTTGGCCACCAGCACTATGTCCAATGCCTGACGGTTCTGGAGGGCCACCTGTCTGATCGCCCCTGTTTCTTTGGCCAGGGCTCTTAAACTTTCTCTGGTTTTATTTGCCATTATTTAACTACTTAGGAGCCTTTTTTTTTTTTTTTTGCCTGGTGTATTGCTCCCCCAAGTGGGATAAAGGAACTGCCAATAGCCTCTTCCAGGTGTCATGACTGTTCCATATTGTGTTAAACGGACAAGGTCCTCCAGTGAGGTCTGGGGAATTGAGTGGGATAACCAGGACAGGAACACCAGTTTGAGAGTGGGCTGGGATGTGGCTGCAGACCCAGCATTTAGAAATAATAAGGGTCTGAGCTATCCACACTTGCTGCTGGATAAAAGAATTGTCATTGTGGACTCCCCAGACCTTAAGATACCAGCAGCTGAAGAACAGGCACCACCAGAGGCGCATGTTGGAGGCAGGGCCCTTCTGGTTCTGACAACCTCAACTGAGGGAACTGCAGTCACAGTTTTATGTCCACCAGGCAGCAGGCGCTAAGCTCACTACTGCTTCTTCTTGGGCCTTGCTTTATGTAGTCATCTGCTTCTGGCAACCCTTACGAGAGCGTAGATTGTAAGTTATTGCAGGCTGTTCCTCTACGTCTTCTTCTGGAGTCAAAAAAATTGACTCTGCGTGGTCCTGAGGTGGTGATTGGTTCACTGGGGGTGGTGCATTCTTACACTGCGAAGCATGTATCCACTCTGAGATGCCAGACAGTTTAACAGCTGTCCCTTGACTCTGGCTGTAACAATGGCCTTCACACCTTGTCTTTTCCTGATGCATACATTCCTCATTCACACAAACAGATTGAGAATACAAACAGTAGTATTTTATATAGAACAAAAAAAAGCATTGCAAATTAAACCTTGCTAAGTTTTACAATTGATAACTAAGACAATTTACATTGAGACCCAGGCCTTCAATGTTTCTCTAATTTACTTAACACAGACACAATAGAGAATCCTGTCTCTTACTACCTAAATCTTAAAACAAAGAGTTAGAGAGGGCCCAATTTGTAATGCATATGGGAAAACAGAATCTTATAGTCCCAGGGGGTCAGTTCTTTCTGCTATTTAAAAAAAATGGCTAGCAGGATGAAATCAAATTATACTTTAGTTCTTATGGGACATTATAAAATCCTGCTCCTACATATCCCCCTTTTGACACTAAGATTATTAATCGCCAGTGTCACTTCTTATTTAGTCCACGTAATAGAAAATACTGGGAGGTGATTTGGGCCTGTGGCTTTAGCTTTACATACATTTGTTTATCCACCAGCACATTTTAAACATTTCAATTAAACACATACAATTTAAAACCAAAAACAATTAGGGGTAGTAACATTAGTATGCCAGTAGTTGTGAGAGACCATCCAGAAAATATGTTATATTAATGGTAAGCTGTTATGCTTTTCTGCAGTGGCAATTCTTAACATGTCCCCATTTGCGTGTATAATATGAATAGTCCAGTTTTCCACATTTTTGTTTTTATTTTATTTTATTTTATTTTAGGAACTATGTTACCTTTTTACCTTTTAACAGATCATTGGTAACTGTTTGCCATTCAATGCCAAGATTGATAGAGAACTCAGCTAAATCAGTGCTTACAGTAAGCTGAGACTCTTTTGTTGTTGTTGTTGTTGTGGCAAATAGTAAATGTGATTACTGGTAAACACAGTACTTATATTATATTTACATTTGTCTTCTGGTGGGTTGCTAACACTTTTTAAACACTTTTCCCCAAGAATTAACACGTACACATAGTCCATTATACAGTACTTTGGATTATCTGAAAGACAAAAAGAACAGTTTTCTACCCCTTTTGGGGTGGCATTGATTATTGCTTAAAGATTCCATTCTTTTACAAATACCCTTCCTGACTGCAGGCAAAACAGAGGAATTACCCCATATTTTCCTGTGCTTTTTTTTTTTTTTTTTTTTTTTTTTAGGCAGGCCAGGTTTTAATGGCTTCTACATTTTAAGGGTTATGCAAAAATTATTCCACTGTTTAGTTATTAAATTCATGAGGTGGTGTACCTCAAGTTTTGCCTCTTATATAGCAGACCAAGTTTGTAATGTTTTTCCTGCTGTGTTAAGATTTAAGTTTATTCACAGGTAATAGCTGAGAAGCATCATTACCATATTACTTTAAAGGATTTTTCCAAAAATCATACACACTACAAGTTGTTACAGGGGTACTCACTAACATTAAAGTTATTTTAATGTTTAATATTAACAGTAACATTAGCATCAAATCTATTAAAGGTATCTTGTTATACCATACCAGGTATGTTCTTTATTTGCAGCTTCGTTTGTGCTGGCAGTTCTCACCTTTCTTTATCAGTTAGGTAATTTGCATCAACACAGGCTAGGCTTTTGGATTCAAAGCCATCAGCGGAGCTCAGAGACTCTGGCCATGTCTACATCTAAAATTTTGCAGCGCTGGTTGTTACAGCTGTATTAGTACAGCTGTATAGGGCCAGCGCTGCAGAGTGGCCACACTTACAGCAACCAGCGCTGCAAGTGGTGTTAGATGTGGCCACACTGCAGCGCTGTTGGGCGGCTTCAAGGGGGGTTCCGGGACGAGAGAGCAAACCGGCAAAGGAAACCAGCTTCGCCGCGGTTTGCTCTCTCGGTCCCGGAGCCAGCCAGCAAACCGCAGGGAAGGAGCCCTGCTTGCTCGGGGTTCCGGGACCGAGAGAGCAAACCGGGAACGCCGCGGTTTGCTCTCTCGGTCCCGGAGCCAGCCAGCAAACCGCAGGGAAGGAGACCTGCTTGCTCGGGGTTCCGGGACCGAGAGAGCAAACCGGGAACGCCGCGGTTTGCTCTCTCGGTCCCGGAGCCACCCAGCAAACCGCAGGGAAGGAGACCTGCTTGCTCGGGGTTCCGGGACCGAGAGAGCAAACCGGGAAAGGAAACCAGCTTCGCCGCGGTTTGCTCTCTCGGTCCCGGAACCCCGAGCAAGCAGGTCTCCTTCCCTGCGGTTTGCTGGGTGGCTCCGGGACCGAGAGAGCAAACCGCGGCGTTCCCGGTTTGCTCTCTCGGTCCCGGAACCCCGAGCAAGCAGGTCTCCTTCCCTGCGGTTTGCTGGCTGGCTCCGGGACCGAGAGAGCAAACCGGGAAAGGAAACCAGCTTGATTACCAGAGGCTTCCTCCTTCCACGGAGGTCAAGAAAAGCGCTGGTAACTGTCTACATTGGATTACCAGCGCTGGATCACCAGCGCTGGATCCTCTACACCCGAGACAAAACGGGAGTACGGCCAGCGCTGCAAACAGGGAGTTGCAGCGCTGGTGGTGCCCTGCAGATGTGTACACCTTCAAAGTTGCAGCGCTGTAACTCCCTCACCAGCGCTGCAACTTTCTGATGTAGACAAGCCCTCTGTCTTAACACACAGGGATCTGAAAAAGAAAACACAGCCTATTGCTGCTCTTTTTGGAGCCCTAATAGGATTTTAATTCAGCAGCATGTTTCATTTGCATTTTATTTTTTTTTACATCCCTTTCTACAATATACGCTGCACATATCCTACGGAAAATGCACATTCTTTCTATACTATAACTTTTCAAAAACATTAGTCATATTAATTTTTACATAAGGTATAACTGTTTGTTTTGTTTTTACAGAGTTTTCATGTACTTTTATTAAAGTGACAGTCTGATTACACAGAGTCATTTTAAGGCTCAGTGTTTTTAACATTGCTTCTTTTTGTTTTGTGCACCTCACCTCTGCTGTTGCTTCAGAGGGTCACTGTTAATTTCTTATTCTGTCATTACAGCTCTTATCTGCTATTGTTACAAAAAAAACAAACCAAACAAACAAAAAGACTCCAGAATCTCTACCTATTCTCCTGATTCTGACTGCCATATTGCAGCCATGACTTGGTCTTTATTTAAAAACATTTTAATTTTTGTAAAGAATCAAGTTACCCCTTAAGGGTTAAATGCTAAATCCCAAAGCCAAACAATACTAATTACCTGTGTCTTGCAAAAAGGTCTGTCAGTTTTGAAACTTTGAATTAAAGAGTCAAATGAATTTTTAGTGGCATTAAAAACAAAAACAAAATCAATTTATCTTACACCTACAAAACAGTAGTTTTACAAACCAGATGTGTTGGTTTAGATTCTTAGAACTTTACATATTTTCACAGACAAATAGATACATACACATTTTCTTTTCCTTAACATTTTTTTTTACACTGCTTTGTTTTTGCATAGCTGTATATATATGGATTATTTACAGGCACTCTTCTGGAAAAGGGCCCATTTTCCCTTCAGAATGGCTGCAAAGAAACCAAGAATTCTCTCTCTTTAACATGGTCCTTTTTAACATTTTCCACAAAATTTAACTGCTTAATTCTCTCCAGCCTCTATAGAGTTAACTTTTACTCTTTCCTTAAATCACTTGTTTATGTCCCAAAATGACACCTTTATCACCTCAGATTTCACCATTTTAAGTATTGTTCTAGGGGTTCATGCCTGCACTTACTACTTTTCTTACTCCTGACACTATTCCCTTAGGGCTTTCAACCTGTTTCTTTATCTGTTGCTTGCCTGCTTGTCTGGGCCTGATCCTGCTTTTTTTTTTTTTTTAACCATTTGTGAGTGATATTGTGGTCATTTCACAATTTTGAAAGAAATGTTCAAGGAAAGGGACCAGGAAGGGTGGGGGCTAGTTGAGGAGCGCCCCCCGCCCCCAGCCTTGCTGAATTGGTAGTGGGACACTATAAAGAATCAGTTTCTGAGGCAGACAAAGGGGAACAGAACAAGGGACTTTTTGTCCTTTTTACAATGAGATGGGAGTATGAAGGTGTTTGGATCGATTCAGGGTTTGGAGAACGGGGTAAAGGGGAGCGCTCGGTCTAGTGGTGGGAGAGGAGGCTTTTAGTAAAGCTTTTAACTTATTATTTGAATAAGTGAGAGAGGCCAATTTTGATTTTGTCCACCTATGATTTGCCTCTTCCCACCACTGCATGAAACAATTAACCTCTCCTTTAGCCAATTTAGTTTTAGGTTGGCCGAGTTTGTCTTTTAAGACGTCCACTCAGTCTTTGTTCCAAGACTTTAACAGTGGCCACTGAGTTTTGGGATCCCCCTGAGTTAGCCTAGACCATTTTCCCAGAAATTTACAGGAGTCTGGACCCTTTTTACAGGAGTCTGGACCCATCCTAAATACATAAAATGAGCCGGCATTCATTTAGGGAACTGTCCCGACTTAGACGTCTGGTTACCAGTACAGGAGGACTTTCACACACCAATCACACAAGAAGGAAATTCAGGTTCATCAGAGCGATGCCTGCTGCAACACACAAAAGGAGCCCACAGGCTACTGCCTCAATTGCCCTTGCTTTCACACTAAGGGTTTTACCCAAGGTGTGGTGCGGCTGCAATTGTGCAGATTTCACTCACTGAGACCGCGGGGACAGGAACCCCTTGGTCGGCTGATCCCCAGACAGAGACAGCACCCAGACTCAAACACTCCACAAGAGGACAGATAGACACAGAGACAGGACAGTCCTCAGTCCGGACAAAACACAGAAATAATTACCTGACCAGATTCCTGATGTCAGATCCCAGGATCCCTACCAGAACAGAGTGGGAACCAACAAGTTCGATGGCGTAGACCTCACTGTGGCTGTGCGCCTTTCCGCTCTAGTGGGGGACCGCTTGGGCCAAACGCCCAGGTGCCGGCTGCCACGGTCATCCTACAAAAACAGTCAGGAATCACACAGCCCCAGTGAAGACGGTTGCCATCTCGGTGGAACCTCCAAATTGTCAAAGTTAGAATCAGGACTCACAATTTGTCAGACCACTCTGTTTTATTAGCACAGCGCTCTGCCAATAACATTCAGAATATGTGAGCGCCCATGCAAGGCTCAAACAGTCTTATTTATACAGATAAAAGAGCGGGAATTAGACAAAGGGACAAAGATACCAAAACAGTAAAATTCACCTGGGGCACAGCATGCATATCCTATTTCCTTACTAACTGTTATCGATCTAAGGCTAATGCTTCACCAATTGCCCTTAAACGGTGCAATTGTTCTATGTTAATGTCTGTATTCCTGACACCTGGTTGCAACATTCCAACATCTTTGCTTAAAGATACAGACAACATTTCTTTAATCCTTTCTATTTTCACAATATAATTCATTCTACTTTCACAAACCCATAGAATTTAAAAGAGAATGACTGCCTTTCTATAGACTTTCTGGAACCAACCTATAGAATGCTTTAAGGAATTATATCCCTGCTCTAGAATTGTATAGACAGTTGATCATGATCTTGGTAAATTCTATTGGACTTTTCCATAAAGATCAGAAGCAGCTTTTGGATGAAGTCTCAGGTGAGGCTGTAAATGTCCTCTGTGAGAGCCAGTAAGTGAGGCTGGCTGTGCCTCTGCAAGGTTTTAATCCTAATACTCTTGTACTGGGTTGATGTGGGAGGCAGTGTGTGACATTCTCTGGCCTGAGATATACAGTCAATAGGAAGATGATCATAATGGTCTCTTCTGGCCCTGTGAATCTGTTTGGCACCTACTGGCCTGGAATCACACAATAAGAGATCCTCTTCCTCTTCAGATGGAAAATTCCAATGGAATTTAGTTGAAAGTGATAATTTTATTATGGTTTTTTTGAATCACCCTATGGAGTTTAATAGAGAATTATATCACTTCTATGGAATGGATAAAACACCTATCAAAAGGAAACAGTTATCTAGTGAATGCTATAGGTTTTAGCTTAATTTATGTGGAATCTGATTAGTTTCATCCCTAGGAAGAACTTTGCCATAAATGTCTTACAGGCAGGCTTGAGCCCTTGAGCAGGATGCTAGGTGGAAGTTAGCACAGCAGGAGGAGAATTAACAATATAAAAAAAGTTCATGTTTTGGCATTCTGTTGCCATTGAGTAAGAGGTTTACAGAGAGAGTTTCCTTTACATAATAATGTTCTTCGCCATGGCAACGCAGGGCTATATAAATAAACCTGGTAAAGAGATCCCAGAACTCAATGTCTACGGTGTGGTCCTTTCCACTATGGAATGTATGTTCCCTCTGAAGCAGGGTGTTGAAATGGGAGGGCGAACGGCCTGGTTTGTGTGTGAGAATTCTGATTCTGTGCCATCTGTCTAAGAGTTTGGAAGAGCTCTTGACTCCCATGCTGTGTGAGAGGTCTATTATGTTTTTAAGAGGGCTAGTGCAAAAGAACATAGGATTTCCTATAGCAGATCAAACCAGCTTGCAAGGTTACCTGCCTCTGCCAGTGGCCAGTACCTTATGCTTCACAGCGAGATGAAAGTGCACAAATAGCTAGGTGCAATTTGAGGCAATGTTTACATGCTGACGACTGGGATAAGAATTTCTTCCAAAGAGGTGGAGTTTATAGGTGGAGCCAGATTAGATTTAGGTGGGCAATTTGGGTTCACAATTGGTGGGGTCAAAATCTCAGGAGGTATTTCCATAAAACTTCATGCACTCTAAACTGATGACATGAGATTCCTTGTTTTATGCTAAAATATTCTTGGGAGAGTTTGGCCACATTCAGATCCAAACCAGAAAACCAGTCTCCTCCTGATATGAATTTGGAACCTAAACCATAGAGGTGAGTTTGGATCCAGGAGTTTGAATTCAAGGGAGGTATCAGTTTTAGAGCCTGATCCAAAGCCATCTAAAATTAATGGAAAGATTCTCATTGGTTCAATGGTCTTTGAATCCAACCTGTTAATCCATCTCTAATTAATACACAAATAATATAATACTGACACTGAAACAGTGCACGAGGATACCCTCTCGGATTGCCAGGCATACAGTTTTCTACTGGAATAACCGTTTGAAAAGGGACCCTGGTGGCTCCTGTCAGCACAGCTGACTGGGCCGCTAAAAGTCTGGTTGGCCGCAGTGGGGGTCAGCAGGTTCTGTACAGCTTCTGGGAAGTGGCAGGCATATTCCTCCAGCTCCTAGGCAGAGGGGTGGCCAGGGGGGCTCCGCGTACTGCCCCCACCTGTAGGCACCACCCCGAGCACCAGCTCTGCAGCTCCCATTGGCTGGGAACCAAGGCCAATTGGAGGTGCGGGGCCAGCGCCTGTGGGCAGGAGCAGCACGTAGAACCTCCTGGCCACCTCTCCACCTAGGAGCTGGAGGGACATGCTACCGCTTCCCAGGAGACGCGCAGACTTCCTCCATCCGTGGGAAATAGTGGGGCCACCTGTGGTCAATGCCGCCCAGAGCCAGCATCATGAACCCCCTCCTGTGCCCCAACCCCTAGGCCTGAGCCTCCTCTCACACTCCAAATCCCTTGGCCCAGCCCGGAGCTCCCTCCTGCACCCCAAACCCCTCATCCCTGTCCCCACCACAGAGCCCACACCCCCAGCCAGAGCCCTCACCCCCTGCATCCCAAGCCCCTGCCCCAGCCCAGTGAAAATAAGCAAGTGAGTGAGGGTGGGAGAGAGTGAGCATTGGAGGGAGGGGGGAATGGAGTGAGCAGGGGACGGGGCCTCGAGGAAGGGGTGTGGTGGGGGCAGGGCAAGGGTGTTCGGTTTTCTGCAGTTAGAAAGTTGGCAACCCTATACCCCACTGTTAACTTCTCCCCACTGTGAGAAGCTACTGTTCGTTGAAATCATCTGATTTCTGTTATGGGGTGGCACCATGCAGTGTAGTATGTGAATAGTCCCCTTAACCTCACACTTCCTGGTATTTTGATGTTTTGTTTTTTCTTGTACCAGTAATTACGTTGCAACGGGATCTTAACTCTACATTTCCTGACAATGTGTGTCAGTGTTTGAGTTTTGGGAATTAAACACTCTCATTCTGGAAGGGCATGAGGAGCACAGGGCACTGCTGAGTGCCAGCAACCTTAACTCCATGTTAATAAAGGGTATTTTGCATGTGATTTAGCCAGTTTTTAAGCTCTGACAATATTTCCCATCGTATCCTTGGATATTTATTTTCTTTAACAACAGGCTTATATTAGGGTCTTTATTAAAAACTTTGTGCAAATCCCAGTAAACTGTGTCCATTGAGTCAGCATTCTCTACTGACTTTTCCAAAGCACTGCCACAGGTTAGAGAGGCACAATTTCTCCCCACACAAGCTGTTCTGCTTTTACCCTATCAGGTTCTACTTCTCTGAGGATTATACTCATTTGTCTTTCCTGCCTTTGTGAACAGTTGCTGCTTAATATTGCATTTCCTCCTTGGTATTATTGCTATTTCACATTTGATCTTCCTGAGAACTCTCAGATAAGAATCATCTGGTCCTACAGCTTGAGAGTCTCGAGTTTCTTCTTAACTTCCTTCTTCAAGATGTCAGTCTACGTCAGGGGAGCATGCTTGGTTTCCCATACAAAGTGTCCTCCAAAGAGGAGTTTCTCCATCCTCTCAAATAATACTAAATGAGGAAAATAATTTAGGCTTGAAAGGAATAGATTTTAATCTGTAAAGATCGGTAAACATCCATTACACCATACGCATACAAACCAATGAAACAACATTTCCATTGATGATCATAAAAGTTTACTGATAGGCAAAGCAAGAAAAATGTTGTTTGAGAACTTATTAGAGTTTGATTTAAGGATATTTACTTCATATATTTTGACATATAATGTTAGAATTTGTGTTTTAATAAAGCTTTACATTTATAAAGCTTTAAATTTTTGAATTTCAATATCTACTGTCCTTAATTTCCCTCAACTGAAATTTTAAATTGATAAAAATTGAAAATATTCTTAAAATAAACATTTGATATTATCTATCAAAATTATAAAAAAATAAAAATCAAATTGTGCCATAATTGTGGCAAGCCTAAAAATAATGTATTTACCCCTTAACAAACTCCTTACCCTCATTAATTTCCCTCTTTACTCTCAGCCTCGTAAAACCATGCCACACTCTCACCTATTCAGAGTGATCATGTGTTCCAGGCATGTGTGTCCCTGTTCTCAGACCCTGATCTTGTCAGTGTCACAGAAAAACCCACAATAGTCACTGCTCTCTCCTTCCCCTTAACTGATACACAGATCATCTCAGATGTGTTTCTCTTGAGCTGGAGGGTACAGTGTCCGATTCTGGGCACCTCATCTTAGGAAAGATATAGACAAACTGGAGAGCAACACAAATGAAAAAGGTTGAAAAAATCTGACCTACAAAGGAAGGTTTAAAAAAAAACCTGGGCATGTTTAGTCTTGAGGGAAAAAAAAAAGGCTGAGGGGGTACCTGACAACAGTCTTCAAATATGCTAAGGGCTGTTATAAAGAGGACTGTGATAAATTGTTTTGCATGTCCACTGAAAGTAGGAGAAGTAGTAATGGGCTAAGTCTCCAAGGGAGATGTAGGTTACATATTAGGAAAAACTTTCCAACTATAAGGATAGTTTAAGCTCTGGAATAAGCCTCCAAAGGAGGTTGTGGAACCGCCAATCACTAGAAGTTTTTAATAACAGGTTGGAAAAAACCCTGTCAGGGATGGTCCCCTGCCGCAACCCTCCTGCACCCCAACTCCCTGCCCTAAGCCCCCTGTCTGCACCCCGCACCCCAGTCCCCTGCCCTGAGCCCCCTGTTGCACCCTGCACCCCAACTCCCTGCCCTGATCCCCGCTGCACCCTGCACCCCCACACATCCCAACTTCCTGCCCTAAGCCCCCTGCCTGCACTCCACACCCCTCCTGCACCCCAGTTCCCTGCCCTGAGCCCCCTGTTGCACCTTGCACCCCAACTCCTTGCCCTGACCCCCCCACTGCACCCTGCACCCCCACGCATCCCAACTTCCTGCCCTAAGCCCCCTGCCTGCACTCCACACCCTTCCTGCACCCCAACCCGCTTCCCTGAGCCCCCTCATACATGCTGCCCCCATCCTCTGCCCTAATCCCTTGCCCTGAGCTTGTTCCTGCACACCGCACCCCCTCCCACACCCCACACTCTTTCCCGCACCACAACCCCCTGCCCCGGCACTGCATACAATTTCCCCACCCTGATGTGGCCCTCAGCCCAAAAAGTTTGCCCATCTCTGCTATAATGCCTCTGTCATAAACAGATAGTTAAGGGTTAATGTCTCTTTTACCTGTAAAGGGTTAACAAACAGGGAACCAAACACCTGACCAGGGGATCAATCAGGAGACAAGATACTTTCAGATCTTAGTGAAGGGAAGCCTTTGTTTGTGTTTTTTGGGTTTGGCTTTGTTCTCTCTGGGCTCTGAGAGTGACCACACGTACCTACAGGCTCTCTAACCTTCTATTCCAATGTTGTAAGTACAAAGGTAGAAAGGTGGTATAGTCTTTTTATTTGTTTTTCTTTATTTGCAAACGTGTATTTGGCTGGAAGTATTTTAAATTGTATTTCTGCTGGAGGAGGCTTTTTCTCCAGTTTCTATAAGCTGACAGACCCTGTAATATTCCATCTTGAATTTACAGTGATTTTCTTTATTCTTTTTTTCTTTTACTAAAAGTTTTGCTTTTAAGACCTGTCTGATTTTTCCCCTTGTTGAGGCTCAAGGGAACTGAGTCTGTACTTAACAGGGAAGGAGAAGGGAGGGGGAGAGAAGGGGGGGAACCCACCTGATTTCTCTGTGTTGTGATTCAAGGAGTTTGAATCATGGTGATCTCTTAGTGTACCCAGGGCAGGAAAGATCTGGGAGGAAGAAAGGAGAAGGGGGAATCCCTTTGTTTAGATTCACGGAGCTTGAATCTGTATATCTCCCCAGGAGCACAGGGAGGGAACACCTGGAGGGGAGGAGGAGGAAGGGAAATGGTTTATTCCCCTTTGCTGTGAGACTCAAGGAATTTGGGTCTTGGGGGTCCCCAGGGAAGGTTTTGGGGGAGACCGGAGTTTATCAGGCACTCTACTCTAAGTCCTGATTGGTGGCAGCGCTACAGGATCTAAGCTGGTAATTAAGCTTAGGGGAATTCATGCTAGTACTCATATTTTGGACGCTAAGGTTCAGAATTGGGAATTATGCTATGACAGCCTCAAAAAAAAAAAAGTGGCCTTGCGTTTTAATTTAATCGCATGATATGCTCTTTTAGTTTTAAAGTATGGATTGTTGTACACCTCTACCCCGATGTAACACTGTCCTCAGGAGCCAAAAAATCTTACTGCGCTATAAGTGAAACCGCGTTATATCAAACTTACTTTTGATCAGCCAGAGGGCGCAGCCCCGCCCCCCCCGGAACGCCACTTTACTGCGTTGTATCTGAATTCGAGTTCTATTGGGTCGCATTAGATCGGGATAGAGGTGTATTATGCAATGAGTGCCAAATTATGTAATATCGATGCTGTAGAAATGTATAGAAAGCCCGCGTTTGCTCGCAGCATGCGTCCCCACTACTGCGACGCAGCATTACCATTGGTCCAACCCCCCCCAACTACTATTCTAGAAAATTCTTTGACCTATATAAGCAGCCGCATCAGGTATGCCCAGCATAGTGTCTGCAGTGTTTGTGATCTTTGTCACGTGTACTCTACTGAAATAGCATAACAAGCCCATGGCTTAACATTTTAATTCAATCGAATGATACCCCCTTTTAATTTTAAAATATGAATTGGTTCATAGTTAAGATAAGAAAAGGAGCAGACAAACTGAATTATAATGAATGTGCTGATAGTAGTGCAAATACCTCGGACTCCTCGGTTAAGAACGGTATCTCATTTTTTAAGTAAAGTTTAGTTGTTAACTAAACTTATTTTTTTTAAATTAAGTTTTAGTTTCTTTAGTTTGTTTGATGAATAATACTTATGTCCTTTATGAACAAGTATTCAATAAATGTTTGCCTTTAAAAATAAATAAATAAATAAATAAAATTCTCTGGGTGCACATCTTAATGAAATGTGCTGCGCACGCCTATGTCTACCACCATTCCTCACTTGCTCAGCCTATAGCTGAATTGCTCCTGGCAGTAGTATGTCCAGAGTGCCTGTGTATGGCTTCATGAGCCAAGGCATTAAGGGGTAGGCTGGGTCCCCAAGGATAACTATAGGCATTTCAACATCCCCAACAGTAATTTTCTGGTATGAGAAGTAAGTTCCTTCCTGCAGCTGTTCAAACAGACCAGAATTCCTGAAGATGTGAGCGTCATGTACCTTTCTCGGCCATCCCACGTTGATGTGAGTGAAACATCCCTTGTGATCCACCAGTGCTTGCAGCACCATTGAAAACTACCCCTTGCAGTTTATGTACTGCCAAGGTGGTCTGGTCCCAAGATAGGGATATGCGTTCCGTCTATCACCACACCACAGTTAGGGAATCCCATCGCAGCAAAGCCACCCACTCTGACCTGCACATTTCCCAGTCACTACCCCGGATAGCAGCAGCTCAATGATTGCATTGGCTGCTTGAATCACAGCAGCCCCCACTCTAGATTTCCCCACTCCAAATTGATTCCTGACTGACCGGTAACTGTCTGGTGTTGCAAGCTTCCAGAGGGCTATTGCCACTCACTTCTCAACTATGAGGGCTGCTCTCATCTTGGTATTCTTGTGCTTCAGGGCAGGGGAAAGCAAGTCATAATGTTCCATGAAAGTGCCCTTACGCATACGAAAGTTTCACAGCCACTGCGAATCATCCCAGACCCACAACACTATGCGATCCCACCAGTCTCTGCTTGTTTCCTGGGCCCAGAATTGGCGTTCCATGGCAGTAACCTGCCCCATTGTCACCATGATGTCCAAATTGCCAGAGCCCGTGCTTTAAGAGAAGTCTCTTTCCATGTCCATCACTATCGTGATCGCCTGTGGTCGCCTCCTCTCCCGCTTTTGCAGGTTCAGCACATACTGCAGGATAATGCACGAGGTGTTTACAATGCTCACAACAGCAGCGCTGACGGTGATCTGAGTGGGTTCCATGCTTGCCATGGTATGGCATCTACAGGAGAGCAGAGTTGCAGCGGAAGTGGTGGAGGATGACGGTTAGCACCATGCACATTTCCCGAGGAAAAACACATGTACACAGGAGCACATGACAGACAACATGGAGAAATTCACTATTGAGACAAGAGCAGCAGAGCAGAGTTGCAGTGGAAGCAGTGTTTGATCACAGTTAGCAGTCCTACTGCACCATCTGCTGACAGCAGCACCCAGGATACAACAGCGGCGGTGTTGGTGTGCTAAGCTGAGTGGGCTGCACACTTGCCATGGTATGGTGTCTGCATGGAAAAAAGGCGCGAAATGATTGTCTGACATGGCTTTCACAGAGGGAGGGGCAAATGACAACATGTATCCAAAACCACCCGCAACAATGTTTTTGTCCCATCAGGCATTGGGAGCTTAACCCAGAATTCCAGTGGGCAACGGAGACTGTGGGAACTGTGGGACAGCTACCCACAGTGCACCACTCTGTAAATCGATGCTAGCCACAGTAGTGAGGACTCACTCCACCGACTTAATGCACTTTGTGTGGAAATACAGAATCGACTGTATAAAATCGATGTCTAAAAATCTACTTCTATCAAATTGACCTAATTTCGTAGTGTAGACATACCCATAGAGAGCTACAGGAACTAGCAATAGGTAGAAGTCCCATGGGAGAGGCTGCCAGAGTCCCCAGGGATGGGAGGCAGTGGGAACCTGCTAGAGAAAAAAGGCTTCCATGGAGAGAGCCCTAGGTGGTAGTGCTCAGTGAATAGAGCATGGAAGATTCCTGCAGGAAACCCTGAAGCAAGAAGGGTGAGAGGTAAAGGGGAAAATCCCCTGGCAGCTGTAGCCCACGATGAGCTGTGGAACTGGTTTTATTCGTTGTGTGTATGTTGTGAAATTTAAACCACCTGGAAAAAGACTCCGGGTGTGGCAGTGAGTCCTTTGTGAACTGGGGAAAAGATCAGTTTATTGCAGTCATAAAGGATTATTCTGTTCTTCAGAAATTCTTATACCATGAGTTAGCTGCCTAACACCTTTTTAAAATACCAGCCTAAATATCTTGGGTGATTTTTTAATTTGTCACCTTTTTCTCTTTTTACATTTCATTTCCATCCCAATCTTACACAATCTGGGTTTCAATTATGTTCATGGTGTTTGACAGGATTTCCGCTTTTTTATGAATTTCTATACAAAAACAAACAAATTCCTATATTTCTCCAGGCAGATTTTACTTCCTCTTTTTGATGTGGTATGTTTTTGTTTGTTTGTGCTCAGAACTACTTAAACCATTTGCACTTCTAATTCAAACTGAATGCCGATAATAATGAAAATAGTGTGATGTTCTCAAATGTTCAGTGGGTTTTACATTTATAGACTCTACTTCGCCCTTCAATCTCCCATTAATTATTTCTTCCTAGTTTTGGATTCTACTCTTTCAATGTGAAATTCACCCATGTGCAGAGGCGCTGCTGGTTTGGAGGCTTAAGTGGTTCAGAGGCCCTTATGAATAGGGATGAATTTCACCCCTAATGTTACATAAGAGCGGCCATACTGGGTCAAATCAAAGGTCCATCTAGCCCAGTATCCTGTCTTCCGACGGCGGCTGATGCCAGGTGTCCCAGAGGGAATGAACAGAACAGGTAACCATCAACTGATCCATCCCCCTGTTGCACATTCCCAGCTTCTGGCAAACAGAGGTTAGGGACACCATCCCTGTCCATCTTGGCTAATAGCCATTGATGGATTTATCCTCCATGAACCTGTATAGTTCCCACTTGCAGGAGAAGCCCCTATTAGGAATGCTATTATCCTTCCTGTGCAATGATCACTGTAACCCAATGGAACTATGATTTGACAGCAGTGCTCAGCTTGGATGCTCTATCTCAGGGGTAAGCAACCTTTCAGAAGTGGTGTGCCGAGTCTTCATTTGTTCACTCTAATTTAAGGTTTCACGTGCCAGTAATACATTTTAATGTTTTTTAGAAGGTCTCTCTATAAGCTTATAATATATAATTAAACTATTGTTGTATGTAAAGTAAATAAAGTTTTCAAAATGTTTAAGAAGCTTAATTTAAAATTAAATTAAAATGCAGAGCCCCCCAGACCAGTGGCCAGGACCTGGGCAGTGTGAGTGCCAATGAAAATCAGCTCGTGTGCCACCTTCGGCACCTGTGCTGTAGGTTGCCTACTCCTGCTCTATCTCTTTTTTGTAGTGCCTCCCATCACCATAGTACCTGAGTGCCTCATGTGGCACCACATTAAGAAACTTGATCAGTTCCATATGTGCTGACTTTGGTCTGTTTGCAGGGTTAAACCGTGGGGACAAGATTCCCAATATCATAATCCATAATCATTGTCAGGCATTCAAAACATGCTTGTAAAAGCTCAGCTACATTGGTCTGAGCATCTCGTTCATATAGCTGATTTGAGGATACCCACGGCCATGTATTTTGGTCAGCTGGGCACCCATTCTCCTGGTAGCCAGTACAAACGATATAAAGGCACACTGAAGTCAAACTTGAAAGCATATCAGGTTGACCCCAGCAATTAGGAAGCAACAGCCCATGACAGAGTAGCTTTGTCACGTCGCCATTAACTGTTTTGAAGCAAGGCACATTAACACCTTAATGAACAGCACAAAGTAAGAACTTAACAGCCTGCAATGGTCATGGACAATCTTGTCTATCCCATGTGTAACTGTGTGTGCAGTTCTTGCACTGGTCTTACCTTGCAAATACATGTTTACTATAACATTTCTTGACTCCTCATACATTGAGGTCAGACTCCATTGTCCTCACATCTCAGAATCTTTAACCTCACAATGCCCCTATGAGATAGATGCTGTTAGCCCCATTTTGTAGATTGGGAACTGACACACACAAACCTTGGCTACACTAGTGCTTTACAGCGCTGCAACTTTCTCGCTCAGAGGTGTGAAAAAACACCCCCCCTGAGCGCAGCAAGTTACAGCGCTGTAAAGCGCCAGTGTAAACAGTGCCAGAGAGCTGTCTCCCAGCACTGGCGCCACAGCCACACTTGCCCTTCAAAGCGCTGCCACAGGAGCGCTCCCGCGGCAGAGCTGTACAGCTGCAAGTATAGCCATACCCACAGACACTAAGGATTTTTTTTAATAGCACAGGAATTGAACCCAGATTTTCTACAGCCCAACCTAAGACTCTACCCACTAAGCCATCTTTGTGTCTTCCTCTCTCTGGCCTTGTCTATGCTACAATTACAACCAGGTTTGGGAACCTAGTTACACCGTTTTGCTTTGATTTTTTTCTGTGTAGGTCAGATTATATCATGTTATAGCTGTGTGAAGGGCACTGTGCTATAACCCTCAGGGTTAACTTGGCTATAACACAGTTTGTTCAGGTCAACGCATAGAAACCCAGCCTTGTTGTAACATGGTTAGGACAGAACCTAATATGTGTGTAACTGCAATGTATACAAGGCCCCAGTGTATCCTCTTCTTGAAACCTTTCCTCATTCTGTATGACACTCATTGGGAGGGGTGTTTAGTGTCTTATTGCTGGAGCAGCGTGGAGAAGGTCAGAATGGTTATGGGATAAGTCCATCAAGGACAGAGTTAAAGTCCTTGGTGCAGCAATGTTGGGAAGCCCATGTTCAGCGGATGGTTCTGAAGACGGAAGCTGGCTTTTACCCTAGAACTAAGCAGTCCTTCCAGTAAAAGTGTCTGCAAGCCTTGGCCCTCGCTTGCAGACTGTCTGAGGATAAAACTGCTGGTGCAGTAGTCTTCTCCTTTCATCAGCCTTGTCTGCTCTTCTTTTCTTTTCTTTTCTTTTTTCCCTAACCCAGTCCCTATAACATGAATGTGGGACACTAAAATCAAAAGGAAATGTTTCCACATGGTCTAAGGATGGCCTAGGTATGCTTAATCCTGCCTCAGAGCAGGGCAATGAGCTAGATGATCTCTCAAGGTCCTGTCTAGCACTTCACTATGATTGTATACCTCATGTGAAACCAGCCTATGGACTTCACTGCCACAGGAAGCTGTTAAATAAAATAATTTATCATGATTAAGGCTACATTTTAGTCATGAGTATTTTTAGTAAGAGTCATGGACAGGCCACGGTCAGTAAATAAAAATTCACGGCCCGTGACCTGTCCATGACTTGTCTGATATACCCCTGACAAAACCTGGGGGGGGGAGTGGCTAGGGGGTGTCATGGGTGCTGGGAGGGGCGGCCTGGGACCCCCCACTGGTGCTGGGAAGGGCCGGGTGCAGTACACAGCCTGTGACCCTCGCTGGTGCTGGGGAGGCAGTTGGCAGGGCTGGCAGGCTCCCTACCTGGCTCTGCGCCTGCCTGGAAGTGGTGACATCCCCCTCCCTCAGCTCCTAGGTGGAGGCATGGCCAGGCAGCTCTGCGTGATGCCTCCACCCCGAGCACTGGCTCCGCAGCTCCCACTGGCTGGGAGCCACAGCCAATGGGAGTTGCAGGAGCGGTGCCTGCAGGCAGAGGCAGTGCACAGAGCTGCCTGGCCACGCCTCCACCTAGGAGCTGAGGGATGTCACTGCTTCCAGGGACCCCCCACACCCCCAAGTTAAGCGCTGCCCAGAGCCCTCACCCCCTCCTGTGCCTGAGCCCCCTCCCACACCCAAACTCCTGCTGCTGTAGGGGGAGGAGGGGAAGTGCTGTGGCCCAATACTACCCCAGCAGTGGCCAGTGTGGCTGGCCCAGGGGCTGCCCGAGCTTCTCAAGCAGCCCCCAGGCCAGCTGCACCAGTCTCAGCAGAAGTCACGGAGGTCCCAGAATCCATAACAAACTTGCAGCCTTAATCATGACGACCGGATAATTTATGGGCATTAATAGTATTTGTGGCTAAGCAAGTGACAGTAATGACACAAGGGGAGTCAATTCTCATCCTTTTGAGTGTAAACTGATCATCTGAGGGAGTGGGAGACAGGCTGTAGGCTTTTCACCTGCACAATTGGCCAAGTGCTTTATGTGGCTAATTGAAACATCAGTGCTGGCTGGGGCCACAGGCAGGACAATGGACTTGATGACTCTAATGTTTGAATAGATATGGCAGCTCCTATCATGTTCCTTACCGGAAGCCTGATAGCTTCTAGTATGTCATTATTTCTGGTTCTTGAACTATTAGCTCTGTAGGAGGGCGTAGGCTGAATTGTTTAGCTGGAGCACCTGCTGTTGAATGAGACATGAGACCTTTTCTTTCTCTCTTTCTCTTTGTCTGTCTGTTTGCTGACCTTGTCACTGCTTATCGTGACTGCAATAACAGCCATCGTTCGAAGGGAGAGAGTGCCTGGGCCCTAACCTGGCCTAGTATAAGGAGAGAGGCATCCTTCTTTCTCTTACCATAACTATCAGCAGGGTGTTCTTTATATTCCTTACCTGTCTTTCTGGCCCTTTGGTTTGCAGGCTACGTCCATTTTCTGATGGCCTCACATCCAATGTCTAAACCTACTATTTGCACCCCCTGTTCTATTTGGCCCCGTGTCTACGGGTGCAGGCTAGAGATGCAAATCAGTTTGTGAATATTGGCTACTGGCTTGAAAGTGAGGTCTCACTAGGTGCGATTATTTGTTACTAGTCCGGAGCTGGTCTAAAGCACACGGACTCAAGTAACATCAGCAATTCATGTTTCAGCTCCCTCGTCACACCAATGAGGGGCGTATTCACTCACCACGCAGTGTCATCCTCCAGCAGCTGGACTGGAGAAGCGGTGATGCACAAGGCCCAGTTCCACTCCTGGGTTCTTGCTGGGATCTTCACTAATCATAAAGCTGGCCCTGCAATACTGGTTTGCCCACATGTGCACCTACACTGGCATGTCCAACAGAAGTACCTGCCCTACTGCTAAATACTGCATGTTCCATCGCTGGTCCTGCGACATGTCACATCTCAGTATGGAGGATGAAGGGACTCAACTGCTGGAAGCCACAAGTACCGCTGCTACTTAGATGGCTGGTCTGACATTGGAATACTTGTTTCCAGCTGAGGCCTACATTAACAATAGTACCAATGGCTCAGTTACTTCCCTTGAGTGTCCACCCAGTGCATCTTCCTGTATGAGCCAGAAGCAATTTGAAACACTGAGTCAACTGATCCAGTGGGAGAGCAGAGCCCTGAATTGCTTCCTCTTTGGCTCGGGACTCCTCCAGGCAGCTGGGGCTTGGGGCAGCTCCGGCCACAGTTTGGGGCTCAGGGCTCCTCTGGCCCTAGCAGGCAGAAGAAGTGGGACCGGGGGCTAGACTCCCTGAATGGCGGGGTTCCTGCACCACCCATGAGAATAGGGTAGATATTCTATGCCATCAGCTGGACTTTGCAAATCTGGTTGGGGGTTACAATCAATGTCTGTGACTCCCTGTCTGTACCACTCTGTCAGCCCTGTCTTTCCCCTTCGCCCATCTGTTTTACACCTTTCGGTCTCACCCTTCATGCCTCCCTCTTCCCATTTCTCCAAGAGGTACCAAGAACTCCAGGGGAAAAGTCAGTTTCTTCTCAAAGGTGTGAAATCCCAAGGGAAAGGCTGGCCCTTTTGAGGTGAAACTGGGAAATCCAAGGAAAGACTTAGAGCTTTCTCCAAGGGAGGAGGGGGTAGGGATTTTGATCTCATTATTTTCTCAGTCACTTCCCAGGCATTTCCCACTGCCTGGGATCTTAGTGAGCCATAGAAATACAAATTACATAGCAAGGAAACCTCTGACTCAAATAACTTATAATTGCTTTGTGTCTGTTTCCTAGTGTGACTGATGTGTTAGGCAAATATTTGTACAGTGCTGAGAATTAGCCCCACCTCTTCCTTCGTCATCGCTGAGGCCATCTGCTGATGCCAGCAAGTTATTGGCAGCTGGCATTCATTTCAAGCCAGGCTTCTGTATTCGTTACAGGGATGGGTTTGGTGCCAGTGGCTCAGGAAATTTTTCTTTTTTTAATTGCCACAATGGATCATACCAGTGGTTTACCAAGTTCCTGTATTCTGTTTCCAGTAGGGGCTGATTCCAGACATTTCATCACCATGGCAGCTGAGCACTTTTCAAGACTCATTAAACCGTTAATTTTAATTCTGAACTGTGTAAAAAAAATTTAAAAAATTCCCTTTTATCAGTGATAAATGACACCTTTCACCTTAATCAAAGGTCCCCTTGTTCTTTTATTATCAGGAAGGGTGAATTAAGAGTGCCCAGTTTACCATCTCAATACCATTCTTCATTTTATATACCTGCATCTTATCTGTCTCCTCTCTAATCTTAACAGTTCCGTTCTTTTCACTCTCTCCTATGGAAGATGCATCCAAATTGGTAAAATAAATTGTGAAGATAATAACACTAATTCAAGCCACAATTACAGACCAGACCATTGGTTCATCTAGAGATATTTCAGAATGAGTAGCCAATGACTCGTCCTTCAGTGTAAAGTGAAAATACTCATAGTGATGAAACTAGCCAATTGTGCATTGCTTATGTGGGAAGCAGGTAATTCCTTCCTGACTTCTGTAGTAATCAGTTAGTGCCTTGAAGCATGACATTTGATTAGATATTAGGCTGCATAATTGGAAAGGTTTTTCACTGAATTAGGTTAGCCAACTTGATGACCTCCTGCAATAGCGAGTTCCACAGGTTAACAATACACAGTGTGAAGTATTATTTCTAAGCATGGACCAAAACTTCAGATCAGAATTTTGGAGCGTGTGGGATGAGATTTGGAGTCCAAACCTGGATTTCAATTTTATAGCTGAATGCTATTGAATTGAACTTGGACTTCAGATCCAGTCGTCCCTAAACTTCACGGAGTGTGAAATCCCAAACTGAATCTGAATTTTGGTTTCTTGGGTTTCTCTGATTATTTCCTTCCTTTTGTCTCACAGGTTAGGGGGGCAGGGTAAAGAAGAGGAAGCGACAAGACTTCTTTATATCCTTTGCAATTACAACACCTCAATCAGGCCCCTCCTCCCTCTGCCTTCATTCCAGGCTAAATCATCCTCGCTTTGAAGTCTACTCATATGCGAGCCAGTGGTCCTTAGCCACGGTATTCATATTCAGGAGCAAGTGCTGACGGAGCTTCCTAATCTTGTCTGTAGATCTAATCCATGGATAAAGGGCTGGGCACAGTTGAAAGGGCTGCTGAAAGGGATCCAATTCCTGGGGCTAGATTTCAACTGGCACTGTCCTCAGCACAGTTGAAAGAAGCCTCAGGGAGTGCTCAAGAGAATGCTATCTTGTCATGACCCCCCAAGGGAACTGCTGGGGCATGTGCAGCAGGATGGTGGCATAGAGATGGCTATGCCAGTACATGATTCCTCATTGTCAAGGGAATCCTCTGCTATCCACTTAGGGCAGTTTTTAGTTCACTTTGTGCTGTAAGAGCTGTATGTAAGAGCCAGAGCAGAGCCCATATCAGTTGTGTAACTTGTCTGAATCCTGACAGAACGTGGTACCTATATAAATACAGCTCTCTCATCTGGCTCTCTCATCTACTTCAGTGGGTATGTTTTCTCATTTCATACTGGGGCAACAGAAATCCGGGGGCATGGGTGAGCTGAGAGAACGTAAGGTCTTCCTACAAATTTGCTGTATTCTCTACCACCTAAACTCTCTCTTAAAGAAAAAGTGGCTTCTGGCACAAAAAGCCCTGATAAGTTAACCTGAACCCAGATACTTTGCTGGACTGCAGCCAGACAAACTGAAACAGCTGCAGCAAGAGGTGTTTGAGCTTTCCCCCTTCATCTTAATTAAGCTATAATGTGTTGTTTCAAACAGTACACAAGGCTTTAAGTTCCTGCCAGGCCAGTTAACTGCCAAAGCAAAGCCAACTATCTTCCCCAGCACTGAAGAAGAGCTCTGTGAAGCTCGAAAGCCTGTCTTTCTCACCAACAGAAGTTGGCACAGTCAAAGAGATTCCCTCACCCACCTTGTCTCTCTAAAGCCAGGACAAGGCATTTATCAGACCTGAAAACCACCTAGTACGAGCATGTTACCCAAGACCATGAAATACTGCTCTTCCACAGCATCCTCATCAGAACAATTATTTCTGAGGGGCACCAATTCACATGCTGGTTTTGGCACTGCTAATAAAACTGACGACTGGCTCAGATGGACTTCAGAGCTGGCATCCTGGAATATGAATAGCTGAGCATAGGCAGGTTTCTGGAAAGGAAGTGTGGCTTGTGCTGAATAGTATGCTCTGATTGGTTATGCAGAGGGCCTGGATCTGCTCTCATTTAACCCAGTGTAGATCAGGGGTTATCCCAATGACATTAGGCGGTTATAGTGGTGCAAATCAGATCAGATCTGGGCCTGAGGCTTAACTGAGGCTCGTGGCAGGATAACCGGTGTGTATGGGATGACAGGGGTCTCTTCCCTGTATCTAATGCAGTTAACTTTGAAACTGAAAATTGGCCACTTAAATCCTGACATTGTTAACCATTTCACTGCTAATAATTCAGTCATTACAGCTGAACGTCCCCATCAGGGACTGTCATCACAGTCATTTAAAACTTCCCACAAGAAGAAAACTGAGTTATTAATTTGAAAATAGCAGCATCTTTGACCTAATAGTCTTTGATTTTGAAGGTCACTCCTTGTGTTTTGTGAAGGTTTCTGGGATTAACCCCCAGAACAGTGGTATTTTCCAAAGTGGCACCCCAAAGAATTGTTGAGAAAGAGAAATAGACTTTGTAACACCAAGGATCACAGTGGCAACCCTCAGGCCTCATCTGGAAGTAGGGTGACCAGACAGCAAATGTGAAAAATCTGGACAGGGGGCGGGGGCTAATAGGACCCTGTCTTGGTATAATTCCCCACTCTGAACCTTAGCCTCCAAAAGATGGGGTACCAGCATGAATTCCTCTAAGCTCAATTACTAGCTTAGTACTTGTAGCACTGCCACCAACCAGGAATTCCAGTGCCTGGTACACTCCGGTCCCCGCAAAACCTTGCCCGGGGACCCCCAAGACCCAGACCCTCTGGATCTTAACACAAGGAAAGTAAACCCTTTCCCTCACCATTGCCTCTCCCAGGCTTCCCCTCCCTGGGTTACCCTGGAAGATCACTGTGATTCAAACTCCTTGAATCTTGAAACAGAGAGGAAAATTCACCTTTCCCCCTCCTTCTCTCTCCCCCTCCCAGACTCTCCTTGACACAGAAAGTAATCCTAACACAGAGAGAAAATAACCATTCTCCCCACCAATTCCCTGGAGGATCCATACTCAGTCCCCTGGGGTCTCACTAGAATAAAAAAAAACAATCAGGTTCTTAAACAAGAAAAGCTTTTAATTAAAGAAAGAAAAACAGTAAAAATTATCTTTGTAAATTTAAGATGGAATATGTTACAGGGTCGTTCAGCTATAGACACTGGGAATACCAGCCTAAGTATACAAGTACAAATAAAAATCCTTCCAGCCAAATACACATTTGCAAATAAAGAAAACAAACATAGCCTAACTCACCTTATCTACCTAGTACTCACTATTCTGGACATATAAGAGACTGTATCAAAGAGATTGGAGAGAAACTTGATTGCATATCTGATCCCTCTGAGCCCCCAGAGTGTACAACGACCAAAAACTAACAGCACACACAAAAACTTCCCTCCCTCAAGATTTGAAAGTATCCTGTCCCCTGATTGGTCCTCTGGTCAGATGACAGCCAGGCTCACTGATCTTGTTAACCCTTTACAGGCAAAAGAGACATGAAGTACTTCTGTTCTATTAACCCTTAACTAACTGTTTATGACAGACCCTATATAAGAAAAAGACCCAAAAATCACGACTGTCCCTATAAAATCGTGACATCTGGTCACCCTATCTGGAAGTCAAGATAACTGGAGCCCTGTTGGTTTCAGTGGAAGTTGCTCAGATCCTGTGGCAGAGGAATAAGGCCCAAGAGTTTTATTCCCAGTTCTGCCTCTGACTTGCTGTGTGAACATAATCTCTCCATGCCTCACTTTCCCCACCTACAAAATGCGGATAGCACTACCCAGTTTATGAGGGGCTTGTGAGACTAATGCCTGCTCGCTGTGGTGGGATTGGGGGCAACCCAGAGTAGTAGTCAAGTGTGCTTGAGTGGTCGGATAGCTGGCTAGTCAATCCATATCAGAGGCAATCTGGGGCAAAGGTCAGAGTTCTCTCAGGTGTCAGTAGCTAGAAGATCCAAAGGGCTCAGTCAGTGATTTGGGGAGGCAAGGTCATGCAAGGCAGGGTCAGGCAAGGTGGCAGAACAAGGCGGTTTCAAGAGCAACCAGCAGGCAGTGGTCTGTTGCTCAGACAGCTTCCTCTTGCTGTTTGGGCCTTTATATAGTCCAGGTACACAATGAGTGCTGCCTGTCCATCCTGTCAGGCCTGGCTGCTATGTGCATGTGGACCTTTAGCACTAAGGCTGTTGTCAGGGTCAGCACTTCTGTTAATCACTGTGGCACAAGCACTAAGGAGGGCACCCAAGGACCTGGCAGGCCTGGGTTCAGTATTGGGATCCTGACATCATCCCCCTTCTTTGGGGCAACCTTGGGGCACCAAAGGGCTGGACTTGTCGGGATGGGCTCTGTGGAACGCTCTGACTTCTTTGGGAGCGTGCACGAAATGGTCTGGTTCCCAGGACCCTCTTCTTGGCCTTGGATTGGCAGAGTGGGAGGTTGTTTGTTTTTTGTTTTTTTTTTGGGGAAAGGGATTGTCAGAGAAGGGTTTAAGGAGGGAGTCATGGAATAGAGGGTGCGCCTTGAAGGAATGGGGAGGTTGAAGTTCAAAGGTTACTGGGTTTATTTGCCTGCATATCGGTAGGGTCCTATGTACTTGGTGGTCTAGTTTACATACACATCTGCCTGTCTTGAGATGCTTTGGGATGTTAGATGGGATTCGGTCTGAGTTACTACAGAGAATTATTTCCTGGGTATCTGGCTGATGAGTCTTGCCCATAAGCTCAAGGTTGAACTGATTGCCATATTTGGGGTCAGGAAGGAATTTTCCTCCGGGGCAAATTGGCAGAGGCCCTGGGTTTTTTTCACCTTCGTCTGCAGTGTGGGGCACAGGTCACTTGCTGGAGGATTTTCTGTACCTTGAAGTTTTTAAACCACGATTTGAGGACTTCAGTAGCTCAGACATAGGTTAGAGGTTTGTTACAGGAGTAGGTGGGTGAGATTCTGTGGCCTGCGTTGTGCAGGAGGTCAGACTAGATTCCTTTTCATTAAGAGGACAGGGGCCCAAGCCAGGGATGTGGACTGCTCGAGGAAACACTTCTCCAGATTCTCAGATTCTATAATCCTTAAGGGCAGCTAATTCATGTTCCAACGTGGAATGCATTCAGCTGAACAGAATCTTGGCTCCAGGCTCTAAGTCAATCAGGCAGATGTTTTCCCTGTGAGAAAGTAGTGTCTCCATTTTGTTTTTCGAATACGTCTGAAAAGTTGGTATTTTGCAGAGAGTGACAGTTGACCCTAGTAGCAAGTAGGCCTGCTGTGTTGCCAAAACATCTCTACATGTTGCTGAAGCTCAGGCAAGGCATCCAACTGGAGTTTCTGGAGTCTCAAGCTTGGAATTCAGGAGGCAGATGTCCTGGCAACACTTAAAATTAAATGTAATGGTTTGCTGACACCAGGAGATAATACGGGTCACATTTCTCTAGCTAGGAGATTCTGAATATCAAAGGGAACCGTGGGGACCAAATCAGGCTAAACTGGAGAAGCTCATAGTGCTCCCCAACCATCACCTCCAAAACTATAGTTTTCTGACTGATGAGCCTGGAGGTGAGCAGTGATCCATTAACTGTCTCAACTAAATCAGGGGCTATCTTAGGTTGTTTGGATAGGCTGAGTACATGAGCCAAGATAGTGTCCATTAAGTTATCACCCCTCAAAGACGGCCCTGACTGACACTGGGGCCAAAGTATCTGTCCAGAGTCCCAAAGCCAGAGTCCTAACTGGAGTTGTAGGTGCAGGTACATTTTCAATATGTTGGGCCAGGCAGCCAGAATGGATTGCTGGAAGGGACTTAGAGGAGTTTTTTCACTGTTGCTCAGGCATGACCCACTTACCAAGGCTGAGCGTGGTTGTCTCCTGGAACCACATGGTTCAGGGACATAGCAAGAGAGATGGACACCATGGGGCCATTGCCACGACAGTAGAAACACAAGTACTCTCACCATTGGTCCAGCCAGGTCCATGCCCTGTCCATCTATGTGGGCTTGGGTGGGGGGCCTTTGCAGGGGTTTTGGGCAGTGCTTGGATGCAGGGTGGAATTCCTTTCCTTTCGAGATGCCATTCCTTAAGTCTGGTGTCGATTTGGAGGCCCAGCTTAATAAATGAATCTAGATCAGTGGGAGGCTCCATGCAAGCAAGCTCATCTTTTATTTCTTCGCTGAGAGCAAGACAGAATTGGTGTGGCTGGGCTGCCTCATTCCACGCCCTATCCGCCGCCAGGAATCAGAAGCAGGTGGCATATGTTGCAGCTGACCCCAAGGCCTGATGGAGTCTATGTAGGGCTGCCTCTGCAGTGCGAGCTTGGTGTGGGTCATTCAAGATTGTCATAATGGCCCTCAGGAAGGTGTAGGCCTCTAGCAGAGGGGTAGGGGTAGGCATAGGTGCTCTAGCAGAGCAGTCATCCTGTCCAGGCCCTCACCTGTTAGAAAATCATGACTAGTCCCACCTTTGCCTGGTCCATCTGGTAGGTATTGGGCCATGGCAGGAAATGGAGCCCCCAAATTTAATAGGATCCCATCGTAGAGCTCTGGTAACAGTACTGTGGGGCTGCGGGAGATGTTCCCATCTGTGGCCCTATGATCTGTTCTTACAAGGTACATTTTTTTGCCTGAAGCTGGTCCACTGCGACGTGTAAGGCTTGGTTTTCCACCTGTAGGTGAGCGGTCTGCTCCTGCAGGCTCAGTGGCCCCTGTGGCACAATAGCCATAGGTGCTGGAACTAGAGATGCTGGGGTGGTGCTGCACCCCCTGGCTTGACATGGTTTCCATCATATAGAAGGTTTACAATTTGGTTCAATGGCTCTCAGCACCCCCATTATACACATTGTTCCAGCACCCCTGGCCGTACCTGTGAGTTCCATACCCCTTTCAGGTAAGATGAGTCTAGAAGGAAACGGAAGTGGTCTGAGCAAACTGTAATGCCTGGTGGCTGAGGCAGAATTGGGAGCAGTCTGGAGCAGTACTCAAGTATGTGCCAGGGGTCAGGTAACCAGCAGGTCAATTCATATCAGAAACAATCTGGGGCAACGGTCAGAGTTTTCTCAGGCATCAGTAGCCAGAAGATCCAATCCAAGGGGCTGGTTCATTGGATTGGGGAGGCGAGGTCAGGCAAAGCAGCAAGGTAGAGTCAGGTGAGGCAGCAGGGCAAGAGGGTCTAGGGAACAATCAGCAGGCAATGGTCCTCTTGCTGTTGGGGCCTTTATATAGCCCAGGTATCTAATGAGAGTGCAGCCTGTCCATCCAATCAGGGGCCTGTGGTATGGCTGCTATGGGCCTGTAAGCCTTGAGCACGAAGGCTGTTGGTTAGGGCACCGGTTCAATATATTGCGATGGTTCAGTGGCTAAGCAAATCTCCTAAGGAGCTGGCAAGCCTGGCTTCAATAGCGGGTTCCTGATAGACTTGATTTGTTAACTTTTTATGCAGCACTTTGAGCACCTTGAATGAAAGGTGCTGGACAATAACAAAACAGGAGTTGTGTCACTGACTGGCCAAGCTGAATATTTCCAGGGGAAGAGGCTCCCATTATTGTAAAACCCCAGGAGGAGAGGGTGCAACCTGAAGTCATCACTGTTGTTTCTTCGTTTTCTTTGAGGTGGGTTTTGACATCTCTTTTCCCCTCCTCTTTGCAGGATATGGGAGCTGGAGGGAACTGGCTAAAGCCCTGGCAAACAGGAACATCCCTGCTGTAGACCCAAACCTTCAGTTTTACTATCCTCAGAAGCCAGTACACCAGGTAAGGAGGCTCAAGGGTCTTCTTAAACATTCAGGGGAAAATTCTCCCTCTAGATCTGCGTGGCAGATCCCAACTCCTTCATGCACAGAACGAGACCAAATTCTGATCTCAGTTATACTGATCTCAGTTGCACCAATGTAAATACAGACCAACTCCACTGCAGTCAATGGAGTTATGTTGGATTTACATCAGTATAATGGAGGGATAACTAAGAATGAGGAGATGAAATTAAGAAAAGGAGAACTTAGGCTAAAAGCTAGTGTCCCGTGGGGTCCTGCATGTTCGAGCAGGGCTTCCCCATTGGCCCAGTGCCAGGTTGGTACACCCCGTCACACAAATGTTGGGTGTCCCTGTGAGATCAGGCAATTGCTGTAAGGAGGGCTCAGGACCTCTGTTGGGGCTGAGCAAACAATCAATCTGCAGCCCCTGGGTGGGGCAGAGGCAGCAAACACTAACCATGCCTAGTGGCAGGGGTGGATGTGGGAGGTAGGGGAACCTTGGCCTACCCTACTCCACCGGGTTCTGACCCAGGACTCTATGAAGTTGGGATATTCCCCGTTAAAGGTTTAAGCATGAGCTTCTATTACATTCCCTGGTCACTTCCTCAGCAAGGTGCATTTTGGGCATCTCCTCGGCTGGCAGTGGCTCAGCATCCCAATCAGTCTCTGCGGTCAGCTGGTCATCCTCAGCATAGTCCAGGTCCATGGTTCCTGCTGCTTGGAAAGTCGCTGGATTCTGCAGCACACATCCTTCCTCCTCCTCAGCCAGCCCAGACTGAGCTGGCCTGCCTCCGTTTATCTGTCCCTTCCACCTGGGGCATGCACAACAGGGGCGACGGGGTGTGGTCTCCTGTGCCCACAGTGAGTGATCAGGCACTGCAGGGTTGGTACACCCCATCGCTGCTAGGGAAAAGCTTGTAATGAATGGTGAGATGTATCACACAAAGGAATAGTCTTCCAAAGGAAGTGTTAGAGATTGGTCAAAGCACTGGAGAATAAACAGATGTTAACAATTAAATTAACAGCTCTGTAGAGGTGCAGGACTCACCCCTGCAGCGCCTCCTGCTGGTCATCCCAGGGAATTAGCTCTTTAAGCCTCCGGAGCACCCTCTGCAGGCGGGTATCCCGCTTGTCACTGGCCCCGTGTCCCTCCCGGACTCCGGTGCCCCTCTACCCTGGAGCTGCCCCCTGGCAACACCCCCACCAGTGTCTATGGGTCTCCCCTCTCTGGGGAACCTCCAATGCTCTAATCCCCACCTTGCCTCAGTCTGGGCTACTGCCAGTCATCACCGAGCCCCTGCTCCCTGGGGCAGACTGCAGTGTAAAAGCCACTCATCATAGGCAAGGGGGTTCGGACCTGCTGCCTTCCTCTGCCTCCCAGTACCTCTATGGACCTTGGACCAGGCCCTGCAGCCTAGGGAGTTGCCAGCCTGGAGCTCCCCAGCTCTGCTGGTTCTCCCCAGTCCTGCCTCATTCCCAGTACCCTTCCTGCTGGCAGCCAGACCCTGCTTTCTCCCGCCTGGAGGGAGAAAGAGAATTCTCTTGGGCCTCTGGCTCACAGACTTTTTATACAGGCCAGCTGTGGCCCGATTGGGGCACGGCCCAGCTGCGGCCACTTCCCCACTCAGCCCAGCTTTTTCCTTGCCCCAGCCCTCTGCCAGGGCTGTTTTACCCCTTCAGGGCAGGAGCAGGGTAAGCACCCCTGATCCCAGGAGCGCTCTGTGTCTGCTTGGGCTGTCCTGCTGGCTGGAGCGCTCCCCCTCCTTCTCTAGCTGCCCTGCCGGCTGGAGCTCCTTCTCCCTTCCTGGGCTGCTGCTGCTGGTGCTGCTAGCTGGAGTGCTCCCCTCCTGGACTGCTGCTACTGCTGCTGAGCGAGGGGTGGGGGGGCCCTGTGGGCCAGCCCCCACTCCTCCACCTCCGGAGGGAGAAGCCAGGACCCCACCGCCGCCACCACCACCGCTGCTACCACCTGCGTGGGGTCCTTCCTGCCTGGCCACCTGGGTTGTTGGAGGAGGAGCCGCTGCTGCTGGAGCTGTGTTTGCCTGGGGAGCTGCTGGAGCCTGGAGGCGCCTGAGGCCTGAGAGGACCACCGGCTGCTGGGGGAGCGCACGGGTAGACCCTGAAGACCACTGTGGAGGGGGCCCTCAGAAACTGAGTGACTTTTTGACTGTGCTCTAGTGGTGGGGGTGTAGACTGTGTTTGTGGGGGCACAGGGGGTGTGGCGTGGAGCCTGCCCCCTGGTCCATCCGTGCCCCCCCAACCCCCACCACCACCGTTGCCCCCTCCACCACCCCCACGGACTGCTTACCATCTGCCTCGGTCCCCACCTCTGGGACTCAGCTGCTTGCCTGGCCAGCCACGCCCTTTTTCCACCGTTTGGGCCTCCAGCAGCAGCCAGCCAAACCTTTAGCCCCTGCACAAGTGCTCGTGGGTGCACGCACCCCCCCACCCCCTCCCCAACCTGACCCCTTCCCCTCCGTGTTAGACCCCCCAACCTTTCCCCTTGTTGCCTGCCCCATTGCCCCTTGTAGCCTTTTGCCCATCCACTCCCAGCTTCAGTTTGTTTGCCTGCCCCGCCCGTGCCCCTTTGTAGCCTTGTTTCTCCTGCCTCAGCCCCGCAACCGGCCCTTTGGTCCCTCTGCCCCACTCCCAGTCTTGTTGAGCCCCTTCCCTACTGCCCCTTCGCCCTGTTCAGCCCCCCCCCGTGCGCCTGTACCCTTCTCGTGCGCTTGTGCCCCCCCATTTGAGTTTTCCCCTCTGGCACTGCACCCCCCCCAATTGCTTTAGTATCCCTTCCCTCCCCTAGTACGGCTGGAGGAGCCGGTTTTCCCTCCCGTGTCTGGTGACTGATCCCCGCCCCCGAGTCCTTGCTTGACCCCTTATCTGCCCCCCCCCCCATTTTGGCACCCTCCTCCCCTGCCTGCAGCCTAGCGGAGAGGAGTGGTTGCCCTTCTTCCCCTCCCCTCCCTTTCTCTGGTGTTTCCCCTCCCTCCCCACTTGCCATGGCGGGGGACGCAGCGGATGGGACCCCTGGGACGATCCCTGTCCCCCCCGCCCACCCTGCTCCCTCCACGACCCCCCCACTCTCTACCGCTGCCACTGCTGCCGGACCGCCTGCCACCATTCTCGCTGCGGCGCCGGCAGCGGCGGGTGCAGGGGTGACCTCTGCTGCCGCCACGTCCCTCGCCCCCTCTGCTTCCGGGGGACCCCCTCCGGCTGGCGGGAAGGGCCAGGGCAAGAAGAAGGGAAAGGGCCCCGCTAGGAAACCTAAGCCCTCCATGGCGGAGCCTGTCCCCTCTGCCGCGGCCCCACCACCGGCCGCGGTGCCCCTCCCCGCTGTTCCCTCCACCAGCTCTGCGGGTGCCCCTCCCCCAGCCCCCAGGGCATATGCCCAGGTGGCGGCGGCCCCCCCGCCTGCCGCTTCGTCATCTCCCCAGGCCGCCGCCTCCGCTACCATCTATAGCGGCCGGGGCCCCTTCCCCACCTTGACCAGGAAGCACGGCGTCCGTTGCCTCCTGGTGCCCGCCTCGCCCCACGTGGAGACCTACGTGCGGGCGTTGGCGAGGGTGGTGGGGCCCACGGCCATCGTGGCGGCCTCCAAGATGTATGGCAAGGTCGTCTTCTTCCTTGCCTCGGAGGCCGCCGCCCAGGAGGCGGTGGAGAAGGGCCTGGCGGTGGGGGGTGTGTTCGTCCCCCTGGAGCCGCTGGAGGACCTGGGGGTCCGTATCACCCTGACCTCTGTCCCCCCCTTCCTCCCCAATGCCGCCCTATTGCCTGTCCTCTCTACCCTGGGGAAGCCCATTTCAGTGGTGAGCCCTCTCCCCTTGGGCTGCAAGGACCCCGCCCTCCGTCACGTCCTCTCCTTCCGCCGGCAGGTGCAGCTTCAACTGCCGCCGGCGGCACGTGGCGGAGAGGCGCTCGAGGGGTCCTTCCTGGTCCCCTATCAGGGGGCCCATTACCGGGTGCACTACTCCACGGGGGAGGCCCGGTGCTACCTCTGCCGGGCGACGGGGCACGTCCGGAGGGACTGCCCCTTGGCTCGGCTCGGAGGAGCGCCCGGGACCACCGAGCCCCGGCAGGGTGCCGGCCCCGTCATCGCCGGCACCCCTGACCGCCCGGTGCCCGGGGCCGCCCCTCCTCCTCCTCCATCCATCACTGCTCCCGCTCGGGCTGCAGGGGTACCTCCCTCGGCATGCCCAGACGAGCGGGTGGGCCCTGCCTCCGCTGCCTGCACTCTGGCGGGGCCTGTGGAGGAGGGTGTGGCGGGGGTATTGCCGGGCGTGGGAGAGGGCCCTCCCCAAGGGGTATCTTCCCTTCCTCCCGCTGTCTCACCGGTGCCCCTCCAGGTCCACGACCCACCAACCCTGCCCTCTGACCCGACCTCTGACACCCAGCCCGCGAGCGGCGCCATGGAGGGCTGGACCCTGGTCCAGGGTAGGCGGGGCAAGCGGAAGGCTCGAGCCTTGCTCTTACCACCTGATGCGGGAGCCCCCTGTAAGACCAGAAAGGGGGCCACGGATGCCGAGCCTTCCGCCGTGCCCTCGGGGTCGGCCCGTCCGCCAGTTCCGGCCAGGGACACCGTGGCGGCACCAGAAGGTTCCACCGTCCCTCCTCTGCAACCCCCCTCTGTGGCGGCCTTGGATTTGGTCCCCCCTGCTCCATTGCCGCCTGCGCCCCCTGCACCAGTCGGGGCGCTTATTGCCTCCGGCTCCAGCGGGGAGGACCCCGGGGTGGTGGGAGGTGAGCACCCCTCCATATTTGAGGATATCGAGGCCCTGGGTCTGACCCCGGTTACCCAGGGGGAGGATGACCCTCCGCCAGCGGGCCTCGACCTAGCCGTCCTCACCCCAGCTCCCCTCTCCCCGTGTTCCCTCCTCCTGGCCGCTGCATCCGCTCCCGCCTCCGGGGGACCCCTGGACTCCCCGCCCTGCCTGGCCGTGGTTGGCGCCCCGCTGACGGCCGCCGAGCCCGTTGAGGCGCCGGCCGGTGCCCCACGGCCGGGAGACGGGCTCACGGGGATATCCCTCGGTGGTGCGGAGCACCCACATCCCTTCCCGGGCGGGGGCCCCACCGACGGTGTTCCATCTCCCGATGCCGTGGCTAGCGCGCCTACCACCGAGCCTGAGCCCGGCATCGCTGGGGACCCCCTCCCTGCCCCTCTGATCTCCGCGCCTGGCCGTGAGGAGCATGCTCCTGACGGTTTAGCTCCTGCGGTCCCGGATCCCACCTCTGTCCCTATCCCTGACCTCGGCCCCGCCCTTGGCCTTGACCCCGTCCCTGTCCCCTCCACTGCCCCTGCTGTTATTGCCGCCCCTGGGGCTGTCCCCTTCCCTTTTCCGGAGGGTGACCCCCAGAGGGCGGCCTTTACATTTTGCTGTCCCAACCCCCTAGGGGCTGCACTCTTCCCTCCGCCGCCCCCCGTCGAGCCGGGCTCTGTGGCGGACCTTGTGGCGCCGGCCCATCGGGCGCCACGTCGGGAGTCTGCCCCTTGCCTTCCCGTCCCCATGGGCCACGAGGTTGTCCCAGAAGCCCCGCTAGTGGGTCACCAGGGGCCAGGGCCCCACCCCCCGACGCGCTGCGAGAGGAGCTGCGGGAGTTCCTGGAAGATGTCAGGGGCTCCCGCAACAAGGTGGCGCTTGCTCTCCAGCGCTGGGGGGATTTCCATCAGATCCTCCGGGCCGCGAGGGCCCTCATGGGGGAGGGCAAGAGGACCGGGAAGCAGAGTGCCGCGACTTATCAGCGGGTCCGCGGCTTCCGTGACTCCTTGCTCACCTTCGGGGTGGGTCACGGTTTGCTGTGCGGCCCACTGGGGACCGTGGGCGTCCCTGCCGGTGAGGATCCCCCCCAGCCCTCCTCATGGCGCCCATCATCTTTGCCACATTGAACACCCGGAGCTGTAGGATGGGTTTCCGCAGGAGCCTGGTGCTCTCCTTCCTTCGGGAGGGGGGGTACTCTGTGATTTTCCTGCAGGAGACCCACACGGATCCGGCCGCCGAAGCCAGCTGGCGGCTGGAGTGGGGGGACGGGGTCTACTTCAGCCACCTTACCACCCGTAGTGCTGGAGTGGCTACCCTGTTCTCCCCCGACCTACGGCCGGAAGTGCTGGGGGTTGCTGAGGCTGTGCCGGGCCGCCTGCTGCACCTCCGGGTCCGCTTGGAGGGGCTCGTGCTGAACCTCGTGAACGTCTATGCCCCGACATCGGCCCCGGAGCGGTTGCTGTTCTATCAGCAGGCGTCCGCCTTCCTCGGCTCCCTGGATCCTCGTGAGTGCCTGGTCCTGGGCGGGGACTTCAAAATCATCCTGGAGGAGCGGGACCGCTCGGGGACCGAGCAGAGCCAGGCCGCCGCGGACGTCCTCCGGGAGATCGTCAACCATCACTCCCTGGTGGACGTCTGGCGCGACCACCACCCGGACGATGTCTCTATGTTCACCTATGTCTGGGTGGGAGCCCATCGGTCGTGCCACTCCCGGTTGGACCGCATCTACATGTCGCGATTCCACCTTTCACGGGCCCAGTCCTCCAGCGTCCGGCCGGCCCCTCTTTCCGACCACCACCTCGTCACCGTGACGGCCTCTCTCAGTGCGGAGAGGCCGGGGCCAGCCTATTGGTACCTCCAACAACAGCTTGCTGGAGGATGCGGGCTTCGTGGCGTCTTTCCGGGAGTTCTGGCTGGCCTGGCGAGGGCAGCGGCGTGCCTTTCCCTCGGCACGGCGCTGGTGGGATGTGGGGAAGGTGTGCGCCCAGCTCTTCTGCCGCGACTACACCCGGGGTGTCAGCCGACGGAGGGATGCGGCGATAGGGCAGTTGGAACGGGAGGTTTTAGAGCTGGAGAGGCGTCTGGCCGCCAGCCCTGAGGATCCATCCCTTTGCGGAGCGTGCCAGGAGAAGCGGGAGGAGCTCCGGGTCCTCGAGGACCATCGGGCTCGGGGCGCCTTTGTTCGCTCCCGCATCCGCCTCCTTCGGGAGATGGATCGCGGCTCCCGCTTCTTCTACGCCCTGGAGAAACGGAGGGGGGCCAAGAAGCACGTCACCTGCCTTCTGGCGGAGGATGGCACCCCCCTCACGGATCCGGCGGAGCTGTGCGAGAGGGCCCGGACCTTCTACGCGCACCTTTTCTCCCCGGATCCGACCGATCCTGCCGCTTGCAGAGTGCTTTGGGACGGTCCCCCGACGCTCAGCGCAGGCGCCCAGGACCGGCTAGAGCTGCCTCTCTCTCTGGCCGAGTTCTCGGACGCCCTCCGTCGCATGCCCACCAACAAGTCTCCGGGCATGGATGGGCTGACCGTGGAGTTCTACCGCGTGTTCTGGGACGTCCTCGGCCCAGACCTGGCCAGCATCTGGGCTGAGTCCTTGCAGGGCGGGGTCCTCCCTCTCTCATGCAGGCGAGCTGTGCTCGCCTTATTGCCGAAGAAGGGGGACCTCCGCGATTTACGGAATTGGCGTCCCGTCTCGCTCCTCAGCACGGACTACAAAATCATCGCCAAGGCCATCTCGCTGCGGCTGGGGTCCGTGCTGGAGGTCGTGATCCACCCAGACCAGACCTACACCATCCCGGGCCATAGTATCTTCGATAACCTCTATCTGGTCCGGGATCTCTTAGAGCTTGGGTGCAGGGATGGTCTGTTGTTCGCCTTCCTGTCCCTGGATCAGGAGAAGGCGTTCGACAGGGTGGACCACGGGTACCTCCTGGGCACTCTGCGAGCGTTGGGCTTCGGGTCCCAGTTTGTGGGTTTTCTCCAGGTGCTGTACGCTTCCGCAGAGTGTCTGGTCAGGCTCAACTGGACCCTGACCGAACCGGTCAGCTTCCGGCGGGGAGTGCGGCAGGGGTGCCCCCTCTCGGGCCAGCTGTACGCTCTGGACATCGAGCCCTTCCTCTGTCTCCTCCGCAGGATGTTGACGGGGTTGGTACTTCGAGAGCCGGAGCTGCGGCTGGTCCTGTCGGCGTACGCCGACGATGTGCTCCTCGTGGTCCAGGACCTGGGCGACTTGGCGCGGGTGGAGGCTTGCCAGGCGGTGTACTCGGCGGCCTCCTCCGCCCGGGTCAACTGGGTCAAGAGCTCTGGCCTGGTGGTTGGGGACGGGTGGCAGGCAGGCTCCCTCCCACCCGCGCTTCAGGCCATCTGGTGGAGCGCGGGTCCGCTGCTCTATCTCGGCGTTTACCTTTCCGCCACGCATCCGTCTCTGCCGGAGAACTGGCACAGTTTACAGGGCAGGGTGGCGGAGCGGCTCCGGAAATGGACAGGACTCCTCCGGTGCCTTTCCCTTCGAGGGAGGGCACTGGTGCTCAACCAACTGGTCCTGTCCATGCTCTGGTACCGGCTCAACACCCTGGTCCCGGCCCCGGGACTCCTGGCCGACCTCCGGAAGGTGGTTCTGGAGTTCTTTTGGCCAGGACTGCACTGGGTCCCTGCAGGGGTACTCCACCTGCCCCTGGAGGAGGGAGGGCAGGGCCTGAAGTGCCTGCGCACTCAGGTCCACGTCTTCCGCCTCCAAGCACTGCAGAGGCTCCTTTATGGTGCGGGTAGTCCAGCGTGGAGAGCCCTGGGGCACACCTTCCTGCGCCGCTTCCGAGGGCTCCGATACGACCGGCAGCTCCTTTATGTCGAACCGAGGGGTCTTCCGCGAGACCTCTCCGGGCTGCCGGTCTTCTACCAGGACCTCCTCCGGACCTGGAAGCTGTTCTCTGCGACCAGGTCCATGGCGGCCACCGAGGGGGCCGACCTCCTCGCGGAGCCCCTGCTACACAATCCCCAGCTTCGTGTGCAGGTGGCGGAGTCCCCCGCGGTGCGCCAGAGGCTGGTCCTGGTGGGAGCCACCAGGGTCGGAGACCTCCTGGACTACGACCGGGGAGGCTGGCTGGATCCCCTGACGCTCGCTCACCGCATGGGGCTCTCCAGACCTTGCACTCCCCGGCGGGTACTCCAGGAGGTGGAGTCCGCTTTGCCGCCCGCTGCTCGGGCCTACCTCGACCGGGTCCTGCGGGAGGGCATGCCCCGCCCACCCCCCACCCCAAGCCGTCCAGACCTTTTCATCGGGCCTCTGCCCCATAGGCCCGACCGGCCCCCCCGCCCCTTCTCCGCAAGCCGGCTGCACGACCTGCAGCCGGTCCGTTTCCAAACCGCGCTGAGGAAACAGCTCTACACGCTCATGCTCCACACCCTTCACTTCCTCACCCTCGTGTCCCACCCTGATACGAAGTGGCAGGACCTCCTGCCACCTCTGGAGGGTGAGGAGCCCCGGTGGGCCAGCCTCTACTCCACCCTGGTCCCAAGGCCCACTGGGGATATCAGTTGGCGGCTCCTCCATGGGGCCATGAGCACGGGCGTGTACTTGGCGCGGTTTACCCCTGTCCCGGACACCTGCCCCTTCTGCGGCGTGAGGGAGACCCTGGCGCATGTTTACTTAGAGTGCGCCAGGTTGCAGCCTCTACACCGGCTCCTCACAGCCATCCTCTTACGTTTCTGGTTACACTTTTCCCCTCACCTCCTTTTGTACGCACTCCCTATCCGTGGCCCCACGAAGTCCCGGGACCTCCTGGTCAACCTCCTCCTCGCCCTGGCAAAAAAGGCCATCCATGCAACCAGGGAGGGGAGGTTGGCCGATGGAGACTCCGGTGACTGTGGGGCTTGCTTCCGCTCCATGGTCCGATCACGCATCCGGGCGGAGTTCCTCTGGGCGGCCTCCACTGGCTCCCTTGACGCCTTCGAGGAGCAGTGGGCGCTGTCCGGGGTTCTCTGCTCGGTGTCCCCGTTAGGTTCCCTCCTTCTGACCCTTGGACAGGAGTGAGGTCACTGTTCTTTTATTAGTTGTCCCCCGCACTCAGTGGGTTCTGTGGCCCTGTGGTTCCTCCCCTTAGGCTGGGGGAGGATCCTTTAGGAGTGGGCGGGCTTTGCCCGCCCACTTCCCAGACACCCAATAGGTACAAGCTCAAAGTTTGTGAAGGGGACAAAGGGAGTTGGGTCTCTCAGCTGACATGAATGAGAGTAGAGACTAGATCAGTGCAGGCTAGTTATGTAGAAATGTTACTGGAGAGAAGCAGACCATGGTGTTGGAAATCAACAGACTCAAACTTCTATATTTTGGTCACATTAGGCATAGAGATGGAAATAACCTTGAGAAAGTTATTATGGAAGGAATGGTGGAGGGTCATCGTAGTACGGCATGATCTGCGAAGAGATGGATGGATGGATGTTGTGTGGCTGATCACTGTAAGGTCAGCTGCTGAGTGCTCGAAGTTAGTGATGGATCGTGAAGGCTTTTCAAAATTTGTTATGATGTCACTGATATTGAGACATGAAAAAATGGATTTAATTAGCTTATGCCTTGTCTACACTACACAGTTTTGTTGGCAAAAGGCAGCTTTTGGCAGCAAAAGAGTGAAGGTGTACACGCTGAAGTGCCACTTTTGGCATCAAAATTCTTTAGGTTTGGCAACAAAATAAAACCACCTCAACGAGGGACTTACAGCTTTTTGTGCAAAAGTTTTGTCGACAAAGCGCCAATGATTTTATCGCTTTAATTGGCCTCCAGAAGGTGACTCACAATGCCCATCTTGACCACTCTGGTCACCAGTTTCAATTCTGCTGCCCTGCAGCTAGGTAAACAACCATCTGCCCCTTGCCTTTTAAAGCCCCGGGAATTTTGCTTTGTTTGCTCAGCGTGGAGAGCTCACATGACACCTTCCCAGCTGACCATGACGGTTCCACACAGCAGACACTCTCCCATTTGGATTACTGCAGAGCTGCTGGATCTGATCAGTATATGGGGAGAGGAGGTGGTGCAGTCCCAGCTGCATTCCAGCCATAGGGATTTCAATACTTACAGGCAGATTTCTCGAGGCTTGTGCGAAGAGATCTATGATCAGGACACGGTGCATTGCAGAGCAAAGATCAAGGAGCTGAGGCATGCGTACCAGAAGGTAAGAGAGGCAAACTGTCACTCCAGTGTGCACCAAGCACCTGCCGTTTCTATAAGGAGCTGGATGCTATCCTCAGTGGCGACCCCACCTCCAGTGCCAAGAACCTCGTGGATACTTCAGTGATCCTGGAGCTGGCGGAAAGTGGGCTTAGCCCAAAAGACAAAGTCATTGAAGAAGAGGCAGAATTAGACGATGATGTGGAGCCCACTGCGGGGTTGCCCTGTGGTGTGTCCAGTCAGGAGCTGTTCTCCACTCTGGAGGTGTCTAGCCAGTCTCGGCAGTCATACTCCAGCGAACAAGAAGCAGGAGAAGAGACACTTGGTAAGTGGCTTTGGTTTGTGAAGTGCGGAAGTGGGTTGAGGGCATAGAAATGTACAAGGCTGGCTGTGTTTCTGTGTGCTGGACATTTCCTTGAGTAGCTAAGATGTACAGCGGAACAGGGTATTGATGCACACTGAGATCTCACGGGAATCCTCCAAAGAGATATCTAGGAAAGTTTCCTGGAGGTACCCAGCAATCCTTTGCCAAAGGTTCCTTGGGAGAGCTGCTTTGTTCCTTCCTCCATTGAAGGAAACTTTGCCGTGCCATTCTGCAATCACTTGCACAGGGACCAAAGCAGCACACAGATGAGCAGAATAGGGACTGGGTCAGAAGCCACAACTGTGCACTAGAGGTACTCTTGCTTCCTTGCTTACCCTGAGGAGTGAGGTATCTGGTACAATGACCCCTGTCTGTGGAAAAGGGTGGGAAAATTTAGAATATTGTCCCTAGGCAACTGCCCATCAACCTTTTCATATTGCTTTTCTCCTCATGTAGAATGCTCTCTGTCCCAGGGTAAACTCACCAAGCTTGAGGTGTTCGACGTGTGTGCTTGTCAAGGGTCAGTGTAAAGTGATTGGTATGTTATTAGAGGTGTATTTTACTGTACTGTTTCCATGCTGTACATGTACTTAACAATCATGCTTCTGTGTATTGTTCCTTGTGCTTCTGCAGATGTGGCCTTCAGAGGCACCCCCTACACACCAGCAGAGCGTAAGTAAACGCCCAAGATGGAACAAGGGGGACATGTTCTGGGAGCTGCTGCGATACTCGGATGAAGAAAAGAGGGAACGCATGGAGTGGAGGGAAATCAAAAGGCAGGACCGGAAAAAAAAATTTGTACTTGTTAAGGACACTACTAAGAGGATGATTAAAGTAATGGAGGAGCAAACTAAGATGCTGAAGTCCCTCATAACACTATAGACTGAGCAGATGTTTGCCTACTCTCCTCTTCAGCACATTCAGAACTGTTTCCCATGCCCTCCCCAAACTCCACCTGAGTATTCCTTTCTGCTTTCCTGGACTTCTCACTTTCCTGTTCATTCCACTCCATGGACACTTTTTTCCAAATGATAGCTGGACTTCTGCACAGCTCTGAAAGTCAGCCCTTCCTTGGTACCTCCTTTCCCAACAAACGTGTGTGTGGTGGTGGTGTTTTCTGTGCAATAAAAGCAAAGTTTTTGAATGATAAGTAATCTTTATTTGTTCCCTGAAAAATGTGATAGCAGGCAGCAGCAAGACATACACAAGCAGTTTAATCATTTGCTTACTGGAATCCTAGGCCACAAAAATCACAAGTACTTCCTAGGAAAACTCAATTTCGTTAAGCATTGCAGTCCTGAGCATAGTAATATACATTACTAGTTCTCATTTTCAGAGTGTTGCCTCAAAGCCTCCCTGATTCCAATTGCCCCCACTCCCCCTGTGCCCCTCTAATAGCCAAATTCAGCAGCCAGGCAATCAGCAGTCCACCCCTGAGCAAACTTTTCACCCTTACCTTCACAAATATTGTGCAACATACGGCACAGGGCTGTGACACATGTTAATATTATCCTCACTGAGCTCTAACCTGCCGTAAAGGTATCACCAGTGCGCCTTTAATCTACCAAATGCACATTCCATGGTCATCCTGCATCTACTCTGCCTATTGGTGAACCGCTCCTTACTGCTATCTAGGTTTCCCATGTAAGGTTTCATGAGCCATGGCATTAACAAGTATGCTGGGTCTTCCAGGATCACTTTGGGCATTCAACATTCCCCACTTTAATCTTCTGGTCTGGAAAGAAAGTCCCCGCTTGCAGCTTTCTGTACAGACCAGTGTTCCTGAAGATACGTGCGTCATGCACCTTTCTGGACCCACACCACCCTTGATGTCAGTGAAATGCCTGTGGTGATCCACAGCTGCCTGCAACACCATGGAGAAGTACCCCTTCCTATTGATGTACTCCATTACAAAGTGGTTCAGTGCCAAAATTGGAATGTGTGCCATCTGTCGCCCCTCCGTAGTTAGGGAAACCCATTTCTGAAAAGCCATCCACTATTTCACACACATTGCCAAGAGTCACGGTCCTTCTTTGCAGGATGCGATTAATAGACTTGCACACTTGCTTTAACTCATGCCTAATGATTGACTTCCTGACTCCAAACTGATTTTTGACTGACTGGTAGCAATCTGGAGTCACCAGCTTCCACATGCAATCACCAGGTGCTTCTCCACTGAGAGGGCAGCTCGCATTTTGGTGTCCTTGTGGCGCAGAGCTGGGGTGAGCTCTGCACACAGTTCCAGGAGGATAGCCACAGCTTGTCATCCCAGACCTACATGACAATACAATCCCACCACTCAGTCCAAAAGTGACAGTCCACCATGTGCAACGGTTCTGTGAATGCCAAAAGTTATCAAATGTTGCTCCTATCCATGTCAGACAGCACATCAGGCAACTGTGAATCCTGTTGAGTTGGGAACTTCACAATAAACTGCACTTCCATCCTTGATGTGTTAATGACAGAAGAGCATTGGAGCGCAGTTCAGGATCCATCCATTCACACAGAGATGGTGGGACGAACAGCAAACAAGGGCCACTGAAAAATGCCACAGACCAAAGACAGAAGCACCTGGAATGCTTGGAAGGAAAGCAATGCATCATGGGATGTTGAGCCCAGACCCATGATGTGCTGCAATCCACTTCACTTTTCCACAAGACCTAGCAGAGGAAGGTGTTGAGCTGAACTTATGGGATAATCATCAAAAGTGCACAGCTCTCAGTGTCAATGTTAGTGCCCCAAGTGTGGGCACACTCTGCAGACAGAGAGTGAAGTATGAACATGCAGTACCAATTTTCTTATAGTGCTTTTTGATCGTCAACAAAACTTTTGCCGACACAACTCTGTAGTGTAGACAAAACCTTAGTCATCAGTCCCAAAGGCAGAGAGTGCTTATGTTTCACTACACCTGTGACTGGTCAGGAATTTTTTGACAATGTTTTTTCCATTGGGAAAATGCTGATTTGTCAAAACCAAAACTGTTTCATGGGGAAAAGATTAATTTTGATGGATTTCTCACTTTGACAAGTTTTGGGAGGAAAAAATGCAATATTATTGGAAAAAAATCATTTCAACGTTGTTTAAATGATAAATTCCCTTTTTGGCGGGGCAGGGGGGCTTTCAAAATGACTGTTTAGAAATTTAAGCTAATTATAGTAAAAACAAACAAACAAAATTTAAAAGGTCAAAATCAAAATGAAATGTTCAACTGACCCACACCAATATACCCCTCCCCTCCCGATGGTTGTTGATTTGTGCAAATTTGCAATTTCAACTTTTCAATCTGATTCAAGATTGGAAAAATTATCAGTCTCAAAAAATTCTCCAGGCTGGGAGGACATTTTCCTACCCAGTACTACTTGTGGCCTTTTAGAAGCCGCTGGGTACTTGCTGTTTGCTCACATGCAGGGGTCCTGGAACAATTTGTGTAGTGGGGATGCTGAGAACCATTCAACCAAACTGTAAACCCCGTATATGATAGAAACCATTCATACCAGAGCATGTGTCAGCACCCCCTGCCCGACCAGTTCCAGTACCCGTGCTCACATGGACTTGTGAAAGCTTTTCTACCTTGTGTGTATGTGATCAGTCACTTATAAGATTATTTATTTTTCTTTTATCTCCATGTCTCTTAGAACCAAGAGCAGCAAAGAGGTGCGAGGAATAGGTCTGTTTATCCAGCCGGGGAAATCTCCATCTCTTGGATCCCAGAGGTTGGTGTTTTCTGGAATCATTTCTTATTAGAGGATTGTAACTAGAGACCTCTGCTTCTCTGGGAGTCCAGTGTCTCCCACCACCATCCCTGTTTAATGAAAGTTTTGGTTCTGCAGACCAAAGAAAAAATCTGGAAATACAGGAATCCCTAGATTCCTGGAAATCTGGCTTCTGACCCAGCCACCAAGGCACCAGGAATCCACCTTCAGCCTCTAGAAAGCAGCCAAATTGCTTCCCCTTTAAAGGTGATGTTTGTTCATAGCTGAGAAATAATACAAAGAATTCAACAGGCAACTACATGACTGTGGCATGTAAGTGCCTCACACTGCGCTATTGTTCTAGTATTTGCCTGTTATCCAATCCCTTTATCTTCACTGACCCTTCTGGTGAGCAGAGACCTTCTCAGGTGACCTTTGAGAACCTGAGTAAATATTTCCTTTGTGTTTTTTATGCCTCATTTACTCTTCCCTCCACTCTCCCGTTATCGTGCTACTTCTCTTCAGATAATGGAGCAATGCAGCAAGTTGATAATGAGAGAAGCACCAACCACTGGGTGTTTTGCTAACTTAGCAAGTTCCAAAAGCTGACTGGACATGCACACAAATTAGAATGGCCTCTGCAGTTGCTCTAGCTAGGAAACAAACTACAGTCCTGATGCTTCAAGACATAAGCTGATCACCAGCTGGAGGCAAGAAGGAATTTCCCCACTGGCTATAGCATTGGACAGCTTGGGGTATGATGAGTTAAAGCTTTCCTTGAAGCATTCAGTAGTGGCCACTGTCCGCTACAGAAAACCAGTCTAGAAGATGGATCATTACTGTGTTCTCCTGTGCAAGCAACTGCTATGGTGACTGGTAACAGCTTGAGTCTGATGTAGTCCTTCCCCTGCGTGGCATTGTCCCAGTGGTAGGTTGTGTGCCTCGCACTTTGCCCTGCCTCAGGGCTGCATCTCTCATGAGCAGCTACTGTCGGAAGGGCATCAGGATGTCACGGTTGGTATTGCTGCTATGCACATGATATGTCTAACCCCTCTTCTCTCCTCTCCCACAGCATCAGTGATGGGCATTTGTGCCTCCCTGGCCAGCATAGGGTTTTGCTCATTGACTCTAATTCCCAGCGATGGCTTAGAACAATGTGAAGCATGCTTGTCTCTGGTGACAGCTTTGGTGCCTGTGTGATTTGTCTTAGGAAGACCCATTGCTCGGCATGTTTGCAGTAACAGAAGTGTGACAGTGGCATGTGCTTTGTACTCTGGAGAGGCAGGACACCACAAGCAGGGCAAGTGCCAACCGTCACCATGTCAGACATGAGACAATTTCACTCCCCTGTGCAGTGCTGTGCCAGACAAAGCACAGAGCAAAGGCATAAACCTTCTCCTCCTGCAGTGCTGCCAAATAGGAAACAAGTAGAGAGCCCCAAGCAATGCTGCACCATGCAAAGCAAAGGGAGAGCGCCTCAGCCCTGGTGAGGGCAGTACCCCACCAATGGCTGGTGAGGGCCTGGGACCAGGACATCCTGTGTCATTCTCTTTATGGCCCTCTGTAAAAACCATGCTCTGCTGTGTAGCAAGGCTGCTCTGATAGAGCTGTAGAGGAAGAGCAAGGTTTGATTAGAGAGGGACAGGATTATTGTTGTTAATATTAATATTATTGTAGTAGTTCCTAGAGGGCCCCAGTCATGGATTGGGCCCCCATAGTGTAGGCACTGTACATGCACCTAACAAAGACAGTCCCTGCCCCAAAGGGCGTTCAGTCTTTAGGTATCTGACAAGAGAAAACTGGTGGATACAATAATCAAATTGGAGGGTGAGCAATTCAGTTGTCCTCCCCCACACCCATAAGGTTCCTCCTGCTCTGCTTCCCTCCCTGTGAGGGCCTCTCTCACCAATTCCCAGTCCTTGTCTATATTTTTTGCCCCTGTGTTGGTCATGACACAGTCCCTGTACCCAAAGGGTCAAATCTAGCTACTCGTTACACCTGTGTAAATGTGTCACTGAAGTCATCTGAGTCACTGAGTGTTACTGTTTACACTGTGCCTGTATAACACAGCCACTGAGGGAACAGATAGGACTAGAGAGCTGCTTGCTTTCCTGTTAATCACCTGTTGACAGTTTTAGAGGCTTAACTCTGCACAAATTAATTACATGGGATCTGTGATCCTATTGTGTCCACTCTAAGACATCTATAAGAACATAATTGCAGCCTGATTTCTGTGCTGGGGTGGAGGAGGGAAGGGGCAGTTCCTGCAGGTCATGAAGCCAGGCTTTGTTTGAACAGGTGATATATATTGCTGACAAACTTGAATAATTAAAGTGGCTTGAGTGACTTTGCAGCAGTGCAATGCAGAGAGGGAGGGATTTTTTCCCCCCTCTTGCATTTCAGAAGACACTGCAGCAACATCCAGCTGCTCGCTCCTGAATGTCACCCAGTCAAGGGAGCTCATGAAGGCGAGAGGAGGGGCAAGGGCTGCTGTGAGGAGACAGAAGAGTCTTATAAACTCGTCTTACAGAATTTCTAATCGTCAGCACAATGTCTCCATTCTTCTCTGGCTCAGACTCTCTTTTTGTCCAGTTTATCTTCCCCAGGACTGTGCATTCTTTGGATTGTAAGCAGCTGATTTGCCCCTGAAACACGAAGCCATCAAAGATTAAATTAGGCAAGGCCTTTCCTTCCCTCCTGCTCCAGTTACAATCTAGGGAGTCACCTCTCAAGGGTTGTAACCCTGCCCCTGTGTCCCTTCACATTGCTTCTGGTTGTGTGTGTAGCAGTACTTTATGTGGGTCTCTCATCTCTGCTCCCTTTTAGCTTTTCTTCCCCAGGCATTGTCACTCTAGAAGGAAGTGTTATTTTGTGGTGAGCCCCTAGTGTGGTGCTTTCAGAATAGAGGAAGACAGGCACAGGAACTTTAGCTATGTCTGAACCTGCCTCTTCCTTGAGGTAGTTTTTCCAGGTGAGGCTGGGTGCTGATAACCTGAAACTTCTTGCTGGAATAAGTGGAAATTCTTAAGCCTATTAATATAAAACCAGGGATTCAAATGTGCCAGCGCTAATTCAACACGTGAAACTGGGAGTGTCTGCTCCCCACCTTCCCTGCAAATGCTACTTTATTGTGATCACATACTGCCTGGATCCTCTCACCTCCAGAGTTGGAGCCCCTTCCTTTCAGCCTGACATCTAGTTTAGGGTGATACTGGCCTGCGATAAACCATCCTTGCTGAACAATTTCCTTTTATGCCTGGTGCCAATTCTGCTAGTACTATTGTAGGTGACTGCTGCGCCCACTCTCCTGTGCACTGTGAAAATGATTCGGCCATACTCCTATAGCCATTTTGATTCTGGGAGGGGATGTTTAGAGTAAGCACCTCCATAGGATGTGGTAAAATGGAAGAGGAGTAGAGGCAGTGAGACAGGAAGGTAGTGGGGAGAGACCTGGGAGACAAATGGAGCTCTCTTAACTGGGAATCACAGATGATCTTGTTATGACAACCTCTCCTCATTGTGGCCCAGAGAGGATGCAGCTTCAGGGAGTGTTCTACACTTCACATCAGGAGGGGTCCTCTACTGGGTAGGAGACTCAGGGGTATGTGGGAAATAATCCTTAGCAGTATGGGGATTTTCTAAAGGTGAGAACAGGCTGGTAGTACGGCTGGGCAGGGGCATGGTTCAGTGGCTAGGAAACAGGACTGGAAGTCAGGACTCCTGGGTCCTATGCCTAGCTCTGTCAGTGACTTGCTGTGCGGCCTTTAGGAAATCACTTAGGCCAAAATTTTCCAAAGTTGCCACTGATGGTGAGAGCTTCCACTTTCTTGGGTTCTCAACATGTTACACCTAAGGCCTGATTCTCATACGTACTGAGTACCCACAGCCTTACTGGAGTCAGTGCAAATGGAGGCTGCTCAGCATCACTGACAACCAGGCCTGAGAGGCCTCAACTCAGAACCCAAAATCAGAAGCCACGTCTTAAAATATGACTGTCGGCCTCTCTCTGCCTCAGTGTCCCCATATGTAAAACGGGAATGACTGTGATACTTGCCTGCCATTGTGATATACAGTGACAAGCGCCAACGATGATTCCTTTATTCTACTGTCCCCAATGGCAGCCAAAGTAGTTTCTCACCCACTTCCTAGAGGGAGTGGTGACCTGAGCTGGAGAGGCTGGGAGAAAACAAGGGTTATATGGTTTCAGTCCTCAGCTGCTGTGCTGATGACTCTTAAGGACCTAAAATTAAAGCCCAATTCCAGATTTCCCTCCTGCAGCGCCTTCAGCAACCGGCACTTGTCTGTTTGATAACGTTCCTCTGCTCCACATCCAGGAGAAACATGGTCTGTGCAGCTCCTGTTGTTCCCCATAGGTAAAACTGGATTGCTCCAGTTCTGGCACCACTGAACTGTGCTGCTTTGGAAATGCCACTCTGAACCTGTGCACTGCTGTGCTAGGAATTACCATTATTTACCTTTATGTTTTCTCATGGCCATGAGCCCAGCAAAGGGAGGCCAGTCCATCAGCTCCTGACAGCTGGGCCTACCAGAGGCTGCCCTCAGGTCACCTTGTAAAGCCCTGCTCTGCTGCCTTTGATCATAGTGACTTAGGGGCAGATTCTCATTTATATTAAAGGCCCTTTACACTGCCAAAGGAGTATGAAGGGGTCCCAGTGTTACTAAGAATATGTCCTACAGTATTTGCTGTGCCATATCAGGCCATTGGTCTTAGTCTCTCATGCTGCCTCCTGCAGTCCTGACCAAACAACTGCTCTGTCTAATCAGATATCCTGATTAACTCTCTTTATTGTGACCTCTTCTCCTCCACCCCCATCTGTTCTTCTCCTCCACCTGTTGCTTCTTAAAATAACCTAGATTTAGGGCAGAGACTGTCTTACTGTGCATAGAGGGGGTTCTGATCCTTGACTGGTGTCTCTAGGCATTGCTACAGTCCTAATAATGACAATGATGCGATGGATCAGACTGTGGATTCAGCTATAGTGTCTCTCTGGAAGTGGCTGACATCTGATGCTTTGAAGGAAGGTAAAGGTCAACCTCACCCTGAAAGATGCACTTAATTGTTCAGTGGTGTAGGTAGGGGTGAGGCAATTCCAGCAGTGGTCAGTTTATGCCCTGGAGCATGAAATCTGAGTGCACTTTACTTAACTTATAAAGTAGTTAAAATGGGGCTATTGGTCCTCCAGCCTCTTTAAATCCAGTATCTGACTTCCTTCAGAAGTGAATTGTACCATGACTGGCCTGCTTTGTGTCTCACCTACAATAACCTGAGCAAGTGTAGTCACTGTCTTTTGAGCTTTCCATACTTAAGTCCTGCTCTGGTGTCTCAGCTGCCCTTTGAGGTCTTGGATCCAGAGAAAAGCCTACAGAGCTGTGTTATTATCCATGAAATATGGGTCTGTGGAGCAATAAAGGAACAGCTCAGTCTCTCCACAGCCTCTGGGTGCTCTTGTGCAAGAGGCATTTTATACTGCAGTGTACTTCCTGCACACAGTGCAGAGATATGTGTGATTCCCTCCCCAGAAAGTGAATGAGAAGACAACATTACTTAGTAGTTAAAATGGCACCCATTGTCAAAAGACAGGAGTTCTATTCCAGACACTGCCACTGACTTGCCATGAGACCATGAGCAAGTGACTTAAACTCTCTGGGCCTCAGCTTCCTTGTCTGTAAAATGGGATAACAGTACTTACCTGCCTTGAGAAAAAGCGTTAAGCTCATTGGGCCTCAGTCTGTATATAACTGTGTGGTATATTTGTCTGTTCACCTCAAGCAGAGATCTATTCCATCTTTACTACCTTTATAGTAGATGCTTTCTATCATAGTGCTCTGCTTATTCCCAAGTACCCAACAGTGAGATCCTTCCAAGGATTTTGAATCCTTCACCAGAGGAAACTCATTGCCCTGGACCCTCTTTATTGTTCCTCTCTGTAATTCTGAACAGTTCAGTTAGCATCACCTTAGAGAATTAAACTGTAGCCTTACTTCTGATAGGCAGTACTGCGTTCATTGTGGGAAGGCAGCAGAGGAGGAAAGGAGGAGACAATGGGCTCATGGCCGAAATACAGCTGGTTCTAATGCAAACCCTGAACCTAGGCAGAGCTAGTGGAGCTAGGGTGACCAGATGTCCCAATTTTATAGGGACAGTCCTGATTTTTGGATCTTATTTTTTTTTTTATATATAGGCTCCTATTACCCTCAACCCCCTGTCCCAGTTTTTCACATTTGCTGTCTGGTCATACTAAGTGGAGCGCTCATCACAGGAGCATTTCTTGCTCAGCTGGTGAGGGTGGGTGCTGATGAGAAACCAGGTAGGAAGAGCAGTGGATGTGAATAAAGTGTGTGTATTCTTGTGCGTAGAGATTATTTTTATGTGCAGGACCACAGAGCACAGTTCACAAGGAGCGGTAGTGGGAGCACTGACTGTAAGCTGGTGGGCTCTCTCACCAGCTCAGGAAGGACTGATGCCAAGCCGGTCTGTTTCAGGCCATTGCCACAAGGTACAATTTTATTGGTTAAAGAGAAACTTGGGCAAAACATCAAAATAAAATAGTGCTTTTGACCAATATGGGCTACAGCTCCCAGGGGCTTTTCCCACACTTCTCCCAGTCCCCTTGTCTGACCCAAGGACCAGCCTACCAGCTCCCTCCAATTCACCTACTCAGCTGAGCTTATGCTGGCCTTCATAAGGATCAGATGCTCTTCAGGCTATCCCCTGGCCCCAAGCCTCTCAGCCTCAGCTGAGAGGCAGCTGGTTAGTCTCCCCTTAGAAGAGCCAGTCACCCTGTGATATATCTTGCCCCAAGAGCTTTGCCGGGTCCCAGGATAAGTTCTACTCTCAGTACTCTCACCCAGAGTTCAGTCTCTACCTTTTAAAGCAGCCAACTCAGCTTCCAGGGTCACTAATGTCTCATCCTTTTCTGCCAGGCTCTGGCTCTGCAGCAGGATTTCAGTGCCCAGCTTCATTAGCTCCTCGTCCTGAAACAAGGGTTGGTGCTGCTCACTGTTCTCTTCTTTTACTCCAAGGTAAACCAGCTCCTGCTCTCTTTATGGCTTGCATCCAAACCTTATTCCTGGACGAGCATGTTTCTTCCAGCTCTTGCAAGCACTCTGCCATCTGAGTCGGTAGGCTGCTAAGTTGTGCAGACTTCAGCCCTATTCTTGTCAGCCATAGAAACCCTCTTCCTCTGATTTCTCATCTACTCCTAGACTGGTTTGCTCAGTAGCTGTCTGGACCGCTGCCATCAGTGTCATATCTGCCCCACACACCGCCTCCAACTTTGTACTGGCCTATAGATCCAGTCCTCTACATCCCCAGTCTAGGATAGGACCCATGTGTCCTCCTGCTTCACTTCAGGTGCTTGGGGTTGACATGGTTCAGTTAACAACCAGCGCTGTTCTCCCCCATTTACTCTCAGGCCTGAGGACTGTTTCTCTTGGTTCACAGACCCTGTTTTTCTCAGGGCCATCACCCACTTCTGAGGTCCCAGTCCTCAAAAGTCAATGCCTTCACTACATGTTATATCTTCACGCATCCAAAGTAGATCTTGGGATGACCCTTCCACTACTGTGACTCGATACACCTTGCTCACAGCCTAGGAGACAAGGTGCTCATAGGGGATCCCAGCCTACCCACTTGGGTGAAATAGCACCCAATTAGTGAGCATTCTTTTGATGTGCCCTGCTTTCCCTCATGAAAAGTATACTACTGGTTTCCCTGCTACCCCAAGTTGTGGGAATGATTGGAGGCTGGTTGCTCATCCAGAACTCTATGGCTAGAGTTAACGAAGACATTCTCCCCTTCAGAGGTCTCCCCAGGTTAAGGCATCACCTCTTCTTGCCTTGCCAAGTGGGACACTCCTGGTCTGGCATGCTGCTCAGCTCCCTTCATCTCCACCCTCTGTCCACTGCCTCACCATGGATGATAGTCAGAAACACCTTGCCCAACTTTGAGTTTCCCACAGGCAAGATGTTACAGGGTGGTACCCTGGGAATCTCTCTTGTCTTAGATACAAACCATGCTCAGGCCACCATCATCACCACACTGTTTATTATAATGTTCTGTCAGGCCACCGCCCGTAGTACTATTTACATATATACACGTCCCAGTCAGCTCCTCTCTTCTAGAGAAACAGGGAGCAGCACTAGCAGCAACCAGCTCTGCCTTCCTTCAGGCTCTGCATCACCCCTTCCCAGGGCTTCTTTCCTCTCTATTGATCAGCTCCCAGCTGCAGGGATTGCTTCTCCCTTTCGTTAGCCCTTTAGCTGTGGCGCTACTTGTTAGTTGGTCTTCCACTTAGATCCCAGTTAACCTGTACTGGTGGGGATTTGTGTGGCAGGCTATTGAGTCAGCTCCTGACTCAGAAGTCCAGTTACACAGGACCTGCCAAAATTGTTGCAAGCACCCCAGGTTCCTGATTCTGTCAATAGAACTCATCTCTGGACACAACCAACAGGTAGGAAGGTCCTGCAACTGTTGTGCCACTACGTTCAGGTGTGGTCCCAGTGGAAACAGTTCAATGTGGAACTGGTGACGATATGCCTATGGAGTCAGACCCAATTTGTCTAAAATGGCAGCTTTTACCTAAGGATATGAGCCAGACTGCTCATTGCTCAAGGTTCAGCACACTGCCCAGTCTCTCCCTTCAGAAATGGTACCTCTCTGGCCACTCAAGTTGACTCCTCCCAGCTGGCAGCTCTGGCTTCCCATTCACATTTATCTTCTGACCTCAACATCAGTAACCCACAGCCCAGCCTGCCTGTGCCAGGACCAGCAAGACTTCCAGGAACCTATTTCTCTAGTTGTTTCAGAAGTCGCTCTTGTTGCTAGTATTTTTGCCTCCTCCTGCTTTCAAAGAAAAAGGTAAAGGAAGGAGGGTCCACCAGAGAAATCTCACCAACTATATCTTTTTTTTTTTTTGCCCCTGTCTTTTCTGTAACTGTCTCAATTTCATCTTATTTTGAGGTGCCAATCCACATGCCTTCTTTCTTCAGCGAGTATAAGCTGGTGCACTCTCACACCAGCCCAGGACAGATTGATGCTACACTGGACTCTGATTCAGGACCTTGCCTCAGGATGCAATGTATTGATTAAATAAAAACTTGGGCAAAATATCTGAAGTGGTTCCTCAGTCCAACATGGACAGTTGTTCCCAGGTCATCTATTCACTTGAGCAATTGCTGGCCTCCAGAAGGATCAAGTGCTCTTCAGACTATCCTCTGTCGTCTGGCCCCACAGACTCAGCTGGGAGGCAGCTGGTTGGTCACAGGGGGGAGGAGCTGAACCCATCCCCCCTTAAGTGGCCAGCTGCTGTAAGACAGACTCCCAGAGTAATGGCAAGTGTCACCCACCCTCTCCCATGATACGCACAGGGTCCTCAAATGACATGCTCTGCTGCAGAGTTATGAGGAGCCAGGAGGGATGCAGCCATTAATGGGAATCTCTCCTTGTGCTTCTATGTTCCTGCAGTTCCAGGGTCAAGTCAATCTCCATGTGTTTGAGGACTGGTGTGGCAGCTCCATCGAGCAGCTCAGAAGAAACCTCCACTTCCCACTGTACCCCCATGTGAGTGTACACTGACTCCCTATCCCCTTCCCTGCACAACTCAGCATCTTTACTCCAGACTGCCCCTCCTTTCCTCTTCTTTCCCATAACTGTGCCCTCGCTGCCCCTCCTCCTCCTCCTCTTCCCTTTCCTCTCCCCTCCCCAGCCTACCTTTCATTCTTCCTCCCATTCCCATCTTCCTGACATTGCTCCTGGGCACTTCTTTCCCTTTTGCTCCTCCCTTGCCCATACTGCCCTCTCTCCTGCTGTTCCCATCCTCTTCAGTTCCACCTGCCCCTCCGTCCATCCTATTCCCTTCATTGGCCCCCCTCACCTTCTCTCCTTTTGTCAGTCCCCTCCCGTCTGATACTGATACCTCCCAATCCCATCCCACTTCGTTACTTTTGTTCTTTCTTCCACCTTTAGACACGAACCACACTGAAGAAACTGGCAGCGTCACCAAAATGGACAAACTATGGGCTCCGTCTCTTCGGTTATTTGCATCCTTTCGCTGATGGTGAGGAGGTGTCATGGCAGATCAGGATTGTCATGCTGCCCCAGCCCTCCCTTCCCTTGCTTGAGACCGAACAGAAACGCTCTCATGCAGGCAATCCTAGCTTGACGGCTCTCTAGCCAGGAGCCAGGGATACTGTCCAGCTCTGACTCCAACAGAGACTGGTTGGCATGGATAATATGTGCAGGCTTTTCACTGGGGGGAGGGCAGGGAGAAAACAGAAGAAAACAGATATGTAATTTCTGAGCAAGCAAACCAGACACTCCTGCATACACAACATCTATTCACATACACAAATGCACGCTCAGGCATGCTCCCCATGAGCACATAGCTGTCCACACATGCATATGCACACAACCTACCAGCATTTATACACACATGTATGCATGCCCACATTCTCCTGCAGCAGACACATTTACCCTCACAGGCACGCGCGCGCGCACACACACACACTCACACTGTTCCTATCTGCATCCGCACAACCCATGCCCTTTCCACCCACCCCATCCCTATCCACCCATTAACATGCTTCTGTCTATGCACAGCCTCCTTGCAAGCACCCACCCCCACCCATGTGCTCCTGCACACACCACCCTTGAGCCCCTATGAAATCCTCCACCCATGCATCCTGGTCAGCACTCCAAAGCCTCATGCACACCTAAGCCCACACATCTCTGCCTGCCTCTGTGCTTCTGTGGGCACATTCCCAGACATACACTCGGGAAGGAAAGGAGAAGCTGAGGAGAATCTATGTGGACTTCTCAGCTTCCCCCTCTGTTAGATTTCAGCCAAACTGCATGGCATGGGGAATTGCACTAAGTAGAGAGCAAGAAGACAATCTTCATTTTGTTGCAACAGGAAGATGAGATTTAAAAGCATCAGTAGTATTTAACAATTCTGAAAGAGAGAAAGGAAGGGGTAGTTGGGCATAGGGAAAGTGCTGCATCAGAGGGGATCAGGCTACCCCTCTCTAGGAGTGGAAGCTTTTTTTCTATCTGTGTATAGATCCTGTTAATGGAGAGCACCACTTAATCCCAGAAATCTCTTGGCAGGGGACTTTGAGTTTGCTATTGCTGCAGATGACAATGCTGAGTTCTGGTTGAGTCCAGATGAAAAGACCTCTGGTCTCCAGCTGCTGGCCAGTGTAGGCAAGGTACAGTGCATGCTGCATGGCTGTTGTAGTCAAGGTTCTAATATGTCTGGGCAGGGATGAAAATCCTCATGGTTTATGTTGTATTTCAGGAGGAAGAAAGGGTAACTGGAATAGCCAAGCTGTCCCCCTGATCAAACTGTGGGAGGCCCCCGCAAATGGAGGATTTACACCACATGGCATATCTGGGGCAGCTTGGCTTATTCCCGAGCTGCTGGAGTCCTGGGCTGTAATCAACAGACCTGGTTCTATTTCTAGCTAATGGAGCTCTTGGTCAGATTTCCCAGGAGGATGGGCGCAATCCCCACAGCTGGACCTTAACCAGGGAACCTGGGTGAAGAAGTGCATTAAACCTGGGAATTTTCTGTCTTTCACAGACTGGCAAGGAGTGGACTGCACCAGGGGAATTTGGGAAATTCCGGAGCCAGCAATCAAAGCCTGTGAGGTAAGTGATCGGGAAGGGTTGCTGCAACTCCCCCAGTGCTCAGAGCACTATCTACACATGTTGGATTTGGTCCCAAACTTAACAACTTCCTGCGGTTTGTCTTTATTGGTGTCTCTAATTACAAAGATTTTCATTTACCATTTTGTTTTTCATTTACCGGTTTTGGTTTTCATTTGTGTTCTGTTTGTTCCTCCCCTCCTCTCCCACCCCCAGTTCTGATTGGTCATCTTAATCACATGGAGGGGTTCAACACTAAAAAATTTCTTTTCAAAATGGACCTTTTTTCTTTCTTTAATTCCCTACTAGCAGAGTGTGAATGCAGGGCTGGGATCCAGTGGTTGGTTTCATTCTTATCTGTAAGGGCTTGAATTGAAGCAATTGAATTGAAGTTATTGCTTGACTTCTCCCTTTAACTTGCTTCCTATCCAGACACAACCCCCCAGTCATGTGTTGCTGGTGACATTCCTCAGGGTAGGTGGCATGGTTGGGGTATACAGCAGACTCTGAATGAGCCCCCTTCCCTCCCTTTCTCTAGTGTGAATTCAGGTTAGTGCCATAACACAGTAGCCAATGGCTACTGGTCCTCCCAGGCCTTCTGACAACCCCCCAGGTTCCACATCCAGTGGCCTATCTTGCCCTCTATTTATTCTCTGTTCTCTGGCTAGAAGTCATTGACCACTGTATATAAGACTTCTCAGTGTCCTGGTTCCTAGTCACATGTAACTTCCAGTGCGAGCAACTTCAATCATCTCTGGTATAGAGCTTCTATGGTGCCCACTGAGTGCATTGTCTGAGGCCTGGTCTACACTGGGGAGGGAGCCAAGTGAGTCTAAGTTACGCAACTTCAGCTACAAAAATAGTGTAGCTGAAGTCGACGTACTTAGAGCTATTTACCACAGTGTCTTCACCACGGTAGGTTGACTGCTGACGCTCCCCCAATGACTCCACCTATGCTTCTTGCTCCAGTGGCGTACCGGAGTCAACGGGCGAGCACTCAGCAGTCAATTTATCGCGTCCTCACTAGACGTGATAAATCAACTCCCGCTGGATCGATCGCTCTGGAGGTAAGTGTAGACATGCTCTGAGTGTGCCACTAGCTGGCCAGAGGCTATTTCTGAGGCATTCGTGGAATTTTGATGCAGGACTCCCTGCTTTGGAACAAGAATTGAAATGCAAAGCTCTACACTGGCCGAGATGGGAATCCACCACACTGGGCCACTGTGCTGAGAGACCAAGGAGCTTATGATGGCCTACTAAAAGGCCAAGGCCAATAATCCCAGACCTGGTAAACCCTGATGTGCCCCAAGATCTCTTTGTTCTGGGCATCCATGACACCGGCAGATGACAAATTGTACAGAATCCACCATGCGAGAAAAGAGTGTTGTCAGTTCTTGCAATGTTATTGCAAATTCTGCAGTATTTGATATTTTACTGATAACCTCAGCTTCTGGAGTTGTGTCTGCATGAGACTCCTAACTTTCCTTAAGAAAAAAGCAAGTTTCTAGCCTTAATGACTGTGGAGAAAAGCTTGAAAATGTGATTTGAGTGAATCTACGTACCCTAAGGGCTCAGAAACCAGAAGAGAAATAAAAATAATATATATTTTTAACGTCATGATTTTTGAATGTTTTAGGGTGGCAATATTGGGAAAGAGACCTAAAAGTGAGGAAGCTAGATTATAAAACTGCTTGAATCCCTATCAGATGCATCCAGAGTACATTAAAATGGTGATAGTGTTCCCCCTGGTGGCTGCCTACCAGAATTCCTTGGGGAACTGTGATGTTGAGGAGAGAAGATGGTTTCTCCTAAAGAAACAAACACAAAAATAAAAGAATCCAACAATCTCCTCTAGAAAAAAAAGAAAAGAGAGAGAGAGAGATCGTATTCAACATTTTGCAGAGTGTTCAACCTCGCAACTGGCCAGGTTTCCTAAAGGCCAAGAAACCCAACAGAGGGACCAAAAATCTGGTGTTCATAATCATTAGCTTAAAGTAGAGGCTCACCTTGCAGCCGTTGAGGGCATGGAGAGGACTGGCTGGGAGCATTGGTTGAGTATGGCCTCCCAGGGAAGAGTGCCATGTACAGAATCATTAGCACGCTCTGCCTACAGCCTCTGGGCTTCCTCTGGAGGTCTCACATCCCACAGCTGACCAGACCCAACCTTACTTAGTTTGAGAGCAGGATAGGTTGCAAGCCAAGGTGTGCTAGGATTGCTCCACGATCCCTGTGTGAGAGCAATGAAGCAAGCAAATGCCACTGAATGTTTCCAGTGGTATACCTGAGTTTCTCTCTTTCACAGATTATCAGCTTCAGGCAGGTACTACTTTGAAGTGCTTCACAAACAGGATGACAGAGGAACAGACCATGTGGAAGTAGCAGTAAGTGCTCCTGTGCAGCCAGGTCCTGCGTGTGCACTGATGGAGTTTGAGAGTGAGATTAGGTGACAACTTCACTCCCCTACCAATTCCCCGCTTTGCCTGGAAAGTCTCATCCTGAGCCTTTACATTGTTCAGTGAGGGGACAGCCCTATTTCCATCCTCACCCCTTATCTCATTCTGCCTGGGACAGGCCCACTCAGTGCCTGACCTCTTCCATCTTTCCCCCACTCTCCATCCTTTCCCTTTCCTGCCATTAGATTGAGTCCTGGGGAATTTTAGACTTGCTCCCATTCCCTTCCCTTCCCTGGTAGATGTTCTGTACTGATTTGGGGAAGGCAGCTTTTCAGAAGTCCCATATGGTTATGGACAGATGCGCTCTCTTCCTTTCCTGCTGAATGAAATAATTCAATAAACACTTCATACTAATCTCTTTTTCTATTCCAGTGGAGACTGAGTGACCCAGAAACTAAGTTCACAGTCATAGACTCCCAGTTCCTCTCCCTTTTTGCTAGTAAGTGTCTCCTCCACAGGCTGATGCCTCACAGATTTGTCTATGTATCTCAGTGTTCATTCCAAAGCATCACAGATGCTTCACAGCTGATTGCTGCCTATCCAGGCACATGGAAATAATGTGAAGTGTATGCAGCATGTTACATGGAGCAGCTGGAGGTTTAACAGGGTCTTTGTCAGAAGATGCACTCTGGCCAAGTTTTGGGGCACATTATTAAGCATGGGGAAATTGGGAGGTTCGTGGAGTGGGATCTCAGTGTTGTGTAGAGACATTTGGAGTCCATTGCAAGGGAGAAGAGATGGGATCTGAAGAGCATGAGGGAGTCTGCAAAGAACAGAGAAACTGTTCCAGATGGTGTTGGTAGTATAGGAGAAAGATCTACTGCCTGTTGTGCAGGGACCCGGGGGAGCAGAATGGAGCCTGGAATATGAGAGTCAAGGAATGTGCTGGCAGATGGACAGGAATGAGGACAGCGAGATGAGGGGGATGGATCTGTGAAGGATTTTTTAAAGCTAGAGGGAAGTTCTCGTGCTGGATGCTGAATGAAAGGGAAGCCACCAAAGATATCTGAGGATGCAACTACAGCTTTGACCCCCTCAAGTCCATTCAAAATGCTGCTGCTGAGATCTTCCTGTCCTGTTCCTCTGACCCTGTCACCCTCCCCCTTTAAGTCCCTCCACTGGCTCTCCTTTCCCCATAACATCAAATACAAGTTTTTTGTCTTTACATTTATGGCCCTTCACAGATTAGCTTGGCCCTACCTAGTGTCTCTAGTATCAACCCCAACTTCATTCTGCCAGTGTTCCCAGCCTTTACTGACCATCAGTGTCAGCTTCACTCTCAAACACGCCTGGGCTTTCTCCCAGGCCACGCTTTATGGATAGGGGAGACTCCCTGATATAATCTGTACAGCCACTACCTTTTCTTTCTTCAAATCCTTCTTTGAAAACCACCTCTGCTGTGATGTCTTCAGAACCTGCCAGGTGACCATGACTAGGCAGATGATGAGTTGTGACAGTCCCCTTCCTTTCCTTGCTCCCTGCTTCTTACTAATTCCTCCATTCCCCTTCATGCTGCCACTGCCCCCTTTTCAAATAACAAATCAGGAAATTATCAGAGTTGTGTCAGTTGTCACTACATTCATTTCTTGAGTGTGATTTCCTCATCCCCACCCTCATCTGTTCTGGTGCCTTCTAGATTTTGAGCTTTCCAGGGAAGTGTCTGTACAGTCCTTGGCACAATGAGGACCTGACCCTGTCTAGGAGCTTTTGGACACTGCCATCATATAAATAATATGTAACCATTTCTGGGGATGAGATGCCAAATTTTAGACAGACTAAAGTTTGGAGGGTGAGCCCACAAAGAGTGGAACAATACTAGCATGGATGAAATGATGGATTGTTCCTTCCTCCCTCTCTCTTTCTGTCTCTGGTTTCTAGATGAGACTCTCTTCAAGATGGATGAGGTTGGTCATATCCCACAGACATTGGCCACCCATGCAAGCCCACCTATAGCCAATCTGGGCAACCTGGTACACCCAGCTGACATGCTGAAGCCCGACTCTCGAGACACTATTTATAAAGGTAAGACACCATCAAACAGACAGTTGCAGCTCATCATATCACATGAACTGGGGCAATTGAGTAAAGTGGTTTTTCATAAGCTGTTTCCCCCAAACTGAGATAAGGAAATAGCTGCTCCACACTCTGCCCTGTCATTTCAGGACACCCAAGAGAGCTGTAGCATATGAAGGAGAAATTATAAATGTAAGAGGTTAGTGTAGCAGGATGACCCCAGTGGGATGGCATGTTTTAACACAGCTGACATCACTGTGGTGGCAAACTGGTATATGTTAACAGGGAATGGCCACAGTGATAGTTGTCCTATTGCATCAGTTTAGGGTAGACCTGGTTTGGTGCATTGCCCATGCAACTGTTCTCTGTGTGTGTGTGTCTCTCTCTCTCTCTCTACCTCTCAGTGCCTTTGATTAGTAAGTCACGCCTGCGCAGGACCCTACCAGACTGTCCTTACAAGCCCAGTTACCTAGTGAATGGATTCCCACTGCAGCGCTATCAGGGACTCCAGTTTGTAAGTCTCATTCCTTAAACAGATGTTTGCCCAACTCATCCCTGCGGTGGGGAAAAGTGTACATTCAGTAGAACATGGAATGTAGCTGGGACCAATGCCTGCTTGCAGGGAGGGTGTTCTTTTCCTAATGTGTGGAGCAGCCCAAGAGTTGATACCTGCTGAGGTTTGGGTGTTGCTTCCATTGTCTGTAGAACAATCCAATGTCTGCTTCCCTATTTCCTTATTCAGCGGGAGCTGTTACTCAGCTGGATATGCACAGCAAGATGCAAATGATGGGTTTGAAGAACATATCCCTCAATATCAGTTCTGAAGCCATACAATAAACAGAACTAGGCTCAAACCCAAGGTCCAGACAGTGCCAGACACTGCAAAACTCGGGATAAATTTTTGAACAGTGCAGCTCACCCCTAGCTTCATACAGGGCCCAAATCAAAACTCTAGATCCAAACATCCCTAGGACAGATTGGATTTCTGTAATGGGCCAACCCCAGATCTGCATGCTCTGACAGCTCACATCCAGATTTGAACACTGATGCTCATGCCCAGCTATACAATAATTTTTTTGAATGCATTTTTTCCCTCTTTCCCAGGTTCATTTGTCCTTTGTTTACCCAAATGATTATAGCCGCTTGAGCTACATGGAGACAGACAACAAATGTTTCTACCAGGAGAGCCACTATTACCTGGAGAGGTAAAACAATCCTCCTGAGTCACAGTCCAGGACTGGTTGGTGAGGCGACTGCTTTGGCATATAGCTGAGGTTCTAGGATTTAACCACTGGAGTGGGAACAGAGAAGTACGAGGGTTTGGACTGGGATAGAACGTCACATGCAAATTTGTAGAATTCTCTTATTAAACACCCAGAGTCTCCACTGAAGTTAATGGGAATTGAGTGTGCCAGCTTGGAGCTTAAATCCTGCAGATAGCCAATGTACCTTTTTTAAATGAAAATTTTTTTAACTCCTAAATGCCCCCCAGAGGATAATGTAATGAATGGAAATCAACAGGGGTTTATGGAAAATACATCCTGTCAAACTAACTTGATACCTCATTTTGATAAGATTGCAGGTTTGATTGATAAAGGTAATAGTATTGACATACAGACTTTCTGTAAGAGAAAGCCCTGAGAATGATTAAAGGATTAGAAAACATGCCTTTCATACTGATAGACTCAAAGAGCTCAATCTATTTTACCTTCTCTTTGTTAAGCCAGGGATGACTTAATTACAGCATGTGAAGTATGTACACAAGGAATAAATATTTAATAATGGGCTCTTCAGTCTAGCAGATAACAGTATAACACAATCACAATGGCTGGAAGTTGAAGCGAGGAAATAAGGCTTACATTTTTAACAGTGAGAATAATTAACCATTGGAACAATTTAGCAAGTGTCATGGTGGATTCTCCATCACTCACAATTTTTAAATCAAGATTTGATGTTCTTCTAAAAGATCAGCTTTAGGAATCCTTTTGGGGAAGTTCTATGGCCTGTGCTATACAGGAAGTCAGTCTTCAGTGGTTCTCAACCCACAAGGCCACTTGCGGCCCAGTCAGCACACAGCTGCGGCCCATGTGACATCCTCAGGGCCATACAGATAACATATATATTGTGTGGATGCAATCCACATAAAACACAGACAGCTGCATATGTGGCCCACAATGGTAAATAATTTGAGAACCGCTGGACTAGATGATCACAATAGTCACTTTGGACCTTGCAAATGGAATCTAGGAAGGCTTCTCTTCCCCCTGCAGGGTTTATCTTTGAGGGGCAGAGAGGTAACCACCCAGCACCTGCTGCTCCGTGTGAATGAGAGCTCTTCCCATTCATATGAGGCAGCATGGGAGAGAGAAGGAAAGTGCTGAGGGGACGTTGACATGATGGACAATAAAGGAGGGGTTGATGACTCAAAACTGTGTTAAGATGAGTATGAGCATGAAGACAAGTAGTTTGTGTTTGACGCAGAGGAAAAGAGGGGACCAGGGGATGCCAAGAATGGGGTTGGTAAAGTCAGAGTGATGAGACATGGTCTTTGCAGCTGTATTTTGAATGGATTTAAGGGATGGTAAGATGGCTTTTATCATGGTGTGATACTTCCAGCAGAGAAACACTCCTCTGTAACATACAGTTGTGCTTACATTGCCTCCTTACTCCTGAAGGTTTGGATTCTATAAGTATATGAAAATCGACCATCCAGAGAGGAGAAATCTGGAGTCTGGGGAGAAAACCAAGCAGTCAGGTAGAGACCCTAATGCGAGAGACAGGAGGACTCTCCGGTTTGTCAAATATCTTTTTCTGTCTCCCTTTCCCTGGAATGGATGGAAGATGCAGCTGATGTCATGTGCAGTGAAAAGCATGGCCCTTGTGTGCCAGAGAGCCGTGGCCAGGAGGAGGGGGCAGGGCTACCAGACCTGTTAAGTTTTGTGAAACTGCACGTGACACATCATGCAAATTATTTAATTATATGACTTGCCTATTTACTGATAATTTTGCATAAAGCCTTAAACTTCATCTTAAAAAAAATGTGGATTTATTGCTGGTTAAAGGTATCACGGAGAGCTCAGGCTGGGGCAGCCTCCCCATGCCCTCAGTCCCCTCCCGCACCTTAGAGCCCACCCAGTTTCAACATTCAGTCCCCTCCACAATCTAGTGCTCTTCATTCACTGTTCTCCTTGATCCCTGCTGTCACCGTGCCTCTTCCTCAGGGCAGGCTCCATGCTGGATGGGCACCTGTCAGGCACCACAATGGGCTCTAATGGCCTCAGTAGAAACTGCATTTCCTGCTCACAACTTCATAGACAAGATTCCACCTGAGCTGCAGGCTGGCATGAGAGAAAGTGCCGAATGGGCACACTTGGCTACCCTGGTCCACATGTGAAAGAGGGCCATAGCTGGGTGGGAGGGGCAAGTTTACACATGCCAGAGACCCATGGCCATTGGTGAAACTGGCCCACACATGCCAAAGAGACTAGTACAAGAATTAGCACCACTTCCCCTCCCCAGAGCACCCCCAGGGCATTGGAAGAGGGAATATTCACCATCCGCACTACGACAGTGAATAAGAACAAGAAAGACAGTTCCCTCAGTGGTGGACACATAAATGGGATGAGCGGATGGGTTAACTCCCTTCTCCTTTTGGGTGTGGGTCAAGGTGGCAGGGGCAGCAGAGTGGGTATGAGAGATGTAACTAGGATTGATATTGCAGGCTCTGAGGATGGGAATCCTGATGAGTTTCAGTACACAGATCAGGATGCAGAGAGCACCAATCCCACAAGGAATCCCAGCAAGAGGGGAGCAGAGCTGGTGAGAGTCAAGGCAAACTCCACAATGATAGCAGGCTATGATGACATTTACAATGACTATTCCCTCCCGGGGCGTCGGAAGCTCCTCTCGCTCATAGATGGTAAGGTGGGAGAGGTGCTGCAGAAGACAGGAGGAAAAACGCCCCTCATCAAGCCAGCTCACAGGACTTCAGCCAACCAGAGCATCAATCAAACTGGTCTAGAAAGAAACCTACCAGTGAGGAGGCCCCATCTAAAAATCAAGGTCAAGGACAGTTCCAGAAACCCTCCTCGTCATGTTAGGGGCATCCATAGGAAGTCACTGCCCAAGAGGAGAGTGGGAGGCCAGGACCCTCCTTCTAGCACAAGATCTCACGAGCCCTGGGAACATATACCCAGCAATTCCAGGAACTCCACTGATAGGATTCCAGAGGAGGGGAGGCCTCTTCAGACAGACCTCAATGCAACCAGCACCAAGGACCAGCCAGCAGGCAACATGCAAGCAAGGAGACGAAGTCCAGTCTCTGGCAAAATAAGTAGTAGAGCTGTGAGTGCTGCCAGCCTCAGCAAGCAGACCCTTTACCAGGCCCAGTGGCTAAACCAGGTGGAGTCGTACATTGCCGAGCAGAAGGCAGCTGACGGCATCGAGGTAGATGTGGAAAGGGAGCAGGTGGAATCTCAACCTGAGCCTGCTGTGCCAGCAGTGGAAGAGGAGGAGGAAGAGGTGGAAGGGGAAGCAGAGTGGGAGAAGGAGGGATTTGAGTACATACCATTTGACCAGGTAGTGAACTGGGAACAGACCTTCAGCGCAAGCAACTTGGACTTCCATGCGCTGCGGACAGACTGGATCGACCTGAAGTGCAACACATCGGGGAACCTGCTGTTGAAAGAGAGGGAGGCCCTGGAGGTCACACGTGTCTTCCTGAAGAAACTCAACCAGAGAAACAAAGGGTAAGGCAAATGGTCTCTCGCAGCCCGTGGTCCTCTCCTATGGTCTCCATACCACGCTGCATAGGAACAACAGAACAGTGTAAGGAACCAATAGAAGTTAGGGAGCAAACTCCAGAGGTGGAAAATACAGCCCTAGGAAATGAACTGTGAAGGTGGAAGGGGCATTAAACACCTGAGTGAAATGAGAATGGGAGAAAACACCTTCACTGTAGCTCACTAAGAGGTCAGTAACCCAGGTCAGTAGTGGTTGAAAGGTCTTTGACAGCTGGGTGGTGGCTGTGTGAAATGAGTGGAGGTTTCAGTCCAGTTCCCAGTAAGCACGTTCCCAGAATGTGTAAACCAGCATCATCATTAGCCCCTCTGTTGGCTGTCTCCTTAGAACAGCCAAGCATTGAATGGACATAGGAACTGAGCTAACTTCTCCCTGCCAGTTGAGGGTTCAGATACACTGAAAAGGTATAAGAAGGCTACAGTCACCCATGCTGTGCCTAAGAAGCCTGTAGTCTCCAGGGCTGTGCATATAGCACCTGCATAACTTAAATTCACTTTTAAACAGTTATTTTTTGGCATGATCTTTGTTTCCCTTCCTTCATCAGCTATTTTATCTTTGTTGGGATTCCAGGTCTAATCCCAAGTGAATTGTCCTGAGGCCAGGTGATAATCAAAAACCTAAACCCTCTGACATGGGTTCTGGGGTGGTGCAGTAAAGCTGTGGACTGGGAGTGAAAGAGTTAATAAACATTCCTGTACAAGGGACTAGCTGAGAGGAACTGGGGAGAAGTGGCTGCCGGGCGCTGGTGTGGGGAACATATATAACCATGTTGCGTCCCTGCAGGAGATTCCACCTGCAGCGCGTAGTGAATGTGGAGAAGCGTCAAGACCGCCTGCGTGGGAGCCGCTACCTGCTAGAGCTGGAGCTGCTGGAGAGGGGAGGGCAACTTGTGCGCTTTTCAGAGTATGTCTTTGCACGAGGCTGGCAAGGCATCAACGGCGACAAGCAGGAGGAGATGAACATGAAGAACCTGGCATGGGGCCGCCGGCGCCAACTGATGGGAGTTGCAAAGGAGCCAGACCTGTGCTGGCCATTGGGCTTCTCCTGGAACCATCGTGCTGTTGTCCACTTCATAGTGCCAGGTAAGGGCCTTGTAATGGGGCAGGAGATCCAGGTGCTTCCAAAATAAAACATGAGGGGGGAGGTTGTGGGGCCTGGTCCTGAGCCAGCCTCTGAGGGTGAAGCTGCTAGGGACCGGTTCTGAGACTGCTCTGAATACCGTGTCTGTGCCAGTCTCCACCACCTTGCTTACATCACTCTCAACTTCCTTCCCTTTCAAATGAAATTGCATCAGAAATATAACTGGTCCAACCCCCACAAGCGGTTTGAACTCTCTGAAATCTGACTCCCAAAATACACTAGGAATGGGTTCACCCTGCAGTGCTAAGATCTGGATCCAAATGGCCCCAAAGCTTAGTTTGGGCCTGTCCCTGGATTGCTCCCAGACGCCCCTGTCTGTCTCAATTGGATCTGACAGGAGGCTGAAAATCTTGACTCTCTGCAATCATTTCAAGGCATGAAATCAATTTTGCTTTGATTCTGTTCCTTCCCTACCTCTATCCCCACCACAATTAGTGAAAAACCAGGCACGCTGGGTGCTGCAGTTCATTTCTGACATGGAGGAACTGTCTAGAGTCACCAAGGACCCATACTTCAATGTCATCATCACAGACTACAGCAGTGATGACATGGATGTAGAGAAGGCTCTGAAAAGGTCCAGCTTACGCAGGTGAGAATACTACCTATTCACATGGACTACATAACACAGCACGCACATTAATCTCTGCATACTGGCCATCCATATCCATCTGCATATAGCAAGTCAAACGCATGCACTCCTACAGACACAAGCCACACACACACTCTTGCACCTGTATACAACGTAGAGTGTTACCATCTGACTTCACGCATATGCCTATTGCACAGTCCATCCATCCAGATGCATATCCCTCTTTGTACCTCCTGTTCAGGTTTGTAGTAAAAGGTCAAAGGCAAGTCTCCTAGTGATGGAGAAAGGGGAAAGACCAAGAAGGTGACAAATCAGTGACAAATGGGACTGAGAGAAGGGAGAATTTAGAAAGTTGCACGTTCAGCTAACCTGTGTGTCTAACTTTAGCAATTATCTAAAGTGGTCATCTGCAACACAGTACCATCAGGACCTTCTGTGATGTTCCCCTGGTGATATCTGGACCGGAGATCTGCTAGGTCACTCCAATCCTTGACTCTGGGAGCCAGCCTTACACTGCTCTGCTGTGAGAACCTCCACTCCTGGGCTGTTCACGCACAGCTTCTGGCATGTAAGCTGCTCCTTGGACTGTGCAGTTGAATGACACAAGCCAATATCTCCAGTCCCAGACACAACCCTAGGAACCTCCATCTTGCAGTGTCCAGTTATGCCTGCTGGATGCTGCAAGCTTATATGAGTTCATCAGTTTAACACAGAAATTGATATGCACCAGGCTTGTTATCCCAAGGCGAGTCTCTGACAAGCTTCAAACCAAACAAATTTATTAACGAAAAAGATAGATTTTAAGTGATTATAAGTCGAAGCATAATAAGTCAGATTTAGTCAAATAAAAGAAAAGCTAAATGCATTCTAAGCTGATCTTAACACTTTCAGTGCCCTTACAAACTAAGATGCTTTTCACCACAGGCTGGCTGGTTGCCCTTCAGCCAGACTCTCCCCTTTGATCAGCGCTTCAGTTGCTTGGTGCTGATGTCTGTAGATGGAGGTGGAAGAGAGAGGAAGAGCATGGCAAACATCTCTCCCTTTTATCATGTTCTTTCTTCCCTCTTGGCTTTGCCCCCCCTCTTCAGAGTCAGGTGAGCATTACTTCATCATAGTCCCTACTGACCAAAGGAAGTGGGGAGTGACTCACTCCAGAGTCCAAAAGATCCTTTGTTGCTGCCTAGGCCAGTGTCCTTTGTTCCTCTGAGGCTGGGCTGAGTTTGTCCCATACATGCCCTGATGAGGTGTGAACTGCCCCTCTGATCTTGGAGAGTTCTGCCTGGGCCTATTTTAAGCCATGAGGACACATTTTCAGCCTCATAACTATATATATGAAATTATAACCTATAACATTACTATAACAACAATGCTCCGTGCATCATGAGCCTTCCAGAGACACCCGACATGACAAACTTTGCATTGGATACCGCACAGTCATTTTATAAGGATGAACATGGGGATACAGGGTGTTCCCACGAGGTACAGACTGTCACACCTTCCCTCTGTGTTCTAGAGCAGCCTCTCTCAAACTGGGGGTTCTGACGCAAAAGAGGGTAAAAGGCTATTGTAGAGTGGTCGCGAGAGTAGCGGCGGCTGACCAGGCACCCAGTTCTGAAGGCTGTGTCACTGCCAGCAGCAGCACAGAAGTAAGGATAGCAAAGCCATACCATGCCACCATTCTGCACTGCTACTGGTGACAGGCTCTGCCTTCAGAGTTGGGCAGCCAGAGGGCTGTACCCCTGTTCCCCCTCCAACTTCTCCTGGCAGTGTCCTCTATTTGGGAACTTGAAATGTGATAACCCTGGAGGGGGTAGGGGGAAGTCATCACAGCCTGAAATATTTTCAAAGATGGGCCCAGCAAAAAAAGTTTGAGAACCCTCGTTCTAGAGCACATCCCATTCGCGGTCTAGTTTACGCCTCTGGAATGCCAAATGATGCTGAACAGGCTACTGACAACTGCCCTCACAAGAGACCCTATACTGTAAATAAAAAGAAACAAGGCACAATACAGCCTCATTACACAAGACTGGGATGTGAACTAACAAAGTGTTTGATTAAAGTTACAAATGTGTTTTCCCCTTTTTCGTAACCATGTCATGGAGCTGCCCTTTGGTTTCTTTGGAACCAGCTAGGAGCAGTTCCACAGAATGAGATCTCAGATATGTGCCAAATCATACAACTAATAGTGCTTTGTGCTGACAAAGCACCTGTGTGTGGGTCTCAAAGCACTTCTGAGACATCTGTTCTGGAATGCAGGTCTCAGTTAAGCACACATCTTGGTTGTCCAGGCCCTGATTATATCAGGCTCCTGTTGGGCCCTGGAAGGTGTTCTCTGTGCATAGGGATTGACAGTAAGGGTGAATGTGTAATACAATAACATCCACACATAAAACTGGGTTGTTAGTGAGCAGTGAGCCAAGGGCCTTTCTCCTCTCCCACTATGCCTTGCTAGAAGGAGTTGTTGTGTGGCTAAGGAACTTAACCCAATTCCTGTCTGTCTTGCCAACAGTTACCAGTACTTGAAGCTGACAGGGAATTTTGAGCGCTCTGCAGGGCTGCAGGCTGGGATCGACCTGGTGAAGGTGAGTGCCTGGCTGCTGTGGAGCCTGAGCTACAGAAAGATCTGTAGTCTCTATACAGCATAGACACTGGGTACTCATGCACCACCTGTCATACTGAAACCTTGGTCGTTCAGTGTGGCCAGGGTCAGTGCAAGTGTCCTGTTCATGCTGCTTTGACAGTGTGCCTCAATCATGACCTGGAGAGGCCACGTTGACGAGATCAGTTTCTGTGGCCCATTCAGTTCTTAACCCCCCTGTGACTATACTAATTGTCGTGACTTCCTTTTGTGATGTGAACACTGCCTGCAAGGAACTAGACTGTAGCAACAACATATTTCACACAAGTGACTGAACAGCCATTGCATGGCAACAACTTTACCAACCTGAAGCTGGATTTGGATTTGTGACCTAGAGGTGAAAGGCTGTTTTAATTCATTCCTAACCCCCACCACTTGGTCATCCTAGACAGGCATGTTTTAATCCAGTCTGTATTTTCCAAATGAGAAAGCACCGTCCCCCAGGCAGACTCCCCAGTGAAGCTCTGAGTGAGATGCGGGAACAGATCACATCAAAGCATGTTTGATCATGCTGCCACAGTACAGGGTTAAGATCTGAGAGGAGGTTTTTGGGCCCTATGTGAGCTGAGGGTGTGCTGTTTGTGGCACGAGAGCCATGGGCCCAAGTAAGGCAGGATCTCAGGGCTTGATGGTGGTGATGGTGGGGCAGAGACTAGGGGCTTGATCCTTATTTACACAAGGGCCCCTTTACACTTCTCTGTCAGCATAGAGGGGCCTTAAAGTGGGTGTGCGTTATATGTCAGAGCAGTGTGAAGGGACCCTATTGTGAAAGAGGATGAGACCCTATGGATCTTGGACAGCTATGGGGCAACAATTGCTGGCTGATGGTTGGCTTTTGCCTACCTGGGCTGTGAGAGAGGTGGGCATTGTAGTCTTTGTGTATAACTAGGATCATTCAGCAGGACTGGGTTGGAAAATTGCCCTAGTTCAACAGTTTTAATAACAGGTAAAAGCTGTATAGTCCAGATCGTCAAAAGTGAGTGTAGGATACTGTGGCTGATAGCAGTGTCAGCGAGGTGGTGCCCGCACACCCACCATGGATAAACTGTGGTGCCAGGTCTGTGGCAGTGGATGAAATCTCCTTATGACTGATATCTGTGTGATTGGTTCCAGGATCCACATAGTATCATCTTCCTGTGTGATCTCCACATCCACTTCCCAGCTGGGGTCATCGACTCGATTCGGAAGCACTGCGTAGAGGGCAAGATGGCCTTTGCACCCATAGTTATGAGGTTGCAGTGTGGCGCATCTCCACAATGGCCTGAGGGTAAGAGGCCAGGACTCTATGGATATTTTCTTTCGCTATTATCGGGGTCCTCCAAAATCTTGACCTTCTGGGTATTATCAGGGCCACTAAGAGAGTTACTAGATGTAGGACTGGGTTTAACTGAGCTAAAATCTCAATGCCAGGTGCCCAGGGGATTGTTACTGTGCATTGTGTCGGAGTGTTAAGCAAGCAGAGCCGAATAATGCATGTGAGTGGTGTATTGATGCAGGATGCGTGAAGATTATGCTGGACACCATTTAGGGTCTTTTTATACACTTGGCTTCCTCAAGAAAATCCCTCCTCTCTCTCAGCTTCTCTCCCCTCACTCCAGCTCCTTGTCTGCTCTCTTCTTTTCTTTCTGCTGTGGCCATAACTGTTCCCAGACTCATCTCCACTGGGCCCACGACTGACCCAAAGAGGACTGATGCAAGGGCCACCAAAGCCACTGCCTTAGAGCGTCTCACTTTGGTCTGAGCTCATTTGTCTGTTTTCAGTGGGCATAGATCATCCCTGCTGAGAAAAGCTGAGAGACAGCAGGCTCTGGGTCAGGGGGCAGCACAGCTGTGTAGGTGTGCACAGTGCAACACTGCTGTTAGGTACAGAGGGCCATCCAAGAAGGGAGTGTGGGACTTCCTATGATTCTCTCAAAATCAGAGCAAAATTCCAGTTTCAGTATTAATACCCAAGGGACAGGGACAGACCCTCAATGTTGGGATAATACAGGTGAATTAGAAAGTATGTTGCTTTCACATGAGAGATGAGGGCATCTGTCAGAGCTGAAAGGAACATGTGCTATCTAGCCACTTTTAGAACTTGTTCTTGGGGTGTCCTAAACATTAACACCTTGGTGCTGGGTGTTAGATTTGTTGTGACTAGAGGTGCTGGGATTAGTTTGTGTGTCCCTCCCAGTTCTTTGGCTCAGTTATTGTCCCAGGGAAGTGTGGTTGTTTGTCTCTGTGGAAGCAGGAAACACCAGGGCTAGGAATCTCCTGCTTCATTCAATAGTGGTTTAGGGTGCAAGCGTGGTTGATGACTTTTGGTTTTGTCCGCAGGCTATTGGGAGGTGAATGGATTTGGTCTCCTAGGCATATACAAGTCTGACCTGGATCAGATTGGAGGGATGAACACCAAAGAGTTCCGGGATCGCTGGGGAGGAGAAGACTGGGAACTCGTGGACAGGTGAGTGGAGATGTTCCACCAGCTCTGCCCATGCTGCAGTTCAGTAGAGCAGTCCCCCTTGATTCTGAGGTGGTAGGGACGGAGAGAGAAGTGAGCTGGGATTCCTGCTGAAGTAGAGCAGTAAGAAATGAAGGTGACAAAGGTCACAGTGTGCATTCCCTGTCAGTGGGCAACTCCCTGAGCATGTCCCCTTGAGCAACGCATTGGTTGTTAGAGCTGAGGGGGTTTCTATAACCAGAATGCCTTATCATAGCCACTGACATAGGAAAGGAGAGAGCTATCTCCAGAATCCTGGTACCTTCCTGCCACACCCTTGGCAGGCATTGGGTAGATCAGACACATACAGATGCTCCCAGTGCATATTTTCGACCCCTTCCTGATCTTTGAACTGTGCTTAGTACAATGGGGCCCTGATCTCAGCTAGGGCCTCTAGGCTCCATAATAACACACATAATAAATGCCCAGCAAGGCAACTATTTGGAGTAAGGTCATCCAGGGCTATGGGATGCAGTTACATTTTTTGAAAAGTTTGTGATATGAGGTATCCCTTTCCCTCACCCCTTCGTGCCAGAGAGCTCTTTTGCATGCTGTACAAGTTCTAGATCTCAGCAGCCCTTGGTTGTAGGCCATAGCAATCTTTTGGGCCATTATATTAGTGCAATGGTTTGGTATGCGACACTGTACAGAGGCGACTTTCACATCACCCTAGCCACCCCTCCTGCCAACCCTTCCTTGTAGTGTCTTACTGAACTAATCTCCTCTTGAATTTCCTCCTCTTCCTTCCCCCCACAGGATCATGCAGGCTGGCCTGGAAGTGGAACGACTGTCCCTGAGAAACTTCTTTCATCGATTTCACTCCAAGCGGGGCATGTGGAACCGACAACAGCTGAGGACACTGTAATGTTCGGCCACAAAGCTGCCTGGCAGAGCCAGCTCCCCTTATATCAGCGCATGCACCTCGTCTAGGCATGTAGCCGAGAGTACACACTCCTCCTCTCTCCAGAGTCATCCTAGGAGATCAGACTTACAGGTGCTTGTGAAAAGGGATGATCAGTATATAGGAGTGGGAACTTATCTTTGGCACTCGTGAGCCGTTGGGTCTCAGACATGGGGATCGGTGACTTGCTCTGTATTTGGGGGAACCTTAGACAAGCGAAGGACTGGTTACCCCTGACACTGATGCACCTAGAGCCCCTGACGGATGGTACGATAGAAGTGGTGGCAAGCTGTCTGGAGTGTCTTGCATGGTGCAAATTTAAGAAAAGGAACAAATCCCCATTACAACCAGAATGGATTATTTACAATAAAGCTGCTGCTTCTTTTGATACTTGAAAAACTCTGACACCCATGTCTTTGGACAGGGGACCAAAGGAACTTCTCTGAACTGTGTTGTGTCCTCATCCCCATGTACCAGCCCAGCCCAGCCCAGAAAAGTCTGAGATGCTGGTAGGCACTCTAGGCTGCCAGTGCTTAGCCCTATTTGCCACCCTTTCATCAAAATCACTGGGAAAATCTACACTCCTGTTCAACAAACCATGGGCTGTATCTGGGGACTCAAACACTTCTCCCTCATGAGAGACCTCATTTGCCTGCAGCTGGCTGGGGCTAATGTTAAGAACCCACTTTGGTTAGTTGTTTCCTGCCTGAGGCTCATGCTGGGTACTTGGAGAGGACAGGTGAGGCCATCTCAGTAGGAACTGGGAAGCCATATCGACAGCTGTAGCCAAGTCAGACAAGGGTGTGCCCCAGCAATTGCTGGGAACTCATAACAGGGGGAAATGGAATATTTGATTGTCTGAAATAATGTATCTTTGTCAGTGAGAAGGAGAATTTTTCTGCTTCTCAGACCTGGTCTATAACACAGCATCTGGGGGTTAATTTAATAAGTTATGATTTCAGGGTTGTTTTCCATGGTAGATTCTATGTGTGTGAAGAACTGCTTGTTTGCATAGTGGAAGAACAGGAGCAGTTCACAATGTTGCACTTGTGGAAGGACCAGATGAGCCTTGTGCTGGCACTGGTGAGATGGATTTAGGACCTGGGGCTTGCACTGGTGACAGGACCATGGAAGTTTGGTGACTGCACTGATGAAAGGAGTTTGCTTTGGTGAAAGGAGTATAGAGGGGACCTTGTTCAAACTCTGCCAAAACCTAGGGTGGAATCTTGCCCCCACCAAAGTTAATGGTAAAACTCCTGTAGGGTTAAGATTTCACCCCTAATGACTGGGGTATGGTCCTTTCTCATAATTCAAGGTGTGCAGAGATCCACAGCTTGGCTGGTATGGGCTAAGTCAGTGCTCCACCAACCATCAACCTCCAGGTTTGGGGAGGGCATGCAATGCAGAGTGGAGCAATGGTGAAAAATGTACAAGGGGCTACTGGTCTTTTAATCCATTAAATATATGTAGGACTGTAGCCATCTGGGATCTAAGAAGATGCAGTATCAAACGCACTGCAAATCACAACAGTCTTTGTAACTAGGGAAGGTACTTTTCATATTTAGAGACTGAGAAATAACGTGAAAACGATTTTTGGAGGGGAAAAGAGGTGATAGATGAAAACTCTCTGTTTTTAGAAGTTTAATAATGTGGCAGTTGATTGTTTCTGACTGGAATAGTTGATATGCATCTTTAGTGCATGTCCTATCGGGTTGCTTTATTCAGGGGCTTGTGCACATACTTGCAGGGCATAACAAATCTCTGATACTTGCAAACCCTCTTTCCAAACTCTGGATTCCTTGGGATGGCAAGTCTCATAGCATATCTGAACTGGCTCTGTAAAGAAATTCATGTGGAATGGGGACTGGCTGGCCTAGAAGATAAGCAGTGGGATCCAATGAATTAGAAATATTGCTTAGCACTTTCAAAGAAGAGTGTCATTTTACCAATGGGGAAAGTGAAGCATGAAGGGTCAGAGACTGCCCGTAGGGCTCACAGTAATAGAGCTGGGCATATCAAAAGGGATACACTGTCGGTAGACAGATACTGAGCTAGATGGACCTTTGGTCTGACCCGGTACGGCCTTTCTTATGTTCTTATGTACAATCCTTGCTCCATTAATATCAATGGCAAAACTCTCATTGACTTCAGTGGGATTAGGATTTCACCCGGGGTCTTCTGGTGCTCACTCAGCTACGCTCCTTCCTTTGTGCCTTTCAGTGAGATTGGTAATGATCAAAACTGTTTACTTCCTTAAGGGCTTTTTGATTGTCTATGTGAAATAGGTGGTTGAGTCTCAGTCCTATTCCCAGAGGGCAATTATGCACACACAAAAGCCACCATCACAATTGGCATTAGTTGGCAGCCTCAGCAGAGAATCCTCAGAGGAAATTCTCCATGGAGACTGAACCTGCCTGTCAGCCCTTGAAATAGTCAGTAGAGGTCTGGGTTGAGACTGCCACTTGTTGTGGGGAAAGAGAGGAGTACCTGCTGCAGGGCTGTCAGGCCAGCATGAAATGCATACGAAAAAGTCAAGGGTTTAACCCCAAGGATGCTTCTTCTCCCCCACCTGCCCTAATCAAAATCAAGAACAGAGTGGAAGCTGAGACTCAGATTCTAGCTTATGTCACTCTGGTTTACGCACTGATGGGATTTGGGTGGGTCATGGGGTTCTCCTCTATCAGAAAGGAGACATGTCTCAGGAATGGCAGCTCCCCAGAGATCACAAAAGGGCTACGGGGAGCCTGGCTTTACCAAAGTGGGGAAGTGGGCTTCTCCATAAACTCAATCTCATTTCCATTGGCATTATTTGAAGGCATCCGACCCTTTCCACTGCCTTGTGAACTCCATGATGTTTCTCAATCCAACAAAGGGGTTGGGATAGAATGGGTTTTATCATGAAAGAATCTGTTGTGTGAACATGATGTGACTGTTTTGTCATTGTCTTTAATGTTTCCCTCATGTGAATGTCTTGCCTTCTCTCATTGCTTGTAAATGTCTGAAATGTTATCCAGACACCAATGCCTGGTGTTTTAATTCTGTACTGTACCTCTGAATTCCACACCTTAAAATGGCTTTGTGCCTTTAAGATGATTCTCAGGCCTCCCCTCTGTTAGGAGGGGGGATAGGCTGGCACCCCAAGGGGTTTATAAATACAGTTTCTTCCTACAAAAGCTCACTTATGTCTGTGTGTGTTCCTCAGACATCTGCCAACAACACTCTTAAGTGATTAAAGGTCAAATATTCCTCTCTTTGTCTCACCCAGCAAAAGACAAAGGTAATACATGGGATATAGATCACTCTGTACCCCAGCAGGGGTGCTTCAGAGACCAGCACAAAAAGGGGAGATTCAGGGGTCAGATCATGATCGTTTTTTCCCCCACTCAAGCAATTGGGGCTGCAGGGAATGGGACAGGAGGACGTAGAGGAGCTTCTCTCCTATTAATCAGGGATGCATCACAGGAAGTGGAACAGAACATTGAGACAGGCTAGTTTTCTACCCCAAGCAGGAAGGAGCACTATAGGGAATGTGACAGAGTCATAATGATAAACCAATCTCTGCCTCGGCTGGCAGGGGCCATCTCATGGAGTAAGATGCAGGAAGGAACACAGAGCTTAGCCCAGCCTCTGTTAGAGACAGTGGACAAACATTAGATCAGTTCTTTCATAGACGTTGTTTATTTAAAAGGTTGGTTTAAAAAAAACAAACAACCACCTCCCTGCTGCCTATAGGAGTGCAAGCAGGTCAGAACAGAGCTGAGGTCTGATACATAGAAGTGAGAAGGCAGCCAGGAGTGCCAGTGCTTCTGACTCCATGATCAAGAGGTGATAAAGGGCAGACCACCTCTGCCCACTGTGTGCTGGTCTCCTGCTGTGTCATGTTCAGTAATGGGAAGTAGTCGCCACACAAATATGCCTCACATGCAGCACTACATGACTTGGCATCTCTGTGAGAGAGAAGGCCATCCAAGTTTACTCTTCCTCCTCTGCTGAGTCATTTGTTTGACATTCAGCCATTACTGCTCAGCCCCTGGCTCTGTGGAGCAGGCTGTGGCCAGGAGGGAGTGGGTGGATTGGCACCTGAGAAAAGGATATGAAGCTTGTCACCTTTGCCTAAACCCAGTCAGGTCAGTAGTAGTTGAAAGCCATGACCTGATAGTTCCTTGGTGGCCTGTCTGAAATACCCTCACACTCTAGCTGCTAGTGGGGAAATATCGACCTCATAAATCCTCACTGCTGCACCTGTTAGCAACTTCTTGGCTGCCTCCATAGAGAGTCCAAGGAGTGAAATAAGCACAGAGAGCAAACAACCCTCTAACTTTTAGAGATAGTGCCTCTAGCACATAGATGAGGCAGCTTTAGTTACCCCTGGGCAAAATAACCACAGGTGGATGACGACAAAGTAATCATTAATATTATTGTGTGTATAATCTGAAGCAAGAAAATCTAAACAGTCTGTCACAGCTACTACTAAGAAATACCCACCATAGGGCTTTCACCTATAGAAGAACCCTCAGAAGGATCAGTAGGCAATATCCTATAAGACAAATTACTGGAGAGTTAGGAATGTAATGATGCCCCTGCATTTCTATAGTCAGCTAATTTGTGGGTGGAACACACTATAGAAATGTCATTTGCCCCTGTCTCCAGGATGAAGCTAATACCTCCGATTTAAATTGAAATGCAACAGAATAGATTTCTGGAAGGAGATCTGAAAAGTCAAACACACAGGAGGTTGTCTCAGCTTGTGGGAGGTAAACAGTGACACCAGCCAAATTCATGTCAGCAACGGCCATATTAGCAGTATCCACTATCTCTTAGAAGCTCTTCTGAGGAGAATATGTGAATATCATCATGCAATTGCCGTTGCCTTGCCTTTCCTATCCAGCTGTGATGGGAATGTACACGATGTCAACCTTAGGAATTTTGTATCGGTTTCCTGGATACATAGGATTTCACCCATATTGAAATCTGACTCTGAGTGAAAAATCATTTAATAAACAGGAAAAGATAGTACTCAAGTATCAAATAACTGACAAGTCAAAAATATCCAATTTTTGAGTGTAACACTAATAATACAAAAATCAGGCTGCCAGAAAGAACCTGCTAAATAGCTCAGTATGATCTGAAGAAACTTTTTTTTTTTTTTAATTATTGCTTTGAGGTTGTGTAAAACCACTTTCCAATACAGTAGAATTCTCATCAGGACTAGCAGGATAAAAATCATGTATTTAACAGCATACCTGTTACTGATAACCTTTAATTATAACACCAAAAAAAGGTTTAAACCCAGTTTGCTCTTGAACATGTATATGCTGTTTGTTTACTTTTTGCACCTCAGTTAATGTAGACAAGTGAAGCTAGACTGGTCTATTTCACTTTCTGTGTTTAGTAAGCTTCATTTTCTATTTCTCCTACAGTACCCCCATGTTATCCATAGAGGATTTCTAACAAGGTCCTTGTGATGGCATCTAAGCATAAGTATCTATTTGCTGTGGGGTTTAAGCTTCCTGCACTGCAGAGGAATGTTCAATGGTTTTCAAAAAACATCTCATTTGATTTTTTTTTTAAGCAACCTTGAAGAAAACATTTTTATTCCTATTAGTCATCATAACAGACTCACCCGCTCCTTTCCTCCCACAAAAACAACCCACCAACCAACCTATATTTGAGACATAAACTGTTCCATAGTGTTACTTTAAGTGTTGCCAGTTACAAAATATATGGCCAGGGTATGGTTAGTTTTGCTTATCAAATAAATATAACTCAGCCTGGAACTCAGCCCCCTGTAGAAAATTAGTTAATACTGAATATGAGAAGCACAGAATTAAAATCAGAGAAAAGTTTGTTGTTACCTATGCACAGGAGCATGTTTGGAAAGTGCTTTTTTGCAACTTTTTGTGAAGCTCTCTAGAAATCACTGTACAGCTTGCACTAGCGTTGAAAAAAATCAATGGAAATTTCATTCCTGCAAAGCTACACATGCTTTATACAAACAACCTGCATAAAATATTTTGCAAACAATTTTTAAAGAGTAATTCAGTTCTCTGTCTCCACTCAGCTGGTAGGATTCTGCTGAGTCAGTAAAAAAAAATTGAAAGAAGGGACCCTAAAGCTGGTGCCACATACACAACCTACAAGAAAAACAAAAGATGCAAGATAAGAATCTACTAGGTTCCTCAGGTCAGCAAGTATTTCATAGAAGATTCATAAGCAGGATCCCAGGACAGCTTTCCCTCTACTCTCTGCCTGTGTTACCTATCGCAATCCATTTCCCTCCGCCCCCACCCCCCATCTACAGGGCCATTCCAAGAAAGCATGCCACCATGGTAACGTTTTTTCATGCTATTTGCCCTAAGTAGTTTCTTTAATTGATACTGGATCCCCAGCTAGGGTGACTGCCTGTCCCTTATTTTAAGGGATGTCCTGTGACCATTTTAAACATTGAAGCTTATGATAATTGTATCGTAAACTTGAAGGCTGTAGAAACATACCCTTGAAAGAAAATACATGTTATGCTAAGGGAAATGGCGGTTTCCCTAAAATGTCCCTTAAAATAAAGCATTGTTCCTTAATTTTCATTTAGTTTTCCCTTATTTCCATCCAGCAACTGTGATCACCCTATCCCTGTCTCTTCTAGCACTGCATCATTCTAGTCCAGTAGGATGACTTCTGTGCTTGTAGTTAACATGCGCATAAGTGTTGCAGGATCAGAGCTTATGGTAGCATTTAGAGGCCTTATAATGCTATTTCATGCTTTTCAAGCTGAAGAATCTCAAAACATTCTATGAACCAGTCCTGACTGATTCCTATGGAAGTAAAACCCAGAGAGGGGAGTTAAAAATGTTGTATGGTTCCCTGTGTATTAATTTGTAGGGGTTGTTCTCTATCACACTCAAAGGGGAAGTAATTGCTGCCGCAATAAATATGGTGTTCAGCCTCTAAATTCCACAGATTTTGCAAGCTCCAAAGCCAGTGCCATCTTCATGGAAGCCTTGTGCCTCTGCACTGAATCCAGGATCCCACCTCCCTCTCCAATCCAAATTTCCATGGGACACTCCTGCTGGCCATTGCCCCAGAATCCTTGAGGGTTGGGTGACCAGATGTCCAATTTTTAAAGTGACAATACTGTATTTAAACCCTCCTGCAAGTGTCCCAGGACTCAGCTCACTAGCAGCCTGGCAAGCAGGCTCCTTCCTTCCCCAACTGCCTCTGGCTGGGCTGGCATCCTGGGAAAGCCCAAGACCCTTGTGCCTGGGGCACTGGTCAGGAGGAGACAACCCTGCAAGTGACAAAGCCCCACACAGCGCTGGCACAGGGAAGCCTCTCTGCCCCTTAGCTAAGCTCTGGAGCAGTGTGGGAGCAATTTTCAGCCTGTTTATGCCCCAAACCTGCAGGGTCCACAGCAGCCCCTGGGGCAGGGGCTTAGCACCCTCTTCACCTGCACCTCCCACCCCCACCCCGCCCTGGGCCCTGTCCCCAGGGAGCGTGGGGCTGCTCTGTCCCCTACGTACCCTCCCCTGCTGAGCCATCTCTCTGGCTTGGTTTGCTAAAGCCCCTGCAGTCAAGTTCCTTGGGCCCTGGTGCACAATGCATCCTTTGGGCTTAACCCCTTCCTGCCAACCCTGTAGTGCGGGGACAGGAGGCAGCTGGGTTATATCAGTGGCCAGCCTGGAGGTGTTAGCTGCCTTTCAACACTGTGCAGGCGGGAAAGGACAAGCTGCTTCCAGCCACACGTGTGGGGGTGGGGGGAAGAGAAGCTCTGCAAAGACAGACCAGGTCATGCCTCCTCCTCCTCCCATGCAGCTGGAAGCAGCTCCTGTCCCTTCCCTCTCGCACAGTGCTGAAAGGCTGCTGCTGGCCACATTCTGGTGTGAACCCTGGCAGAAATCTGGGGAGGGAAGGCATGTGACCCTGCATACCCTCTGCCCACGTGTTGCCATGGGAAGACAGAATGCTAGGCACCAGGAGAGGCAGGTCTGTCCCGGGGGCCCAGCCAGGCATGGAGGGCGGAGAGCACCAGGCAGGGAGGGTCAGGTCGGTCAGTCACACACACACACACACACACCCCGTATGAGAGAGGGGTGTGTGTGTGTATGTGTGTGTGACCTCTCCCTATGTGTGTGTGTGGGGCGGGGGATGTGGGAGGGGAGGTGTGTGTGTCACCCCTCCTCATGTGAGCTCTAAAGCCTTAAAGATAAGAAGGTAAATAAAAAGAATCCAACTAAACGGTATTTCTTTTTAACAGGGGCTCAGTCAACTTAATGTTAATTTGAATGTTTGTACAATTGATTGCCATTGAACTCACTTGAATACAAGTAATTTTACCAGGTGTCTCATATTCAGTATAGGCAAATATGGTCACCCTATTGGTGGGAACCATTAAGGCAAGAGCTACAAGCCATTAGCTCCCTGTCAGGCTTGAGAGCCCACTCTAAGGGCTTGTCTACATCAGAAAGTTGCAGCGCTGGTGAGGGAGTTACAGCGCTGCAACTTAGGAGGTGTACACATCTGCAGAGCACCACCAGCGCTGCAACTCCCTGTTTGCAGAGCTGGCCGTACTCCCGTTTTGTCTCTGGTGTAGAGGATCCAGCGCTGGTGATCCAGCGCTGGTAATCAAGTATAGACACTTACCAGCGCTTTTCTTGACCTCCATGGAATAAGCAGGTATCCCAGCATACCTGAGGAAGCCTCTGGTAATCAAGCTGGTCTCCTTCCCCGGCTTGCTCTCGCGTTCCCCGAACCCCGAGCAAGCAGGTCTCCTTCCCTGCGGTTTGCAGGGTGGTTCGGGGAACGCGAGAGCAAACCGCGGCGAAGCTGGTCTCCTTTCCCGGTTTGCTCTCGCGTTCCCCGAACCCCCCTTGAAGCCGCCCAACAGCGCTGCAGTGTGGCCACATCTAACACCACTTGCAGCGCTGGTTGCTGTAAGTGTGGCCACTCTGCAGCGCTGGCCCTATACAGCTGTACTAATACAGCTGTAACAACCAGCGCTGCAAAATTGTAGATGTAGACATGGCCTAATTTAAAGCTGTGATCCCTGGTTTGGATTTGATTTGGAAACCCAGCCATTTGTCTGGACTCCTAGTCACATGACTCTCATCCAGGAATAAAGGTCAAAAATCAGATTCTTAAAATGGCCACCACCACCACATAACAGTGACCATTTTGAAAAGCTCCCTCCCTACTGCCTCTCTTTCCTTCCACCACCCTTGCCAGCATTGGGCCCTCTTCTGATCTCTCCCACTGCCTGAATAGCTCTTGGGAACCAGGTGCTTTCCCACATACCTGCCACACCCTCCTTTCCACTGTCTGACTCCCCTCTCATAGTGCCTATCATGATCCAGTTTGGGATTTGTTATCCGCTGGACACCAACTGCTGCTACCAAATATCTGATGAATCCCATAAATGTGGACTCATGACATCCTTGCTTCAGAGACGGAGCAAGGAAATTCCTTTTCCTGAGAGATCGTGTCACACAGCCCAGGCTTCCCAAGGGACAACACTATGCACAAAAGGAGCCATGTGTGTATGTGTAGAGCTGTCCCCCGCCTTCCCTTCCACAACAGCATTGATGATTTCTGAGACCCTTTGACTGCCGAAGGAGTTGACCCTTCCAAAGGTGGGGTAGTAGTGGACCCTCATCCCTTCATTACCTGCTTCCCTTGCGCTCCAGGCCTCAGTAACGTCTCCTGGTAGGGTAGAGACCAGTCTTCTGCACGCCAAAGCCAGTGATGAAGATGTTGAGAATGACAGTGATAAAGATCAGAGCCGTGGCAGTGTTATTGAGCACGTTCAGGCGATGCTGCTTTGACACATCATTCAGGTTCAGCCGAGCTGAAACACAGCACAAAACAAAGAGAGAATTGAAAACTGGCTCAAAGCCTTATGGCCTAAAGCACGGTTTTTCAAACAAGGGTTGCCGTTCGTGTAGGAAAAGCTCCTGGCGGGCCAGGCTGGTGTGTTTACCTGCCCTGTCCACAGGTCCAGCCGAGCGTGGCTCCCACTGGCCGCGGATCGCTGCTCCAGGCCAATTGGAGCTGCGGGAAGTGGCGCGGGCCGAGGGACTTACTGGCCGCTGCTTCCAGCAGCTCCCATGGGCCTGGAGCAGCGAACCGCGGCCAGTGGGAGCCACGATCGGCCGGACCTGCGGACAGGGCAGGTAAACAAACCAGCCTGGCCCGCCAGGGGCTTTCCCTACGGCAACCCCTGTTTGAGAAACCCTGGCCTAAAGTAACCATGTCCTGGTCAGACTGCTGAATGCATGAGAGGTAGTGGCAGCAAGTTGTCCCAGGGATTGGAGCTGGGAGGATGATTTTATTAATACTATAGTAAGGGTTTGTGAGTGGGGGGCAAGGGGGAAGAACAGTGCAAGTTACCAAGAGGGGCCTTGTTTTCTGAAGCACACCCACAGCTCCTGATGACGTCAATCTGACAATCAGGCCCTATGTAAATAACAAGGGAGTTACCTTTGTCTATGGCCTTGTCTACACTACAAAGTTGCAGTGCTGGTGAGGGGGTTACAGCGCTGCAACTTAGGATGTGTACACACCTGCAGGGCATTACCAGCGCTGCAACTCCCTGTTTGCAGCGCTGGCCCTTACACCCGGTCGTGCCTCGGGTGTAGAGGATCCAGCGCTGGATCACCAGCGCTGGTCATCAGGTGTAGACACTCACCAGCGTTTTTGTTGACCTCCGTGGAATAAGCAGGTATCCCAGCATACCTGAGGAAGCCTCTCTGGTAATTAAGCAAACTCCACTGCCCTCTAAGCAGGTCTCCTTCCCCGCGGTGTGCTCTGGCGTTCCCCGACCCCCCCTCCAAGCAGGTCTCCTTCCCCGCGGTGTGCTCTGGCATTCCCCGACCCCCCCTCCAAGCAGGTCTCCTTCCCCGCGGTGTGCTCTGGCGTTCCCCGACCCCCCCTCCAAACAGGTCTCCTTCCCCGCGGTGTGCTCTGGCATTCCCCGACCCCCCCTCCAAGCAGGTATCCAGCCCCGCAGTGTGCTCTGGCGTTCCCCGACCCCCCCCCCCCCAAGCAGGTATCCAGCCCCGCAGTGTGCTCTGGCGTTCCCCGACTCCCCCCCTCCAAGCAGGTCTCCTTCCCCGCGGTTTGCTCTGGCGTTCTCCGACCTCCCCTCCAAGCAGGTCTCCTTCCCCGCGGTGTGCTCTGGCGTTCCCCGACCCCCCCTCCAAGCAGGTATCCAGCCCCGCGGTGTGCTCTGGCGTTCCCCGACCCCCCCTCCAAGCAGGTCTCCTTCCCTGCGGTGTGCAACAGCGCTGCAGCGTGGCCACATCTAAAACCACTTGTAGCGCTGGTTGCTGTAAGTGTGGCCACTCTGCAGCACTGGCCCTATACAGCTGTACTAATACAGCTGTAACAACCAGCGCTGCAAAATTGTAGATGTAGACATACCCTATAGTCCAGGCTCATGCTCCATTGTCATTCCTTACAGCGCCAAACAGGAACACACACAAGTGCTGACAATGATAGGCCTTTGTTTATCAGCTGAAGGAAGGCTCCAGGCCTGAAGGGGTCTGTAGAAACTTTTGCCAAGTAAGACTCTGTCTAAGCTAGAAACACTAGAGCAGCATAGCTGCCGCTGTGCTGCTGCAGTGCTGTAGTGTATACTCTTATTACAGGGACAGAAGGGGGTCTCCTGTTACTGTGGTAAATCTGCAAATTTTTCACACCCCTGAGTGACCTAGCTGGGTCAACCTAACTTTCTAGCATAGCCCAGCCCAGAGGTGCAGAGGAAGGGCTCTTGGTATCATGGGAGGAGGCAATGGGAGGCTTTTAGACACACGATAGAGGCACTGGTATGCTTGTCAATGAGGGTCAGGAAAGGTTTCCACAAGTGGTGAGGGCACTGGATGAGGTGGCAGTGGGAAGGGAAAGGTGCTTAGGGAGAGCTGGCTCCTCCAGCTCCTCCTTCAAAGTGGGTATGTGGAGAAGGGGGCCAGAGCAGGTATGGGAGGCCCTGGAGACACGTGTGCTGACAGAGCAGGCACCCTGTAGTGAGGCAGAGTGGCCTCCCTCTGAGCCTGAGGGGGAGGAATTGCCCCATGCCCGTGGTAAGCAAAGTCAAGACAACCCTGTCTCCTGTGCCGGCAGCAGGGGGCGGGACAAGATGGGCCCTTCAGCTCAGTTGCTGTACCTTGCTGCTGAACTCTGGACCAGGGACCGAGCTCTGCAGTGCCCTGCCCCTGGAGGAGACAGACTGTGGAGAGGAGTTGCTGGGACTGCCATCCTCCATTTACCCCGAGGAGCCTGAGGACCCATGGACTACGGAGCCACGCCAAGGATGGGTGGTAGGAAGTAGCCCAGGGGAACCAGACTTTAGTCCAGTTGTGTTGCCGGGAAATGAGTCAGCATGTTTTGGCGACTTCCCCGCTGACCAGGTGGCGGGATCACCGACACTGTTAGGGCCCTGGGGTGGGACCTGGTGGAGCAGTGTGAGCATGGGTATCCCTACCCCTTGCTGCTAAAACCACCTCTGGGGAGGTGGCCTACTAACTTAGGCTAGCAGGCCTGTGCCCTGTTTGTGGCATGTCCCAGCCAGGGGGCTGAAAGCCCCTAGACCAGTGATCCCCAAGCTTTTCAGGGTTACACCCCCCCTCTTGCCCCTGTTCGCAACCCCCCAGACCGGGAGCAGGGCCTGCAGCTTTGGGGGGTGGGGCATGGATGGGGTAAGGGGGCTGCAGCTGCAGCTGAGGGTGGGCTTGAGAGCAGGGATGTGGCCAGGGGCCAAGGCTGGGGCAGGAGCAGAGCCACAGCCAGCCTGCAGTGGGGGCTGGCAGCTGGGCCTGTGGCTGAATGTGGATCTGCGGCTGAGGCTGGAGACGGGGCCAGGCACAGGGACAGGAGTTGGTCCAGGGTTGGAGCAGAGCTGGTGGCGGGGAGGGGCTGGGTGGTGCTCCTTCCCTGCCCCCCAGGGGGGCTAGCCCGGGCCAGCTACGCTTTCTGAACGTTCCTCTGCACCGCTTAGGGGAGTGTGCCCCACAGTTTGGGGATCTCTGCCCTAGACTGTGACTGCTGTCTGCTCCAGCCTGGAGTCTGAAGCTAAAGCTAAAGACTGAGCTCAAGGGGTTAATTGCTGTCTACCCAAGCCAGGAGGCTTTGGTTAAGACTGCTCATTGTTCTGCCCTGCCCAGAAGGCCAGATCTACAGACAGTGTAAATTGTCTCTTGGACTACAGGGTCCCTGTTACTCTGCCCTGACCAGAGGGCCAGAGCCCTAGTCTGCTAATTGACTGCTTGTTGTTTGATGTTGTGAGACAGGGTGGCCTCTCTCTGAATCTGACAGGGAGGAGGACCACAGAACCGCTACAAACCACAGAACCGCTACAAGCCTTTGGGCACATATCTATGACCAGCTGAAACAACCCCAGTTAGCTCTTGTACACACAGCACAAGGACAGGTTTGGGATCAATTAAATGAGGGTTGGATAGAACTGCAGGTTGAATCATTCTGTTAGGCCACAAGCCAGGGACTGTATGGAGGAGGGCAGAGTGCAAGGATGTGGTGCAGGTCATGCTGGAGGAGTGCAACATGAAGGAGTGCAGTGTGGGGAGATGGCAGAAACAATTCCCCATTCCTAGTACAGGGGTGCAGTGATGGGAAAGCAGAGTGAAGGAGTGGTAAAGCTCAAGGCTAAGATGGAGAAGGAAGAAATGCATTTGCTGGTAGATTCTCTAATTTGAAGGAAAAATAATGTGGGTCTTTGCACCAGTCACCCCATTCCTCCTTCCATGACCCTGATTGCTGCTGACAGTGCAGGCAAACAGAAGGTCAGAAGATATCTTACCAATGATGATAAGAAGAATTCCAATCACCACCTGGAAGAAGAGAGAGATGCTGATAAGCGATATCAGGGTGGCATAATACTGGAATGAAACCCCCTGCTCCAGCACTGCTTTGAGTTGTGTAACATTGGCCATGAACAGCGCCACATCCAGCATGCTTTCTGCCACACTCTTCTTAGTTGCATAGTGGTTGATGTTGATTGGATTGTCCCTCCTTGAGCCAGGATTCCCCGCCTAGGTAGAAGGGAGAGTGAGAGTAAGATTTCTAAGCAGACTGGCCAGTCCATTCTGGCTTGAGTATTAGCCCCACCAAGGGGGTAAATCTAGAAAGCTTTCAGAAGGCACATTCCATGAAACTGACAGGCAGAAAATTTAAAAGAAACCCTTCTCCCCACGACCACAACTGGCCTGTGGATCTCATTGCTACAAGATAATTGGGGAGACCACAAATTTAGCAGGATTAAAAAAAGAACTGGACATATTTATGATTAATAAGAATAGCCAGTGTTAGTCATATGGCTTAACAAAATCCAGGAGTTATGAAAGAAAGTATATTTAACCCTCATTCTTCGAGGCACAAAGCAACCTTACATTAATGGGGGATTAGGGAGCAATATTCCCCCATGGACAAGGTACTCCAGGTCTGCCTACAGCAGGGTTCTTACACACTTTCCTCTGAAGCATCTGGTGCTGGCTGCTGTCAGAGACAGGATACCAGACTTGATGGACTATGGGTCTGATCCAATCTGGCAGTTCCTATGTTCCTACTCTTGAAACACTCCTCCGAACTGTCAGCTGTTTTAAAACACAGACACACAAGGTCTGTAGGTGTAGGTCAGCCTCTACAGGAAGCAGAAGAGGCATGGAGTGACGGGTACACTTGTAAATACCAGATACTAGCCAAGCTCAGTCAGAGAAGCTGGGACTTGCAGTCTGTGAGCTGCAGCTTGTAGTGAGCATGAAGGCAATTGTGGGATGATCCATTTTAGGGCTTGCTGGGCCACATTCAGCCTGCAGATTGCACCTTTGGCTACACCCACTTAATAAAGAGTACAGAGGAGAAGAGCCAGCTACTACTACATCCAATCAGCTAATTCCTCTCCCTTGCCTTTGTCAGCCATCCTGACTGAATTCTGAGTCCTGCAGCTTGTTTAGACTCATTGCCCTGACCCAAATGGCCACTGGGCCGGGAGAGTGTGAGAGACAAGCAGGGGGGAGAAGGAGATGATGATATTTAATTAAATATTCACTGGGAGTGTGGTGACATGGTAGCAAATCTCAAGTGAAGGAAAGAGCTAAGATCTTGAAGGATCGGAATATATCAGCAGAACGTGGTGGGGAGGGATAGCTCAGTGGTTTGAGCATTGGCCTGCTAAAGCCAGGGTTGCAAACTCAGCCCTTGAGGGGACCACTTGGGGATTTAGTTGGGGATTGGTCCTGCTTTGAGCAGGGGGTTGGATTAGATGATCTCCTGAAGTCCCTTCCAACCTCGATAATCTAACACCATAGCAGAGCAAAGGAAAGATATAACTAGTTGAAATGCGTAGCATGCTGGGCTGCAGTTCTGGAAAACGCAGGCTATTTCTCATCCATATCCACCAGAGCCTTTAGAAAGCTGGAAAATCAGCCACCTCATGATTTTCTGACTACATGGCCTTTACTGAACTCCCCATTTTGAGTTTATCATTTTATCTGAGCTTTTCCTCATAGGATCTCCCATTAGCTGTCCCTTTAAGTCTATGAGAGAGAACCAGCTGCAGCCTGAAGGTGATAATTTTAGCTCCCTGTGCTGTAAGCTGTTGATCCCTCTCTCCTGGCAGGAGAATACTCTTGTGACACTATAGGATATGTCTGTATCAAATTATGAGCTCTTTTTGAAGAGATGTTGACTACTAGGCTAACCTTGTCTGAGGGCAACCTATCATACTGGGCACAGCTCAGGAGAAGCGTTTAACACCTCATTGAAAAACTACACTAAGAGCCATCACACTGCAAGCTAGGGCCACTGATTTTGTTTGTCTCTCAATTATTGACCCACTCCCAGGAAGCAATGGTTTTTCTACATGAGCCCACATAGGGTGGGGACACAGACCTGACTGCTGGATCAGTAACTCTTGTTATGTCTAATGTTCTGTAACTCTCAAATGCTTTCAGATTAGACTGTGGTTAAGAAATTCCTTTGCTAAGCCCGTGTTCCTTGCTTTCCTGCCACTCTGTTTCCAGAGGGGTTACACTAGAAGCCCAGAGTGCCCACAGCCTAGGTGGAGCTTTGGGGAAGCATGTGTAAGTGAACGGGGAGCTCAGGAGAGACACTGCTTTCAAGGTCTAAGGCAGCTGGACAGTGGCATCCCATGTCCAAGGAAAGACGTCTGACAAGCAGTCGGAGCCTGGGGGGATGTCCTGGAGTCCCAGATCTAGAAACAGTGTGTCATAAACAGATAGTTAAGGGTTAATGTCTCTTTTACCTGTAAAGGGTTTAGAAGCTCAGTAAACCTGGCTGACACTTGACCAGAGGACCAATAAGGGGACAAGATACTTTCAAATCTTGGTGGAGGGAAGTCTTTGTTTGTGCTCTTTGTTTTGGGTGTTGTTCACTAAGACGTACATCCAGGCTCTCCAAATCTTTCTAAATCCGTCTCTCATGTTTCAAACTTGTAAGTAATTAGCCAGGCAAGGCGTGTTAGTCTTATTTTTGTTTCCTCAACTTGTAAATGTTTCTTTTTGCTGGAAGGATTTTACCTCTGTTTGCTGTAACTTTGCACCTAAAGCTAGGGGGGGTCCCTCTGGTCTATAGGAATCTGGTTACCCTGTAAAACATTTTCCATCCTGATTTTACAGAGATAGCTTTTAATTAAAGAAAGAAAAGGTAAAAAGTTTCTTTTTAAAAACCTGATTGCCTTTTCCTTGTTTTAAGATTCAAGGGGATTGGATCTGGACTCACCAGGGATTGGTAGGGGGAAAGGAGGGGGGTTGGTAAATTTCTCCTTGTTTTAAGATCCAAGGGGTTTGGATCTGTGTTCACCAGGGAATTGGTGAAGTCCCTCAAGGCAACCCAAGGAGGGGACGAAGTTTTGGGGGAACAGAAAGTGCTCCAGACCCTGGAATTCTGGGTAGTGGCAGTATACCAGAGCTAAGCTAGTAATTAGGCTTAGAAGTGTCCATGCAGGTCCCCACATCTGTACCCTAAAGTTCAGAGTGGGGAAAGAAACCTTGACACAGTGACTAGACACTACCTGTATCTAGTTGAGCTGGAATCATGTGGGACCCAGCGAGTGGGTCCACTCGCGACAACAAATTGGTGGCCATAGAGTGGAGTCCTGAGCCATAGAGTGGGATACTGAGCCAGAGTAAAGCAACTGTATTTTGTTCCATTTCTATGGTTCTCCTGTGGTTTTTTTCCCCATTCTCGAGGAGGCAGCACATCATCCCAGTGGGATAACACTAGGCATTGATAGCTTCTTTGTGTAATGATGAGTTAAGGATGTGAGAACAATGAAGCTAAGCAAACAAGACAGTGCTTCTGTCAGACAAAAGACTGGCACAAGTAGGCTTAGCCATCTGTTCCCAGTCACTTACCCAGAGACAAATAAAGCAAATTTTTTTTTCAAATTAAAACATTTCCTTTTTTAATCTGGTACTGACCCCTTTAGCTTGAGTGAGAAATCATAGAAATGTAAGGCTGGCAGGGACCTCAAGACATCAACTAGTCCAGCCCTCTGTGCTTATGCATGACCAAGTAAACCTAGAAGACCATCCCTGACAGGTACTTGTCTAACCAGTTCTTAAAAATCTCAGATGACAGGGATTCCACAACCTCCCTTGGATTCCAATGCCTAACTATCCTTACAGTTTGAAAGTTTTTTAATATCTTACCTAAAACACTCTGACTACAGATTAAGCCAGTTACTTCTTGTCCTACCTTCAGTGGACAAGGAGAACAGTTAATCACTGTCCTCCTTATAACAGCCCTTAACATATATGAAGACTTTTATCAGGCTCCTCCTCACTCTTTCCCCAAGACTAAACATGGCCAGTTTTTGTAACTTTTCCTTGGAAGTCAGGTTTCTAAACTTATTGTTTTTGTTGCTCTCCTCTAGACTTTCTCCAGTTTGTCCACATCTTTCTTAAAGTGTGGCACCCAGAACTGGACACAGTACTCTAGCTGAGACCCACCAGTGCTGAGTAGAGCAATTACTTCCTGAGTCTTACATACGACACTCCTATTAAACATCCGAGAACGATTTTAACCTTTTTTGCAATGGCATCGCATTATTGACTCATATTCAATTTGTGATTCACCATAACTCTAGGATCCTTTTTAACAGCACTACTGTGTAGACACTTATGCCCCATTTTGTATTTGTGCATTTAATTTTTTCTTCCTAAATGTCGCATGTTGCACTTGTCTATATTGAATTGCATCTTGTGGATTTCAGACTAGTCCTCCAATTTGTCAAGATGTAATCATGCATTTGGGGGTCATAACTGAGAATACCAAATTCAGGACAAAATAGGGCAGATACACCACTAAACTGGAGTGTATCATGATATATCACGAGATATACCATGCCAGCAACAAAAGTAAACTTCTGTTTCACCACACTGGCTAATAAGTCAGAAAATCAGTTTCCATAGGCATTCCAGTCCTTGTATCACCACCAAAAACATTGGATTTAAAGGTGAGTGGTTCTTTAAAACCAGTCTCACCAAACAAAAGGTTCTTCTGATCCCAAAGGACCAGCCACACACCCAGGTCACTATACATCTCAGATCTTACCCAAAAATCACACTGTTGCCAATCCTTTAGTATCTAAAATCTAAAGGTTCATTTATAAAAAGAAAAAAGAAAGGTGAGAGTTAAAGTTGGTTAAAGGAATCAAATACATCAAATAATTGCAAAGTTCTTGAATCAGGCTTGTAGCAGTGATGGAATAAACTGCAGGCTTAAGTCAAATCTCTGGTTGCTTCCAAATCATTGGAAGGTCCTCAGTCCCTTGGTTAGAATTAGTATAAGTCCAGAGGTCTGAGCAGGAAAGAGGCAAAATGGAGGTGTTTCCAAGGCCTTTATAGCTTTTGCCATGTAGAGGGAAACCCATTGTTTCAAACAAAGCCCTCAGCACAGCTGGTGAAAAATCACAGATGACAAGATGGTGTTTGGCATCACCTGGGCAAGTCACATGTCTATGCACAATTTTGCTTAGTCATAGCAGGAAACCATTACCTATACTTCAGATGGAATGTCCACAGGAAAGTCCATTTAGTGTAGATGGGCATCTCTCATGGTCAGTTGTGAGTTAAGTGTCCCTTGATGAGCCACTTAATTTGAATAGTCCCTTCAAGATGTGCAGGTGTTACTCCAGGAACAAACATTTGAAATCCAGGAACAGAGACAATACTCATAGCTTCAAGTACAAAAATGACACATGCATACAAATAGCATAATCATATTCAGCAAATCATACCGTTTCCATAAACACCTTACTTTACAACCTTTATACAAGATTTGTTGTAAATATATAACAGTGGTTGAAACAATGATCTACATGGTAATATTTTATCAGATAAAGTCACACAATTCTAATCCTATCTTCCAAAGTGCTTGCAACCCCTCCCAACTTGGTGTCATTCACAAACTTTATAAGCATACTCTCCACTCCATTATCCAAATTGTTAATTAAAGTAATGCATGGTACCGGACTCAGGACAGACCCCACACAGGACCTCACTAGATAATGTCCAGTTTGACAGTGAACCATTGATAATTACTCTTTGAATATGGCCTTTCAACCAATTTCCACCCACCCAGTAATTTCATCTAGACCACATTTCCCTAGTTTGCTTATGAGACTGTTATGTGAGACTGTCTCAAAAGCCTTTCTAAAATAAAGATATTGAATGGTTACTGTTCCCCTATCCACTAGGCCAGTAACCCTATCAAAGAAGGAAATTAGGTTGGTTTGAAATGGTATGTTCTTGATACATCCACGTTGGCAATTCATTATAACCCTATTATCTTTTAGGTGCTTCCAAATTGATTGTTTAATAAATTGTTCCAGTATCTTTCCAGGTATTGAAGTTAGGCTGACAGTTCTATAGTTCCCTGGGTCCTCTTTCATCTCCTTGTTTAAATGGATGTGACTAGCATGGTGCAGTATGAAAAGGTGATGAGCTGTATGTGTTTGGAATGGGCATAAAATACAAACAAGCAACTTTTTTCTGTCTCACTGGGACGAAAGACAGGGCTATATCTCTCATGAGTGCACACGCTCACTCACTGCCAAAGGTCTGGCTTGTCCAATCAGTGCTTCCTCTTCCGAGTCTGTGGTTCTTTTACCCCTTGCTTAGCTCTTGTCACTGCAGTGTAACCAAAATGTTCACACTGGATGCCAAAAGTTAGGCACCGATAGCTATCTTCAGGCAACTAAATAAATGACCTGATTGGTCAGCAGTGCTGAGCACCTCGAGCTCCCATGGACTTCAGCTGAGTTGCAGAAATTCAGTACTTTCAGGTTTTGGCCTTTGTAGAGGATTCTCCCCATTACAACAGTAATGCCAAACTTCCCTATAAACATTTGGATAGCAATGTTACATTTGCCCACAGGATAAAGACAGCCCTGAAGTGGCTTCAAGTTTGTCCCTTTACTCTGGGATTGCTGACAATATGAGCCTTATCAAAGCCAGCAGCCGCCTGATATAAAGCAAAGCCAAGTACACACAAGAGGGTTCACTGATGTATTTTATATGTTGACTTGAAAGAACTGAGCTCTTGTCCCATCTTGAAATTATTCACTCTCCTTTAGCATAGGAAATCTACTTTTCTCTCTCCATGTTGTCAGGGAAGAGTGCAATCAGACACCAGGCACTGTCCTGAAGCTGGGCTATATGTAATAATGTATAGCAATGACCAGTATGAGGCAAACCTCAACTGAAAATGCATCACAAAGATGGACAAGTATAATTATCCTTCTTTTACAGACAGGGAAACTGAGCCACAGAGACGTAAAGTCGTAGAGTTTAATGGTAGAGAGGAACACCAGATCACATAGTCTGATTTCCTGTATATCACAGGCCACTAGAGAGTTGCCAAACATCATAGAACAAGTTGAGCTGGAGAGAGAACCCAGGTCCTCTGTGTCCCTGTCCTATTTGTTCCAAATTAAGCAAACCTCTTGCCCGTGACACTACTATCCTTGGTGCAAAACTCGCTATGATCTTGGACAAATTCCCTTTATTTTCCCTTTTGTGAAATATGACACAATGATATTATTTATTAAAGTGATAGACTTGGGTTGCTTGGGTCCAATGTTTAGGTTTTGTGTAAAAAAAAAAAAAGGTTTTATAAAACCTCATTCCTTCATTTAAAACAAATGCATTTTAAAATGTGGGTTTGATTAACTTATTTTTGTTGATGGTGTTAGAAATGAGAGTAGGGAAATGGGGATGGGTGGGTTTAAGTCATGACTTTTTCAGTTGAGCATGTACTGTAGCAAACTATGAAGTCACAGTGACAGTATATTTTCCATATGACCACAAGAGGGTGCATCAAACTGCCTCTGCCTACTACTGTACTGAGTCACACAGGCCAACTCCATTGCAAGAAAGGCTAGTAGAAAAATGTCTATCGAAACTGTTTTAAAAAGTAAAAGGAAGGTTTTGATTAAACAATTTTTTTTTGTAAGAAGTATCTGCTTTTCATGAAGACTTTATTTTTTTGTCAAAATATTTTGGCCAAAAACTTTCTGGTTTTCAGCCAAAACCTTGAAAATGTACATAGAAAATTTCAGCAGAAGCAAAAGTTTTCTTTGTTGAAAATTTCCATGAGAAAGAACACTTTTTTCAGACCAGCTTTTATTGCAAATCTGTTTTTTATTACACTCGTGAGGAGAGATTAAAAGAGACACTGGAACAGCATGAGACAGAAAAAGAAAGATGTGAATGATAATCTTCTTCACGAGAGTTTGCCGGCAGAGGGAGTGTCTAGGGAGACACTGTATTATTGAGCATCAGTTCCAAAGGAGCTGCTGTGGAATGCCAAATAAACCACACAGAGAGACAAAAAGAGAGAGAGGTAATGCACACACAAGGAAAGGAGTAGAGACATGCATTTCGCTCATAGATCCTGGCAGATAAATATCTGAATTCAGAAGAACACACATCAGCAAACATATGAAAACATGCATAGAGAACACCACACACACAAATATTTGGCACTTCCATAGCATTTTCCTTCTGACAATTTAAAAGTATTTTGTAAACACTTATTGACTAAGCTAAAAACATAATAATAACCTTGAAACTACAAAAGTATCCTTATCTCCATTTTACAAAAATGAAGAAATTGATGCAGGGTTTAAAGACCACATTGTCAAATACCCCTCTATTTTTAGGTGCCCTGTTTTAGACACTTATGACCTGATTTTCAGAGATGCTTAGCACCTGCAGCTCCAGACCATTTAATCTGGCGTTGGGGGTGTACTATTCAGTAATTCTGAATATCGACTCCAAAGTGAGTCAAGTTTGGGTACTGAAAATAAGAAGCCACTTTAAAAATGTTGACCTTGAATAACACGCCTAAATACGCACAGGGTCAGTGATAGTGTTGGGAACAAAATCTGGATACACCTGATTCCCCACCTCTACTCTAGGCAGTAGACTATGCTTCCCCCTCATTCATTTTCTAACCACTAAACCATGTTCCTTTCTGTGACAGGATAGTCTGTCTCCTTAAGGGTAGTGTGGCATAGCAGTCAGCCCACTATGTCCTGTGATGTGGCCCTTTAAGATTTTGTGGAGTCTGATATATAAAAGGTCCTAGGAGATATCAAATAGACAGGATAGAGGTAATATCTTTATTGGATCAACTTCTGCTGGTGGATGAGACAAGCTTTCGAGCTACACAGATCTCATTCAGGTACAGAAAAATGGTAAAAGACAAAAATAGTTATTGGTAGAGAAGAAGCAGTTGTGGGAATAGTGTTTGGAAGGAAATCCCATTACTGTTTCTTTAAGGGCTGGGGACCAGAAGCCTTGCAGAAGTGAGCTGGGCAAGGTTCCCTGCTCTCTTAGCCAGTTGGGATGAGCCTTGGGAAGGGGCACTGCATATACGCTGCCTCTTCCCTTGTAACAGAAAGAGGTCTGCCTGGTAAACCCTCTGAACCTGAGGACCAATTGGAAAAGAGAGGCCAGCTGAAGGAGAAACTAGCTAAGGCCCTACAGCTGGCCTAATTTACAACTTCAGCTCCAGGAAAGAAAGCTGGTGGATTTTTGCCTTAGGGAGAAACAGAGGGATTGGCTGAATTATAACTCCAGCTCCAGGAGGAGAGTTGATGAGGGACTCCTGTCTTAATGAGGGATACCAGAAGGACTGTTTGAAATACTGCCCAGCTGTTGCCAGAGAGGACATAGCATTGCTGGGAGCTGCTTTGAGGAAGCTTCTCAGTAGCTGGTTGGGGAAAAGTGCTGTTGAGCCACCAATACAAGGTTGGGAATAGGGGAGTTACCAGACCTGTGGAAGATGCTGACAAACAGGAAAAAGGTAGGAGCAGTAGATAGAAGTGGTGAGGGATTGAAGGATCAGTCCTTGGCTGCCTTTGGAACCCAGAGGAGAGGGTGGGTGGGCAGGTAGGTGGGCCCGATTTCCCCCTACCTCTCCTCCAGACCAAGAGGAAAAGGAAGTACAGGATAAAGGCCAAGAATGATGAGCCCCATCTGGGGACCAAGGGCTTGGCATGCAGGCCTCTAGACTCTGAGTTTTCCTATTTTGGACTTTCCTGTTAACCCTAGAAAGGGATGGGACAGTGAGGTGACAGGGCTGGAGGGCTAGGCTATGAAAGCTCCACTGTTCAGAACAGGCATGGACAAAGTGGTGCTAATATAACCACCAGTGTGCCATGGCCTAATGCAAAGAGGTGCTCTGGAGGTGAGCATGCTCTGTGACAGCTCCCTCATCAAAGAGATACATGCCAGCGTGCATGTGCTAAGACATGGACAGATATGTAGAAAGGTGACATAAATGGTCCTGGATTATTAGGCATATACAAGGGCATGTACATACAGAGCAGTATGGACAATGATTTAAAATGTGTAGATTATAAATCACTTTAGGTAGAGATTGTGCCTATCTCTGGGTTTTGTAGAGAACAAACACATTGGCAGTGTTCATCAGATAAAAGTAATAATAAACCCTGCCATGCAGGCTACTAGGAAAAGGTGAATTCAATCTTCAGAGCCCATTCCCTTCTTTGCCTCTCTGCTGAGGCTTCCAGCAAGGAAGTCAATTATAGTGGTTGGTTTTTGTAATATCACCAGCCATTCTGCTCACTAGGGATCTGATCCAAAGCCCATTGACATCAATAGAAATACTCCCATTGACTTCAGTGGGCATTGGATCAGGCCCAGGAATCAGGATAGAGATACCTTTCTGGTATGTAAAGCCCCTGGAGAGCCTTAATCACGAGCCCGGTGATGACAAGAGATGCAGCCCTCCTGGAGTCAGAGCAGCACCTAAATGTGAAGGAGTGGTCTTAGTAACCGGACACTCAAAAGAGAATTGTGAAACCAGAAACGAACTTTCCAGCAAGCTGATAGCAGCCTGAGGGGTTAGAGCCTGCTCCACTTCTGGTATGGAAGGTCAGGCAAGTGGCCAGCTGAGATGCCTATTTTTCACACTCAAACCCCTTTAATTTGTCTTATTCACCTGTTATGTCCTGTCTGGCACTTAGACTGTAAACTCTCTGGGACAGGGAATGTCGTCTTCCTCTCTGTTTCGCACCTAGCACAATAGGCCCTCCTCCTTGATTAGAGTTCCTAAGTACTACTGTAATATTTAAAAATGGGTCAAATTCTCAGCCAGTGTGCCAGCCAGTTGAAATCGATGGAGCCTCCCTGATTTATACCTGCTGAGAGTCTGCCTAATAGCTCATCTGATTACTTCTTACTGTAATGAAGATATCCAAGAACAGAAGATTAAAATGGAAACCTATCACCACACAAAGATAAGGAATTTAGCCTTTAAAATCTTCAGGGTAATGTCTGGAAAGGAATATTTAAGCCCAGGCTGTCTCCTGGCTGTGGCTCACAAAAGGGTCTTCTAACTAGTTGGAACTCAGAAGAGCAGCCTGGGTGAGTAATGAAGTAACATAGCTGCACGTAGACACACTCCTTCTCTTGCCCTTGCCCTCCGGCTGACACTGCAACAGAATTCCACTTCCCAGCTGTCTGTCTGGGTGCTCACAGCCTGCAGAGACCTGCTTGTTGGATCAAATGTGTGCTCTGCCTCTCTCCAACTCCTCTTGTCTTTTTGTCTCAGTATCTGGCTTGCCCCATAAGCTTCCCTTTCTCTTCTCTCTCTCTTGATCTAGCATCACCTTCCCTTGCTTGCTTCCTCACTCAGTACTTCCCCCTTTTCTCTTTCACCTCTCCTTCCACTGAGTTCTGCCTTTCTCTTGTGCAGATCCATCTCCCTTTTCTCCCCTGCCTTGTGTCCATAGGTGTTCCTTCTTTCTTCCTTACACATAATGGCACTCTGCACTGCTGTGCTAGGATGTTCTCAGATCCATTCAAATCTCAGCTGCCATATGGCTTTCTGGGCTACAAAGCAACATAAATAATGTATCATTAAATAACTGTCCTATCAAATAAATAAATATCTATATATCCATCCTCCTAGTTAAGTGTATTTACAATACTGAATTGAAGATGTCCAGGAATCAACTGGCAGGCAGCAGGATTGAGCTGCTGTTAGAAGAAAGATAACTTTCCTTCCTAAGTTGTCAGGATGCTTTGAAGGGAGTGCTGGTGAAGGAGCCTATTTCCATAATCCAGAGGAATTAATGAACTTGAAATCCAAGAACAGCATGGCCCCAGCAATCACCACTTGCTGATTTGGTGGGGGGGGGGAAGGCGTGGAGGGTTGGCTGATGAACAGAAGTAGTTGCATGGAGGAGGAACCCCCTTTAATATGCGGAACACTGGGAGTGCACTGAAAAGCATTAGCAGGAAGCTGGAACAACTATTAAAGCCAGGATGTACAGGCTAGACACTGTAGTAACTCCTGTTTAACACCCGAGGTAGATTTATCCTAGTGCTTGAGAAAGCAAGTAGAAACTAAAACCGGCCATCCAGCTTTGCATGAGAGTAGGTTAGCAGAGAAAATGAGCCTATACAACAATGAAGAGCAGCCGGGAGGCACAACAGTAACTATTGCATTGTGCTTTCGAAGCTAAAAATGTAAAGATGAATAAATCCCCAGGCCTGAATAGCTTATGTTCTGAAATATTCAGAAAAGCTGGGCCTGGGCTGCATTGATTGAAGACAGACTCAAAGGTAAAGTGTGTTCATGCCCATCATTTTAGTCACCCATTGGCTAGTGTCTGTCTGTCTGAAGTTTGGTTCCCCACATCTGAACTTCTTTCAGATTTGGGTGACTACTGCTTGGGGTCAGATCTATTTCTGATATTGAGAGAACACTAAGCTTCTGGTGGCTACTTCATTAGTTTGCTAAGGTATATTGAAACAACATAGACAACATGGTGGATAGGGTACTGGGCTTCAAGTCAGGAGGTCTGGGTTTGTTCTTGTCTCTGTCACTTACTTGCTGTGGGGTCTTGGACATGTCAAGTTATTAGTCTGTGCCTCAGTTTCCCTACTTGTCAAATGAAGTTAATGGGAATGGCTCACCTTTGTGAAGTCCTGTGAAATGTATGGCTAAGAAGTGCCAAGTATTTCTATGTACTACATCATGGACCAGATAATCTCTGATTTAAGTGCATTGAAGTCAGGAAAGTTACACAGGTGATTGATTTAGATCAACTCACTTCAGTGGAGCTATATAAACTTACACGAGCTGAGGAGCTGGCTCTGTGTCATTTAAAAGCAAAAAACAGGTGCTGTTGCCCATCTCGACTTGAATAAACCCTTGAACAATATACAAATGGTTGGTGTGGGGGTGGGGTTGTTTTGGGCTTTTTGTCAGATATTGAATAAAGATAGCAAGCTGGTTAAATTGGCAGGTAATTATCATTATCAATGTGTGGTAGCGTAGGGAAGCCCACAGTGGGCTGCTTCTTTTCAGTGTGGTGTTTAATAACAGTTGTGCCTGCAGAGTGGCAGAAAAAAATGGAAATGTTATTAGCTTGAGCAACAGAATGGATTGTTTTTGGAAAGAGAGATTTAAACACATTAGAGGAGTGGTCTAGCAAATGGCTACCACATTTATGTGAGAAAATGCACAGTGCTGCACAGCAATGGCTTTTCAACTAAGTCAGTATTAAAGCCTTCCACTAAACCCGCCTGTTTGAGGGGCTGTCCCTGTTTCTAGATGTTCTGCTGTGGCAATAGTTATTGAAACTGTCTTGTCAAGACTGGAACTGCTGATCTCTCCATAACGTAGTCTGGAAAGGACAAGAAACACCATGCTTAGCAGGAGGCACAATTCTCCACTGTGTCCATGTGAGCACCTCCAGGTACCCCAGAGTACATCTGAAACATCTTCTGAGCAAGGCTCAGGACTTTGCTTCGTTTTGTCCTTACATTGCTGAGTTTATGTTGCTTTCTGTGAGGTCAACTTATTGCACTTATGGGTACGTTCTGTTATTGTCTGAGCTAAGGTATTGCACCTGTTCTGGGATTTATTTTGGCAAGCTGCCCATTTATTAATTACATTTTTAGTGGGTTTTTTCTTATGAGTGGAAGGTTGGCCTTGTGGGTTAAGGCATTGGACTGTGACTTGAGAAATCTGGGATAAATTGTGGACTATCATAGAATTCCTGCATGACATTGGGCAAGTCACTTAAACTCTGCACCTCAGCCCCCCATCTGTAAAAGGGGATAATATTACTTTTTATTTATCTTGTCCATCTAAATTAAGAGCTTTTCAGGGGAGGGAATGGCTCCTACTTTATATACGTACAGCATCTTGCATAGCAGGGGCCTGGTCTCAGTTGTAGTCTTAGATAATAAGGTGCAGATGAGATTAGAGGAATAGGCTTCTAAAAGTGTAACTTTCCTGTTAATAAGGATTACTACTTTACTCACACGCAGCACTCATCACCCAAGGAGCTCAACACCTTTCCCATGTGATCATTATCCCTTCTTCTGCAGATGAGGAAACAAAGGAGCGGAGAAGTAACATGACAGATTGTGGCAATTAGGAGTAGAACCCAGGCCTTCTGCCTCCCAGTCCTTGGCTATCAACACTCTTACTGCCTCTGGAGAAAGTAACTTGCCCAGCAATAAGACATGTTAAGGCCCCCAGCAATGAAAAGTACAATTTTTATTTTTCATTAATATAGCTGAGTGCAACTAACGCACAAATTAGGAGATCAGACATTTATCAAGTATCAGAGGGGTAGCCGTGTTAGTCTGGATCTGTAAAAGCAGCAGAGATTCCTGTGGCAGGTTTTCGGTATAGGGTGGTGGTAATGTGACCATCGCTTATTTGCACCATCCTAGCCACCATGGATATAGAGGCTCTCTACACAAACATCCCACACACAGATGGAATACAAGCTGTCAGGAACAGTATCCCTGACGATGCTACAGCACAACTGGCTGCTGAGCTCTGTGCCTTTATCCTCACACACAACTATTTCAAATTTGATGACAATATATATCTCCAGATCAGTGGCACAGCTATGGGCACCTGCATGGCCCCACAATATGCCAATGTTTTTATGGCCGACCTGGAACAACGCTTCCTCAGCTCTCGTCCACTCACGCCCCTTCTCTACCTACGCTACATTGATGACATCTTTATCATCTGGACCCATGGGAAGGAGTCTCTGGAAAAATTCCACCACGATTTCAACAGCTTCCACCCCACCATCAACCTCAGCCTGGACCAATCTACACAGGAGGTCCACTTCCTAGACACCACCTCTACTATGTACATCGGCCAAACTGGACAGTCGCTATGGAAAAGGATAAACGGACACAAATCAGATATTAGGAATGGCAATATACAAAAACCTGTAGGAGAACACTTCAACCTCCCTGGCCATACTATAGCAGACCTTAAGGTGGCCATCCTGCAGCAAAAAAACTTCAGGACCAGACTTCAAAGAGAAATTGCTGAGCTTCAGTTCATCTGCAAATTTGACACCATCAGCTCAGGATTAAACAAAGACTGTTGAATGGCTTGCCAATTACAAAACCAGTTTCTCCTCCCTTGGTTTTCACACCTCAACTGCTGGAACAGGGCCTCATCCTCCCTGATTGAATTACCTCATTATCTCTAGCTTGCCTGCATATATATACCTGCCCCTGGAAATTTCCACTACATGCATCTGACGACGTGTGTATGCTCATGCTCCAAAACGTCTGTTAGTCTATAAGGTGCCACAGGACTCTCTCCTGCTTTTACTGACATTTATCATCTACACTTAGGATACTGATTCTTTAAGGTCTGTCCCTAAGCTTTTTCACTGAGAGGAGATTCATTCATTTAAATTCCTTTTCTCTTTTTTGTGCCAGTGGACCAAGCAATTGTTTGGAAGCATATTGTTTAGGTGCTGTGTCATAAACAGATAGCTAAAGGTTAATGTCTCTTTCACCTGGAAAGAAGTAATCTGAACCACCTGACCAGAGGACCAATCAGGAAACAGGATTTTTTCAACTCTGGGTGGAGGGAATTGTGTGTCTGAGTTCTTTGTCTTCTGCCTGTATACTCTCTCAGATGAGAAGTTTTTCTATTTCCTGCTTTCTAATCTTCTGTTTCCCAGTTGTGAGTACCAAAGATCAGATAGGGATTTATATGTTCTTTTGTATTTACATGTCCATAATTGCTGAAGTGCTTTGAATTGTATTCTTTTTGAATAAGGCTGTTTATTTATATTTCTTTTAAGCAATTGACCCTGTATTTGCAGTACCAGGTCCAAGCTGGTAACTAAGCTTGGAGGTTTTCATGCTAACCCCCATATTTTGGACGCTAAGGTCCAAATCTGGGACTAGGTTATATGACATGGTGGTAGAGGTGGGATAGATAGAATCCAGAAGCCAGTAGGAATATTATATTTTTCTTTTCTCTGCTAGGGGCTTTTTAGCAGAGAGAAACAGTTTGGTTTTAAAAGGCAACCAGAGAGAATTTTTTTTTTTGCTCTCTCTGGCAGTTTTTGGCTTGCATATTAAGCAAGGAACCATTAAGCTGTAACAAACAGGTCTTTTGTGACAATAGCACTCCCATTGAGAGTCATTACCAGCACTATATACAATGCAAATAAAGTGGTTTTTCTGGTTTACTTTACATTGAAAACAATTAGCTAGGAAGAAAGGGAAAAAGGCACTGTTGCTAGGCAGACCCCAGGAGGCAACAGAGCCTGCAGTTCAGAAGATAAACACCGGAGGGCACCCCAACACAAGAAAACAGGAACCATGCCTAACAAGACAAAAATGAGGGCCGAAGAACAATTCAAAGAAGCTGAACACAGGCGACAACTGGAAATAAAACAAAAAGAGATGGAACTAAGAGAAAGCCAAAGAGAGGTCAGCATTCGTCACCCATGCGGGGATGTATGAATTTAATGTCCTTCCTTTCGGCCTTCGAAATGCACCCGCCACCTTCCAGAGGCTGGTAGATGGTCTACTAGCAGGACTGGGAAATTTTGCAGTTGCCTACCTAGATAATGTGGCCATTTTTTCAGACTCCTGGCCCGAACACCTACTACACCTGGAAAAGGTCTTTGAGCGCATCAGGCAGGCCGGACTAACTGTTAAAGCCAAAAAGTGTTCTTAAAATGTAGAAGTCTGTTAGTTATATACTTAGTGGTATATGTAAAGGTGCATGTGTTGCATTAATCTGTTTATTTTCAAGTTCTAGAAGGAAATCGCTGCCAGTGAGCTTCCCCACTGTCTGCAATTTGGGGGGCGTGTCATAAACAGATAGCTAAGGGTTAATGTCTCTTTCACCTGGAAAGAAGTAATCTGAACCACCTGACCAGAGGACCAATCAGGAAACAGGATTTTTTCAACTCTGGGTGGAGGGAATTGTGTGTCTGAGTTCTTTGTCTTCTGCCTGTATGCTCTCTCGGATGAGAAGTTTTTCTATTTCCTGCTTTCTAATCTTCTGTTTCCCAGTTGTGAGTACCAAAGATCAGATAGGGATTTATATGTTCTTTTGTATTTACATGTCCATAATTGCTGAAGTGCTTTGAATTGTATTCTTTTTGAATAAGGCTGTTTATTCATATTTCTTTTAAGCAATTGACCCTGTATTTGTCACCTTAATACAGAGAGACCATTTGTATGTATTTTTCTTTCTTTTTATATAAAGCTTTCTTTTTAAGACCTGTTGGAGTTTTCTTTAGTGGGGAACTTCAGGGAATTGGGTCTGCAGCTCACCAGAGAATTGGTGGGAGGAAGAAATCAGGGGGAGGTCTGTGTGTGTTAGATTTACTAGTCTGACTTTGCATTCCCTCTGGGTGAAGAGGAAAGTGCTTTTGTTTCCAGGACTGGAATTACAGAGGGTGGACTCCCTCTGCTTAGATTCACGGAGGTTGCTTCTGTGTATCTCTCCAGGAGCACCTGGAGTGGGGAAGGGAAAAGATTTATTTCCCTTTGTTGTAAGACTCAAGGGTTTGGGTCTTGGGGTCCCCAGGAAAGGGTTTCGGGGGGACCAGAGTGCCCCAAAACACTCTAATTTTTTGGGTGGTGGCAGCAGTACCAGGTCCAAGCTGGTAACTAAGCTTGGAGGTTTTCATGCTAACCCCTATATTTTGGACGCTAAGGTCCAAATCTGGGACTAGGTTATATGACATGCTGCAAAACAGGTCAGTCGACAACAAGGTTGTATCAAATAGAGTATTTGAAACCAAAGATGGAAAGGTATTATCCCATTGGGCAAGGCTTTGGTGGGATTTACATCCAGTTATGGGGATCTTGGGTGCAATCCTGTGCCCCCTGAAGTCAATGGGAGTTGAGGTCAGTGGGTCCAGGACTGGCCCTCAGGTTGGTCGCATTCTGGACAAACTGTGAGGGGGTGATTGTGCCACCTCAGTTCCAACCTCAGCTAGGTGGCAAGGAGGGCCAGAGCTGGGCCAGGTTGACATTGTAGTTGCTATCTTTACTCATATAATGCCTAGAGAAAACCCCTGAGATTGGGACCCCATTATGTTAGACCAGTGGTTTTCAACCCCCGCCCGCCTTTTGCAGACCCCTAAAAAAAGTCAAATGGTGGTGTGGACTCCTTTTGAAATCTTACACATAGTAGGTCCACAGACTACAGGTTGAATACCACTGTGCTACACCCTGTACAAACACCCTGTAATAGAGAGTCCCTGCCTTGAAGAACTCAGCGTCTAAATACACAAGACCAGTGAAGACATGGGGAAAGGATTATATTCTCAATCCTCAAATGGGGATCTGAGGCACAGACTTGCCCGAAGTCACATGGGAAGTGTCAATGGTAGAGCTGGGAACTGAATCCAGAATCTGAACAAGTTTCTCTGAAACATACAGCTTTGCCTCACATCCTTTAATCATCATCCTGAGTCCTAGTCCAGTTCCTTCAGCCCTTTCTCTCCAGCTTTCCCTTTTTTTTCTCTGCATGCATAATCCTCCATGACACAAGCTCTTCTGAGCAGAGCTATTGTTCTAGGGATGAGATATCACCAAAGAAATATTGAGGTTTGCCCTGGAATTCAGCTGTTCAGAGAACTTACATTTCTGAACCAACTGGAAAATCCAGGTAGGGCCATCCCGCTTCTCTGAACTCTCACCCTGAATTGCAATGCAAGATCGCTGCAGCAGGATTACCATGATACTCTCATGCTGTTTCCTAGATTAGACTGCTCAAGCGGCAGGCACCTGTCATAACCAGGATGTGGACGGTCATCCCTAGTGGTCAGAGCAGGAGCCAGGTACTGAGAGGTCAGAGTCCAGGGTAGACCAAACTGAGTCAGGTGTCAGGCAGGGTCAGAAGCCAGACTGTAGGGTCTCCCATGGGCAGGGTCTGGAATAGAGACAGGCCAGAAGTCTGTATTGCTACTCAGATAGCTCCCCTTTATGGCTTCCCTGTATATATACTGGTATCAGCCAATGAGGGAGGTGTCTGAGGCTGCCACCCTGATCCTGCTGGGCAGCACTTCCTGTAGCACCCAGTTACACAGAGTGCTCCCGCTGAAGACCAGCCTAACCCTCTTTTGGCAAGGCGGAGGCATTGGTGGCCCTGAACCATGGTTCCAGCCCTGTAGGTTCTAATGATTTATCAGGAGGTCACCCCTGGAGAACAGGATGGGGAGAGAAGTGATTTTTCATGTTGAAATATTTTCCTTCCCACCCAGATGGAGAACCTAAATAATAGTACCCAGGGGCTTTAGATCAAAGTTCTGCAGCTGGACTAGCTTAGCTTTCCTTCCCAGAGCATGAACACTTCCATCCACAAAGAACATCCGAGCAGGTCCTTACTGTTCCACAAGAGGGCAGCAGGGCACAGAAACCTAGCAAAACTTACCTGTTCACACATGAGCTCTTCACTTGTCACCAGTAACAGAATATTTCATTGCCATTTCTTAATATCTATCCATCTGCTTGTCCATGGAGAAAACTTGAGCTGAGCACAACTGAGCATCAGGCTTCTTCTATGTGGGTTTTAAACTTCAGGCATCTAAGTTGGAAATATTTGATTCCAGTGTTCAATGGTCGCCTGTGAATACTTGCTTTTTAAGTTGGGATTGTTCACTTCACTATGAAGAATAGTGAAGGCCAGGAAAATGGGTTGTTTTTAAGGGATGGGGGTGGGAGTAGGGGTGTTCTGCTTGTTTTTCTTTAACATTAGAAATGTCAAGTTTGGTCTTCTCTGGTTTTCCTGGTGGATTTCTTGTGTGGCTTGTAGAGTAGCTGGTGTTTAGAATATGGCACACAGAGCATGTCTGGTTCCAGTCTCCATCCCGCCCTGATGACAACAGGGAAGCCAAATGTAGAAAACTGAGGGAACTAATATGAGACTCTATATAATGAACACTATGATTCAGTGTAGTTTACATACATTATGAACTGAAGTGGTGCATGCATCAGAATGGAAATGGCTACTGAGCAAGAATATCTTATTTCTGAAAAATTATGGAAGACTAAAACTGATACAGGCAAAGCAGACTAAGTGATTTAGCCACACAACTCCTATTGAAATAATGGAAGTTGCGTGGCTAAATCACTTGGCTGCTTTGAATATCGTAACCTAAATTCAGACATCTTAAATAGTAACCCATCAATGTAGTTCTGACCATATTGACTGTGCAATAGCTAGAATAGTGGGCAAAATGCCAGCACAAATAAGTTGTCAGGATCAAATGATCTAATATTACATTGATAAACAACATTTGTATTCTTTTAGTCAAAATTAGATTAAGAAATTAAATTTAGACTGACCAAGAGTTAACCAAACCATTGAAACGCAGAGGAAATGGGTACTAAATATGACTTATGTTCAAATAAATGATGGTTAAGGGATGTGGGACTAAATTATTTTTCAAGAAAAGCCAGTTAAAATTTCTGCAAACCAGGCCAGTGCCTGACTCACTGAGTCATGCTGGAAATCAGCAACTAATGGTACTAGCTAGAAAAGGAAGGAATAGCTTCTCCATTTTTGTTCCTGGCTAGTGGGCTCCATCTTTTGTATATGTATCTAAAACGACATGGAATGAAAATTTTGTGAGGAACATTTGGTGACAATCGTAACACATTCTAGAAGAAGATGGACATGTGTCCCATTTAGAGGCTAGTCCACATGAGGTTTGTGTATCTTTTTCCAGCTTAGTCTTTTTCTCACGTGGTAGAAGTTCAGGGGTAGGTCCCAGGTACAAACTTCACTGTCAGATCAAGCAGGATCAGTTAAAACATTTGATCCTTTATGGCTCTAGGCTTGGCAAGCTGGTCAACTGAAGGGTCAGAGAATGTCTACAGATTAGTGAGCCGACCACCTAATTGACCACGGTCAAATATTCCAGCAAAAATGCCTTGATATAGGGAGCTGCCTACTTTTTTTGATTGCATCATGGAATGGTTGTGAAATAAGCTAACATCATTCTGGAGTGTATTAACAGACATGTCATGTGTAAGACATAGGAGGTAATTGTCCCACAATTTGGCATTGGTGAGGCCTCTGCTGGGATACTGTATCCAGCTGTGGGTTCCACACTTTAAGCAATATGTGGACAAACCAGAGAGAGTCCAGAGGAGAGCAACAAAAATGATAAAAGGCGTAGGAAACCTGACCTGTGAAGAAAGGCTTTTTAAAAACAAAACGCACACTAGGTATGGTTAGTCTTGAGAAAAAACTGAAGGGGAACCTCGTAACTGCCCTTAACATATTTGTTAACCATCCCCTTTTAACAATCTTCAGTTATTCTCCACATCAACTGAAGGTAGGACAAGTAACCAGCAGTAAGGGAGATTTAAGTTAGGTATTAGGAAAAACATTCTAACTACAAGGATAGTTAAGCTCTGGAAAGGCTTCCAGGGGAGGATGGAGGTTTCCATCATTGGAGGTTTTTTAAGAACAGGTTACACAAACACCTGTCAGGGATCTTCCAGGTTTACTTGGTCCTGCTGCAGCACAGGGGGATGGATTAGATAACTCTCTTGAGGTCCCTTCCAGCCCTACATTTCTATAATTTTTATTTTACTTTTGTTAGAACTTAATTTCATTGTTTTGTATTTGAGTGTATTTGGGTTAAAATAACTCAGTTAAGTAACTTGTCTCTTATAATTAGGCATAAATATCTATCTAAGGTTGAACCTATTAGAGACCATTGTCTTGTGGTATCAAGTATCAGAGGGGTAGCCATGTTAGTCTGGATCTGTAAAAGCAGCAAAGAGTCTTGTGGCACCTTATAGACTAATAGACATATTGGAGCATGAGCTTTCGCGGGATGCATCCGACAAAGTGAGTATTCACCCACGAAAGCTCATGCTCCAATATGTCTGTTAGTGTATTAGGTGCCACAGGACTCGTTGCTGCTTTTACAGTCTTGTGGTGGTTTTTCATTTTTTGTTAATGTTCTAATAAATTAGTGCTTTAAAATATTTGACTTGTTAATTGACCGATTATTTTGAACTGGTCAAATGGCAAGTCCTATATAGATAAATATCCCACTCCTAAAAATCAAGATTTGTCCCACTGTTTATGGGAGGAGGGACGGGGGGGGCGGAGAGTGTGACCAAATTAGATTTGATACCAGCTAACCAGCAGGTGGTGCTGGGTAGTAAATCTAAACAATACACTTATGAATGCATTTGAAAGGATTATTTTGCAACATAATCAGTTACCCTGTGCTGTGGCTAATGTACCACCAGCAGTTTTTCAGTGCATTATGGGTTTAGATGGAATGACTAAAAGGGGTCATATGTTATCTGGATAATATCCTAGTTCTGGGAGAAACCACAAGTGCACTTGTGTAATTTGGAAGCTGCGCTGAGTAGCCTACATGATTAGGGGATGAAGTCCATGGGTGAAGAGTTCAGAAGGCAAATGTTAGGTTTTATTTCAACATATGTTATGTACCTTTTTCAGGATTCAGAACTGATGCTGTAGGGTTTAAAACCATTGAAAATATAACATCTATGAGCTAACACCGTATGAACTTTCCTGATATAAGTGATCTATGAGGAGAAAAACTATGAAGAGAATAAAATTAGAACTATGCAGAGAATGGAATCCTGGAGTAAACTGTAAGTAGAATATTAAACCTTGGTAACAATTCCAGGACAGCCAAAGCATTCTAATGATGTAATAATTCCAATTTGTTTCATTGGATGAAGGTGTCACTCAGTGATTGTCCTGCTGGGAGAGTTCTCCCTCTCTTGATCATGTAGGTTAAATTAGAGCTTCATAAATTTGTGGTGGTTTTTCTAAATACTCTGTGGCCTTTTATACTATCCTTCCAAACACCACACTGCCCCTGATTTCTAACCCCTTCCTCCCCACCCCACACCCCAAACACTATCTCAGTAAAGACTTTCCCTTCTGTCTTCAAGCGAAGTCTTCTGAGTCTCATAGGCTTGTCTGATCTCTGCCTGACAAGCCTCATGGGCTGCCTATACTTCTTGCTTCCAAACCTAGTCCCTGTCAGTTTAGTGCTATGTTGTGCCTAGTCACAGCTTGGGTGTACAGGAGCCTTTTCCCTTCTCACTCCCACCTCTGAAAGGTCCATAATAGTAGCTTCCTCCTGGAGCACCCAGGAGTGCAAGTCACCCCAAAGTGGGGGAAATGTGGGGGTCATGGCTGTGCCATCCCCTCCGCAGTGGTGCACCAGATAAGAAGGCTGCACAAGGAGCTGGGAAAGGGATTGTGCCTCAGGCATAGTCTCTCCCACCAGTGCAGTTCTACTAGGGTAATATTAATTATCAGATTCTTTGTAGTGTCTTAGGACCCAACTCACCCTTGACCCAAACATCACTTAATTTGATGATGATGAACAGGGTAGAAGCAATAGCAGAATTTTGTTCATCTGTCTCAGTTTTGGAAGCTATTCATCCTGCCCTGAATGCTCCAGTCCAATTATTCAAAGGCAAATCTACTCCTGACCAGAGTGTAATGGAAGAAGGGACACTCAGCATTTGCCAGTAACCCAGAACATGCTTGTGGATGGGGGGAACAAGGGAAGGGAATAGGCTGTCAAAGAGACTCATTAGAATCTCAGAAAAATGGGACCTGTCTAGGTTTGGTATTTTTAGTATGGCAGTGTGCTCTGCGGAACTTGAAGAGAAAGGAGTTAATCAGTCTAGCATCTTGACTGACATTGGCAGGCTATTGAAGACACTCACATGGCTAAAATCCAGTCCATTACAGCACTGTACAAACATGAGGCATGTGTTGAGAGGAAGATACATATTGACTTCCTCGTTGCAGAGGCCTCTCTCAGATCACTCCATCAGGGCATGTAAGAGAGCCACCCCTGTTGTCATGTCACCCATCCTGAAATCCATGGGATAATGGCAAATGAGACCCATGAGAAATGGAGCTAACAGTGTAGAGTCCTTGGTGCAAGGAACATTAGTTGATTTATCCATAGTATTTATTTTTAATTTTGTAAGAGAAGAATTGTTAATTTTCTCTCAACCACAAACTGTTCTCTTTAGCAATACAGCAGAGGGTTAAACTGGAGCTTGTGTAGAACTTTCAACTACTTAGTCCCTTGGAAAGAGGCTGAGATTGGAAATGTGCAATGAGATTCACTCTGCTGGTGTATCTGAAGTTCAAAGGGAGACACTTTGCATTAGGCTAGCCCAGGCCGTATTTAAGCAAATTTGTTTTGAACAATGAGTCAGTTCCCGCAACACTAAATCAAAGATCCTGTTGGACATTGACCTGACTCTATGCTTGACCCACTGAAAGCTAGGGAAAAGTTCCACTGACTTCAGAGGGGGAACAGGATCAGGCGTTTAATGGACAGTAGTGGTGAGCCTCTGCACATCCTGGTGACTTCTGTGGGATTTGTGAATACTAGTGCTTCTGTGAATCAGACCATATTTGTATAAATGGAGACATCTTCTAACAAAACATACGCATTTTAATTATTTACTAGATGCTCCTGTGACACATGAGGCAACCCAGTCTTTCCACCTTCACCAGTCTGATGCCATGTTTCTTTCTCTGTTATAACCTGTTCCCATGACATCAGCATCTTTCTCAATGGTTTTCTTATGTCATCTGTTCTCCCCCTCCTTTCTGTTTTCCCACCAGGGCTTTTCACCTTCCCAGTCAAGAGCTAGGAATATAATTTTTGACATCCATGCAACATGTCCAAACCACTTCAGCCTCCTTTCTGCAATCATTGTCTTTACAGTTTGCTGTCCAGTCCTTTGTAACACATCAGCATTGGGTACTTTATCTCACCAGCAAATACCAAGTATTCTCTACAAGCATCTCTGATGGGATGCATGAAGTTAAATGTTGTGGGTTACTAGCATTTGCCAAGTTTCAAAAGCATATAACAATGTGGGGTATCAATAGCATTGTATAAATTTCTTGGTTCTTGTGTGAATCTCCTTATTTTTACAAATATTTGCCAGTCTTAAAATGCCAAGCATTCTAATTAAGTCAGAGGAATAAATTAAGAAAATGAGGACAAATTCAAACTTTTATGGAAGAGAACACAACTTCATTGAAGGCAGGAAAGTTGTATGTGTTTAGACTAAGCTGGGATTTGGCATAATTATTTTAAAATTATTCTAACACAAAACTCATTAAGGATATTTCCGATAACTGGTTCCTTGACAGCAGAAATATATTCTCTGTGGAAAGAGCTTTGTCAGTTCATTGTGTAGCTCTGGAGGGAAACAGACTGAGATCAGACAAATATGGACTCTAATATGGTCACATTATAATTTATGGTTGCTAGCCAAACTCTTCATTACAATGTGTAGGCTTTTCATAGCAACTATGGATTTGAAAGCACGGATGTTAAAAGAACCTAGCTGAATGTTCAGATTCCTGGTGGTTTGCAGGACTGGAAGTTAGAAAAATAATCTTTAGACTTGGAAAATTGGGGTGGGGGGGAAGGGAGAGTAATTAGAATGGCATGTTATCTTCACTGGTTTGTTCTTCTGCATTTTAGCTGTAGTCTCCACTCTTACTAGAGATGCTGCAATTCAACAGTACCTCAACCTCTCTACTCTTCTCACTCACACACTCCAGGGTCTGGCAGGTGATTCAGATATCCAGCCTTTCAGATCCAGTGTGTCATTCAAGCTATATCCTGCAGGAGACTCAAGAAAAGGTGTGTTTTCAGGGCCTTACCTTAAGCAAAGCGGTCAGAAAAAGAGTTACTGGGTCTGATTCTTCTCACACAGCTTTTGTGCCACTGTAACTCCATTGATTTCAATGGAGCTACTCCTGATTTGCATTGTTGGAAATGAGATCTGAAATCAGCCTTGTGTTTAACAAACAGATGATTTGTTACATTTTGCTAGTGGGAATTTCTTCTGCATCCAACTGTCCCACCAGATTCACTCGTCTGAAGAAACAATGTAACTAAAAAATTCAGGAATAATTCTTCAGCCTCCAGTAAGAATGTAGACTGCATTGCATAGCATCACTTCTCTGTTTATTTATACCCTCATCTGTGGGTAGAATGTCAGCCTATACTATGGCTATTGGACCATAGGACAAGCTCTTGGGGAGATGTGAAACAATGTTCATTTGGCATTCCTAGCATTATCTTGATGAGGCAGACGGGTCTATAAATTATTGCATGCAGTGGGATCTATGCACCACTAGTGTAGTGGAAGTGATGCACAATGCCTCTTTCCATAATTGTGCATTGAGATTTTAACTCCAGAAAACTAGTACCAGCATTCATACACTCAGATTCTGGACCTAATCTAACATCCTAGGAGTCAGTGGAAAGGATGGTTGGGTTCATAGATCAGGGACCAAGTAAGAAGATGCATCCCTCAGCCTCTTGAGTACAATAGACTCTACTAGCCACAGTGCTATCACCACAATTCAGACACACAGTCCACTAGTGTTTCACATTGATCTGCCTCTTTCCCAAGCCAACCCTGCATTGTCACTTTCAATGTGTACTCTGTAAAAGTAAACCTTTAAAGTGAGACATTTATTTACAGGTGTAAACAGGGACACAGCTGCCTAAAAAAACCAGTCTAGTTAGTCATCCTGTGTGGTGACAGGAGATGGAAGGAAATTGTGAAAGGAAATTGCATCTCAGGTGCAGTAATTAGCTGGGCAGTTAGCACCAAACAATGGAGGATTATAGGGAGCCTGAGGAATGTGGAGATAACCTTACCTTTCCAAACAGGAGGGCACTGAGTTCTGCTTTATTGCCTAAGAAGTAGGTCAGGAGGAAGTGATCCTTCTCTTCACATTCAGCTCATAATTATTTCACATGTAGAAGGCAGCACACTCCCCGTCTAGGGGAAAGATGAAAATTGCTTCTGGTTTCACCAGACAGCGTTTTGGAAGAAAGATCCTCCACTCATTAAGCAACAACATGCATATTTTAATACCACAGTGAGCATCAGTGCCAACCACAACTGCCTCCAACATGACCTTTTAACTAGCATTTTCACTGTTCTCATCTTCCCCACCAGAACTCAGCATCTCTATGAAATCTCCACTGGCAAAGCCACAGCACTGCTCTCAACAGAAGCACCACACAAACATACTGCATCACTTCCCGGTTATGAGGCAGACCAAAACAAGAATACATAACAATTCCCATTATGGAAACCAGTAACCTTCCTTTGTGGCAGTACTGGAGAACTATTTGTACCTAGCAGAAACCTACATAAAAGAAAAACACATATTCCCGCCCTGCCCCCTGCTCGGCAAGAAATCCAAAAGAGAATTGTATCTTAAAAGAAGTTACTTTCACATGCATGTATGTCTGAGTTAAGGCTGCATGGTAGTTTATGAAGCCTTGAGTGTGTTAAGCATGCTGTAGAAGGAGGATAGTAATAGGAAAGAACTGATAAGTTTTATACTGGGGTAGGTAGACAGAAGTGTAGTTCTTGATCATAACTCTGTATTGCCTAGCTTGTCAGTGTTTGAGGGAAATGTTATTAAAATATCCCAGAGTGCCCATAACTTACCTTAAACAAATTTTTTCTTGAGACTTTCCCTAATTTTTAAAGAAACTCTAAATTGGTGATGGGTGCGAGGGAAGGAATATAAAAAGCAAACTGTCATCATTCTTTGTAAGCGACGTAGTGAATGGACATGGCAGCTGCAGTGCAAATTCGACTATGGAGAAATGTCAACATTAGATTAAATGTGGCCATGTAAACTGAATCTGCTGTCATATGTAAAAGAGATGGACTCTAAAGAATGTCACCTTTAGTTAAAGCAGCGTTTTTCAAACTGGTGACACTAAAGTAAATAGGGCCATTGGAATTTGATGACTCTGCTGCTATGTATCTGCACAGGTGGCAGCCTATGAAGCAACATCATTATTATTATGGCCATTTCAAATTGGTGCAAATCTATTACTAAAAAAATCATTGTTCTCAAATTCTGAAATGGAAAAAATATAAATGTGGTATTTACTGTAAAGGTCACACAAACTAGACTAGAAGTTTAATGTGGAATCTTCATGTGTATAATTTCCAAAAGGTTTCCAAAATCAGTGAGATAATAAGGCCCCAATATTAAAAGCCATCTTTTCTTATTTCCAAATTCCAACTGCACAGAAAAATAAAAGCCCTCTTGTAGTCTATTTCAGCTTTTTTCCTGTAGTAAAAGATTTAGCAGGTATCAGTTTTCCCCCATGTTAAACACAGTTCTCTTGCACAGTCTTACAGGCTTTGTCTTCACTGCCAAAAAAAAAAATCACATCAAGATAGCTATTTCATCTTAACTAGCAATGTAAAATCTGAGTAGGAATAAAGCACTGTAGCTTTACCCTGACAAAACTAGTTGAGGTCAATCCCCAGTGAAGGGTATAGGTTGACTTCAACTAGCTATGTCAGGGTAAAAACTATAGTTTCTTGTCTCCAATGAGATTTTACATTGAGTTAGCTAAGATGAAATGGCTATCTTGATGTGAAACTTTTTTTCTTTTTGGCAATGAAATTAAATCTAACTATGGTTTTATTATTACTACACTGTAATACTATGCATAAGTACACTCCCCAACAGTCATTATACTGCCTGCAGTAGTAATATAAAATATTTCTGGAATGAATCAGCCAGTTGTTGAAACTCCGGATTGTTCTTTCCTTTCTGACCAGCTGTCTCACCTGTGCATGTCACTATTAGCCAGACCCTTCCACACACGCTGTCTCATATCTTTAGCTTTCCTACCTACTCTCTTCTCCACAGGTAGAACAGCAGCCATTTCTCAGTGTAGCTATTTTTCTCATGAGCAACAGTGCTCAGACAGAACAAAACATCCATTTAGGCCCAGATCCTGGAAGTTAGGAGCCTAAATACCTTTAAGGATCAGGGCTTTAGTCTCTTAGTCATTGGCCACTTTGTGGGCCCTGCTGAAATTCAGTAACCTTCTACCCCAGTGCCAAAGACACCCAGTTGCTGCTTCACTGCATTCATCCAAGGCCATAGCTGGGTGGTGAAACAGTGGAATCTTGTCTCTGATGGCATGACAGAGGGTGGCTGAGCCAAATTTGAGTGGCATTGTGACCCTGTGCACAACATTGCAACACCACTCAAATTTGGGTAGCCGTGCAGGTAATCGGGTCCTCTCTTTAGAAAAATTCTGGGGTTTGCCCCTGCTCACCGCATTCAATCAGGGCCAGAATTCAGTAGCAAAGCAACAACAACAAGAGGGTGACCTCATCCTTTTTTTTTTTTTTTTTTTTAATGTTCTGTGCTGCTTACTTCAATGAACAAGATGTTCCAAATTTCATTATAGATAATCTTGCTGTATCAACCCACAGCCAGAACTTTTTCTGGTAAAACTCTAATTCACCCATAGCTCGTGAGGGGCGACACCTGGTCAGTCATTGCCATTAATAACTGGAAGGCCTCCAGAAGGTGTGATGGGTAAGCACTGAAAATTTGGATGCTTTTCTGAGCCTTTCGGGTCTTCTCTCTATCCTCACCTTTGTTCCAACAACTGTATCACTGGGAAAAACAAAATGTTTGATCTCATAACTAAGCAGCTCTTGATTAATGTGTGGATGGGAGGCACCAGGAAATATTAATGATTAGTATTAATGATTGTTTGTGATGCCTTTGAGCCAGTACTGAACCTATGTCCCAGTATAGTGCGAAGGGATGCTAGAAGCACTGTATTTTGCTGAATGGTTAAAGCAAGGGCCTAATTTCCTGTGATCATTATTCCAGTGCAATTTTTGTAAGAGTTGGCATGTTAATCACAGGACCCTGGCCAAATTTCACTCACGTACACTATTTAGTTTCTGCCTCAGTTATATCTGAAATTTCACCAGAATGCTCTTAGTGCTTCAAAGGGGTGGTTCCCAAAAGCTAAGAAATTAAGTTGAAGTTGATTCTAGAAAAAAATCTAGATAGAAAATGTGAGTGAACTCTGGGAGTTATTTTAAGATGTCTCAAAAGCTACAATCCACAGTTGTGAAAGTAGCCACCCCACCTGTTAAGCAGGGAAGTGAAAAACAACACTTTGAAATAATATATATAACAAATGAACCTTAGTCCCAGATTTGGACCTTAGCGTCCAAAATATGGGGGTTAGCATGAAAACCTCCAAGCTTAGTTACCAGCTTGGACCTGGTACTTGCTGCCAGCACCCAAAAAATTAGAGTGTTTTGGGGCACTCTGGTCCCCCTGAAAAACCTTCCCTAGGGACCCCAAGACCCAAATCCCTTGAGTCTCACAACAAAGGGAAATAATCTTTTTTCCCTTCCCCCCTCCAGGTGCTCCTGGAGAGATACACAGACACAAGCTCTGTGAATCCAAACAGAGTGACTCCCCCTCTCCGTTCCCGGTCCTGGAAACAAAAAGGACTTTTCTATTCCCCCAGAGGGAATGCAAAATCAGGCTAGCAAATCCAACCCACACACAGATCTCCCCTGATTTCTTCCTCCCACCTATTCCCTGGTGAGTACAGATTCAATTTTCCTGAAGTAAAGAAAAACTCCAACAGGTCTTAAAAGAAAGCTTTATATAAAAAAGAAAGAAAAATACAAATGGTCTCTCTGTATTAAGATGACGAATACAGGGTCAATTGCTTAAAAGAATATTGAATAAACAGCCTTATTCAAAAAGAATACAAATCAAAGCACTCCAGCACTTATATTCATGCAAATACCAAAGAAAAGAAACCATATAACTTACTATCTGATCTCTTTGTCCTTACACTTAGAAACAGAAGATTAGAAAACAGAACTACTTCTCCAAAGCTCAGAGAAAGCAGGCAGACAGAAAACAAAGACCTCGGACACAAAATTCCCTCCACCCAAAGTTGAAAAAATCCGGTTTCCTGATTGGTCCTCTGGTCAGGTGCTTCAGGTGAAAGAGACATTAACCCTTAGCTATCTGTTTATGACATGGGGAAAAAAGGGGAAACATGCAAATCAATAGAAAAGGAAAGAGAGAGCCTTAACAGCCATGGATTTTTCCCTAAGAACAGTAAGGAAGAGTTTTTAAATATAGCAAGAACAAAAGAAATCCTAACAAATTTGTAGACTCATTTCAAGAGGAAGATGGTAAGATTGTGAAGTGGTAAATAAATATTTCTGTTCTGTATTTGGAAAGAAGCAGGTTAATAGACTCATATGCCATGAGGATGATGAAGTATATTCTAATCCATTAGTAATTAAGAAGGATGTTAGAAAGCATCTGCTTTAATTAGCAGACCCAGATAACCTGCACCTATGAGTCCTAAAAGACTTGGTTCTCTGATGTTAATTTTTAATGTCTTGAATATGAAGGAAACTCTAGAAGAGTGGGAGGCAAATGGAATAACTTGTGTCATTTATAAGAGAGTTAGCCTGACCTCAATCCTGGGCAAAATAAGGGGAAAACTTGTTGTGAGATTCAATCAATAAAGAATTAAAGGATGGGAATATAATTAATGCTAATCAACATGGTTTTATGGAAAATAGGGCTTGTCAACCAAACCTGATTTTATTTTTTGATGAAATAATAATTTTGGTTTATACATCTATGCAGTGACCAACATACTTAGACTTTTGTAAGGTGTTTGACTTAGTACTTGATACATGAAGTAAAAAATTCAATATAAATAAAGCATGTTAAATGAATAAAGAACTGCTTAACTGACAGATCTCAGATAGTAACCATCAAAGGGGAATAGTCATCAAATAGGAGTGTTTTTAGTGGGATGTTACAGGGATCAGTTCTAGGCCCGATGCTATTCAATATTTTCATCAGTGAGTTGGAAATAGATATAAAATCACTGCTCATAAAGTTTGTGGCTAGCACAAAGATTGGCAATGGTAAATAATGATCAGACTGGGCAATCAGACAGTACAATCTGGATCACTTACTAAGCTGGGCTCATGAAAATAAAATGTGAGGTCATATCTAGGAACAAAGAATATAGGCCATATCTATAAAATAGGGGACTGGATCCAGGAAAGTTGTAACTCTGAAAAGAATTTAGGGGTCAAATGGATATAGGTCAACATGAGCTCCCAGTTGCAGTGCTATAGGACAGTGACTCTCAACCTTTCCGGATTACTGGACCCCTCTCAGGAGTCCGATTTGTCTTGCGTACCCCCAGGTTTTCACCTCACTTAAAAAACTACTTGCTTGAGAATCAGATGTAAACATACAAGGTGTCACTGCTCACTATTACTGAAAAAATGCTTACTTTCTCATTTACCATACAACTATAAAATAAATCAATTGGAATATAAATATTGTACTTACATTTCAGTGTATAGTATATAGAGCAGTATAATCAAGTCGTCATATGACATTTTGGTTTGTACTGGCTTCACTGGTGCTTCTTATGTAACCTGTGGTAAAACTAGACAAATATCTAAGTGAGTTGATGGACCCCCTGGAAGACCTCTGTGTACCTGAAGGGGTACATGTACCCCTGGCTGAGAACCGCTACTATAGCATAAAGAGCTGATATGATCCTTTGCTGTATAAACATGGGAGTGGGGCATAGGAGTATGGAGGTGATTTTTACCTCCATGCTGCATCGGTGAGATGGACACTGGATATAATTCTAGTGTCAACATTTTAAGAAGGATGTTGAACAATTGAAGAGAATGCAGAGAAGAGCCTCAAAATGATTAAAGAACTGGGAAAAACTGACCCTCGCATTGAGACCCTTAAGGAGATCAATCTGTTTAGCTTATAAAAAAAGATAATCAAGAGCTGATTTTTGTTATGGTAAAGAAGAACCATCACAAGAAGAAAACATCAGGTACTAGAAGGCTCTTTTTAATCTAGTGGAGAAAGGCCTAACGGGACCCAAGGGCTAGAACTTAAAACCAGACAGATTCAAATTAGTACTAAGAACTGTTAACAGTGAGGGTGATTAACCATGGGAACAAGCTACCAAGGGAAGTGGTGGATTCTCCATCTCTTTGTCTTCATATCAAGACTGAATGGCTTTCTGGAAGATATGCTTTAGCCAGACCCAAGTTTTTGGGCTCAATATAGGAGTAACTGGATGAAATTCTATTGCCCATTAGATATTGTCAAACTAGATGATATAATGATGCCTTCTGGCCTTTTTAACCAAAACATTTAAAAAAACTGACTCTTCACTTTCTCTTTTAAACTCTTTAAAGGTGTGGTGGGCACTGTTAAAACAGCATTGCCTTCCACCCTAGAGATGCCACATTTCAGTGGTGGATGAAGCTATCCATCTAATATTATTGGCGTGGTGTAGACTTAATGGTTTTTTTCATCTTCCCAACTAATCCAGTAGGTATATCAGGTTTTGTTTTTAACTATCTGAGAGTACATCGTTAATGGCAGAGATGTAGGAGTAAGATTACAGCATCAAGTGTGTTCATAGATCGGACTGTCATGTGACAAGGTTGAAGAAACAGTCACTTTTCTTTCTATTCTGAAAAGGAGTTTTATTAGTATAAGGGAAACAGTATTCTCCCTAAAGCCCCTGTCCCTCTGCCCCCCTCTGCTGTGTGGTGATAGAGCTTCTGCCACAAACCTTCCCCATCCCCATTTCTGCAATTGAGTTAAAGAAAAAGGGCGTACATCCTCAGATCTCTGCTACACCCTCCCTTGCATGCATACCCCTTTTACTTTTCCGGTATACACAATCTAACAAGACAATATTTAATAAATCTTCATGAGTCACTGTCCTGACTGCTCATCCAGGTCTGTTTATCTTCTGGCACTGAGGATTGCTTTATTGATTCACCTAGATTATCAGATTCCAAAAGATGGAGAGTCATGTTCAATAGGATTTAGCAAAACTCTTCTCAGATCAATTTTCATCCCTTCATAACAGCTGGGTTGTGCAGTACCATTGCTACTAGCATCACACAGTAGTCCAGACGGGTTCAGAAACAGCAGAAAGCTTCCTGTTTTTTTTTTGGACTGATTACCTTGATCAGTCCAACCACTGCTGACACATTTGTAGACTTGGAAACACCATAACATGCCAGCACTGAGGTTATGGTCAATAGATTGATTAAATCCTTAGCAGTACACTCCTGGCCTTTATGCCAGATCCACACAAAGTCTGTTCTAAACAATTCATAAAGAGCTTGGGCTTTTGAAGAAGGTTAAGAATGGATTTAGTTATTTGGTCCGACACAGACCATGCATCAATTCTAAACATTTTTTAGGTGGTGGATTTCCAATTATCACTTTGACTTTTATCATGGATCTGTTTGTACCCCCCTTTTTTTTTAATCAAGTCACATGGTCTACCAATGATACTTAATTGTGCAATGTAAACTTTTCTTTAATTTTAGTCCAGCAACTTCAGCTACCTTCAGACCTTGCGTAAGCCTTATCATACACTCTTCCTCTGACTTGCCATATGTTTAAAGTGTCATGCATATAGACTCCCAGGGGCCTTGCAAAATTTCAGTCATGTTACTTTGGAAGAGCTCTGGTGTATTTGATGCTCAGTAAGAGGCATCAAAAGCTGTATCTTCAAAATAGCTTTAGAAAAGTTGTCAGCTTGGCACTGTCAAGGTGGACCAGACTTTGCCAGAATCCACTAGCTGCACCCACTGATAAGAATTACTGTTGTACCCAGTATGTAGGTGTAGACGAGCAGACTCACCCCTGCAGCGCCTCCTGCTAGTGACTTCTAGGAATTAGCTCAGTCCCAGCCCTGAGCGCCCTCTGCAGGGCAATGATCCACCTGTCCTCTGCTGGCCCCCATGTCCCTCCCTGGACCCCAGTGCCCCTTTAACTGGGTCTCCCCCCCTCCCAGAGGGAACCCCCACCCCACTATCCCCACTTTGCCTCAGTATTAGCTACTGCCCAGTCATTATCTAGCCCCCACACCCTGGGGCAGACTGCAGTATCAGCCACTCATCATAGGCAAAGGGGTTTTGGCCTGGCTGCCTTTACCCACCCTCCGGCTGCCCCTCTGCAAGCCCAGTACCTCAGAGGCCTAGAATTAGGCCCTGCAGCCTGGGGAGTTGCTAGCCTAGGGCTTTCCAGCCCCTAAGGCCTTTTCCCCAGCCCTACCTTCCTCTAGGTCCCCTGGGTGAGTTCCCAAGCAGCCAGGCCTGTCTCCCTCTCCAGTCAGAGAGAGACTCTGTGTCCTGGCCTTCTGGCTTATCTGCCTCTTATAGGGGCCTGCTGGGCCTGATTGGAGCATGGCCCCAGCTGAGCCCACTTTCCCCAATCAGCCCAAGCTTCGGGCCCCAGCCTACAGGCTGCCTTCTCCAGGCCCAGCCCCTTCCCAGGGCTGCTTTTAACCTCTGCAGGGCAGGAGCAGGGATCCACCCTGCTGCAGTAGGAGTTTATCTTTCATGGCAGGAAGAACATACCTTTCCCTCCTTCCTGCTTTGCTGAACCTCTTTAGTTCTAGGCAGATAGAGATGTGTCTGTTTTTCTTTCATAACAGTCATTGTAGGGGGACAGAATGATGTCAGCCCACTGATGATCTCTATTCTTTGGAAACAGCAGAGTTAGCATCTTCTGGGATGAGCTGAGCAACAGGACACATTGACCTGACTCTCAGTTGAATCTGTGCAGTACTAGTTTTTCTTTAAGAAGACTATTTTTGTTTAATGCTGTCCCAACTTCTTATGTGCATTTTGAGAGGCCCATCTCAATGGCTGAGGTTCAATCTTGGCTGTTACCTGTGATGCAATGACCAAGGTGTGAAATACACACTCCTTGTCTTTTCACTTTATGAACTGTCCCAGGCAACTTATCTGTTCCACTAGGCTATTGAGCACTACAAGTTAGGGGTCGGGCTTGTCTCTTTATAAATCAGTTACTTCGCCCCCAGGAGCAATTTAAAATATGACAGTATTGCAAACCTTGAGATGAAGAGTCCAAGCCTGTTTCATGAATGCCATTTTTGGACAAAGGTTGCAGGAAATACATCAGAGCAAGGGTCCATGTTGCCTGTCTTCCCTCATTGCTTTGTGTAACAGATATGTCCTTCCTGGCTACTTCTCTTACATTTCCTTCATGCAAGTCCACCTGGCAGGACAGATGCAGTCTGTCCAATCTATTCTGACATTATGTAGGTTCTTATACCATGCTTATCCCTATAGTATCTGAGCACCTTCTAGCAGGGCACTGAACAATGTGACTAACATGTATCATGTGTATCTTCTCTATATGCTTCCCTGCTAGATTTCTGTCCACGGAATTTAGTCTCATAGACTTTAAGGTCAGAAGGGACCATTATGATCATCTAGTCTGACGTCGTGCACAACACAGGCCACAGAATCTCACCCACCCACTCCTGTAACAAACCCCTAACCTATGTCTGAGCTACTGAAGTCCTCAAATCATGGTTTGAAGACCTCAAGGCGCAGATAATCTTCCAGCAAGTGACCCATGCTGCCGAGGAAGGCAAAAAACCTCCAGGGCCTCTGCCAATCTGCCCTGGAGGAAAATTCCTTCCCAACTCCAAATATGGTGATCAGTTAAACCCTGAGCATGTGGGCAAGACTCACCAGCCAGCACCCAGGAAAGAATTCTCTGTAACTCAGATCCCACCTCATCTAACATCCCATCACAGACCACTGGGCATACTTACCTGGTGATAATCAAAGATCAGTTGCCAAATTAATTGCCAAAATTAGGCTATTCCATCATACCATCCCCTCCTTAAACTTATCAAGCTTAGTCTTAAAGCCAGATATGTCTTTTGCCCCCACTACTAGTTCTTTTAAGAGCCATAGGGGTTTTTTTTTAAATGGTACTTCCCTTTTCCCCAAATGAATTATTTCTTTGCTATTTCTTGGACCATACTGCCACCCACTACTCTCTCTCACTGGGTGACTTGCATTTTCACTAGCTCAGGTGTCCATGCCACTGGCACCCAGAGGGCACCAACATTAACTGTAATTTTCCTTAAAGTTCCTAGTTTAAAACCTCTGCTATTGGACAACTGCTCACAGGTTCTTTCTCACTGAAGCCGAAGTTACAATGCGCTACTTGTAGATACAGAACCCTCAGAAAGGCTCTCACGCTTTCCTTGGGCCTCTGCACGCCCTAGCAAAAGCATGACGGTTAATGTATCATATCCTTTTTGGGGGGAATGAAATTCTCCTCAACCTCCTTAAGAGCAATGTCTTAGCTATTCTTATCTGGTCCCTTAGTCAGGATGTCACAGGGTACTCACTCACCACAGGTGGTACCTCCACCTGGATTATCTCTCTTGCAGGTGCAGCACCTCTCCTTGTGATCTCTCTCTCTCTCATGCTCTGTGGCCCCTCCCTCTTCATGACTTGGCCTTCCAGCCAGGTCACTAAGTGGCATCCCCCTTCCAGGGTGTGGAGTCTTAGTGGATCTGCTGTCTAGGCTACGTTACTACATCAGTGGCTGGTAGTGGAACCTGGGCCCACCCATTATTATGGATTCCAGCCCAGGGCCCCTACAACACACAGCCATGGTCTGCTCAGTCTCCAACCTTGCTGCTCTGTCCCCAAGCTGTCTACCCCCGCCCACAGGCCTTTTTCTCACCCTTCTCTCTAGGTATGCCCGTCCCTCAGGGCCAGGGTCCTATTCTTTTCCTGGGTTCCCTCCTTCCCTCTCCAATGCACAGAGGGTAACTACAGACTCTCTCACTACAGCCACTTCTGTTTCCAGCTTCCTGGCTTCATAATTGCCTAGCCCACATCTGCTCAACTGAGCTTCATCTTTCAGTCAGGGGTTTGTTCTCCAGCCTAAGCCCCTTGTGTGGTCTGTCTCACTAAGTGGCCTTTTCTCAGCTTCCTTAACCCTTTCAGGGCAGGTGTGAGGCAAACACCCCATCACAGAAGACAAATGACTTAAAAATATTTCCAGATTCACTGCCTGTTGCATAGATTAATGAGCCTACCTACACTTCACTTCTCTGTGTGTTTAAGGACGTGGTGACCTACTTCTTCCGCTTGGGTTGTATTACAGGGTTTCTCACACTGAAAGGCTTGGGAAGGGCTGAACTTTGGCATGTACTTTTCTTGATATTCATGCTGGTTCAACATGAGACCACTATGGACACAGTCATTTTGCAATTATAAAGAATTGCTCTAGTTAACTGTGTTTATGATAGCATCCAGAATGTGATTTCTAGACATTCAGGAAAGTTCAGTCTCTGCCCCAAAGGACAGACAGGTAGGCCTCAGAATAAACGGGGGAGAACAGCACAGGTTGTTAACTGAACCACGTCAGCCCCAGGCACCTGAAGTGAAGCAGGAGGACATAGGAGTCCTATCCCACACTGGGGATGTAGAGGACTGGATCTGTAGGCCAGCACGAAGTTGGAGGTGGTGTGTGGGGCAGACATGAAAGTGATGGTAGCAGTCCGGACAGCTACTGAGCAAACCAATCTAGGAGTAGATGAGAAATTGGGGGAAGAGGGTTTCTGTGGCTGACAAGAATAGGGCTGAAGTCTTTGCACAACTTAGCAGCCAACCAACTTAAATGGCAGAGTCCTTGCAGGAGCTGGAAGAAACATGCTCGTCCAGTGATAAGGTTTAGATGCAAGCCATAAAGAGAGCAGGAGCTGGTTTGCCTTGGAGTAAAAGAAGAGAACAGTGAGCAGCACCAATGCTTGCTTCAGGAGGAGGAGCCGATGAAGTTGGGCACTGAAATCCTCCTGCAGAGCCAGAGCCTGGCAGAAAAGGATGAGACATTAGAGACCCTGGAAGCTGAGTTGGATGCTTTAAAAGGTAGAGACTGAACTGTGGGTGAGAGTATCGAGAGTAGAACTTATCCTGGGACCCAGCAAGGCTCCTGGGGCAAGATATGTCACAGGATGACTGGCTCTTCTAAGGGGAGACTCACCAGCTCCCTCCCAGCTGAGGCTGAGAGGCTTGGAGCCAGGGGATAGCCTGAAGAGCATCTGATCCTTATGAAGGCCAACAAGCTCAAAAAGCTCAGCTGAGTAGGTAAATTGGAGGGAGCTGGTAGGCTGGTCTTTGGGTCAGGGAAAGGGGACTGGGAGAAGATGTAAAATGCATCAGCATGACCCAAACATCATTCTCTGTCCTAGCACCCCAGGAATGCTAACAAGGGCTGTGTGTGTGTGTGTGTGTAATAATAATCAACAACAACAACCAAGTCCTAGATGGTTGAGTACTTTCTGCTAGTCTTACATCTTCAAAAGATCTTGGGGAAAGAACTGCAAACAAAGGGAAATATGTTCTGTTTATACTGGGAGAATCCCAGTTTTCTACCCAATGCCTTTTCAGAAAACCTGAAATTTCCTATTGTCATTGAATCAATCAAAACATTTTAATTGTATTTTAACTACAAAATATTAGTTCAAGACATATTGCTACACAGAGTAGAATTTGCTCTGTGCTTACCAGAAACAACCAGCCTAGTGGAACAAGTTCTCACTGTGATTAACAGTTCTGGAACTGAAAATCCCATGAGGATAGACTAGAGCTGATGGAAAAATATTGTCAATGTTTTCCACCAGAAGATGTTTTGGTTTTGACAAAAGCAGCTTCCTTTGTGTACATGTAGATCTCAACAAAATTTTATTTCAGGGGCAAAAAATTAAAACATATTTAAATGAGGTCAAGATTTTCCATTTTGACACTTTTGAAATGGAACATCTTGATTTTTCATTTCAAAACTACTTTTAATTTCTAAAATTTCTTCTTATCATTTTTTTTAAAGCATTGAAACTGAAACAAAGTTTTTGATTTTGTTGAAATGTTTTGATTGACACACACTACCTTTTTCTGAAATTTCATTTCATGGGATATTTCAAAATTATTTGTCTTCTTTCCAAGTGAGAACAGAAGAAAAACTTTGAACTTCCCCAGAACAGAAATTCCAATTCCTACATAGCTCTAGTATAGGATATTATTGTGACACCTGCTATTTGAGCTGACTTCAGGGATTCAACTGGGTATCTCCAGATGTGAAAGCATAAGTCTCTACAGCTTGAGTTTAAGAACCAGGCTCTCAAGCTGAAAAAGAAGTAACAGACTTGCATCTTCTGTGGATCGAGCACAGAGGAAGATCTGTAATACACACTGACCAGTTGTTCATTTTTCTCCAAGTGACCAGTAACAACACTTGTTCAACTTTTCATGAAAAACTCATTCTGTACAATCTAAACTCCTAGAAAAAATCCTCCTCCCCAAGAAACACACATCTGTCACTGCTGAGGCAGAAACTGGCAGTAGTGACAACAGCACACATTTAAAAATGTGAACAATTGTCTTTTGTAGAAGAATTTTGCCACCCTAAAACATGTTACTATAACAATGTCTGTTTTTGGTTTTGAAAGCATGGTCAGATAATGAAACAACTGGGCCTTTATGTAATGAACAGAGTGTGAATATGTAAAACAGCATGTGATAATGCTGACTTTTAGTGATGTAGAGAGCTGAATAGAAAAATATAGGAGGGGATCATTACTTGTTGTCTGTAAGTAACTTTACAGAAGTATCTTAAAGGTGAGGCTGCTATCCAGTGATGTGGTACAGAAAACATGTAGTTTGGCAGTGTGAAACATGAGGGGAAATTGTTTTAGTTTTTTCAGGCCTCTTACCTTGATAACATGTTCCCATTCATTGAGCCCTGCAAATCTGTGAATAACTGCATCCACGGATGCAAATGTGGAGATCTAAAGACCATTTTTATGTGGATACAAACATTGTATCTGTGCAGGGCTCTACCCATTCATACATCTGGATATATACACAAAAAATTCCAAAACCCCACAACTGGTTAATATCATACAAAATAGACTCCAATATATTAAAAAAAAAAAAAAAAACCTTGATAACTGCCCAGCAGTCAACTCTCATTCAGGCAAGAGCGCAAGTGATTCATTTTCACAGTGTGAGATACTAAACAATTTGGGCCCCGATGGACTAGTTCAGGCCTGCACAACTCGTAAAGCGGCGAGGGCCACATTACGCCAAAGAAAACAGCTGAGGGCCGAAAGCTCGTGGCCCTGCGGAAACACACACACACCCCCGAACCCCTCCCTGCCCCGCGAAAACACCCTGCTCCAGCACCGCCCAGCCCTGCAGAAACAAACCCTCCTTCCCCAGCGCCGCCCCACCAAAACAGCTGTGGGCCAAAAAGGAAGGTTGGGGGTGGAGAGGTGATACTTGATTTTAAATCAACCATGGGCTCCCAGCTGAAGAGGCGGCTGGGAGCCCTCCGGGGCAAATTAAAGGGCCCAGGGCTCCGGTGGCTGGGGGAACCCAGAGCTTTCCAGGGCTGGGGCAGGGATTTAAAAGGCCCAGAGCTCCTGCCGCTGAGGGAGCCCAAGCCCTTTAAATCACAGCCCCAGCCCATTCGCTGGAGCCGCGGCCAGGATTCAAAGGGCTCTGGGCTGCCCGCAGCAACAGGGAGCCCTGAGCCCTTTAAATCCCAGTTGCAGCCAGGAATCTCTGCGGGCAGCCCAGAGCCCTTTTGAATCCTGGCCATGGCTGAGTTTTAAAGGGCTGCGGGCAGCCCAGAGCCCTTTGATTCCCAGCTGCGGCTGGGATTTAAAGGGCTCAGGGCTCCCCATGGCTGTGGGGAGCCCTGAGCCCTTTAAATCTCAGCCGCGGCCGGGATTCAAAGGGCTCTGGGCTGCCCACAGAGCGCTGTGTGCGGGGGATTTAGAATCCCCCTGCGGGCCGCACAGTGAGGCTCCGTGGGTCGCGCAAGCCTGGACTAGTTGCACATTACAGAACAAGGGCCTCTATCAAAACAGCTCTATTGCTATCCCCAAGACATTCAAACCTATGGAATCTTAGCAAAATCACCCAGCTGATCTGAATTATTGTGGCTACATATACCTGGTGAGAGGTGGCCTCTTCTACAGCCAGGACATAAATTATATGGAGCTTTCAAGGTCACAGTCAACCACTTGAAATTACATCTAGAAACGAATTGGAAACCAGGGAAGCTATTAGAAAGCAGGTCTTGTATGCTTGATGTGGCTGACATGGGTAAGTAAGCCAGCAGTCCCTTTCTGTGCTCTCTGAAGCGTCTAAGAAAATTGCCAGGATATACCCCTTTGTAGAGCATGTTGTAGTAATCTGTTTGAGAAATCATTGCACTGTAGAATTGGGGTCTGCATCAGAGAGAAATGGGGTGCAACTACCTAGCCCACTGCAGTTGGAAAAGAGGCAGTTCTGGCCACCAATTTGACCTGGAAATTCAGGATCACTTGTATGTAAAGGAATGAAACCATAAACAAAGCTAATATTACAGTATAACACAACCAGTTTCATATTCTCCATTATACATGCTTCATACTGCTGACACTACACAAAAGTCTTCAGTACATTTCCATTATCATAATACAATGTAATACAATACCCCTGGCTTACAGATCTCTTTGTAAGAGGATAGACACGCCCCTTTATAACAGGAGTAGACACCACACCCACCTTCCTCTCCTAATCCTCCTCCCTACCTACCACCAACAGGTTTCTTTTTTCCTTGACAAAAGGTTTTGCTTCTTCAGGACCAAATGGCAATAGGAGCTTTGATAAGAGAAAACTAACAAAGAGACTGCACCATCCAGGTCTGATTTTAAAAAATAAGGGGGATATCAGTCTGTGTCTCCACCACATGCTGAAGGCATTTCAGCCCAAACCATCTTACCTCCAGTGTCCTGACATGGAAGTTCAACAGGAGTGGTAATAGGTGGGGCTTTTCAGGCAGCTGTTTAATGTGTCTAAATTACACCCAAACGCTTGCCCTCACTCATACTACACCCCTGCTTATGCACTTTATTCTATCAATGCGTTTGGCCACAGCAAACCATTCCTCTCCTCTTACTCACATCTCTGTGTCATGTTCAGCAGAACTAGAGTCAGACAACCCATGGACTGTTACTGAGGAGACACCCAGGAAGCAAGGAATGTGGGGAGTTAGATTGGAAACAAATCAGCCATGTGGACAGAGCAGTCTATGGGCTTAATAAAGTTCGATTTGTTCAAATTAACCTCCATGCAGCTTCGCTCTTTGCAAATGCAACAATCTCCGCAGTTGTTTCCTGCTGCCCAGTATTCCTGGAATAGCCTCCCTGATCCACTACAAGCCACCTTGCGTGCCTCCTTCAAATCCCTCCTAAAAGCTCACATTTTTGTAATACCCAGTATTTTCAGAAAGAAATTGTGGAGCTACACGATAACTGTCAAACTTCAACAATGCTTATTAAAATAACTTGTTACATCAATTTCCTTTGTCTAATTTAGGGATCAGTCCTGCAAGGTACTGAGCATCCTTCATTCCCATTGAAGTAATTAAGAATATAGGGTGTTCATCACTTTGCATGACTGTGCCCTTAAATCATAAAGTCTTGGGGACAGGAGACTTGTCTTCTTGCACATAGGGTGCTTTGGAGATAAATACAGCTGTGGCACTGTAGTAAATACATCAGTATAATTAATAACTACTTTCTGGGCGCTCTGTGTAGGAGGAAAGAACAGAACCATTATTAAAGAGTTATACTTCTCTGCTACTGTGAGCTACAAGGGAGTCAACAAAACATCAATGTAAATAGTATCCAAGCCTGCTGATTCAGCCAAAAGTACTGATATCAACACGTGACCTTGTTGATCACTCAGAGATGCTGGGCAGCTATGAATCCTATCCCACACTGAAAGGGGCCAAGAAAATCAGAGGATTCCAAATAATATCGAAGTTGCTTCATCACAACTTTCTTGATAGCCTTCCCCAAAAAAGGAAGGTCAGGGTATGAAGCTTGAGGAACTAGGCTTGGTACAGGCCCACCTTTGTCTGAAGAAATAAAGACCTGCACTTGTGTCCCTTGGAAGTGATATTCAGTGGTCTACAAGTTTACAGGTTCAGAGTAAAGGGAATAAGTTTCTTTTTGAGACACTATAACTTAGGACACAGTAGATGCTGAAGGAATTCACCCTTTTAAATTTGTAAATTGTTTGGGACAGGTACTGTCTTTGTTCTGTGTTCATTCAGAGCCTACCACAATAGGGACCTGGCTTGCAACTGGGGTTCCGAGGAGCTATGGTAATACAAATAATTATAATAAAGTTAGTATCAATATTGTGCTGAGCAGGAGCGGCTTTTGCAAACGACCATGGAAAAATTTATTTTGTGTTACCTAACTGGTAAGCATTTGGGCAGATGTTTTATACAGCATGGGGAAAATAATCATGGGACAGTGTTCTCTCTCTCTCTCTCTCAAAACTGCTGTATGTCATTGTCTGAATGTGCTGTTGATCAGAGCCCAATCCTGCAAGTGAGATGCTGAGTGCTTTCTATGGAGTCACAAACTGCAAAAGCCATTTGGTGCAGAGAAGCAGGCTTAGCCACTTGCCCAGGTGTCAATACCTTCGGGCACACACTGTACCTGTAATCTTGGCTTGGGATGTCTCCCCAGTTGAAGTAGAAGCTGTGATTGCTCACAGAGTGCCCGATGACAGAGAGAAGCCCAGTGAGTATGAGTCACACAGATGGATAAGATCTGAAAGGATTTATACTCAAATAAACAGGCCTTAGGTATATTGTCTGGAGTAATGGGATTCCATGAACACCTGTATAGTAGAAAATATATCTTCCTTAAGATTCTAAGACAGGAGGCTGCAGAAGCTTCTCTAGTGAATGAAGCAGACAGTGGTGACGGTCTTTTCTTTCTCCTGCTCTAATAGTTGAATTTAGCTTCTCACTAAAGCAGTTATTTGCTAATTCACTTCCAGACTCTGGCTATGTCTACACTGCCATGTACATTGTTATAACTTGTGTCGCTCAGGGGTGTGAATAAGCCACATGACTGCCCCGTGTGTCACCTCTGGGTTGAGGAGCAGCAGCAGAACCAGGAGCACCAGGGCAGCAGCAAGCGAGCACCTCAGGGAGCATCTCATGGCAGTCGGGTTTGGCAGGCAGGGGCCAGCTCCAGTGGGCATTGCCAATCAGCGCTTGGCTCCTTTGGGGAAGAGGCAAGAGCACATTGAGGAGCAGCTCGGAGCTGTGCCATCCACCCTGCCTGGGTAGTGCCTGGCCGTGTAGAGGCAGCCAGGCTCGGGAAGCAGGACAGGGAGGGCTGCTAGGCAGCCAGCCAGCTCCCCAGCTCCCATAGCACATAGAGCCAGGAGCTTGAGTGGGCCAGGCAGCTTTCAATCCACCAGCTCCTGGGGGGGAATGGGACATTTTTGCACCTTGAGTGGCTGCCCTCCTTGCCCTGGTAACAGCCCTGACTGTTACTCCAAATACCAAGAGAAAAAAAGGTTCAATCATCCACATAAAAGCAATTAAACCATAAACAAAGTGAATAGTTTTGTGACATCCGCACGGCTCTGATTTTCATTCTCTGTAACTCATGCCTCAAACTGATTACCATGCCATAGTCTTCAGACTTACAGACACCCCCCCAACTTACGCAATTGTTCCATTCCAGAAAGTCTTGCGTAACTCAAATTTTGAGTAAGCTGGAAACGTATACCTGTATGTTATGCATAAGTTTCCACAACTCAAAAATCCTATTTCTGGTTTATGGAACTTTTCCCATAAGCATGAATTTGCGTAAGTCGGGTCTTGCATAACCCGGGGAGCGTCTGTATTACCATAATGCAATACAGAGAAATATCTCACATTGTGCAGCTTCTTTTATGCAGATTCTGGGTGGAGATTTCAAAAGTGGCTAAGTGATTTAGGGGCACAAGTCACAAGGCTCTGGCACTTTATCATCAGCTCTTGCTGTGTGAAATATGATGAGACTGTGTTAAGAGACAGAAATAAGGACTGTGGTGAATGAGGAGAGAAAGCAAGAGATACGGTGCCAAAATCACGGGGTACTCTAAAGGCTTACACCACACTCCAGGATATTCAGTGTGCTATTGCAGTGTCCGCATGGGACGTTACTGTGTGGCAAACTGGTACACGGTAGCTTCACACTCTGGCTTGTAATAAAGTGCTATGTAGACAAGCCGTATGGTGTAATTTGTGCCTAGTGGCCTGAAAGAAGGTGTAACTGTACACTATCTTAGACTGCCATAGACTTCCATATGTATTTGGCCCAACATGATTAAGGTAGGATGGAGCAAGTCCTTGGAAGTTTTTAAAAACAGAGGGACATTTTGAATTGCATCTTGAAAGGGACAAGAAGCCAGTGGAGGTGTGTTAAGGATGGCCCTGTTTCTTTGTTCTTATGAAAAGGCAAGTAGCACAGGCTAGAGCTGCTTTCTAGTAGAGATATTCCTAAACTGCAAAGTTTGGGTCTGGATTCAGAGTCTGGGAGTACTTAGAGATAAGGTTTCAGTTTGGGCCTCTCTCTCCTTTCATATGTTCATATGGATATTTTCCATAAACATGTCACTGAATTCATCCCAGAAAACATACATGAATCTGCATGCAGGCAACTGCAAGCACAGTATATGAAAATGCACATTCAAAACCAGGTAGTTGTACCTGCAAGCACCGAATGCCTCTCTAGTGCATGCAATTTAATCTTTTGCTTGCATGGTTACCTGATTACATACATGCACACACATTTTTGCATGTAACCACTTAGGCATCTGGGTTATTGAAAAAATAAAATACTGGCCTATTAAGTTTACCCAAGTCTACTACAAAGAATGCTTACAAGGCCTTCACACAAATACTAACATGGGGACCCCATCTCCTCTAACGCCAGATGTATGTAAAAGCCCACCTTTCAACATCAGTGAATCTGTGGCACCTACCAATTTATCCACAGTCTCTATTCCCCTTTCTTCCAGAACTTGTCATTAATTGTTTGTAAAAGCCCTTGTGGTCCTTAAATGAAAGGCACTACCTATGTGTAGAAAGTATTATTGTTATTGTTAGCTCAGTGCTTGTTGTTTGAACCTGATGTCCTGCCAAAAGGAACACCCTCTGAATCTTTCAACAACTATTCCTAGGTATCCTCTCTAAATTTACTGTTTTCTCATGTGTCCTTGAATTGAGTTCTCAAATTAGATCAATGTCAGCCCCTTTCCTTTTGTAGTTCAGGTGCCACATTTAGAGTTTAGCCTGTTTTTCCCCACATACACACTATCTTGCTACTAGGGTTTTTTAAAAAATAAATACCTGTGCCAAGTGGGTTTAAAATGCTAACACTGATGTAAATGAGTGGGAAATTCTGGTTTGGTAGCATTTTACATCCAATTTTGCAAAAGTGTGAAAGGGCAAACTGGTGGAGAATCAGGCCCATGATTTTACAGTGAAGTCTAAATGCTGTGGAGATGTTGAACACTAAAGAACTGACCTTGGGAGGCTGATAGGTGTGCAATGGGAGCTGTGGCACAATACATCCAGAAATCAGTGAGATCCTCGTGCTCTCTCAGTAAGGACTTTGTCTTGCAGCAGTCACTTTTGTTGACTTTTTCAGGGATCTTTTGGGCCATGCTGCCTGCAGGGCTGGGCTTACCATGAGGAGAACTGAGGTGGCAGCCTCAGTTGCCAGACTGTGGGGGTGGGCACCACTAGGACCCAGAGTGTAGGAAATTGTCTGCTGCTAGAGCATATGTCTTCTCTCTGCTCTAGATGCACAGAGATGGTGGAGTGCTGTGCTGGAGGAAGGAGAGCACAAGAGACAGAACAGGCAGGCAGGAGAAAAGGGGAGAGGGAATAACAGAAAGCAGCAGGAGCTGCAGGGAGAGAGAGGAGGAGGAGCCACTTATGTACCTCTCTCGCATCCCCAGAAGCTTTCACTGATTAACACCAGCTTCTGAGGGAGCTTCCTGTTTCCTGCTGCTTCCCTGAACCCACTTGAGGAGAACAGGCAGTCAACTGAAGTAGTAGGAGCCAGCTAGGCCCTTAAGATGCTGATATCTTTCCTCACTCAGGCCCTGCTACCAGCCTGCTTATTTGTCCCCTTCAACTGAGTGCTGAGAGCCACTATAGCTGGCACAGAATAGCAGTCATGAGTGAAATAAAATGCTCCTCTGGGGCAGCATTCAGAAAAAGAAAGCAAGCAAAGGAAGCTTTTCTATCTAAGCAGGAAGGAGCTCTCCTGAGATACTTAGACACAAATGTTCACAGTGAGCCTTCCTGCCCCAGTGAGGATGTGAGTGGTGAGGAGATGTCTGATCTTCCAGTTAGTCAGAGTGCAGGTGACCTGGCAGCTACTGCAGCATCCATATCTCCATCTCAAATGGATGTAACCATGCACATTCCTGAAGAAAAGTGTAGATCAGAGAAGAGTGTGGTGGAGGCGCAAGAAACAGCTGCTGCTCAGTTTAGTTCCTTAAGTCTAGATGATACAGAATTGTGGACCCACTTGAGTAGTAGCCTGAGGGACTTCCTTGTACTGCATGGGCCACAGCAAGTGAAAAACTTCATGTTCCCCCAAAACAATGAACATAGAAGTTTCCATCAAACACATTATTGGCACAAAATCCCCAGTGATGACAAAGTAGAGAGGCCATGGCTTATGTACTTAAAAACCCAGAATGCTGCATACTGTTTTTGTTGCAAACTCTTCCAGTCTAATGTTCCAGCCACATTGGGTTCTACAGGAACAAAGGACTGGAAAAATCTGGCTAGAAATCTGGCATGCCATGAGAAGGCAGCAAATCACCAGAGAACATTCCATAGGTGGAAAGAGCTTGAGATGAGACTATGGTTAAGGCCACCATAGATGATCAGCATCAAGAGAAGATTGCATCAGAATCTCTTTACTGGCAAAATGTTCTGAAAAGGCTCATTGCCATTGTGAGAATGCTTGCTACCCAAAACCTAGCACTGCGTGGCACTTCAGATCAGCTGTATGTGCCAAACAATAGAAACTTCCTTAAAATTATAGAGCTGAGGGCTGAGTTTGATGCTGTACTCCGGGAGCATCAAAGAAGAGTCACCACCCAAGAAATGTACACACACCACTACCTTGGAAAAACAATTCAAAATGAGATCATACAGCTACTGACAATAAAAGTCAAACAGAAGATTGTGGCAGATCTGATGTCGGCAAGATATTTTGAACTGCACACCTGACATCAGCGATATGGAACAAATGACTTTAATGGTGTGTTTTGTAAGAACAACAGAACCTAATGAAAATGTCCCTGCAATGGTGACTGTCAGAGAGCATTTTCTAGAATGTATTGACATTGAATAATAAACAGGAGCTGGTATGACAAATGTGCTTCTTAAAAAGCTGAAAGATACGGGAATTGCGATAGCTGACATGTCAGGTCAGGGCTATGATAATGGTGCCAACATGAGAGGAAAGAACAGAAGAGTGCAGACTCGGCTCTGAGAGTTAAACCCTCGAGCTTTTTTTGTCCCATGCAGTTCTCATTCACTGAACTTGGTGCTCAGTGATGCAGCATCAGCTTCTAGTGAGGCTGCTGAATTTTTTAATGTAATTCAGAGCATCTATGTATTTTTCTCTGCATCAGCTCATTGATGACAAATTTTGAAGCAACATCTGGGAACATCCTCTCTGACACTGAAACCACTGAGTGCCACACGATGGGAAAGTTGAGTGGAGGCGATAAAGCCTGTCAGACACCAAATTGGAAAGATCGATGATGCCATGGTTGCCATTATGGAGGACAACGTTATACAGGAATTGTTCATGGGAGAACAGTGGCAGAGGGAAATGGAATCACCAGAAACATACATAACTTCAAATTTCTGTGTGGCTTAGTGTTGTGGCATGACATATTGTTTGAAATAAATGTTGTAGTTTCCAACTCCAAGGTGTTGACCTTGATATATCTGGAGCAGTAGAACAACTGGACAAAGTAAAGTTATACCTACAGTCTTATCAGTCAGATGAGGGATTTCAGAATATTCTGAAGAGTGCACAGAAGTTGGTAGAGAAACTTCACACTGAAGCTATTTTCCCACCCATTCGAGAATACGAGAGTCACCGAAGAAGATGGCATTTTGATTACAAGGCATGGGATAATCCCATAAGAGACCCCAAACAACAATTCATAGTTGAATTCTTTAACCAGATGCTAGATTGTGCAATACAGTCAGTTGAAGAACGTTTCATGCAGCCCAAGAAACACAGCAGTATATTTGGGATGTTGTACGATACTTCAAAACTCCTCACTATACCTGAAGACCTACACCAGTAATGCAGGGCACTAGAGACAGCGTTGACACATGATGACATGCACGATATTGATGGGAGTGATTAGGTGATGAACTGAAAGCCCTTTCAAGATACATTTCAGCAGGATCAACTCCAAAGGCTGTTCTGGAATATATGTGCAGAAATAAGATGACCATCCTCTTTCCAAATACTTTTGTTGGTCTGTGCATACTTCTAACACTTCCTGTAACAGTTGCCAGTGGAGAACACAGCTTCTCCAAGTTGAAGTTAATAAAAATGCACCTATGCTCCACAATGACACAGGAGAGGCTGGTCGGCCTTGCAACCATCTCAACAGAGCATGAGCTGGCCCAGAATGTGGACCATCAGCAGGAAGCAGTTCAAATCTTTGCAACCAAGAAGGCAGGGAACGCACCACTTTGATTATTCAAACAGATAAAAATGCCAGTGTTCATTATGCAGACAAAAAAAGTTACATTTGCTGTTCAGGCATTTGAAAGTTGAGTGTTACTTCAAATTTTTGAACAAGGCATTTTAAGTGTTAGTTCTCCTCTATTGGGGTAGGTAGCAGAGCAGGACCATGAGAGGAGTAGAACAGGGAGAAGGCAGAATTGAGACCTTTCAAAGTTTTGACCCAAGCGAAGGGGCATCATTTGAGCTCCCCGTCTCAGGTGCCAAAATGTTGTGGGCTGGGCCTGGCTGCATGAGTGAGTATAGCACATGAGAACTTAGTGCAAAGCAGGGGAAAGTCTGAGTTAAGGGAGCGAGGCCCTGTGAGCTGGGATGTCGAAGGGAATGCCTAGCAACGAGAACATTATCATTACATAATATGCAATTCCTTGAAGCCTAGAAAGCACTTAAATTTCAGTCACCAAGGCAGGACAAAGGAAACAATCAGGAACACTCAGAAACTGGTATGCATTTGTTAATATATCTGATATCCATCCTCTATTGAGTCTGTACAAGGGGGGCAGTTGGAGGGGAGTGTGTCAGTGCAAAACAAATGCCTCTGATTTCTGAATTTGAGAACCAGAACCCAAATTTTGCAGCAAAAGCTAGTTATTAGAATGGGTTGAACAAAACTTTGGATCCAAATAACTTCATGAATTTTTTGGGAGTAGGGGGTTGGGTGAGTGGGAAGGGAGGCGATAGGAAGTCTGAATCTGGAGCAGACATTTTGCCTCAGGGGTATCTCAAGATCCTCAAAGAAGTCAGTACTCCTGCTCTCCTATTGCTCAATAGCACATCTAGTTAGAGACACAAGTCCAGACACAAAGGCAGGGGAGGCAAAGGCGGCAGTAATTCCCCCATGGTTTGCTATTTTGCAGTAATTCTCTTTGTCTCAGGGTATCTACATCTCACAGTGTTGCATGTCCCATAAGCTTTACTTCCTATAAGTCGCACAGGGTCTCATGAAGCTGCTTTGTGCTGCCCTTCTCCCACTCCCCCCATCCCTTGAGTCACCCTTCCAAGCTAAAAATGCATGCAGGTTCGTTTCTTGTTGCTGTTACCATAAGCATCCTTCCATCATGTTGTCTATGGCATTCCTAAATATAGGAACACTTCTGCAGTGGAGATGATACTCCATCAGAGAAGGGAGTATGGAAAGAAGTTCCCTTCTCTCAGTAAATTAGAATATAATTTCCAATAATCCATCTTCCTAACTCTACATTCCTCCATAGATGCTGGACACCCCTGCTTGGGAAGATATTTGTTTAGTAGAATTTTCACCCTTGTTCTCCTCTGTCCTTGAATCTGGCACCAAATATTCATGTATGTGTTGATCCTTCCAAAGAAGTCAAGCATATTCTGAAAAAAAATATTCTAAATAATTCTTTCCAAAGCCTATTTGAGGCTCTTAACTCTGCCAACCTTGTGTATTTAGCTGTTATTAAAAGGTTTGCCCCATTCTTCTTCCTATACATCTCCCTATTTACAGCTTTGCAAAATTAGCATGTACCAACCTGCCTAATACCTTCACCCTTGAGAAACAGCAGCCCTCATTCACCTAACATGGCCCTCTCTCTGTTCCCAGACTACGGTATATTAGTGCTGACTAGAAGTGCAAGAGGTACCCCAGGTGAAAATCAGACCAAAGGCTGCTCAGTAACTAATCGACTAGTCCCAGAGCTTTTTGTCCAGAGAGACTAGCTACAGACGTCACAACGATATATTCTCCATCCCCAGTGTATTGAGAGGAGAATAGGCCTCGTGGTATACACATTATACTCCCGAGGGAACTCTTTGCCTAAAAATTATGTGCCAAAAATTAAAAATTATGCACACAATATTTTAAAATTCTGAAAAATTCTGCAAATGTTATTTGTCAGTAAATAAATGTGGCTCCAGCATGGCCAGTGAGGAGCACAGGCCACTGGCTGCACTGAGGTAGGAGATCACCCTGAAGCCCCCACCACCTCTGGTAACAAGACTCGGCAGTGAGGATGCACCTGACCCTGATAGTGCAAGGGCTGGGCCTGCCTCAGAAACACTCTGGGGCCCCGCCCCTCCGCCCCAGGCACACCAGGTGTGAGTATGCAGGCTCAGCCCAGCAGGATCCAAGTGTGGAGGGACTTAGTGTGGGGGAATACAGGTGTAGGATGAGAGGTTTCTGTGTGGGGAAATCTGGGTGCAGGTGGCTCAGTGGGAGATCTGGATGTAGAGGCTCATTGGAGGGTTCCAGGTGCAGGGGCAATGGGACTCTGCAGAGGATCCAGGTGAAGGTGGTTGGGGCTCAGGAGAGGGGGCTGGGTGTGGGGAGATGGGGCTCAGCAGGGGGTCGGTGCTGGGGGAGTGGGACTTGATGGGGTGGGGATCCAGGTGCGGCTGGTTGGGATCAGTGGGGGGGAGGACCCTGGGGGGGGACTCACTGTAGGGGTCCAGGTGTAGGGGGGTAGGGTTTGTCAGGTTGAGGGTTCTATGGGCCTGATTAATAGGGGAGCCTCAGCTGCTGCCGAGGGGACACTGTATGCGGGGCTCCCACTTCCCCCTGCTATTCTCCTATCCCCTTTTCTTCTCCATCCCCCTCCCCTCACTCCCACATTCCCCTTCCCCTGCCCTATTCCATGCCCTTTCTTCCCCACTGTCTCTTCCCCTCACACCCACTTACCCAGCCCTACCGTGGGCACTCACTGTTGCACAAAATAGAAAACAGGAAGGTTCCCAGCACACGGAAGAGGAGCTCGACTGGCACTAGGACCCAGGAGGCAGCATTCAGCTGCAGAGTCAGCCAAGCTGAGACACAGCCTCCTTCAGCAGAGCAGCTCTGCGCTAGCAGAAGAGGGTGGGGGACAGTGGCATGTAACCTTGTTTGCCTCACCTCTGTTTGGAGAGGGCAATCCCCCAAAAAAACTGTCCTCGTGCCCCCCACCCCCAGAGTGGCTTCCGTTTGCTTCCCTGCCATTTTCTGCAGGGTAACACAGGAAATCTGCGGGAGGGTGTTTCCTGCGGGCAGTCCTGCAGAATCCCTCCAGGAGTAACACAAATCTTCCCGGAAGAAAGCTGCGATCAGTAAATCCCAGAATTGCTTCAGTCTTTGTATTTGCCCTGTGTTAAGGAGGACTTCCCTCCCATAGGTGTCCTTCGTCAAATAGTATCAGTGAATCTGCTTCAGAAAGTGTGAGGACTGGACAGATAATAAGAAACTTTGTCTGGTTATCCCGGCAAAGTGTATGCAGGGAACAGAGTCTGAAAACAGTTGAAGTGGAACACAGCATACTGAGCTTCTCTAGCAGACTTATGTCTTAAACAGATAGCTAAGGGTTAATGTCTCTTACACCTAGAAAGAAGTTCCTGAAACACCTGACCAGAGGACCAATCAGGAAACCAGACTTTTTCAGATCTGGGTGGAGGGAAGTTTGTGTGTGAGTCCTTTGTTCTTGGGTCTTCTGCCTGTACTCTCTCGGCTATGAGGAGTGATTTTTTCTGTCGCCTGCTTTCTAATCTTCTGTTTCCAAGTTGTGAGTACAAAGATGGTTTGTTGTTTTGTATTTACATGTCTATAGTTGCTGGAGTGCTTTGAATTGTATTCTTTTTGAATAAGGCTGTTTATTCAATATTCTTTTAAGCAAATGACCCTGTATTTGTCACCTTAATACAGAGAGACCATTTTTATGTATTTTTCTTTCTTTTTATATAAAGCTTTCTTTTAAGACCTGTTGGAGTTTTTCTTTAGTGGGGAACTCCAGGGAATTGAGTCTGCAGCTCACCAGGGAACTGGTGGGAGGAAGAAGTCAGGGGGAAATCTGTGTGTATTAGATTTACTAGCCTGACTTTGCATTCCCTCTGGGTGAAGAGGGAAGTGCTTGTGTTTCCAGGACTGGAAATAGAGAGGGTGGACTCCCTCTGTTTAGATTCACGGAGTTTGCTTCTGTGTATCTCTCCAGGAACACCTGGAGGGGGGAAGGGAAAAGGTTTATTTCCCTTTGTTGTGAGACTCAAGGGATTTGGGTCTTGGGGTCCCCAGGGAAGGTTTTGGGAGGGACCAGAGTGCCCCAGAACACTCTAATTTTTTGGGTGGTGGCAGCTTTACCAGGACCACGCTGGTAACTAAGCTTGGAGGTTTTCATGCTAACCCCCATATTTTGGACGCTAAGGTCCAAATCTGGGACTAGGTTATGATATGGTGGGAGCTGTGGGATAGAGAGAATCCAGAAGCCAGTAGGAATATTATATTTTTCTTTTCTCTGCTAGGGGCTTTTAAGCAGAGAGAAACAGTTTAGTTTTAAAGGGAACCAGAGAGAATTTTTTTTTCTGCTCTCTCTGGCAGTTGTGGCTTGCATATTAAGCAAGAAACCATTAAGGAGCTATTAAGGGTCTTTTGTCACACAATAGCACTCCCATTAGGAGTCACATACCAGCACTATACACATGCAAATAAAGTGGTTTTTCTGGTTTACTTTACATTGAAAACATTAGCTAGAGGAAGAAAGGGAAAAAGGCACTGTTGCTAGGCAGACCCTGCAGTTCAGACAATAAACACCAGAGGGCACCCCAACACAAGAAAACAGGAACCATGCCTAACAAGACAAAAATGGCGGCAGAAGAACAACTCAAAGACACCGAGCACAGGCGAGAGATGGAAAAAAACAAACAGGAACTAGATATAAAACAAAAAGAAATGGAGATGAAAGAAAGAGAAGAACAGATCAAACAGGCAGCCCATAAAAGAGAACAAGAAGCCAAAAATGCAGCCCACCACAGAAAACTAGAAGAAGAAGAGGTGGCCCACCGCCGAGACATGGAAAAACAACAAAAAGAAATGGAAAAACAACAAAAAGAAAATGAAGAGAAGGAAAAACAGAAAACATGAACTGGACTTAGCGCAAGCTGGGCTGCATGCGCCAGCCAATCCTAACAACCCTTCGCCAATTATGGTTCCACATCACAGGAAATTTCCCACCTACAAGGCAGGTGATGACACCGAGACCTTCTTGGAAAATTTTGAAAGAGCCTGTCTTAGGTACCGCATCCCTGAAGACCAGTTCATGGTTGAATTGAGGCCACAGCTCAGTGGACCTTTAGCAGAGGTGGCAGCTGAAATGCCTAAGGAGAACATGAATGACTATAAACTTTTTCAAACCAAGGCCAGATACAGAATGAGGATAACCCCGGATCATGCCCATCGGCGTTTCAGAACCCAAAAGTGGAAACCAGATGTCTCATTTCCCAAACACGCCTACTACGTTGGGAAAAATTATGAGGCCTGGATATCAGGACACAATGTTAAAACCTTGGAAGAACTGCACCTCCTCATACAAATGGAGCAGTTCTTGGATGGTGTTCCTGAGGACATAACACGGTACATACAAGATGGAAAACCTAAAAATCTTGCTGAGGCGGGGGAGATTGGAGCCAGATGGATGGAAGTGGCAGAAAGCAAGAAAGCTACGGTCAAGGGGAACGAATACCCCAGAGGGCACACCGACCATAAACCCTACAACTGAGGACAGCCAAAGACCCCACATACAACCTAAGTAAAGCCACAAACGCCCTATTCTTCCACCTCACCAGTCTCCAGTAACTCACCTCGACCCAGTGACCCATCAGATGGAAGATGCTTTAAGTGTAATGAACTGGGACATATCAAGGCCAACTGTCCAAAGAACGCCATCCGAGTGCAGTTCATTACACCACCATCACCCACAAGATCCCCATTCCCAGATGCCTCTCAAATACCCTTGGAGCGAAGGGAAAATTTGAGAGTGGGCGGAAAGAAGGTTACTGCGTGGAGAGACACGGGGGCACAAGTTTCAGCTATCCACCAATCCTTCGTAGACCCCAAATTCATCAACCCAAAGGCCAAAGTGACAATTTACCCCTTCATGTCACAAGCTGTAGACTTGCCTACAGCTCAACTGCCTGTCCAGTACAAAGGCTGGTCAGGAATGTGGACTTTTGCAGTTTATGACAACTATCCCATCCCCATGCTACAGGGGGAAGACGGCCAACCAGGTGAAGCGGGCCCAGAGTGGGAATGGTTATACGCAGCCAAACCAGGCAAGCTTCCAGACCCATTCCTGTTCCTGAGCCATCCACAGACACCCCGTCTGTGTTACCAGAGACCCAGACAGAGGTAGTGGACCCGGATTCCATGCCAACCACTGAAACAGCCACAGCACCTCCAGTCCCAGGCCTGGAACTGGAACAGCAACCAGCACCAGCAAGTGCAACCACATCTTCAAACTCAACACCAGAGGGCGCCAGCAAGCCAAAACTGGCAGAAGCAACAGACAGCCATACCCAAAAGGCTCAGCCAGAGCCTGAAATACCCTCAGGTGCACCAGCAGAGAGTGGTTCACCAGCAACGGAAACAACCCCATCACCTACATCGCTTCCAGAGGGACCAAGCCCAAGTCCCCAGTCTGAGGAAGAACTGGTGACCCCAGCCTCAAGGGAACAGTTCCAGACTGAGCAGGAAGCAGATGACAGCCTTCAGAAAGCTTGGGCGGCAGCACAGAGCACCCCACCGCCTCTCAGCTCTTCTAATCGATCCCGGTTTGTTATAGACCAAGGACTTTTATACAAGGAGATTCTTTCTGGTGGACACCGGGAAGAATGGCAGCCGCAAAAACAGTTGGTGGTTCCAACTAAGTACCGGGGGAAGCTCTTAAGCTTAGCCCATGATCATCCCAGTGGCCATGCTGGGGTGAACAGAACCAAGGACCGGTTGGGGAAGTCCTTCCACTGGGAGGGGATGGGCAAGGACGTTGCCAAGTATGTCCGGTCTTGTGAGGTATGCCAAAGAGTGGGAAAGCCTCAAGCCCAGGTCAAGGCCCCTCTCCAGCCACTCCCCATAATTGAGGTCCCATTTCAGCGAGTAGCTGTGGATATTCTGGGTCCTTTCCCAAAAAAGACACCCAGAGGAAAGCAGTATGTACTGACTTTCGTGGACTTTGCTACCCGATGGCCGGAAGCAGTAGCTCTAGGCAACACCAGGGCTAACACTGTGTGCCTGGCCCTAACAGACATTTTTGCCAGGGTCGGTTGGCCCTCAGACATCCTTACTGATTCAGGATTTAATTTCCTGGCAGGGACCATGCAAAAACTGTGGGAAACTCATGGGGTGAACCATTTGGTTGCCACCCCGTACCACCATCAAACCAATGGCCTGGTGGAAAGATTTAATGGAACTTTGGGGGCCATGATACATAAATTCGTCAATGAATACTCCAATAATTGGGACCTAGTGTTGCAGCAGTTTCTGTTTGCCTACAGGGCTGTACCACATCCCAGTTTAGAGTTTTCGCCGTTTGAACTTGTGTATGGTCACGAGAATAAGGGGCCATTACAGTTGGTGAAGCAGCAATGGGAGGGGTTTACGCCTTCTCCAGGAACTAACATTCTGGACTTTGTAAGCAACCTACAAAGCACCCTCCGACACTCCTTAGCCCTTGCTAAAGAGAACCTAAAGGATGCTCAGGAAGAGCAAAAGGCCTGGTATGACAGACATGCCAGAGAACGTTCCTTCAAGGTAGGTGACCAGGTTATGGTCTTGAAGGCACAACAGGCCCATAAGATGGAAGCATCATGGGAAGGGCCATTCACGGACCAAGAGCGCCTGGGAACTGTGAACTACCTCATAGCATTTCCCAATTCCTCACTAAAGCCCAGAGTGTACCATGTTAATTCTCTCAAGCCTTTCTATTCCAGAGACTTACAGGTTTGTCAGTTTACAGTCCAGGGAGATGATGCTGAGTGGCCTGACGGTGTCTACTACGACGGGAAAAAAGACGGTGGCGTGGAAGAGGTGAACCTCTCAACCACCCTGGAACATCTGCAGCGGCGACAAATAAAGGAACTGTGCACTAGCTTCGCCCCATTGTTCTCAGCCACCCCAGGACAGACTGAACGGGCATACCACCCCATTGACACAGGTAATGCTCACCCCATTAAAACCCCATCCTACCGGGTGTCTCCTCATGCCCAAGCTGCTATAGAATGGGAGATCCAGAACATGCTACAGATGGGTATAATCCGCTCATCTACCAGTGCATGGGCATCTCCAGTGGTTCTGGTACCCAAACCAGATGGGGAAATACGCTTTTGTGTGGACTACCGTAAGCTAAATGCGGTAACTCGTCCAGACAACTATCCAATGCCACGCACCGATGAGCTATTGGAGAAGTTGGGACGGGCCCAGTTCATCTCTACAATAGATTTAACCAAGGGGTACTGGCAAGTACCGCTAGATGAACCTGCCAAGGAGAGGTCAGCATTCATCACCCATGCGGGGGTGTATGAATTCAATGTCCTTCCTTTCGGCCTTCGAAATGCACCTGCCACCTTCCAGAGGCTGGTAGATGGTCTACTAGCAGGACTGGGAGAATTTGCAGTTGCCTACCTTGATGATGTGGCCATTTTTTCAGACTCCTGGCTGAACACCTACTACACCTGGAAAAGGTCTTTGAGTGCATCAGGCAGGCCGGACTAACTGTTAAGGCCAAAAAGTGTCAAATAGGCCAAAACAGAGTGACTTACCTGGGGCACCAGGTGGGTCGAGGAACCATAAACCCCCTACAGGCCAAGGTGGATGCTATCCAAAAGTGGCCTGTCCCAAGGTCAAAGAAACAGGTCCAATCCTTCTTAGGCTTGGCCGGGTACTATAGGCGATTTGTACCACACTACAGCCAAATCACTGCCCCACTGACCGACCTGACCAAAAAGACCCAGCCAAATGCCGTTAAGTGGACTGATGAGTGTCAAAAGGCCTTTACCCAGCTTAAGGCGATGCTCATGTCTGACCCTGTACTCAGGCCCCGGATTTTGACAAGCCATTCCTAGTAATCACGGATGCATCTGAGCGTGGTATAGGAGCAGTTCTCATGCAGGAAGCAACAGATTGCAACTTCCATCCTGTCGTGTTTCTCAGCAAGAAACTGTCTGAGAGGGAAAGTCACTGGTCTGTCAGTGAAAAGGAATGCTATGCCATTGTGTACGCCCTGGAAAAGCTACGCCCATATGTTTGGGGACGGCGGTTCCAGCTACAAACTGACCATGCTGCACTAAAGTGGCTTCATACTGCCAAGGGGAACAACAAGAAACTTCTTCGTTGGAGTTTAGCTGTACAAGATTTTGATTTTAAAATTCAGCACATCACAGGAGCTTCTAACAAAGTAGCTGATGCACTCTCCCGTGAGAGCTTCCCAGAATCCAGTAGTTAAAAAGTGTTCTTAAAATGTAGAAGTCTGTTAGTATATACTTAGTGGTATATGTAAAGGTGCATGTGTTGTATTAATCTGTTTATTTTACAGTTCTAGAAGGAAATCGCCGCCAGTGAGCTTCCCCACTGTCTGCAGTTTGGGGAGCGTGTCATAAACAGATAGCTAAGGGTTAATGTCTCTTACACCTAGAAAGAAGTTCCTGAAACACCTGACCAGAGGACCAATCAGGAAACCAGACTTTTTCAGATCTGGGTGGAGGGAAGTTTGTGTGTGAGTCCTTTGTTCTTGGGTCTTCTGCCTGTACTCTCTCGGCTATGAGGAGTGATTTTTTCTGTCTCCTGCTTTCTAATCTTCTGTTTCCAAGTTGTGAGTTCAAAGATGGTTTGTTGTTTTGTATTTACATGTCTATAGTTGCTGGAGTGCTTTGAATTGTATTCTTTTTGAATAAAGCTGTTTATTCAATATTCTTTTAAGCAAATGACCTTGTATTTGTCACCTTAATACAGAGAGACCATTTTTATGTATTTTTCTTTCTTTTTATATAAAGCTTTCTTTTAAGACCTGTTGGAGTTTTTCTTTAGTGGGGAACTCCAGGGAATTGAGTCTGCAGCTCACCAGGGAACTGGTGGGAGGAAGAAGTCAGGGGGAAATCTGTGTGTGTTAGATTTACTAGCCTGACTTTGCATTCCCTCTGGGTGAAGAGGGAAGTGCTTGTGTTTCCAGGACTGGAAAAAGAGAGGGTGGACTCCCTCTGTTTAGATTCACGGAGTTTGCTTCTGTGTATCTCTCCAGGAACACCTGGAGGGGTGAAGGGAAAAGGTTTATTTCCCTTTGTTGTGAGACTCAAGGGATTTGGGTCTTGGGGTCCCCAGGGAAGGTTTTGGGAGGGACCAGAGTGCCCCAGAACACTCTAATTTTTTGGGTGGTGGCAGCTTTACCAGGTCCACGCTGGTAACTAAGCTTGGAGGTTTTCATGCTAACCCCCATATTTTGGACACTAAGGTCCAAATCTGGGACTAGGTTATGATAACTTACACTTTGGACATGTATAGTGCCTTTCATTTGAAGATCACAAAACTCTTTATAAGTACATGTACACACATTTAGGGTATGCCTACCATGGAATTGGAAGTGTGGTTTGCAGTTCATGCAGGCATACCTGAGCTAGCTATAATTTAGCTAGCACTTCTGAAAATAGTGGCAAAGATGCAGCAGCACAGGCTGCACAGACCTGCCCAGAATCCTGGGTACCTATTGGTGTTGCTAGCCCATGCCAACATCTATGCCACTGCATCTTCCCCCTGTTATTGGTATTTGTGCTAGCTATTAAAGCTATCTTTAAGCATGTCTATCCAAGTTGCAATCTGTCCTCTGATTATAATGTAGAGGTACTCAAACATGCACACAGTAAATTGAGACACAAAACAATTAAGTGACATGATCAATGGCAGAGTATGGAGTAGAACCTAGGGCTCATTGCTCCCACTTTATGTTTTAACTCCAAGATAACAGTCCAAAACCATTTTAACCAGTCTGAGTTTAGCATGTGCATTTCCCTTTTTAATATGTCTGTGACATTTAATAAAGTAAACAAAAGCAGAAGCCACTTCAGGGTGCAGGTACAATGATGTTGGGCACATTACTAATAGACAGACAGGATACTGCTTACTCTTAGCCCAGTGAGAAACTAATTCTCATCAGACAGGGAGAAAATAGAGGGAGTGAACCAGACAAGAAAGTGAATTACACTCAGATAACAGTAAAGAGGAGTAGATTTCTCTCATACGTGCCCAAGTGGTGGTGCATCTCTTCTCTGCTTTTTGCCATTGGTTGCCATGGGTGTATTAGTCTGCTAGACAAACACCTTTCTCTGCAGCCAGCCTAGTGGCTGAGTCAGCTTCTCCCATAGGAGATATAATGTTGCAGTTTATACATTGTGGGAATGAGCCAACAGGAAATGATTTAAAATGACCTATTAAAATCAGCATTGCCCCACCCGAGTTGTAAACACCTGAACTCACCAACACAGTGGTCCTACTCCCAGAGTTCTGAGACGGTTCCCCCATTACTAGTTCCCAGCAAAACACTGTTTTCCCACTCAACTTGCACGGAGAGTAAATCTTATAATGCTGACTGAGCTCAGCAGCTCTGAAGTGTGCTTTGAGGTTCATCGCCAGAGAAAGCTCAGCGGGCTGGTAATGGGTTTCTGAGCCATTTAACTCTACATCACCAGCTGAAAACGGATTCAAGCCGGTAGTCACCAAGAGCTGTTGCTATCTGTTCTTCAGTGGCCTTTGTGAAATGAGTCCAGCCCCTAGTGGTTATTAGGAACTCTGTGTAAAGATACAGACAGAGAGCACTTCTGTAACATCATCCACAGCACAGTTGGTGCTAACTGTACCCTTTGTTGCAGCAGACTCTGACTAAATTAACCTCCCACTCTTAATAGAGTCCCTCCAGCTCAGGCTAGTGGCTGATTGGCAGGGTATCATGGGGAAGTTTGTGCTGTCCCTTTTCTATGGATAGAGAATTTCAGTCTCCAGGTCTGCCCAACCATCACCCCATGTCGCTGTTTTGTCATTCTTGCCCCCTATATTTAGTAGTTTCCTCATCCTGTGGCCCATGCCTCCTCCAAGGGAGGTGGGCCTTTTGTTCCTGAAGGCTCACACCCGCCTTTCGCAGAAGACAGACAGATTGCACCCTAGCCCTGTTTTTTCATTCTTTGTCTCTCTATTCAGTTAAGTTCTGAGGCTCTGCCTGCATTTGTGAAGGGGGTTTCTGTTGTTCTGGTGGGCTTTGCCCACCATTCCCAGGATTTAAATAGGCTGACAGTTTTCACAAGTAATCAATCCACTTCAGAGGCACTGACTTCCACAATTCCCAGGTGGTTCTTGACCCCCAGTCCACTCCAGGCCCCACTCCACCCTTTCCCCCAAATTCCCATCCTTACCCTGCATCTTCCCACCCTGCCCCATTCGGCTCCCTCCACTGCCTTTTTTTGCTCCCACTCCTCCCCCCTCCAGCGCCTCCTGAATGCTGCTGAACAGTTGATTGGTTCCCAGTGGGCAGGAGGCACTGGGAGGGAAAGGGAGGAGCTGATTGGCAGGACCTGCCAGCGTGCAGAAAGCACTTGGGGGGAAGGGTAGGAGCTAATCAATGGGGCTACCAGTGAGGGCCGAGCACCCACTCTGTTTTTCCTGTGGGTGCTCCAGCCCCGGAGCACCATGGAGTTGGTGCCCATGATCCTCTTCACAATGTTTTTTAAAGGTTAAGCTGCTGAGCAGCTGAACAGCAAACACCAGAGGGAGAACCACAGTTTGTGAGAGCTCCAAATTCCTTAGAAATATATGTGGAGCCACCATGTCAAAGCAAGAGCCTTTTGACAAAACTCACCAGTGAGACTGAAATGGTGTATATTCCTCAAGCAACTTTTTCACAATTACATGCCAAAAATGGGGTCTGCCTAAGGAATCAGCCCAGCCCCAGCTCCCAAGAATCTAGCACATGAACATCAAGACAAGAGGTCAAAGCTAGTCTGAACAAGAGAAAAAAAAATGGTGGTATATTCTGTTTACTTGCAATACACTACTCAGTCACTAGCTGTTTCGCTGTGCTGTACAGAGTTCCAGACAGGGTGTGGTACCTGGTCAACAAACCAGAAAAATCTGGAGTTCATGTGTGGAAATCCCTTTCTTTGTGCCTGTATTTCTATGTTTTTCTTTATTAAATGCCTTCTGTTTAAGAAGGGCCATAGATTCCATGTATCACAAGTGGCATTTTATTGTAATCTGTGTTATCGTAGCACCTCCAAGCCCCAGTCACATACCATTGTGCTAAGTGCAAACAGAACAGACAGTTCCTGCCCCAGAGGGTTTACAGTCTAATGTATATGGCAAGAGACCATAGATGGGAGAGTACAAGGAAACAATTAGGCGACATCATCTAAATAAACAAGTGTAACCAGGCTGCCTAAGCAGTCCCCTCCTGTGGCCCACCTTGGGGCAGCTCACCCTGCTGCAGGTCCCCAACAGTTAAGTATTGCTCCTCGCAGGTCCATTGCTATGGTGCTTGCCTATGGCACACTTGAGTCCATCCTGATCATCTAGTCTGACATCCTGTACGTGGCAGGCCAGAGAACCTCACCCACCCACACTTGCAATGGGCCCATAATCTCTGACTGGCTGAATGGCTGAAGTCCTCAGATCATGATTTAAGGACCTCTTCTGGGGTATTAGGGTCTAGCATGAAAGGAAAACCAGTGAACTCAAAATCAGGCTAGTCTTGGGATTCATTGGCAGACCTCACCCTTCTGCACAGAGCTTGTCTCAGTTAGTCCTTTTCTTATCAGTCTTCCTGAGTCTAGTTGTCCCATTCAGTGGGAGGCTTGTCCAGGGAGCAGTGTCTCAGGATCTTGGCTGAACCAGGCTTCTTTCATCAAGGACGAAGCAGAGCTGTGCACTCCTCCCTGTTCAGCCCTGAGCTGAGCTAGGTCTCCTCCTTTTAATGCCCCTCTCCATGCCTGATGCGTATTGCATATGTAGCAGAGTTGGGCCAACAGACGCTCCTTAATCCTCTGGTTGCTAGAGTGAGCCTGATGCCTCATTAATCCCCTTGCTGCCTATGTGGGGCCTATGTGCCCCATCACAGCAAGAGAGACACAGGGAAGGGATAAAACAAACAAGCAGAGTGAATAATGTGGCAAATGTCATGTTAGTGCCATGATTATTAATTTTTTTGGGCTGTATTTCCCTAGGAGGGGATCAGCTACATAGAAAGGGAAGGAGGGTGAGAGAGACAGGGAAGGGGAGGGATGGGCAAGAGGGGCCGGTCACTAGTGTGGAGTGAAGCTGAGGTGAAGAGACTGTGAGGGAGAGGGAGGGGGACAAAGGAGGAGGGTTGGAGCAAACAGCCAAATCAGCACAGGGCCTCTACCTATTATCCCAAGGGAGCCAGATGGTAAAATGATCAACAGTGAAATAAATGTGGTAAATTAAATAATCATCATTATGTTGTAGTGAGATGGATGGGGGCATTCAACACCTTTTTAAATAGCTATAATTTCATCTGTCTGCAGACTTGGGAAGATGGGAGGGCACTGATTATTCTTTGGAAGGTTTCCTTCCTCCCCAACTTGAGACCTGATTCTCAGTTATACTAAGGCTTTGGAATCGCTCCCTGCAGAAATATGGTTAAGCATGAATCTGGCCACAAAAAAGGTGCAAGACACACCTCTGTGCCTTTCCAATTTACTAAGGCTCTTCTACACTACAGTTTATGTCGGCATAACTTATGTTGCTCAGGTGTGTGAATAAACCGCCCCCCTGAGTGACATAAGTTACAGTGACATAGTGCTGTCCACACTAGTGCTTATGTCGGCGAGAGAGCTTCTCCCGCCACATAGCTACTGCCTCTCATGGAGGTGGTTTTATTATGCTGACCAGATGTATTGCAGCTCCAGCGCTTTATCTGTAGACGAGCCCTATGTTTGCTTCCCAGCTGACTGGTAAAGCTCTGCTACGGGTAGCAGAAGAGTGCTATGTTCAGCCTCTCGTTGAGATCTTCAATTAATATTTCACTATAGGTTTTGTGAGGTGCCCAGATACTATGGTGATGGATTAAAAAAATAATAATTTTTTCAAAAACTGATACTGTCACCAGGACCACCAAATATTAATCAATCCCAAGCCATATGCCAAAGCTCAAAGCAGATTGCCTCCTTGGTGCTACTGCTTTATTTAAGAAAATCTATCACACTATATGTTGTTTAAAACTCATGACTAGGTGATAGAAGACCTGTCTTCCATTTCTAGTTCTGCCACTGACTTTCTGTGTGATCTTGGGAAAGTAATTTAATCCATCTGTGCCTCAGTTTATCCATCAATAAAATGGGGATAAAAAGACTTCCTACTTCATAAGGGAATTGTGAGGCTGAATTCACTGATGTTTTCAAAGAGCTTTGAAATCTTGGAATAGAAAATGCTATGGAAGAGTAAAGCATTACTGTGTTATTGCCTGTGAATAGGAATCCTTCCAACACAAAGACACAGTATAGTGACGGTGAGTACTTTCACTTTCATTTCTATTGAAGAAAAACAAGTCCTTTCAGAGGAATAAAGCTTGTGGTGAATTTGGGATCTTTAAAAAAATGCTATATTTGCGGTATCTGTGTGCAAAGTAAAAACCTGAAAATATCTTTAAATGGTGAAACCAAAACTCAACAACTTTTTTTCATGCTATGATCACTCAAAAACAGCTGATGGGATTTCACAAAACTTTCCAGAATCAATTTACCTTTGAGCTGAGAATACGCATGAGAAATTTCATTCCAAAGGGCTTTATTTGGGGGGAAATTTTATAAGTGCATGAATATAAGAGCTCAGGATAGAAACGCTTTTACAACCATAATTATAACATCACACAACTTCATTATGTAACATGACAGGGAATTATGACTTGCCTAGTGTACAAGCTGCAATGAGTTATAACTGTAGCCATTAACATGCAAATCTCTTGCAGCGTCCATGAGTGTATCCTTCTCCCAGGCAAAAAGAAACTAGTCTCAGATTTCTGTAGCCATAGTTCTCACACTCCTTATTACATAGTCCCAGCCTGGGGGCTATCCAAAATGATAGTGCTGGTGAGTGCTATGAGGTACAGATGATTCAGGAACATCCCATCCTTCCAGAGATGTTTTTATACACATTTGACTCCCAAGCCATATTTTCAAATGTGGACCCAATGAATATGCCACTAAAAACACCCATGCACCCTTTGTACCAGCACAAATCCTGCACTTGTGGACATACCTCCATCTGTACGTGACGGTATACCCCACAGACAGATTTTTGCAGGCACTTTGTATAATAATAGTTAGCCCTTTGGTAGTGCTTTTTAGCTAAGGTTCTCAACATGCTTTACAAATATGAGCTCTCAGGCTCTTCACTTCCCTGTGAGGCAGGTAAGTGATGTTATCATCATTTTACAGACAAGAAAGTAAGCCCTGACCAGTTTAACCAGACAACTTTGAAAATGTTGGCTCCAAGTTATGCCCCTACATCCAGAATCAAGCACCCAAACAAGTGGCCTGTTTTTTCAGAGTTTCTGAGCACCCTTGGCTCTCACTGGAGATCATGACAGCTGCAGATTTGGGGGTCAGGTCCCTCTACTTCCTTTATTTAGGTGCCTAAATAGCAATCTTGGGGCCTTGCTGGGGGGCAAAATTTGAAAATTCTGGTCCAGATTGTTTGCTGAAATTAACACAATGGGTCTGATTTTTTTTCTTGCGTTGCCCTTGCTGCCGTCATTAACACCTGCACAAAGTGGGGATAAAATGCTACAGAATCAGAATGATAGCTCATGACATCCACTTTGCACAGTATGCATTTAGGCCATGGAGAATGAGAGCTAGCACCTCTCTTGAAGAGGCAGGTGTAGAAACCACAACTTCTGAGATATGTCACCAGTCTTCGGAAAGATTGTCTTACATCCCCTAGATCTAGTGGCTACTGCAGCAGATTTAGCCACTCTTTCAGAAGCTGTGAAAACTGGATGGGCCCAGCTCTAGCAGGGAAGGAAGCAAGAAGCACAAAAGCTGGTGCTGAGGGAAGGGACTTAGAGACTTGCTGTCCATCTAAATATGTATTTCTAGAGCACCCATCAGCATACCGTCTAGGCACCTGAGATCCAACTAAGGGTAGAGGACAGGCGCTAACACAGAGACTCGCACCGAAAATTAGCCTGATTCTCAGTTACACTAAGGTGACTTTACACCATTCTAACAGTGTAAAGAGGTATTAAAGTGGATGTAAATGACACCTACTATAAAAGGGGTCTTGGTGTAATTGAGACAGGCTCTAGTAAAAGGATTATGCACTCTAGGGGGCAGTTCGAGCATAAGAGTTTGGCTCACAGAAGAAGAACATGAAGAAAGATGAAGATAGTTAAATTCTTGTTTAAATTGTTGGGATGGCAGGGTAGGTGATGATTATTATATATTATTTGTATTACCATAGCATATACATCTCTAGTTGGGAAGATGAATGGGTACAGCATCTCAATTCTTAGGAACTGGGAGAATGTGGAAATTGAGGAGAGGTCCAGACTGATGTAGACAATAAAGTGCAGTTCTCGTTAGGGAAAGACATGGAAACCAATATGGAGTATCATTCATAAGAACAGTCATACTGGGTCAGACCAAAGGTCCATCCAGCCCAGTATCCTGTCTGCCAACAGTGGCCAATGCCAGGTGCCCCAGAGGGAGTGAACCTAACAGGTAATGATCAAGTGATCTCTCTCCTGCCATCCATCTCCATCCTCTGACAAACAGAGGCTAGGGACACCATTTCTTACCCATTCTGGCTAATCTGCTTTGGTTTGTAAGTTACAAAGGACGCATTTACTGACAAAAACCATCAGCTCTGGGGAAGATTTGTTTTATTTTATTCTGAGATCACAATTCATCATCTTAGCTGGACGATCAGGAAATCACCATAGCCATGCTTAGGCTTATGATTATACGCTGAACAAAACCCATTCTTCTACTCATACCGACTGGCACTGAATAATGAGGAGCCCAGCGGGGTTGCACCATAGGTCTCTGTATATGGAGGCAGAGGCCGCGTGGTGGGCTAGCAGGAGCATGGAGGAGCTCTTAAGGGATACACTGAGGATGGAGGAGCCTGAGGAGAGCTGCTTTTCCATCTGGAAAAAAACAGAGACGGCTACACTCCATGCTGGTGCTGTGGGTGAGACCTCCTAAAGGCAGGGGTGGCCAACCTGTGGCTCCAGAGCCACATGTGGCTCTTCAGAGGTTAATATGCAGCTCCTCGTATAGGCACTGACTCCAGGGCTGGAGCTACAGATGCTAACTTTCCAATGTGCCAGGGGGTACTCACTGCTCAACCCCTGGCTCTGCTCCAGGCCCTGCCCCCACTCTAATCCTTCCCCTGAGCCTGCCATGCCCTCACTCCTCCCCGTCCCCCATATAGCGTCCTGCGTATGCAGAACAGCTGATGGTAGGAGGCACTGATCTGCGGGGCTGCTAGAGGGTGGGAGCTGATTTATTACTGTGGCTCTATGGCAATGTACATTGGTAAATTCTGGCTGCTTATCAGGCTCAGGTTGGCCACCGCTTCCCTAAAGGGGACTTTACCACAGGCTGGCCCTCAGTTCAGAGGCATACAACTGTCCCCGTGATGTTAAGCAGAAATCAAGGGCTCATTCGCTGTTTGGCATTTGGACTGTCAGCCTTGTAATGTTCCTTCCTGTGAGCAGGTGGGGGAGTTCACAGGCCATGTGTTCTCCTTTGCCCCTTCTGAGGGAAGGGAGCTCCCAAGTGGCTTTGGACTGCCTCCTGCTTACCGTGTGCTGAGGCGGAGTCTCTAAAACTAAACAATAAAATACCAAAGGCCACTGACCTACAAAAGCTGCCAAACAAACCAGGATGGGCTGGAGGGAAGAGCACAGGGAAGAGGGAATGTTTTTGTCCCCATGCCTATTTACTCTGCCTGTCAGCTGACCTTGTTTTTCTAAGCTGCCCCTCATTCATGGTCATGGTGCAGCTGTGCAGACTTGCTGCCTCTTTCTGCGTGAAAATGGTACCACTCAATGCAAAGGCCCTCGGCATCCCCATTCCTCTCCCCAAGAATCACATGGGTTTGTCTTGCCCCTTCAGCCCCAGTGTCTCATCTCTCTTTCCATGCACCTGCTGTTTTTGTGGTTCTCCCAAGCTTTTCATCCCCCTCCACTACCTCCTCCTCCATTCTTGTGAGTTTTAACAACAGACCAAGAAAAACACTTATATTTTATTCTTAACATGCTTTCATTCCCCAAACTCGTTGTGTCTCACCCTGCATGCTTCCAAACATTTCAGGATCCCCTTGTCCACAGAAAGCACTGCTGACAAAGAAGCATGTGCTTCCATCTCATTCATCCTATTGGCTGATTTTAGTATCAACACTGTAAAAGCAGCAAAGAGTCCTGTGGCACCTTATAGACTAACAGATGTATTGGAGCATGAGCTTTCTTGGGTGAATACCCACTTCGTCGGGTATCAACACCCTATGCCACAACATCCACAAGGACTGCTTTTGCTCACCCTGGGGAATGTTGCAGCATTGGATATGATCCGTTTCTGGAATCCCCCTGGCCCAAGGCATCGTGATGACTCAGCCGCACCTTTGTCCTCTTTAGCAGTGGGTAAATTACTCCAGATTATTATACAGTAAACTCCCAGAACCTTTGCCTATTTCTAGTTCCAGAGCTGAACTAAGTGTTTTTGGTGGTTCTGAAATGTTCATAAAAGGTTTTGTTCACTTCAGGATCCTGGCTGGGATAGGAGAACTTGTGAGGCAATGAAGCAGATGATAGTATTTTTATATAATGAGCTCTGGCTGAGTGCTCAGAGCTGTACAAACATAGTGGGAGCAGGATTGGGTTCATGGGTCTGATACTGTAGAACAGGGACAGACTAAACTGCTCTAGTTTGTCATCTTGTGCCTCATATTGGCTAGAGTTGAGAAGGGATCTTGCACCGGTCATTATGCAAAGGGTTCACAAAAACTGTTTGGTGCATATATTATATGTTTGTACAGTGCCTTGCATGATCAGGCCCTGATCTGGCTGAAGTATCTAGGCAGTACTGCAATATATATATTTAATAACTATAAAGAAGGGTGTTCTAAGAAGGCATCCACAACCTCCTGAGAGAGCCTGTTGTTGCATGAATTTCAGATTTAAGGGATTAAATTTATCCCTGAGGTAACTCCATTGACTTCAGTAGAGTTACCCTAAGGACAGATTTGGCACCTGAAGGCACTCTGAGAGGTAGGTTACTTTTTAGAAACCTGCGTAGATACAATGTTTGGATCTTCATCCAAACCCTGTGAGGCTTGTTCATCACTAGCCCTTTCCATTGCATAGAGAGGGACATTGCTTATGTAACAGCTACACCTGCTCAGTCCTCCACTCAGGCAGGCCAGGGGTCAGACTTCATTACCAGCATGGCTTAAGTTTAAGAATCTTCAGGATCTGTTTCCTCTTACTTGAGTAATTTACAGCATGGCAAGTGACCTTTACAGGCACTGGAGGGAAAGTTCACTGTACCTGAGGGAAAGTTCACGGTACCATTTGTGTTGAGTCATTAACTTTTTCCTCCTCTAATATTGGTCCTGGTAGTAGCAGGAGTTATGCTAATCTTACCCATGAGTGAGGCCACGGATTATTCAAACTGTTGCTTGGCAGCACAGAGTAAACATAACATCTTGTTTTCATGTACAGTAGCACTCTCATCACAAAGTACTTTATAAACTAATCTTCAAGCTTGACACAGGATATTCACTCCATCCACCCCTAGGGTTAAGTGGAGTGGCTGTTTAACAGCACACAGTAGCCTTATACAACATTTAAGGACTGGAAGTCAAGAGTCTGTTTTCCAGCAGAAACTGCAGAGGCAGTTTAGGTAGGAGAACATAATTACCCCTGTTGCACTTTGGCCAGAACAGCAGGGCCAGATCCCCAAGTCATGTAAATTCGCAAAACTCCATTGATTTGAGTAGTGCTATGCTAATTTACACCAGCTGAGGGTTTGGCCCAATATAACTTCCAAAGAATGCTATGGATTCTATGATGCCCACAAATGATCAGAAGTCCCACCTACTGTAACATTAAACACCACTCCCTCCTGCAGTTAGGTATCCTCGAGGATCTCCCATCACATTACAGTGCCAGAACACCTCCACTTAGTATGTGGGAGGTGACAAAACAAGAAGAGAATGTTACTGCATTGATACCTAGCAAAAGATGTATTGGGGTAATGCAGCACTGTCAATTTCCATGCAATGTCAGGACACAGAGGGCCAGATTCTCTGCTGCACAGCGATCCACTCAATGAGGGAGCCCATGTGCACAGTGTATAAAAGGTGAAATACATCTAACAGTATTTCTCTATATATTTCAATATATCTAACAGTGGGAATGAAAGAGAGCATTTGGTTAGAAGGAGAGGGAACATGGTCAGATGGGGTCTCTGAATGTGGCATTTGGGGGAGATCAGGTATCCAGTGATCCCTCTTCATGCACATTGTTTCAGGGAGAATTACAGACAGTCAGCAGGATTAATTCAGTATTTAGTGTGTTCTGCATATAATCGGAGAATACCCATTAATATCTTCCACTCTCGTATATATTTGCACATTTGTAACCCTATTGTGGTCCTGTGCTTCTGAATGAGTAACGTGGATAAGACTCCTCAATAATATTCATTAAAATATTGATACCTTTCTCTCACCAAACCTCCCTGAGGTGGAGCACCTGGGACCAAATTAATGCTTGTTAAAGGCCTCTAATTTTAGTGGAGTTACGCCATGGATGAATCTGGCCCCTAATCTGTGTGTGTATATGAACACATCACACTCCACAATGCTCTCAGTTTCTAGATCTCCTTTAGCACTGGTTCAATTTTTTCAAGACCCCTCCTCCCCCCCAAAAAATACTGTGCTTGAAAAATTTCCATTGTGCCCCTTCCATTCTAAGTAAAGCTGCTGTCCACACCCAGGGAGAGGAATAGAGGGGGAGCAGGAGGAATCTGTAGGAGTGAGGAGAAATATCACAACGTTATTCGAGAACAAAGATCAAATTAGTACTGCTGTAAAAAAATCCCATTCTCCACAGCGATGTGCTAGCACCACGTCTCCAAGCCTTCTAGCATTAGTGTTACAGGCAGCCTGGAGAATAGCCTGGATAGTACTGCGCAGAATCACAGTCTCTATGACTTGGGGAACAGACATAAGATCTTTCCCTTTCCCCAGTCTATCAGATTTCACATCTCTTGTTTTGCTGACTACATTAGAAGAGCTGTGTTTTCACAGTGAATTTTCTCCCTAGCCCTCTACACTCCTCCCATCCTACCCTAGACTTTTCATTATATACAATCTGTTCTTATTCCTAAATTTCACAGTTTGAGTTAATGATATTTAATAGTTAGAGGCTGGGGGCACAGGAGATCTCTTGGGCTCTATTCCTCTCTCTGCTGTTGAATAACTACCGCACACAGTTAGATAAGTCACTTATGTGGCTGAGTTTCTCCATCTGAAAAATAGAGATAATCCTTTCCTACCTTCCAAGGATATTATGAAGCTTACTTACTGTTTGTAAAGCACTTGGAATCTTCACCTGAAAGGATCTGTATGAATGCAGAGTATCATTATTAAAATACAGTATTATAATTCTGCCCGGTGCCCAAATGACATTACTGAAGCCCTCTGGGACAGGAACAGTGCTTGGACTATAATGTCACATTGTCAAACATCTCTACTCTGATATAACGTGATCCAATATAACACGAATTCAGATATAATGTGGAAAAGCAGTGCTCCAGGGAGGCGGGACTACACACTCCAGCAGATCAAAGCAAGTTCGATATAATGCGGTTTCACCTATAACACGGTAAGATTTTTTGGCTCTCAAGGACACCGTTATATTGGGATAGAGGTGTTTTTCTTGGAAATTGCTAAATGAGGGTAAAAGTCTCTGCAGCATTAGAAAGCACAAATTGGCTACTCCTGCAGAAGAAGCAGACAACTATGTACCCAGACAGAGAACTTGTAATCACGACGCTGCCTGAGGTCAAAACTTGAAGCCACAAAAACAAGAATAAACAGAAGTCTCATCCAGTTGTGAACAAACCCACTACATTCCTTCATCAGGCACAGTGTGAAAGTGAGATGTGGGTGAGAGAATTTATGATTTATGTGGGACTTTCCATTCGTTTTGTGAATGTTTTAGAAAAGTCCCAGCTGCCACTCATTAAGTCATGCAAATTCTATTAATCTGCCTCCTTAAAATCTATTTAATCTAGATCTGGTCAAACTACCAGTTGGGAGTAAATTATGTAATGAATTTAACTCTTTTTTTTTCTGGTTACAAATTGTTTATGAATCCATTCTGATTTCTGGAAATGTACTTGATATTCGTAAGTAATCACTCAATCGTTTATGCAAGCAAATTTCAGCCTATGGGGTGCTCTCAAACTACTCACTTCATGTGTTCGTTCTTTCTTATTTATACTGTGTGATCGATCACTTAGATTGCAAGGTATCATTTCTGCCCCATGCACTGGATGACTGGAACTTTTTAAGAAGAACAGCTATGTAAAAAACTGGCAAAAGTGAACAGAGAACGGTCATCTTCAAATATCATTGTTCACACAGGAATATGAACAACATTCATTCTGTGAGCACCCGTTTGAACTCAAACCCATTCACACAGATATCTATGGATAGCAAACAATAAGGTGGCAACTATGATCTCACTGAATGGCCAATCAGAATTGGAGCATACATTCACTGATATTATCTTGTGGTATTCAACTAACTCTAATACATTTCACCAATCTCTTAATTTCTAAAGGACTCATCACCATGGTATCAAACACCAACTCTGAGGCAGGATGGGCTGCCTGGTGATGGGTTTTGTTTTGTTTATGTCAATATCCCAAATGCTGCTTCAGCTCCCAGTTATCTCAGCTTGGAATTTGCCATAACAGATCAGAAAACTGGTCCACCTAGTCTGACTTCCTGTCAACAGCCAATACCAAATATTTTATTGAGAAAAATGAAGCTTCCATTGCTGGCAAAATCTGAAAGCCATAAATAGAGATGTTTGGGGTGAAAAATACAGATACACCTTTGAATTCGGGTTATAGTTTTATCTGTTTACTCAGGTTTTGGCTGGATGGGAGGGATTTAATTCTAGCTTGATATAGAGCACTTTTCATGTTGACAATGTCTCATTTTAGGATCTGTGTGTAGTATGATATTTTGTACGTGTGCCTAGAAGTGGGAGTTGAAAAATAAACGCCATAGAAGTGCTCTGGACTTGGGAGAGTTTTGGGGGCAAAGAAGGTGGGAAATGCTAGCTACTTTGCTGTTAGGAAATCAGCTGTGGCTCCTACACTGGGACAGTTGGCAGGTATCCTTTTCAATGTACCTCAGCAATTATATAGTGTTGTTTGGTGGCAGAAGGGCTAATCTTCCTGATGTCCATATACCACTAGCTGAGATCTGAAAGTGCCTCATGTAGCTTCCATAACTCCAAATGTTATTATTGGTCATAAAATTATCCTGTCCCCTATTTAGTGCCAGCTATAATATTTAACTCTCTGACCTGCTCCAGGACACACTGAATTCCACAGGCTGACTACATGCTGAGAGAAAAAGTATTTATTTTTATTCTGTTAACTTCATCTAGTGAGCTCTTGTTCCCGTGTTATGGAACAGGCTAAAAAAAGAGGAGACTAATCAGTTCTCACTAGAGCCTTCATAATCTTAAATACCTCCTCCATTGCAGGCTAAAGGATCATAAGTTTTGAATTCTTTTCTCAAATGGAAAGCCTCTAAATGTGAGTCACTATGAAAATTCTAGTTGGCAGTGAGCAGCCATTTAGGCATAGAATGCCTACAAAATAAAACCAAATGAAAACAATATAAATGTACGTTAGAATTCTTGGCTACTACTGTAATAGCATACAGTAGTTCTTTCAGATAAAGAGTCATGCGGCAGCTGTGGGATTGCCCCAGAGCGTGCCGTGCTTATACCTGCAGGGGTCTCCAGGGCTGTAGCTGTTGGACTTCAGAGTGGACACCTGCATTTTATTAGCCAGAACAAAGAACCAAGGGGTACTGTCAAAAGTGCCTTTAATTAAAGAGTGTATACACTATCTTTCCCTCTTCTTTTTTTTCTCTCTTTCATCTCCTGCTTCTTTTGCTCTGCCTTTAAGGCTATTTTACACTCTGGCCGTCCAAGGACCCCTCTACTTCCTCACCTACATGATCCATAATGCTCTCTTTCCTTTGCCAGTATCATCCAGGAGGTTTCCTAGTGACAAGTATGCAGGAACCTATGAATATTTGCCTAAGTTTTGTGAAGTCTGGTTTAGCAAAATCCCCATGAGGTGCCATTAGGAGAATCTCAGGAAAACATTCTGTCTTGTGGGATTTTGCAGAGAAGCGGATGATATCCTGTCCTTGCCTGGTTCAGAAACAAACATGTTAATTTTAGTTTTGAAATTCAAACTATCTCTCTCTTCTCAGTTGCTCACATACTATCTCCCTTGACTGAAGCGATCCTTAACAGCTCTTCAGTCACACTAGAGATGGACCCAAGCTGCAAGGTTCAAATCTAAATGCAGAGCTAAACTTTTCTGAATGTCAGGAGTATCTGGATCCAGGGGGTTGTTTTGTCCTGTTATGGAGGCTGGGTTCATGCACAAAACTCAGATACAAATCTGAATTTTTCCCAAGTGTGGTAGATTCAGATGCAGGGGTTTTGGCTTGTCTTTAGTTTATGTTTCTTGACCTGTTTCCCTTTACAATTATTCTGGTTTGTATACCTCTCTGCCTTCACCCTTTCTACCTTGTTTTGGAAAAGATCACCCCTCTCTCTTTCCTGATCAAACAGAAGCATCTATAGCAGTATCCAGCTTCACCACTTGGCAAAGCTACCTTTGAATACGGCTCTTTTTTCCTCATATTGTATCTGAGGACATCCATTCCAGCCCTTTAAGAGCTTGCACTGCATCTCATTCCACTGCTGAAGTGACCTTGTGAATCTGCCTGCATCAGGCCCCTGCCCCAGCCAGTTACTCTTTGTTCTGCCATTCCCTCTTATCAAATTTTGGGATTGTGGGAATGAGTCCTCTTCATTACTCCTTTGATGATTTCCATAACAACAGGCCAATTCTTTGCATTATAGTCTCTAGAGAGTTTGACCTAGATCTAAACTTCCCTAAGGTTTTTCTCTGTTCAGTTCTAAGAATTTGGCTTAGGCCACTCTAAAGGTGGAGGCCAACTACAAAGTTTGGATACTGGTTCAAACTTCCCCAAATCTGGGAGTTAGGGTGACCAGATGCCCCGATTTTATAGGGACAGTCCCGATTTTTGGGTCTTTTTCTTATATAGGCTCCTATTACCCCCCACCCCATCCTGATTTTTCACATTTGCTGTCTGGTCACCCTACTGGGAGTTGAGTCTAGGACTATGTTTGGAGTAGTTCTAGAGAAGGGGCCAGCTGCCAGGTGCAGATGTGAATCTGAACTTTCCCAAATTTGGCAAATGTTTCTGATCAGGGGGTTTGATTTCAATCTCTAATAACTTCTTTCCAAACCCTTGGAGAGTTGCCCTTTTCTAAAAGACATACTGAGTCCAAAGAAACACCCTTCTTACAAAACAAACACCTGCAAAAAGAAACACATAGGACTGAAGGAGCTTTACCAGTACGTTTTGTTTCTCTATCAACCCTACACAGGAAAGCCCGGCTTGTGCTCTCTCTCAGCATTTGCTATATGTATTTCTTTTCCTCCTCTCTAGACTGGGAGCACTTTCTGCCAAACACAGAAGGGCTTTGTGAGGAGGGGAACAGCTCAAACTCTTACAGCTAGTAAAATACGCACTGCTTCCCTCTCAGACCTGGACGCTAACCACCTCTGGTGTTTCACTCTCTCCACAAAAATAGTTCTTTCTAGTAAGATTCTGCAGTTCTTCTTTCATCTTGTCTCCTTCCCAATAAGGAGCTAATAAGCCCTTTCATTAGCAGCGTGTTGAGATGAACCTGCAATCAGCTTCCCTCCAAAGGGGGCTGAAAATTTCAGCAAAGATGTTTCAGAACAGTTCCAACACAGAGGAGTAAATGACAGGAATTGATACTGCTTCCCTCTACCCTCCCACTTCCCTCTTGGTAATTCCCCAAGATGGACTCACTTGAAGGTTGATGATTTCCCCTTCTGATGCCATTCTTTTGCCCTTAGGTCTCTTCCGCAGTCTTCTACAGACTGCACAGTAGCTTGGGACTCTGCAGTCCCAGGGACTCTATATCGCTTCCTCTGGGTATGAGCACAGCTGCTGAAACAGACCTGCTATTCATCTGCCTAATGTGAGACGCCCATCTTGGCACAAGAGTGCAGGGGAAGAAGGGGGTGGCATACAAATTCTTTGTCTTCAAAATGCTGAATGGTCCATGGAATAAACATCCCTCTTAGATTTGCTATGACAGTTTTGTTCACTATGTATCTCCACTAACTCCCTTGGTCCAGCTGAGCCCTGTGAGATCACTCAGGCTGGAATTCTGTGATGCAGCTAGTGTACCATGAGGGTCATGGCACAGATTGTACAGAGCATTTAGCAACAATCCTGAAACCTCTCTGTAGCCACAGAGCCCCTCTGTTCATATCAGGACTACCACATGAAGATGGTTTGAAAACTAGGGGCTGAGAAGGTTTGGGCCAGAAAGTCATGTTCCTTCACTGCTGAACAGCATTACAGCAAAGCTCTAGAGAAGGCTGAGATGGATGCCTAGTTTGACAATTACACTAATGCTTAGCAGTTCTGTGGCATCATTTCAAAGCATTAATGAATTTAGCCTCACAATATCCCTGTGAAGTAGATAATAATATCCCCATTTTAGAGATGGATAAACTGAGGCACAGAGGTACATGTTAGTGACATGCTTAAGGTTCACACAGGAAATCTGTAGCAGAGTCAGGACTAGAACCCAGATCATCTTACTCTCAGTCTTGTGGCTTATCTATATGAACAACTTTCCTCCCATCATGTACCTTGAGAGCCAGGCAATGTAGTTTTTGTGTGAAAGCATGAAAAAGACAAGCAGTTGTCAAAGCTATTGTAATGTACTTCTGAAAAAGTTAAAAAACATTTTTGGTTCTCTTAAAAGGTGACTACTGTCTACATCAGTTTACATAAGAGACTTATCTAACAACCGTTTTTAAAGTCAGCTGTCCATCACATGTAATTATTAGCATGGAAATCAGTGACTGTTACTTTTACCCTGTGATGTACAGGTTGGGGGTCAGAATACAGGCTTCTAAATCCTAATCTACATCAGACGGTCATAACTGCAGCTTCCCATTTGATTTTTTAAATTCTCCGTAAGAAGTTTTGAAAACAACATGCAGTGATTTGCGATTCTTGTTATTTAGAGGGAGGGATTGAAATCTCTTTCTGTATTGCCTACCCGTTTCCCTATAAGCATACTATTACAGAGGCACTAATACAAAGAATTACCTGTTCTAAATTATTTTCCTTAAAGATGTCTATAATATATAGACGCAGTCTGTTAATGAATCATTTATCTGATTCTGACATCCACCACATCTTTCAAACTTACTCCTGAGAGGAGTTCATGTTAAGCTTGTTCTTTGTGAATAGAGTCTGTGAGGAAAGACCCAGGAGTTCATGCCAAAGTTTTGCTGTCCTTAGGTATCTTACCTATATCGTGGTAGGCCGGCAATATCATTCTGTGGTAACAACTGAATGAAGTGTCCAGCTATTATTTTAGAAGACAACCAAAGACTAGTACGGAGCTAATTTCAGACCAGAACACAAGATATATAACAATGTGTCTTTTAAACCAGTTTTCCTCCAGCACTTATCTAAGTGTTATGCTGAAACTTTTGCTTTGCTCTCCGGGGAGATATCCCAAAGAATAATACTCTTAAACTGTGTTTTCAGAATATCCAGAGAAATTAAGCAAGACCTACAGTAACTCCTGTGTCCTCCCAGACAAGCAAAGCTAAATCCAAGATAGCATGAAAGAATCTTTCTGCAGGAGCATATTAGTAATAATGACTCTATGCAGCTTCTCTGAGGGCCTCTGGAGCCAAATGCATTAAAATGATACAACTTCAAACAGCAAAATCTCTCTTGGAGATTATTTTTGTATATCATATTAATAGTAAAGCTATGAGTCTAAACATGCAGGAAAATGGGTCTGTTTCCATTTAACTCTCAGAACTGCCAGGGGAAGATGAAATTCATCAAAGGAAAATCCCACTGTAATAAAAAAGGTTTTCTGATCACTACTTCTGATTGCAAAGAAGAGTAAATATGACTTTTTAAAATGCCTTTAATAATTCTTAGAGAGAAAGGTGGATGAGGTGATAATTTTTTATTGGACCAACTTCTGTTGGTGAAAAAGACAAGCTTTTAAGCTTCACAACCAACATGGCTGAAGGTGTAAATTAGGGCACATAAAATACTGCACAGAGTTTGAATGCACCAGAAAGACAAGAGATTTCCAGAGCTGGTTGTTGGTGTAACTAATGATGATTGAACAGAGTAGAAGAGAATAATTCTTATATACACTTGAGGATGCAAAGGGGAGTTTGGTGGGGAAAGAGTCTCTAAAGAGAAGAGAGCAGTATGAGGTGACTGTGGAGCTATTTGCCATTTGGAGCCAGATTGTACCCAGGTCTTATGCTATGGGGTGAGAGGGTACAGGAGCCTCTTCCCTTTGTTCCCCACCCCTCACACAGGGCCCAGGTACAAAGGGAGCTCTTGCACTTAAGGTGCTAGTACCACTCATGGTGCTAGTACCTGCAACAGGACTGAGTAAGAAGGTGAAGCCATGACCCTGTTCCCTCAGCACTAGCCAGCAGAGACTGCTGGTTGCAGAGAGGAGTCCATGCTGTCTTTAGGGAGGTACAGAAACATTCCCTGGGAGCTCTAAGATGCATCATGATGCTCCAGAGGGACCTTAAATCTTGTGCCTTGACTAAGAGAACAGGTGTGTTTGTAGGGTAGTAGTTCTCAACCTTTTCCATACCGTGACCCCATGTTACAAGAGAAAATATTTTTGAGACTCTCCCTCCAACAGTTTTGGGGAACCTCTGCAATCTTGTCACAAAGAAAAGGAGGATGATCACGACCCATTTGCGGCCCTCTCTGGGGCATTGTAACCCCCAGACTGATAACCCATATTGTAGGGCATACTAGAGAGGTTAAAATTTTCAAAAGTGCCTATGTGATTTTGGAGCCTAAGTCCCAGTTTCAGAATTAATGTAGGCATTTAGGAGCCTATGTTCCACTGACTTTCAATGAGATGTAGGCTTCTAAGGGCTGGTCTATGCTACAAAACCTCATACCCCTGAACAATGTAGTTAACCCAGCCTAAGCCCCTGGTGTAGACACCACTAGGTTGATGGAAGAATTCTTTCGTCAGCCTAGCTACTGCCTCTTGTGGAGGCAGATTTCCTACGTGATGAAAGAACTCTTTCCATTGCTATAGTGAGTGTCTACACTACAGAGCTTACAATGCTGCCACTTCAGCATTTCTAGTGTAGACATAGTCTAAGTGTCTGAATATTAACTTGCAGGATCAGTTCCTCCTGTGGTGGCCATTGGGAATATAGACTGTATTGTATTGACTGGAGGAAAAGAAACTCATGGAGAGTTAGAAGAAAAACAACAGTTCTTATTAAGAGATTGATTCAATTGTTTAACTGAAACTACAGGACCAAGGATATGCACTTTTACCTCGCTATAATGCTGTCCTTGGGAGCCAAAAAATCTTACCGCATTATCGGTGAAACCGTGTTATATTGAACTTGCTTTAATCCACCGGAGTGCACAGCACTGCCCCCCCCCCCAGAGCACTGCTTTACCACGTTATATCAAAATTCGTGTTATATCGGGTGGCATTATATTGAGGTAGCGGGGTATTTGAGTTCAGACCCATTCTGCCGGAAGTCCAGCTAAAAGATATGCTCTAGTTCAAACAAATTAATTCAGGGAAATCATATGGCCTCAGACTAGATGCTCATAGTGGTCTCTTCTGGCCTTATAATCCATAAACTTTCCCTTCAGGATACCGAGTGAAAAGATCCTCAGCCAATGAAAACAAGATAGAGGCACTGTATCAAAAGAATAAACTCTCATTGGCTGATCATACCCTAAGACAGAACACTGGAATTCTACTCACCTACTTGCTCCAGATGAATGTTTTTTTAATAGACAAGTAAAATGTCATTAGCTTGTGCTCCTTAAGCAGTTTCCAAGAGCTGAAGGTTTTACAAATTAACCTGTTCAAGGATATTACATTACAGCACAGGTAGCTTATGAAATGAAATTCTGTAGGGTTCACCTTTCAAAACCCCTTATCTTTAGGCTCTGGACTCAGTTCTCAACCTGGCTAGTAGGGAAGGGTGAGACTATGGGGCAGATTCTCAGTAGGAGTAAATCACTGTAGCTCCAATGAAGCCAATGGGACTATGCCAGTTTACGCTAGCTGAGGATCTAGTCAGACTAGAGATGGATAGTGGTTGTGTGGAAGCAGGGAGGCCCTTGGTCCAGTTTTCCTCTGCGTGCACCTTGTGTAGTCATTCACACCCAGGATGAGTGAGTGTAAAAGGCTAGCAGCATGATTCTGATTTGGTGGCATTTTACAAAGGTGAAAATGGCAATGCAAGGTTCTAGGCAGTGGAGAAAGCAGCTCCTGTATGTGTAGATTGATAGTGGGAGTTCAAGGCTCAGTCTACAATTACAGTGAGGTCTGACTCAGAGTGAATTGCCTGCCCTTTAGAGAAAAACACTACTTCCAGACAGAAGACCCAGGATTGTTACTAGACAAGAAAGAGATTGTTTCTGCAGAATTAAATGTATTTTAATTTTGTGGTGAGGATGGCCAAGGTTGCAAGAGATCAGCTCCCAATTACCAGATAAATCTCTTGTTACTAAATGGCTCCTGAAATTCCCAAGAAAACTTTGCAGTCTTGTTTTGTTTTGATTTTCAGTGAAGGATTCAGAGAAGTGAAACAGTGATCAGTTAGGGGCAGTAGATCTTGGTGAAGCCTCACTTTAAGACTTTGATGCCAAACTGCTTATCATTTTTCCTAGACCATCACCTGCCCTGGAAAATGGGGATTAAGGAAGCCGCTCCAGCCCCTGCCTCATGCTGACATTAGAACCACAGCAGTGTCAGGAGAGGATATCACTCAAAAATAGGCAAAATCTCGTCACCCTGGGTACTTTGAAGAAGAAGTGAGCAAAGCCTTCTGCTTGGATCAAGATAGAGCAATGCAATGCATGCTACTCCACACACTGTACCTTCCATAGGCTGCATATGTACTGGAACTTACAGCTGAATGGTTTCAGCTGGCTCTTACTGATTCCAAATGACAATTAGGATTAGGAACAGAGCAACAAATCTTCTGGGCTACTGGTTTTTGGGGCTATGAGTTAATATGGTTACAGATTCTTCAGTTCAAACTGGGAGACCAGTAGAAGCAAATGGAGACCAGCAGAAATCAATAGAGACCAAATAAAGGATTCTAATCAATCTGATGGAAAATTTTAAAAGGCAAAATACAAATATGTGTCAAGGGAAGGGTGATTGCAATCTACAAGATGCAGTCTTCAGTCTCCGAGCAAGTTGGTATTGTGGTCCCCACTCAGAGATAGGTGCCCTTGTTTAGAAAAGAGAAGGAGATGAAGAAGCTAGGGAGAGAAGGAACCTGTAGATATGAATTATAAGACTAAAGGGACTGTTTCAGTTCTTCCCACACCTGCGATTTAGTATTTTTCTGTGTTTATATTCAACCACAGAGTCTTGTTTTACATACCTATTTCCACCTCCGACACCGGAGAGGGCCCAGCTACTGCTACTTTATAGTTACCAGCAACTCAGCCTTTCAATAGCCATCATAAACCCTCCCCCTGACTCTCCAAATATCCAGAAGAACTTCTCCTTCAGTAGGATCTCTGAATCTAAAAACTCACTATCTTCATATGAATAAAATCATCCTTAGAGTATCTCCATTGACCTTAATGCAGTTGGACCAGTTTACCCCAGATCTGACTTTGACCCTAGTAGTGTTTCCTACCCTGCTGTAACTGGCAGTTCTAAAAGCCATCCTCCAGTGTGAGGATGAGAGAAGGTCAGAAAACTAATCCCATGTGACTTCCTCTTATGCACTCACTTTTTCTTCTTCCAGGAGACTCCTCTGAGTCTGTCTCTTGGGAAATGGTCAGAACAGTGACCTACCTCTCTGTGTTCCTGTTTGCACTCTCTCCTCCCAGTGTTCTCACATAAAACCTCTTCTCTCCAAATCTCCACCTCTGAACACTGTGAATTCTCATGGAATTCCTTCCATGGCAAAAAAAGACTTAACCTAATATAGATTTCATGATTTTGAGGCAGAATGAGGGTCTAAGTTTTGATGTTCATATGGGGTCCCGCAACCATGGGCCATTTGGGGAGCCTAATTCTTCCCTCACAGGATCAAAATAACTCTCACTGGCTTCAGAGGAAGTTATTCCCATCTGCAGGAAGGAAGGCCTCTGGAAAGAACAGATAATTGATTCCCTCTTTCAGACTCTCATGCTTCCTTCCAGTGTGGTCTCCTGATGTGGGTTAGGAAGATGAAAAGCACAGTAAGGAATTAACCCAACAATGAAGTTGTGTGGTGAACCTGAAAAAAAAAAATCATGGACACATCTTTCTTCATTCTCATGTGTAATGTTTACTGAATGTCAGGGTCTGGGTGTCCCCTTCAGCAGCATCAGGAGAATCAACACTCATGCCAGATCAGTGTATCAGGGATCTTGGTTTGCAGTTGGGCAACTGTTCTTGAATGAGGGCTGAGCAATCAGTCAGTAGCTTAGGCTGTCCGGGCTAAGAGTTAGCGCTCACCCAACCTTAAGTACAGGCCTGGGGTAGGGGGACCCAAGCCCACCTTCCTCCACCAGATCACAGTCCAAGTCACTAGAAGCAACAGGTAACCCCATCACAGGCTTAACGTGGAAACATGGGGTCACTGCCTTACGTCCTGGCAACACAACAGGACCAAAGTCTGATTTCCCTGGACTACTTCCTACCGGCATCTAGTGGGGCTCCTCCACGGGACAGCACTTTGCCTTCTCTTCAGGCCAGCTCTCAGGAGTCATCACCCACCACAACCAGTCATGGGCTTCCTGGAAAGGACATCTGGTCTGGCTCTCACTGAGCAGCAGGGCCCTTCTCTTATACTTCCTGCCCCAACCCTGTACTTCCTGTGAGGGGGATGGGGTGGGGTTAGCTGAGTCCAATAGGGTGATTTAACCCCCTCTGCATTGGAATGAGGCCACTCCACCTCATTACACCAGGTTAATGCCCCAGTTAAACATGTAAAAAACTTCAGTCTCCTCTATTCTCTCCCTTACCCTACCTGACAAAAACCCCAGATAAAACACAGAAATAAAAAATCTGATACATCCATCAGCTGTGAAATCTGTAACCAATTAAAGATCCAGGAGCCAGTTACATAAAACTTTTGCCTCAAAACCCAAATGTTTCTTACTGAACTTCTAGTCTTAGGACCAAGGATTCTACTTATTGTTTATCTGATGCCCATTGCACCCAAAGTCAAATAACATGAGACCCCTGGCAATGTGGACATTAAGAGGATATCATGAGGTAAGAGGAGAGTAAAAAGGCAGGGACACAAGTCTTTCTATACATCTGCATCTGGAACACTGCATTTAGTTCTAGACACCTCATTGCCACAAAGATATTGACAAACAGCCGGCGACTCAGCGAAGAATAACAAAAATTTACTGGGGTACTGGAAAGACTAGTTTATGAAGAAACTTCTTAAAAGTTAAGTATGCAGTGCTTGGCTAAATGATGATTAATGGCCTGATCCCAAGCCCCTTGAAGTCAACTTAAAAACTCCTACTGATAACTCTGGGCACTGGATTTAGCCCTGAGTGAAAGGAGCTGGGAGAGAAAAATAATCTGCATATTTTTGTAAACATCAAGGTGGGAGGGGAATTTAGGGAGGTACACGCAGGTATAACTAGGAGCAAAGGAATTAAATTAAAGAAATACTCTGGCTGAATATCAGAAAACCTACCTAACAGTATGATCTATTAGGCTTCGCAACAGATCCCAGCTAGTAAGCATGCAACAACAACAGGGAAAAATCCTACAAAGGGAGATAAGATGGGAAAACTTAATGTGGTTATTGGTATTATTTCTAACTTCTATATTTGTTTGATCCTTTGCCATCAGATTCTGGGCTGAAGACAGAATTCTCAGTCTCGGGGATAAAAAAAGTTTCACTGTGGTGAGCTATAAACATGCTGTCCCTCCTTGATAGGATCTATGTCCCTCAAAATAGGGAACTATAAGGATTTAATTTCTAGAATCTTCAAAAAGTTTCTCCAATACAACTGAGAAATTCCCACCTTTTACAGACAATCTATTTATTAAATTGCCTAGTATTACAAATGCTATGGTAAGGACACTGCATAAAGCCAAGACAAAAAATAAGAAGAGCCGCTACATATAGTATTCAAAAAGTGATGGTATTGAAGTCATTTCACTTAGGGTCTGTCAGTGGAAATACTCTCTTTTGGCTTCAATAGGCTTCAGACAATCAAGTAACTGAATATAAAATGTGTGCTTAACCCGCAGACAAACTTCATTTTTGTGCTGCAAATTACAAATCAAAAACTTATTCTTAATCTTCCTGACAGGTACCTTGCATTTTGCAGTGCTTATGTGAAACCTAGTAAAATGTTTTTGTTTTTGTATTATCAATTCCATAGCATTTATGACATTTGTTGAAGAAACTTTTTGAAGAGCCATGCAATTAAAACTTTGTAGTTCAAGATGTATGAATTTCAGTCCCAACAGTGTCTTTTCTTCTGCTTATTTCTGAGAGCTTAATTCCGAACAAACACAGTTATTGTTGGAATCACTTCTCATTTACACCGGTGTGAGATCTAAATCAGCCCCAGTGTGTGCTCATTTCTCATTTGTTGTCTTGGTTTCTGAGAATGTTTACTACTGTTGAATACAATGCTCCTAAAACAACAAATGTGCTTGTGAGTTGAGTGGATACTCCAAAGTGTCAGACCGGAAGGATTAATTAAATGAAACATGGCCTTTTTCCCCCAGTGGTCCCGTTTCCGATCTAACTCTCACCAGTTTTGCACTCATGTAACAACTCCATTTACTTCAGCAGAGTTATTTCTGATTTACGCTGGGGGAACTGAGGTAATAACAATATATACATATTTCTGTTACAGTAGCACTCAATCAGGATCAGAGACTCATTGTGCTAAGCATTGTACCAACACATAAAAGACAAGTTAAAAGTTAACAATCTAAGAAACTGGCCCAGGGTTCTCTACATATACAAATTAATGCAAATTTTGTACAGTAAATTCTGGACTTCAGTTGCTTTTATGTTGCATTAACAATGATGCACTTGCTTTCAGGCATCACCACTGCACATGTTCAGCACCTTTTGAGACCAGGTCTGGAACATGAATTCTTGGAAACTAAAAACCAGAGAGCATCAACAGCAGAATTCATCTGTGTATCCCAAGTCAGAAATTATGTTTCTGTGAGGACAAGCAGTTGTTAAAGCATTGCTTCTTTAATTAGTCCTCTGGGATGAGAAATGTTTAGAATAATTTCTTGTAGCACTGGGAATCATGCAGGGAGCAGGCCTAACTAAAGTATTATGGAACCATATTTTGTTTTTATTTACTCTGGTATAAATTTGAAGTAACTCATTTGGTTTCACTGGAGATTCTCCAAATTTACACGGGTGTAGCTGAGATCTGAATCTAGTCCAATGAATATCTTTAAATAAGCCAAGTCCTGCTCTCCACTGCACCTGTGAAATCCCATCACAATTACTAAATGAGAGCGGAATGGGGTGCAGTCTGTCTGCATAGACACCTTTCACTGAGCATGCATGAAGAAAACCACTTCTGGGTCAGTGTGATGACAGCCAGCTTGGCCAACATACCAGGGATTGAACCAGGGACTTCTAGAGTTAAAAACATGAGCTGCTACATAACAAGCTAAAGCAGCAAGGCTACTAAATTGGGGGCTATAAGAGATTCATACCTTCTGCAGATCAGCCCAGAGGGAGGACTTGTAACATATTACATCAGCATATCCATTCCTGTGTGTGTGTGTGTCTGGAGGTAAACTGAAAAAAATTGCCATCAGTTTTGTCTGCCACATCAAGAACAATGTATAAGCTCTCCTCACTAGTCTACAGCCAGCAGATGACTGATTAAACCTATTCCCACTATTGTGTAAATCATGCTGAAAGCACTGAGGGGAACTGGTACAAAATGAGAGAAATCTCCTGTCCTATCTGTTTTCAGTGGACCTGCAAATCCATCTTTCATGGTGCTACCAGTTTCTATGTGCTAGAAGTTGGGGGATGGGGTTACATCCCCCAAGGAAAATCTAGTGCCACAGAAAGTGACGTTGGTATTTCAATAGGTGGCATGCTTTCTTGTCAGTCAAAACTGAGTTAATTCCCAGCGGGCTATTTATTGGAAAGCGTCATCTTTCCGGTCAGCTTTGAAACTAGGGTCCTGACTATCTGTGGTAATTAAGAATCCCATGACACTTTTTTTGAAGAGAGGGGTATCATTAATCCTATTATCCTGACTAAATTCTAGATAGGTAATGAAATTCTGCCTGTCTAAAATTCCCTTTTAGTTTCACTTGAAAGATGATATTCTCAACTTTCTGCCCAGAACAATTAAGTACTATTGCTATGCCCTATTTAAAATACTACATTCCATCCCAAAGATGGCTGAATTTCAATGGTGAGTGAAAATCAATTTGTATATAGAATTAATATGCAGTTGGTAAAGTTTATTAAGGGCATTGAAATCTTTGGATGAAAGATACTATATACACACCAGTGATTATCTGGTAGAGTGCTTGTAGAATCTTTGGATGACAGGTGCAATAGAAATGTTAGGAGTGCTGAGAATCCAAGAACAGTCAGTCCTAGGCTATAGCAAGGAATCCTTAGAGTGATTATTCATATTTCTCCTCTTTCTGTTTTATTTCTATATTTTTAAAATTATTATTTTCTTGAAACAATAAAATTAAAAAGAATGTGGTACTGTACTTGTGGGAAGTGCTAAATAGCACCCCAAAACAAAGTTCTCTCTTTATCTGTAATATGGCTACAGAAAGACCAGTAGCAGTGTAAACTTTCCTCCATGCTACCCTACCAATGTGTCTCATCCCTAACTTGAAGGGACCACCTCTAGGAATCATAGAAGTTCAATGCCAAGTGCTCAAGTGTCTTGAACTCTGGTGCAGTGATGGTTTTGTGACATGAACGCTAAAGATATCCTAAGACTGCACATATGCATACTTCAAAAGTTCTAAGGGCCATGTGATGCGGTATACAAACAGCATACCGGGCAACACTAGGTTAATGAGTTATTGTGGGCTTATGGGGCCCCACCACACCACACCTGTGACAGATGTCAGACTGGGAGGGCAGAGCTTCAAAAGAGAAAATGCAGCACAGTTGGTAGCAGACCAGAGAGGAGAGCAGACTTGAAAGAAGAAGGCTGGGGGGCCTGATGCTGAGCCACCTTTGATGGGACTATTTCTCTATAATTTCGGGGAGAGGTTGGTTGGGGCCATATCTTAACAGAAGCCCTTTGAAGAAAGAGACCCTTAGTCCACCTGTGGAACAATTCATTTGTGTTAATTTCTTTTTGTGGAAGGGGTAGACTACCCAGGACTCAGCTGGAGGACTGAGCCTCTTACAATGGGACTGATGTGGTGGAACACTTAGACACAGCAGAGCAGAGTCCTGAATGAGTGCAGGGCCACGCCAAGAGCCATGGGGCACCCTCGGAGGGACTACTGTGACAGGCCTGATTCACAGGGCATGAAGTCAGGGGAAAGACTCCTATTGACTTGAATAGGCATTGGACCATGCCCTAGGTTGGATCATGCCCAAACTAAAGCCCATGGGCAATACAAAGCCCACCATTTCATAAGGCCCATGGCCTGCTTCAAACACTATACTAATAGCCAGTTCTTTAGTGTTTTGTCGTCATGTTTACACAAGTGTGTAATTACACAATACTGTATATAGAAACAACATATCTAAATACATACGAAATAAGCTGAACTTAAAATATAACTCAATACAGGTGACTTTATATCTTACTACAATATGTAGAATCTATTTGACCCATATAAGGTTGTGTTTAGGTTTATGTGGCCCTCCTGTGTAATAGGGTTGGACACCACTGCCACCACACTATGTAATTAAAAGATCTAATTTCTGTGCTCCAAGACCTTCCATTCCCAGAGGCTGGTTACATGTGCCTAAGGTTGCCAACACTGTATTTCAAACAAAGGGACTGTTTTCTTAGCACCCCATCCCACCCTTCCTCCCAATACTAATTATTATTGGGAGGACATATGGGGAAGGTGTGCTAAGACAACAGTCCCTTATTTTAATAATAATAAGCAGTACTCACCTACATTTGCCGGGGCATTTCTTGATCCTTTTTGCAGCACTCAGCAACTCCCAATCTTGTTGTATAGAGATAAAAAAATAAGGAACATCCTTTATAATAAGGGACTGTTGGCAACTCTACGTGTGCCAACAGTTATATACTAGGTGATAAGCACCCTAGACATGCCAGCAAATAAAATAAATACTTCTTACCACTTAACCCAAACATAGGTCTTAGTGAATTTCATACTTTGGAAGGTGCCAGATTGATAGCCCCGGGCAATGGAGTCCTCTTTTCATCTACAGAACAGTTACACCGCAAGCAACAGTAGAACCCAACTTTATACTGGTCCCTGATAATATGTCTTAACTCTGAGCAGAATTCATAAGCCAGTCTCATTAAGTCCTTGACCTCTCTGCTGGGACTGACAACAAAGATGTCAATTGCTTTTTGTGATATAGCTGTCCACTGGGGGCTGGACTGAGACCCCCAACTGGTTTCACACAGACCAGTGCTGTAATGTATTATCATAACTGGTGCTCTGGAAATACTTTAGATAGATTAGATTTAGATAGAAACCTACAAAAGATAGTTTAGAACATTAACAATTTATTTTGGAATAAACTAGGAATTTTTCTAGCTAACCCTATCATTATGATAGAAAAAAAATGTTCCCAAAGGAAAAATATTCTATTTTTTCATTTACCCATTAAACACATTGTTATTGTAGGACAGAAAAGCCTGAGTTGAAGATGCCAAGAAATATGATAATAGAGCCACTCTATACAAATATCACAGTTTCATAGAAATGTGAAGTACAACATTGACTATGTTAGACATCTGTGATCCTATCACAGAGGTAGTCAGTCTCTAGACTATTCCAAGGTGTAGGTGTTACATAGAACACTGTGACATAAGCAGGCAAGGGACAATCACAGTCTGTGTGTGACTTAATACTTAGTGGAATGGTTGGCTTCCATGCGAAAGGGGGACTGTGAATGTCCATTCTGGCAGGACTGTCATTCATTTTGGTTCTGTAGCTCTGAAGCAAAGATAAAAAACCACATTTAAAATCCCTCTGTACTTTATTCTGACTAAGTTTTGTTTTTTCTCTACGTCAATATATGAACTATTTTACATAAACAGTCATTTGTTTCCTTGAAAACTGTGCTTCGAAAATTCTCTGTCAGACAGCTCAAAGAGTCAGACTGATATGTCTTCCCATGAAACTTAAATTTTATTTTGATCACCTGTAAATATAGGGTTGGAGCCCTAAGCACCTCCCTACTTTGAGAGTGTCAAACCAAGCTGTTCTCCTCTAAAAGTTTCTGGCAGTGTGCTGGGCAACAATGCGCTGGCACGGAGGGATGTGGGCTGGAGAAGAGTGAGAAAAAGACGAGAACAGGCCCTCAGTCAGCAGCCGACACTCTCCAGCTTCCCAGCTGTGAAGGCAGCAGCACAGAAATAAGCATGGCATGGTGTGGTATTGCCACCCTTACTTCTTCACTGCTGCTGGTGGGAGGCTGCCTTTAGAGCTGGGACCCTGGCCAACAGCCACTGTGCTCCAGCCGCCCAGCTCTGAAGGAAGCACAGAAGTAAGGGTGGCAATACCATGACCCCCCCCAAAAAAAAATAACCTTGCAACCCCTTCCCCCCACAACTCCCTTTTGGGTCAGGATCCCCAATTTGAGAAATGCTAGTCTCCCCCGTGAAATCTGTATAGTACAGGGTAAACACACACAAAAGACCATTTTTAACAGGGGGAGACCAGATTTCACAGTCCGTGACACGTTTTACATGGCTATGAATTTGGTAGGGCCCTACACATGTGCGTGAGTTTTTGTGTATGTAAAACTGAGTCACTCTGTGCTTTAAACCATCCCTGATGCCTGCATGCTAGAGTGTCTGGTTAAACAACAGAAAAATGTTAGAAAACTGAATTGCAGAAACAGAAACAGGAACTAAAATGTAGCACAATTTTTAAAGAAATAATCACATTACAATGTATATTTGTAGAACACCTTTCAAAATGTAAGATAATAAAAGCATTTTCAGAATCAGTGCCATTGACCCATTGAAGTACAGCGTCTTGTGGGATTGAGGGAAGCAGCCTGCTTGTGCACAGCAAGTTGCACTATAAACGGGAAGGAGAAATTTTGTTCAATCACACTTGAGCGAAACTCATCTTGTAAGAAAAGTGTAGAGTGGACTGGGCTTTAGTTTTGAAAGTCTGAAAGATCCCCACCCTCCTAAAAAACTGCATGGGACTCTCTTTAGTTCAGACCTGGTAGAGCCTGCCAGGAATGGAACTTGCTGTTCCACAGCTAAGAAAATCTAAAATAAATAAATAAATAAATAAATAAAATAAAATAAAACAAAACCCACTTCAAAACCCCATTTATTATATTTAAATATTTTTGTTCGTATTTTAAATGCCTTTTACTTTATAAATGCATGATTCTCCTCTCCTAATGTCAATCAGGAATCACTCCAAAAAGGTCAGTGGTGTTCAACTGGTGTAAAAGTGGTCTAACTAAGAATCCTACATATTTTGCTTTTCCAGCAGCACTGGCATTTCCTATTCCTCCTTCACCCCTCCCCTTTTTCCACTCATCTACTATTTTATGTTATTCTTAAGTACACCAATAACAATACTGATCTCAGCATAGTACTGACAGCTTTAAACAATAGGAAGCCACAGGCAAAACTCCTCACTTAGTTTTGTACTCTGTATGAAACCTTTAGCACAAAAGTTGGCAGCCATCCCTTTACTCCAGAGAAACCCTCCTTGGTGCAACAATCATTTTTTCTTCAAACGATTTTTTTCCTATGCCTCTAATAATTTCTGTGGCTCATCTCTGAATCCCTTCTTTTTCTGCTATATCTTTTTTTTTAAATTAGGGCTGGCGACCAGAACTGAGCAGAGTGAGGCTGTACCATCAATTTATATAATGACATTATAATATTTTCAGTATTATTTTCCATCTGATTCCTTTTGCATCCTAACATTTTGTTTGTATTTTGAATACCACAGTGCACTGAATGGTTTTCGTTGAACTGTCCACAATTACTATAATTGCAAGAAAGAAGGTATAGAAAGAGAATTGGAAGAAGGGTCAAGTCAAACCCCAATGAAAGAAAGGCTGCCACCCGGCATGGGGATGGACCAGGGGATAGAGTAAAGGCATAGCTAACAGAGGCCTAAACCTCTTACAATTATGTGGTACCACCAATGAACACCAGTCATCACAAAGAATTCTGCCTTGTATGAGAAGGGACAGAAAGAGACACTCTTCCCACCACAAACCAGAGAAAAAGGGGGTCTGTGTTCATAAAACAATTCTTGGCAAACTTGCTTGGCTTATAATTTGATGCTAGTGAAACCTTGCCTGGATTATACCAGGATTACTCCACCTACTGCTTCAGCTAGAGACAAAAGGTGAACTGACTCTAGAAGAAAAATCTGAGGCCGGAGGTGCCTTCTCTGTCCATGATATTATTTTGCCATGTTTTATTTGGCCCAGCATTTGAGAAAACAAAATGGAGGTTTTCTGTAAGGACTGGAATTAAAAGTCAGGATGGGTTACTACATCTCAACATCTGGAAACGCCTAGGGTGCTAGAGTCCAACACTGCTGCAATTGTCACGAGATCTAATGTGATACAGGAAGCCCTCTGCCAAGGTTCTGGTCCTGCAGCAGCATACGGGGAGAAAAATATAAATGGACATCCAGATCCAGTGAGCTTGATTTCCTCTTGGGTCCCTGTGTTCCAGAGAGATGCAGCAGCAGAAAGGCTGCAGCCGCTGCTTTAGAAGGGAGCCTGAAGTTGGCTAGCACACTGCACCAAAAATGGACAGTGCTGGCCAGGGAGGGTCATGGCCAGGGTATTCAGGGGACATGCTGATTCAGAACATTCCATTCTGCTGATAGGGTCTTGTGGAGTTCTGGCTACAGTTTAAAATTGTGGTGTCCCAAGAGAACCTCTGGGACTTAATTTGCCCTCAGGCTCTAGGGCTACAAATTGCACCCCTCTGTGCCAGCAGGTTTGAATCAGTCCAGTAGCTGCTGTGGGCAACAGATTGAGCAATGAATTAGCTGATGTTAGTCATCATTTTTCCAATATGATGTTTGAGTATTTCATCATGTATGTGGGAACGGGTGGGAACATAGAACACTTTTCTGATAGCATAATCACCAGTTATTTTAATATACCTCTCTTGCTGACACTCATCAAAGCATTTAAAATAAGGTGTCATTTCCTCTAGCAGAACAACAAAAATGACACCACAGATTTTATGACAAACATTGAATACGCAGTAACCAAATCTGACAAACCAAGGCTCAGGTAAGGATATAATCTGTAGGTTCTTCTTCGAGTGATTGCTCATATCCATTCCAGTTAGGTGTGCACGCCGTGCGTGCACGTTTGTCGGAAGATTTTTACACTAGCAACTCCAGTGGGTCAGCAGGTCGCCCCCGGGAGTGGCGCCGCTATGGTGCCTGATATATACCCCTGCCGGCCCGTCCGCTCCTCAGTTCCTTCTTACCGCTGTGTCAGTCGTTGGAACTGTGGAGCGTGGCATAGCTGTCCTCCACGTACCTAGCTTCTCCTTGTTCATTTGTTGTATATAGTTGTTGTTAGTGAGTAGAGTACTTAGTTTTTAGTTGTCAATTAGTTTTTGTGTATATAGTTTAGCGAGTTCGGGCCCTAGCCCTTCCCCGCACCCGGTGCCTGGGCTCATGCCCGAGTCACCAGGATTCAAGCCATGCTCGGCCTGCAAAAAGCCGATGCCCACGAGCGATCCCCACGACGCCTGCCTAAAGTGCCTTGGGGAATCACACATATCCGAGAAGTGCCGCATTTGTAAGGCTTTCGAGCCGCGGACCAAGAAGGAGAGAGACCATCGGTTGAAGACTCTCCTCATGGAGGCAGCTCTCAACCCTCCTTCTTCGGCACTGAGTGCTGACACCGCGCTGGCAACGGACCGCGCTGGCACCGGGAAGACACCTCGGCACCGGCCTTCCCCGGCACCGGATCCCGACAGAGGAACATCAGCGGCTTCCACTCCTGCGACGCAGACTCGTGCGGACCGCCCGGCACCGACTCCTGCCGCGGCCCCGATGCCAGTAATACTGTCGATTCCGGCCTGAGAGGTCTGTCGGGTCCAGTCTTGGTGAGCTCCCCAGGGAGACCTGTGGTAGAGCTGACGGTCCCATCTACACCAGAGACATTCTCGTCGGTCAGGGACCTGATCACGATGACCGAGTCTGCTCTGCCTCAACCCCCGGCACCACCGGTGCGGGTTCTTCAATCTAGAGGCAAACTGGCAGCCATGAGACCTCCATGCCGGGAGTCGATGAGCCGGCACCAATCTCCACCTAGGTCCTGGCACCTCTCCAGGTCCCATGGAAGATCTCAGTCGAGGCGCTGCTCGCAGTCCCGGCACCGCTCACCACGGCGGTACCGGTCGTACTCGTGGCGCAGATCCACCTCCCGGTATTCTCGGCACCGTTCCAGTTCTAGACACCACTACCGGCACCGAGACTCCCGCAGCCGCTCGCGATGTCGACGTTCCCAATCCCAGTCGACCTCCCGGCACCGAGCTGGTGGCAGGTCCCGATCGCGGTCTCGGAACCATTATGATTCCCAGTACTGGTCTCCGGCACCGAGAAGGTCTCCACCAACAGGGGCAAGGGGCCTGTACCAACCTCAGTTGGCCCCCCCTGGCCGTCTCGCCAACTGTCTGTGTCCTCCCAGGCGGATAGCCTATATGCCCCCGACACGGATGTCCCAGCCACGTTGTTCCACGAACCCCAGCCCCAAGAGCATGGACCGCAGTAGTGGGGGTTCTGGACACCTTGGGCATACCATCAAGCCCAAGGCCTTCAGTCAGGGCCCCCACACTCCAATGTCTCGGAGCACAGGGTCCCTGAGGCCACCATTTCCCGTCCTCCTCCTCCTACCGTGGAGGAAAGGTTGTCCCAGCCTCAAGACCCGGAACCCCCTGCGGAGTCGGACGCAGTCCTTCAGACAGAGCCCTCCACAGACCCACTCCCCCGGGTCTCTCCTCGTCATCGTCTCCGGATGAGGCTGTTGCTGGGACATCATCTACCAGCCCGCCTCCACTTGACCTTAGGGCGCACCAGGACCTCCTCGGGCGTGTCACACAGAACATGAACCTGCAGGCCGAGGAGGTCTCGGAGATACAAGATCCAGTGGTGGACATATTGTCAGCGGATGCCCCCACTCGGGTGGCCCTCCCATTTATTAAAACCATCCAAGCCAATGCCACTATCATCTGGCAGTCTCTGGCTTCTGTTCCCCCCGCTGCATGAGGGGTGGAACGTAAATATATGGTCCCCTCAAAGGGGTATGAATACTTGTATGTCCACCCTTCCCCTTGTTCCCTCATCGTCCAACCTGTGAATGAGAGGGAGTGACATGGTCATCAGGCCCCAGCCCCAAAGTCCAAGGAGGCGAGACACATGGACTTACTCGGCTGCAAGGTCTACTCTGCCGGGGCCCTCCAGCTCCGCGTCTCTAATCAGCAGGCCCTCCTTAACCGCTACAGTTATAACACCTGGGCCACAGCGGACAAATTTAAAGAGCTGCTCCCTCAGGACGCGCGTCAGGAGTTCTCCGTGATCCTAGATGAGGGCAAGAAGGTCGCGAGAACTTCCCTGCAGGCTGCCCTAGATGCTGTGGACTCAGCCGTGCGTACTCTGGCATCTGGTGTTACTATGCACCGTATCTCCTGGTTGCAGGTCTCTGGCCTTCCCCCGGAACTCCAATATACCATCCAAGACCTCCCATTCAAGGGCCAAGGCCTGTTCTCCGACAAGACTGACCCTAGGCTACAAAGCCTAAAAGACAATAGGGTCATTATGTGCTCCTTGGGGATGCATACACCTGTAACCCAGCGCAGACCCTTCCAGCCACAGCAGCAACGCCAGCCCTTCCCCCAACCCTGGCAGAGGCAGGACTTCACCAGGCGGTGAAGCAGGAATGGTCGCCGCAGACAATCCGGCAACCAAGGGGGCCAAAACCAGAACCCCTCCAAGCCTTCTTCCGGGACCAAACTTTCCTTTTGAAGGTGCGCCCAAGGGCGTTGTACCAGTTTTGTTTATGGATCCATCCCCTCCTTTTTCCAACTGTCTTTCCCTTTTCCTCCCTGCGTGGTCCCAGCTAACATCTGACCACTGGGTCTTATGCACAGTGGAATCTGGATCCCGCCTGCAATTTGCTTTAACTCCTCCCTCCCTTCCTCCTCCCTCTTCCCTCTTCAGGGACCCCTCTCACGAGCAACTCCTCCTACAGGAGGTACAAGCGCTCCTGGCCAAAGGAGCCATAGAGGAGGTTCCCGAGTTCGAGCGGGGCAAGGGGTTTTATTCCCGATATTTTCTAATCCCCAAGGCCAAGGGAGGTCTCAGACCTATTCTTGATCTGAGGGAACTCAACAGATACCTACTAAAGTTGAAGTTCTGTATGGTATCCCTGGGGACCATTATCCCATCCCTGGATCCTGGAGACTGGTACGCCGCCCTTGACATGCAAGATGCCTACTTCCATATAGCCATCTTCCCACCACACAGGAGGTTCCCCCGGTTTGTGGTCAACCAGCAACATTTCCAATTCACGGTCCTCCCGTTCGGCCTATCTACAGCCCCAATACTGTTCACCAAGTCTATGGCTGTGGTCGTCGCCCACCTTCGCTGCAGTCGTATTCACGTATTCCCCTACCTGGACGACTGGCTTTTCCAGGGGACTTCCGAGGCACAAGTCCTCAGGCACATCCGCATGGTCACAAATCTGTTCATAAGCCTAAGCCTACTGATCAATGTGGAGAAATCAACACTAATCCCCACACAGCGGATAGAGTTTATCGGCGCCACCCTGGACTCCACCCTTGCCACAGCCTCTCTACCTCCCTCGAGGTTCCAAACTTTGGCAGCCATCATACAGAGACTGCAAGCAGCGCCCCTAACCTCAGTGCGCACCTGCCTTACCCTCCTGGGCCACATGGCGGCCTGCATGTTCATAACGAACTATGCAAGGCTCCACCTAAGACCCCTCCAGTCCTGGCTCAACGCCCAATATCGTCCGGCCAGAGACCCAATTGACATGATTGTCACAATTCCGCAACACGTCTTGGACTCCCTTCAGTGGTGGCTGGACCCGTCCGTGGTGTGTGCGGGGCTCCCGTTCCATCCACCCCAACCCTCGGTGTCCCTGACAACAGACGCCTCCTCCCTCGGTTGGGGGGCTCACCTCGGGCTCCTGCAAACACAAGGCCTGTGGTCACCTCGCGAACTAGCCCTCCACATCAACGTCTGGGAGTTGAGAGCGGTCCGCCTTTCTTGTCAAGCGTTCCGTCACCATCAGCAGGGCCGTTGTGTCTCCATGCTCACCGACAACACGACGACCATGTATTATATAAACACACAGGGCGGCACGAGATCCTCCCCCATGTGTCAAGAGACCTTACGACTTTGGGACTTCTGTATAGCCCATTCCATTCACCTCATCGTGTCCTTTCTCCCGGGGGTGCGGAACACGCTGGCGGATCATCTCGGCGGGTCCTTCCTCTCCCACGAATGGTCCCTTCGCCCGGATGTGGCTCTTTCGCTCTTCCGGAGGTGGGGGTTTCCCCAAATGGACCTCTTCACATCCCGCGGGAACAGGAAATGCCAGATGTTCTGCTCCTTCCAAGGCCTCTCACCGGGTTCGGTGGCGGATGCCTTCCTTGTTCCGTGGACGACGCACCTGCTATATGCCTTTCCACCATTTCCGCTCGTCCACAAAGTCCTGTTGAAGGTGTGCAGGGCCAGGGCCAGCTTGATCATGATAGCTCCAGCGTGGCCTCAGTAGCACTGGTACTCCATGCTGCTGGACCTTTCTGTAGCTGACCCTGTCCCACTGCCCCTTCATGTGGACCTGATCACTCAGAACCACGGCAAGCTCCGTCACCCGGACCTCCAATCGCTCCACCTCACGGCATGGCTTCTGAGTGGCTGACCCGGTCTGAGCTCCGTTGCTCTACCCCAGTGCAGCAGGTGCTCCTGGGCAGCAGGAAGCCTTCCACCAGAGCGACGTATTCGGCCAAATGGAAACGCTTCACCTGCTGGTGTGCGGAATGGAGTTTCATTCCCACCAAGGTCTCCATTGCTCAGATCTTAGACTACATATGGTCTCTCAAGCAACAGGGCCTGGCGATTTCATCTCTCCGGGTTCACCTGGCAGCCATCTCCACCTTTCACCCAGGCGGGGATGGCCGCTCGGTGTTCTCTCACCCCATGGTGACTAGATTCCTTAAGGGCTTGGAGCGTCTCTACCCCCAGGTTCACCGCCCTGCTCCTACCTGGGACCTTAACCTGGTTCTGACCCGGCTCATGTCCCCTCCATTTGAACCTTTAGCGACTTGCTCTCTTCTCTACCTCTCATGGAAAACCGCTTTCCTGGTGGCCATCACATCAGCGAGAAGGGTCTCAGAGCTTCGAGCCCTCACGGCAGATCCCCCGTATACCGTGTTCCATAGAGACAAGGTGCAGCTGAGACCACACCCAGCCTTCCTCCCCAAGGTGGTATCGGGTTTCCATCTTAACCAGGAGATCTTCCTACCTGTCTTCTTCCCGAAACCCCATTCGTCTCGCAGGGAGCAGCAGCTACACTCACTGGACGTCCGTAGAGCGCTCGCCTTTTACATAGAAAGGACTAAGCCATTCCGCAAACCCCCCCAACTCTTTGTTGTGGTGGCGGAACGTGTCAAGGGGTTACCCGTCTCCTCGCAGAGGATTTCCTCGTGGGTAACGTCCTGCATCCGCGCCTGTTATGAATTGGCGCACGCCCCCCCGAGCCACGTGACTGCGCACTCCACCAGGGCTTAAGCCTCATCTGCTGCTTTTCTTGCTCACGTGCCCATTCAGGAAATCTGCCGGGCAGTGACCTGGTCTTCTGTCCATACCTTCGCTTCCCACTGCGCCCTGGTTCAGCAATCTAGGGATGACGCAGCCTTCAGCTCCGCCGTGTTGCACTCTGCGACATCTCTCTCTGACCCCACCGCCTAGGTAAGGCTTGGGAATCACCTAACTGGAATGGATATGAGCAATCACTCAAAGAAGAAAAGACGGTTACTCACCTTTGTAACTGTTGTTCTTCAAGATGTGTTGCTCATATCCATTCCACACCCGCCCTCCTTCCCCACTGTCAGAGTAGTCGGCAAGAAGGAACTGAGGAGCGGACGGGCCGGCAGGGGTATATATCAGGCGCCATAGCGGCGCCACTCCAGGGGGCGACCTGCCGACCCACCGGAGTTGCTATGGTAAAAATCTTCCGACTAACGTGCACATGCAGTGCGCACACCTAACTGGAATGGATATGAGCAACACATCTCGAAGAACAACAGTTACAAAGGTGAGTAACGGTCTTTTACTTTAATGCAGAAGTACCGTGTCCAAACAATCAGAATAATACGTGGAAGATGAACTGCTTGAGTGGATGGGGAGAGGGTGCAGAAGTCAGCGATTAGGGAGAGGGAAGTCTGGAGGGTGTGAAGAATATAAAGTAGGAGTTGTTAGCCTGGAAGGTACTCTACTTAACTGAAGCTGGTGGAGGAGATGCTATGTTGTTATGCTCAGCTAAGATCTTGGTGTTCCTTTCTCATGACATCATGAAATCTCTCTATCTTCTGCCTAATAAATGAAGGCAAACTTTTTATCACCATCTGCCTGATATAGATCTCATGTTCCATGCACTATTTTACATGTTATTAAAGTTGTTGTGTTCATGCTATGACAAGCAAACTGTATAAATAGGAAAAAATAATAGCATACATCAAAGTATTTGTGTTGGTTTAGGTCTCTTTTTTTCACCTGCAGTCTCAGTCCCTAATTGTCCTGCATTCTGTAATCTGCCAGATGTCTCAGCAACCTCCTTCACTCATTCCCTCTCCTGCAGCTTTAACTCCTTCCTTATCTCCCACTTCAGCTCCAGGAATATTTTGTCCCTCAACATCTTTTCTCTTTTCTCAAGTTGCTAAGAGACTGTGTGTTTGTCCTGCTTTGTCTCTTCAAATTCTCACTAGTGGGATGTGGAGACATCTTAGGGAGCCATTGACATTTTCTCCTTTTGTGCATTGGGCATCATCATATTTGCATCAGCAGGAGCTACTGAAAATGTAGAAGAAAAATAATTAAGGTTGCGCTAGGGTTCTGTGTTATCCCAGTCTTGCGAGTTTAGAGTGAAGGTGCTTCTGCATAGATAAAGTGGTACAGACTACATTAAATACAGTCCTTGGGAAAATGCAAAACATATTTTCCTAAATACCATCAGTGCTTTAAGGCAAAATGTTTCATTCTTACTTGGGGCACTTGGGAGGTCTGGGGGGACGGGATGGAATCAAACTACTATACTAAATAAATATACTTTCCTAAAAATACTTATTTCAATGTTTGGAACATTTTGTTGGAAGTTTGCACTCTTACAAAATCTGTACCAAGCCAGCTGAGTAAATTGAGATGGTAACAGCAGGCCACTTACGTACGGTGATGATTACTCTCCTCTTCTATTCAGGAGTACCTTACACATACTACCAATCTACACAGATAAAATTATGATACAGTCTGATACCCTGGCATAGTATCAATTTTAAAGGAATACAAAGAGAAGGCAACCAGGTCTTGAAACTGGATATGTAGGATGGCTATGGAATTGTCCGCAATTACAATGTGAGAATGGAGTGGGGGGGGAAATGAAATCCAAGATATGCCATACTTTTTCTGAATTAGATACCTGTCCCAATACCATTCACTAGCAGTTATGAGCTCATTCCATTGGTAGTGTTAGGGCTACTTGGTTCTGTTTATAGGATTTAGTGCAAATAATAAGTATAGATTTTTAAGAGGCTTCAATTATGTATGTCTCTTATTTAAGCTTTTTTTTTAAAATTCACCAGAGTGTGGGCACCATTTGGGGGTTGTCACCTAAAGCATGTCAAGTAAAGGTGCATCCACTCCTTGGGAGACTATCCCACAGCCATCAGTCAGAAAGCTCTTCCTGATATTCTGCATACATTTTCCTTTTCATCCCAGTATTCCTGTTGCTACTTCCTTGTATCACCCTATAAATAACTCCTCTCTTGGATGTTTACAACCCTGTCCCCACCCTCATCATACGCACCCCATTCAATGGCCAAGTGGTTGTCAGAGAAGGTGTACTCTTTCTAGTCCATGTAGAATTAGGTGACACAAGTGATGATTAGATACAAACAAGAATGATTAGAAGCGCTGAAAAAAAAGAGATGAAGATGGGTTGATACAGGTGATCTTTACAGAGCTCGTTCTGTTGCCACATACAAATGCAGAAAAGAGAAGATGGCTAATGAAAACCAACAAGTATTTATATTTGGTAATAATAATAATAACAAATAATATCTAACTTTTTATCAATAGATCTCATATTGTTCAAAATAGTTAAGTAGTGATCCCACACACAAGAATAAAATAGCCACATGGTTGTTAACTTGGTCCTTCTTTGATGATCTGACAGTAAATCTGATCATTAAAGAGTGACATATCATTTGTCATGTGGCATATTGAAAAGTGCAGTGATAAAACATTAAAAATTCAAATGCAAGGAATAATGACGCTTTGTCAAGGGTGGCCTCCATTTTGAATTTTTGTGAGAGAAGCAGAGCTTTGTCTTGGAATTTTTCACTGCATACAAGAACTCCTGCAACGTCTAAGTGCAGAATTTACACAATCTCAGTCTTTCATGGTATGTCTGCCTCAGTTTATGCTGAATTTATCTGGCACTGAAGATCATTTCTTGGACCAGACAAACAGTGTTTCTTCACAGAGGCTGTTCAGTACAGCAAAGAAGATCTATGTTGCAAATATGTTCCCAGCAACACAAGATGTTTTGGAAATAATAGTTTATCACCAATAAATTAGAGGTATTAATATTTGCATCTATTTACTGCAGATTTAAATTTTTCACCAGAAATTCACACCAAATAGCCATCATTATGATCTTGTATTGAAATCTGTTTAGCTACTGATGTTTGATTTAAGGATTTTCAGGACTTTTAATATATTCCAAGAGTTTAAAACGGCATTGGCATACACTGCTGCATGTTTTAATCACAGCACTTGGAATCATGTCATTATGAAGAACTTTACAGAAGTCACCTGTGTCCCCACAATGCATAGTGTTTGCCCAGTTGCCATCGTCTGCAGTTAACAGTTTGTGGAGAGAAGCAATTGGAGCATGGCCATTTTTTTGAGAAAACTGCTTTGGGAAAGTTTATGTTTTACAAAGTGTCCTTTGCAATGAGAGACAGGAGAGAGAACAGGAGGCTGAGGGAAGAAGAAATGTGAAGAGAAAAAGTAAAATTCCTGACAATGGAGTTGTTAATAGACAGAGAGGAAATCAAATGAGTCCCAAAGAAAAAGAAAGAAAGGAGGATGGAAAAGAAAGATCAGAAAGATTTGGAAGAGGATATGAGTCTGAAAAACTAAGTTAAATGCCTGTCATTGGAACTGAAGCTGGTGAATAATAACATTACAAAAATTAAAATCAGGACCTCAGGCATAAAGACAAGAAACAGACAATGGGGGAAATTAACAGAATGATGGAAATATTAAATGTATGAAGTTGGACTCACTAACTCAAAGAAAAACAGGCTGAATTATCAAATGGAGAAGGTGGACAGGGAAAAAGATGGGAAATAATATGAAATGAAGCAGAAAGACCCAAAAAATGGCTCTAAGATGGTGCAAGGAGGTCTCAGGACTGACATAGTCGAAGCCCTCGTAATGATCAGAAATGTGTTGGTGTCAGAGGACATGACTATCCAATCAGGGTCATGTCCACCACCAGAAGAAAAGGCTGCACACCCTGGTTCCACCACTGATCCCCCCTGGCTGAAGAGGAAAATGCCCAGCAACCAGGGGCGGCTCCAGGCCCCAGCACGCCAAGCGCATGCCTGGGGCTGCAAGCCGGGGGGGTGCTCTGCCAACGCCACAAGGGCGGCAGGCAGGCTACCTCCGGCAGCTTGCCTGTGGAGGGTCTGCTGGTCCCGCGGTTTCGGTGGACCTCCCGCAGGCAAACCGTCGGAGGCAGCCTGCCTGTTGTGCTTGGGGCGGCAAAATCCCTAGAGCCACCCCTGCCAGCAACTGTCAGCCACCACTCTCTCACTGTCTCAAGAGGAAGGCCACCCTGCAGAGTTCAGATTCCTCCCCCCTGCCAGATAAAAAGAATGCTAACTTGTCAGGGTCCACCTGTTTCAAAGAATGAGACAGAAGACATCACTACATCAAGAAACATAGTATTGACAGTCTATACCAGGGGTCGGCAACCTTTCAGAAGTGGTGTGCTGAGTCTTCATTTATTCACTATAATTTAAGGTTTCGCGTGCCAGTAATACATTTTAACCTTTTTAGAAGGTCTCTTTCTATAAGTCTATAATATATAACTAAATGATTGTTGTATGTAAAGTAAATAAGGTTTCAAAATATTTAAGAAGCTTCATTTAAAATTATATTAAAATACAGAGCCCCCCAGACTAGTGGCCAGGACACAGGCAGTATGAGTGCCACTGAAAATCAGCTCGCGTGCTGCCTTCGGCACGTATGCCATAAGTTGTCTACCCCTGGTCTATACTTCACACTAAGTTATGTCAATAGTTGTGTAATCCAAGGAAGACCTGATATTGAATTTACACTATTTCAATATTACATTTGTTTTAGAACAGTATAATTGAAAGTATTTTTATAAATTGCCACAACTGTGTAAAGGCTTTTATACTTCATACACTGGATTGCCTGGTTTATGATATTACCTGTATAGTTCTCTCCTTCATTTGTTTAGGGATCATTTTATTTTTTTTGGTGAAAGGAGCTTAAAAAGCATGGTAGAAAAGAGTATTAACATATATGTTGCAATTGTTATAGCTCAATTTCCTCTGACTTACACTGGTTTTACCCTGGTGTAAATAATTTACTTAATTTGAACAACTCCTGATTTATATTGGTGTAAGTAAAAGGAGAATCAGATTATATATATATATATTGAGTGTGATGCTGCTGATATATTAATAATGGTCATTAAATTTTCCATGTGTGGTCTTTGGCCGGAGGAGTGTTTTTATGGAAATGTTGAGACAAATTGGACAAGTTGTTTCTGAGATAAGAACTGTAGAAAACAATAGGTGTTATTTCATTATTGAAAATACATCTACATTTTTTGTCACATTGTTTCTATAAATGGGTTGGCCTAGAAACTTCCCATTTGTTTTCATCAAGTGTTCTTGATGAGATCTAGTGCACAAGGGTGCTTTGGAGAGGACAGAATGTTTTGTTATGGAGTTATTCACTAGCAATTTGCTACAGCCCTGAAATTCTGTCAGGGAGCTGCCAAAAGTTTTGAAGTCCTGACACTGGACTAAGTAAATTCAGGCTCTATATTAAGGGGCCAGTTAAGTTTGGGAACTGTGCCAAGGATCTAACTTATGCATGCACACCCTCGCAGCTATCTCCTCCAGAGCCCTTCTTTCCCACATAGATTCTTAGGGCATTCAGAAGCATTACAAGAACTCTGGAAAACATGAACTAGATTCTCTGCTGCATTCAGCTTATATGGAGTTCAGCAGAAAGCAGGATGTTCTCAGTGAGCTAGTTACAGATCTTTGATCTTTCTGTTCAGTCTTGTGTGCAGGTTAGAGCAAGCTATTCTAACCTATGCTAGCAAGCAGTTGTTCTTAGGGGATGGTTTACACTGCTGAGTTTTGCAGCACTATAGTTAAACCAAAGTAATTACACCAGTGCAAGCACACTGCACTACTGTAAAAAGTGGTGAAATTTATGTGAATTTCAAAGCTGCACTAGTGTAAATTAATTTTTACTCTGGGGAGGTATATCACTGTAAGGGTTTGCTGCATTGCAGACCAGCCCTCAGGGATCATCCACCAGTCTGGGATTTCCAGAGTGCAGGATGCTCCAGCCTCCCTTTCTCCCCACTCCTGACACCCCACCTTGCTATGCTTTTTCAAAGACAAACAGCAGGAAAAATTGATTAACTGACTCTGTAGCAGAAACAATTAAGTTAACTATTCATAAACTTCTGTAAAATGCACAAAATAAACACTATTTCTTCCAGTAACAGTGTTCCAAATGCTTTCCAAAGAGAGAAGAAGGAATGATCCAAGGAGCTCACTAAAGATCTGTGAAACTGTCTTTGATCAAATGATCACATACTGTTTTTTCCATAGTATCCCTACTTTAAAGACTTGTTCCTATCAATTACTGAGCACTACTGTAAGATGCTGAGTGCTTGTAACTCCCACTGGCTTCAATGGGAATTGAGAGCACTCAGTTCCCCTCAGGAATGTTCAGCATCGTTCAGGAATGCTGAGAATATTCCAGTATTACAGCCAGGACAGATAGCATAGAAACAGATTCATGATTTTCACATGCATTTGAAGGACCTGGAGCAGTGGCTTGTGCTGTGCGCTGGGCCTGCTACTCCTCTGATTGAAATCAGTGGTATTTTTGGGCTACTCTACACAAGAAGCCCTACAGTTGTTGTCTGACCATCCCTATTGTCTGACACCCCTGAATTTCCCAGAACTGTGAAAATTTAAATTGGTAAAAATAAAAAATGCTTAAAAATAAACATTTATATTATCCATCAATTTTTTTTTTTACGAAATTCAGTTCTAACATTAAATAGCCAGTGAGAAAGTATAAAATTTAATTATGGAAATATAGCTATGGTAAAAGGTGGATTTAATGTTAATTAATTAAGAGGCATTATTATAATTGATTATAAAAAGGGTAGCATGCTAACTTTAGATAGGTACATCAAGGTACTGTTAGAGAAAGGATTATACCCATTCTTACTATCTAAGGTCTGGTAATCCCTAGACGCATCATTTCATTTTAGAATGTGAATATACAGGTCTGTCGCACCTTATGTGCATTTAACATGCACAATTTCAGCTTTACATGGTTGGCAAAAACAAAAAACAAAAAAAAAAGAGAAAAATAACAATTTTAATACTGTACCGGTAGTGCAGTCGACTCCACCCGCCATTACATTCAATGTAACTTTGACTGTATGCAATTTTTGCTTTACGCACTGACTGCGGAACGTAACGCCAGCGTAAGATGCAATAGACCTGTAAATGCAGTGTATGGTTATGCTGTAATGGCTGTTCGTTTTAACTGACTACTTTGTTTTAAATAAATTCTTTCATTTTATCACGCGTGTCATTCACCGTCCTCCACTAAATTAAATTAAATTATCTGTAACCACCCTAGAGGCTGGAACCTTAAAGAATTCACTTTGGCTTTATTCCTTATCTTTAAACTATTAATTGGGAATACTTAAATCAAAGATTACAGGCTGCTGCATGCCCCCCATCCTTCTCCCCACCTCCACACCTGGCCACACATGCTACATAAAGAACCATGGCACGAAAATGAAACATAATACACAGGGCAATCAGCTGTCATAAAAAGAGGAGGAGATAATGAATTTGATCATTATGGTTTGGTAGCTCTGAAGTAGGACAGTAAAAATAATTTAACTTTATCTCAGGTAAGTATTATGTCAGATTTTTTTTTTAATATTCTTGTTTTCCCCTGACCTCTGTTTCCTTGGAGGGACCATGTTTTTGTATATATGTTGATAGATTAATAATAAAGAAAATATTTGATTAAATATAAACCACCAGTAGACAGCAATGCAGAGTACAAAGAGCTCCAGTCTAAAAATAGTGGTTAATGTAACTGAAATTTGTATTTTGACAATCAAAGACTTTGGTTAGGAGCCACCTGTGCATTGCTGCACCAGCTCTTGAGAGAAATGTTGCATTCAGGTAGCTTGAATATATGCTTACAAAGAACTTTGATCAGTTCTTTCTTGGCTCAACAAGAATGTGTGAGAGGGGAAAGATAGAGAGAATTAAACAACTTCTTCCATCAGACAAGACAAAGGAATGCGAGGCAAGCCTAGGCTTTGGCCTGGATTTAGGGGCAGGCGACACAGGCAACCGCCTGAGGTGCTGCGTTGGGGTATGTGTATATGCCAGGCTCTGGGTGCTGTAAGGTGTTCAAAAGCTTACCAAAAGTTGGGGGTAGGGGGAGGGCGGTGCCGAAGATGCTCTTTGCCTGGGGTGCCATTTGGTGCAGGGCTGACTCTGCCTAGGCTTCAACTCAACCAGCAAGACATGCTAAAGTATAATGTCCCTTGTCTGCACTACAGCATTAGAATGTGATAGCTAACATATTCTTTATATCAATCTTTTTATTCTAGTCAACACATACTCTTGACTCAAGTCTTGCTCCTATGAAGTTTATAAACTCCATGTAAGGCCCAATCTTGATCTCTCTCTCTGGTCCAGTGGAGCTCACAATTTCTGCAAGTGTTCTAACCATAGTGCACTCTGTATTCCTTCTGAATTTATAAACTATGAAGGGCAAGAAAGGTGAAAGATAGGGGACTTCTTTAGTGTTTTAAGCCCTGCAGGACCATAAACTCTTCGGTTATCCAGGTTCCACTGGGCCACAGGCAATTTCCCTCTAATTTTTTACATGGGGTGGGGCCGAGGAGTTCAAACTGTGGGAGGGAGCTCAGGGCTGAGGCAGAGGGCTGGGGTCTGAGGGGGTGAGGGCTCTAGCTGCGGGCATGGGCTCTGGGGTGTGGCTGGGAATGAGAAGTTTGGGGTGCGGGTAGAGTTGACAACTTTCTAATTCCAGAAAACCAAACACCCTTGCCCTGCCCCCTCCATGAGGCCATGCCTCTGCCTGAGCCCTGCCTCCCACTCACTGCATCCCCCATCCGTCCATCTCTTGCTCTCCTCCATCTTCTCTCATGTGCTCATTTTCACTGCAAGGCCCAAACAGGCATATATATATATTGTTTTGACAGATGTATTATGCTAAGTTCAGGTTTTATTTGTTACAGGATGGTAGAGCTGGCAGCAAAATAGTCAAAAAGGGTAATTTTGAAAAAAATGAAATTTCACAAAGGTTTTCATGATTCATTCCCTCCCCTTTTCCCATTTTTTGTAACCAGCTCCATGTTTTTTGTTCACTAAAGTTATTGTCATTTTATGTGTGAAATTAGGACCCCACATTATCACAGCTACAATCGATCCATTAAAGGCCCACTCCCGAAGCCCAAATACAAATCCATAGAGCACAACCACAGAAATGCACCTGTCCAGATACCTATCAAAATAAATCCATAGAAACTGACTCCCATACCTAGATGCAGATACAAATGTATATTCATGTGTACACATCTAGCATGTACTAACACATATACTTCCACATTATTTATTATTACAATTGTTGTTTAGTGCCTAGAGACCTTCAGCTAAGATCAAGGCTCCTGGGTGGTAGGTGCTGGACATACACGTAAAAAGAGAGAGTCTGCAACAAAGAGTTTATAATATTGTTAGACAAAGGTGGGGAGAAATATATGATACATTGGCTCTTCTGCAATTACTAGTCAACAACATTCACTTTTTAAGAAATAATACCTTTCTTTTAGAGTTCCCTTCTTTTTTAAATGTTATGAAATGAATACACACATATTTTATGTCATAAATTGTCTTGTGTGCAAGCCAGCAAAATGAATAAAAGTCAGAGAGTTAGGCTGCAAATTTTATTCGCATAGGTATACACACGTGGCAATACACGCACCTCCCTACACAAAGACACACAGTCTCTTACACACATACAATGCATGCATGCACACACTTGCCTATAGAGACACTTTTTCATACACTTTTCCAGGGGCTGACTATATCACTCAGCCAGGAAGGGAGGAGCGTGAATGGAGAGGAAAAGAGAGAGGATGGGGAGGGAAAGAGGCAGAGGTGAAAGCAAGCCGGTCCAGTCCAGTCCGGCGTACTGGTAAGAGCCAGTACACAGCCAAACATAAAGGGCTCATGGCCGCGGCAACCACTACCATGGGGCTAGGGCGGTGATTGAAAGGGCCTGGGGCTTCTGGCCACTGCTACTGCAGCTGGAGCCCCTGTCCCTTTAAATCGCCGCCAGAGCCCTGGGGCTCCCAGCCACAACCCTGGGGCTCCAGCAGTGATTTAAAGGTCCAGTGCCCCAGGCCCTTTAAATCACTGCCCGGCTGTGCTGAAGAGCTGGCTGGGGAAGTCTGCCCCCCCCCTTTCTGCCCAAAGCCCCACCCCTTCCAGTTGAGGCCCTCCTCCCCTCCCCACTCTGGGCCTCCCAGCATGCTGGTAAGTCCCTTAAGTTACTTTCACCCCTGGAAAGAGGCCAAGGACAAGAGCTGGGTGGGGATGAGAGAGGGCAGTGAAGTAGAGAGGAAGGGGTGGAGGGGTATGTGGGATGGATGGGGCTGCAGGGGGAGGCAGAAGGCTACAAGTGCATGAAGATGTGAGGGGCACAGGGGTATATAGGTACACACTGGGAGTGCAGCAGTGTATGAAGGTGAATGGGGTGCAGAGGTTGGGGGTGAGGGATATGGCGGCTTTGGGAGTGAAGAGGATGGGTGAGAGAGTGCTGTAAGCGGTATGGGGTGGGATGGATAGGTGGGAGGGCAGGATGGGCTGGTATGGGAGAGGGATGCAATGATGGGGGATGTGGGACAGGTAGGGATGTAGTGATGGGGGTATGGGGGTGCAGGGGCATTGGGACGGAGAGGGATGCAGTGAAGGGGGATGGGGGTGAAGCCCCATTCACAGCACTCAGAGATGGGGATACACATACCTCCAACTCCTGGGTGCCAGTCATGGGGCAACAGACCACAGTTCACAGCAGAGCATGCACTGCAGTTCAAGCCCAGCCACATGAGGAGCATGAGGGGAAGAGGGCCGGGCAGCAGTGGGAAAAGTGCATGCCAGGCAACCCCTCAACAGCTGCCTGTTGAGTGCTCACGAGTGGTGCTAGTTCTTCCCCTGCCCTGACCCAGCCAACGGGAGCTGTGGGTGGGGGAATGAGGAAGCACGTGGACCTCCGCTGACAGCCCCTAAACTGCTTCCAGACCCGGGAGCCACACGGGCCGTGGCGTGGCACTAGCAGGGAGTCTGCCAGTCCTGCTGTGGCCCCGCAAACTGGACATTCAACAGCCCAGTCAGCGGTGCTGACTGGAGCCATCAGGATTCCTTTTCAGCTGGGTATTCCAGTCCAAAACCAGACACCTGGTCATCCTAGGTCAATGGTTCCCAAACTTTAACAGTCTGTGAATCCCTTTCAATAAAATGTCAAGTCTCGCAAACCCCTGCCTAAAAATGAATATTTCCAGGGATTTTCTCCTTTACCTGAGTATAAATTATAAAAGAAGTGATCTTGGAAATATAAAATTTGTTTTTATGACTTGTTTATTACACACTATTTATTATTAATTATTATTTATTATTACAGTATTTTTATTACATTATGAAAGATCTCACTTTTGTAGCTTGTATCACTTTGAAAAGCCTTTTATAAGAACAGGCTCCTATGTTTCATCAAGGAGTATCAGATGTGAAACAGCACGAAGGTATTTAAGAAGCCAACTCAAAGAGTTCCTCCTACACAAGCATTCAGGTCTTGAGCAGTCCAGGCAAACAACGCACGTTACAACAAAGCTTAAATTTGTTCTTCATAATAATTTTAAAAACAATACTAGCTGCCTATTTAATTTTAAAAACAGCAAAAAATATCCACCTCCCTTTCCAATTCTTATAAGGAGTCTTAAAGTTTAAATCTCCTCAGAGTGATAGATATTCTTGCTTTGATCTGCTTAGCTCTTGGAAGTCCAGGGGCTCTGGGCTGCTGGCCCTGTGCTGCCTGGCATCCCCAGGGACAGCTCTGGACACCATTAGGGATTTTTTTTCCCAAGAACCCCCTGTAACATTTCGCAAACCTGTTTGGGAACCACTGCCCTAGGTGCAGGAAGGAGCTCGGGGCTAGGGCAGATGGTTGGGGAGCAGAGGGGTGAGGGCTCTGGCTGGGAGTGCAGACTCTAGATGGGGCCTGGGATGAGGGTTTGGAGTGCAAGTTACAGTGGGGAGAAAGGACTCCCTCCAGCTCTCTCTCGCCGCAACAGCCCGGGGCCAGGGGAGAGCGCCTCTCCCCGCTGCAGCCCTGCATGCCCCCTACCTCTCTCCTCTTCAGGCCAGGCACCTGTGGCTGCGCACCTGCATGGCCCTTGATAGCCTGCTGCACAGCCATGCAACTAAGAGGGAACTTAGGCCACCGGGATTTATTATGTTCCTGGATGTCATAGTCCTGAAGGTTGTCTTTGCTTCTGCAGTCTGTAAACCCTTCATAAGTCCCATGCAGGACACTGAAGACTTTATTAACAGTGCCAGGGATCTTGGAGACTTAATTAAGTCCATCAGAGACCCTGGAGGCCTCTCAGAGTTTCCAATTAATATTTCTAAAATGAACCACCCAACCTTCCAACACCACTGTAAATCCCTAATCCTCATTAAAAACAAAGAAATAAAATAAATGTGAAGATTTTCAATCAAGATGTCAATTAAATGTGATATACTGAACAAATTAAACTCTCCAGAAAGTGACTCTTACTCAAGTTCTTGTAGTTCTGAAATAAGTCGAAGTAACCTGTAGCTTTAAAAAACAACAACAAATAAATAAATATTCTGACGGAAGTGTAGACATGATAAAAGGCAAGAAGAAAGGAGTTGTTGTGAGGAAATTGTGGTGGCAAGATTGTGTTAGTTACAATCTTAATTATGGAGTGCTATCATAGCTCCATAATGTGCAGTCAAACTTTGCGATAGTAGAAAGCACGTTTTTTTTTAACATTTAAATTATGCAGTAAAAAATCACATGCTAATTGTACTGTGTAAGGTATTGCATAAGTGGGAAAAATATAATAACTGTTTCACACTAATATTGCGTCACATGGGCAAGTCAGGAATGCCAATAACAAATGAAATCTGCATTACATAAAATGAAACAAAACAGAACAGCTTCTGTTTCAAGAGTCCCAGTCAACTTTAAAGTCACACTTATATCAGAATTATTTTTTATCTATTGTTGTTACAAGTAACAACAAGATGACTATAATTGGAACAGATTAGAGAAAAAATACATGTTTTTACTTTATATATGTGATAGCACTTTGGGCCTAATCAAAAGCCCACTGAAGTCTTTGGCAGTCTTTCCCTTGTATATAGTTTCTACAGTAGAGTCAGACTCTTTTGTTGTTTGTGTGGGTCTTTCCCACAGCAACAGGAGAGAAAAATACTATTAAAACATAGAGAAAACTAATTGTAAAACCACAAAAATTGGCAGAGGAGCTCAATGACAGCTGAAGTACTTGAAAGTACTTTTAACTGAATTGTTTTAATCAGCTATATTTCAAGCTGATCGTGTCATGACAGTTGACATGTATCGTTGACAGGGACCTACCTGATCCTACATCTTGAAGACAGGGAGGGTTTTATAATTGGCTGCCATGGGCCAGATTAACTGTCATGCAATGAGCCCATTATGCCGGCCCCATTTGGGCAAAGGGACTGTAAAACTGGTAAATCTGGCCACCAAGGAATTCTCCCAGTATAGGAGGTATCTCCATATGACACAGAGATACCATAATGTCTCTGTGATGCTTCCCCTGTTGCAGAGAGTTGGAAGGGTCCATGATCAGGAAAGAGGGAGTTGCTGGAAAGCAACTGTTGGGGCAATAGGCAGCCAGGTGCTACTCAAGTCAGAGCTGAAGCTGCATAACCTTCTAGAGGCCTAATGAGATGCCAGAAGAATCCAGGAAAGGGAAGGAGCAAAGGTAGTGCTAATCCTCTCCTCTGCTCTCACTCAGCTCTGGGCCAACTGGAACATGGCTGGACGTGAGAATGAAGCCCATTTGGGGCTGCCCCAAACCCTATCTAGATGTATAGTACTATACAACATTTAGTGCCAAATCAGCCAGAGTAACCAGAGTAAGTTGTAGGCTGGGGAATTTTGTAGAGTTCCATTGGGAAAAGAGTTTTCTCCCTTCCAAGCCATGAAATAGCTGTTTCTGCAGCCTCAGGATTACATCAATCCATGTATGGACATAGCCTGTGGTTCTGCCCTCATCCTTTTGCTACCACATCCTGTCCTCTGATTTCCTGGCAGTAGGCAGAGCTAGCAGCCACAGAGAAGATGTTCGTGGGCCAAGATTAGTGCAGGTACTGCTGCAGGATGGTTGTGCTGCAAAAAGGGAAGCACTGAGTACATCTGTTGTACATCATGTATAGCAAGGGGCATGTCCCCGCATGTCACTTAATGCCTAGGAAGCATTTTATGCCTTTCAGAGGCAGAGCACTACTCCCATCTCTCACAAATGGAGGTGCTGTGAGAGAAGTTAGGAAATTTGAGAGTCAGTACTGAAAATATTGTACTCAGGTAAATAACCCTGTTTGACTTTAATGGGATTGCTCATGAGTTTAAGCATTTGCAGAATCAGACCCTTGGGATGACATGCTTATTTACATAACGCTCCCAGTTTCTGATGTGTCAGCCTCAGGCCCTTTTGTGTTTAGATCCTGCAAAGCTTAAAGTTCTCTGTTAAAGGGTTTCACTTAACTAACACTGGACAAATACATTTAATAACTGTGGGTGACATATAACCCAGAGCAGAGGGCCCAGACAAAGCCCTACGCAACACGTAAGCCCCACTTAAACCATGTGTTAATACCAAGAAGCTTGATTTATCCCAATGGTATTTCAGCTTTATGTTCATAGAGTTACACTGGCATAAAACTGGAATAATGTAAAGATAAATCAGGATCAATGTTTTTTCCTCAGCACCCAGGCTGGATAACTGGGTTGCGGGCTGTGGATGTTTTCGGAAGGCAAGAAAGAAGGATTCTTGCCTCCTAGACCATAAACCTGCAGCAAAACCATTCTTCAGCCACTGCTCCAGCCTAGTAGCTGGAATGGCTTGCAACCGTACTCCTTCCCCTACCTCCTGGAGAGGAAAAGAACCAGGAGATCTGTATAGCTGTGGATCTTCCATCCCTGTCCATTCTCTGTCGCAGGCTCCCAAACACAAACCTGAACCTGGAGCCCTCACAGATTGGTATCCATGCTGTTAAGGGATTGCAAACTCTCTGTATGACCTTCCCAATCCTATTCCCCCTTTTGCACAGTGGAGCTGCTCGTATTACACTTTAAAAGAAGGAGCACTTTCTATAATTATAGGCAAATCGTGCCCCCCCACTCATAAGGATCTAAGTGGCACAAGTAGGACTTTACATGGGCCCTCTGCAATGAGTTGAATTTCATCATTTATGTAGTTTAATTATTATTTTTATTATTAATAAGATATGTATATGGATATACAGAAAATAATAGGTGCTCCATTTGTAGTGCAGTATTACAATCAACATCTATAAAGACTATATGTATGTGAGAGAATCACTCAAGTTCAGTGTTATGTATTGTTCAGTGTTGTGGACCACCTGAAAGTCTATGTAGGCACATAGACTGAATCGGGCCCTCTCTGTGGGAGATGTGATGCACAATTTTCTATATTAGCTGGTTTTAATTTTTTTAATGATGTATTTGAAATATATGTGTTAATTTGTCCAATATAAAATATATAGTTTATACAGAAAAATCTCCAAAAATATTTCTATTACAGTTATTTAAAAAATGCAGTTGCACAAAAGACTTGGGTCCAAAGCCTTTTACTTTACTCATGAGAGTAGTCCCATTCACTTTAATATACTGCTCTTGTGTGTAAGAAGAAATGTTTGGTCTTGTTGCTTTATACAAAGGATGTATACTTTATAAATAAAGCACATGAGTTGTTTCTACCAGTGCCTCTTACTCTCTGGAAGTTCCTGATTTGTGTGAATGTTCATGTTGCCTTCCTTATTATTCTGAGTGTTATATCTTCCCCATTTAAACTATAATAACTGGAGCTGAGTGTCAAACTGTGACAGTTAGACTAATGATCATTTTTAAGGGTCAGATTTAAGAATGCTGGCCTTTTAGGAGCTGCAAAATAATTGGGGGCACACTTTTGCACAGCAGTTATTTGCTCCTGCTGTTTAGGTCACAAGTCCAAATGACCTAAACTGTGACTACAAAAAACAAACAAATAAATAATTGTGGGTGCAACACAGCTTCCACAATTATATGTGCCTATGGTTTTGTGGAAGAAAAATGGGAGACCTGCTAGAGAGGCCTGGTTAAAAATATGAAGCTAAATGCCTGATAATACATATGGCAAAAATCATTCATTGTAGAAGGGGAACTTGAAACACCACCTTTAAGGGACTCAGGGCTTGATCCTGTAAGGTGCTGAACACTTTGGCCCTGATCCAGGAAATGATGTGTTTAATGGTTAACTGCCCTCATAGCTGAAATCAAGCGTATGCCTAAGTGCTTTGCTCATTTTGCAGGATTGAGCCCACAGTCAGATTAAAAATCTTATATTTAAAATATATTTTACTTACATGGTTACATGTAACACCTTGTTATGAACACTGAATTTAAAATCTCTCATACCCTTCACTATTTATACTGTTTGTTTATCTCTTCCATTGTGCTCAGCATATAGAAATGAAAATACACTGGTCAGTTTCACTTTTGTTTATATTTATTTTCTGTCTCAGGCACTAGTTGCTTGCTGTGTGATGTGTGGGTTGGATAAACTGCTTCAGAATGGGAATGGTTACAAGTTGAAGGGCCTGTTCCGCATTGCTATGCCAATTCACACCAGCTGAGGAGCTATCCCTGAATTATTTTTGGTTAGATAAAAACTATTTTTCTTTTAATTTATAAAAACAAATCATGGAAACATTTTCATTGCTTTTAGATTTTGAAAAAGAACTCGGAGAGTGAAAACAGTAGCATTCAATCTATTAAATCATATAATGTATATTGCATTGTAGCCCTGAGTCGACTGAGTATGATGAGAGATTCCTTTCTTCTCCGAGAATTAATCCATTTGTAATGATTCCCTCCCCTCTTTTCCTGCCCTGCCCCGCCCCAGCAGCACAGCTTCTACCACAGTATTGTGTGAGGAGCAACCAGGCTCGAGCTGTAAGTCGCCCGCAAGAAGAAAACTACAACTCCCGTGATGCCGTGCACCAGCGCAGTGCGCGATGGGAGTTGTAGGTTAACAGCTTTTCTGTTCCCTCAGAGGAGGGATGAAAAAACTACCATTCCCAGGAAGCATGGGGCTCCGGCGCAGGCGCAGAACGGGGTGGAAGGAGGGGGCGTGCTCCACGGCGCTGTCTATGTCTGTCCGTTTCGGGCGCTAGTCGCCATTTAGCGCGGAGAATTAGCCGGGCCGGGCGCAGTGGCTCCTCCCCACTACCCTCGTGAGGGAGACACCCGGGCTCCCCGGCCTGGGCCTTGCGGAGGAGGCGGCTTCGCGGGCGGCCCCGGTGAGAGACCCGCCAGGGGGGTTTCCGGCTCCCCGTGAGGCGCCGGCAGGCAGCGAGGGAGCCGGCCCCGCGGCGAGCGGTTACTTCCTACCGGGAGCAGGCCGAGGTCGCCATGGGCGCCGTGTGAGGCGAGAGCTCCCCCAGGCTCCGAGGGACCGTGCCGTGCCGGGCCTGCCCTCCCCTCTCGCGGCAGGGGAGTGCGGGGCCTGCGCCCCCGGGGCAGCCGCTTCCCGGCCTGGGCCTGCCCCGCTTCCCACCCGCAGCCCGCGGGGCCAGTCGCTTTTCCTCTCAGAGCAGCTGGTCTGGCCCGCTCCAGGCAGCCAGCGGCTTCTCCTGGCGCGGCACCTGCCTCAGGCTCCTCTCGTCTTCTCCCCCCTAGTCCCGTGTCCCGGCCCCGCTGCTGTCGCTCCATGTCGGCCCCGCTGCACTGCTCCCCGCTGCAGGATGGATGTGGACGCTAAGCAGGGAGCCACCCCGCCGCTGGCCCAGCAGCCGCCGCCAAGCCCCGCTGTGAGGAGCCCTTGGGACCCTCCTCTGTTGCAGCAGCCGGACGCACTCCCCGCTCAGTGACACCTCCCACTCCGCATCCTGTCAGCAGCGCTACCCCGAGCCCCGCAGCACCATGTCGGAGGGCTCCGCAGAGAGCAGCAGCCCGGCCCCCCGCTTCCTGGCTCCCCCGCCGCCTCCGCCCAAGAACGGCTCTAGCTCGGACAGCTCCGTGGGGGAGAAGCTTGGAGCCGTCGCTGACCATGATGGCTCGGGGGCCGGAGGAGTAGGCGGCGAGGTGGGAGGCGGGGCCCGGGGCGAGGAATACCGGCGCCGCCGTCACACCATGGACAAGGACAGTCGTGGGGCTGCAGCCACCGAGCACCGCTTCTTCCGCCGTAGCGTGATCTGCGACTCCAATGCTACTGCTCTGGAGCTGCCTAGCTTGCAGCTGGCAGCAGCCCCGGCCGTCGCCACTCCCGGGAGTATCATCCCGCTGCTGGGCTCCCCTCCTGAGCCTGCTAGCCAGATCCCCTGCGTCTCTGCCACCCACGTCCCCTTGCTGTTGCAGCAGCCGTCTCTGTCGCTTCCCCACGAGGAGCAAACCATACAGGAGCCCCCTGCAGCAGAGGACATCGCCCCCCTACTGCCCAAAGCAGAGGCAGAGGAAGCCGCCCCCCTACCACATACTAACACGACAGGTAGTGCAGCCACCGCTAGCCGGGAGCTCCAGGAGGGGCGGAACCGACAGCAAGAGGATATCGAGGAGTTAGAAACCAAGGCGGTGGGCTTCTCCCTTGACGGCCGCTTCCTCAAATTCGATATTGAGATTGGAAGAGGCTCCTTCAAAACTGTCTACAAGGGGCTGGACACGGAGACTACTGTGGAAGTTGCCTGGTGTGAACTGCAGGTAAAAGAGGTGCAATTTCCCCAAGCACAGTCATTCCCCTGCTGGCAGCCTCAAGAGAAGGGCAGAATCCTCAGATGACAGGTCAACTGTCATCAGAGATGGGTGACACAGTTTTCCCTAGGTGCCATCCAGCCAACCATTCCTTGAATGGAGGGAGCAACTTCTCCCATGAGCTAGGCTGCCTGTTCGATTCCCTAAAGGTCTCATCCCCCTTATGAGGTTGTCCAAGCACTGAGACTTCAGAAAGGGTAACTGCACTGAGTTTGCTGGAGCACTTAGCCTTCATGTCTTCTAAAGGTAATTCGGAGAGTTGCACAAAATCCTTTACTTGAGGGATAAAGGGGTTCAAGCTATAAAATTAGCATTCATACTTATTGAAATCTAGTTCAAGTCTACCTCCAGCTAAGATAAACTTTTAAAAAAAATTGGCATTTGACATTAATGTCAAGAAAAATTTTGTATAAGGTAGGGGAAACGCTTGTGTGGCTAACAGCATCTTACAGGAGATGTTCAAGAAATATGCTAGCAAAGTGCACATAATACAGAGGTAAACCAATGTAAAATTAAACTTGAGTAGGTAGTGTACTATGACTCCCAGTAGCTCAGCCTAAGTCCCATGGCTACCTGTTAATACAGTGAAAAGTAAATGCTTGCCTTTTGTAAAATTGCAAAGGTTGAAATTCAACTTTTCCAGGTAACTATCTGGTTAAACTGGTACAAAGATGTTGCTGTACCTGCCAGCTCTTTGCTTCGACAAAGCAAAGGCTGTGCTGAAACCCATTCTCATGATGGCAACAGCAGCAACTTCAGCTCCATGGCGAGTTGGAGCATGTATAACTAAATAAGAGGTAGGTTGCTGTGCAGAAAGGTTAGGGGGAAGGGTAGAGCCTGGCCTACCAGTTACAAATATCTGAAATAGGGGAATGGAGCATCTCTGCTCTTAAAAAATTGGAGGGGGCAGAAGAAAGGCAGCAGTAGAAAGTAATCTTTCCCCATTGCTTCTGCGGGATCAAGTGCATGATCTCAGTGCTCTCTCCTGACTTGCTGCAGTATCTCATGTGCCAAAATTCTTCCTCCTCCACAGAGTAACTTACCTACTCTCACAGTCAAACTGAAAAATGACTGAGACCACTCTCAGCTTGTATTTGTAGCATGCATTTTGAAAGCAAATGACACCCTCTGCCAGTGTGCTGAGTAGCTGTGCATCACCACATACCGAACAGGTTTGTGGTAATAGCTTGGCAAGCTTGTTTTTTTTTTTTAAATAAATCCTAAAACCTAGCAGAGCAGTCAGGTCCTGCTGTCATTGGTCCTGTCTGTGTTGAATAGTTGCCCATTCAGATGCTAGGCAATACCTAAACTTTCAGTGCAGAGTCTGAGTGGTGCATCATCTGTTTTCTTTATGCAGTCTGATATAATTTTGATTTGAAATCCTAATCTTATTCTCTGTTTAAAAGGCTCTGTGAGTTCATCTCAGATTCATTTTAATATTCAGATATTGTTTATTGACCTGAAATGATTGTCAACTTGATAGTGATAATTTCTGGCTTCAGCAGATAGCGTGACAGTCAGGATGTACTAATGGTTATGGGATACTATAGGAACAAATTAGCTATTAGAAACATCACATACCTTTTATTTACAAATAAGTCTCTTTATAAAACAGATTTAACCAAGATTTTGAAGTTAAACATTCTTTTATCAAACACTTCAAAAATAACATAATGGTTGGAATAACAATGGAAAATAGAGGGAAGAAAATCTTTATAGAGTAAGTAAAGGGTGATGAATTCCAATTAGGTTTTGCTGGAAGGCTATGAGTGGGTTGTAGATTACATTATTACAATATTTCAATTTGCAGTTTAAGTACCAATGGTGTGATAACTCCAGAGGGTGAGTGACAAAGGTACAGGGAATGGATAAAGAACTGTCCTACAGGTGGTAGAAATAAACTAGCAACTACAGAAATGAACTTGTGATGCATGGTAAATAAGATATTTTAAGGCCATGAGTGTGGTGATTCCTCACTGCCTTCGGTTGTTTTGGCTGGAGAGGGATGCTGTAGCCAGTGGTCTTTAGTGATGCTACACATTAACTTCAGTAATAATTGTAGGAGGATGTCATTGTAGTTCTGTCACTTACATTGACATTTTCTTGATCTGCTCACTTCACTCAGACTCAACTGTATGGCTTTGCAAGGATGAACTTACGCTTTGTAAGGATGATCTACTGATGCAAGGAGTGTTGCAGAGAGGAGGACTTAGTGAATTCCATGCCAACCTGAGGTGGATTAATTTATTTTGTGAGCACAAATGAGCTCTGATTCTTTTAGGGCTGTCTTGACTTTGTGACCAATTTATGCTTAACCTTTTCATAGTTTTGGTGCTTTGAAAAGTATTTTAAAATACAAAAGCTACCTTTTGTCTATAGTTGAAGCTAGTAAGGTAGGGGAAGAAATTCAAACAATTAAATCTTACTTTTCCTTTTGAAAAGAACTCTGTCTAAAATGTCAATTTATTCCTAGCTATCAAACACTAGCACTGCTATGTAATTTGGGAGCTGAAAGGGCCTTCTAGACATAGGAGAGATGGTGAGCATGGCAGGTGTCCCTTTAGTTCAGGATTTTTTTTTTGTATCCAGTGCTACCACAATAAGTCACATCTGAATTTTATAAGAATTTACTTAAGCATAGTGTGTAGCCACAGACACCGTTTTCTAGCTAAGGCTCATTTGCATGATACAGCAGCCTAACCTGGTGTAAGTAAAACTTGATACATACATGGTATCATGCAATTGGAAAAGATGACAGAGGTATAAAACATGGCAGTTCTTACTTGCAAGGCATGTGTTGGGCGGGGGAGAACTGCGAATGCAGTGTGTGGAAGCCAGCCAAAACTTCTGTATGTATTTAACATAGTCTTTTGAGTATACATTTAATGCCTAAGTTATCTGAAACGTTTTTGCTGATAGGAAAGGCTAAAATGCCAATCTTTTTACTGTTTATCAAAATTGTTAAATATTTTTGATCATGAAGTGTTCAAATTATACAGCACTGAGGACAGTCCTGCTAGAGCATTCAAGGATTTGGTGTGTTACACAGGCAAGCCTAGAAAGGACTTGGCAATAGAATGTTTAACTGTGGGGTTTCTAACTGGATGGCACAGCTGTCTTTGACTCTAAACTAGGAACCTGGTAGGGAGATCAAGGGTAAAATTTTCAGGTGTCTTTTTTCAAAAAGAACATGGGAAAAGTCATTTTTCAAAATGGGTTTAAATACCTAAGTCACTGTGGAAAATCTCTCACTGTCTTTCAGAAGCCTGGATGACTGCATGGCGGTGTCCCTTGTGTTTGTCAGGCTGAGAATAGTAGCATAAATGGAAAAGTAAACATTTTTGTTTCTCCAGAGGCTACAGGTGTGTAGCTTAATGGCAGTCTTCCCTTTTGCCAGGTAGGAAACCTGGGTGAAATTTCTGTTTTTCTCTTTCCTTATACAGGGAAGGTGGGAATCTGTGATATTGAGGATTTTGGGGCTCTGGGACTAATTCAATGGAACCCCAGTAAGCAGCCTTCTAGGATATTTTGGCTTCGCTCCAAATGCTTTGGTTCTCATTTCTGTTAAATTCTCCTTCCACTGGTTACATGCATTGAGTGCATCTTCCATTGTCATAATTGGACGTGTCATAACTGCATCTAGAAAGAGGTTAGGGTCAGCACTCATAGGCTTCATGATGTAAATGGCAAGGACAAAATCAGTTGAATATCTACTTGTGAATGGAATGGCAGTAATTCAAAGAAGGGAAAATAGCTGTGTGTAACTTTTAACATGGCTGGTTAATCTGATTGTTCAAAAATGAAAAACAATTCTTAACTGCTTCTTTTGGTTCAGTAGCATTGCTACTAGGAATACGTGAAGACTTATTATTGTTATATTAAACTTAACCCTGTATTATTGAGTAACTGTAGGTCAGAGGAAGTCACAGTTCCAGTTGATTATTCATGTAAGTCTGAGGTGTGGTCTGTGAACCTCCAGGTAAGTCCCTCCTTTCCTCTCATTGAGTCAGTTTTGAGTGGGATTGTGTAGTCTACTTAAATTCATCAAATAACACAGACCTGCAGAATAACTGGTTTGAACTGAGAATCTTCTGAGTGATGTTGGATTGCTATGAGAATTTATCACTTGTAAAGGAGCACTAATACTGTGTATCTTTTAATCATGAAAGTGCAGTGGGTGTTTGGCTTGCTTTTAAAATAATTAATCCCTCCTTTCCTGATATGTGTGAGGAATTTGAATAATTACCTTTAAGTTGGAAAGGGTCTTCCCTTTAATGGGGAAGGGGTGATACAGGAGCTGCCATGGGAAAGTTATTTTAAGTTGGTTGTGGAAATGCTTCCAAGGTGCTAACGAAAGTAATATTAGCTGGAGCAATGCTCCAGTCCACCAGTATTTGCCCCTTCCCACCCCTACAGCCAACCGTATCTTCACGAAGCTTTGCTAACATGCGCCACCTTTGCCATTCCTGTATTCTATCTTTGTAGAATTAATCAGGGTATTGTGCTAAATCATCTATCTTTCACATGGACAGATGTCTCAGTCCTGGCGCTAGTAGTAGGACGTTGAACCTTAACATACTGTGATCCAAGATAGATGTCCATTCTGGAGGTGAAACTGGTGCAGTAGTGTGTTCTGATAGTTTTGTTTAAATGAGTAAAAGCTGAACATGAAGTTCATCTGAATTTGTTGCTATCTCTAATTTTCATTGTTAGCTCAGCTCTAATGTACAGGTCTACGTTGTAGAACTATAAATTCCAGTTAGACTACACACTCAAATCCACTACATTTAAGTTTGGGATCAACCACCCCTAGTGATAGGTGTCCTTGCTTTCCTAGCATTGATGGTAAAGCAGTTGAATACAAACATAACTGCATTTCTGTTTACATGCAACTGGCATTACTCTAAAATAAACTGCAGGGGGGAGAAATGATAAAGCATGCAGTCCTTGAATTTTACTGCAGGAAGCAGTGATGTACAAAACGTCTCTTCATACACAAATTTCACTGAAGGAACATTCTGGCTGTGATAGAAAATGTAAATAAGGAAACCTCTAAGAGTAAGATTTATCCTTATATAAATAGTTAAATAGGATATGAGAAGTTGGCTGGGTATGAGGTAGGTTTCATTCTTAAGAGGTAATTTTGATGCAGTCTAATTTTTAATTTAGCTCCAACTCTTAATACAAAGATGAAGTCTGTTAACACGTACAAATAAGTGGAATGTAAAATGTAGCTCACAGGCTTTAATATGCCAGTCTGTGCAGACTGGTTGGTTCTCATGCTGTTGCTTGGACAGTTTAGGGTCACTGAATGCATTGAGTCTCCGTGACATTCTGTCCTGAGCCAAATTTGGTGGATTATGGGGTAGGATGCCAGTAAGGGATGGGTTTTAGGTCTTCCAGGGTGTGTTCCATCTGCTTTCATTGTGTCATAGTAGAAGATGATTCTTGGAGAGAAGTTGGTAGGCATTCAGAGCAGATGATCATACCACCTGAGAGTGCATTGGGCAACCATTTGAGAAAGCAGGACCTAGTTAGTTAGGAAACAGATCTCTTCATTCTACTTGAATTTGTCTCACTTGAGGCTTTTGATTATTTGGAGATTTATTTGAATGGTGTCCAACTTCTTTTCAATCGTGACAGTGAGCGGCCATGTGTCAGTCTCATGTTTCGGAGTGCTGACCATCAAAGCATTGTATATGCTTAGCCTCGTGTCTCTACTTAGCAGGGTGGTCAGTTTCCAGAATATGCTCTTAATAAGGTGCTCCACTAGTGACTGTGCTTTTGCAATGCTTCCCATGTTACTGACGCCAAAGGCAAGGTTGGTGAAATCACTGACAGTCTTGGGTGGCTGCCCATTAAGGTGCTTGAGCACTCAGTGTTCAGAGCAATCAACTGGAAGAATTTTGCTTTTACCTCAATTAATTTTCTGGCTGACTTTTGCCACTGAGCTTTGCCAGGACTTTAAATGCTGCAACTAGCTTCTCTTGATTTAACAGCTCGTGTTTTGTTGGTGAGGTTCTTATCAGGGCATATTTCAAAAGTGCATTTACATTGTGTCTGGTCAAGTGCATAGTCTATGATAGCATTGAAAAGTTCTGGGGCAGCAAAGCATCTTTGTCAAATTCCCAATCTAATTTGGAAGAAGGCAGTTCTTTTCCTATGTACAAGAATACAATTTGAGGCATCTCCATATGGGAGATGGGACACTACAGGGGACAAGTATGTTGCTTCAAACTGAGGAGCTATTCTGGATATCAGAATTATAGTTTCCAAAGTTTGCTACTGGTTATGTTAAATCTCATGCTTTATGTTTAAGCCATTCTCTAACTAATAGAAATGGGGATGAGATCTATGTAGGGGGTAGATAATCTCACATCTGCATACTGTGGGATTCTTTCACCTTCATCTGAAGCATCTGGTATGGGTCATTATCAGAAAAAGGATACTGGACGTAGATTGACTGAGTCTGATCTAGTATGGCAAGTCCTACGTTACTGTGCCTACCTACTATTACTTGTGTAGTTTTAACTGGATGGATATAAAATGAGGTTCACTGTCAAAGTAGTAGCATTAAAGCACTAGATGGTTTGTTTGGCAATCATGTATGACTTGAGACAGTTGCCTAATCAACTATAGAAAAATGCTGAAAAACCTTACGATGGAGGGTAATATACCCACTGAAGTTTAAATATTGTCTTTTCATAAACTTGAATGCATATAAGTGTGTGCCACACTTACGAATGCAGCATGATCATGTGAAGATACACCACAGAGAGCGCCTAGATTTACCCTTCCTCAAATAAGTCATTATCAGACTGGCTAGGGGTGACTGAGAGGGAAGAGGAGGATGACCAGGACAATCCAAATGGGGTCGTCCACCATCCTTGTGCACTTTTTTACATTGTCATCCTATCTAACCCTTAGCCTAGTGTCCCACTCAGTGGTTTTAAGGCATTCCAAGTTGTTTTGCCCAGGATTGTTGAGATGCATGCTGTCTGGTGCAAGAAAAGGTTCACATTCATGGGATTTTTGATTCACAACATAGTGGGCATGCTGTTAAAGAAACATTTGGCAGCTAGCTAAAAATCTCTGGCTCACTCCAGACTGCATTATTTTCAAGGTTTCTTAGAAAATGCTCTTAAAATACTTGATTTAAAAAAAAAAGTGATCAAGGATTTTTCAGTAGAAGAAAACTTTGACAATATTGTGGTGGAGGTTGGAGAGTTCCATTTAAGAGTTATGTCTGTAACTTAAAATTTCAAATCTGAGCTGAAGCTTGCATTGATGTCTGAGCTTACCTGAAAAGTAGAAATATATCAGGCTGCAGAACATATATCCTTATTTTGAAGCCCATCTCTTGGTTAAAATGACTAGGTACTGCTGAGTGACACATAAGAGAACCTGGTGTTTTAGCAGGCTTATGCTGGGAGGAAGGAATTGTTGTGGGGGAAAAAGCTAGTAATACTTTCAGTGCAGAAGGAGATATGGTGCCCTCTGCTGCTTGTTTAGTGCTGTTTTAAATGCCTGAACTTGGGATACTAGAGCCATCTAGTGATTCACAAGGTAGGCAGCATCACTACAAGCTTGTGCCTTCTGTCCTACCAGTAAGACTAAAATGAGGTGGAAGGCCCACCAAGCCTCTTCAATTCTTGGCGTATCTGTTGAGACAGCCAACAAAATGTTTTATTTGTGCTGATTTATGATGTGCAAAGTCTAATGGGAATAGTTCAAGAACGAACTGACTTATTTCAACTAGGTCAGTGAGCAGTCATCAGACTGTGAAACATTGAGTGCCTATTCTCCCACTGCAGCGTAACTCCCATTGACTATGATGGGAGAATAGGGCTCCTTAAGCCACTGATACAGAAAGGAGAGATTCTGTCTCATGATTTCTGAACTCCCTCTTCATCTAAATGGCTGTACCAGTTCCTACTTTTGCTGCGCCAGTAGCTGAAGATAGGTTGAGTCTAATCTACTTCTTTCCCTGCCAGTTAGATGTACTTTTTTCCATTTTTAGTTGTCTGCCTTCTTTCTCCCCCTGAACCCACACAGTGAATGACTGTGAAATGTGCCCATAATCTGTAGTATGCCTGTGTTCACTGGCAGTAGAGGCATAGGACCCTTGGTCTTTGAGTGCTTTGGCATAGGTTAAATAGAGTAGTTGTGATGGGATGCATTTGGATGACAAACACTATACCATGTGTGACAGATGACCATAGTCTGGTATTGTTAATGCAGCTGGTCTGGCCAGGCAGCCTTGCTTAGCCATTTAAATATCTACTGAGTTGGTATCAGTGTTACCCATGCTGCTTTTTTTTCTCTGATCTCTTTTATAGTGTTAACAGCCCTAACAGGAGATGGATTATTTTTGCCTTAGTGACTCTTTCTGGTGAGTTGCTTGGACTCCAACATATGTATCTTGAACAATATGAAAACATTGACTATTTCTGTCCTTGTTAAGATGACTGACACAACTAGAACATATAAATATTGCTATTAAAAGATGAAATCCAGGCGATTATCTTAAGGATTTAAACATCTGCGTGCGCTTACGTAACCTGCATCTGTTAATAGCAGCTTCTGTGTTACTGCTAGGATTTGGTTAAATGTTACAGAATATCAGCATTTCTTTATTCTCCAGATGAGCTTTTATGAGGCTTTATTTCTTAAAGCCTTGATGTATTTTTAGTTTTCTCTCCCCTCTGTCAACTGTTTAGAATGTAACTTCAAGATGCCGCCCAGTTTCCTTGGGGTAACAGCAATTTTTTTCTGAATAAACCTGTTTTATCAAGAGTTATGCATATGTGGGAAGCATTATCTTCTGAAATCCTGTAAGTTCTCTATAGAACAAATCATTTCAGCATATTCTTAGCCGTTTCTAGCTGGCTTGGACCCACTCAACATAAGATACTTTTAGGCAGGGGAAGGAACCATGAGAAATGATTTCTGTCTTGAGTTGGAGGGAGCAGTTGAGACTTATTGAATGCAGACCTGGTTTGGTCTCACTGTAGGTTAACTACCTCAGAAATACTGGTGGGGAAAACTGACTGAATTTGTTAGAAATCTCCCACGTTGAGCTTCCAGCAATATTTTTCACTTCAGTATTGCACTTGGGATCTAGGCAAGTAGGGAGCTGTTGTGTAGAGAGTGCTCATGCTGGTCACATGCAGAAAACAATATACAATTCACTGGTTTAGTGAGTTGTCAGATTTACCAGAAGCATGTAGTGTGCTGGAAACTTAACAGCAAAAATTAAAGTAGCTGATGGCAGAGTGAGCTCTAGTTTCCTCTTTGCGCCTTCTTTTTTAGTGAAAAAACCACAAACATCCTTCACGTGCATATTGATTCAGCTGCTAATCTGAAAATGACTTGGCCCTTTCTAAAATGTTTGCATCTGAAAATTTTGCAGTGGACACTTGCATTTTTCATCTTGATGGCAACTACAGGCCAATTCAAATTTTACGATGAGATTTTGCTGTTCAGATGCACAACAGGCAACGGGAGCAACTCCTGACAGAAAAAAGCCCCACTGCCTTATGGGTGAACTCAGGAGAATGTAAGGCTATGAGAGTAAACTCAGACAGAAAATCTGGAATAGAGCCCCTAAGTCAGTCAGGTACTAACATTTAGTATCTTTCTGGCAACTCCTGTGGCAGATCAGGTAGTAGATGCATTGGTGGTTCTTCTCCACTGGATTTTACTGGTGACATCCAGAGGGGGGTTCTGATGCATGGGCAATTCAGGGCCTCCATATCATCTGTCCAGGCTTGTGCCCTGGAGACATGAATAAAACGCTATAGTCCCCTTCATCAGAAAAAAATACGTTACTAGAGAATGTTTTGTAGAGCAGGAGTGGTGAAAGGCCTGGTTCTGGAGTACAAACGCATTCTAGGACTTGTCTACAGTAAAACTTCTGTGCTTACATGGCTCAGATGTAAATTAGTGGTCCCCATTGTTGATTCCAGGGTAGAAAGGGCTCTGGGCTGGTGTTGCCCTTTTATGTGGACTGGCTCTGGGCTGCTCTATGCTACATGGTGTTTAAAACATCAGTTGTTGGCTGAAGCTTTAAGAGCTGTTGGAATTAATGTTGAAAATGCAGAGGGGAATCTTCTAGCAAAAGTGCTCATTTTGAGACTACATTAATGAGCACAAGGGAACTCTTCATGCTTTCCAGCAGGGTCCACATGTGCCAGTTAGCGCATGACACTCCAGTGAGCATTAGAACTTACACTCCTCTAGTGTGGGTGAAAGCACAGTGTAGACAAGCTCTAAGTCACTTTCATATTGTCTTGGACAGGGCAAAACTTAATGACTTGGTATGACAGATGACTTCCTTTATTGTCTATTTGGTAAGTTTTTCAGTCTGATCTTCGGAAGCTTCTTCCAAGGGCCTTAAATTTTAACTTACTGTTTGTAGACCATGCCTTGTGTGGGCACTATTGTAATGGCCTGTCATTTGCATTTTTCACAAAGCTTCTTAGTTTCTTGTATACAAGAGCTAAAATAGTCTTTTAGACTGCTTACAAAGTCAAGATACTTTCAACCTTATTTGAGTACAGCAACTTTTATTAAAAAAAATAAAAAAATACAGCTATCTGCTTTTTTGGTACCTCTACCAGATTAGAATCATAGAACATCAGGGTTGGAAGGGACCTCAGAAGGTCAGCTAGTCCAACCCCCTGCTCAAAGCAGGACCAATTCCCAACTAAATCATCCCAGCCAGGACTTCGTCAAGTCTGACCTTAAACTCCAAGGAAGGAGAGTCCACCTCCCTAGGTAACCCATTCCAGTGCTTCCCCACTCTCTGAGTGAAGAAGTTTTTCCTACTATCCAACCTAAACCTCCCCCACTGCAACTTGAGACCGTTACTCCTTGTTCTGTCATCTGCTACCACTGAGAACAGTCTAGATCCATCCTCTTTGGAACCCCCTTCCAGGTAGTTGAAAGCAGCTATCAAATCCCCCCTCTTTTTTCTCTTCTGCAGACTAAACAAGCCCAGTTCCCTCAGCCTCTCCTCATAAGTCATGTGCTCCAACCCCCTAATTATTTTTGTTGCCCTCCACTGGACTCTTCCCAATTTTTCCACATCCTTCTTGTACTGTGGGGCCCAAAACTGGACACAGTACTCCAGATGAGGCCTTACCAATGTCGAATAGAGGGGAATGATCACATCCCTCGATCTGCTGGCAATGCCCCTACTTATACAGCTCAAAATGCCATTAGCCTTCTTGGCAACAAGGGCACACTGTCGACTCATATCCAGCTTCTTGTCCTCTGTAAACCCTAGGTCCTTTTCTGCAGAACTGCTTCCTAGCCATTCGGTCCCTAGTCTGTAACAGTGAATGGGATTCTTCCGTTCTAAGTGCAGGACTCTGCACTTGTCCTTGTTGAACCTCATCAGGTTTCTTTTGGCCCAGTCCTCTAATTTATCTAGGTCCTTCTGTATCCTGTCCCTACCCTCCAGCATATCTACCACTCCACGTTTAGTAACTCTCAAAGTGCCAAGCAGGTTCTATAGTTAAGAGAAGTGTGCTGTAATACTTTTACAACATATATAAAGAAAGACAGGAAGGAATATAAAGTGTCTGTCATGGACCAGGTGTAGACAATATTTAAAATACTGAGTGGGAAGAAAAGAGAACTGGCTCTCTTGCTGCACTCTCAATTTGACTGGCAAAATGACTTATTTTTTAGAGGCTTTAATGCATGTGGTGGCACTTGCTTGAAGTAGGACAAATGTCTAATCTTACAGCCAATGTTTCATTAAAACTAGGAAAAAATACCATCTAAAAAAAATCACATCTTTCCAACCTGATACTTTATTTGTCTTAGGCTTGGGTAGTCATAGCAGTTCAAGCTCCTTTATTACAAAGTGTAAAATGGAAGTGAGGTCTGCTGTCCAGATGATAAAGACCTGAAAATAAAACTAGTTCTTACTCAATGCTGCTGACTGTGCAGTTCCTCATACGGAACTTTGAGGGCTGATAAAGCATTTGAAATAGAAAGTTGGAGAATTGCAAACAATAGTTCCACAATTTATATGATCTTGTCTTAAAAACAAAAAACAAACAAACAAAAACCTAACACTTAATTGTGAAACTTTAAAATGTGTGAAGCAGGGTGGCATAAATCTGCCAGTAAACGTTCAAATGTGAAAATTACTTATTTTCATGCAGACTAGCATCTGCTTTTGCACTCAAACTTCTAGACTAAAACTTCGATTTCAGATTCTGCTCCTAGCTCTAGTGACTCCCACTGACTTGGATTAAGTCACTTAACCTTGTCATGCCTGCATTTACACACACACACAATCAGGATCGGGCTTATTTGACTCTCACTAGGCTATTGTGGATTTAATATCTTTGAAACACTTTGAACATGAGAAGCACTGTAGTTTTACGTGCACTCATTGTTTCCAAAATGTGTGGCAGCAGGGTCAGGCACAGTTAATTAGAATATCTGGTGACTTACTGGATTGTCCTGGTAATGTGTGTTGCCTCTGATCACATATTACAGAGTGAGCTGCATGGCTCATCTTTTGCACAAGATGAGATTTAAAGCAATTATAATTAGCTGTCTCTGAAGCAGTTTGTTTAATTGGGGGAGAAGATGAACCACTTAGTCTTGCAGCAATATCCATGTATTGGTTAGTGCTGAATGACTAGAAAATTCGTAAAAAACTTCATGGTGGTTTAGAAATTTCTGAAACATCTAAAGAGAACACATTGGGTTCATTAATGAAGGACAAAAGTGTTAGATAGAAACTGTCCTGAAGTTAGAATTAAACTACTTAACATTGCTCCCCACATTTGGGTGAAGTGGAAAAATGGGGTGACTTTCACAATCATGCATTGTATTTCTTCCAGCCAAACAATGGTACTTGACCTGTCCCTTTTCTCTTGTGACACCTTGGGACAAAACAGCTGCGATCTAGTGACCACTTAAGACACTGATGAACCATTACAGTGTTAATTGTTGCATCTGATGAAGTGGGTATTCACCCACGAGAGCTCATGCTTCAAAACATCTGTTAGTCCACAAGGTGCCACAGGATTCTTTGCTGCCATTAGTGTTGCTGAATTTTAATGAACCCTTACATATTCTGGGTTGAAGATTTGGCAAGATACCTGGTTGGACCTCATAGGTTCCCACACTCCATGCTTTCCTTCTTTAAGGGCTTATCTACACTTAAAATGCTACAGCAGTGCAGCTGCATTGGGTCAGTGCTTCAATGAAGATAGTACTTATGCCGATAGGAGAGGTTCCCCTATCAGCTTAAGTAATCATTTCCCCTAGGGGCAGTAGCTAGGTCGATGGGAGAATTCTCTAATCTAGCCAGGGCCCTGTTTGGACCTACATTCTTTGGTGACCAGTGACAAATTCTGCAGAGCAGTGGAATTACATAGTTGGGGAACTTTTAATTTCAACTTGTAAAACTGCAGTAGATAACTATTCTGTATTATTTGGGCAATAAAACTCGTATTTTTTATTATATAATATATATATACACACACACCCCCCAGTTAATAGTAAACTTTCTCAAATTAAATACCAAATTACAATAGTAACCTTATTATGCTTTCAAAAATGTGTTGTTGAAAATAAGTAACATCCTGTTCAACTTTTTCTTAGTGCCAAATTCCTGTTGAAGCTTAAACAATGCATAACTGCATTGTGGAGGGCAGTCACAGTGGACAAGGAGGATTTAAAAATCGGGGAGGGAACTAGGTGTGTGGCTTTTGTCTCTTGCAGATGTGTAAGCCCTTAACTCTGCTGGATTGGTAGTTGTGTAGGGCTTTTCATCACTTGTTATGGGAATGGCATCTGAAAGTGCGGGAGTTCAGCTTGTTTTTGGGGGAGGGAGTTAAGTGAATTTTTTAGAAGTGCAGAAGAATTTTTTTCTTCTCTTGCATGAATCCCCTCCTTACTTTCTGTGGTGAGAGTGGGGGTAATGTTGGCCTGTTAGGTGTAGCATTTTATCCTGGGTAGACCTCTCTTCTGGTTTTTCACCTATTTCATGCAACATGCTGCTTGTCTCCATCGAAAGTGTGAGCAAGGAAAGGTATCTGGGTATTGCCTGAAATAGTGCTTTGTCCCCAAGCCTGCCCATCATGAATCTGCATTTAGTCTCTCTACAAGCCACTTGGCATATCAGGGAATGTTTTTTCCTGTGATGACCTAACATTCTGTGGAAGAAAATGGATTCTGCAGCCATGGAATTGTTAGTCACAGAAGTTGTGACTACAGTTCAAACCTGTAGAGATCTTGACACTTAAATCTATCTGCTTCCAAATTTATGACTTCCAGATGGTAATCTAATCCATAGGTGTGTTTCAGTAGACTGCTTCTTTTCCCAATAATCTACTTCTTATCCTTGCTTCTCCCACCTCCTCACATTTTTTTCCAGGAAAGGGGGGAACCCAGAACTAGAATGGACTGTAGCTGAAAGGATGTTATATTTCAGATCTGCCTTCTCTTACTTCTCAGATGACCAAAACATAAGCAATAACTGAAAGTTCTTTTTGTGTGTATGTGGGGGGTGGAGTGGGGTAGGGAGAGGTCAATGGCAGTCAGACTCAGCAATTTCCCTTTCCTCTTGCCTGAGTTGTGTGGAAGTAGTTATAGTTTGCTATTTTGAATAGTCATACTCAAATCATTAGGATGGGATGGAAATATCTCAGTTGTTTCAAATGTAAATATTCAATGTAACAGCTGTAAGTAATCAAGTGCTAAGGTTAGTAGCTAAGGAGTCACTTTCTAGGATTTTAGGCGTTGCTTTAATAAAATTGGAGAAAATGTTGGACAGTTGCAGAACTGTTTTGATGAAATAAAACTAACGAGCAGCTTTTGTTACTGGCAAGACTCAATAACACACTGTTTTTTTTGTTGGGGGAAGAGGGTGAAGTAGGACCTCTTAGAACTGTAAATTCCACCTCCCATAATTCCTCAGAAAATCGTTTGTTTTCGAGTCATGAGTCCTCATAGTGATCACCTCCTGTGGGCTGTTGTAGGATGAGAAGCCACTGATGCCATTTCTAAAGCAGCCAGAGAGGTTGCTGTTAAACTCCTTCCCTGCCTCTTCCCTTTCAGAGTCTGAGTATGTCTCACTATACTATTCTTAGTTTTGGGAGTGGACTCTTCTGGGATTCTTTAGTCTCTCTCTTGAACTGAACAGTACTGGGATAGCCCTAAATGAGTTACATTTAAGCAAAGACAGGGATGCCTGACTTTATTTAGTTGGAGATAGCAAGGAGCCACTTATCAACAGTACTTTTTTTTTTTTTAAATGAGTCTACCTGATATTGATAAATGGAGGGGTTAACTTTTATTTTTCAGGTTAAGGAAGGTATCTACTTCCCTCAGACTATAAATGAGACTTAATTTATTCATTAGTTTTGGGAACGGGTTTTGGGAGACTGCAAATGGCCATTGGCCATGTGTTACATGCACTGCTGAGCATAATGTGAAACTAAGTGCCATAAAAAGTTAAGTACCAAGTAAATGGTTGAAAAAAGCCTTAATGGGAGAATGGCCATGGTCATTAATTTGATAGAATAGTTCTTGTGGAGACAAGTTCTTGTGTGATATGTGAGGCTGTGGTTCTTGGCTAGTGAAGACTGAAATTATCAGAACAATTAATTTAGTTCTTGCTTCCTCTGTCCCCCTCTCCCCTGAATAGTAATGTGCTCATGCTAAAATCAAGTGGGGGGGTGTGTGAGAACACTAATCCTTTCCAGTTGAACTTACTAGCTGTCAGAATTTTGGAGTAAGCAAAAGAGCCAACCTTGTAAAGTATCAGAGGGGTAGTCTGAATCTGTAAAAAGCAAGAGTCCCGTGGCACCTTATATACTAACAGACATATTGGAGCATAAGCTTTCGTGGGTGAATACTCAATTCATCAGATGAAACTTGTAAAGTTTTCATCTGACTGAAAGGGATACTCCTAAAGGTGCTCTTGAATGCATGGTTCTGTAGCAGACTACCTTCTAAAAATGTCATGTGCAAGCATTAACCAGAACTGGTTCCCTTTTGTTTGCTAGTATTCACTGTCTTGGTAAAGCTACCTATCTTATAGTAACTCTAGTTTTTGGAGATGTTTTGTTTACATGGATTCCATTCTTGATGTGCATGCATCCTGTGTGTGAGATTGGATCGAGTTGGTCAGCAGTGTCCTTTGGGCCCACACTAGTGACCTCCCTATCTAAGGGCATAAAGGATAGATTGGGTACAACTCCTCCTAATTTCCTTTGCCAATACAGAATCCCAGAGGAGTAGAGCTACCTGGTTGTGGGATCTGACACACATCTGATCTGGAAGATTCCCGTGAAGATTAGGGTCTCTCAAAAGTGTGGACCATGCTCCAGGTTGTTGCCTAACAAATTTCAGAAATAGGGACTCGTAGTTATGGGGTAGTGTCACCTGTCCCTTTTTGTGGTCTGAGTGCACCCATTCAGGTGTCAGACCTTGTGGTAGAATTCCACACTTACTTAGTCCAATCCCTAGGCAATGATACCCTCTGTATTAGCTGTGCTTATCCATCAGGTTTAACTGAGTTCTGACATCTGCAGTTCTTCCCTTCAGAGTCTGTGTCCAGTAGTGTTCAGTGACAAAACAGCCGCCTTAAAACTACAGTATTGTTTTTTGTTACTATGTTAAAATAATTAAGATTAAAAAAGATTTCAAACCCAGCCTCTTACCTAAAGGCTTACCATCCCTGAAGGTAACCTAGGCGGGACTACTTAAGACACCACAGCTGGTGGGTGCTTGTGTCTCAGTTTATTTCCTCTTAACAGTTCCCTCATCACTCCATAGTGTTTCTTCTTAAACCTGCCACAGTTCTTTTGACCTCTGGTGTGCGCAGATCTTTTCCGGTCCTGACACTGTCACTTAACAAAATCAAGTGTTTGTCTCAAGACAAGTGGCTTTTCAACATTCTTTTCCTTTCTGCTTGGGCTTTTCCTTAATCGCTATTCAACTACGCCAATATATTCATACAGTAAAGATTCCAATAACCAGGTTAGCAAAGAGCATTAATAAATTATTACAGAATAGCTCCCTGTCTGTCCTCCTCTGTTCTTCCAACAGGCTGTTGAGGCTGCCTGAGACCTGGAGGAATGAGCTTTAATGGGTAGGTGGTTAATTCCTAACCTGGTTAACTCCTAACATATTCTTATACAGTTGGAAGACCCATACCTGCAAAGCTCATGCTCGGTCTAGGTATGTTCCCTGGATGTTTTTATCCTGTTAAGGTAATATAACAATGCCCTTACTTCATCGAGTGTATGAAGTTCGTTTTCCTTGAGATTGTGAGGCTTGAAAAAAGCTGGGAGGTAACTAATTGGTTCATATGGAACTCTGAAACAACCTTGGGAAGTAAAACTTGAGACGAAGCTTGAGAGTACCTGTCCTTCTGAAACACTGTAAAAGTCTGTGTGTGGGGGGTGATGGTGGTGGGGATGCATGCCATGAGGGCACGGGTCTTCCCTGTCTTTCAAGATGAGACTACTAACAGGCAGCTTTCATCAATAGGTGGTATAGGGAACTGCTTGTTAAGGACTCACAGTGTGGGGACCCATCAACTCTAATTGTTTGACGTCCCAAGAGGGAAGGGAGCTCCCAAACAGGGAAAAGCATGGGATGGCACTGTGCAGATACTGCTGCTACTGGACCCTTGTGGAATTAATAGAAAATCTATATTGTTGCAGGCTTAACAAATACCCATTTCAGCAATACTGGACTATTGTCAAAGACAATGGTGCTAAGATGCCTAAATAGAAAACCTCTTCCATTTGTAAAACTAAATCAGTTTAGTTGAGGCTTTCCTGGTTCAGAGCACAACGTTCAGAAGTTCACGTGAACAGTTCTTTTGTGGGCTGCCAGTCAGCAACTGGGCTCGGATGTAAACCAGCGGGATCTCGGTGCAGGATTTTTGTTCTGTATATTTGGCAGAGCAGGTAATATGATCAGGGCAGGCTGTGTTGAGAGGTTCACCACATCTGAATACCAAAACTCACTGTGCTGGGGCTGTCACCAGGGCAGATGGTATTCACACAAGAGTTCTGAAGGAACTGCAATAGGAAATTGAAGATCTAACAACTGTGGTATGTAACCTATTCCTTAAATCAGCCTCTTTACTAGATGACTGGAGGATTAGCTAATATCCCAATTTTTAAAAAAGGGTCCAGAGGCAATCCTGGTGATTACAGGCGGGTAAGCTTAACTTCAGTACTAGGAAAATAGTTTGGAACTGTAATAAAGAGCAGACTTAGCAGGACATGGAGATGAGCATAGTATGTGGAAGAGTCAGCATGGCTTCTGTAAAGTGAAATCATGTCTCGCCAATATATAGAATTATTTGAAGATGTCAAAAAGTATGTGGACAAGGGGGGTCCAGTGAATATAGTGCACTTGTACTTTCAGAAAGCTTGTGACAAGGTCCCTCACCAAAGGCTCTTAAGCAGAGTAAGCTGTCATGGGATAAGAGAGAGGATCTTCTCATGGATCAATAACTGGTTAAAAGACAGGAAACAAAGGGCAGGAGTAAATGGTTAGTTTTCACAGTGGAGAGGTGTCAATAGCAGGGTCCCTCAAAGATCTGTACTGGGGCTATTACTGTTCAGCATTTTCATAAATGATGTGGAAATGGGCATAAACAGTGAGGTGGCAAAGTTTTCAGATGATGCAAAATTACTCAAGATAGTTAGGTCCAAAGCAGACAGCAAAGTGGTATAACAGGTCACACAAAACTGGGTGATGGCAGATGAAATTCAGTGTTGCTAAGTGCAAAGCAATGCAAGTTGGATAACGTAATCCCAACTATACGTACAAAATGATGGGGTATACATGAGCTCAGGGGTCGGCAATCTTTCAGAAGTGGTGTGCCGAGTCTTCATTTATTCACTCTAAAATTTAGAGGTTCACGTGCCAGTAATACATTTTAACGTTTTTAGGTCTTTCTCTAAGTCTATAATATATAACTAGACTATATATTGTATGTAAAGTAAATAATGTTTTTAAAATGTTTAAGGAAAGCGTCATTTAAAATTAAATTAAAATGCAGAGCCCCCCTGGTCCGGTGGCCAGGATCCAGGCAGTGTGAGTGCCACTGAGAATCAGTTCACATGCCGCCTTCGGCACACGTGCCATAGGTTGCCTACCCCTGCATTAGCAGTTACCCCTCAGGAAAGATCGTGGAGTCATGGTTGATAGCTCAATGTGCAGTGGCAGTCCTAACAGCTAGCAGAATGTTAGGAACGATTAGAAAAGGGATAGATAATAAGACAGTAAATATCGTAATGCCACTATATAAATCCATGGTATGTCCACACCACTGCTGTATGCAGTTCTGGTCTCACAATATAAAAAAAAAAAGTATTAGAATTGGAAAAGGTGCATAGAAGAGCAACAAAAAGGATTTAAGGGTATGGAACAGTTTCCATATGAGGAGAGATTACAAAGACTGGGACTGTTCAATTTAGAGACGAGAGTAAGGGGAAATACCATAGAGGTCTGTGAAATCATAAATGATGTGGAGAAGGTGAATAAAGTAGTATGATTCACACCCTCACATACCACAAGAACCAGGGATGACCCAATGAAATTAATAGTCAGCAGGTTTAAAACAAACATAAAGTACTACTTCACACAATGCACAGTCAACCTGTGGAACTCATTGCCGGAGGATGTTGTGAAGGCCAAAAGTATAACTGGGCTAAAAAAATAATTAGATAACCAGAGATAGGTACATGATGGTCACGGGGTGCAACCCCATGCTCTGGTTTTCCCTGTATCTCTGAGTTCCAGAAACTGGGACTTAGAACATGACAGTTATTGAGTGAGCTCTCATCGTTTATTCCTTCTGAAGTGTCTGGCACTGGCAATTGTGGGAAGATAGGATACTGGTCCAGATGGACCACTGCTGTGACCCAGTATGGCCACTTTTATTTTCTTTCTTATCATGATAATGGGCCGTGCACTTTGCCTTAAGATCTCCAGTGTCGTGGGTATTGTCAGGAAGGTGTTCATTAATTCCTGGCACCAGGGGATGACAGAGGCATCGGATGGCCAGTGAACCTGGACAGGAAATCCTTCTGGAAGAGAATGCTTGACACTTTTTTTTTGTTCTGGCTTGTGGCAAATAGATCTATTGATGGGAATCTTTACTTATGAAAGATGTTCTGCACCATTGCATCTTTGACCACGCAGTTGTCTGTGACCTTCAAGAGTTATGAATGCCTGGAAGATTCAGGGCCCTCAATATGATGCAGTGATGAATCCATCAAGAAGAGAGCTAAATCGAAGATGACTGGCCCCTCTTCCTCAGTCATAATACATAGCTGTAATGTTATCAATCAGCAGGTGCAGAGAATGGATCCCCAGAGTAGAAGTAGTTATGTTTTGCATGCCAGGAAGATGGCAAATGTCTCAGAATATGTATGTAGTAGGGATGTTGTAGCTGTGTTGGTCCCAGGATATTAAAAAGACAAGGTGGGTGAAGTATTATCTTTTATTGGACCAACTTCAAATGGTGAGAGACAAGCTTTCTAGCTGCACAGTTTCTTCTGAGGGAGTCTGGAAGCTTGTCTCCTTCACCAACTGAAGCTGGTCCAATAAAAACACTTATGTGCAGATGTACTTCTTGAAGCGACCATAGCCTCTGTTTTGAAAGTGACCTAGATGAACCTCCCTTGAGTGGAGGCTTCTGTCACCAGTCTCTTGATAGATAGGTGGAGGTTCAGAGAAATGAACTCCTTTACCTACCTCAAGTGGGTCTTTCTACACGTTTAACAAGGAGAAGATTTCTTGCAGGACCACAACTATATATTGTTGGGTAGATACATCCGTGCAAGCATGGTTGAGGTCAATGTAGTTGAAGGAGAATTCTGACATTATCACACAGATGCATGAGGCCATATGTCCCGTAAGTCTGAGGCATGCTCTTACTAATGTCTTTGGGGAAAGTTCGTGGTTGAGACCCTCTACAATTTTGAATCTTTCATGTGGAAAATAAGTTTTCACTGACCTTACCTGGAATCTAACATGGCTCTCACAAACACTGCTGTGAATCAGTGTTTGTTCTGAATTTAAAGCCTAGTGTGGTGAAGAGCTTTAAGGTTATTGGGACAGAGTTAGCCACTTGCTGGGGTGAACTTCCCCGACTGACCTGTCAAAAGCATATGGTAGATGTGGATGCCATGTCTCAAGTGAACATCCAACTGCCAACCATTTGGTGACTACTCTGTTGTGAAAGGACCAAAGGGGGGAACCCCATACTAGTAATGAGATGTTCCTAGTAGGAACCTGAGATTTCCTAGGGCCAGATGTACAAATTATGAAAATAGGCATCTTGAAGGTTGAGAGCTGTGAACTGGTCTTGAGGATCTAGCAAGGGAATTAGGGAGTTAGAGTGATCATCCTAAACTTGAAATGATTGATAAATTTGAGATGTTGAAGGATTGGAATAGGATACCAACCACCTCTCTTCTTTGGGATGAGGGGGGGGAAAAAAGGACGGGGGAATCTTGCCCTTTAACTTGAAGGGCACTTTTTCTACTTCTCCAAGATGCAGGAGAAGAGTCCACCTCTTGCTTTAATAGTATCTCATGAGATGAGGTTCCAGAAGTGGGACAGAACATGGGTGGTTCCGGGTAGGTATGGACTGGAATTGTAAGTAATATTTATTGCTAATAATCTCTGACTCAGAAGTTAGTGGTGATCCTAGTCTAGGCTTCCAGTGGTGGGAGGAAGAAGCTCTTGTCAGAAGCGGGGTGGGGAACAAGCATAGAGCCTCCAGATGTTTTTGAGGGGCTGTCAAGAGTTGTATGAAACCTGTTGAGAGGAAGACATTGAATGCATTGTAGCTGCTGAAGAGGCAGTGGGTAGTTTTTCATTGGAACCTCTGTGTCCTCCCTTTGTGGGCTGTCATGTAGAGCAGAAGGATCTGACGGAGGTTTGAATCTGTCTTGCTGTCTCCTTGGGGTTGAGGTGTTGAGGTCCAGAGGATGCAGAAAGGCTCTAGAATCCTTTAATGAGTGGAGGGTCTCTTCAATTTTTGACTTGAAGAGATGGAACCATCAATTGGAAAATCCTCTCTCATGGTTTGGACCACTATGGGTATTCCTGATGACTTGTGGTGATGCAAAGATCCTCCTAATTCCAATGTGGCTGTGTGGCATGCAGCTATGTCAGACTCCTCTAAAGCAGTCTGTAGGGAAGTTGTCCCCCTGGATTTCAGTTCTTCCCTATGCATGAGACTTTCCATAAATGGTGACAGTTTGTCCCAGTGCACTCATACTTTGCAAGATATATCTGGTAGTTAGCAATACTCCTCTGCTGGCCTCCAGATGAGTAGACTCTATTTTGCTAGACAGAGCTAGTGTCTGGCAACCTTAATAGGTGGTGCGACTAACTCTGAATATTCTGACTTTAAGGGCCTCTAAACCATTTTACACTCTACAGAATTGCAGAGGAGGAGGCAGACACTGGAAAAGTTGTCTCCATTGCTGCAGCTAGTAAGAAGGAACTGAGGGGTGGTGGCGGGACCTGTTCCACCCTTTATGCTCTCAGGTGTGGGGTATGAGGGCAACTAGAAGGGCGCAGGCATGCCTCTACAGACACTGATGCGTAAAATAATCCATACTTGGCTAATGAGGTGCATGAATACTAAGAGTGGGATACATATGGACAAATACTTAAAGAATAATTGATACCTATCATTGAAATAGTTAGTTAGCATCAAACACTTACAGGTGAACCATAGTACAAATAAGGTCATAAAGCCCTTGCATTAATGTGAAAATGGGTGGGGGGAAGGAGGGATTCATAATTAGTGTCTAAAGTCAGATTGTCAAAATGATTAGCAAGCTATATAATTGCAGCTCATTATGTGAAATTGCATCTTCTGCTTTCTATACTGATGGAATACTGCAGAACTGATAACTTGGTTCCCATGCTACATAATCATGTTAGGCACAGTTCTCCCAGAAGGACTCCTAAAGCTTTTTCTACAGTAGAAAAAGTACCCATTGCTTACAATGGACATGATGCATCCACTGTCTATCCTCAGTTATACTTGGATAGAATGGATGGTGTCCAGCACTACCGAAGCCATGCAAGTTTTAACCAAGGCACTGGAGAAGAGCAACAGTCCAAAATCAGGTCCTTGTCTGAGAACTTAAGAGTTGAGGATACAGTTATACCGATAGTCTCTGTATTAAATTCTAGCTTAGTACAATTCTGCATGAGTATGCTTCAATGTCAAATCTTAAGAGATGCTGTTTTCTACTAAAGAGCAATTTCACTTTTTGAATGTTCAAAGTCAAGTCACATGTTATACCTGCTCACTTTTATTGTACACTTCTGAACTGCTGTGGGAAAAGGGAGATCAAATTGGCAGCATGAATGCACAATTTTACTGAAGGCATGGTGCAAAGTTGTCGAGGGGTTGTCAAGATGAACAGTTAGTGTGAAGCAAGCTGGCGTGTAAATCTGCAGTGCACTAGTGTACCTTACAATAACTGTCCGGGGGGCTCCTGCTGTTGTGCACTAAAAGTTCCCTAGTGCATTAATGAACTCCCATTTCAAAGTGGAGTAGGTCAATATGCACTAGAGAACTTCTAATGTATCATCGCAGGGTCCACACAGACAGTGAGCATCTGGATAGTGCAGTGTAGATTTACATCCCCAGCTTGCTGCACACAAACTATTAATCTAGATAAGCCCTGATAAATCTTCGATGCTGATTTTGGGGAAAAGTTGCTGCTGACACTCCGGCTTGGTCCTGTAGTACTCTGTATTCTTGGGGCTCTCCATTGCTGAACTTTTGTTGCTGGAGGTCTTGGAGCCATTATTCTAAGAAGAGCCTGTTAAGGTTGTCTGCCACTTTCTGGGATAAAGCCTTGTTTTCAGTTGCTTGTAAGGTTGTGAAACTTTAACCCTCTGAATTGAAACTTTCTGTGCAGGGTGTCTGCATCAGGCTGAATTGTTTTGAAGATTTTTGGTCAGAGTTTAGTCATTTCAAAAAGAGGATAGGGAATTTTTTTTCCACTCTTGAACTCCAGAGACCTTTGCCTTTGAAAAAGTCTAGCACCCCCATGCTGTGGAGCAAGGATATAAAATCGGGTGGGTTGGTGGCCTTTGTGTTAAGGATGTGCCTTTTGCTGGCCCTTTTAAAAAACAAAAAATCTGCCCAGATTAACCAAGTTAAAAATTTTGCGTTTAAAAATTGCAGTTCACTTATACTGAGTAGAGATTTGCTGGAACTCCAAGTTTCAGTCCATGCTGAGCAGGCATTTCCTTGTGGCTGTGCTAAACTTAAGGTAGAGAGCCTGTTGTGTGTTCTCTATGCTCCTCCTTCCTGATGCCCAGGTTGTGTAGAGAAGGAAGCTGACTTGAATGCATAGGGGGATAAGAGACAGACCTCAGTAGGTTAGGGGGGAATATGTTGGAACAGGGTTGTGGGTGGGTGGGTGACACATGACTGGGACTGGAGGCTGGTGAGTGGGGTGTGGGGGAGGACAGGGAAACTTGGACTGGCTGCGCAAGGAGAATAGAATTGGATATGTGGAAGCAGTGGAGGATTCGTAGATTAAAGCCAGAAGAGACCATTCGATCATCTAGTCTGATTTTAAAGGAGACTGAGACGGGGCAAGGAGAGGAAGTGGCCACCACTGGGGGAGTGGGGTGGGGAGGGGGGAAGAAAGAGATGAGGAGCTAGGATGGGTGTTTGGGGGCGGGGAGAACAGACAGTGGTTGGGCAGGCAGCTGTGGATGGAGGAAAAACTGGGAATGGCTGGTGAGGGAATTGGGAGGGAACAGTTTTGAGAGTGTGGGCAGAAAAGAGTTTGTCAGCCTAACTTACTCTTACCAGTCACAGAAATCTGATGTGGTGAGTGCAGGTGATATGGGACAGAGGAAATACACAGTTCTTTTGAAAGGTTTGCTGTCCTGAGGAAACACCCCCTTTTTAGGCTGTTTATTGCATTGGGTATTGGTTTAGAAGCTTTACTGTTTTGGAATAAGGGTCCTAAGACTAGATGCGAGATGAAAAGATGTATTTCAGTGGCATGCAGATAGATTTTTATGGGCTTATATATATGACTCCCTTAGAAAATATTCTTGGGTTTTTTTTTTAAATTGGAAGAACATAGAGTTGAATCAATATTTCGATGTGTAGAAAGCAGTGAGGCTGGCTTGTATGAAACCAAATAGCTTGCCCAGCAAGCCAGGGTAAAATTGATTGTTTATACTAATCTTGGATTCGTTTTACCATCATTGGTCTGGATCTTTGTATTTAAGTTCTGCCTCAGAGTCTTTGATTTTAAAATGGCTTTCATGGGGCTTGCCATGGATGAGACTGAGCATGTCCTGGAAGCACAAGATTAAAAACTTGGCATACCCTATAGACAAATTGCTCAGAGCTGCTTTGCTTTGCGCTCCTGTTTCCTTTCTTCAAAAACTTCTGAAGTGTATTACCATCAATTTTGTAGATGCTGGACACACAAATTTTGAGACTATATTCAGCCTTGGAAGCAGAACTCTTGCCCTTAAGCCAGGGCTAACACCTGTTAGTCCTATCTGTTCAACAGCCTACCAGTCTTATTCTACTTTCCCAGCTGCAGGATGTACAGAGTTCCATGTATCAGAATTCTACTATTTCTTTGAATCTAAAACTCTTCTAACCTAGAACAAAATCTAAAATGAGCCAGAAATTCAGTTTGGCTGAATCTGTACCTGTCTCTCTGGCTAGTTTTTGGGGTAGATGGCTTCCTATTATTCTTCAGGCACTGCTGTAGCAGGTGCCTCTGTTTTATCCTACGACAATAAACAAGCAGAGAAGAAGCTTAAAGGGAGACCCTGTTCCTGCTGCACCACTTCCTTGATAGCATGCTGAAGGTAGTGGTCTTTCCTTTTATGATCAGGAGAAGGCACCTCCTCTTACCCTCCAAACTTTGGCCTAGCCCAGGATGAATTGCTCATTGCTTCCTCCCCAGTGACTGCAGAGGCAAGGAATTCTGGCAGGGGATCAACAAGTGATGTGTGTTCTCCACTCCAGGAAGTAGCGAAAGCAGTAAAAGGGTGTTTTCTCTCAGGCAAAAATTGCTACTACTGGATTTTTGAGTCCGTTTCATCGACCACTGGTGGTGACTGGTTCAGACAATGGATCTTCTTCTGTGATCTTGTATATGAGAGAGACCAAAGATACACGGGTCTATGAAGATGGCAGCAGGGACCCTGGGGCCAATTTTCAGGGTCTCCAAGCTGGGAAGGGAAAGCAATAGGTCAGAGGCATTCAGTGCATACTAGGGTCAAAACTGATTCCCCTGGGGAACTCCTCTATCCCCACCCCTTTAACTTGGTAACTGGTTCCTGTCTGTAACTTCATGAGACTTGCAATTTTGGGCAACCCCCCCCCCCAACATGCCTAGGAAGGCATCTGCATCCCCTCCTCATGACTTTGATCTAGGTGCCCTGGCAAGGGGATCAAAGCAGCAGCATTCCTATAGGTCAGTCTGAATTATGAGTCCCACAACCCTGCCTCACTGGCAAATTCTTTTGCTCTGTTGCCAACAAAAGAGTCTGAGCATTACAGCCTTCATAAGAGGCTGTCCTAATAAACTGTCCCATTTTAACCTCAGTCACAGAACTCTAGTCTTGGACCAAAGGTGTGCTAGAAACGAAGTCACTTTCCCAAGCACTGGTGTCTTTCATAAACAAAAAAAACCCTTCAACAGAAACGAGTAAGTCTTTCAGTATCAAAAAAAAAAAAAAAAAGGGGGGGGGATTCAAAATATAATTTCACAAGGGGGTAAAATCAAGAATCTGGCACAACAACGCAGATTGTTCTTTGAGGGGAGAGGTCAGCTCTTAAAGTTGGACTGGAGGTAAAACAAGGGGGCTATAGAAAAAAAAATCCTCAAGTATACTTTTAAAGCCTCAGTTCATTTCTTACCTAGACCTTTTTTCTTGTCCTCTGATTCTCTGAGCCTTTTAGTCAGACAGCAAACAAAGTAAAACATTCTTTGGATCAAAATTAGACTCCTAAAAGCTTTCCTGCAAAATGTGATCAGTCTGACTGGGAAATCCCCCAATAACTGTGTCCCAAAGCAGAATGAATAGTATGTTGGACTCCTAATTCAGTGTTTGGATTCCTATCCCGCTCGAGTTGCGAGATGAGTCAAGTGGAGTCATAGCTAAGTATACAGTTTCAGCAACACTAAGGATCTCTGGAGCATATGCCCATTTTCCGGAGTGATCCTTGCATGCCCAGACTTTGAATGTGATTCCATTTTGCCTTGCTGCATAGCCTTGTGTATTATGAATGTCTTGGTGGTTCTGCTAATGGCTCTTAGACAGAAAGGGGCTCATGCCTATGCCTTCTTAGAAGACTTCATCTGTGTCCCATATAGGAACAAGAGTCTAACACACATTGAGCAGCCAATACTAATGCAGCAGGGGCCTGGCTTTCTTGATAAAAACTTTTTTTTGTATGGGAATAGCTATGCTGCTATAAAACACATCTGTACTGAAAACTTTACCACAGTGGGCATGGTGTGGTGAGTGGGTTGTACCAATATCCATTAAAGCAGTACAACTCGTGTTTAGACAAAGGCCTGGTCTACACTGGGTGGGGGGGGAGGGGGATCGATCTAAGATTCTCAACTTCAGCTATGAGAATAGCGTAGCTGACGTCCACATCTTAAATTGACTTACTTCGTGTCCTCGCAGCATTGGATTGATGGCCGCTGCTCCCCTGTCGACTTGGCTTCCGTCTTTCGCCCTGGTGGAGTTCCGGAGTCGACAGGAAGCACATTGAGGATCGATGTATCACATCTAGATGGGATGCGATACAATTGATCCCCGATAGATCGATCACTACCCAACAATCCGGCGGGTAGTGTAGACATACCCAAAGCCTTGGCTTATGCTGTCTGAGATTTTCTTTGCAACCAGAACAGCTAAAGTTTAAGGGTTTGAATCCTGCTGACAAACCATGCCAGAGACTCCCTAATGGGTGTGTGAACAAATGAAAATGAAAGCTGAGGTATTTGGAGAGCAAGACAATTGCCAGAGATGCCAGTATGGAGTGCCTGGCTGTTTCACAGCCCTTATGTAACTAATTCTCCACTTTAGTTTCATGTTTCAGGTTAAATGGAAATACTAGCCTTCCAAAAAATGGTTCCATTGATTTGGGGAGATGCGATGCCCTCTATATTAACGTCATGTTCACCTCTGTCAGGTAGAATGATTTCTTTTTCAAGTCTTATGCCAGAAGTGGTAGTATGTAATCTTGCTGTTGGGTTGCTATTCTCTTGCAGATTCTTGACTTTCCTCTTTTGTAGCAAGACAAACAGCTTCAGCACATGCCTTCCAACCTTAACTAACCTATGTCACGCTGGCTGTTTTTATACATGACAAATGACTGACATAAAATACTGTTGCTGCGTGTCACTCCATAATTGACAAGTGATGATAGGGTTTGTACTGGAAAACAATTTCAAAGACTGCCTTTTGTTGTTGACTTGATTTTAAAAAAAGACCTGGTGTGACCAGGTTTCTAAAGCAATCTGAAAAAAAAATTTGGTTACACACCCATTATTATGGGGTCTCTTCCATGGTTTATCAGCTGGATTTGAACCCTTAAACTTTTAGATTCCCAGCATACACCTCTACCACTTGAGCTGCAAGGCAGTAACTGTTAGCCTGTGTGGATAAATCATTAGAGAGGATATAGTATGCCCTTTGCCACTGAGTTACGTTATAACTTGATATAGCAGTGGAATGTTGGGTATGAGGTTCCCTGGATTCTTATTCCTGTCTGTGCGTGGTTGAGAGCTAGTGGTGAGATAGCATAGACAAGCATGGAGTTGTAACCTTGTTCTGAAAGATGTTGTGTCTCAAACCTGAATTCTGTTCTGAGCTATGCCAGAAATGGACTTCTGAAACCTCTCATTTGCAGGAGGAGAATAATACTTTCGTACCTTTTTAGGGTAGAGGTACGAGGCTTCACTCAACCAAAGGTGTGAAAGTGCGCTGAAATACATATGGCAGTCAGATTTGAGACTTGAAATGAAGGTATGATGGAGAGCCCAGTTGTGACGCTTTTGGGGGCACCCATGTTTGAGGCATCTTGCTATCACCTGCCTTTAGTGTGAGGAAGCCTTACCTATGCTTGCAGGGGGTGAAGTCCCCAATTCTGCAAGCCTCTAGGCCTTGCAGGCCCTTCTGTGTCTCTACAGGTTAGTGATAGGCACATGCCAACCCTCGAGCCCTCTAAGTATCTCCCTGGAGTATCAGGCCCTTGATCCACTGGATGCTCACGGTATTTAAAGATTTGCTGTTTCAGTTTACCAGTTTCATTTCAGACCACTGCTCTGCTTAACAGGCAGCACTTAGATATGTTTGTAGTGAACTCAAGTATTAGTTTATTTAACAAAGCATAGAAATTGTAGTAGCAAGTAGAAGTGTTGGAAACAAATGGTTACACATGAAATAAAATGATAATAGCATTGTAGAGCCTAGACTTAGTTAACTAGATACGCTCATCTTGTAGGATATGAGTTACCCAAGATCCTTGCAGCACTTTTCAGCCAGGCTTTGCTGTGATCCTCCTTTCATGAGAGAAGTACTCTATCAGCTTGCCTCCCAGGTGAAGGATCTTATGCATTTTTTATACCCTCCTAGATATGCTTAACAATCCTTTGTTTTTAGTCAAAAAGCAATCCCCCTGCTGTTTCATCCTGTGAATTTTCTCTCTTGTAGATTGCGCAATCTCTTCTTTTGCTATGGTGCGGTACATACTCTTGGGGTGATTCTGCATCAAAAAATTAAAAATTCTGCTAATTTTTTTGTCAAAATAGCACCATATAATCACACCAGTTCAATTCTTTTGGTAATTTTTATCAAAATAACAGTCAGCAAGTGTCTGTAAAAATAAGACAAAAAAAAATTCAGGAAATATGTTTTGACAAATTCCTTACTAGGCATATTAATACAGAACTTTGAGTAATAATTCATTTAAACTACAGTACAGAAACTTATTTCCTGTACTCAAAAGCAGCGCAAAGGCTTGAGAGAGTCCAGGGAAATGGAGGAACTTAGGGAGAGATAAGTCATTGTTGGGAAGAAGCCTGGGAGTTAATCTCTGTAGGGTTGTTGGGAATGGTTGGGAGCAGTATTGAACAGGTGGTTGGTTTTTTTTGTTTTTTTTTTTTTTTTGCGGTGGGGGTGGGAAGAGGGATTGTTAGGGAGTTTGGGGAACCTCCCACATGCAGACCCTGGCTAACTCTTAGCCCATCTCATTCAGTCACAAACATTTGCCCCATCCCCATGTGTCCCTCCAAAAGCCAATGCCACCTCCACCTGGCCGCATGGATAGGGCACTGTGAGGAATGCAGCCTCTTCTTTCTTGGTGATTGGCTGCTCCCATCTGGGAGCAACTGCCCTCTGTTCTGATGCCACACTAGCCCCTGGTGGACAAAATGTATAACTGCAGCACCTCTCTGGCAGAATGTATTTTTTGTGGAGGAAAAAAAATTCTGTGGAGGACATGAATTCTGCATGTGTGCAGGTAGGTGTCTGCTTCCTGAATGAAAGGAACATTTCTAAAGTATGTCACTTCCTTTTGGGCTAATGGCTTTCACAATGGACACCATTTGTATGTGGATTACATGTGTGCACGCTGAAGGCACCCATAACTAGTTATCAGTCATTCAGGCATAACATTTCATTAACATGCAATCTAGCACTCTGAGCCACCCCATTATTTTTCAGATTTCTGAAAAACTGTATAGCCAGAAACTGCTTTTAAACTCTCTAGATTGGTTAGACATATTTCACTCTGTAAAAATGTGTTATAAAGCACTTATATTTTTATATCCTTTTTAAAATTAATTAGTTGTAAGCTAAGCTCACAAAGCACAATCATGTTTGAAGCACTGATTAGATGTATTTGATCTGGCAAAGTGTAGTAGGTGAATTGAAAAGGAAGAAGCTGTGTAGAGGGCTTGGTGACCCATATAATGTAGGCCTCCTGGACCATGACAACCTCGAAGGTTTTAGTTTGAGTCTTGACAACAATCCTCCCAACTGTTCCTATTCAAGATACTGAAATATGAAATGGCATCAGACCAAGGACAGTGTGTGACTAAAGGACAGTGTAATGAGAAACAGGCTTTTCTGAATAACTGATTCATAGGTATTTTTCATCTCTAATTCCTAATTTCCTTTGACATTTCAGTCCTCTTGCCGGATTGGTTGTGATAATGTTCCCCAGTATTTTCCTGATTTTTAAATATAGATTTTTTTTCCACAGATGTATGTATTAACTTGAATATTTAAATTGCATACAGTCCAACAAATACTCTATGACTTAAGTAACAACAATTGTGCAGTCTGTAATACCTAGTAATGATGAAACTAAGCTGATACTCAGAAATATTTCCTAATTTTTTTTCTAGTTGGCTGCTTTAGATAATTCTAAATTTCTTACTCCTTAATAGGGACAAAGTAAGTGAGGTAATACCTTTTATTGGTCCAATAAAAGAGATTACTGCACCTACCTTGTCTCTTTCATGTCCTGGGATCAACATAGCTACACCATCACTCCTTGATGTCTGTCCTTGATAAATTTACAGAGGACTGTCCTACGCTGCCTCCTTGGTGGTTCAGCCACACTATATGTTTTTTAGCTCTCAAACACTTCCTGCATATCGGGAGTTCTCAAACTGGGGATTGGGACCACCCAGGGGGTTGTTAGGTTATTACATGGGGGGGGTCATGAGCTGTCAGCCTTCACCCCAAACCCTGCCTTGCCTCCCCCAGTATTTATAATGGTGTTAAATATATAAATGTGTTAAATTTGTTTGGGGTAGGGGTCACACTCAGAGGCTTGCTATGTGAAATGGGTCACCAGTACAAAAGTTTAAGTACTGGTGTAAATGATCCAATACCTTTCTTTTAATTTTTCTCTGAATTCTGTCCAACTTCTATCAAGGTACCTTCCCTTATGGTGTAGAAGGGGCTGTCCCTTTCTTGGTTTATTTGTAATCCAGAAATCTCATTGATCCTTTTTGTGTATTGCTCATTTATATGTAGTAGAAGCGTTTCACCTTTTATCTTTACTTTAGCAACTCTGAGCATAATGTTAAAATCTTCAGGGTTTGATTATGTACAATCTGTGAAGCATGCAATGCACTGATTTCCTCTGCTCCTACTGTCTTGATTCCTTTCAGTCTAGCTTTTGAAGTTTCCACTTTATAGGAGTCACTCACTATGGTCTAATGACCTCTTCCTGGAGGACCCACAGAGCTTCTACTCCATTCACATCCTCCTTTGCTTCTCTGCTGTTTTTGATACTGTCAAACATCTCCTCCTCCGTGACATCTTATCCTCACAGGTCTTTCAAAGTACTGTCCTCTCCTGCGTCTCCTTTTAGCTCTGACTCTTCTTTCAGTGTCTTTAATGGTTTGTCGTCGTCCTCTGCTCCTATACTCTGTTGGGATTCCCCAGAGCTCTGTCCTTCACCCTTTGCTCTCTTCATCTTGAGATCATCTCATCAACTCATGAGTCACACTTAATTACTGCTCTGTTTGTGAGGGCAAACTAAGGCTTTCCTTTGCGTTTTCTGCATGTATTTCTTGTCAGGATTACAAACTTCTCACAGTTCTCTCAGCAAATGTAGAAGGTCAACAGATGTAAAACTGAGCCTGCTCCCCAGGGCATGTAGTATGAAAATACAAGAGATGGTTGGTTGATTGCCTCCCATTTTTTTACACTTTTTTCCCTTGAGTGCTGTCTTAGACTCTTGCAGTTCTCACTTGCAGAGTCTAGCCCAATAAATATAAACAGATTATGACTTTCAACTGAAATAACAGCAGGATTTGTGTTAAAAGGAATATTCTTGAAGGAAAACACATTTGTATGGTAAGCTTTTAAATTATCCAAATGTTTAAAGAACTTGATGCTACAAACTCCATTCTTTCCTGTGCTTTCATCTGAGAGATGAATTATCTAGCCTACTGTACATAAATGTTGTGATGGAAGCTTCTGTTAATATTTCTGTTCTGTGTAAGGTCAACACCTAGTGATTTTTTTGTATGACTATTTTTATGAAAGTGCTCGGTTAGTCTGTACGTCACGCTTGCAAGTGTTGGAGTTGGAGATATTGGAAATATTGATACGTTTCCATAAAAATCAGTCTCTGAAAATTTTGGACTACTTGAGGAGAGTTCTTACACATCACTGACGTGTCTGTAATGTGAATCCTTTTAAACTGCATGTTTGATTTATTCCAAAACTTCAGGGGAGGTTCTAGGCATCAGTGGGCACAACCTTATTGATTTTGGTGCAGATCAAAACACTGGGAAAGAGTGATCCACAGGAAAATCAGTGCCCCTAACTACGAGGTGCTGCAGACAGAAGAATCTCTGCTGTTCTCTGGTGCTTGCACATCAGAGGCAGCAGCTTAAAAATAAGATATCCTTGCAGGCAAGCTTTGAAAAGGGATGAGGGGGATGGGAAGCTGGAGTAGTAGGTGGCAGATACAGGAGTATGGAAGCATTGGCGCTGGAGGGATGAGACAGTGGTAAGGGGTGGGGTAGGTAAGTTGATTCACTGCAAAATGACATGCAGTACAAACGCCAGAAAACTTTACTGATGAGGCGATGAGACATTCTGGCTGACCTCTTGACCATGCAATAAGGCCAGCAAGAATCCAGTTCAAGTAGCATTTCAGTTCCAAAATGGGAATGTAGTGCACACACTTTTTGCAGATCCACCTTACCTATGTTTTCTGGGGATCAAATAGCCATTTTTAAGGAGAAAATAAATAACCAACACACAAGACTTTCTACATGGAAAGCTATTGTGAAATAAAATAGGGTGTGAATTTAAAGCACAATAGCTATTCCGCACTAGCTCCCCTTTTGGGTACTCTTATTCTACACTAAGGGCTTGTCTACACTTAAAATGCTGCAGCAGGTTTTTCACACCCCTGTAAGATATAACTATACCAAAGTAAATTCCTGGTGTTGACCAGGCCTAAGGATATCTTTGTATGGTTTAGCTTCATCTATTTTGAAAGTGGCCTGTGATTAAGTGACAGTAATCTAAGGCCACTTTACTTCTGAATGAGAGTGTCCACATGACGGTTTAATGTGATTTAACTTGTGCATTGACTTCACACCTTTATTTGATTTGCTTGATTTTTCTTTCCTGCGGGTTCCTGTGGTGGTAAATCCAAAGTGCAAAATAAGAGCATCTATATGGGGAGCTATTGAAGAATATTTCTCCGCAGCTGTGTAACTTCACTGTAATTGGTAACATCAAAATCCATGTAAGTGTTGTCCTTTAACAAGCTAATGGCCTTTTGGGATTAGCTTTAAAATGAGCAGATCACAGTAGCTCTTTAAGACTTTATTGCAAGGAAGCATAAATGCTGCTTGGGGAGGAAGAGAAAAGAATAAAAATTACTGAAGTCTAACCAGTTTGTCATTCTCAGATAGGTCAGATTCCTGAGGACTGTAGAGTGATTCCATAACAGGTCATGATGACATAATAGGGGGCATATTTATCTCCATTACTACTCATGGGTAGAGGGCTGAAGAGAATACTAAACTATATATGAATTGATTTGTGAGAAATTCTAAACATTCTTTAAGAGATTGGGTGGTTTGTACTACATTTGAAGTTGCTACTATTCTAGAGATGAGGGCAGTTCTGTGTCTGCTGTTATGTAGTTTCTAAAGTGTGCAAAAATATTTAAGGGTTTCACTTTTAAATAGTCACAGGTAACTTTATTAGAAAACCACGTCCATCAATTTCTACAGAATTAAAGCTTTCATTTCAGAAAGTTAAGCTTCCAGCCTTGGTAGTTGTGCAGATAACCTACAGATGTAAACTAATAAGTGATTCTTCCTGAGACTGCAGATGGCTTTAGTGCAATGCTGTTGCTTGTAATTCTGCGTAGTAGTTCATTAGAACTGACACTTTCCCTATTGAATGTTTTTTATAACACCATGGGCAGCAGTGAATTGTCCATCTTGTTATAGCAGCATTTGTTTCAGAATACTGCTTTGGTAAGTTGTGAATAGTGGCAGGCAGTAGTTTTTTAGAGGAAGACCACTCGGAGAGAGAGACTAGGGAACGGGGCGTTCTTCGAGGGCCTCTGCCCATTCTTACTTATGGGATCTAGTGGTAAGCTGTGGAAATGTAAATCAAAGCTGTTTGCTGAGTGTGTGTGCAGTAGTGCTTGTGCTAAAATGACAATTAGCTCAGTCTGTATAAGGGGGTGCACCCCCCACAACTGCCTCAGTGGTTTGCTGCCATAGCCAAGAGCTAAATGGAAGAACTACCCTTTATGTTCTTGAGCTAGTTAATCTATCATCTTACTGTTATTTAGTTAATCATAGTATAGTTAGAGTATTTTGGGCCACTTGGGTTATACCTAAGACTTTGCATCCTGAACCCTAAAAGGGGTTCAAAAGGTGATTAACCTGCTCAGCCGTCTTTTGAGAGACAGACCATATATTTGGTGTCTAATGTACTTGGAACATGCTCATGTAGTGTCCCAGTGAAGAAATAGCTTCACCTTTACTCCCCAGATAAGGAAGGACAGATGGTTAAGACTGCAGGTGCTCTTGTCTGTGCTAAACCTTCACCTGGACCATCCTAGCATTCCTTCAGACTTTAAGGTCATCCTCTTTGCCAAGGTCTTTGCTGCCATCTGTTAGGCCCAAGTTTGACTTCCCAAAGGCAAACACTTACTGGGAATGATCCTCCTGTCTGGCACTGTCCAGCACCATAAGCACCATCAAAACAGACTGCTTCTGGCACTGCAGACTCTGTCTATACTGCTGTAGTCGATGCTGCCAGTGAGTATGCTTCCAGATTCTTCCTTCTCATGGCCCTGTTCCAGGTAAGCAAAGAGAGGAGTATTCTGATTTGTAAAAGGAGACATTTGTTCCTCTATCTGCTGATGCACATCACTTATGGAGACATCTTACTGGTCTCAGTGCTGTCCTTGGTACACAGCCCTCCTCTGTTTGAGGCATTGGTGCAGTCATTTGGACATCTCCCTGGTGCGCACATCTCCAGCACAGTCTTTCCTCTCATGAATAGGGGTCTTCTATCAAAGGTTTTGGCTACACACCTCTGTTTCCCGGCTCTGTGCAGTTGCATTCAGTGGTCTCGATTCGGTCTATCCTTGAGACATAATACCCCTTTAGAATCAACTACACAATCTCTTGTGACTTGCTCCAGAGAGCCTAGCTGACTCCGCTGCTTGGAAGGAATTTATGCAGGGCCCATTCCAGTTGTTAATGGGGTCTTAAGTTCAGGATTCAGTGAATGTTCTGCTCCAATGCTTTCAAAACTAGTGCTGGTGCTGACTTCACTACCAGAGACTAACATTGACACCATAACTCAAGTTCTACTGTATACGATTTCCTGCAATTGGGTGTGATAGAACCAGTACTGGTACAGCACAGAGGGAAGGACTCTTGTTCCCATTATTTCTTAACTTGGAAAGAGAGGAGGTTGGAGGTGCATTCTCTACTTGGGGAAACCTCAAGTTCATCAAAACACAATGGTTCAGGACTTTAGCAACTAGCATCCCAGCACTGAAACCAGGGGACTGGTTTTCAGCCTTCAAGATGCATACTTTCACATCACCATACAGCCATCACACAGGCAATTCCTCTGATATGCTTTGAGACAAGATCACTGTTGCTGCCATTTGGCCTCTCCACAGCCCCCGAGTATTTTCCAAAGTTCTATCAGCGGCGGTGGCCCACTTCTGCCAAGAAGGGGTCATGATATACCCATATTTAAATGACAATCTACTCAAGGCCTCCACTTGGGAAGAGGCCATAGAAGCCACACAAGACACAACTCTGACTCCATATAAACATTCAGAAATCAACAGTGGCACCAGTACAAGAACTAGAATTCATTAGGGCTCATCTAAACTCATTGGAGGTGAGAGCCTCACTGCTGCCACACTGTTGAATCTGATCAACACTATGGTGAACAGCCTACGGACTTCTGCCAGGACTTGCCTCCAACTATCATGCCGCGCACCTGCAACCATCTGTGTTGTAACACATGCCAGGCTATGCATGTGCTGCCTCCAGGGTGGCTCAGCACAGTGTACACTCCACACAAACAGTCTGAGCAAGCCCCTCAACATACTAGAGAAAGTTAGACTTGCTACAATGGTGGACTCAAACACAATGTGTGCTGAAATCCCCTTTCTACAGACTTCCTCCCCCACCCCCCAATGATACATCTCCTTAGTGGGCTGGGGTGCCCATCTGAACAATATCAAAGTACAGGGCAGGTGGTCTTCTCTGGAGTCAGCGCTGCACATAAACATAGTGGAACTGCAAGCAGTTTGCAATGCATTTTCATACTTTCTGCCCATGATCAGAAACAAAACCATACAGATCCTAACAAAGTTGCGTGCATATTTTACGTAAACAGGGAGGAGTGAGGTCACATTCCCTCTGCACTGAGGCATTAAGACCTTGGAACTAGTACATCCATCACAGCATCACCATATCAGCTTCCTATTTCCTGAATTATCAGAACATCAGAGTGGACATGTTAAGCAGAAAATTCTCCCATGATCATGAATGGGAAATAAATACCTTGGTGATACAGGACCTATTCTGACAATGGAGCTTCCCAACCAGAGATCTGTATGCCACAAGTCAGAACAGCAAATGTCCAACAATTTCCTCAAGGGTGAGGTTGAGGCCAGGATCCATGGGTGAGACCTTCCTCCTCAGATTGGTCTCATCTCTCCTTCCTGCCCTGTTCTTCAGTATCCTACAGAAGACCAAAACCAACCAATCCAGAGTCATCTTGGTAGCCCCCACATGGTCCAGACAAATTTGGCTCCCATACTCGCAGCAGATGTCTGCATGCATACCATGTGTTTTTTCCTTTCTTCCAAATATCCTGTCACAAGATGCAGGCCAGATCTTGCACCCGAACCTGGAGATACTCCACCTGAGGGCATGGCTCCTCCATGATTCCAAGGCGAAGAGATGACCTATTCAGAAGATGTGAAGGATATCTTGTTAAATAGTAGGCAGTTGACCACATGCTCTACTTACCTCCATAAATGGAAGAGATTCCACACATGGTACCAGAACAAACAAATTGGAGCCACCATCTCCACTCTACCACTAGTTCTGGACTATATACTGGAACAAAAAAAACCCCAGGTCTTTCACTGAGCTCAGTTAGAGTACATTTTGCAGCTATCACAACCTTCCATCCTTAAGTAGATGGCTCTTCCGTCTTCACCCATCCAATTACAAACAAATATTGCAAGTTTCTGGTACCTTTATCCTGAACTTAGTCCTAGTGCTTCCGTGGAATCTTAACTTGATGCTTCATTCTCTTACCAGACCTCCGTTCGAACCCTTTGCTACATGTTCACTATTACATCAATGAATGTGGCCTTCCTTGTCACCATCACAACCACAAGACGCATGAGAGAACCTAGGATTCTCATGGCATACCCCCTGTACATGATCTCCTTCAAGAACAAAGTCACTTTAAGACCACATCCTAAATTTCTACCTAAAGTACACACTTAGTTCCACCTCAACCAACCCATCCATCTTCCTGCCTTCCTCCATATAGATGCAAGCAGCAACACTCCATGCTCTGGATGTCAGAAGGGCAGTAGTTTTTTTTTTTTTTTTCTTGAACAAACTATAAACCATTAAGGAAGTCACCAAAGCTGTTCCTCTCTCCTAAGGAGCGTTCTAAAGGAGAAGCCGTATCCAAGCAGAGACTCTCCAAATGGATTTCAAAGTGCATTCACCTTTGCTACCATTAACACAAACCACAACCCCCACCGGAACACATTGCACCAGGTTGCTCTCCAAGTCGGTAGCCTTCCTCAATAAAATACCTGTTGCGGACTTATGTAAAGCAACCACTTGGGCATCAGCCCACATGTTCATTCAGCACTATGCAATCAAGCAAGACTTGACATCCAACGCTTTGAGGCTTCATGGTCCTGTCATTGATCACAGATCCATCTTGGAAGCCCCTCCTTTCCATTGGGGTGGGGGCGCTGCTCTACAGTTTCCTGAAGTGGAGGACCCACAGGGACGTCACTTGGAGAAAAAGACCTTTTTTGTATAGTAACTGAGATTCCTCGATGTTTCCCAGTGGATAAACCACTACCTACTCTCCTCCCCTCTAGTTTGGAGTTATCAGAAGGTCCTCTGTGGTAGAGAAGGAAAGGCGGGGGTGGAGGTGGGGGTTGGTCACACAGTGCTAGTTAATCCCCATTGATGGCATGAGATGGGCCACACATGCATTCTCCCTAACTGGGGGGTGCTGTAGAAATTCTCTGACAGAGGGGCAGGGGTGCAGTTACTTGAAGTGGAACACCACCAGAGACGCACATCTCGAAGAACCTCAGTTACTGCACAAAGTGAGTAACCTTCTCTTCCTTATATCTACGTGTGCATAGTGATTGCTTCTGTGCAGGGACTTTGATTACTTTTTAGAAAAATATTGATTCAGATCTTGTGTGTACATATATAGAATTCCTGCAGCAGTAAGTCAATGTGCACAAGTCCAAAGATGATCCAGGGATTTCACAAAAAGCTTTCGATTAGCTCTGTTTTGAGCTATTACCATATCAGTGTTATGTAATGATTTTAGGGTGCAGGACAAGGAACAGTTCTTTATAGGGATCAACCTGGGAACTGCTGGACAATTGGGAAAATCTCAAGTCCTGAAAAACTAAACTCTGAAAGGCAATACATACTGCTGCAATTAACATTTTATTTATTGGGAAAAACTGAGAAGTCAATACCTCATATGGTGAACTACTAGAGTACTGTTGTGGGAGTAGGTATTCGTTTGATCATAAACTAGGACAGTTATCTGAATCAATTATGTAGGTTATCAAAAGTGAAGACCAAAAATTTAGAAGCAGTATTTGAGTGAGAGGAGGTTGCAAGGAGGGATGTGGTGTGAGGCTGACTAAATTGGCCCAGTGCAGGGTGTCTCCTTTTAAATCAGTCTTACCAAAGATTGTGCTCATAGATGGCATGTTGCCAGAGAGCCTTCCAACAGGAGGTCTTTTGGAGGAGAAATGGAACACAAGTGGCTATCGCATAAACATTGACTGGCTATAACAAATTCCAAGATAAGAACTGTGCATAAGATTTCTACTTAATTCAGAACTTGCTCCTGTGGTATTCCATGAATATAGCAACTCACAGGAGCTTGGTCTCTAGCTGTCTATGTGAAGGCCTATTTGGGGTGCTGTTTTTCATTGTGGGGAAATAACCTAGTGATTTGTGAAAGGTGTATATAAAGAATTGGACCCTAAGTCTAGGCCCTCCCTTGACTTTGTGAAAAGAGATGAATGAATTGGGGTTTAAAAAAAGACCTTAATGTGAACACACTTTTGTCCTGCTTTGTTCTCACTATGCTAGAACTTTCTCTTAGGCAATTGCTTTCTTCCTGCCAGTCCCCTGTGTTCACAGCATTGTGTAAAGGTGTCGTAAACATCTGATTTGTTTGGTTGTTACAAGCAAGTAGGCAGAAAACTGATAACAATGAAACATTATTTGTAAGTGCTTCTATTGTCTAAGAATTTTGCTGTCCATGATCCTGTTCACTGCTTGTTTTTGGTAGAGCAAAGCGCAATGTGGCTGCAATATGTAGCTCTGTTTGAATAGATGTGTCAGATGTAAACCAAGCTAGGCTTTACTGTAAGTGTAAACAGTCACTTGTGTTAGAAGGCTTACTATGCTGTTTTAGTATTGACTGTTACAAAAAGGGAAATACTAAACTCTGCCCCTGCCCAACCCTGAGCCTCTAAGTTATGTACTCAGAAGACATGTTACAGAGAGACTCTGAAATGTGGATTTTCCAGACTGAGTGAACTGTTCAGTTGATTCATAATGTGGCTCAGCCACTAAAGTATTTCATAATTTAAAAGGTAGCGGTAACATGCACATACTGGTTAAATGATATATTTAGCCAACCCCCTTTCCTTTCCTTGTACATGAAACTATCTATTTGGGATCTCCGATGTATTAACTGTCCCTAAAAACAGGAAAGCCAAATACAAACACATATCAAGACCCAGGTGTAAATGTTCACTGGATATGTGCATACTTTGAGCTGCCAAGAGGCAAGTATTTTTTATGAGAACTTAAGCTATTCCATTATCTGTGTCTGCCTCATATAAGGTACCTTAAAGATGGGGGAGGGTGATGGCTGTTTCAGTTAGTGTTTTCTCTTTATGAGCAAAATGCAAGAGGGAAGGGGGTTGGTGAAGCTATATCTTGCTTGGCATGGCTGACTAAAGTGGGTCTTTTAAATGTTTACCGGTCATTGCACAATGTACAACAGCGCTGATACAGACATCTGTCTCCCAAGTGAAAGAAATTTCAATGGAAATACATGGATAAATAGCATCTGCCAAGAAAAAAAAATTGAATGATACTGAGCTGAACAATTGTTTCTCTTGCTGCCTGTCTCTGTTCCAGGATCCTGGCTCCACAGAAGTTCATCATGTGCCGGGTAGCCTTGCTTTTTTGTTGTTCTGCCTTGTCAAAACAATTTAATGTAGGTGGAAAGGAATGAATGAAATGAACATTGTGGGCTTGATGCATCTGCTCCAGTTGGTTCTGAAGGCAACCCTGTGGTTGGGATATGACACTGAATCCTTAGGGGGTAGATATCAGTTCAGGAAGAACAATGCTGTCCATTTTATGCAACACTAAAAATATATAGGCTGTCAAACCCTTCTCAATTTCACTTCCTAAAATGGATTTAACTGCTTGTTTGCCTTGCCTATGTACTCCAATGGCTTGAAGATACCAAATGATTTCATTGTTTCTTGTAAATTCTAGGTTTTGATGTTTGCTTTATTCTATCCTAAGGCTTCTTAGCTGTTTTTACTCAAGTAAGTTTTCCATTTAAATGAATGAGCCATTTTCCTCCGCTCAAAGGCTGCTTATAGTGACAGTAGCATGGGTTTCTGTTAACTCATTGAAGTGAAGGATGTCAAGTTCTAGTCCTTTCTGCTGTTCATAGTTGTTTCTCTTTTCACTAAAATTGGATCTACACTGCTGAACTGAGTGCAAACATCTCTCCATTGCTTCCTGTGTGTGTGGGTTTTTTTAGTGTTCTGGGTGCTTGACTCGTTCCTTTACTTACCCTACTTGAGGTTTGTTAATGTTAATCTACTGGTTTTTGAACATCTAGTTGGAATGCCTGGAATTGATAGTGACTCGGAGCAGTAGGTTTGTGCTGAAATGATCACTTTAGATACCTATTCAGATTTACAAAAATGCTAAATAGGGCTCCTGTCCATATAATTCAGGTACCCTTGAAATCACTTAACCCAAATGCAGGAATTTATCTTAAACAACCTGTCACAAACAATCCCCTCTTAATTACAATTCCTCCCATTTCAAATTTTGAGAGATAAAAGATGAGCTTTATAAAATGTGTTGACAGTCATCAGATATGTGGAACCTGACATTTTCCATTTTTGGTAGATGCATTTTAGATAGGTAGAATTGGGGTAATGATTCTTCTGTAGCATAAGTTCTCATTCTGGAGATGGTAACAACCCCACCCTTCCTATATTGTTAAAAGGGAGGGCATTCTAGCTCCATCTTGGCTAAATGACAGGAGGAGGAGTCCTGAAATAGAAAAGGTTGAGAACCACTGTCTTACAGAAATTTTTTACGTCAATATTAGTGACTTCTGCTTTGTAATTCTTTCATCTTGCCACTTTTCTTGCCGAAGTGTATCTCTCTAACACGGTTGGCCATATCGGGGGTGGGATAGGTGGATTATTTCATGGATTCAATAAAGGTGTCCAATTGTTCAGCAACAGTGGCTATTAAGACGATTGCTTTTCTTGTGAAGTGATATATTTGTACAAGGAAGACTAGGGACCTTAAGATAGAGGCAGTCAGGTTTTCACATACTCAGCCCTGGTCTACACTACAGACAAATGTCTAACTGTCTCACTCGGGTGTGGAATATCCACCCCTCTGAACAACGTAGTTATATCAACCTATCCACTGATGTGTAGACAGTATGTCGAAAGGAGGGCTTCTCCTATTGACATAGTTGCAACCTGCTGGGGAGGTGAAGTACCTATACTGATGTTAGCTCTCCCATTGGTGTAGGTAATGTCTTCACTAAGCACTACAGTGGCACAGCTGCACTGCTGTAAATGTAGACAAGCCCTCAAACAGCTCAGTTTAAACAAGAGTACTGAAAAGTGAATAGGCAATGGGAGTTGCTGTAGCCAATCTTCACACACGAAGAAGTCTTATTATAGAACTAATAGGTTTTAGGCTAATATTAAACTTGTGCCAGTTGTTATGGTATTGAAGGACTAATTTTTTAAATATGAAGTTATGCACAACTAAATGCAGTTTGCTGCATGTGCAAATGACCAGTTTGATGCATAACTAGTCCTCTGTGTGTGCAAATACATGGTTTGGTAATATTTGCACATGCACAAACTAAGCACATAATTGTCCATGTATTCTTGAAAATTAACCTCTAATATCAACGTTTCTTCTATAAGCCTGCATGGATATGTCTTAACATTCAGGGGAATCTTAAGGCTTGTAGCAGTAATGGGTGTGATTATGGAGAGTGGAAGGGAAACTAATGTGACTAAGGCCAGGTCTGTGATACAGTTTTAAATCAGTATAACTGCATCACTCTGGGGTGTGAAAAATCCACACCCTTGAGTGATGCAGTTATACTGACCTAACCTTCAATGTAGACAGCACTATGTCAGCAGGAGGACTTTTCCTATTAATATAGCTACTGTCTCTCACAAAGGTGAATTTATTTGTGTCGTGTAGTAGGGTCTTTACTGAAGTGCTACTAGCCGTCCCACTGCAGCATTTTAAATGTAGACCTGCCCTAGGATAGTAGTGAAGTAAAGTTGGTACTTGCTGGTGGTTCAATGGACAAGTGGTGTCTCCTCCCTTTGCCCTTCCCCCATAGGTCTTCAAAATAATATTACATTAGAGTATTGCAACAGTAAAACTTACACCTTTTTTTCCTCACTTGTGAAAAGACAGCTACTTACCCCAGCTTGTAACTTGCTGGCATGCATTAAGTGTGCAAACTTGTCCCGAACAATTAGGGTAGGGTGACTTCTAAAGCAGATGCTGAATTACTCACTTCACTGCTTTTGCTGGGACTTTTTGCCAGTGTTCAGTGTTGAATGTCTGTCTTCAGCACAACAGTTACATCTGTAGGGACATGACATCAGCATTGATGTGCCCAGTGAGGACAAAATGGCTCAACATGTGCGTGCCCCTTATGGGTATGTATGTGGCCAGAAGCAACGCTAGTTAAATTCCGTTTTGAGCTTTGGTGGTGGTATTGCAATGGTGTGAGGAAGTTGAATCATCTGAGTTTGAGATTAGATGTTGGGTAGCTACAGTGTGAGAGCTTAATGTAACAGTTATGGTCTAAAACTGATTTTTAGCAAAGTTTGTGATAACGTCACTTTAGGTAGCATAAAGTTTCTTTTTAAAAATGCATTCTCATGAACACTGTATGCCTAGAAAACCATAGCATTCAAAATGCTTTTAGCCAATTTTAAGAGAAACTCGAGACAGTAGTAGAGAGAAATAAGGTTATTTCCTGACCTTCAAGACCATTAGTCTTGAATGGTTTTGCTAAGTTTGTGGCTATAATTGTTTGTTATAAACTTAAAAGCTTGATAGACTTTTTTCAATAATGAGAGCTGATTTAAAATAGTCTAAATATTTCTTTTGTTTTTTGGACAATCTGCAAACTAAACTAGTTTCAGTATGTGAATATTTATTGTGTGGTATCAACACGTGTGTGTGTGTGTTTAGTCAAAGCCATGGAGCAGTGGCCAGGAATGTGATACACCCGATGTTGAGAGCAGAGACTCTCATATTGGAGGTTTTATTTGTTGGTCCAAATACTGAGGGCTTCTGTTAGGAAGCGTATGTATATGATCAGTTCTGCTGATAAACAGATATGCAGACTGTGTGTTTAAAAATATGTTGCATTGCTTTTACTGTCATTCATTCATATTGTAGAAACAAGTGCTATTTAACCTTTAACTGATCCTTACCTGGAGCCTTTACTATCTATCTTATTTCTGGGGGACAGAAAGGTCTTATTAGTATCATAGTCAGACTGCAAAATTAAATCTATGCTTGAGACATATAGTGACACAAGACCTATAAACATATAAGCTTACTGCATATGTGTCTTTGGCAAGTGTATGTTCTGTTTTTACTTGGAAAGTAACAAATTGATATGCATTCATTCCTAAAATGGGAAGAATTAGTAATACTGAATATTAAGTTACTTTTAAACCAAATAACTTGTCATATGATCCTTCAGTCATATCACTTCATTCTTTTGTTTTAGGATAATGGTCAAACTGGATTATAAAATATACTGGTAATTCAATATTTGAGATACGTGTTTTAAAGTAGGCCATTGTGGTTGAGTAGTTTTTTACAAAGTAGGTTATGATGAGCTGTATGTATAACTTATAGTTAAGAGCTCTGAAGACCTTTTAAGAGTGCTTGATTTCTTTTTTCTTCATTTTCATCTGGAAAATCTTTACACTTCTTGCATTTGTCTTTAAATTATAGTGTCGTCTGTAATGGAGCTTATGTTGGCTTATGCTTTCTCATGCAAGAGAGAGTTAACACTGACAGCTAGTTTGATCTAGGTTTTAGGTGTGGACCAGTCCTAAAATCTCTAAATGTAGAATTGAGTCCTATAATCTTGATATTGATCTGCTTGCAGCAGGGAAATCCTAACTTGTTTAATCTGCATACAAAAGAGGCAATTCTGAAGCATATTTCTTAATATTTGGGGGTCCTTAAATGTATTGGACCACTGTATTCCCTTCCCCTAAGCATTAGTAGCCGTGAATCTGATTTTTGGCTGGGGTAGGGAGAATAATAGGTTCAGAGTATGTGAGCCTTGATTTATACTACATACTTATGATGGTATAACTACGTTGCTTGGCTGTGGAAGATACCGACCTAACCCTGGCGTAGATAACGCTATGTCGACAGAAGGGCTTCTCCCATTAGCTACTGACTCTTGGGGAGGTGGAGTACCTGTGCCGACAGGAAGAGCTCTCCTTTCGGCATAGGTAGTGTCTTCCAGGGAACTGGGGTAAAAATCTTTCTGGGATTAGTCCTGCTTTGAGCAGGGGATTGGACTAGATGACCTCCCGAGGTCCCTTCCAATCCTGATATTCTATGATTCTATGATACGTGTTACAGCTGCATAGGTGCAGCTGCGCTGCCACAGTGCTGTAAGTGTACAGAAGTCCTAAGAGGAGTAACTTTCCAGAGAGCAATCGTCTGGCATAAACCACTAAATTCGGTAAGAGGCTGTAGTAATAGAATGCACCTGCAATTCTGCATTTATATACTGCATTTTAAAAGAAAGAACATGAAATATGCAATTGATAACTAGGTGGAGTGAATTGCTTGTAAGAGAATTAATCTGAGTGGACTTCAGAGTCTCCTCTTATCCCAGAATCTTACTAATGTGCAAGAATCAGCAGCTTGTCACATTTCAGCTTGCTGCCCTTCCCATATGTTTGAAGTCGACTACTTTCGGATAGGTTTTTATAAATAACCTCTCTTTTTCCCCACCCCCCCACTAGGATCGTAAGCTGTCAAAGTCAGAGCGGCAGAGATTTAAAGAGGAAGCTGAAATGCTAAAAGGGCTCCAGCATCCTAATATTGTTCGGTTCTATGATTCCTGGGAGTCTACAGTGAAGGGAAAGAAATGTATTGTTCTCGTGACGGAACTCATGACATCTGGAACGTTGAAAACGTAAGTGAGCTCAGGCACAAGAGACGTGTGAGATAATGATTAGCATGACATGAGAATGTTGAAATAAAATGGAAACCAATGTTTCTTTTGAGAATATCTAAGGCCAAAGACCCATTGCTGGAAGTGAGGCAAACTGAAGCTTTCTCTGTAATCCTAAAATTACTGCTCAGATTGGATGCTATTAGCATCTTAATTAGAGTAATGGGCCATCCTTTGAGGTAGTGACATTGATAAATTGTCTCATATCTCTTTCTAGTATACACAGGCAGAAAGTTTATTGGTTTGTTTTTAATTTCAAGGATGGAGGATACAAGCAGTGATCCTATTCATCTCTTTGTATCTCCCCACCCCCATGTTATGCTTAAAATGTAGTGGTGGTGTAGCCCTGTTGGTTCCAAAATATTGGAGAGACAAGGTCTTTGGGACAGGGAATGCTTCTTTGTACAGTGCCTAGCATAATCAGGCCCTGATACTTGATTGGGGTCGCTGGGTGCTTCCACAATACAAATAACTTTTCTTTCTTCTATGCATTATTTGAAAAGCTTTTTATTTAATGGTAAATTTATGGGGAATTTCAGAAGTAAGTGAATGTCTGAACTTCCAGACTGTAATTGAGCTCTCTGTAAAACTGTACATCTTTTTTTAAGCCTGAGCTGAAGTGAGCATTAGAAAATTGAGTTGCAAGGAAGCCCTCTAGTGGTGACTGCAAGCTCACAGAGAACATTATGGAATCATAGGATATCAGGGTTGGAAGGGACCTCGGGAGATCATCTAGTCCAACCCCTTCCTCAAAACGGGACAAATCCCCAGTCCCTAAATGCCCCCCTCAAGGATTGAGCTCTCAATCCTGGGTTTAGCAGGCCAGTGCTCCAACCACTGAGCTATCCCTCCACTTCAGTGCAGTTTTGCAACTTCCTTGGGTTTAGGGTAGACATAATTGGATGTTCATTGAACATATGCACAGTTTTTGTCTATTTGGAACTGGAATAATGTTTTGGGGGGGTTGAGTAATTTAATTGCACTTTAAATGTGACAGGACTTGATTTCTAGTGAATAAATAGGCAGCCTGTAGGAGCTTGAAACAGTCTGTAAACAAGTTCATAATCCATTAAGTCAAAATACCCTGACTTGCTTGTTTTTGTGAGGGTTTACTGATGGCCACAAATGAACACAGAGCAGGAAAAATACCTTTTCCACTGAGAATTCTAGATTACATTTGCTGGGGAAGTGCTTATCCTTTGTTGCATCTGTTACTCTGAAGTCCTACAATCATGAATGTTTTTCTGCCCATGCAATGCCAAGGAACTGTTCAGGAAAGGGTTGCATTTCTTCTCCTCTCACCACCCCTGGTGGTTCAGCCTTCAAACAAGGCTGTGCTCTACATTTATTGCTATAGATCCTTAATGTAGACTGGTTGTTGGCCTATTGGAAAGATTGGAGGTGCCTGTCACACTTCAGGGCAGTTGCACCTTACTTCCCCTCTGTAATGCAGCAAGGGCACCTGCTTCAGACTCCTGAGCTGTCGCTTTTCATGGCTGGAGACATGTTTCTGGCTATTTCCAGGCTGAACAGTTCCTTGCCTTCACTGTGTTGTTCCCCAGGATAAGAGTGTCTAAGCAGACCTGCTTTGCTTCTCTGCACCGAGATGGTACATAGTATACATGCCCAGAGTTTTAGATTACCAGACTGCTTTTATGAACAATGACATAACAATCTCAAGGCAAAAGCATTACAGTGAAAACACTTTTTTAAAACAGTAAAAGAATCTACACACATGCTCATAAGCTTACCAGACATCACCCCCCTCACTCCAACAAGGGCTCAGGGTCGTGATTAGTCTTTCAAACCCTGCCCCTCCTCTCGTTCCCCCCCCAAGTTGTTTTTCCTTTGGAAACAAGTTGATCACAGCTTCAGCTCAAATAAACACCTAAGTCTTATGGGGTTGCAGTGGGCCAAAGACCTTCCAACTGTCCCTAAGGATTGGGGCTCCCTAGGTTCTATGTTTCCTGGATCAGAAGGAAGGCCAAGAGTCCTTTTTAACTCAGGCTGTTTAACCAAAAGTCCTTTCTTTGTCTGATCCCTGGATAATCTAGTTTTAAACCAATATATGCAAGCCCTTCTCCAGGTCATAGCTCTGAGGAGGTGTTACATCCTGAGTGAATTTGCTTAACTGTCTCGTGCTGTTCTTAGTTCCTGGAGGGTTGTGGTCTCCCTCATGGAATTACATACAGTCCCTTTGTTAGTACATAAACATTTTGCATTTTTATACAATGAACTCCTAAAATACTTAAACTTAATTCCATATTATATTACAGTGGTGTCTCTAATAAATGAATGGCCCTGCAGAGCCTTTCTTGTGAGAAATGCAGTTGAAGTCTCTACATAAAGTTCTGGATATGCACCCATGTTTCATAGATTGATAGACTTAAGGTCAGAAGGGACCATTTTGATCATCTAGTCTGACCTCCTGCACAATGCAGGCCACAGCATCTCACCCACCCACTCCTGGAACAAACCCCTAACCTATGTCTGAGTTATGAAGTCCTCAATCATGGTTTAAAGACCTCAAGGTGCAGAGAATCCTCCATCCTTCATGCCCCATGCTGCAGAGGAAGGCAAGAAAACTCCAGGCCCTCTGCCAATCTGCCCTGGAGGAAAATTCCTTCTCGACGCCAAATATGGCGATCAGTTAAACACTGAGCACCCAGGTAAGAAGTCTCTGTAGTAACTCAGATCCCACCTCATCTATCATCCCATCACAGACCACTGGGCTATTTACCTGCTAATAATCAAAGATGAATTAATTGTCAAAATTAGGCTATCCCATCATACTAGCCCCTCCATAAACTTTCCAAGCTTAGTCCTTAAAGGCAGATGTGTCTTTTGCCCCCACTACTCCCCTTGGAAGGCTGTTCCAGAACTTCACTCCTCTAATGGCTAGAAACCATCTATTTCAAGTCTAAACTGCCTAGTGTCCAGTTTATATCCATTGTTTTTGTGTCCACATTGGTACTAAGCTTAAATAATTCCTCTCCCTCCCTGATATTTCATCCCTCTGATATATTTAGAGAGCAATCATGTCTCCACTCAGCCTTCTTTGGTTAGGCTAAACAAGCCAAGCTCTGAGTCTCCTTTCATATGACAGGTTTTCCATTCCTCGGTCATCCTAGTAGCCCTTCTCTGTACCTGTTCCAGTTTGAATTAATCGTTCTTAAACATGGGAGATCAGACCCACACACACTATTCCAGATGAGGTCTCACCAGTGCCTTGTATAACGGTACTAACACCTCTTTATCTTTACTGGAAATACCTTGCCTGATGCATCCTAAAACCGCATTAGCTTTTTTTCACACCATGTCACATTGGCGACTCATAGTCATCCTGTGATCAACCAATACTCCAAGGTCCTTCTCCACCTCCTGTTACTTCCAACTGATGCATCCCCAATTTATGACAAAAATTCTTGTTGTTTAATCCCTAAATGCATGACCTTGCACTTTTCACTATTAAATTTTATCCTATTATTATTACACCAGTTTATAAGGTCATCCAGATCTTTCTGTATGATATCCTGGTCCTTCTCTGTGTTAACAGTACCTCCCAGCTTTGTGTCATCTGCAAACTTTATTAGCACATTCCCACTTTTTGTGCCAAGGTCAGTAATGAAAAGATTAAATAAGATTGGTCCCAAAACCGATCCCTGAGGAACTCCACTAGTAACCTCCTTCCAGCCTGACAGTTCACCTTTCAATATGTCCCATTGTAGTCTCCCCTTTAACCAGTTCCTTATCCAACTTTCAATTTTCATATTGATCCCCATCTTTTCCAATTTGACTAATAATTCCTCATGTGGAATTGAATGCCTTACTGAAATCGAGGTAAATTAGATCCACTGCTTTTCCTTTGTCTAAAAAATCTGTTACCTTCTCAAAGGAGGAGATCAGGTTGGTTTGGCACAATCTACCTTTTGTAAAACCGTGTTGTATTTTGTCCCAATTACCATTGACCTCAATGTCCTTAACTACCTTCTCCTTCAAAATTTTTTCCAAGACCTTGCATACTACAGATGCCAAACTAACAGGCCTATAATTACTTGGATCACTTTTTTCCATTTCTTAAAAATAGGAACTATTGTTACAATTCTTCAGTCGTACGGTACAACCCCTGAGTTTACTGATTGATTTAAAAATTCTTGCTAATGTGCTTGCAATTTCATGTTTCAGTTTTTAATATTCTTGCATGAAGATTATCTGGGCCCTCCAATTTCGTCCCATTAAGCTGTTTGGGTTTGGCGTCTACCTCGGATGTGGTAATATCTACCTCCATATCCTCATTCCCGTTTGTCATCCTACCATTATCCCTAAGCTCCTCATTAAAGACTGAGGCAAAGTATTTGTTTAGATATTTGGGCCATGCCTAGATTATCCATAACCTCCACTCCATCCTCAGTGTTTAGCGATCCCACTTCTTTCTGTTCTCTTATTTATATGGCTATAGAACCTTTTACTATTGGTTTTAATTCCCTTTGCAAGGTCAACTCTACATGGCTTTTGGCCTTTCTGACTTTATCCCTACATGTTCTGACCTCAATAAGGTAGCTTTCCTTGCTGATCCTTCCCATCTTCCACTCCTTGTAGGCTTTCTGCTTTTTCTTAATCCTCTCTCTGAGATGCTTGGTCTACAACATCTGCCTATGGATTTTTTCCCCTTTCTTGGGATGCAGGCTTCTGATAGTTTCGCAACTTGACTTGAAGTTAATTTCAGGCCTGCTCCACCTTTAGATCCACAAGTTCTTCAGCCCAATCCACTTCCCTAACTAATTTCCTTAATTCTTTAAAGTTACCACTTTGAAATAAAAAAACCTACTCCCAGATCTATTTTTGTTTATCCTTCCATCTAGTTTGAACTGAATTAGCTCATGATCACTCGAACCAAGGTTGTCCCCACAACCATTTCTTCTATGAGGTCCTCACTACTCACCAAAACCAAATCTAAAATAGCATCTCCTCTTGTTGGTTCTTCAGATACTTGAAGGAATCCATCAGCTATCACATCTAGAAAAATCTGAGCCCTATTATTATTACTAGCACTTGTTCTCCAGTCTCCCATGATCACACAATTCCCATTAGTGTTTTCTTCATTAAAAACATTAAAGAGGTCTCTATCCATATCCAAATTGGATCCTGGTGGTCTGTAGCACACCCCAAGCACTATCTCAGGGGAGGGTCTAGTAGCTTTCTTTCCCAGTGTGATTTTTGCCCAGATGCTGTCTTATCCATTCCATCACTTCTTATTTCTTTACAGTTTACCTCATTGATATACAATGCTACTCCATCACCTTTGCCTTTATTTCTGTCTTTCCTAAATCGCACATAGCTTTCAATACTTGTACTCCAGTCATGACTACTATTCCACCATGTTTGATATCCCTATAATATCCTGTTTCACTTCCTGCACCAGTAGCTCTAGTTCCTCCATCTTGTTACCTAGGCTCCTCGCATTAGTGTACAAACATCTTAATCTTTGCTATTTGGCTTCACTGACATTCTTTACTCTATTAGGCACAGACATTCTACCAGCAGTATCTATTAGACTGGTATCTACACTTCCCTTCCTCCTTATGTCTATTCTCCTACCCACAGCTGTATCCTTTTCTTTATTTTCTTAGGTATATCTCCAATTATATTTTATATCTCCTAGAACTGGAAGGGACCTTGAAAGGTCATTGAGTCCAACCCCCTGCCTTCACTAGCAGGACCAAATACTGATTTTCTTCCCTCTCAGTGTTAAATTCCCAAATTCCTGGTTTAAAGCTCTTAATCAGTTGTGCCATCCTAGAAGTCTATTTCCCTCCTTACTCAGATGAAGTCCATCCCGAGGGCAGTCCTCTGTCCATACTTCCCAGTGGCCATACATCCCAAAGCTCTCTGTATAGCACCACTATCTGAGCCATCTGATTGCCATAATCTTGTCACACCTTTGTTGCCTTTCTCTAGGAACAGGCAGAATCCCACTGAAGATCACCTGAGCCTCAATTTCCTTAAGCATCTTCCCCAGTATGGCATAGTCTCCCTTGATATGTTCCAGTGAGAATCTAGCTGCATCATTTGTTCCCACGTGAAGGACAATAAGCGGATTCTTTCCCGCTCCCCTTAAAATCCTTTTCAACCTCAAGTCCACATCCCATATTTTAGCACCTGGCAGATAGCACACCTTGTGTTCTCTGGATCAGCTCTAGTTACACACCTATCTATTCTTCTCAGTAAGGAATCCCCAATCATGTAGACCTGCTCTTTCCTGGGGCGGTGGGGAGAGGCCTTGGGGATTCAGCCAGCCTGGAGCTCCTCTGGGCTGGGGAGGGAGGCTTGGGGCTCATGTGCCCAAAAGTGAGGTCTTGCAGCTCTGGCCACACAGGGTCTCAGGGCTCTGGCCGTGGTGAGGGCAGAAGGGGCGGAGCTGGGGGCTAGTCTCCCCAGAGGGGGGCTCCAACCACTGTCCATGCCTCAAGTACAGGTTTATGGCATATTAAGACCTTACCTGTGGCACTAGAAGGGCTCAGATCCTATCTCATAGAACTGGAAGGGACCCTGAAAGATCGAGTCCAGCCCCCTGCCTTCATTAGCAGGACCAAGTTCTGATTTTCCCCAGATCCTTAAGTGGCCCCTTCAAGGGTTGAGGTTACAACCCTGGGTTTAGCAGGCCAATGCTCAAACCACTGAGCTATCCATCCCTCAGCATTAAATTAAAACTAGCCAACATCAAAGTAGCGCAGAACATTTCTGCAAATTGGAAGCTTCTCATATATGTAGCTTCTGTTTAAGGAATTTATTTACACAGTGACTTGCCCCACCCACAGTCCTTCTTCTAGTCCTGATTACCCTTTGGTTTGGACTGTCATTAAGCTAAACTCCATGAATTACCATGAGGCCCTACCCAATTCATGGTTCACTTTGATCAATTTCACAGCCACAAGGTCTTAAAATTGTCAATTTAATGTTTTTTGGCTGTTTACATCTGAAATTTCAGTGTTTTTAACCATGGGAGTCTTGATCCAAAGGAGATTGTGCGGGGCCCCAAAGCCATTGTAGGGGGGCTGCAAGATTTCCATACTTCTGTGCTGCTTTCAGAGCCCAGTTGCGAGGGCGGCAGCTGCAGAGTTTCCTGAAGCTGGAGGAGGCTCCTGGAGGTGGAGGTAGGTTTGATCTCACCAGTGCTGCTGGGAGCACCCCAACCAGGGGCTCTAGTTGCTAGTCAGAGCCAGTGGTGGATTAATGCATGGGGCCTGTGCCCAGGGGCCCTGGACAATTTGAAAAATGGGAGCCCCGAGCCCTGACAGGAGCCATGGGAGCTGAAGCCCTGAGCTCAGATGCCCTGAGCCCCAAGAGGAGCCATGGGGGCTGAAGCCCTAAGCTCAGGCAGGAGCCAGCAGGAGGGGCAGAAACCTGGAGCCTGTGCAAGAACCAGGGCAGGGCACCCTGAGTCTCAGCTGGTGCTGTGGGGGGTGGCAGCAACCCCAAACTTGGGCAGGAACTACAAGGGGAGGGGGAGGGCTGGAGCTGTCGGAGGTGGCAGACCCCAGCCCAGATCCCTGAGCCCCAGCTGGAGCCTAAGTGCCCCCAGCCCTGGCAGGAGTTGCTAGAGGGGGAGGGGGCAGTAGCCCTGAGCTCAGGCACCCAGAGTCCAGTTACTAATACAACAAGAGAGTAACTATTCGTGGAATCATATGGCTTTAATTTCACGTTGCTTCTCTTTTGCCCTAATCCTGCTAAGGAATCTTCCTGTCCAAGTCCTAATAAACGTCAGGGTTGTCTGTAACTAAAGTAAAACATATTTCCATATCTTTGACAGAATTTGAAAGGGACAATCAAATTTGTCTGTTAGTTTTTGTTTTGTAAAGCAAGCCTATGAAATACTATAAAGCAGCAAGAATCCTGTGGCACCTTATAGACTAACAGACGTTTGGAGCATGAGCTTTCATGGGTGAATACCCACTTCCTCAGATGCATGCATTCACCCATGAAAGCTCATGCTCCAAAACGTCTGTTAGTCTATAAGGTGCCACAGGATTCTTTGCTGCTTTTACAGATCCAGACTAACACGGCTACCCTCTGATACTATGAAATACTAAATAGTTTAACTAAATAAATTCTAAAGAAGTAGTTTATCGAACAAGACATGCAGTGTTTCCAACTCCTTGTTAATGCATGAGAACAAAGTGAAATTAACTGGTCTGTTTTCATTATGAAAGATTAGAGAAGTGTAAAGAGCATAAATATAATTCAAATTTAAAACGATTTGAGGTTTAATTTAAATTCCCTAACAGCTATTTAATGTGGCTTTTTCAAAAATAGTGTTCATCTAAGAACTGCTTCTTAAAGCCATTGAAATGTTCATTGCTGTTTTTTTAAAAGAGAGCTGCAGTGATTAGTTGGCTGAGCCATTTATAAGTTTTTTTTTTCAAAACCATGTTTAGAAAGTGTTCTCTTTTTCTGTTAACTGAATGGGGCTCATGTAACTCAGAGGAAGGATTGCACTTTTATGTCAGACTAGACTTCCTGCTGGTTCTCTTTTTTTAAACAATTTAACTATTAAAAGAAGGGAAAAATGACTCTTAGATGCCACCTGGAACTGAGGTATCACTGACACCCCCCCCCCCCCACCAGCCTGGGCTCCCTTTACATTGTACTGTGACAATCTGCCCAGACCACATACAAGTAGGGACCCACCCAGCTGCAGTTACATGCAGATGTTGTGATTGGCCCTGCATGGGAAGACTCCAGCTAAGGAACTTCCCAGGTACTGAGGCAGGCATCCCCTCTGGAGTCTAAACCCAAAATTATACTTGCGCTGCACAGGGAACTATACAGCGTAAGCTCATGAAATTTGCCCCCTCCCTCCATGTGGAGAGGAATACACAACTGCTTTCTGCCCTGAGTTATGACTCCCACACATTGGTTTTAGACAAAGCAAAAAAGTTTATTAACCACAAAAAATAGATTTGAAATTATAATAAAGGATAGCAAACAGATCAAAGGAGCTTACCTAGCAAATAAACAAAGTATGCCTAATACTTCTAACTTCAGATTCAAAAAGATACATGCATACAAATAGGGTAATCATACTCAGTAAATTATAATCTTTTCAATGATACCTCACATGATTTATCTTGCATAAAATACATTGTCATAATATTACAATATCACTGAAGAATATGGGGTGCAGTGTCACAATGACCTGACGTTCTTTTCTTTCGCTTTATGCTGTGAAAAGTCTGATACAGTTAGTTGTGTGGCTTTTTCTGCTGTGGTTTTACCTTCAAAATTTACATTTTGGTCTTTAGGGAATCTCAGAGTAGCATAGACTCATTCTCTAATTGAAGGAGAGAGTGCCCAATTTTTCACACATCTGACCTTTTTCCAGGAATGATAGTGCTAACAAAAACAAACCAGTTCTAAACTGTCTGACTAAATCCCTTCTCCTTTTAGTTGTTCAGCTTCCATTCATCTCTTGTGATATTTCTGTAGTTTCTATAGTAGTCATTTTTCCAGGCTAGACTATCTGAATTTCTAGTATAAAAATCAATCAGTGAGGAGAAAATAACCCTTTCAGGTCCTTCTTTATACACCATAAAGGGATTAAGACCATTTCCTCCCCATTTCAGGTAGTCTTTTAAATGAATACTTAGATTTGCAAACTCTGCATTCTTGACTTCCATTTGTTCTGACTTGCTGCTGATGTCCAAACAATGTATTACTGTCCAGATAGTAGCTCTGCCTGGTAACTACTCTAGTCCATTTCAATGAAAGACAATACATCTTAAAACACAGATTAAAGTTTTCTTTTTCCTTTAAATGTCTGTGTGAGCTTTAAAGGGACATGTGATGGTATTTATGACATGTTTTTGGAAAATTACAACAACCCTGCAGGGATGCAGGATGATGGTAAGAGCCTAGCTCCTTTAGGACTGAGGAGCTGGCAGTAGACCAACATATCTGAGAATCAAGAATGTAACTGGAGATTCCAAAAGCTGAACTAGAGGCCTCTACCATGTGACCCTTGGAACAGGCATTAAAAGATGAATGACTGTGTCAGTAGCAAAAAGTATTTAAGCCAAAATCATGAGTGGTAGCTGATATGAACCAGAGCCTCTTCATTGGCTCTCTCTTCCTGGGCTTGCTTTTTTTTCTGCCCTTGTTCTCTCCTTAAATTGTGCTCTGATTTCCCTCTAGATTTGGCTCCTGATTGCTTTTACAGAGTTGTTGTTACAGCAGGGTTATCACTGGGAGCTTGATTTCAAGGGCTTTCTTTGAACCAGAGAAATTTAGTATGGAAATTAATGTCTGTGATCTTATGCGGGCAATGGTCCAAATGATTTCATCAAGACCAGTTCTTCTAATGAAGTGGATACACAGAAACCAGAGCTCACACTGGCAGTGCTCTGGGGTAAACATGATGATCGCAGTCTTATAGCATCACGTAGTACTGACCTCGGTGCTGGTCACAGGACTTAAGACAACTGTCTTGGAGTGGGTGCAGGAGACAGCCATCTCAAGGATTGGTCCAAGACTGTGGATAACTGGGAAACCATCATCACCACCTTCCTCTGCATGTGCAAATACATTTCGTTAACCCTTTCTTTCTCTAATATAAACACAAGGCCACATGTATGTTTTTAAAAACAAAGAAAACCCTACACTGCGCACACAGTTCTCCTAGGGAGAAGATGAGAACACCAACCCATACATGAAAGATGTTAGTCATATTGCTTAATGCACTACTTGTTGGTGTTCAGAGACTATGGTGATGGGGTTGGTATAAAAATCTGTATAGAAGTGGGCACAGATGAAGCCTGTTAACAAGCCTGGAAACAAAAGTTCCATCTCTGGCCTGACTCTTGTATTTAGACTTTTTTGAAACCCATGTCTGAGACAAGCAATAATGTGTCAAGAAACTTGAGATTGTGCCGTGTCTTCTCTGAAAGGTGGTTTGGATTTGTTGAATCTGTATTGTCCATTCAGTATGTGCATTCTTTGGGCTAGAAGGTTTCTCCATCTTCCCAGAGTTCTGTAATGAGTCCAGATGGTGTTTTCAGGTGGGTTTTAAGTGATTTAAATCCTGTCCTACATCTCTTGAGATCTGTGAGAACAGCTACTTGATTAGTCAAGTTGAGGCACGTTGAACTGTACCTAGGTCCCTGGCTGAGTTGCTTGGATTAATATTTCAGTAGCTGAGTGGTTGCTGTGGTGACTTCATAGCTGTCATTCACTACCCAACAAAACTTCTATTCATTCAGAATTTGACCTTCTCCAGCGTTTTTCCTCTGCTGTGTCCAGGAAAAGGCATATTTATGAGTGATCAGACCTAGCTACTTAAGCACTATATTTGAGGAAAAATGAATTGAGGGGGAGGGTAGCTTTGCTAAGCAGGTGGTGCAGCATGGAAGATGTCAGTTTTAATAAGGAATAATTGGAGATAAAGGGTTTTAGAACCAGGATTAAAAAAATGAAACCTTCAGCTATTTGCATTTGAAGTCATATTTTGTCAAATCAGTGATTTGTTACAACTATAGAATTGGAGTTCCATTTTATCCCTCAGAACCATCAGTAGTCACCTCCTGGGTGATAAAATTAAACAGCAAAATGCTGAAGTAACTAGATAGGCCAAGCCAGCCCTGAGGCTCACTAAAAATGTGTATGGAGGGCAACTTGCTTAAAAGCTGTGGCCACGTTGGGGCCATCTAGGCAGACTTAAAGTAGAAGACAGAGCTGAGGTTTGGAAGTGGACAGAACTAGCTATTTATGAATACTTGAACTTTAACTAGTCTTTCCTCTTCTGAAAGTTTTAAAGAACTGCAGTCTCTCTGTCAGCAGGGCTGGACTAATGCAGTTGTCAAAAAGACAGCATGAAATATATTTGAGTCACAGCTGTTGCTGTCCACCCTTGCCAAGGAGAGGAATGGTCAGTGGATCTGCAGAGCCAGTGTCCTGCGTATCCCCAAAAACCTGCTCGCTGCTTCCATAGCTTACAGCTCTGCAGCCAATAGGGAGTGCGGACACTGCTGTGGAACAGTACTGTTCCTAAGCATCCTGTGCGCTGAAATCAGTCCATTAAATGTAATAAATAGGCCACATGTAAATTCTAGTATACTTACTAGATTCGGTACTGTACATTAGTTGTTTTTACACACTAGCAGAATTAATGGTGAAAACTTAACGAATGAACCTGAAATGTGTTCCCTTGTACTCTGTTCTTTTTCTCAGGTATTTGAAAAGGTTTAAAGTGATGAAAATCAAGTACTACGAAGTTGGTGCCGTCAGATATTGAAGGGCTTGCAGTTTCTGCACACCGCGCACTCCTCCCCTTATTCACCGCGACCTAAAATGTGACAACATTTCATCACTGGCCCCACTGGATCAGTCAGATAGGAGACACTGGGTCTGGCACCCTGAAACGAGCTTCCTTTGCCAGAGTGTGATAGGTAAGCCTATTTTGTTTTGGAGGCTGGTAGGCCCAGTCCACTTACTTGAAAACTTGACCTTCCCAGAAGAAATTCACTCAAGTACACTCTTCTTAAAATACCTGATCTGAGCTCAGAAAGCGATACTGGTTTGCTTCTGAATTGTGGGACTCCTTCTGCTGTACTGATTAAATATCTTTTGTTGCAGGGTTCGGTATCTGTGCTCCTAGTATTTGGGTACAATCTGTGGAAGCATTTGGGAATATAGGCTTATTCTGTTTGCCCCCCCACAGCTTAGTTGAACACTGTTGATAAAACCACTGTAGCTGGATTATGGGATATTAACACAGATGTCAATTTTGAAATTGTATTTTATGGACAGTTAGTTTGAGTGTGCACATAGTGGTTTTGGTGACCGCTCCTCCCTTTCTATCAATAATAATCTTGATACCTAGCTAGCATCTAGCCACATACCCAAATCTGCTAGTTTGTCAATCTAATATTGTAGAGTACCCTATTTTAGTTTAGGCTAGTTTGAAACTGACACCACTGGATCATCCTAGAAAATTGGTTTTATCAACTTTTGTTCCGATAGTGTGCATTATATTTAGACTAACAAGGGAGCAAGATGGTCCTTTTTAATGTGCTGCTGACATTTATATTGCTGAATGGTCCTTTACCTGTTCTTCTGAATACACTGATATAAGTTTGCAGATGTTTTGCATGCTGTCACTATTAAAATGTTTCCTGCTTCCTGATCAGGATAGTGTTTAAATATTGACAGAAGTGGAAAAATATACAATGGCAATATATAAAACTTCCTTACAAAACACATCCTCACCATGTGTTAATTTTCTGCCTAGAGCTTCAATCATATCCCTCTGTGTTCTTGCTAGCAATTGTTAGCCTATGGCTAATTGGATATAATTGACTTCTGGATTATGGGTTGTGGGAAAGGATTAGGGAAGCTAGGTTGACTGATCTTCAAACAGTCTTAAATCTGGTTAGCTTGCAGGAAATAATTCACTGCTTAAAGTCTTTCATCTCTGGCTTGGAGGAGCCCTGATCGTACAGTGTGATCTCTTCACTTGTGGAGAGTGTGCTGTGTTTGAGGCATTAGGGGGCAGTGCATCTTCTGCAAACTCTTTACAATTAGGACTTGTTGAATCTCGCACTATGTGCCTGTAACTCAATCTCTCTGTATTTCTAAGTATTTTTTGCCTGTAGGATGTTCCTCACTATTGCCTGTATCTGCAGTAGGCCTATAAAATATACTGCAGGTGAGAAGGTAAGTATGTGAAGAAAAGGGCTCTGGTGAGTGGCCTTTGCAGAAAATTACTTTTTATTCATTCCTCATAAAGCTTTATCTATAGTGACTGGGTTTTTCATTGCAAGGCCTTTTTCTGAACAGTTCCACTTCAAAAAGTAAATGGAGTGTTACAGGTCAGAGACTAGCTGTGGGCTCTTACCAGTACTATTCGTTTACAGCAGAGGTCAGTACGGTATGTTGCCACACAAGCCCCATTGCCTCCTTTCTTACAGGGAGAAAGGTAATTCTAACTCTCCCTAGTAGTTGGTTTGCGTCTTGCTATCTTTTACTTTTTTTCCATTTGTCTTCAATTTGGTCATCTCCTGATCCAATTTTTATTGTAGCCAAAGTTTCCCATTTCTGCCCTTACATTGAGTAACGTGTGGAAAGCAGTCAAAATATGGACCCTCTCATCTAATTTCTTATAAAGGCCTTGCAGTGGGACACCCGTGGGGTACATTAATGCAACAGAGTGACTAAGGGTTTCCTCCCTCTTCTTTTTGCCTCCACTTTCTCTTCTCTCACAGGTCTGCCCGTCCGCTTCCTCCTGCGGTGAGTAACGCCAGCAGCCTCTGCTCGCTTTGAGACATTTAGAGTCTGAATCGTTCTTTTAATTTAAGGTACCCCAGAGTTCATGGCACCCGAGATGTATGAGGAGAAATACGATGAATCCGTTGATGTATATGCTTTTGGGATGTGTATGCTTGAGATGGCCACGTCTGAATATCCTTATTCTGAGTGCCAAAATGCAGCGCAGATCTACCGTCGAGTGACCAGCGTAAGTCTCCCATACCTCTCTGCTGATTCGAGAGCTGGTGCTACCGCTAACAAAGAAGCGGATAGCTTCAACACAGTGCAAGAGTGAAAAAGAACAAGCTGACACATCTCTAGGTGAAAAATGTAGAAGTTTGCTTAGCTCAATCTACGGAAATGCTAGAAGTGTGTGGAAAAGTGCTCAAAGGAAAATCACTTACAGGACTTAATATGCTATTAGAAATCAGATCTTTCATACACAGTCTGATATCCTACTTTCAGGTAAAACTACATAACAAGGTACTATATCAAAGTAAAATTCACTCCACTATCTCAGGATATTTTCTGACCCATGACAATTTTGTGCTTTTTGCCTTGGTAGTTTGAAACTTTAGTCTCTGGAATAAACAAACTTGGGTCCACAAATCTAGGGAACTCTGGATTAACTGATTGCCAATGCAGATCCTCATCTGTTTGTTTTGAGTCATTGTAAGTTATACTTTATTGTATCCTAAATTGCCTTGGCTTCTTGCTGTTGGGCCACTTCCATAGTTGACTACTGGAAATCTTGTACATTATCAGCAGATAACTGGCTCACAGAATGAAGTGAAACAAAGGTGCCAAATGGAGTCCTTGTAAACATGTCACTGGGTCAGACTATGGAGGTTTCTGTTGCCACAGACATTCAGATGGTGATATTTGAATAGTCTGAGCCACCAGCCGTGGCACCAAATCAAGAGTGTAAGTTTGAGTAGTTGGGAATGATGGGACCTCCAATTCAATTTGTTTCAGTGGTGGCTTTTTTTAAGTATAATGTGAAATAGTTGAAGGTCTTCTAATGAGGATAATACTGCTGTCTTGCAGCATGCTGGATAAGTAATCAGTCTTCAGAGCTAAATATTCAGAAAAATAAAAAGAGGGGGTGATAGTAATCCTCAGAATTGGAATTTCTGTCATCTATAAGTGATCTGTTCCTTGACTGATTTTTTTCAGGGGGGGCAGCAACCCTTCCAATCTGGAAGTAAAGAACCTTGTTGGTTGGTTTGCCAACAGATAATTTCCTTTATCTACTGGTGGGAACCCAATGAGTTTCCATATTTTCTCTTGTTAATCTTGTGGTATGACTTTAGAGATGGGGTGAGCATTTGTGAATGAAGTGCTTAGCTTTGGAAGAAACACCAATACAGTCCGTGCTCCTAAAGCCTCACAATCTAATGGACGGATAGTGAGAAAACAAAATTCACTAGAAACGCTGAAGAAATAATGTGCAGTGTCTCTTTGATTAAATATCATCCCAGTTGCTCCATCCCACCTGAAGTACCTAAGATTTGAGGTTACTTCCAATTTGTCTTTTTTCCATTTGGCCTGTCGTCTGGCCTGCAAGTGTTAATGAATGTCATGTAGCAGTAATCCCCTCACCCCTACCCTCCAAGAGGGTTTTGTGTCCTTGCTTGAAGGATTGATTTATTTGTACACTCTCACAAGACTGTGCCAATCAAGCAATGCAGGAGATACTGGAATTGTTTGACTTGGTCTTGTAGCAAATTGGGGATGGGAGAAAAGTACTTTTATTGCATTCCCTTAGTCCCAGCTAGGATACACATTGCCTTGGATGTGAGCCTGTGGGTGAGAAGATATCCTGGATAACCTGCTCAGTGCAGGATGACCTGCTTCCTAGGGGAGACGGCTGCACATAAACACCCTCAAAGTGTACTGGCTAATATAGAAAACACATGCGTTAACTGCAACATTGTGGCTGTAGCTGTAGCTATAGTTGTGAACCACCTGGATTGCTTTTTTGTGTTGTCTTGCTAAGGGAGTCCTGACCTTTTTGCTCTCTTGGGTGGAGGCACTAGTCAGTAAGGCCCTATGACGCTAACTGTGCAGCAGACTGCTTATGTTTATCTAAGACATTTCCAAGAGTGGTTACCAAAGCAAGTACTGCAGCACCCCCACTTCCCCCAAATGGGGAATTCCTCTTGTAGACCAAACCACCAAGAAACTCAATACCAAGTACTCTTTAACAGTGGATACCCAAACCCTGAAGTCCCAGACACTGCAGCACTGACGTGGGATGAATTTCCATTGGGCTTCACATTCCTCCTCTGTCACTTGTATTAATGGTCTAAGGGTATACCTACACTGGAGTTTGAGGCTTCTATTTTTGCTAGCTCTGATCAAGCTAGCATGGGTATGTCTACCTAACATGGAAATTATACCTCCAGCTCCAGTGTAGACATACCCTAAGAAAACAGCTTGATGTGGGATTTCTTTAAATCTAATTACCTGGTGAAGGTGGAGTTGGTAGGCAGACGTACTAATGCTCACCCAGTATCTAAGAGTTGTCATGGGCCCCCTTATAGCAAGATTTTTCTATAGCAAAATCAGGTGCCCATGGTCTCTACTTGCTTCATAACAGAGCACGGCTGTAAGAGTTTGGGATTTGCATTTGGGTGCCCAAACCGTGCTGTACCTTTGAAAAATGCCTCTATTACTTTTATATTAGAGGATTTTTTAAAAAAACTTGTGTGAAACAAGGCAAAGGATTTCCTGCCTAAGTTGGATTCTGGCCCAGAAATCCTACAGAAATCTTCAGTCAATAGCCCAGCTCTTACCTCTTTTAGGATTTAAGTCTTTGTGCTAAACTCTTTATAAAGTGTTATCAGTAGGGGACCTCTTATTCTAGTCATACTTTGAGTGGCATAACTTTGCCCTCTAGCTGGCTCTACATTGCCTTCAGTTAGTTGGAAGAGGTTTTATGAACCTCCCTTTGAACATCATCTTTGAGATTTGTGGTTTTCATCCACAAGGTAGTTTTTGGATAGCAATCAACTCAACCAGGAACATGGGAGAGCTCTCTGCTTTTTCCGGTCTTCCTCCATCTTTAATCTTCTGTAATGACAAGGTGGCTCTGTGCATCTGTCCTAGCTTTTACAGGAAAGCCTGTCCCCATTTCAGCTAACCATGATATCTCCTTTGGAGTTTTGGTCCCAATCTAGAACACAAAGGGAAAAGCCTGCTGCTACCCATTAGACTTCAAGAGCAGCCCTCCTTTGTACTTAAATCAGAAATATTCAGGGAAATGGACAGTGTTTTCATTCTCTTTTTTAGGGTTTAAAGAAAGACCTCAGGCAGCCAGATTCATCATGGATAAGGCTAAGATTTTGCCATGGACAGGTGACTGGCAATAAACAAAAATTCATGGAAGCTGTGATCTGTCTGTGAATTTGGCTGCCGTGGCTCCATGGTTTCCCTTGCTACCATGGTAGCTGGGAGCTGCAGGGTTCTCTCCCCACAAGGTTGCCCCAGTCGCTGGAACCCTGCAGAGGGGCCACCTGAGGAGGTGGTCGCCTGTCGCTGGAACCCTGCAGGGAGGCCCTGAGAAGGCTGTCACTTGGCCCTGGCAGGGTTCCAGTGATCTGCTGGCTGCCAGCTCCAGTCCTGCAGCCAGCAGGGGCTGAAGCAGAAAATGTCACGGGAGGTTTCTGGAAGTCACTTATTCTGTGACATCCATGACAAATGTAGCCTTAATCATGGATAAGTTTTAATCAGGTGCAGACTCTAGAAGGCCTACAAACCCTTAGAATCTGACTGGCCAGTATAAATTAAAGCTCAGTCTGGCCATCATCTGGGCTGGAGAGGGGAGATGTCAATAGACAAGCTTTGTAGAGCTGTAACCTGGTGTTCCCTGTGCTCTCACTCTCACCATGAACAAATTTATGCAGGTAGTTGTGGACCCAGCCCTTGGTTGCAGGGTATTTAGAGCAGGGCTTCCACAAGAAGCTTTCTTTAGGGAGCAGCTGAAGGGTTTGGAGGTTTCTATTCTTTCTTCCTCTGCTCCATTGCTCTCAAGCTCCCTCTTAAAGTTGAGCCTGAACTCTTTTGTTCTCCCTCCCTACTGTGGGTTTTCAGTTAGATAGTGCTTTCTAGAATCTAGTATGTGTGTGCTGTCAGACTGATCTACAGCAGGGCATGTTCTCATTTGCTGGGTAACTGGCTTTCTGTGGTCCAGTTGAGACAGGGCCATGGACTCTAACCCTACCAAGCTTTCCAAGTTCAAGCATTGTTAGGGAGCTAGAGTGGGCAATTGGCAAGAATCACTGTGGAAAAGTGGAGGAGGGGAGCCCTCAAGGCAGACAAATCCTTGATTGCTCAACATGTCAGAGCAAGTGAGGAGGAGGAGCCAAACCAAGCACAGAAAGCAAATTAGCTGGTAATTGAGACTATACCTCTGACTCAGTGGACAAGATCACTTCAGATGAGGTTTTGTCTGTAACCTGCTTGGACAAGTGAGAGTATTCAGTGAATACTTGAACACCAACCCAAGTTGTATCCAGGCTACTATTAGTTTCTCAGTTACCGTGTGCCACTGAGTGGACAGCAAGCATGCTTAATTTGCTCTTGCAGCATTTCTTTCTGGCCTTGCTTCCCCTTGGTTTAGTTAGATCTCATTCCAAAAGGGATATCTTAGAATGCTAAGAAGAAAACAAATGCTCTGCTTGTGTGGCAGCCCTATCGATAGTTCTTCTATGCCAGACTCCTGAACTATTGATCACTTTTAATTTTTAAACACCTGGTTTTCCAGACCCCCAGTCATCGGGTAATGAGAGTTTCACATGCTGAAATGTCTCAGACCTGGGTAGGCCCTTTATGACCTTTAAACAAGAACTTATTTCAATAATGTGGTTCTCCTGTTTGATTTAGGGTTTAGGGTTTTTTTTGCCTCCCAGATGTGGCATCCCTGGAGCTGAATCTCCATGTCAGCTCTCCATTGCTATTCTGGGCCTCTGCTTGCCATTCATTTATCCCCTATTCTATATGCAAAATTGATTTAACTGAACCCAGTTTGACAGAGATGGTCTCTGTGGAAACTACTGAAGTACTACTAACCTTATTTGCTCTTTTTTCCTCAGTTTTTTCATATAGTATTTTTGAGATCTGCCTCTTGTGGACCTAAAGCTGGTTGCTAATGTGACATTCATTTCACCCTCAAAACTATTACTTCCAAGCCCTAAAAATTCCTGGCTGAGAACACAGAAGTTCCTATGACGGGTTCTCCCCCAAGGTGCCACCTGGAACTGGGGTACCACTGAGCCCCCTGGCCCACCAGCCTGGGCTCCCGCCCACACTGTACCGCTGTGACAAGCTGCAGATTCCTCCAGCCTGCACTTTCACCAGCATACATACAGGTAGGGGGACACCCAGCTGCAGTTACAAGCAGGCTTTCTGACCAGTCCCTGCATGGGAAAGCTACACCCAGCTCCTCAGGCAGGCACCCCCTCTGGAGTATAAACCCAAAATTGTACTGTCTTGCGCTGCACAGGGGACTGTTCAGCACAAGCTCATAAAATTTACCCCCTCCCTCAATGTGGAGAGGACTATCAACAGTCTTTTGCCCCTGAGTTATGATTACCACACTGGTTTAGATCAGGGATTCTCAAACTGGGGGTTGGGACCCCTCAGGGGTTGTGAAGTTATTACATGTGGGGTAGCAAGCTGTCAGCCTCCACTCCAAACCCCGCTTTGCATCCAGCATTTATAATGGTGTTAAATATATAAAGAAGTGTTTTTAATTTATAAGGGAGGAGTCTCACTCAGAGGCTTGATATTTGAAAGGGGTCACCAGTATAAAAGTTTGAAAACCACTGTTTTGATAAAAGCAAAAATAAGTAAACTACAAAACATAAATTTTAAGTGATTATAAGTGATAGCAAACAGATCAAAGCAGATTACCTAGCAAATAAACAAAAAATGCAAACTAAACTTAATATACTAAATAGATTGAGTATGAATAGCAGATTCTCACCTTAAGAGATGATGCAAGCAGGCTGCAGATTCTTTTGGGGCAAGCTGCACTTACCTGCAGATTCCAAGCTGTACGGTGTTTCGTTTCACAGGCTAAAAATCTCTTTAGCTTGGGTCCAGCAGTTGCTTTTTTTTAAATAGAATATCAGGGTTGGAAGGGACCTTAGGAGGTCATCTAGTCCAACCCCCTGCTCAAGCAGGACCAATCCCCAGGCATATTTTTGCCCCAGATCCCTAATTGGCCCTCTCAAGGATTGAACTTACAACCTGGGGTTTAGCAGGCCAGTGCTCAAACCACTGAGCTATCCCTCCCCCCACAGTTCAGTCTTTTTCCCTCTGGTATTTCCAGGAGTCCTCTTATGTGGGGGGTGAAGAACACCAGATGATGTCACTCTCTGCCTTATATAGCTTTTGCATATGGCGGGAACCCTTTGTTTCAAAGCTTGGTTCCCAGACCAGTCTGTGGAAAAACACTGACATCCCGAGATGGAGTTTAGAGACATGCAGTCACATCACATGTCTTTATAAAGTCATAGTAGCTATTACTTGGAGGCTGTAGTGTTCTCAGGAAGGCTGCCCAGGTGGGAGATCGGCCTTAGGAGAAGCTTATTTTTTTTTTTCTTCCTAATGGCTCATGGCCCTGAATAGGTCCTTCCCCACCCACTATCTAGACTAAAAACATCTTGTCTCGTGGGTGTTACCCTGGTGTAACTACATTTGAAATAGATACATAGTCAATATTCATAAAATCAGATACAAAAATCATGCATGCATACAGACAGGATAATCATAATCTTTCCAGTGACATCTCACATGACTCATCTTGCATAAAATAAGTTATGTCATTATTATATCACAGTATCACTGTGAAAAATATGGGGTGCAGTGTCACAGTTCCTTTAAGTATCAGAGGGATAGCCATGTTAGTCTGGATCTGTAAAAAGCGACAGTTGTGTGGCATCTTATAGACTAACAGAAGTATTGGAGCATAAGCTTTCGTGAATACCCGCTTTGTCAGATGCAGTGGGTATTCACCCATGGAAGTTTATGCTCCAATACTTCTGTTAGTCTATAAGGTGCCACAGGACTTTTGGTTGCTTTATGGTTCCTTTAAAGTAGATTGTGCTATAGGTAATAGTGCTGAATAATTGAGGAAGATGAGCTATCCTCCAAGGTCTAGGTACGTGCATGTATATCCTTCTGAAGAACCTCTAGGAATTACTCTGTTCTCACTAAGGCATGGTCTGTGCACTAGCTGCTGTTGCTGTGAAGACCTGGGTTCCGTTTTTTGCAACGTTGTGAGGGAATGCTCTCTTGGGGTGAGGCTGGTTGAAAGGTGGAAAAAACAGTGTTATCATGCATTACATTTGGGCACTTTTTGAAAAGTAAAGTTAGTTTGGTGCCATCCTGGTCTTTAGTGGACACTCCTCCATGACATAGAACTTTCACACAATTCTGTACAGTTGATACCATTTCCAGTTTCTGTGTGGGAAGGTCTGGAACTGGAATAGGAATTCTGTGTGTCATTACTGAGATTCTTTGGTGTAGAGAGAGGAGTGAAGCAACTTGAATGGCACTTGGCGCTTTTGTACTTTCCCAAGAAATTGTCAGGGAAGTCAGCTTAATGCAAACTAAAATTCAGTTAATATCTTGAAGAGATGAAAAGAAAGACTTGGATGAAATTAACTTCTGTTGCATTGTGCTATATAGGCAGTAAGAGTTAAGGGTGGAAGAAGCAGAAGCAGAACTACCTAAGACACTGATTTGTGATCCTGTTGCACAGAAACTATAGGAAAATTAGCCACCTTTTAAGAAGTGTGCACTGATTTTCTTTCAAATACAAACATGAGAGCTGTGCAGAAGCTGGAGTAACCTTACAAAGGTAGAAAGATCAGGAAAAATAACTTGTAAGTAAAAATGGACTTTGCGCTCACACTCACCTCCCAATACATTTTAATTTGTGTAACTTGGTTCAGTGCAACAAGTAGAGTAACCCACATGCTACTTCAGAAGGGAACAGATTTCCTTTTAGCTAGGACTGCAGGCACGCCAGCTTTCTATATCTTCTGTTGGAGTTCAGGTTTTGCAAAGACTTCAAGTATTACTTAGAGAGTGGTAGCAGATTCTTCATGTTTGTGAAAGAACTTGCAGCTGCTTAGAGGGTTCAGTTGCTTGTCAAAGGACACTCTGTCCTTGAGCTTCCTGCATTGTATTGTTCACCTTGAAAATTCATATGTCATCAGCTAAGTGTGTTAGGTATTTGTCATCACATGTCCATTTTGTGTACTCCAGGTTTCATTAAGTTAGGCAGTGTTTTTCATCGTAAGTGGCCTTATGAGTTTGGAAGGCTTCAGTATTCCACGTGGGAGACCACGGGCTGATTGTGTAAGACTTCATTACATTTTATAGACAGCCTGTTGAAATGTTCATCACCAACTTGGAATAAAATAAAATCTGATTTACAGACGTGAGAGTTCATGCTCTAAGATCCACTAATGAAAGAATACTGTATGCATAGAATATCAGGGGCTTTGCTCTTTTATAGAGTCATAGTTCCTTGGTGCTATAGCAGCTAGGTGGAGAAGGACCATGAAAGAAGGCACAGCAGTGAAAAGTGAACCATTTCCCTGGCTAATGGGGAACAGCATAGCTCCTTGGATTTGTTTGGTATTGTCAGTTCCAACTTAATGGCCTAGTTCCTCTAACACTGGCCCATATTTCTCTGGATAGAAGAGCATTCCCTAAATATGGCTCATATTAGTGAAGTACATTCTAGGTAGTGAAAATGAAGAATTGTCCCTGTGCTACACCTTAGTAGTGAAACTGATAGTGTGAATCATGTTTAAAATGAGTTTGACTAACCAGATTTGACTGCGTTAACTTTAGACAGTCCGAAGTGTTAAGCCTGGTTGTAAAATGCTTCTTAAAAATAGCTGTGGATGGTGTAAGTGGCCAGGGAAACAAATGGTTTAAGCAGTTTTTAAGGCTATTGAACATGTTTTACTGAGTACCTTATAGACTCATAGGTCAGAAGGGACCAATCTGATCATCTAGTCTGACCTCCTGCACAAGGCAGGCCACAGAACCCCACCCATCCAATTTTATAACAACCCCTATCCCAGGACGGAGTTATTGAAATCCTCAAAATTGATTTGAAGACCTCAAGCTGCAGAGAAACCACCAGCAAGCGACCCGTGCCCCACGCTGCAGGGGAAGGCGAAAAACCTCCAGGGTCCCTGCCAATCCGCCCTGGAGGAAAATTCCTTCCCGACCCCAAATATGGCGATCAGCTAAACCCTGAGCATGTGGGCAAGAGTCACCAGCCAGCACCTAAGAAGGAATTCTCTGCAGTAACTCAGTTCCCATTCCATCCAACATCTCCCCACAGACCATTGAGCAGTTTAATGGTAGGCCTAGGAAGTCAATTTTACTCTCCACTCAGGACTGGATTTGAAAACCCTAGGCCTACCATTAAACTATAAGGTACTCAGTAAAGCAGATAATCCGTACATAGTTATATTGCCTTCCTCTCTGTTTTTACTGTTACTAGACCCCTTCATTCTTTTGTTGTGATGGTGCCCCATGGCCCAATCAAGATCTGTGCCTTTACAAATGCTGAAGTAGACATATTCTGTTGCCCAGCGGGCGTCCCATCAGTGAAGTGGGCTGAGGTGGGGAGAAAGGAGCAGGATTCAGCATTCCTGAGACTATTCAAAATAAGTAGGATGGTCTGTAGCTAACTCCCTTCCCCCTCAAAAATCTGCTATTGGCACCACTATCCATATTGAATTGAATGAGGAGAGGGGTAAATGGGGGGAGAATCCACATATAGTAGGAGAAGTGAGAGAGCCTTATCTCATTCACACAGAAGGAAAGCTACTCCCTGAAGATGTGATGGGGAGGAAAAGGGCCCACCAGCCACTTCATTAAGTTGATTCTTTTCTGAAAAGCAACTCTAAAAGCAGTCTTATAAAGATCTGTGTTAATGACTCTAATCAAGTGTGTCCAGGTTACAAGTCAAAATGTCTTGTCTTAGTGCCTGGCCTGCAAAGTCAGCCAAAGGTCAAAGATTCAACTTGAGCTCTTTCTGGCTCACATACCACAACTACTAGATTGTGTGGACCAATTTTGCCCTAAGTTACACCTGTGTAGTACTACCAAAAATTACTTTACAACAGCCAAAGTTGTGCTAAAAACCTCATATACCAGACAAGGTGCTTCCCTGTACAAAAGAGCATAAATTTGGAGACTGGATATGACCTACATGAGGGAAAGCAAAACAAGAAGGGGCTTTGTATTGTGCTACGTAAATAGTCCTATGGAGACTACTGAATTATTAAAATCTTGGGTTAAAATTTACTAATACAACTGCCTAAAGCAAGATTCCTAAACCTATATTAAAGCAACTTTTAAAAAAGTGGCTTGATTTTCAGAGTGCTGAGTAATCCAGGTTTCTTTGCACTTAATGGGAGTTGCAGGTGTCCAAACACCTTTGAAAATCTGGCTGCTTTGAGGTAGGAGGCTAATTTTAGGCACCCATGTTCAGAAAATTTTGGTCATAAGCTGTGCAGCCCTGCTGTCTTCATATCCTGCTCCCACTTGTGCAGTTCTGTTGTCCTCACTGTGGCTGCACAGATGTAAGTGAGGACAGTATTTGGCCCTGCAGTTGGAAGATAAGACTTCCACTGGTGTGAGCCAGAAGAAAAGGTAACTTGGCTCTTGCATAGCTGCTGGCTTTTCAGAGCTAATAGAAATAAGTAATGAAATTGTTGCTGAAATCACCAGACTAAGTAGTCAAAAAGGTCAGATTGGCTGCTTAAAGTGCTTTTTTAAAGTCACTTCTCAGTTTAGTACCATAATCCTAAAATGCTGAAGTTGGGCCACAGACTTAATGTAGTTTACTCCTGGGGGAATTGTGCACATCTGCAGACGTGCAGAATTCATCTGTCTTGCACTATTTGTATTTTGGCGCATAAAATACATTTTGCCTAAGTGCTGCAGTTCAGCCTTTTGCCCACCAGAGGCTGCTGTGGCACCAGAACAGCAGACATGTATGAAGCTGGATGTTCTGGCGCCACAGCGGCCTCTGGTGTGCGAAAGGCAGAATTGCAGCACCTCTGAGGCAAAATATATTTTATGCAGGAAAATACAAAATTCTATGCCCAGTGCTGCAGAATTCCCCTAGGAGTAGAGTTCATCACAGCGTCTTACCTGCAGAGCCAGGTTAGGACAGCATGTGGCACATAGGGCTGCTGGGTGCGTGTGTGTCAGACTGGGGTTCAGAATGGCTAGTGGAGTGTGTGTGGGGGGGGACACAAACTGAAGCATGGGCTCAGGAGCTAGTGAGGTAACAAAATTGAGCTTGAGGGGTGGGGAGGCTGCAGAGACCCATGGGGATGAGGGGTGCAGTGACAGGGGCAGATGTACTTCACTGACTGACTGGGAGAGGCTTGGTCAGTCAGGTTCTGCATGCGGCAGGCTTCCCAACACCCTAACAATTCCTTCTTCTCAAGAAAGACCTCCCACCCACACCTGACACCATCCTGGTTCACTTCTAGGGTCTTTCGCTCTCCCTCAGCTCTTCTGTTACCCCTGACTCCTCCAAGCATTTGCACTGCTTCTGACAGGTGCAGGAGAAACAGTTCTGTATTGTAATTTAAATGAATTACGCAAAGTTCTCTATTATGCGTGGTAAGGAATCTATTTGTCAAAAAAAAGTACCAGAATCTTTTTTTTCAGTCTGTACAGATATACTTACTGAAAGATATTTTGAAATAAATTACCAAAATAATTGTAATTGGCATGATTATATTGTTGATTTTAACACAATATGCAGAATTTTGCAGAATTTTTAATTTTTAGTGCAAAATTCTCCCAGAAGTAGTAATTGTTCCTGCCTCATTCCAAGAATACAATTACATGTACAAAGAGAATAGCTTTCAGTAAACACCCACACCTCAAATCTTTAGAGGCCCTGAAACAAGATACATACTAAAATTCACCAAAATACTTAAGCAACATTTTCATCATATTTCCCTCTGTTTGTTTATTTGGAGAATTATCTATAGAATTAGAAATGGCAACTTCATGTGGACAAGTCTATCTCTGAAAATTAGATTTGGCCCTTTTTCTGTGTCCAGGATCCTAATTGTAAAAGTTATTGAAATGCCTGCTTTAGTGGGGGATTTTCCAAATGTGTGCCTAAAAAGGATGTTTTAGTCTGGATAGGTAGTTTTCCTCTCTGGTCTTGCATGAAATCACTGCACCAGGGGTAGGCAACCTATGGCACGCGTGCCGAAGGCGACACAAGCTAATTTTCAGTGGCGCTCACACTGCCTAGGTCCTGGCAACCGGTCTGGGGGGCTCTGCATTTTAATTTAATTTTAAATGAAGGTTCTTAAACAATTAAAAAACTTTGTTTATTTTATATACAACAATAGTTTAGTTATATATTATAGACTTATAGAAAGAGACCTTCTAAAAAAGTTAAAATGTATTACTGGCACGCAGAACCTTAAATCAGAGTGAATAAATGAAGACTTGGCACACCACTTCTGAAAGGTTGCTGACCCCTGCACTACAGGATTCAACTATCTAGCTTAACCCTGTCTGTCCTCAGCAAAATCATACAATTCCTGTTTTTGCTTCTGGTAGCTTCCAGGGTTCTCTAATGAAGGCAGTGTAAATTTTTGGCTTTTAATAAGGAGGAAATTCCTCTTCAGCTGTTTTTTGAGCATATTCCTGAAAGTGAGGACCAATAGTGATATCAGATGTTCCTCAATCTGATAAGGAAATGGGTGAATCACCTTGAGTGATGTTTACAATGCAGCATAGGAATCCTGTAGGATCTCATCTTAAAAAGGTCTGAACATAGAATATACCTACTGAAAGCTGCCAAGAATATTACTAATGTTATGGATTTTCTAGGAGACTATCTTTGATAGAAACTTTAAATGGCTGTTAGACTAGGCTGATTTCATTCAGCTGTAAATCCACCTCATCCATTCCTGTGGCTTTACTGAAGACCCTGTTTTCAATAAATTCACTTTTAAAACTAGTTCCAGAATATGCTTTTTCTGTCATGGTTGTAGCAGAGCAGGGTATGTAACCAGATAAATCAGTTTCCAGAATGCATAGGAATGGTATACTGACTGAAAAAAATCCAGGCAAGCTTGCTTCTAAAAGTGTCTTAATGCAGTGACTCTAAATGTATGGCACTGAACCTAGTGTGTGTACTTTCTTTTCTTTTCCTTTGGAAAAGTTTTATAACTTCTTAGAATCCCTACGACTGGGTCGCTTGTGATCAGCCCAGGGTCTGCACAATCATGTGTCCCAAATCCAAAAACAGAGGCATTTGTTCCTTTTTTGGTGCCATGTGAAAGGTTAAAAGCTGAACGCACAATAGATTGTTAAACTGGTCCATTTTATCTTTAGTATCTGTGTAAGAGTAACCACTGGAAAGTCAAACAGTAGTCCAGCTTTCCAAACTGTAGTCATTTCTGTTGCAGTGAAAGAACTTGTCCCTTAGTACCCTGTTACCCTGAAGGTCCTTGTTTAGAAGTATTTTGGTACCTCACAGTGGAGAATGTATTTGAGAGCTAGGTAGTGAGGCATTGTGTGCTGTTTCCTGCCTCCAGTCTTTAATGCTGATGTTGCAATGCCCCATGACATTATACACTAGTCAACGACTGTGCTGTCTTGTAGGCTGCAGTTAGAGGAAATGTTGAGATTGGTGTTTCCGTTTAGCTGAAATGTCTTTGGTTAGGTTTAGGGAATCCAGCTCCTGATTACTTCAACAAATAAGCTGATTTCTAAAGGATTTGAATTATAAAAAATGTGTGCTTTTTAAAACAAAACTTTTAAGATACAAAAAGCTCTGAACAGCTCCTCCTGTAAGTTCCTGTTGTGCTTCTGTAACATTAGTTACTCCCACCAAGCCACACAGTTTTCTGATTTAATTCATAATCCTAAATATTCAGCCATATGGAAGTTTTAAGGCATAACTTCAGTTTATAATTTACATAATGTCCTAATGCCAATGCAAATAATGAATGTGGTTCTCATAAATCTTGGTAACAGTCTTTATTGATGAGCACTGCAAAATCATATCTCCAATAACTTTCAGATCAGATTAATATTTTTCTAAATGAATTCCTTAAAGCAGTTGAGATCAAACCAGACAGTGTAATTCACACAGCAAATGTCTGTTTTATCCTAAGAGTGAGATCGTTGGGACTTGAAAAATCTGATGTTGCCAGTCTTTTGGTTTCATATATATTCTACGGCTTTACTGTAAGTAAACATCAAGTATAGACCATTCAGTTTTTAAGAGAGTGTTCATATTGTGGGGTAGAATGGGTATTTTCAGGTTTTTGAGCACCAAGTAATCTTATCCTCCAAATTAGTAAAATTTATAATTGAGAGAAACAGGAAATGATAGGCCAGATGTTAATAGTTGCCTCTCTCAATACCAATTCAGGGAAGTGTTTCCCACTGTTTGCCATTCCTTAGGAGAGCCTACAGTTGAAAAACAAGCAAAATAATTACAATCCTATCTGACTATTTTATTAAAGGAAAAGAGAGAGAAACAAAACAGACGAGCAATAATAATTACCGTACTTCGGTTGCAATCCCTGCTTGGTGTCTGAGCTCTTAATAGAGATTATACTTTGAAAGTGGGCTCCTTTCTAGTTGGATCAGTCTTCTTTTGGTTAGTTAAGACTGAAGTATACTTTTTCCCCCAAACTGGTAGTTAATCCTGTCTAAGGATTAAGTGCTCTACACTTAAAACTTAGGCTGAGATAGCTGTGCTGCTCAAGGATGTGAGAAACCTACAACCTCAAGTTCTGTAGCTATCGTGACTTAACCCCTAGTGTAGCTGCAGCTGGGTCAATGGAAGAATGCTTGTTGACCTAGTCCCCATTACTCAGGGAAGTGGTGTCCTAGAACAATGTGAGAAATCCCTTCTGTCACTGTAGCCTGTGTCTATGCTATGGAGTTATTTGAGCATAGCTGTGATCCCATAGGTATGCTGCTGTAGTCCCCATAGTGTAGACAGGGCCTCAGTGTATCATAGATAACTAAAACTGTGTATAGATGGGTGAAGGAGGGTTGGTAAATCCTGTTTGGTATAGCATGGATAGACTAAATCATTTATAAATAGGCAATGGTAAGTAGTCTTAATTAGGTCCTATGAAACTAAAGAAATTATTTTAATTCTGTTACATGAAAGAAGCTATTCAGGGAGCTGTCTTGAGACAGGGAAACAAATTAATATTAAGAATCTTAAATTTCAAATTAAATTCCACTACTTTTCTCTATTTACTAAGGCCAGTTGGTCTCCTAAACACTGATATGTAAACCATCTGCTGATTAACAGGAGAAACTGTTGCTATCTTATATTACAATAGCATTTCAATATCCCATTAAAATCATTACAAAAATTTTTTATCTAATGCCTTGGCAAGGCTGTTACAAATTTCATCTTCCCCATGATGCTGAAGAAACCATTCCGAACTGGAAGGTTGCTGCTTCTTGATGCTGTCCTGTACTCCGTTTTGTTTTGGTTGCAAGCAGCTAACTGTAAAGATCAATAAAATTAGCTGTGAGGAGAACTGTATAGTTGAGGGATGGGAGTGGACTATGCTGCTGTTTGGTCAATTCAGAGGTATTTTGTATTCTTTCCATGTTTCACTGAAGGAGGAAAACACCTGTTCTGGATTCTGACAAAATTAAAAAATTAGCTGCTCTCATACCTTCTGGGCTCAACAACTTTGCCAGTTGATCATGGCAGCATCTTTGGCTCAGAATATGCAGCCTGTGAATACACATGCCACATGCTGTAACTGCTCTTCTTGATGGTTATTTTACCTTTGTGGCAGGAGGTTCTCAAAACATCTTTAAAATTAGTTTTAACTTTTTTTTTCTTTTCAGTCCATTGACTGAGAGGGTTTGAGTTCCATCAGGGTTTAACAGAAGTTGAAATTCTGCTTCAAATGGATCCAAACACATTTATGTTCTATATAAGGTTTTAGTCTCCCAAAATAGTCTTTAAGAATTAAGTTTAATCGTTAATTTTAAATAGTCATGTCAGTAGGCATTCTCTGAACAGGCTTGGAAGGGGCGATTCTTGTCTTTCTAAGTCTGATAAGGAAGTTGCTTAAGCATTGCAAAATAATTAATTTATTCTCCAATAATATAAATATTCTGTATTCAGATGGCTTCTGTTTTTATTAATAAACAGTTGTAGCAAGGTTGCTGAATTCTATATTGGTATATAAAAATCTTGCCATTTGCACAGAAATCTGTTACATTTGATGGTTGCGTTTAGAAAGAAAATATTTTGAAAATAGACATTTAGAAAGAAATTTATGCCCTCCTAAGTATTTAAGGAATTGCAAGGTTTTCACCTTGAAGGGGAAAGAAACTGTAATTGAGAGGTTACAAAGATTTTCTACAAAACATTTTGAGCTATCAATGTTTTACTTTAAGTGTCAAGGATAAAAACTTCTAGAATTCTTTTGTAAAAGGAAAGGGTGTGTGAAAAGGCCTGATTCTATGGCTGTTAACTCAATCCATTCCTAAACTTTCCTACAAGGTATGTTGTTTGAGATACAAATTTAGTATAGAGATGCGTTTTATCTCGTACCACAGGGATTTGGTCCTTGATTAGACAGGTTATAGCTATACTGCAATTCAAGGGGTGATTGCAGCTTAGGTAAACATACTTGTAATAGCTTTACCTGTGTTAGTGTGGCTAAAATAGCAGCACAGCTGTGGTGGTTCTGCAAGCTTGCTGCAGACCCTGGGGACCTGCTTGGGTTGCTGAAGCTTATGCTACAATATTTACATCGCTGTTTTTAGCCATGTGAGCACAAGCAAAGCATATCTGTCTGAGCTGAAGCTGCAACTGCACCTGGGATTATAGTGTAGACCAGGGATCGGCAACCTTTCAAAAGTGGTGTGCCGAGTCTTCATTTATTCTCTGGTTTAAAGTTTTGCATGCTAGTCATGTATTTTAACGTTTTTAGGTCTTTCTAAGTCTATAATATATAACTAAACTGTTGTATGTAGAGTAAATAAGGTTATAAAAATGCTTAAGAAACGTCATTTAAAATTAAATTAAAATGCAGAGCCCCACAGACCGGTGGCCAGTACCCAGGCAGTGAGAGTGCCACTGAAAATCAGCTTGCCTGCCGCCTTTGGCACGCATGCCATAGGTTGCCTACCCTTGGTGTAGACATACCCACAATCTTGCTTGGTCTGCTAGCCTTTCTGACCAAAATGGTCCTGGGACTTAAAACTTGCTGTTTGCAGTACATTCATAACTTGCATTTAAAACCTCTCAAAACATACCATGAAATAAAATAACACCGAAAATAAAGCAAAACAGAAGTTATAAAAACTGTATTTCAGAGTCTGTGTAAATAGGTTTTATGGATTATGGGGATGTTATTGTTGATGCCATGGAAGTCTGTCACACTGACGGAAAATGAAATCCTGGAGATTTCTTAAACTTCAATCATTACAAATACCAAGTTGTATAATAACCAACATTTAAGTATACTTTCCTTATCTCAATATTGATGCAAAAGTTATCTCCCACAATATTTTTTTTAAACTTTAGTGAAAGGAAATCACTATAGATGAATGTACAATAGTCTCATCATAGTCCATCTTGTGTGATGGCTATTGTGGGGGAGGAATAGCTCAGTGGCTTGAGCTTTGGCCTGCTAAACCGAGGGCTGTGAGTTCAGGTCCTTATGGGGGGCCACTCAGAGATCTGTGGCAAGACCGGTACTTGGTCCTGCTAGTGAGGCAGAGGGCTGGACTTGATGAACTTTCAAGGGTTCCTTCCAGTTCTATGAGATAGGTATGTCTCTATATATTATATTACTTACTATGCTATTGATCCTGTCTATTAATTACTGGTTGACCTAGCAAATAAAAGGAGGGGATTACATTAACATATCACTTTGTAGAAGCTTCCAGAAAAGAAAAAGTTCATCCAGACGGTTGATTCCTTGAGGCCTTTACCATAGGGAAGGAGGGTTTTGGGCTTTCCAGTGGCATAGAAGAGGTCTTCTGAAGAGTCAATGATAAGACATGCTGTGATGTCTGATGGATAATGATGGAGGAAGGTTAAATAGCTTACATACTTTTTTGAGGGAAGAGGTAAGCTAGTCTTTAGGTACGTATGTGTTTCTGCTTGCTGAAACTGTCATATTCTGCAGCATTTGAAATGTATTTGTATTGGTAATCATTGTGAAAGCCTATAGCAAGTGTTAAGAGGTAAATAAATGCTAGAGTCTGACATCTGTGGTGACTTTTTTTGAAGTAACATCTGTAAAATTAATGTATAATTTGTTACTGTTGCTACTTTTCCCCAAAGCGCTGACATATGGAGTCTCTTTCAGGGCTCATTCCTATCACCGGTTTATTCTCATCTATATTGCCCCACTTTTACAGGGATATGATATAAGGGTAGAGATGGCAGCCATATGTTAAGATTCAGTTCTGCTTTTTTTTATCTAGCATAGACTCCTACTCTCATACTTCACACTGTGGGTAGTGGGAGAATTTAAGTGTCAGTTCTGAATTAAATCCCAGAAAGACTGAAGTCATGCTAATAAGTAACTGTTTTGATGTGCTTATAAACACCACTACCTTGTCTGCAATGAAAGGCACTTGCCCTATAACGTGTAGAATAGTATTCAGCATAGCACATACAGGGCTCATCACTGACTCCTGGAGAGTCAAATAACAGCAATCACTAAAGCACACCGTCTTCATTGCCTGCTAGTGAGAAGACTCCATCTGTTTGTCTTATGAGAGGCTTGATGATAACATGCATTCCATGACCTCCATGCTGCACTACTGCAACTGGTTCTACTTGGGTAGACAAAAAAATTGTGAAGAAACTTCAACTAGTCTGCACTGCAGCAGTCTGTGGAGTAGATTGAAGAAAGCATATAGTTGAGCTCCAGATGTCCTTGTGTTCTAGGTTTGAGTTCAGATCTGTGATTTTTAGTTTATGGATAAGTGCCCAGAATACACTGTGTACAATAGATAGCTATATTTATAAATTTATAAGAAACAAAAATCAGGTAAATCTGCATAAGTAACAATTAGCCATCTTAACTTCATATTTTGACTATTTAATGTGGATCTACAAGGATGCATTGTTAATGCATTGTTCTGCCCTTGATCACAAACAAGGCGTCATCCAACCATTTGTGCCTGTTGCCAATAATACAACTGGCATGGCTGACAGTTTATGCTGAGAACGGGTAGACATGGAATAGCAAAGGGTGCTGTAAATAAGGATTAAGTTGCATTGGCAGAGATGTCTGGGGTTTTGTACTAAATAGCAGTTGGGGTGACAAGTCTATGTGGGGGAAGCAGTGAGGTGGAGACAAACTTTTTTTTTGTAAATTGTGAATTTATGGACGACAAGTCTTTGGCCGAGGAGTACACTTGTTCACTCAAGTACATTCTGTGACAGTCTAATTTGCTAATCTGCATTAGAATGTGTTTTGGCTTGCTCTTGGTAAGAAGGAATTTAATTTTTTTAAGTCCGGGTTTGAGGTAACTTGGAAATTGTATATTGTGGTAGAAAGTAGAGCCTTCAGTATCTCATAGTACTGGCTTACTGTTTAGCTACAATTTTGAATTGTTGCTATTGAAATAATGGAGTCAATGAAGCTAGCTTTCTTAAACTGGCTTTAATTTAGTCACTAATCAGAAATACTGTAATTATTTTAGTACAGATCTCAACTCCAACCTTCTACAGGTCACTTGTCTTTGACTGAATAAATAGCTACAATGTCCCCTTTTTCAAGTCAGTAAAGGGGAATGTAGTTTGTGATTGGATTAGCTCAAGGATCGAGATGAAAATTGTACTGGGAGATGTATTTCCAGATGTAGATGGTAATTTTCAGTAATCTCTAGTTGTGCACAAGTCAAAAGCAGAGCTTGGAAGGGCAGCTTTCTGGAAAGAGCCTTCTGAGGTTTTATGAATTCTATTTGCTCAGGGGGTAAACTGGAGGAGGTGGTCAAAGGAAAGAAATGGTTAAGCTTATAGGCGTCCTGGGTTGGAGATATAACTAATAGCAGGTGTTGGTATTTTAGAGTATCATGGGGTAAACTAATTTAATTGCCTTGCATAGTTTTGCTTAGGGCCCTTTGGGGGATGAATTGGAGACTTGTTTTCCACTGGAATCATTGGCTGTGTTTGAATTCCTTAAACTAATGGTTTGTAGCAGCCCCATATCTGGCTCAAACCAGCAACTTAACAGCCTCACAAAAATAATGGAGATTTTAATTACTTTGTTTGTGTAATTTGACTTTGTCACTGATTCTATTAGCCTCTGGACTGCCTAAGTCTGACATTAATGTTTTGAGGAAAAGAGATTAAAGCAGTGCTGTAAAATTCCTTTTGAGCTGTGACCTTAAACTACTTTTTTCAAAGAATAAAAGAAAACAGTGTTTCAGTAGGGGGTTTGAAAAATTGGAATATTAAAGTGCACAGTGCAACTTGCATAGTTGTGCCAGAAAAATGCCGACAGAATTCTACAGAATGAAATGGAACAAGGAATAAAAGATTCTTTTCCCACGAAAATCAACTTTAGTCTGTTCTGACTGTAAAAAACAGGCATTTCTGTTCACGGAAGAGCACGTGCAGGGGAAACTACCTTAGCATGTCATACTTGCCAATGAGTTACTAACGCCACGCTGTAGTATGATCATAACAGCAAAAGCATTAAGCAAAACTGGAGCTGATATTTGTGGTGCAAAATGTCTGACAATGCTGTGAGGAGCAGTCAGCACAGCTATGTATTTCAGATGACCTTTTAATAATTTTCTCATCAGTGATTGTCAGTAAAAGGAGATCTTCAAGGAAGATGTCCTAGAATGTGCTATCAAATACCAAGTGTCTCATTGTAACAGAATTTGGATGTGCTTAATGTGCTATTGGAATGTGCTCAGATACTATGGTGGTAAAGCAACAGTATAAAATCCTATATAGAATAGAATGCATTTTTGATATCTGCAGTGAACCAGGAAGTACCAAGAAGAATTTTTGGGGTGAGGTTGTCTTCAGAAATTTAAGATAGCCTTTAAATGATGTGCCAGGTGTCCTCATTGATTGGCTGGGATTTATTTGCTCAGATCAGACCTTAGTTTGGTGGGGGAGGGAGGAGTAGGCAGAGGGGGAAGGTTGCTTTTAATTTCACCTTAAAATAGTGGCTCTGTAGCTGTGAACAAGAGATTCACAGCACTTGTAACTACTAGGGAATTCTTACAAGCCTTGTTCATCTTGGTATGGTCTTGGTACTTTGTTTTTATTTGTCTAACATCTGTTGTGTAGGCTCTCCCAAGTTCTTAAATTACTAGAGTTGCATAGATGAATGATACTCTATTTGAGAATTTTGAAGTACTTTAAGTTGGGCAATCTAGTACAGGATATGTGAGGCTGGGGGCTGGAATTTAAGAAGTATAGGCAAGGGAATAAAATGTGTGAAGTATGGGAGTCACCTTAAGAATGATTGCAGCTGTAATATATGTTATCTGTTCCTGTGGTAGACTCTTAGTGCTGGCCAGGAAGGGTGCAGAATGTGTAAGTGCTTTAATCATTAAGGAAATATACTTTTAAATGTTGAGAAAAAGGACTTTGGTGTTGAAGTAGGTGTTAGCACCATACTCTAATTGGATTGACTTGGTAGGCAGAAATATGTCCTGAATCACAGCTCAGTGCCTGTTTGCTTGCTTAATATATTAAATAGTGCCAACAAACTTTGGTCAGGTTGTTGTACTGGACATTGACCCTCTCCTTTCAGTGCGGTAGTATCTAATTTGCTAGGTGGGAGTTAAGCCAAACGTGGTTCTAGTTTACGTGCAGAGTTAATTATTGCAGCAAACATGGGCAGAGAATAAGCAGACCATCTAGACTGGAGGTGGGGCATAAAGCAAGCAAAGATCCCCACTCTGCTTTTCCCCTGTAATGCCTTTGCTATTAGGGGAGGGGTGATGGAGGAACACTTGAGTAAGCTTACCTGTTTAGCATTTAGCATTTCTGTTCTGGGGCCTGGAATGGAGCAAGCAGCCATCAGAACAGAGCTCTGATTTCTGCAAATTCATGTACAGGGCTAAGGAAGCATAAGTAGCTTGAAACAAGAAACCATGCTCCCCTTTAATTTTGACGTCTGCTTTCCTTCTGCTGTGCGTTAAGTCTATACCCTAACGGACCCTCATATTGGAATTTTTTTCATCTTTCATCCATTTTTGGTGTCTGTGTCTCTCGTAATGGATTTTACCAAGAGAGAGATTTGCCCGGTGTTTGTCGTCATTAATTCCCACTGTTGTTGCTGCTCTCACAAGGACAGTGCTAAAGAGGTGGGTAGGAATTTCTACTGTACTGGATAAGGCACATGTAGCTCAAGGAAGGCAATTGTAGCAGGAGTGTGTCATGAACAAGTCTGCTGGACTGTTCTGACTTAACATAACATAAACTATGCTTGGTTTCAGTTAGTGGGAGACCCTAATTTTGTATTTAGGACAAACTTGAATGTCTTATGTGGGGGTGCAAGTTTTGGGAACAGCAAATATAATGGAATAATGAAAACTGAGGCTTTCTTCACCTTATTTTGTTCACGCCTGGCAGAGAGAGGTGACTTGTTCTCTTCTGAATAATTATAACAAAATTATCATGCTGTAATACAGACTGTTGCTGTACAGAAACTGAGAGTGAGTGAAGGTTGCAGTGCCTATGAACTTTTAAAACTGATCTTCCAGAATAACTTATTGGAAACATTTCTTTAGATAGCTAATGGTCTTGCACAGGTAACTTTTTTTTTTTTTAATTTGGTGCTTTAGTTACAAGTAACAAAATAGTGCTAAGTGGGTTAAATATTATTCAAAATCTAAACAAAACCATCCTAAATCATGATACGTCATTTTTACCTATCTTGTTTGTGCTACTTTTAGCTTAATTTGGTGTTAGAATCACTTAGCATTGACTATTTGCTCCATAAGAACACATACAAGTAACACTTCTGAATTGGTAAGGGAAGATAATAAGCATTCATTGCTACAATTTTCTGGATGCAATCTGGATATGAACAATGTGATACGGATCATGCAAAATACAACACAGTTGTTTCTTTTCCGGGCATTCAGAACTATTTTGAAAGAATGTTCTGGAGTTTGTTACCTATGTTAGCTTGTTTTGATCTGTTCAAGGAACATTAGAGACTGCTGTTGGAGTTTAGAGCACCCTCTTTGTTTGATTTTATAAATTCACAAACCTACTCTGAAAGATGAATAAAATATTCAACTAGTGATCTCACTTTTATTGTAAATGTGGATGCAGATTGGTGTGTTTAAAAAAAACAAAACACAAACTTGATTTTTATCCAGTTAAAATATCCACTCTATCTGCCTCATCAAAGCCTTCTAATTATACATGAGCTGGGTCTTGTGTTGATTTCTGAGCTAATATTGATAACTTCTATATTACAGCTTGGTCCATTCTGTATTAATAGCTAAAGACCTGACTATTATAGATAGTGTCTGGATATCATGTTGATAGGCACATTATCAATGCAAGGAAGTATTTAAATGCTGTGATGTCCACCCAAAAGATGATTTTTGTGTATTGTTACAGGTACCTCTTCTAGACCTGTTTAAATGTATGTCAGTGCCTTGAATCTGCTGTTTGTAACAGCCCATTATTCTTTGTAACAAACACAAGTAAACCACAAAAGTAGTGGCAGGTATTCAGTGCTGTTGTAACTGAGCATCACCACTCAGGAGTGAGAATTCGCAGTTTCTAAAAAAAAATGTATTGGCTTGTCCCTGCTCCTGATTCATCCTAATGGGCTTGGAGAAGGGAAGAGGTGGGAACTGTGCTTCTAAATACATGACACATGCATACCCCTCAACTAGTTAATATGAACTGCTTGAGCCAAGAAACGGAAAGTATGCCCTTGAGTATCTTAAGCTTTCCAGGGCCTGTTGAAAGAGTGTATGGTTGCACACATGAAACGCCAAGGTCACTTGAAGCACAGGACCTCTTTCCTCATTTTCTCTCTTGTTACAGTGTGCTTAGTAATTCATAGAATCATAGATTATTAGGGTTGGAAGGGACCTCAGAAGATCTAGTCCATTCCCCCTGCTTAAAGCAGGACCAATCCCCAAATGGCCCCCTCAAGGACTGAACTCACAACCCTGGGTTTAGCAGGCCAATGCTCAAACCACTGAGCTATCCATTCCAGCCAGGTCTTTTTGGTTGAGAAGGGGCTTCCTGACTGATTACAGCCTAAGGCAGTGGATAATAGTAAGGTACTTAATCTCTGAACTTCAAATATCCAAGAGTATTTTCAGTCATTAACTTGGTAACATTTGTAGTTACCTCCTTATTAACTTCCTCTTCACTTACAGATTGATGCAGTTGCAAGGATGGAGCATAGAATGAAGTACCATGAACAGGAAACTGTCTCATTTATTTCCTTAAGCTTATGTCCAGCTGTGCCAGCCATTTTTGTATTTTTATTTCTTTGCTTTTCTGAAATGAGATCTACCCAAAGATCCTTAACTGACATCTTACCTCTGTTGCTGCTGTCAGTGGTGTAAATTGGAGTATATGCAGGCTTTTGCTGCTTTCAGGACAATAGTTACTTATCTGTGATGCAGCTGGGAGTGTGCTCCCCAGCCTGGGTACAGAGCCACACTGGCTTTCTTGGAGTTAGTGTGCTAAAATAGCAGTATCTGTCATGGCATGGGTGGTGGAACAGGCTAGTTGCCACAATATTAATCTGCCTGACACTCTCACCCCCACCCCCCAGTCTGTACTCAAGTAACTAACCTGTGCCACAGTGTCCGGCTGCTATTGTCACGTGTCCGTCTATCTGGGCTGGGAGGCACACTACTAGTTGTAGTGTAGACATAACCTGAGGAGCCACCTGTGCTCGAAATACTTGGGGTATAAATTATACAGTGGATTATGTAGCCAAAGTAACTACCTTTTGTAATCTGAATATCTGCTCTCAATTTAAGCTTGGAAAGTGACCATATTTAAAGAACTTAGCTTTGCTAATTGTTAGTACTTTAAGCAGTAAGATGATTAGAGACCAAAAAAAAAAGCAGTTTGGGGAGAATGTTGAAGATTAAGGCCATGGCTACACTAGAGAGTTGCAGCGCTGGTGAGGGGGTTACAGCACTGCAACTTAGGATGTGGCCACACTTGCAAAGCACGGCCTGCGCTGCAACTCCCTGGTTGCAGCGCTGGCTGTACACCCGGTCGTGCCACGGGTGTAGCGATTCCAGCACTGGTGATCCAGCGCTGGTCAGCAAGTGTGGACCCCACCAGCGCTTTTATTGACCTCCGGGGTATAAGGAGGTATCCCAGAATTCCTGTCCACAACAAACCGGAAGAAAGGGGGAGCTCGGAGTTCAGCCAAACTGCTTATTTAAAAAACAAACACAGCTCCTGTTTGCTGAGCGAGCGGAGGCAGGCAGGGGAATTACTTTGGAATGTTCACAGATGTTTGCTTGAAGAGAGAAACAGCATGCTCACACGGCGGGGGGGGGGGGGGAGTCCATGTTGAGCAGATGCTTATCTGGTCTGACAGCTATTTAGGAGTGCATAATTTGCATTTAGTGAATGAGAGGGGTGGGGGAAGGGGTCAGAACTTTTAAAATGGTAGGCACTGTGTGTCTTCCAGTCCTTAGAACTTGCAAGGCTGGGAGCTGAGAACAGTGTCAGCTCCAAAAATCCACTCTCTCTGTCTCCCCCACGCTTCCTGTCACATTCCACCCCACCCCCCTTTTTTGAAAAGCACGTTGCAGCCACTTGAATGTTGGGATAGCTGCCCACAATGCACCACTCCCAACAGCGCTGCAAATGTGGCCACACTGCAGCGCTGGTAGCTGTCAGTCTGGCCACACTGCAGCGCTGGCCCTACACAGCTGTACGAACACAGCTGTAACTACCAGTGCTGCAGAACTGTTAAGTGTAGCCATGGCCTAAGATAATTTTAAGATCTATTGCAATGCAGTACAATGCTTGCTAATGTTTAGCTGGAAACTGGGAGATTGAGTGCCCATGTTGCTGTATCAAGTTTACTTTTATAAGCTGTGGTCTAGTGTCTTATCAGCTGAGCCATTGGCCTCTGATAAAGTTCTCATTTTCAAAAAAGCTTTTAAAAAGCATTCTTAATGTTCACTGAGAGACCCTGCTCCGGGGCTTACTTTTGTCACACTATGCTCTTCAATTTTATGAATCTTAACTGCAGGGATCTGTAAGCTAGAGCAAAGTTTAGAGCAAGGAAACAGGCTCTCCAGAATACAATCAACCAGATGTTTGGATTTTTTGTGTGAAATACATCCAGCATACTTAATTTTTGGTTATTAAATACACCTCTTCATTACTCTAGGTGCGTGAACAATGCATACTAAAACTACAGCTAATAATCGAAGGCATTAGAAATCTGGACTCCAGTGCTTCCCCCTCAACTCATCCATCCCTGTTGGAACTCACCTCTCCCTCCCTTGGAAGTGTCTGGGAAAGAAAAATAAGCTGTGTAGCATGCCTGGAAGGTCCACAAACCACCCTCAGACCAACAGAGAAGGGAATTTAGTCTAGGAAGCTACAGACAATACTAAGGGCTTGTCTACATCACAAAGTTGCAGCGCTGGTGAGGGGGTTACAGCGCTGCAGCTTAGGAGGTGTACACATCTGCAGAGCATCACCAGCGCTGCAACTCCCTGTTTGCAGCGCTGGCCATACTCCCGTTTTGTCTCGGGTGTAGAGGATCCGGTGCTGGTGATCCAGCGCTGGTAATCAAGTGTAGACACTTACCAGCGCTTTTCTTGACCTCCGTGGAATAAGCCGGTATCCCAGCATACCTGAGGAAGCCTCTGGTAATCAAGCAGGTCTCCTTCCCCGGTTTGCTCTCGCGTTCCCCGAATCCCCGAGCAAGCAGGTCTCCTTCCCTGTGGTTTGCAGGAGGGTTCGGGGAATGCGAGAGCAAACCGCGGCGAAGCTGGTCTCCTTCCCCGGTTTGCTCTCGCGTTCCCCGAACCCCCCTTGAAGCCGCCCAACAGCGCTGCAGTGTGGCCACATCTAACACCACTTGCAGCGCTGGTTGCTGTAAGTGTGGCCACTCTGCAGCTTTGGCCCTATACAGCTGTACTAATACAGCTGTAACAACCAGCGCTGCAAAATTGTAGATGTAGACATACCCTAAGTTAGCCCCCTTCCATTTCAATGAGGGACTGTTAGCCTGAGTTTCTTAGGGAAAAGGTTGAGAGCCAGTGAACTATGACCTCCCTCCCATTATGAAATACCGGGAAGGGCAGAGTGGTATGTTGTAACCACCAGGTGAGAACATTGCCCTAACTAATGGTATCATAAAGGGAGAATGTCCTCTAGGTGCTCAGGACACAACCCATGAAGGCTTGAAATACTCATATAGCCCTGTTCCTAGACTGCTACTTCAGGGCTGGCTCTGTGCTTGGTTTCATTGTGATCCACCAGAGGTGCAAGCTGATACTTCAGGTATACAGATAGTGCTGTGATCAACACCATAAGTAACAGACCTGGTAGCTGAATTTAAGTTAATAGTTTATTTTGCCATCTTTAATATTAAGTTGAGATGAAAACTGAGTAAAATTAAGTTTTGTGGGCCCAATTCTGCTTTCCTTAATGTGTTCACAGCCGCCACCAAAATCAATGGGGATGTTGGTCAAATGGAAATAAGGGAATTTAGCCATATATATCTATATCTGCACTGGCTTCCATAGGATTCTTATGGAAAAGTGCTGTAAGAGGTGATCTTGCTTACTCTTTTTTTTTCTTTTTTTTTTTTCTTTTTCAGAAGACTGCCCTTGTGTTGCTAAAAGTCAGTGAAGTGTTGCCAGTTAGAGCTGTGTGCGTAATCATAACATCTGTTTGTGGTGTCAGACTGTCCTGCCTTATCAGATTTATTTTTGATTGAGAGGCTGAGGTATAGGGAAGTCTCCAATCAGGCTGTCTAGGACACTGAACAATTTACATAACCATCCAGACAGATTGTTTATGGAGCTGAATTTTTTCCTATAAGATGAATCTGTGCCTAAATCTTTGTGTAACTGTAATTTGGAACCATTCTAGGAAGCAATGTAACTCTTTGCTGCGTGTGTTGAAGTAATCACGTGGATTAGTGTAGTAGATCTGCACAGAAGATGCTCCCTTCTGAGATGACATGTGCCCCTCTAGTCAACAAATTCTTCTAAAGTTTAAAATGTCTGAGTAGCGCCTAACTGCTAAAGCCTTCAAACTATATAGGGGATGTCTGGTAGAGAAAAAGGGTGAATCTGTTTTTGAAAGATCAGTAATGAATGATTGAGGAACAAGACATCTGTGCCAGATTTATCCTTGTAGTTCATACCAGGGATATGAACTTGGCCCCGTGTATACAGAATATGAGTCTGTGTTTAAGAACTGCAGAAACAACCTTCATATTAAACATCATTGCAAATTAATTAATGGGCTTCTTTGTTGCTGTATCCTCACTGGTACTTCTGTGTGTTTCAGGGAGTCAAGCCAGCTAGCTTTGATAAAGTAGCAATTCCTGAAGTGAAGGAGATCATTGAGGGATGCATCCGACAAAACAAAGATGAAAGGTAAGCTCACTGTCTTTGAGGCCTGGGCAGTTGTATTTCAGCACAGACTAAAGCACCGGAATAGTCCTATAAGGCTTCAGATACTATGTATTGGAAGCTTTCCAGATAGTGTCGTACATATAATTCTGATAAAATGTTGAGGTTTTGAGAGCAGTCTTGACTGACATGATGCTGAGCGTGATTTGGGCTATTTTATACTGATCACATTGTGTTGGCTGATTTGATTATTCACTACAGTGTTCAAACCCAGTTACTCTTTGTAGCAGAGAACAGGTGATGCTCTGTCTTACTGTGCCTGTACAGGTTGACATCACCATTTGTACTCCTGCAGGATGTATTGTTCGGAATATAATCTACACCGATGCTTCCCAAATAGCACTAAAGTTGAAGGCCTAAATGTAGGGCATAAGGCCATAATTAAACCTAGGTAAGAGGAAGTGTGAAATGAAGGATTATTCCTTTCATCAAATACCCTTCTCCCACGTAGTTGCTGAGGCCCAGTGTCACTGACATCTACCAGTTGTGGGAAGGAAGATAGGTGAGGCTCTCTCCAGCACTGGTAATGTTACTTGCTTTTGCTGAGAGGGATGATAGGTGCCAGGGCTGTCAGAAATAAATACGACCTCAAACAGAATCATACGTTGGATAACCAGTGAGGAGATGACTGGTCTAGGGTTTGGAGGCCATCTTGAATAGAATACTGACTTGTTTATTTAAATAGCAGTGTCCGCTGTGCCCAGTATGTGGACTAACAGATGCATTATGGTACTTTAACCTTCATAAAGCCATACTGTTTCAAGAGTTATTTTATGATATGCTGGCCATTATTTTAAGTAATTAACGTGATGATGTGCTGATAGGATTAGGTATTTGTAGTTGAGATGCAAGTGAATTTTAAGCCACTGACTGTTGCATGCTTTTGCATCATCTTGGGGTTAATCTTTTATTGCATTTTGAAAAGTTTCAAAAATTGAAAGAGCAGATTTAATCCCCCCCATCCCAAAAAACAAACAGAGGAGTTAATGGGAGTAGTATGAAAAGCTGAGAGTAAGCTTTTTGGGATCGCCATTCAAGGAAGATGATGTTCCTTACTAATTTTGTCAAAACCTAATCATTGTGTATCTTCTATTCCTTTCCATTTCTCTGTCCTGGTATGTATAGATATGCTATCAAGGACCTTTTGAACCACGCCTTCTTCCAGGAAGAGACTGGTGTGCGGGTAGAACTAGCAGAGGAAGATGATGGAGAGAAGATTGCCATCAAGCTCTGGTTACGAATTGAGGATATCAAAAGCTAAGGGACAAATACAAGGACAATGAGGCAATAGAGTTTTCCTTTGACTTGGAGAGAGATGTCCCAGAGGATGTAGCACAAGAAATGGTAAGGGCTCTTATGCCATTTTTGGGCATTTCTAACTTTTTAGAGTAGATCAACTCACACACTTTCTTCTGAAGTTGGGGTGTAACCTGCCATCCTTTTATTGTCCTGGCAGACATAAGCAGGTGAGAGATTGGTTGTGTTTGGAGCTAACCTTCAGAGGAGACTGGGAAATTGAAGATTATACAACAGAGCTGTACTTGTTGTATTGGTGTGGCAAGATGTAATATCGAACATCCATGTGTCCTGCTTTAGGTGGAGTCAGGGTATGTCTGTGAAGGGGATCACAAGACAATGGCCAAAGCGATCAAGGACAGAGTGTCTCTGATCAAGCGAAAGCGAGAGCAGCGTCAGTTGGTACGAGAAGAGCAGGAGAAAAGAAAGCAGGAAGAAATCAGTCAGAAGCAGCAGTTGGAGCAGCTGCAAACAAATGCTACCCAGACAGCGGCAAAGCACCCTCCATCTGCTGCTGGCATCACTGCCATCCCCCACTACTTCAGCATCAGTGTCCACACAAGTAGAGCCTGAAGAGCCAGAGGCTGATCAGCACCAACAATTGCAATATCAACAGCCCGGCATATCTGTTCTGTGTAAGTGTATTGCCTCAGCCATTCAGGATGTATTCCCACCCCCTTTATTTTACTCTCCTTCCTTCTGGGAGTCTTACCGATTTCCTTTTCAAATGAAAAATCAGGTTTATGATGCTGATAATTCTGCCTACAGTGGGGTATCCAAGTAATGTTTGCTGTTCTTCGAGTGCTTGCTCATATAGATTCCAGTTAGGTGTGTGCGTGCTGCGTGCACAATTGTTGGAGAATTTTTACTCTAGCAACACCGGTGGGTCGGCTGTGGAGTCCCTGGAGTGGCACCTTAATGGCACTGGATATATACCCCAGACGACCCAGCATCCCCTCAGTTCCTTCTTCCGCCTGTGCCAGTTGTTGGAACTGTGGAGCGCGGCATAGCTGTCCTCCACTCTCCTAGCTTTTGCTTCCCAGTATTAGATAGTTGTTGTAGTTATAATATATATAGTTAGTATTGTGTAAATAGTGTTATAGTTATAAAGTTAGGCTTGTAGTTAAGTTTAGCAGGTTGGAAGGGGTCTTCCCTCTTCCTGCCTGCCTGCCACCCGGGCTCATGCCCAAGGCTCTGGGTTTTAAGCCGTATTCAACCTGCTCAATTGTAAGAGGAACAGAAAATAGTGAGAGGCTAGTTGATCTTCCATCCATATATGCACTAATAAATGAGAGAGAGAACATAAGTTACTATTTGCCCTGTATAGGCAGCTGGATATTAAGATCTTTTTTGGATATACTCAGATTTGAAAGATATAGTTATGTGTGCAAGGCATCAGGCTGTTCATCCTTCTAATAATAAAGAACCCCTGGTTAGCAGAGAGGACCTCGTAACATTTTCAAAAGAGCAAACTTCTTATTTCCACATTTAGTTGGAATGACTTTTTGATAACTCTGTCTAGGTGAAGGAGCTGTTGAAATGATTGTCAGTGGCTTTCCACATTCATCTCCCGATAATACAGATGAGTTTAGTTCAGAGTTGGAGGTGGAGCTCTGAGATGGAATATTCAGAGATATACCCATATATAGGTTTGCTATATTGGAGGAGAGAATCTTAGTTTTGGACCAGTTCTCCTCTTAATCAGTAAAATATTTAAAACTGCCTGTGTACTGGATACTGTAAATGACACAATGAAAGTAAACTCTGCCCTGAAGACCTTAGTTCAATATAGGACATGTTGCGGAGCCTGGAGGAGGTGGAAGACATACTGTAGTGAGGGCAGGTTGTGTGACTGACGTTATTGCGTGCAGATAATAAAGTTTTTAAGGCCAAGATTTTCAGAAGGGTGCTTAAAGTTAGACTTCCAAATTCATACTTAACACCTGAATAATGGCCTGATTGACAGTGCAAAGTACTTGTAAGCTCTGACTTCAGTTATGAACTGCTGGGAGCTTAGCACTTTGTAAAATCCAGCAACAATAGTTCAGAGCCTAACTTTAGGCACCTATTTTGAAAATCTTGGCTTGTAATATTCAAGCAAAGACTGTAAAACTTGTGAGTCTACAGTATGGTTTTTGAAACTGAAATCTTGTGATCTTTTCAGTTGATGGGGCAGTTGAAGTGGTCAGGGATCTCTGTTCAAACTGAATCATTGTGAGTAGCCAACAAACTGTGGTCCTATGGTTCCCAGCATGAACAGCCTATCTCAACACTACAATCCAGGGATATACAACTTCAGTTGGCCAAGTGCAGTCTCAACAACATGGAGGATATCAGCCCCCTACAGGGTAAGCACAAACCCTCAAAAAGCACACGCAACATTATGGATTATCATTCTGTTTGGTTTTGTGGCAAACTTTCCTCTTGCCTTCAATTTGCAGTGTATATATTTAGGCTTGGAAGGGTAAGATTTTTAATTGGGAATGTTAATTTTTCTATACACACAAACGATGAAAAAAATATTTCCATAGATCAAAATTTACAGATAGGCGAAGTAAGAAAAAATGCTGCTCGAGAAGTTGAGCTTGATTTAGGGATACTTACTTTATATATTTGGCTTGAGATATTGACAGTTTGTGTTATAACAGTTATAAAGCTTAACTTTTTGAACCTCACATCTACTGTAATTAATTAATTGTCTGTCCTCCATAATTTTCCACAACTGTGAAAATTAAAATCAATTATTAAAAGTTGCTTAAACCTATAGTTTTGCACAACTGTGACAATTTAAATCTATATAGCAATGTATATTTAAGCATTTTTATTATGTCAATTATATTTAAAAAAAAAAAAAAAAAACCACTTGAAATCTGCCAAGCTTGTGCCTATTATATGCAAATGCGGACTCTATGTGGGAGGTGAAACACTTCAGGCTACATGCAGGACTTTCTCAAATGCAGCACTTCATTTAGGATTGAAGAGGGGAGTAAGCTGAGTTTTTTTGCATGCATTTAGAGTAAAATGGGTGGATTAGTAGCTGTCTTGACTGATACAACCCTAATTTGAGGGTGTTATCTCACATGAAGTCTATGCTTACACTCACTCAGGATAGGATGGGGCTTCAGCTACACTTAACAGTGAGCATGGAAGTTCCAAGGATCAAGAGTCCTTGAAAGGACAGAACAGAGGTATTAGAATACTTAGTGAGAGCTGCTCTATAAATGTGAACTTGCTACGTGTATATTCTGTAAGGCTTTGATTACAGGTGTCACAGGTAAGAATTTTGAAACCATTATAGAATGCTGCATGTAAGCACTCCAGACTGAAGAGATCCCACATTGTGTGTTGCCATTTTATTTATAGCTTGTGTTGAGTTGCTTGTCAGTTGCCATGCATATTCCTTTCCCTGGAAAGTCTGCAAAGGCCATAAATACCCTTTTCCACTAAGTTCATCTGCTGCCCTTATTTGGTACCCTTTTTCCCCCCTTGATAACGTTTTCAATTTTGACTTTTTGTAGGAGCTCTTAAACCCCGCCCCTCACTGCTGTAGTATTTATATTTCCATTCAACAGTCATCGCTGGCTCCTTTATTTGCAAACTCAGAAGCAAATAATGGTACCATATCTGGAGAATACAAAACTGTTTTGTGTTGAGTCTTGGGAGTCCTCAGGCTTCTGTTTTGGTTTCTAGAGCAGAAAACTTTATTGGAGTTGTTAGTGGTGTCAGTCTTTCTGAAGAAACTTACCAATCGCATTGATTGAATAAATGGCCTCTCTGTCCTTTCCAGAGGTACTTAACCTGAAGGTTTGTGGTGCTGTTGATTCTTAAACAAATGAACCTTCTAAGCCATCTAAAGTAGTCTTTGCTGCCTCTCTATTTGCCCATATTCAATCCAAGGATGTGCTTAGCCCAAAAAACATTCCAGCTTGACATGGCTAGCTTCCAGATTGAATGACTAGAGTAACAGTAGGGAACCCACTAACAATTCTTCTGAGCAGTCCAGATAGTAATCTGAAAAATCTTGCTAAAATCATGTAGAGCTCCAGAAAACCACCAAATCTGAATTTTTTTAAGCTTTTGGAGTTCAATTATCTGAAGGTGAGGGGCAGTTCATTTGTGAGAATTTCAAGGACTAGCAGAACAATCTTGAAATTATGGGCTGGCTACTATGCCTAACGCTTCCATCTTTCCACTTCTTTCCTTTTACAAGTATTAATTGGGTCAGATTCTGACCTAATGGCTTTGGGTTGTGTCAAAATCACAAAATCTTGGCTCTTCATTTAACAAAGCCATCTTCTAGAAAATGCAGTAAAACTAATATTACAGAAGCAATTTTTTCAAAATATTAAACTCTAGCTTTTGCTCCACAATTCATATATGGATGGTGCTTAACTTCTTATGGTAATCACTTGGACTGAATAAAGCAACTGAACGTATCCTATCAGTCTGGTTATATGTATAGGGAGCTAAACTCCTTTCTAGAAAATGAAATAAGTTTTGTGCAAGCAGAAAGACTGGAGAGACAAGTACCACTGACTTTGACATACACACCTTCCCCCACTCAACCTAGTGTGGACGTCTGAAGGCTGTGCATTAAGCACCTAGGGTCTTCATGTGTAGAATTGCTTGGTACTGGAAAATACCACTTCAAAGCTTCCTGAAACGAGCGTGCAGCGAGAAAGTATCTCCAATATGTCAGGTCGTGCTCTTCGTGTGCACATACAAATTGGCTTCAGGTAGGAGCACTAATTGAACCCTCTTCAGTGTTGAATAATGAAAAGGCAAGCTTGAATCCTCAGAGGTGCACACTTCCTGTTCCCTGTGTGCTGGCCTTCATTAAGCTCCCTCGTATCCTTTTGCACACACAGCAATCGGCATTATTCTCATAATGACACATACATGATTTTTTTTTTTGTTTTAGCTCATTAGTTGTACAACTTTTTTACTTTTAAGCATTCATTTCTTAATTTGTTTCCTCCTTAGCCTCAGCTTGGTCGTAAGCATGTCAGTTTGTGTCCCCCATCTTTCTGCTGTTTCCCTCTCTGCCCTGCATTCCTCCCAGTATTCCTTCTACCCCACCGCCGGCATTGTGTGCACCTCTTTCTCCTTCCTGCCTTCGAACTGCCCCCGAGGGAAACCTTTGCAGAAAAGCTTTCTAAAGCCTGAAGAATGTCTTGCCATGCACTCTGCCTCTCCATACAAGCACCGTCCACTCTAGCCTGCCTTCCCTCTTTGTCAGTCCTGTATGTGTTACTATACGCCTCCTGGCACACACAGATAAGTTACCATTAAATACATCCTGGTTTGATTTAATAAAAGTAAAGAGGAGCTGATTTATTTTATTTTTTCTAAATCCTGTGCCCTATGGCAACTAGAGTGCTGATTCTTTCTCTTTGGGAAGCATCATGCTTATGTAACAACTAATGAGCAATGTTGGCACCTGAAGTTTGATTAAAGTTTTAGGGAAAGGACTGAATGTATCAGAGGATAAAGAGAGAAGTTACAATCTAGTCTCTGTCCCATAAGGTTAATGCACCTGCTTCTGCTTTTAGGCAGTCAGTGACATTTTCACCTCCTGGATAAAATGGTTAATGTCAATACGACCAGTATTAAACTTACTATCGCAGCTGGTTTGCCCAGACACGTGTGTTTAGTGTGCCAAGGACCTTCTAGATTTAAAATGTAAAACAATCAGAAGGGCTTCTATCAGTAGGAGTAGCAAACAGTTCAGCTTCCTTCTTCTGTTTGATTCTGGAGGGAAGTTACAGTTAAGTTTCCATTGATTCCTATATATGTCTTTTGAGATGGAAAAAAACTGCTTCTGTTAGAGCAATATTAGATGCTAAGAGCATGAATGGAAGGCAGTCTTTCCAGAGTAATTGATTCCATTTGAAGTTTAGAAGTGTTTTGGCTTCAATTTATTCTTTAATTTGAGGAATATTGTCCTTTTAGGGAGAAGTTAGAGAATACAGAATCAGTTTCCAGAACACAGGAATAAGGTATAAAGAACATGTCCTTATTCACTGTACCGTGCACTATGGGAGTTTTCTGCTGCTTTTCCAGAGGGGATATTAAGTGATCTGTTTGATTCCTTGAGCTCACTATAATCAATCACAATGTCATGGAGAAATCAGTTGCTGGTAGCTCTTGTAGAATCCTCCTAAAAGAGGGGCAATATTGCATCATGGCTCAATATGCTGGGGCAAAGTGAGATGAAAGCATCTCACCGAACATTTGGAAATAGATGCTTTTGGTTGTTACCCTGCTGTTGAATTATCCTTGAACCAGATCTTCCTAACTGACTTGAACTTCTAGCCAATTGGAAGTAACTTCCTGGCAATTTCTTTGACTCCAATAGCCTGTAATAGTCAGTGATTTCATGGTTGCTGCTGTTCTCCCAAGAGCAATTAAATAAATATGTAGAAAATGAGGTGCTAGTGAAAATTAGTGACATATATAGTAAAAATGCATCACTATTACAAATTACAGTACAACTTTTCCTCACTCTTCATTCTGGCCCTTGGGGAAAAAAGCCAGGATGAGCCGAACCTAACACTTTAATCAAAAAGCATATAACTTTTCTTTTGAGAACTGCACTGCTGATTTAGTACAGGTCTATTCAGATTAGAGATGCAGGAGTAGTCTAGTCAATTCTAATGAGTGTTAATAGCTTGCCTATCGAGTACCACAAATGTGAAGGGCAGTTGAAATCAACTGAATCCAAAGATGATGCAACATGAGTGACTCTTAAGAGGTGGATGAATCTTGTGACCTTAGAAGATTCATTCCATTGCCATTTAGCATATAGCAGGTGCTGAATGGTTTCTGAGAGAATAACAGCACTAAATCTTCTTGGGAGATAATCCAAGTTAAGTAACTAAAAACTGAAGATCTCTTCTCCCTTTCTTGCCTTTTTTGTGTACCTTGTAAACACAAAATCAAGAGATGGTTGCCTCACTGCTAGCTAGTTCAGAGTTTGTTCTTTTGATATAATTTGCACATAAATCAGTAACTCAAAGGCTTAACTTAAAGCAGTTGCAGGTACCGTGAAAGTAAGTCTGTTTCGTTTGTCCGCAGCAAATTCCTTTTTTGGTGAATGAGAAGAAGGGGGCTGTTAAGGAAAAGCAGCTTCTAACAAAAGCAAACACTTCCATATGCAGTCATGTTTGCCATGGATGTATTTAATGGATATTTACGTTTTGTAATTTCCAAAGCATTATATGTGGTGTTGATCATGAACTTGGAGTAGTCATTCTATAAGGTTACTACACAGAGCTGCCTAGAGAGCTGTGCATGTTCATGTCCTTTCATTTCTAAATGTATAAATTACTTGTCTTGTTCATATCAATACAGCCTCAGTCTCTGGTGCAACCGTGTGGGGGAACACCAACGTTCCCAGATTCACAGATATTTTCCCCAACCATTCATGAACGGCCAGTGTCTTTCTCGCCACCACCTGTCTGCCCACCGAAGATCACCATTTCTCAGCGGCGCAAGAGTACCTCCTTCTTGGAAGCCCAAACATGCCACTTCCAGCCCTTGCTGAAAACTGGCCAGAGTTTACTTCTATCTGGTGGTAGCCCCACAAATTGGACACCAGAGGCAGTCGTTATGCTGGGCACTACAGCTCATAAGGTCACTGGAGAGCCCTTACATGTGCAAGTCAGTTCAGCACCTCCTGAGGATGCTCACTATAGAATGCCTCAAGAAGCAGTGTACTTAGTGGGCATGCACTACCAGCCACAGTTGCCAGAGCATTATGATACAGTAGCATATAATTCCTATGGGACTGAACAGTACTTGAAACAAGTGCCTGAACAGAAGCATGTGCAAGGTGGCCCTCTTGAGAGCTCTGTTTATGACTACCAATCTGGGCAGACCTTCCTGCCAAGACATCTACAGAGCTTGAGGCTGGATGCTGGCATGAGCCCACTTTCACCATTGTCCAGTGTTTCATCTCCATTAAGTGCAGATTCCACACAGATGAAATTTCACCAGGTATTTGTTCCTCATTCTGCACCTGCTGTGCTTACTCACAGTGGTGATGGCAGAACAAGCTGTGTTTTTGAGTTCCATGTACACACGCCAAATTCGGCTCCAGGAGAAGGGAGTATCTTACCCCAACATATTTACAGAACCTGCCGGGGGTTGATGGATTTTAATCAGGAGGAGTCCGCTCAGGCAACAGGGTTGCATGGTCGCCTCCAGCCTGTGACAGAGGAACTGTGTAACTACCTTGTTCCCGAGCTAACAGTGCCCAGAGCGGGATCTATCAGACAGAGCTGGCCAGAAGGAAGTCCAGAATACTCAAGTGATTCATCACAGCTGACTTCCTCTGACACTGGTGATTTCCAGTCTCCTCCCCCAACAGGGGTGTCGTCTACAGCTTTTGGTTCAGACTTCTCGTTGCCCATTGTCCCATTGCCTCAGAAGGTATTTCAAGAGTCGCAGTTCTTCATCTGTTTCCAACAGGGAGCCTCAGCTCAGCAGGCCTTGTCCACCTCGCTTTCACCCGGAACACCTGCACTCTACCCTCAGGTTATGAGAGCGAACCATTCCAGAATTTCTCCTCTGTTTAAGTCCTCCTTTACACAATTAAGAGCCAGGTTTCCCTTCTTTCCTTCTCCTCTCCCTTCCCTACTCCAAGTTGTTCTAGATCTTGGAATTCAGAGGATATGTTCCCACTCTATCCCTAATATACTAGGATCTCAGTAGTTTGCCAGGTCTCACCTAAATAAGTGAGACATCAACAGCTAATCATTCTACCTTCAGCCCAGGCTAAATCTTGGTAGGTGGGACCCCTTCTGACATTTGTAGCAAATAGTCAGTCAGTACTCTTTATCATTTCCTAGCTGATGTTCAGCTCAGAGATCCAGGGGAGTGAAATTCAGGGGTGGCTTTTCATCCTGAAAAGGTTATGGATTGGGTACAATAAGGTATGACTAATTCTGTGGGAAGAAATATTGTGACCAAAGAATCATGCTTTCTCTGGTCATGCAGTCAGTGTCTTCAATTAAAGAATTTAATACTGTTTAACAAAATATTATTCATACTGTGTAGGATAGAACAACTAAAATGCCAATTTATCTGTCCACTGTCCAGATGCAGGTGAAACTTGTACTAGGTTTCAAAGGGATTTCAGGGGATGAGGTGTGTCCGTAAATATACACAGATTTGGGAATGTATTTATTGAAAGAGTACTCTGAAAATTACTTATGAAAATTTTATTTTCCAAGTTAACTATTTTGATAAATTAAAATATAAACAAAAGCCAATTGCACAAATTGTCTAAGCTTGATATTCATAAGGTATCATTTCCACCTGAAGACAGTACTTGGGACTCTTTAAAAATGAAAGAAACTTAAACGTGGTTGGAATTTACGTATTTTATTGATACATGTAGTACTTTAACTTGCAAGAGCCAGGAGAGGAGAGGACCTACCTAGAAGTGGACTTCTCTTCTCCCTCACTCCACTCATTTCAAAAGTGAAGTTAGGATTCTCTTCACTGTTGCAGTTGCAGGGGACTAGCCTGTTTTTTGGAATGGAGATGATGTTTAGGAAGAAAAGGAATTAGTTGTTCTGCAGTATATAATGCAGAGAGGTCAGGAACCAGGGATTCAGTATGAATGCTTTCCTCAAGGATAGTGGAGACTTTTTTTTCTTCCCACCCACTCAACACAAGTAGAGGATTGTGGTGATAGCTGTTTCAGAATGCAGCTTTTAAGCACCAATCTGTTAGATGACAGTTGCTGAACTCCAAGGGAGCCCACTTAGAGCATAGTGAACCTTCAGTGTAAGCAGAGTGAAAGTCTAGTGAAGTGCTTTGAAACAATTTGGGACTATACTACACTATACACACTAGTTTGTTAAACTTCAGTTAAGTGGTTTCCTATGTATGTTAAAGACTAAACAAATGGCTGGGAAGGTAGCCCAAAATAAGGAAGATAATCCCTATGTGAGATTTTATTAAGAGCTCTTGACTAATGTGTTAAAATAGTGCATGATTTAGGACTTAAACTGTAGCCTCATGTTGAAGCGGCCTTACTTTGGTATGTACCATTTAAATCGTAACGAATAGGCAAAACCTTCAAGAAACTATTAAGAGTAAAAGAAAAGGCTTCCCTGCATGGCGTTGTTTTCCAAGGTTTTTTCTTAAATCACAGGAATGTTTTCCAAAAGTATTCATGGACACAATATACTGCAGGTTTGTACACTGTCTAAGGGAAATTTTGTGGCTTTAGTAATTTGAAAGAGTATTTCATACAGTACTTTCTAAATGCACTAGACACTTCCTACTTTTTCAGCCTTCCTACTGAAGTGACACAAACTAAGAAAGGGAGCTGTGTGACCTTCCTTTTCTGGGCTATACTGAGATGTATAGTTACTGTATGTCCCAGTTTCTGATACAGAAGGATATTTAGTCAAGTGGGAACGAAACTGCTGAGGGGGTAGTTGCCATACCATTTCTTCAGTCTCTTCCGCATTCACTTGTAATGTCATTCATCCATTATTTTATTTGCTTGTTCATTCAAAGTTGTCTTTTTGTGTTAGCTAGGACTCTGTGGACTGGAACCCTCTGTCTCTCCAACAGCTGATCCAATTTATAGGCTCTGAACATTTATTAGGGTTTGAGAATCTGGAAGTGATTTGGTGTGGATTTTTGATATGTCTTTCAAAGCGAGCTGAGGACATGCACGCTTGATTTAATACTGGTCTAAACTCTGTATCTTTCTTCAGCTGATGCTCAAGGATACAGATTTCATATCCTTTTTTTTTTAATTTTCTTTCTTTTACCCCTGGCCACCCAAGTGTGCTCACAGTGTGTAAATGTTTAATGCTTCTGTTGCTGGCTATTGTACCAGGACAGTCTGACGTAGATCCTAAAGAAACACTGCAGAAGGATGAACCTGGTAGGCTGACTTGCCTGATATGGAGGGCTGTTTGGATTGCACAGGTTTTTTGTATTAGTTGTTCTGGAAAGCATAACAAAATAGAGCTTAGCACTTCCCCATAATGCTCTGCTCTGATGAATATCTCTGTATTAAAATTAAGCCATAGTATTGTTGTGTATCATTAGAAATTTGTTCCAATTAGACCATCCTAGTCAGAAATTAGATGCTTGTTGCAGAAGCCAATAATTGCCCAGTCTGATTCTACTTGTTTCCATTTTTTCCTGTAGACACAGGTGCAAGGCCAGCCAGCCTCGAGTAGTATATCAGTGGGGGTGCCATGCCAGCCTACACAGCAAAGTCAGCAGGTAAGAATAACCGTTCCTAAAGCTGGGACTGATGTGTAGTAAGTTTAACTTGCAGCTTACTTTTTATGGGAGAAAGTGAACAGAAGGATCTCCTCTTCCTTTTATTCTCAAATATTTTCAGTATTGCCTTTTCATAACTTTTAAAACAATTCTAAAGTTTCAGATTGTGGGCAAGGGAAGAGGATTCTTGTTAAAATTGAAAGGATATAGGCTTGTTAGTGCAGATGCTAGGCACAACTGCAACTTTTTTATATTCTAGTGACTTTTTTTATACATGATGGCTTATTTTTGACTAAAGTATGTAATTGAAGCTTGCCAGATGTGAACGGGGATCCTCTTGATGATATGTTTGAGTAGGCAAAGGTGTTCGTCTTCTACCCTCTACCTCAAGTTTACCACATCTAGTTCCAGTGTGCGCTTGGTTCTGAAAGTGAAATTTTGTAATCTAAGTTCAAGTGGACTATAGTGCTTGCAGAATCAGGCCTTCCAAATTTTCTCAATTATTTTCTCAATGAGGTTCCCTGTGCAGTGGCACCTTCTCATAAGGTATGATAAAAGGATTTATATCTGGGTTTTGGGCAAAGGGCTGAATAACTGAAAGACAAGTTTTCTTACTTGGCACTGATACAACTATTTTGTAGGATCTTTTTGTGAATGCTGTCTTTTGTGCCTTTCAGGAAGGTGTTTAGTCTTTTATTTGAAAAGAGCTCAGACTAACTCTTAAGTAATTTTAAGATGTAACAAAATGATTGAGCAGGGTGAAACATGAAGATGAAACACCAATCTTATGGGCCCTTACCGTTTTGTCCTTCTGACATTGAAGTTTGTATAGTGTACAACCCTATTGTCATGATGTAAAGTGTAGTAGCAAGTAGACTTCAGACTTAATTTTTTAATTTCTTGACTTCTTTGGACAGCCTTAATGCTAAGCAGCTATGTTTAGTGTAACTGTAGGATAATGTCTACTATACTTGTTCCCACATTTGTGTTTCTGATAGGTACACAACAGAGATTCCACTGAGAAACTGTACATCTTCTCTTGACAGCTTTGACATCTACCTATTCTAGGTAGCCCTGTCTGATCATCTGGCTTTTGTGATACAAAATATTTTCTATGCTGAATAATATTCTGTTAATTGTTTTTGCACTTACACTAATTCTGTAACAGGAAGCATTAGCTTCCATTGTAACTAGTGAAAAATTAGGGCTCAGTGTTGGTGCCAGAGCAGTTTTAATTCTGCAGAATAGAAACATCGTATATGGTTATCTCCTATATTTAACAAGAGTGAAAACTAGGAAAGTCTACCTAAACACATCTAAATCTGAGGAACATTTTTATCTGAAGACAAAATAATCTCTTGCCATCTTTCCTCCTTGCAACAGAGTGCACAGCAGCTGGCTCCTTCCCAGCAGACAGGACAGTACCAGTTGCAGCAGTCATCCGTTTCCAGTGGAGCTACCCCATCACAACCAGTTTCTCAAACTCAGACTCCGCTGGTCATGCCGATTCCTCAGGTACCAGCTGGAACTCAGGTAATTAAACTTGGTCTTTTGCAAAATTAGGAGATTTTTCCTCTCTTGCTTTGTTGGCTGCCCCTTTCACTGGTCTGCCTTCTGCCCTAATGGTTCAGAAAATACTGCTGGAGGTGACACGATTATTATACTATGTTAAAAAATTTGGCAGGAACAGAAATGTCTGTGTGCCTGGAATCCCTTCTTTGGAATATGTGGCAGAAGTTCAGTTGAGGAGCAACAGCACTTAAAAGGGAGGCCTTTCTTGCATAGATATCTTTGTCAGGTTGTATGAAATGGGACAACAAGACACAACTTCTGCAAAGATTAAAATAATGTGTCACCTGCACTTTGAGGAGTTTCATGTGGCATTGTTGACACTTCATGTAGGAGAAACCTACTCCATCCAAATTACATTTGTGTGTTCATAATCAAAAATGTGTTCTCCAGTTAATGTGCCATGGACACTGCCTCTTCTGAACTGTCGTCCTCTGTTCTACCGGTCTTCTTCCTTCACTCCTTGGACAGGATGCTTCTGTTACTGAATGGTTTTATTTCAGCTTGGCTCACAGTTTTTGATACTGTGAATGTGAGCTTTTGTTAAATTTAAAGGGTTTTTGTTGCTTGTTCATTTGAAATCCTTTTCCAATTGATTGCTGGCTTCAATTGACGTGACCTTTGCCATTCTCTGTATACTGACAGTGGCTTTTCACTCTCAATTGCTTCCTGCCCGTGCCCACAATGGGCAGACTTCCCCATTTTGTTGTGGGGTTTGCATCTCTTCCCGATAGGGAAGGGAGGGTTAGAATGAGAGAGAACCAGAGTCAGTTTACATACATGTTGGTGCTACAGCAGTGTTCAGATCTTGCTGTTCCACACTAGCACAAGGTACATGTTACAGAAGGTGGTTTAGCGATCCTCAGGAACAAATTGCAAAATGAGAACCCTTTGGAACAGCAATCAACTCTCCAGCCACTCTCCCAACTACTCTCCCCACTCCCCTCTTAAAGGGTGTGATAACTTAAGTAATTCTTTTTTTTCTTTGACTCATGAATTAAAAATCTGCTTTCTGCGACCCTGCTTCCTAAAAAGTCTATCTCTATTTTCTTTGCATCCCCAGCTTCCTGTTTCCCAAGCAGTGCCGATCATCCAAGGCGAACCTCAGTTACCTGTTGCAGCACTTTCTCTCCCTCAACCTTCAGTTGCCCCAACCATCCCCATTGGCTCTCATTTTCTTCCTATCGGACAGCCCTCATCAACTTCCCTGCTCCCCCAGTTCTCAGTCTCTCAGCTCCCCATTGCAACGCCTCATGTGTCAGTGGCTCAGCCAGGCTTCCAATCTCTGCCTATCTCTATGGCAGCTGGCATTAACCAGCCACTACTCACTCTGGCCACATCTTCTACAGCAGCTGCTATCCCTGTAGGATCAACCATTGTCCCTAGCCAGGTTCCAGCTGTTCTACAGTCTGCGGCCCAGCTGCCCAGCCAGGTTCTCCCACAGCTCCTGCAGCCAGCTGTTCAGTCCATGGGATTACCAGCCAGCCTTGGACAAGCTGCTGAAGCTGCACTTCCAGCTGGAGATGCTTTGTATCAGGTATTGTTGCAAGCCAGCAAGAGGTCTTCTTGTCTTCTGTTCCTCTAGGGCACTAGACCTGATCTGTGTGCTGCAGATACTTGCCAATACCCGAATTTGGCAGGAGAGAACAAGCCACATGTTTTCTTTTTTTTTTTTTTTTAAATAGAACAAACGACTTCTCTCATTTCACTTGTATGCAAGAGGGCATAGTTTCATTAAATTTTATTTGTTTTTGGACACCTAACTATGGATTTATTGGCAATGGAGTTTCTCTGAAAGAGCTAGTCTCTTTTTCTGCTGTATGTGACAACTATGAATTTGAAAATTGATAATATTTTATCACCCTTGCCAAAGACATCAAAATGCTGGTTTATGTCCTGGAAAGACATTGTGTGGGCCATCTGGCAACACCAGTCTTTTGGCACAACTCATTGGGGGAAAATTGATATCTTAACAATAAACCAAACTATGTGAGCCCTGAACATAAGTGAAGTATCAGATGCAAACATAGAATGTTGAGATGATGGACAGGAGCTAATCAGTGTCTGATTATTTAGAAGTTAAACATTTACTGCAGTTAGGGTATAAAAGGGACAACCTGCATAGTGGTGGGAATAGAGGCCCAACGTGATATTTACCACTATTGTAATTGAAATGTGCTGTCCAACAGCAGATAATAACAAGTACTGTTTACTTGCAGTGGGTAGCAATGTTGCTTGGCACTAAAGTCAACCTACCTCCTGAGTGGAAAGGGGAGAGATTGTAGGAACATTAGCTATTAGTTATGAAAGATTACCAGCAGCAGTTGAGTATCCTGTCTGAGTTGTGGCCATTCAGCCTGCAAGCTCTTCAGATTTTCCACTTCATGATTTTATGGATAACTATGAGGGGGATTGGAAGGTGAAAATTCATTTACCTGCTAGGGACTTTGAAACCATTCTCTTTTGTGAGAGCTCTGAGAGAATTTGCTGGTTCATGCTACATGATTGTTCTGGGCAGTCTGCGCTTTTCCTCTTGGAAAACAATTTTTAGAGGTGCTTGAACGTTCTGGAAGGGTGTCAGGTTGGAACATGCCCCTGCAGCTTGACTTACCATGTTTTCTTTTTTCAGCCTTTCTTGCTGATTTCCTAACTTCCCCTGAAATGCACTAACTCAGATTCCTCATTTCTGTCACAGGGCTTCCCACCTCGGCTGCCACAATACCCAGGAGACTCAAATGTTGCTCCCTCCTCTGCTGTGGCCTCTGTTCGCTTACCTTCTGCAGTACTGTCCCCTCCCTTACCCGCTGATGCACTGGCTCAGCCAGGCTATCTTGCTGCAATGGTGCAGCCTTATGTGGAACAGAACATTTTAGTTCCTCTGTGCGGTCTAGGACAGGTTCAAGTGCCACAGCCTGCAGTGAGTTTAGCACAGCAGGTCTCATCTGCGTCTTCACAGCAGGGAGCTTTAGAGGTAAATGTAATTTCTGCAAGTTCTGTGTGTAGACTATAAATTTCAGGGCATGCATTACATTGCACTGTTTGTGGGGGAAATTAACCCCTACTGTGATGGTATTCAGTTGGACATAATGAACTAATCTCTCAAATGACTTTTTCTTACAGCAGAATGTCATGCCAATGTGGGGACCTTGTTGCCATTGGCTGTTCTGTTGGGAAGTGAGTGTGCCACCCAGAGGCAAAAACCTGTTAACACTTCACTTCTTCTTCTTGCTAGTACTCTAGATCCTTTTTGGTCTTTTCAAATAAACTTTGCCATTGGTAGCCCTTGAGAATCTCTCTTATACATGTTCCCTGCAGCCTTGCTGCTGTTGAGGGAGAGATTCGAATTGTTTTTGTGCTGCGTTGGCTTCCTTATTGCACAGCCTGCTAGTAAGACGCTGGCTGCATGGCAAGCTGTAGTATCACAATGTAGCAGATGGAATGGCTGACCTCACCAGGCGCTCTGTAATGAGACTTGCACTAGAGCCCTCTTCCTTGGGTATCAGATTTGAGATGACTAGACCCTGGTTGTTATAAATTGTTCTGGAGAAATGGTGCTTTCAAGGTTTGAAGTTTGATTGGGGAGAAAATATTAAAAGGTTGATTGTGGTGAAAAATGAAGGAATAACTCATCGGCGTACTTGAATGTTTTTCTCTTCGCAGAGTACTCAGGGAGCGTCACAGGCTGCTCCTTCAGAATCTGTACCATCAGCACAGCAACAGCTTGCACAGACTACCCCATTGGTCTCCTCACTAGACAGGTAACCAGTGGGTTTTACCGAGTTGAACTTTTTGGTTGAGAGGAGTTTCTTCCCTTGGTGGCTGTTTGGCATCTCTTCTTTATTAGAGATATTTTCTATGTAAACTGAGGGAATAACTTCCATTTTTTTTCTAGAAGATTTCTCCAACTCCTCCAAGCCTCCTCTTTTTAAGCAGGGCCTGGAGAATGCACACAATCTGTGTGCAATGATCTGATGTTACCATGCCTGAGTGGGTCACAACTGAGAATACCAGATTCATGACAAACTGCTGAGAATTAGGGCAAACACTCCCCCGGGCGCGCCCCCCCCCCAAAAACAAACAAACAAAAAAAAACCTGGTGGTTATTCTTCCATATGATTTACCAAACCAGCAACAAAAGTAAATTTTCTGTCTCATTACATTGGCTAATGAGCAGTCAGAAATGCAACCTCCTAAGGTACCCCAGCCTTGTGTCTGGAAGATGGAACCTAGACTTAGTCGTGAGTGGTTATTTAAAACCAATTTCATCAACCAAAGGGGGGTTCTTATCCCAAAGGACTAGTCACATACCCAGGTCAATATATAACTCAGATCTTACCCAATAATCATGTGTTGCCAATCCTTTAGTATCTAATATCTAAAGGTTCATTTATAAAAAGAAAGAAAGAGATGTTAAAAATGACTAAAGGAATCAAATACAGGCAATAATTGCAAAGTTCTTGGATCAGGCTTGAAGCAGTGATGGCATAAAACTGCTGGCTTGTTAAGTCTCTGGTTTCTTTCAAAAGATTGGAAGGTCCCTCAGTCTCTTGGTTAGAATGCTCTCATTAGTATAAGTCCATAGTCCAGAGATCAGAGTGGGAAAGAGGCCAAGTGGAGATGTGAGGCCTTTTATACTTTGTCATATGATGGGTCTGCTCTCAGTACAGTCATTGGAAAAGTAAAGGCACAAGATGGAGTTGAGTGTCACATAAGCTGGTCACATACCCTTGCATGTTTCGAGGAGTTATAGCAGGGGCCATTACCCATATTCTGGCTGGAAAGTTCACAGGTGACGATAAGCTTTTTCCATGGCCCATTGGGTTCATGGATGGGCCATCAGCTTGAATAGTCTGTTCATAATGTGCTGGCTAGACTGGATGTAAACTATCTTGTGGGTGTTACTACATTTGAAATACAGGTATACAGTCAATATGCATAACTTTAGAAATGAAAAGGATATGTGCATATTAATAGGATAATCATATTCAGCAAATCATAACTTTTCCATTGACACCTCGCATGACATACTTTGTACAAGATTTGTTGCAATTGTATAACAGTGGTAGCAACAATAATTATACATGGTCATATCTTAATCAGGTAACGTCACACCTAATATGCTAATCTATTGCAATTACGCATCAAGCAAAGAGCATCATTCCTATGATACTCATAGTTATTCAGGGGTTGAGCCTTGCAGAGCTTGATACTTCATCCAGAAGATGCATTTAAATGGATTATTTTACAAACATATTTTATGGATCCCTTCCTTTCATGTGTGGTTACATATTTATTATTCAAGCAACCATATGTGATTAAAGGATTATCCTCCTCATACCCTGTCCTCGTAAGAGTAACCAGTATTGCTCTTAAGAGACCACCCTCTCGTGGTTTAAGGGGAGAATTCTGTCAACACACTAAAGAATTTCAAATATTTGTGAAAATTAAGACTTAAAATTAATTTTTTTGTTTTTTAGTGCACATTCTGATGTTGCTTCGGGCATGAGTGATGGGAATGAGAATGTGCCAGGATCTAGTGGGAGACATGAAGGGAGGACCACCAAACGTCATTATCGGAAGTCTGTACGCAGCCGCTCTCGGCACGAGAAGACTGCTAGACCAAAACTGAGAATTCTCAATGTGAGTTGTGGCTTATTTCAGTGACTGTAGTAGTGGGTAATGTCTGTCTTGAGTTTTTACAAAACTTTCCTACCCACCATCCTGAAGAGGGGTATCCTTTCTGTTTCCCTTGTATCTTCAATTCTGATAACGGCCTCCCATGTGAAGTGGCTAGGCTTCCACCCCATCTCTTTTCTTGGTGCCGTACACTATACAGGAGTATAAAAAATCTTCCTGCTTTCGAGGTCAGAACTGTTCCAAAGATGAGCTATTAGGCATGCTGCGGAGCATTAAGCACAGCAGAACATGGTCGTTCAGGAAGCAGTGATACTAGTAGTTGCTACAGAAGATTTGCTTTGCCATTGGCCTTGCCCTCAGACTGTGTTGACTGGGCTGAAGTTCATTTCAGAAACTTCATCCTATCTTCACTATTACCATTAATGACTTTCCTGAAATGTTGGGGCAGACTTTTTGTTCGGTTTCTTTTCATAAGCAGGAAAGAGCAGTCAGAGTTCTAGAGAAAGATGGTCTATGTTGAGCAAGAGGGCTTGAAGGTTGATATAGTTGGGAATCCATAAAGGATCATTGCCCTTCAGTGCATCTGATCTCTGTTTGAGAAAGGAAAGTGAATTGCTCAAGGAGGAGTACAGTACAGTTGGCCCTCTTGGAGATCTCATGTTGCTTTTGTGCACCTGGCCGTCCCTGGCTTTAGGAACAAGAGATGTCTGCACACTTGTACTCAGTAGTTGTTTGTGGTGGTCCACTGTGTTCTGAATTTCAGGCTAGAAAGCATATTTCTTCTCTTTCAGGTTTCGAACAAGGGTGATCGGGTGGTTGAGTGCCAGCTAGAGACACACAATCGGAAAATGGTTACTTTCAAATTTGACTTGGATGGTGACAACCCGGAGGAAATAGCAATAATTATGGTGAGCTACATCTCCAGTACAGATGGAGAATTGACTCTGATCTTGTTAACCATATTAGTTGTACAAATCACTTTAGATTAGAGTTCATCTAACCTGTCTTTTTGAATTACTACTATTCTTATGGCTTCCCTGTGCACTACAATCTTTGTCTCCTCTTCCAGTCACATTACTAATACTAGAAGCAAAATCTTTCCCTAATGACTGAGTGGTAAAGAACAGTGTCCAAAGCCAACGTTTGGTCCAGTATTTGCACAACTGGTTCATCTGAGGATTTGGGTCAGCTTCTATCTTAACTTCATTGTCTTCAAGTAAAACAGTTTTAACTTTGTGCTATATCAGGGGTTGGCAACCTTTCAGAAGTGGTGTGCTGAGTCTTCATTTATTCACTCTAATATAAGGTTTTGTGTGCCGGTAATACATTTTAACGTTTTTAGGAGATATCTTTCTATATAAGTCTATAATATATGTTAACTATTGTTGTATGTAAAGTAAATGTTGGAAAAATGTTCAAGAAGCTTCATTTAAAATTAAATTAAAATGCAGAGCCCCCCAGAGCGGTGGCCAGGACAGGGGCAGTGTGAGTGCCACTGAAGATCAGCTCGCGTGCTGCCTTTGGCACACATGCCATAGGTTGCCTACTCCTGTACTATAGGATTTTAAAAATCTCTTACTAACTGCTTGTTGTGAGCTGAGCTAATAAACAGTAAACTCTATTTCTAGAAATACAATATAAAACATACTCCTCCAAGTGCAGTCCCGTTCCTGTCACTGGGAAACTTAATTTTCTTCAAGTGGTGTCCCTATGTGAGCTCCATGGTAGGTGTATCTGAGCCCCTGTACCTCTAATTGAAGATTTTAGGTTGCAGTGTCTATTCGGCCTGTACATTTGCTTGCCTTCCCTCATGATCTGCCTGGAGGCTATCTTGGGTGAGTTAACTGCCCACAATTCCTTCTCTACTGCCTTTGACCTCAAATGGAGTGAGCAGGTGTCTTGTTGTTCTCAGCATCATTAGCATAAGTAGTAGTTTTAGTCCTTTTGTTTCCCTTAATAGTTAATTTCCAGGATTTAAAAAAAAGGGGGAAAAACCCCTTCTGTTTCATGTTTCATGCCCTTTCTGGGGAACCATCTACACCCCCTCCTGCCCCGGAGGGCATTTAGTAGTTTAGACTCTCTAACCTCTCTGCTTAATTAAAAAGAGAAAAAATCTGCTTTCTTTGCTTTTAAGGGTGATATCACTGTAAAGTATTGGGAGAATCGTATATCCACAAAACCTCTGCTAACAGCTCAAGGTGAGGTCTCAAAAAAAGCCAAACCAGGATCTGGAATTAAAATGCCTCCTGATGGCGAGAGCACTTCACCCACCAGCTGACTCCAGTGCCAAACATTCTCCAGGACACACGTCCCTGGAGCCTTTAACTTCCATTGGGGTAGAACCGTGGAAAAAATCAGCAGATTTCCCCCCTTAGGGGCTCAAGACAAAGGGCTCAAAGCCCCCAAACAGAGTCTTTGGCCAGCCAGAGGGGTTCCCCAGTGTGCCCAGCCACCTCTGTACCAGTAGCTCTGAAGTGCAGTACACAGAAGTATCAAGATGCCTCCGCACGCCGCACCGCCTAAAGAGACTAGAGGCTTAGACTCCGAGGCAGTCGTACCACCTCCTGAGGACAAAGTACATACTACTTCTAAGGGAGTGGCACCAAGTAAAGCATTGGTACTGAATGGGGCAAAGCTCCTGTCTCTGGAGTGTTCCACACATAATCAGCCATCAGTATCTACAGTCTACCACCAACACTCATCCACAGTATCAAGTGAATTGGCGGCACCGCAAGAATTCCCATGCCCTAGAGACCTGGAGGTCATGGAAGAACCACAATCCCCATTAATTGGTACTGGAGCCCCATGCCTGGAATCACTGGGGACATTTACTGCCAATGCCCTGGTCAGCACCAATCTTACCTTTTGAGTCTGACAGTGACCAGGAGCATGGGTTATTTCCCTGACCTCTCACTGTGGCGTACCATCACAGTACTAGGGACCTCATCAACTCCATCATTGCACTGACGTGCAATCTTGGTGTGGGCCTCCTTGTGCACATCCATTACCCCCCTTCCCTCATACCTAGTGGCCATATTGGGATCCTTCGGTGATGTACGGATCCCACGCTTTGTACACGTCCATGTCTGTCAGACAGAGTTGGCGAGACTGTCTCCTGTAGCTTGACTATCTCTAGTCCCTGAACTGGAAGAGGAGGAAAGGCTTGAAAGGGAGGCTATCCCTCCAGCAGACTTCTTATCTTCACCAGATAAGGCTTTAATACCTCCTCCCATCACTATCTGATGATTTTAAGAACTTTGAAGATCTTACTAAGAGCGTGGAAGGTGAGTTGCAAATTCCCCTACAGGAGGTAGCAGATACACTTGACAAGCTGGTAGATATTCTGCATAACTTCCTCCTTCTCCAAAATCTCCCTCCCACTTAAGGAGACACTTCTTGACCTTGCCAAAGTCATCTGGCAGACACCAGCCTCCATTGCATGACTTGCAAGAGGGCCGACAAGAAATATTACATCCTTCTCAAAGAGGCAGACTTTCTGTTTCTACATCCTCAACCCAATTCAATTGCTGTAGATGTGATTAATGCATGTGGCAAGCAACATCATGCCAGGTTGACCCCATATGATGGAGATTAGAAAAGTCACTGTGTCACCGAACATTTACTAGAGGCACAAAAAGAGCAGCTTCAGGTCATTGTCATAGAGGGCCAGTTAGTGACCAGGACTGTGCTACAGATAGCGTTGGATATAGCTAGAGTGACCAGACATCCCGATATTTAGGAGTTTGTCCTGATATTTTTGCACTGTTGTTTTTTCTCCACCGGCAACCCCCCCACACGTGTCCTGATATTTTCTTCCTCTCATCTGGTCACCCTAGATGCAGCAGATACAGCAGCCTGCTAGGTTTCCATGGCAGTGATGAGGCAGGTGTCATGGTTACACCTTTCTGGGTTGCCCAGAGAGGTATAGACTATAGTTGAGGATCTCCTATTCAAAGGGCCCAAGCTCTTCACTGATATTACCAGCTCCTTTCTCTACACCCTAAAGGATTCCATGGGAATCTACAGCGGGACAAAAGATATGGCTCTCAACCACAATACAGGTCATGACCTTCTCAGTACCTACCCTCACAGCGCTATTATGAGCGGCAGTGCAAGAGGCTCAGGGTACAAAAGCGAAAACAGCACCCCAATGTGTGACCTCTGACTGTATCTTTTCAGCACTTTTGACAGATTGATTAAGGGCCCGAACAACTATGCCTTGAAACATCCCTCTGGGGCACCTGTCACATCTCTTTGGCAATCACCTGACCTTCTTTCACAGCAGCTGGGACAGATGGCTCTTGGAGATTATTTCAAAGTGTTATGCCATTCATTTCTTGTCCCTCCCGCATTCCCACCCTATAAGAACATAAGAGCGGCTGTACCGGGTTAGACCAAAGGTCCATCTAGCCCAGTATCTGTCTACCGACAGTGGCCAATGTCAGGTGCCCCAGAGGGAGTGAACCTAACCGGCAATGATCAAGTGATCTCTCTCCTGCCATCCATCTCCATCCTCTGACGAACAGAGGCTAGGGACACCATTCTTTACCCATCCTGGCTAATAGCAATTTATGGACTTAACCACCATAAATTTATCCAGTTCTCTTTTAAACACTGCTATAGTCCTAGCCTTCACAACCTCCTCAGGTAAGGAGTTCCATAAGTTGACTGTGTGCTGTGTGAAGTTGACTGACTTGCTTTTATTTGTTTTAAACCTTCTGCCCATTAATTTCATTTGGTGACCTCTAGTTCTTGTGTTATGGGAATGAGTAAATAACTTTTGCTTATCCACTTTATCAACATCACTCATGATTTTTATATACCTCTATCATATTCTCCTAGTCTCCTCTTTTCCAAGCTGAAGAGTCCTAGCCTCTTTAATCTTTCCTCATATGGGACCCTCTCCAAACCCCTAGTCATTTTAGTTGCCCTTTTCTGAACCTTTTCTAGTGCTAGAATATCTTTTTTTGAGGTGAGGAGACCACATCTGTACACAGTATTAAAGATGTGGGCGTACCATGGATTTATATAAGGGCAATACTATATTCCCAGTCTTATTCTCTATCCCCTTTTTAATGATTCCTAACATCCTGTTTGCTTTTTTGATCGCCTCTGCACACTGCGTGGACATCTTCAGAGAACTATCCACGATGACTCCAAGATCTTTTTCCTGACTCGCTGTAGCGAAATTAGCCCCCATCATATTGTATGTATAGTTGGGGTTATTTTTTTCCAATGTGCATTACTTTACATTTATCCACATTAAATTTCATTTGCCATTTTGTTGCCCAATCACTTAGTTTTGTGAGATCTTTTTGAAGTTCTTCACAATCTGCTTTGGTCTTAACTATCTTGAGTAGTTTAGTATCATCTGCAAACTTTGCTACCTCACTGTTCACCCCTTTCTCCAGATAATTTATGAATAAATTGAATAGGATTGGTCTGAGGACTGAGCCTTGGGGAACACCACTAGTTACCCATCTCCATTCTGAGAATTTACCATTAATTCCTACCCTTTTCCCTGTCTTTTAACCAGTTCTCAGTCCATGAAAGGACCTTCCCTTTAATTCCATGACAGCTTAATTTACATAACAGCCTTTGATGAGGGACCTTCCTTCACCATCACTCTTCAGGGACCCTTCTCATGAGAACCTGCTTTGCCAGGAGATAGATCTGAGATATAGAACCAGTCCCAGCAGAACTCAGAGGCAAGGGATTTTACTCCCATTTATTCCCTGATTCCCAAGGCAAAGGAAGGTTGGACACCCTTTCTAGATCAAAGGGCATCAAACAGATATGTGAAGGTACAGAAGTTCGAGGTGATCATGCTAGCAGCCATTATTCCAGATTTGGAGCAAGGAGATTGGCTTTTGGCCCTCAACCTACAAGATGCCTATTTCCACATCTCAATATGACCATCGCACATGGCTTAACTTTGGGCAAGACCATTATCCATACAGGTGCTCCAGTTCGGCCTCTTGTCTGTACCCAGGGTATTCTCCAAGGCTCTCTGTCATAGTGGCACACCTGCAAACAAAGGCATTATCTACCTGTACCTAGACAACTACCTTGTTGAGGATGCCATATATGCCCAGGGAAGCACCTACTCTGGCTGCCAGGGGCCACGGACAGCAGCTGCACTGGCCACTGGGGGACTGCTGCTCAGGTGGTCCCTGGGGCAAGTCTCACCGGCCATTGCTCTGGTGGTCCCTGGGGCTAGCTGCATGGGGCTGCTCCAGCAGCGCCTGGGAGTGGCTGTCCCTAGGGTCAGCTGGCCTCAGAACCAACTACTTGGATGGCCTTGGGGTCAGCTACACTGGTCCCAACAGAAGTCACAGAGATCATGGAAAGTTACGGAATCTGTGACTTCGGTGCCAAACACAGAGCCCTATTCATGACATATTCACCCTTTGGAGAACCCTGACTATAGAGCTTTTAGCTACATATTGGAACAAGAAATGTCCTCATTATTGCTCTAGAGCAGTCCTGGGAAAACAGTCTCTGGGAGATGCGCTCATCCTCCCATGGGACAGGAACCTTTTATACGCCTTTTCTCCCATTTCATCTACTGTCCAAGATATGATGAGACAAAGCAAGAATTTATACTGATTGCCCCCTCCTGTCCATGGCAAGTTTGGTTTCCTTACCTGGCACAGATGGTACTGTGTTCTCCAGATCCTCTTCAACCTATTCCTCACCTGCTCTCTCAACATGACAGACAGCTCCTTCACTCCAACATGTGGATCCTCCGCTTCCAGGTGTGGCTCCTTTTTGGTTCCAGGATCTAGAGGTAGAATGCTCTGATGAAGTAAAAGACATGTTATTACACAGCTGAAAATTGACCACTCTGCATATTTACCTGCAAAAAGGGAAGTGATTCCAAATTGGGTGGTGGTCTAGGCACATAGACCAAACATCTATCTTCCTCCATCTCATCAAAACTCTGTTCCTTTTTAAGGTACATCTTGCAACTATAACGGCATTTCACTGTCAAGTAGACAGATACTCTGTTCGCTCACCCACTGACGCGTAGATTACTTAAGGGTGCTGGAAATCTCTTCCCACACGAGACACCCGCTCCAACCTGGGATCTTAATTTAGTTCTCTGAGCCTTGACTAGACCTCCTTTTGAGCTCATGGTGACTTGCTCTCTCTCATAGCCTCTCAGCTACTCAATGCTCAGTTGGACAGTTGTGTACTAATAATAATTTTAAAGAAAAATTGTTTTTGACTAAGCTGCACAAAACGCATATCAGCGCTCCCGCCACTTAAAGTAATACATATACACCTCTACCCCGATATAACGCGACCTGACATAACACGAATTTGAATACAACGTGGTAAAGCACTGCCCCGGCGGGGGCAGGGCTATGTACTGCGGCAGATCAAAGCAAGTTCGATATAACGTGGTTTCACCTATAATGCAAGATTTTTGGCTCCCGAGGACAAGATTATATCGGGGTAGAGGTGTAAGTAGATAATTGAATACATTTACAGAAAGTTTTCATTGTGGAAAATGTTTTGTATGACTCTTGTTACTCATTAATAGGTTTTTCTTGAGGTGCTAACAATATATGTCAAATCTTTGAATGAGACACACACAAAATATTGTAAAAGGAAGATTCTTCCAAAGTTGTCATGAAATGTACACCTATAAGCTATTGAATTACACTATCCACATTAAATACACTCAACATACACCAGTTACCTCAGTTATTGTTTCCAAGTAAGTCTGAATGAATTCTTGTTGTTTTTTTGTCATGTAGAAAATAAATTGATTGGTCAGGGTCATATATACTTGGTCCCATTTCATTTGGTAGCAGCAGGGATAAAATCTTTAAGTCTTCTATCTCAAATCATTCTGTGGGAAATTATTTTGTCATATCTTGAAAAACTAGTGCATAGGACTCATGAAGTAGAACATCATGGCATTGCTGATAATATCCATTTTCAGTCAGTGAAAAACAGATCACTAAAAACATGCTTATCAGTCTTTGAACAGAAGAGTTTGTAGTAACTGATGTTTTTGCCCAATTGAAATATACAGTTGGTTTATGTGGCTAGTCACAGAATTAAGCTTGTGAAGTTATTTGGTCTGTTCTCTGGGAGATATGGGTTCAGCTTAAACATAGTTTGCCAATGCAGAAGCAACTTGGTTCATCATGATTGTTTGACTCACGTTATGAAAGACATGGAACAGGCAGAGAAGAGAATTGAAATTCATTCCCAGCACTTCGTGAGGAGATCTCACAGAGGACTTTCAAGTTTCAGTGACCTTAGTCCCTCATTTCTTTGACTGCAGCTAAACATTTGAGAGCTGTTTTGAATACTTACGGAATATTAAATCAATAGCTGTATTAGGAATTAGTTGGACTGCCTGACTTAAATTATGCAATGATTTTGTAGCCGTGTTGGTCCCAGGATAGTAGTCAAGGTGGGTGACGTAATATCTTTTATTGAACCGTCTTCTGTTAGTGAGAGAGAGAAACTTTCAAGCTACACAGACCTATTCTTCAGGTCTGGGAAACAGTGTCTCACAGCTAAATATAAGATTGAACAGATAGTTTGGCAGAAGTAGTAAATTTCAATTAAACTATTTATGCCAAGCAGAAATCCTGTGGTGAAGTGACAATAGCTTACCTGCATGAGTGAGACTTTTAGTGCTACTGTAATACAAATAAGAGGACCAAATAAGAGTCCTGTTACACTTGAGGCTATAAAAATACAGACTATCTCTTCCCCGAAGAGGTCACTGTCTAAACTAAAGCAAGATACAATAAATTGGTGTGACAAAAATGGCCAACGGAGAATAAGGGTAACACTGAAAGGAAGGCATAATTGCATAGACAGAATCCATATACAATATATAGGTTTGAAGGGGTTTAAAAGTATAGACAGACAAGGAACATTAATGATGACAGTAGTCCTTGTTGTTTTGTTTCATTTACAGGTGCAGAATGAATTTATTCTAGCAACTGAGAGAGATTCATTTGTAGAGCAGGTACGAGAGATCATTGAGAAAGCTGATGAAATGCTCAGTGAGGATGTCAGTGTAGAGCCGGAAGGTGATCAGGGCTTGGAGAGTATGCAAACGAAAGATGACTGCTTCTTTCCAGGGTCCCAGGTAAGTGGGTGACTGGTTGCTTCAGCCAGATTCTCAAAACAAAGGTTGTAAACAATGTGGTGGCATAAGTAGAACTGGCCAGAAACTGGAATTCCTGTTCCACAGGAAATTTCAGAATTTCAGAAAATTGCTCCGAAATGGAACAATGAAATGATTTAGAAAAAAATCAGACCTCTTGTTTGGACATTTTCAAAGTGATTGCTCTGCTTCTCCAATTGTCCAGCATCCTGGCAGCCCACCAGGCAGGGGAAGGGGGTTGTGAGGGCTTCCAGGATTGCCTTGGAGCTGGGACAACTGCAACCTGTGGGAGTCCTGGCTCCAGGGTAGTCTGCCTGGCAGGAAAATAGGTATGTTTCCAAACTTTCCTGTCTTGGTAATTTAGATGTAATAGTGACATGTTCCCATGGAACAGAGTTTTGGGGGTGTGTGCGGGAGGGGCAAAGTGTGGCAGACTAAATTGATAAAGTACTCGAATTCACAGTGTTACTTACAGTAGCAGTACACTAAATACCATAGTTATGCCACTAAACTTGTGTTTAAGCTTTTTTGGAAGACTGAGGTGGTGCTTGAATTTAAATTTTATTTTATCTTTGCAGAAATTGGAGGGAGAGTTCAAACAGCCAGATCCTGTATCTTTCATGCCACAGAGAATTGGTAAGCTTTATAATACTTATTCAACAGTTTCCTAGTGCTAACTTTGATCCAGCTGAGGAGCGCTACCTTTATATGCTTGAGTGCACAATCTGGCAGGACATGCTGTAATGAGTGAGATGCAGCACATCGCTAAATACTTAACTTCTCTTTATTGTTTAGGTGTTCCTCCCAGCTCTTTCACCCAAGTTGTCCATTCTGCTGGAAGACGGTTTATTGTCAGTCCTGTCCCAGAGAGTCGGTTAAAAGAACAGCAGTTTTTCACATCTCCTATTCCTGCAGGAAAGGAACTTTCAGATATTGGTAAGTTACCCAAAGCTCTCTGAAGTTTTGATTGTTAATATTTATTTGATGCCAGCTACAAGTTGTTTAACCTGAGTGACCAGTTCTTGTAGTAGCTGTATCAGTTAGAGAGACCATAGGTGCCGACTTCATGGGTGCTCCAGCCCTGGAGCACCCCCGGGGAAAAATGAGTGGGTGCTCTGAACCCACTGGCAGCCAAGCTCCCCTCACTTCCTGCCCCACTTCCTCCTTTCCTGAGCGCGCCGCATCCCTGTTCCTCCGCCTACCTCCTAGCACTTCCTGCCCGGCCGCCACCAAACAGCTGTTTGGGAGCATTAGCACACTCTAGGAGGGAGAGGGAGGAGCGGGAACGTAGTGCACTCAGGGAAAGAGGCGGGGCTGGGGTGGGGACTTTGGGGAAGGGGTTGGAATGGGGGGGAAGGGGCAGGGCAGGTGTGGGGCTGGGGGTAGTGGTGGGGTGTTGAGCACCCACGGGATAAGAGGGGAAGTCGGTGCCTGTGTGAGGGAAAGATAAGTGATATATCTTTTCTTGGACCAAATTCCATTGGTGTGAGAGAAGCTTTTGACTTTACACAGAGCTCTTCTTCAGGTCTGGGAAACACACGCAATGTATCACAGCTAAATACAAGGTGGAGCAGATTGTTTAGCATAAGTAGTTAACACACATTTCAAGGGACCATTCAAGGTGAAGTGGCCTGTTAGCACGCCTCCAATCGTATGGGGAAAAGGCAGCTCCCTTCCCCTCCACCCTTTCCTTGTGCAGAGAAGGGCTACTAGGATGATCTGAGGAATAGAAAACCTGCCTTGTGAGGGGAGACTCAAAGAGCTTGGCTTGTTTAGCCTAACCAAAAGAAGGCTGAGAGGAGATAGGATTGTTCTCTCTAAATACATCAGAGGGATAAATACCAGGGAGGGAGCGGATTTATGTACGTTATGCGCTAATGTGGACTCAAGAACAGACTGATCTAAACTGGCCATCAGCCAGTTTAGGCTTGAAATTAGATGAAGGTTTCTAACCATCACAGGAATGAAGTCCTGGTACAGCCTTCCAAAGGGAGCAGTGCGGGCAAAAAACCGAACTGGCTTCAAGACTGAGCCTGAAAAATGTATGGAGGGATGATAGGATGAGACTGTGTCTACAAAAGCACGTAGCCAATCTGTGACTGCTAATAGCAAATGGGACACTAGATGTGGAGGGCTCTGAGTTACTACAGATAATTCTTTCCCAGGTATCTGGCTGGTGGGTCTTGCCCACATGCTCATAGTCTGATTGCCATATTTGAGATCAGGAAGGAATTTTCCCCCAGGTCAGATTGGCAGAGATTCTGGGGGTTTTTCACCTTCCCCAACAGCATGGGGCACGGGTCGCTTGCTGGTTTAAATTAGTGTAAATGGTGGATTCTCTGTAACTTAAGTTTTTAAATCCATGATTTGAGGACTTCAGTAACCCAGCTGGAGGTTAGAGGTCATTCATAGGAGTTGTTGGATGAGGTTCTGTGGCCTGCAATGTGCAGGTGGTCAGACGAGATGATCATGATGGGCCCTTCTGACCTTAAAGTCTGTGAATGGTCCCTTGAAATCAGACATGCCAAACCTGGGGTGGGGGGGGAAAGAAATAGGGCTTATTTTTGTCTTTATTGGCTTGAGTTGCTTGTTGGCTAGTTTTTGGCTTGTAGCTTGTTTTTTTTCTTTTTCTTTTAATCAGCTCCTGGCAAGTAGGGGCCTCAAGGGGAGAGATTCAGAGGTGCACAGTGAGCGCACCAGTCCCAGACTGCACGCCGCGGGGATCTAGTCACACACAGTGTTGGGGTTCTTGTTTTGGCCTTGTTTTGAAATGAGATTAACTTGATTTTTGGCTTATTGTGAAAATCAGGGTGCTTATTTATCACGTGAAAGTTTTCAGCTGTGCTTGAAATGTGTGTTAACTACTCATGCTAAACAATCTGTTCCACCTTGTATTTAGCTATGACACTGAGTACTTTTCGCAGACTTGAAAAGAGCTATGTGTAAACTCAAAAAGCTTGTCTCTCTTGAAAACAGAAGTTGGTCCAATAAAAGATATTACCTCACTCACCTTGACCAGCCCCTTACATTAGGGGGAAAAAAACCAAAAAAACCCAAAACACTGAAAATAAGGAACTGACTGCTGGTTAGAGCCAAAAATGCTTTTGGGCAGTATTATGCAAGACTTTTCTCCTCTAGATCTGTCTGTTAACTGATGCTACCCATTGCTGTTCCAATGCTAGGCTCCTATAGGATTCACAGCACATCTTAAATTATGATTTGCAATATATCCCCTGGCTCTGTAATCCTAGGTCTCTTTTGAATAGCCTGCGTAAATCATGCCATAATGCACTATACTGGAATGGTGTTAATCTAGCAATGGTAGGTAAACCATGATAAAGGTCTCCAAGTGTACTGACTGGATTTTTTTTTTCCAGTTGCTTCCTCTCCATCACATGGTCCTGGGATGAACCTGTCTCATTCTGCATCATCACTCAGCCTGCAGCAAGCTTTCTCTGAGATCAGGCATGCACAGATGACAGAAGGACCCAGTACAGCTCCTCCAGTTTTTAACCAAACTATACCACCATTTCCACCTGTACTTGCTAACGTGGCTGGGAGTTTACCATCTACATCAGTGGCTCCTCTCCCAGCATCTCCCCCCTCCACCACTAGTATTTCTCTTCCAGTTGCTCAGTCTGTTCCCCTGCCTACAGAAAAGGTGCCAGCTGGAGTTGCACCAACCACAGATGTTTCAGGCTCCAGCTCTCCCACAACATCACAGTCTGGGCACCAATTAATTGGTGGAGTGACTTCGAGTATGAGTGCACCTGCTTCTTTTTCATTAACTGTTGCCTCGCAGACTGCTCAACCACTGACTGAAGAAGTTGTCCCTAATATCAGCGCACCTGCTTCTTCAACATTGCCACCAGCACAACAGATTCCTGTCATGGCTGGCCCCAGTGTTAGTGCACCAAGTGCTGTACCCCCACCTGTGACATCTCCGCCTACTGAACAGATTTCAAGTAGTATGGAGTCTGTGGCAGCTCCGCAAACATCTGTAGCCCCAATTTTGGCTCATAATGTGACTTCAGAAACTCCTCAGCTCAGCAGCAGTAGCTCCATCCCCAGTCTGGCAGAAACAGTTGTAAGTGTGCTACACTCAAAGCCTGAGAATGGACAGTCAGTAGATAAACCGCAGCTGTGCAGTGCAGCTGGCTTGTCCCTTCCTGTCTCTGCACCATTGTCCTCTGCAGTGGCATCAAGTATATCTAGTTCAGTCCCTCAGCCTTCTGTGGTGCATCCTTTACTCATTCCATCAGCAGTTGCATCAACACCTGTCCTACCCCAGGCAGCACCTGCAATCTCTACCCCCATATTACCCCAAGTTCCTTTATCTGGCATCCTACCACTGACGCAGCCAGTTGCTAACTTGCCTGCAGTACAGCAGACCTTGATACACAGTCAACCTCAACTTGCTCCGCTGCCCAATCAACCTCATACTCAATGTCTGGAGGCTGATGTTGACACTCAACCCAAAGCTCCTGGCATAGATGACATAAAGACCTTGGAAGAAAAGCTACGATCTCTATTCAGTGAACATGGCAATGTTGGAGCAACACATCCACCAGTATCTCTGGAGACATCACTGGTAATGGAGACTACAGTCATGCCTGGCATACCAACTACTGCTGTTGCCCCAACTAAACCTATAACCGCCACTACCAGCTCTAGTATACCACCAGTTAGTTTGCCCCTTGGACCAGCTGGCTTACCAGTGATGACACCAGTTGCCACACCTGGTCAAGTGGGCATTCCTGTCACCTATGTTCCAGCATCAGGCAGCATTGCAACAACAGCAGTGAAACCAGTGACCCCTCCCTCAAAGCCACCTCTTAGCAGGGTACCGGTAAGGAATCCAGCACTCTTGTGAATGGTATTAAGTATACGAGAGAATAACCTTTTGGAAAGGACTCTTGTTCTGAAACAAGGCTGAAACAGAATGTTATCCAAACTGATTTGTACACTCTATTAGTCTATTCTCTATTTTTAGTGCAGGTACAGTGTTGGCATGCTTTCCCTCTTAAGCCAAGTACAAGCAGCTGGACTCAAGTTCCTCCTGATTTGATTAGCTCCTATAGCAATCTTAACTTAAGGTTTCCAGCCCTCCTTATTTCCATCTGAATGTCTCAAGAGCTCCTAAGATCTTCAGGTTTCCATGACCCCAGTGGATCCCGCAGCCCTGCCATCTTCTGTCATCTGCCTCTACTTACTTTCCTCCTCACCCAGGTTACATATTCCTGCTCCCTGTCTCAGATTTGATAAATGTACAGGTGCTATTGAGGACAGGAATCCATACTGGGCCCATGGTTTCTGCTGACTTGTCAAGGTCCATAGATCTGTTAGTCTTCAACAAGACCTCAAGAAGGTGACTCAGAGACTAGCTGTATTTCTACACTTCCAGCTATAGATATAATTTCCAACTCAAGGAGAGGTATATATGCTATCTCTGATCAAGCTGGCACACTGAAATAATGTAGCCGTGGAGGAGAGGTGGGGGAGTAGGATGAAGTGGGGGCTAGCCACCCCAAGTATGTGGCCATTCACCCCACTATCACCACCTCTTGTGCCGCTGTGCGTACATTCTGTGTTTATTGCACTAGCTTGATCAGAGCTAGCACAAGTATGTTTCCTTGAGCTAGAACTCGCACCCCCAGCTCAAAGTGTAGATGTGCTCTGAGGACAAAAATTGAAGGTACAGAGGTAGAAGATTGTAGTGGGGCTGATGTGCAAAGGCTGGGGAGACCGATCATGCAGGGCTCCTAAGTACCACAAACTTCCCTGCTTCTTTCTGGGTTCCAGTATTCTTCAGAGGTGAGGAATTTCACAGGGTGTCCTGTTCCCTGTCTCCTGTGTAGGGCACAAATATATTAAACTTAGGTCTTAAAACATCCCAAAGCAAAAATGTCAGTATGCTGGACTGAAAGTATGCGTTTTATTTTTTTAGGTTTTTAGCAATTATATTACAGAATCACTCAGAAGCAGCAGTTGGGCCCAGGGTCTCATTGTGCTATTTTATGTTGAAATGCACAGAGAATTGCCTGCCTTGATGTAATGATAAAAAGCTTTACGAGAAAGTTGTAGAGGTACTTATTTGGTGGGTGAAGAACACTTAAAGCATAGGAAATTCAGATTAAACTAAAAAGGGAGCGAAGCATCTTACGCCAAAAAAAAAAGGTAACACAAAAGAAGGATGGGAACTCTTGGAATGTTATAACTGCATAGATATAACTTCAAATGGTTAAATTTAAATCCAAACAACTGAGTTCCTTGGATTTTTAATGTTGGTTTTGGAAAATTACATCTTTGTAAGGTTCTTTTCTCTTAAATTACTGATATGTACTTTAAAGCTCAACTTCAGCTTTAGAAGACTGACTGGGAGTAATTCATACAGTTAAGTAATATGATGATGGAGTTTGGGGAGAGCACCTGGGAGTGTTCTGCCTTCAAATGGTTAATGTAGCTCAAAGAGTTGGTGCTGTGAAACAGTACATGAATGCTATTCCAGTGGCTTAAGTGTATCAATTTCAAGAGTAAATGTACCTTGAATTTTTTTGTGATTTTTGTATCAACTAGATCAGAGGTGGGCCAACTATGGCCCGCAGGCCATATCGAGCCCGTGGGACCTTCTTGCCCAGCCCCTGAGCTCCTGGCCTGGGAGGCTACCCCCCCCTCCGGCTACTCCCCTGCTGTTCCCCCTCCCCCTCAGCCTCAGCTCGCTCTGGTGCAGTGCTCTGAGTGGCGGAGCTTCTGGGGCAGCGCAGCTGCCGAGCCCAGTCTGATCTGGTGCTCTGTGCTGCTCGGTGGTGACGGTGTGGCTGGCTTCAGCCGGGTGGCATGGCTGTAGCATTGCCAGCCACTAGTGCTCCAGACAGCGTGGTAAAGGGGGAATGGAGGGTTGGATAGAGGGCAGCAGAGTTCGGGGTGGTCAGAGGGTGGGAAATGGGTTGAATGGAGACAGGAGTCCCCAGGGGGCAGTCAGGAAGGAGGGGGGTTAGGTGGGGTGGTGGTGGGTAGTTGAGGCACGTGTTCCGGGGGCAGTTGAGGCAGGTGTTCGAGAGGCAGTCGTGGACAGGGAGAAGGGATGTTTGGGTGGGGCAGAGGTCCCGTAAGAGCAGTTAGGAATGAGGGGGGGGTTGGCTGGGCGGGGGGCAGTCAGCAGCAGGGGTTCCCATGGCAGTCAGAGGAAGGGATGGGGCAAGGGTCCTGGGGGGGGCAGTCAGGAATGAGAGGAGGGGTTGGATAGGGCAGCTGGGGGTAGTCGGGCAGGAGTTCCAGGGGCAGTCGGGATAGGGAGTATGGGGGAGTGGATGAGGCAAGGGTCCTGGAGGGCTGACAGGGAACAGGGGGGGTTGGATGGAGTAGGAGTCCAGGGGCGGGGAGAGGGCGCAGATAGGGGGTGGGGACTGGGCCACGACCCCCTCCCCTAACCGGCCTTCCATACAATTTCCGAAACCTGATGTGGCCCTCAGGCCAAAAAGTTTGCCCGCCCCTGAACTAGATTCTGCCACAGCTAGTTCCCACTTGCTTAAAGATCGAAGAAGGCTTTATCCAACAAAGAACCGTCTATCACGGTTTGCTGCCATAAAATGCTACACCTAAATATCATTTGGTCAGGGGTGGCCAACCTGAGAAGGAGCCAGAATTTATCAATTTACGTTGCTAAAGAGCCACACTAATACATCAGCAGCCCTCCATCAGCTTCACCCCCTCCTGCTCCCAGTGCCTCTCGCCCTCTGGCAGCCTTGCTGATCAGCACCTCCTGCTCCCTCCCTGCACTTCCTGATCAGCTGTTTTGTGTGTGCAGGAGGCTCGGGGGGAGGGGGAGAAGTGAGGGCATGGCAGCTCAGGAGTGGGGGCAGGGCCTGTGGCAGAGCCAGAGGTTGAGCAGTGAGCATACCCTGGCACATTGGAAAGTTGGTGCTTATAGCTCCAGCACCGGAGTTGGTGCCTATGCAAGGAACTGCATATTAACTTCTGAAGAGCCACAGGTTGGTCACCCCTGCATTAGGTTATCGTGCCACTTACTATGGGTGTTTTCTGAAATCAAGGAGACATACCCACACTAGCTCTGATCAATCTAGTGTACTAGAAATAATAGAATGCAGGCAACGTGATGCAAGAGGTGAGGGAGATCTGGACATAATGGAGGGGAGGAGAGTTGGAAAAAATCCATACAGAGCCTCCTAGTTATTAGGTCCTCCCACTTTTGTAACAATTTGCAATGACTAACTGGAATGTGCTGTCTGACTTTGTTGTGAGGCTTGCATGCCTCGTTCTACCCTTTCCAGTTGCTCTAACACTTTCTACATAACCTGGTTGGATTTTTTTCCCCTTACCAAGATGCATGTTCTGGTCATCTGCTTGGGCAGTCAGTAGCTTCAGGTAGCTATTTATGATGGGTAAAAAATTGACCCAGGGAGGTTAAAAATAATATATTTCTCGGTGGATGGAGACTTGCTCAGATATCAAAAGCATCTCAGGTTCTTTATTATTGCTTAGAGCGATTTACTACAACCACATGAATATTGCCACTCTTAAGCAGCAGTGAAATCTCAGTATAGAGATGTCAGGGAAACTGGGTAGGGGCCACATCCTATTCTGGATTGCCTTGCTTAGTTGTCACAAAGCTTTCTATTGGAAAATTGTGATTGTTGCAGTGGTTCTCATGGATTTGCTGTAAAGGTGTCAAGATTCCTGGCTTTTTTAAAAATAAAAAAAAAAACCACTTGCCTCAGTCATAAACATAGATTGTTTCCCTGTGGCCATTCAAAGGAAAAATGCAAGAGAGATCCTAGCTGCAATGAATTCCCTCTTAACACTGTTCCTTGCCTCCATAGGAAGTCTCCACAGGGAAATTCTTAAAGGTTTCTACTAAGTGATGTGAGTTGTTATAACTTTCTGACTGCTTCTACTGTTCTTTGTTTGATGGACTTGCGTTTCCTGTTCATTATCCATAGGTGCTTCCGGTAGGTTTTGAACTTCCAGCTGGCACTCCATCCAGCGAACAGCTGCCACCCTTTCCAGGACCTTCACTAACTCAGGTGCTACATGACTTGGCAGATTCTGTCTTACTTCTCCTTTCTCTTTCAAAGAGCATGTTCCAATTAAACTTTCCATTGCATGGTCTTGGCTTCTTCACTTTCTCTGTTGACTGAGTAACCCCTTCTGTGTAGTAGTGACTAGAGTCACTTGTGCACTGGAAAGGCAGCAAACTTTCCCCTTGGGTTACTGGACCTTAATGTTTGAACTCTGGGTGCAATGACTCAAGCTTATGTTTTTACTTCTGTTTTGAGCTTGAGGGAGAGCTTCTTAAAAGCCCTTGTTTTACAGACAAGTGTGTTCAGTGTTGAACAGTAGCTGTGTTTCAGAGTCAGTTATGTGCCAAATATGTCTTTGTAACAGTATTTGCAATGCAACAATAATCACTTGGTCTTTGAGTGTTGGTGTTGCTAGCTACACCACTTGCAGAGCTCAAGGGGTGAGATTGAAGGTGGTGTATTCCATAATATGTAGCTATTTCAAATGTGCATTTCATAAACTACGTACAGAAACTTCTTTCAGCAAATCCCAGTGTTGGCAGAAAACACACTGGGAATGGCCAGCCCTGAGGAGGACAGCGAGCTAAAGCAAAACTCGTAAATTAACTTTCCCAGTGATGCTGAAATCCTCTTTCCAGTGGATACATGAATTAGGTGTATGTAAATGAAGAGTCATGAAACTTAACTTCAGAAGTATTACACAAACCTGTCCTCTGCTTAGAACACAGAATATCTGGTAGCAAAGTTCTAGCTCTGCAGGGAGCAATAAATATTGCAATACCCAACTAGCTATTGAAAACCCAAGACTGCTGGCTCTGAGAACTCAGTGAGTTTTTAATAGTCTCCTTTTCCTAGTCTATCAGGACAATTCTATAAATCTTCTAATGCTGATTGAAGATTATAGTTCAAGCAAACCTCTGGGACCTATCTTTGGCCACCTTCTGGTGTATAGATAGATGAGAACTTCCAGGGAGACTAGTGGATGTTTTGCCTTGTCTGTGAACTTTTGAGGCGGCTGTTTATTGCCTTAAAAACCAAGACAAACCTTTCTGACTGACAGCTGTTGCTTCCTTCTGTAAAATAGAAGAAAATTCATAGAAGGGGTTATGGAACTCAAGAGAACATAGGAAAAAAGCAGTCAAGACCTGCAATGAAATAAGAGATTTCTAGAAATATTAAATTGCTGTGCAATGAAGTAGTTTGGAGAAAATTTAAGCATATTATTAAAGAAGAAACATAGAATATATGATGAAAGAAAAGCTAAAAATAAAAGCAGTGAAGATGGAGACTTGTAAGCAGTCTGTATCCTGTTCTTAATGTGTTTTAGAAACAGCACATTTAGTGTCAGAAGGTTTATTTATGGAATAAACACAAACTGGACTTTTCTTCCAGTGTACTTTGTCTGTAAATGTAATCCCTATTTCTTAGATTTAGATTTATAAAAGAGGAAGTATTGTGTGTTAAAGCAGGCATCTGGCAATGACTGCTTTAAAACTGCAAAACAATTTCAGTTATAAACCTAATGTTTTTTACACACAACTTTCTGAAGTATTCACTTTTTTTGAAGTGAAATTTTCCGTTTGTGGTTTGTGCCAAAGATGACCTATTTTTTGGAATATTTTTAAGGAAAATCCCTTCAGCCAAATTTGAGTTATGGACTTGAAACAATACTGCCTTTTTAAAGCCATTGTTTTTTTTATATTTATATAAAATATATTAAAGTCAAGTTAGAAGTACTTTAAAAGTTGTAGCCATTTTGGCTATAATATGGAACTTTGTTATTGCCTTGTGGGCTATTGCCAGTGGCTGGATGAGCAGGGAATGAAAATTAAATGAGAATTCAGCTCTGCATATTCTCAGATGTCAGCTAAGACTTTTATTGGTGCCTGATGGAAGCTTTTCCTGTTGGCATCACAGTATGTTCTCCCTGCTCAGCCTGACATGCTCAAGGGCTGTAGGTCTCAGGCTTCTTCTGAGAAAAGTAACACGAAATGGGCCCTTCTAACTCATCTTGGTTCCCTTTCATGCCATGTGTTGGAGAGGAGCATATACCCAGCAAAGGGAATTTACTTTTGTGTGTGTCATGCTAGTTAAATCAATGTGATATAAATGCCAGTTCCTAAGTGAAACCATTTAAATGTGCATGTCAAGCATAAAGCCGTAATCTAAAAAAGAAAGTTTGCACTATATAGTATAAACTTAATATTAAATCCCTTGACACTGTGATGTCATCTTAGCTGTTGCACTATTTCTGAAAGCTGGGTTGACATACTGGAGGTTATATTTGTTCTTGCAAGATACCATTTGGGCAGGTTTTATGCTTCCAAATGCATGAAAAGTAGAATTACCCAAGTTCTAAAATGGTTTGGTTTCAAAGAGTAGAAGTAGTGTGGTGGAGTCTGAGCTGCTCCCTTACTAGCGGTCATGCTTTGCCCAGGGCTTTAACCATTATCTTTGTAACCGTCCAGTCAGTTCCTTCTTGATTGTGGTAAACAAAAGATCTCCCTTCATGGATTGTGGTTATTCAGACACGGTTCAGGCTCTTCAGCCCATCCAGTGACACATTGTTTTGGAATTCTCTTGTGTCCCTTCATGGCTTCATTATAGTCTACATTCCTTCCTTTTATTGTGATGTTTAAGTTGTATTTTCAGGAGTCAAGGCTTTTGGCTCCTCTAACCAGGGAGCACTGATAGTGTCAGAGACACCAGAAGATCCATGACCTGTTCTAGTCTTGTTTAGACATTTACATACTTTGTCTTGTACATGGGCGTGCAGCACTTTGATGTCATGCATACAATTTTTTAATGAAGACTTTTTTTGGGATTGGCTCCTTTTTGCTTTCTTAAAAAGTTTTCCCAAAGGACTATGGTTAAAGGTAATCATGACCTATTGCCCAGGCTGGGAGTGCACATATTCTTCTAATCTAACAGGATGATCAAGGACACCACTCTGGAAGCAGTCAAAATATCAATCTGTATCATCATTGGGATCAGTAGGGCTCATGATAAACTATCCAAAGTCACAGCTTGTCCCTAACAACCAAATGGAGCGTATAGGAGTCCTGCTAAATATAGTTCAACTCAAAGCCTTCCTGCCCCATGTCAGAAAGAATCCAGGACACCACCAATTCAGCAGAAAGGATAAGCAGTAGCCAGAACCTGACAACTTGGACCATGGTAACAATGCATTCATAATAGCCTGATAGAGAGAACTTGATACCAAAATACTAATGGAAGCAAGCAATACAGGGGACTTGTACTGCATTTTGCAGAAGAATGATGACTTTGGCTTGGGATAGGATTTGGCAGCCTCAATGGAGGCTGATAGGAAAGCTCTCTTGGTCTGTAATACAGCCTCAGAGTAGACTGAGGAATTCATTATATTTCAGCCTATCTGAATTAGCCTTTTTCTATTGGCCTCAAATTTCCACCCCTCTGTGTTTTCATCCAGTGTAGGGTGTTAGAAAACAAGGAGATCAGTGTGGGTGATGGGGAGGAAAGGTCCATTTGGGGTCCAGTGTCAGTGGTCCTGGCCAATGTAGAATGTACATCATCCCCAGTGCGCAGAGAGCTGAACGTAGTTTACCGGCTGAGGAATTTACATTAGAGGAGTGTGGCGAGCTTCATGGCTCACAGAGAAAGTGACAAATAATTATCTTGTCTCAGATCCCACTCAGTGTCAACCTGGGTTTGATTTACTGCAAAGGCGATGGAGCCTTCTGAACTGGTTTCATACTGGACATGGAATTGGTGTTGCAGTAGCATTTCAGTGGCCTTTAAGAGACAGTCCACTACATCAATGTGGGCAGCCGCAAACCGTGACACACACTGAGGACTACAAAATGACTCAACTTCCTGTAGATCTTCATGCCTTGAACATAGTTGATAAGAACATTGTGGCTTGGCTTGACTGGATTGCACACACCAAATAAGTAAACCTAGGCTGAAGATCAGGTTCCAGGTAAGAAGGCTGTGTGAGTTGGACCAGAGATGACCTGTGAAAGTCCTAGGAAGGCAAATGAAAAGATGTTTTGGGATTTCTGCATCTGCAGCCTTATCAGTGTGAGTCTTCTGATCGCCCAGGACAAGTCTGGAGTATTTCACCACCATTGCTGACAAGATGTCAATGAGGCAACTTTAAGAATCCTTTTATCTCTGATCTGTAAGCCTAAAATCTACATTGGCTTTGGCTCTTGTCTCTACTGTAAGATGACTGAAGTCAAATGAAGTTGTCTTACCTGAGACACTTCTGAGCCATTCAGTACTAAAGTTTCTTACAGAAGGTCATTTTCTTGTTGCAATGACTTCAGCTCAGAAGGGGAACAAGCTTCAGGTCCTAATAACTTATCCACCTTCTACCAGAGTTGACAAGAATAGTGATGCTGTAGACTTGCCAGAGATTCCTTTCCAAGGTGGTGTCAGAATTCCACCTTAATGAGCCTCTCATCCTGCCAACTTTTTCCCACTTACTATATGCCCATCTTGGTATGGCCCTTAAGTATACACTCAAAATTAAAAGGTCTTTTTTGTGACACTAATTCTGTGGATAATGCCATTACTCAAAAGATTAGTGTCTGTGACTGATGCGTTGCGTTTCTCATTGCTTATGAACTGGCTGGCTTATTTAGTTAAAGACAGGGGAGTCTCTGATGTCTGCCTCAGGAATGTTTCTCACTCAGATATGTGCAAGGCAGCTACGTGGTCCTCCATATGTTTACAAAAATCTATTACTTAGAACCTAGTCTCTGTGGAGAGAGATTCTTGATTGTCTTGCATAATCTGTTTCTGAACTAGAGTCCAAACTTTCTTGCCTTTTGAATTTTTTTTATTTGGGATGTCCTCTTTAGAAGTCTGTCTTAAGACACCACCTCAGGCTATTGAAATGTTAAACCTACTATTTCTGGAGGTACCTCTTTATTTTTTTAAGCAGCACTCTGTTCATCTACATAGTTGGCTTTGGCATAGCTCTTGTCTCAATTTGCAATGTAACTGTTACTCTTCTGTTTAGGGATAACCCTTGAGCTACTTTCACTCCTGCCCAGATGGTATCTTTAGAAGAAGGCAAATTAATTAACCTGTAACCTGGTTTGGTGAGCTGTGTAGCACATACTACCTGTGAGGAACGTTTGGGATGGCCTATGCCATGAACCACTGCCCTTGGAAACAAACATGAGAGCTCGGAGGCTCTTAAACATTCAGTCCATTCTTAAGAATGAGAATCCAAACACACTATCTTCAGAAAAACAGAGCTACTACTTAAATTTTCCTTCCTATTTTTGGGTTTAAACGTGTAGCTTAATTGACTATCTGTATATGATGCAGGAAGCAGAGGTAATGGAGATATTGAAACTCTATTTTTTGCTATACGATTTTGCAACCTTAATATTAAATCGCTTTTTATGTTAAATCTTGCCATGTGCATAGCTGGTGCCAAGGGGCAGCTGCTTATTTTTTCCTTGTTGCTTCAGTCCCAGCAGCCTCTAGAAGATCTGGATGCTCAGTTGAGAAGAACCCTCAGTCCGGAGACTGTCCCAGCGACCTCTGCTCCTGCCTGTGTAAGTTTGCAGTGTTGGTGTTTAAAGCCTCTAGTTAATAGTGCTTCCTTAAGTTTTTATGCTCTTGGATAGTTGCCTTCAGAAGCAGTGTGTCAAACTCTCCCTGGTCTTTGATGCCTCAAAAGATAGTGTGTGCTGTGCAGGGAAACATACTTGTATGACTTACAAACTAGTAAGTCTGGTAGGCTTTTTAATAGACTTTCTGGCCTGTTGCTAGAGGTACCTTGCTAAAACAAACAAACATTCATTAAGAAACTGAGAGCCTTTCTGAGGATAGAGCAATATAGGAGATCAGAATAAAGAATCACATGTGACTGTCTTCTGAGTCTAAAAGAAATGATTCTGATGTACTTGAGGCAAAAGGTGCTGCTTGTGCTGAATTTTGTATTCCTTATGGCTGGCTACTAAGTAATATTTGGTCCTTAAGGAGCCATGCAGTAAGGGGTGATTGCAAATTTTAAGATGTAATATGAAAATAAAACTAGTCATTTGGAAAGGAGGTACTGTATTCAGATGAATGTAGGCTCCTACTACAGTAAATAAGAGCTTGTCTACGTGGAGGGCAGGGGGGACACCCGACAACTGGAATACCTAGCGCAAAGTAGGTATTCTGCACTAACTCCCTGTGTGGACACACTTATTCCACATCAAAGGGTTGTCTACATGGGTACACCCAGGAAAATTTAATCTGAATGTAAAGGTGTAAATTTAAAGTGAATTAGTTAAATTGCATTAAACCCCTGTGTGGACTCTCATTCAGAATGCATGTGGCCTTAATTTAAATAGCTGTTGCCCTTTAAACGTGGACCCTTAGCTATTTAATACCAACTTCCCCATGTAGATGGTACTAAAACTCCCTCAAGTTATCTGGAGGAGGAGGAGCTCTGCTGAACCATTGGAGATAAAATTTGAAAACACAAACATATATCTTTATAGTTATTGCAAGATTCACTGAGATTACTTGTTACCTTCGCCCATGGTCATTCCTTTATTCTTAAGCAAGATGGAAAAATATTGAATATTGCAGGATGCTTTAGGTAGGCTGTGAGAAGGATCAATGCAACAGCTAAAGGATTTTCTTTGTTTTTATAGCCTGTGCCAGCAATGGCTTCTACAGCGGTTACTGGAATGGCGTCTGCACCAGCACAGCCCCTGAAAGAAGGTATTTATGCTGACACTTGCCACCTCAGTCTTCTGAGGAATGTGAGTGGGCTTTCTGAACAAGAGGATTTGATGTTAAATGGCTGTCCTAAAACTGCAGGCTTTATTAGAGGAACTAGAAAGGCATTTGCTTTTGATGAAATGAACTAAAATTCTCTTACTGCAGGTTGAGAGGTGCAAGGAATATGCTAGCTTATTTGATTTTTAAAACTCTCCACAAATAAGCTAAATCAAGATTTACAAGGACTCTCCACTAAACCTACTGCTAAGGACCAATGTCAGGATTTGTGAAGTGATGCCGCCTCTCTCTCATACTATATAGTCAGCAAGAGTGAGCAGACTGTATTGCTAGTTTTGATCCTTCTGTGCCTTATCAACAGATCTTTAGGTATTTCCCTTCTTTCCACTGTGCAAAGAAGTGGAAATCTTCGTATGAGCAGTGTTGGGGAAAAAGATTTGCTTTCTGGTTTCTTTTAGAGAAGTTGAGGAGCAGACTGTGGACTTTCCAGTCCTAAATTTATATCCAGCTGCTAAACAATTAATGATGGACAGTCCTGTAAAGGTTCCAGAATGCTTCAGGTATAAAGCGCAAACATTTCAGCAAAAGGGGGAAAAAAACAACAGTGTAGCTAGCTAGCTCACTTGCTGGCTCACACTGGTTTGATAATGTATTCACTTGTAGACGAAAAGGTTTTGTGGGGGCCAAACATGTTCTCCTGCCAGTTTAGTTCAATGTACTTCACTTGCCTTTTTACAAGAGAAGAGTGCTCCTGTACTGTAAAGAGTATTTCAAAACCAGTTAAAAGAGCTAACAATGTTCTGTGAGATTTCCCTTGTGCAGCCAGTGTTTTATGGCAGACATTCAAGATTTATTACAGTAATAAAATAGTCACATGTAGGGCTGCCTGCAATAGATTCCCCTGGAAAACTGCTTTCCTACCTGAGAATACGTTCTCCATCTTGCTGAAGTTTAGTAGAATCATTTTAGTTGGAACACCATGTTGGACCATCTGCTGAATAAGGATGACAAAGCAATTTTAAAAATTTTGAATGCCAGATTCACAGTTGCACAACTGGTGTGATGGGCAGTGGTTGTATGCCCCCAATACTGGAACCAGGCTAGCCTTTGTTACAACTTACGACGCTCTCAGGGTGACCTAGTTGCATCCCAGCTGCACGTATTGCTGGAGTGCAGAGGTGCTCAGTGCATGTCCTCCTTCCTCAGCCACAGCCCCCTACATCACAGGCTTTGAGAGTAGTTGTGTAGAGCCATTATGGGCACCCAATAATTTCTTTCATTAGAGAGCTAGGTAGCTAGTTCACTAGTCCAACAGTGCAGTGCAGCTGGAGTGTGGGGGAGGGGAGTCCAAGAATCTGGCCCTGAAGATCTAAAATGAGAATATTATACTGACTAAAAATGATTCTCGGCATTTGATTTGTCTTTTAATCTCCTTTGTTCATTTCTGTATTAATATACTGGTTTAATGCTTGGGTAATCAACATTTGTCAGTGGATAAAAATGCCTAAAGGAGTTGGCCTTAACTGAATTTGCCACTATTGTCCCATTTAAACAGAAGTCTGTATCATTCACTAGTATGCTACATTACTTCATGAGTGACATGCCAGTTAATTATACCTCCAGATTACATGTATTGTATTTAAGTGCCATAATATGTTGGGAGGGATAACTATAGTGAAAACCAATTTTGTCTTTAAATTGTGGTATGGCATGGGGTACTATATAATATTTCCTGTGGGTGCTGTGCTTCAGGTGCACATGTGCGCCTCGTGCCTTTGATAGGAGCCTTTTGGTAGCAGTGCCAGTTAGGTCTACACATGCGCCCCAACTATCTTCATGCCCTGTACTGAAGGTATGTAGGGCAGTATCAGATGAAGCACCCTCAGTTCCTTCTCAACTGCCTCAGCATGAAACAGCATCTTCTGCTGCCTGCTTCATAATTAGCTGCCTCTTAGGGAATAGAATAGCTTCTAGATTTTACATGTTATTTAGGTCTTAGTTACCCCCTGTTAATGTTGTAGTTTTTGTTGAGACTTCTTCAAGAGACTCCTTTGTGGTGGTGGGGGGGGGGGAGAAGGGGACTTGAGCCTGCTTTCCTTTGACAGAACTAATTTTCTGGTTATGCCTTGCCTATGTTACCTAGATTTAAAGGTTGCCTTGCTTGCTGGGAGTCCATCCCAGTTAGTGATGGTCACTCTCACTGTGTCTGCTGCTTATGAGACACCAACATCCCACCGAAGTAAAATTTTGTTTGAGGTTTGAGTAAGTCTAGATGAGCCAGGGAGATTAATCTTAGGCTTCTCATGATGGAGTGCTCCCTTCAACCTGCCTCAGACTCAGAAACCCCGTGGTAGAGTGATCTTCCAGTGAGCACAGCGCCCCATTAACCTTTGCCACCACCTCATCCACTAGATCTTTGCGAGTGAGAACCACAAAGGATAGTACCAAAATTTCCAGAAGGAATGAGCTCCAGATTGTTTTGAACAGAAGCTTTGGACAAAAAGCCTAGGTCACCACACCAGACCTGCTGTTTCAGTGACTTCATGTCCCAGAAAACATACTACTGAGGTTCGAAGGTCTCCTCTTATCAAGACCTCATCTAAATCTGCAGGAACCTTAAAGTCCCAGCATTCCTCAGTACCAGCATGGTTGTGGTGCTAACGATCCAAAAGACTGTCAGAGAGGTCAGTACTGAACATGGGTCCTGTTTCTAAGTTGCCTGCAGTACTCCAAGTTAATGTCTCAAGCTGATCGACCGGCATCAGCGAAGCCAAGGTCATCCTCGATACCACCACCACCACTCTGTGGAGTCTTGCCAGGTTTCTGCATAGATTCACTCACCCAGTACTGCAGGAATTGATATTCTGCTGTGGCTTGTGTGTCTCAGATGAACAAGAGTCGCCTGTCAGTACTGGAGGCCTCCTGTGTCACTAGTACTGCCTGGCTCCCAGGACCCACTAAAAATGACAGGCAACCTCCCTCAAGGTCATACCTGTCTGCTCCTTCCTTGGACTGCGAGGAACTATATTCTTCAGATGCTCAAATTTCTGTCAGAGGCTTGATCGATTAGCAGCCAAGAGCTGCCTCTTCTGATGGTTTTTTTTCTGAGAGAAAAGCTCCAAGGCTCAGACAAACTCCTCATTCCTCTTGTATGATCAATCCTGGGTGCCCCCTTCTTTTCCTTATGGCTTCCTTCAGTGGGCTGCCTATAGACAACAGTTCTCTAGAGCACCCAGTTACACCCGTGGGAATGTATCAGACAACCACCACCTACTTTTTCTTGTCCCTCCAAATCAATCTCTACCCTAGGAGGAATCTTTCAAAGAACAGGAGAGAAGAAGCTGATCAGGAAGCTACTTACTAGACTAACATTTTTCTCCTCACCTGATGAGGTAGTGATGCTCTCCCCTCCCCCGTATGCTGATGATTAAGCAATTCCAAGAGGTCAGAAGAGAATTGCTGACTCCCTTTAAAGGGATTTGGAGGGGGTTCATGAGACCAGCACGAACTCTTGGACATCCTCCATTCTGCCACTTCTGTTTGGGAAGCCTTACCTATAAACAAGGCCTTGCTTGAACCTGCCAAAACAATTTAGCAATCCCCAGTTGCCATTTCTCCAACTTATAAGAGGACAGATAAAAAATATGTTCCTGCTCAAGGCACTGAGTTTTTTTCATGCACGCAGCCACAACCTAGTTCCTTGGTGGTGGATTTTGTGAACAAAGATGCTACACATAAGGACCACAAATGCCTAGACCTCTTTGGTCAAAAAAGTTACTGTTCAGCTTTGTTGCAATTTAGAATCTCCAATTATCAAGCTCTGATAGATTGCAAAATATAACCACACCAACTATGGAAAAATTAATGTTTATTGAGCAATTTCAGGTGATCATCACAGATCATTTGTTAGCCAGAACTTGGGTACAGGTCTCCCTAGACATTGCCCAAATGACAATCAGATCTGTTTCTACAGTGATTGTCATGCATCCTGCCTGCTGGATGTGATTCTCAGGAATCCAGAGGGAAGTTGTAGAGACCTTCCTTTTGATGGGCTCAAGCTCTTCAGTGAGTGCACCATTGAATCCTAGAGAGAATGCAAGTATTCAAGGGCTTCCTCAGCAACTACACACCTGCAAATAAAAGGAGATTCAGTAGTCATAGATGGTGCAGAGATCCTGCCCAGCCTAGTTCCCTGCTTATCACAGGCCTTGGGAACTGCCTAAGAGGAGACTTGGGTTCCCAGAGACAGAAGTGTGCCACCACAACTACCAAACTCATTTTTCTTTGTCACCTAAGAGTTAATTTTGATTTGGTCGAGGGTCAAGAACTGTCCTCCCTTCAGGATGTGAGGCTGTATTATTCTGCCTCCTCCCTCCCACTGTTGGGGATTCTCTCTCCCATTTCTGATTGCATGGGAGCAGGTTACTTCTGACAGATGGGTTTTGCATTTCATTTTCACTCTCCCCATCCCTTCTCAGGGTCCCATCTCATGAACATCTGCTGAGATAGTCCTATCCCTTCTCCACATGGGCAGATAACTGGTTCTACATCTCTTAACATAGAGGGGAGGAGTATTCCAAATACTTTCTGGTTCCCAAAAAGAAAGGTGAATGGAGACCCATCTTAGATCTCAGATTGTTAATCACTTCCCGAAAAACACAAGTTGAGGATGATGACACGTGCAGCAATAAAACTATCTCTAGAGCTGGAAGATGAGTTCTCAGCTGTTGACTTACAGGATGTGTGTTTTGATATCATGATGCATCCTTTTCACAATAAGTTTTTGCTCTGTGTGGTTGGCTGGGGGGATTTTCAATACTGAGTGCTCCCTTTTGGACTTTACTGCCCCCAAAGGATTTATGAAGGTTCTGGCAATGGTAGGTGTTCAATTGCAATGATAAGCAGTTGGCTCCTCAAGGGCCGCTTTCACAACAAAGTTTTTTGCAGTGAGGAAGGCTATTTCGCTATTCGACAAGCTTAGACTTCAGCTTAACAAGGAGAAGTCTATTTTGATACCTCTTTAGTGAATAGAGTTTATACAAGCCACATTAGATGCCAAAGCATCCAGAGTTTACCTACTGATGGACAGGCCTATGGCATTCACGAATCTGATCTTGCAGGTCCAAATGAGACCGCAAACAATAGCCAGAACTTGTCTGCAGCTCCTAGGTCATTTGGCAGTCTGCACCTTTGTCATGCCATGGTTGCAACTACACTACTTCCAGGAGTGGCTGAGAACTGTTTACACCCCCGACAAAGTCTGAACAAACTAGTGTCATTTTCTTCATCAGGTTGTAGATTTGTTTAATTGGAGGAAAGACCCAGGCAAGATCTGTGCTGGAGTTCCTTTTACTCTGCCTCCCTGCACCGCAGCATCAGATGCATCTCTAGTAGGATCCAAGAGCTCTTCTTCAAATGCATAGCACTCAAGGCACATGGACTGCCCTGGAATCCATCTGAATATCAACCTTTTGGAATGAAGATGGGTCTGTTGTGTGTGCAAACACTTCCTTCTCATGATGAAGGACCAGTCCATGAAGCTCATGACAGAGCCAGCATATACTATATAAGTTTGCCAAGAAAGAGAAAGATCTCCCTTTCTTTGTATAAAGATGCATTTAAAACTATAGAACTAGTGCATAGCCAATCAGACTTGTCTCTGCCTCATACTTAGTAGGCATTCAGAACATCATAGCAGACTGCTTGAGTAGATGCTTCTGCCAGGATCAGGTGTGGGAAACCAACAATCTGATTCTCAAGTGTATATTGCGTACTTGGGGTTTTCTGGAAATAGATCCCTTTGCCACTGTCAAACAAAGTGCCAGAAATTCTGCTGCAGGTTGGGGTGGGCTAAGACCTCAATCTCAGGTAGTTGCCTTCCTCTTTTCCTTGTTGATGAACCTCTTATACACCTATTCACCACTGCCACTGCTCATCAGAGTCCTAAACAGAATTAAGCAGGACATAGCTGAAGTCATACTAATTGCACTGACTTGGCCAAGGCAAATTTGGCTTCCCTACCTGATTTGCCTCACATCTTGCCCAGGACTTGAGCTACTGTGACTATTCCTGAGCTGCTAACTCAAGATTCTGGGCGTGTTCTTCACCGCAGTTTGAACACACTGCAGCTCAGTGCTTGGTTTCTAGATATTTCTCTGGGTTAGAAGTTTGAGACAGGTAGAGAAGGTTTTGTTGAGTAGCAGAAAAACATAAGCTACAAAAACTTACCTAGAGAGAAGTTCCATTATTGGTGAATTTTGTCCCTTGTTGATTCTTCCCTTTTGGTTGTGTTTCCTGTGGAGTTTAAAGAATTCAGGCCTCTCTGAGTTCTGTTAAAATTGATTTAGCAGCTATCACAGCTTTCCATTCTCCTGTTGAAGAGGTTTTTTTTGGTGTTTGCTCACTCCACATCTTCCAGATTGATCAAAGGGTTAGCTAACCTTTTTCCATATGTCAGAGAACCCACTCTTGCATGGGACTGAAACTTGGTCCTCAGCTTTTTCATGAAGCCTCCCTTTAAGCCATTAGCTGAGTGTTCCCTTTTATGCTTGTCTGTGAAAGCTGTGTTTTTAGTGGCTATATCTGCTTAGAGAATTGGCCCATCTCCCTCTACACAGTTTTCCATGAAAAAGTATCTCTGGCCACATAGCTGACTTCTACCCAAGGTAACCGTGGACTCTGATATTGATCAGGTCATTTACCTACCAGTTTTTTACCCTAATCTTCATCTGACAAAGGAGGCGGCAGCCCTTATGCTTTAGACATTAGGAGAGAATTGAATTTTTAGTTGGAAAGGACAAAATCCTTTAGGGCCTCTCCCAGGCTCTTGCACAGTTGGAATTAAAGGGGCCCCTCTTTCTACCCAAAGACTCTCTAAGTGGATTTCTGGTTGTATCCCCTCCTTCTGTGAGGCTGCTAATGTTGTCTCCTTCTAGGGTTATAGCCTATTCCACTAGATTTCAGTCTGCCTCATCACTCTGCTGAGAGGTTCTTATTGGAAAAAATATGCAAAGTTGCCACATGGTCTTTGGTCCATACCATCTCAAAACATTATGCCTTAGTACACACCTCATAGGGGAGACACTACCTTTGGGTCAGCAGTTCTGCAAAAAGTCTTAGATCAGGCTCTAAAGTATCCACCTTCTTTAGGGAACAGTGCTTGGGAGTTAAGTGAAGGTACTCCTGGAGGAATTCTGTGAACAGAATTTCACGCACGCACACCCACCCCTCCCGGCCGAGACTGGCTCCCCACATCACGCTGTGCGGGCAGGCTGCAGTTCCTGGGTTTGACAGCTCTGCTTGGTCACATGGTGCAGGCAGGCCCGCCCCCTCCCTCCGTGGTAGCTGCTAGAGCCTGCAAGCTGCACCTTACAGGGACAGGCAGGAGCAACAGCTGGGAGCTGCAGGGAGGGGCCACTGCTTTCTGGGAGAGGAGACTGAGGATTGGGTGGGAGCTTGCAGGGGAGAAGTGTGACTGGAGCTGTTCCAGGGGCGGCTGAACGGTTGAATTGTGCGTGTCCCCTTTCCTTTTCCCCACCCCTCCCCCGAATCAGCAAGTACAAGTCATCTCTGCCCTGCAGGACAGTAATGAAGCTGTGTGGAGCGGAAGCTGTGGCTGGGCTCTAGAGGCAGTGTGCGCAGGTCTGGACCGGGGGCCCAGTGCAGCCCACTCCAGCAGCGTCAAATATCTTCTCCAAGTACACACCCTACCCCTCCAGCTCCCCCCAAATACCCTCTACAGCTCCCCCTCACTCCAGCAGTGTCCTCTATTTGGGAACTTGAAACATGGTAACCCTGAGGAATTAAGGTGGTGAAAATGAGAATTGACTAAAAGACCAGAGGCAGAGTTTTTTTCCCCCCCAGGATGTGCCCTGCTGGCACATGTAACACACCCAGACTGAGGGGCCTGATAAAAGCATAACAGAGAAATAAGAACTGGGTTGTTGTACGGGTTTCTTTAACTCTCTTCTCATGGGAGAATCTTTTTTTGTTGCCTGTATTGTTACAGACATACTTGATGACAGGTATTTTGAAATAGATTACCAGAATAATTGAAACTGGTGTGATTATATTGTGGTGTTTTGACACAGAAAATATACAGAATTTTGCAGAATTGTTGATTTTTTTTTAATGCAGAATTAATTCCCCCCTTCCCCCCCGGAGTATGAAGTGGAGTACCCAAGGGTTATTGGAATTTGAATAACTTTCTAACACTGGGTATGGATAAAGAAAAGTTGCTGTAAAAGTCCAGATAATTCCATCTCCTCCCCTTTGTCCCCAAATACAAAATCACTTGTGTTAATTTTGTCCTTATTTTGTAACAGAGGACATTCTTCCTTCTCTACACTTTTTTCAAAGAAGTGAAGTTAATGAATTGACTTCTCAGTAAATTACGTAGTCTGTGGTGCACTTGGTGCCAAGCTGTTATCTTCCATTAGTTTGAAGGCATTTAGCATTTGGACTGGGTAAGGCAAAACCCTGGAGTGATTCAAAATAGAACACAGCAGATGACCCTAAGAGGCGGAATTGGAAAAGAAAGATTTAGATCAGTCCAGTGGAGTGCTCTGCTATGTAACTGGTCAATCCAGTATGAGATTGGTCCTCAGACGTTTCAGACTAATACTTTATTGGATCTAAAAATACATAAATCGAGCAGGCTGTTTTATTGTAGCTCAGTTTAGTTGAATTATTGCTTGTGATCGCTCTTCATTCCTGCACTTAGAAGTCAGATAGGAGGTTAAAGAAAGGGTGGTGAGTTCAAGTAATGATGGCATTATAGAAAGCAGACTGGGTGCAGCAGAGGGAGAAAGTGTTTGTCTCAAGTGGGAGAAAAAGATAAATGCAAAAAACTTCTCTAAGTTCTCTTCCCTTCCACCCTCTTTTTTCTCAATTTCAGCATCACAGGATGCAGAGAGCAGTGCAACAACTACCACTGCAGGAGCTGGAGTTTTTAAGATGGGACGATTTCAGGTAGGAAAATGTTACTTTGTAGATTTACTCTGTGGCCAGGGCATTGATCAAGGAATCTCACTTTTTGTTATGGCAACGCAGTAGGGCCCAGATTTTTCAAGGTATTTAGGCATTGCTCCACTCAGCATTGCAATGCCCACCTGATTTTTGGACCCTAAATATCCTTTTCAGAAGTGGTTTAGGCACATAGGTGCCTAAACCACCTTTGAAAAGGAGATTTAGTTTCGTGAACCAGTAGGGCATTGCAACACTGAGTGAAGCAGTGCCTAAATACCTTGAAGAATCTTGCCCGCCTTAATTGGTACCAGCTCCCAGCGCACCATTTTACTGGGAGGAATTGCCAGTATCGAGTCTGACATGAATTCATCTTTCTATTCATGAACTCTACTCCCAATCAGGGTTAATATCACACTTTTATTGCAGCATTTTCTGGTTTGTGACCTTGGCATTCTGAGATAACTGAAGCCTTGAAATAAGTCTTAATTATGTGTTGACTTTGCTATTAGTAGTCCAGATCTTTAAGGTTAGCCACATGATGGCTAATATGACATTGGTGCAGTCTGGTGTATCATTCTCTCTGTAAAATTTCTTCACAACCAAACTTAAAGATGTAGTTCTTGGAAGAACAGATGTGGGTGTGTATCAAACAAGCTGAGATGGCTTAGATCCAGACCAGATGACATTTAGCCTGCCTTTACCTGGAACTCTGGGATGAGTGGATATGTGGCCAGGAAAAGGAGAAGGCAACTTGTGTTGTTGCTTTCCTGTGCTCAAGGCAGCTGGTTACTCTTCCCAGTTTGACATGTTTCTGACCATAGAGGTCAGCTAGAGCCTGTCACACACATTGCTGTGAAGGGTTCAGAATGCTGTGCTCATTTAGTGTTTCCATCACTTCTAGGTGTCTGTGGCAGTGGATAATGTACTGAGAGAGAGTGACAGTAAACCTGAAGAAACTAAGCCTGTGCATTTTGAGACAAGCTCCTCTGATTCATCTTTGTCTGGCAGCAGTCCAGAGAGTACGGTTGTGAAGCAGACGTCCAATGGGACAACAGAGGCTACCACCGGTACCTCCTTCGATGTGACAGATGTTGTTTCCCAGACATTTCCTGCCATACAATTGCCATCAGAGGCTGGGCAGCCAACTAAAGTTGGGCGCTTTCAAGTGACGACAACAGACCAAGTGGGTCGTTTTTCTGTGTCCAGAACTCAAGATGAGGTCACCTGTTTGGAGAGAGAACCCCCAATGACTCTTCCTCTTTCTGTGGATTCAGAACCAGTTTCTCCTCCACCTATGACTCCAAAGAAAGAGGTGCCAGAGTTGATGGAGCCAAGGCAGTCTCCGCTTATGAATGGGCCATCATCTGATCTGGAGGCTGCCTTCCTGAGTGGAGCGGCTCAGGAACTGGATGATGGCTCAGGTAGCCCAGACTCTCTCCAACCACTGGGTTCAAAGATCAGTCTCCCCATCCAAAGCTTTAGCAACTCATTGAATTCTTCCTACATGAGCAGCGACGAGTCAGATATTGAAGATGAAGACTTGAAATCAGAGCTACGCCGGTTGCGGGAAAAGTAAGATTTCTTCTTTGAGAATGATTGTGTGAACTGTAACAGTTGCTTAGTCTGAATTTCTCCTCTGTATGGCAGGTCAGAGTGCTCATAAAGGAAAGAGGAAAAAGGACTGATTTTAGAATGAGCCTCTGTTAAATATCATAAGCCGGTTTGTTTATAAGTCGACCTCTCCTACCCTCAAGATGGATAAATAAAAATGGAAAATTTTTATAACCCATTCATAATCCGACCCTATAATTCAGGAGTCAGCAAACTTTGGCTCCCAGGCCATCAGGATAAGCCGCTGGTGGGCCAAGATGGTTTGTTTATGTCGAGCATCCGCAGGCACAGAGGTAAACCTAAGTGAACAAAGTGTCCCAGCACACCAGCTGCTTACCCTGACAGGCCGGGACAGCAACTTGTGGGAAATTTTTTGTAGGGAGAAGCTGGGAGTCAGAGGAGTAACCCCTGTGACCACCCCCCCATGATCCCAACCCTAGCCCGGGACCCCACACTCTCCCCATCCCATCCCTTCCCAACTTATCTAGGGAGGGCCAGGGGAGGATGTCTCTGGCCTGGCCACAGCCTGCTCCGATGGGCTGGGTGGCGTGGCCACAGCCTGCCAGCCCTGGATCTGCAGCTGCTTCAGAGGCTAGGGGGAGGGCGGCATGGCCAGAAGTGGAGAGACTGGCCCTGCCTCTTCCCTTCTGGCTCTGCTGGCTGTGCTGCCTCTCCTTGCACCCTCTGTTGGCGGGAGAGGTTGTGTCCCACCTCTCCCTCTATACCCGTTCATAAGCTAACCCTCTTCTCTGGTGCTTCCCTTTTTTACTAAACAAATTCGGCTTATGAATGAGTATATACGGTATTTTTCTGTAGTAATTGCCCATTTTCACATAGGGTAAAATTAGTTTACTGATAAATGAATGTGATGGTTCTTCTTCGAGAGTTGCTCATATCTATTCCAGTTAAGTGTGTGTGTGCCACATGCACAGTTGTTGGAAAGTTTTTCCCCTAGCAGCACCCTTTCTGTTGGCTGTGGAGCACCCTGGAATGGTGCCTTTCATGGTGCTCAATATATGATCCTGCTGACCCAGTGCCTCCTCAGTTCCTTCTTACTGCCAGTAATGGTCGTTGGAACTGCAGTGACTTGCTCAGCAAGCTCTCCTCATTTTCCCCAGCTTTCAGTTTAGTTCAGTTTGCGGTTTATTCCTAGCCTTGTTAAGCTTTGTTTTAATGTTTTTGGTTGTTACAGCAGATAGCAGTTGGGAGTTGGGGGTCTTCCCCTTTGCCCTGACCATGTTCCCTGCTGGGACTCATAGTATGCCTAAGTCTCATGAGTTCAAACCCTGCAAGTCCTGCAACAAGACCATGATAACGGGCAACCCCCACAACGCTTGCTTTAAGTGTCTGGGGGAAGCACACCAAGCGGACAAGTGCAGGATTTGTTAAGCGTTTCACTTCGGAACAAAAAAGCAGTGAGATTTTTGCCTCAAGCAGCCCCTTATGGAGGCAGCACTTAGACTGCAAGCAACATCGGCACGGCAAGACCCGGCATCAAGCTCATGGGTGCGCAGTGCCCTAGCAGCAGTGGTAGAAGTGGCACTGCGGAAGGACTCTGGGAGAGACCCATGACTCTGCCACTCACTGGCACCAAAACCAGCAGGATTGACCCAGCACTGGTCCCATTCCCTGATGCAGCAGTGGCACTGGAAGCAGGGGAGGAGCGGATCTCAGACTCAAAAATGCACCCCTTTGGAGCTGGCCAATGGGGCATATCCCAGACAGCAGCACCCAGGGACGAAGACTTTGGAGCAAGTACCATTGACTTTCATGCCCCACAAGGAGGACCATTGAGTCTGGTGCCATTGGATTCCCTGAGTCAGATCATTGGAGTGGATGGCAATTCCACCTCCTCAGACACCTTTGAGGCCCTGAGTGACCTCATCGCCATGACGGCACCACGGTTCTCAGTCCTTCGAGCCAAGCCTCTGGTACCAGAACACGTGGCACTGTCTTGAGGCAAACCAGCGATGCTTCGTCCCTCAGCACTGCCAGTGGAATCCCTCTGCATGGCTCCAGGTCATGCCAACGCTCTCAATCGTGACACTGATCCCCATCACGCAGTAGGTCCCACTCCTGGCACTGGTCAGCTTCGCAGCACCACTGGGCACCACCCTGGCTGTTGTGGTCCCAGTCCCCATCTTCGGACTCAAAGACCAGGTCTAGGTACTCAGTGGGGCCAGCACCAGTCAGGCTGTGGAAGGGCTGAGGTGAGCGCAGTGCATATTTTGGACCCCGTGGGCATACCACCAGGCCCAGGGTGCCCAATCCAAAGGTTCCTGTTTGGTGGCCTCTGAACTGTGGGTGCCGGAGGCATCAGCCAGTCGCCCCACCCCTAGCGGTGCTGAGGAGGTACTGGTTGCACTACTTCCCCTGGAACCAACTCCAGTTCCTGAGCCTGATCCAGGTATGGTTGGCCCTGACAGAGAGGCGGACAGGAGGCCCCTGGAGACCAAGATGTTCAGGAGGACCCTGTTCCCCCATTAGCTGCTGCTTCATCCTCCCTGGATGAAGCAGTTGCAGGCACTTCCATCTCTGGATCGCCTCCCATAGACAGCCGTGCCCACCACGACCTCCTTCGTAGGGTAGCACAAAATATGGGCCTGCATGTCGAGGAGGTGGTGGAGTCAGAGGATCCGATGGTTGACATCTTAGCCCTGGAAGGCTTGTTGAGGGTGGCTGTACCCCTCATCAAGACTATACAGGCCAATACTAAGACCATTTGGCAGACCCTGACCTCCATCCCTCCCATCGCAAAGGGTATGGAGAAGAAGTATTTTGTCCCATCTAAGGGGTACAAATATCTCTTCACACACCTACAGCTTTGCTCATTAGTGGTGGCTGCAGTAAATGAAAAGGAGAGGTAGGGACAACAAGCTCCAGCGCCTAAGTCCAAGGACACTAAGCACTTAGATTTATTTGGGTGCAAAGTGTATTCCATGGTGGGGCTGCAACTCAGGATTGCCAACCAGCAGGCAGTTCTGAGTAAATAACAGCTTCAACTCCTGGAACTCAATGCTCAAGTTTAAGGAGCTGGTGCCAACAGAGTCCATGGAGGAGTTTGGAGTGATAGTGGAGGAGGGCAAGGCAGTGGAACGGACCTCTTTACAAGCCTCACTGGATGCTGCAAACTCAGTGGCATGCACCTTGTCCTCTGGTATTGCCATGAGGCATAGCTCATGGCTGCAGGACTCGGGACTGCTGCCTAAGATTCAACAGACCATGTAGGACCTGCCTTTTAATGGGGCAGGTCTGTTTGCAGAGCAGACTGACTCTAGAGGGGGAAGGGTTGCTTAGTGGTTTGAGCATTGGCCTGCTAAAGCCAGGGTGAGAGTTCAGTCGCTGAGGGGGCCATTTAGGGATCAGGGGCAAAAATCTGTCTGGGGATTGGTCCTGCTTTGAGCAGGGGGTTGGATTAGATGTCCTCCTGAGGTCCCTTCCAACCCTGATATTCTATGATTCTAGGCTGCATAGTGTAAAGGACTCCAGGGATACCATGAAATCCTTGGGTACGTTTACCCCAGCAACCCAACATAAATATTGCAAGCTGCAGCAGCGCTGCTATCCTCCTCGGCTGAGGCAGGACTTTTATAGCAAGGGGGACAAGAATGGCAGGCACAAGCCTTCCCACCCCCTGCCCAGGCAGGGCCAGGGCCCGACTAAACCATTGTCTGGTTCAAAGCAGGCCTTCTGAAGGTGAACCTGAGGACAGCACACCAGCCGCAATTCTGGATCCTTCCCTGTCTGTCTTGAATCATCTGTCCCACTTCTACTGTGCTTGGGCCCAAATAACTTTGGACTGCTGGGTTCTCTGTACCATAGAAGCAGGATATTCTCTCCAATTCTGCTCCTACCCTCCCTTCCCTATCCCTCTTCAGGGAACTCTTTTCACAAGCAAGTTGGTTCTTCAGGATCTATGGGGCAAGGGATTCTATTCCCGATACTTCTTAATCCCCAAAGCCAAGCTGTGGGGAAGGGTCTCAGACCCATTCTAAGTCTGCGAGGACTCAAGTCCATGGTAAAGTTGAAGTTCCACATGGTCTTCCTGGGCACAATTATGCCGTCTCTGGATCTGGGAGTCTGATATGCCGCCCTCGGCATGAAAGACGTGTGCTTCCATATAGCTATTCAGCCTGCACACAGATGGTTCCTACAATTTACCATCCTTCCATTTGGCATCTCAGCAGCCTCCAGAGTGTTCACGGAGTGCATGTTGGTCATGGCTGCATTGCACCATTGGAGGCAGGTGCAGGTGTACCCTACCTTAATGACTGGCTGCTCAGGGGCTGTACCAGGGACAGGTGGACTCTCCAGTCTGATTGGTCAGATCCACATTTGAGAGATTGGGTCTCCTCCTCAACTTGAACAAGTCAGCCTTGTCACTGACCCCAAGAATAGAGTTCATCAGGGTGGTGTTAGACTCAGTTCAGGCAAGAGCACTTTTGCCAGAGTCCAAGCCATGACAGACATCATTCAAGGCCTCAGGCAATATCTTACCACTGTAGCAAGGGGATGCATGAGTCTTCTCGGCCACATGGCAGCCTGTACTTTTATGACCCAGCATGCTAAATTGAGGTTCAGACCTCTACAGGTATGGCTCCCTTCGGCCTATCACCCAGGAGGTGAGCCTGAATTCAGTGATTATGATGCTGGGGCAGGTGCCAGGTCCCTTCAATGGTGGCTCCACCCTCGGACAGTGTGCGGAGTCCCTTTCAACAGCCCTCCTTGTCCTTAGTAATGGACGTGTCAGCTCTGGGATGGGGAGTGCATTTGGGAGCCCTCCAAACACAGGGCCTTTGGTCGTAGGACTAGCTCGCCCTCCATATCAACATCAAGGAGCTGAGGGCAGTGCGACTAGCGTGCCAGACCTCTCAGGACTGATCACAAGGTCAATGCATAGCAGTTGTGACAACACCACTGTCTTGTTTTACATCAAAAAGCAGGGTGGAGCCTATTCCTCTCCTCTACATTGGGAAGCCCTCTGGCTGTGGGAGTTTTGCATAGCCCACACCATTCACATGGAAGCATCCTATCTACCAGGAGTTCAGAACGTGCTGGCGGACACCTCAGCGGGTCCTTCTGCAATCATGAGTGATCCATCTGCTCGGATGTCATACGTGCCATCTTCCAAAGGTGGGGGTGTCATCAGGTCGATCTGTTCGACACCCGGAGCAACAAAGTGCCCAATAGTTCTGCTCCTTCCAGAAACACAGCCCAGGCTCAATCACGGATGCATTTCTGCTACCTTGAAAGGCCACCTGCTCTGCACCTTTCCCCCTCTTGTGCACAAGATCCTACTCAAAGGTCTGCAGAGACAGGGCAGAGATAATTCTGGCGGCACTAGCATGGCCTCGACAGCATTGTTACACCACACTCCTGGAGTTGTCAGGGGATGCCTCGACTATGTTGCTTCTCCTATCTGAACTGATCATTCAGGTCCATGGTAGTCTTCATCACCCCAACCTGCAGTCCCTCCATCTCATGGCTTGGAAGCTTGGAGGAGCCCCATGGAGTTTCTGTGCTCAGAATAGCTAAGGGAGGTCCTACTTGGCAGCAGGAAGCCCCCACCTAGAGCCACATATCTGGCAAAGTTTGAAACATTTACTTGTTGGTGTGACTAGCATCGTACATTCCCTTTTCAGGCACCTATACCTCTTATCTTAGAGCACCTTCTGTGCCTGAAACTGCAAGGCTTGGCAGTGTCCTCCATAAAGGTACACCTTGCTGCTGTTTTGGCTTTCCACCTGGGAGCGTCTAGATGCTCCGTTTTCGCCAACTCCATGGTTGGTCAGTTCCTCAAGGGTCTGGAAGGAGCTGCATCCCCAGATCAGACAGCCTGTCCCCATGTGGGACCTTAACCTGGTCCTCTCCAGGCTAATGGGGTCCCCATTTGAACCACTGGCGACTTGCTCCCTTCTTTGTCCGTTGTGGAAGGTTGCCTTTCTGGTCACCATTACATCGTCAAGGAGGGTGTCTGAGTTAAAGGCCCTTACCTTAGACCCACCTTATACGGTTTTCCACAGGGATAAGATGCAACTCAGACCTCACCTGGTCTTTCTTCCTATGATTGTGTCACACTTCCACACTAGTCAGAACATTTTCCTGCCTGCTTTTTATCCTAAGCCTCATTCCAGTAGCCATGAGCAAAGACTGCACTCCCTAGATGTTAGGCAAGCACTAGTCTTCTATATCAAGCGCAGGAAGTCGAACTAGTTGTTCATAGCACTGGCAGACCCGCTCCCATCTCTAAGAATATCTTCCTGGATCACGTCGTGCATCTGCACATGCTACGAGCTGGCCAGATTACCAGCCCTGGCTCTTACTACACACTCCATGAGGACTCAGGCTTCATAAGCTATGTTCCTGGCTCAGGTCCCGATACAAGAAATCTGTGGAGTAGCAACTTGGTCCTCAGTACATAGATCACCTCACTACTACACCATCATCTGGCATGCCAGAGATGATGCAGCTTTCAGCAGAGCAGTGCTCTAATCAGTGATTCCATAACTCTGACCCCACTGCCTAGGTAAGGCTTGGGAATCGGTATGAGCAATCACTTGAAGAAAAAACGGTTACCCTCTGGTAACAATTGTTCTTCAAGATGTGTTACTCCTATCCATTCAAAACCCACCAACCCTCCTCTCTGTCGGAGTAACCAGCAAGGAGGAACTGAGGTGGTGTAGGGTCATATATTGAGCGCCATAAAGGTGCCACTCCAGGGGGCTCCACAGCCAACCCGACGGGTGCTGCTAGGGGAAAAACTTTCCGACTACTGCACGTGGTGCGCACACACCTAATTGGAATGGACATGAGCAACACATGTCGGAAGAATAATAGTTACGAGGTAACTTTTTTCTATAAATACACACACAAACTTTTTACGCTCAGTTTTAACGGATATCTCTTGTGTATAAATGTGTGTCACAAGTTGACCTAGTCAAGTGCCAGTGTCTCCTTTGAAAATGGAACTTAGGTTCCAAAACCACCTAAGGGCACTTGAAAATGTTATCCTGAGCCCATAGGGATAGGGACAAAGATGTCAGAGAAAATTGAGCTGCTTGCGTTCTTGTTTTTTCTAAGATAGGCTAGACTTCATGCATAAGTGCCTGTGAAGAACACCCACCCACGTGTGTGTGTGTGTGTGTATGTGCATATTTTTAAGGATAGCTGGCAGTTTTAGATCTTGTACATATAAAACATCAGAAGAATCTGAGACAATACCAAGCCTAGTGGAAATTTCAAAGTACTCGTGTCTTAGGAAAGTTACAATTCCTATAAGGGGAATGAAGCAAGAGATTTTTGTGTGTGGGGCATCCAGCTTGCTAATTGTGGCCAAGATTTTCCATCCTCAGAAAGAAAACCATTCAGTGGGGTGGGACAGGACTGTTAAGTTCTTATTCATGCTTTTAACTCTTTAGGCACTATAAAGAGATCCAGGAGCTGCACAATCGCCAGAAGCAGGAAATTGAATTGCTGTACACCAAACTGGGAAAGGTCCCCCCTGCAGTAATCATCCCCCCAGCTGCTCCTCTCTCAGGGAGGAGGAGGAGACCTACTAAAGGAAAAGGCAGCAAATCCAGCCGCAGCAGCTCCCAGGGTAATAAGAGCCCTCAGCTGCTAGGTAAGGCACCCTCAGGTTTCCGTACCAATGTGACACACAGCGTAAATTGTTTATTAGCACCTTTTTGATTCTGTCTAAACTCTTTTTACAATAGACCATGGTTCAAATAAGAGACAACGTACGTACGTATTTCAACCCAAAGTAGGAAGAATATTAAATGTTTTTCGTATTATTTAATGTACAAATACAAAATAAGCCTTGAAAAATTGTTGGCACCTGCCACACTCTTCTGAAAACATGAATGTGCTACTGGCCACAAAAAGGTTGGGGACCACTGCTGTACTTGGTGGTATTTCTGTTGCTTTGACCCTTGTTGCAGATGTCTTTATTTTCTTTAATAGGTGCTTAATAGCACAGCATCTCGTTGTCAAAAAATGAGATTATAACTTCACTGAGACATCAGTCTGCTGTGGAAGTGACTGCAATGTCACAAATTAAGCATCTCATGTAATTACAGGATTAAATGAGGAAAAAGATGGCTTTTGAGGGAAGCCATTCTTATTAAAATACACAAGTTTTCCTAACTAGCAACAGTAGTCAGAAAATTAGGTCCATGAAAATCAAAGTTCCTTCCCCAGCACATGCAAAAATCCCTCTAAAACCCTGTGAATGCCATTGAGCACATGGATGTGGGAAGGCCAGCATTGTGAATGGAAATATTTGTTGAAGTGGCTATGCTCAGGGTTGAGTCCAGAGGACACAGCAGGGCACATATCTTCAAGTGAATTTTCCTTCCACAAACTGCATCAGTGGTCTTTGTGAAATGGTTTGGTGGTCTGCCTAGCAATTTTAGCATTAATTGGCCTGCCTGTTAATAGTCTCAGAGCAAAGACCAAAGATTGAATGGAAGTTCAGTACCCACTGTCCATTTTACTGACAGAAGAGGTCCCTCCAGGTCAAGGTGGTAGTGCATTGGCAGGGTATTTTGGGAAAGCTTGCACTGTCTGTATCTCTTTTGTGGATAAGTGGGATTTTCTATCTCCAGTGCTGTCAGCTTCTCACATGACGACAACACCAAACTTTTTTTTAAAAGATGGGGTTTATAGGTGACACTCCCAAAGACTTGTTTAAATATTTCACTATTCTGAGAATGAGATACAACAGCAGGAATTTTTGCATCTTCTCTACGGACTGTTACGTGAGCAGTGTATTCTGACCTAAAGGGCTCACAGAACAGAAGATGACTCTCTATACCAATGAATGAACTAAAACTACTATAAAGCAGTATTTTGCTTTCAAAACAAGATTCTCGGTAATAGATTGGCATCTTAAGTAATGACACCTTTTCTCCCCATGCTCCATCACCTGCACTGCGTAATTCTGCTCTTGCATGCAATGGAGGAGCTATCATGACACACTGAGGCAGAACAGGGCTGTAATTAGAAGCCTTTCTAAAAAACAGTTATTCCAAATTCTGCTCCTGTCTCCTTTCTCAGCAACAGCAAAGTCCCCCTCTGTATCCTTTGATAAGGCATGATAATCTAGATATAAGAATCTTGGCAAAAGGGTGAAGGCACTTCCCTTGGATTTTCCTGCTGATCTTACATTCTCAGCATTTCTCTCTTATCACTCCTACAAGTCCCTCCCAGTGATAGATTTTAGTTCTAATTATTCACTGCAGATTTTTCCTGTTAAATCTCCCAAGCTCTAGACACACTTCCTTCTGTCCAATGAGAACAGTGGAAAAGCCTCTGAGGTGAGGTGGGGAAGCTGAATGTCTATATTGTCCCGTGTCCTGATTCTTATTTCTTTTTGTAGGCAACCTGTCTTCTCAGAGTGCCCCCTCAGTGTTGCCCCCCCAGCAGACCCTTCATCCTCCTGGAAATGTCCCAGAGACTGGGCAGAACCATCTGTTACAGCCCCTTAAGCCATCTCCTTCTAGTGAGAACCTCTACTCTGCCTTCACCAGTGATGGCGCTGTTTCGGTACCAAGCCTTTCTGCACCAGGCCAAGGTAAGAACTTCTATGAAATTAATGCTAAGTCTTACACCAGGGAGTTCTCAGCCTCAAAATACAGTAGATTGACTTCAGGATATGGCCTGTGTTTAGAGACTGATCAGGGTGTTAGTCTCTCTTTGTGAGGCCCAGTCCACTATTTGCAGTTAGATTTCTAAGTGTTCAGGTTGGGAAAATCAGAGGTGAGGTAATGAGGGGGTAACATACTGCCCCTTCTGCTCTAATGACAGCACTGAAAGGTTAGAAAAACCCGAAGAGGCTGAAAAAAATCCTTCAGAAAATGCAACTAACTCTGCAGTTCTATTGACTAAAAAATTCTGGAGATAAGGATGTAAAATATGAGCACAACAGTGGAAGGGGGTAGTTAATAGCTCTTTTCCTTATAGCACCCAGATTGGGCACTAAGCCGTCTGATAAGGTATTAGAGCTTTAACTAGTCTCTGGAAGGCTCTGCTTGATATTTGGGGGCCTCCTTTCTTCCACTCATTAAAGATTGTTGGTCTATTTGTGTATTGCTTTATTCATTTCTATGATTGTCAATTGTTCCATTTTTCCATATACACTATTTTACAAATACCCATTGTAAATGTTCCCATGAGATGAGTTGAATGCAGCAGTCTCAACAAGCTGGTGGTGGTTTTGTTTGAATTAATGTGTGGAGTAAAATGTAGACATTGATAGGAAAAAAGGATCAATAAGTAAAAGAATGGAAGATGGAAAGCTGCTCCTTCAGAAACCTTTCCTTCTGGGGATTCTCTTCCCTTTCTCCACTAACCTGTTTCAGAAATGTTGGGGCTACTAATGTGTAACTTCCTGTGTCCTGAAGTTGTGCAGTGTCTTATGTAACTGAGAGAATGCCTTTGCCAGGAGTTAGGCTACACTCCACAGCTGAGTCTTATTCCTAATGGATTAGGTATTGGAAGGTAGCATTCTTTTAGCAAAAAACAAACTTGACCTATGAGTGGAGGAAGAGTCCTTGTTCCTTGTACTGTGTACATATTCCGTACTCCATCTCTTGAGGCTTGTTCTTGTGTGCCATGTTACTGCATTTCACCCATCCAACCTCAAGTTGCTAACATCTTGTAGTTGTGTTCTGTCTCTTCTCTCCTTTCTCTGTTCTTCCCTCTCTTGTTTTATCACAGGCTGTGCGAAGTTTAACTGTGCATCTGAGCGGGTGACGTTCAAGCCTGGTGGCAGGAGGACCCGATTTCTGAGTACGCCCTGCTTGGCTCTTTGTGTGTAACACCTTTACTCCTTCTTTGTCTTCTTTTTTTTTTTTTTTTCTGCTGCTTGGATCTGATGTCTCATGCAGCCCATTCTCTTCTGCCTACTTGTATTCCCTCCACTTCATGGCTCTGCTTAATAGCTCTTAATACACCTTAGAAGTTTGGGTTCTCATGTTAAGTGTCTTGTTCAATACAGACCTTAACAAGGGCCAAATAACTTAGATAAACTTTTAGGAAAACTTGTATGTGGGAAATAGTTGTTCTTCAAGGAATTAGCAGAGACTGGGGGGAGGAGGTCACAAGATATATGAATGTATGGGCCTTGCCTTATGGTTTCACTTATGATTGTTACAGATTGTACTTGTTGACACCAAGGAGACTTCTGGGGAAAAATCTGGTTCTCCTCAGTAGCACTGAGGGTGGCAGAGAGAGGGCTGCCCATTCCAAATTACAGCAATGGGGGTGTATGGGGTGTACTGTCTTTCCTAACAGAAAAAAGTAGCTGCCTTAATGAAAATGTGAAATAAATTTTGTATGGCTTCTTCCTCCAACACATCTCCCTATACGGTGGGTAAATCTTTGCATGCTGTTCCCAGAAGTGCTCGGTGTAAATGCTGAGGTAATCAGCATTTACACTTCTCATAATCACTGAGTAACTAGTGACTAAAACTTGCACTGTTTAAAGGTATTAGCCATGTGTGCAAAGGAACACTCAGGCCAAATGATCATGTTACATATTAGTAGCCAAGGGATCTATGTTCAGAAAGGGCTTCGTATTGAGGATTGGAGGCAGATTAAACATGCCATAGGTAGAGGGTTGTGGTGAGAGAAACTCCTCAAAACACCCCTTTCTTCCTAGCCCACAAAAAATAACTCCGCATCCTTCTTATTTAAGGCCATTCCAGCTGTCCTAGCAAACTAGTTCAAGTTTAAAAGCGGAGGGGGCAGGGAGGTAATAGGATGGGGGCTTTGACCGATGAGCCTCAAACTTCTGATGTGGTTATTTGAAGTGTTTAAATGCATGGGCTAAGGCTGCAAAAACTATGCTTTTTTCCTGGGAGTGATACAAAATCCCACTATGCTCCAATGTAGACAGGACCTTTGCTGTGACACTCCTCTCTCTTTCCCTCCCCACCCTCCGCAGATGACCTGGTACGTGAGCAGCCCTGTGAAATGGCCTTCATTTGCCACATTTCACACACATTCCACAGACTTGTAGCATTTGTCCTCCTACAGCATGCAGCAGCTCAGCTGGGCTAGAGATCTTGTGGATGAACTCCAATGAACAAAGCAACAGTTACAGAGCAAGCCTTCTACAGAGACAGCTGCAATGGAACTGACAATTATCCTCTTTATATTGAGAGGAGGGTGAGAAGAGTCCTTAACTGTTGAGTTTTTCAGCAATACTTTAAATCCTGCCATAAATAAATGTGCAATATTGGGACTAAAGGCACTATTAGTGCATAATTGCTCGTGTAACTTTTCATCTCTCCCTGCTGCTTGGCCTCCAAACAACACAGCTTTAAAAGCTTTGAGCAGGTAGATTAAGGGTATTGAAGGGATGCGCAGAGAATGTCCATTTGGATTGCCAAGCTTGATAGTTTCTTTTCCTGGAAGAAGTTAAATTCTTAGAAAATCTGGGAAAGTATATATTTATTTTTCCTATGCCTTTATTGGGAGGGTAATGTAAAGAACAGTAGGGGTGTTACTCCTTCACTCCCAGCCTCTGAGATTAGCATTGTGAGCTGGATATACTTATCCTTACTGCTTTCTTACATGGTAGTGTACTGTTAGCTTGTCACAACCTCAGTCCAGCTGTCAGTCCTCTTGAGGCAAACTATAAAGCCTCTCCTGAGAAGCAGATAGCATGCTGTGGTGGGATGAATTGTTTTCACTCCTGAAATTTGACATAGGTGGATGGACCTTCTAAAAGGTTTATTGTAGCTGTCCTGTAAAAGTGGGTAATGCTTCCGATAGCGCAGCTTGGCTTGAATGCTCAGTTTGTTTACAGGTTGCTTGCTTCCTGGAATCTGATATACTGTCTCAGCCACTTCTGGAGGGTGAGGGAAAGACACCTAGTTAGGAACAGCAATGAAGAGGAAACAGTGCATTGATCAGTAACATGCGTTTAACTGTGCAGCTGGAGGAGCTGATTGGTACAGGCCCAGTAGGGTTCTCCGTAACTGCTGCACTAACATTTCAGAAAATATGGAAGGGGGATGTAGTGACAGATGGTGAAAGTACATGATCCACGCTTGGATCCTCTGAGTACCCCACAAATTCTCAGACAAATGAAAGCCATGAGGGATGCTTTCCCTTTCCAGATAGAGGTGAGAGATTTTTTTGCTGTTGCTCTTGTGGCAAACAGCCAGTGATCAATAAGTACCAGCCCTAACCACCAGCATATCCCTAACATTCTTAAGATAACACTAGATTTCAGAACATATTAGTCTTGTTTTTGCGAGAGCACAAATGATGAAACACTGTCTTGTGGTCTGGTTATTTCCATATAACATCCACTGGGCTGTCAATGTAACTGCAGCCAGTGGCAGTGTCCAGCTGTACCGTCTCCTCTTTCTCATTGGGCTTTATGTGCTGTTTGCTGATATTAAACACTTCTCACTGTTTCTCTTATTTTAACAAATTACTCTTTCTTTGTGCTTCAGGGAAGATGGTGAAAAAAGTCTGTCCTTGCAACCAGCTCTGTAGTAATTATCTATCTTCTGTTATTTCTGGTCCCTGTTCATGAGTTTCCCCTCTGATCAGCGAAGCCTAACCTCTGTGAATCCGTCTCCAGCACAGCATCTGTCTCTGTCTCGATTATCCCCTCTAACATGTGTTCCTTTGTTAACATGTTAATAGGTTCTGGCTGCCTATTCATTTTTGCAGTGGGAAATGAACTGCTGTTCAGTACTGTAGAGGCTTGCTGGCCCTCAGCTTAGCTGTGGAACTCCTTGCTGATTGGTAATGACAGTGAATTGTGAAGCAGGATCAGTTGCACACAGCAGTGCTGATGTGCTAAAATTACCCCTTTATGCAGCAGGATTTGCTTGTAATGACTGTGCTGAAGGGGTTTGCCTACTATTGTCTCCTGATTCCATTGCAGCAACTCCTTCACGATCTTAAAGCGTAAGGACAAGCCATTAAACGGCTTCAACCTGTGCACCCCAAACAGGAACAGTTTAGATATGCCTAATCTAAGTGTGCTGGTATTATCTAAAGTTGTCTTTGAGGGTGGGTGCTCAGGCTGGTTTCCAAGGGAGGAAATAAAAGGGGGCAGAGAATGAAAGCATGATGGAGTAATGGGCTGAGGGGAGAAGTCTGTTTTCATTTCAAATCTTTCATTATGTCACCAGACAAGAAACTGGGACGTTTGCTGTGGCTGAGCAGGACTAGAGGGGTTGTTTCCATTGAATGCCATGAATCTAAACACTCCCCTTTCAGACTCTTCTGGATGGCTTTAGGTTTGGATTAGAGCAGAATAACCAATTTCTGAGATTTAAAATCCCTGAGAATGTTTAATAAAATGCTGTTGATAAGAAATGAGCCTTGTATTATTAGCTCATGTTTTACGGCACAGGCCAATCCTACTCTGTCCCTGCTGTGAGGCTGAGACAAGTGCTCATTAGTTAACAAAATCACTTTGTAGACAACAGAAGCTACTCAAAGCAAGCATTTCAAAATGTTTGTAAATCCCATTGCAGGTTTACAGGCAAATACACTCCGGTGTCTCTTGACTAAATGTGCCTGTCTCTCCCAACCCCGTGTCTGTGGATTAGGTTGGAGACACTGGGGTATGAGCTGTAATTCCTGACCAAAATGTAACTGGGTATACAATGTATAAATGTATGAAGCAGCGGGGTGCAGATGACTGGCCATCAGGAAGGGGTTGAGAGGTGCTGGTTCCTGCATGAACTCTTGACTATGGAATGTGATTATCTTGCTGTCTGTTTTGGTACCTCCTGTTAAGTACCTTTTGCTTTGTCACTCTTGCCTGTTGATGTGGATTCCAACTTCACCCTTTCCCTTGCTTTGCTGCCTTGTCAGATAATTGTTCCAGACCCTTTCACGTTACACAAGCTTGAGATTTTCATTGTTCCATCACAATTTCCTTAGCACTCTACACAGTATGGTCCTGTTACTCTGTTCCTTTTGAACTCCCACCACGTTTGTCAGAGAGGCCCTCCGTTCTCTTCCCCCTTCATCTATGTTGCTGCATGGGGCTTCTTGCTCCTAAAGATTACACACCTATTAGGTACTATAGGTGGAGAGAGGGTTTCATGTTTTCTAGACAGTGCTGGGAGAGGGGATAGCATTACTCACTCTAGTAGCACATTGCTTAGTTGCTACAGGTAATGAGTATGTTGCCTTTCTTCTTCAATATCATAACGAGCCATTCTAGCTGAGATTTGGAGAGGCTGATGTTCTTTCTCAGGTATGAGGGTCCTGAAGAGAGATGTCTAGGGAGGTCAGTAACAGAGAACAGCTTCATTGATTTCAGGTAGTGGTTTTGGCTTCTAGCCTTGTTCAGGAGTGAAATGGTGATTTCAGTGCTGAGGTTTTTGATAATTTTTGTCAGACATATCTGTTCAGCACACCTGGGTTATTCCTGATGCTGTGCCTACCTTAGTAGCAAGCCAGCAGTAATTGTTTTGCAAGCCTCTTAATTCTAGTTGAGGCAGGTGTCCAAGGTTTGCTGATTCAGCACTGGTGTGCATCTTCCCTGTATTTTGAGGAAGAACAGTGGTTCTTTGAGTGCTGGACCCATGTGCTTTCCACTGGGGGTGCACATGAACACCGTGCACCTGAGACTGGAGAGTTCTTGCAAGTACTGTCCATTGGTCTGCACCTGTGCTTCAGCTCCCTTCATGATCTGCGCCGAGTGTATACGAGACGTGGCAGACTGACCGCCTGCCTCTCTGGTTCATTTTTACTGCCACAGGGCCTGAGCTGGAATCCTCCACAGTGTCCAGAGTTTCTCTTTTCTCCATCTTGTAAATATATTCAAAGTTACATTATCCTTAGGGGTTTTTTTTAGTGTTTTTGAGAGTTATAGTTAGCTAGTGTTAGAATCCCCACCCTGGGGAAACTTCTTGGCATGGGACTGGCTTATGCCCAGACCTCTGGGCTTCGAAAACTGTTTCTTGCCCTTGCTCCTTTTGGTCAGTGATCACCACCACCAGTGCTGCCTCTACTGCCTTGAGGAGGCACTTACCTCCACCAAGTGCAGTATCTGCCACTCCTTCTCCAGCCTAGCACAGCAGGGGCAAGAGCTCTGACTTCAAAAACAAATTATGAAGCAGGCAATGAGACTCCAATCAGATTAACACTGGGGAGACCCTCCCAGAGTTGACAAGGAGCATGTCTCCTAGTTCTTTGTCTGACTCCGGTGCAGAGAAGGGCAGAGGGAAGGACCTTGTGACTGGGGCCTCCTCATGAGAGTAAAGGGCACTCTCTCATACTCTCTTCAATCCTGGAAGAGGAAAGATCCCTCCTTGACCCCCATCCAAGTCAGGTGAGCCTTCATGCCTAAGCCATAAGAGGTTAGACTCTCGTAAGCCACATAGGCATAGTCAAAAGACTCGGGAGTGAGAATACCTTCAGTATCGGCCTCTGTTCCAGCCTCAACACTGACTGCAGTACTATCCAAACTGAAGCACCAAAACCCAAAGGATTGGGAACTGTTGGTTACCGTCAGGTCAGAGACTCATTCACTAATAGTACTAGCACAGCCCCATAAGGAATTGCTAACAACTACCACTTCAGTGGTATGGAATAACAGTTTTAGAAATAGTCATCTATCACTGATTTATACCACTGCTGATGACAGCTTCATTCTCCTGGATTCACAGTCTCCCTTGTTATCAGGACTGATTCTCATTAGAGAGAAACTAGTGCCTGTGGGAATCTAGGACTCTGGGAGAAGGCTGTCCTGTCTGCTAGTCATGGATTTCTCTCTGTGGATCTGTTGGCACTGCTGATGTACCTATATCTGAACTTTTTCATCTTGAGAAGGGTCAGATAGACTGGTGGAGCAGAAGCTGCTCCACCCAGGGAAATTCAGCCCAGACAGGAGATTGAGAATTTCTTGGAATCAGCCTCGACTATCAGGTAGGATCTTCCTTCTCAGACCAGTGGTACTCAGTGCCTTGGAGGTCACCACAACCTTGCTTCAACCCCTCATACTGCCCTTATTGGGGTTCTTGGGACCCTTACGCATGTTACCCAGAATCTATCAGTTCCAATGGGGACTCATACCACCCTTCTCCAAGGGGCCAGTCTGAACCCTTGAGTCCATGGAAACAGGAAAGATAATCTGGTTCCAATAAGGGTATCCTCCTTACCTGATGAAATGGTCGCTCCAGCCTCTCTGTCTCCCCTGGATGATCATAGACCGTCCTAGGAGCTTATATGGAGAATAGTGGAAGAGCTTCAGATCTCTTTAGAGAAAGTCCAGGACACTGATCATAAGCTCCTGGATACCCTCCAAACTGCAGGTTTCAGTCGAATTGCTCTCCTGGTCAATGGAGCCATTCTGGAACCAGCTAAAGTTGTGCCTCTACTCGCAAGAGGGCAGAGACTTTGTCATGACTAGAGGAACAGAGTTCTTGTTCAGAGCAGGGTGGGTTAACTCCTTGGTAGTCCAGGCAGCCACTGAAAGATCCAGGCAACAGCACCAAGGACCACCCTCGCAGGTAAGGAGGCAAATGTCTCAACCTTATGGGGAGAAAGATTGTTACATCCACCAGTCTACAGTTTAGGATCAAATTATCAGACTTTTCTTGCCAAATAATATTCCTTGAACTGCTCATAAGTTTCTAGACTTTAAGGATAAATTGCTCATTTCAAGCACTTATTGATGGCAGAGTGGTGGCCAGGATCTTTCTGTGGGATGTAATTGATGTGGCTGATTATGAGAGAGATCCCTGGCAGCTGCCATTGTGAGGCAGCAGGAAACATGGTTACACTCTTTGGGGCTCAAGATGGAGGTTCAGAGCACAGTTGAAGATCTCATTTGGTGAAACTAATTCCTTTAATGAAAAGACCGGATGAGTCTCTGAACTTATGGAAAGACTTTAGGGCAACTCTTTGCTCCCTCGGTATTTATACACCTGCTCCAAAGAGAAAATATCAAACAGCCTTAAAAATCAAGGTCCTTACCCCCAGTGTGTTTTATCAATGCTCCTATGAGCCATCTTGCAAACAACAAAGAATGCAGAGACCAAAATACCTGGTGCCTTCCACTCCAGTCATGACTACCAATGTTTCTGACATGATTCTAGAGAGCTCTGAACCAATATTGAGGCCACCAGATTCTGAGATTCATTTCAGGGGGGTGGCTAGTGAAATTTTCCCCAAACTGGGAAATAACAGACAAATCTGTACTGGATATCATCTGATTCCAGCTATACCATTGAGTTTCTTTGCCCACCTCCCGCAAAACTCCCTTCTCTGTGCTTTTCCAAGGACCACTCTCATAGGGATTTCTGTCAGAAAATACAGGGGTTTTTCCCCGATGAGGAGAAATATAGCATCCCACCTCAACATCAAGGAAATGGGTTCTGTTCAAAGTATTTACTAGTCCCCAAGAAGAAAGGAGGCTGGAGATCCGTCTTGACCTAAAGTTCCACATGGTTACATTAACACTGATACCATCCCTCAACATGGTTCTCAGTTCTTGATACATGCAGTATTTTAGCTGTGCTGGTCCCAGGATATTAGAATGACAAGGTTGATGAGATAGTATGTCTTATTGGACCAACTTTGGTTGGTGAGAGAGCCAAGCTTTTGAGCTTACATAGCTCTATGTAAGCTTGAAACCTTGTCTCTCTCACCAACTGAAGTTGGTCCAGTAAACTTTACCTCACCCACCTTTGCCCTTGAAATGAAAGACACTATGTATAGCTTTCACCCCTCTCACAGATGATTCCTGAGGTTTGTGGTGGATCCCCACCGCTGTCAATATAGGGTGCTCCAATTTGGGCTCACAATTGCTCCCAGAGTCTTCATGAAAGTTTTCTCAATAATAGCAGCTCAGTGTAGACAAGGTGGCTCCGCCATCCTCATGTATTTGGATAACTGGTTTCTAACCAGTAGGTCTTGCCTGAAACTGGTAACATCAACTTCATTGCTGCTCCAGCTTCTAGCATCCCTGGGAATCTGTGTAAACATGGAAAAGTCTACCTTGTCTCCGACACACACCATAGAATTTAGAGGCGCAACACTGGATTTAATGAAGGAAAGGGCCTACTTCACCACTGACAGATTTTGCACCATGGGTGCTCTCATAGACCTGGTTACATGCAAATCTCTAACATCAGTTCAGGTATGCTTTACTCTCCTGGGCTGTATGGAGTTATATACTTGCATAATGTTACTCACCTGACTCCAGCTTTGTTGCCTGAAAGCTTTGCTCCAACAGTATATACACTTGAACAAGTATAGCACGAATCCCACAGTAACAGTTTCTTCTGAGGTGAGCCCCATTTTGGCATGGTGGAGGGACTCTGGATGTGTGTGGGGGAGTTCCCTTTTAATCACCTATACCCAGCCATAAATAGATGCCTTCCTGATAGGTTGGTGAGCCCACGTGGGTGATCGCACATTAAAAGGCACTTGGATGTGCATTCTAGCTTTTTGAAACATCAGTTCTTCTTCGAGTGATTGCTCATATCCATTCCAGTTAGGTGTGCGCGCTGCGCGTGCACGTCTGCTGGAAACTTTTTACCCTAGCAACTCCAGTGGGCCAGCAGGTCGCCCCCTAGAGTGGCGCCGCCATGGCGCTTGATATATACACCTGCCGGCCTACCCGCTCCTCAGTTCCTTCTTACCACCATGTCGGTTGCTGGAACTGTGGAGTGCGGCTTGCTGTCCTCCACGTCCCTAGCTCTCCTTCGTTACTGTCAATAGTTGTAGTTGTAAATAGTTTAATAATACAGTTAGAGTTGTATAGTAATTAGTTGTTATTGTATATAGTTTATAGAACTTATTCGCGGGTTGGGCTGTTGCCCTTCCCGGCGCCCGGCACCGGGCCCATGCCTGGTTCGCCGGGCTTCAAGCAGTGCTCGGCCTGCAAGAGGCCGATGCCAACTAGCGATCCCCATGACGCGTGCCTGAAGTGCCTCGGGGAATCGCATATCGCCAAGAAGTGTCGCATCTGCAAGGCCTTTAAGCCTCGAACAAAGAAAAAGAGAGATCAAAGACTGCAGACTCTCTTGATGGAAGCGGCACTGAATCCAGTACCGTCAATGCAGCCGGACACCTCTACACCGGCACCGGACCGCGCCGGCACCGGAAAGACACCCCGGCACCACCCATCCCCGGCACTGGGATCCGATCAAAGACCCTCGATGTCTGCGACATCATCTCGGCAGGCTCGAGTGGAGCGCCCGGCACCTACCTCTGCCGTGGCACCGTCTGCAGGGTTGCCGTTGAGTCCGGGCCCGGAAGGTCTGTCGAGTCCGGCCCCTCCGAGCTCCCCCTTAAGATCTGGGGTCGAGCCATTAGTCCCGTCCACGCTGGAGACCTTCGCTTCGGCGCCGGACTTGATAGCTCTGACTGAGCCATCCCAGCCTCAACCCCCGGTACCCCCGGTGCGGGTCATCTCCAGAGGCAAGCCGACGTTGAAAGCGCCATCTCTGGAATCCAGGCATCAATCACCTTCGAGGCCCCGACGACGTGGACGCTCGCGCTCTTGGCGCCGCTCGCAGTTCTGGCGCCGCTTTGCTAGGTGGCACCAGTCGCACTCGTGGCGCAGGTCGACGTCGGAACGGTCCCGGTCTGGCTCTTCTCCATACCGGCACCGGGACTCTAGGAGCCGTTGGCATCGGCGATCAACTCCCCTGTCGACCTCCCGGCACCGAGCCGGTGGCAGGTCCCGGTCACGGTTGACCTCCTGGCACCGCGTCGGTGGTAGGTCCTGGTCCCCAGCACCATCCCGGCATCGCATCGGATGTAGATCGCGGTCCCGATCCCGGCACCGAGCTGGAGGCAGGTCCTGGTCCGGATCCCAGCACCGAGTACCAGACCGGTCCTGGTCCCGGCACCGGTATGGCTCCCGGTACTGATCCTCGGCACCGAGAGGATTGTCAGTGTCGGGACTGAGGGAGGCCTATCAGCCGAGTTCGGAACCTCCATGGCCTTCGAGGCAGCCATTGGTCTCCTCTCAGGCGGACAGTGTTTATACGCTGGGCCCGGACAGACACGCGGCCCTCTTCCAGGACCCTTCGCCTCAAGACCAAGGGCCACAGCAGTGGGGGTTTTGGACTCCCTGGGTGTACCATCAAGCCCAGGGTCAGCAACATACTTCTCCCTGGCCTGCGGCGGACCGAAGACCACCAGAGTCAACGCTGTCTCGCCCCCCTCCCTCTCCGGAAGGCGAGGACAGGTCCAGCCACCAGGACCCAGAGCTCCCTCCGCAGCCGGAGGGCCGGGTCCAGACGGAACCCCCTGTGGGCGCTCTGCTGCCAGGGGTCTCCTCGTCATCTTCTCCTGACGAGGCAGTGGTAGGCACCTCGTCCTCCAGCCCTCCCCCTCTCGACCTCAGGGCACATCAGGACCTCCTCAGGCACGTGGTGCAAAACTTAAATTTACAAGCGGAGGAGGTCGCTGAGATCGAGGATCCGGTGGTCAGCATCCTCTCCGCAGATGCTCCCACCAGGGTTGCCCTGCCTTTCATTAGGACCATTCAGGCCAACGCCACCACTATCTGGCAGTCACTGGCCTCCATCCCTCCTATCACACGAGGCGTGGAGAGAAAGTACATGGCCCCCTCTAAGGGCTATGAATTCCTGCACGTCCACCCGACACCGTGCTCCCTCGTGGTACAGTCGGTGAACGAGGGGGAGCGCCATGGACAAGAGGCCCCAGCGCCCAAATCTAAGGAGGCGAGGCGGATGGACCTCCTAGGCCGTAAAATCTATTTGGCGGGGGCGCTACAGCTCAGGGTCTCCAATCAACAGGCCCTCTTTAGCCGCTATTTGTTTAACTCCTGGGTAGCGGCAGACAAGTTTAAGGAGCTGTTGCCGCAGGAGGCACGTCAAGAATTTGCGGCGATTCTTGACGAGGGCAAGAAGGTCGCAAGGACCTCGCTGCAGGCCTCATTGGACGCTGCAGACTCGGCCGCTCAGACCCTTGCCTCAGGGCTTACAATGCGCCGCATATCCTGGCTTCAGGTCTCTGGCCTTCCACCGGAGCTCCAGTATACCATCCAGGACCTCCCCTTCGAAGGCCAGGGCCTGTTTTCAGACAAGACAGACCCCAGACTAAAGAGCCTTAAAGACAATCGCATCATCAGGCGCTCTTTGGGGATGCACGCGCCCGTGACGCAGCGCAGACCCTTCCGGCTGCAGAACCAGCAGCAACAACGCCGGCCGTATCCCCAGTTCCGCCCACGGCAGGACCTTAATAGGCACCGGGGCAGGAACAGTAGGCGCAGACAGTCGGGTGGCCAAGGGGGGCAGAACCAAGGCTCCTCCAAGGCCCCACCCGGACCCAAGCCTTCATATTGAAGGTGCGCCCGAGGGCGCAGTACCAGTTTCCCCTTCGGATCCTTCCCGACAGTTTTCCAACCGTCTTTTGTTTTTGCTCCAGGCGTGGACCTGAATAACATCAGACCGCTGGGTCTTATGCACTGTACAGGCCGGTTACCGCCTGCAGTTTTCATCACCCCCCCCCCCCGACCCCCCACCCTCATCCCTCTTCAGGGACCCCTCTCAGGAGCAATTCCTCCGTCAGGAGGTACAGACGCTCCTCGACAAGGGAGCCATAGAGGAGGTTCCAGAGAGCGAGAAGGGCAAGGGGTTTTATTCCCGTTACTTTCTGATCTCCAAGGCCAAGGGAGGCCTCAGCCTATCCTCGACCTGCGAGAACTCAACAAGCATATGGTGAAGTTGAAGTTCCGCATGGTATCCCTGGGGGCCATCATCCCATCGCTGGATCCTGGAGACTGGTCCGCCACCCTCGACATGCAGGACGCTTACTTTCATATCGTCATATTTCCACAGCACAGGCGTTTTCTTCGCTTTGTGGTCGACCGCAAGCATTATCAATTTGCGGTCCTCCCATTTGGCCTTTCTACGGCCCCGAGGGTATTCACGAAATGCATGGCAGTCGTCATCGCACATCTTCGGCGCAGCCGCATTCACGTGTTCCCCTACCTCGACGACTGGTTGGTCCGCGGCACATCAGAGCTGCAGGTCCGCGACCACGTCCGCAGGATCAGCAACCTGTTTGCTGCCCTAGGCCTCATTGTCAACATGGACAAGTCCACTCTGCTCCCCACGCAGAGGATAGAGTTCATCGGGGCCGTTCTGGATTCCACCTTGGCCAGGGCCTTGCTACCATTGCCCAGGTTCCAGTCGCTATCGGCCATCATTCTGCGCTTGCAGGCGGCCCCCCTGACCTCCATAAGAACATGTCTGACCCTCCTGGGCTATATGGCGGCCTGTACGTTCGTGACAGCGTATGCTCGACTCCGCATGAGGCCTCTCCAATCTTGGCTCATCGCGCAGTAGCAGCCGGCCAGACATTCGTTAGACACAGTTGTCACCATTCCCCAAGGGGTACTGGACTCCCTCTGGTGGCGGCTAGACCAGTCCGTCGTGTGTGCAGGGCTCCTGTTCCATCCATCCTAACCCTCGGCATCCCTGATGACGGATGCCTCAGATCTGGGCTGGGGGGCGCACAGCGGAACCCTGAGGACTCAGGGCCTGTGGTCCCCCCAGGAACTGGACCTCCACATCAACATACGGGAGTTGAGAGCGGTCCGTCTTGCTTGTCAAGCGTTCGTCCATCATCTTCAAGGTCGCTGGGTCGCGGTGTTCACCGACAACATGACGACCATGTACTATATCAACAAGCAGGGCGGCACCAGATCCTCTTCCCTATGTCATGAGGCGACGTGGCTCTGGGAATTTTGTATAGCCCATGCCATTCACCTCACGGTCTCCTACCTACCTGGAGTACGAAACACACTGGCGGATCGCCGGAGCAGATCCTTCCGCTCTCACGAGTGGTCCCTTTGCCTGGACATCGCCCTCTCACTCTTCCAGAGGTGGGGTGGTCCCCGGATGGACCTCTTCGGGTCCAGGGAGAACAGGAAATGCCAGGCATTCTGCTCCTTTCAGGGTCGGGAGCCCGGGTCATTAGCGGACACCTTCCTTATCCCATGGGCGACCCACCTGTTTTATGCGTTCCCTCCGTTTCCGCTGGTCCACAAGGTCCTCCTCAAGGTGCGCAGGGACAGGGCTCGCGTGATTCTGATAGCCCCAGCGTGGCCCAGGCAACATTGGTACCCCATGTTGCTGGACCTCTCAATAACCAACCCAGTTCCCCTGCCCCTTCACCTGGATCTGATCACCCAGGACCACAGCAGACTCTGTCACCCGGACCTTCGGTCTCTGCATCTCACGGCGTGGCTCCTGCGTGGCTGACCAGCTCCGAGTTACGCTGTTCTACCCCGGTTCGGGAGGTTCTCCTGGGCAGTAGGAAGCCTTCCACTAGAGCTATGTATTCAGCCAAGTGGAAGCGTTTTTCCTGCTGGTGCTCGGAGAAGGGTTTTCTCCCTATGGAGGTTTCCATCACCAACATTCTGAACTACATCTGGTCCCTCAAGGTCCAGGGTCTGGCGATATTGTCTCTTCGGGTTCACCTAGCGGCCATCTCCACCTTTCATCCGGGAGGAGATGGCCGTTCTGTGTTCTCCCACCCTATGGTGGCAAGATTCCTGAAGGGGCTGGAACGTCTCTACCCACAGGTCCGTCCCCCTGCCCCTTCATGGGATCTCAACCTCGTTCTGGCTCGGCTCATGGGCCCTCCATTTGAGCCGTTAGCGACTTGCTCCCTGCTCTACCTCTCTTGGAAGACCGCCTTTCTAGTGGCCATCACCTCAGCTAGACGGGTGTCGGAACTCCAGGCTCTCACGGTAGACCCCCCGTATACGGTCTTCCATGAGGACAAAGTGCAGCTGAGACCGCACCCTGCCTTTCTCCCCAAGGTGGTCTCAGCCTTTCACATTAACCAGGAGATCTTCCTTCCCGTCTTTTTCCCAAAGCCCCATTCGTCCCGCAGGGAGCAACAACTCCACTCGCTGGATGTCCAGGCACTAGCGTTTTATGTGGAGAGGACCAAACCGTTCCACAAGTCCCCCCAGCTCTTTGTGGCGATAGCGGATCGTGTCAAGGGCCTTCCTATTTCCTCACAGAGGATATCCTCGTGGGTAACGTCCTGTATCAGGACCTGTTATGACTTGGCTCACATCCCTACGGGCCGTGTGACTGCGCACTCTACCAGGGCGCAGGCGTCATCGCTGGCTTTCCTTGCCAAGTGCTGATCCAAGAGATCTGTAGGGCGGCGACCTGGTCATCGGTCCACACTTTCGCTTCCCATTACGCCCTGGTCCACCAGTCCAGAGATGACGCGGCCTTCGGCTCAGCAGTGCTCCATGCCGCGACTTCTCACTCTGACCCCACCGCCTAGGTAAGGCTTGGGATTCACCTAACTGGAATGGATATGAGCAATCACTCGAAGAAGAAAAGACGGTTACTCACCTTTGTAACTGTTGTTCTTCGAGATATGTTGCTCATATCCATTCCACACCCGCCCTCCTTCCCCACTGTCGGAGTAGCCGGCAAGAAGGAACTGAGGAGCGGGCGGGCCGGCAGGGGTATATATCAAGCGCCATGGCGGCGCTACTCTAGGGGGCGACCTGCCGGCCCACTGGAGTTGCTAGGGTAAAAAGTTTCCGGCAGACGTGGACACGCGGCGCGCACACCTAACTGGAATGGATATGAGCAACACATCTCGAAGAACAACAGTTACAAAGGTGAGTAACCGTCTTTTTTTTAGAACTGAGATCAGTATGGGAGGCTTGCTAAAAGCATTTCTACTATTCATACAATCCCAGTACATCCTTATAAAGATGGAGAACATAACTACCATTTTCTATATGAACAAATGGGAAGGGTATGTTCCTTGCTCCTGTATATACAAGCGGTCAACTTATAGAACTGGTGTATACAGACCCACATCACCCTATTGGCAATATACCTCCTGGGCATCCAGAATTCACTGGCAGACAGTTTCAGCAGGCATTTCACCATTGATTACAAGGGGGAGTTACATGATTCAGTAGTAAACAGTATCTTCACTCAGTGGGGAGCCCCCACTTGGAACCTGACCATGTGGGCTCCCCAACCTGTCAGGAAGTGCAAAATGTACTGCTTCAGAGGAACCCAAGGTCAGTACTCTAGAAGTGATGCACTCTTCCTGTCAACAGATCACTTCAGCTATGCCTTCCCTTCCATCCCACTACTGCCTTGAGTTCTATTAGAAATTTGATTAGATGGGGCACAAGTCATTCTCCATCACCCAAGATGGCCTGAACAATTTGGGATTCCAAGCCGCCTTCAAATGTCATCCTCTCCACTTAACAGCATTTGGACTTTTCTGGATCTCTTGACCCAGAAAAGTGGTAGGGTAAGGCATCCCACCCCAGATGCTCATCATCTCATGGCTTGGTATTTGGATTGGTGTCGCGCCTAGAACATTCCTTCTCTGAAGTGGTGAAAATCATTCTTAATAATAGCAGAAAAAACCACCAGAAAATGTTACCTAGCCAAGTGGAAATGTTTCTTTGTCTGGGCCCAGCAAAACCATACATCTCCACCAGACAGTGGATATTCCCGCTCTTTTGGACTATCATTTTACCCTCAAGATGGTAAGATCTTGCCCTTAATTTGCTATGGGTTTATCTAGCAGTAGTTAGTGTGTGGATTCACCAGCAAACGATGACTCTTTATCCAGCCAGTAACAGTCCAGTTCTTGAAGGGACTGATCGGAACCTTTCTGTCAGTAAAGAAACCATCCCCCCACTGGGAACTTAATTTAGTGCTTTCGGCATTCACTAAACCTCCTTCAAAGCACTCATTTCGCATTCCGTGGCTCACCTGTTAGTGGAGGTCACCTTCCTCATTGCCATCACCTTGTCCAGGAGGGTGAGTGAACTTGAGGCCTTAATTGCCAATCCTGTATGCACAATATTCCATAAGGATAAAGTCTTGCTACGACGACACCTGAAATTCACTAAGATCGTTTTGAAATTTCACGTAAACCAATCAATTCTCTTACCTTTGTTTTTTCCCAAAGCCCCATGCCTCTTGTGAGGCGAGTAGACTTCATTTCTTTGACATAATTTGATCTTTGTACCTGCAGAGAACAAAACAGATTGAAAATCATCTAGACTGTTCGCTGCTATAGCAGAATGAGTACTAGGACAAGCTGTATCCTCTCAGAGAATCTCTAAGTTGATTTCTGGCTGTATCATACTCTTTATCAATTGGCACAGCTGCCTCCTCCACACTCAGTAAATGCTCACTCTACAAGGGCACAGGCAGCCTCAGTAACATCACTTCAAGAGGTGCTTCTGCTTAATACAGACAAGGTGTCTACATGGAGTTTCAGCCACATGTTCTTGAGACTTTATGCCGTGGTCCAGGACTCTTTCACTGACACATCCTTTGGGACAGCTGTTCTGCAAGCAGCTTTACCACCTGCATCCTGTCCTCCTGTCTGAGTACTGCTTGCCCATCACCCACCGTGAAATACACATTAGGACCAGCACTTGACAAGGAAAGGGAAGATACTTATTGTATCTGGAGTTCTTTGAGATGTGCGGTTCCTATCTGTATTCCAGTATCCGCTTTTTTCCCCTCTGCTTTGGACCGTGACCTGATTTGCGTCAGAGAAAGAACGGGATGATGGTCAGTCTCCCCTGCCTCTGTTTTTGGCATGGAACAGCAGGAGAGTTGGGGTGCAGGAGCAGGCCAAAAAACACTACTTACAAGAATTCTCTGGTCACAGGTGCCTGGTGTGCATACGTACTCAGTGGAATAGAGATGGGAACTACACATCTCTAAGAACTCCTGTTTACAATGAATAACTTCTTGTCGTACTGGACAGGGATTCAGTAGATTTAGGTTCTGCTCATCTTTGCCACAAACTCCAGTGTGACATTGGGCAAAACCATTAACTGTGTGATGCAGTTTCCCATCTGTAAACTGAGGACACTTCCTCACCTCTCAGGGTTGTTGAGGCTTATTTCGTTATATATGTGAAGTGCTTAGAGACTACAGTAATGAGTGCCATACAAAAGCTTAAAATTGAATGCAGCTTTTTATTCTGCAGTTGCAAATGAGGCCTGAGGTGAGTGAGGATGCATGAGACAGAGAAGGGATGAGAAGAGGCTCTAACTCCTTGCCTCTTCACTGAAGGTCACTCAAACTCTCCAGCAGAACTGAAATTCAGCATTTTGTGGACTTCTTTATTCTTAGTCAACGTGTGAATAGAATAGTTTCTCCATGTATGTTCTAGCTGTTCTCCGTTCTCCAACATCAAACTGAATTTGCTGTTTTCACAAGGAACGCTTGCTGCTCTGAATGGCGAATCTAATCATGGTGGCAAAAAAGATTTCCTGGAATCCACCAAAGAACGTTGGTTTTTTTGGGTGTGTGTAGGGGGGTTGGTTTGTTTTTTTGTTTTTGAAGTACAGGCAGCCCTGCATACTGCAGTTGCTGTCTGATGGATATAGTATGGATCTGTGTGCACTATTCCATTGGACAAGAGTCCTGTAGTTATTGAGTGCAGTAGTGCCTGCAGTTTGTGTCTTTCAGCCCGATGTTCTTTTCGCATAATCTGGGTTCCTGGTGCATTCTGCATCCTGCAGAGAGGAGTTCACTGGGCTACAGAGCAGCTAGCTGTGCTGACTGTACTACTTTGCTTTCTGTATCACATGGGCGGAGTTGGAAATTAACTGTGCTCAAACGGTATCTGTTACTTACTCGTTTTTTAAAAAACAAGGTGCCCGGGGAAGTGAGCAGCTATTCATCACGAGTACTGCTACTCAGTGTGAAACCCAATCTTCCCTCCTCCCTCACTGCCAAAAGAGGAGCCTGATGTGGGCAGCAGCCACTCAATTCCTACACAACTGCTACTTGCAGCACTTCTTGGAAAACAGACACATCTTTAATCTGAGAAAATAGCTAAATGAGTCCTTGTAAATTCCTCCTTCAACATGTCCTAGAATCAAAATGTAGAATTCATGTGCATGGCTTTTAAACTCTTGCTCTGTACTATTCCACTATTGTCATAATTCCTAAACTTTCTAGAAAACTAGCTGTAACCTGGCTTTTGATTCTGTTGCTGTCTTTAATTTTAGGGACCAGCAGCACCAACACAGTTGGGGGTACAGTGAACAGCCAGGCACCCCAGTCTCAGCCTCCTGTCATAACTTCCACCCGGAAAGGGACTTTCACAGATGACCTGCACAAGTTGGTAGACAACTGGGCCCGTGATGCTATGAACCTCTCAGGAAAGAGAGGTGGCAAGGGGCATAGCAACTATGAGGTAAGAGATTTCCCGCTTGAACATGCATGGATGGAGAGCTGTCACTGCTAACATAATTTGTTGTCTGAATATCAAAACACATATGGAAAGAAGAGTTTCCATGTAGCCAGGCCAAAATAGTGCTCTAGGAGAGAATGAGCCATAGCTTACATGTGGAGGGCTCCTGCCACCTGTTCTTCAGGCACTAGAGTGGGGAGAGTCATGCTGTCTTTTGAGAAGCACCTATTTAACTCAGTTACATGAAAGGGGCTGTGAATGGAGGGGAACTGCTTCAGCCACACTTAACTTTTCTTGGGGGCTGGGTTTTCTTTCAGGGCCCTGGAATGGCAAGAAAGTTCTCAGCACCAAGCCAGCTATGTATTTCTATGTCATCCTCCCTGGGTGCTACGCCTCTCTCTGCAGCATCAGCTACCTCTCTAGGTCACTTCACAAAGGCTCTGTGCCCTCCACAGCAGTACGGTTACCCAGCCGCGCCCTTTGCAGCTCCCTGGAGTGGGACAGGTAGTACAGCACAACCACCCCTTGGTCAATTCCAGCCTGTAGGAGCTGCCTCTTTACAAAGCTTCAACATCAGCAACTTGCAGAAATCCATCAGCAACCCCCCAGGCTCCAACCTGCGGACCACTTAGCCGGGCCCAGAGACTGCTGGGTAGAACTTGGGACAGGAGATGGGGAGGGAGTTAAGGCTACTAGTGCTGCACTGAACTGGCAATTTCTGCCAGAATGGGAATGAGCTTCCCTTTTCCAACCATTGCTGTCAGCTCTCAGTAAGGAGAGATTCCCTATGTCTGAAGGGGGAGGAGGGTGATGAGCGTGAACACTCCTGCTCTTGTATAAGATGAGCAATGAAGATAGAAGTCACTGGATCAATGTGATTTCACTGTAAAAGTACTTCTGTTTGAGTCTGAATCCACATGTGCAGAGATGGAGAGTTTAGTCTTAGCATGAGGTTTTAACACACTTCTCATCTTCCCTGAAGAATCAAGGCCAGGAGAGAAGCTGTCCAAATCTCTCTCCTCTCCCCAAACAATCATCCTTACCTCCTGAGTGATAAGGCACACAAATGGACTTGCAGTGCAGCCCATGCTTGAGAGAGAGGTCATTACTGCTTTAAGTAAAAGATATTAACAGCTTTGACTGCAGCATTAGAGCAATTTAAATTGTTTAAAAATAATTTTTAAAAAGTTCCCTGCGGACATGTACTTACCATCAGTTTTGATGTGGAAACACTGTGATATATAAATGTTGTTGGACAACAGTAGTTTAAAAATGAGTGGAAAATAGAGGGTTAAAAAAAGTTAAAAAGAAAAAATGGAAAAAAAGCTAGCTATATCCTATACTTATTGGAGACACTTTAACTTTTTCCTTTGTATTTTCATTGTATTAGATAAATGTGAATGTAAAATTGTATAAATTAATGTACTTGAATACTTGTCTGTTCTCCCAGTATGCTTGCTGGATATTTTAGTGCCTTGGACTTTTATTGCTTCTGCAGTTAGCATCGCTTTCTCAGCAGATCCCAGCTGGTCAGAGAGCAAGTTAAGGGAAGAATGGACTATTTTGTACCTAGTGACTGAGATACCAAAGGGTTAACTAAGTATACTCATACTGTAACTTAGATAGGGTAGGTGCTGGAAGGAGGGAGAGCCATTGAGGCTATAGGTTGGAACAGAGCTTTGGGTGGTGGGGAAACCTGTCCATGTTGACAGAGTAAGAAGTTGATGGCACAGTGCTAGTGTAACAAGGGGTGATAGGCAGAAGTGATGGAGGGGAAAGAGGAAGCTGAAGTGAAACTAACAAATATTGCCTAGAGCCTTAAGAGAGCTGGATCAGAACAGAGGATGGGAAGAAAGTGCATATTTTGGAGTTCAGCTTTAAAGGTGTTTTGACTATTAAGCTGTGATATGGAAAGTGGCTAGGTGAGGGTGTGTATGGAGGTGGAGCCATTACCCTTAGGGGGATGGAGTTATCTGCTGGGATTGCGTTTCTTACCTTTTTTTATCCATTCGTGCTAGGAGTAGACTTTCCTGGTGCAATGTCCATTGCCGGCAATGGATGCACTCGAAACAGCCGGCATCAAGGAATTCCCTGTTTTAAGCATGCAGAGGACTTATGATTTTGTTCACTCTAAAGAATTCAAACTGGTACCAGGACCATAACTAACTGTGCCATCTTTTAGTAGCTGTATTGTACCTTCTATTGCTCAACTCATTTTCACTTTTTCATACTGAAAAATACTGGTTCCCTGTTCGATGTAATAATACTGCAACCAACCAGTATTACTTTGTAGTGCTGCAACAAGCTGTGAAGGGTCAAAGTACTGCTTCCTGCTACTTGGGAGTAGCTCCGTGGTGTCCTGGAAGTCCCTGCACCAAGGAAACCTTACATGAATTTTCTGTGAGCACTGCTCCCTTGTGGGGGGGTCTTACTAGGGAATTTATACTTTCTGTGGATGTTTTGCTCTTGTCTCTTAAACAGATCCTGTGCATTTGTTTTTCTTTCCCTTTACCTGGTTTTGATGTTTACAGCAGCTTTGTCAGCCAGGATACCACTGGCATGTATAGGCTGGAAATGAAGAGTCTGTGGGTGGAGGCTAGTGGCAAGGTGGTTGGGTTCTAACAGTTGCTCAGTAGATTTTTTTTTATTTAAATTCTTGGTAAATAACACAGGCACTGTAGAACCATAGAATGAGAGAAAAGGTCTCACCGTTGTGTATGTGTGGTTGGAAGAGGAAGAGAAAATGTCTGCTGGTAAAATTTAATCAGAAAGCCTCTGCTTTCTGGTTAAAATGACTGGAGAGGAGGCTCCTGAATACACCAAGTATGGGTAGGGAAAACAGTGCTCTCTGTAATGGAGTAATTATACGGCTGAAGCAGTAACAGGAGTGGGGCAACACTTCGTGGCAGAAGAACTGATCAGCTGAATGCAGCACATGGTTATTTAATTATTTTGATTTAATAAGTTTGAGGTCGTTTTTTCACTTAACGTTATGCAAGAACTGGTTTTATTTACCATTGATTTCCCTCCTGTGGATGAAATAACTGAAGTCTAGAGGAATAAACTAATGCTACTGAACTGTTAAATTATTTTGTGTTAATATTACACTTTGAGTACCTTTTTTCCACATAAAATCTGTTTCTGAATTACAAATGTTTTCTTTACATTATTTAACGATGTACACTGTAAAAAAACAAATACACACAAATAAAATGAATTCAAACTTTGGGCTTCCGTAGCCGTAGTTAATTGTATGTTTTGCACTAAATCCAGGCATTGCGCTTCTTGTAGGATTGCGCTTTGTGCTGCAGTTTGTTACCTTTGTAGAATATTTAATGAAATCATTCAAATAAACCAAACCTGCTTTTGTTGAACTGTGGGTTTTCATTTTCAGCTGGTCCCCACTTCTCCTTTCTCCTGTCACCTGGAGTATTTAACTGCAGATGGGCTCCTGTTACCTCACCACAGGAAAATACTACAACCCACTCTGAGACCCTAAACCTCTCAAAAGCAGTGATCAGTAACAATACTCTCTGCCCTTTACCAGACCAGAGATTCTCCAAGTAGTATGGAACAATAAGGGACAGTAAGTAGATACAGAAAATAAATTTCCACAAAATCTGAGTCAACTTTGAGGGAGGCAAAGGCTAATTCATTTTTTTTGACATGCAGCAATGAGAATCTCTCCTGGTGTGATTTATACTCATTCATAATTTTTTTGAGAACTGGCAAGTTTCCCAGTTTACTGGAAATTAGCTAATATCCAATTTATAAAGGTTTCATGCTGCCTCTTGGCATTTCTGTACCGAAGAAGAATCTGTATCTGCTGAAAAGGTTTTTTTCCCACATGCTCAGGGTCTAACTGAGCCACCAAATTTGGGGTCAGGAAGGAATTTTCTCCTGGGTCAAACTGGCAGAGACTGGGAGAGGCGGGGGTTACCTTCCTCTGCAGCATGGGGCATGGGTCATTTGCAGGTTTAAACTAGTGCAAATGGTGGATTCTCTGTAACTTGAAGTCTTTTAAACCAGGATTTGTGGACTTCAATAACTTGGTTAGAGGTCTATTATAGGAGTGGGTGGGTGAGCTTCTGTGGCCTGCAATGATCATGATGGTCCCTTTTGACCTTAAAGTCTGTAAATCTGAAAAATCTCCTTTCTGCAGTTAGTTTTGCTCTTGTTTCTCTGTTGCTGTGCCCCATCCCCATCCTTCTCCCTAGAAGCAGGATGTGCTTTCAGCAGTGGGGAGAGAACTTACAGAATTACTCTATTGCACAAACTTCTGGCCACTGCCAAAAGGCAGATGCTTTTTTGTTTTTATTTTTGTTGAGGGTCCTCTTCAAGGAGCCATTGTGGAAGCTAGGAGGGGGTACTGGAGTTGAGGAGCTAAACTGTGACAATATGCTGATTCATTCTGTGGTTTGGTGCAGTCCTCCTTGAGGCGCTGAGTTAAGTGGGCATTTCAGTGATTTGCCCCAGAAGAGGCACTGTTACTCAAGATGTGTGTTGTGGAGAGGCTTTGGCTGCAGAAAGCTTTTTTGACTTTCTAAAAAATCATTTGTAACCATTAGTGAATTTCTTTTAAAAACTACTTCTGTTTTGATTCATACCATATTAAGCTGTGGTCGTGTAAGAACTCAAATCAAGCAAGTGCAAGTCTTGTGAATACAGACTGAAAGTCCTCTAACGAGGAGCAAGGTGTACAGGTGATACAGTGAGATGGGACATTTCCCTCTATATCTGCATCACAACAATGCCCCTGTACTGTGGCCCGGGTCAGACCACAGTTGCAGGAGCCTGGTCCTTAGGAGTTCAACAATGTTCAGAACCTGAGTCTATAACCACAATATTCCTTGGTTAATTTTGGGCTGCCCACATGTGCCCTCTGCAAGTTTCCTTTCTAACAAAAGTGCTGTATTATTTCAACAGTGTGGATGTGTGAACTCACACTATTGTCAAATACTGAGTTTTTTTGTTGACATAGGCATTCTCCTCCCAGACCTGTGGTGATCCCAGAAAGGCTGTAGTAGTGAACTGCTAAATAACACTGGTCGACTTCAGCTGTACTTAGAAGGTCTTATGCATTCTCTCTGGAGACACTACAAGAGTTCCAGAATTAGCTAAATGTTCTAGGAAGATGTGTTGGATGTGAGGAAAGCTTCTGCTAGTAAAGTGTGGGCTACTGAGGACATTGGCCTGTACTCACTCCTACAACTAGCTTCTTGCTGGAAACTTGCTGCTTTTGAGAGGTAGGAAGTATATGTGTGGGAGAGAATCATGAGGATGGGTAGATGTTGAAAGGAGAAATGTGTAGTGGGAGCAGCTGCGAGGCAGAGGAGCACAAAACACTCACTAAATCAGTCCAAATTATTCACATATGCATAAATCTGCTCAACCTCCCCTCCCACTGGCTCATAGCATTGTTCCTGTATGTATTTTGTTGCTGGACAAGTTACTGTTTCACACGTGGCACTAATGTTAGTGTGAGACTGATCCAATTAAATGGACTGAAGAGCTACTACTTGATTGGAACTTTAAGTTCATCCCATTTAGGCTAGTGATATTACTTTCCCACCCTTCAACTGGAATTGAAGTATCTGATCATTTTTACACCTTGTCACTTTAGGAGAGAAATCTTCCCTTTTAACTAAGCTAGACTGATTTTTGGTTTTAACCTGTACTTCCCCCTTACTCATTAGGTTGCTCTTTTTCATTTACCTCTTGCTGGTGAAGTGCTGAGGGCTCAGAATTAACCACAGCTGCACTTCCAGTGAGAATGAAGGGACAAGAGAGGGTGATAACCACCTTGCTCTACAGCTGCTTGTTGTCCCTGCTGCCCACCTCTTAGAGGTGTAAACTTGTGCCACTGATCTCCAGTATTGCCCTCTGTTGCTCTCTTCACATTACTGCTGTCTAAATAGAGTAAGTTATTTTAGATTCTCTGATCACTGTAGATTTCAGAATTATAAAATGGGATTTGGCATCTTGGTTAGGGATTGAGTTTTCAGTTCCACTTGTAAGGTTATGGTACAGACTTCTGTCTTCCTCAAGAAAGCAAGTGGGTTTTAACACTGAGTTGCATTAAACCATGAGCTGTTACTGTAACAGGAATAAGTCCCCTGCCCTGGTGACTGTTTTATCTTCCAAGTAAACATGCTGCTGCCCCCTCGCAGAGTTACAAATTACATTACTCAACTAATGCTCTGATTTCGCATATTTATTCACATTTTTCCATAAGATAAGGGGATAAAGTTTAGTATAAAAACAAGTACCTAAAAAGAACTAGTCAATCTTAGTCCTTTGTAACACATCCAGCCACATACTAATGTCTCCTTTCAAATAATTCTTTCCAGGATCTGATCTTGCTGAATGTTATCCACATTAAGGGAAACTGCATTTCATCATAGAGGAAGTAAAGTAGTAGGGCACCCTTCAGTTATCAGCGGGGAGTAGAGTTGCATCTTGTCATTCCAAAGGAGTTAAAATAACAGGCCCCGGCACTGGGCAGGCTCCCAAACTGCTTGACTCAAGAAGAAACGATGCATCAAACTTTTTAACCACAAGAGGGGACATCAAGCACATTATGAGGGGCTAAAGTAAGTAAAGAGTTATGACCGAAGATTGTCGATCAGCATTGCATGAAAGCCACAGATCTAATGCACCAGATTTTCCTTTGTGTTTAAACAGGTTCATGATATGCTTCTGAAAATATGGTTGTAGTGCTCAAATAATCACGAGGAAACTAACATAATTCAGGTGCTGTCCTGTCTGTTAGGAGGGTTCCAGTTTTCTTTTCTTCATGCCTTGGCTCTTCCTGTATGGGCTGCACTCTGCTGAATAAGACAACAGGTCCTTAGTAGGCAAATTATTCTGCTCTTCTGCTTCCAAAACTTACCTATGTTTTTCAGTGCTTTTTCTCCCTCACCTAGAAGGGCATGTAGGATGGCCAAGTCCCTTTTCTGGGGAGATCTGTCTCCCATTCTCTCCCTGAAGGAGCTTAAGTCTTATGTTCAGGTTCTGGTAAAAACAAAAAAAAAAATCTCTCTTCCCCCTTACCCTTAACAGCCCTCCAATATTGAAGAAGAAAGTGCTAGCTGGGGTTTGAAAGTGTAAAACAGTCCAGGGGGGAGGATAGCCATGTACTTCACAGTGAGAGAATCACACAACTGAGTTCCATGCCAGGACAGTTACTTAGTCAATGTGCTGGAATGTGTGCAAAGTGTTGACAAACTTCATTGTGTTCCCTGCTCAGTTTCACATGCTGCTACTCAGCACGATCACCTGTACTTTCTTCCACAGCTTCCTCCTGTCTACATTTCACTGTAGCCACTTACGCTCCTTTTACAGTACGTACCTGGTGCACCTTGGTTGGAAGAGGGGTTGTAAGGCCTGTGCCTAGGGGACACCTGCCATTGTGCAGCTCTCTCGTATGGTTTCTTATGGTTCATTGTTTGAGGGGTCCTGCTGCGAGTCATCATGTGATAGTGTCCAAGAGGTGTTGTAGGAGCCTGGGCTGTTACAGCTCCTTTTTTGTGGCTCTCCGTATCACTGAGAGCAGTGGTCTCCAGGGGAATGTCCCAAAGTTCAGGGTCATCTGGAACAAGTCAAAGACATACACAACAAGACAATAGTATGGCAGCTCAGACAAAGAAGCGCAATTCCAGTACCAGTGCACCCTTTCCTCACTTGACCCCTAGAGGCGTTAAACTATAAAGGAGCTTGCTGTTAGTTTCCTTTTGCCTATTCATTCTAACTGAAACTAAAAGGAAAAAACACACTGCCCCAGAGAAGCAGACACTTCAAGGGTTTTGTCTTGCAGCTACAGGCAGTAAGATGGAAGGAAGTGCAGCTGGGCTTGTTCTGCACTTTGCTTTCAGGTCTAGGGTTAAAGAACACATATGCAGCCCTAACAGACACTACTTGCTGAAAAGAATCTGATCTCACATGTATATGCACCAAGACTGGAATCTGTGTGAACCCTAATGGCTACAAAAAAAAAGGTTCCTAGAGGCAGGTTCCCTCTAGTGACCCTCTAATTGTAGGGGCTGTTTTATCACTAGGAGGGGTTTAAGTATGTGGCCATGAATCAACTCACACCTCTCCCCATGTCTTTCCCCCCTCTAAGGGTTAGGGTTGCCACATCCTATTGCTAAAGTAAAGATGGTGCCTATGCCACTTTCCCAATCCCTTCATTAAATCCTACCTTCACCCCTGTGAACTAACATTTTGCTAACCTGCAAAGAACTCCTCTTCTGCAGCTGGTTCCTGGTGTGCTGCTGCTGGAGTGCTGTGTTTCACCAGTGAGGGATAAGATGCTGCTGGGCACAGGTAACAAAGGGGAGCTATTAGTGCCAGAAATACAAAAGGACACCACCTAATTTCCAAGGGGGAAGAGAGCCAGGTAAGATCAGAAAGACCAGCAGCACCTGATCCCAGATACTAGGTATCCTATAGCCACTGCTTGTCTTTGCTGGACAGGTGGGTATGGAGGGGGTATTTGTAAGGCTTACTGAGGACAAGGGAAACATCCTGATATTTCTTGCAGCATGAGCAGAGGTTTGGTGTTCAGTCTTTCCTGTTGCTGCTCTACAGCAGCACTACCTAACGTTTCCTAAGAGGACATGGGGCAAGTTTGGTCATGTCCAGTCTAAGCCCACATCCCTGCCCTATAGGGAACAAGTTTTAAAAATGACAGATTTCCTTATTTTATAGCTTCCTTCACTCAGGCAAGAGGTGGTAAAATTAGGCAGCTGATGAGGGGTTAACCTTGTCAGCCATGCTTGTGCTAGGTGGGGGTGTGTTTCTACACTAGCACTTTTGTCAGTCAGGAGATGGAAAAAAACCCACACCCCTGCCAGACATAAGTTACACCAACAGAATCACCAGGGTAGACCATGCTATGTTGGCCAGAGATGCTCTCTGGCTAACATAGCTACCCCTTGCTTGTTGGGGGTGGTTTAATTATGCCCAGGGAATAGCTCTCCCCTTGGCATAGAGCAGGTACATAGGAGACCTTACAGTGGCGCAGCTGCAGTCATGGCTGTAGCATAGACATAGCCTAGGTGGTTGGACTTGCAGATTTGCAGTGGTGTCTCTTACCCTGTTTGTTGCCTGGATTGGCTACTGCCAGCTGTTTTTTCTCCATTTGCTCCCGGAACTGCTGCTGAAGCTGCTTCTGTCGTAACTTCCGCTGGTAAGTGGCATCACTCCCACAGACTAAGGTGATGTTATGTCTGTCCCAAGAAATAAACACACAGTTGGATGGTGACCAGCTACACTTACACATTAGGAAGAGGGATGCTTATAGCAATAGCACGCCAGGGAAAATACAATAGTAGTTAACACTTGGATCACACCTTCCACTGAAAGGGCCCCCATGTCCCAACACGCTTTACAAGCATTAACTATTTACAACTTCAGAGGTGCCTAGATGTATAAACTAAGGCACAGTGAGGCCCTGTCCAAGTTCATACAGGAAGGCTCTGGCTAGAACCCAGCTCTCCTCTCTCAATCATTTACACAAACTTACCCCTTACTCCAGTAGGAGAGACTGATTTGAATTAGGTATGAGACAACGTTTATCACACTTTGTAGTAGGCTTTGCACTTTAAGCTCTGTCCCATGCAAATATTGCATGTGTAGGTGATTATTAGACACCTTGTGTGGTTATGTGCAGGCAGAAGTAGAGATCTAACAGCCTTGGACCTTCCAGGTTCTCCTCGTGCCTGCTGCTGAGCTGCTGGACTCATGTACTCTCTGGCTTAGACAGACAGTGCTATGCACCTTGTAATTCAGCACTCCCTTATGATTGGATGCCCCCTAAAAGCCTATTGCTAGTCCCTAGAGAAATGGATGGTATAATAGCTATGGATCAAATGGGATTGTCTGAATTAAGGAGAGAACCAGCTGTAAGCTCAGGGAGCTCCCCTCAGGACGACTCATACATGCTCCTGCAGCTACAGGGAGATGGAATTTTGGGAGTGACTGGGGGAGTCTGTATATTTTAAGTGCCAAGAGTGATTAGAATGGGTGCTGGGTGCTCATTTATAGTACGATACAACTAATAAACTAAAAAAATTCTCAGGTTAACACTCACCTGGAGTTGTTTTGCTGTTCCTGCTCAGCTGTGCTTAAGGAAGCCACCTCCTGTCCAGGTCTACATGGGGACATGCTCTCACAGTGCTGGGGTTGCCCTGCACTCTGCTTCTGCAGACAGCTACTGTATCTAGCCTTCTCTATTGCAGGCTCCAAGTCTTGCCTTTTTGCTTTGGCCAAATCCAGCTCAGGAGGCAGCTAGTACAAATGGTCAATGGATAATGATTCAATTCCCCCTCCCTCATCAACTCAAAAGTTACAGATTCAAAGCCTCTTATAACAACATTTCATGGTTTGTGTGTCTTTCTCTAGCTGCTCTTAAATTAGTTTGGGCAGGCTCTGTCCTTTCCCATTTGCCAAGCACTGTTTGGGTTCTGTATTCTGCAAGGAGTTAATGTGGGTGTTTGCAGAGCACCATCATTAGTGTCAGCAGCGTTTGTTAGCTAGCACTGCCTCCATACCAACACACACGAGAACTGTAAAATAGAAAAGTAGTAGAATCTGGCCAATCCCCATGGTATGGAGGCAGGCAAGGTAGTAAACCCCAGCTATTACAATAATGTTAACTTCACAAATGTGTGCACAGACATGGATTAGATCTGGCCAGAGAATTGTCTTCATCCTGCAACGCAGGAGTGGAAAAATACACCCCATCCTTTAACTGCGCACATTTGGGGAGGGCGGCTAGACAGAGCGACAGAGGAAGACACTGTACCACCCAGCCTGGACGTGTAAGTGCAGAAGTCTAAGAAGATGGCAATGTGCTACTGACACTAGCTTAGAGCAATTACCGTACGTATCTCTGAACCACCGTTAGCCATGGCAAATAGCAACCCCTAACTGAAAAGCCACAAAGAGATTTATTCTAATGAAAACTGCTCCAGCAATAAACAGATTTCACATGTGAATCACATTCTAATAATTTATATTACAGAAAGTGTAACTGATTCAACATACAGCAATCACCTATGATGATGGATACCCTAGAAATCTTTACATCATAATACTAGTGAAGAAATAACAGATGAGTGAGGATACTGAGAAGGCATTAAGGGTTATAGTGGATGTGCCAATAAAAAGGGAAATTCCATGTAAAAAAGTAAGTATTATTCTTCCGTGTTTAGCCTTAGTTAAGTCAAAAAGCTTATGTCTAGCTTTGGGTACCACTCAAGAGACAAACCAGAGTGTGCCCTGAAGAGAGCAACAGAAACTGTAAAAGGTCTGGAAAAAATCAGTCTGAGACAAGATGGAGACCTGGGCATGTTCAGAATCTGGGAAAAAGACAAAAGACAGTAATTAAAGGGGTGCTCTTATAAGGAGTGCAAGGGCCTCATCTCATAATGAAGCACAAAGTTTAGTAGAACTCTGGCCTCAAATACTTTGCTTACGGACTGGAGACTAAATTTGCAGGGCCATGGCCCATTGGCTTCAACCAATCAGTTCCCCTTCCAACTCTTTCATTTTTGGTTTTAAACATTAAAATGTCACTCTAGCTGTCTCTGGCCTATTAAAACCAGCCAACTCTAAGACAATCAAAATATAGCAGAGATCCCTCCTGCCCACACACAATTTCAGAGTTTGCAGTTTCCATATTAATTCCACAGGAAGCTGCAATACTGCATTTCAGCCACCATGTGGTACTGAGTGAGATTATAAATCAGCACCTCCAAGCCAACCCACCTGATTCCAATATGGCACCCTCCAACAGGTACTGCTGGCTGCTTCTCCTGGCTCCTTCCCTAAGATAAGCATGGCCATGGCTCTACTTCTGTATACAAGACTCTCTGTAAACTGGAACTAAAATCTGTGGCAAGCCCTTCTCATTTCTGCAGTATACTGGAAATTCTATGGTAGCTTCAAGTATATCAAAAACTGGAGAAGTTTTATTATAGTAAATATAAAAATGAATAATATAATCAGTACAGTAGACCAGTGCAGTGTTACATTCAGTTTATTTTTCTTAGCCTCTAAATTTTCAGTTGTCTGTATGCTGAAGATTTCTGCACTGGTATTTTGCAAGCTGTCAGGGAGAGCTGAAGCTCTCGACAGCTGTGTAAGGGAAAAGCAGTGGCTGCCAGCACTTTGTTTAGACTAGAGTTCCCACTGTGCCCTACAAATGGTGAAGGTGGACTAGGGGCGGTACTGTGGGCTACTATATGAAAAATTTCTAGTGTAAAAAGCTCTACTGTACATAGCACAGTACAGTGATTTGAGTAACTTGGTTTGAGATGAGCCTGGAAATAGTTCATCCCTGTCTACACTAGTATTTAAACTATTATCATCAAGGGTGTAGCTGGACCCGCTACTGGTAATGATACAGAATGGTCTGGTGCTCAGGTATCATTTGATGGGAATGGTATGACCACCTGACTAGAACAGAGTAAACAAGACCCATGGAGAGAGAGAAACAGCAATGGACTTCAGCATCAGAATGGCATTATTTTGATGAAGTACTGGGAAAATCTTTTACAAAGAACAGTTCAGACAAACTAATTAGCAGCTAAGGGAGGCTGTGGAATTATTGTCACTGAACACATTCTCTCACACACAGCTAGCAAGCATGGTTTAGAAATAATGATTTCCATCCCTGTCGATACAGGGGGATGGAACCAATGACCTACTACAGGTTCCTGGCAAACTAAATTACTCTGCTTTCTTCTTCTCCAAAGCCACCCATATCGCACCTGCCGAGGAAGTTTATTCACTGATCGCAGGTAGTCTTTGTCCAGGATGCAGTTTCCAAGAGCATTTCCAAAGCACCTGAGGAACAAGAGAGCCTGCCATGACTGAGAATAACATTTTATTCTGTGGAAACGTGCAAGCAGAAGGGCAACATACTGGTTCTCCACTTACTTGAGTGCCCTCTTCAGTCCATCTGTCACTGCTTCTTTCCTTGCCTTTTCTAGGGACAAAGCTTTAGATTTCAGGCCCTCACTCACTCCATAACCCACATCTTCATGGTATGACCCATCCTGTGGGGTGAGTTTAAAAAAAAAAAAAAGGCAGTACTGTTGGAACTTTTGCTTTCACGCACCTGCCTATATATCTCTAATGTGGATTGGTATTTATTCTATAGTAAGCTCAGCTTTCCAGGGGTCAACAGGACTGTCTAGTTTGACACAGTAACATGGTGTGTTCCAGTCCAGCTCCACACACACTAGTACCGTCATTCATGGTTCTTAAATAACTAGCAGTTCACTAACAGATGGAGCAAACAAAAATACATCCATTTACCTTGAGTTGAACTTTCACAAATGCACAAACTCCCACATAGAATTTGCCGTTGTTGAGATCAACAAAATCTGGGGAGAGCAGGAAGGAGATAGAGTTAAAATGGAGACCTAAACAGTATATCACAGGGTGAAATTTCTGTCTCATGCTCATCTTCCTAGGCCTGGTCTACACTTGGAGGGGGAGGGTTAGTGTAAGATATGCAACGTCAGCTACAGGAATAGCGTAGCTGAAGTCGAAGTATCTTATTTCAACTTACCTCCCATCCTCACGGCGTGAGATCAAGGGCTGCGGCTCCCCTGTTGACTCTGCTTCCGCCGCTCACCCTGGCGGAGTTCCGGAGTCGATGGGAGCGTGTTTGGTGATCAATATATCACGTCTAGATGAGACACAATATATTGATCCCCAATAGATCGATCGCTACCCGCTGATCCGGTGAGTAGTCTGGACGTACCCCCAGAAAGCTTAAACACTACGCCCTGGTCTACACACAAAATTTAGATCGACCTACCTTCCGTGCCCCGTGAGCCATAGTTACACCCCCCAGTGTACACATGGCTAGGTCGACAGAAGAATTCTTCTATCTACTGATGCCTGAGAGAGGGATTACCAACAGCAACAGAAAAACTCCTTCATTCGTTCGATGGCCTTATAGAGGCATAGTTGCAGTGCTGCACCTTTGCCACTACAGTGCCCATAGTACAGACATGCCCTAAATGTGAACCACCTAAAAGAATTTGTTTGCAAAAGTACCTGGTGTGAGGTTGGGGCGGGGAAGTTTTAAAACTCTGCTCAGGCAACTGGCTATCAGAAAAATCAATACCGCTAGAAAATACCAAGTTTCTCTATTCTGATTGGCTGGTCACTCCACAGCATCTCTCTCTAAGAGAGATGGTCTCACCTGCATACTGTTTGATTCACCTTAGATCAGGGGTTGGCAACCTTTCAGAAGTGGTGTGCCAAATCTTCATTTATTCACTCTAATATAAGGTTTCGTGTGCCAGTCCTACATTTTAACGTTTTTAGAAGGTCTCTTTCTATAAGTCTATAACAAACTATTGTTGTATGTTAAGTAAATAAGGTTTGTAAAATGTTTAAGAAGCTTCATTTAAAATTAAATTGAAATATGGAGCTCCCCGGACCGGTGGCCAGGACCCGGGCAGTGTGAGTGCCACTGAAAATCAGTTCGCATGCCGCCTTCGGCACACATGCCATAGGTTGCCTACCCTTGCCTTAGATCATTACGATTTAGTTTAGTGTTAGTTAAGTTTATTAGATGCTATAGATTGAAAATAGGCATCTTGCAAAGCAAGAGCCGTGAACCATATCTCAATACACTCAACTTTCTAACTATAAGGATAGTTTACCCAAGGTGGTTGTGGAATCCATATGACTGGAAGTTTTTAAGAACAGGGTTAGGCAAAAGCCTGTCAGGGATGGTTTAGGTATATTTGATCCTGCCTCAGTGTGGGGAGATGGACTAGAAGACTTCTTGACATTCCCTCCAGCCCTGCATTTCTACCATTCTTATGAATATCTCAACATCACCAGTCTAGCTAGGGCCACATTATAGTTTCCAGTCCTGTAGTGACTCATGCATGGTTTTTCACCCTGTTGGGAAGCTCCCTTGTTCCTGAGACCTTAATATAGTCCTAGCAAGGTAGACAGTTCCCCTTCTGAGACCTTAGCAACCTGCTCCCTTTACCACATGTCAATGAATAGTACTGGCGAAACTAATCCTATCTCATGTACAAATGGGTCAAGGGTGGAATTTATGTGGACAGCACATCTCAAAAAACCACAGTTACTGTAGGGACAGTTGAGTAACTATTCTTTCCCTTGGGATCTGTTGATACTGACCCATAACAAGTGACACTGCATCAAAGTATGGAGTGACATGAAAGGGTTGCACTCTATTTCAATGTCATGAGAAAAAGCTAGCGCCAGCAGGCTGTCAGTCCCTTAAATGTTGAGGATCCACTATACTGACACTGTTCTAACAATGTGCTTCTCAGATCTTTGTAACTCTCTGGCTTTCTTATCAGAATTCATTACTGAGGAAGCTAGCACCAATGTTCCAATCACCAGGCTGAAATGCTGGTGCAGTTTAGGAGTTTCTCACTGCAATCTCTTCACCTGACTTAGACTCTCAAAGTGAATGTGCTGATCTTTCAGTACTGCACTCTGTTGTATGAACCTCAAGTGTCTTCTCCAACAGATGAAATTGAGGTGGCCCTCCTCCTTTCTAGTGTGAGGGGTGAAAATGATGCAGACCAAGCATCAATATGGATTTTGTCCTTTATTAAGGCACTTAAAAGCACTGTTCATGGTCACCATTGTCACACTGCACAATGCAGAGAGACTACAACTAGTCTTTTTACTGGCAACAGCCACAACATGAATGGTAAATGAAGAGAGACCACTAGGCCTGAACCATGTAAAATTGACCAGAACCTAAAAACATAGGGACAGGGCCAATGGAGTTTGGTCCCAAACAAAGCTGCAATAGTGTCTCCTAACAATTAAGAGTGCAAACTTAACTAGCCACCCTAAAAAACTTAAAGGAGAATAGGCTGAAGAAAGCACTGGGGATATTGCAGTGTTTCAACTTGCTGCTCCTGCAGTGTTCAGAAAGAACTCAGGGCAGTTAGGATTGGTCTCCTTTCTGCCATCTGCACAATGCACAGCATCAAGGAGTGTGTGCATGGCTCAATTAGGCACTGTTAGCCAAAACTTTCTGAGTTTGTGCACTTGGCTACAGGTATCCCAAATATGGGGACACATATGAGCAATTACCCGAAGACTCTCAAGACCTGGATGCTGATCACAAGGAAGTATTTTGCAGGAAGTTCCACAGTTGAAGTGGGGGATGCATAAGTTTTGAGATGTTTGTTTGTGGGTAGCAGTTGCACATGGTATTGACAGTTGGCTCAGGGTCTAAGTTCCCTCTAAGCTGCGCAGCCGCACAGCAGCCTATTAAGTACCGTGCAAGCACTCAGGGATGTGGGCGGGAGAGATGCCTCTCCCCCCCCAGTCCAGGTGCTGCTGCGGGGAGGGAGAGAGCTAGGGGAGTCCTCTCTCCCTGCTGTAGCCCCGGGGCAGCTTGCACCTCAAACCCCTCATCCCCAGCCAGAGCCCTCCTCATCCCTACCTCAACCCTATTCCCCAGCCCTGAGCACCTCATCCTTGGCCCCACCCCATAGCCTGCACCCCCAGTCCTCATGCTCCCACACCTCAACACTCTGCCCCAGCCCTGAGCCCCCTCCCACACTCCGAATTCTTCGGCCCAACCTCCGCCACATGAATTTTGTTGTGTGCACCAATATGGAGGCGATGTCACATATCACCTCCATATTGGTGTACATAACAAAATTCATTGTGCACAGGCGTGGGAAAAATTAGAGCTCAGGGCTGCTAGGATTAAGCTCGTGGAAGAGTCTAGATGGAATGCTTTGGCCCAATCATCCCCACTTGGCTGAATAAACTCATTTTCAGTAATTCAGACATGCCATTACACAAAGTTGAGCTACTGAACATAAACAAGGTTTTCTTTACACACAGGACAGGGGTTTCACTATTACTCTATTTTGCTTTCTCCTAACTGTCAAGGAGCCTGTAGGCTCCAAAATTTAATCTGTGTCTTTTACAGGGACTGTCACTTTGAAGACATGTTTCCTGCTGTTTCAGCTGAACAGGTTCCAGGAAAGATGGTTTCTCAAACAGGGACCACATTCTACCACTTTAGAGACCCTCAGTATGAAGCAATAGGAACACAAATCCTCAGAACCTGGAAAAAGATACTCACCAACATTCTGCTGAGTGACCGAATGAGCCCAGCCATTGTAGCCAAACATCTCATTGGCCAGACTGATGACCCTGTGACCCTCAATATAACAAACCTGAAAAGAGGAACAGTGAATTTTAAAAAGGCCTTTACAGTCATAGCTGTACCACACTAAGAAACCCTGTTAATTTCAAGAAACATTTGATGGCCTGTGTGCAAACAATGAAAAAAGAGCTGGTCCCTTCCAAGCCCAAGCTCCAGAAGAAGATGGCACAACTGAGAGAGGCAGATTTAGTGAACACAAAACAAAGGGGAAAAAAAACCCGAATAATTCATACACAAAATGTAGCATTTATATAGTGATTTACATGTTCAAAGTACTGAACAATTAATACCGCCCAACATCCTATGAATTACGTAAATATTATTTCAATTTAAAGGATGAAGCAACTGAAGGAGAAAGTTAAGTGACTTGCCAAAGATGTCAAGAAATCAGTGGCTGAGCTAGGGACAGTTTCTTATAGTGATGAATTCTCTCTCTCCCATTCCCCACCCACAATGTTTCTGCATACACACTTGTTTGTACCTTCTGTCCTCCACCAGCCTGCCGGCTACTGATGTACTCTGGACCCAGCCTCTGACGCAAGGCATTCTGGATGGCCTGGTATTCATCTGCTGTATACTGGTACTTTAATAGAAGCATAGCAGAGTCAGATAGCTTTAGTTTCTTCACTCTATTAGCTCCCCAGCACCTGTTTCATCCCATTTTTCTTTATTCCAATCTTCCCAGAGAAGATGAGTATTCAACACTCATGCTTCAGGATGTAAAGGATAGTCAAAGGGCTCAGGAAGGAAGTTACTTTGTTCCATGGGGTAGGTGTATTATGCTGGTGATATTGCTTGTTTTTGCAAAGAACTAGATTAGATGGATCAATGATCTTTGTTAAATTCTATACAACTTTTCTCCAGTTCTCCCAAGCAGCAAACATACCAATTACAAAGAGAGAGAATTCAGACAAGCACACCAGTCTGAAGGAGTACCCTTGCTCCCATCCCTATGAAATCCTACAGCAGTTGTAACATGTGCAAAGTCCAGTCCAGGCTGCAGGGGAATGAAACATAGAAGGAATCTCTATCAGCACCACTCATATTAGTCAGAAGATCAACTAGCTGTCGCTACTTATTGCACTGGCAGAAATGTTAGCTATAATGTATACACACTCTGCAACAGATACAGATAGGCTTAAGTATGTGTTCATGAATGTGGCGTGAGTGTTCCTGCTCTGCACCGATATAGGTGTGTGCAGGGAGAACTGAGTTCAGTTCCAGCTCCTTTCTGAACAGTAGTGTAGATGTCTTTTTCTACTCAACAGCACCACGCTTCCCCCTAACTAAGGAATGGAGCTGGCCTTGTCCAAAGGGAATCTTCCCTAAACCTCAATCTTGCTGCTCTATTCACCTGTAAAACAAAACTTAAGAGTGGAATTTTAAGGGATCCTCAGAGCTGTGCTAACTCCCATCCTGCCAGGCAACATAATTCAGCAAACAGCATGAAACTTAAACAAAAAAATTCTAATGCACAGTCATGAGATTTTAACATTTAGATTTCAATGTATTGTTCCATTTAACTTTTTTTAAGGAATAACTGTCCGTTTCTTTTTCTGGCAGTTTTACAGAAATATACATTAGGCAAAAGGGAAAAGAGCATTGTGTACCTATATACAAAGACATCATATTCATCAGCTAACTGAAGAAATAATGGCACGGATAGGAGAATTCACCATGCAAGGCCAAAGGAAAACTCTGTCAGTTTCTTCCAATGGTGGAGTGAAAACAGCTACCTTCTCTCCACCAATAGAGGAGAATGCATGTTTTTATAAGTAAGCCTGCTGCATGTCATCCACTCTTAAGATAAACCAGTCTGTGACGGGGCGTACCTACCCTGCACTGGTTCAGAAAGGGTTAACCTCACACTGTGGGCTGAGGAAGCGACATCTCCATGCACCTGTTGGGCCTGCTTCAGATGAACCAGCGTATAAAAGGGTGATGCTCAATCTGGGCTGGCCACTGATGAGAGCAGATGTGTGTTGCAGGCTCCTAAAGGGAGACTGCTGGAGCTCCAGTACCTAAAAGCCAGTTGGACTGAGGCTCCAATGGACCCCCAGCTGACCATTGCCATTACTGGAGGACAGACGGGGAGGCCATGAGACTACCAGCCTTGGAAGGAAGAGTAGGAAGTGACCCAGGGATTGGGACTGAGGTAGTGGGTGACCAAGACTGAACGCGGAAGTACTAGTTCCTTAGGGTCCTGGGTTGGGACCAGTGGAGCTGGATGGGCCTGTGTCCTCCTACTCCAGCTGCCCCGCTGGTGTGAACTGCACTACTAACCGTAGCCATTGGGCAACGCTGCCCTGAGCTACAGGCCTGCTAGATAAGACTTGGGCCATTAGGCCAAACTGCCCTGAACAATAGGACAGCCTTATGTAATCTGGCCACTGGGCCACACTGTCCCGCACTGAAGGGTGGCTGCATTGACTCTGGCCACTGGGCGGTGCTGCCCTGGGGCTGGGGCAGCTGTGGTAACACAGGAGGCCAGCCCACTTGGGATTTTGAAGTGGTTGCTGGAGAGTCAGCAGCAGCACGCGGCACAACAAGAAGCAACACCAGACCAGCTGCTAGAACAGATCACAGCAACAGCTCCTAATGGTGCAACAATAGGAGCAGCGGCACCAGATGGTGTAGGAACTGGCCACCCAACACCAAGCACACCAACTGGACCAGAGGCGAGGAATGTTTTGGTGGGACTACCAGTTCACGTGACAAAATTGGGGTCCAGTGATGACTCTGAGGCCGTCTCTGTAACATTCAAATGGGTCGCCAGGCCAAGTGGCCACCAGTACAGTGGGCTACCCTCTTGGCACCATACTTAACTGGCCCAACCCAGACCACCGACCGGAACTTACACACTCATGAGGTACTGGAATACAACAAAGTGAAGGCAGCCATCCTGGACCAGGCTGATGTCAGTCCTGACATGTACCGCCAACGACTCTGCTGCAAATAGTACCTGCCAAAGGTCAGGCCACAGCCCAGCAACTCTGGGACTACTGCTGGTGATGGCTGGAATCAGAGAAATGGATTAGAGTCCAAGTTGTGGAGATGGTAGCACTGGAGCAGTTTACCCAGATCCTACCTGCCGGGGGAAGGAATGGGTACAACAGCCCTGCCCGGCAACCCTTGCTGAAGTTGTCTTCTTATTGGAAGACTACATGAACGCTGAGGATCAGAGCAGCAAACCTGTAGACCACAGAACCCAGGAAACTGAGGTCATCCAGCCAAGCGGGGACCACACAAGGCCAATGTAGGAGCCGCCTCCCCCAACCCAGGCCACCGGCCACCACAACTCCTGACACAAGGTGACTGACTGACCTTCCTGGGTCAGAAGGTACGAAACAACCACCGCCCGCTCCTTAAGAGGATGGAGGGAGCCATCCAAAAAGAACTGGAAAGTAAGCTGTCCCTAAGGGGGGTAGAGGAATCTCAGAGAGAGTGGTGGAATCTGATAGTACTGGTCCAAAGCCTGTTGGGGCCATCAGATTTTGTATTGATTTCAGGAAAGTTAATGCTATCTCCTGGTTCTACACCTAACCAATGCTTCGTGTGGATGAGCTCCTCGAGCAGCTGGGTAGTGCTTAGTTCACCTCAAGATCACCTCTAACTAAGGGGTACTGGCAGATACCCCTGACACTGGCCTCCTGTGAGAAGACTGCCTTCCCTACCCGATTTGGCTTATATCAATTTGTCATGATGCCATTTGGGCTGCATGGAGCCACAGCCATCTTTCACTGACCAATGAACCAAATATTGTAGCTGCACAACCAAGATACAGAAACAAGTTGGGCTCAGGCTCCAACGGACCCCTAGCCGACCACCGCTGCCTATAGAGGAGAGAACGGAGGCCATAAGACTACCAGACTTGGAAGGAAGGGTAGGAAGCAATTCAGGGATCAGGACTAAGGTACTGGGTGACCAAGACTGACTGTGGAAGCACTGTTTCCTAGTCCTGGGTTGGGACCTGGTGGAGCAGGGTGGGCATGAGTCCCCCTACCTGGCTGCCTCACCAGTGGGGTAGCTGATGCCCAGAGGGGTGAACGACGCAGCAGAAGGCCTGCCCTACTGACCTTAGCCATTGGGCCATATTGCTCTGAGCTACAGGCCTGCTAGAAAGACTTAGGCCATGAGGTCGAGCAGCCCTGAACAAAAGGACAGCCTTGTGGACTCTGGTCATTGGGCCACACTATACTAGGGGCCAGGGCAGCTATAGCGACATGGGAGGCCAAGCCACTTGGACTGCTAAAATCTCTGCTTTGATCCCTTTCACAACCCATTGCCCCATAATGGGGTGTACCTACTCTACGACACAATCCAATCCATCAGAGAAAGGAAAACATTCTTCCTGTCTTTTAAAAAATAATTCAAGGCGCTTCCTCTGAGTTATTCAGATAAAAGCTATGTGTGTTGGAGAGACAGCTCTGCCACCAGCAGGGGAAAATGTAATGAGGATGAAGACTATCATGGTGAGGACGGCAGGTATGATTTTAACATACAACTAGCATCCTGCATTAAAAACAATTAAGTGCTTGCAGCTCTGTTCTAGATGGAGAGAGACTGACCTGTCCAAAGCACACAGCAGAGCTACCACTGCTGGAACCAATCTTGCTGGTGTGACTTCCACTGTTTGTCCCCTGACTTTCAGACATTCCTAAAGACAAAGGAAAGAAAACAAATAACAAACAGTGAATCGTCATCATCATCACTGGCAAAACAAACCCCCCAAAACATCTGAATAGAAAGCAACTAATACAATTGTCTCACTGAAGACTTAAGACTGTAGGCTAGAAGAGACTTAGGGCTTGTCTACATCACAAAGTTGCAGCGCTGGTGAGGGGGTTACAGCGCTTCAACTTAGGAGGTGTACACATCTGCAGGGCATCACCAGCGCTGCAACTCCCTGTTTGCAGCACTGGCTGTACTCCCGTTTTGTTTCGGGTGTAGAGGATCCAGCGCTGGTGATCCAGCGCTGGTAATCAAGTGTAGACACTTACCAGCGCTTTTCTTGACCTCCGTGGAATAAGCAGGTATCCCAGCATACCTGAGGAAGCCTCTGGTAATCAAGCAGGTCTCCTTCCCCGGTTTGCTCTCGCGTTCCCCGAACCCCCGAGCAAGCAGGTCTCCTTCCCTGCGGTTTGCTCTCACGTTCCCCGAACCCCCGTGCAAGCAGGTCTCCTTCCCTGCGGTTTGCAGGGGGGTTCGGGGAACGCGAGAGCAAACCGCGGCGAAGCTGGTCTCCTTCCCCGGTTTGCTCTCGCGTTCCCCGAACCCCCGTGCAAGCAGGTCTCCTTCCCTGCGGTTTGCAGGGGGGTTCGGGGAACGCGAGAGCAAACCGCGGCGAAGCTGGTCTCCTTCCCCGGTTTGCTCTCGCGTTCCCCGAATCCCCGAGCAAGCAGGTCTCCTTCCCTGCGGTTTGCTCTCGCGTTCCCTGAATCCCCGAGCAAGCAGGTCTCCTTCCCTGCGGTTTGCTCTCGCGTTCCCCGAATCCCCGAGCAAGCAGGTCTCCTTCCCTGCGGTTTGTAGGGGGGTTCAGGGAACGTGAGAGCAAACTGCGGCGAAGCTGGTCTCCTTCCCCGGTTTGCTCTCGCGTTCCCCGAACCCCCCTTGAAGCCGCCCAACAGCGCTGCAGTGTGGCCACATCTAACACCACTTGCAGCGCTGGTTGCTGTAAGTGTGGCCACTCTGCAGCGCTGGCCCTATACAGCTGTACTAATACAGCTGTAACAACCAGCGCTGCAAAATTGTAGATGTAGACATACTCTTAGTATGTAGTCCACTCCACTGTAAGCATGCAGCAGAATCCCCTCATACAGGATGCATTGGATATTATACCAATATTATACTTTGAATTCTAATGAACAACTGCAGTTCCAGTGGAAATTCATTTTATGATTAATAATTCACTTTTTGCTTCCCAAGAGTAAATCTAACAGATCCCTGCAACATAACAACTTGTCTTAAACATAATCTACAGTGTTATAACTTTTTGTTAACTTCTGGTAGAGATGGGCCTTTGCTACTTTTTTCTCCATCCATAGCCTCAACTTGTTTTATCTCCTGCATTCATTGTTCCCCTCAGGGCTTTTTCTACGTGGAAGTTAGGGTATGAATTTAAAACAATATTTATTCTGCACTAACTCTCCATGTGGACACTTGAATTCCCCATTAACAATTCCCCACTCCTTTGTCTGATTTTTCTTAGGGCCTGTCTATACTACAAAATTAAGTTGACTTCATCTAATTCGACCATGAGCCTCCAAATTAATTAAGTTGATTATGTGTGGCCAAACCATGGTCATTGTCTCAATGGAGTGCGTCCTCACTACCAGTGCATTGTGGGTAGCTACCCCAAAGTGCAACTTGCCGCAGTATGTTTTGAGAAGTTTGTGCAATGCCTCATGGGACCAAAACATTGTCGCAGGAGAGAATGGGAACATTGCATCAACATCCCATGATGCACTGTGCTCCCTCCATCATATCAACAGCAAACAACCCAGTGGTTTTCGTGCCTTAAAATCTCCATGTGTATGCCATAAACCCAGAAGTATGGAGCCTGCTCAGTTGTGCACTCTTGCTGTGAGCATCTCAAACATCTTGCGCCTTCTCCTGCAATATTTCCAGAGCTGAAGTAGGGTCCGCCACACATAAAGCGATGTCCCGCAAGCAACCTTGCTGCAAGCCATTGAAAAAAAAATAATTCACAGTTGCTGCTGGCAGTCACAGAGCAAGCAGCTGCACTCTGTTGAGAGCCATTTCTGGTCCCATGAAACAAGCATTGATTGGTGGGACTGCATCATTTTGCAGGTATGGGATGATGAGTAGAGGCTGCAGAACTTTCAAATGTGGAAGGCCACCTTCCAGGAACTTTGTTCAGAGCTTTCCCCTGCCCTGTAGTTCAGCAACACAAAAATGAGAGCTGCTCTGACAGTGGCGAAGTGAGTGGCGATCGCTATTTGGACATATGCAATGCCAGACAGTTACTGGTCAGTGAGGAATCAATTTGGAGTAGGTAAACTGTGGGAGCTACTATGCTCCAAGTGTGCAGGGCCATTAATCAACTTCTGCTACGAAGGGTAGTGAGTCTGGGAAATGTGTAAGACATAGTGGATGGTTTTGCTGCGATAAAGGGTTCCCTAATTGCGATGGGGCGATAGATAGCACGCATATCCCCATATTTGTACCAGACCACCTTGCCAAAGAGTACATAAACAGAAAGGGATACTTTTGAAAGGCAAGTGTTGGTGGATCACAGGGGGTGTTTCACCGACATGAATGTAGGACAGTTGGGAAAGGTTCATGACAAACGCATCTTTACGAACTTGGGTCTGTTAAAAAAAATGCAGTCTGGGACTTTCTTTCCAGACCACAAAATGAACATTGAAGACATTGAGATGCCTATAGTTATCCTGGGGGACCCAGCTTACCCCTTGCTCCCATGGCTCATGAAGCCATACGCAGGCTGTCTGGACAGTAGTAAGAAATGGTTCAACTATAGCAGTGGTCCCTAACCTTTTTGTGGCCAGTAGCACATTCATGTTTTCAGAAGCCAACAATTTTTCAAGGCTTATTTTGTATTTGTACATTAAATAATATGAAAAACATTTAATATTACATAATATATGAATCCATAAGATAAAAAGGGTAATTTTACATGTAAAAGGTATTAATTAAATTATTTGGCAATTATTCTTTCACCTTATCATGTGAATTTGCTCTTTTTTATCTACCTGTAAGAAAAATTAAGGAGTTTTTACAAAACAAATATCATAAACAGTTTTCATCTTATTTATTTTAACAAAGTAAAACATTGTTGAACTGCTGGTCCAAATATATTTATTATTCTTACTTTAACATAGAATGAAGCCTGCAGGCCTGGAGTTCTCTGTCCCCAGCAGGTGTGGGGCCCCGGCTTCTCTCCCCTGCTGGGCACTAGGCGGGCTGCCTGCCGGGGACAGAACATGGTGCCTGCAGCCCACAGCTTGCAACCCCGGTGTTCTCTGTCCCCAGCAGCACAGGGCCGCGGCTCCTCTCCGGCTTAAGCTGCGGCCCCGCACCTGCTGGGGATCGAGAACATCGGAGCCCGAAGCTTGCAGCCCCGGAGTTCTCTGTCCCCTGGCTGGGGTGGGGCCGTGGATAGCCGGAGAGAAGCCGTGGCCCCACCCCTGCCACGGACAGACAACCCCGGCACCCACAGCCTGCAGCCCTGGAAGGAAGCTGCAGCCCTGTGCCTGCCGGGGACTGAGAACATTGGCGCCCGCAGGCTGCAGTCCTGGAGAGAAGCCGTGGCCTCCCAGCTGCCATGGACCGAGAACACCAGCACCCCCAGCCTGTGGGCCCCGGAGTTCTCGGTCCCCGGCAGAGGCAGGACCGTGGCCTCTCTCCCCTGCGGGGCACTAGGCGGGCACACATAAATGCCCCAGTGGGCGCCATGGCACCCGCAGGCACCGCGTTGGTACCACCATTCAGCACTGAGGTAGCCCTAACAATCCTAGTACAGCAGTTCACCACTGAGGTAGCCCTAACAATCCTCCAGGTACCGCTCCTCATTCCAAGGAATTTCCCGTATACAAGGTAGGCAATGATACAGAGGCCTTCACAGAAAATTTCAAAAGGGCATGCCTTAGATACAATACCCCTATAGACCAGTATATGGTGGAGCTGAGGCCGCAGCTCAGTGGACCCTTAGCAGAGGTGGCAGCTGAAATACCTAAGGAACACATGAACGAGTACAAACTTTTAAAACAAAAGGCCAGAATTAGAATGGTGTTAACACCCGACCATGCTCGTCAGCGGCTCAGAGCCCTAAGGTGGACACCAGATGTGGCATTTTCCTGACACGTCTACCACATGGTAAAAAATTGGGATGCCTGAGTATCAGGAGCAAGTGTTAAATCTCTGGAAGATCTCTCTCCTAATGCAAATGGGGCAGTTCTTAGAGGGTGTTCCTGAAGAAATAAAAAGGCGCACCCTAGAGGGGAAGCCCAAAACTGTAACTGAGGTGGGGGAAGATTGGAAACAAATGAGTGGAGGTGGCGGAGAAGAAAGCTAGTAGCAGTTGGAGCAGATACCAGAAGGCGTAACCCGAGACAACACCCCACCATCAGGGTCAGCCCAAAACCCCAACTCGCAAGGAGGAACCCTCCACGCAGCTGAGGAGGCCCCAGATGCCCTTTTGTCCCACCACCATACTCTCCAACCATCCACCTCGCCCAACCCACAGTCAGCTGCGTGATGCTTCAAATTCAATGAGCTGGGGCATGTGAAGGCCAACTGCCCCAAAAGCACCAACCAACTGCAACTCATCACCCCGGAGTCCCACCAAAGAGCCTTCAGGCACAGATGTTTCGCAAATACCCCCAGAGTGAAGGGAAACTGTGTGGGCGGGAGGAAGATTACTGGATGGAGAGACACTAGTGCACAAGTGGACCCCAAATTCATCGACCCAGAGGCCCAATTGATGGTGCAACCCTTTAAGGTCAACTTTTTTAACTTGCCAACAGCCAGGTTGCTTGTCCAGTACAAGGGCTGGTCAGGGACATAGACGATTATCCCATTTCCATGCTGCTGGAGAAGACTTAGACAACCATGTGAGGCTAACAAAAAGGGTGAGGATAGTCACCTGCAGCCAGGCTAAACAGGCCTCCACACCTAACTCCATTCCTGAGCCTCCTACAGGAACCCAGCCAGTGGTGGTGGAAGAAGACCCCCGACCAGAGTCTATGGGAACAGTTGTAGATCCAGTTCCTTGGACCCAACCAGAACCAGCCTAAGAATCAAAACTGGTGGAGCAGTTAGCACTAAAGCTTGTGCTTGCAACCCCACAAGAGACAGGGGAGCCAGCGCCAAAGGGCACCACAGATCCTGCACCTGCAGCTAAACCAGCGCAAGAGGCTCAACTGGAGCCTGAAATACCACCTAGTGTACCAGCGGAGAGCGGTTCACAGTCAGTGGAAACAATCCATCACCTGCATTGCTTCCAGTGGGACCAAGCCCAAGTCCACAACCCAGCGAGGAACTAATGTCTCCAGCATCAAGGAAGCAGTTCCAGGCAGAGTAGGAAGCAGATGAGAGACTCAAGGGAGCTTGGACAGTGGCACGGAGCAGCCCACTGCCTCTCAGATCTTCTAGTAGGTCCAGGTTTGTTATAGGACGACTCTTATACAAGGAGACCCTTTCTGGTGGGCATAAGGAGGACTGGCATCCTCTGAAACAGTTGGTAGTTTCAACTAAGAATAGGGAAGAGCTCTTGAGCTTAGCCCATGATCACCCTAGTGGTCATGCTGGGGTGAATAGGACCAAAGACTGTTTGGGAAGGTCATTCCACTGGGAGGGGATGGGCAAGGACGTTTCTACCTATGTCCGGTCTTGTAAGGTGTGCCAGAGCGTGGGAAAGCCCCAAGATCAGGTCACGCCCATTCTCTAGCCACTCTCCATCATTGAGGTTCCATTTCAGCGTGTAGTTGTGGATATTCTGGGTCTTTTCCCTAAGAAGACACCCAGAGGAAAGCTGTACATATTGACTTTCATGGATTTTGCCACTCGATGGCCAGAAGCAGTAGCTCTAAGCAAAAGCCTGAGCCAGGCACCGACAGATATTTTTGCCTGGGTAGGTTGGCCCTCCAACATTCTTACAGATTTGGGAACTAACTTCCTGGCAGGGACCATGAAACTTCTTTGGGAAGCTTATGGGGTAAACCACTTGGTTGTCACCCCTTACCACCATCAAACAAATGGCCTAGTGGAAAAGTTTAATGGGACTCTGGGGGCCATGATATGTAAATTTGTGAATGAGCACTCCAATGACTGGGACCTAGTATTGCAGCAGTTGCTCTTTGCCTACAGGGCTGTACTGCATCCCAGTTTTGGATTTTCACCTTCTGAACTCATTTATGACCACAAAGTTAAGGGGCCATTATAGTTGGTGAAACGGCAATGGGAGGGGGTCACATCTTCTCCAAGAACTAACATTTTGAACTTTGTAACCAACCTGCAAAACACCCTCAAAGACTCTCTAGCCCTTGCTTGGGAAAACCTACGGGATGCTCAGCAAGTGCAAAAAGCCTGGTATGATAAACATGCAGAGAGCTTTCCTTCAGAGTAGGTGACCAAGTCATGATCCTGAAAGTGCTCCATGTGAAGAAGATAGAAGTGTCATGGGAGGGACCATGGGAGCTATTACTTCATAGTGTTCCCAGACCCTACCCTAAAACTTAAAGTATACTATGTTAATTCTCTAAAGCCCTTTTATTCCCAAGAAATCAAGGTTCTCCAGTTTACAGCCCAGGAGAGAGAGGATGCTGAGTGGCCTGAAGGAGTATACTATGAAGGAAAAAGCAATGAAGGCACGGAATAGGTGAACCATTCTATGGCCCTTGGGCGTAAGCAGCGACAGCAAATCCAGAAGCTGTGTACCAGCTTCACGCCAATGTTTTCAGCCACCCCAAGATGGACAGAATGGGCGTACCACTCCATTGACACAGGTGATGTTCACTGAATTAGATCCCAATCCTACAGGCTGGCTCCTCAAGCCAAAACCATAATAGAAAGGGAGATCAAGGACATGTTATAGATGAGTGTAATCCGCTCCTCTGAGAGTGCATGGGCCTCTCCAGTAGTTCTGGTTCCCAAACCAGATGGGGAAATCCACTTCTGTGTGGACTACCATAAGCTAAATGCTGTAACTCGCCCAGAAAACTATCAAATGCCACACACAGATACGCTATTGGAGAAACTGGGATGTGCCCGGTTCATCTCTGCCTTAGACTTAACTAAAGGGGTAGTGGCAAGTGCTGCTAGATGACCCAGCGAAGGAAAGGTCAGGCTTCATCACCCATGTAGGGCTGTGTGAGTTTAATGTGCTCCCTTTTGGACTGCAAAATGCACCCGCCACCTTACAGAGACTGGTAGATAACCTTCTGGCTGGATTTGGGGAATTTGCAGTCGCCTACCTTGACGATGTGGCTATATTCTCAGATTCATGGGCAAAACATCTGGAACATCTCCAAGCTGTCTTCCAGTGCACAAAGGAGGCGGGATTAACTGTTAAGGCCAAAGAGTGTCAAATAGGCCTAAACAGGGTAACGCACCTTGGACACCAGGTCGGTCAAGGTACTATCAACCCCCTACAGGCTAAGGTAAATGCTATCCAAAACTGGCCTATCCCTAAGTCAAAGAAGCAGGTCCAATCCTTCTTGGGCTTGGCTGGATATTACTGATTTGTATCACACTACAGCCAAACTGCTGCCCCACTGACCGACCTGACCAGAAAACCACAGCCAAATGCAGTTCCAGTTGACTGAAAAGTGTCAGAAAGCCTTTAACCAGCTTAAGGTGGCTCTTATGTCTGACCCTGTACTGAGGGTCCTGGACTTCAACCAACCGTTCATCGTAACCATAGATGCGTCTGAACATGGTAGGAGCAGTTTTAAATGCAGAAATAACCAGATCAACAATTCCATCCTACCACATTTCTCAGCAAAAAACTTTCTGAGAGTGAAAGCACTGGTCAGTCTCAGAAAAAGAAAGTTACGCCATTGCGTATGCTCTGGAGAAGCTACGCCCATATATTTGGGGACAGTGGTTCCACTTGCAGACTGAGCATGCTGCACTGAAGTGGCTTCACACAGTCAAAGAGACTAACAAAAAACTTCTCTGGTTGAGTCTACCTCTTCAAGACTTTGATTTTGAGATATAACAGATTTCAGGAGCCTCTAACAAAGTGGGTGATGTGCTCTACCGGGAAGGTTTCCCAGAATCAGCTGAGTAAAAATGTCCCTGCATTCTAAGTCATTGTAGTCCTTGAAATGTAGAAAGTACTGATTAGTTCTTCATGTAATTATTAGTAAAATTAGAGGTGCATGTATCTTATTAACTCTGTTTTCTAAATCTCCAGGAAGAAATCCCAGTTGGTGTGGACCTACCCTGAACCAGGCTGGCCAGTACCATCTGTGATTTGGGGTGTGTGATAAATAAAGGGGGAGATAGCTCCCTTTGATGGACATCCAGCCAGCCAGTTAGCTGTAAAATCCCTCTTGGTAGCTGTTCTTTACTTGCTTTACTTGTAAAGGATTAAAAAGGCCCTCAGTTAAAGAAAAAAAAAAGTGGGCACCTGACCAAAAGAGCCAATAGGAAGGCTAGAATTTTTAAACATGGGGAAACAAAGGGAAAGTTTGTTTGTCTGTTGCTCTCTCTGGATTGGAGGAACACAGAGCATCAATGCTGAAAGTAGGAAAGCTGTTGAAGGTTTGAACCAGGTATGAAAAATTATTTTCCATACCTAGCAGGATTAATTGGGATAGGGAATGTTTAGGTAGACACAATCAGGTTATTTCTTTATTTTGGCCTGTGCTAACCCCAGATGCTTTTGTTAGCACTGACCCCTCACTTGGTAAGGCAACTCTCCCATTTTTTCCATGTGCTGTATTTTTATACCTGCCTACTGCATCTTCCACTCCATGGATCTGATGAAGTGGGTTATAGCCCACGAAAGCTTATGCCCAAATAAATTTGTTAGTCTCTAAGGTGCCAAAAGGATTCCTCATTTTTATTATTTACAAGTAATTCTCTTCAAATTTGCCCTGTAATGGTCCCAGGCAGTCCGCCCTCCCCCTCCATCATCAAGGAAAGAGATGCACAAAAATAGAGGGTTTGCACTATGCTTCAAAAATGATCATGGCTTTACAGTTTTTTACCCTGACCTGAGCTGGCAGGAAATTCCACAACCAAGTATTCTTCTTTAGTGCCTATTACTGTAGTACCTTAACACCTCATAAGCTTTTTAAATGTGTCAGAGTAATCTGCTTGTAGGTTGTTGTTTTTAAAAATAAAGTAATTGTTTTGAGAAGGCCAAATCAAAGAAATTAATGTTGGCTAGAGTTCTGAAAGTGGTGAGGTGAATGTGGTTTATTCTTATCTCTTGTGGTAAGGAGTTCCACAGTTTTTACCCAGCAGCTGAGAAAGTTCTCCCTGTGGTTCACAAGTTTCCCTGTAATGGCTATCAGTTTCACTGTTCCAACTGAGCATAGCTATTGTGGGAAATGATCATCCAAGGGCCACACAGTCTGTATACACCTCTACCCTGATATAACATGACCTGATATAACATGAGTTTGGATATAACGTGGTAAAGCAGTGCTCTGGGGGGGCTGCGCACTCTGGTGGATGAAAGCAAGTTTGATATAACGCGGTTCCACCTATAACACAGTAAGATTTTTTTGGCTCCCGAGGACAGCGTTATAACGAGGTAGAGGGGTGTGTGTGTGTGTGTGTATACACACACACACGGCCTAAAACAAATTTTCATGCAATCTGTATTTCACAATACTCTTATTTTCTTCCTCCCCAGCATGTTACCCCTTTTTTCTGTATGTGATAAAAAATTTCCTTCAGAGTGAGGCAATGGTTTGCTGAGTGAAAATCTCTTACATTCTTTCAATAACAATCATTCCACAGATCCCACCCAGAGCAAGCTTGTCAAACGTGAGCTCAAAGAGGTACTTAGCTGCCTGGTACTGGAGACAATCCAGTGCATTCTGTTCTAAATTCCTATTTATCCCATTTTTCTTATTTTTAGATAATCTATAATTATATAGGGTATTTCCTTCTACAATATTTCCTTCCCACAGCATTTTACAGACAAACCAATATATAAACTATATGCAGATAGCTGCATTTCAGTGGTGTATAGAGCAATCTTTGAAGTGGAACATTGTACGTGTTTTTAACAGGGCACAAAAATGTTGCATAGCAGTTTAGGACAAACTGGGAATGTTACAGGATCAAACTGAAATTGCAGTGGAATTGTGTGTGTAAATGTTATAGGGGACTTTTTATTATGCAGCTTACTTGACGCAAGTAACCTTTCAAATTGGTCACATCATTCAGTATTTTAAGTTTCACATTTGTAAAATGATGTAGAAGAAAACGGCTTGTCCTGAAGAGCGGACCCTTATTGAGCACACACTCAGTGTTTAAAAATCTCAGAATAACTTTACTTTATATAACTCCTTTCTTCCAGAAGAATACGAAAGCGCTTTACAAACTCAGTCTGAGATACTAGTTTTACACAAACCAATTCAAGTCATCTTTAGAGTGAAAAACATAGCTCCGTAACAGAACACAGGAACACTGTATGATTGTTTGGGACTGGCAGTGACAAACACAATATCCATGTGTAAGTGTTGTGGGAATTTAGTTTGGTAGAATGCAATTACCAGAATAGAAACATCCTTGCTTTTATAATATTAAAAAAGTAGTATGAAGTCATTCAAGCCACAGGTACTTAAAAATGTAGTTGTTATATCAGGCACAAAGATAGCATTTCAAGCAGGACAGTAAACCCTAAATGAATCTGGGATATTAGTAAGTACTGACTATGCATCTCACTCTTGAGACTTAAATGTGCATCTGTTCCACCCTAGCTTGTTGTTGCCTTTCTTTACTGAAAATTATTTAAGTTACAAAATATAGTCTTTAAACTTGAGGCTGCTAGAATACTTCAGTCCTGTGCAAGACCCAGTACTTGTTTCCTTCAGATCACTTTTCCCCTTAGGTTGCTGCTCACATGTGTGGCAGCACATGCTGCAGACTGTCATTTATGCACAGCTTTTCCTGTTTTCTACTAGAGAAGGGGCATGCTGTCTCAGCTTAAGTCTACAGTTAAAATGCTGCTTTGGCGCAGCTGCCACCGCTGTAGTACTTTAACAAAGACACCACAAGTCACTGGAAGAAAGCTCTTCCATCAGCTTAATTAATCCACCTCCCTAAGAGGCAGTAGTAATCTTGGCGGGAGAAGTGCTGTCTAGACGTGTGTGTATGTGTGTGTGAGGTCAGTGCAACTATAGTGCTCAGGGGTATGGCTTTTTCACACCTGAGCAACAGTTATACCAATATAGGTCTATAGTATAGACCAGACCTTAGACTGCGCTGTAAAATATTTTGTATGTTAGACAGGGCTTGGGTTGGTACATAGCAGTATGGCGTATTGGTAGCGCTCTCAAGCAGTTATTTTGTTCTCCAGAATTTCACTTTAAAAATAAAAACAAAACCCAGTCTCTAGCTTTTATGATCACAAAAACACATACCAATACAGAGACATCTAGATCAGCCCATAGAGCCTGTAGCAGTATTTCTGAAAGATGTGAGTTACTCTACACTGCTCAGATGTTTGGTGATGATAATTTAAGGGTATGTCTACATTTACAGAGTTTTGTGCTGTAAGTTTCACTGGTGATAGTGAAGGTAAAGCACTGGTTTGTGTACTCATTTGATTCCTTGGGTGTCAGAGAGTGTTTATATTACCAGCACTTCCATCCCCTATGAGAGATGCACTGTAAGACAGCTATCCCACGGTGCAGCTCTCTTGATAGGTCTCGTGGAAGGGAGCAGAAGTGCCCTGTATTGCCCTGCTTAGTCTCTCAGGAGCCCCATTACATCCTTGTTTCTTCTGTGGCATTTTTTAAAAAAACCTCCTGCTGTCTGGCTGCTTGCCTCACTACATCTACAAACAAAAGGGAGCTTCAAACTTCCCCGGGGCTTAAAGGTGGAGGGGCAGATGTCCACGCGTCAGAGCAGCAGAGATGCTGGCCAGAGTGGTCGCTTTTGGAACAATGGGATCTCCCCTGGAGGCCAAAAGGTGTTTACACTGCTAGAATGTGTCTTCACTTTCACAGCAATGCAAAAAGAACAGTGGTAAGAGGTGTACGCCTCTTGTGAAGGTGGTTTTCTTCACTGCAAAAAGTCATTAACAAATGTAAAAGCAGCAAGGAGTCTTGTGGCACCTTATAGACTAACAGATGTTTTGGAGCATGAGCTTTTGTGGGTGAATACCCACTTCCTCCGCTTTTACAGATCCAGACTAACATGGCTACCCCTCTGATAATTAACAAGTGTAGACGCTCCCAGAGTTTTAGCACAAACAAGGGACATTTTGAGCTTTAAAGAGCAGACGTACCCTAAATGTCCGCAGTAGCAGCTATTTCATCCTCCTTGTAAGAAAGGAGCAGGAGGATCCTACACCTACCCCAGCTACCGCAACATCCCATGTCAGGGTCATAAGGGGCCTGGCCTTGGGAGACGCCCCCGCTCCTTCTACTCTCCCAGTCGAGGATCACGTTGATCTGAACGACCTACGGCGAAGGCGTCTCATACAGACAGCTCGCCGGGGTACAACGACGGCGCCAAACTCTGTGGGCAGAGAAACCTCCTTCCCCTCCAACTCCGCCCCCGAGCGCGCGGAAAGCCGTTGCCCTGCCCGATGCGACTTTAGCGCCCTATCCATAACGAGGCCCCGCGCGCTGGGCCGAGAGGCGGCGTCTGCACCGGCCCGGCAAGGTGGGGGCGGGCGCTGCCCCCAAAGGGTCTGTCAGCCAGTCACGGCGGGGGCGCAGGAGAGCGGCGCTTGTGCATCCAGCGGGAGGCCACATAAAGGGCGGGCACCACGCCCCATGGGGCTGGATCTCTCAATACCTGTGCGTGAGTGGGGGCGGGGCTCGCCCTTCCTGCAGCAGCAGCAGCTCTCCCTTATGGACAACGTGGTTACGGCAAGCGGAAAAAGACAAACTTCCCGCCCACACTGGACGCGCCAGGGACGACGTTGACCTCGTGACGGTCTTTTTACAGCCACTTCGGCGCGCACGCGCGCGCTCAGGGTCCAGGAGCAGCAGCCCAGCGGTCAGACACCCCCTAGCTCGCGCGGCGCAGGCGGTGATCCAGGAGGAGAGGCCCGCGCAGGGGCGGAGCTCTGGTGCGCAGCGTAGGGGGCGGGAGCTTGGTGTGTCGCGCGGCGGTGGCAGGAGGGCGGGGTTCGCAGGCTCGCGCCGGAGGCGGGACTTAGTGTCTCGAGCCGGGGGCGCGGGAGGGAGCCTAGCGGGCGGGGAGGAGCCGAGCGCGAGGCTGGCTGGTGTCGCTGCCCCCGTGCTCCCCCCTCCGTCCCTGACAGCAGCAGCCGGAGCCACCGGGCGGGCGGGCGGGCAGCAGGTGAGAGACGGGCCCCCGCGGCCCGAGGGGAGCCTGGGCAGGGCCTGCGGGGACCGGGAGCCGCCGGCTGCGGGGTAGGATGCGGCCGGGATGCGAGGCTGGAGCCCAGGGGGCGGCCTGGTACTGGGGGATCCGCCAGCTCAGGTGGGTCTCGCCCCGGCAGTGGCTGAGATCACTCCCCCCTCGGTCGGGTGGCCTGTCTGCAGGCGGGGAGAACAGGGGGGGTTCGGGTGGGGCTGGGGCGGCTGGGAGGGAGCGGACTCTGCCTGGCCCCTTCTCTTCCCTGGTGGCGGGGGAGGCGCGGGGCCTGGGGCAGCCCTGCCGGCGCCTCGCACCCCCTGTAGCTCCTCGCAACTGTGTCTGACTGGGGCGTTGTGTTCCCTCTGCCCTCAGACACCTCCTCCCCCTGCGGGACAGCACGGGGAACGGAAACGGCAGGGATCGCATCGTAGCAACCTGCCTCTATTTCCTCCCGACGGGGGACAAGGGGGGGTCTGTGTCTTCTCTGGTGACATTACTCAGGGCTTGTGGATGTAATAATTGTATCTTGACTCTTTGGTTTTTGTGTCCAATACAGTAGCTCTTCCCCTCTCCCCCATTTTGAATTCCAGTTATCCAACCCCAGTGTTTTCCATTGGTAACTGCATTTAATGTCTAATGTAAAAAATAATTATTTATCCTTAGATGGGGCAATCATGTTATCTATTATGTTAGTCTATCATGTTAGTCTGGAGTCCGGTGGCACCTTAAAGACTAACAGATTTATTTGGGCATAAGCTTTTGTGAGTAAAAAACCCACTTCTTCAGATGCATGGAGTGAAAATTACAGATACATGCATAAATATATATTCACACATGAAGAGAAGGGTTACCTTATAAGTGAAGAACCAGTGTTGAAGGCCAATTTAGTCAGGGTGGATGTGGTCCACTCCCAATAATAGTCGAGGAGGTCTTAATACCAAGAGACAGAAAATTGCTTTTGTAGTGAGCCAGCCATTCCCAGTCACTATTCAAGCCCAAATTGATGGCGTCAAGTTTGAAAATGAATTGTAGCTCTGCAGTTTTTCTCTGAAGTCTATTTTTTAAGTTTTTTTTGGTTGAAGAATGGCTACTTTTAAATCTGTTATTGAATGTCATGTTATTTATGGTATGAATGTCAGATACACTGTTTGGCTTGAGGAAGAGGAGTACTTGTGGCACCTTAGAGACTAACAAATTTATTTGAGCATAAGCTTTTGTGGGCATGCATCCGATGAAGTGGGGCTGTAACCCACTAAAGCTTATGTTCAAATAAATTTGTTAGTCTCTAAGGTGCCACAAGTACTCCTGTTCTTTTTGCGGATACAGACTAACACGGCTGCTACTCTGAAACCTGTTTGACTTGAGGTATTTTTATCCAAACCATGCAGAATCTAATGTGTCATTACAAAATAATGAGTTTTTAATCTGTGGTGGCTGTAAATTAACCTTCCAAATGAAAAGTGAGTGTAAACTGATAAAATGCTACATTCCTGAGTCTGCAGACATATTGAAACAATAGCTCTGGGAAAAGTGAATTTGCCTGCTCCCCCTATCACTTTAACTAGAGTATTAAATCTAAAGCCTAAATATGAAACTGCATGTTGTCATCAGCAAATTTTATCATGGATCATTTAATTATAGGCAGTGGGGAATGGTGTGGGAGTAAAGCTGATGGTGTTAGGGAAAATTTGGGAGTGGCTTTAAAGTAGCATGTGTAGAGATAGAAAAAGAAAGCAGAGAGATCCACAAAGACAAAGTAAGGAGGATGGTGAAATACGAAAAGAAGCAGACATATCAGTTGGTAAAGGTAAGAATATGTTTGTCATATTCTGTCCTTGATTATTCTGCAGACCTCCCTTTGATGTCTTTGGTTGAATAATGGTAATGCATAGTTCTGCACTTATGCCATGGCCAGCTCTAAAGAATGAATTTGACACCCCATAATGGTATTATCGCTTTGTCATTTAGCTCAGTACTGAGTAGAGTTACATGAGACTAGTTTTAAAAAAAAACAAACTAGCACCTTGACTATACTAATATGGCTAGGGCGGTAGTATATAGTGAACATTATAAGTAAAACTTGCAGTACACACGGCCACTGGTGGCTCATCTATGATCACTTGTAATGGGGGAGCTGTGTGAAACACAGCACACCTATAGTCACGGCACAGCCCAAAAACTTGGGATAGAGCATGGTTCTTGAATGCTACTTAATATGATTGGATCTTTTCCATGGTGGCTGGCCAAAGTTTATTAAAACAAGTTTAGCTGAAACCAAGTGAGAATAAAAATGTTAAAAAGAGGCCCTGTTTATATTACAGGAGAACTGTTAACCAGGAATGCTTTAAAATCTTTTCTAGATGAGAATTAGCACTGTTTCTCTGGCCATGTTATAAACTTTTATTAGGCCCTTATTTCACGAATAATTAGTTAGTGGCATGACTGGCTAAATGGTTACTAACCTGTGAATTTAATCATGGGCTACTCCTCTACTGGTCTAATCTGGCACACAGTTGTTAGCCCAATACCTCACCAAATAGTTTGCCTCAGTTTTAATAAGGATAATGAGGAATTTAGAAGTAGTGGCAGCGTGGCTAATGGGAATGAGGATATGGAGATAGAAATTATCATGTCTGAGGTGGAAGGCAACTTCAAACAGCTTGGGACCAAATCAGGGACCCTGGATAATTTCCTTGGATGGAAATTAAAGGGCCGGTGCATGAAATTGCAAACTCAAGAGCAAGGATTTTAATGAATCTGTAAACTCAGAGGTGTAACTTATTACTGGAGAATTGCTAAGATAGTATCTATTTTTAGGAGGGGGCAGGGGAAAAGTGATTTGGGAAATGACAGGGTTGTTAGTTTGACCTCAGTTGTATGCAAGTCTTGGATCAGAGGTCCCCAAACTGCAGTGCGTCCCCCTGGGGGTGTGGAGGAATGTTTGGGGGGGGTGCTGCGGGGCCAGGCCAGCCCCCACGGGAGGCAGGGGGAGAGTGCCACCTGGTCCCTCCCTACCTCCTACTCTGCTCCAGTCCCACCCCCAGCCTGAGCCCCTGGCTGTGGCTCCGTTCCTGGCTGAGGGCCAAGGGTGGAATGGGCTGGGAATGAAGCTGGGTCCAGTTGCTGACCCCCATCGCTGCCTGGCTGCGGCTCTGCTCCTGCTCCCAGCTTTGGCCCCTGGCCATGGCTCCGTCCCCAGCCCGCTCACAGCCCCAGACCCACTTCCAGCTGTGGCCTCAGCCTCAGCCTCCTTACCCCTGTCTGTATCTCTTCTCCTCCTGCCTCTAGCTGCACTGACAGGTAAGAGGGGGCATGACCCTCAAATGTTTGGAAATCACTGTCTTAGAACAAATTTTGAAAGAGAAAGTAGTTAAAGTCATAGAGGTAAACAGAAATTGGAATAAAATTCAACATGGTTTTACAAAAGGTAGATCTTGTCAAACCAACATGATCTCTTTCTTTGAGAAGATATCTGATTTTCTAGACAAAAGAGAGGCAATAAATTAATCTACATATATTTAGTAAGGCATTTGATACAGTTCCACGTGAGAAGTTATTAGTTAAATTGAGTAAGATGGGGATTAATACAAGAATTGAAAGGTGGCTAAGGAACTGGTTGAAGGGGAGACTACAGCATGTTATACTGAGAGGTGACCTGTCAGTCTGGAGGGAAGTTACTAGTGGATTTCCTCAGGGATCGGTCTTGGAACCAGTCTTATTTAATGTTTTTATTAATGAACTTGTTGCACAAAATAGGAGTGTGCTAATAAAATTGGCAGATGACACAAAATTGGGCGGTATTGCCAATCTGGAGGACAGGAATATCATACAAGAAAATTTGGATGACCTTGAAAACTGAAGTAATAGAAATGGGATGAAATTTAATAGTGCAAAGTCATGCATTGAGGGGCTAACAAAAAGAATTTTTGCTATAAGCTGGGGACATGTGAGTTGGAAGTGGTGGAGGTGGAGAAAGATCTGGGTGTATTAATCAATTGGAGGTCGTAGTCATCCTGTAAATGTGATGTGGCCATAACAAAGGCTAATGTAATCGTAGGGTGCATTAGATGAGGTATTTCTAGAAGAGATAGAGAAGTGTTATTACCATTATACAAAGCACTGATGAGACCTCATCTTGAATACTGTGTAGTTCTGGTCTCCCATGTTTAAGAATGATGAATTCAAACTGGAACAGGTGCAGAGAGAGGCTACTAGGATGATCAGAGGAATGGAGAACCTGTCTTATCAGAGGAGACTTAAGGAGCTTGGCTTGTTTAGTCTAACCAACCAAAGGCTAAGGAGAGAGATGACTGCTCTCTATAAATACATCAGAGGGATAAACACCAGAAAGAAGGAAAAGTTATTTAAGATAAAGAACAGTGTTTGCAAAAGAATAAATAGATATAATAAACTGGCCATCAATAAGTTTAGGCTTCAAATTAGACGCAGATCTCTAACCATCAGAGAAATGAAGTTCTGGAACAGCATCCCAAGGGGAGTAGTGGGGGCAAAAAACCTAACTGGTTTCAAGACTGAGCTTGGTAAGTGTATGGAGGGGATGATATGTTGAGATTGCCTATGCTGGCTTGTGGCCCATCTGCAACTGCTAGTGGCAAACATCTCCAACGGCTGGAGATGGGATGCTAGATGGGGAGGGCTCTTCTTTTCCAAGTCTGTGTCTAGCTGGTGGGCCTCACCAACATGCTTATGGTCTAACTGATTACCATGCTTGGGGCTGGGAAGGAATTTTCCCCAGGTCAGATTGGCAGAGATCTTGGGTGATTTTTTTTTTCCTTCTTCTGCAGCTATTCCAGAGCACTTACCTATGGGTAGATTTAAAGTGTCTAACTTGTTTTGCTGGACAGCATATGTTCACTTTAGTACAGACACATGCAACTGTCCAGATAGCTGTATTTTATGATCAGCTGATAACAATAATTTCTACAGTGAAGACACTGAGACAGCAAAACCTTGTCTGATGGTAAGATCGAGACCTTGCTGACTCTCCTGGAGTGAAGAGAACATTCAGGTTCATTTAGATTTTTCTAAACGTAAACAGAATGTGTTTCAGGGAAATCTCTAATCATTTTGCTGGAAGCAGGCTTCAGCATACTGCTGGCCAGTGATGAAAGGCTATAAAGAGCTTAACAAATAAAACTGCTAACATCTTTTCAATGCCAGAAAATAATATTATTGCTCTTCTTGCAAGTATCTCTTGTATCTATGGCTGGGTCCCAGTGCAATTTCAGGAGGTGGTACATATGTTGCTCTGAACAAATGCCTTGTCTACACTAGTAAAAATCAGAGTTATAAATACCTACCTGTGTATAGTTACTGGTGGGTCGCAATGGAGGAAGCAATAGTAAGAGCTCGGGCTTTTTTACTGCCATTGGCAACATGGTTACAGTTATGATTCTACTGTTGTAGTGAAGTTAAGGGTCTACTTCCACCCAGAGTGAGGGGGAGAGAGAGAAACTGTATCACAATTGCTGAGGAAATAGTTCTGTTATTGTGTGTGCACTGTGAGAATGAGCTACATGTTGCTGCAATCTTCTAATCATTGTCCTGATAAAATCCCATTCTTAAGTTAGAAGAGTAAGAATTATTTTAATCAGAGTTATTATCACCGTTGGTTTTCATCCTTGATTGATTTTCATTATTTATTGGGGGTTTTTTTGTTATAGCATCTGCTTTCTTTAATTTATTGTCTTGTACATATTAATTTTTATGTATCACATATTACATGTTGGTTGATGTTAAAAGTGTGTGGTTAGAGTCTTGACTTCTCCACCCACAACAATCTGATTCCTACTAGTGAGTAAGAAGACAGATGCCTCTGGAAGGAGAATTTGGGTGACAACACTAATTTGAATACATTTACCTGATTGTACTTGAGAATAAGCTGACAGTAATAAAATCACCAAGCTAGTGCTTCTGTGCAAGCCTGGAAAAGACACTGAGTGCACAACGGTTTCCGCAAGGTAGGAAAGCAGTACTAAGTCGCCTTGTCTTGATTTGCCTGGTATTAATATTTTGGGGTGAAGGTCTTTTGGACTGGAAAAGGTTTAATCTAAAAAGGTGGTGTTTTTAAAAAAAAAAAAAAAAAAAAAAAAACTGAACTCAGCGTAGCTTTTGTTTTTATAATATATTTGATTTATATAACATTTGTGAATGGTAAAAGGTCTAAAGAAAAATATCCATTATTAGCAGGAACACAAATCTTTAAAGTGAAAATAGTATGTAGCAGGTTGTTCCTGATTACACCAGATTTTATTGTTAATTCTAATAGATTTCATGATAGGAAATGTGTACTTGAAGCCAGGGTAGAGACCTGAAATGAGCTTTGAGGCAGAACTTGGCTCTGCCTTTCATATACAGAGGATTGTGGGTGGTAGGAGTATATTCTGATTTTAGAACAATGCCATTTTCTGCTCATTGCTGTCTTGCTTTAAGCTAGGTTTTCCCCTGTGCTGATAAATGAAGGCTGTAGGCTGCCCCTCCCCCATTTTTTCTTAGTAAAAATAATCACTCATACAGTAACTAGTTTGAAGAAGCTTACAGCAGCAAGGTGTAGCTGCTTTGTTTCTGCTATCTGCTAACAAAGGCAAGTGATGAATTGGCAAATGGAAAGCAGAGCTGGATCCAGAAAGAGGAGAGAGAAATCAGATTATCACATACTCCAGTTATTTCAGAATGTGTGTGTAACATCTTACATTTTATTCTTTAATTAATCAATCAAATTGGGAGACTGCCTAGGGTGACTGTCATTTGGGATTACAAAACAAAAACACTTTTTTATCACAAGTGACATAGTTGTGTTCTTCCTCAGACTGTTAGGGTCAGAAATTGTTGTCTCTATGTTAATGAAGCAATTTTATGGCAAATCAAGGTCACCTGGAGATCCTCTAACCAGTATTGAAAGACTTTCTTGAGAGATTTCTCTGTGAGACATGAAAGAAATACAGTCACAAGTCAACCCCCTCCTCTTCACAGTGGCTTTTGTTGGTTGGCTGATGTTTTAGATAGGTGAATTTAAAAAAAAAAGAAAAGAAAAAAATTAAATAACATTCAAATTACAATAAAAACATAATTTATAAAAGAGATGTGGAATTGGTGCCAAAGCACTATATGTCTGCTAAAGATGAATCAATCTTTGATTGCTATTTTTGTGTCGTCTTTCCTTTTTAATTTTCTTCATGCCTTTCAGTCTCTCTTGTTGTCAGGGCCACAGGGGTAACTAGTATTTGTTTTGAATGTGATAAATAAGTACAAACTCCACTGATACAATCCCTTGTTTATATAGGATTTTCAGCACAGGTTCATTTGGAAACATTTCTCAAGACAACTCCCTTTTCATCCCTTTCCCAAATGTATTATTCACTGGTTCACTTTAACAAGGAGCAGTGATCCTTCCTCCCTTCTCAATTGAATTAAACCCTTAGATTCTAGAATACAGAAATAAGACAGTTACTGTTAATTCTGTACTTGTGTGCTGTGCACAAGATAATAGCAGTTCATTAGTCTCCTATTCATTTTGGTTGGGACATCTGTAAATTGTTGTGAAATTTGTCTTTTCCTAAGGCACTCAATCACTGTGTAGTGAAGATTGCTGTTCATAAAATGTCTGGAAGTTTTCACTTGGATGAAATTTTTTATATATTTTTTGGGAAAACCCTTTCCCTCTTTTTTTCCTGACACTTCCCCCCCCTTTGTTTTGAATTCCTTTTTGTAGGCCCACTTTCAGAATCCTTCCAGTGAATTCAGTTACGTTTCCACCAGGCATCTAGTTCTGAATGGTCTAAGATGTTATTGCTTTCCATAGCTCAGGTAATTCAATTCTATGAGTGGTAAAGGGAAGTTTCCCTACCCACTAAGCAAAGCTGTTTGAGAGCTGAACTAGCTCTCTCCTCTCATTTTCACTGAAAGTGTAAAAGTATAAATCTGAATGACAGATATCACATCCTTATGATACAGCAGATTGTGTGGCAGCAGCTACCTTCTGTTACTTGGGAAGTTACTTTTCTGTCAGAGACATGGCAGTCATTTTCATTTACTGAAGAAGCTATTAATAGTTTGACAAGATGCTGGCTAAGGGAAAGAGGAGGCAATTTCTTGAATCTATGTTAAGTTTGCCCTCTGGAGTGATTGAGTTACAATTAGCACACCAGAAGTTTTTAATAAGACTACCTTAAATTTATTATTCAGAAGTGTTAGCACTTTTATTGTCCAGTTTTGTACTGTATCAATATTGCTATGGTTTTTCCTGTGTCTTCTGTAGCTTAGAGAGGGCATACATTTTTAGGAAAGTGTTCTGATAAACTGAAATTCACAGGACACTACACTTTTAGTCCCTTTTACTTAGACTTAGGGCTTGTCTATACAAAAGTTTGAGAGAGAGAATCAAAATAAACTAAAGGTGTGAATTTAAAGTGGGTTAGTTAAACCACATTAAATTCCTGTGTGGACAGTGTTCTTCTGAATTTAAGGGGTTTAAACTGGGTTAAGTTCAATTAACCTGGCTTGAAAACAGTTGTGTATACTCAGCACAATCGGTCACAGTGCATTAACTCCACATTTATTGCAAACTTTGGAGTCCTTCTGCAAAGTGAACCAAGTTTGCTGCAGATTGAATTAGTTCTGTGTGTTTGTGTGGACACAATGCTGTTGTGCACCATTTTCTCATGTGTCCATCAGCTATCACACACTGCTGTGTGAATGACAGTTACTGACCTCTCTCTTTCCCTGGCCACGTCCAGACTAGGGTATTAAAATCGATTTTAGATACGCAACTTCAGCTACGTGAATAACGTAGCTGAAGTCGAATTTCTAAAATCGAGGTACTCACCCATCTAGACGGCGCGGCATCGATGTCCGCGGCTCTCCGTGTCGATTCCGGAACTCTGTTCGGGTTGATGGAGTTCCGGAATCGATGTAAGCGCGCTCGGGGATCGATACATCGCATCCAGACTAGACGTGATATATCGATCCCCGAGCAATCGATTTTAACCCGCCGATGCCGCGGGTTAGTCTGGATGTGGGCCCTGTGTGCTCTTCTCTGCTTTGGTATTAAGTTGCCAGGATGTCCCTGTCATAGTTCATGGCAACTGTACCTCTGTTTCCCCTCTGGCCCAGAAAGGACATGTACTTCTAGGCTTCTGGCTCCTCAACTGTTACCACTCTTGGGTTGAGATCCATCTCTCTCTCCCTTCTAAACTGTTTTTTTCCAGGCTGCACAGTTCCCTGCACACAGTTGTTCCCAGCTAGCCAGACTACTTAAACAGCCAAGTATCAGAGGGGTAACTATGTTAGTCTGGCTCTGTAAAAGCAGCAAAGAGTCCTGTGGCACTTTATAGACTAATAGACGTATTGGAGCATGAGCTTTCATGGCTGAATACCCACTTCGTTGGATGCATGGGTATTCACCCACAAAAGCTCATGCTCTAATACGTCTGTTAGTCTATAAGGTGCCACAGGACTCTTTGCTGCTTAAACAGGCCTAGTGTGTGTGCTTTGCTTTCTCTTCCGAGGCTATAAACATAACTGCCCACAATTAAGTTACCACATAGTTCTTTATAAGCAAGCATATTTATTCTTAAGGTGAAAACATTACAGAGAAAACATATTGAAAACAATCAAATAACCTACACACATACTAATAAGCTTGCCAGAGACCACCCCCTCAGCTCCAGCAAGGACTTGAGCAGGAGTCAGTCCTTTGGACCTTATAATGTGGTTTCCTGTGGTTATAAGTTCATAACAGTCATAGCATAGAACAAATGTCCAGACTGCGCAGATCAGCCTGGTTTTTGTGTGTGTGTGTGTGTGTGCGCGTGTGTGTGTGTAATACAATTTGGGCCTTTGATCTCCAGCCTTTGGGAACAGGTGATTAGCAGAAAATGGTGCTCTCTTCAGGGCATAGATTCAAAAGTTTGGATCATTAAATATCTGGTGGAAGGCATTTGGATTCACCTCCCCCTAGATATTTCCCAGGAATTTCACTTTGCACACATGATCCAAAAAAAATCGTTCTCTGCCCCATTGTTCAATATAGTCCTGTGATCATCCTGGCCTATAATAATATATAACCGTGGCATTTAATACAGTGGACTCAAATATATACATAAACATTATTCAGTAAGGCAGTGGAAGCCAACGTGGTGCCCGTGGGTGCCATGGCGCCCGCCGGGGCATTTATGTGTGCCCGCCTAGTGCCCAGCAGGGGGGAGAGGCAGCGGCCCCTCCCCTGCCGGGGACAGAGAACTCCGAGGCTGCAGGCACCGATGTTCTCGGTCCCTGGCAGGCGCAGGGCCGCGGCTTAAGCTGGAGAGAAGCCACGGCCGGGGACAGAGAACACTGCAGGCTGTGGGCTGCAGGCACCGTGTTCTCTGTCCCCAGCAGGCGCAGGACCCGCCTAGTGCCCAGCAGGGGAGAGAAGCAGGGGCCCCGCACCTGCTGGGGACAGAGTAGTCTGGGGCTGCAGGCTATGGGTGCGAGCATTCTCTGTCCCTGGCAGGTGTGGGGCTGTGGCTTCTCTCCAGCTTCTCCAGGGCTGCAGGCTGTGGGCGCAGGTGTTCTCTGTCGCCGGCAGGCGCCAGGCCGCAGCTTCTCTCCAGCTTAGAAGCCGGAGAAAAGCTGCGGCGCCGCCGCTGCCAGGGACAGAGAACTCCAGGGCTGCAGGCTGCGGGCGCCAGTGTTCTCGGTCCCTGGCAGGCGAGGGGTGGCGGCTTAAGACGGAGAGAAGCCGTGGCCCTGCGCCTGCTGGGGACAGAGAACTCCAGGGCTGCAAGCTTCATTCTATGTTAAAGTAAAAATAATAAATATATTTGGACCAGCAGTTCAACAATGTTTTACTTTTTTAAAATAAATAAGATGAAAACCTTTTGATATTTGATTTGTAAAAACTCAATTTTTCTTACAGGTAGATAAAAAAGAGCAAATTCACATGGAAAGGTGAAAGAGTAATTGCCGAATAATTTAATTAATACCTTTTACATGTAAAATTACCCTTTTTATCTTATGGATTCATATATTATGTAATATTAAATGTTTTTCATATTATTTAATGTAGAAATACAAAATAAACCTTGAAAAATTGTTGGTGCCCGCCACACTCTTCTGAAAACATGAATGTGCTACTGACCACAAAAAGGTTGGGGACCACTGCAGTAAGGTTTTTCAAGGATACTTCAGGAAATGGCCACATCTGTCGCACCATTTAAAAGTTGCAGGGGGCCAGATTTTTCCGATTTATCTCTGAATTCCACTGTATCAGCATTGCTGTGATTCCACTATAGAAGCCCTATAGAATGCTTTGCGCAGCTGCATGGACATGTGCTGAGACAATGGTTCTTATCGCTATCTGGGATGAAGTGTCAGTACTGGAAGTAGTTGTGAATAGAACAAAAATAAAGATTTGTTTGTGGACATTGCAAAGCAGATGAGTGGGGTGGTGAACAGTGCTGGATAAAGACAAGCAGCTCAGAAGGCCATATATTAAAATTAGTGATGAGAAAAAAAAATCCATTTGGGCACATGTACCAGAACTGGACAGGATTTTACATAACTACGTAACCACCCAACACAGAGAGGTTTTGGAATCTGCAGCCTTTTCTCTTCCCTTCCTTCCTCACCTCTTTCTTCGTCCCCCCACTACGAATAACTAGCAAGACTATGAGGGAATAAGCACAGAGAGGCCAGTGGGGAGCTGTTCCCTAACAGTCAGAATCTCCTTGGGACTGAGATCCCAGATAGAAAGCCAACCCGATTCCTGTCCTGCAGCACTGAGCCTGAATCCCAGCCAGAAATCCAGACCAGGACCCAAGAGGCAGATCATCTGGCAGGAACTGTAGTGTGTAAGAGTACCTATCTTTACAATTTATTTTTGTGCTGCCATGCTAATTTCTGTTATGGGTGCCTCATGGCCTCAGCTATATTAGGGGGATGTGAGCTGGGATCCTTTGAGTCTCCAGGCCTGCCTCCCTCCTTTGCACACACTGTCTGCTTGGTACCCCTGCAAGTGTTTCCAAGTTGGCAGCTGCTCCACGTGAGTAATTTCCATTTGTCATATGCTAAAGTACTGACTATTGATTGTTTTGAGGACCATGGAGGGCAAATACCCATCTACTTATTTTCCTTCTCTTCCCCTCCCCTCCCCTCCCCTCATGTGTCCTGCCCAGTGAATGCTCTTCCTCTGCCTTGCCCCCCACAAAGCCTCCCTGAGCAACTCCTCTTTGTCATCTCAAAATGGTGGTTGGCAGCATGGTGCAGCTGTAGCCTCTACCTCACTCCCCTTCCACAGCAGATTCAGTGTGCGCAAAATTCACTGATGATTACAGGAAAAGTTTGCATAGTTTCTCAGTTTACATGAGGTACGCATGGATATCACATGCCTATAAAGATACAAAAATTACTGCTCCCCACAGAGATACAAATGCCCTGTAACAAGCATTCTTATGGGAAAAGAATTGACAGTCATTGCAGAACCCTATCTGATTTTCTCTGCACTTTCTTCATGTCTGCAGGGGAGATAAAGCAGAATCTAAGACTAAGAAATTGCTCTGTTTTTGTCCTGATGTTATGGGGGATAGCCAAATAGTGACTTTCCCCCGGTAAAGCTCACAGCTCCCTTTTACTTCTGCAAGAGACATTTCAGGGGTGTGGCTGCATCTTGGTGAATAAATTTTACAGCATATCATGCCTGCCCTTTTCCTTTTTGAATAAGGCCATTCTTTGCCTCCTAGTCACTGGTCTCGCTGTAATGTCATTGAGAGTCAGGACAGCTGAAGAGGGTTAATTATCCAGTTCACATCCAGATGCTGCCTCCTGCTTTCCCTAACACATGGTATTGGATGGGTATGAAAGCACCTCCAAGGCAGAACACAACTGCAAAGCCAGACCAGCAACATAATTCCCATCCCCAGCCTCCAAGGCATAGTGGCAAAGCCAAACAGTATATATTGTGCACACACACACATCCCATTGCACCCAGCACTCTCCTTAACATCTCTGTCCTTCCAGAATCTCAAGAAGGTAAAGTCACAAATGTATATTAAAAAATGCTATCATAGCTTGTCTGGAATAGGAGCCTTTTTTTTCTTGCTTTCACAGCCAGCACACCTGCAGTTGCATGACCCTCAAGACCAGGGCTTCTATTGACTGCTGAGTGGCTGGCCAACCTGAGGAGACAAAAACTTAAAACTTGGGACAAAATGTTGTGGATCTCATTACATAATCTTTACTATTTTTTAAAATGTATTTATTTAAGACATGGAGGCAATATTTGTGGCCAGAAAGGGAGCTCTCACAAGAGATTATGGCAGTGGCCAAGGATAGTGTGGTAGTTGCTAGGGAAAGTATTACCATGGCCAAAGAGAGTGAAAAAAGACACGGAGATACAGAGGCAACTCATAGGTTCAATACTAAGCCAAAATGCCGTACTTAAAAGCATATTGCTGTTGGGGCAGCAGACACAGCAGTCCTGTAAACCAGGATTCAGTCATGTTCTTCAGCCCCTGGACAATACACAATACTGGGAATCATAAAAGATTAGGGTTGGAAGAGACCTCAGTAGGTCATCTAGGTCAACCCCCTGCTCAAAGCAGGACCAACACCAACTAAATGATCCCAGCCTGGGCTTTGTCAAGCTGGGCCTTAAAAACCTCCCAGAATGGAGATTCCACCACCTCCCTAGGTAACCCATTTCTGTGCTTCACCACTCGCATAGTGAAATAGTGTTTCCTAATATTCAACCTAGACCTCCCCCACTGCAGTTTGAGACCATTGTTCCTTGTTCTGTCATCTGCCACCACTGAGAACAGCCGAGCTCCATCCTCTTTGGAACCCTCCCGTCAGGTAGTTGAAGGCTGCTTTCAAATCCCCCCTCATTCTTCTCTTCTGCAGACTAAACAAGCCCAGTTCCCTCAGCCCCTTCTCATAAGTCATGTGCCTCATCCCCCTGATCATTTTCATTGCCCTCCGCTTGACTCTCCAATTTGTCCACATCCTTTCTGTAGTGGGGGGCTCAAAACTGGATGCAGTACTCTAGATGTGGCCTCAGCAGTGCTGAATAGAGGGGAATAATCACTTCCCTCGATCTGCTGGCAGTGCTCCTACTAATGCAGCCTAGTATGCCATTAGCCTTCTTGGCAACAAGGGCACATTGCTGACTCATATCCAGCTTCTCATCCACTGTAATTCCCAGGTCCTTTTCTGCAGAACTGCTGCTTAGCCAGTTGGTCCGCACCCTGTAGCGGTGCATGGGATTCTTCCATTCTAAGTGCAGGACTCTGCACTTGTCCTTGTTGAACCTCATCAGATTTCTTTTGGCCCAGTCATCCAATTTGTCTAGGTCACTCTGGACCCTGTCCCTACCGTCCAGTGTATCTACCTCTCCCCCCAGCTTAGTGTCATCTGCTAACTTTCTGAGGGTGTAATCCATCCCATCATCCAGATCATTAATAAAGATGTTGAACAAAACCAGCCGCAGGACTGACTCCTGGGGCAATCTGCTTGATATTTGCTGCTAACTAGAGATTGAGCCGTTGATCACTACCCATTGAGCCTGACAATCTAGCCAGCTTTCTATCCATCCAATAGTCCATTAATCAAATCCATACTTCTTGAACTTGCTGGCAAGAATACTGTGAGAGACCATATCAAAAGCCTTGCTAAGTCAAGATATATCACGTCCACTGCTTTCCCCATATCCATAGAGCCAGTTATCTCATCATACAAGGCAATCAGGTTGATCAGGCATGACTTGTCTTTGGTGAATCCATGTTGACTGTTCCTGATCACTTTCCTCTTGTCCAAATGCTTCAAAATGGTTTCCTGGAGGACCTACTCCATTATTTTTCCCGGGACTGAGATAAGGCTGACTGGTCTGTAGTTCCCCAGGTTCTCCTTTTTCCCTTTAAGGATGGGCACTGTATTTGCCTTTTTTCAATTGTCCAGGACTACCCCCTATTGCCATGAGTTTTCATAGATAATGATCAGTGGTTCTGCAATCACATCAGCCAGTTCTCTCAGCACCCTCAGATGCATTAGATCTGGACTCATGGACTTGTGCATGTCTAGCTTCTCTAAATAATCCTTAACCTGCTCTTTCACCACTGAGGCTGCTCACCTTCTCCTCTTACTGTGTTGTCCAGGACAGCAGTCTGGGAGCTGACCTTGTCTGTGAAGATCAAGGCAAAAAAAGCATTGAGTACTTCAGCTTTTTCCACATCATCTGTCACTAGGATGCCTCCCCCATTCATTAAGGGTTGTACACTTTCCCTGACCTTTTTCTTGTTGCTTACATACCTGTAGAAACCCTTTTTGTTACCCTTCACATTTCTTGCTAGCTGCAACTCCAGTTGCATTTTAGCCTTCCTAATTACACCCCTGCATGCTTGAGCAATATTCATATATTCCTCTGTAAAAGCAGCAAAGAGTCCTGTGGCACCTTATAGACTAACAGACGTTTTGGAGCATGAGCTTTCGTGGGTGAATACTCACTTCATTAGATGCATGTAGTGGAAATTTCCAGGGGCAGGTATATATATGCAGGCAAGCTGGAGATAATGAGGTAGCTCAATCAGGGAGGATGAGGCCCTGTTCTAGCAGTTGAGGTGTGAAAACCAAGGGAGGAGAAACTGGTTTTGTAATTGGCAAGCCATTCACAGTCTTTGTTTAATCCTGAGCTGATGATGTCAAATTTGCAGATGAACTGAAGCTCAGCAGTTTCTCTTTGAAGTCTGGTCCTGAAGTTTTTTTGCTGCAGGATGGCCACCTTGAGATCTGCTGTAGTGTGGCCAGGGAGGTTGAAGTGTTCTCCTACAGGTTTTTGTATATTGCCATATCTGATTTGTGTCCGTTTATCCTTTTCCGTAGCGACTGTCCAGTTTGGCCGATGTACATAGCAGAGGGGCATTGCTGGCATATGATGGCGTATATTACATTGGTGGAGGTGCAGGTGAATGAACCGGTGATGGTGTGGCTGATCTGGTTAGGTCCTGTGATGGTGTCGCTGGTGTAGATATGTGGGCAGAGTTGGCATCGAGATTTGTTGCATGGATTGATTCCTGAGCTAGAGTTACTATGGTGCGGTGTGCAGTTACTGATGAGAATATGTTTCAAGTTGGCAGGTTGCCTGTGGGCGAGGACTGGCCTGCCACCCAAGGCCTGTGAAAGTGTGGGATCATTGTCCAGGATGGGTTGTAGGTCCCTGATGATGCATTGGGGAGGTTTTAGCTGGGGACTGTATGTGATGGCCAGTGGAGTCCTGTTGGTTCCTTTCTTGGGTTTGTCTTGCAGTAGGAGGCTTCTGGGTACACGTCTGGCTCTGTTGATATGTTCCCTTATTTCCTTGTGTCATAAACAGATAGCTAAGGGTTAATGTCTCTTTCACCTGAAGCACCTGACCAGAGGACCAATCAGGAAATTGGATTTTTTCAACTTTGGGTGGAGGGAAGTTTGTGCCTGAGTCTTTGTTTTCTGTCTGCCTGCTTTCTCTGAGCTTTGGGGAAGTAGTTTCTGTTTTCTAGTCTTCTGTTTCTAAGTGTAAGGACAGAGAGATCAGATAATGAGTTATATGGTTTCTTTTCTTTGGTATTTGCATGAATATAAGTGCTGGAGTGCTTTGATTTGTATTCTTTTTGAATAAGGCTGTTTATTCAATATTCTTTTAAGCAATCGACCCTGTATTTTGTCACCTTAATACAGAGAGACCATTTGTATGTATTTTTTCTTTCTTTTTTATATAAAGCTTTCTTTTAAGACCTGTTGGCGTTTTTCTTTACTTCAGGGAAATTGAGTCTGTACTCACCAGGGAATTGGTGGGAGGAAGAAATTGGGGGGGGGGGAGAACTGTGTGTGTTGAATTTGCTAGCCTGATTTTGCATTCCCTCTGGGTGAAGAGGAAAGTACTTTTTGTTTCCAGGACTGGGAACAGAGAGGGGGACTCACTCTGTGTAGTTTCACAGAGCTTGTGTCTGTGTATCTCTCCAGGAGCACCTGGAGGGGGGAAGGGAAAAAGGATTATTTCCCTTTGTTGTGAGACTCAAGGGATTTGCGTCTTGGGGTCCCCAGGGAAGGTTTTTCAGGGGGACCAGAGTGCCCCAAAACACTCTAATTTTTTGGGTGGTGGCAGTAAGTACCAGGTCCAAGCTGGTAACTAAGCTTGGAGGTTTTCATGCTAACCCCCATATTTTGGACGCTAAGGTCCAAATCTGGGACTAAGGTTATGACACCTTGTGCGGGTATTGTAGTTTTGAGAATGCTTGGTGGAGATTTTGTAGGTGTTGGTCTCTGTCTGAGGGGTTAGAGCAGATACGGTTGTACCTCAGTGCTTGGCTGTAGACAATGGATCGTGTGATGTTCCCGGGATGGAAGCTGGAGGCATGAAGGTAGGCATAGTGGTCGGTAGGTTTTCGGTATAGGGTGGTGTTAATGTGACCATCGCTTATTTGCACCATCCTAGCCACCATGGATGTAGAGGCTCTCTACACAAGCATCCCACCCACAGATGGAATACAAGCTGTCAGGAACAGTATCCCTGACGATGCTACAGCACAACTGGCTGCTGAGCTCTGTGCCTTTATCCTCAAACACAACTATTTCAAATTTGATGACAATATATATCTCCAGATCAGTGGCACAGCTATGGGCACCCGCATGGCCCCACAATATGCCAATATTTTTATGGCCGACCTGGAACGCTTCCCCAGCTCTCGTCCACTCAAGCCCCTTCTCTGCTTATGCTACATTGATGACATCTTCCTCATCTGGACCCATGGGAAGGAGTCTCTGGAAAAATTCCACCACGATTTCAACAGCTTCCACCCCACCATCAACCTCAGCCTGAACAAATCTACACGGGAGGTCCACTTCCTAGACACCACAGTGCAAATAAGCGATGGTCACATTACCACCACCCTATACCGAAAACCTACCGACCACTATGCCTACCTTCATGCCTCCAGCTTCCATCCCGGGCACATCACATGATCCATTGTCTACAGCCAAGCACTGAGGTACAACCGTATCTGCTCTTTCTTTCTTTTGTGAGGTTTCTGAACTGAGTCATCTCATGGTCACTGCTGTCTAAGTTGCCCAGGAATACAAGTAACTCCTCCCTACTGTTCCATAGCAGCAGTGCTCCCAGAGGCCATTTCCTTCACGGAGTGAACAGACAATTGCATCTGGGCACCCAGCTCTTCTGAGCCCTCCAGGACTCCTGATAACTTTGAGCTGAATCATCCATCCTGTTACCCAGGATATATTTATGTGTATGGCACACCACATTAATATGTATTCAGGAATGACATTAACTACAATTGTGAATTGTATTTCTTTTCCCAGAATGCTGGTCACTCATGCTAAGATACGTCCTATAACACTCAATAGCTGAACTTTTCTCTTGGCGCAAGCAAATACAGAACTAGTCAGAAACAAAATGTATGAATAGAGTGTCTTGGTACAGGTAGGAGGTATCTCCACACCCCAGAAAACTCCTGGAATGTGGTATCCAAAACAAAGATAAGGGAGGTACAGGATGGTATGGGAAAACAAGTACAGAGTGGTGGGTGATGTATAGCATGCTTTCAAGCTTGTAAGCAACTGTACTGTAAATATAGGTAATCTTAGATGCGTATTTTTGAAGCAGACCTTCCATGTAAGGTAAGTACTGTGAGAGTGCTTCCCAGAAAGTGTGGTATACGTGTCTCCATTTCATTCTGTAATGCCTTGTCTTTGGCTAATAAGATGACTTAAGCTTGGCAGTTTGGTTTTCAGATATTTAAAATATCAAACCATAACTGGTAATTGGCTATACCTAGTTACCAATCCTCAGAAGTACCATGAACAGGAAGAGGCACAGGCAAAGCATATGCTTGCCTGTTACTTTAATGTTCCTTTTCCCCCAGAATTTTGTTTTGCCCTTTAGAGCACTGTTGCACTTTCAGTTTTAGCTTCACTGTTTTAAAGGTTTGTTTACAGTTGTTAGTTAATAGAGTTGTTTTAAAATGTATTGTTTTGTACTAAAATTATTTTATTATTGGTGCAATTAAAATGTAACATTGCTATATTGGTTGGAAACAACAGGAAAAAAACAACACATTCCAATCTATTCTACTAACAGTACCAGTTTCCTTTCAGACAGCCAAATGCACACTCCACTACTACTGTGCACTGCTGAGTCAGTTGAAAAAAATTCCTTCCATCCCAGTGGCCTGAGAATGGCTTCATTAACCAGGGAAGCAGAGGTTATTTTGCATTTCCTAAGATAACCGGAGAAGCCTCTGCACTATTAATGTCCACAGTGATCCTGGGGGCAAATATTCCTTTTTCCATTAATATAAATAAACCTGAGTTCTGAAAGATCCTAGCATTGTGGAACCTTCCAGACCACCCTGCATTTGTCTGTAAACCTGCTATAGTGGTCAGCCAACCCTTGGAGCACTATGGAGAAATAACCCTTTGTGTTTATAAATTCTGTGCTATAGTGATGTGACAATTTATTGGTACATAATGCCATTAGCTGTCCCAATACAATTTGGGAATACCATGCATACAGAAAGAGACAGTTGCCTGAGAATACCAACTTTTATAACCTGATGCAACAGTACAGTAACTCCTCACTTAACATTGTAGTTATATTCCTGAAAAATGTGACTTTAAGTGAAATGATGTTAAGTGAATCCAATTTTCCCATAAGAATTAATGTAAATAGGGGGAGTTAGGTTCCAGGGCAGCTTCTCCTACTCTGCAAGCATCAGGGGCGGGGGCCTCAACCCTCAGCCCGCTTACTCCACCCCTTCCCCTAAGCCCCCACCCTTGACCCTCCTCTTCTCCCCCCCACCTTCTCCCCCTTTACTTTACATGCTGCGTCCTGGCTCCTCCCCCCTCCCTCCTGTCCCTTCTAAACACCGCAAGCCAGCTGATTGCCGCATTCGGGAGGGAAGTGGGGGGAGGCCTGCCAATTCCCCACTCCTCCCTCCTACTTAGAGCAGTCAGCTAGCTTGCCACGTTCGGGAGGCAGGGGAAGGAGGGGGAGCCTGCGTGCCTAGTCCTGGCTCCTACCCCCTCCCTCATGCCTCCAAAACGTTGCAAGCCAGCTGATTGCCACCAGCAGGAGATGGGGGAAGGTGCTGTTCTGAGGGGTCTGCTGGCGGATGGGAGGCTCGGGGGAGAGGGGCTGTAGGGAGGCTGCTAGCTGTGGAGAAAGCAGGCAGCCAAACAACGTAAGAGTGGAGCATTGCACAACTTTAAGTGAGTATGTTCCCTAATTGATCAGCAATGAAACAGTGTTAAGTGGGATGACTTTAAGTGAGGAGTTACTGTATCTTCGATGCTATGATAAATCTGCATGACAATAGACCCAGCAGTTGATTTCCTCACACTGAATTGGTTGGTTATGGACTGGTAGTTTTTAGGGGTGGCTAGCTTCCAAATGGCCATGATGATCTTTTTCTCCACAGGTGTGTGGCACTGGATGTTGGTACTGTCATGGCAGCTTTGGGGTTAGTTCACTGCACATCTCAAAAAAGGGGTTCCTTTCCTATCCTGAAATTCTCTCTTGACTTCTGGTCATCCAATATCTACAAAACAATCCTTTCCCACCAAACCACACTAGTTTCTTGAGTCCAGAAATGGTGCTGCATTGTGTGAAATTACTCCAGGACCCAGTTTTGTAGTATCAGCTGCTCAGTGTCCTCTTCTTTATGGTCCCTGTCCTGCTTTCTCCACTTCCGAATCTTTCTGCTGCTGGAGGAGCTGTTGCCACTGCTGCCACATCTGCTTCGTGGTGTGATGGGGAAAGTTCAAAGCCAAATTGATTCAGCTTTCATAGCTTAAATAGATCCCATGCAGCCTCTATGTATTTTATGATCACTATCATAGTGGTGCAGAGCAGCGTTTGGTCCGTGCTGACCGACAGCAACTTGAAAATGGGGCTATCCCACCCAGAAAGAAAATATGGGATGGGTACAGTGGAAACATGGGATTTTTTAAAAAATATGAGATTGCCTAGCTTCTTGCTTTGAATCCTGCAACTCACAGCAAGAAACATCCCAGAATGCACATTGCTCAGTAGTGAAGCAAAGGTCCGTGGGATGCTCAAAGAATACCTTGTCCTCAGTATGCAGCAAGCTGTTGTGTGTACATGCTATGCAATTTGAAAGATGGAACGTGTGCTCCATATGCATGCCATTGGTGTGGCTCCTATGCGTGTGTTACCTGACGCTCACGAAAAAGCTTCAGGTTAAACCCGCTTTGTAGATGAACCCTAAGGGTATGTCAACATAGCACAGTAAATCCAGATCTGTATGACCCAGGTGTGCAGATTTGGTGTTTCCAACCCTGTGCTTCAGCATTCACATTGCTTTGGAAACCCAGGTCTCTCAACTGTGCTGGTGTGTTCATACTGCACTATGCAGAGTTGAGTCAGAACTTCAGCTTCTGCGGGCATATACCATCATATCCCAGCATTCTTAGTGCCTTCACCAGCTGTACCTGCTCTAGGGCTTGGTTCGTTGTGGGAGAACTTGTCTGTCCCTCCTGCAGGAGTTGATTGGAAGTGTTTTGTGTGGTTTTAGCCTGCCAACACATCCAGCTGAGCCATTTTGTGTCCATATGCTCCTGGCAGTCAGAGCCAGGATCTTGTCCCAACATGGATCCTGACCCACTGGAAGAACTTCCCCATCTCACTATCAGTTCTATTTTTGGAATCACACATGGAATCTGTGAGGTGCTCATGGATATTTCAGTGGCAGGTTTTTGACCTACCAAAGGCACTTTCCGGAGGTGGGTACTGCCATGCCAGTTGTGATCCAGCTAATGCTACTCAAGCCTGTTGCCTTAGCTGCAGATTTCCCCTGTATAGACTGGCCTTTCTGGAGCAGGGCCGCAAGTGTGAACTGGTGGGATCATGTTACTATGTGGACCTGGGATGACCAACAGCGGGTCCATAACTTTCGTATGAAGAAGCAGATGTTCCTTGAGGTTTGGAGCAGCTTGCCCCAACCCCAAGCACCACATCGTCTACATGAGGGAGGCCATGGTATTCCAGTTGCAGGTCACTATACCTGTCTGGAAGCTGGCTACCCCAGAATGCTATAGGCCAGGAGTGGGCAAACTTTTTGGCCCAAGGGCCACATCGAGGTTGCAAAACTGTATGGAGGGCCAGGTAGAGAAGGCTGTGCTGCCCCAAAGAGCCTAGCCCCTGTCCCCTATCTGACATCTCCCACTCCTGCCCCCTGACTGCCCCCCTCAGAACACAACACCCATCCAAACCCCCTGCTCCTTGTCCCCTGACTGCCCCCTCCCAGGATCCCTGCCCCTAATTGCCCCCGGGACCCCACCCACTATCTAACTGTAGTGGGCCACTGCCCAGGGCCGTCCTCAAACAGCGCTTCCTACTACAGACCCAGGATTTGCTGTAGCTGCTCCAGCTGCGTAGCTATTTAGTTACTCGTCTCGGCACCATTGTCACCTCTTGCACTGCATCTGATGGCTGTCTGTCCTGTGGCAGTGTCTGGGTCTCAAAAATCATAAGGGTGCCATCCTTGCTTAGCAGATTGTCATGCCTCACTCTGGGGCCCACTGCTTGTTACAATTCCCAGTACGCCATCAAATTCTTTGTGAAAGGGACAGGAAGATGAGTATTTCAGAGGCGCTCTGAATTTTTGACTTTGCAGTAGTTCAGAGGTTGGCAACCTCTGGCATGCGGCTCGCCAGGGTAAGCACCCTGGCGGGCTAGGCCAGTTTGTTTACCTGCCGTGTTGGGCCAATGAGGGCGGCAGGAAGCAGCGCAGGCAAGGGATGTTCTGGCCGCAGCTTCCTGCCACTCCCATTGGCCTGGGACAGCGAACTGCGGCCAATGGGAGCCGTGATTGGCCAAACCTGCTGACGCAACAGGTAAACAAACTGGCCTGAATCTCTCCATCAGTCTCTCCTTATGCTGTGCAGCTGTTCTCTCTCTTTCCACCCTTGCATCCTTATCCTTCTGGAACTCTAGCTGCTGATTCATTTTATCTGGAATCTCTCCCATTTCAACTCATCTTAGACTCTTTCTCTTTGCCTGCAATAGGTGAATCTCCCCCAGGCTGCGGTGGCATGTTTTTCCTGTGCAAAGTGCCTTGAAAGAGGGGGAAAAAAAAAAGTACAGTATTGACAGTGGAAATTTGTTTTACATTGTCTCCTCTGTCAAAGGGGCTGCTTTCATTCAAGGTCAAAACATAATACCTTTATCATCTGGCTTTATTTTCTTCACATACAAAACAGTAGCCACTTCCCATGTCCTGTGGAGCAACACTGAAAGCCTTCGCACATCATGGTGAGGTAGATGTACAAAACATTGAAATGATTTCAACATCTGTAACTGGGCAAGCTCCTCTCCTGGTGTGAGGTCATTACCAGATAGTCATGGATGCCTCTTGATTGTCAACACCTCTCTGAGTTTTTATTTATGTTGCCACCACAAAGGCATCCTCACAATCCACGTGCAGCACTTCTGCTTCCAGTGTCCTTCAACCTCAGCCCTTTCTCCAGGGAGAGGACTTGATCTCATCATCCAGAGACCTGAGTTCCCCTGGCTTCTCCTAGCCCCTCTCTCCTCCTTTAGATGTCCTTCCTGTGCTTTTTAACTACTGTGACAAAGTTCCTCCTCTATCTTGGTGGGTCCTGCGCTTATTGGGTTGCCGACCCCTGCAGTAGTTTGTCTTCAGCCACTTGATTTGCTTTCTGCATTTTTCTGGGGTCTGATCAATTCCCAACACCACCAGCTGCTCACATATAGCTTTGAAGATCTGATCATTTCTTGTACTCTTAGTGAAATTGAATGTCTTTCTCGCTTTGTGCCAGAGGTTAACCAGAATCCATCTGTGTTCTGGCTAGCTAGCAACATGCTTGATGCAGGACTTTTTCTTATTGTTGGCCATAGGTAGTGCACACAAGGGTTAACAGTTTCCAGTTGAGCTCTGTGTGTGTGTGTGTGTGTGTGTGTGTGTGTGTGTGTAAATGAAGGGTTAAATGCTGAGCAGCTACATTTGAACCAAGTGGTTTCTTCTGGTTCTTCTAAAGTGAGTGGGAAGGTTTGGGATGGAAGGGCTTAGGAAAACAGCTCTAGAGAATAGTGGGATAGTGTTGGTGGAATCTCCAGACCTGAATCTGGTGACCTGAACTTGATCTGCATCCACACTGCAAAATGCTGGCCTTGGTCCCATACTCTTAAGTGGCCTTAATTAGGTATAGCTCAGATGAACCATATTAAAGCCATTTCAGTTCTGAATGAGAGGGTCCACACGCATTTAATGTGATTTGATTAATCTGCTTTAAATTCACACCTTTAGTTAGTTTGAATTAATTTTCCTGAGGCCTCATGTGGACAAGCCCTCAATGAATGTGCTTCAGATTCTGTTTTGGAAATAGTACAATCTGATTTGCATGCCCTTATCCAATGTGGCAAAGCAGGAATGAACAAACTAGTAGTCCATACACTGAGGATGACTTAATCAAACTGACTTTTTGTCAAGTTCTTGTTCAAAGAAATTGGCTACTTTGCTGTTTTATTTCAAGATCTAGAGCATAGTCTCTTGACAGTTGGTCAGCCTAATTTTATGATACTGTAGACTGCTGTGAAAGGGAAGAATCCTCCTCTGACTCATGTAGGAATAAGTGAACTAAGAAGGCTTTGCCATCTCTAGTTCCTGATTTAAAAAATCTGTGAGCTACTGTGTTTTGGTTTTGGTAGCCAAATAGCTTACTGTGTTATAAACTGAGTTCACTTCTCTGTGCCTGAGCTTTAGCAATGTTACTGCCAAACTTTGTGCATAGTCAACTGCTTAGATACATTGTGATCATTTCTTGAAGAAAGGGTTCAAGTGAACAAATACTTTCACCCTATTTACAGTTTTTGCTAGCAGTAGTTAGTGAACAGGACTTGAAAATCAGTCCCTAGAGCAAGGTGAAAATTTCCTGTGCTATTGCACCTTCTGAAATATATAAAGGAAACAGCAGTATACTGTTTGTACCTTGTCATTTAACCTTCTCTTTTTAAAATGTGATTCACTGCCTCTTGTTTTTTGTTCCTTTTTCTGCTTTTACTCCACTTTTTTCTTCTTTCCCTTAAACCAGAAACTGTTATCTTCTTTGCAGTGTTTTCGGTGTATGTTCCCAATTTTTTCTTCTCTCTACCTTTACCCTGTTACCTGTTCCCATATTATGTTTTGTAACACCTATAATTTTTTCTCTTTCCATTTATCCAAGCATCTCCTTTAGTACCATATTCTCTCTCTTAACTTATCCTATCAGTCTCTTCCATCTGGTCACCCAGAAAGATAACCTCATCACAAAACATATCACTTCCTACATTTTCTGCAGTCTCCTCACAGCTGCTGAAAGGAAGAAGGAACAGTGTTGGCTTTATTCTCGCCTTTCCCTGAGTTGCTCCAAGGATGATAATGAGGGATCTGCTGTTCTTGTCATGCCTTTTGTTTGTGGAGGGAGTCCTCACAGCATAATAGTTCTAGTGCCTGCATCTATTGCTGCTTAGAGCTTCACTGGCAGCAGCGACTTGACTCTTGTCAGTGTCACGGCTGACCACAGAGTTCTGAATGGCTGCAGTGTAGACTAGAAAGCCCCTCTGAGGAGTGACCGAGGCCCTGGAACTGTCTGTTAGTGAATTTAGAAAAACAGCACTTTATTAGTTTACACTGGGTTCATATTTACGGGATCATTTTTACAGCCAAGGGGTCTAGATATTTTATTTTTAAATGAAATCTCAAGTTGCAAAAGCTGAGGCACTTGCCCAGGAAAGATTCATACATGTCAAATGGGTTCAAATTTGTTTATGAAATTGAGTTTCCTGACAGAAGCTACAGTTTAGGGAGGGAGGGGAGCAATTTGAAAGGGGGAAAAGATTAAATTGTTCTTTTGGAGTTTAGACCATGGCCATAGGCAAAGAAATGATATGAAAAATGATGGAGGCGTCTCTGTTAGGTTTGTCATTTTTCATTGACAACAACGTAGAGAAAGAGCCTATAATCATAAAACTCACTTTAAGTTTGATTCTTGAGGTTTTGAAAAGTTGCATTTTTGACAGCTGCAAGTAGTTGGAAGTATTATGGAGAAATTGAGAAGTAACTAACAGGACACTTTCCGCTTGTGGTGGGTCAAAATGGAAGGAGGTTGTTGTTATTTTTTTTTGAGATATTGGGTATTGAATATGTTTTTTTTAATTGATACAGGTATGATGTCAAACACCATGAGTACGTGACTTCAGAAATGGACAACTGGATCTATTATAAATTGTGATTGGCCTTAAGCTGACTTGCAACCATAGAAAAACCTCACAGTATCTCTATCTCATTCCTGCTTGATTCTTATATAGTCACCTCACGCCACCAGTTCAATCATGTATGGAAGTGCTCGGTCAGTTGGTAAGGTTGAACCAAGCAACCAGAGTCCTGGGCGTTCACCAAGGTTGCCAAGATCACCGCGCTTGGGTCATCGTCGAACCAACAGCACAGGTGGGAGCTCTGGAAGCAGTGCTGGAGGTGGGAGTGGGAAAACGCTTTCCATGGAAAATATTCAATCCTTAAATGCTGCCTATGCCACATCTGGCCCTATGTATCTAAGTGACCATGAGAATGTGGGTGCCGACACCCCTAAAAGCACCATGACTCTTGGCCGATCTGGGGGGCGGCTGCCTTATGGTGTTAGGATGACTGCTATGGGTAGCAGCCCCAATATTGCCAGTAGTGGGGTTGCCAGTGATACTATTGCATTTGGAGACCACCACCTCCCTCCAGTGAGCATGGCATCCACTGTGCCTCACTCACTGCGCCAGGCCAGGGATAACACTATAATGGATCTGCAGACACAGCTCAAAGAGGTGCTACGAGAAAATGATTTGTTGCGCAAGGATGTGGAGGTGAAAGAAAGCAAACTGAGCTCCTCCATGAACAGCATCAAGACTTTCTGGAGTCCCGAGCTAAAAAAGGAGAGAGCCTTGAGAAAAGATGAAGCTTCCAAAATCACCATTTGGAAGGAGCAGTATAGAGTGGTGCAGGAAGAAAACCAGGTAAGTTATGCAAGGTCACTGTTGCATTGTGTGTGTGTCTATATGGTTTGGGGGGAGAGAGTAGGACTGAATCAGTGGGTTGTTTCTGTTTTACTCTTGGACTCTACGCTGGATTCCACCTCTAAGTTAGTTAGGCAGAATGGGTTGAGGGCTTTCCTGAGGTAATGGAATATGTTTAAAAAAAATATATTTTCAAACCATAATGCCACTTGTTGAACAAAAGTTATGCTAGCAGAATTCCAAGCCCTCTGAGCGTGGGTCACTTGATGTGCTGTTGTGTGTTATGTAGTATTTGGGTGTGGATTGATATTAACCAGTTAATTTATTTCCCTTTAAATATCAGGTTATTCTCTATTGATTGATATTTCTATAGTGCTTATTCCTGTAATATCTGAAGCATTTTATGTGTTAAAAATGTATCAGTTGCTGACAGAGGGTACTGTTGAACTGCTGCTGAACATTGTCTAAGTGAAGCCAAGGCTAAAGCGTATTTGGTACCATTTTAGAAACTGGCTAAAAATTGCAGGTATGGGGATTGTTGAAATGTTGCTGAACAGTTTGTCCTTGGCTCCGCTTGCTGTTATACTTTATTCAGCACTTGTTCAGCTGCACCTGTTGTCAGCAACTGAGTATTACTTGTAGTGTAGACTAGGCTGGAGTGCCTGACAAGATTAGATACATCGTTTACCTCCAAGAAGTTAGAACTCAACTTTCTGCTTTAATCTGGCTTCTTACAGAGAGTTGTGCCTAATTGATGCCTTCTGCAATCTGTGTTTTATGACATAGATGTGATTTTGTTTTTGTTTTGTTAGTGTGATAATGCAATCTGTTCATGTTTACACAAACTAAATCAGACTGTTTGGGCTGCACCCTATTAACAACTGTTGACCTCTGATTTAGTAGGGCTGACTGTACCTTAAACTTTCTGTGCTGTAATTTTACTCATTTGTAATGACTTGTCCAGCTATAAAGTGAATCCGTGATAGAGAATTTTAGTAATCTAGATTTTTCTTCTGGCACTCATAAAGAGCAAATTTTCACCTGTGGGGTATTAGTGTTTGTTCTGTTGGGCGTGAGGTGTTAACAAAAGCCATTCACTAACATTAAACTGTTTTAAACAAGATTTGGGGTTTGGTATACAGAGGCCTCAGTTGGTTAGTACTATGGTTAACATATAATTAAAAATACTTTTGAACTTTTATTAAAGATGCAGAAAAGGAAAAACAGTGTAAGCATTTGAAATGTAAAGTGTTAAATAAGGATTTCATTTTAGAGCATCCCCTGTTCCCTTTTCCTTGAGCTGGAAAGAGATTTTAGAAGGAAATTTTGTTTGACAGTCTCAGAGGGCTTGTCTACATTACCCGGAGGATCGACAGGCAGCAATTGATCCAGCGAGGGTCGATTTATCTCCTCTAGTGTAGATGCAATAAATAGACCGCTGAGTGCTCTCCCGTCAACTCTGGTACTCCACCAGAGTGAGAGGCACAGGCCGAGTCGATGGGGGAGCATTAGCTGTCGACTCACCACAATGAAGACACCGCAGTGAGTAGATCTAAGTACGTCGACTTCAGCTACGTTATTTGCAGAGCTGAAGTTGTGTAACTTAGATCGATTTCCCTGCACTAATGTAGACCAGGCATTAGATAGACAAGGTGGGTAAGTAATATCTTTTATTGGAATAGCTTTTGTTGCTGAGGGAGACAAGCTGTTTAGGGTATGGCTTTTAGCTGCCTCTTTCTGGTTATAGGCTTACAGTAGTGCTGTAAAATATGCAGTCCTGGCTGACTAAGCTGGACTCGTGTGAGACGGAATGAAAAAGGAGAGAGATAGGAAAGTAAAGAATAGGTAGGGAAGGAAAAGGATATATAGGGTTAGGGGAGACAGTCTCATATCCCAGATGGTGTTCAGGATTCAGCTGGAGCTTGTGGAAGTGATAATGTCATTTGATTCCCTTTCTCTGGCCCAGTCTGGTGCGGACACTTCTCAGGATGATGGACTGGTGTCCCAGAGCAGGGGTGGAGATGGCAGCCATGATTATGAAGGTCACTTCAGTAGCCAATTTTTCTCCTACAGTCTCTTTTTTTTTTTTTTTTTTTTTTTTTAATAACCCCAAAAGGGTTCCCCTCATTATTTTGTCCACCAATTAGGCCTGATTTCCTACATACTAATTTTGGTTAATTGGTTTTCAGTCTGACAGTGTTGTTATTTACCAGGCATTACAGTCCTGGAATTATATCTGTAGGCCTGCTGGTTTGTCCTAATTCAGTCTTCCTGTCTCCCTTTTGCAACTTTTTCCATCAGCAGTTTTATTATAGGTTATTGTGACACTATGAACTTTCACTTACTTTTTACTGTTGAGCTTGCAATTAGGGTAAATTTGTAGGCTTAATTATCACAGCAGGTTAGGTCGAGGACTTTAAAGTAAGCTATCACTTTCTAGTTAAAAGAATTCAATGTAGCTTCCCATCTAAACCCACACCAGCGAGACTAGAGATATCTCCTTGAAATCTCATGTTAGTTCTGAAGTCTTTGTTCCTCCTTTTCAGCAAATAAACTCCATCCCTTTTGATTGCTTTCCTTTATACCTTCTAGCTAATAGTTTAGCCAGTTGAGCTGGGGAACCATCCGTCCTCTCCATTAAGAAAAAGCCTTTTTTTCACGTGGCAAACCAGTCCTGTGTGCAGTCTCAGAGTTTACCCCTAATCTGGTTTTGATTTTTCACAACAATCAGGATATTTCCCTGTTGAATTTTCATCCATCTCACATCTTTTAAAGAAAATGTTTGCTCTACTTCAGATGTGATTAGAGCCTTGAAGCTCTACTGGCATACTCACTCCTTTATCCAATCCTTGTTTTAGCTTTGGAAGGTGGGTATGGTGGAAAGTGCCACAAAAAATAAGGTGACTGGCATATGTTTAAGATGCATTCTTTTCTATTTCTAGGTCAGCGTGGTTTAAAGTGAATTATTTCAAGATTTGATGTTTCTGAACTTCCATTCATTATGAAAATCTTGAAGGCAACATATAGCCTATGGCTGGCTTGTTCAATAACTCAAACTCTTCGGAACAATCAGTAGATTATTATGTTATAAAGAACATATGTAGAGATTGGAGAACACTGATTTTTTCCACATCATTTCTCCCCTCCTTCCCCTCACCAGCACCCTAATTAAACACTTACGGTTATTGCCAGGACTCTCTTCCCTAGGCGCCCACTGTAATTATTATCACAATGCTGGGATTATATAACTTTGGTCCAAAAAAGGAAGGGTGCAATTTAAAAGCAAAGTGAAACATGCAATGAGATGTAGAAACTAGGAATGCTAATTAATAGATTATAGTCAGATAGCAGTATGCCCTAATTAAACTCTGCATTCATTATATTCTCTATAGCCTTCTGGAGTTGGTCATTTCACCTTTTATAAGGAAGATCAGTTTAATAGGATTTCCTGTAATTAAACAGATTTCTCTCTTTAGGCTCTGGACCAGGGATTTTTCTGTGATCTGTGCAGCTGGGATCTGTCCATTGCATTAATAAAATTTTGTTTAATTTGTTCCCCTTTACATTATCTTCCAATAAGCTTGCAGAAGTTGATTTGTTCAATGTCAGCACTTGTATTTCAACAGTCCCTTTTTAATAAAGCTCTCAGATTCTGTGTGGGTAGGGGTAGAGCTTAAATTTTGTACAGAATCTAGTTAAGGGCAAATCCAAGTGTACGCACCAGCTCTGCTTGTGGAGCCAAGATTGGCTGATTTATGCCATCATTTTAAGGTCATCTTGAAGTCTCCTTGCCCTTCCCACCATGAATATATCTTTTTATTTTCACATGCATACCACATAGTCTCTGGATAGATTTTATTACTATGTTGATATCCTTTATTGACACCTCATCTTTCTTGAACATAAGGGATGGTTAAATTACCTTAGTTTTAGAAGACGTTTTAAAAAAAAAATAAAATAAGCCATAAGTCTATGGCCTTTAGACTTCTGTCAAACAGAACTGATTTTCTAATTTAAGATTTTCTTCTTTCTCTGACATAGTTACAGTTAATAGCAATGCTGAATCTTTGTAAGGAAGCATGATCATGTTGATCTTTACAAAGTGTATATGTGGTTAGGTAGTCTTAGACCATTGCTGAATCTAGACATCATTTATAGAAAAGTTTAATAGTGGGTAGGTTGGATAGCATGCTGCCTCTCCCAGAACATTAGGGATCAATCAGATGGAGACATTAAGCAGATAATATACTTGCAGTGAAAAAATAAGTTTTATTTAAAATGTTGTTTTTCCTTAATTTGGAAAAGGCATGTAAATGTGGCTATATATCTATATCTATATATAATATTGCTGTTTCTGTGCTACCCACATGCTTCTCGGAAGCTTCAAATCAGCTTCAAATTTTAGCTTTCAGGCTGGATGCACTGTCAGCACAACCAAGATATTGAAGTGCACGTGTAATCAGCAGATGGTTTTTGAACATGCAGTGCTTCTTAACTTCAATTAAATATTTGTATTGGTTACCAAAAGAGTAAAATTGCAATATTTTATTGAGTGATCAAATGTTTAAAATCTGAGCATTTTATCTCTTCAGCCCACTGACTACTGCCAGGCATGGTTTGTTCAAGTTGTGTGTATGTTTTTGCACATAGTGTTGATATGCATGTGATAAATTATATTTACCATGTACTGTATCTTTTGACCACTTAGTCAGCACTCTGCCCACTAATACATCAGTACCTCTGTTGGGACCTTCCAAACTTTCACACCGTAATAATACAAAAAAAATCCCTCAACCTGACAAAACATTTCCTTCCTTCCCTTCCCATCAAATGTGGAATCTTCTCCATGCTACAATCTCACAGTGCCCTGAGACCCAGGGATGGTCCGTGTTCAATCCTGGACCAATGACAGATTTTAAGGTTTAATTTCTTAGAACACTGCAAGGATAGAAATGAGAGTTTTATATTGCTTGGAAATGAGAGATTCCCAGATTTCTAATGGGTCATGTTCTTGCTTCTAGCTCTTGAAGGACCCAAGCAATCCATTCTTAAAATATTGGCATATTTAGTCATAGCAGAGTTACTAGGACATTTTCAGAGGACTGAAGTTTAGTAATTTTTTCTTTCCCTTTGAGGCCTGTTCACTTGTACTCATGGTAACTGGGGCATTTAACATTACAGGTTGAGGGATAGAAAAATATTCCCAGTACAAATTTTTAAACATGAAAATATTTCTAGAATACTGTTATTTTAAGCTTGCGGAACATAAAATATTCCAAAATAAAGCCTTTATCTCCTGACTGAAAGCTTGAAAGAACAGCCAGGCTCCATGTTAAGAGATATTCTGATGTGTGTAAAAGACATTGGCTGCTGGTCCATCCGTACTTCACTGTTGCTTACCTTCTGTGGTATAATTTCTTCCAAAGAGAGATTTTGGTGGCCATGTGCAGGGAAAAGAGGTTCTGTGGGGGAATTTGTCTGCTTTGTTACATATCAGGCATGTTCATTCGCTTGTTCAGTGTCTACCTTTTCTTCTTTGAGTGGTTGTTCGTGTCCATTCAAAGTAGGTATGCGCATGCTGCGTGCATGCCAGCTGGAAGATTATTCCCTAGCAGTGCCCGTAGGGTCAGCCCTGGTGCCACTACGGTGCCCTATAAAGGGGCCCGCCGACCTTCCACCCCTTCAGTTCCTTCTTACCGCCAGTGACGGCTAGCTGGAACTTTGCTTGCTGATAGCAAGTTTAGCAATGTCCATAAACCTCGTGTTTATAGTTTGTGTATAAAATTAGTCTATCTAGATAGTTCTTTGCTGTTGGGGGTTCCCCCACCTACTTGTCGCCCCGCCGGGACATGCCCGGGTCCCTTGGGTTTAAACTTTGCAAGGACTGCGGAAAGTTCATGCCAAAGAGTGACCTGCCCTCTGCTTGTCTGCGGTGCCTCGGGGAGAGCCACCAAAGGGACCGGTGCACTATTTGCACTGGCTTCTGTCCCAAACTCTCAAAGACAGAGCATAAGGACTTAGAGTTCTTCTGATGGAGGCTGCCTTGCTGCCACCTTCAGACCCAGAGCCGGTCAATGCGGTGCCCGGCATGTCATCGTCGGTGTGGAGCACCCCGGCACTGGCATCAGGACTTAGGGCCCAGCCCAAATTCTCTAAAACCTGGCACCGGAGAGATTCGGGTCATAAGAAGTCGGCCTCAGTGCGGCACCGCTCGCCCTCCCCGGTGCCCGCTAAAAAGAAGAGGTTGATGAGGGAGTGTTCGTCCCACCAGGACCTCCACAGGCCGACGCCGTCCGCTGGTACAAGTGGACAGGCTGGGCTACAGCCCCCGGCTGCTCTGTCGACTCCTGCACTGGAGAGAGGGCGGTCAAGTCCGGAGCGACCATCATCCCCAGGCCTTAGCGGAGACGTGCATCCCCCCTCGATGCCGGAGGCATTCGAGGCGGCCTTAGACTTGCTGAGACTCCTGGTACTGGCCTCCCCCCATCGTGGCAGGGAGTTGCCAACCATAGCTCGTCCCCCAGTACAGTCTAGGGGCAAGCCAGCTATGCTGTCGCCTCCCTCTCCGTAACGCACCACCTGGGCGGCACCGGACCAGAGAGACAGCTCCCTGCCTCCACGCCACTCCCCAGTAACGACGGTTGCCGCTCCCCCCAGGTCCTCTTATTCAGAGACCTCAGACTCGGAGGCAGACTTCTATTGCTCCAGCCAGTCGCGGAGCAGGCGATCGACTTCAGGGGTGAGTCACCAGCGGCACCCACCACAGTGGCAGCAGCAATGGCAACCGCCCTCTCAGTGGCCGTTTTGGACCCCCTGGGCCTACCACCAGTCGGTGGGCCAAGCGTTTGGTCCTCACTCCAGGTCGGCCTCGGTCTCCTCGGCATCGATGGCCCCAGCGCAATTGCCTCCTCCACCGGCACTATTGCTGGGCAGGGGTGTGCCACATCTGAATTTAGCACCCCCTAGCCAGGCATCGGCACTGGCGGCGACCACAGTTCGTGCTCAGCAGGTGCCGCCAGACACGCCAAGCCGTTCATTGGCGACCACGCTACTGGCCGTGGTGCCGCATTTGAAACCAGCCCCGGCCCCGCAACCTCGGTACAGTGTGCCGCCGGACCCCAAAGGGCTGGAAGCGCCGGAGGACGGGCCGCTCCAAGTGATTTCCTCTTCTTCCCTGGATGAGGCAGTCGCGGGCACGGCCACGGCACCGGCCCTGGAAGACACTAGGATCCTTCAGCAACTGCTCAGGCGAGCGGCTCAGAGCCTCGCAATCCAGGCTGAGGAAATTGAGGTGGACATAGATCTGGTAGTGGACATCCTGGCTCCATCGGGATCATCCAGGGTGGCCCTACCGTTGATCAAGACCATAGAGGACACGTCCCACACCTTATGGCAAACGCCAGCCTCATTGCCCCCTATTGCCAAGAAAACAGAGAGGCGTTTTTTTGTGCCCTCGAAGGAGCATAAGCATTTGTACACCCACCCCTCCCTGGACTCCCTGGTGGTAGACGCTGCTAAACAAAGAGAGCATTGGGTTCCAAGGGTCGACACCAAAGAACAGGGATGCCAAAAGGCTCATCCTCTTTGGTAGAAAGATGTACTCCATGGCAGGCCTTCAATTACGAATAGCCAACCAACAGGCTGTTGTAAACCGATATGGTCATAACACATGTTCTGTCATGTCGAAGATTGCCGGAGTCCTTCCCCAGGACTCGAGGGCAGAGTTTTCGGCCTTGGTGGAAGAGGGAAAGCTAATCTCCCGAGCCTCCCTTCAGACTGCCCTAGAGGCAGCGGACTCGGCCTCACACTCCATGGCAACAGGTCTGGTCATGAGGCGGGGAGCCTGACTCCAGGTCTCAGGCCTCCCCTATGAGTCCAGCATACCATCCAGGACCTCCGTTGCAAAGGGCAGATACTGTTTTCGGACAAAACGGATAAGCGTCTGCATAGTCTAAAGGACTCGAGGGCTACGCTTCGCTCGCTGGGCCTGCATACCCCAGCAACCCAGCATAGGCAGTTTAGGCTGCAAGTGGCCCCGCGCCCTTACCAGCCTCAGAATTGTCCAGAGGTTGGGCGCAGACAGGGCAGGAATGGGCGGAGGCAGCCCAGCACCACCCCTCCGGCCAGGCATCTGGCCAACCGAGACCATAATCGGGGCCTAGGCCCCCTATTTGATGGTATGGTTGAGGACGGCCTACCTATCAGGACTGTGGATCCTTCTTTCCCTACCTTTGGGTCACGTCTGTCCCCCTCCTACCATGCCGGGTCCCGAATCACGTCGGACAGTTGAGTGCTTCGCACGGTAGAGAGGGGATATTCTATCCAGTTCTCCTCCCTCCAGCCCCACTCCCCATCCCTCTTCAGGGACCCCTCTCACGAGCAACTTCTAATTCAGGAAGTGCGGTCCCTCCTCACAGCGGGGGCGGTGGAGGAAGTTCCTCAGGGGCAGAGGCTTCTACTCCTGGTATCTTCTAATACCGAAGGCGAAAGGGGGCCTCAGACCCATCCTGGGCTTGCGGCGGCTGAATAAGTTTGTGAAAAAGCTCAGGTTCCGCATGATCTCCCTGTCTTAGATCATTCCTGGCTTGGATGCAGGAGATTGGTATGCTGCCCTTGACTTAAAGGACGCATATTGCCATAATCCCCCAACACCGTCGGTACCTCAAATTTGTTGTGGCCGACGCCCATCTGCAGTTCACAGTGCTCCTTTTTGGCCTATCGGCGGCACCAAGGGTCTTCACAAAGTGCATGGTAGTCGTGGCAGCCTTTCTGCGCAAATGTGGTATCCAGGTATTCCCCTACTTGGACGATTGGCTTATAAAGGGCCGCTCCAAGGAGCAGGTGGAAGCTCAGGTGCTTTTCATCAGGTGGACCTTCTTCGAGCTTGGCCTTCTCTTAAACGAGGCCAAGTCCACCCTGTCTCCTACCCAAAGGATAGAATTTATAGGGACGGTTCTGGACTCAACACATGCCAGAGCGTATCTTCTGGAGTCCAGGTTCCAGTCCATGTCCAAAATCATTCTCGGTCTGCACCGTGCCCTGACCACCACGGCAAGAAACTGCCTCAAGCTGTTGGGCCACATGGCGGCATGCACCTATGTGGTGAGCCATGCCAGACTCTGGCTCCACCCACTACAATCCTGGCTAGCGACGGTATACCGCCCGGCCAGGGATTCCCTGGACTCAGTGGTGACTCTTCCTCAGGTGGTGCTGAGCTCTCTCCAATGGTGGCTCAACCCACAGGAGGTGTGCTTGGGTGTTCCCTTCGCCACCCTTCAACCTTCCCTCTCCCGAGTGACGGATGCCTCGAATCAGGGATGGGGAGCGCACTTGGGAGATCTCAGGACACAGGGCTTGTGGTCGCAGGAGGACCTCAAGTTACATATCAACGTCAAGGAGCTGAGAGCTGTTTGCCTGGCTTGTCTTACCTTCCAGTCCCACCTGGCCGGCAGATATGTCTCAGTCCTCACGGACAACACATCAGCGGTCTTCTATATCAACAAACGGGGTGCATGCTCCTTTCCCCTGTGCAGGGAAGCCCTCGCACTGTGGGACTTTTGCGTTCAGAATGCTATCCACTTGACGGCATTCTATCTCCCGGGGGAACAGAACGGCCTGGCGGATGCCCTCAGCCACTCTTTCCGGGGCCACGAGTGGTCCCTTCGTCGGGACGTAGTGCGCTCAATCTTCCGGCTCTGGGGTCGTACCCAGTTAGACCTGTTTGCTTCAAAGGAAAACAGGAAGTGTCGGCGGTTTTGCTCCCTCCGGGGCCACAGCCCAGGGTCTCTGTCAGACGCCTTCCTCCTGTCTTGGAAGGAAGGGCTGCTCTACGCCTTTCCTCCATTTCCCTTGATACACAGGGTAATTCTCAAGATCCGCAGGGATCACACCCATGTAATCCTGATAGCACTGATGTGGCCACGCCGACATTGGTACACGTTGCTCCTGCACATGTCCACCCAAGTGCCCCGATGCTGCCCCTGCTGCCAGACCTGATTACGCAGGACCAGGGCTGCCTCCGCCACCCAAACTTGCAATCTCTCCACCTCACAGCCTGGTTGCTCCATGGTTGAACCCGGTGGAGATGCAATGCTCCCAGCAGGTCAGGCAAGTGCTGCTCGGTAGCAGAAAACCCTCAATCAGGGCCACCTACCTGGCCAAATGGAAACGCTTTTCCATCTGGTCTGGTCAGCGAGGGCAGGAACCGTTGTGGGCCCTGATTCCTGTTATCTTAGACTATCTGCTGCACCTGAGACAGTTGGGCCTTTCCCTCTCCTCGATTCGAGTTCACTTAGCGGCCATCTTGGCTTTCCACCCTGGAGAAGGGGCACCTTGGTGTTCGCAAGTCCGCTGGTTGGTTCCCTTAAGGGCATGGACAAGCTATTCCCGCATGTCCGTCAACCAGCTCCTACTTGGGACCTGAGCTTGGTCCTCTCCGCCTCATGGGTCCTCCCTTCGAACCCCTGGCTTCATGCTCTCTGTTCTACCTGTCATACAAGGTTGCTTTTCTTGTAGCGATCACCTCGGCAAGGAGGGTATCAGAGCTCAGGGCACTGACATCCAACCCCCCCCGTACAATGTCTTCTATAAGGACAAGGTCCAACTTAGACCTCACCCGGCTTTTCTTCCCAGGGTCGTCTCCCAATTCCACATGGGACAAGATATCTTCCTACCAGTGTTTAATCCAAAGCCACACTCTTCCGGTAGGGAGCGGAGGCTGCATTCCCTGGATGTCCGCAGGGCCCTAGCCTTTTATGTTGAACGGACAAAGCCGTTTAAACGGTCGACCCAGCCTTTCATTGCGGTGGCAGATAGAATGAAGGGGCTCCCAGTCTCCTCTCAGAGGATCTCTTCGTGGATTGCGGCCTGCGTATGGGAATGCTGTTGTATAGCCACAAACCCTATTCCTCCGGTTACAGCCCACTCTGCCGGGGTGCAGGCCTCCTCCGCAGCGTTCCTGGCTCAGATCCTGACTCAGGAGATTTGTAGAGCTGCCACGTGATCCTCCATCCACACATTCACGTCACACTATGCCATCACACACCAGGCTAGGGATAATGCTGCCTTCGGTCGTGCAGTGCTTCAGTCAGCAGTGACCTCCGACCCCACCATGTAAGGTTAAGCTTGTGAGTCACCTACTTTGAATGGACATGAACAACCACTTGAAGAAGAAAAAACAGTTACTCACCTTTTAGTAACTGATGTGTTGTTCATGTCCATTCCAACACGCACACTCCTGCCCCTCTGTCGGAGTGCCGGCAAGAAGGAACTGAGGGGGTGGAGGGTTGGCGGGCCCCTTTATAGGGCGCCGTAGAGGCACCACTTCAGGGGGCACCAGGACCAACCCTACGGGCACTGCTAGGGGAAAATCTTCTGGCTGGTGTGCACGCGGTGCGTGCACGCCTACTTTGAATGGACATGAACAACATATCTCGAAGAACAACAGTTACTAAAAGGTGGGTAACCGTTTTTTCCCATATCTGGATGTAACACACCTGCTGCTGTTGTGAATTAGTGGGATTGAAAAGGCATTTTTCTTCTGGACAAAAGGTACATTTTCTGTAGTGAACTCTAGGTAAACAGAAGATGGAAGTGAGAGCTCAATCTTTACTTCTGTAAAGAGAGAGCCTGCCAGTTTGCTATTTACCTTAAGGTGTCTTCAGGATGTTTTTTCTTTCATAGGAGAATATAGTTTCATTCATGTATTGTATGAACCCTGAGCCCCCTGCAGGTGAGTAACAGCTGCAGAAACTCTGTTTGTGCTGCTCTGTGCTTACCAGTAGGTGGGCAATAACTGAAGTTCGTAGATTTTAAGGTCTAAAAAGACCACTGTGATCTTGTACGACCACCTGTGTAAGGAAAGCTGTAGGACTTCCAATAATTTAGTTTCTGCTTCAAGTCAAATAACTGTGGTTGAACTAGACCATATTTTTTTAGAAAAACATCCAATCTTGATTTAAAGATTCCCAGTGATTGAGAATCTAAAACAAGCCTTGGTATGTTCCAGTGATTAATTACCCTGACAGTATAAAATTTGCATCTTATTTCTACAAAGGAAGAACTTACTACAAACTTCCAAGACCCCCTCCACATTTTTATTCCTTAGGGTATGGCTACACTTACATTTGTGCAGCGCTGGGAGTTACAGCTGTGTTCGTACAGTTGTGTAGGGCCAACGCTGCAGTGTGGCCAAACTGACAGCTACCAACGCTGCAGTGTGGCCACATTTGCAGCAATTGCAGCGCTGTTGGGAGCGGTGCATTTTGAGCAGCTATCCCACAGAGCACCTCATCCCATTTTGGCGCTGTGGCTTGTGGGAAGGGGACGGAAGGGTGCGGGTCTTTCCGCTTCCTGTTCCAATGCCCCGTGGTGCTTTGCTACACATTCCAAGCAGTTTGGCGGCATTGTGAGTCTGCAGCGCGATTTCTGTTGCAAATGGAGCCTGAGCTGCTGAGGACCTTGCTGATGAATGTTGCCAGCACATCACGCATGGCAGTGGAGCTGTTCCTTCAGCTCCAAAGTGACAGTGAGGAGTCAGATGATGATATTGATTCGCCTGACGCGCAAGACAATAAATTGCTTATAGCAGTAACGGATGTGCTCAGCACCGTGGAACGCCGCCTTTGGGCTCGGGAAACGAGCACTGAGTGGTGGGATCACATCGTCCTGCAAGCCTGGGATGACGAGCAGTGGCTGCAGAACTTTCGGATGAGAAAAGCCACTTTCATGGGACTGTGTGCTGAGCTCGCCCCTACCCTGCGGTGCAGGGACACGAGATTGAGAGCTGCCCTGCCAGTAGAGAAGCGGGTGGCTATTGCAATCTGGAAGCTGGCAACTCCAGACAGCTACTGATTGGTGGCGAACCAGTTTGGAGTGGGAAAGTCGACCATTGGAATAGTGTTGATGCAAGTTTGCACGGCCATTAATCGCACCCTGCTAAGAAGAACCGTGACTCTGGGGAACATGCAGGACATTGTGGATGGCTTTGCACAAATGGGTTTCCCTAACTGTGGAGGGGCAATAGATGGGACGCATATTCCTATTCTGGCACCACCCCACCTGGCATCAGAGTACATTAATCGCAAGGGGTATTTCTCTGTGGTTCTCCAAGCGCTTGTGGATCACCATGGGCGTTTCACTGTCATTTACTCAGGATGGCCTGGAAAGGTGCATGATGCACGCATCTTTCGGAACAGTGCCCTGTTCAGGAAGCTGATGGCCCGGAGTTTTTTCCCAGACCGCAAGATCACAGTAGGGGACGTCGAAATGCCCATTGTGATCCTTGGAGACCCCGCTTACCCCTTAATGCTATGGCTCATGAAACTGTATGCAGGGAAGCTTGACAGGAGCAAGGACCAGTTCAACTACAGGCTGAGCCGGTGCAGAATGACTGTGGAGTGTGCTTCTGGCCGTTTGAAAGCCCGCTGCAGGCGTCTTTATGGGAAACTAGATTTGGGGGAAAGCAGCATCTCCGCTGTTATATCCGCGTGCTGTACCCTCCATAATATTTGTGAAGGGAAGGATGAAAGATTCAGTGAGGAATGGACCTCCGAGGTTCGACGCCTAGAGGCTGAATTTGCACAGCCAGAGAGCAGGGCTACTAGAGAGGCCCAGCAAAGGGCTTCAAGGATTAGGGATGCCTTAAGGGAGCAATTTGAGGCTGAAAGCCAACAGTAATGTTTGGTGCCTTTGCTGTGCCCGTTTTTCCCTTGGGGTACAGTATTTATCACTTTCTTCAATAATAAAAAATGTTTTCTAAGCCAAGAAATCATTTATTCAAAATACAGTACATAAAAGGGCAGGGGGGGTAGGATGGTGGACTGTACATTCAGAGGTATGAATATGTCCTGCTTGGATTGCTGTTCAATGCCTGCTGAACTTCAGGATTAATATGCTTCATCGTGATGGGGGTTGAGTGCATAGGGTAAGGTTTGTAGTTATCAGGGCTGGTAGGTGAACGTACAGTTGTTGGGGGCAGCTGGTGGTGGTAAGAACCAGGCTGCTGGAGAAAGTTGTTTTGTGCAAACACTGGGGAACAAGGGAGAGAGCTTTGGGAAGGGTGGGGGTTACCACGGTACTGATCTGCCTGCATGGCTACGAGAGACTGCATGCAGTCAGTTTGGCGAGCCAGGAGGCTTATCAGCTGCTTTGTGCTTTTCTTGGTAGCCAATTCCTTTCTCCTGCTCTGTTGTTTGTCTCCACTCATGCATTTTCTCTCTCCAGTCCTGCAGCCTCTTACTGTCTCTGGCGTACTGATTCATAACTTCTTTGATCAAATCTTCTTTTGATTTTCTAGGATTTTTCCTCAAGTTCTGTAACCTTCGCGGAGGCGGTGATAGGGCTGGATTATTCAAGGTCACTTAAAAAAACATAAATAGAAACATTTAATACAGAGGCTACATTGTTTATTATCACAGTGAAGGAGTTTGTAGACTTTGTAGCATCATTCCCACATACCTAACATAGCACAGAGAGGCCACGGCAGCGAAGGCATAGGCATGTCTAGCAATGGGGTGAGTGTTTCTGCCGCGACTTCACCTGGGAAGGGGAACTGCCAGAGGGCTGAGGTTTCTGTGCATTGGGGAAAGCAGAGGGCAGACAGTTGGGGAGCAGCAGTGGGGAAAGCAGAGGGCAGACAGTTGGGGAGCAGCAGTGGGGAAAGCAGAGGGCAGATAGTTGGGGACCTGCACTGAACAATCATCACTACTTTTTCAGCACGATTTTTTACTGCCAGATATATCACTGCTGCGTGTTACCTGGCAAGAGAGGGAGGGTCTTCTACAGCAATGTGGATTCCGCCCTGGACCCTATGCAGCTTGCCTGTGTGCAGCAATGGTCCCCCCCACCCCTCGCGGCACAGTGGATTGGACGAGTTAGCCTGACCGGGACAAGGACCACGGTGGCTCTCCCTATAAACTTGCGCAAGCACATTGCCCACGCTCTGGCTGCAACTTTTGAAGAGATTACCGAGGCCAATTACAGAGACGTGATAGACCAAATCAGTGGGCTATTCCACATTTAGGCATGCATGCAGGCAGCCATAACCCCCATCCTCCTCTCACAAAACATTGCCATCCTAAAAATAAAATCTGCTTACCGGGAACACGCTCCTCTGCTTCCTCTTCACCAACAAGTTCCAGCTGCTGCGACTGGCTAGCCTCCTCCTGGCTTGAGAAGAGCTCCTGGCTGCATGCCTCCTGGGACTCCAGGGTGTCTTCCTCCATCCCAGTAGCCCCACTCTCCGCTTCCTCTACACCCTCCCCCGCTTCTCCCTGCTCTGAACTCTCCATCGTGCTCCTCGAATTGGCAGTGGGGTCACACCCAAGTATGGCATCCAGCTCCTTGTAAAAACGGCAGGTCGTGGGGGCAGCTCCTGAGCGGCGGTTTCCCTCACAGGCTTTGCAATAGGCACTGCGCAGCTCCTTTACTTTTACCCTGCACTGCAACGCATCCCATTCATGACCCCTTAGCAGCAAGGACTTTGATATCTGCCCATAGGTATCATAATTTCTCCGGCTGGAGCGCAGCTCTGATTGCACAGCTTCCTCACCCCAAACACTGATGAGGTCCTGCAGCTCGGAAGTGTTCCATGCTGGGGCTCGTTTGGGGCGTGGAGGCATGGTCACTGATTGATTGATTTTGATTGCACTCCACACCTAGCTGAGCAAACAGGAAGGGGATTTTTAAAATTCCCGGGGCATTTAAAAGGCGGGTCACCTGAGCCCAGGGCAGTGGAGTGTGAAACAATGAGCAGAGTGGCTGAAAAGGTATGCTGGGATACCTCCTAATACCTTGGAGGCCAATAAAAGCACTGTTGGTGTCCACACTTGATGACCAGCGCTGCATCACCAGCGCTGGAATCGCTACACCCCAGGCAGACTAGGTGTACAGCCAGCGCTGCAACCAGGGAGTTGCAGCGCTGGCCGTGCTTTGCAAGTGTGGACACAGAGTGAGTTGCAGCGCTGTAACCCCATCACCAGCGCTGCAACTCTCCAGTGTAGCCATGGCCTTAGTCATTAGTCCCTTTCTGTCTTTCTTGAATCTGGGGTAATGATGAGTCCCAAATCTGGTAGTCCAACAATTCAGCCGCTCTGCTGATCTGTAGTGTCAATACTTGGCCACAAACCTTTTCTTTCCGCACAGCCACCACTTCATACAGAAGAAGTCACTTCTGACTTCTGGCAGGAAAACACATGGCACATCCATTCCAGGTCACAATCATTGCTGCTTTATGGTATTTAATATAGAATTTGCCTTGAAGGAGAGCCGCAGACCTTGGTTAGTTCTCATGCTGTTGCTTGGACAATCAAGAGGCCTCTGTACATATTATGCACCTCTGTTATGGTCTGTCCTGAGGCAGGGATCTGATATTGTCCAACCATCATGTTTTAGATCTTCTGGTGTGTGTGTCCTTTTTCATTTTGCTTTTGTTGGGTCAAAGTCGAAGATGATTCTCACAGGGTCATTGATAGGCATTTGGACCAGATGACCATACCACCTGTAGTTATTTTTCCATGAATTCTTATGGTAGGTTGTTTGCCAGGGTTTCCAAAGTAGTTCAAATTAGGTAACAGCTTTTCTCTTTGCTGGAAGCCAAAATGAGAGTACTCAGTTTTCTCCAAGGTTAAAAAAGACTTGAATGTTGAGGGAGAAATTTTTGGAGCTAATAACAGAAACTTGTTTTTGGCATGTGATCACTCTTCTCTGCTTAGTGCTGAGGCATCTAGAGTATTCTGATTACAAGAGTTGAACACAACTTCTCAAAAATATATTTTCAATGCAACAGGGCAGTAGTGAGCTATGTAAGATTTATGCTCCCACTTTGAGCCTGCTGTTGTTATGGGCATCTCTGATCTCTATCTTGGGGTGGAATAATAAGGTATCAGGTTCTGCAGTTTCACAAACATCCTGCACTGAAATTTCTGTTTCCACAGTGACTTGTACGTGTTAAGAATTACAGAATGTTTCTCCTGAAGGAATGTTTGGCTGCTGGAAAGGATCTTTTTACTTTGATATATTGTCATTCAGTTGTTAGGGGCCCTGGATGTCTGTGTCAGAGCTTAACCATGAGAATGTTTCTGATGAGGCTTTCACTTTATTGAGGCAGACACTTTGAGGATGTAAAGGGCAGTCTAAAAGTCTTCATGTTTTCATCAGCTTCTCTATTCTTGGCTATTAGTTTTCATACCTTCCTTCAATCTTTTTTTAATCGATGAATTCATGCATTATTGCAATATTCTTCTTCGAGTGATTGCTCATATCCATTCCAGTTAGGTGTGTGCGCCGCGCGTGCACATTCGTCGGAAAACTTTTACCCTAGCAACTCAGTGGGCCGGCAGGTCGCCCCTTAGAGTGGCGCCGTCATGGTGCTCGATATATACCCCTGCCTGCCCACCCGCTCCTCAGTTCCTTCTTACCGCCCGTGTCGGTCGTTGGAACAGTGGAGCGCGGCTTAGCTGACCTTCACTTCCCTAGCTACTTGTAGTTACTCGTATATAGTTGTGCAGTTATAATCCTTTAGTTTAGTAATAGTTAGCGGGGTTCAGGAAGTAGCCCCTTCCATGAACCCGGTGCCGGAGCCCATGCACGGCTCACCGGGTTTTAAAATGGGCTCGGTCTGCCAGAAGCCGATGCCGAAGAGAGATCCACACGACTCCTGTTTGAAGTGCCTCAGGGAATCACACTTGACAGCTAAGTGCCCCATTTGCAAGGCTTTTAAGCCGAGAACAAAAAGGAGCGGGACTTTCACTTACCCCTCCACCTCTGGCGCCGAGCGATGATCAAGCGGCTGGCAGAAGCGCCTCCTCGGCACCGGACCCCGCCGGTACTGCCAAGGCCTTTCGGCACCAGCTGTCGCCGGCACCGAAGTCGACTCGGCACCGCTCCCTTCCTCCGAGGTCAAGAGAGCCTACGATTCCTGCTGGTGCCGGACGGCTCCCTGGCACGCGCCGTGGTTGAGCCCCCTGCTCCTGCTGCTTCCGTGCCACCTGCATCACAGCCAGAGAGCTCATCTGAGTCGGATTGCCCGGCACCGACACCTGCAGAGGCACCGATGACATCGGCACCGTTGATTCCAGTCCCCCAGGGCCATTGAATCCAGTGCCTGACAGCTCCCCGGCACGCGCCGTGGTAGAGCTTACTGCTCCCGCTGCTTCTGTGCCAACTGCACCGCAGCCAGAGAGCTCGTCTAAGTCGGATCGCCCGGCACCGACACCTCTGAGGCACCGACAACGTCGGCACCGTCGATCCCAGTCCCACAAGGGCCGTCGAATCCGGTGCCTGTCGGCTCCCCGGCACGCGCCGTGGTTGAGCTTATTGCTCCTGCTGCTTCCGTGCCGACGGCACCGCAGCCAGAGAGCTCGTCTAAGTCGGATCACCCGGCACCGACACCTACCGAAGCTCTGACGACCTCGGTACTGTCGACCCTGGTCCCACGAGGGCCGTCGAATCCGGTGCCTGACAGCTCCCCAGTATGCACTGTGGTTGAGCCTGCTGTTCCCTCCACGCCGGAGACATTACCAACGGCGAGGGATCTCATTGCCATGACAGAGTCGATGCTGCCTGACCCCAGCACCGCCGGTGTGGGTAATACAGTCTTTTCATATGACCGTCCTCTGTCAGCACAGCAGAGCGGCACCGTTCATGATCACGGTCCCGCAGACACTCCAGGTCCCGTCGGCACACCCAACACCACTTGCAGTCCCGGTGCTGTTTTCCTCATCGGTACTGGTCGCACTCGCCGCACCGGTCGGTATCCCGTTCGCCGACCCGCTATCGGCACTGTTCCGACTCCCGGCACCGTGATAGGTATGTTGACTACTGTAGCCTCTCCCCGAGCCTCGAGATCTCGGTTGACCTCCCGGCACCATTCTGGTTGCAGGTCTGGATCTCGTTCCAGGTACCGGTACGCCTCCCGGTGCCGGTCCCCGGTGCCGAGTTGGGCAAGGTCCAATAGAGTCAGAGACTCTGCCCGTGCCTTCTTTTAGTACCTCCATGGCCATCCAGACACGCATCCGTGTCATCCCACATGCGCAGATCTTACGCTCAGGACCATGATTCTGATACGCCCCCCGACAACCTGAGGTGGAGAAGGTCCCAGAGGTAGAGGACCCGGTATGGGGCCCTCTAAGGGGTACGACTACTCGTCTGTCCGCTCTCCTCTCTGCTCACTTGTCTTTCAGTCTGTTAAGGAGAGGTATTGTCATGGCCAGCGGGCGCCAGCCCCGAAACCGAAGGAGGCTTGGCGAATGAACCTGCTGGGCCGCCAGGTGTACTCTGCAGAGGCCCTGCAGCTCTGGGTAGCAAAGCAACAAGCCTTGCTTGGCTGCTATAATTATAGCACCTGGGTGAAGGTAGTTTAGTTTATGGAATTTCTCCCTCAAAACTCCCGCCAAGGGTTCGCTGCCGTCTTGGAGGACGGGGGAAAAAGGTACCCAGAGCATCCCTCCAGGCCTCGTTGGACGCAGCAGACTCAGCAGCCAGGACTCTGGCCTTTGGTGTCGCCATGAGGTGCATCTCATGGCTTCAGGTTTCAAACCTCCGGCCGGAGCTGCAGTATGCCATTCAGGATTTACCCTTTGTTGGTAAAGGCCTCTTCGCGGCAAAGACAGCCCCAGGCTGCAAAGCCTGATGGACAATAGGGTCCTAATGCGCTCTCTCAGCATGCATATGCCAGCGACCAAACGCAGGCCTTTCTGTCCCCAGCCGCCATACTCTGTGCCTAGCCAGAGACAGGACTTTGGCAAACGGCGAGGCCAAGGTGGTCGCAGACGAACGTCAGTACCCCTAAAGCCAAGGTCAAGGTCCCTCGCAATTACCACTGGGACCAAAGATGAACCTTCCAAGGTGCGCCCGAGGGCGGTGTACCAGTCACAGGCCGGGATCCCAATCCCGCTTTCTCCTGGCGTGGCCCAAGTTAATTTCAGATCGCTGGGTCCTGCGCACGGTGAAGCATAGGTACCACCTCTAATTTGTTCCAGCCCTGTCCCCCTTCAGGGACCCCTCTCACGAGCAATTCCTCGTACAAGAGGTGCAGACGCCGACTGACGAAAGGGGCAAGGGGGTTTACTCCCGTTATGCCCTAGTCCCTCACTTGAACGGAGGTCTCAGACCTTCCTAGTCCTGCACGAACTCAACCAGTTTAGGATAAGGTTGAAGTTCCGCATGGTATCCCTGGGAACCATTATTCCATCCTTGCCTCCTGGGGGCTACTATGCCGCCCTCGATATGAAGGACGCATACTTTCGCAACGCCATCTTCCCTCCGCACAGGAGATACCTCCGCTTTCTAGGCAACCGTCAGTACTTCTGGCTTACGGCCATAGTCGCCGCCTACCTTCGCTGATGTCGGATATGCGTTTTTCCGTATCTGGACGATTCGCTTATCCGAGGAGACTCCGAGACACAAACCACTCAGCACGTGGGCATCGTCACAGTCTTATTCACAGGTCTAGGCCTGATGATTACTATAGAGCAATCCACTCTGGTTCCCACGCAGAGGTTGGACTTCCTAGGGGCTATCCTGGTCTCCTACCTAGCCGGAGCCTGCTTATCACAACTGCGGTTTTAGGCGATGGCAACAATCATCCGAGGTCTGCAGGCTTTCCCAACGACCTCGGCTCGTACTTGTCTCAGTCTCCTGGGTCCATGGCTGCCCGCAAGTTTGTAACCAAACACGCCAAGCTCCGCCTCCGTCCTCTCCAAGTCCAGCTCACCTCGGCGTACCACCCGGACAGGGAGCCAATGGTCATGGTAGTCACCGTTCCCTCGAGCACCTTAGGCTCCCTAGAGTGGTGGCTAACTCCCTCCCTGGTGTGGGCAGGGATGCGGTTCCATCCGCCCCAGCCCTCACTGCCCCTGACGACGGACGCGTCATCTCTCTGCTCGAGTGCTCATGGTCACCTCTGAGCTTAAGGCCTTTGGTCTTCTCGGGAGCTGGCATTCCACATCAATGCCCCAAAAATGAGAGTAGTCCGCCTGGCATGCCAGGGGTTCCAGCGGCAGCTGCGAGGCCGTGGTATCTCGGTGTTTACAGCCAACACAACGGCCATGTGCTTCATAAATAACCAGGGAGGGACATGGTCCTCCCCCCCTTTTGTCAGGAGGCCATCCATTTCCGGGACTTTTGCATGGCCCACTCGATGGAGCTGGTGACGTCCTTTCTCCCAGGCGTTCGGAACGTCTTGGCGCTTTGACTCAGCAGGTCTTTCCTGTCTTATGAGTGATCACTCTGCCCCATGTGAGGCGTTCTGCTTTCCAGAAGTGGAGATGTTTCCTCACATAGACCTGTTCGCTCACCGCGAGAGCAGAAAATGCCAGATGTTCTGCTCCTTCCAAGGTCTCTCCTCGGGATCGGTCTTGGACGCATTCCTGATGCCGTGGAAAGGCCAACTCCTTTATGCCTTCCCACTGTTCCCACTGGTTCATTAGGTCCTGCTCAAACTCCGCAGGGGCAGAGCGTGCATCATCATGATCACTCCAGAGTGGTCCAGGCAGCACTGATATACCACGTTGCTCGGCCTGTCAATAACCGACCCAATTACCCTGCCACCCCACCCAGACCTCATCACTCAGGGCAACGGCAAGCTTCGTCACCCGGACCTGCAGCCTCTTCGCCTCACGGTGTGGCCGCTGCGTAACTGAGCCGGGGTGACAGGAAGCCTTCCAACGTACCGGGCCGAGTGGAAGCGTTTCTTCTACAGCTGCAATATGCTCGATCTTGCTCCTACTGAGGTCTCGATCCTCTCTATTTGGCCTGCCTCTGGCCTTCAGCGGCAGGACCTGGCGGTATCATCGCTGAGGGTACACTCGGCAGCCATCTCTACCTTCCAGCCAGGCTAAGGTGGACGTTCCGTGTTCTCACACTCTATGGGTTCGAGGTCCCTCAAGGGCTTGGAGCGCTTGCACCCTCGGGTGCGCCACCCAGGCCCAACCTGGGACCTCAACCTAGTTTTAACTAGACTTATGTCTCCCCCATTCGAGCCGTTCGCGACCGGCCCTCTGCTATACCTGTCTTGGGCGACAACTTTCCTCGTAGCTGTTACATCGGCCAGACGGGTCTCCGAGCTCAGAGCTCTTACGGTGGTTCCGCCGTACACTAGGTTTCACAAAGACAAGGTGGAGTTATGACCGCACCCGGCTTTCCTCCCTAAGGTGGTTTCGGCCTTTCATGTTACCCACAGCTCAACGCAATGGGCGCAACCATTGCACTCCCTGGACATCTGTGGAGTGCTCGTATTTATATTGCGCTGACAGAACCATTTCGTAAGGTGCCCCAGCTCTGTCACGGTAGCAGACCAAAGGGAGGGCTTGCTTGTTTTCCTCTCAGAGGATCTCATCTTGGGTGATGGCGTACATCCGCACTTGTTATGATTTGGCTCATATTTCCCCAAGCCACATCACCATGCATTCTACCAGGGCTCAGGCTTTATCTGCCGCCTTGCTGGCTCGTGTTCCTACGCACGAGATCTGTCGCGCAGCTCCATTGGTCCTTGGTCCATACCTTTGCTTCGCAGTATGCCCTGGTTCAACAGTCAAGAGATGCTGTAGCCTCTGGGTCAGCAGTTTTCATTCTGCCACATTTCACTCCGACCCCACCGCCTACATAAGGCTTGGGATTCACCTAACTGGAATGGATATGAGCAATCATTCGAAGAAGAAAAGACGGTTACTCACCTTTGTAACTGTTATTCTTCGAGATGTGTTGCTCATATCCATTCCACACCCGCCCTCCTTCTCCACTGTCGGAGTAGCCGGCAAGAAGGAACTGAGGAGCGGGTGGGCCGGCAGGGGTATATATCGAGCACCATGACGGCGCCACTCTAGGGGGCGACCTGCCGGCCCACTGAGTTGCTAGGGTAAAAGTTTTCCGACGAATATGCACGTGCGGCGCACACACCTAACTGGAATGGATATGAGCAACACATCTCGAAGAACAACAGTTACAAAGGTGAGTAACCGTCTTTTTTTCTGCAATGTTCTCTGTATGTTGCTCTTAAGACTTGTCTTTACTTGCATCCCTACCATTTGAAATAATCTCCATTTCCCATCATCTTGAAGTGTGAGTATCCCCCAGTGCCTTTTATAACCTAGTTTTTCATTGATAGCCTCTAAAGGTTTTTTGTTACTAGCCCCTACTGCTGTGTTTAGCTGAGCTGTTAATGGCATCCTTGTTCTGACAAAAGGACTAATTCTGGCTGGACCAAATGACTTTTTGGTTAATTTATTATTGTTCGCTAATGTTTAGTCTGATTGCCATTGGTACGTGCTGTTGCATTGGTATTATAGCTCTTCCTCCTCCCTCTAGTTAGCTTTCTGTTCATTAATATCTACCTTGGCTTTTTCCATCCTGATGTCCACTAGTCTTTGCTGTGGCATCTATCTTTAAAATAATCAGTCACTTTGTGCCAGTGTAAGGGACCTATCCTTGGAATTCCCTTCCACATAATTCTTCCTTTAGATCCAGGAACATGGCAGATCTTTGTGTCAGAGTCCTCTTGAGAACTGATCATTTTAAACTCTCTTCCAGCATTTGGAGCCTGAAATTATAAGTAAAAAATTCTTTTCTTTTGGGGGAAAATCAGTTTAATTTGGTTAAGTTTCTGAAGGGAACTTGCAATTTATTGAGGTCCTACCATGTTCCAGCAGTGTCCAGTGATACAGAACAGTGAAATCAAAGAAATCATTTTCCAAAACAAAGTGTTCTTTGTACTCTACCCCAGTTTGGTCCTACAGCAATTGGCTTATGCCTTGAATTACTTTGAGGTCCAAATGGATGGTATGCTTGCTTGGTCTGTCAAATCCCAATCAGTTATTGTGTGATATGCTGATTTTTTTGCATCTTGACTTGGGCATAAGGATCCCCTGGCAGTAATCTCTGTCCATAAGCTACACTGACAGAAGTGCAAAGGTGTCCTCTCTATTTCAACAGAGAAGACTGTTCATTCAGCTTCCTGTGCCACTACTCTGGACCAGTTCTTCAGTCAGCCAACCCCTCATATTTTCACCTGTCTCTACATCCATGTAAAGGGAGGCATGGTGGGGGAAACTATAGCTTTGATCCCTCTCTTTACTTAGCACCTCTTCCAAGGTCAAACCGGTGTGTGTTGAAGAGAATGGAACAATGGTCTGCCACATTTCCTGTCTTATGAAAACTAGAGAAAAACAGGATTCAAGAAAAAGTGCTTATCAGTTTTCCAAGATTCATTGTGCTTTGCCCCTCCATAAGCGGAGATGTCAGGAATTCCATTGCTGTGGTTCTTAAACTCTAACGGAGGAAAGTAGTCCAAATTTTGGCTCTCACAGGATGTTGCTATCAGGCCCTTATGAATGTCCTAGGCACGGTGGTATCTTGCACAGGTATTTTGCAGTGGTCCTAGCATTATGAGACCATTACAGACCTCTGTCCTATTTATTGCATGAGTTTACCCTGCTTTGAATGCTGATGCACTTTTTTCACTGGTAAAGAAAATTTCATAGGAGGGCAAGCCATAAAGGATCCCATGTATGTCCACCATCATTGACAACGTATAATGCTGGGGAGCCCATGTTAAGAGCAGGTCAATTCAGGGAATGTGTTAGGGACAGAAAATATCACAGTATTAATTAGGTGGAACTGAGTGATCATCTATGTGTCCTGTGCTTACTGGTGGACTTTCTCCCGAGCAGCTCAGTGCTGATTGTGATGGAAAATGCCATATCTTACGTCAACAAGCAGGTAGGGATCAGGTCTGCCTCTCTACAGAAAGAAATGAGGTGAATAAAGAATTCATAGTGCACATTCAGCATAAATGAGAAAACTTCAGAACTAGCTTGTTAAGCATGAGCAAGGTAGACCACAGAGAATGGTTCCTTCAACCAGAGATCTTCCGTCAGCTGGGAGTTTCCTTGTGAATGCCATTGCTGGGTTTACTCACATTATAGCAAACAACAAGGTCCCCAAATTTTTCTCCAGGAAAAGAGAACAAAGACAGTAGTTACTAATGCTCTCTTCCAAATTGAGCCAAACTTCATCCTGTATGCATTACGTCCAGTGCTCCTCATGTCCAGGTTAATAAAGAATCAATAAAGGTTTAAAAGCCTGGCTTTTGATAGGGAGTGTGTGAAGGACACACATTTTTAAAATAGGGTGATCAGTTCCATGCTGATTTGCAGAAAGAATTTCCCCTCAAGTTTGTGAAAGATTCTCCCATTGGTGCAAGGAAGGAAGTATTTCCCCATTACCCGACACTTCTAGCCTTCCCACAGAATGCCTCTACCTTCATTTATCTCTTGGTTTGCCAGCTGGTATACTTAGGGTGTGGATAGCAGCAGCAGTTTTCTTCCAGCATTCTCCAGAGTATGTAGAAGAATTTCATCACGTCAGGACCTCAGGTTCCTTATGGTAACTATGCTAACGATTCACCTAAGATTGTTAAAACTCTGGTTTTGGATTTAAATCTGGTTTTGAATCACCCTTTTAAAACACTCCAGGAAATATCCTTTTTCTACCTTACCATCAAAGTTTGCTACTTTTTTTTTTTTTGGTAAATAAGGCCTGGGGGGCTACACATTAAAAAAAAAATGATATAAAAGGAAATACTGAAGATCTGCCTATTCATTGAACATTGTCTATCCTGTACGTGGAATGAGGTGGGGTCCTGTGGCAAAAAATATGTATGTGGTCATGTTAAAAACTGTATCATAACGCATGTGCACAGAGGAGGTAAATTGAGGTTGCACAGGTGACTTTAATTCTGGCATTTCCTAACTTCTGAGTGCTTGATTTTATTACCTGAATGTTCTTTTAAAGTGTGTAATAATAAACATAGCAGGATGGAGTAGGTGGGAAATATATATGTTGTTTTCCTTAGTGTGTTGCATCTGACTGAGTAAACATGAAAATTCTATACATTGCCCCTCTTGAAGATACTGTAACCTCAAGTCATCCTAAATGGGCAAAGATTGCATGGGGAAGGATGGCAAAACCACCATATTTTTCTAGTAATCTTTAATAGATGAGAAGAAATGGTGCTGGTATTTGTCAGTAGTCCTCTACTTTAGGCAATTGTCCCAGTTTTGTAGGCTAGTACTAAGTTTATACTAGTACGCAAGCTCATGTTTTCTCCTTCAATTTGTGAAAGTCATTAGGCAGAGAGTGGTGGAAGTCAAAGTGTTCATATGGATATTAAATCCAACCTCCGTACTGACCCTTGCTGTACTGCTATCCTCAGTTTTAATGGATGTTTTAACCCTCACTGAAGTTTGGATGCTCTAAATCTTGGAGTCTTCAAGATTGTGCTACGCTAGAGATTGGAGCTGACCTAATTCCTATTGTGGTTTACTAAACACAGTGCACAGAGGCTCAGCATAAGCCTTTTGGCTAAGATTAAGTGCCGTACTAGGTTAATAGCTAATAGGTCCAAGGGATTGTGTATTTGTACAGGGATGGACGATGCAGTAGGTTATTTCCATAATCATGAATATAATAGAAAAGGGAGAGGTGTTTGCAGAGGGGACTGACAGGCAATGACTGAGTGTCAGTGGCAAAAGTCTGAAGAAACATCACTGATACATGTAAGTGTTTGGGTCCCATTGTTATGAATTGCAAGATTTTTATGGCATTGTTAAGGGATACATGAGCTCACATTTGCAGTAATAATAATATATGAGGCCATATTTGCATATTACTAAAAGTTTGGTTGAAATGAAGAAGGTACAGCTGAAAAGCCAGCTGAAATGCTACACATCCCTAGAATCTTAATCAAAATGAATAAGGAAATTAGATGGAACTTCATTTGCCGGGGCATAGGACATGAAGAAAAGATCCTGATTAAGGTTTATGCAACTCTGGAGGGATTAGTAAAAAGAGAAAAATTCTTGTATTAATACTAAGTGTAGAAATGTATGTCTAAATAAAGTAAGGGTTAGGTACCAAAAGAATTTAGTTGACAGTTCTTTACTGTAACAGGACTTAATATATGGAATAAATTACCAAAGAGGCCAGTGTCAGCAGCTAAACAAATATTTGAAGAAAGAAGTCTTGTGACGTACCGCTGCTGACTCAGCCAGCAGGAGGGATGGAAGAACTGGATAGTATTTGTAGTTTTCTCCTGTCAAATTTCCAACATAAGGATTCTTTGCTTTTATTTCCTATATTTACCAGTTTGAGTTAGTTTAAGGAAATATTTGTGGCAGGCAGTGATCCACAGTGATTGAAACTCAAGAGTTGGAACCAGGATACAATGGTTTGTAAGCAGTAGGGTGTGAAAGGTTAATTTGGCAGCACATCCTCTGTGCGGCAAGGATAATTCTCTAGTTGTCCTCAGCCTTTCTCTTCCGCAAGTAGCAGAAACATTGAAAAATGGCAGTGGTCTCACCAATACTTTCTTCTGTCAGAGTGCCTGCTAGGTATTTTTTGCAATCTGTGCTGTGATTTTCTGTAAAAGTTCAAAGCTATGTTAGATTGAAATAAAAATATTGGCAGCAAAACTCAAGGTCTCATGTTTGTTGTGGACCTCTTCCTGGCTATATTTTTGTAGGGTGGTTGGAGACTCACTTGTTCCTGTTGGGTGCTTTGAGTCACCTTTTGTAGTGAGATGAACACAGTAATGCGCCTAGCTACCATACTGCCTTCTAGGCCATTTAAAAATGTTAATACTTAACACTTGCATTAGTGCCTTAGAGGATCCCACTGTGCTTTACAATTAACTCAGCCTCACAGACACCCCTATGAGGCAGGTAACATTGGTACAGATAGATTATATATAAACTCAGATATATAAATGTGGCTTGGTTAAGATTTCAAAGTGAGCTTGACAGAGCTAAGAACAGATTCTGGGAGCCAGGAGTTGCAGGTCCCTGATCTACTATAACATGATTGTTTGTTGAAGTAATGCTTAGAGATCCTGTTGTGGTTTGAGGCCTTTTTGCACTAGGTTCTGTGTAATCAATACTATTTCCCCAAAATATTGATAAATAGCATTGATGGAGGAAGAAGGGACAGAAGAGAATCACAATATTCTAGCCTCTTGTGGTAGTAATGTGAAATACACAGGACTTGTCTACACTTAAATCACTACAGTGGCACAGCTGTAGCACTTCAGCTGCGCTGCTGTAGCCCATTGGTGTAGACACTACCTATGCCTATGCCTATACCATTGCTATAGGTGATCCACCTCCCATAGAGGTAGTAGCTATGTGGGTGGAAGAATTCTTCTGTTGACTAGAGCTGTCAAACTAATTTTCTAGTGTAGACCAGCCCACATTGTGATTAAACTTTTTTTTGAGCTGGCTGGGAGCAATTGACACATACTGATGCACTGAAGAGCACAATACTGAAAGGAGTCTTTGCAGTTAAGACTTTTGTGAAGTGGTAGTGTATTTTAATGTAAACCAAAGAAATATCTGTCAGGGGAAGAAATCTGGCTTTATTATCCACAGCAAGGCAAATATTGTGAAAGCTTTTCTTATTTGTTTGAATGTTGGAATTAATTCACTTCACTTATATCCAAGCCTTTTTATGTGGGATTCCCCTCCAATGAACATTTACAACTACATCAGCCATAGCACAAGTGATCATCAAAAGGAATTTTTGAAATTTGGGCATTCAAATATTTGCACAGAGCACATCTTAAGTGTTCTTAAATAAGCATTGTTCAGAAACCTGACAAGTTATGCTGATGCAGTTATGGAATTAAAATATCATGAGACTTATTTGTCCAATTTCAACAGAGCGACTGAGCCCAAACCTGAAGCTGCAGATTTAAAAAAAAAAAAATGTAATAAAGAATAAATCTGAGACAGCCTGATGATCTCAATCTGTTCCTGGATATCTCATGAAACAAGATCAATTAAATTTAAAAAAACAATCTTTTGATATCTTAAAACAATTTTTATTTGATTTCTTTACTTACATATTTTTATTTACATGTTACTAATTATTTACTTCCCATCTTATAGTCTTACATTGCTAAAGTGGGTTTATTTTATTTGCTACTTTAGTTTCCTAATTCAGTAGTATTTCAGATTTTACATAGAAATGTTTTCTGTTAAGAAGGTTCACACTTAAAACGTTCATTTGTGCTGTAAAAGGCAAGTTCAGGTCCCAATTAACATTCTTTTTATGAGAACAACACAAACTCAAATAAAAAGATCTTCCTTGTCCTAAAGTCCACAAATCTGCTACAATGGGTGCCTCATGTTGCTTATGGCTGGGGGCAGAATCAGAGCTATCAGTCCCTGGCAGCAGGGGAATGGTCCTCCCCCTGAAATTCCCTCTAATTTGTCCTGCCTGCACAATGACAGGTAGGCTCAATTGGACACCTTCCCGCTTCAGCTTTTTTGAGGAAAAAATCCAAACTTTATTTAAAATTTCTGATGAATAGTTCTAATGAGAGATACTTACCTGAAAGAATGGTCTCCACCCTAAATAGGCCTTTCATAGACAGCCAAATCCAGGCAGGCATCGCTTCAGCCCCCCACTCCTTTGCGCATGAAAATTCTCAGATGACTTCAGAGTAGTAAAAGTAAATAAAAATGTAGCTATTATCTGACATCCTGTGGTCACATAGGTGGACAGTATTGCAAATATAACATCACCAACCTCTTATATAGCATCATCTGTGGATCTCCAAACATTTTACAAAGAAGATCAGTGCAGTTTGGCTAGGTTTAAAAGTAAGTCACTAGCAAACATTGGAGCAGCAAACAGCAGGGTTTCTGTGGGGGTTTGGCCTGAAAGGACAGTGGTGATTTTTGTGTTCTGTTCTAGAGTGATTTGTTTCAGTGATTGGTTCCAGGTGTGTATCTTGATTCAGTGCTTGGTGATATCTTTTATCCAGGGGATGCTGCTGATCCAGTCTGGCTAGGTTTAAGAGCCAGTCACTAACAAACATTGGAGCAGTGAACAGCTAGCAGCTAACAGCAGAGTTTTGGGGCAAATTTTTATGTGGGAGTTTGTGGGGGATTGGTTTTGTGATCTGAGGAATTACAGACCAGTAGTATATGAGGTTTTAGAGGAAATAAGGGGAAGAAAAATTAAATTCATAGAGGTAAATAAGAGAGATAATGCAACACAGGTTTATTAAAGGTAGATTATGCCAGAATAACCTAGTTTCCTTCTTTGAGAATATAACTGATTTCTTAGATAAGGAAAGTGCAGCAGATCTAATATACTTGGACTTTAGTAAAGCATTTAATGTGTTACCACTTGGGAAATTATTAGTTAAATAAGAGAAGATCAGACTCAATACAAGCATTAGAAGTGGGATAGGAAATTAGCTAAAGGGGAAAAGGTGACGGATTGTGCTGGAAGGTGAATTATTGGACTGGAGGGAAGTTACTAGTGGAATTCTTCAAGGATCAGTCTTGAGACCAGTCTTATTCAATATTTTTATTAATGACCTTGCCACAAAAAGTAGGAGTGTGCTAATGAAATTTTGCTGATGATACAGAGTTTGGAGGCATCAGTACAGAGGAGGCTCAGAATATTGTACAGGAAGATCTGGATGATCTTGAAGACTGGAGTGAGAGAAATAGGATGAAATTCAATAGTATGAAGTGCAAGGTCATGCACATTAGGTCTAATAAGCTTGTAGAATAAATTCTTATTATCAGTTAGATGTGACAGGAGGAGGGGAGAGATGTAGGTGTGAGGGTCAATAACAGGATGACTATGAACTACCAATATGACTTTGGTGTAGAAAAAAGGCAAATGTGATCCTAGGATGTAATCGACGAGACATTTCCAATAGAGAGAGAATATTAATGCCGATGTACAAGGTACTGATAAGACCTCGTTTGGAATCCTGTGTACAGTTCTGGTCACCCATTTTCAAGAAAGATGAATTTAAACTGGAATAGGTGCAGAGATCAGGTACTAGGATGATCAGGAGAATGGAGGGCCTGTCTTATGAGAGAAGACTGGCTTGCTGAGTCTAGCAAAAAGACGTCTGCTCTAAATAAATACGTTGGGGGTGTAAATACCAGGACACGTTAAAAGACAATATTAGCGCAAAAGCAAATAGGTTGGTACTGGCTATGAACAAATTCAGACTGAAAATTAGGCTTCTAACCATTAGAGGGGTGAGGTTCTAGAACAGCCTCCCAGTTGGAGTTATGGGGACAAACAACTTAATTAGTTTTAAGAGAGGGTAAAACAAATTTGAGTGCAATTGTATAACAGAGTTGTTTGTGAAGGTAGGGGCCAGGGCTCAACACCCTAGGCTCACTTCCGGTTTGCATTGTGTTCCTAAAGCTCATGCTTCAAGGTTTCAGCTAGCCCACCGGCAGGAGTCTGGAAGAGATTTTTCCCCCCAATGTACTTCAGGAGATTTATATATTTTTAAATCTTCTTCTGAAGCATGAGGGATGGCCTGTACTGGAGGTGGGATACTGGGCAGGGTGTGCCAGGGTTCTGAGGTGGCACCGAGTACTCTCCCCCTCTCTCAGGTGCTTGACTGGCTGGTTCTTGCTCATGTGCTCAGGGCCTAACTGATCGCCATGTGTGGGGTTGAGAAGTAATTTTCACCAAGAAAGATTGGCAATGACCTTGGTTTTTTGTTCTGCCTTTTGCTGCAGCATTTACCTGGATATATCTCATTTAATCATTAGCTGTTCTCTAATTGCTCTACCTGTAAATGATTAAAAAGTCTCACTGCTAGGCACAGGTAAAAGGAAGTGAGTGGGCACCTGGCCAAAAGAGCCAATGGGAAGGCTAGAACTTTTTAAAATTGATAACCGACTCCGCCTTTGTCTGTCTGTCCGTGTTCTCCCGGGGAGAAGTGGACAGGGCAGAGCTATACTGTAAGAAGCTTGGGGCCAGGTATGGAAAATCCTCAGTATCATACCTAGAAACTACTCATTTGAAACCCCAGATATGTCAGTTGATCAGGAAATGTCTAGGAAGACATGATTAGGTTTATCTCTTTTTATTTCTTTATGGCTTGTGGACTCCTCTGTGCTAACCCCAGATGCTTTTGTTATGCTTGTAACCTTTAAACTGAATCTCAAGAAAGCTATTCTTGGTGCTTTATCTTTGTAGTTGCTCTTTTTAAAATCTAGCAATAGCCTGAATTCCTAGATGTATTTCCTCCCTCCCCCCCCCTTTTTTTTAAATTAAATATAAACCATGGCCCATCTCAGTCTGAATAGCCCATGGCCTAAGGACTTCTCCCTGAAAAAGAGAATGGGATATAAATCTGTTTCACAAAGATGTATGCAGCTTTGATTCTTGAAATCAGATGATCGGGCAAATAGATTCCCAGCTATATTAGTGATACAGTGGGAAATGTTTTGGAAAACTAAAGTGGTTTTTTTAGTATGTGTCAGTGTGGCTTGCACGATAGGTACACATGTACCTTGTGCAAGATTGGAGTCTTTTGAATAGTGTATTTGTCAGGGCTGTGCATACATGATATTCTGCCTCATGTCCCCACGTGAGCACATAAAAGGTGATCAGCTGTGACCTTCCCTCAGTTCTTCTTACCTCTTGTGGCAGCAAGATGGAGCCCAGCTTGTGTCTGACTTGCTACTCTCTTTAGAGCTTGCAAATCTTTCCCCACCTCCATACTGCTGTGAAGAAAGCTGCTGTTCTCCTTAATCCATTTAATCTATATTTGATTACTACTGGCATTCCAAAAAATCAAGATTAATCCAGCTACCATCCTGTAGATGCTGTTTCTGCATAGGGAAAAGTCTGATCTTGGACAAATGTTTGGTTTGCTGGTATTTCTCCTTGAAGACCTGTAGCAGGGATGCATGTTTCAAGCTGTGCCTATTGAGGAAACTCATGAGGCTCAGTTTGGACCCAGAGAAGTTAATAACAGCAAAAAATGGAACCAAAGAAGTGCACCATACTCTGTCATCTGGTGGTAAGAAGAAGGCATCAGTGAGAATGCTAGCACTGACAACCTCAGTGCTGATGGCCTCAACTCTGCTTTGGCACCTGCAGTCTTGATGTTGGTAACTGTGGCGTTGACCCCAGTATCAGTGGATCTGGCATCTATGCTTTTGATAACAAAGGGCAGCACTGAGAAATGAACCAGTTATGAGCATCAACTTAGCTCCAAACATCAGGCAGGTTCATCCCACAAGGAAAGTTCCATAAATAACAGTCCAGGGAAAAATTCTCCAAGTCTTTTATTGCCCTGAGGACAGGGGACGCAAGCAAGACTGCTACTGTGGCACAGGAGGAGGAGGAGGAGGAGGAGGAGGAGGATCTGGCATAGAAGATGACAATCATGTGTCCCAGAGCAGATCCCCATCCCATGCTTCGAGAAAGTGAAGGATCTCTTGTTCATCAGTGGCATTGTTAAGAACTCCCACACCAGAGTAAGACATTGATCCCTAGGATTAACCAGAGTCGACAATGGAGGGAAAACAACAAACTGTCTCTATCCAAGGAGCTATTGTGGTTACCACACTGGAGCTGATATAGAGCCTACCACTTTTGGAAGTTACCTTGCCCCCCTTCCACTACATTTGCAGTACAGTCTTACAGCTGACAAATTACTGCTAGACATCATGGGCCCTGGCTACCCTATCCACATCTTACCCGTGCCTCATCCTTATCCCTCTCAGGACCCTTATCTCAAGAAGCTGTCACTAGGAAAAGTAGCCTTGTTGTTTTAGCGAGAAGCCATAGAAGGTGAGTATAGGGGAAGAGGCTTCTATTCTCAATATATCCTTATCCCAAAGAAGAAAAGGGGTCGTCATTTAATTCTAGACCTGAGGAGACTGAACAAATACATATGCTGCCTGAGCTTCAGGATGGTTAATGCTTGCCTCCATCATTCTGTTCCTTTTAGGCACAAGAGTTGTTCATGGCTCTCTATTTCTTAGCCATCCATCTGGACCCAGGGAAGTATCTCAGATCATGTCCTGATCCAGTCATTATCAGTGCAAGTTACTGCCATTTGGACTGTCAGTGGCACTAACGTTCTTTACAAAGTACGTCACTTTGGTCATGACACACCTGAAAAGAAGGGGCATCCTTGTCTGCCTTTACCTGCGCAACTGGCTGCTTAGTGGCAGATCTCAACAGGAGGTGGCAGAAAAGTCTGGATCATGCCCTCTCCCTTATTGTCCTTCCTAGGCCTCCCAGTGAGCTACGAAAGTCTCATGTAGACCTCCAATGGCCAGCCTTCTGTCTGCAGGGTAACTTGAGAGGTGTCCAGGTGTCCCTAAAGCTCACATTTCATCTTCTTTTTAGACCCAATTTGTTAGTATTACTTAGCTTGTTCATAAAAAAACAAACAAATGTCTGAGCAGAAGCTAAATTAAGTGTGACGTTTTCCAACCTGTAGTTTGTAGCTTTCTATCAGTTAACCAGCTATATTTCACATCGCAATAGTTAACTATTGCCAGACTTTCCATCTTGCAAAACTGCATGCTTAGGAAAAAGCTCAAGTTAGGAGGGCACAGGGTCATGTGTACTCCTCGTGGTCACCCACTTCCCCCTCCCCTCATGGTCTGTTAGTTGTGCTATGGTTTCAGAGAGACCTTTCTAGCTGCTTTCAGCAATAAGCATAACAACTGGTATTTCAGTTGCGAGCAATGATCTAGGCATGTTACTGGGTTAACAATATTTCCTCCTTGCAATACGACAAGTTGAAACAGTCCTTGAAGTACAACCAGAGAGACGTCTCTTTGCAAGTTATAGCTAGCACAAGTGCAGGTTACTAAGGGGAGGTCAGTAGTGGATCTCTGTTGCTTCAGAGCTGTCTACAGGACTCTCAGCCAGCCCTATCTGGAGTTAGACCCCCAGTTGGCACCAAGTTGGAAGCAAATAGGTTGCCTATAATATTGAATGAGGTCACTGAACTTGGTCCAGAGAAGGTCTGCTGAAGGTGGTTTGGAAGAGTTACAGGAAGAGATTTATTCCATTTCCAGTCTCAGCAACCCATGGAAGTGCCAGGACATGAATGAAATCATCCATCTACTTCAGATTAGAATAATGCAACCCACTCTCCATCCTATTTCTAGCCTCAGAATTCAGGACAAACAGAAGCCTCCTTCTAAAACATCTGAATAGGTTCCTAAAAGAGGTTTATCCACAAAACATTCAAATTTTACCCATACTACAGGCAATGCTTATGTTTTGTATATGATTGGCAGCTTTTTTCTTTTCCTAATTTCTGTCATTACCATTTGATCTGATGTGCTCCCAAGGTCTGTTCCAGGGTCATGGTAGTATTAATACTAGCCTTTAAGGAAGAAGGAAATTCACTTTTTTCTCTACTTGGATAAATTTTCTGACCAGAGGGCTATACAGAGAGAGAGAGCTGGAAAACACATTGATATAATTCTTGATATATCATTTGTATTGAGGAGAAAAATACATAGGCCTGGGCTGATAATGAATACCGTTTAGGTACAAAATCTAATGTCAGAAGAGCGATAAGATGAAGATGAACATAAGGAAAAACAAGCAAAAATTCAATTCTTTTTGTAGCCTGTTGGAGAATGCTGATCTCATACTGTGGCACTCTGTACCTCAAAGCACACTCTTGAACCCCCATATTCACCCCATCGTATAATTGATATATTTCATACAAATCATGTCATGTAAGATATTGTACGCAAAGTCATGATCTGCTGAAACCCATTATTTTATCCAAATACGTATATCATTAATGTGTATTTAGTTATGAGATTTTGCTGTATAGTTGTTACTGAAATATGTTGTAAGTTTGAGAGTCTCTAGTTCCACAGTGACAACATGAGTGGTGATCCACTCTCAAGAGAGTGTTAAATTACCATTAATCAGGAGAGGAGTTGTAAACAAGAGATTTACAATTCTGTAAGAGAAGCACCACATAATGGGGGATTGCTCAATCCTGTGACTCAGCAAAGCTCACCAGGACCCGTCTGGATTAGTTTCTTTCAAGGCACATGGAGAGAGGATATAAAATAGGGGACAGTAGCATCATGCTTTTGCCTTTCTCCTCCCCTGACTATTCTGGAAGCAACAAGAATGCTGGGAAAACAAAGACTTGAACTGAGGAGACTGGTCCCAGGCTTAAAGGGGAAGTCTGTGTTTTAAGAACTATAATATCTAGTGGGAGGGAAAAAACTTCTTGATCCAAATACTGCCTCGTCTAATAAGGGTTAAGATTTAGACTACTCGCTTACCTTTTATTTTCTTTGGTAACTATCTCTGACCTTTTGTGCCTACCACTTGTAATCACTTAATCTATCTTTTTGTGGTTAATAAATCTGTTTTATGTTTACTTAAAACCATGTGTTTTGGTTGAAGCACTTGGGAAATCTTAGCTCAGTTTACAAAGGTTAGTATATGTCCTCTCCACACAGAAGGAGGGCTGAACTGGGCAAAGAACCTACACTGGTCAGGCTTCTGACCAGAATAAGATGGTATATTCTGGGGGTGCAAGACTGGGGGCTTGGGAGATTTGCTGGTGCCTTTCTCTGTGTGATTTGTTAGTGGCCCAAGAAGCATTCATGCAATCTAGCTGGGATTCCATGTCCTAATATCCTGATTGATTACAACGTCTGGAGGGGTTTGGTGCTTGTCACTATCAAAAAATTGTGAGACACAGCTCAGGCTGGAGAGTTAAGAGGGCACAAAGGTACCCCAGTTCCAGGTTGTACCCCAAGGATCCTGTGACACATACACAGCCACATAAGATTTATCTAGTGATTCTGGCTATCTCCCCTACATTTCACTCAGTCTAAATCTGTTGGCAGAGATTTAGGTACAGCTATATATTCTCTACTCTTTCAATCTGGAAACGCGCAGAATCAGCCTTTTTTATTTTGAAGGGATCCTTTCAGTTTGGGGCATGGATAACAGAAAGAGAGACCACACCAGTGATTCACTGAGGTTTAGGAGAAGTGGTCTTTCCATGGATAACAGACTTATTCTAGTCACAATTGTCAGTGCATCTGGGGTTTTCATAAGTCAACTAGGAAGAAAACTATCAGCCATATTCCAGAAAATTTCTCCTTTTCTTGGCAGAGCAAAGTTTCCTGTCACAAAATGCGTTATCCACTGAGGGGGAAGATGAACACCAAGACTTACATGGCAGAAAATGAACTAAGCAAAGGGATCCTGCACCCAAAAATATCCTCATTCATTGTAAATCAGCTTGGTGTGCTGGTGATTGACCTCTTTGCATCTGGAAACAGTAAATAAAATTTCTATGCTTACCTGAACATTTCCGTTCTTTTAAGTAATGAGGTGGACAGATGTGGCAGATCCTGGTTTGCAGTAGGAAATGTGTTTTTGTGAGTTCATTTGCCAAAAGAAATCTATTAATTTGTTAGAAGCAAAGCCCAATCCCTCACTATGCCTGCCCATTTTTTTGGATTTGTACAAATCTTACATCTCTGTCTGTAAAAGAGCTTTGCAGATATAGATTAATTATACATCAACATCCTGTGAGGTAAGTGTCATGCTATTCTCTTTAGATAACGTCTTTGTAAATCATTATTTACAGATGAGTAAACTGGATCAAAGATTAAGTGATTTATCCAGATTAAGTGATTAATTCAAAGTCATTATGGCAATCAGTGGAACTAAAGGAATCTTTATTTTGTCCCATTCTTTAACCATTGGACCAAAATATAGCCTTCTAGTATTAGGGCAGGTGGACAGAGCTCTATACAAGTACTATAGAAGGACTTAGTGGGCCTGCTTGGTTGGAGCGCGGTCTTAAGTGTTCTGCAGAGGGTTTAATCTCTGCTTGTACGTAAAGGGCACTTTCTTTCTTCCCCTTCAGTTTATTCCCAGAGCATTTTTCAGGCTTCATTCAGCCTAGTTGGTTGCCAGATTTACTTGTTGGTCCTTGGGCAGTGCAGTCAGTTCAGTTTTTAGGTCAAAAAGCCGTGGGTGAATAGAGAGGCATTAGCTGTTTCTAGTGGCATATCATTAACAATTAAATTCGGCATGGGCTTGTATATAACTTCATCACAGGAAGGATGAGGTCCTGTTGGATTCTCTCATATTGTTGCCTTCAGTCTGTGGATTTCATTTCCACTGAGCCAATGAATATTTATTTCATAAATGGCATATAAAGCACTTAGATTTTCATAAAGCATATAGCTGACTTTGCTCCCTAAATATGGGTTCTTTTGACATACAGCTTTCATATATTGTCATTGGAGATAAAGGTGTGTGAGGTAATCTATTTTAGTGGATCAACTTTCGTTGGTGAGAGAGACAAGCTTCCGAGCCACACAGAGCTCTTCTTCAGGTCTGAGAAAGGAAGAGCTCTGTGTGGCTCGAAAGTTTTCTCTCTCTCTCTCTCTCTCTCTCACAAACAGCAGTTGATCCAATAAAAGATACTATGTCACCCATCTTATATTTCTAATATTTTGGGACTGACACAGCTACAACTACACTGCATACATGTATTTTCATTATTCTTTCTTCAAGAGAGAAGCTGCAGCATTTTTTTCTCAGTTCTCCCTTTCCAGTCTTGATGATGCACATCCAGTGGTCAGTATCTCTGGCTCTGGAAGTCTGTCCTCGATTACAATTTTGACTTCCTTGAAAGCATAAGAAATTAACTCTTTTTTCCCTAAAGGATAGGTATGATATAGCTAGACAGTTGGAAGTGAGTAGAAACAGTACAAGTTGTGGAGAGACTCTAAACTAGCATAATATATACTATATTTAAGGTGTAGTGATTCTCCAGTATTGATGGTAAGGTTTTCCTTTTTGAGGAGAATTGTACTGTTTCAGTGAATCATTTACTCTTCCCCGTGTAAATTGTTCCAGCTTGAGAGCATTGTATCCCACTCTGAGACAAGACTTCCAGTCATGCCAAGGCAGAGCAAGTTTGTAGTGGTATTGTAAAGGAGGCAGGATTTGATAAGGTCTGCTAAAATCTTAACAGGTATGTCCTGGCAATATTCAGAAATTATTTTTCACTCACTTATTTTCAATCTTCCCTCTGTCATCCAAGGAGGCCTCTAGTCCTCAGGTGGAGCTCTGTTCATGCCAAGTTTAAAATTTTAAACAGTTGGGCTATTAGTTTTTTGTGTGCAAATAATTACTATGGTTAGGATCTTTTACAACTCGAAAATTTGTGTTTTCACTGTTTTGTACTTCAGAAATAGTCAAAGGGATTTTGCTCTACCTTGAAAATAAATCACCTTCTGACAGAGATCAAGCCTAGAAAATGTCAGCCTTTAAGAGGAACATATTGGAAAGGATTGTCTGTAAGGAAAGTATTATATAACTGAAAAATGTTTTGCTAATATTTTTGTTCATATAATGTTAGATATTGCATATAAAATAAAAATCGGGAATTCTAGGTTTTTATATCATGCTTTTCATTTTTATTTTAACTCTGTGTACAATCTTATCATTGAATTAATGGCGTTCATCTGTGTTTATGTTCCTGTTTTTTATAGAAAAGTTGTATGTGTGGAAGGGGGTCAGGCTTAAGGGGAAGATAGATAAATGTGCACTTCCTGAATAAAGTGTCTTGCTATGAAGTCTGTATGGTGTAACTGCCCTATCAATACATTTACATTGCAAGCTTAATTTTCATTTAATAGTTTTTTAAAATCAAGCATTCAAAAGTTAGCAGATACTAAATTTAAAGTTTCCAATACAATCTTAATTCAGCCCCTGTGTGCAAATGCATTGTGATGCAGTCTTTCAGAATTTTATGATTTCCTATGTTTTCCCACAGGATTGGAGCCTCATTAAATGCATAAGATAGATGGTGATCACTGAATGGGTAGCTTTTCAGTATTTTTTTTAATGGTTCAGTGTGTGGTTGTGTGCCTTATTTTATCACATACCCTCCAGACCCTGAACTGAATACAGACTATTTCCTCATATGCTTTTTTCAATGGTGTTCAACATGGGTTTGTGGAAAATGGATCCTGTCAAACTGACTTGATATCATTCTTGATGCAATTACAAGTTTGGTTAATAGTGTTAAAGAAATATACTTAGACTTCTTTAAGGTGATTGACTTGATGCCGCACAACGTTTTGATTAATTTTATATTATTCTAGGTTTTTTTAATATAGCACAAATTAAAAGCTGACTAATTGGTAGGTCCTGCACCCCCTCAGTACCTTCTTACCGCCTGTGGGGGTTAGTCAGAGTGTCTTTCCTTGCATAGCAAGGGCTAGTGGTTTTCTTCTTGTCCACAATGGACTTCGCGCCTTAGGGCCTTTTGTAAATAGTTTGTTGATAGTGTTAAAGTAGCTGTTAAGTATAGTTGTTAGTTAGCAGTTAGAGTCCTGGCTGAGACTTTGCCCCAGGTAGGACATGCCCTGCTTGCCCGGCTTCAAGTAGTGTTCGACATGGAGCAGGCCAATGCCCATCAGTGATCTGCACGGCAATTGTTTCAAGTGTTTGGGCGAAAGTCACAGGAAGGAGAAGTGTCGGGTCTGTAAAAACTTTTTTTGCCCTTGTACCCAGAAGGAGCGGGATATCCACTTGAGGGCTCTCTTAATGGAATCTGATTTTCGTCCCGCACTGGAGTCCTCCACGGCTGACTCTTTCTGTGCGGACAGACTCGGTCCGGCACTACTCTTCTTTGCCAGATCCTAGGAAGCGGTGGAAGAAGACGAGTTCTATGACCCAGAAATTACTGAGAGAGATGGTATTGAATATCACTGAGGCTGGGAAGGCATTGCAGTGGGATCTAGCATGTTCAGAAATTCAGGATTTCCTGAATGACCAGCTGATGGCCATTCGGAGTGATTTTGAGCACCAGGCTTGGCCCACTGCCCTTACAGACACGTCAGGAATACCATCTGATCTGTGGCCATGGAGACATACTTGGAGACTTTCTGAGTGGAAGTGTGGACATTCACAGTGCTCCTTGCAAGCATATGGACCGGTTAAGGGAGTGTGGGCTCCCATGTACCGAATCCTGCCAGGTCCATGGGGAGGATGCTTATGGGATTGGGTGATTCATCGAGATATCTGGGAAGTTAGACCACCTGATTTGCCTAATCGATTTTTAGTTAGTGCTCCTGGGATTACAACTGATATTTGGATGGGATTAGGAAATCAATGGACATTTTGGCCATTAGAACCACCACAGCTTCAGTGTGTACGGAAACTGAAGCCAGGGGAAGTTGTCACTGTTTTTGATAGCGTCTGCTGGGAAGGTAAAGGACAAGGAACTACCCTGACAGGACACCCACTTTTTCAAGCTAATGATAGCTGTGTGTATGTCAAAGCCACCACATTGCAAGATATACACATTAATCTTACCACTGCTGCAGGCAATCATATCATTTACTGGCCTGCAGATAGAATGTTGCAAGTAGCTCTTAGGTTTCAGGTATCATTTAACTGGATTAAAGTAATGCCTGATCGATTTCAAAATTTGCTTTCATTGTTACCAGAGGTTCAAAGAATCTCTGAATTACAAGGACAAATTCACATACTTCAGAATATATATCAAGCTGAAAAGAATGCCTTTCATACAGCTTATAGAGTATCTACTTTGTGTACTAAGTATGATGTATTATGCTTTGTAACCAGAATTGTACAACAACCTCCTCATATGCTTGCTCTGAGTATATTATTGCTTGCATTGCTGTTAGTCAGTTTAGGATTATGTTATTGTTGTTGTAAAAGATGTAGTAATAGTAATACCTTTCATGTCCATGCTAATCATGCATTGTCATTTCATCCAATGAAAGCCCCTACGGTTGAAACATCTGATGTAAAATCAGAAATCGATGGCTTAATGCAAATAGAGATTTGAGAATATCTGTTGTATTAGAAGTACAAAAGGGGGGAGTGTGGAAGAAGGGAAAGAATTGACAAGAATTTGTAGGGGATCTTAATGCATGTCAGTTTGTTAACAAGAGTTAGGCCAGCTGTAACCCTAATGACGTGAGACTTGTAGAAGCGAGAATTGTGTGAGGCGAGCAGAAAAGAACTGTGTGAGAAGTTATTAGGACCTTGCACTGATAATTAAATCTGTAGGCTGGTGCCCAGAAGCTGAGAAAAATAAGATAGCAGGATGACCTATGCATAAACAAAATGCATCTGTTGCTCATCATTGTCTGTAATATTGCTTGCTATTGTCTGTAACAAAGGTATAAATGCTTGCTGTAATTGTTTACCTATGGAGAGACCTGTCCGGGACTGAGGCAACCCAGTGTCCTAGGGCACTCCCTCCCTCAATTAATATTGCTTGAGAAATAATAAAGTATTTGATTTTGCTGCACCCAAACTAAAAGCGAGAACTGACAGGCCTAAGAGGCGCTAGTCATCCACCTCCTGCTCGTCCGCGCAACCTGACCCTCCCAAGAGTCAGAGAGGCCAGAAACAATTATTTTGAGGGTGCGCTCGAGGATGGCGCCCCAGCCAATGCCCCAGATCCAGCCTTCCTTTTCCTTGACTGCCTCCTCTCTTTCTGGTTGGCCTCATCCTGTGTCACCTCGGACCGTTGGGTGCTAGACACAGTCTCTTCAGTTTGCAGCCAGCCATCCCTCCCACACCCTTTCCCTGTCTCTCTTCAGGGACCCTTCTCACGAGCAACTTCTTGTCCAGGGGGTCAAAAACCTCTTGCACCTGGGGGCAGTGGAAACAGTCCCACAGAACATGGAAGACAGAGGATTTTACTCCCACTACTTCCTAATTCTGAAGGCAAAAGGGGCTCTAAGACCCATCCTAGACCTGCGTTGCCTCAACAAGTCTCTCAACAAGTTGACGTTTCACATGGTCTCCCTAGCCTCCATCATACCCTCCCTGGATCCGAGAGACTGGTATGCTACCCTCTATTTGAAGAATGCCTACTTCCATGTTTCCATCTTCCTGGGGTATTGACACTTCCTCCGTTTTGTGTTGGGTGGGCGCCATTTCCAGTTTAGGGCGATGCCCTTCGGTCTCTTGGCCCCGAGAGTGTTCACCAAATGAATAGTGCCAGTGGCTGCTTACCTGAGATGTTGAGGGGTCCAACTATACCCATACCTTGACGATTAGTTGATAAAGGGACAATCCCCGGATCAGGTGCAGAGGCATCTCAACCTGGTATGTTCCACTTTTCATGACCTGCGGTTGATTGTAAATATACTAAACTTAGTACAACACATAGAATTCATCAGGGCAGTCCTTGACTCCACTTGGGCCAGGGCCTTCTTCCCCAATGCCCGGTTCCAGGCCATAGCGGACCTCATTGTGAGCGTGCAGGCCCACTCATCACTACCCACATGTGCATGAGACTATTGGGCCACATGGGTGGCGTGTACTTATGTGGTTCAGCACGCAAGTCTATGTCTCAGACCCCTTCAAGCATGGCTAGTGTCAGCCTATGTCCCCAAATGCCACAGCATGGACAAGGTGGTCAGGGTCCCAGACGAAGTACTCTGATCCCTTGCCTGGTGGCAGGATCCTGCATCGGTGCTGACGGAGTGCCCTTTGTGATCCCAGCCTCATGGGTGACACTGGTCTCTGGCGCCTGGGATGGGGAGCACACCTGGGCACTCTCAGCACTCAAGGTTGCTGATCCAGTTGCGAGCGCACTCTACATATGAATGTCAGAGAACTCAGGGCAGTTTGACTGGCCTGCCAAACCTGTCTACCTCAGATTCAAGACAGCGTGGTGCAGGTCCTGATGGACAATATAGCTATGGTCTTCTATATCAACAGGCAGGGTGGAGCCAGGTCATCTGCCGTCTTCCAGGAAGCCGCCTGGCTTTGGGACTTTTGCCTGCAGCACAATGTCCATCTCGTAGCCGCTCCCCTTCTAGGGATCAAGAACGGTTTGACGGATCACCTCAGCAGGATGTTCTCATTTTGCCCCGAGTGGTCCCTCCATCCTGAGGTGGTCAGTTCCCTCTTCCACAGGTGGGAAGCTGCCCAGGTGGACGTGTTCATGTCCAGGCAGAACAGGAAATGCCACGTCTTCTGCTGAAATGGGGGCATGGATGGAGGATCCGTGTCGGACATCTGATGGCCTGGCTGCTGCGTGGCTGAACGCACAGGAGCAGCAATACTCGGCTGAGGTCTAGTGCGTCTTGCTGGGAAGTAGGAAGCCCTCTATCATGTTGACTTACTTGGCAAAATGGAAGCGGTTCACCTGTTGGATCGTGGACAAGGGTGTATGTCCTGAACGGGCTTCTCTGCAGCTTATTCTTGACTACCTCCTGCATCTCAAGGTCCAGGGCTTGTCCTTTTCATCAGTCAAGGTCCATCTTGGCCTTCCACCTACCGTTGAGAGGGCAGGTCTGTTTTCACTGAGGATATCATTGCCAGATTCCTCAAGGGACTAGAGCGTCTCTACCTGCAGGTCAGGGATCCAGTCCTGAATCTGGTACTGTTGCTGCTCATGGGTCCCCGCTTCAAGCTTATAGCTCTGTGCTCGCTCCTCCTCCTTTCTTGGAAGGTCGTGTTCCTGGTTGAAGTGATGTTGGTCTGCCGAGGATCCTAGATTCTGGCGCTCACCTTGGAACTTCGGTACACAGTCTTCTACAAGGACAAGGTCCATCACAGACCACACCCAGCATTTCTCCCCAGGCAAGTGTCTCCATATCATTCAAGTCAGGACATTTATGTACTGGTGGTCTTCTTGAAAACGCATACATTGGAGGAGGAGCGTAGGCTTCATGATGTGGATGTCCAGAGGGCTTTGGCCTTCTACATTGGCAGAACCAGGTCTTTCCATAAGTCGACACAATTATGCTTCACCCTGGCTGATAGGATGAAAAATTGCCCCATATCCACTCAAATAATTGCTTATTGGATCATGGGCTGCATTCGCTTCTGCTATCACCAAGTGAAGGTGCCGCCTCCGGTGATAGTCACCCTCCCACACTACCAGGGCGTAGGCCTCCTTGGCAGCCTTTCTGTCCCACGTGCCTATTCAGGGCATCTGCAGAGCAGCTACCTGATTGTATGTCCATACCGTTACGTCTCACTGTTCGCTGACCCAGCAGGCCTGGGACGATGCTGGCTTTGGCAGGGCAGTACTGCAAGCCACTAAACTGTGAACTTCAAGCCCACCTTTGTGGATACTACTTGTGAGTCACCTAAAATGGAATAGATATGAGCCAGGCTTTCTTGCCCCACCTGAAGGGCAAGGAGTTGCAGATCCTGATGGACAATACTGCTGCAGTGTAATATATCAACAGACTGGGCGGAGCCAGGTGATCAGCCCTTTGCCAAGAAGCTCTCCGCCTTTGAGATTTTCGTGTGCGACATGCCATTCATCTGGTAGCCGCACACTTGCCTGGAACCAGGAATGTCTTAGCAGATCACCTCAGCAGGAACCTTCTTGCCACGAGTGGTCACTCCATCCGGAGGTGGTCAGTATAATCTTTAAGAGATGGGGGACTCCCCAGGTGGATCTGTTCAACTCCAGGGAGAAAAGGAAATGCCTTTGGTGCGCTGCCTCGGTCTCAGTACCGTGCTCCAATCTGTTCGAACTGGGGGAGGGACAGGGGTTCCCTATCAGATGCATTTGTCATCCCGGGCTTGGGGGCTCTGAATTATGCCTTCCTTCCACTGTCATTGATTCACAGGGTCCTTGTGAAGATCAAGTAGGACAAGGCGAAGATTATCCTAAAAGACCCTGCATGGCCTCGCCAGCACTAGTTTGACACGTTGCTGAATCTTTTGGTATCTGCCCTTCCACAGCTGCCCCTTTGGCTGGATCTGCTGTCCCAGAACCACAGCAACCTTCTGCTCCCGAACCTGGTGGCGCTGCACTTGACAGCATAGCTACTGCATGGCTAAACCTGGATGAACAGGAATACTTGGCCCGTGTTCAGCAGGTCATGCTGAGTTGCAGGAAATCCTTCACTTGAGCAGCTTACCTGGCCAAATGGAAAAGATTCATGTTCTGGGCCTCGGAATGGCATATTCAGGCCTCACTGCATGAGATCCTGGATTATCTGCTGCACCTCAAACTTCAAGGTTTGTCGCTTTCATCAATCAGGGTCCACCTGGCTGCTCTCTCGGCTTTCCACCCTAAGGCAGGTCAGTCTTCGCTTGTGACATTTTGGCCCGGTTTTTGAAAGGTCTGGAGCATCTCTAACTGCACATCCAGGATCCCATTCCTCCCTGGGACCTGAATCTCATGCTGTTGAGACTCATGGGGCTTCCCTTTGAGTCTCTGATTTCCTGCTCTCTCCTGCATCTCTCCTGGAAGGTTTCTTCCCAGGTTGTGATAACATCGGCCCTCAGGGTGTCCGAAATCAGAGTGCTTACTTCAGAACCGCCCTACAAGGATAAGGTCCAGCTGGGACCGCACCCAAAGCTTCTGCCCAAGATCATTTCCCAGTTTCATACCGGCCAGGACATGTACTTACCCATCTTCTTTCCAAAGCCTCATACGTCAGATGAGGAGTGCAGGCTACACACCCTGGACGCCAGGAAGACGCTGGCCTTCTACATAGATAGAACAAAGCCATTCCATAAGTCAACGTGGTTGTTTATTGCAGTTACAGAATGAAAGATTGCCCAGTAGATTTTGCCCTGGATCACAGCCTGCATCTGCTACTGTTACGAGCTGCCAAAGGTGCCTCCACTGGCGATAGCGACGGCACACTCGACTAGGGCACAAGCGTCCTGGCACAGGTGCCAATCCAAGAGATCTGTAGGGATGCTACCTGGTCATCTGTCCACACGTTTACGTGTCACTATGCGCTTATCCAGCAAGCTCAAGACAATGCTGGCTTTGGCAGTCCTGTGCTGCAAGCTGAAAGACTGTGAACTCTGAGCCCACCTCCATGGACACTACTTGTGAGTCACCTAGAATGGAATCGACATGAGCAAGTACTTGAAGGAGAAAAAATGGTTACTTACGTTTTCATAACGATTGTTCTTCAATATGTGTTGCTCATGTCCATTCCATTACCCAATTTCCTGCTCCTCTGTTGGAGTTGCCAGCAAGAAGGAAACTAGAGGGAGTAGGGCGAGTGGTGCCTGATATACCGACACTTGAGTGCGGCACTCAAGGGGGCGTCACAGCCAACCCTACGGATACTGCTAAGGGAACAATCTCTCACTGTGCATGTGGATGCACGGACACCTAGAATGGAATGAACAAATACAACACACTTAGAAGAACAACAATTATGAAAGGTAGGTAACCATTTTTTACTGGTTCAGTCCATCCTTGTTGGGTAGTAGCAGAAAATTATCTGATGACTGATTATTCAGTAGCTTAAATTTGCTTAGTAACTGGTCTCAGTATATTTACTAGTGGGCAGGTGCCTACATAGCAAACCTGCAACTTTTGATTATTAAACTTACCCTTTATCTTTTAGATGTGGTTCTTCTAGAGCAGAATTTTATCATATTATCCATGGCCATTGTGGGGAAGTTTGCTCTTCTGATACTTATTCTTTGCCTTTTCTGTGGATAAATAGGATATTTAAGTCTACAGGACTGTTGGAACTTTTCAGTTGCACTAAATTTCTTTATAAACAAAATCTTGTTTATTTGCTTTGAGCAGTTGCTCTTCCTATTTGTTTCTTTCTCTCTGTTTTCCTAGTAGCATGTGTTTGCAGCCCCATCCAGCAAATGTTCACATCTTGATAAACTCCACTATGGTTTATAGGAATGTGCTTTTTTCGTCCCAAAGAGGTGTAGTGTTTTAAGGCAAATACTGATATATTTTTTTTTTAAGTGTACAGGTATTCATGCTTATTTAGTATACAGCTTTCCCAGTGAAGAATCTTATGTTGATCTCTACATTTGTAGTAAAATTTTTTTAGAAGTAATAAAACACAGTAATATCAGTTTTAAGGTAACATTTCTTTCAGGTAGTTGGCACTGGAATCTCACTTTCATGCAGTACTGACTACTCAGTCGAGTGTACAGGTTTGGTGGGTGGAAAGGAGAGTGGTGTGTTGGATGTCATATGGTAATAAGTACGCTTATTAAGTTTGCAGACGATACCAAACTGGGAGGGATTGCAACTGCTTTGGAGGACAGGGTCAAAATTCAAAATGATCTGGACAAATTGGAGAAATGGTCTGAGGTAAACAGGATGAAGTTCAATAAAGATAAATGCAAAGTGCTCCACCTAGGAAGGAACAATCAGTTTCACACATACAGAATGGGAAGAGACTGTCTAGGAAGGAGTATGGCAGAAAGAGATCTAGGGGTCATAGTGGACCACAAGCTTAATATGAGTCAACAGTGTGATACTGTTGCAAAAAAAGCAAACGTGATTCTGGGATGCATTAACAGGTGTGTTGTAAACAAGACACGAGAAGTCATTCTTCCGCTTTACTCTGCTCTGGTCAGGCCTCAGTTGGAGTATTGTGTCCAGTTCTGGGCACCGCATTTCAAGAAAGATGTGGAGAAATTGGAGAGGGTCCAGAGAAGAGCAACAAGAATGATTAAAGGTCTTGAGAACATGACCTATGAAGGAAGGCTGAAGGAATTGGGTTTGTTTAGTTTGGAAAAGAGAAGACTGAGAGGGGACATGATAGCAGTTTTCAGGTATCTAAAAGGGTGTCATCAGGAGGAGGGAGAAAACTTGTTCACCTTAGCCTCCAATGATAGAACAAGAAGCAATGGGCTTAAACTGCAGCAAGGGAGATTTAGGTTGGACATTAGGAAAAAGTTCCTAACTGTCAGGGTAGTTAAACACTGGAATAGATTGCCTAGGGAAGTTGTGGAATCTCCATCTCTGGAGATATTTAAGAGTAGGTTAGATAAATGTCTATTAGGGATGGTCTAGACAATATTTGGTCCTGCCATGAGGGCAGGGGACTGGACTCGATGACCTCTCGAGGTCCCTTCCAGTCCTGGAGTCTGAGTCTATGTCTGCGCTGCAATTAGATCCCTGCGGCTGGCCCATGTCAGCTGGCTCAGGCTCGTGGGGCTGTAAAATTGTGGTGTTGACATTGGGGCTTGGGTTGGAGCCCAAGCTCTTGGACCCTCCCCCCTTCTGGGGTCTGAGAGTTGGGTTCCAGTCTGAGCCCGAATGTCTACACCCCAAATTTACAGCCTCTCAGCCTGACCCTGCAAGCCCGAGTCAGGTGACAGAGGCCTGCCACAGGTGTTTAATTGCAGGGTATGCATACCCATGGTTCCCTAGCAAGTGATTAGTGAATCATTTTTAGCAGCTATCAATGCTGCTCTCTCCCTTTTTTAGTTCTGTTTCTGTGTTTAACTGTAAATTTTGGCTTGCTGCCTAAATCCTGGAAATTTTTCTGCTGAAATACTTAGTGACTGAACTCCTACAGGATCTGCTTCTAAAGTATAGTGTTGGAGGCTTTTTGTCTATCTGAGTCAGGCTGTGCGGAAAACGCATGATTTCACTGTGGACAATGTTATTACTTCTGGTAGCATCAAGGAATATGATGATTTGAGCAAGCAAACATGAAGAGCTGTAATACTGAACTATATAAACACGAAAGAAAACTTAAGTGAAACTCTCCATAAAGGTAGCTCAGGTCCCTCCTCCCCCCGTTGGCAATAAAATACTGGGACATGTTACCAGCTTTACTTTATTTGCTGCTTTTTTTAATCTGTTCTATGTGAAGGAAAAGCAGTGCCAGTAGTTTAGTGTGCGCAAAGATTTTAGGATTAATTAAAACCTAAACTGTTGATGATTGAACCATCACCACTCTTCCCTCTACCTTTCTAATTCAGGCCATGTCTGCATTATAGTGCTACAGTAGCATAGCTCTGAGGCTGCAGCTAAGCTTCTGTAGCACTATAATATATATGCTTCCTACAGCAAAAGAATGGACTTTTTCCATGAGTGGTGGTGGCTAGGTCAACAGAAGAATTTTCCATCAACCTAGCTGCATCTATACCAGGGGTAGGCAACCTATGGCATGTGTGCCGAAGGCAGCACGCGAGCTGATTTTTCAGTGGCATTCACACTGCCTGGGTCCTGGCCACTGGTCTGGAGAGCTCTGCATTTTACTTTAATTTTAAATGAAGTTTCTTAAACATTTAAAAAACCTTATTTACTTCACATACAACAATAGTTTAGTTATATATTATAAACGTATAGAAAGAGATCTTCTAAAAACATTAAAATGTATTACTGGCACGTGAAACCTTAAATTAGAGTGAATAAATGAAGACTCGGCACACCACTTCTGAAAGGTTGCTGACCCCTGACCTACACTGTGACTTAAGTCGCCCAAATACCCCGAGAGAATCTGCATCAATACAGAAATAAAACCCCCTCCAATGGAACACCCCTAGTTGTCATCTACCACCCTGCACTGGAACCCATACAGGGTATCATCAAACCACCACAACCCATACTTGGTGGGGACCCCCCCAAAGAAATTTTTCCTGAACCCCCTGTTTTGGCCTTCAAACAATCCCCCAGCCTTGCCAAGCTTATCATCAGAAGCAAGCTCCCCAAAGACCAGGACACACCAACTGAAAGCAACACCAGACCCTGCCAGAACAACATGCAAAACCTGAAGACATATTTCCACTGCTACAATGATCAACACCTCCCGCAACACACCTTTCAAGATCCAGGAGTTCTACATATGTCTATCACAACATGTGGTATACCTCATCCAGTGCACTAAATGTCCCAGTAAAAACTAGGTGGGTGAAACCAGACAATCACTAAGCTCTCGAATGAACTCTCACAGGAAAAAGTAGTAAGAATTAAGAGCCTAATTAAGGAGGTCAAGCCGGGCAAACATAGGCACGCTATAGTCCACTATTGACTTAATCACCATTGTGTCTGAAGTATCAGTTGTCAAGGAGAGGTTTTGTTGTTTCAGGCTTTGCAAAATCTAGAAAATTGCTACGTAGGGACTAAGCAATAAAAAAAAATCCTGGCCCATGTGTTTCAAAACTTATACTTAGGAACAGCCAGTTTGAAGGTGTAAAAAACTCCAGTCAAAACTTCTGAAAAAACAGATCAATATGCTTGAAGCTGCCATTGAGTATTGAGGATTTAAGATTCACCAAATTATAGTAACCACACATTATTGTTTCAATGCTTTGACTCCATGCAGAATCCGTGTTATAGAGCCGTTAAAAAAAAAAAAGACGTGGACATTATGTAGTGTACAGAATAGACTGGTGATCTGTTAGATCAATTTACATAGGTATTAAGTGAAGATCAGTGGTTGCCTCTAAAATTACAAATGACAATGAAAATGTATATTTAACAAAACTTTTAACCATTGGTCACTTGCCTTTCAGACTGTATTGTTCTTGGAAGAAGTACTGTTCTCATTGTGTTGCATTGCTGTCGTAGATATAGAATTGTCCATAACAAACTTAATCAAAACAAGCCCCATTCGTGTTCATGTAGTAAAGCACACTCCAAGACTTGATGTATGGATGACCCAATAGTAGGTGTTTTCTAATTCAATCAGCCCATTCTCTACTGACTTGGAGGAGGATCAAGAACAAAACATATTTGTATACATAACACTGAGCACTCAGCAACAACAACTGGCTGGATGACTAGGTGAGTGCTGACTCTGTATGATCAGATCTAGATTTCAGAACAGATTGATTGATCCGTAAGGTTTTGTAGGTATTCCAGTTTCCACTTGAATTTGAAATAAATTTATATAGCTTGAACTCTAATTCAAAGTGACTGGTGGCGAAAGTGATATTTAGATTTGTCCTTGCTTCAGTAGAAATTAAAACATTAGACCTTGATAGTCTGATACACTAAAAGCAAGACCAATAAAATTAGAAACTCGATATAATGCTCCAAAACAGCAGAAAGAATACAGAGAAATATGTTGAGACAATCCAAATAACAAGAAAATTTGCTTGTCCTAAATTTTCTGGCTGCTGTCTTACTTTCTCAGGAAGGTTAAAAGGAAAGATTTTTTGCTAAACAACCGCATTTGAAGTAAAAACAACGTGGAGAGATTAAAACATATATTTCGGCATAAACTTCCGTGGGTTAAAACCCACTTCATCAGATGCATGGCGTGAAAAATACAGTAAGTAGTATATATATTACAGCACATAAAAAGATGGGAGTTGCCTTACCAAGTGGGAGGTCAGTGCTAATGAGGCCAATTCAGTCAAGGTGGAAGTGGCCTATTCTCAACAGTTGACAAGTTAGTAAGGCAACTCCCATCTTTTCATATGCTGTAATATATATACTGCTTACTGTATTTTTCACGCCATGTATCTGATGAAGTGGGTTTTAGCCCACAAAAGTTTGTCTAAATAAATGTTAGTCTGTAAGGTGCCACAAGGACTCCTCATTGTTTTTGCTGATACAGACTAACACGGCTACCACTCTGAAACCTGTCACATTTGAAGTGTTGGCTGTCCATGGGCAGATGATCAAAATATTTTCCCTACTGTATCTCCAGCCTAGCTAGATTCAGGAATGAGAAGTGCTTTAATAGAAATGGGGATGTGGGGTTATGACTTAGAATAGTATGGGTCAGGGAAGAGTCTTGCAGAATATATAGGCTCTGCCTTGTTTTTCTGGTTGCTGTTAGCCTCTGCAATATGTGATCATCAAATGTATCTTCATTCTGCTCTTTCAATGTAAAGACAGTGTCCTAGCTAGTTTACCACTGAAATGCTGGTCTAACAGGTTCCCTACCATGTCTTCAGCTGACACCTGCAGTGCCAGATGGTTTTGGTGACATTATACTACAGAACACACATATGCTAGGATGTTGGTAATCTTCTCAAGTCTCTTTCATTTTAGTAGATTTGTCATCTTAGATTCTGCTGATGTGGCGTTAGCATTTTATGAATAACAGGTTTTGTCCTGTTGTTGAATTGCACGTGGGCATCAAGTTTGTACTCCTTAAGGGTCTAGGTCTAATTTTGCACCATTAAAGTCCTTGAGAGTTTTACCATTGATTTCAATGGGAGCAGAAGTAGATTTAACAGAACCTGTTGGTTACTATGCATGTGTGGGTGTGGGAATATACAGTAGTTGTCATTTTGACAATGGAGTGCCTTATTGGGGAAACAGCTGTGGGCAGAAAAATCCTGCGGTCAGTCAAATAATTAATCTCAGAATCAGCTTGACTAAGAAATCCCACAATCAGTAACCCTAAATAACATCCTGTGAACAAATGAATCTCTCCTGATGGACACATATTGCCATTTGCTTTGGTGGAAAATTGGAATATTTCTTTTTGCAAGTATTCCCTTTAAACGAGCTAAATAAGCAAGAATTTGAGTTGTTGAGGGGTTCAAGAGAAATGAAGGTTTGTAATCCCTACTTCCAAGAAACATTTCTCTAGTGCAACACCTGTTCTGCTAGGAGGATCAGAGGCTAACTGGTTTTGCAATACTATTTCCAAAATAAGGGTGCTCTAATAGTGTTGTTGATCTTGATAGTTGCTCTGTACAGTGCCTATGAGTGCTGGTGGATGGCAAGATAGGAAGTTTTTGGGAGGGTTAAAGGAATTAAGTAGCAGTTTGTTTGAGATGGTTAGTTCATGCAGTATGTGTTTATTGCTAACACTGGCATGGAAGTTGGGGTCTCGCTGAACCAGTAATAGCCTCCCTCATGGAAAACCCAGCACAAAACTCCTTCCCCACTTAAATGAAGCTATGAAGGTGCGGGAGGGAGAGAAGAGGGAATGTGCTGAGCCTCTAACCCAGGGGTGTCTTCTCCCTTGTAGTGGGTGGAGTTAGACCCTGCTAAGGATGAGCCCATATTTTGCATGTGCTTCTGACTGCCGAGTATCTAGTGATTCATGTTGTACATGGTGGGATCTAGACACAGCAAAAGATTAACCCTCAGTTGGTAAGATCTTGTAGATACCTTGCAGCCAGTTTACTCTTCCAGTGCACTCTGCAGTATAGGGCTGTTAGTCTTTCACATACTAATTTAAAAAAAAAAATGTTCCTTTTTCCTTCCTCCTTAATGTCTAAGGTAAGGCGATAGCTCTCATTTCCAGTGAGTTTTAAAATAAACTACCCACAACTCCTCTGTTATACTGATCTGGCTGCTACTTGAAAAATTTCTTACCTCTTTTGAAAAGCAGGTTGGGGGGAAAGGGTTGGGACGCAGTAGGAAAAGTATAAAATGCTGGCTGTAGAAAAAGGAAAACTAGCCAAAGCTTTTAAGATTTAAGATTTTTTTTTTAATTAAGTTTCTGTGAGGCTGCATCTCAGCTCTCCTCGTTTGCTTCCTCATCCAAGGTGTGCATGGATGTTCACCCTTACACGCCAGCTTTACCATTCTGATTGGTGTTCCAGTAAACTGGTAATTTGTCCTCCTACCTTTTCCCTGTTGTGTAGTCCAACTTGCATTTTGCTAAGATAGTGTCAGCTCTCAAGTGTGTTGGGTTCAGCCAGTGTTCCAGTAAAGATGAACAGAAAAAGAAATGAAGCTGCCTGAGGGGAAGAGAAAAGAGTCCATTACAAAAGCAGGGGCTACTGCACTGAATGATGTAGCATTATTGATCTCTGGCAAAAACAGCAGCATTGCTGTGATCTAGAAGATATAAACTGGATATTTTTTACAATAGAAAACATTTTTTTGGCGCTTCCCCAGTTATTTATTGATTTGTTGGGACTTTACAAAGTTTTGTGTAGCAGATCTTTTTTGCTCTTAACTCCTCTCCTAATTAGAGCTTAATAAATGTTTAAATTTAAAAATAGCTTAACAGGAAGGAAACTGACTCAGAAGATTTAATATTTAAGCTGTGCCATCCCAATACATTCTGTAGCGTGGGCATTCAAAACTCTTGTTGTTTTCAGGCAGAACTGGGTAATCCTGTCTGTAGGACTGCGGGTTTTTCTAACAGAGCGCTCTGTGGGATAGAGCTTTGGTTTATAAACTGAACTGGGGTGGTTATTATGAGCACAAGTAAACTCTGGGCAGTATTACTTTGCATATGTGATGTGAAGAGGATTTAGAATCCAGCTGGAAATACTACATGAGTGTCTGAGCAAGATTAAGAGATCTAGGTCTCTGGTTTTGTTACTTAAACATAAAATATAAGTAGTATTTGTGCAAAATAAAAGAAAATATTTGCTGTCCCTTGAGGATACTTGCTTGAAATATGTTTTGTTAGACTTCTGTTCCTTGGTTTGTAACATGATGTTTACGTACAAACCTTTGCATAAGATTGGATTTCTTTATTTTTTAAAAAATCTTTACTTTGTTAAAAATAACTCTTGATTAAAACTGAAAGGATTTTAAAAATCCAAGTTAATTTTCATTGTATCACTTTTACTTTCTGCATTTATTTCACCATGGAGAATGAAAACAGGTTGTGAGTTTAACTTTTGTGCTTCTAGGTAGTTTCTAGTTGCTGCATCACTTGAAAGTGAAATTAATACACCTCTATCCCACTAATAACGCAACCTGATATAGCACGAGTTTGCGTATAGCGCGGTAGCAGCACGGCTCTGGCAGCGCTTTAAAGGGCTCGAGGCTCCAGCTGCTGTGGGGAGCCTAGGGCCCTTTGAATCACTACTGGAACCCCGCCGCCGCTTCCCTAGGGCTGTGGTAGTGGGGCTCTGCGGGTAATTTAAAGGACCTGGAGCTCCCCACAGTGGCTGAAGCCCGGAGCTCTTTAAATTGCCACTGGAGCCCTGTCTCCCCTACCTCAATATAAATGGGGTTTCAGCTATAACGCAGTAGGGATTTTTGGCTCCCCACGACTGCGTTATAGCAGAGTAGAGGAGTATTTGGGTTGCAAACATTGGGAAATGTTAGTTCAAAATATTCCCTATAGAATATTTAAAAATTAGATTTCAGAAAACTCTTCTGTTAAGCTTTATCAATCTTATTTTTTTTAAATTAAATTTTAAGATCAATTAAACCTTTTTTCCCTTTACGATGAAGGAAGAAAGTAATTTAGAAAGGAGTCTAAAAGCCACAAAATAAAATGTTAATGCATCCTCATTTTGAATAAGAAGTCTACTCTTGGGGGAATTCTGTGCCAAAAAATTAAAATCTACACACAATATTTTAAAATTCTGCAGAATTTATTTGTCAAAACACCAAAATAATTGAAACTGGTGTGATTATATTGTGTTAATTTATTTCAAAATACCTGTCAGCAAGTATGTCTGTAACAATACAGACAACGAGAAAGATTCAGGAAATGTTTTTTGACAAATAGATTCCTTACTGGGCATATAAATACAGAACTTTGAGTAATTAATTTAAGCTACAATACAGAACTATATTTCCCACTCCCCTCAGAAGCAGGACAAAGGCTTGGGGAAGTGCAAGGTAACGGAGGAGCTGAGAGAGAGGGAAGGAGCCTGGGAGTGAACCTGGACGGTTTTTGGGTGTGGGTGGAAGAAATATGGAACAGGTTTTTTTTGGTGGGCAGGGAGGGCTTGTTAGGAAGGCTCCCCCATGCAGACCTTGGCCTTTACCATTCAGTCAGGCACATCTGCCCTTGTCCCCATGTGTCCCTCTATCCCCGTGTGTCCTTGTACCCACTCCCCCCATCCCCATGTGTCCCTGGACCTCCTCCCTCCTATCCCCAGGTGTCCCTGTGCTCCCACTCAGCCACCTCATTCCACCATGTGGCCCTACACCCCTCTCCCCCCGTCTCCATGTGTCTCTGTGCTCCCCCCTCAGCCACCCTCTCTCCCTGTGGCCCTGTACCCCTTTTCCCTTGTTCCTATATGACCCTGCACCTCCACTCCCATTCAGCCCCTGCCCCAGTCTTTCCTCCCCCACTAGCCCGTATGAATCTGTCTGTGCCCTCCCAGCAGCCCCATGTGCCCCATGCTGTCTGTTGCCTCATATCCCCCGTCTCCTGACTCTTCCCTATCACAGCTGGGGAGGGCCTGGGAGCTGCTGCTCTGTTCCAGTGCCATTACGGCCTCTGATGGGCAAAAGGCATAACTGCAGCAACTTTCCAACAGAAGTTATTTTCTGCAGGAAAAAAATTATGCATGGCACATGAATTATGTGCGCATGCAGTGGTGCAGAATTCCCTCAGGAATATAAGTTGGGCAATTCGTTAGAAGCAACTCTCCTCCCCCACAAAACAAAAAGTGGGTCTCAGATAAGGGCACAGTCATTGGAGATGTTTGGGTAGAGAGGTGGATTCTATTAAAAAATGTATTTTAGAACCTAGGACTGAGTAACATGTTAGGGAAAAGTAAAAGATATAAAACAACGAATAACTTAAGATGCATTTGGCAACTCTTGCTTATCATTACTATAATAAAATGAGAACTTGATGAACTTAAAAGGCTATTCTTTTAAAACTCAAAAAGGAAATTAATTAGCATATAACTTGTGAAACTCATTGCAGCATAATATTTCAAAAGGTGAGCAGAAAAAAATCCCAAACTTAAATGTTGGTTAATTTAAATAGCGGGGAAAATAAGCAAGATAAGCTAAAATGATTCTCTCTTCCAGGCAGTACTGCAGTACAAATATAACTTAGAGCTTGAAACTAAAACATGAGTTGAACAAGTTTCACAAGTAGAACATTAGCAACGATGAGTATAATCTATATAAGCGAGAGAGAGTAGGGCGGGGGAAATGTCACTGGAAAGATCAGACTTGAGTGCTGCTCATTTCTCAGCTGCTACCTATTTATCATATGTCTCTAGATCGGCTGTCTGTTTAATGTGTGAGATCTGTTAGGATCAAGGTTCTTGTGCCACTCTTCCTGAAAGATAAAGGAGAAACCTCTCTAAGGATTTGCTGACAGTTAATAGTCTTAGGTAATTTGCATTCCTTCTTCCTAAAATTTCCCATTTCAGTTGGAGAATATAATTTCCATTTCTTAAACAAAATCTAAAAATCTGTTGTGCAATGTTACTGGTGCAGAATGGCTGCAGTGTTATACTTACTGGTGGTTCCTTTTCAGCGGTGGATAGACTACTGTGCTGAATAGACAAGATATGCCCTTGTACATTGTCTTAAGAGACCAGCTAATAGAGCAGCAAAAAAGCAGTTGTGTAGGAGAGGATAGTAAATTAAAGATATACTGACATTTTACTGGAAACTTTAAAAGTGGTAGCTATTGACCGTGGCCCTTAGCAAAGATTTTACTGTATATAGTGTGTTGAACACCTTTGGGGATTCTTAAGGATAAAAGGTACAATATAAATCTTAGCCTGCTAATGTTTGTTAATTTATTAGCAGTGAATACTAGAATGTAACAGAAAAGTGTAAGTATTTATTGTCGAACCAGGATAATTTCTTTTACTGGTTGGAGATAAGAGATGTGGCATCCTTTACAGTGGGTATGTATGATTTTGATTTTTTTAACTTGGTGAAGAGGGCGGGACATTGAGGAATCAGCTCATATTACAGGGCCTTCTGCTTCACAGAAAAGGTTGGCCATTGGCTGAAGTGATGGTGATTCATTGCCAATCTTAGTCCTGTGAAGAAGAAAGCTAATGTATCAGGCAACTGGCCATTACCAGAAGAGAGTGAATCACAGGTTGTAAGTGAAGTGATGTAAATGGAGTATGAGGGTTAAATTCCTCTTAAATTAATCAGGTACTCTGATAAGGCTGTCTGACTCTCAGGATACTGATTGTTATGCTTCATGAAGAGTCCAGGTGGCGTCTAGAGTTACTTTAAGCGGTGTTGCTTAAATATTATTTAACTTTTGTACTGTCTTACTTATATATTGATTTTTTTAAAACTTTATTGATTATTTGAAGAGCTGTTTGATGTCTCACCACAAAGCTTATGCAGAAGCATGGTATCAGCAACAGATTTTTAGATCTACCATGTGTATTTTTATAGTGATTGCTACAGGGATTGTTGCACAAACCTGTTTCTTCTGTGTGTTCCAGAGAATTCTGCGTATCAGTACCTGTAGAGGAGTAGCACTCACCCCTCATGGCCACAGCCCCTCCACTGGCTATGTGAGGTGGTACCACCACACCCCCCCTCAGTTTCTTCTTACCACACGTTTGAAGTTGGAGTTCTGCATGGTTTCTAACCTAATAGCCTCTCTATTTCTTAGTGACTTTTCTAGTTGTATATGGTTAACCAGTGTCATTACTATAGTATTAGTTAGCTTAGTTTAAATATTTCTCAGGTGATCCCCTCACCAGTGTTTCAACATTGTGCATCGTGTGGGGGAGCAGTCCCCAAATGCAGTGCTTGTTGTGTTCAGGCGAAGCCCACATCACGGAGTGTTTTTCAATTTGCAAATTGTTCATGAAACGGACTCAGGTGATGAGAGATGTTTGTCTCAAGCCGCACCAGCTCATTCAGTCCATATGGCCTACTTCATTACTGAGGCTTGCATGGGATTGGAGGTCACCCTCGGGTTCTGAGATTGCTGATGCTTCGTGTCCTGGAGCTGGTGCCTGTTTGAAGAGATGGAAGAGTTGCTCCCTATTGAGTATGCTGAGGAAAAGGTTGCAGAAGACTGATCGTGGCCACTCCAGGTTGTGTGGTGACTCACTCATCTGCCTTCTCCACAAGGAGTGCAGAGCATGGGATGGAGCAGGGTCCTATCAACCGCTCCAGGTACTGCACAGGGAGGTCAGAGACCCCATACCATTGATTCCAGTTCCAGCCACAGGGCATCCATTGAGTCCTGTACCAATGAGAGTGATTCTGGCACTGGCTGTTTCTTTTACATTGGTGGCATATCAGTTGGCAACGGTCCTCCTCTGCCTTTCTGTCCTGACCTCTCCCATGGTCCAGGACTTTGCCAGTGCTGTGTCATTTATAGCCCTATTGGGAGGGTAAGCTGCTGAACCTGTGGGTCTGTCAGCACTGAACTTCGATGTTTCCCTTCTATAGTTAGTGGAAGAGGAGCTGATGCTGGGCTCAGCACAAGTCACCTCCACAGCACCAGCAACTTCTTCGGCACTCCTGTTGTCGGTGCTGCCAGTGTTACCATGGCAGCACTCAGTGTCCTCCACTTCAGCACCTTTATCCACCTTGATACTGCTTCTGACTTTGGGGTTAATACTGCTTCTGGCAGTACCATTTCCATGGTCTGTGCCAATTCCCTTTTCAGTTTGGGCTACGGACAAATCAGATTGGTTGCTCGTACCCTCAAGGCTGGCTCCATCTTTTTCCCCTGGAGCCCGGGACTTGGCATCCAGGTCGGGATCTCCCTCCTACGATTTTCCATCACCTGACCCACATTAGGTTCGTTTATGGAACACTATGGGTACCAGGATTGGCGTTTATCTTGTTGTTGGGATGCGGGGCCTTGGCCCAGGGCCTACCAGCCACTAGTGCCCTATCCATATCAGTAGCCTCCATGGAATCTGTGGGACACTCTTTAGTCCAAGACCACGAAGCAGGCCTGTGGCAGTAACTGTTGATCCACCGCCGGTCTAACCTTCCTCTTGTGGGTCTTCTAGAGTTGTCCTGTCAGGTTCGTCAGACCTGGAGCAGGATCTGACTCTGGCACAGTAAACTGCTTTGTCTTTTTCCCCAGATAATTCTTTGGTGCCTGGCTCTTCCTCGCCTTCTGTACTGGAGGACTTCAAGGCGAACCAGGACTTTTTGTAGCATGTGGCTGCTTCCCAGGTGTTTGAGCAGAGTTCCTTCAGGAGAATACCTATAAATTATTGGATATCCTGCAGCTGTCTGCCCCTGGGAAAGTTGCCCTCCCTGTTAGTAATGCAATCCTAGAGCCTGTTAAGGTTCTCTGGAGCATGCCGGCTTCAGTACTTCCTACTGTGAAGTGCATAGATAATTGCTACTTCATACTGGTGCAGGGATTTGAGGTTGTAACCACAGTGAATGATAGAGACCAGCAGAGCAGATTTAAATCCACTTGCAAGGATAAGGACTTCTAAATAGATGGACAGGGAGCTTTACACCTCTTCTTCCTTACAGATGTACATTGCTAACTAGCAGGCATTGCTTCCAAATATGATTTTGTGAACTGGACAGCTATGTCTAAGTTTGCAGATCAGCTGCCTGAATCCTCAGTGGAGAAATTTCAAGCATTTATTAACAAAAGTTGCTTGTTGGTTAAGAGTTCTTGGCAGTCTGTGCTTGGATGGTACATTTACTTCAGCCAGAGTCATGGCCTCAGCAGTGACGATGATGAGAATGCCCCCCTAGCTGCAGAATTGGGGCGTTGCTCCCAATGTTCAACAGGCATAGAGGATTTGCCTTTTGATGGCAGAGTTGTTTTTTAGACAAGACAGATGAGCCTCTGCACTCCTTCAAGGATTCTAGGGCTACTGTACAGTGATTGAGGATGTATATGCTGTCAGTGCAGAGGTGCCGCTACCATGGTTGTCAGTAGCAGGATTATCTGCAGCTCACACTGAGGCAGCCTTTCACTCCCCCTCGACAGTGGGACTATCCAGAAAGGGATATAAGTCCCAAAGGAGGAGGCATTTGGGTCCGGGATTTGGCCAGTTGACATGCCTTCTCTTGGTGCTTCCCAAGGGCCCATTTTGACTCCTTGGTCCAGAGTATTGTTCCAGTTATTGCTCCCTTCTCTGTGTGGAGACAGGCTGGCTTGCTTTTACAGTGCTTGGAATTGGATCTCCACCGACAGCTAAGTCCTAAGCACCATCAGATCAGGCTGTGCCATCTAGTTCTTGTCACAGATTCATAGATTCTAGGGTCAGAAGGGACCAATGTGATCATCTAGTCCAACCCCCTGCACAAAGCAGGCCAGAGAACCCTACCCATCCACTTCAATAACAAACCCCTAACCTATGCCTGAGTTATTGAAGTCTTCAAATTGTGGTCTGAAGACCTCAAGCTGCAGAGAATCCATCAGCAAGTGACCCATGCCCCACGCTGCAGGGGAAGGCGAAAAACCTCCAGGGCCTCTGCCAATCTGCCCTGGAGGAAAATTCCTTCCCGACCCCAAATATGGCGATCAGCTAAACCCTGAGCATGTGGGCAAGACTGACCAGCCAGCACTCAGGAAAGAATTCTCTGCAGTAACTCAGATCCCATCCCATCACCAACCACTAGGCATACTTATCTGGCGATAATCAAAGATCAGTTGCCAAAATTAGGCTTTCCCATCATACCATCCCTTCCATAAACTTATCAAGCTTAATCTTAAAGCCAGATATGTCTTTTGCCCCCACTACTCCCCTTGGAAGGCTGTTCCAAAACTTCACTCCTCTAATGGTTAGAAACCTTCGTCTAATTTCAAGTCTAAACTTCCTAGTGTCCAGTTTATACCCATTCGTTCTTGTATCTACATTGGTACTAAGCTTAAATAATTCCTCTCCTTCCCTAATATTAATCCCTCTGATATATTTATAAAGAGCAAGCATATCCCCCCTCAGCCTTCTTTTGGCTAGACTAAACAAGCCAAGCTCTTTGAGTCTCCTTTCATATGACAGGTTTTCCATTCCTCGGATCATCCTAGTAGCCTGTCTCTGAACCTGTTCCAGTTTGAATTCATCCTTCTTAAACATGAGAGACCAGAACTGCACACAGTATTCCAGGTGGGGTCTCACCAGCGCCTTATATAACGGTACTAACACCTCCTTATCTTTGCTGGAAATACCTCGCCTAATGCATCCTAAAACTGCATTAGTTTTTTTAACGGCCATATCACATTGGCGGCTCATAGTCATTCTGTGATCTACCAATACCCCAAGGTCCTTCTCCTCCTCTGTTGCTTCCAACTGATGCGTCCTCAATCTATATCTAAAGTTCTTATTATTAATCCCTAAGTGCATGACCTTGCACTTTTCACTATTAAATTTCATTCTATTTCTATTACTGCAGTTTACAAGGTCGTCCAGATCTTCCTGTATGATATCCCGGTCCTTCTCCATGTTAGCAATACCCCCCACCTTTGTGTCATCCGCGAACTTTATTAGCACATTCCCGCTTTTTGTGCCAAGGTCGGTAATAAAAAGGTTAAATAAGATTGGTCCCAGACCCTTGAGGAACTCCACTAGTAACTTCCTTCCAGCCTGACAGTTCACTCTTCAGTATGACCTGTTGTAGTCTCCCCTTTAACCAGTTCCTTATCCCCCTTTCAATTCTCATATTGATCCCCATCTTTTCCAATTTGACTAATAATTCCGCATGTGGAACCATGTCAAATGCCTTACTGAAATCTAGGTAAATTAGGTCTACCACATTTCCTTTGTCTAAATAGTCTGTCACCTTCTCAAAGAAGGAGATCAGGTTGGTTTGGCACGATCTACCTTTAGTAAAACGATGTTGTACTTTGTCCCAATTACCATTGACCTCAATGTCCTTAACTACTTTCTCCTTCAAAATTTTTTCCAAGACCTTACATACTACAGATGTCAAACTAACAGGCCTATAGTTACTTGGATCACTCTTTCTCCCTTTCTTAAAGATAGGAATTACGTTAGCAATTCTCCAGTCGTACGGTACAACCCCTGAGTTTACTGATTCATTAAAAATTCTCGCTAATGGGCTTGCAATTTCATGCGCCAGTTTCTTTAATATTCTCAGATGATTGTCCGGGCCCTCCGATTTTGTCCCATTAAGCTGTTAAAGTATGGTTTCTACCTCAGATGTGGTAATATCCACCTCCATATCGTCATTCCCGTTTGTCATCCTTCCATTACCCCTAAGCTCCCCATTACCCTTATTAAAGACTGAAGCAAAGTACTTATTTAGATATTGGGCCATGCCTAGGTTATCCTTAACCTCCTTTCCGTCCTCAGTGTGTAGCGGTCCCACTTCTTCTTTCTTTGTTTTCTTCTTATTTATATGGCTATAGAACCTTTTACTATTGGTTTTAATTCCCTTTGCAAGGTTCAACTCTACTTGGCTTTTAGCCTCTCACTTTATCCCTACATGTTCTGACCTCACTAAGATAGCTTTCCTTGCTAATCCCACCCTTCTTCCACTCCTTGTAGGCTTTCTGCTTTTTCTTAATCACCTCTCTGAGATGCTTGCTCATCCAGCTTGGTCTACAACTCTTGCCTATGGTTTTTTCCCCCTTTCTTGGGATGCAGGCTTCCGATAGTTTCTGCAGCTGCGACTTAAAGTAATTCCAGGCCTCTTCCGCATTTAGATCCACAAGTTCTTCAGTCCAATCCACTTCCCTAACTAATTTCCTTAATTCTTTAAAGTTAGCACTTTTGAAATCAAAAACCCTAGTCCCAGATCTATTCTTGTTTATCCTTCCATCTAGTTTGAACTGAATTAGCTCATGATCACTCGAACCAAGGTTGTCCCCTACAACCATTTCTTCTATGAGGTCCTCACGGCTCACCAAAACCAAATCTAAAATGGCATCCCCTCTTGTTGGTTCTTCAACTACTTGGTGAAGGAATCCATCAGCTATCACATCCAGAAAAATCTGATCCCTACTGTTCTTGCTAGCACTTGTACTCCAGTCTATATCTGGGAAGTTAGTCTCCCATGATCACACATTTTCCATTAGTGTTTACTTCCTTAAAAACATTAAAGAGGTCTTTATCCATATCCAAATCAGATCCCGGCGGTCTATCGCACACCCCAAGCACCATCTCAGGGGAGGCTCTAGTAGCTTTCTTTCCTAGTGTGATTTTTGCCCAGACAGACTGTCTTGTCCATTCCATCACTTCTTATTTCTTTACAGTTAACCTCCTCATTGATGTACAATGCTACTCCATCACCTTTGCCTTTATTTCTATCTTTCCTAAACAGCACATAGCCTTCAATACGTGTACTCCAGTCATGACTACTATTCCACCATGTTTCTGTTATCCCTATAATATCTGGTTTCACTTCCTGCACCAGTAGCTGTAGTTCCTCCATTTTGTTCCCTAGGCTCCTCGCATTAGAGTACAGACATCTTAATTTTTGCCGTTTGGCTTCACTCACATTCTGTACCCTGTTAGGCACAGACATTCTACCACCACCATCACCTGTTAGTCTGTTATCTACACTACCCTTCCTCCTTATGCCAATTCTTCTGTCCATGGCTGTATCCCCTCTTACTTTGTTTACTTCCCTCTCAAGGTTAAATTCCGGCGTGGAGATCTCCCAAACATCTCCCAACCATCTCCCCCAAATTTCTAGTTTAAAGCTCTCTTATTCAGGTCAGCGAACCTCCATCCTAGAAGTCTATTTCCCTCCTTCCGTAAATGCTTCCCAATGGCCGTACATCCCAAAGCCGTCCTTATAGCACCACTGCCTGAGCCATCTGTTGATCGCCATAATCTTGTCACACCTTTGTCGCCCTTCTCTAGGAACCAGCAGAATCCCACTGAAGATCACCTGATCCTCGATTTCCTTAAGTGTCTTCCCCAGTCTGGCATAGTCTCCCTTGATACATTCCAGAGAGTATCTAGCCGTATCATTCGTTCCCACATGAAGGACAATCAACGGATTCTTCCCCGCTCCCGCTAGTATCCTTTTCAGCCTGAGGTCCACATCCTGTATCTTAGCACCCGGCATACAGCACACCCTTCTGTTCTCCCGATCAGCTCTAGTCACAGGCCTGTCTATTCTTCTCAGTAAGGAGTCTCCAATCACGTAGACCTGCCTTTTCCTGGTGACAGTGCGCTTCTCCGGTCTATCTCCAGCACCCACCGGCTGCAAGTCCTCTCGATTCCTATTCCCCCTTGCAATCCTCCTGGGGCTCATATTCGGTGTTGCCTCCATTGACTCCTCCCCTCCTCTTGCAGGACTATCAGCTCTTCTCTTTTTCCTTGCCCTCTCTCCTTCAGCGACCACCTGCTGTGCCCCTTCTTCATTTTCCAACTCTGCAAACCTGTTCCTGAGTTCTATTTCTCCTTCACTGGCCCGTCTTTTCCTCTGCCTGGTTCTCTTAGTCACATGCTTCCACCATCCACTTTCCTTCCCCAGCAGTCTCTCCTCTGAATTCTTTGGTCCTGTTTCCATCTGCACATCTGAGCTTATCCCTTCAGCCCCCTCGTGTCTGTGCTCCAACGTCTGCTCAAACTCCCTTCTGAAATCAACCAGAGTTTGCACCTGCATCTCCAGTCCTCGGATCTTCTCTTCCATCAGCTCTGTCAGGCAGCACTTCGTGCAGACAAAGCTCTTTTCAGGCGCCCCCTCCATGATCATGTACATGCCGCAGCTTCCACATCCAGTCATCCTCATTGTGTCTTTCACTGCTGCCTCTGTATCAGTCATGGCCTTCCCACCTGCCGCCTGGTAGTCAACACAACACAAGCCCCCAGCAGGCACCAGACCACCACCCTATCCCTTGACTTGCTTGTCGGTTCCTCTGTCTTAGTCTCCCCTGCAACCTCCCCCTGGAAACTCCCACTGAAACTCCCCCATTTACAGCTCTGTTGGCTGGCTCCTGTGCTGCTGCAGCTGTCTGTGCTGCTGCCTGACTGGCTGGCTCCTTATATAGGACCCCTAATCAGGTAAGCCCCGCCCCCTAATCAGGGCCCCGCTGTTCTCTCGGCACACTGCCGCTAGCAGCCTCCACACACACACACACACACACACACACACACACACACACACACACACACACACACACACACACACACTACACACTACACAATACAATCCACAAACTACACAATACAATCCACAATCCACAAACTACAAAAACCTGCTCCTCCAACAGAACTCCCACTGAAACTCCCCTGTTCACCATGTCTCCCCTCACCTCTCCCATCCCTGTTCAGGAACTGCTCTTTTGAGATACTGCTCCTTGAACAGATCTGCTCTCTATTGGCTTTGTGGAGGAGGTTCTTCCAGAACTCTGGGGTCAGGGCTTCTATTTCTGGCATGTTCCCAAATATAAGGGAGGGGAAAGACACATTCTTGGCCTTTGCGGCCTCAATAGATATATCAGCTACATGTCCTGTTCTGGGGTGCAGTCTAGACCAGTGAGGGATTGTCACCATGTGCCCTGCAACACTGGGTGCCTCGCAATGCTCTGCTGTTGTAGCTCCCAACCTGGGCAGCTCACCAACAGCCAAGCAGCATGCAAGTCACACCCTGAATGTCTGTGTATAGCTACAGCCCTGGTCCAGCAACTCTAATCCCAGCAGCCTGTCAGCAACCCAGCAGCCTTGGTTACTACCTGCAGGGTGACCCCAAAAACATGTGTTCTGCACTGTCCAGCCTTTACCTGGGCAGTTCAGTATTAGAGGTCTATTGCCCCTGTAAGGTGCCAATATGCAAAAGTTTGCTACTTTAACTGGAGTTATCCAAACAGCTCAACTGAAACACAATACTGGATTAGTTTTGATTTTAAAACATTAATTTAGCTACAAAGAGAGAGATTTTAAGTGAATTAAATGGTATTAAAGTCAGAAATGGTTACAAGAGAAATAAAGATAATATGTTTTATAGTGAATAAAACTTACCTTGAACCAAGTCTAGTTTGTTAAAATCCTTACCACATGCGCCCAGCAACATTGTTGACCAAAAGTACTTCTGGAATATAGGGGGAAAGGCTTCAATTCCTGGTATTTCCAGACTGTTGCCATTGTTATGGGTAACTTCATCCTCAGTTTTTTTTCCATATTCTCCAAATTATTAGCTGTTATTTGCATAGTGCAAACAAAGTGAAATTTACTAAAAATAGACGCCGTCAGCACTGAAACAGATGATGACACCGCCAGGGCCGAAAGCCTGGCACCAAAAGAGGACACTCTGAGAATAATACATTGATTACATCAGGCTCCGCCAAAATTGCTCTTGTGATAAATTAAGGATTATTTGACCTTGCTAAAGCCCTGTGGCAAAACACCCACTACCATCCACATCATAGCACAAAAGGTGGAAAAGTGGTATCAGATCCTGCAGGAGGTGTTTGAATATTTTTATGTCCATTCCAACCTGGGTTCCTTGGTCATCTCAACAGTTGAAGAAAAATCCAAATCCAACAAATGCACCCCAGAAGACAAAGACCTAAAGAAATCTGACCCATTCAAGAAGAATGCCTACTCCTTTGGTTCCCTTCGACTATAGGGAGTAAATTGTCATGTCCTTCTGGTCTAATATAATTTCCTGACTTGGGACAGTGTAATATCCTTTTTGACAAAGCTCCGACTCTATAGTAGTGACTCTTCAAGCCGCTGTAGATACTACAGACACCATGGCCAGATCCATGACTACAGTGGTGGCAATGTGAAGGGCCCTGTGGCTAGTAGTGCTGAGCACTCTCAAGGAACTGCAAGCCACTACAGAGGATTTACCCTTTTGAAAGGATGAGTTCAGCAAAAATTCAGACAATGCTCTTCATTCCTCGAAGAACTCAAAGGCTGCATTTCACTTCTTAGGGATCTCTATCCCAGCCCCTTATCATAACCATATTGCTTACAGCCTTAAACGAGACAGAAGAACCAGTCATATAAAGCCAGACAGCTCAATTATTCTCCTAAGAAAAAAAAATACACCAGTGTCTTGGTGACAGTGTACCCATGACATGCCAGTAAATATGACAAAACTGTTGACCATCACAACATAGCCTGTCCAGAGCATGTAAGCTTCCAAAGTCTTCACCCCCTTCCAGCAGGCATAGCCCATCATATCATTGGACGGAGGGGTGTTAGAGAGCATATCCAGTCTGACTCCATACACCCTACTTACCTCTCTTCAGAGTACCTTCTCACTCCTTACCCATTTTGCAGTCGGATATACTAAACTCGAGGTGGCCTTTCAGTGTGAGATTGAGTGAGACTCAAACTCACGACCTTCAGGGTTGTAGTTGAGCCGCTAACCACTCAGCCACTGCATGTCCTAGAGGAAGTACTTTCGGACTATAGGGGGAAAGACTTCAACCCCTGGTATTTGCTTATTCTGAAGAAGAAAGGTAGTCTTTGTACGATCCTAGACTAGAAAAGACTCAATAAATACATGTAACATCTCTCATTTGAGATGGTAAGGCTTGCCTCCATCATTCCCTCTCCTCAAGCTCAAAGTCTGATTTGTTGCTTTCAGTTTGCAGGATGTGTACTTCTGTATAGCCATCCATTGGTCCACAGGAAGTACCTAATATGCACAGCATGGCCCAACTATTACCAAGATACTGTCATTCAGACTCTCCATGGCAGCGAGATTTGTCATGAAATGCCTACAGGTGGTGTCAGCACATTTAAGAAATCCACATCTACCAGTACCAGCGAACAGGGGCTGCTAACAGGGAGTTTTGCAAGGGAGTTCTCCAGGTTGAGGAGCAAATACAGCATCTGTGGGGTAAGTGATTGTGTGTGTGTTTGTGTTGGGGGTTACTTGCTGTGTGCTGAGCTTGTGTTTGTCAGTTTGTTTGTTTGTTTGGTGGTTTGAAGGACCATGTGCTGTGGCTGGCAGTTGGAGGCCGTGAGCTTCAAAGGAAGGTTTGAAAGCTCAAAGCCTCTGGTAATTGGCTGAGCCTTAATCAGTAGGCGGGGCATTAACTCAGGCCAGGGCTTTATAAAGCTGCGCACAAGTGGCCAGGGACTGCTAACAGGGAGTTTTGCAAGGGAGTTTGGAAGGGGAGTGGGAAGGGACGGGGGGGTCCGTTGTCGGTCCTACCTGTTTCCTTGTAGTCCCCTTAAATCCTATAATCCAAACCATATTTCAAAACCCCTTTCTTTAAACCACCCTTTCATTAACTGGGAGACAATGCAAGCAGAAGCCCAGCAGCAGAGTGGGGGCTATCCAGTTTATTGCCCTGAGTGTAGCATGTATGATTACCTGCCCTGTGGGCGAGTGGCGTATGTGTGCAGTTGGTGCAAGGAGCTCCTGGCCCTCGGAGACCACGTACGGACTTTGGAGGCCAGGGTGGCGGAACTGGAGGAGCTAAGAGAGGCAGAGAGGTATGTTGATGAGGCTTTCCGGGACACTGTAGAATTGTCCTACCTCTGCTCAGACAGCCTCTGTGCTGTTGAGGAGGAAGAAAGGCGCAGGGAAGCAGAGCAGTCAATGAGAGCAGAGGGAAACCTTCCCATAGTTGGGACCCTCCTTCCAGATGGTGCTGGGGTTGCCTCTCGCACTGAGGTTACCTCTCCGGGGGAGGGAACTCCAGTTTCTAGGAAAAGGCAGGTGTTAGTAATGGGAGATTTGATCATTAGAAACATAGATAGCTGAGTTTGTGATGACCGGGAGAACCGCATGGTGACTTGCCTGCCTGGTGTGAAGGTTGCGGATCTCTCGAGGCATCTAGACAGACTTGTATAGTGCTGGGGAGGAGCCGGTGGTTGTGGTACATGTAGTTACCAATGACATAGGGAAGGGTAGGAGAGATGTTCTGGAAGCCAAATTTAGGCTGCTAGGGAAGAGACTGAAATCCAGGACCTCTATGGTGGCATTCTCAGAAATGCTTCCAGTTCCATACTCAGAGCCAGGTAGGCAGGCAGAGCTTCAGAGTCTCAGTGCGTGTGTGAGACGATGGTGTAGAGAGGAGGGGTTTACGTTCATTAGGAACTGGGGAAACTTTTGGGATGGGGGGAGCTTCTACAGGAGAGATGGGCTCTACCTAAACCAAAGTGGAACCAGACTGCTGACACTAAACATTGAAAAGGTTGTAGAGCAGTTTTTAAACTAGGAGATGGGGGAAAGCCAACTGCTGCAGAGGAGCATGTGGATCGGACACATATTTCTCTTAGGGGAGAGTCTAATGATAGGGAATCTCCAGGTTATAGTCAGGAACAGAGGACGGAAGAGGATAATGTAAGGGCCAGATCAGATGATAAACAGTCACATAAAAAAGCATCTGGCACATCAGAAAAGGGCAGACAAATAAACAGAGACAAGTTTTTAAAGTGCTTGTACACAAATGCTAGAAGTCTAAATAATAAGATGGATGAACTAGAGTGCCTTGTGATAAAGGAGGATATTGATATGATAGGCATCACAGAAACCTGGTGGACTGAGAGCAATCAATGGGACACAATCATTCCGGGGTACAAAATATATCGGAAGGACAGAACAGGTCGTGCCGGGGGGCACGGAGTGGCACTATATATGAAAGAAAATGTAGATTCAAATGAAGTAAAAATCTTAAGCGAATCTACATATTCCATAGAATCGCTATGGATAGAAATGTCATGCTCTAATAAAAATATAACATTAGGGATCTATTATTGACCACCTGACCAGGACAAATAATAGTGATGATGAAATGCTAAGGGAAATTAGAGAGGCCATCAAAATTAAGAACCCAATAATAGTGGGGGATTTCAATTATCCCCATATTGACTGGGAACATTTCACTTTAGGATGAAATGCAGAGAGAAAATTTCTCGATACTTTAAATGACTGCTTCATGGAGCAGCTGGTACGGGAACCCACAGGGGGAGAGGCAACTCTAGATTTAATCCAGAGTGGAGCGCAGGAGCTGGTCCAAGAGGTAACTATAGCAGGACCGCTTGGAAATAGTGACCATAATACAATAGCATTCAACATCCCTGTGGTGGGAAGAACACCTCAACAGTCCAACACTGTGGCATTTAATTTCAAAAGAGGAAACTATACCAAAATGAGGGGATTAGTTAAACAAAAGTTAAAAGGTACAGTGACTAAAGTGAAATCCCTGCAAGTTGCATGGGCACTTTTTAAAGACACCATAATAGAGGCCCAACTTCAATGTATACCCCAAATTAAGAAACACAGTAAAAGAACTAAAAAAGAGCCACTGTGGCTTAACAACCATGTAAAAGAAGCAGTGAGAGATAAAAAGACTTCCTTTAAAAAGTGGAAGTCAAATCCTAGTGAGGTAAATAGAAAGGAGCACAAACACTGCCAGCTTAAGTGCAGGAGTGTAATAAGAAAAGCCAAAGAGGAGTTTGAAGAACGGCTAGCCAAAAACTCCAAAAGTAATAGCAAAATGTTTTTTTAAGTACATCAGAAGCAGGAAGCCTGCTAAACAACCAGTGGGGCCCCTTGACGATCGAAATACAAAAGGAGCACTTAAAGACGATAAAGTCATTATGGAGAAACTAAATGGATTCTTTGCTTCAGTCTTCACGGCTAAGGATGTTAGGGAGATTCCCAAACCTGAGCTGGCTTTTGTAGGTGACAAATCTGAGGAACTGTCACAGATTGAAGTGTCACTAGAGGAGGTTTTGGAATTAATTGAGAAACTCAACATTAACAAGTCACCGGGACCATATGGCATTCACCCAAGAGTTCTGAAAGAACTCAAATGTGAAGTTGCAGAACTATTAACTAGGGTTTGTAACCTATCCTTTAAATCAGCTTCATTACCCAAGGACTGGAAGTTAGTTAATGTAACGCGAATATTTAAAAAGGGCTCTAGAGGTGATCCCGGAAATTACAGACCAGTAAGTCTAACGTTGGTACCGGGCAACTTAGTCGAAACAATAGTTAAGAATAAAATTGTCAGACACATAGAAAAATATAAACTGTTGAGCAATAGTCAACATGGTTTCTGTAAAGGGAAATCATGTCTTACTAATCTATTAGAGTTCTTTTGAAGGGGTCAACAAACATGTGGACAAGGGGGATCCAGTGGCCATAGTGTACTTAGATTTCCAGAAAGCCTTTGACAAGGTCCCTCACCAAAGACTGTTAAGTAAATTAAGCTGTCATGGGATAAAAGGGAAGGTCCTTTCTTGGATTGAGAACTAGTTAAAAGACAGGGAACAAAGGGTAGGAATTAATGGTAAATTCTCAGAATGGAGAGGGATAACTAGTGGTGTTCTCCAAGGGTCAGTCCTAGGACCAATTCTATTCAATGTATTCATAAATGATCTGGAGAAAGGGGTAAACAGTGAGGTGGCAAAGTTTGCAGATGATACTAAACTTCTCAAGATAGTTAAGACCAAAGCAGATTGTGAAGAACTTCAAAAAGATCTCACAAAACTAAGTGATTGGGCAACAAAATGGCAAATGAAATTTAATGTGGATAAATGTAAAGTGATGCACATTGGAAAAAATAAGCCCAACTATACATACAATATGATGGGGGCTAATTTCGCTACAGCGAGTCAGGAAAAAGTTCTTGGAGTCATCATGGATAGTTCTCTGAAGATGTCCACGCAGTGTGCAGAGTCGGTCAAAAAAGCAAAGAGGATGGTAGGAATCATTAAAAAGGGCATAGAGAATAAGACTGAGAATATATTATTGCCCTTATATAAATCCATGGTTGCCCACATCTCGAATACTGTGTACAGATGTGGTCTCCTCACCTCAAAAAAGATATTCTAGCACTAGAAAAGGTTCAGAAAAAGGCAACTAAAATGATTAGGGGTTTGGAGAGGGTCCCATATGAGGAAAGATTAAAGAGGCTAGGCCTCTTCATCTTGGAAATTAGGAGACTAAGGGGGGATTTGATAGAGGCATATAAAATCATGAGTGATGTGGAGAAAGTGGATATGGAAAAATTATTTACTTAATCCCATAATAGAAGAACTGGGGGTCACCAAATGAAATTAATAGGCAGCAGGTTTAAAACAAATAAAAGGAAGTTCTTCACGCAGCACACAGTCAACTTCTGGAACTCCTTACCTGAGGAGGTTGTGAAGGCTAGGACTATAACAGCATTAAAAGATAACTGGATAAATTCATGGAGGCTAAGTCCATAAATGGCTATTAGCCGGGATGGGTAAGGAATGGTATCCCTAGCCTCTGTTTGTCAGAGGATGGAGATGGATGGCAGGAGAGAGATCACTTGATCATTACCTGTTAGCTTCACTCCCTCTGGGGCATCTGGCATTGGCCACTGTCAGTAGACAGATACTGGCCTAGATGGACCTTTGGTCTGACCCAGTACGGCCGTTCTTATGTTCTTATGTTCTCTTCAATCAATGATAAACCACTGCAAGTCAAATCTGACTACGACAGTGTTTATTTGCTAGGAACTAGTAGGCAAAATCTGGGTATGTGACCCCATTTGTCCAAGTTCTCCTGGAGCCACTAAAACTCTGACTGAGGTCAGTGTGTTGTCTGTCCACACACTAAGTTTACAAGACAATCCCAGACCCACCTGAAGTCCTGTTAGTGTCTGGGCCCCAAGAATGCATGAAAGGGAGTTCCATTCTTTGTTCCTTCTCTAACAGAGGGACACATTATGGACACATCAGGAACAGGTTGGAGAGCCTGTCTAAATCATCTGTAGATGCAGGCCACCACATAAATGCCACAATGCAGATATTACTGAATGCATCATTAATTCAATACATAAACAAGGAATTGCTTATTCATCACCCCTTCTAAGGAAGCCCTCAAATGATGGACATAATGTCGTGCCAGTGTGATAATTCCACTGACTTTGTGCCTTCCAGGAGTCAGCAACAACCTGGCAGACTTTGTGAGCAAACATGGAGTAACCAATAACAAATGGTTATTGTGGAGGTACTTTGCAGAGCTGATATTCAATCAACAGATCTTTTTTCCCACCAAGAACATCATCAAATATTCAAAGCTTTCCTCCAGAAGAGTCATGAGACCAGGTTCATTGTCAGATGTATTTCTGCTACGTTGTATGCTCAGCCTCCTATATGATTGTCCACTGATACCCTGGATTCCCAGAGTGATATCCAGGGTGAGCTGGGACAAAGCCACATTGGTTCTTATAGCTCCTTATGGCCCAAGGCATTTTGGCTATTAGACCTATTGAAGATGTCCATTTGGCTTCCCATCTATTTTCCAGCCTGTCCAGACATGATATCCCAGAATCATGGTCAGATATTGCACCCAGACCTGGCATCATTGCGCTAGATGCCATGGGATGATAGAGAGACTGCCTCCATACAGATACAGGAAGTTCTCATGCAGAGCAGAAACCGTGCACAAGGAAGACCTACTCCTCAAAATGGAAAAGTTTCTCCATATGATCAGTCCAAGACAAACTGGACCCAGTAGAGGTTCCATTACAGAAGATCCTTGACTACATGCTGCACTTGAAGCATGCTGGCCTAGTATTTAGCACTCTGAAGCTCCACCTTGCAGTGATATCAGCACTTTTAGGTCTGTTATTGAGTGACCAGAGAGATTGAAGTGCTCTCCTACTGGTGTTTGAATGTTATGATTCCTGATGTCATATTTGTGTCCATTTATTCTTTTGCATAGAGACTGCCAAACTGGACAGATCTAAAAGTGGCAGTTCTTCAACAAAAAAACTTTGAAAACAGACTCCAATGTGAAGCTGCAGAACTGGAACTAATTTGCAAACTAGATGTCATCAGATTAGGCCTGAATAAAGACTGGGAGTGGTTGGGACATTACAAAACCTAAACTTAATTTCCCCAATACTAAATTTCTCCCTACTGTTATTCACGCCTTCTTGTCAACTGTCTATAATGGGTCACTCGCTTACCACTTCAGAAGTTATTTTTCTTCCCTTGGTATCCTGCTGTCAATTGATTTCTCTCCTTAGAACAGTGGTTCCTAAACTTTAACAGCCTGTGAACTCCTTTCACGAGCACGTCAAGTCTCGTGAACCCCCTCTTAAAAGTGAATATTTCCAGGGATTTTCTCCTTTACCTGAGTATAAATTATAAAAGCAGCGATCTTGGAAATATAAAAGTTGTTTTATGACATGCTTATTACAAACTATTCATTATTAATTAATATTTATCATTACAGTATTTTTATTACATTATGAAAACAGCAACACTCTTCCAAGATCTCACTTTTGTAACTTGTATCACTTTGAATAAGCCTGTTGTAAGACAAGGCTCCTGTGTTTCATCAAGGAGTATCAGATGTGAAACAGCATAAAGGTATTTAAGAAGCCAACTCAAAAAAGTTCCTCCTGCACAAGCATTCAGGTCTTGAGCAGTCCAGGCAAACTGCGCACATTACAACAAAGCTTAAGCTTGTTCTTCATAATTTTAAAAACAATACTAGCTGCCTATTTAATTTTAAAAACAGCAAAAATATTCACCTCCCTTTCTGTTTCTTATAAGGAGTCTTGAAGTTTAAATCTCCTCAGTGTGATAGATACGCTTGCTTTGATCTGCTTAGCTCTTGGAAGTCCAGGGGCTCTGGGCTGCTGGCCCTGTGCTGCCCAGGGTCCCTAGGGACAGCTCTGTCCGCCATTAGGGAATTTTTTCCCGAGAACCCCCTGTAACATTTCGCAAACCCCCAGGGGTTCAAGAACCTCAGTTTGGGAACCACTGCCTTAGACTGACCTCACATGTGGTAATGCAACCCCCATCCTTTCATTTATTTATACCTGCTCCTGTATTTTTCAGTTCATGCATCTGATGAAGTGGGTTCTAGCACACGAAAGCTTATGCCCAAATAAATGTATTAGTCTCTAAGGCGCCACAAGGACTCCTCATTTTTATATGATATCAGTACTTCATCCACTGAGCTGCCAACTCTGCCCCTGGGCAATTTAGAATTTTTCTAATCCTCTCCTTTTTCCCCCTCCCTGAAAAGATGGGAAGATAAGGGAAACCACTAGGCAACAAAGTGTGTGATAGTGCTACATCTCAGTGCAGACAACAATGCTCTCATTACATTAAGGATGGGCTAGAAGACTTTTCCCTGGACTGATAAATTTGAATGAAAATTTGCAAGTTTGGACCAGTCTTTCTTTCTTGGGTAAAAGAGAATTTTAGAATGAGGTGGTGATGATTTGAGGGAAAGAGGTCTTCATATGAATGTAGGATAAGAAATGACTTAAGAATTAAGTCTCATTGAGATCTTTGCCTTGCCTAATGTTGACTTTGCTTTATTTGGTTTCTTTAATTCTCTTGCTACATTTTTAAGTTTGTGACATGAGTTTTATTTTGAGCTGTAATTATCTGCAATTATCTTTTCCATACCAGTGGTTTCTGAAATGTTTGTATGGTTCTCTACATTAGTATGGTTCTCTGCATTAGTAGTACAATTGACAAATATGCAGTAGATAGGTAACAAGTATAGGAGAAAGAGGAACAGTAAATGAAGAATGAGTTAAAATTCTTTGATCTATAAGCAATTGTCTGCCCCCTCCCCTTTTTTTTTGAGAGAGAGAGGAGTTAAGTTTCACTGCTCCTGGGTAGCTGATAAGGCAGCTGATGGGACTGGATGCTCTTATCATCCTTGATATAAGATATTTATTTCAATTTATAAATATGTACTGATCCAGTACTCTTGAGTGGCTGTTATAATCATTATAGGAATACAATTAACCAATATGATCCAGAGTCCCAAAAATGATTCTGCTAAGTCTCTGTTCCTCTCCCACTATCTCTACCATCTACTCTGTCCTTCCTTCCCCCTCTAAATGCTGTTCCATCAGCTAAGAACGACATTGCTTACAAGGTGTCTGCAGAGCAGTACACGTTATGCCTTCAATCTCTTCTCATGAAGATTCCTATTCCAGCTCTGGATGGGGGACACTAGTCTGTATTATAGGATTTCAGCACAATAGGGCACAGCTGCAAAGCCTGGCTAGGCATCTTAGGGGGAAAATGGGCTTGGAGACTGGATTTAACAGTAAAATGCACTCAGACGCAGGAAACTGATTACATGCTTTATCTGCTGTGCTTTTTTCAGTGGTTTGTGCTTTTTATCAGAAGCTCTGAATTTGTTTGAATAGTTTCAATTTGTCAATACTTTCTTTCAATTAAGTATTTTTAGGTGAAGTTAAAATACATCCATAGGTTTGCTGCTTTTCTAGAACAATTGTTAAACTTGAATCCTGGGACAATTCTGACATTTGATGCTCATGTGCAAGTAAAGAAGTTAGATTAATCTGGTGTTTTACTTTTAAATACCATTAGAATTGCAGGGAGAAAATAGTGTTGACTTGTTAATTAGTAATGATACAGATCCTTTCATATTTTGATTACTGATTCAGATCCAAGCCAGTCAGTAGTAACCAAAGTTTGCTCTCTAGGTTGATGGTCTGTATCTGGTTCCCAGAGGAAGAGTTCCTATTATCAGAAACATACCTTAGTTGATATGCTTTTGTTAGAAGGCTAAGCGGAGTCCAAGAACTGAATAAATATATACAGTAAGACCTGCTTTAGAGACTAGCTCTGAAGAGAGACCGCCTGTCTTGAGCGACTACTTGTAGAGCCATAGAATACCGCCACTCTGATGTGCCAGCTGTTGAAGAGAGACAGCCTCTTACAAGCGACCACTTTTGCCAACTCCCATGAGTGGTCACTCTTGGCAGGTTTTACTGGTCGAGCATCCGACAAAATGCTGCTGGAATTCAGCGGCATATTGGCAGGTACTTGACTGCCGCCACGGTCCTTCAAGTTTGGGGACCACTGATGTAGACCATGTCAGAATAGCGCTGCTGTAGGACTATCAGTATAATTCAGTTATTTGGAACAGGTCTCTAAATGATCTTATCTGCTCTAGATCTACAATATCTGATGACCTGAGTTACAAGACAGATTTCACCTACTCAGTGGCAGATGTTAAGACTCAAATTGCTTTTTTGGCAAAGACATCTGTATATAGGACCTTGGCAAGAATCAAATCAAATGGAATATCAAGTCATCTCACCAGACGGGACATTAACAAGACTAGATACTAGTGTTCTGAGAATATCAAAGGTCAAAAGATGGCCTCCTATAAGGCTAAGGACAATAATATATCCAGGAGGGCAGTCATGCATTGTCTATTTTCTGAGGAAATGAATCTCATTATGAGGAACTGTTTCAGCACAAGAATACTAAATGAACACCACCATGACATGTAGGGTAATTGAGATGTGAGGTATTTTCTTGCCTGACCACAGTGAGTCCTCAGTCAGTTCATGGCTGCCCCCAAGATTCATGGAGCCAAAGGCCTCAAGAGCCGTTTGGGAAGATAATATTCAGTGTTTATATTGCAATAGCACCTAGGAGGCCCAATCTCAGACCAAGACCCATGTTCTGGGTGTTGTATACACATAGAACAAAGATGGTCCCTGCCCCAGAGATCTTAGTCTAACTAAAATGCATTCTGACCTTATCCAGGAGGTAAAGGTTAATGAGCATGCCATGGCAGAGATGCCACCTAAACCTTGGTCCAGAGATAGAGGTCACTGGACACTGCCAATGCCAGAGTGCAGTAAGGGACTTTCTAGCCCAGCTCTCTCCGTCGATAACAAACCGTCTAAGGGTTCTCTACTGATATCTCAGGCTGGGGCTTCTAGGGGCAAAATAGGTTCATCTGGGTTCATTTGGATTCTGTGCACTACAGAGGAGTAGAACTTCTGGGAAGCCCATTCCTGTACCCTGGGCCAGTATCTTTCTTAAGAGACTCAGAAGGGGCCCATGTGGAGCTTGGAGACAGTAAGCACAGACTCTTTTAGAGATGGGAGATGGCTAGTGACAAAGTATATTTGGAACACACTTTCAGTCCAATTTCATTCTCCACTTTGATAAAGGATTATAAGGATGAACTCCTGGAATTGAAATAAATAAAGCCAGCCAGTTTCCCTTGCACACAGTTACAGAGTACAGCACAGCAGATCAATCCATCAAAGAGTAGACCACAGACGCACTGATTCCTCTAGGCATGTACGTTTGTGCACACACACAAAGGAGGAATTTTTCTCTGTGTGAGCAGAAGGCCAGCTGCCCAAATCAGAATCAGAGGCTCAAATAGTAGAATATATTATAAAAAACAAAACAATGCGCCTTCCCCTTCCACCCTGGCCAAACAGATTCTTTCAACCAGTGCATACTCCGTTTTTCCTAGAATTAGGGCTGTCAATTAATCACCGTTAACTCATGCGATTAATTAAAAAAAAAGAATCTCAATTAAAAAAATTAATCATGAAGTTTTAATATCAATATTAAACAATAGAATACCAATTGAAACTTAAATATTTTGGATGTTTTTCTACATTTTAAAATATATTGATTTTAATTATAACACAATATACAAAGTTGACCGTGCTCACTTTGTATTATTATTTTTATTACAACTATTTGCACTGTAAAAATGACAAAAGAAATGTATGAGGTGAATAGAAAAATACTAAGTACTGTCATGCAATCTCTTTATCATGTAAGTGCAACCTATAAATGTAGATTTTTGTTTTGTTACATAACTGCACTCAAAAATAAATGTAAAACTTCAGAGACTACAAGTCAACTCAGTCCTACTTCTTGTTCAGCCACATGCTGAAACAAACAAATTTGTTTACTTTTACAGGAGATAATGCTGCCCGCTTCTTATTTACAATGTCACCTGAAAGTGAGAACAGGCATTTGCATTTTGTAGCCAGCATTGCAAGGTATTTATGTGCCAATTGTGCTAAACATTCATATGCCCCTCTATGCTTCGGCCATCATTCCAGAGGACATGCCTCCATGCTGATGATGCTTGTTAAAAGAATAATGCATTAATTAAATTTGTGACTGAACTCCTTGGGGGAGAATTGTGTGTCTTCTACTCTTTTTTACTTCCATTCTACAATATATTTTATGTTATAGCAGTCTCAGATGATGACCCAGCACATATTGTTCATTTTAAGAATACTTTCACTGCAGAACTGACCAAACACAAAAAAGGTGCCATTGTGAGATTTCTAAAGATAGCTACAGTACTCAACCAAAGGTTTAAGAATCTGAAGTGCCTTCTAAAATCTGAGAGGGACGAGATGTAGAGCATGCTTTTAGAAGTCTTAAAAGAGCAACACTCTGATGCGGAAACCACAGAACCTGAACCATCAAAAAAGAAAATCAACCTTTCTGCTGGTAGTATCTCACTCAGATGATGAAAATAAATATACGTAGGTCCGCACTGCTTTGGATCATAGTCGAGCAGAACCCATTATCAGCATAGACACATGTCCTCTGGTGGTTGAAGCATCTGGCACATAAATATCTTGCAACGCTGGCTACAGCAGTGCCACGCGGACGCCTGTTCTCACTTTCAGGTGATATTGTAAATAAGAAGCAGGCAGCATTATCACCTGCAAATGTAAACAAACTTGTCTGAGCAGTTGGCTAAACAAGAAGTAGGACTGAGTGGACTTGTAGGTTCTAAAGTTTACAGTGTTTTATTTTAGAATGCAGGTTTTTTGGTATATAATTCTACATATATAAGTTGAACTTTCATAATAAAGAGATTGTTTTGCACTACAGTACTTGTATTAGGTGAATTGAAAAATACTTTATTTTGGTCTTTTTACACTGCATATATTTGTAATAAAAATAAATAAAAAGTGAGCACTGTAGGCTTTGTATTCTGCATTGTAATTTAAATCAAGATATTTGAAAATGCGTAAAATATCCAGAACTATTTAAATAAATGGTATTCTATTATTGAGTGTGAGTAATCGTGATTAATTTTTTTTTAACTGTTTGACCGCCGTACTGAGAATGACTGACTGACTGAAAGCTGCCCTGAGCAAAGCTGTATATCCCTTCTCCTGCTCCCTGGGAAGCTGTCATGGCGGGATTGGGGTTTCTTGTCTCTCCTAAAAGCTGTGGGTTGTGATGCTCTAACTGTTGGGCTAATGTTTCCAGTTACCACTGTGGGTGACCACGCCCTAATATCTAGGTTATATAACTGGCCCTTGTTGCCTGATATCATCCCTGTCATCATTCTTTCCACCTTATTCCTTCAGTATCTGGCCATAGAGTGATGAGATGGACAGCAACCCAGATGTGGAAGAACAAGCAGACAATAAGAGGCCTCTTGGCCCACCATTTTGCTTTCTTTTTACCTCCACTGGCCTCTCATTTCATAAGGCCAGAAGGTTTCTCAGTGTGCGCCAGTCCAAATTGAACCTGCTATCACTACTGAAGCAAAATGTTTCTTTCTCCCCTGATGGTCAGGGACTCAGTGATTTTAATTGAGGGAGATATTTTTACTTGAAAGAATGGACGACTCCTTTGACATGCCCTTCATAGGCAACTAAGACAATGCAGGAATCACCTCAGCCCCTTTTTTTAGGCATGAAAACTCTGAGATGACATCAGGAGAACCTCAAACAACAAAACGCCTATGATTGGTCATTCACATCTTGAGTGCCTCTATGTGCTTTCACAAGCACCGCTAACGTGTGGATGTTGGTCATTGGACTTTGTCCAGAAGGGGGATACTCTATTGAGCAATGCAAGAATGACAGGAACAACTTTGTTCCATTATCAATCCATGCTAGGGTTGCTAGGGAATAAATCATCTCCCCGGGCTTTCAGCTGGCCAGTGGCACATTCCACTTCACTCCCACTGCAGATATTGGATGTTAGTCCAACTGTCTTCTACCTGGCTGCATTAGGTACAGCTTCATAACCCAGGGCAATAGTGGCTATGCTGGCCCCCCCCCGAATGAAAATATGAATAAAAATTTCATTAATATCCTTATTTTTGTAATGGAATTGAATTGTTTGCTTGTCTGCTCCTGATCAATCAAGACTTTCTGAACAACCTCACATCAAACACTCCACCAGTGATTCAAGGAACACTCATGAAATCCAGGAAAAGCTTGTTTCTGATACGACAGCTCTTTGAGGCAGCTGTGCTATATGTGTAGCCAGTTTGCTAAATTAAATTGGTTGGTTTGGAAGCTGCTTACCTTTCAGATCCACATTTGAAAAATTAACAATTTGGCTTCTACACATGTGGAGTATTAGAGGGTAGGTCCCAAGAGTTTGCGGGATTTTCCCAGGTTGGATTGTAGAAGTTTTGAGAGCTTGATTTCTCCTCTCTCAATTTCCATTGGGATCCATGAGGTCTTCCAGAGTGTAGTGTGCTACACAGACAATTCCTTGCAGTTTGGAATGGTGTTGGGAACCTACCTTACGCTCCATACCGTAGGCATATTCAGAGCTCTTTGATAGTATATCGGCAGGACTACTTTCAGGTTGTGCCCGTGTCTATTTGTGGCTACAGCTGGCTGTTGCACAAGTATAGCCATTTCATGCCAGAAGCTTTCAAAATGGATAACACATTGTGTCATACTGGCTGTCAAGGCTGCTTCCACCAAGGCTCAGCCTTCCACTGCAACATCCCAATATCTGAAGTCTTCAATGCTGCTGTGTGGAGCAACCATCTCATGTTTGTCAAGTATTATGCAATGGGCTTGGCTGCTAGATCAGATGCCAAGGTCAAGCGAGTTGTACTCATGTCTCTGGTTGATGCAACTGATATTTCTCATGCTTACCAATCACCTACAGTGAAATCCACACGAACACATACTTGAAGAAGAAAGAACTGTTACTTACCCTACAATAACTATGGATCTTCAAGATGTAATCGGTGTGGATCCTAAGATCTGCCCTCCATCTCTGCTTTCGGAGTCCTCAGGTAATGGGCTTCGGATTGTGAGGGACCTGAGGGAGGGTTGGGGATGCTCCACCATTTATGCCCTAGTATGGGAGTATGAGATGACACAGGGCACATACATGGTGGCCCCAGTAGACACTGCTATTCAAAAGATCCAAGCTTGTGCACATGAGATGCACACCCACCTGCAGTGGGATCCAAACTGACTGCAACATCTGAAAAGAAACCACAGTTATTGTAATGTGAAGAACCGTTCTTTTTCCCCCGTGTTCTCATCTCCTGTCTGGGACTATAGGCTAAACCTTCTGGCCAGCAGATGGAGCTAGATAGAAGTACTGGCCATTTATCATCTTATTCTGGGAATCTCAGAGCTGTCTCAGCATGGAAAATGATCCAAGATCGCTAGAATTCCCTGGGAGCAGAAAGAGAGTGAGAAACTAAGTATTAAATTTCCTCTCTTTTTTTTTAATTAAAAAAAGTTACGAGACGCTATAGTGTTTAACACTTTTTTTCCAGCAACTGTTGCTTCTTTCTTGTGTGAAGACTAGAAATTCTCTAAACATAACTGGAAGTCAAACCACAGTAGTCCCATGCCAGGTTTGATTTTGAGAGAGAGCAGTCCTGAAGATACTGAAGGTTGATTCCTTGTAGCTGAGCCGGCCTTGATTCCTGCCATTAGTCTGGGAGCTCTCAAAAACTTTACTGTAGGGGTTCAGATTCCTGCAAGACTAGACTGCATTTAGCTGTCTTAACCGTGAGACCATCCTTTCTTGTTTTGTAGTCCACTGCCTCATTTGATATACCTTTCAACTTCTATAACAAATAAGGTGAGATCCTACAGACAACAGCCTCCTTCATTCCACAATATTGATGCACCAGCAGAACAGGTCCATCACATGCACTAAACAAGATAGGGTCCTCTGGGAAACCATTCTTCTGTGATTATGAAATTAAAGACTGCATCCCACATATGCATGGGGTTTCATAAATATTTCCTGACTTCATAGGAATGATGAGACTCAGAAATCTTGGGTTCCATTTCATGCTTTGGAGAAGAATGTGGTTTGTTGGGCACAGATTCCTCTGTCCTTTCACTCCAAATGTGACTATATTTGCACTGCCACTCCAATCTGTCCCTGTGTCAATTCTGTGTCTTCCCCGCCCCAGCTTCTTTTCTCACAGTCCTATTCTCCTGGCTACTCGGTCACTGTCTCCAGTCCTCAGGCTTCTCATCCCAATCTCCTTGTCCAGCCAGTCCTAGTCTCCCCCTTCAAGCTCACTGTCCAAGGCCAAACTCTGTCTCTCCTGCTCTCCATGCCCAATCCCACTCTCTTTACTCAGTTAGATCCAGTCCCCCTTCAAGCTTGTCATCCAGTCTGTCTCTCCCCGCTCCGCCCTCCAACTGGCTCCCAGTCCTTTTCTTACCCCATGCGTTCTTCATTCAGTTTTAGTCTCCTCCCATTGCCTGCCTGGTTCATTGTTGGTCTCTTTGCCCAGCTACTCCTAGTTCTCGCTCAGCACCTAGCTCCTTGTCTGATCTTTCTCCCTTGTTCCCGTTCCCCACATCAGTTCCTAGTCCCAGTCTTCTTGTCCATGCAGACCTAGTCTGCCCCCCTGCTTCCTATAGCTTCTTGTCTGATCTCAGTGTTCTCACCATCAGCCAACTGGGTTCACAGCCTTCTTACCAACCCATTTCCCTCACCATCTCCCAGTTGCAGCTTCTCCACCCAGCCACTCCAAGTCCCAGTCTTTTTGCCCAGTTAGTCCCTGTCAGAGTTTTATCTTCCTTCTCTAGTCCCTGTCTCCCCAGACTCCTTGTTCCAATCTACTCCTTTCTCTCCTTCCTGGTCTAGCTTTTGTCACTTCTACATTCGAATCAGATGGCTTCCTCTTCCTTTCTGTCTCGGTGCCAGCAGATGGGATCATTGAGAGCACAGGAGAGAACCGCTTTCTGCCTTCAGTTCCAGTGCCTGGACCCAGCCTGGCCTGGAGAGCCATTACAGGGAAATTCCAGCTTCAACCTTATAGACCTGGACTTGAGGGAGCATGTTCATGGGGTTATGGGAAGCTATGGGGATGGCACATGCATAGGTTGGTCAGTGCTGGGAGCTATGAGAGGCTCCAGCATTCTCAGTGATGATGGAATCTTTGGAATCTCTGCTAAAAATCCAAGCGTCTACTAAGCATGTAGTAACTGATTTTTTTTAAAGGCGCATAACTTGGCCAAACCTATTCATAGAGTTTAATTTTCAGAGGGATGGAAAAATGCACCTCTTTGACCCCCTCTGCCAAATTTCAAATTACTGATCCAAAGCATGGGGCCACTAGAGCTGTTCAAAGAAAAGGTCTCCAGAAATTTTTAACATTTGCAGAACAATGTATTTTTTCCACTCGGCTCAACTGTTTTGAGTAAAATTTTTCAGAAAACTTCAGCTGGAGGCAGACACCTGGCATGTGAAATTGGAGCCCAATTTCACAACATTTGCAGAGTTACAAGCAAATAAAAACAGGGTCTTATAACAAGAATTGTAAGGCAACCTTAATAATAGCCAGCGCTACCAGTCCTGCCTTGTGTGTTTGTGTACACGTGTAAAAAATTACGTTAAAAGAGTATTCAGTTGCAAAGTCAAGCACTCAGAAGTTGGGAAATGCCAGAATTGAGGTTGTCTGTATATCCTAAGTTGGCTCCCTTGTACCCATGCATTGTTATATGATTTTGTGATCATATAGTATTTATTTTTTTCCACAGCCCTGTTCTCCCCTCCCCCATTATTCAGTGAACAGGGACAGCACTCAGTTAATAAGCAGGTGTTCAATATGTTGATTTATCCTAATTGGTTTGCAGACAGAATTATTAATTTGCTGATAATCATCATGGTATGAGTGCTTTACAAACAAAACCTCTGAGGTGAGTGGATAGAAATCATAGAATCACAGGGTTGGAAGGGACCTCAGGAGGTCATCTAGTCCAGCCCCTGCTCAAAGCGGGACAAATCCCTAGGCAGATTTTTTTTTAACCCCAGTTCCCTGAATGACCCCCTCAACAGGGGCGGCTCCGGGCACCAGCACGCCAAACACGTGCTTGAGGCGGCAAGCCACTGGGGGTGCTCTGCCGGTCACCGTGAGGGTGGCAGGCAGGCTGCCTTCGGCGGACCTCCTGTAGGCGTGCCTGCGGAGGGTCCGCTGGTCCTGTGGCTTCAGCAGACCCTCTGCAGGCAAGCCGCCGAAGGCAGCCTGCCTGCTGTGCTTGAGGTGGCAAAATGCTTAGAGCCGTCCTTGCCCCTCAAGGAGGGAACTCACAACTCTGGGTTTAGCAGGCCAATGGTCAAACCACTGAGCAATCCCTCTTCAATTTAAAGGTGGGGAATTAGAGGTGCAGACATTAAAGTCAAAAGTGTTTGCTAATTTTGAGTGCATAATTTCAGTTGCCTAGGGTTTGATTTTTTTCAGAGTATTTAGCATTTTATAGTGCTTTATATGTTGAAAGCACAGCTCCCAGTGTCTTCCGATGCAGCTGTGAAAGTGTTCATTCTCAGAAATTGAAGAACACACAAATAGTGACCACCTGTGAAAAGTTTTGGTTTAATTGACTTATCAAGCATCACTCTCAGGGAAAGAATCCAACTGTCCAGGGTAACATTCAGCTGCCTTAACCATAAGACCATTCTTTGTTTTCATGCCATCCCTTATATACTCGCTATACATCTTCTAACTTCTGTAATAAATGAGGTCTTACAGTCAAGAGCCTCATTCACTGCATAACCCGGATTCATTCCCAGAGTTCATCATGTGCACTGTAAGAGGCAAGGGACCTATGGAAAATCATATGTGATCATCTTATTAAGGACTGTATTATAATGCATATTCACAAGGGGTCCCAGTTAAGGTTGCATAGGCAACTTTAATTCTGTAACTTGCTAACTTTGTGTGCTTGATTTTGAACTGTTAATATTCTTGTAATGTAGTTTTTGTGAGTGATTTCTGAGGCTTTTATAAAAGCAAACTGAAAAAACCCAAATTCTATCATGTGAACGCATACTGACCTTTACATGGGTCGTCAGCAGGGTTAGAATCTTTAGATCCAGAGCACAGCACTCTGAGGTAACTGTATGACTGATAGCAGTAGTCAGTTGTCATCCTTTATGTGGTTCCTCCACTAGAGGAGGTTGACACACAAAACTTTGCCAATAATTGTCACAGGTATTTGCTGATTGCAATGGAATGCAACTTGGATTTCATTCCAGGTTCTGGAGCAAGTGTGTTCTACAGGGCATAAATACTTCTGCCCCATTTTTCCCTGAGCCTGACCTTATCTGCCTGTGTCTTCTCCAGCCTATCCCTGTGTCAGGTCTTGTCTCCCTTTCCCTTGCCCCCAGTCTCCTTGTCTGATCTTTACCCTCCCCTCACCTTCTTCTGGCTCCCTGTCCTGCCTCTCTTCCCCCCAGGTTCCTTGTCAAGCTTCTTGTCTTCCCTCACAGACACCTTATCATTTATTTGTTCACTTCCTACTTCATCCCTCTAGCTTGGCTTAGCTTCTTACCCCTGTGCGTTTCAGTCAGATCGCTTCCTTCTCTTTTATGGTATCAGGATACCGGCAGCAGGAGCATTCAAAACACGAGAGAGACATTTTCTCTGTCTCTCAGTTCCTGTGCCTGGCACCACAGTAACCCACCCCTCAGCCGTCATGAGCCTCGATTGTGGGGAAAAACCTTCTTAGTTCCTGCATCTTTGGGTTGGAGCATGCTCAATACAGATAAAAGTCTTTGGGGAATTTAGCTGCCAAAGTCCAACCACTCTATATTGAGCATGTCTGCAGAGCATGTCTGCATTTAGATTTTTTTGAAAGGCTTATTGCTTGTCTGGATTTGAAAAGTTTTCATATTGTTGCACAACACAGAGTACTTGTCATCCTATGCTGTGTAATGCAACAGATGGTATGGACCCACTTCAGGCCATAGATAGAAGAGCTGTTTTATTGTATGGCTCAGATTATTCCAGTTACCAGTGAAAGTGTGTATACTACCTTTTAAATTATGTAATGCCACCAAGATCATGAGTGTGCAAACTTCTTTCCAAGGTCCACTCTGCTTGGTATAGGAGAGATACCTCTTTGTAGTTGAGAGACATTCATACTCCATAGAAGGCATGGTATTTTTTTATTTCTCCTTAAAGATTGCCTTGGTAAGCCTTTATATCCATCACATAAGTGAATTGTTTTGTCCCTCCTAAAATCAAAATGCCCAGTTATGTGCAGAAAAGAAGTTTAGGTTCAAATAATTAGTCCAATCTTATTTCATAAGATTTACTTGAAATGTCACCTGTATCAGCAGATTTAAAGCTGTTCCATGCACCCACCGTTGGCACAGAAAATACTTAATCACAACTCTTGATGTTTTTAATTAAAAAATGAATCTGTTCAGGGCAATCTGTCTGTAGTAGCTTACCAAGAAATTAGTCAAATAGGATCACGTTTTAGATTTTATGTTTTCAGAAAGTCCTAACTTTGAGGTTTCCTTTTAGTAGAGTGAGAGTGGATACCTTTAGAAATTCAGACACGGAATGGTAGCTGGTACTGACTAGGCTTAGAGTTATAAAAATAACTTTCCTTTGACTGCTCTAGCATATTAGAGTGTTTGTGACTTCTGCCAGGCGAACAAATTAATATATAACTTAGAAGCCCAGTGACCTGATGGAAGTGTATTAAGGTTCAAAAGTGGCAGCGAAACAGAATTTTCAGGAAGTAGTTATTGGATCTGTCAGCACTCAGATAAAATATATTTGTTCTGCAGACTTTAAATTCTAAGAGTCAGATGTCTGCATCTCAGTTTGGTTTCTTTTGGACTACAGGACTATCATCAATTTGTTTACTCCTGTTCTTTTTTAGGATTTAAATTTACTGTTGGTGTTTTTCTTCTACAGTTTCTTGTGGATGTGTTGTTACTTCATGACACCCCCTTAAACCAGATGAATCATTCATGTGAGTCTGGTTCAGCAGACAGATGTACTACCAACAGTCTTAAGCTCTTTATCTATAGAATTTGTTTACCTCCTTGCTCTTCTGCTGTCTCAGAGATAAATCAGCGTAAGGTTTTCTTAATATACAAGTTAATTTGTTTGGCTCCCACTTAAATTAAATCCTATTAGAATCATAGCTTTGCTTCCAAGCTAAGCTACGCACTATAAAAATCACTGTCATTTTCATACAAATAAGGATCCTGGTGCCCCTGAGCCATCTTACAGTGAGCATGCATTGTTTTTGGAATCAGCAAGTTCTGTTTCATCAGGGCCCTGCTGGACACCTGACATTAGCCCTTTTGTCAGTTTCTCTGCATCGACTGCAGCTGAATGTCAGCAGAGACTCCCTTCAGATAGACAGGCTTTTTCCTTGAGTGTGCATTCAGCAGAATCTGTATCTCAGAAATGTTGCCCAAATGATAACACTTGGAGAATGAGTGAGAGAAAGAAAGACTTTCTTATTTTCTCTCCTGATTTGTGATTTGAGTTTTGCTTTAGTGGTCCTGGTTTCTCCTAATATTTGGAGCATGGTTGCTGCCCAGCTCTGTGTAGCTCATCCTTTTCCTGTCATTTGGAATACTTTCAAATACTTTCATTTCAGGGAAGACTTATAAAGGTAGCTTGTTAGTGAGGACTTTTAGTTTTCATATGTGCTGAGATGCTGACAGGAAAAGCAAATTCATGATCTCATGTAGATTCTGCCAATTTCTCTGGCTACTAAGCATTTGAGATAGGGAGAACTTGGGTGCAATCCCTCTGCTGGTAAAGCTTTATCTCCCTGGAAGACACCATACAGTCATTCCAACTTCTGTTCTCAGAGGCTTTCTTTAACCTTGTGTAACGGGGTTGGAGCACCTCCTTGTGTCTGAGGATTAATTCCTTTCTAGTCTTATGCCCCCTTTCTGATGGTTGCTCACATCTCATTTCACTTCAGTCTCCAGGACTTGCAGTGCTCTTTCTTTGTGATTTAGCCCTTTGGACAGATCACTGTATAGTTCTCCTCTTCAGGGGCATCGAAGTCCCACTGGATCACTGTTTATATACTGCTCCAGACAGTCTTTCATTCCAAGGCTAGGCCCTGTGCTGCTTTCCCAGCAGCTGGGAGGGAACCTGGACTCTCCCACTACTCTGTACTCCAGCCTAGGGAACCTATATCCAGCAACTGTAGTCTGCTTGCTCCCAGACTTGGTTGTTGTTTCCCTGGACTCCTTCCTGCTCCCTTTTTTCATCTTATGTTCCACTGCCCTGGGTTTGCTGACCCTCCCAGGGGACTACTTCCCCTCTTTGACATCATGGCAGACACTGTAGCCCCAAACAAACCTCCCTTCTCCCAAGGAACTACTACAGACTACTTCCCCTGCAGCCCCTTTCTGTTCTCAGCTTTATCCTTTTATACAAGCCCAACTTGCTCCCTCCCAGGTGAACTTCATCTTCCATTAGGCATTATTGATTCCAGGCTGTGCTCCAGGTGCAGCATAAGAGGTTAATTGACTGAATTTAATCTGCTGTGTCTTGTGTGGGGTGGACACCACATCACACCTTGATAAACCTAGTTTGCTGTAATTTATATAGTACTTTTCTGTCCATTTTCCTTTTTTCCTGTAAGCTTTTTGTGCTTTATTGATCACAAAGGTACATGTACAAGCTACAAAGAATACAAAGGTAAATCGGTCTTTCCCAGTACTTAGCATTTTGCATCTAGAGAGTTGATAGAGAGTAGCTTGGTCATTGAACAGAGCTGCAGAGAACCACAAAAAACTTGTGTGTCATCCTGATGATGTGCTGGCATGTATATGTCATGGATCTGTCACAGTAAATAATTAGTTGTGTCATATATTGACATTCATTCATGACAGTATTATGTAGCATGGCATGGTTTTCCCCTTGGTGCTGGGATAGGCGAGGAACTCCTTCCTCTCCTCTGGCTGCTGAAAAGGAAGTTTTGCTCCTCGTTGTCTTGACTGCCAGGAGGGGAAGGTGTGTGTTGCCGCTTTTTACCTTTACCTGACCTGGCTGCTGAGACAGGAGGAAGAGGATGTGTGTTGCTCCCTTTCTATTTTAGTCATGCATTCCTTCAACAGGAGGGAAGTCACACTAGGGCAGGAATCCCCAACCCACATTTCGGCGAGTGCTCCACTGCTGCAGTGGTCCTTCGGCTGGCGCCCGCCAGCCAAAAAGATTGGGGATCACTGCACTAGGGCTTGCCACACCACCAGTTCATTTATGTCAGTGCTTTTGGAACTGCATTGAATATACAGAGCAACATAGTATGCTTTTGTGATGGTGCTTTTCTTTATACAGGATTTTGATCAGACCCAGAGGTTCAGAGTTGTGTGCCAGCACATCAAGAACTGAATGAGTTATATGAGCTTTGAGTTGACTATCCTGCTAAGACCTCCAGGGTAATCGCTTGCATTTCCTCTCAAAGATTCTCACTACCTTTTCATCTGCAGAGGGCTAACTCACTGAAGAGAGAAGTCTTTATGTTCAGTAAAATCTAAAGACACTGTCAAGTACTGTAGGTTCCAATTTTTATCTACTCTTAAATTTGAGCTTTCTAATAACAATATGTTAAAAACTACAGCATCTTCTTCATGGAAACTGAAAGTATTGAATGTTGAAAATATTAAAGGCATTACAAAAATAGTCTTACATTTATTTTGAGATCATGTGAGACACTTGCAGTGGGCTCTTTCAAGCTTGAGTGAGGTTTCAAGTGAATTCAGGATCTGAAACTAGGCTTAGCTTTTCAGTGGCCAATATTAGATGGATTTATAAATAATATGTTCCCTTCCTTTCCCAAGGAATTGCAGTGATTTAAAGAATGCAGGCAGAGAACTGGATGAGAAACAGTGGTAAAACTCAGTTTGAGGGAAGTGAGTATGTCCTATTTAAAATGTTGTAGAAGAACAGCTATGCCCACCTGAAGAACCACCTTATAGTTCATACCAGCAGGGCACTGTTCCATTGGTATCAAAAACAGAAAAGCAGCTTATTAGCCCGCCGACAAAAGAACTCTATAGAGAATAATGTACTGGGAAGGAGAGCATGTAAAATTTCCTGCATCTTAATTTACTGCTACACTGCATACACCTCTGCCTCGATATAACGTGTCCTTAGGAGCCAAAAAATCTTAATGTGTTATAGGTGAAACCGTGTTATATTGAACTTGCTTTGATCTACCGGAGTGCGCAGCCCCACCCCACCGGAGCACTGCTTTACCGCGTTATATCCAAATTCATGTTATATCGGGTGGCATTATATCGAGGTAACGGTGTATTCTTTTTTTTCAATTAAGTAGTGCAGAATACTTAATTGTAATTGTAAGCAGTAATTCATAAACATATTACTGATCTCTTATTTGTAAAGCATTTAGCTCTCTTCGTTCTTCCTAGGAAACATACTTTGACTACGTTTGCTAGTTACTGACCCTTCCATTGGGTACGGCATAACTCTGTTGTCCTCACCTATGAATCTGAAATGACATGAATTCCATAAGTGCTGCTTCTATTGGCATCAACATTTTTCTTTTTTACAATTACCGTATTTGAACCACTTAAAAATAGCTTTCAGTTTCTCAGCTCAGATGTTGATTGCATCTGTGATAAATCATTCATGCTGAATTTGGGAAGATGTTTTATACTGGAATAGGTGGCAATGTTTTCCGGGGGTACAGCTTTGCCTGGGACATGATCCTACATTAATCAGATTATAAAAATTCAAGTCTAGGAAGTTTGTTGTGGTGACTTCTTTTTAGTTAGGGTTATGAATAGCCTAAGACAAATTCTGTGGCAGTACAGGAAGCCACTCTGCTGTTCTAATGCATGTGGTGATTCAGAGGAAGCTGCTTCTCTTGCCTTCCTGGTGGGAGGAAAGTGAGGAAAGCGAGGTCAGAGTGGATACATGTAAAATATGGATGTTACGCATACCATGCTCTGTGTTTTGAAATGGGATGAGTATAGTTTCCCTAATAAAGAGAAGTTCAATTTTGGTGTATAGACTGGCTGCCGTAGGTATTTGCACTGAGCTTAGTGGAGCACTTTTCAATTGTTTGATGCAAATTCTCTTGCTATCAGTGCAGCCCCATTGGTATTGCAATGGTAAAAATTAGGACAATGTGAGTGCATGAGATTTTTTCTTACAATTTAATCTGTATGGATGAGTTGGATAAATTGTAGTAGTTTGTCTGCCTGACTTCCCCCTCATTCACCTAACATGCTTGCTGTTGCTCTTCTGAGTTTTAAAGTGTGACATTTTTGTCTGGAATGCAGCTGGGAGAAGTGACACTGGCAATTTGTTTCAAAGAAGATTGAAAGCTAAAAGTGCATTACAATTCCAGGTTGTGGTGTGCTCAGGGCATAAGTTTTCTTCCATTTTGCAAGTAAATGCATGGATAGAAATTCAGATTGCCACATACACTTTACCTTACAGCACACAACAAATAATCATCCTTGTTCAGGAATACAACCGTGTGAGAGATCCAGAACCATCATTATAACTTAAGTACTATTTTCTGCTGAACTGAAACAGTAACTGTCAAGTAGTATAAAATTACAAATAGAAGAAAAGGTCAAATAAACCTCAAAAGCTTGAGACAACTCCCTTTGGGGGCGGGGGGAGAGACCCCAAGTAACGGGGCTTGGAGTGTTTGAACTTTCTGGGTATGTCTACACTACAGGATTATTCCGATTTTACATAAACCGGTTTTGTAAAACAGATTGTATAAAGTCAAGTGCACGTGGCCATACAAAGCACAATAATTCGGCGGTGTGCCTCCATGTACCAAGGCTAACGTTGATTTCTGGAGCGTTGCACTGTGGGTAGCTATCCCGTAGCTATCCCATAGTTCCCGCAGTCTTCCCCGCCCATTGGAATTCTGAATTGAGATCCCAATGCATGATGGTGCAAAAACAGTGTCGCGGGTAATTCTGGGTAAATGTCATCACTCAATCCTTCCTCCGTGAAAGCAACGGCAGACAATCATTTTGCGCCCTTTTTCCCTGGATTGCCCTGGCAGACACCATAGCATTGCAACCATGGAGCCTGTTTTGCCTTTTGTCACTGTCACCGTATGTGTACTGGATGCCGCTGACAGAGGCGGTACTGCCATGCTACACAGCAGCATTCATTTGCCTTTGCAAGGTAGCAGAGACGGTTATCAGTCGTTCTGTACTGTCTGCTGTGCCATTGTAAATTGGTGATGAGATGACGGTTATCAGTCATTCTGTACCGTCTGCTGCTGTCATGGGTGCTCCAGGCTGGCCTTGCTGAGGTCGGCCGCGGACGCAAAGACAAAAATGGGAATGACTCCCCGGGTCATTCCCTCCTTTATGTTTTATCTAAAAATAGATTCAGTCCTGCCTAGAATATGGGGCAAGTGTACTAGAGAGCCAGTGCATCAGAGAACTAGAGAGCACAGCCGCTCCGTGTCAGATCCCACAGAAATGATGAGCTGCATGCCATTCTGGGGGATGCCCCTGCAGCAACCCCATCCATTGCTTCCCTTCTCCCCCAGTCCTCTGGGGCTACCCTGGCAGTGTCCCCCCATTTGTATGATGAAGTAATAAAGAATGCAGGAATAAGGAACACTTGAGTTTTTCATGAGATAAAATGAGGGGGGGACAGCCTCCAGCTGCTATGATAGTCCAGGCAGGACATTAAATGGTGTGGGGGAGAGGAGCCCAGCCTCTCGCTGCTATGATAGTCCTGGCAGTACAGAATCTTTTCTTTAGACATCAAAAGGGGGGCTGATGGAGCTCAGCCCCCAGTTGCTATGATGAAGACGGTTACCAGCCGTTCTGTACCATCTGCCGGGAATAACCGGGAGTCATTCCTATTTTTACCCAGGCGCCCCTGGCCGACCTCACCTGAGGCCAGCCAGGAGCAGTCACGGGATAATGACGAGGGCGGCTATCAGTCCTTTTGTACTGTACCGTCTGCCACCGAGGAGAGGAGGGGAGGGGAGAGGATGCTGCTGTTCATTGCCGCAGCACCCCGTCTACCAGCAGCATGCAGTAGACATAGGGTGACACTGAAAAAAGTCAAGAAACGATTTTTTTCCCTTTTCTTTCACAGAGGAGAAGAGGGAGGTAAATTGACGAGATATACCCTGAACCACCCCGGACAATGTGTTTACCCACAGGCGTTGGGAGCTCAGCCAAGAATGCAAATTCTTTTCGCAGACTGTGGGATAGCTGAAGTCCTCAGTCCCGCCTCTCTTCCTCCATGAGTGTCCATTTGATTCTTTGGCTTTCCATTACGCTTGTCACACAGCACTGTGCTGTGGACTCTGTATCATAGCCTGGAGATTTTCTTCAAATGCTTTGGCATTTCGTCTTCTGTAACAGAGCTGAGATAGAACAGATTTGTCTCCCCATACAGCGATCAGATCCAGCATCTCCCGTACGGTCCATGCTGGAGCTCTTTTTGGATCTGGGACTGCATCGCCACCCGTGCTGATCAGAGCTCCACACTGGGCAAACAGGAAATGCAACTCAAAAGTTTGCGGGGCTTTTCCTGTCTACCTGGCCAGTGCATCCAAGTTCAGATCGCTTTCCAGAGCGGTCACAATGGTGCACTGTGGGATACTGCCCGGAGGCTAATACCGTCAATTTGCGGCCACACTAACCCTAATCCGACATGGCAATAGTGATTTCAGCGCTACTCCTCTCGTCGAGGAGGAGTACAGAAACCGGTTTAAAGAGTGCTTTATATCGATATTAAGGGCCTCGTTGTGTGGATGGGTACAGGGTTAGATCGGTTTAACGCTGCTAAATGCAGTTTAAATGCGTAGTGTAGACCAGGCCTCACATAGTGAGGAAAGTAGTACCGAAATAGTTGTTTACAGTCCCACAGACTGCCTTCATACGTCAGTCCCTACAACAACAGTAGCTGTTAAAACCACAAAGATAGACTAAATTCATGTGTTTATGAAGTAGCAAATACCGTATCACTTCCTCCCTGTTCCCTTTTTCAACAAACAAATTACTGGAGGAATCCTACATTCTCCTTGATTACATCTCCTGTGCATTATACATCTTCCTGTGAAATTCACTTTCTGTATTTTACTTTCAAATATAAGGTCCCTTCCCAGAGTGGCTTATTTGAATTTTATTTAGATTATAAACTGCTGGGCTATTTTGCTTCCTGTACAACAGCCAGCCAAGAGATGACTGTCATGAAATCTGTCCTTTCTAGTGCTTATGCTATGGCTACCACTGGTTGCATCTGTGCTGTTTTTGGAAATTGCTGTAACGTAGGCACTTATTTTTCTAGTGTCAAAGAAGGCCTCAGAATTCAATTCAGTTGGCCTGTTCAAAGGCAAACTGAATTGTGTCAGTCTCTTTGCCTTTCCCAAGAAAAGAGGATAGTTTTGTGGTTGTTTCAGATTTGTCAGTCAGACATCGTTTCTGTTTTTGCATCTCCTACGAACTTCCTGTATTGCCTGGATATTATTTCATTCAGTGCCTTGTTTTTTTTCTCTGTAAATGGGAATAATGCTTACCAACTCACAAAGCAGGTTCATCTACACAGCAAAACAAACAAACAAATGAAAAAAAAACCACCCCAAAACCTCATGGACGCAAGTCTCAGAGCCTGGGTCAACTAACTTGGATTCATGGTGCTCACGCTATGGGACTAAAATAACATAGACATTCTCACTTGGGCTGGAGCCTGGACTCTGAGATGTACGCACCTCACTGGATTTCAGAGCCCAGAACATCTACACTGCTATTTTTAGCCCCATAGCGGGAGCCCTACAAGCCTGAATCAGTTGAACGAGACTCTGAGATTCTACCTCTGTGTATGGAGGGAGTGAGATGGTGGTGGTTGCACTGTAATAGAGCGAATTGTTCTGCAGTCATACATTAACATCTTTTTAATAATAATGATTCTTGAGGGATGGGAAACAAAATATATAACCAATTTTTAAAAATAATCTGATATTGCTCCTTCATGATCTACCACAGTATTTCCTCCCTCACTCTATTAAAAGGTCAGCACTAGTAACCAGTGTCTCTCTATTCCTTGTTTGTTTGCTGATGTCCAAGGGAATTGCTCTAATTCTTGGACCTTTGATGCTGAAGTGAGATGAACTAAGAATAACAAAGTAGCGAAGTATTAATTTATACTTTTCAGTACACTGATTTTTCCTAGTAATACTCTTCCATTCTGAACATTGACTTGCACAGATGAGTGGAGATAGGGGAATTATGTGCAAGAGAATCTTTCTCCATCATTCAGGACCTTAAAATTTGCAGCTCAATATCTCTCTCCCTCCACCCCCAAAATTGGGGAAATTATAGTTATCTACTCTCAAAAATGTTCAGTGTTGTCAGCTGTTGTATATTCCTTCTGACTGATTGGTCAAGAGGTTCAAGCAGCCCATGTGTTTCCAGTTTTTCACTAAGGAAGGGAATTAATTCACTGACTTAGTTTTCTGTTTCTAGCACATGCAGATGACGATCCAGGCTCTCCAGGATGAGCTTCGGATCCAGCGGGACCTGAACCAGCTGTTCCAGCAGGACAGCAGCAGTAGAGCCAGTGAACCGTTTGTGGCAGAGCTGACAGAGGAGAACTTCCAACGGCTTCATGCAGAGCATGAGCGCCAGGCCAAGGAACTTTTCCTGCTGCGCAAAACCTTAGAAGAGATGGAATTGCGCATTGAGACTCAGAAGCAGACCTTAAATGCCCGTGATGAGTCCATCAAAAAGCTGCTGGAGATGTTGCAGAGTAAAGGACTGTCTTCAAAAGCCACAGAGGAGGATCATGAGCGGACAAGACGGTTGGCTGAAGCAGAGATGCATGTCCACCACCTGGAGAGCCTGCTGGAACAGAAGGAGAAGGAAAACAATATGCTGAGAGAGGTGAGTGACCCAGATGTTAATTAATCTAAAAAGTAATTCATTCCATGAGCAATCTTCCTGTCCCTCCTTCCTAGTGTTAATCTCTGCTGATTCATGCTTGTATGCCTTCCATTCCTTTTCTGATGTTCACCCTTTCACCACTTTGGGAACAGCATTTCCCATGATGGATAGGCTGTAGATTAAAAAATAATCTGATGGAGTTTGTCTCCTAAATTAAAACCTCTCTTTGTTTTTGTCTCCCCTCCCCTCCCCCAGCTCCTGTTTGCCTTTACTCCCCACATGTGGAAGTTCATTATCGTGGGAATGTAATGTTCATTCAGCCTCCTTTTTTTTTTTTTTAATTGAGAGCAAACATCTACCTGTATTTAGGAAAGCGCTGAGAGACATCTTGGCAGCATTAATGGATGATCACTCTGCAGTTTCCATGGAAACAGTTGACTTGCTGTGTAGGGTTTTTGTGATAAAAAACATTAGCTGCCTCAGATGCACAGCAAAAAAAGATTATTTAAAAGAACACTGTTGCAAAAATTTATAACAAAACAATACTTAGATATGTATTTTATATTGTGGACATATGATGACAAGCATTCTTAAGTACAAATCACCCACAACCAGTTATAATGAAATGTAGGCTATTAATCCTACAAACAGTGCTTATCTGTCTTAGAGAAATGCATGAAAATCAGCAATGTGCATCCCTCGGTCTTCAGCCAGTGTCATTAAATTTCTTGTCACTGTATTTCCTCTATTACCTGTAGATAATGTAATGATTAACTCTGAAAATGCTGGCGTTTTCCTGTCGATACATGGATTCAACAAAGGCAAAGTTTTCCAAAAAGCTGATTGCACATAAAAATTTGGTAACTGAACATAGATATAACTATCTATCTATCTAACTAATTATCCAGTTTACACACACAAATCAGTCACATCATTGCACAGGCCTTTTGTTCTAGTATGTTTTTTGAAAATCTGGCTTATTTGTCTGTCTACACACAGGGCCTAAACCTGATCCTTTGGAAACAGGAGGGAACAGGATCATTCACAAAGTTTCTGAAATGGGCATTCTGCAGCAACCAAAGGGTTGCATACCTCCTTGTTATACATTGTCCATCTCCTGTCCATTTACATTTGTGCTCTTACAGATTTCTATATATAAGGAAGGTAGAATCCAGAGAATTTCCTGGCCAGATTTAGAACAGTAAGCTCTTGAATGCCTGGAGTGAAGATATATTTTCAGACTTTCTCCATTCAGAATTCTTGTCTTTTTAGTAAATATTGATACTGTTTTACCCACTCCAGGCTTTTATTTCTGCAGAAGCTAAAATGGCTTTGTGATGGGGGTAGACTAGGCCCAGAGACCCCCTGTTGGAGGCTTCAGAATCCTGCCACACTTATCTCAGGAAAGGAGCAGTGGAGAAGTCCTCCAAGTGGGCTAGAGTGGCTGCAGGGAAAGCAGCCGGTCGTGGCCCAGGAGAGCTATATAAAAAGAGTTGCAGGACAAAGCAGGAGTCAGTTGCTGCCTGGAGCTGGTGGAGAGAGGGCTGTGTTCCTGGTTGGCTGAAGGAGCAGCAGGATCACAGACAGCTCATTATGGGCAGGGACCAGAGGAGCAAAGCAGGAGCTTGTGGCTGGCTGCTGATACTGAGTAAGTACTGAGCCCAGGGAGGGCCACAAAAGACAGTGTTTCCACAAGGAAACCCTGGGGATATGGACCCATACCAGGGCTGGGACAAGTTAAAGACTGTATACTCCAGAAGGGGTTTCTTTTGTTTCACATAGAGACAGTGTGTGAGACTTGGCTGGAGGGCTGAATCACTGAAAAACTGCCTGAGAAACCACTGATAGGTCACCATAAACTGAAAGATGGCAGACCTATCCGACCAGAAGGGGGCGCTTGTGAGAGGTGGGTGTGATGCCATTACAGGCTTCCATTTATTCCCTCTCTAAGCACCAGCATCAATAGTGAGAAGTCAGGAGGAAGATGTACCTATTTACAGAGAGAGAAATTTTGCTACAGAGCAGCAGGTGTTGGGAGTGAGACAGGAGATAAGGAGTCTTCGTAGTGTAGTTGAATAGCTGGAAGTCTTATATCTTGGGTTATTTAATCCCTAGGCTTCTCAGGAAAGGATTTCTTGTGGAGAAGAGAGATGACTGTGTGGTCAGTTTTATTCTGTATCTTAGGCAATCAACACTTGGAACTTTGCTTTTTGATGTCAACCCAATTCTGAAGCATCGAGGAGGGACTGGCAAGATATTTCATAATATATTACTCAAGTTATTGTCTCATTGCCTTCTCTGGTACATAGAATTGACGCGTTTAGAAAAAATAATTCCTTTTAAACTAGTGTAAATGGTGGCTTCTTTATTATTTGAAGTTCTTCTTCGAGTGATGTCCCTGTGGGTGCCCCACTGTAGGTGCAACAGCCCCCTCGCACCTGGGATTGGAGATCTTTAGTAGCAGTGGCCATTGGACTGCACATGTACTCCTCCATGTCTTGTGCCATGAGCAGCATCTATAGATATTGCTTTGCTGTGCAGTCCAACCACCCCAACGTTCCTGGACTAAATATTGGAAAAGCTGATATGGGTTTCAGTCAATAAAGAATTAAAAGAATTGGAATATAACTAATACCAGTCAATGTGGTGTAGCCTTTTATTTTATTTAAAGTGAATTTAGTGATGTTGTATTACACCATTGTGGGTTCCGCTCTAGTGGCTACAGTTTCAAGCTCAACAGAGTGAAACTCACCTCTGCAACTTTCTTCAGATTTAGAGCCTCTAGGAACACACACAGACCAAGGATATGGACAACATATACATTTACAAGTACAAGGTCTAGTCCGTTTTACAAGTTTTATTAAAGTTACAGTTAAGGTTATGATTATAGGATTTCCATATGCTTGGATAAAGACCTATGCACAAGTAACAAATATCGTCATACTCACATCCTTCACAGTATTGTTAGGGTGTGATGGATGCCTTGCCAATTGATCATCAATAGAGGGATGGTTCCTGATGGAGTTTCCCCATAGGAGATTAATTTTACCCAATCTGGGAGCCCTCTTTTATCTTGCGATTCTGACTACACATACACTATGTGCATGTGCATGAAAGTGTCCACTCTTTTTCCTTATTTGTATTGTGTCCCCCAAGAATATTGGGGCATCCTGTTTTTTAATAATCTGTTTATAGTTCCTTTTATTCTCATTAGCAGTGATGCACGACCTTTATCATGTGGCTAAGGCACATATTAGAAAAAATGTGCCTCTAGGTCATATTGTGATCTAAAATTAATTTTATGGCTAATTTTTTGCAATACCATCCATTGGTAATTTTTTTTCCATAACCTTCTGGCATCGGGTTATTTTTAGGTTACTTACTTATGTCAAGCATTTCTTATGCTTAAATCATAGTATGGCTAGGGTTACCAGATAGCAACTGTGAAAAAACGGGACAGGGGGTGGGGGGCAATAGGCATCTGCATAAGAAAAAGTTCAAAAAAATGGGACTGTCCTTTTAAAAACAGGACATCTGGTCACCCTAAGTATGCCTAAGCTAAAATATTACAGGCCTCAGCCTGTAGGTCTTGAGTTTCAGCCCTACCAGCTAATACATTGGGCTCTACCAAATTCATGGTCCATTTTGGTTAATTTCATGGCCAGAGGGCTTTTAAATAGTCAGTTTCATGATTTCAGATGTTTACATCGGTGTGGATTTGATTTAAATCAATTTGATTTAAATCACTAGTCAGGAAGACTCGATTTAAACATTGATTTCTACATAACAGTGCATTCTTGTTGGTTGTTATAAACTTAATGCATATTCTTCACAACTCAGAGAGAGATGTAGGTTTCATTTTTTAGAAGGTACACACTATATATTATAAGTGATTTATTTTGAAAACTTTTCAGATTAATTTTATAGCTCTATCAAAAATGAATGATTGTTTGGTTATTTCATTTACCAAAGGTAATTGAAGCAGATAGTTTACCTCCCAATGACGTCATAAATATCTCCAGTTCAACAGGTTAATCATTAATATTTAGAGGATATTCTTGCCATGCTGTATTAAGAGGAGAACATCAACAAACAGACATTTAAATTGTTTTATTTAACTAAAACAACAATGTTATGTGTTCTGGATTTTTTTCTTCAACAGCAAATCTATAATATTTTAACAAAACAAGCATATGAATTTTTGAATGTAATTAAACAGTCAAGTTTTTTAAAACCAGGTTTGTTTTTGTTAAAAATTATTTTTAACTAAAATAGTTAAATGAAATGCTTAAAAAACAAAAAAAAAAACAAACCACCAAAATTAAATGAACTGTGTTAGTCAGGTCAACATGAGAAATTTAAAATATTGGCTTCTGCAGCTAACTGAGTCATCTTCACCTTCATTTTCCTGTTTGTTCATAATCTGGAAGAGAAAAATAAGCTTTCCTGCTTTTTCAGGTCCCAAACGATTTCACAGTTGGGAATGAATTAGTCCAAAGGAAGAAAATATTCTTTCTACACCAGCAGAAGAAGCTACTGCTGTTAAAAGTGAGATTATCACTTCAACAGTCTCTGAATCCAAGTGCTTAAGTGACTTCCGCCAGTTCACTGGTGTAACTTTCTTTAAAACATCATCAGCAAACGTCTATTTCTTGAACGGTTCACTCTTAGCTCTGAAGTTTATTATAGTTGGCATTATGGAGGGATGATTGCTGGATGTCCATGTCATAGCCAACTCCTCTTCTTCGGCAGTTAAGGTTTGACCCTGGTACTAAGAATGGAGAATATTTGCAAGAAAGTGAGCTGGAGATAGTGCTTGTCCCATTTTTTTTTTAATGCTTGTAATTTAACTGTCACTGAATATTTCTCTTTTTAAGATCTCACTCGCGTCCTTCCAAATTTCAATAGTGTCAGCAATAAAACAGCTATTTCTCTGCATTTTGTTCAGGGCTACAGAAATAGACTTCAGGGTACTCAGCCTGTGTTCAACATTTCTCTTATGCCCTATGTTGAGAACTTTGGCTGTGACACTGCCATCTATTTTTTCATGATTTTGTTCACAAACTGTCATCAGATTAGGGCAGTTCTTGATATAGTGCTCAAAACAGTCCACTACTGAGTTCCATCGCACATCTTGTGGGAGAGTTAGCTTTGTTCCTCCCATTTTTTTCAGAGTAGCTGCTGCGCAGTGGTGGTTGTGGAAGTATTTTGCAATTTCAACAACATTAGCCTTTATTTCTGGAATACTGAAGTCTTTGGCTAGGAGGTGCATCAAATGAGTGCTGCAACTCTGTTATTAGCTTGGGATACTCTTCGTCCTCTTGTAAATCTCTTCTCATCTTGGATACATTTGCCCCTTTGTCTATGACCAAGCTGTTTACAAGACAATCGAATTTTTTTTCACAGTTTGTTACAAGAAGTAGCAATAAAAGCTGTAAGTATGTGCATTTCTTGATGTATCAATTGTTTCTGTAAGGAAGACATTCTCTTCTTCTGTTGTCATACAAGCACATACAACAGGATCATTATGGACATTGCTCCACCTATCAAAACTCAGGTTAATAATTTCACTCTCTTGACCTTTTGCACACTTCTCAATTTCTCTTTCATACACTTTATTCAGCAATTTGCCAGTGACATCTGCTCTGTTGGGTAGACTGTATCCTGCTCTTAATGACTGAACCATGTTAATGAAGTGTGGGTTCTCACAGGGCTGCCCAGATGATTCAGGCGGTCTGGGGTCTTTGGTGGCTGGGGGCCCTTGCCGCCAAAGACTCGGCACTTTGGTGGTGGGTCCCAGGGTGGAAGGACCGCCCCCTGCCTCTGAATTGCTGCCAAAGACCCGGAGCGGAAGACGCTCCAGGGGCCCAGGACCTGCGAGAGTTTTACGGGGCCCCTGGAACGAGTAAAGGACCTCGCTCCAGGGGCCCCGAAAAACTCTCATGGGGATCCCAGCAGGGCCTGGAGCAAATTGCCCCACTTGCCGACCCCCCCCACCCCGGACAGCCCTGGGTTCTCAATCGTGCGGAAAGGAGAATTTGTTGCATAAACAAACCAGACAATTTAATCATCAATTATCTCTTTTTAAAATCTGCTGGTTCTTATCACAGACTTATCTATGGTGGTTTCTGGATGATGATGATTTTTTTTTTCTTTTTGCTACAGGTGATATACTGTGGCTATGTGTGACCTACATGATGTGGCTGAAACAGTATCATTGGCAGATAGCTCTGAAGCTATAGAAAATGATGGTAATCTTGAAGGTGGCTAGTCTTCAGAATCCTGTATGTTGAGGATGGATTCTCCTAAACAAAATAAGTCAATGCAGTTATTTATTATTACCGTACTGCTCACTTAGTATTACTCATTGCATTCACTGACTTGCAGTACTACTTTAAAGGTGAAATAGAAAAAGGAAGATCTGCCTATTTCAGCTATTTATTTTTATCACAAGTGCATCTAAAATGATAGTACCATAGAGTACCAACTATATTTTTTGCTCAAACATGAGAATTCAAGAATAGTCCAGTAGGAAGACAGGCAGTCCTTCAGAAAGAAGTATGAAATAAAAAGTTTACCAACCTGAAAATCCAGCATGTTCAGACATGTTCCTTTCATCATCTTCAACGCAGCTTCCTCCTGAGAAGGAACACTCAATAATAGTGGGAGATTTCAATTATCCCCATATTGACTGGGAACATGTCACCTCAGGACAAAATGCAGAGACAAAATTTCTCGATACTTTAAATTACTACTTCTTGGAGCAGCTGATACAGGAACCCACAGGGGGAAAGGCAACTCTAGATTTAGTCCTGAATGGAGCGCAGGAGCTGGTCCGAGAGGTGGTAATAACAGGACCACTTGGAAATAGTAACCATAACATAACAACATTTAACATCCCTGTGGTGGGAAGAACATCTCAACAGCCCAACACTGTGGCATTTAATTTCAAAAAGGGGAACCATGCAAAAATGAGGGGGGTAGTTAAACAGAAATTAAAAGGTACAGTGACTAAAGTGAAATCCCTGCAAGCTGCATGGGCACTTTTTAAAGACACCATAATAGAGGCCAAACTTAAATGTATGCCCCAAATTAAGAAACACAATAAAAGAACTAAAAAAGAGCCACCGTGGCTTAACAACTGTGTAAAAGAAGCAGTGAGAGATAAAAAGACTTCCTTTAAAAAGTGGAAGTCAAATCCTAGCAAGGTAAATAGAAAGGAGTATAAACACTGTCAAATAAAGTGTAAAAATGTAATAAGAAAAACCGAAGAGGAGTTTGAAGAACGGCAAGCCAAAAACTCCAAAAGTAATAGCAAAATGTTTAAGTACATCAGAAGCAGGAAGCTTGCTAAACAACCAGTGAGGTCCCTCGATGATTGAGATACAAAAGGAGTGCTTAAAGATGATAAAGTCATTGTGGAGAAACTAAATGAATTCTTGGCTTCAGTGTTCATGGCTGAGGATGTTAGGAAGACTCCCAAACCCGAGCCAGTTTTTGTAGGTGACAAATCTGAGGAACTGTCACAGATTGAAGTGTCACTAGAGGAGATTTTGGAATAAATTGATAAACCTAACATTAACAAGTCACCGGGACCAGATGGCATTCACCCAAGAGTTCTGGAAGAATGCAAATGTGAAATTGCGGAACTATTAACTAGGGTTTGTAACCCGTTATTTAAATTGGCTTCTGTACCCAGTGACTGGAAGTTAGCTAATGTGACGCCAATATTTAAAAAAGGCTCTAGAGGTGATCTCGGCAATAACAGACCAGTAAGTCTAATGTCGGTACTGGGCAAATTAGTCAAAACAATAGTAAAGAATAAAATTGTCAGACAGAAGAACATAAATTGTTGGGCAAAAGTCAACATGGTTTCTGTAAAGGGAAATCGTTTCTTACTAATCTATTAGAGTTCTTTTGAAGGGGTCAGCAAACATGTGGACAAGGGGGATCCAATGGACATAGTTTACTTAGATTTCCAGAAAGCCTTTGACAAGGTCCATCACCAAAGACTGTTACGTAAATTAAGCTGTCATGGGATAAAAGAGAAGGTCCTTTAATGGATTGAGAACTGGTTAAAAGACAGGGAACAAAGGGTAGGAATTAATGGTAAATTCTCAGAATGGAGAGAGGTAACTACTGGTGTTCCCCAAGGGTCAGTCCTGGGACCAATTCTATTCAATTTATTCATAAATGATCTGGAGAAAGGGGTAAACAGTGAGGTAGCAAAGTTTGCAGATGATACTCAGCTGCTCAGGAGAGTTAAGACCAAAGCAGACTGTGAAGAACTTCAAAAAGATCTCACAAAATTAAGTGATTGGACAACAAAATGGCAAATGAAATATAATGTGGATAAATGTAAAGTAATGCACATTGGAAAAAATAAGCCAAACTATGCATACAATATGATGGGGGCTAATTTAGCTACAACGAGTCAGGAAGATCTTGGAGTCATCGTGGATAGTTCTCTGAAGATGTCCATGCAGTGCGCAGAGTCGGTCAAAAAAGCAAAGAGGATGTTAGGAATCATTAAAAAGGGTATAGAGAATAAGACTGAGAATATATTATTGCCCTTATATAAATCCATGGTACGCCCACATCTCGAATACTGCGTACAGATGTGGTCTCCTTATCTCAAAAAAGATATACTGGCACTAGAAAAGGTTCAGAAAAGGGCAACTAAAATGACTAGGGGTTTGGAGAGGGTCCCATAAGATGAAAGATTCAAGAGGCTAGGACTTTTCATCGTGGAAGTGAGGAGACTAAGGGGGGATATGATAGAGGCATATAACATCATGAGTGATGTGGAGAAAGTGGATATGGAAAAGTTATTTACTTATTCCCATAATAGAAGAACTGGGGGTCACCAAAAGAAATTAATAGGCAGCAGGTTTAAAACAAATAAAAGGAAGTTCTTCTTCACGCAGCACACAGTCAACTTGTGGAACTCCTTACCTGAGGAGGTTGTGAAGGCTAGGACTATAACAGCATTAAAAGAGAACTGGATAAATTCATGGAGGTTAAGTCCATAAATGGCTATTAGCCGAGATGGGTAAGGAATGGTGTCCCTAGCCTCTGTTTGTCAGAGGATGGAGATGGATGGCAGGAGAGAGATCACTTGATCATTACCTGTTAGCTTCATTCCCTCTGGGATACCAGGCATTGGCTACTGTTGGTAGACAGGATACTGGGCTAGATGGATCTTTGGTCTGCCCCAGTACGGCTATTCTTATGTTCTTATGTTCTCATGATGTTGTTTCATTCGGGCAACCAGGCCTTGCATTTCTTTGTTGCATTGTTTGCATTTTGCACACATGCCTGTCTTACCTACAGGTAGAGGAACTTCAATAGAATACTCTCAAACTTGGTCTGTCTCATGGCCTGTTGTCATTATAGGATTTCTCTTCTAATCAGAGAATGGTATGGTAGATCTCAGATCAATGAAGGCTACATTCAGTAAGACATCTGGTATATGCCGCTCAAACAGTTTTACTTTCATTTCTACTGCCTGTCCCTCCCTTCTCACATTTTTGTCCAGTTTTCCTCTCCTTTTCCTGATCTATTCTGCCCCCAACAATCTTCTGTTCATTGAACTTTTTGAAAGTTTGCACTTTTAGAGAGAAGTAAGGATTGACTCTGTACACAAATTTTCAGAGGGACAATAGGGTTGAGATCTGTTATTTCTCACCTCTATATATTATATTAATATAATATAATATAAAATATAATATTATATTATATTACATTATATATTATATTATATTAAAACATTTTTGCTGTTAACAAGCATATTGTCTCTGGAGACACAAATTCACAGTTTGAGAACTGCAAAACTAATCATCTTTGATGATATCTTCTAGACTAAGCACTGAGTCCGATTGAGTAGACAGAAAGATTAATCTATACAGAAGCCCCTGGAACCCCATAAGATTGGGTCCCTAATCCATGAACTGTTGGAACTCATTTACAAAACTTTTCTTAAACATTACATGAATATATTGTCTCATACTATAGCATTGGAAATTTTAATTCCTATTCCACGATGAGATAGTGGAGCAATAATGTATCTTAATTAAAATCTTTAGATAGGTTTTTTCCTCAAAAAGTATTTTATCAAAAAATCTGATTTAAATTAAAAAAATCCATTTTTTTAAGTCATTGATTTGTATCCACCCTGGTTTACATCTGAAATTTCACAGTTTTATAACCATGGGGGAAAGGGGATCGGGGAGGGGGAAAGGGAGTTGCAAAGATGTTCTAAGGGGGTTATAAGATTGCCACCTCACTTCTGTGCTGGGCTCTGAAGGCAGGAGCTGCAGAGCTTCCTGCAGCTGGAGGAGGCTTCTGGAGGTGAAGGTGACTTTGATTTCGCCTAGCTGCTAGTCCTGGCTGGCTGGGGAGAGACAGGAATGGCTCTTCCCTTGCATGGCCACTCAAGGAGAGATGAGACCCAGCTCTGGGTACCTCCCCTGGCTTCAGGAAGCTCTTCAGCTGGGCAGCAGCTCTAGAGGTTCCTGCAGCTGGAGGAAATTCCTGGAGTTGGGTCTGATCTCCCCTGTGCTGTTGGAAGTGCGCAACCTAGACCTCACCCACTGCAACCTGAGATCATTGCTCCTTGTTCTGTCATCTGCCACCACTGAGAACAGCTGAGCTCTATCCTCTTTGGACCTCCCCTTCAGGTAGTTGAAGGCTGCTATCAAATCCCCCCTCACTCTTCTTTTCTGCAGCCTAAACAAGCCCAGTTCCCTCAGCCTCTCCTCATCAGTCATGTGCTCCAGCCCCCTAATCATTTTTGTTGCCCTTCTCTGGACTCTCTCCAATTTGTCCACATCCTTTCTGTAGTGGGGGGACCAAAACTGGATGCAGTACTCCAAATATGGCCTCACCAGTGCTGGAGGGGAATAATCATTTCCCTCAATCTGCTGGCAGTGTGCCTACTAATGCAGCCCAAAATGCTGTTAGCCTTCTTGGCAACAAGAGCACACTGTTGACTCATATCCAGCTTCTTGTCCGCTGTAATCTCCAAGTCCTTGTCTGCCAAACTGCTGCTTAGTTAGTTGGTCCCCAGCCTGTAGCTGTGCATGGGATTATTCCATCCTAAATGCAGAACTCTGCACTTGTCCTTCCTGAGCCTCATCAGATTTCTTTTGATCCAATGCTCCAATTTGTCTAGGTCACACTCTGGACCCTATCCCTATCCGCCAGCATATCTACCTCTCCTCTCAGTTTAGTGTCATCCACAAACTTGCTGAGAGTGCAATTGGTCCCATCATCCAGATCGTTAATGAAGATGTTGAACATCCCCAGGACCCTTGCATGCTAGAACAATACTTTTATACTTCTCCCTAGTCATCTGTTCAAGTTTCCACTTCTTGTAAGCTTCCTTTTTGTGTTTAAGATCACCAAAGATTTCTCTGTTAATGGAAGCTGGTCGCCGGCCATATTTGCTATTCTTTCTGCACATTAGGATGGTTCGCTCCTGCGCCTTCAATAAGTCTTCTTTAAAATACAGCCAGCTCTCCTGGACTCCTTTCCCCATCCTATTAGTCCCCCAGGGGATCCTGCCCATCAGTTTCCTTAGGGAGTCAAAGATCAGACCCACCTCCACCTCTGGAAGCTTCCTCTCGCTGCAGGAAGCTCCAATGCTGTTTCCCAGCCCCAGAGCTTCCTAGAGTAGGGGGAATTACCCAGAGGTGAGTCTGATCTCCCGCCGAGAATGGCCATGCAGGGGAAGAGCAAATCCTGTCCCTTCCCAGCGCAGCTGGGACTAGCAGCTAGGAACCTCCGGCTGAGGCACTCCCAGCAGCACAGGGGAGATTGGATTTCACGAAGAAGGGCTTATTTCATGGTCCATGACACGTTTTTCTCAGATGTGAAATTGGTAGGGCCCTACTAATATATAATTATATTTCTAAATACTTACCAGTCTTATATTTCTAGAATCCTACAACTTAAATTTGTTTAGCATACAAAGATTATATGTGACATCATGTGTTAATCTTGACATCACACAACAAATGAATGATAAAATGAACTAGTAGGCTACAGTTGCTTAATGAAAAATAGGTCTTGTCAAACAAACCTTATTTCCTTTTTTGAAATTGCAAGTTTGGTTGGTAAAGGTGTCTGTGTAGATGTAACATATCTAGTCTTTTGTAAGGCATTTGACTAGTTTCCACATGACATTCTGATTAAAAAGTTAATACTATATAGTACCAATGAAGTACATTAAATGGTCGAAGGATTGGCTAACTGATAAATCTCAAAAAGTAGTTGTTAATGGGGTATTTTCATTGAGTGGGGATGTTTCTAATGGAGTTCCACAAGAATGTGTTTTAGGCCTGATATTTAACACTTTCATCAGTGGTCTAGAAGAAAATGTAAAATCATTGCTGATAAATTTTATAGATGGCAAAAAGATTGATGGAGTGATAAATGAGGATAGGGTAGTTATACAGAGCAAACTGGATCACTTAGTTAGCCGAGCCCAATCAAACAAGAAGCATTTTAGTACAACCCAATGCAATGTCATACATCTAGGAAAAAGAATGAAGGTCATACCTACAGCTTGTACAGTATACTGTATCTAGGAAAGTATCAGTCTGAAAAGCATGTTGGCTTGATTTAAACCAGTGATTTAAATCACTGATTTTACTCATGATTTAAATCAGCATGCAGGAAACGTTGATTTAAATAAGTTATTTTTATCACATTTTGCATTTATACTTTATTTTCCTAAAGAAAGGTTGATTCTTGTTGGTAGGTAGCTATTAAAACATGCTGATTTGCAACTAAACTTTACACTAAATTTGGTGCTTCTCTTTGTTAACCAAGAGGATGCACTGTATCTGTACTCATTTTTTTTAAGCAATTGTAGCTTACGTTTATTCAGATTCTTAACTATTACATTTTTATTAAGTTAGAAAATGGTGAATGATTAATTACTTAGTAAAAAAAAAGAATTTAATTTTTTACTTGTAATTTGTGTCAATCTGTATTTGGATGGAAATTAAAATGCACAAAAACAATATTTTTTTTGTTAAATAAAACAGCTTTAAATATGCTGGGTATAGAAGAAAAGCTTTTTAATGAACATTTTTATCACACTCTTTTACATTAAAAAATGATTTATTAAACAAAGTCGTAGTTTATGTCAGCAGTGAATTGAACTGATTGTTTCTGGTCACCATATCCTTCAGAATATTAGAACTAGAAGATTTCATTCTCTCACACCTGTTTTTCTAATTCACATATTGGAAGAGGAAAACAAACTTTCCTAACTCCCATTTAGTTTCTTAACTTTGAATGAACTAGTCACTGAGCTGAAATGCACTGCAATTTGTTTAAATATAAACTATTCTCTCTGCCGCGCAGAAGAGGCTACTGCTGTCAAAAGCTGGATTAGCACTTAAACTCTGATTGCATGTGCTTAGCAAGTGACTTCCATCAGTTCAGTCATTTAACTCTCATGAAAAGTCAGCAGTAAACTTGTACTGCTTAATTATTTTTTTACATTTAATTTAAATTATTTTAATTATTATAATAAACTTAGGCCTTAATGTAGCTTGTCAGTTTCAAATTTAACTTTAAATAGGTTGATTTATTAAAAATCAATTAAATTTAAATTTTTAAAAGATCTGATGTTGGCTTTTTAAAAAATCTTTGATTTTTATCCATCCTGCTGAAAACTATTAAGGGTCACAAAAAAGGTTAATCCTTTTAATCTTTCTATTTGCTCAAATGTTTAAGTAGGGGTCCTAATCATGGATGTACAGTAAAATACGTATGAGCTGTTTGTTGTTTCTTATTGCAGGATAAACCCCAGGTCACATCAAGCAGTTCACAGTAACACAATAAGGTTTATATTTAAATATGTTACCAGAGTGGAAACACATAATGCTTACTTTACTGCAGGAGGTAATGTGAAAATGGTGAAGTACTTTTCATTCCTATTTCCAGGGTACCTTGGAGAGATGAGTACTCCTCAGCATTTACTATTATTACTCTTGGATGAATTCTGCACCACTGCATGGATGCAAAATTCATATTAGCCACAGATTTCTTTACTCTCTGCAGAAAAATGAGGAAGCAAAGAAATCTATGGGTGACACGCACTCCTTCCCTGCAGCCTGGGCATGTCTGTTCAAGTGCTGGGAACATCTAGCAGAGATGTACATCACCTCAGAGGGTAGGGCTGTGTGTGTGTGTGTGGAGAGACATTAATTGCCACGAGGGGGCGGGGTTGTTTGTGCGTGCCTGGGCGCAAGAGAGACTCTGTCTGTCTAGCTTGCCCAGTGTGGAGGGGTACGGCATCTAGTTGTTCAGAGGTAGGTGTGAGGCAGGCTCTGTCCCCTCAGGCAGAGCAGAAATGTAGCAGCCTGCCTGTGTTGTTGTTAATATTCCTATTGTTTGTTAGTTGTTCCCTTTCTCAGTCAGTTCCCACAGGAGCATAAAACACTTTAAAATGTTTTATAGTGCCTTACATTGCCAGAGTACTGTAAAGGAGCCTTATTGTAAAGGGACAGTAAGGGAATCCTCAGCTAGGAAGATCTATGTGATTTCTCCCTTTTTTCCTGTGCCAGAGTCGCACAATGGGGTGAGATTACAGGATCTTATTTTACTTATTTTTTAAAAGGTTGGGGGAAAATAAAACATTTATCAAGCAGTCAATAAAATGTCAGGACAATCAGAACCAAGCTCTTCCCAAAGTAGCCAGTCAGGATTATAACTGGAATGCAGGGTAATGGTTACCAAATATTTATAACTTAACTTTCATGTGTTTAGGAAATGCTGAATAGTTATTGTGACTATTTTCTGTATAGCAGTTAAAATAAATTACCAAAATAATTGAAACTGATGTGGCTATATTGCATTATTTTGACAAATTAAATAGGCAGAATTTTGCAGAATTTTTAATTTTTTGGCGCATAATTCCCCCAGCCTCCCGTGTAGCCTGAGCTGTAGTTGACAGGGAATTGGACCATCTAGTGGACAAAATATATATAGCAGTCAAATATTATGTAGCAGTCGAATATTATGTTTACTCCTTGGGGAATTCTGCATCACTGTGTAATATAGAATTTTGCAGAAATTAATGTTGTGTGTGCAGAATTTCCTCCCCCACCACAAAATGGGCTGCAGAGCTGCCGGCTGCCACTAGGGTTTGCTGGACCAGGCAGAGTTCAGCTCACAAATAGAAGACACTGCTGGGGGAGCGGAAGAGAACTGGAGGGTTCCCGGCAGCTGCAGTTCTCGGCAGGCCCCAAGGGGAGGTGATGGTGGTGTGCAGGAAACTTCATGCAAGCCCGGGACCTAGCATAAAGCTGTTTCTCCCCCTGGATCATTGCCAGGGAGGGGATGCTAGTGTCTGGGATGTGGCAAGGAGGGTCTTTGGATCAGCTCTGGGGGGGAGAGGAGCAGGTATGTGGTGGGGGGCCCCGCAGCTGGGCTCGGGGGGTGGGGAAGATGGTGCAGGTGTTTGGGCTGGGGAGGCCCTGCAGCTGGGCTCTGAGGGAGAGGGGGTGTGTGTGTCTGGGCTGGGGTGGGCCTCGCAGCTGGGCTCTGGGGAGAGGGAGCAGAGAAATATATATTGTATGTGCTTCATGGTCAAGTTGAAGTGTGGACCTTAACTTTTGCATGTCCTGGATCTGCCCTCTGGGCCCTCCCCACTCCCATTTTAAGTGTGTTGTATCAATGGATGTTTGGATTCCTATTTTAAAGGGGAAAAACTCCACCATACATAAGTGTGCATTTCAAGCAGTCACTCATGTGGTATGTACAGGAATTGTAACTGTGTCTCCAGAGTATGATTACTTTAACACCTATGCTGCTTAAGTGCAATTTTAAGGGCTCTGCTTCAGTGTTAATAGATAATTGAATTGATGTCTTGCAGTCAGCAGCAGAATGACTAGGCTGAGAAAGAGGTTAGGGTGTACATCTGCTTTTCAGTCGTCTGTTTCAAATTTGCCAGGCTTTGAAGGCCGCTGCACGATTTGGAACACCAAGTCCAACAGCTGTAGTATTTGAATTGAATGTGTTCTAATGATCACACTTTCAAATATAGACTATTGGGATGGAGGAGGAGTAAGTGGGTGAAGTCTCTCAACTGCTGCCTCTTAACCTGTTCTTAAAATTGCAGATTCTAGAAACTCTGCATACATGCATTGAATGCAATTTTAAATGGCCATAATAAATGTGTATATAAATATATATGGAGTTGATAGCGCCACCAATAGTTAATATTGCCTGACACTTTCCATTACAGGACTATGTTTTCGTTTGCTTATGCCTTTACCAAACTTTGCCAGGAGTCTGTCTCAGGCTGTTTTTAAGATTTAGCTAAAACAGTTCTGTCATTTTTTGAGAATGAGGTTGGAGAAAAATGTGTTTTGCCTATGTTACCAACAAAGAAATACACACTCCTCTTCTGTCTCCTTCTTTGAGAAGTTCTTGCACCTCCATGATTTGAAGCAGAGATTTGAAATTTGGCAGGAGAGTTGCTATTGTGTTTAGAGTGAACTTTTTCCTGTCCTGTGAAAATCTATGGAAATTTGGCCATATAATTAGCCTCTGAAAACATCTCCATTCACACAGGGTTAAAAGAGGATTGTCAGAGTTGGGTATCTACATTCTCTGATTTGGTCTGCACTGAGCATGCTTAATCCTCTCACATCTCCTGTATGCTAACCAGACTGTACCTGTTCCATCCCAGAACTTGGGTGTGGGGTGGTGCTGAGCAGAATTTCCCTGTATTTACTCCTCCTGGTTACTGGAGGCCTCAGGGAGATTCTTTCATGTGCTCTCCTTCTGTTGGCATCTTGTCAGTCAGGAGGAGGAGAAAGAGTCTGATCAGAAAGCTGAGAGAAGTTTGTGATAGGGATGCTTGTTTGTTTGTTTTTGGGTTTGCAGGAACCTGATGGTGGAAAGGGAGGTAGAAGCCAGAGGGAGGTAGGCAGAAAAAAGGGAATTGGGTAGGAGCAGAGGTGGACTGAGATGGGCGATGAAGTGGCTGAGGGAGGAAGGTTTGAATAGGAGTTGAACTGGGATGAGGGTACAGAAAGAGGGGTAGTGGTAAGGAGGACAGGAAAGTAGGATAACATGGGGAAAGCGGTCTGTAATCAATAGAGAACACTCTCCTCTAAAACAGTACTCAGGAAATAAATCAGGAATGTGTTGTGAATGAGGCAGTAGTTTGTAAGATCTCAGTCTCATTTGTTGCAGAAGATGGAAGATGTGTGTGGTGAATGAGGCAGGCAATTGCAGGAAGAGAATAGATTGTCTCATGGTTAAGGAAGTTAACTGTCACTCTTGAGAATTGGATTCCCTCCCTGCCTGTGCCACACGGGTCTTAGGTGATGCTGGGCAAGTCACTTAAACCAAGATGTTCTAAATTGGCCATTAATTGTGTGTTACTCATTTTCTAGGAACCCTGGGACATCCAGGGCCAGATTTGCAAAGTAGTGATTGTTCACAACTGCAACTGACATCCTTTGAAAATGTATTTTGAATATACAAAGTGCTATAAACATGATAAACGGTCTGAAAATTCAGTCCCTAGGTGTCTCAAATAGGGCAACCAAAATTATTGGACTACTGATAATTTTGGACTTAATACCTTTGTGCTTCTGTTCCCCAGCTATAAAATTAGGTTGATACAGAGTGGTGTTGTGAAGATCAATTGTTTGTGAATCACGCATATACTACTGTGAGAATACCATAGAAATGCCCATGAAAAAATGAATAACTTTATATTCAGTGCTCGGGTTAGATGTTGTGCATTAGGTAAGGCCTGGGTGGCCACACAGTGAATGAAATGGATGAAAAGAAATATTGAATAATTGACCCTTCACTGAATGAGGTGTTACTCCTGTGGAAAAATTTGAGTGAGATCATATAATCAAAGACTCCATCATAACACACACGCTCAAGAGGGCTGAATTAAGGTTGCTTGGGCCACTTAAATTCTGGCATGCCCTAACTTTTCAGTGCTTGACTTTTGCAACCTTACTGTTTTTAATTAGGTGGTTGTATGTGTTTTTTTTTTCTTTATGTAACATATAAAGTGTGCATATTTTGATGGTATCCTTTTCCCTCATCTTTCATATGTTGGTTGTCATCTAAGGTTGTAGGATCTAGGCAGAGCAGGAACAGTCTATGTTTGGAAATTACTTATCACATGGTAGCTGCTACTGCAATACAAATAACCTTAAGTTAGAACTAATATTTTTCATACTGAGCACTGGTGCTGCTTCTTGTTGAGGGCTATTTATATGACAGGGTATGACTTAAGTTTCAACTGTTTTTGACATTTTTCCGGTCAGAAAAGATGTGGTTGGAATTTGTCAGCCCTTGGATGTTCCATTGCACACAGAGAACACTTCATCACAATTATATTTTAGACACAGTATTGTTGTTAAGCTATATTAATTGCTCATTTTGAAAATCAGCCTTAGGAATTAGTTATATTGATGTTTTCCTTCTAAGGAAGTGATGCTTCCTTGTCTACCTGCTTGGCACAATTTAAATGCCATATACAGCTTTCCAGTGACTGCTCTCTGTCTGCATGTGAACCTTTACTAAAGATGAACCAAACATCAGAAGAGGAATATAGTTCTTCTCATAATATTCTTCTAAACATATGGTGTGAACCTTTCTTGGCTATTCCACTAATTCGATAGGATTTTGTTTTTTGAAAGTACATTTTGTTCGTGATTTACTTAGTACATGGAAAAACTGTGAGACCTTTGATTCCTTGGTTATTTAGAGAGAAGCAACTGTGATATCTGTTTTCAAATGGTTATTAAAAATCCTCTGAGTTGATGCATGATAGATCTCAGGAACTATATGTTACCTTGAAATAACATAGAACAGAAATTTTGATAATGGTATCTTCAGTCTGGCAAGCCATGGTAGGACAAAATCCACAATGGCTGGAAATTGAAGCTAGATATACACAGACTAGAAATAAGATGCACATTTTTAATAGTGAGGGTAATTAACTGTTGGGACTACTTACCAAGTGTTTCCATCACTGGAAAATTTTAAACAAGTTTGTTTTTTCTAGGACTGTCAAGCGATTAAAAAAATTAACCATGATTAATCGCACTGTTAAAGAATAATAGAATACCATTTATTTAAATATTTTTGGATGTTTTCTACATTTTCAATATATTGTTTTCAATTACAACATAGATTACAAAGTGTACAGTGTTCACTTTGTTTATTTTTTATTACAAATATTTGCAGTGTAAAAAAAAGTTTTTTTCAGTTCACCTGATACAAGTTCTGTAATGCAATCTCTTTATCATGAAAGTTGAATGTACAAATGTAGAATTATGTACAAAAAAAACCTACATTAAAAAATAAAACCAGGTAAAACTTTAGAGCCTACAAGTCCACTGATTCCTACTTCATCCAATTGCGGAGACAAACAAGTTTGCTTACAATTTGTAGGAGATAATGCTGCCCGCTTCTTGTTTACAATGTCACCTGAAAGTGAGAACAAGCGTTCGCAGGGCAGCCCTAGTTTTTTAAAAAAGATATATGCTCTAGCTCAACCACAATTATTGGACTTGAAGAAGTAATTAATTATGGGAAAACCTATGGACTCTGTTATGCAGGAAGTCAGACTAATGCCAGATGGGACTATTGGGTTCATCTAATGTCTGACTTTGCATAAATTATATGGAAAACCTCAGCACAACATGTATTCCATTTAGAACACAGTTTTCTTAAATTTATTTATAGTTTATGGAGTTAATGTTTATTAGAAGTATTATTAGGGATTAGTAAAAAGACATTCTATTTGATTTTAGTAGGTACATATAGTACAATAACACAGCATGTCTCCAAGCTGGAGACTTAGTGCATCAGGAACTACAGCCACTTTTTTCCTGAATGAGAGCATCCACAATGGGGTTTACCATGTTTATTTTTAGGCACATGGACTTTATAGCTTTACTTGATTTACCTGAACTTTCCTGAGTGTCCCTGTGTAAACAAGTCCTTTGACACTTGAGGCTCTGAGATGTATACCTCTAATCTGTCTGGACTTCAGTAAAGCATTGGACATGGTACCTCATGAGAAATTATTAGTGAAGGTGGACAAGACAGGGATTAATACAGGAATTGTTAGTTGAGTAGGGATGAAATCAAACTGGAATAGGTACAGAGAAGGCGTGCCAGATTAAGGGGAGTGAAGAGCCTGTTTTAGGAGAGGAGACTAAGAGAGCTTGTATTGTGTTTAGCCTTAGCAGCATGAAGACTAAGAGACACTATGATTGCTCTCTCTAAATATATCAGAGGGATAAATACCATGGAAGGAGAACAGCTATTTAAGATAAAGGACAAAGTTGACATCAACATGACTAAATTTAGGCTGGAAATTTGAAGAAGGTTTCTATCTATCAGAAGAGTGAGGGTCTGGAACAGTTTCCCCTAGGAGTAGTGGGGGCAAACAACCTAACTATAATTTTTAGATGGAACTTGATCATTTTTATATACAGGATTTATATGTGATTACTTTGTATACTGGGGACTGAACTTTGTTCTAGGAAGTCCCTTCCAGTCCTATGTTCTTATTCAACCTTAATTTGTCCCCCTCTTGTGCATATGTATTATGATACAGTCTCTAATTACCTGATCACATATCGTTTTTTCTCTCCCAGGATGTGTCTGCCCCATTCGTTTATCAAGATGGTTGGTACTTGGGTATGAGGCATTTGTTCAGTATTTCTTTCTGTCTTCATCTCAGTGTGTGGTCCTATGTCTTATTTATAGCACACCATCCAAAGTCTGATCATACATGAAATTATATTTACACTGATGTTTAGTGGTGCTTGTTCACAGTAGCATCTGAGTGCATCACAAATATTTAATGAATTTTATCTTCATAATGCCTGTGAAAGATAAGATTATCCCCATTTTATAGATGAAGAGACTAAGACAAATACAAAGTGAGTATCCTGATGACACACAGTGAAAATGGCAGAGCCAGAATTAAAATTCCAGACTTCCAGTCGTGGGCTCATTCCACCAGACTATTCTGCCTTACTAGCGGATGTGCTGAGCATTCAGAGCTTCCATTGACTTCAGTTGCAGTTGAGAGTGCTCAGCACTTTGCAAGTTAAGTCTCAGGTTTCCCAAACTGGATAACCAGAAAATAAGGAATACACAATTTTGACGTGTGAGTTGTCCAGTGTCATATAAAAAGTTAGTGGTAGAGGGAGGGTTAGAACAGATTTCTCCTGTGTGGCACTCACCCCCATTAATAGTAAATTGCAACTTCCTAGTATTACACTGGTCTACAATTTTTGAGAAGTCGTCTGCTTCAGAGATAAAATGTGATATTTGTTATGTATTTTGATATGCTGAATTCAAATATGACAATTAAAACAACTGATTGGCTACTGTTTCTAAGATATTTAAGTTCTTACATTTTATGTCTATGTATATTGTGTAGGTAGTAGAGTTTTAATCATAAATTGTAAACCTAAGTCTTTTCATGTGTTTATGGTTGCTTTACATGATAATATTTCACCTCTCCTGTTTATGTAACACTTTAAAAATCAGCAAAAGGGTTATATAAATAAAATTTATTATGAAACAAAAGGCAAAAAACTATTATGTACATAGTTTAGTCCTATTCAGTGTCTACTCAGCGCTTCTTGGCTTGTCTCTTGTATTCATTAAATGGAGCATCTCTTGTCACTGTCCAGCAATAGTCTGCAAGCATTGATGGGCTCTGTTTGCCCTGATAGCCTGCCAGGAGATTCCACTGCTGTAGTCTGGAGCCCAACAGCTCTGCCTTACTCTTGGGTAGTTCCAAATCCCTGACAAGGTCATTCAGTTCACCTTGTGTTATGAGGTGGTTCAGAGGAGGAGGATAGGAGAAAATGTGGGTCCTGTGACATTGATGGTTCAGGACCAGAAGTTTCATCCTCTTCCTCTTCCTCGTCTGACTCAAGTGAGAATGATTCTGGTGCATCAGGAACCGTGGGGTACTGGGCGTATAGCTGATGGAATGTTTGGAATGTTTCTTCTTTGACACATCTTTCCCAACTGGAGGCACCATGCAGAAGTAACAGTTGCTGGTATGATCTGTTGGCTCTCTCCAAATCATTGGCACTGCAAAAGGTATAGATTTCCTTTTCCTGTTCAACCACTGGCGAAGATTTGTTGCACAAGTCTTGCAGTATATGTGTGAGGCCCACCTCTTGTCCTGATCTCCAATTTTGCAGCCAAAATAAAGGTGATAGGCTTTCTTAACCAGAGTGGTTATACTGCGCTTTTGTGATGCAAAAGTCACTTCATCACAAACATAGCAGGAGTTATCTGCACTGTTCACACAAGTACGAGGCATCTCTGCTCACTTTGGCTAAACAGAAATGTGTCCCTTTGCAAAATCAAACACTGACAAATAAGAGAGCACGACACTGTATGATTTCTAGAGCTGATATAGGGCAATTTGTTGAGCAGAGTGATGTAAGCTTCCTTATGATTGCATCATCTATGACTTCTAGGAATAACATGATGCAATTCGTATCATGTATGACGCAATACTAGCTTCAGATTGCGTCATTAATTGTTTTGCCTAAAAAGCAAGTACTGTCCAAACCGAGTCATAGATTTATTCATAGATCCAGTCAAAGATGTATTTTAGTCATTTCTGGTTTAAATTGAGATCCCTTCCCTTTATAACTCACTTATCCTCCGCCATTCCCAAGTCAAGGGTCGTATATACTGACCCAATAGCATATCCTGAAAACTACAGCCAATCAACAATTTTAAGCATCATTTTCGTTCTCAGTGACCCAGAATTAGTAAAGTTAGACTGTATTTATTTCAGAAGCATTTTGGCTGTAGAGCAGTGTTATCAGTGGGGTGCAAACTGGAATCTTCAACACTGCAGCACATACTTCTACCATTTGAGCAACAGGACTTAGCCTTCTTCTGCTGGCTAACGTAATTATCCTCTGTGAACTATTCATCGGAAATACTATGTGATCGGTGTAGCAGTATTCTCCTGTTAAAGGAGACAAAGATAGGGCAGGCTCTTTCCATGAATCAATGTGGCTAAGACCATGGTATTTGGGTTTGATATATTAAAGAGCTGAGTTCTATTCTCTAACTATATAACCTCTCAGTGGAATATAAGACATAGTTTAATAAAGGTCGTGAAAGGGTACAGAATTAACAACAGTCAGCAGAAGTGAAGTTTAGAACTCATGCTCTCCTGGTTCCCTATTATTAATTTATTATTTGCCTTTTCTCTGATCCATGGTTTCTTGTCACACCCTTGGCAGGGAGGGTAGAGATGGTGCTTCTGGCCACTGTGCTGTCTTGGAGCCCATCCTATCCATCTCTGTCGGTTCATTGCTGCAACAGTAGCAGCTAGATTGACTCTCTGCTCCTTGGGGTTCCCAGTGCAATCGATGCTGCAGCTGAGGCAGGGGAGCAAAATTAAACATTAATACCACACTCCAGAGATGGGAAATGGTGATTTTCAACATCTTATAGCTCAACCAAATCAGAGTGGATTTTCATAGACCAAGCAAAAGGCTTTTCTACGCTGGTGGGAATTTTTCCTGTGCTAAAGAACAAAGTCCTATTGCAAACAATGTAAGTGTTAGAGGCTGATTGATATGATAGAATATCAAGGTTGGAAGGTACCTCAAGAGGTAATGTAGTCCAACTTTCTGCTCAAAGTAGGGCCAATCCCCAGACAAATTTTTTTTTTACCCCAGATCCCTAAATGCCCCCCTCAAGGATTGAGTTTACAACCCTGGGTTTAGCAGGCCAATGCTAAAACCACGGAACTGTCCTACCCTTCTCCAATAAAGGTTGCAAGATTTAAAGATAAAGGTTGCTATCAGAACCCCCTAAAAGAAACTGCTTTTATGGGGCGTTATATCTGTTTCCTGCCATTCAGTCATTGTTGTCTTTATCCCAGTCTTTATATTCTTGGAGTAGGGTCTGTTTTTGCATGTTTGGAAAGTACTCAGTACTAGTGAATAAAAATAACATTCTGTACAATACAATTATTTGGCAGAGTCTCTGTATTTGCCTTTTGCTCTTCCAGGTCTCCCTCTTTCATTGAACATATTGGAAAGATTTTTCTTCTTTTGTAACAAGTTACTGCATTTCTTCCTAACAATAATACAGGAAACAGACTTGGAAGTTTTGTAAGTTGTGTGCCAGAGGCAGTTAGGGAAAATTCTTGTAGCTCAAAATAGGACACTTTGCATTAATGGGGTCTTTCCACCTGTTCAAAATTGCAGAGAATTCTCTTCAGTATCCTTCCCCCTAACTACATGTTTGAGAACTAGGAAAGTCAAAGAAAGAGTAATGATTTTTAATGATAAATTACATGGAATTCAAACTCTGTTCTCTTCACCTGCCATTAAACATGTTTTCATTCTTGATGGAGTTGTAAACACAGGCTTTAAATTCACTGAGTATTTTTAAAGATATAAATTGGGGCCGCCGGTTTCGGACAGTTTTTACTCAAAGCCACTTAACAGATATTTAGGGAATTTAAACTGGTATTATTGTGTGACTTTTCTTCTGTGTGGCCTCAGTGAAAACATTGACAAGCGGCTCTCTGTTTCACTGTCAAGTTTGAGAGTAGCATGTATTTTTAGAGATTTTTCTGGCCTAAACCGTATGTGTACTGGTTTATTTGCTAGCTGACTATTACTAATAGGTTTTCAGTTTAGACTGACATTTATCTGTAAAGATAGCGTCTCAGAAAATACGCAAATTATATATATATAGAGAGAGACACATTGTTGGCCGTATCATCATCACATACAGGTATAAACATCTAGAAAGTTCTGTGTTCTAGAGGCAAGAAATGGAATGGACTAGAGATTTGAGAGACAAGAATTCCAGATGGCTAAATCTTGCTCTGATATAGGCTCCCATTGTGGTATTTGTCAAATCAGTTCACCATTCTGCCTCAGTTACCCTATGAGCAGGTACTTAGCTACCTGACAGAGTTTTAAATAATCTTTGCATATCTTCTGAAAGCACTATGTAAATCAGCTTTGCAAATTCTGCTTGCTTGTTTATATGGGGGCAAAACAAATAAAATACTATCTTTTTCATTACCATTTTTATGGAAAAGGTGAGTGAATATTCTTTTTGTCTGGACCAGGAAATCTAAATTGTTATATTAGGTAAAGTGCAATAACAATTTAGATGTGTGTGCACCATAGCACAGTGAACTCTCGGTGTGGCAATATTTTGGTTGCCTACATTTCTCTCATTGTATTTAATATAATAGTGTGTGACATGAGGGTGATGCATACATTTAACATATAAAGGCCTGCTGTTCATTTTTGAAGATGAATACAGAGAAGAGGGACAGATACTCTATAACAGATCTGTTTTTTCTCCAGCTACCTATCTGTATCCTGCAGCAACTTGGAAAGTGCTGTAGAGCAGTTCAGCTTGTTGCCATTTGTATTCTCTAGGCAGCTCTCTGGAACACTCTAGCAACCTGAGTGCATGCCCTTTACATATCTACAGAAATATCACACAGGTATTTGTCATCCTCCCCTTTGCACATTGTGAGCCTCTGGAGCAACTTGCTATCCAATCATGTTTTTTCAGCTACTTTCAGCCTCTGTGCAGGGAGATTTTCATCATAGGTAACTAAGTGGTTGCTACTCTGGGGGTGGAAAATATGGAAAGGAGTATTATCAACACAGATGCTCAAAACAGCATGTTAAACATAAACCAGATTATTGCTGTTTTTATTAATCTTCTTTAAAATAGTTCTGTGTTCTATGTGAAGACAATTGCCTTTAAAGAACGGAGGATTCACTCACCAGCAAGGTAGTGGAAATTTTGAGTATGTCAGTTTTACAGTTTTTTGAATATTTTTATTTCAGTGGTCAAAAACCAAGTTTCTGTTGTGCCTGTGTAACTGAGCTAGAGTTCTGTTCACTGGACTGCAGCCTGTCCTCTATGATGTGAAAAGAAGATTTAAGGGCTGGAAACATCAGAAGGCTGTAGAAGGGTAGAATTCTGCTGCATTAGAAAGAGAGAAGGTTCTGATAACTTTCCCTGGAGTCCATGGAGTGGAGTGAAATATCATTGTTTTCACTCTTTTTCCTCCTTGTTCTTCTGTTATAGGAGATGCATCGTCGGTTTGAAAATGCCCCTGACTCAGCCAAGACAAAAGCTCTACAAACTGTTATTGAGATGAAGGTAAGAGAGTCAACACTGGCAGATGGGAATCCTATTCTTTTGAATGGTATATAGAGTCTTTCAGATAGCATAAAGCATGAGAAGTCTGACAGCAACAGATACGATGCATGGTCCAGCGTTACTAATGAAAAAAAATCTTGGAGATTTTTATTGATCAGACAGGTTAGAGAACTAGTTAATTGCATGGTAGATGTCTGCTTTTCATCTACCTGGAGTGTTATTTATAGTTTACAGCCAATAATCCATTGTATTATAAGAACAGTATGAGGAGATAAGTGGGTGCCTTTTAATGGTGGTGTGAGTTTTTTCCCATCACAGTATTTTCTGAACTTTTGAAAGAGTATTAGTGGCACCCAGAGTGTAAAGCAACATTAGATATTTGCGTTCCAAAACATCTTATGTGAAGCAGGTGATTCAGTCAGAAAGATGCATCAATACTACCTTCATCCTGAATTATAGCTAGATGCAGTTTTGTGGTTTAGTCTTTAAACTAGTGATGCAGGATTTATAGCAACATAGACAACTTGTAAGAGCCTGTCGCAGGGTAGATTCTCTCTCCCCTCCCCCCTTTGATGGGGTGTCAGGTCACATGTGGTCAAAAGAAAGGTCAGAGGTGGTCCCACAGCTGGTTAGGTCCTATGCTGATGACCCTTACTATAAAATGTGGTCGTATTGCCTAGTGACTGAAGTTAATAAAGTAGTGCTTCCGCACAGGGCTGCGTGGCCAATGGCTAGAGTCAATAGAGTGACCCTTTCATTCAGGGCAGCGTAACCTAATGGCTGGAATCAATAATGCAGCCCTTCCTCTCAGGGCAGTGTGGCCTAATGGCCTGTTGGTGTGGAGGTCAGGGGGGGCAACCCCAGTGTATGGTACCCAGGGTAGGGGGACTCAAAAATCCTACTACTACAGGCCCTCCCTGGTCCTCCAAGTCCTAGTTTCAGGCCCTAGCAGTGGTGCAGGGTGCTTACCACCGAGTCAGTGGGGATACTCCTGAAATACAGTGACTGGTTCCTCAGGTCACTCACAGGAGGAAAATCTAAGTCCCCTGGGCTGCTTCTTACCCTTTCGCTCTTGGTAATGCTCCCCGGTTTCCCTAGGTTTCCGGGGTCCTCAAATGGTGTACCCTTCTGCTGGCATGGTCTCTTCTCTGGGCTCATCAGGCAGACTGGTGTCCATCTGGAACTCTGTGTGCCATGGCTCTGTAGTTGGGACCTGTAGCCGCTCTCTAGTGAGAATCTGCATCCTCCCCCTTCAGCAGCGTGCCCATATTGAGCTGGACTGCTTCCCTTAATACTCTGCCTTCAGGTTGAGCATGCCCACCAGAGTCAGAGGGGCAGGGCTTCTTCAGCCTACAAAGAACACTTAACCCTTTCAGGGCTGGTGCTGGACAGGTCCACACCATCACAGATCCCAAGGACCACAAGTGGATTGCATATATATTTACACATCTTCATGTAGCTGTCTGCCAGATTGTATGTTCCATAATGTGCATGAAACGTGTAGTATTAATAAATACTTTCTCCTCCTACTCATCTTTGCATTCACACACTTCCTTTTACCACTTCTCACTCTTGTTCTCCAATATTAACTTTCTCTATAGTAATTTCTCTCCTTTCCATTCTGGAGTCTCCCAGTCCTTTCCCCATGCTTCCTAACAGGCCAGCCAGTTTTCCTTTTGAAAACAAATAGCTGGTCTTTCCCCCTTTCTATCTCAGATTGTTAGCTGCAGTGCATGCCTCAATAACCCCCTTTCTACACTTGGAGATGTGCATGAATCAAATTCTATTGCATATATTATGCAAGAGATCAGACTGAATGATCATAGTCCCTTCTGGCCTTATCAATCTATGCATCTAGGTGGGGAAAATAACAAGTAAAAATAGTATGTGGTGAGCATAGGGTAGAAAGGGGGGTAGTGTCAAACCCTGCAGTTTTTCCAGGTAATGCATTTGCTAGTAGTTCCTGGAGACGCTGAGTAGAACAGACATGTCTACTTTTAGAGGATGCATTTTATAAATGAATAGGCATGCGTGTAAAAGTGAGCATAAGGGCTCTGTGTTCTGTGTGCATCAATTCCTTTTCAAGTGATTGCATGTGTCCATTCCATTTCAGGTGTTTGCATGTCCTATGCACTGTTGTCAGATTTTTCCGTCAGCTGTAACCCATCGAGGCAGTGCATGTGCCCTCTGTTGCCTTGTGCTGCTGCACAATATAAAGGGCACCCCCAATGCCTCATAGTTCCTTCTGACTGCCCATGATGGTTGTTGAAATGTGTGATCTTGCTATTGCAAGTCTTTTTCTCATTTTGTGTTTTATATATAGTTGGTACTCATTTTGGTACATTACTAGAAATAATGTTAGGTACTGTAATTACAAAAGTAAGTTTCTTTTTAAAATGTTTTTTTAAACACTTCAGTTTCTGTTCATGGGTGATTGGTGCTGGCGTGTGTCTAGATTATCAGGCTGTGTTCTCTGCAGGGCCACCTTTTCCAGGTTCCTGACATCAATCCCAACATCCAGGAACAATCCTCCACTTGGTTGGAAGAGGCTGATTCATCTTTTGATTCAGAGTTGGCTTATACATTTCACAATCACATCATGTACCTCACCATTCTCCTTTGAGCGCCTACCACCCCTGGTATCCTCTAAGCCTCTGAAATGGCCACCAAGCAGGTACCCATGCCCAGGAAGAAATTGAACTGTGCCCTCTCAGTTCCTTCTTACCGCCTTTGACGTTGCTGGAATGATCCCTCTTGCTGTAGTATGGCTTTCTCTCTTCGTATTTTATATAGGAATTGTAGTTAGTGTATATAGTTCTTATACACTATAGTTAGTTTATACAGTAATGATGTTAATTGTTCCCATTGTCAAGGGACTTATTGCCCCAGATGCTGGGCATGCCTCAGTCCCCGGGCTTCAAGCCATGTGCCTTGTGCAGTAAGCTGATGCCATTTAGTGACCCTCACACTAGTCTTCTAAAGTATCTGGGGGAGTCCATGTTAAAGAGAAGTGCCAGATCTGCCAGGATTTCAAACCCCGCATGAGAGAGGTTAGAGACATTTGGCTGAAGGCCAATCTTATGGGGGCAGCCCTCAGATCAGCCTCTGAACCGAATCAATGCTGAGCACTTCGATACCTGTGCAGAGCGCTCCCTTGGTGCCATGCTCTTTCTGTCACTGCTCTCCATCCCCAGTGCCAAGGCAGAGGCATAAAAAACAACACACCAAGAGAGGGTGTTCTCTAGCATAGTGTAGTGTTGAACTACACCTCCTCCCCAGAGTCTCTGATGGTGCTGCCAACTAGAGCACTGAGTCTGATACAGGACCAGGAGCAGCTGTGGGGTTGGGCATCTGCTGGCCCCTTCAACACCGGAGGCTTTCCGGGCAGCAAAGGACCCAATCCCACCAAGCCTTCAAGACCCCTCGTCAATCAAGGCAACTGAGGACAGAAAGGTGCAGAGTGCAGTGAGCTCCACCGTGGTGCTGACTACTGTGGCACCATCCAGGGGCAAGCCCTCCATGGTCCTGTTGCAGTAGTCATTGGCCCATTGCCAATCTCTGGTCCCTTGATACTGCACAGAGGCACAAGCAGGTACTGCACTGCCATGGTCTCCAGGGAAGGAATCCTCTTCGGAATCTGAAGGTGAATCCTTTGCTCCACCTAAGACCTATAGGTACCCAGCCTACACTCCTGACTTCAGTACTGGCCCTCCTGCCAGCACCTGGCCACCAGGCCATTGGTTGACGCGGTGACAGTACTGGAATTTTGGGGTTTTCCCCCAGTATGTGGGCCCCCTTCCCACCGCACATACTCGGTGATGTCAGAAAAGTGAGCTACTGTTTCTACCTGGCACCAGACCCTGACTCTGATACTGACCTTGGTGCCGACATCCAGGAAATGGCCCCAGTGGAGATGGTGGAAGTGGTGGTAGAGGAGGAAGAAGCCCCTCCTCCAGCACAGGCCTCTTCCTTGTTATCATGCTGCCACTAACTAGAGATTTCAGTGTCTAGTGCACTCCTTGACCCCCCAAAACCTTCCCTGGGGAGACCAAGACCTGAACCCCCTGGGTCTTAAAACAGGGGGAAATGAACTATCCCCCCTACCTTTCTCCTCCCAGACTTTCCCCTCCCTGGGTTACCCTGAAAGATACGGTGATTCAAACTCCTTGAATCTTAAAACAGAGAGGAAATTCACTTCCCCCCCTTCTCTCTCCCTCCCAGACTCTCCCTGAGAGAGAGACACTGATCCCAACTCCTTGGATCCTAACACAGAGAGAAATTAACCTTTCCCTCCTCCTTCCCTCTCCCAGACTTTTCCTGAGAAGTACACTGATCCAAATTCCTTGGATCCTAAAACAGAGGAATCAAGCTTTTCCTCCCCCTTCTCTCCTTTCCCCCACCAATTCCCTGGTGAGTTCAGACCCAGTCCCCTTGGATCTTACACAAGAATAAAAAAATCAATCAGGTTCTTAAAAGAAAAGCTTTTAATTAAAGCGAAAGTAAAAATTATCTCTGTAAAATCAAGATGGAAAAACGTTTACAGGGTCTCAGCTTCACCTAGACCAGAGGGACTTCCCCTCCCAGCCCAAGTACAAGTTACAGCAAACAGAAGTGAAATATCCTTCCAGCAAAATACACATTTGCAAATAAAGAAAACAAACATAAATCTAATCCGCTTTCTTTCTATTACTTACTATCTGGAACCTGAGAGACTGTTCAGTAAGATTGGAGAAATCTGGTTACATGTCTGGCTTCTCTTAATCCCAAGAGAGAATAAAGAACAGGACAAAAAGCACAAAACAAAGACTTCCCTCCACCAAGATTTGAAAATATTTTGTCTCCCGATTAGTCCTTTGGTCAGTTGTCAGCCAGGTTCACTGAGCTTGTTACCCTTTACAGGTAAAAGAGACATGAACCCTTAACTATCTGTTTATGACATCACCAGACAAGGCTATCACAGGCCCTAGTAAACCACTCCCACAGGATGACTTCAGGGCCCACCAGGAGCTCCTGAAAAGGGTTGCTGCGAACTTAGGCCTAGAAGTTGAGGAGTTTAAGGAGTCAGCACACTGCCTAATCGACATCCTGGTTGCAGCTGCTCCTTCCAGAATGACTTTGCCCATTAATGAAGTGGTGATGGGCCCATCAGAACACTGGGGCAGACTCCTTCTTCTCTGCCCCCTATCTCAAAAAAGGCAGAAAAGAAATACTATATCCCAGCCAATGGGCTTGAGTACCTTTACTTACCCTCCCTTGCTTCTCCCTCCCCAGGGTCTCCGCTATGGTTGATGACAATTGAGAAGGGCAGACAGGAGCATTTGAGTGCTACCCCCAAAAATAGAGACCAAGAGACTAGATCTGTTTGGACGTAAGGTTTATTGAACGGGCAGTCTCCAGTTATGTGTATTCAACCAGCAAGCTCTGCTAGGGAGATATGAGTTTAATCTATGGGACTCATTATACAAATTCAAGAACTCTCTGCCACAGGAGTCAAGCGAGGAGTTCACTGCCATCCTAGAGGAGGGAAAGACTGTGATCAGGACCTCTCTCCAGGCGACCGGATGCAGCCAACTCAGCAGCCAGGGTTATGGTGTCTGCAAACACCATGAGGCACTGTTCATGGCTCCAATCTTCTGGCCTCACTTGTGAAGTACAGCAGTCTGTCCAGGACTTCCCCTTTGGGAGCACCTCTCTGATCTCAGAACAGATGGACTCAAGGGCCACCCTTTGTTTCTTGGGCCTTTACATACCTCCAGTTTCAAGGAAGCACTTTAGGCCCCAGCAGCCTCCCATGTTCACGGTGCCTCCCATGCAGGAGTCCAACAAGAGGAGAGGAAAGAGGGGTTATAAGTGATGCCAACCTTCCTTCCTACCACAGCCTCCCAGTTGGGCTCTTATAGATATCCTGGCGGGGCCAGGCAGGCCTTTTGAAGGTATGTCTGAGGGAGATATACCAATCTCAATTCCAGATCCATCTCCCCTTTTGTTTTTGGACTGCTGTCACCCTTCAGCCTGGCACAGTCATATAAAACATCATACCATTCATTTAGGACTGAGTACAGTAACAGTTGGCACACACTTCCATTTTCATCCACCCTGCCCTCCAGTCCCACACTCCTTTCCCTCTTCAGGGACCTTTCTCATGAGCAGCTTCTCATCCAGGAGGTGCCAGCCTTCTGCATCTTGGGGCTATACAGGAGGTTCCTTGAGACTTGAGAGGGAAGGAGTTTTACTCCTGATATTTTCTAATCCCAATGAGGGGAGAGATCTAGGCCCATGCTAGACCTGGGTCACCTCAACATATCTCAAGAAACTGAGGTTCCACATGGTCTCCCTGGCCTCCATCATTCCCTTCCTAGATCCAGGAAACTGCTACACTGCCTTGCTCTAAAGGATGCTTATTTCCACATCTCTCTCTTTCATGATCACAGGTTTGTAGTGGGTCAACGCAACTACCAATTCGCCACTTTCCCATAGGTCTTCACGAAGTGTATGGCAGTGGTAGCAGTCTTCTTCAGGCGTCATCAAGGCATGCAGGTCTACCCATATCATAGAAGAAGATGATCTTGATGACCAGCTGATCAAAGGTCAGGCACAGGTCCAACACAGCATCAGTACTGTATGGGCCACCTTCCAAGCGCTGGGTCTGTTGATAAATGAGCAGAAGTCAACTCTAGTCCTGGTTCAGATAATAGTTAATTGGGCAGTGTTCGACTTGATCCAGGCCAAAGTTTACCTCCTGGAAGCCTGATTTTGAGCTATGTCAAACCTGATTTCCAAGGTCACAGTCCACCCAATAATAACCACTCGGGTCTGACTTAAACTATAGGGACACATGACAGCATGTACCGACATGGTGCAGTATGCAAGGCTGTGCCTCAGACCCTTCCAGATATGGCTGGCATCAGTCTACTCCGCAAGCAGACACCACTTGGACTCAATACTCACTATTCTGCCTCCAGTCTGCACTTTGCTGACCTGGTGGAGAGGCTTAGGATCTGTAATAGAAGGAGTATCCCTTGCTGCTCCTCCAACGTCGGTAACCTTAGTCTTGGATGCATCATACTTGTGATGGGGAGCCCACCTCAGCAGCCTCAGGACCCAGGGTGTCTGCTCTCAGGACGAACTCTCTGCATATAAATAAATGTAAGGGAACACAGGGCAGTACGCTTGGCTTGCCAGGTGTTCGTTCCCCATATCTCAGGCAAAGTGGTGCAGGTCCTGACGGACAACACTGCATCACTCTTTTGCATCAACAGGCAGGGAGGAGCTCGATCTTCAGCCCTGTGCCAGGATGCCCTCTGGCTGTGGGACTTGTGCGTGGACTACACTACTCACTTTGAGGCATCACATCTCCTGAGAGCCCAAAATGCACTGTCGCATTGTCTCAGCAGATCCTTTTCCTCTCACCACAAGTGGTCTCTTCACCTGAAGGAAGTCAGTGTCATCTTCCAGCAGTGGGGGCCTCCCCTGGTGGACCTGTCTGCCATCAGATAGAACAGGAAATGTCATCAGTTCTGTTTGCTGTGCAGGCACAGCATAGTTTCCTGTCCAATACCTTCCGCTAGTGGTCAGACTGCCTACTGTATGCTTTCCCAACGATCCCTTGGGTTCACAAGGTCCTCCTGAAAATCAAATGGGACAAGGTGAAGGTTATCCGGATAGCACAAGTGTGGCCACGCCAACATTGGTTCATTATGCTTCTGGACCTTTCAGTGGCAGCTCCACTCGTGCTCCCACTCTGCCAGGATTTGATTTCACAAGATCACGACCAGTTGCTTCACTCAGGCCTCGCTTCTCTGCACCTGACAACGTGGTTGCTGCATGGCTGAATCCTGAAGAACAGGCCTGCTCGGATTATGTTCGACAGGTCTTGCTAGGTAGTAGAAAGCCTTCCACCAGGGCTACCTTCCTGGCCATGTGGAAACGTTTCACTTGTTGGGCTTCTGAATGGAACCTCTCTCCCTCCCGTTCTTCTCTGCAGTCTATCTTGGACTATCTGCTCCATCTGAAGTGTCTGGGTCTGGCTCTGTCAAGGGTTCACTTGGCAGCCATCTCAGCCTTGCACCCTCCAGTGAATCAGTGTTCTTCCATAAGATGACGGTCAGGTTTCTCAAGGGGCTGAAAAGACTATCCTCAGGTTTACGAACCAGTCCCCCCCCCATGAGACTTAAATCTCGTTCTGTTGATGCTCCTGGGGACTCCCTTCTATCTGTTATCATCATGCTCCCTGTTGCTTCTCTCTTGGAAGGTAACTTTCTTGGTGGTGATCACCTTGGCCAGAAGGGCCTCTTAGATCAACACCCTGATGTCAGAACTCCTTTATACTATATTCTTCAAGGACAAAGTCCAACTGCAGCCCCATCCCACCTTCCTACCAAAGATGGCATTGCAATTCCACAACAACCAGGATGTTTTTCTACCTGTCTTCTTTCCAAAACTTCACAAGATCGCTGAGGAACATCATGCATTGGATGTTAAGCGGACCATCACCTTTCATATCAAGAGGATTAAGTTCTCTATAAGTCCACACAACTCTTTGTAGCAATAGAGGAAAGGATGAGAGGGTTCCTGTGTCATCCTAAAGGATATCATCCTGATACATTACTTGTATCTGAGCTTTCTACAAGCAAGCGAAGATTCCGCTTCCGGCCATTGTGATCACTCATTCCACAAGAGCCTAGACTTCACTGACAGCATTTCTCACGCAGGTACCAATCCAGGACATCTGCAGAGCTGCAATCTGGTGATCAGTTCATACCTTCGCTTCCCACTATGCCATCATCCAACAGGCTCATAATGATGCCCATTTTGGGAGAGCAGTATTGTAGTCAACATATCCATGAACTCTGAGCTCACCTCCCGGAATACTGCTTGTGAGTCACCTAGTATGGAATGGACATGAGCAAGAATTGAAGAACTAAAAAATGGTTATTAACCTTTTGTAACTGCTGTTCTTTAAGATGTGCTATTCATGTCCATTCTATGATCAGCCCTTCTACCTCTCTGTTGAAGTTACTTGCAAGAAGGAACTGAGAGGATGTGGGGCCTGTGGCATCCTTTATACCGACGCATATACACATGACTCGAGAGGGGGCTAATGGATACTACTTAAGGAAAAATTTCAGGCATCTGTGCACGTGGTATGCACACAACTAGCATGGAATGGACATGAGCAACACATCTCGAAGAACAACAGTTACAAAAGGCTAGTAACCAGTTTTTAGAATTGGAAAAGGTACAGAGAAGGGCAACAGAAATGATGAGGAGTATGGAACAGCTTCCATATGAGGAGAGATTAAAAAGATTGAGACTATCCAGCTTGGAAAAGAGACGACTAATGGGGGATATGATAGAGATTTATAAAATCAAGAATAGTGTGGGGAAAGTGAATAAAGAAGTGTTGTTTAAGCCTTTACATAATGCAAGAACACAAGAGGTCATGTAATTAAATTAATAGGCAGCAGGTTTAAAACAAACATAAGGAAGAACTTCTTCACACAGTGCTCAGTCAACCTGTGGAATTCGTTTCCAGGAAATGTTGTGAAGGTAAGAAACATAATTGGGCTCAAAAAAGAATTAGATAAGTTTGTAGAGGATAGGTCCTTCAATGGCTATTAGCCAAGATGAACAGGGACACAACGCCATGTTCTTGGTGTCCCTAAATCTCAGACTCCCAGAAGCTGGGACTCGACAATGGGATGAATCACTCAACAATAGCTGTGTTCTGTTCATTCCCTCCGAAGCATCTGGCACTGGCCACTGTCAGAAGAGAAGATACTGGGCTAGATGGATGGTTGAGCTGATCTAGTATTACTCCTGGGGGATTTCTGCGCCAGTGCGCATGCACAGAATTCATGTGTCCCGCATAATTTTATTTTATTTATTTATTTTATAGAAAATGCAATCTGCCCCAGAAGTGCTGCATTTTTGTCTTTCGCCCACCAGAGGCCACTGTGATGCCAGAACAGCAGCAGTCTGTTCTGGTGCCACATTGGCCTCTGGTGGGCAAAAGGTAGAACTGCAGCACTTTTGGGGCAGATTGTATTTTCAGGGTGGGAAAGGGGGGAGATTTTTTCTGTATGCATGCAGTGGCACATATTTCCCCCAGAAGAAGTTCATCACAGCACCTGGCTTATGGAGCCTGATTAGAACAGAGTGTGGCAGACGGCTGTTGGGGGTTCCCAGACTCGGGTCCAGAACAGCTAGTGGCGGGGGGGAGAAGACTGGAGTGTGGGCTCAGAAGCTAGTGGGGTGACAGAGTTAAGCCAGAGTCTGAATGTGAGTAGGGGTACATGGCCACATGGGAAGGGGAGAGGAGGCTGCAGGGACCCACTGGGATGGGGGGGGGGTGCAGGAATAGGGACAGATGTGCCTGACTGAATGGCAGAGGTTTTGGATCAGCCAGGGTCTGCATGGGGGAGGTTCCCCAAATCCCTAACAATCCTGCCTCTCTTCCCCTTCCCCAAAAAACTGTTCCATACTTCTCCCACCCACACCCAACAAACCTGCAGGCTCAGTCCAGACTCCTTCCTTCTCCATCAGCTCCTCTGCTACCCCTTATGCTCCCAAGTCTTTACACTGCTTTATTGTTGGTCCGTACTGTTACAGATGTACTTGCTGACAGATATTTTGAAATAAATTACCAAGATAATTGAAACTGGCTTGATTATATTGTGTTATTTTGGCAAATAAAATATTCGGAATTTTAAAATATTTTGCACTGAATTTTATTTTTTGGTGCAGAATTCCCCCACTAGTACAGTATGGCCCTTCTGAATCATACTCATAGCTCCAGTTTGGCCTTGACAGCATTGGTTTTCCAATCTCCTGACTTTCTCGAACAGAATTCCATTAACGTCACCGTTGGACCCAAATCTGATCTCTCAAGACCACGGTCACCTCCTCTACCCTAATTTTCAGGCCATCCACTCGGCAACCTGCATACTCTGTAGCTGACACCTCAGGAGGATGTTTGTTTAAATGGAGTTCAAGTTGTTGTTCTAAATAGTAGGAAACCTTCTACTAGATATACTTACCTGACAGAGTGGAAGAGATTCTCCATCTGGTCCCAGCAAAATGGTGTTTTTCCCCTATCTGGGCTCTGATCCATCATGTGTTGAGCTATTTGATATTCCAGAAACAGCAGATTCTTCCCATTTGTTCCATCAAGGTCCACCTTACAGCTGTCTCAGCTTTTCCAATCCTGTGACAATCAGATTGCTAAAGGGTTGAACTGTTTATATCCCCAAGTAGAGGATCCATGTGACTTAAACTTGCTGTTAATGAAGCTAATGAGTTCTCCATTTGACCTGTTGGCTGCCTGTTTATTACTCCCTCTCTTAATGAAGGTAGCCTTTTTTGTGTCAATTACATCAACCAGGAGAGTGGATGAATTACAGGCTCTAGTGTCTGAACCTCTTTATGCAGTCTTCTAAAAGGACAAGCTGTACCTGTGCCCTCATCTGTAGTTCCTCACCAAAGTGGTGTCTCAGTTCCATATTAATCAGGCTACCTGTTTACCAGCTTGTTCCCCTAAGCCTCATACTCATAAGGATGAGGAGAGACTTCACATGTTAGATGTCAGGAGGAGACTAGGATAGTGTTGGCGTTTTACCTAGACAGGACTAAATAATTCCAATAATCTTCACTGTTGTTGTGGCAGCTGTAAACTGGATGAAGGGCAGGTCCCGACTCTTTTCAAAGAAACTCATCCTGGATCTTTTTTTGTATATGTTTGTGCTATGACTTGGCCAATGTAACCCCTCCAAAGAGAGTGTTAGCACATTCATCGAAGGCTGTAGAGGTTGCAAATGCCCTTCTTCCCCAAATGCCTATTCTGGACATTTGCAAATTTGCATACCTTTGCCGCCTCTTATGATGTTTCTCAGCAATCTAGAGATGATGCAGAGTTTGTTGTGTGGCCCTTCAGTCTTTATTCAGGTAGACTCCGATCCCCCCCTCCAGATTGAACTGCTTATGTGAATCACCTGAAGTGGAATGGACGTGTGCAGTCAGTCAAAGAAGACACAGTTACTATCATGTTCTCTGAAATGTGGTGCATATATCCATTCCACAATCCACCCTCCTTCCTCTCTCTACTGGAGTCTGTCTGGTAAGAAGGAATTGAAGGAGGTTGGGCGCAGCTCTGTCCTTTATACCATCATGCAGTAGCAGAGGGCACATGCACCACCCTGACAGGTACCACTGAGAGAAAAATATCTGACAGCTGTGCACTGGGCGTGCACACACATGAAATGGAATGGACATATGCAACGTATCTTGAAGAACAACAGTTACAGAATAGGTTAGTAACCATTTCTTCTTGTTGTTTCTAACCCCTGAGTCTGCCATGTCAACAATAAACCAAGTAGATTGTAAGACCTCCGTTCATTCTGTTACAGCATGAAAAAGACAACAGATTGGATTGCTTACTTGTAACATGTATGTATTTTTTTAACTACGTAGAAATGTTTGAAAAAGTATGAGAGAGATTTGGACTAGTTCAGCAACCCCTACATTTTCATCCACTCAGGAATAGATTGATATCAGTCCATCCGTTCCATGCTTTATGGTGTTTAATGTGTTCCTCATTTCTCACCTAAACCACATCAGTAAGTAGAAGCTGAGACTAACTTGTTTCACAAGCTCTCTTCTCTTATACTTGTGGCACATCCGTGGCTTAGGGTAACTATGAATCTGTTGTTTGTGCTAATACTGTGGCTATCATTATTTCTATTACTGTCACCATAATAATTTCCCTGGTATATATCACTTCAGGACTGCAAAGTGACTATTTCAGTCTCTTACTTAGTGTTCTCTTCATATACCACCCATAACAACAACCTAGTTCACAGGCTTAAACTCCTTTGCTTGCAGAATGGAGAGAACTGGAGAAAAGTGCCCTCTCAGGCAGCCAGTCTTAGCTGCTCAGAGGGATGATGTTTAAACAGGTGCAGAGTAATTACTCAGGGAATGTTTATTAAGGGGTGTGGGCGAGGGGGCGCCGGGGCTCAACCCTCCCTGGGGAGGAGGGGAGCCACACCAGCCTCATCTCGTCGTCCGAGGACCTCTGCTCTCGGGATCGCAGTCCGCTCCGGCGGTTCAGGCCCTGTATGCGGGACCGAACAGCTACAGTTACATAATAGGGGCCCAGCCCTGGGGTCAGGCGGGCACCAATACAGTTACCGTTACCGGCTCTGGCCCTTTGAGGCAGGGCAGAGCAGTGGCAAAGTCAAAGGGGGCCCAGCCCTTGGTTCGGGCGGGGCACCAAACACAGTTCAGTTAGCTCTGGCCTTTGGAGCAGGGCAGAGTAGTGGCAAAGTCAAAGGGGGCCCAGCCCTTGGTTCGGGCGGGGCACCAAACACAGTTCAGTTAGCTCTGGCCTTTGGAGCAGGGCAGAGCAGTGGCAAAGTCAAGGGGGGCCCAGCCCTTGGCTCGGGCGGAGCACCACACAGTTCAGCTAGCTCTGGCCTTTGGAGCAGGGCAGAGCAGTGACACTAGGCGGGAAGTGGGGGAGTCTGCCACCCGGTTACGAGTGGCAGGGGGAACACAGGCCCACCCACTCCTCTGCGTTCCAGCCCAGGGCCCTAGTAGCGGCTGACTCCGCTAGTGGGGGTCAGTGGGGAGATCCTGACCGAAACACACTGACATAGGCGCAGGGCCTTCTGCAGCCTGACTGTAGTCAGCTGCCCCTGGGCTACTTCCAGCCTCCCCTCTGGTTCCTACCTGGTCCGTTGGGGTGTCCAGTACCATGGGCTCCTCCCAGTCCGGGCAGGGTGGTAGGTCTGGGAATACCTCCGGGACGGCAGACCAGGTCTACGGCTCCTCGGGGCCGTAGCGACTGCGGGGTAGCTCCGGCAGCTCCTCGTCGTAGCGACTGCGGGGCAGCTCCCTCGGGCCTCAGCAGCTTCCCGGTGAGGAGGGTCAGCGGGCACGTCTGCTCCTGCCGGCGGCCAGGGCCTGACTGAGGGCTGAGGCCCGGCTTTTATCCTTCCGGGTCGCTGCCTGACCCTTTGAGGGGCGGGACTTCCTCCCAGCGGTTCCGCCTTGGGGGGTGATTGACGGGGCTCAACCCTCCCTGGGGAGGAGGGGAGCCACACCGCCTCGCTACAAGAGGCAATTACAACACTGGTGCACTCATACATTGTTCCTTTTATGGTGTGTTAATGAGACATATAACTGCACGTTACTCTTTTCAGGACTCAAAAATCTCCTCCATGGAACGTGGCCTCCGTGACTTGGAAGAGGAGATTCAGATGCTGAAGTCAAATGGAGCTCTAAGCACAGAAGAGCGTGAGGAGGAAATGAAGCAAATGGAGGTGTACCGTAGTCATTCCAAATTTATGAAAAACAAGGTAATGAGAGAACAATGATCATAGCATAATGAACTCTGAGCCTTGGGGAACAGGTGGGAGAAGTAGTACTACTCATATCATCGAATCCAGGGATAGAGTTGAGACCTGCCCTGTACTGCGGGCATTGGGAGATATAGGAGAGGATGCATCTGCATTCTACTCTGAAATGACGAGACTAGCCTTAGAATATTTAACAAAGGAAAATGTAATATTTCAGGAAAATTATAGAACTGTGGGCCAGGTTCTGCCTTTAGGTTTACGCTCACAGCTTCCATTGACTTAACTGAGACTTGTGCGTATCTTTGGTTCTTTTCTAGTTCTTATCTAGTTCTTTTATAGTTTAGGTTAATTAAGGGCATGTTTAGGTTAATTAAGGCACAGGTGTTTATGTAGACATGCCCTTAGTTTAGTAGCCTTTTCAAACATACTTTATGGAGGGAGAAAAGTATTTCTTCCATTTGGACCTCTTAGATAACTGTGACATGACCAAGAGATTTAGCCTTATTTCAAGTCTGGGCTGAGTATGACCTGTAGTGGAAGGGTTTCTATTACACTGTCCTTCCAATAGTGTTGTCATAAAATGAACAGATTCTACTACAACAGTGATGCCAAGATTCATTCAAACTTATGAGTATGTTTGTTCTGCAAGGCAGGATGACATTGAGAAACACAGGTACTTTGGCACAGAGCTTGGTATCAACACTGCTTGCTGGACTATGTAGAGTTTAAGGTCACTTCGTACTTTGTTTCTGCTGGATACTGTGGAGTGCTCACCACTGTATTTGTCCTGGAATGAAATGATTTGTTTAAACAATACAGTTCTAACCTGTTGGAGAAAGTTAAACACAAAGATTACAATCCCCTAAAGCAGAAATGTATATGGTAATAAGACTTGTTAGTGCTCCCACCACTTCAGTACATTGACTCACCTGAGGAAAAACGTCTCTGTTTTTTAAATAGTACTTTTTATCCTGTTGAGTTACCACTACCAAATAAAGGGGGGGGGGAAACATTTTAGGCATGTGCAAAGTCTATTTGAATTTCCAAGCCTTCATACTGCCTTACCATATCAAGTTATTTCCCTCTCACTGTGTTAGAAACTCATGTCACCTTGTCCTCTCCCTTTACAGACTTTATGAGCCTATTTCTTTGTGATCAATTTCTGGATCTCTTCCATACATCACATACACTTCTGTCCTGCTGACAACTTCCTCCCTACCCTTTGTTGATTTAACAGCCTTATCCCTCTTGTGGCTTATGTCCAGCCACAATCCTGTCGTCTTCTCATATCCCTCTGTCTTGTCTTGCTTAATAAATGCACATAATTGTCCTTTTAATAATGTATTGTATTGATGTCAACAGCTGCTTCCTGGCATATTACTCGTTTACACCTTTGAAGTGAATGATTTTTCTCTCACTATTTCTGTCTCAATTTTCTACTTGCTTCCAATTTCAAAATGGTTGGGTAATATACCCTAGATCTGAAATATATAAATCTAACTGTAATCATGTTTGTAGTGTCAATTTTTAAGTGTAGTGATGAAACTCTTGCCTTTAAAATCCTGTGATCATGACAGCAAGGATGAGGGAATGAGTGACCAGTCATGATCTTGCTCTGTAGTTCTTTGTCACATTTAGTCACTGTGATGGCTGAAACAGGTCAACTAGAAGACAATAAATGATAAACATTTAAAAGAATAACAATGTCGTGGCAGGTAGAGCAACTGAAGGAAGAGCTAAGTGCCAAAGAGGCTCAAGGGGAGGAGCTGAAAAAAAGAGTGGCTGGTCTCCAGGCCGAGGTCTCTGCCGTAAGATTCATCTCTTTGTGTGCAGTGGCCATTCACTGGGTCTTTGCTAGGTCTGTGGCTTTCTGGTAGCTTACACTTTTCTTCTTTTACATGACAGTAGAACTAACCAGTTTGCTCTGCTCTGTATCTGCCTCTTGTTCACATCAGCTTGGCATCTGTAGCATCACTGTTCAAAACACACTCTGAATACCCTGTTTGTTGTCTTAAATAGAATGATTCAACCAGATGATAATTTGTTCTTTCATATTGGGACAGATTTTCAAAAGTGCGCAGTACCCACAGTTGTAGTTAAGATTTTTTAGAAGAGCTGCAGTTTTACTTAGACACCAAAATAAGGGCTTAGTTTTTCTACAGCATGTGTGGAGCTTTTTCAGATATCTCTCCAGAGATGTAACAGTGGAAGCTGCTGAACACTTGAAAATATATTCTTGATGTAGTTGCCTAAATGAGATCTGTGCACTTGTGAAAATCTGGCCCTATATAATTTCTGCAGTATACATTTAAGTTTTTCCTTACTGTAAAGTACGTGAATGCTCTGGGTGATCAGTGTGTGTTCAAGAGCAGAAGGATGTGAACACTTTAGGCTGCCTTCATTTCCTGTGCAGCTTTGAATGGTGTGCACTGCATTCCTTCCTAAAGAGCTTGAGCATGATAGCTCGGAGGGGCTCAATATTCTGAAATTTTGCATCTGGGGACAATTAATTTATGACATTGCCTAGGACTATTAATATTGTGTACTATCTGTATGCAGGTAAAGCTTCATCAGGTTAAAATATCTGGTCTAAATTCTCTCTTCTTCAGGTGGAGCCCAAGTAAATTCTCTTTTTTCAAAAGCAAAACTGACCAGTGATTTTACTCTAATTTGTCTTGCCTCTGAATTGGAGAATATTGTGCCATCTGAAGCTTATAGGGTTTTTTTTGGTTGAGAGACGGTAAGAAAACTGAACTAGCCCCAAATTCTGTAATTACTTTCCATTTCTTATGCTGTACCCAAGGTAACGCATCTGGTTTTTGTTTTTCTATAGGAATAAAAGTTTGAGAGGCTGACCGCAGAAACTGGTACAGTTCACACTTAGGTACCTCCCTGCTAAATGGAATGAGGGATCTATTTATTGAAGTATTTGCTATGAGTAGAAAGAACTAAGGTGTCTAGCATCTAGTGTAAGATGAACATTAAAGTCAGAATTAAGTTAATGACTTACCATTTAATAGTCCTCTAAATGAAATTCTCTTTAACTTCTCTCCAGTTTCTCCATTAAAAAATGGAGAAAGAAATTTTAGACTCTCACCAATTTCTACACACCTACACTCATCTCCCCTACAGACCATTTTACTCCAGGACACAGATCTGAGGTGAAAAGGGTTAGAAAAACTTCAACAGCATCCAAGAAAGAGGATTTTTAAAATATCCATCCATCAACAGGGTATTGTCAATATATAAGGAAATTTCCTTACTTTCATCTAAGGACTCAAAAGATTATTTTTAAGACATCTGTATTGCTATTAACACCTCAGATTATTAACACTGACTGTTTTTAAAATATAGTTTATTCTTTTAAAAATATGATTTATGCTTTTTTCATGTTATGTATTTCACTCAGTTTGGAAAACAAAATTGGTCTGGTCAGTTTCATTTTAGTTTATAATCAGCTTCACTTTCTGGTTTGCATGTATTTAGCATGCTCTTGGACTTGGGTTTCCAACACTGCTGGGGAAGTTGTTTGTAAATTGTTCTAAAACATTTCTGTTCATGTTTGGTTTTATAAAGACCCGTTTCTCCTTCTTCGATCAAAATGTTAGTCTTAGATTAAATTACTCTTTTTAGAGGAGGAGGCAAAACCAGAAACTTCCAATTATAAGCCTGGATTTGTGTCAGTTTGTAGCCTCAACCAGTCCCTATCTTTCAGCATGTATGCTTGCCTTCAGCTTTGGTTCCAAAGGTGTCCTGGGTGATGGTTGTTTTTAGACTTAGGTTTTTAATCTTATCTTACTACTGTGCAGATGAAATTTTTCACTCATTATTCGTTGAGATGAGAATCTGATTCTCCGTCTCTTGAAACCATGGGAATTTTACCACCATCTTCAGTGGACTCTAAATCTGGATAGAGATTTTCATTGTATGGCAATTCCAAAAGCAACTTTTTGAGTATGATTTGTTCCAATTTTGGTGTTAGTAGTTTTACACTATACTTGGGAATCTTTCTTAAAGTGAGCCCGAATACAGGGATGTTTCTCTCGTCAAGAAGGGTGAAATGATAGTTTTACCAAATGTAAAAATGAAAGATATGTTTCACTGACGTTCTCTCTGGAGATGGATTTGGATTGGTGAGCTTAAATGGTGGGAGAAAAAACCAGTTCAAGTGACAAAAGGCAAACACTCATCTAAGAGATCACTCAGAGGTATACCTAAACATATCTAATCTCTTTAAGTGTTTATAATGCACTGTTACTACCAGAGCAATGTACATATCCAGTACAGTTCTGTTTCCTCTTCATTAAAAGACTACCCCAGTAAACAGTTGATTTTGTTTTGTCCCTTATAGGGTGGCTGAACATGGATTTCACTCTGTTTAAATGCACACCTTTTGCTAACTGAACGGGATTTACTTCCTTCCTTTTCCCCTGATGTTCTGTGGAGACCTTTCTGCTAGGCTTACAGACAGCTAAAGACTTGGTCTTTAGAATATCATTCTCTTCATTGGTAGTTTTATGGATGTTAATTTTTTATTGCTGTGTTAAAGGTATAGATTGCTAACTATCGATCCTCTCTTCTTTTTCCTCTTCCCCACATTCATTTCCTCCTTCAGATTGGTCAGGTGAAACAGGAGCTGTCACGCAAGGACACTGAGCTGCTGGCCTTGCAGACGAAACTGGAAACCCTCACAAACCAGTTCTCTGACAGCAAGCAGCATATCGAGGTGCTGAAAGAATCCCTTACAGCTAAAGAACAGAGAGCCGCCATCCTGCAGACAGAGGTGAAATGGACATTTCTATATATGTGGACTATTTGGGACTTTGGAAATGGGGAGGAAATCCAGAGAGGGTTGTGTGTTTTTTCTTGATTGTTTCCTGCTACAGGGAACTACAGGGCATTAAAATCCTTCTTGCCTCGGAGATAGTTTTGCTGCATTCCAGTATGTCCAATATTAGTGGCTGTGTTTTAATGTCGCTTGCTCTGAACAAATCATTTCACCCATTAGAAATTTGGGATTCAGTAGGGAAGGAATTCTACAAGAGTGTGTGCATATGCATATATATACATGCTGCACTAATGTGCAATTAGCTGTATCTAAGAACAGGTTGCTATCTTGAAATCTGCCATGGCTGGGCTGAAGGAAAGGGGAGGGGGTTTGCAATGGCTGATCATATAGCTAAAAGGGATGATTTAGTTGGTGTTAGTCCTGCTTTGAGCAGGAGATTGGACTAGATGACCACCTGAGGTGTCTTCCAACTCTAATCTTCTATAACTCTAAGGTGGAGGAACTGAGAGCATTCTGCTGGCTGCTTTTGTGGTTTCATTACCACAGTCAGCACATAGTGGAGCTTGTGCACATAAGCTTGTGTTTACATCTGAGACGTGCATGCCATGCTTCAGAGAGTAAACCACACATTCTGAAAATATTTTTTTCTTAATTTAGGAACTTTTGGGATTGATAAATCTTTTTTAAACTCTTGTGTTATATTGGGAAAAAAGTGTACATCTGCACTTCTAAAGTTTAATGAGCACTGGAATTAAACTGCTACTTCTGGAAATTCTTCAAGAAGAGGCATAAATTGCTGTGTGACTCTAGCACAGGGATAGGCAACTTATGGCATGCGTTCCAAAGGCGGCACGCGAGCTGATTTTCAGTGGCACTCACAATGGCTGGTTCCTGGCCACCAGTCCGGGGGGCTCTGCATTTTAATTTAATTTTAAATGAAGCTTCTTAAACATTCTAAAACCGTATTTAATTTACTTAAAACAATAGTTCAGTTATATATTATAGACTTATAGAAAGAGACCTTCTTCTAAAAATGTTAAAATGTATTACTGGCACGCAAAACCTTAAATTGGAGTGAATAAATGAAGACTTGGCACACCACTTCTGAAAGATTACCGACCCCTGCTCTAGCATTTCAGCTGAGTAACTTGGATAAATACAGTGATGGGAAAGAGCCAAAAGAGGGCGCCATTGTATCAGAAAAGGTTTTTCTGACATTCATGACAGCGAAATCAATAATAGGCCAAGAGTGGCTTGTGTTCAGTCGGGGGAGGTATGTGTGAAAGAGTTGTAAGATAATGATGATACAGACATTCCATATCACAGACTATGAAATGAGTTATATGTGCTTCTCCCCTCCAATTTGGGATGTTTTTATTAGCTGTATTTGGTAAATTTATGGCTATGATTGGCACATATAGAAGAAAAGTTTTTTTTACAATGGATATTTGTGGGTACTCCATAATAGCTTTTGTGAGAGAGTGAAGCTGCAGAATGACAACTTTCCTATATGTTAGGAACATGGTGGATTGATACAAATCACATTGATGTAAATCACTAATTAGAATCGCGATTTAAATTAGCAAGCAAACCTTGATTTAAATAATTGATTTTAATCTTGCTTGACATTTGTACTTTTTAGTTATCTCCGCCACCCCTCACCAAAAAAAAAAAAAAGTTAATTCTCATTGGTTGGTTTAACCATTAAAACATGCCAAAATACAACTAAATATAGTCTTTACACTAAATTTGATACTTGTTTTTGCTATCTTGGATGATACAATATATGTATACATATTTATTTAAGCAAATATGTAACTCAACATACATTTTTTTCAGAGTCTTCATTTCTACATTTGTATTGTGTTAGAAAATGTTGAATGACTCATTTCTTATTTATTAGATAATTTTTTACTTGGGATTTCGGTCAGGCTGCGTTTGGATAGAAATTGGATCTTAGCTAAAAATGCACAAAGCTAGAATTTTCAATTTGTTTTAATTTAAATAAAACTATTTCAAATGTATTAAATGCATGAGGAAAACAAAACATGTTATAAAAAGAAGTTTTGCATTAAAAAAACAACTGATACGTTAAACAAAGGAAGTGTTAACTATAGTTAGGGAATTAACTGCTGTGCCTGTAACCATGGGCCAGATTTTCAAAGATATTTAGTTGTCTAAAAATGCAGATACTTAGTTCGATTTTCAAAAGTGCTGAAGTAGGTTAGATGTCTTACTCCCATTGAAGTCAATAGGAGTTAGGTGCCTAAACAGGATAAATACTTTTTAAACATTGGCCCCATATCCTTCAAGTTTTTAGAATTAATAGATCTCATCCTCTCCCATCTGTTTTTTATTCACCAATTTGAAGAGGAAAATAAACTTTCGTGCTTTTTCAGCTCTCAGTTGGTTTCTCAGTTTTGAATGAACTAGTCCAAACAAAGAAAATATTATCTTTGCTAGCTAAACTGAAACCAACAGTAATTAAGGCAAAAACTTTCTGTACAAAAAATCCTTGAAGTACGTATATTTGGAAAAATGTGAATACCAACATGCATTGTGTAGTAAGGACTGAAAATAATATAGATTCTTTCTTAATGCAGTACATGACTTTGTGACATTTATAAAGCTTGAGTTGACCTCAAAAATTAAAGATGTTTTCTGTTGATTCAGTTTTTTTTTAAAAAAAAACACAACTTGAACTCATTAAAACTTGAGGAGCATATTTTTTTTTAATTGATGTAAGTAACTTTATAGTAAGTTTAGGCCTTAACGTATGTTGTCATAATTTCAGATTTAATATTAAACAGATATATTTTTAAAAGAAAATGTATTTAATTTAAATTTAAGAAATCATATTTTTTAAAATTATTTTCTAAATTATTTTTATCCACTCTGATTAGGGAGAATATTTGTGTCTTAGCTTAGTTGGGGCTTGTAACAGCAGTAATATTAAAGCTTTTGTGATTTGGGGAATGATAACATTACATTATCTCACCTGTAATATTAATCATTTAAAGCTTGGAAATAACTTTCCTGCGCTAGTATTCTCCAAGGCACCGTCTAATATCTGTGTGCAATGCAAGAACAGATTTGGCTGTTTCTCTAAGCCATGAGCACCTTACTTTTCTCAGGAGATTCAGAAAGATCATACATTCAGCTCTGCTGTGCCAGTTTAAACTTTAGAACATTAGGATTTGGGGATGCTGTATGAAAGCTTTTGTCTTTGCTGCTAGTTCAAACCCAGTTCAAGGTGTTCTTGAGCGAAAGTTGTTGCAGTCTCATATCTGTTTGGCCTACATAAAGAGATGATGATGATTCTCAGGCTGTTTCCCAATATCTGTGCGAGATGAACATGAAAGTGAAAATCAAAGAATTATCGATTAGTGTTTCTATAAACCAGAGGTCGGCAACCTTTTCAGAAGTGATGTGCCAAGTCTTCATTTATTCACTCTAATTTATGGTTTTGCATGGCGCTAATACATTTTAACATTTTTTAGAAGGTCTGTCTCTATAAGTCTATATATTATATAACTAAACTACTGTTATATGTAAAGTAAACAAGGTTTTCAAAATGTTGAAGAAGCTTCATTTAAAATTAAATTAAAATGCTGATCTTACGTTGCCGGCCTGCTCAGCCCTCTGTCGGCCTGGAGTTCCATTCACCTAGGCTGGCAGCGGGCTGAGCGGGGCCTGCGACCGGGACCCTGGCTGGCAAGGGGCCAGCAGCCAGAACCCCAGGCTGGCAGCGGACTGAGTGGGACCAGGGGCCGGGACCCCAGACCAGCGGTGGGCTGAGTGGCTCAGCCCACTGCTGGTCTGGGCTTCCATCCGTTGGTTCCTGCCAGCCAGGGTCCCGGCCCCGCTCAGCCCCCTGCCTGTCTGGGGTCCCGGCCCTGCCCACATACAGTGGGTACCTACCTTCTCCCTGGTTCTGGCCCATTCTCTTCCTCTGTCTCTCTGCACTGAGCTGAGAGTGGGGGTTCACTGAGCACAGAGCTGGGGGTGAAGGAACAGGCTGGTAGTTGGGATGCAGGGTCGGGGCAAGAGCTAGAATGAGGGAGGGGGCTCAGGGTTGGGGCAGGAGGTTTGAGTGTGAAGCGCTTACCTGGGCAGTTCCCATTTGGTGCGAGGGGTGCAGGTGAGAATGTGGGTCTGTGTGTGCAGGAGTTCCCGTTTGGTGCTCAGGGAGCGGGGCGTGTAAGGGGGGATGCAGGAGTCAAGGCATGGGGTGTGAGGAGGCTGGGTATGGGGGGGAGTGCCAGAGTCAGGGCTGGGGTTGTGGAGGGGTGCAGGGGTCAGGGCAGAGGGCTAGGGAGTGGGCTGGGATTGGGGGTTGCCCCCAGCTCCCTGCCCTGAGCGGCTCATGGCAGGGGGCTGGAGGGATACACCCTGATTCCACCCCCTTTTCCCAAAGCCCCGCTCCTGCCTCTTCTCCGCCTCCCTCCTGGTCTGAGCAGCAAGGGCACTGGGGCACGTCTTCTCCCGTCCCTCGCAAGGGTCATCGGCAGCAGGGAGGGAGAGGAGGTGGGGCACGATGCAGCATGCTGGGGGGAAGAGGCGGGGGAGGGGGAAACTTGGCTGCCAGTGGAGCCTGCCCTACAGCAGCAACTGGCAGGACCAAGCTTGCTTCTGCCCCCTGTCCCCGCCAGAGAGAGTGGTAGGCGGGGGGGTGGAGAAGAGTGAGCTGGGCTGGGCAGGATTTTTAATGGCACTCTGCGGCCTGCCGGGGTCTCAGCCGTCGGCCCCGCTCAGCCTGCTGCTGGGATTCGGCAGTGGGCTGAGAGGGGCCGATGCCGGCCATAGCGTGCCATTCAGAATCCGCTCATGTGCTGTCTTTGGCATGCGTGCCATAGGTTGCCGACCCCTGCTATAAATCCTCTTCTTCCATACTTCTAGGGACAGTTGTTCCCTTTCCAACAAGCAAATTTGTCATTAATTTCAATTTGTCATTAATTTGTAGACATTCTTCACAGAGTCGCCAAGGATTCAGTAGTCATGAACAGGTGATCACTCCCACTGTCGAGACACGTTGGTAAAGTTTAGTGTTGGGGAAATTTCCACTGCTGCCACCTGAGATATACCCAGCAACTTTCACCAACACTGAATTTACCAAAAGAGAAATTGGTAATGTGAGGAAGGTTAGAGGAGAGTTATCCGGTGTGGCACTCTTAAGTATTAAAAAATATCTAGGTCATTATTGGAACACGCTCTATTACTTTCCTGAAAGCTTGCTTACTTTATTGTGCATAAAATTATAGAGTAGAACTAATGTAGGTTGATTAAAAATATTGACCTATGAGGGGTTTCCTGTCATAGACTTACTATCACATCCTCTTGAGTGACCTTTAACAGAACCTTTTGTTGCCCTTAAAAGCCAACCATTTGGACAGCATTTTAGGAGTAGTTTTGGTTAACTTTGCTATTCTTTTGGTCTGAGGTAGTGAATTTCCAATGCAGATGATGGGTCAAAAGGAAATGAGAGAGAATTTCATGACCCTGTAGTAGTTGGGGAGTGAAATACTTTTGGCCTCCAACCGGTAATGCTGCAGTGACCAATCAGGAAATATAACTTGGTAGCTGTAGGAAAGTAGAAGGAACTGTGGAAGAAATAAAATGTTAGCAAGGCACTCTCTGCAACGAGTGATTCATTAAAACCAACTTTCATAGGGAAAAGTACTTTAAAGGTATAGCCCAGAGATTAAACTTGGCATGTGCCATATTGGAACTAAGAGTTACAGTGTCCTGTTTTGGAGTTGTTTACCTTGAGGGCAAGTGGGTGGAGAGGCTACCGTAGTTAACTTCTCAGTTTGTAAATGAGCCTTTATAAATAGTTCTATGAATTTACAATATAAAGAAAGAGAAAAAAAATCAATATTTACTTTGGAGTTAAAAGGCTCAATCAATATAAGGTTTTTATTATATCCTACGGAGCCCTTTTGTTTGGATCAGTGGTGGGAGGTATTCAACTTCAAAGGGAAGTTAATTCAATCTGTTGAAATATTGTGCATTATTTGTATATTCTATCCAAGTTGGCGTGATTCTGTGACCTGAACCTATTCCATATGGCAAGTGAGGAGATTCATATTCAGCAAAGAAACTAATACAGCCCCTAAGAAGTGTATTGTTTACACTGAATGTGTTAAATGAAAAGTCTTTAAAGTCTTATCCATGCTGGGGCTTGGAATAGTGTTTTGAAACTATGTTAATATGCTGTTACACCAAAATACAGTTTCTGTGCATATTGGAATCTGTTTCAAACTATGGTGGGGGAGGGTTACTAGCCCTAGGTGGTAATCTGTATATAGGTTTCGAAAAATTAGTTTATCTGTACCTGTTAGCAAATGTCAATTTCTTTGTACACATGCACACAGATGAAAAAATATTTCAGTCAATAACAGGGTGGATTTGATTTAAATCACTAGTCAGGAAGACTCAGATTTCTACATAAAAGTGCATTCTTATTGGTTGTTATAATCTTAATAAATATTCTTCACAACTCAGAGATAGATGTAGGTTTCATTTTTAGAAGATGCAATTTTTAAGTTTTTTTATTTTGAAAACTTTTCAGATTAGCTTTACAACTATATCAGAAAATGGATGATTGTTTGGTTATTTCATTTACCAAAAGTAATTGAAGCAGATAGTTCACTTCCCAATGACTTCATAAATATCTCCAATTCAACAGGTTAATCATTAATATTTGGAGGATTTTCTTGCCATGCTGTATTAGGAGAAGAACATCACCAGACAGACATTAAAATTGTTTTATCTAACTAAAACAACGTTATGTATTCTGGATTTTTTTCTTCAACAGCAAAATATATTTTAACAAAACAAGCATATGAATTTTTGAATTTAGTTAAACATTCAAGTTTTTTTAAAAAAAATCAGGTTTGTTTCTGTTAAAATAGTTTTTAACTAAAATAGTTAAATGAAATATTTAAAAAAAACAAAAATTAAATCGACTATGTCAGCCAGGTAAACAAGAGAAACTTAAAATATTGGCTTCTGCAGATAATTCAGCCATCTTCATCTTCATTTTCCTGTTTGTTCATAATCTGGAAAAGAAAAACAAGCTTTCCTGCTTTTTCAGGTCCCAAACGATTTCTCTATTTGGAATGAATTAGTCCAAAAGAAGAAAATATTCTTTCTACACCAGCAGAAGAAGCTACTGCTGTTAAAAGTGAGATTATCACTTTAACAGTCTCTGAATCCAAGTGCTTAAGTGACTTCCACCAGTTCACTGGTGTGACTTGCTTTAAAATGTCATCAGCAGACATCTATTTCTTGAATGGTTCACTCTTAGCTCTGAAGTTTGTTATAGTTGGCATTATGGAGGGATGATTGCTGGATGTCCATGTCATAGTCAACTCCTCTTCTTCGGCAGTTAAAGTTTGACCCTGGTACTGAGAATTGAGAATATTTGCAAGAAAGTGAGCTGGAGATAGTGCTTGTCCCATTTGTTTTTTTTAATGCTTGTAATTTAACTCTGTCATTGCATATTTCTCTCTATTTTTTCACGATTTTGTTCACAAACTGTCATCAGATTAGGCCAGTTCTTAATATAGTGCTCAAAACAGTCCACTACTGAGTTCCATCGCACATCTTGTGTCAGCGCAACTGCTGCAAAGTGGTTGTTACAGAAGTATTTTGCAATTTCAACAACATTGGCCTTTATTTCTGGAACACTGAAGTCTTTGGCTAGGAGGTGCATCTTATTAGCTTGAGACTCTCTTCGCTCTCTTCTAAATTTCTTCTCATCCTGGATACGTTTGCAGCATTGTCTATGACCAAACTGCATACAAGACATTTGATTTTTTTTTTCACAGTTTGTTATAGCTTTTACTGCTACTTGTAAGTATTCTGCTGTGTGTGCATTTCCTGATGTATCAATTGTTTCTGTAAGGAAGACATTCCCTTCTTCTGTTGTCATACAAGCAAATACAACAGGATCATTGTGGACATTGCTCCACCCATCAAGACTCAGGTTAACAATTTCACCTTCTAGACCTTTTGCACACTGCTTAATTGCTCTTTCATACACTTTATTCAGCAATTTGCCTGCAACATCTGCTCTGTATTCTTGTCTTAATGGCTGAACCATGTTAAGGAAGTGTGGAAAGGAGAGTTTGTTGCATAAACAAACCGGACAATTTTTTCATCAATTATCTCTTTTTGCAATCTGCTGGTTCTTATCACAGACTCATCTATGGTTGTTTCTGGATGATGGTGATTTTTTTTTTCTTTTTGCTACAGGTGATGTACTGTGGCTATGTGTGACCGGCGTGATGTGACTGAAACACTATCATTAGCAGATAACTCTGAAACTATAGAAAATGATGTTGATCTTGAAGGTGGCTAGTCTTCAGAATCTTGTACATTGAAGATGGAGTCTCCTAAACAAAATAAGTCAATGCAGTTATTTAATTATTATTACCATAGTGCTCATTTAGTATTACTCATTGCATTCACTTACACTACTTTAAAGGTGAAATAGTTAAAGGAAGATCTGCCTATTTCAGCTATTTATTTTATCTCTAGTGCATTTAAAATGATAGTACCATAGAGTACCAACTATATTTTTTGCTCAAACATGAGAATTCAATAATAGTCCAGTAGGAAGACAGGCAGTCCTTCAGAAAGAAGTATGAAATAAAAAAGTTTATCAACCTGAAGATCCTACTTGTTCAGACATGTTCCTTTCATCATCTTCAACGCAGCTACTGCCTGAGAAGGAACACTTCTCATGATGTTGTTTCATTCGGGCAGACAGGTCTTTGCATTTCTTTGTTGCACTGTTTGCGTTTTGCACACATGCCTGTCTTACCCACAGGTAGAAGAACTTCATTAAAATACTCCCAAACTGGATCTCTTTTGTGGCCTGTTGTCATTATAGGATTTCCCTTCTAGTGAGAGATTAGTATGGTATATCTCAAATCTATTAAGGCTACACTCAGAAAGACCTCAAGACTTCTGGAATATGTTGCTCAAACAGTTTCACTTTTGTTTCTACTGCCTGTCCCTCCCTTCTCACATTTCTCTCCAGATTTCTTCTCCTTGTCTCGATCTATTCTGCCCCCAACAATCTTCTATTCATTGAACTTTTTGAAACTTTGCACTTTTAGAGAGTGGTAAGGGATTGATTCTGTACACAAATTTTCAGAAGGACAATAGGGTTGAGGTCTGTTATTTGTCACCTCTATATTTTATTTATTTATTTTATTTTAAAACAGTTTTGCTGTTAACAAACATGTTCTCTCTGGAGATATAAATCCACAGTTTGAGAACTGTAAAACTAAGCATCTCTGATGGTATCTTCTAGACTGAGCACTGAGTCCAATTGGGTAGATAGAAAGATTAATCTAAATAATCTATACAGAAGCCCCTGGAACCCATATGATTGGGTCCCTAATCCATGAACTATTGGAACTCATTTACAAAACTTTTCTTAAACATTACATGGATATATTGTTGCATACTATAGCATTAGAATCTATAATCCCTATTCCATGATGAGATAGTTGGGCGATAATGTATCTTAATTAAAATCTTTAGATAGGTGTTTTTCTCAAAAAGGATTTTGTAAAAAAAAAATCCGATTTAAATCAATAAAATCAGATTTTTTTTATTTTTATTTTTTAAAAAAATCATTGATTTTTATCCACCCTGGTCAATAATTGGAAATTTACAGATAGGCAAAGTAAAAAGAATCATGCTTAAGAGCTAGATTTAAGGATGTTTCGATATTTTGACATGTGGTGTTAACAAAATGTTTTAATGGTTGTAAAGCCTTAACTTTTTGAATCACAACATCTACTGTCATTCAGTAATTATTGCCTCACATCTCTTTCATAATATCCCACCACTGTGAAAATTTAAATAAACAGATAAAAGCTTTAAAATAAAATGGATATTATCTAATAAAATTGTAAGAAAATAAAATTGAATTCTGCCAAGCCTATCTAGATAGCGTGATTGTTTCACAAGTAATTGCTTATCTGCAATGAAGCACCAAGCCTTGCTAGTTACAATTCTGTTCATAATTCGTTAACAAACATAGTTTTGTCTGTGTTGGCTGGGGAGATAGTTTCGCACACCTCTCGCAAAAAGTATGTTTAATTATGATTTATTTGAAAGATGCTAGAACAGAGTAACCAGACATTGCTTTGATAAGTTTTCAAATATAGTTTCATTTAGCAGTTTCATGCTTCAGCGGGCCTTTTCTACAGCAGAACAGAAGTAGTGTGTTTGACTCTAGAAGCTAAATACAGCTTGCTTTTCCCCTCTACACAACCCTCAATCATCTTCGAACTCTGACTGCTGGCATAAGCAAGAGCAAATTGTGTTCAACACGTAATGAAAAACGAATAGTTAGCCCTTGTTAGAACCAGTTAGGGTGCATCTACATGAACAAAAGCTAGACACTTAATTTGGCACTTTAATTGCTCCACTGGTGTCAGCAAATTCTAGTGAAGCAGGACTAGACATTACAATGGTAAGTGTTGGTGCCTTGTGTACACTAGAACTTTTTTCATTATTACCAATGGAGCTGTACCAGTAAAGAAGGATAATTTAGCATTTTGCTATTGTAGATAAGCCATAGGGCTTGGTTAGAGATTGTTAAGAGCTGTTTACACTTTCTGCGTTGAGTGTTGATCAGAATTTGGCCCTATCTGCACAAGTGACTAACCTATATTCAACTCTGGTTTGAAGAGGTGAGGGGAGAGTCATTTAATATCACATGTCAAATGTGGCTTAATTTCTAGTGAAGACCTTGTACTCTGTTTCTTAAATATGATTACAAAATACCAGTTTCATGAAGAGATACCGATCATTACTATACAACAAAGATAACATTGCATAAAATTTTCAATAGAGCTTAAATATTTAGGAGCCTGTGCCCTCGTCCAGACTAACCCGTGGCATCGGTGGGTTAAAATCGATTGCTCGGGGATCGATATATCGCGTCTAGTCTGGACGCGGTGTATCGATCCCCGAGCGCGCTTACATCGATTCCGGAACTCCATCAATCCGAACGGAGTTCCGGAATCGACACGGAGAGCCGCGGACATCGATGCGGCGCCGTCCAGACTGGTGAGTACCTCGATTTTAGAAATTCGACTTCAGCTACGTTATTCTCGTAGCTGAAGTTGCGTATCTAAAATCGATTTTAATTCCTAGTCTGGACGTGGCCTAAGTCCCATTAACCTTCAATGACACTTAGGCTTTGTCTACACTGGCACTTTCGTTGCTAAAACTTTTGTCGCTCAGGGATGTAAAAAACCCACACCTCCTTCGAGAGACAAAAATGTTAATGATGAAAAGCGCCGATGCAGACAGAGTGTTGTCAGTGGGAGCTGTGCTCCTGCTGCCGTAGCTACTGCCCGTCATTGGAAGTGATTTTATTTTGTGGCTGGGAGAGCTCTCTCCAAGCAGCAAAGAGGGGCTACACTGCTTACCTTACAATGGTGTGGCCATAGCGGCACAGCCGGGTCATTGTAAGGTGCGCACTGTAGACATAGCCTTAGACCAGGCGTAGGCAACCTATGGCACACGGGCCAAAGGAGGCACGTGAGCTGATTTTTCAGTGGCACTCACGCAGCCTGGATCCTGGCCCCCGGTCCTGGGGGCTCTGCATTTAAATTTAATTTTAAATGAAGCTTCTTAAACATTTTAAAAACCTTATTTACTTTACATACAACAATAGTTTAGTTATATATTACAGACTTAGAGAAAGAGATCTTCTAAAATGTTAAAATGTATTAGTGGCATGCGAAACCTTAAATTAGAGTGAATAAATGAAGACTCGACACACCATTTCTGAAAGATTGCCGACCCCTGCTTTAGACTCTGAAGTGCCTATGTCACTTTTGAAAATTTAACTTATGTTCTTAAGTCACTTAGGTGCATTTGAAAACTTAATCAGTTTTCCCCAAATTTATAACCGAGTAATAGTCTCATGATCAAGCCTTGAACCTATCTACAGATTATCAGAAAAAAACAGTTTACCAAAACTCTTCCCCCGCTGTTCATATAAATGTTCTGTCATCTCTTGCATTTTTTCTGTTTATATTCTTTCCCAGCAGAAGACGACATAAGCACAGGCGTACAAGTGTTGGTGGAACTATGGGTATTTTAATTCCAGCTTCTTATAGAAGACATTTCAGAATCAGTGTTCTTTCTTGTTTTGTATATGACTATCCATACTAGGTAGTGAGATATACAGCACTGCATCCTGCCACTGTGTAAAATTTCCTCAAAACACAGGTATTGAACAAAACAAACAAACTAACTTATAACAAGATAGGCATCAGTCTTCAACAGGTTAATTGTGTGTGTGCAGACATCTGGGGAGAGTTGGTAATACCCTGTTGAAGAGAGGATTTTGAAGTCTGTTGTTCCGGCTATGCGCGTTTCTAGTCAAGAGACTAAGTGAAGTTTGAAGGTGCATACTGGCAACTGACCTATCTGAGATACTCTTGTGCCCTTGGAAGTTAGATGATTAATGCAGAAAGGTTGGAAAGCATATAATCATATAAGGACCAGAAACCACCCTATCTCTCCATTAGTATTTTGCATGCCATACCATTAGTGCAGCAGTCACCAAACTTTTGAGAGTTGCGCCCCCACTTACCTCATCTGCACCCTCCTCGCACTTCCCCACAAAGGTGGGGCCAGGAGTGGTACTGCAGCTCCGGAGGGGAGGGATGTGGACAGGAGTAAGGGGGCCAAGGCTGGGGCTGCAGCTTGGGGTGGTTCTGTGGCCGGGAATGGGGCCGAGGCTGGGGACAGGGGCAGAGCCGCAGCTAGGCTGCAGTGGGGGCTGGCAGCCGGGCCTGCGGCCACGTGTGGCTCTGCTCCCGACCTCGCCCCCAACCTTCTCTCTGGATTGGGAACGGAGCCAGCGGCCAAGGCTGCGGGCTGGGAACAGGGCCAGCGGCTGAGGCTGGGGGCTGGCTTGTGGCTGGGAGTGGAGCCATGCTGAGGTTGGGGACTGGGCCAGGGATGTGGCTGGGGGCAGGACCGGAGCAGAGCTTGGGGTAAGGAGGGCTGGGGTGGCCCTCTCTGCCCCAGTGGGGGCTGGCCTGTTCCCTGCCACGACCATCCCCGAGTGGTCCTCTACACCCCTCTAGAGGGGCACGCCCCACGCTTGAGGGACCTCTGCATTATTATGTAATTAAAGACATGACTGTCTTTTAATATGCAAATAGGCAGGTTACCCTTCAGTTAAGCTCATACTGCATAAGGTGCAGAAATCAAGCTAGGGATGGCAAAACCCCAGTGGCTGCTTTCACAGCCATTTCTGTGTGCAGAAGAAGCCTTGCACTGACTTTGTTGAAGTTGGCATCACCTGGCTGCGACAGACCTCAATTCTTGGCAGGCTGGGTGGATGCCATCCATAAACTGAGCTGGTATGAATAAACAAGTGGATCATTCTGCCAAGAACAGTGGTAGGGTGATAACTGTGTGTCTTGCCAGCCTTTGAGGATTTTTCCTGAAAGTGTTTTCTGTGGTTCTCTAAGCAGGGACCTCACACAAAATAAACCAAGGAGTTCAATTTACTCCAAACCATAAGCCAATATAGAGTTCAAAGGGGTCAATCAATCAGAAGATGGAAGGTCTTCTGAGGAGGAACCTTTACTTAGTACTTCACTTCAGTGGATTTGTGTAAGTGGGGTGTCTCATTTGCTATATAACAACCATTTGGGGGGCATGTGCATTGGTTATGAGGGAAATTTTTAGTTTTTCCTCAAGAATGAATGAAGGCTGTTAACCTGAAGATTAGAAGATTCTGAAACAATGTATTTGATCTGTTTACACAGGCTGAACACTGGGAGCTAGTGAAAGTAGCAAAAACTGTGGCTTGAGATTCAAAAACAATCTTCAGTCACTTGGATCTGCCTGTTGAATTTTTTCTTACAAAAATAACTACTTTATGTATGGTATTTATATGGTACACATCACATTGGTATTCATTCACAGTATATTTTGTTGTCTCCTCTCCCTCCCTCACACACACAATAGTCTTACATAATGGATAAGAAATTAGGAATGCGATCTTAATGATTTGAAGTGAGCAGGAAGACTCCAGGAGTACAGGCAGCCGGGATTGCAGTGCTGACTTGAAGACCTGAGCTACTTTTTCCTCACAGAGGAGGGCTCAGTGTTCCATATAATAGAGATCAGACAAAACAGTGAAGGGTTTTCTTTGAGAGTTATACTATAGATGCTGTGGCTTTGATGAGTGTTTCCAGTTAGGAGAAAGAAATTAAGGAAATTGGACTGACATACACAAAGTCTAACTTTCTATTTGTTTAATTTTTCCTCATTTGTAGTTTGTCCACGTTTTCTTTTTACTTCATGTCTCTGTCAGCCTGAGCAGAAGGGGCAAGGGATTCAATAAGCACCCTACTTACTAACCGTGACTGATATCCTGTAATGGATTCAGCTAATGGGAACCAAATCTGACACTGTCAAATAGGATTAGCAGCCAAGCTGGCTGGTTTGAACTCTGCCTGAATGCCAAGTGGATAAGGGTCAGTGGGTTTCATTTGGTATCTTGTATCAGAGGGGTAGCCGTGTTAGTCTGAATCTGTAAAAGCAGCAAAGAATCCTGTGGCACCTTATAGACTAACAGACGTTTTGGAGCATGAGCTTTCGTGGGTGAATACCCACTTCGTCAGATTTGGTATCTTGAGCAACCTGGTGTTGTCAGATTTCATATTCCACAATGGTCTTTGAGAGTGTTCTTTGCTCTATGGTGGCTTTTTTCTTCAGATTGAATGTATATTCAAAAGTCTGCTTCCTTCTCCTGCCCTCCCCCCTTTTTTTGCTTGTTTTTGTTTGCCTTGTGTGCTCTGTCTAGTTTAATAGGTGAAGAAGAGAATTAGAGGGAAAAACAGAGGCTTGTCAGTTTACAACTCTTTGTGAATGCCATGGAAGTTCCCTAACTTATTTTTCCTTTGGGTGACACCATGGGAGGTCAAAGGGTGAGCCATCATTTTATTGCCAAATGATGGCCTACAAAGTTCTGGAATGTGGTCCTTTCCCCCCTTCATCTTCAGCATAAAGATATGTCCTGCAGAAAGACCCTCTTTTATTAAGGTGCTACATGGTATTGAGGTCCAAGGGACTTGCTGCCCATCTTTGACACTTCAGCAGCTGTTTAAACCAGAAACACTTTTGGAAATCTTCAGGTAACCATAAGATTGTTTCCCCTCTTTTCACATAGTGACGTGCAGTAGTCAGAGATCCGTGCTTATATTACCTCCAGGCTCAACTAATACAGTGTAGTGTAACTGCAGATGATTGAACATGCAGCAGCCCACTTAGTACTGTTACTTAGCATTAGTATCTCTGTATTTTGGGAATGTTTGAAATGAGGGAAATTTTTCTTAAAATTGTGAGAACATCCACTACCAAGAAGAAAACATAATAATGGCATCTACATGGTGGGAAAATTCTGAAATACTAATATAAGATTATGATGTCAGATGAATGTCTGGTAAATGTAGAAGGGATATGTCTAAAAGATGTGGTAAAAAAGAAATGTATATATTACTTATTACACAGTCAACCTGTGGATTTACTGAAGAGAGTCACATACCGCAGATTGTGTCAAATCTCATATTATAGGGCAAAATGATCCCTGTGTACAGTATTGCATTGCACAATGGTATATCTCATTGGAGGGATAAAATTGTTGCTGCTGTTCTGGAGTATTTGGTAATGGCCACCATCAGTGACCAGTGAAAAACAACTGTCCTGATCTACAATGGAAAATCCTGTCTTCTGCAGTTCTCATTTATTTATTTTTTTAACTTTTTGGTTTTGTAAGAACTGGGGTTTTTAATTTCTTTTTAGGCAAGCACTAGATATTCTGGTATATTCAAATTTTCTAGAACTTCAGAAATTTAAAATTTCAGTCATTTATTTTTCTCTACCTTGAACAAAGTATTGCTTAACCTACGGTTTTATGACCTACAGAGAGAGAGATCAGATATTTTAAGTGAATATCTCATAGTATACATATAAAATCCAATAACCATATGCCATGTGGGGTTAAAATTTGTGGTTATGTTTTGATATTTAAATATAAAGGCTGTCGATTAATCGCAGTTAATTCATGCAATTAACTCAAAAATTAATCACAATTCATCACACTTCTAAACAATAGAATATCAAATGAAATTTATTAAATATTTTTGGATGTTTTTCTACATTTTCAAATATATTGATTTCTATTACTACACAGAATATGAAGTGTACACTGCTTACTTTATATTATTATTTTTTATTACAAATATTTGCACTGTAAAACCGATAGAAGAAATATTATTTTTCAGTTCACCTCATACAAGTACTGTAATGCAATCTCTTTATCGTGGAAGTGTAACTTACAAATGTAGTTTGTTTGTTTGTTTGTTTTTTTGTTACATACTGCACTCATTACAAGCCTGCTCAGTCCTACTTGTTCAGCATTGCTAAGACAAACAAGTTTGTTTACATTTACGGGGGATAATGCTGCCTACTTCTTATTTACAATGTTACCTGAAAGTGAGAACAGGCGTTTGCATGGCACGTTTGTAGCCAGCATTGCAAGATATTTAGGTACCAGATATGCTAAGCATTCGTATGCCCCTTCATGCTTCAGCCTCCATTCCAGAGCACATGCTTCCAAGCTGATGATGCGCATAAAAAAAAAGATGTGGTAATTAAATGTGTGAACTCATTGAGTGGAGAAATATGTCTCCTGTTCTGTTTTACATGCATTCTACCATATATTTCATGTTATAACAGTCTTGGATGATGACCCAGCACATGTTTGTTTAAGAACACTTTCACAGCAGATTTGACAAAACACAAAGAAGGTACCAAAGAGAGATTTCTAACGATAGCTACAGCACTCCACACAAGGTTTAAGAATCTGAAGTGCTGTTCAAAATCTGAGAGGTGGGAGGTGTGGAGCATGCTTTCAGAAGTCTTAGAAGAGCAGCACTCTGATTCAGAAACTACAGAACCCAAACCACCAAAAAAAGAAAATCAACCTCCTTCTTCGAGTGATTGCTCATGTGTGTTCCACAGTAGGTGTGCATGCTCGCCACATGCACTGGTGCTGGAAGTTTTTCCCTTAGCAGTACCCGTACTGGGGGAGCACCGTGGCGACCCCTGGAGTGGCACCTGTATATCGTGCTATAAGGGGGACCGCACGCTCACTCCACTCTCAGTTCCTTCTTGCCGCCAGTGAAGGTAGTCAGAACTTTGTGCTCCAACTCTGCTGCAGCCTTTCTACTCATCCTTAGTGGTACCATTCATGGATTTGTTACTTCAGTTGTTAGAGTGGGCTCGGAGTATGCCCCATGCCCCAGGCTTCAAGTCATGCGACTCCTGTCGCTGTTCTATGCCTAGGAGTGACCCGCACGCTGAGTGTGTCTGCTGTTTGGGTGAGACTCACATCAGCGAACGTTGTAAGATCTGCAGGTCATTCAAGCCACAGACAACGAAGGAGAGAGCCATTAGACTCTGTGCTCTCTTGATGGAATCAGTTTTGGCCCCAACTCTGGCGCGCTGGGTGGACTCGGCTCATGCTGCCGCTCTATCGGTACATAATGAGGCACACTCTACTATCCAGCACTGTTCCACCTCCAAGAAGCAGGGAAAGGACCCTACATCGCAGTGGCGCCGAGACAAGGAAAGAAGGGAGGCTGGACCTGCGTTGGGCAGCTCATGGTCCCCTCCGGGCTCAAGGCCTCCGACTTGTGTTGAGCGAAGTAGCCCAGCGCCGTCCATGCGCATATCTCCACCGGTACGGATACTGTCGATGCCGGAGGCGATGCAGGCCACAAAAGACATTGAGTCTCCCAGTTCCAGGTGTGCAACCAATTATGGGTCCCCAGTCCTGGGGCTAACCCCCCTTGGGGACCCATCAAGCCTCTCCTGCGGGTTGCAGTTCCTGCTCCGAGGACCAGTCCCCGCACTGTTCAGCACGCAGTGACTGGTTGTCCGGCAGTTCACGCCCGCCCTGGACACTGACCAGACTGTCCTGGTCACCACCCGGATGGAGTCTTGGGGACCCTCTATGCTGCCTAATGGAGATGGGCCACTACCAGTTTGCGGTTCTCCCATTTGGCCTATCCATGGCACCCAGGGTTTTCACGAAATATAAGGCTCTGGTAGCGGCCTGCCTCAGGCGGGAAGGGGTACAGATCTTCCCATACGTGGACAACTGGCTTCTCAAGGGAGACTCTTGTTCTGAGGTAAAGACCAACGTGAAGCTGCTCCTGTCAACATGCACTTATCTCAGCCTAGTTGTGAACTAGACCAAATCAACCTTAGTTCCAATTCAGTGCATAGAGTTCATTGGGGCACTGCTGGACTCCTCGAGGGCCACTGCCTCTCTCCCCCTGGACAGGTTCAAAGCCCTAAGAGATCTCATCGCCTCGGTCATGGCTTTTCCGGTGACAATGGCAAGGGTGTGCCTTCGAATTCTAGGGCACATGACGGCATGTACGTATGTGGTCTGCCATGCCAGGCTCCGAGTGAGGCCCCTCCAACTCTGGCTAGCCTCCCAATTCTCCCAGTCCCGGGACGTGCTAGACGAGGTTCTTATAGTTCCGTCCCCGATACTGGCTTCCCTTCAATGCTGGTCTTACCCAAGCAACATGCTGCAAGGGGTTCTCTTTCAGGATATCAACTCATCTATGGACCTGGTGACCAATGCATCGGACCTGGGTTGGGGAGCCCCCACAGGGAATGTGCAAACTCAGGGGACGTAGTCGGTCCTGGACTTGTCCCTTCACATAAATTTCAAAGAGCTCAGGTGGTCAGGGTCCTCACGGACAACACCACCGCCATATACTACATCAACAGGCAAGGTGGAACTCACTCCCTAGCCCTCTGCCAGGAAGCCCTGAGCCTATGGAAGTTCTGTATTGCCCACAATATCTCTCTGATGGCCGTACACCTCCTGGGTGACCGCAATACACAAGCGGATTGCCTCAGCAGGGTTTTCTCCCTCCAGTATGAGTGGTCGCTCACCATCTCTTCTGAGAGTGGGGAGTTCCCCAGATCAACCTCTTTACAACCCGCCAGAACCGGCATTGCCCCCAGTTCTGCTCCAGAGGAGGAGTGGGGAAGGGTGCAATCTCCAATGCGTTCCTCCTGCATTGGTTGGGCCAGCTCCTTTACGCTTTCCCGCCGTTCCCCCTCATCAACAAAGTCCTGCAGAAAGTAAAAGCAGACAAAGTGGAAGTAATCCTTATAGACCCAGCGTGGGCCCGCCAACACTGGTACAGGACCCTCCTTTGCCACTTGGCACCACCCCCTCACCCCCCGAGGATGCTGCCACCTCGCCCGGACCTCCTCTCCCAGGATGGGGGGCCACCTCCTCTATCCCAGCCTAGCCGTGCTCCACTTGACAGCATGGTTGCTCCGTGGCTAGATGACGAGGAGGGCAGATGTTCGGAGCAGGTAAGGTAGGTCCTCCTGAAAAGTAAGAAACCATCCACACACCAGACATACATGGCAAAGTGGTCCAGGTTCTCCAAGTGGGTGAGTGAGCAGGGAGTCTCCCTTCCTCTGTGCCTCTCCAGCTTATCCTGGACTACCTCCTATCCCTTAGGACCCAAGGACTGGCACCTGCCTCTGTCAGGGTACACCTGGCGGCCATATCAGCCTTCCACCCACTGGTGCAAGGGCACTCAGTCTTCTCCCATTCTGTGACCTCCCGTTTCCTTAGGGGCCTTGACCACTCATTCCCGTACGTAAGACCCCCTGTGCCGCAATGGGACCTGAACCTGGTTTTGTCCCAACTCACGGGTCCTCCCTTTGAACCCCTGGCCATGTGTTCCTGATCTCACCTCTCATGGAAGGTAGCCTTTCTTGTGGCAATCACATCAGCCTGCCATGTCTCGGAACTCAGGGCCTTGACCTCAGAATCCCCCATACGGTCTTCCACAGGGATAAAGTCCAGCTTCGCCCACAACCAGCGTTCCTCCTGAAGGTGGTCTCCGCCTTCCATATGGATCAGAGCACCTTTCTCACTGCTCTGTCCTAAGCCCCATTCCTCCAACAAGGAACTCTGCCTCCACACGCTCGATGTACGTAGAGCGCTGGTCTTTTACCTGGATCGGACCAAACCGTTACTAAAATCCTCGCAGCTTTTTGTTGCTTCGGCTGAGCGGGCGAAAGGGCAATCTATCTCCACCCAGCGTCTTTTGCGCTGGATTACCTCATGTATACACATGTGCTATGATCTGGCAGGGATTCCCCCTCCACCGATCGTTAGGGTACACTCAATGAGGGCTCAGGCCTCATCAGCTACCTACGTAGCCCATGTCCCTGTCCAAGACATTTGTAGGGCAGCCACTTGAGCCTCAGTTCACACATTCACTTTGCATTATGCGATCGTCTCCCAATCTAGGGAAGATGCCAGGTTCAGCAGGGCGGTACTTCGTCCCGGGCTATTGTGAACTCCTACCCACCTCCAACAGGTATAGCTTGGAATCACCTACTGTGGAATACACATGAGCAATCACTCGAAGAAGAAAGGATAGTTACCTGTTCCGTAACTGGCGTTCTTCGAGATGTGTTACTGATGTCTATTCCACACCCTGCCCTCCCTCCCTACTGTCGGAGTTGTCCAGCAAGAAGGAACTGAGGGTCGGGGGAGCGCGAGGTCCCCCTTTTAATGCAATATACAAGTGCCACTTCAGGAGTCACTGCGGTGCTCCCTCAGTACGGGTACTGCTAAATGAAAAACTTCCAGCACCGGTGCACATGGCGAGCATGCACACCTACTGTGGAATAGACATGAGCAACACATCTTGAAGAACGCCAGTTATGGAACAGGTAATTGTCCTTTCTGCAGGTGGCATCTGACTCTGATCAAAATGAATATGCGTCGGTCCGCTCTGCTTTTGATCGTTGTCAAGAAGAACCTATCATCGTCATGGATGCATGTCCTCTGGAATGGTGGTTGAAGCATGAAGAGACATATGAATCTTTAGTGCATCTGGCACTTAACTGTCTGCAATGACGGCTACAACAGTGCCATGCAAATGTCTGTTCTCACTTTCAGGTGACATTCAAAACAAGAAGCAGGCAGCATTATCTCCCATAAATGTAAACAAACTTGTTTGTCTTAGCGATTGCCTGAACAAGAAGTAGGACTGAGTAGGCTTGTAGGCTCTAAAGTTTTACATTGTTTTATTTTTGAATGCAGTTATTTTTTGTACATAATTCTACATTTGTATGTTCAACTTTCATAATAGAGATTGCACTACAGTATTTGTAATAGGTGAATTGAAAAATAAGATTTATTTTTTTTTACAGTGCTGATATTTGTAATCAGAAATAAATATAAAGTGAGCACTGTACACTTTGGATTCTGTTGTAATTGAAATCAATATATCTGAAAATGTAGAAAACATCTCCAAATATTTAAACAAATAGTATCCTATTATGGTTTAACAGTGCAATTAATAACAGCCCTATTAAATATTGATGTTTATATAGGCATCAGGTCTCCAAGTACTCTTAGTTTGATAAATCTTTGTTGAATAGTAACAGTCTTTTGCTGAGGCTGTTGGATTTCACAGTCTTAATGGGAGATTAGTTACCAGGCTCTTATCTGGGGTTTGCCACCACTCATTTTATTGTGGAAATGGTGTATCACTTGTCTAATAACTCTTTCCTTTCCTGTCTAAACAAGTCTTGTTTCTGCATGTGTAAACTCAGGTGGATGCACTACGATTACGTCTGGAGGAAAAAGAGACCATGCTGAATAAGAAGACAAAGCAGATCCAGGAGATAGCTGAGGAGAAAGGGACTCAAGCAGGAGAAATACATGACCTCAAGGACATGCTGGATGTGAAAGAACGCAAGGTCAACGTTCTTCAGAAGAAGGTAAGTTCGCAGACCTACAAGGTTCTGTGTCCTCTGATATATCCTCATTCTTCATACAAAATATCCAAGGTTGCCAAAACGTCCCTTTGTTCCTTTTTTTACATTTTTGAGATTAGTGGGTGAATTTATTGATGTAATGGGAAGATTGTTCATTATAAACTTGTGAGCTTAGTCAAAGTTTTGAAGGGAAATTAAAAAACAACCCAAAAGCAAAACAGAGAAAACACCAGTGTTAACCTTTCAGTGATCCTATATATTGCTTCTGCTTCTATCTTACTGTTTGTAATGACTGAAGCATTTGTGTGGTGGACATGTTGCCCTGAAAACTCATCCTTTTCAACCCATTGCCTTATTGGCAGTGGGGAGGTGGAGGATGTAGTTACTTTGGTAGTTCAAGGAATTGATTATGTGCCAGCTCAGCCAGTTTCTCTCACCTGGCCAACAGATTTTTATTTGCTTAAGCTATGAACCTTGAGGGCTCAAGACAATATTGAGTTTGAGAAGAGCTAACCTTGTACAAAAGGGGAAATTCAGGTGGAGTTTAAGCAATTTGACCAAGGTCACATAGTAAATCAGTACTATTTATTAATAGAATCCAGGAATCTTAACTTCCAGTCCCCTGTTCTAACGTTTAGGCCACATATCTTTTACTATGGACTTGGCTTTTTACTAAAAACTTATTACTTTTTAGAGATGTAAACGAGTCTGATTTCAGTGGAGTTATACCAGGAGTGGCTTTGACCCATGTGTTTAAATGAGCCCTAGTGCATCATACTCAATACTGGTTGAGCTCCCTGTCGTACTTTTTGACTGAGAAGCTTGGATGTGTAATAATTGTTCAATATATATATATATAATTGACCATATATAGAGGTTGTGATAAATGAAGGGGGGGGGGGGCAGCTCCCTTTTATCGACACCCAGCCAGCCAGTTAGCTATAAAATCCTTGTTAGTAGCTGTTCTCTACTTGCTTTACCTGTAAAGAGTTAAAAAGTCCACAAGTAAGAGGAAGGGAGTGAGCACCTGACCAAAAGAGCCAATGGGAAGGGCTAGAACTTTTTAAAATTGGGAAAAAACTTCCCCTTTGTCTGTCTATGTTCTCCTGCAGAGCAGAGACAGGGCTGGAACTACGCATAAAAAGCTTTGGACCAGGTATGAAAATCATCCGATCATACCTAGAAACTACTTATTTAAAACCCCAAATATGTAAGTAGATCAGGAAATGTCTAGGAAGATGCAATTAGGTTTACCTTTTATTTCTTTATGGCTTGTGAACGCCTCTGTGCTAACCCAAGGTGCTTTTGTTTTGCTTGTAACCTTTAAACTGGACCTCAAGAAGCTATCTTGATGCTTAATCCTTGTAATTGTTTTTTTAAAACCTAGCAAAAAGCCTAAATTCCAGATGTATTTTCCTTCTTTTTGTTTTTAATTTTGTGTGTCGCTAAGAGGTTTGTGCACGTGTTGTTTAATTAGCTGGTGGCAACAGCTGATTTCTTTAGTTTTCTTTCTCAGCTCTTCCCTGGAGTGGGGGTGAAAGGGCTTGAGGGTGCCCCACAGCAAGGAATTCCAAAGTGTGCGTCTTCTCAAAGGGGTTTTTTGCACTTGGGTGGTGGCAGCATTTACCCATCCAAGCTCAGAGAAAAGCAGTAATCTTGGGAGTTTAATACAAGCCTGGAGTGGCCAGTATTAATTTTTAAAATCCTTACGGAACCCCACCTTCTGCACTCAAAGTGCCAGAGTGGGAAATCACCTTGACAGAGGTTTATGAGGATTGCTTCAATCTTTAAGTTAATGGACTTGGTCCTCTAACGTGAATATCCTTATTTCCTGCGCTATTTATAACATGTGGCAGATTTTTTTAGCATTTCTTCTGAAGTTGAAATCCATTTTCTGTCTTCATTTATACAAGTCAGAATTCTGGTTTTCCCAACGATTGTTTGTCAGATCTTTTAATGAAAGTTTGAATTGTCAGTTACAGAAAATGTTACAAACTTTAATCTTTTTTGTTTCTATCTGCAGTCTATTCGTTTTTTTTGTTTGTTTTTTTGCTGGCTTGATCTAGCCTCGCACCCCCACCCCATCACTAGCATTTACAACTGGCAATCTTGACACAGTAGGATTTAATCTGTATCTTCTAGTTTGATACACAATGAATCAAAGGCCTTATGACTCTCGTATGGTTTTAAACATCTCCTGATACAATGGCTGTTGCCAGTAAAACTATTAATATTTCATGTTGTCTTGGCTGGTGTGATGCATCTCAGTCTTTAGCATTGAGAGATTGCGCTGAGGGCTGTAATTCTGCCCAGGTATGGTCCTTGGACCGTTGGTTGGCGCCACTGCTAGAGGTACTCAGGTGGGACCTGGAACTATTGACCTCGCAGGAGATGAAGTCCTAGCAGCCAGCATCTCAGTGGGTGACAAGGAAGTCTGTTTCTTCATGTATGACCAGGGAGAAGACTTTCTTTTAGAAGGACATGGAGAACAGGGGTCAGGAGACAACCTAGCTGTGTGTGAGGGCTGCAACAGGGAAGTGTCCAGGCTGGAGTGTGAAGCTGGACACAGTGATTTCTCCATCAGGAGAAGGCGCAAGTGAATGTTCTGGTCTTTTCTGTCACTGGCAGTCAAGTCATGACGGTGGAAACACTTTTGTGGTACGTGCCCCTCTTCCAGACAGGGAATGCACTGCAGGTAGCTGGGCGTTACTGGGAAGGCTGCCCCAGAAGAGATGCCCTTCTTAAACCCAGGAGATCCAGGCATAAAGGTGAGGGGAAAAGGCTTTCTGTTGGAAGGGTAGGAAGCAGGGAAATGCAAACTTTAACTTTATCATTATTTATAGCTTAAGCGAAAACAAAACAAACAAAAAGGGGGAGTTGATAGTATTTCTTCTTCTTCTTCTTCTTCCTCTAACTACATTACAACTGTCAGATAAGGCACCTTCTACTGAGGGAACAGAAGAAGCAGGCTCTGCTGTGGATTCCGTTCCAGACCAAAGACGATAGAGAAGCAACTGGGGAGCGGTCAGTCCACACAGTGCTATATATACACATCCTGCTCACACTGTGAGACAGGAAGGGTGTGCATGTGTGGCCCAACAAGCACTGATGAAGATCTCCAATCCCAGGCACAAGGGACACTGTCATACATATGTAGTGGAGCACCCATACGGACATTGCTTGAAGAAGAACCATAGTAATTATGTCACCTGCTACAGATGTTTTGGCCCTTGCTGTTCATTACTTTCCAAAAATGGTACATAAATACCTTGTGGATTGCAACAGGCATCATCATCAGCACAACTGGCAAGCATCGCTTCATACCTGTGCCTGCAATTTGTGATGCACTCCCTCCTGACTTCTGCAACATATTTCCTGCTGCACATGCATTAACAGGATAGGACTCCATCATCCTTAATTGGTATTGGGGGAAAAAAATCTGTGTTTAATATAGTGAAAAGAAAGGACGCTTACCTCTTCTCAGAGCTAGCCAAATTGGGAGTGTGTGACAGATAAGCTGCAATTTCTGCAGCAAGGGAGTCAGTAGCAGTGCTGTATGACCAGCACAAGAAACAAAAGGAGACCAACAGAGACCCAAATTGCTTGTGCCTATGTATATCCATCAAAAAGGACGAGTGCCTGGCCAAACTCACACCACATGAGGGCGGTTTTGAAGAGCATGTCAAAAGAACACCTTGGCAAACAAAGATTTGGATGTTTTTGCACATACGTAAATCAGATATTGGATCACCATTGCAACATGGATAGAAAAACGTGGATGATGAAGTACTTCCTGTATTCTTCAAGGGCCCCATGGCATCTGAGCTTCTACCAGACCTTGTTTGTACCTGCATCGGTAGGGGTTGCTGCATAAGCAACTGTGTCTGTAGTCAGAACAATCTTTCCTATATAGAACTGTGTACATGCCAATCTAATGAAGACTGTGATAACCTATGCACTCTCAACAGAGATCATAATAGTGAAAAGATAATGATGTTGACTAGAAATGTCACCAGCTCAATGATACATGTACAGAATTATTAGATTTTGTTTTACCTTTTAGATTGTTGTTGAGATGCAAAGTAATCCAATTTTATGTCTTTAAATAATACACAGAGAATCAATAACCTAACAGAAATGAATGCAAATATTTCAAACTGGTCATTTTAACATGTTGATTGTGTCATTGTTTATCTCTGTTTCTATGATAACAGCACCACTACATAGCTCCACATCATACTTCATCTTAAAGTAGACATAATAAGATTTTAAATGATGTATGATGTGTGTGCAAGTGCACACAAAAAGGTACTTTCAGCTGACCAAATCAGTGGTGTCTGCAACTCACTTAAAATGACATCATCAGCAGAGCCAGTCTGCATCTGAGTTTCTTCTTAAATACACAATAGGATTATATCAGATTCTCTCTGGGGAGTTGCCTCAAAAAACTGCCATGTTCCGAAAACGCACTTACATTTTGTCATGAGGCAGCTACTTTGCACAACAAACTGCTGCAGAGCGTGGTATAAACTCCCTAAGAGACAAAATACAACCTTCACTCAAAAACACAGGTTTGTCATGGTACTATACTTTACAGTCTCACAGTAATAGCCACGTGTCTGTAGTCTCAGAAGTGGTTCTTTCAGACTGCTTTGATTATCTGGTATTGAAAATTTTCTATTTCCTCCTGATCCCATCTACCTTCCAAGACCAATGTAGCAAGGAGGATGATACTGAATGATGAGTGAATGGTAGTGATACCCTGCCCATCCTCTCCACATCATTCTCTCCTTCTATGGACCCTAACCAACATACTGTATAAGCTGTTCTGCTAGATTTATTTTCATCGAAAAGGAAAACACAAGGCTCCTTCAAAGGTACTGATTGCTCTGTTAAACTAATTTTCTGCCAGTGAAAGAGGGAGAGAGAGCTGTGCATCACTTTCCCACGCTCCATATTCCTTATATTTTATATTATCTTTTCACATTGCATTAAATAAAGGTGCTGTCTTAAAAATATTGTAATTGTAAGAACTCCAAGGTGGAGCAGTTCTAGTACTTGAAATGTGAGCTAGATGAGGTTTGCCTAATACAATCTAAGACATCACATTTTGTTGCATATCAACATAACATAAGTGGTGATGCCAATGGACTTTTTCATTTATTTAAATTCTGCATTATTTATAGCTTTCATAAAAGTGCTGAATTAAAATTAATCTTTTTTGATTTTATCATTAGCCAGTTAGTAAACAGCACTATCCCTCTTTCGAATTACTGGAAGGCATTGTTTCTTGTTTGCATCTTTTATATACCAGTCTCAGCAATGATCTTAGCAGTGCACAAAACCCACTACACATTTGCCTATGCCAACCAGTCCAGGCATGAATCCAACAACTTCAGAAGGATTTAGATAGCTTTTGCTGCAAAGAGAGTAGGTAGAGCACAGTAAAGATTTTTGTGAATCTCCAGAACAACTATTTCTTTAGTTACCTGAACAAAAGATCAAATATCTAGAATAATTATTTAGAATCACAGGATTTCGTCCAACAGTTTTAAAACAGATAAAATTTTGGGCCACAGATGCTTGACAGTAGCATTCTTTAAGAGCATAATTTACCCTAAAACATCTTGGCTATGACAACTTTACTGCTAGAGATGATATTTCTTAATTTTAACAGACAGCATATCACTTTGCTTAAAGGATTTTTTACATGAGCAGTGGCTAGCACAATAGGGTCCTGGTCCATAACCAGGTCTCCTTAGTGCTGCAGTATTGCTACTGCTACTACTACTACTTATAATAATAATCAGATTCTTTCAACTGTAAGACCCTTAGTTTCCAGGTATTATTTCCAAATTTAAATATTGTCCAGTCATCGTTTTTTTCTGTGCAAACTAAGACTCCTCTGTAATGAAAATGTCCATATTTCCAAGATTTTGTTCCTCTACTCCCCGCTGCAAAACAAGCACTCAGCCCCATTCTGATCTCCAGAGGGAGAGGCAGGTAGGGGTGTGTGTGTGTGTGGGGAAATGGAATGGGTGGGAGGGAGAAGCATTTAATAAAAGTTGAACAAACTACACATGCTTGTACGACACCTAGTTCAACCAAGTTCATCCAATATGTCATCAATTCCACTTCACTGCCACCAGAAGTGGACAGAGGCTGCTGATGACACCTAATACCCACAGAAGCAAATCTAGAAGCACTGCACAATGGGAAAACTTTTTCTTCTGCCAGTTTCCCTTCAGAGGACCTGATTGTGTTCCATATTGGGATAACATGGGTAGAGCTAAAACAAGATAAAAAAAACCCTTTCCTATCCATGCTACCCCACCACCCTCCCTCCCTGTCTTTCTTCAGGGACCTTTCTCACGAACTCATTCTGCAACTGTGAGCCATAGAACTTGTCCCTTCCCAACACAGAGGACGGGGTTTCTACTGGCTTTATTTTCTGATCCAGAAGAAATCGGGTGGGTGGTGGCCAATCCTGGACTCTTGAAACCTCAACAAGTTCATCAAACTGGAACCCTTCAAGATGGTTACCCTCTCCAGCATTATCCTGGCACTGGAACAGGGGGACTGGTTCTCAGCCCTTGATCTCAAAGGTGTTTATTTCCTTATTACTATATCCCCTGATCACAGATGTTTTATCTGGTTCACCATGGGCACTGACCACTATAGTACAAGGCACTACCACTTCAGTGGCCCCTCATGTGTTCTTGAAGGTCCTGTGGTAGACATTGCCTACCTCTGCAAACAGGACATCACCATCTTTTTGTTCTTAGACAACTGTCTGCTCAAAGTCCCCTCTGAAACCGCTGCTCTTCACACCTTCAAGGTGACAATGAACCTCTTTACGGAGCTAGGCCTTTGTGTGACCTTGGAGAAATCTACTTTAATGCCAGTGCAACACCTGGAGTTCATTGGGGCACAGTTAGACGCCATATAAGCCAAAGCCTTCTTTCAACCTCAAAGATTTTTGGCTATTGTTGACCTTGTATCCAAGGTAAAAGCCTGCCCCCAGATCTCCACCATAACGTGTCTCCCAGCTAGTCAGCCACATAGCAGCAGCCACCTTCATGGCAGTAGCCACATTCATGGTAAAGCACACACAGCTGTGCATGTGATGCGTTCAAGTGTGGCAACATACAATATATGTCCCTCACAGGCACAGCCTGCACAAACGCATATCCAAGCCAATGAGAGTAAAGGACTCACTACTCTGGTTGGCACAGCCCAATAACATCTGTATAGGCATTCCTTTCCTGTAACTGCGACCTGCCATGATTCTAACCACTGAGGCCTCCTTCATCAGTTGGGGAGCACACCTTCACGCTCAAATGGGGCAGGGCAGGTGGTCCTTAACCGAACCTACCCTACATATCAACCTCCTAGAGCTGTGAGTGATCTGCAGTGCCTGCTGACACTTTCTCCCACTGATCGCACACTGCCACATCAGCATCATGACGGACAATGTGACCTGCATATTTTACCCAAACAAGCAAGGTGGAGTGAGGTCCCACTTGTTATGCTTGGAAAGACTGAAATTATGGAACTGTACAAATGCAACACTTATATCCTGTTAACATGGATAGGGACTGTTGTTCAGTAATTAGGCAGCATGTCTGTGACTTGGATTTGAGTTCTGCTCTCACTCAGCTTTGCCACTACTCCTTATGTTAACTTGAAAAAGTTACTTTAACAACCTGTAATACGCATTTAATGTACTTACCTATTTTGCAGGATGTGTTGAGGCCTAATGTTTGAAAAGTGCTTTGAGGTTCTCATGTGAAAAGTGCTACAGAAGTAATAAGTTGTATATATTGATATATTTTTGTTCTGTACTGGAAACAAAGATTTATGGATTCTTTAGTAGTAGTAATGCAAGGAATGCCAGGAGATGGGAGTCATGGTGCCCCAAGTAAAGAACACGGAGTGCACCATCATCACTCTGAGAACCAGAACCAAGCTGGAGAGGACCCTGAAGCATGCCATCTGCTGCCAGTATGTGGAAAACCTGAAACAGAAGTCGATCCAGGGCAAGGCCTTTGAGGTGACACGCAAGTGGAACACCAGCGACCACTTCCTCTCCGGAGGCAGTTTCACCCAATTTTGCCGGCTGGAGGTTCATGCACCGGGCCCGGCTCAACTGCGTCCCACTGAACAGAGCTGTCCGCCAACGCCAGCAAGACATTACCCCACCATCTTGTATAGCCGCATGCCCCATTCCAGAGCCTGGCAGCTGCAGCACAATGCCATCCAAGATCGCCTGGTCAGAGCCATCCGACAACCTGTGGGGAAGGTAGCTGTGAACTCTGCCATTACCAGAACCAACAGCCAGCTGCGACTGGACATCGTCATCACCAACGAGGACCGGAAGAAGATCATCATGGTTGATGTCACAGTGCTCTTCGAGAACAGGACCCTGGCTTTCCACGGTGCCTGATCTTGAAAGCTGGAGAAATACGCCCCTCTTGCCAACACTCTGAGGGTTGGGGTTACAAGGTCCAAACTCACGCGCTGATCATCGGAGCCCTGGGCGCATGGGACCCTGGTAACAAACGAGTGCTGAGAGACTGTGGAGTCAGTCAACGCTATACTTGCCTGATGTGGCAACTCATGGTGTCAGATGCCATCAGGGGGCTGAGGGGAATCTACAGAGAACACATCATGTGACATTGGCAATATCAGGAGGAAGCGCAGTCAGGAAAGTAACTTCCTGATGGACTGTTTTTTTTCCCTCTAAATGGATAACCTATTCTAAATTCTCAATTATTGAGGGACAGTCTTCATTCATTGATATATTTCGCTTTCTGCCAGCAACTCTTTGTATAACTTTTTTCATGAGTAATGTATCCAAATGTCTGGATGCTAAATATCTAAACTGTATTCTTAAATTTGTTCACCTACATTTGGGTTCTTGCTGATTATGCACTATATGTATCTTATGACTTTAAAAACAAACTTTGTATTTGTGGGTAATCTAAGCAACATATCTAGATGTACAGATACTCATTTCTCAACCTGTGTATTATATAATTTTTTTAACATTAGCTTTAGTAAATTTTTTATTTTTCCCTCTTATTTTGTAAGTACTTGGTTTCTAACTATTCACTTTGCAACTAATTTTCAGTAGCCACTGCAGTAATGATTTGGATGGTACAGTGCTTAGTGTAAAATGGAAAATAGATTTGTCAAACAGAAATAATGTAATGTATATATGTTCCCAAATTCCTTCCAAGCAGAGACTACTAGTGAAGTTGGTTGTAGAGTTTTCTTTCAGTTTCCTGACACTGTGCTCTGAAGTGACCCCACAGTATTAGTGACAGTTGATAGTTAACATAGCATGTGTATTCTAGAGTTCAATATTTACATGTACCTGTGTATCTCCTCCCTTCCCCTTTGTATTTTTTATGCCTAGGGCATGAAACAGGACAATGGCAGCTGGCTGTGCAGGCCTTACAATGGGATTAGTAAAGTTCCCCTTCTCCCTCAGGCTCTCCCCTGTGGTTTAATATGGTTTTATGTTACAGTACATTTCTTATCTTTGTAATAAATCACTGACTTAGAAAATGTAATTGAGTGCTTGAATCTGAGCCTCATTTAGAATCTGTGTTAAAATTGTACTGTTTCCTGCTTGACTGATTCTAAATGATAATGTAGATGAAAGTTTAAATTGTCATTAACGTTCCCTTTGTATTCAGGCCCAGATCCTCTGTGCTTTCATTCTATGCCTTCTTGATATCCTCCATCTATTCTGTATCTGAGTTTTGTTTTTTTTTGCTTGCCTAACTCCTCTTTTATCTGTAGTACTCTTTTGTGAGCTAATACTTTCCTGCTCTCAGCCTATTCTTAGTGCTCCCTGTGCCATAATGAGTTGGTGGGGTGAAGTCCCATGCTACATGCATATCTGTGCTGAATTATTTTAGCAGTTACTTATTTATAGGGTGGTATTCATCCTCTAAATGGTGAGTCACCTCAAAGGCAGTGTAGGAGAAGAGCACTGCCATTCCTGTCTCTACACAGGACCAAATTTGATGAGGAATCTAGGGTATTTCACTGACAATAACAAACATTGGAACTCTTTTTTTTTTTTGTTTCTCCAAGTGAACAAGCTTAATTAATCAGTAAGTGTTTTTTTTTCACTTCAAGCATTTAAAAATGAAATAGCATAAATTTTATAATGCTAGTCCTTGATCATCTTCTGAGCACCCTAGTCTCACCCTGCTTCATGCAGAATGATGAACAAAAGGGCTGAGCTGCCTTTTCCAGTTCCAGAATTCTCACTTCCCAGTTAATTTGGCTTCCACAAAATAGGGGTAATATCCACCATGTGGTGATTCTGGCTTTACCTAGTTTCTCAAACTGGGAAAGGCCAAGAAAAAGACAAGTAATATGCCTTTTGCGGCAAAGCCCTGCATCCTGGGATTTCTATGTTTCCGTGCATCACACATGAAGCCTCCACACCAGTATAGTGTTTTCAGAGGCATTAGTGAGGTACAGTCATACATTTATCAAGGACCTGAGGGCCAGATAGACTAAGCTAATGTGAAATCAGATTTTCTTAAGGAATTTTATCCCTTCTGTCTCTTACACCTCTCATATTTACAATTGCCCCATCCCATCCAGATTTAAAATAAAAACACAGAGGAAAAAATAGCCCTATTACCACATTGTAGAAGTTGACAATCTGCTAGACCACTTTACACAGGTACTGATTGAGAAGGAAAGGAGAGTGTCCTGTGTTACTGATTCTCTAAAATAACATTTAAATAACACTAAACTCATATGAAATGACAGTGCACATGCATGTTTATTCACGAGGTCACCTCCTTTCAGGATATATTGAACTTGGTGGAAATATTGTTCCTGATTATCTTGTGGTGCTGCAGTGGTAGAATGTGGTTTTTCTGCTTTAAGCTTAGCCAAAACAAGCCCATAGACACACATTAGCAAAGCACCTTCCAGAGCTTGACTCAGACATGGGTGAATGGTCCAAGTGAAACTACTTTCTGCCTCTATCATGCCATTTCCTACTGGCTTTAGTGGGTGCCAGGAACATAACGTTCAAAGACACAGTCACAATTAGCACTCAATAGCATCAGTAGGCAGCACTAATGGAGAACTAGTCTAGTGCTATTCAGTGTGACTAGATCTGGATTTCAAGCCAAATGGATATTAATGAAAATTATAGTTTTAAGTATTATCATTTACAGTAGCATAGAAAATAAATTATTGCAATGGGCTCAGTGCTGATTCTCAGTATCTGGGAATTTAATTTCTGCAGAGTAAGGCAAACATAATGCTGCCTGCTTCTTATTTGCATTGTCACCTGAAAATAAGAACAGACATTTACATGGCACTTTTGTAGCCGGCACTGAAAGGAATTTATGTCCCAGTTGTGCTAAACATTCATATGCCCCTTCATGCTTTGGCCACTACTCCAGAGAACATGCTTCCATGCCTATGACACTCGTTAAAAAAAATGCGTTAATTAAATTTGTGTTTGCACTCCTTGGGGGAGAATTGTATGTGTCCTGCTCTGTTTTATCCACATTCTCCCATATATTTCATGTTATAGCAGTCTTGGATGATGACCCAGCACATGTTGTTTGTTTTAAGAACACTTTCACTTCAGATTTAACAAAACGCAAAGAAGGTACCAATGTGATAGCTACAGCACTCGACACAAGATTTAAGAATCTGAAGTGCCTTCCAAAATCTGAGAGGGACTAGGTGTGGAGTATGCTTTCAGAAGTCTTAAAAGAGCAACACTCAGATGTGGAAACTACAGAACCCAAGCCACCAAAAAAGAAAATCAACCTTCTGCTGGTGGCGTCTGACTCAGATGATGAAAATGAATATGCTTTGCTCCACACTGTTTTTGATCCGTTATCGAACAGAACCAGTCATCGACATGGACCTATGTCCTCTGGAAGCGTGGCTGAGGCATGAAAGGGACATATGAATCTTTAGAGAATCTGGTGCACAAATGTCTTGCGATGTCGGCTACAGCTGTACCTATAAACAGCTGTTGTAGCTTTCAGGTAACATTGTAAACAAGAAGCGGACAGTATTATCTCCTGCAAATGTAAACAAACTTGTTTGTCTGAGCGATTGGCTGAACAAGAAGTAGGACTGAGTGGACATGTAGGCTCTAAAATTTTACATTGTTTTATTTTTGTGTGCACTTATTTTTTGTACATAATTCTACATTTGTAAGTTCAACTTTCATGATAAAGAGATTGCACTACATTATTTGTATTGGGTGAAATGAAAAATGCTATTTCTTTTTTTTTACTGTGCAATTTGTAATAAAAAATCATAAGAAGTGAGCACTGTACATTTTATATTCTGTGTGGTAATTGAAATCAATACATTTGAAAATGTAGAAAACATCCAAAAATATTTAAATAAAATGGTATTCTCTTATTCTTTAACAGTGCGATTAATCACAAATAATTTTTTTAATCGTTTGACAGCCCATCTTATAAGGTTAATAATATACTAAGAACAAGAAAACAGAAATGAGAAATTCTGGCACAATTTTCCATTCAAGCAGAATGCAGAGAGATGAGTTTAGATAGTTAAAGCTGCAACATTTTATTTTAATTTATTTGAGAAAAGAGGCCTCAGCACAGAAATTGGGACAGCTATGTTTTCTTCTCAGACAACCGAATTTGAAGTCTTAGCTGCCTCTGGACAAGTTAGGAAACCCCCCTCCCCCCACCCCAGTCTAGGAAATTGTTCTCAGGGTATGAAAGCAAGAGTTTAAAGATTAAAAAATTGGAAACAGAGAATATTTTTGTTCACACATTGCACAATCAACCTGAGAAGTGAACTGCCAAAAATTATTGCTGAGGCAGAGAACTTAATGAGATTCAGCATTAGATATCATAGGTTAAACATGTGAATTCAAACCTTCATGTTTCAAGACATAAGCCAACCATTAACTTCCTGTGGTTTGAAAAAAACACCCTATCTCTTCCCCTCATGTTTTACATGTTTTACCTTCCTCTGAAGCTTCTGGTATTGACCACTGTCAGAGACAGATACTGCTCTAGATATAGATAGATCATTGGTCTGACCTGGTATGGCAGTTCTCAAGTCTTATGATTGAACCATGTCAGAATAGTTTTTTTTAAATCTAACTTATTTTTTTCTAGGTATTTAACTCATTCCTAATTTGTATATATTCTAAGTAAATACTATGAAAGTCATTGATGATGTACTGTGGCAATACTCAAGGAAATCTAGATTGGTGCTCCAAAATCCTGAAGTTGTCAGATCAGAATACAATTCCTAGTTTTGAGATCTCACTTCTTTTGTTAGTGGTGGTTTGGAGTACTCCAAAGGCTATTTAGACCCTTCTGAGGAAGAAATGCTTCTCAGTATCCCAAAACTGACACCTCTGACTGATGGGACCTGTGTTAAAAAGGTTTTGAAGGAGACACTAGTCCTTTAATGGTGGGATAGAAAGACTGTGGTTGTGATGATAAAACTCTGAGAATTTGGTTTTAAAATCCAGCAATGAGATACTCTTGGGACAGAAATACAGTGCTTCACAGAGTGGAGTGGGTAGTACTTTTTAAATTCTAATTTCACTTTGAAGTGGGAGATAACACAATGGAGAAAAGATTCTCGACTATTCTGAAGATACCATAATTGCAATCCAGTTGTTTCAGTTTTTGTGACGGGTCTTAGTGGGTCTATTTGACTCGTCGTTACACATTATTAGAAGTGATAAGTATGCAGAGGAAAGTAGAGTATGAAGTAAACAGAGAGGAAAAAAAAGTTCTTTAAAGAGGATTTGTAAACTTAAATAAACTGTTCTTAAATTCAACATGAATATACTTGCAAAGTATCCTCACCTGTGAAAAGATGTAGAGTGGAGAATGGCATTTTGGATCCATGCCAGCTATCTGTTAGCTGCAGCACCAAAGGCACGAAATAATCATCTGAAGAGGTCATTAAATCAAGCTCTGATGTAGCAGCTTCTCTTCTTCCTCCTCCGTTCTCACTTTTCAAGTTGTGAGGGTCAGTCTTATAGAACAGATACCAAGGCAAGGTTAGCTTCAAGATCCAGACATGTATTGTATACTTAACTATATCATTTGTCAGTAATTGCTAGCCTTCTTGTTTATGCTCCTTTTCTTTGTCCTGTGAACTTTTTTTTATACAATAACAGCTACATACATGTCTGAGTATAAGCTTTTGTATAGAGAGTTCAATCAGAAATTCTTGGCCAGTGAATGACCTGTAAGCTGTGTAGCTAAAATGCATTACTTGTAAATTGAAATATTTTAGAACTTCATGCTAGTTTCATGGCAATTTCTGTGTACAGTAACTGCTCACTTAAAGTCGTCCCAGTTAACGTTGTTTCATTGTTACATTGCTGATCAATTAGGGAATATGCTCGTTTAAGGTTGTGCAGTGCTCCCTTCTAACGTTGTTTGGCAGCCGCCTGCTTTGTCCACTGCTTGCAGGAAGAGCAGCCCGTTGCAGCTAGCTGGTGGGGGCTTGGAACCAGGGTGGCCGGCAGCTCCCCTATCAGCTCCGCGCACTCCTAAGTTGTCTGTGCCGCAACTGTCCAGCAGACTAGCAATTGCGGGTTATCAATGGGCAGTTCAGCTGTTCCTCCCCCCACTGCCATGTGCTGCTCCTGCCTTCTGCCTTGGAGCTGCTCCCAGAGACTCCTGCTTGCTGTGCAGTGGGAAGAGGGGAGTAATGTCAGGGTGTCCCCCTGCTCTTGCACCCCACTTACCCCTTCTCCATATAGAGCAGGGAGGGAACACTGACAGAGAGAGACAGAGAGCACTTGCGGCAGCAGCTGCTGTCTCAACTTCCTGATCCACTTAAAAAGACAATGCACTTGAGTGGGTCAGCTTACTTAAAGGGGCAGTGTGCATCTCTCTCTCTCCAGCACACAAGGTGTGTGTCTGTCTCTGTCCGCTATGCTTCTCCCCTCCCTCGTGTTTGTGCTGCCTTGTGTGAGAGGCTACATTACCAACAATGTGTTAACCCCTGAGGGCTCAGCCGAGTGCTAGTTCATCATTTAGCAATAAGGCATTCACTGGGAAATATCCCTCCCTTTTCCACCCTCTAACTTCACCATCTCAACCAAGCATCACAATCATCATAGGTGTGAACAGTATTAAATTGTTTGTTTAAAATGTATACTGTGTGTACAGCTATATAATATATAGTTTTTTTGTCTGGTGAAAAAAATTGCCCTGGAACCTCACTCCCCCCAATTTACATTAATTATTATGGGGAAATTGGATTCACTTTACATCGTTTCACTTAAAGTTGCATTTTTCAGGAATGTAACTACAACGTTAAGCGAGGAGTTACTGTATATGGGATCATAAGAGTAAGAGTGAAAAGGACACATTCATTCCCATGAAAAAGCAAGAACAGATCCTTTTTCTGGTACTGTCAATATTCTTTGGAAACTAATTTTGATCTTCAACAAAGGGCCAAACAGCAGCAGTTGGGTATGCATTGTGTGGGATGTATTGTTGCATTGTGAAGCTTCCCCATCTCAAACCTCTTTCCCCCTCAAACATCACCCTTGACCTTTTTTTATTTTCAAAAAGATATATACACCAAACTTGGTAGAAGAATTACTAGCATCCTGCTATGATGGGTTTGTCAATGTCAAGGTAGTTCCAAAGTGCTCTGGAGATATCCAGCATTCCCCACATAATACCTCAAAGGTGGTGGAATTCCAGGATGATAGCAGCATCTTGAGAGACCGTATTCTCTTTTAACCTGTAGAGGAGTCTTGAGTAATGATTTTAATAAGACACTTAATAAGGTGCTTACTAGAATAGCAGTCAATTTTTTAAATATAGTACTTTGGCTGTCTTAAGTGCCTTTTATAGGATACTGCTCTGGTTGGGGTTTTCTTGTAGGTTTATTTACTTTCCTTTGGACTTTCTGTTTTAAAACAAAATTCAAATGAGTCTTCGGTAATGAACACCTTTAAAAATAAAGTGGGTGTGGTGGTAGAAGGGTAAGAGCTCACTTCCAAGGGGGAAAAATACGTAAAATTAAAATATAATATCCTGGCCCTAGATAGAATAATTGAGATGAATTGAACAGTCTTATAATTTTGTTTGTGACCTACGCTGAATAATTGACCACTACTGTCTAGAGCAGTTGACCTGGCCTGAGGGATTTGGAATTTAACTGATAGACAAATGTAATCCCTGTATACATCATGGAAATGGAGTTATCCCTGTGGCATAATTTGGCGACTCTTTAATGGCACTCAGCACCAGCTGATTATATGCAAAGTAAAGAAGTTTATTGAGCTTATTAAATCGAACTGAATCTTGCCAAATAATCTAAACACTGTTTACCAGATTGTAGGTGGGGGAGGGAGAATTGCATAAAACCACCCAAAATTGAAAAAATATTAAAAATCTTACTGCTTCAACCAGAGGATGTAAATTCCAGGGCCCTATAGTATGTGTTTCTTTCTTCCTGTGAAGGTACTTGTACCACTGTAATCCTCGTGTACCTTGAGATGCATAAGGTGTCCACCGTTTCTGCCACTTATTTTGGTCTTGTGCTGGTCTGTTTGGGCATCAGATTGTTATGTGGATGGATCTGGCTTCTTTATTTTGTTTTCTATATAATATTTCTCTACTTTACCCCTCTTTCCAGGTGGTATTCATAATATCACTTGCTGTGGAAGTCATGTTGGTGGCCTCTTTAAAGCATGTTATAAATAGGTCCATTGTTGTCTCCTTACCATATTTGATTTTTAAAATTGGTTTGTTCTACTTATAATTTGTGATGTTGCAAGTGGATTCTGGATATCTTCCACAGATATTTACTTTGGAATATGTTGATCTTCTTATCTATTTCTGTTGTAGATTTCCATGACTTTGCTCCATAAAGGAGGACAGATATGATTCTGTTTGGCTCTGGCACAAAAATATGAATTTTTAATCATGCTACTTTTCCAAATCCTTTCAATTTTATGGAAATTGCTGCTTTTGATATTTGTTGCTTGACGTCTAGCATGGTGGCACCATCATTGCACATCTTACTCCCTAGCTAGGTAAAAATGACATACCACTCAAAAGTTACCTTGTGACAGTGTTAGCCATATATTTTGTCTTCTGCTTGTTGATGAACAAACCAACTTGTTTTGCTCATCTGCAAAAAACTGATTATTTCTTCCATTAAGGGATGTGTTGAGCTAAGCAGGACCAATGTTGTCAGCAAAAGCAAGGTCATCCAATTGTGCTTTATCATTTGTCCATAAAATTTCTCAATGCAATGTACAGAGATAAAATCAGTTGCCTTCTCATACTTAGTTTGTTCACCCTGTTTATACACCCAAGGATCGCATCAACCCTTTTTGCTTCAGCATCCCACTGGGACTGCTTGTTGAGTTTCCTGTCTGTTATGACCCCTAAATCCTTTTCATAGTCACTGTTTTCCAGTATACAGTCCTCTATTCTGTAGATATAACTTCTATTCCTTGCTCCTAGATGCAAAACTTTGCGTTTGGCTTTATTAAAATGCATCTTCTTTGAATGGGCCCAGGTTTCCAAGTCCTTCAAGTGGCTCTGTATGACTGACTGCCACTTTCCTCATCATTATTTACCATTCCACCAATACCTGTAAGTCATAAATTTTATCACTAGCGATTTTATATTTATTTCCAGATCATGGATGAAAATATTGAATAGCATCAGGCCTAAAAGCAATCCCTATGGAACCTCACTAGAAACACCCTCATTCAATGATTCCCCATTCACAGCTACTTCTTGGGATCTGCCCATTAAGTTATTAATACAATTCTTGTGTGCTTTGTTGATATTTTATAGTGCTGATTTTTAAATCAGCACGTGGTATTAAGTCAAACATCATACCAAAGTCTAAATATATTATTTCTATGCAGTTATCTTTATCAACCGACTTGTAATCTAATTTTTTTTTTAATTAAATCTGGTTTCTTTTAACAAGACTGATTTTCCATAAAACCATGTTGACTGTAATGATTTATATTTCTGTCCTTCAATTCTTTATTGATTGAATCCCTTATTAGCTTTTCTGTTGTTATGCCTGTGCTTGATGTCAGGATAACTGATTTATAGTTACCTGGGTCATCACACTTGTCCTTTTTGAATATTGGCACATTAGCTTTTCTCCAGTCTTCTTGAATGTCCTCCGTATTCCACGATATATTAAAAGTTAACATCAGTGAGCCAGAGATTCCTCAACCAACTCTTTTAGGACTCTTGGGTGCAAGTTGTCCAGGCCTGCAGATTCAAAAATGTTTAGCCCTGGTAGATGATGATGATTAACATCCTGCTGAGTTATTAATGGATCGCGAAGTACTTTATCCTCATGTTTCGATGCAGTGCTTCAGCAACTGTTCTTCTACATGAGAGTCCTGGAAGTAGCTTCTGTTTTGATCTTAATACTCATAAAGCAGTCAGAGTGATAGCTACGAAGTGACATAAGATACTCTCTGCCTACTTTACTTTCATACATTCAACATATTGTTCTCCATTGCGCTAGCCTCTGCCAGCCTAGGAGAGAAGGAATGAATTATCTTAAGTATTTGTTTTCAACTGAAAGATGCAATCTGTCAGTGAAACCCTAATTCCTTTTTAATTATGGAGTGGTGATAGTATTCCAGAACATAAATAAGGCAGACTTTTTTTTTTTTTTTTGGTTATATGCTCACTGCTCTCGGTATAAAAGCCCCAATAAAAGTTAATGCAGCTTCAAATATGACGTGTGTGGCCCGTGGGCACTATACTATTTTTGATCAAATTTGTGGTTACTGAAACAAGCAGTTTTGAAGATATTGGCCATAGAAAACTGTTCAAACTGTGATTAAAACCTTTTTTTAACACTTTTATACCATGTTTTAGATACCAAACAGTCTGTCCAAAAGACTTCAGATGAGGTTGTGTAGGAAGACTTTGAGATCTAGTGCACTAAACTATATATGAAAAGCTGAAAACCACATTTAAAAGTACTCTATCTCTAATAATATCTAGCTCTTACATAGTAGTTTTCAAACAACTGTAGACCCCAAAGTACCTTTCAAAGGAAGTAAATGTCATTATCCCCATTTTACAGATAATGACACTGAGGCACAGAGAGATGATGTTATTTACTTAAGCTCTGGGACAGCATTTAAGGATCTTGGGGACTTGTAAAGCTTGGTGGCATTTCTAGTTTTCTTTTGGAATTCTGCTGGAGTGTTGTCATAGTTTTTTACAAAGTTTTCCAGGCAACTGTAAAGTCTCAGTGTACTCACAGATTACATTTCTGCATACAGTAAGGTTCCAAAGGAGCAGGTTTCTTCTCCAAGAGACCTTAAGAGATTTGCAGGAAGGGATCCTGTGTTTGGTCAGAGGTCATGAGGGGAGAGAGTAGGAGACCTACAGTGTCTCTAGTGGCCAAAGATAAAGCAGAAACTGGGTGAGGCTTGCTGCAAGAGGCAGCGTAAAGATTGTCACTTCCACTCATAATCAGAGCTTTATGAATTGTGCAGGAAAGGTGCCCTCCTCTTGTGCAGATCTCTTAACCTTCTCCGGGGCAAACAGCCTAATTAATAGCATTCATAATGTACCAGATGTTCCTTTTCTGTCAGAACGTACAACAAAAGGGACCACTAAAACATCTTGCAAGCAAAACAAGGGCTTGAGCAATCTCTCCACCTCCTTCTAATTTTATTCTTTCAAATGAGGTCTTATTGGCAGCTGGTCAACATTATGTCCAGGTTGGTCTCTAGCCAACCTGCAGTATTACAATGAACAATCTTTAGACCCTGCAGGTTGGAGACTTCATAAATTCTATGAGTATTGACTCAGATGCTGCCCCTTCTAATTCCTGGGCTGATATTTTCCTCAAGTGTTTGCAAGAAATGGTCTAGTCTCCTTGCCCTTGGAATGCCAGAAATTAGGACCTTAAAGGCAGAGAAATCAGTTCTGCCTGACTAGAAATAAATCCCCCAGGTTGAAACATAGTGCCCAGCAATGGGCAATGTTGATAAAAAGCCAAACGAAAGATTTCAATAACTCTTTACCGATGAGGAAATTGGTATGCAGAGCAGATCATTCCAGCATGTACCTTACCAGTCAGCATCAGTTGTTCATCAGTTCCTGTCTTTTCCTTGGAAAATTAGAATTTACAGTAGGAATAAAGGCTCTTGATAATCTAATGATAATGATATCTCTGTTGTCTTTCCAGTCTGGAAAATATAGGGTAGAAATTTACATTCCTTATGTTGAAAGGCCATTTTAGAGTAAACTTGATACATGTGAAACTGTTTCTCAGTTCAAATTGCTGATGCAAGCCCCCAGCCCTTTCCATCTCCCAAGGAGGTGTGTAGACCCCAGCATGTTCTGTTTCATTCTTTGTTGGGGACATGAAGTGTGAAGCATGTTTTGAATACTTGGTCTGTTTTTGTTGGTTATATAGTCATTTGCTTACCAAATATTTTTAGTGGGATGGAGAGGAAGGAAAATGAAAGCAAATATCCTTAATGTGTATGTTGTGCAATCCTTTGACGAGGGGTATGTTACGTTGCTCGTGGAGCCAGTAGGTAGAGAATGATGGTCAATTTTTATTCTGTTGAGCAGTTGTGTGGGTAGAAACAAAGGATGTTTTTGCCCAGTTTTTCCTTGAGAATGCACAGTCTTGGAGAACCTATAACTTCTGTTTCTGTATATGTCATTTCAGTTCAGGTTTTGGGGAAGATTGGAATAAAGATAACCAGACTTTCATTGAATACTATTTCAAAAGGGAAATTTGTTATTAAATGTGTGGAATTGGACCTAGTTTCCCTCCATAAGCCCATCAAGTGGCTATTTGCCATTTAAAATTTTTTTTTAAGGATGCATCATTATTAGAGACCAGCCATTGTCTGACTCTGGAGAGAGCAGATCTGTTTGAAGCACATTTTCTTTTGCCGATGGATAGCTGTTAACATGGTTTAAATATTTAATTTATTTTTTTATTTATGGACTAGGACTCCGTTGTGCTAGGCACTGTGTACAAACACAGAACTAAAGCCAGTCCCTGCCCCAAAGAGCTTATAATCTAAGTATAAGATAAGCAGCAGCAGATAGATACAGATAGACCAAAGGGGCAGTACAAGGAAACAATGAGACACCATTGGTCTACTTGACAGACACTGATTAAATATGCCTGGTAGGTGTATACCAGGTATATTTAACCAGCTTCTTCATTTCCCCCAAATGTGCAAAACATGTAGATTGGAAGAACAGAAAGTTCTTTTTCAAGTGCTTATATATGTCCATTATCATAGAATCATAGACTATCAGGATTGGAAGGGACACCTCAGGAGGTCATCTAGTCCAACCCCCTGCTCAAAGTAGGACCAATCCCCAGACAGATTTTTGCCCCAGAACCCTAAGTGGCCCCCTCAAAGATTGAACTCACAACCCTGGGTTTAGCAGGCCAGTGCTCAAACCACTGAGCTATCCCTCCCCCCTTGAAAAGACACAAAGGGAGGCTGTAGGTGTATGTGCGTATTGTGCTTCGATGCCAGAACATTTTCTCTAACACCTCTTGGACAGCCCCACCCATTCCTGGCTCCTTATGAGTCTCTCAGAGAGGGTATAAAGGACAGAACAGCCCGACCTCTCCTTCAGTTCCTTTTTACCCTCTGTGGTAGCTAGTCAGTATTGTGATATCACAGCTTCACTCCTTGTGAACAAAGTTGTGTTTCTTATTTTATTCTTACCTACTGGTAATGTTTTTCATTCACTGGGTGGTTTTTCTTCCTTATTTTTCTTTTTCATCACAGTTCTTTTTTTTTTTTTAAGTCAGATGGAACTTGCCTGATACTGGGAGATCCTATGACAAGGTCTCCAGGTTTCAAACCTTGTTCTGGTTGTTGAAAGCCTGTGCTTGTCAGTGATCCTCATTCATGCTATCTACAGTGCCTGGGTGAGGGCCACATAAGAGACGGATGCTTCATATGATGGTGCTTTTAGACTAGGACTAAAATGTTGTGGGAAGAGGCCTTCAGTATATTCTTATAGAGACTGTCCTTAAACCAGCATCTATGCCACCTTGGTCATCCAAGGGGAGCTCATTGGTGAGCCATTCCCAGTGCTCTTCCAGCTTTACCAGCAGATGGAAGCCGCAGGAGACTCCACAGAACATTGAAGCAGTCCCAGCCTCAGAAGCATAAGAAGAAGTCAGTATCGTGTTCCTTAAAGTCCAGAGTGCGGGACTCCTACACAGTCATTTCAGTACTGAAGGAAGCATGCCCCCCCTCAGCCTGCCATTGCTTTGTACTGGCTCATACTGATTCTCACAGCCCTGAGCCATACACTCCAGTGCCCTCCAAGGGATTGTTAAGACCAGCTACTTCCCTGGTTTCTCTGATTCCATTTGAACAGTTTTACCTACATCAAGCTCACTAACTGAATTGGAGAAGCCATGAGGGCTGGACTTAAGGCTACCCCCAAAGAAAAGGAGGCAAAAAAGCTTGATCTCTTGTTAGATTGTTAGATATGATTATTTAGTATCACAGCTTGCAAATAAGCTGCCAGAATGCTCTAGGGAACATTTCCAGTCCTAACTTCCCTTTCAGCTGCATAGCTGTGCAGCTGCCTATTCAGCCCCGCTCAGGGCTGTGGCGGGGAGAGCTGCCCCTCCCCACTGGTCCCAGCATGGACCTGCTGCCGCCGGGGGAGAGGTACCTCTCCCGCCGGCCCCAGCACTGACTTGCCAGAGCCAGGAGAGAGGAGCCCTTCCCTTGGCCCAGCCCCACCAGAGCTGCTGCGGCCAGGGAGAGGCACCTCTCCCCCAGCCCCAAGCTGCTGGGGGGGAGTCCTCTCTCCCCGGGCCAGCCTGCACCCCAAACCCCTCATCCACTGCCCCACCCCAGAGCCCACCCCCTTCATCCCAACCCTCTGCCCCAGCCCTGAGCCCCCTTCCAAACCCCAAAACCCTCAGCCCTAGCCCCATCCCAGAACCCGCACCTCCAGCCAAAGCCCTTATCCCCACACATCCCAACCCTCTGCCCCAGCCGAGCTCCTTCCCACACTCTGAAGCTCTCAGCCCCACCCCCACCACATGAATTTTGTTATGTGCACCAACATGAAGGTCATGTGTCACACATCACCTCCATATTGGTGCACATAACAAAATTCATTCCGCACATGGACGTAAAAAATTAGAGGGAACACTGTTCCAATCTCTTGTTGCAGAAAGTAATTTGGTCTCCTGTTCATCTTTGTAAACTTCCCTGGAGGTGGAGGATTCTGCTGGCAGGGCTCTGTCAACAGCAATGACTATGTGTCCTTCCTCTTGGTTGCAGTCGTTGGTCATCCTTGTGGAAGTGCAGCAAACAGATTATTTCCTTTTCAAGGGCTATGCCTTATTCTCATCCAAAACAGATGAAGTTTAATACACTGAAAGACCCTAGCAGTCCTAAAGTACTTAGGTTTGTACACGTCTGTTCTGAAGAGAACTAGGTATTGTTCTCAATACCAGCTGAGGAAGCAGCATTTCTTCTTCTGTCAGGCTGATCATTTCAGAAGGAGACTAAGGTCTCAGAGAAGGAGGCCTCCATCCCCTACCACTTCATTCTCATCATCCAGACAAACATAGGCCTTCAGTTTCCCTGCTTGACTTCTATGTGGAGGAGAGCATACTCACATGGATCTTACTGGCACTTTCCCTCTCCTCCAAGATAGGTTATCCCATTTCCTGCATGCATGACACGTCATCACCTCAGAAAAATGGGTGCTAAGCACAGTGCAATCAGACATACCCTGCATTTGCTGTCCCCCTTTCCTATCTGCCTTCCCTGTCCTTCAGGGACACCACTTGTGACTCTGTGTGAGGACAAGAAATGCAGACTCTGTGTTCTTTGGGTGTTATAGAATTGCCTCCACTTTATCAAGGCACAGGTGTTTATTCCCAATAGTTTCTAATGACCAAAGCCAAAAGGGATCTCAGACCCAATGTAGATCTTTGGATCCTAAACAAATACATCAAGAAGTTAAAGTTCTATGTGGTGTCCTGCACTACTATTATCCCTTTCCTAGATCTGAGAGACTGGTATACTGCCCTTGACTTACAGGATGGCTACTTCCATGTGGCAGTCCACCATGATCATAGGAAGTTCCTAAGGTTCGTGGTTGGTGAATTGGTAATGATTTTTCCTATCTGCCCTCTGATCAGTCAACAGTATTGAGGGTTTTCACCAAGTACATGGAAGTGGTAGTAATCTACCTCCATAGATGTCTAAATGTATCCTTACCTGGACAGTTGATTGGTTCTGGGTCATTCCAGATGTCTGATAGTGTAATGGACAGTGGTCTCTATCTTACTGTTCAGCATCCTGGGCCTGAAAACAAAGGCAACTCAGCATTATCTGCTCTACAAATAGAGTTCATTGGAGTGATCCTGGACTTGACTTCTGCTTCATGCCAGATTCCAAACTATTTGAGCCCTCTGCAAATTGCTCAAAGATCAGTCACAAACCACTGTGGGGAGCTGCCTCAGACTTATAGGTCACATAGTGGCATGCATATATGTGACCCCTCATACCAGGTTCCATTACAGAGCAATGCAAGCTTGGCTCAAGTCAGCCTATCACCCTCAAGTTTCCCATCTGTATGAGCTGTATGTGTCCAGGACAGGGTATTGTCGTCTCTGAACTGGAAGATGAGCCAAGACCACATGTTTGAGGGAATCTCTCCCTTGCATGATTTTGTTAATGGTGGGAACACATTTAAGTCTCTTATGGAGTGTCCAGGGAGACTGAAATGTCTCCCTGGACACTCAGTAACAGACTTATTCAGAGTGGCAATTCTTCAACAAAAAAACTTCAAAAACAGATTCCTACAAGAAACTGCAGAACGAATTAATTTGCAAACTGGACACCATCAAATTAAGCCTGAATAAAGACTGGGAGTGGATGGGTCACTACAAAAAGTAATTTTCCCTCTGCTGATACTCACACCTTCTTGGCAACTGTTGTAAATAGGTTGCTTTGATTGCACTGGCCTCATTAGCACTACAAAAGTAATTTCCCCTCCCTTCACATTCACCCCTTCTTGTCAACTATTGAGAATAGGCCACTTCCACCTTAATTGAATTGGCTCGTTTTCACTGACCCCCCCCACCACACACACATACTTGGTAAGGCAACTCCCATCTTTTCATGTGCTAGAATATATATTCTGCTTACTGTATTTTTCACTTCATGCCTCTGATGAAGTGGATTTTAGCCCACAAAAGCTTATGCCCAAATAAATTTGTTAGTCTCTAAGGTGCCACAAGGCCTCCTTGTTGTTTTGCTGATACAGACTAACACGGCTACTGCTCTGAAACAACTATCAGAGTGGATTATCAGCTGCATCACTGCGTTTTGCTGCCAAGGACATAATGCCTCTTGAGAAGCTGACAGCATGCTCTACAGGGGATCATTCAGCTTCTGCAGCATTTGTGGGACATGTCCTTATTCTGGATATTTGTAGGGCAGCAATGCGCTCTTCCATCCACATTGCTTACTAGACACTAAGCACCTACTGCTGCACAAGGGAAGAAGCAAATGTGGGGAAAATAGTCATACAGTCCCTCTTCCGATGAGACTTGAAACCCCACCACTTTGAGAACAGCTTGGAAGTTAGCTACAGTGTAAGAGACACATGCAACACATCTTAAAAAACAACAGTTTTGAGAAGGTAACCATTTTTTTTTTTTGCCTAGAAATACAAGGTTCATACTGAGGGCTTGTCTACATCAGAAAGTTGCAGCGCTGGTGAGGGAGTTACAGCGCTGCAACTTAGGAGGTGTACACATCTGCAGGGCACCACCAGCGCTGCAACTCCCTGTTTGCAGCGCTGGCCGTACTCCCGTTTTGTCTCGGGTGTAGAGGATCCAGCGCTGGTGATCCAGCGCTGGTAATCCAATGTAGACAGTTACCAGCGCTTTTCTTGACCTCCGTGGAAGGAGGAAGCCTCTGGTAATCAAGCTGGTTTCCTTTCCCGGTTTGCTCTCTCGGTCCCGGAGCCACCCAGCAAACCGCAGGGAAGGAGACCTGCTTGCTCAGGGTTCCGGGACCGAGAGAGCAAACCGGGAAAGGAGACCAGCTTCGCCGCGGTTTGCTCTCTCGGTCCCGGAGCCAGCCAGCAAACCGCAGGGAAGGAGACCTGCTTGCTCGGGGCTCCGGGAACTAGAGAGCAAACCGGGAAAGGAGACCCGCTTCGCCGCGGTTTGCTCTCTCGGTCCCGGAACCCCGAGCAAGCAGGTCTCCTTCCCTGCGGTTTGCTGGCTGGCTCCGGGACCGAGAGAGCAAACCGCGGCGTTCCCGGTTTGCTCTCTCGGTCCCGGAACCCCGAGCAAGCAGGTCTCCTTCCCTGCGGTTTGCTGGCTGGCTCCGGGAACGCGAGAGCAAACCGCGGGGAAGCTGGTTTCCTTTCCCGGTTTGCTCTCTCGTCCCGGAACCCCCCTTGAAGCCGCCCAACAGCGCTGCAGTGTGGCCACATCTAACACCACTTGCAGCGCTGGTTGCTGTAAGTGTGGCCACTCTGCAGCGCTGGCCCTATACAGCTGTACTAATACAGCTGTAACAACCAGCGCTGCAAAATTTTAGATGTAGACATGGCCTAAGTGTAGTACTCTGCCACTTTCTGTAAATGCAGATAGATGGTTCTGCAGTAATGAGAGGATGCAGTAGTCAAATGTTATAGTGTGGCTGAGATGTCACATGATCCTGGTCAGACTAAGTTCATGCAAATGAACACATGCCTTTCAGTTTGTGTGCCGCCTTGGCCAGCTGGTTAACACATGTCTGTGTTTAGTTGCTTAGCTGTGCGCCTCCTGCAGTATCTTGCTCAGAGCAGAAAGCATCTGTGTGCACTGTCTGTCCCTCCTGTTAGAATCATGCTTCCCAAAGTGTTTCCCCATCAGAAGTAAACAGGAATCTAAGAATAGCTCTCACATCTCTTTGCAGTGTATTTTCATTATTGGCTATTGAAACAGTCAATCTTTCTAGACAGCTGATGGAACTCTGAAAGCTCATGAGGTTGAAAGCAGCCACATGGACCACTGCATAGGATGTTACCTGGCTCAGCTGAGCTGCAATGACATCTGTAAGAGCATATCAAGAGAAACTTTTCTTTCTGAACCTCTTGAGTTCATTTTGAGGCTTATTCTGTTTAACCCTCAGGTATCACTAGTGCTGCATGCAGATACTAATAAGGACTTAATCTGTACAATGGAGTTTAAAGAAGGGGGTATCTCCAGTTTTCTCGTACTTATGTTTCCAGCAAGTTACATTACTGTAACCTTTCATATCTCTCTCTCTTTAAAATATGTCCTCAGGCGACATGTGTTGTGCTCACATTTAAATTTTAAGTATAAACCTAGGATATGGCTACACTTGCAGCTGTACAGCGCTGGGAGTTAAACCTGTCTTCGTACAGCTGAGTAGGGAAAGTGCTGCAGTCGGTCCACACTGACAGCTGTCAGTGCACTGTCGTGGCCACATTTGCAGCATCTGCAGCAGCATTGGGAGCAGTGCATTATGGGCAGCTATCCCAGCTTTCAAGTGGCTGCAACGTGCTTTTCAGAAGGGGGGGTGGAGTGTGACAGGGAGCGTGTGGGGGAGAGAGAGTGGATTTTTGGAGCCGACACTGTCAGCAGCTGCCTTGCAAGTTCCGACCTCCTCCACCACCCCTCTCTCACTCACTGAAAGCAAACAGCTGTTTCTTCTTTGAGTGGTTGTTCATGTCCATTCAAAGTAGGTGTGCGCGCACCGCATGCATGCCAGCCGGAAGATTTTCCCCTAGCAGCGTCCGTAGGGTCGGCCCTGGCGCCCCCTGGAATGGCACCACCACAGCGCCCTATAAAGGGGCCCGCCGACCCTCCACCCCCTCAGTTCCTTCTTACCGCCGGTGACAGCTAGCTGGAACTTCTCTTGCGTAGCAATCTGGCAGTTTCCTATCCGTACCGTTTAGTTCATGTATTCAGTTATATAGATAGTTAGTTAGATCTTTGTATATAGTTTTCATAGTTGAGGGGTTCCCCCCCCACAGTCTTCGTCGCCTGCTGGGGCATGTCCGGGTCTCCTGGGTTCAAACTCTGCGAGGACTGTGGGAAATTCATGCCTAAGAGTGACCCGCACTCTGCATGCTTGAGGTGCCTCGGAGAGAGCCACCTAAAGGACCGGTGCTCTATCTGTAGAGGCTTCCACCCACGAACTCTTAAGGATAGGGCTCAAAGACTTAGAGTCCTCCTGATGGAGGTGGCCCTGCGACCACCCTCGGACCCAGAGCCGGCCGAGGCGGGCCCCAGCACGTCGTCCTTGGTGCGGAGTGCCCCGGCACTGGCATCAGGACTTAGGGCCCAGCCCAAGTCGTCCAAGACCCGGCACTGGGCGGAGTTGGGTCATAGGAGGTCGGCCTCAGTGTGGCACTGCTCACCTTCGCCGATGCCCGCCAAGAGAAAGAAGCCGGTGAGGGATCACTCTCCCCACCAGGACCCGAGGCCGACTCCGCCAGTGGGGCTAAGTGGACAGCCTCTCAAGGTTCCGTCGACTCCCGCACCGCAGAGAGGGCAGTCGAGTCTGGACCAGCCCAATTCTCCGGGCCTCAGTGGAGACATACGCACCCCCGTCAATGCCGGAGGCTTTCGAGGTGGCTTCAGACCTGATGGGTCTCCCGGAACCAACCTCCCCGCATCGTAAGGAGTTGCCTACTGTGGTCTGCCCTCCAGTACAATCTAAAGGCAAGCCGGCCATGCTATCACCTCCCTCTGCGCACCAAGCTGCAAAGGCGGCACCGGACCAGGGGAGAGGCTCCCTGCCACCTTGGCACCGCTCACCTTCGGTGCCAGGTGCTGCTCCCCCCCAAGTCTTCTTACTCAGAGACCTCAGACTCAGAGGCGGACTCCTATTGCTCCAGCAGGTCGCGGAGCAGGAGATCGATGTCGGGGGCGAGCCACCAGGGTTACCTGCAGTGGCAGCAACAATGGCAGCCGCCCTCGCAGTGGCCGTTTTGGACTCCCTGGACCTACCATCAGTCGGTAGGCCAGGCATTTGGCCCTCGGTCACGATCGGCTTCGTTGTCCTCGACGTCAGTGGCCCTGGCGCAGCTGCCTCCCGCATCGGCACCGTCGCCGGGCAGGGGTGTGCCTTCGTCAAGTTCAGCACCCCCTAACCAGGCAGCGGCACCGGCAGCAGCTTTAGTTCGGGCCCCGTCGGCACCGCATGATACGCCAAGTCACTCGCTGGCAACCCCGATACCGGCCACGGTGCTGCATTTGGACTCAGAACCGGCACCACAACCTCAATACCATGTGCTGCAGGACCCCGAGGGGCCGCACGCACCGGAGGAAGGGCCGCTCCATGTAATCTCTTCGTCATCCTCCCCGGACGAGGCAGTCTCGGGCACAGCTGTGGCTCTGGCCCTCGAGGACACTCGAATTCTCCAGCAATTGCTCTGGCGAGCAGCTCAAAGGCTCGCAATCCAAGCGGAGGAGATCGAGGTGGACATGGACCCTGTAGTGGACATCCTGGCCCCCTCAGGGCCTTCCAGGGTGGCCCTTCCGCTGATAAAGACGATAGCGGATACGTCCCGCACCCTATGGCAAACACCAGCCTCATTGGCCCCTACTGCCAAGAGAACGGAGCGGCGCTACTTCGTCCCCTCTAAAAGGCACGAACACCTGTACACCAGCCTCCCCCGGACTCACTGGTAGTAGATGCGGCTTACCAGCGGGAGCGTCAAGGGTTTCAGGGGTCAACGCCAAAGAGCAGAGACGCAAAAAGACTTGAGCTCTTTGGCAGGAAGGTGTACTCCACGGGGGGACTCCAACTCCGCCTTGCCAATGAACAGGCAATAGTAAGCTGATATGGCCACAACACGTGTTCGACCATGTTGAAGTTCGCGGAGCTCCTTTCCCAGGGCTCGGGATCAGAATTTTCGGCCCTAGTGGAGGAGGGCAAACTGATCTCTCGAGCCTCCTTCCAGGCCGCCTTAGATGCGGCGGACTCAGCCTCGCGCACTCTGGCCATGGGCTTGGTCATGCGATAGGGCGCCTGGCTCCAGGTCTCGGGCCTGCCCTGTGAGGTCCAGCAGATGATCCAAGACCTCCCCTTCGAAGGGCAGATGTTGTTTTCAGAGAAAACGGACAAATGTCTCCATAGTTCAAAGGACTCGAGGGCCACGCTTCGCTCACTCGGCTTGTGAACCCCTGCAACCCAGCGCAGACAATTTAGTCCGCAGGCGGCCCCTCGCCCATACCAGCCACAGGCTCACCAGGAGCTGGGACGCAGGCGGGGTAGAAATGGCAGGAGACATCCTCAACGTCACCCCTCCGGCCAGGTGTCTGGCCATTCGAGACCACCATCTGTGCCTAGACCCCCTATTTGATGGTACGGTCGAGGACAACCTACCAATCGAGACTCTGGATCCTCCCACCCCTACCTTTGGGTCATGTCTGTCTCACTTCTTCCTTGCCTGGTCCAGAATTACATCGGACAAATGGGTTCTCCGCATGGTAGAGAGGGGATATTCTATCCAGTTTTCCTCTCTCCCGCCCCACCAACCCCCCTCTCCGTCTCTCTTCAGAGACCCTTCTCACGAGCAACTTCTGGTTCAAGAAGTGAAGTCACTCACAAAGGCAGAGGCGGTGGAGGAAGTCCCGCGGGAGCTCAGGGGCAAAGGCTTCTACTCCTGGTACTTCCTCATACCAAAGGCAAAAGGAGGCTTGAGACCCATCCTAGACTTGCGGCGGCTGAACAAGTTTGTGCAAAAACTCAATCTCCCTGTCCTTGATCATCCCCTCCCTGGATCCAGGAGATTGGTATGCCGCCCTCAACTTAAAGGACGTCTATTTCCACATCGCCATAATTCCACGGCACCGCCGGTACTTCAGGTTCGTCGTGTCCGGCGTCCATCTGCAGTTCACGGTGCTCCTGTTTGGCCTGTCAGCTGCTCCCCGGGTCTTCACGAAGTGCATGGCGGTCGTGGTGGCCTTCCTGCGCAGGCGTGGCATCCAGGTATTCCCCTACCTGGACAACTGGCTCATAAAGGGCTGCTCCATGGAGCAGGTAGAGACCCAGGTGCTGTTCATCAGGCGGACCTTTCTCGATCTGGGCCTCCTCCTGAATGATGCCAAATCCACTCTGTCTCTGACGCAACGCATAGAGTTCATAGGAGCGGTTCTGGACTCCACACATGCCAAAGTATATCTGCTGGAGTCCAGGTTCTGTGCAATTTCCGAGCTCATCCTCGGACTGCACCGCACCCAGGTCACCATGGTGCAAGTTTGCCTCCGGCTGTTGGGCCACCTGGCAGCATGCACCTATGTGGTGGTCCATGCCAGATTCCGGCTTCGCCAGCTGCAGTCCTGGTTGGCGACAGTTTATCGCCCGGTCAGGGACCCCCTGGACTCAGTGGTGTCTGTTCCCCTCTTGGTGCTGCACTCGCTTCTGTGGTGGCTCAACCCGCGGGAAGTCTGCATGGGCGTTCCCTTTGCTGCCTCACAGCCCTCCCTCTCCTTGGTGACAGACGCCTCGGATCGAGGTTGGGGAGCACACCTGGCAAGCCTCAGGACGCAGGGCTTGTGGTCGCCGGAGGACCTCGAGTTGCATATCAATGTCAGGGAGTTGAGAGCCGTCCGCCTGGCGTGTTTGACCTTCCGGTCCCACCTGGCCGGCAGGTGTGTTTTAGTCCTTCCTGACAACACGGTGGCAGTCTTTTATATCAACAAACAGGAGGGTGCACGCTCCTCTCCCCTCTGCAGGGAAGCCCTCGCGCTGTGGGATTTCTGCATCCACAATGCCACCCACCTGACAGTATTCTGTCTTCCGGGAGAGCAGAACGGGTTGGTGGACACCGTCAGCCGCTTGTTCCAGGGTCACGAGTGGTCCCTCCGATGGGACGTTGTGCGCTCAATTTTCCAGCTTTGGGACTTTCCCCGGCTAGACCTGTTTGCCTCCAGGGAAAACAGGAAGTGCCGACGGTTTTGCTCCCTTCTGGGCCGCAGTCGGGGGTCTCTGTCTGACGCCTTCCTTCAGCCATGGGAGGACGGCCTGCTCTATGCCTTCCCTCCGATCCCCCTGATACACAGGGTGCTTTTAAAGATTTGCAAGGATCGTGCCAGGGTAATCCTGATAGCTCCGGCGTGGCCGCGCCAGCATTGGTACATGTCACTCCTGCACGTGTCCATTCAGGCGCCCCTGACGCTGTCCCTGTTCCTGGACCTGATCACGCAGGACAGGGGCTCCCTCCGCCATCCGAACCTCGAGTCCCTTCACCTCACAGCCTGGATGCTCCATGGCTGAACCCAGTGGAATTGCAGTCTTCCCAGCAGGTCAGGCAGTTGCTGCTGGGTAGCAGGAAACCGTCAGCTAGGGTCACCTACCTTGCTAAATGGAAGTGCTTCTCCATCTGGTCAAGTCAGAGGGGTCATGACCCGCTGGGGGTTCCAATTCCCGCTGTCCTTGACTATTTGCTTCACCTACGACAACTAGGCCTTTCCCTTTCCTCCATTCGCGTTCACTTGGTGGCCATATCTGCCTTTCATCCGGGAGAGAGGGGTACCTCAGTGTTTGTGAACCCACTGGTTGGGCATTTCCTCAAGGGTATGGACAGGCCCTTCCTGCATGTGTGTCAGCCGACCCCTGCTTGGGACCTGAATCTGGTCCTCTCCGTCCTTTCGGGGCCTCCCTTTGAGCTTCTGGCTCCCTGCTGTACCTGTCATACAAGACCGCCTTCCTGGTGGCGATAACCTCGGCCCGACGGGTGTCGGAGCTTCAAGTGTTAACATCTGAGCCCTCGTACAGAGTCTTCTACAGGGACAAGGTCCAACTGAGACCTCATCCGGCTTTCCTACCCAAGGTCATTTCACAGTTCCACATGGACCAAGATATCTTTCTCCTGATGTTTTATCCGAAACCACACGCCTCCAGTGAAGAGCAGAGGCTACATTCCCTGGATGTCCGCAGGGCCTTGGCTTTTTACATAGAGCATACTAAGCCGTTCAGACGCTCAACCCAGCTCTTCGTCGCAGTGGCAGAAAGGATGAAGGGGCTCCCGATCTCCTCTCAGTGAATCTCTTCGTGGATTGCGACTTGCATCTGGGAATGCTACCATATAGCTAAGTCCCCTGTCCCTCCGGTTACGGTCCACTCCACTAGGGCGCAGGCCTCCTCTGCGGCTTTCCTGGCTCAGGTTCTGACTCAGGAGATTTGTAGAACGGCCACGTGATCCTCCATCCACACGTTCTCGTCTCACTATGCCATCACGCACCAGGCTAGGGATGATGCAGCCTTTGGTCGCGCAGTACTCCAGTCAGCAGTGATCTCCGACCCCACCTCCTAAGGTTAGGCTTGTGAGTCACCTACTTTGAATGGACATGAACAACCACTCGAAGAAGAAAAAACGGTTACCCACCTTTTAGTAACTGTTGTTCTTCGAGATGTGTTATTCATGTCCATTCCAACACCCACCCTGCTGCCCCTCTGTCGGAGTGCTGGCAAGAAGGAACTGAGGGCGAGGGGGGTCGGCAGGCCCCTTTATAGGGCACCGTGGTGGCGCCACTCCAGGGGGTGCCCGGGCCGACTCTACGGACGCTGCTAGGGAAAATCTTCCGGCTGGCGTGCACGCAGCACGTGCACACCTACTTTGAATGGACATGAACAACACATCTCGAAGAACAACAGTTACTAAAGGGTAGATAACTGTTTTTTGTTTTTTTCCTCACAGACCAGATAAGCAGTCGCTCTGAAACCGACACCCCCCCCGCCCACTGCGCTGCTTCTCTCCTCAAGCCCCCTTCACCCCCCCCCTCAAGCAAACACTAGCTGTGGGCATTCCAAAGGGAGCCCCCCAGCCTCTGCTCATTCACAGCAAACAGTAGCTGTGTTTGTTTTTTTTGATAAGCAGCTTCGGGAGCCCGGAGTTCACAACAAAACAAAGAGAGGCATCACAACAAAACAAAGCAGGACCTTCACTTAAAAGGAATATGGGAAGTTTCTGGAGGTCAGTCACAGCGTACTAAGATTATTCCCTGTTTACACTGGCACCCCAGCGCTTCAGTAGCAGCGCTATACTCTTTATTCCTCTCGAGGAGGTGGAGTACAAGCAGCACTGTAGCCACGGAGATACAGCGCTGTATGTGCCTTGCCAGTGTGTATGGGGAGTGAGTTACAGCGCTACAAAGCCACCAACAGCACTGTAACTCTCAAGTGTAGCCAAGGCCTTAGATGCATACTGATTGCTAATACTTTAATTCCCCTCATTTAAAATAAAGATGGTTTTCCTAGTATAGATGGTCTCATGGACAAGGAGATCTGCTAGTTTTGTGTTTTGTGTTTGAGGTGGGAGGACAATGATTGTGTAAACTTTTTTGCCCTAATTTCTAAATATTTAGGTGATGGTGTACGTAGCCAAGTGCCTCCCATTTATGTTCAGAAAGAATTCTTGAACTACTCAAGACTACTCACTAAATTATTCCCACTGATGTTCAGTTCTTTGATATCTGTAGTGATGGTTCTTTGAACATTTCCTTTTGGAGTTTATTCAGTTTCCCAGTTACTTTGACGGTATTTTCACGAATATCAAAAGTAAACTTTTCCTTCCTTTCTTTCAGTACATTACACCTAATCTTACCATCTTCCAAGATTGCAAATAATTGCTTTCCTTCATTGACATTGTTACTTTCAAAGTATTTTTACACTGTGCTGCTGCTCAGAGTTCTCTTTCGTAGATATTAAAAATATTGCTCCCTGTCTCTCCGCAAGTGCTCTGTTCTTGTGCTCTAATTCTTGAATCATATTCTTTACCATTAACTGTATTTTCTGTTTTGATATAGGATTCTAGGAGATAAATCCTTGCACGTGAATTTGAAACTATATTTCCCTTTGCTAAACACTGAATACTCATGTTGCTGTTTTAACAGCTGTATATTTCTTGTAGGAACATATTATAAAGCTTTTTATACCATTAAACTTGTTCATTCATACTCTTCTTAATTGTCTTTTCTTAATTAAGATTGAAAATCTCCAGGAACAGTTAAGAGACAAGGAAAAACAGATGAGCAGTTTGAAGGATCGAGTAAAATCCCTGCAGGCTGACACCACCAACACTGACACTGCCTTGACCACACTGGAGGAAGCACTTGCAGAGAAAGTGAGTGTAAAGGGCACAAGTCCTTTAAATCCAAAATTCATTCTGCTAATCATCTCTGTAAATCCAAACTTCTTTGGCACTGCCTTGAATTCTAGGTAACAGAAGAGATACCTTTATGGTGTAATCTGAATTAAGGCAGCAATACAGTTCTCAATACATATGCTAGGGATAGGATTTAGGGGGAGGGCATTCTGTAGCATTGTCTTTACAATGGCATGTTGTAGGGAGTTATGCCTCATGCTGCTACCCCACTGATTAGGTCCATCATATAACTCTGTATGAAAAGAATTGCTGCTGCTTATAGTGTGCTAATATTGTATAGACCTTTGTGGAGTATTGCTTGAGCTGTCATCTTTTTCTGCGGTGCATCTTTAGCACTGCTGCTAGAAGGCACATTCTAGGTGACAGGCCCTGGATTCTTTACCTTTTCAGGTCAGGCTGATGTCTTATTTTTATTTTTTTCTTCTCTCATATGTTTCGTAGTTTTTTATTTTGGTGGGGGAGGTCTTTTCTTTTTTTTTTTCTTTTTTTTTTTTAAGTTCACCCTCTGAATCTTATATTTTTGGTTCTCAAAACTAAATCACACAGAACTCAGTGATCCTGATGTAACTACAACCCAGTCTCCTTTCTTTGCTGTCCTGTTGTTCTCATTGCATTTTTCATTCTTGCATAGCAGGGGATTGTTGACTGAGGGAACAGCTGGGTCTGTTCTGTTCCTAAAAGGGCTCTCTTTAGCATTACTGCATATTTTGTCTCAGTTCCTTCAGGGAGAGGGCAATGGCTCCCTCAGTCTGTCAGACTCGGAATACAAAGCTTTGTTGCTGTGCTTGCTTGCAGTTGAGACTTATTTTATAAATGGAATACACTCACATCACATCAGCTTTTAAGCTTGATGAGCATCTGTTGATGCTTGGTGTATGGAAGAATTGTTTTTATTGCTAATCCCATCCCCACATTGGTTTCATGTCTCGCATCTTGTATATTGCATCTCTTTGGATGCAAACTTCGGAAAAATAGGATTTGAATATGTAAGAGTGTAATGCTTGGTGCTTCTTGCTGCCAAGTGACCTGACTGAACTTTTGTTTAGTCAGGAGCTGGATAAATGAGATAATACTCTAATAATATTATTAGACATTCAGTGATTGGAGAGTTTGCAGTAACAAGCAGCCTGGGACTTCTTAATCATGAAACCAGAGAAGTTTCATGATATTTTCTTCCCTCCTGAGGTCTGTTGGAGGAGAGTAGAGATGACCAGCAATATTCTGCGCACTTTCTCCCCTTAAACTAATAAGCAGAGATGTGGTATGATGTCTTCTCAGAAATAAGCAAAATTTTTACCTGTTAAGCTGATTCAAAGGGATTTTCATCACAGGGTACTGTGTTCTTTTGTCAGGAGCGGACTATTGAGCGCCTGAAGGAGCAACGGGACAGGGACGAGCGAGAAAAACAAGAGGAGATTGACAACTATAAAAAAGATCTTAAGGACCTGAAAGAAAAAGTCAGCCTCTTGCAAGGAGATCTCTCTGAGAAAGAGGTTAACACTAGCAACATTAACCTTCTCTATTGTTAGTTGTTTATTGTAAAGGGGGTATGTTTGGGGGGAAAGGATATTCTATAGACTTGATTCTGTAACATGTTTATACACTGAAGAGACACTTGTGTCAGACCTTTTGGTGTGGCTCACCACATTGTCCCATTAAATGATGTGGTTTGATCACTGGCATTCTCAGTGAAGTTGGGAGTTGGTAAAGTTGTTGGCAGCACTTACCTGGATCTCAGTAATTCTGAAATAGAGCTAGTTAGTGTCTATTAAACATACTGAAGAAAATGGGAGAAAGAGGAAGGATTTATTGATGCTATGCTTTTAAAAGAGCTGCAGATCAGTGACATGTGAAACTACAATCAGTAGACAGGACAAATAGCGTCTTCTCAGCTCGCTGCAACATATATGCCATCTTCTCATTAAACACATGGGATTAAGAGCACAAGCAGCTAAAACCTGTGTGTATGAAAAATTCACAGATAAAGGTTCTTCCTGTAGATTTTGCTGTATCTTCTGCAACTTTATGCAAGTTGTATTTCTAGACCTTGTGGATGTGAAGAGCCATCTTGCTGTTGATAAAATGGACCGCTGTGTCATGTCTATACAGCCAGACTAATTAATATAATTTCACTAGTAGAAGTGTAAATTTTCTCCATTCATCTCCAGGGGTTATATCCTCAAATCTACCTACAATTTTATTTTAAAACCCCAATTACTACAATTAATGCAATCAAACCATGCAATTTTGTATTTATATATATGAAAAGTTGCGAATTATGGAGAAAGTAGGATGGGGTTAGTGAATTCCACACCCTAAGCGCTACCATAGTAAAAACATGAACATCATCTAATCTATGATACAGTGGTTGAATCCGTTAAAGACAGGTGGTGATTTGTTTAATACCACTACTACGAAAATAATAATGCCATTAAAAAAAAAAACAAACTTCTGTCATGTCATTGCAACTGAATTTTAAGGGAGTTTTTACTGGGTTTTTTCTCTTACCCTGAGAATCTGAAGTGAACCAAGCTGACCTAGGTTATTTTCCAAAGCGGAAACCAGAACATTATGTGTGGAAGACACAGGAGAACAAAGACAAAAAGGACATTTAAAGTTGTGATATTGTGCCTAATGATCATTTATTCAATAGCAGTTGTGTTCTGCTTGCTTGTTTTAGGCTTCCCTGTTGGATCTGAAGGAACATGCCTCATCCCTGGCTTCCTCAGGACTGAAGAAGGATTCCAGGCTCAAGACTCTGGAAATTGCATTGGAGCAGAAGAAAGAGGAGTGTCTGAAAATGGAAACTCAGCTGAAGAAGGTAAAAATTCATGCTTGCTTCCCTGATTTACATACGTATAGGAAACTCTGCTGCAGTGTTAAACAGTCTCATCTTTGCCAATCTTCCTTTTTCTACTGCACAAAATGAAGCAAATACAATCCTTTTGGTTAGTGTCAACAAAGAATTGAGATACCAAGGTGGGATTGTTGGATTCTTTTATCAGTAACCTGGGCTGCTTCTTATACCCCTACAGTGGGACAGCTGTATTCCAGAAGTCCTGCAGGACCTCATCTATTTGCTTTCTGCTTCAGTTCTGTCTATAAACCCAGCCTACCACCTTCAGATACTATATCAATGTACCAATAATGATTATTGAGGAAACATTTACTATAGCTGAGAGCCCTATGGGATTGGTTATAGAGATTCTTCTTTGAATGCTTGCTCATGTCCATTCCAATGTAGGTGTGTGCACACTGTGTGCACTGCTGCCGGAAAGTTTTTCCCTCAGTGATATCCATTGGGTAGGCTTTGGTGCCCCCTGGAGTCACGCCCTCATAGTGCCATTATATAGGGTCTTGCCGACCCGCTGCCCCCTAATTCCTTCTTACCACCCGTGATGGTCACTGCATCTTCTACTCTTCCTTATATTCGCACAAGTACTCTCTTCAGTGAACTTTGGTTTCTTTTCCCTGTGTATAGTTAATAGATCGTGGTTAGTTGTACAGTTTTAAGTACCAGAGGGGTAGCCGTGTTAGTCTGGATCTATAAAAGCAGCAAAGAATCTTGTGGCACTGCTAGTCTATAAGGTGCCACAAGATTGTTTGCCTCTTGTACAGTTTTAGTGTGTGTTAGTAGTTAATAGAGTTGGATCCCGCTCACCGGGGTTTCCCTGGCACCAAGACATGCCTCAGTCTCTGGGGTTTCAGTTGTGTGAGGCTTGCCATAAGCCCATGCCAATCAGTGACCCCCCACTCTGCTTGCCTTAAGTGCTTGGAGGAGTCTCATCTGCGGGAGCGCTGCAGGATTTGTAAAGGGTTCAGACCTTGTACCAAAAAGGACGGGGACCAGAGACTCAAGTTCCTCCTTATGGAGATGGCTCTCTGTCCTCCCTCAGAGCCAAATCATGCTGACTCAGCACTGAGCACCTCTTCCTTGGTGAGAGACAGGCAGCATAGCTCAGCCTCTCCAGCACTGAGGAAGGACTCCATGTCTGCATGTCAGGACTCTCGAAACCATTAGGACTCTCTGCTGCAGAGGAGGTCTATGCCTCACAAGGACACTTGGCACCGATCTCAGTCACCAGGGCCACAGGAGAGGCAAAGAAAAACAAACTGGAGGCATCCCCAACTCCAAGACTTGTGAAACTAGCAGAGTGAGACCCGTGCTGGGCCATTCGGACTCAATCGCTGCCAGCCTAGTACTGTTGCCTCTGAACCAGGGAAGGGACCCCTCGAATCTGGTACCGTTGGACTCTCCTCCAAGGTAGAGCCATCAGAGTGCAACTCAGTGCTTTCATGCACACCAGAGGTATTTGAGGCAGCAAAGGAGCTACTGTCCTCTCTGTATGGCCATCCAACACCAGGCATGAATCGGCATCTGAAACGAGAGCAGCTATGGCACTGAGGCTCCAGGTGCTATTGAAGGGAAAATTGGTGGTGATGGCACAGCACCCATCTCCCCCCTCCCAGCACTGCTCTTTGGTACCAACCAGTATTTCTCTTCTGTGGTCATGACTCCTCGCAGTCAGACTCTGAGGTGGATTCCTACACCTCCTGCAGGAGCTGGCACTGGTCTGACTGCCGATACCTGATGGCTGATATGAGCCCAGGGTTCCCACTAGTGGCCTGGCCAGCACAGTGCAATAGCCTTTATGGACTCCCTGGACTTTCCATCCAGTCCAAGGGTCTCAGTCATGGAGATTGTACTCCATTGCATGAGAGGGTAGAGCTTCCTCAGTACAGGGATCAGGACCTGGTACTGAGCCAGGAAATGAACTAGGTGCTGAAGGACAGGAACAAGGCCCTGTAACCATCATAACTTCCTCCTTCCCTGATGAGACGATAGTGGGCACTTCAGTTGCGTCCACTCAGGATGACCACAGGGAACACCAGGCGTTCCTCAGGAGAGTAGCCCAGAACCTGGGAATCCAGGTGGAGGAAATCTCAGAAACCTCCCATTTCCTGGTGGACATCTTGTCTCTTTCGGGCCCATCATGAGTTGCTTTGCCTCTGAACGGTGCCATTCTGGAACCCGTTAAGGCCCTATGGCGGACTCCAGCCTCCTTGCAACCCACGGAAAAGATGGTGGAGAAAAAGTATTTTGTGTCCCCAAAGGGATATGAATATTTATACACCCATCCTCCTCCAGGGATTGCTAGTGGTATCAGCGGCAAACAAATGAGAGAGACAGGGACAGCAAGGGCCTCCCCCTAAGGCCAAGGACACCGGGAGTTTGATCACTTTGGCAGAAAGATCTACTCTACAGGGGAGGAGGGCCTCCAACTTCAAATTGCCAACCAACAGGCACTCTGGAGACAGTGTCTGGATCCATCCTCTGCAAATATTGTGATTTGGCTGTCCCTCTTCTATCAGGTGTGGGCCTATGTCATCTCAGACTGTTGCATGCTATGCACAATGAGAATGCGGTACACCCTGCAGTACAATTCTTCCCCTCTTTCCCACCTTCCCTCCCCATCCTTCTTCATGGACCCTCTCAAGAGCAGCTTCTACTCCAGGAAGTGCAAACGCTCCCGCAAGTGGGAATGGTAGAGGAGGGTTTCTCCGGAACTAAGGGGCAGGGAGGCTTACTATGCTTATTTCCTAATCCCGAAGGCCTATGGTGGTCTCAGACCCATCTTGGACCTGCAAAACCACAACAGATTCAGAAGAAACTGAAGTTCTGCACTGTCTCCTTGGCCTCCATTATCCCCTCTCTGGATCCAGGGGATGGGTATACCATCCTCAACTTGAAGGATGCCTACTTCCATATTTCAATCTTCCAAGGCCACAGAAGATTCCTCCAATTTGTTGTCAGCCAAGTATACTACCAATTCACTGTACTTCCATTCGGCCTGTCAGCAGCCCTTTGTGTTTTCACAAAGTGCATCTCAGTTGTCGTGGCTTTCCTAAGGAAAGACAAGGGTTCAGATATATCCTTACTTTGACAACTTGCTGATCAGAGGGGTTGGTCCAGGGCCCAGATGGAGGAAGGCATAATGCTAATACTGTCAACTTTCCTGAAGTTAGGCCTGTTGGTAAACAAGCAGAAATCAAGGCTGTTCCCCATATAAAGGATAGACCTCATAGGGACAGTGCTGGACTTGTCCAGGCCAAAGTCTTCCTTTTGGAGGCCCAGTTCTGGGCCCTGCATTTGATCTTAGAGAGCCTCAGAAACCATCCATCACCACAGCAAGAAACTGCCTGAAACTCCTGGGCCATATGGCATCATGTACTTATGTGGTGAAACACACAAGATTGCAACTCAGACCTCTTCAGGCCTGGCCAGCATCAGTATACCAATCAGGCTGGGACTTCTTGGATATGGTGGTCACACTTCTCTCTTCAGTGATCAATACCCTCTATGGTGGATGGATCCGGCAACAGTATACACAGGTGTCTGATTCTCAAAACTGCATCTGTCAATGTCTCTAGTCACCAATGCTTCCATGTTGGGTTTGGGGGCTCATCTGGGGATTCTCAGAACTCAGGGTCTCTGGTCCCAGGCGGAGCTCTTGCTAGACATCAACATGTGGGAGGTCAGGGCGGTGTACCTTGCCCGCCACATGTTCCAATCCCAGCTGGAAGGCAAATGTGTATCGGTGCTTACAGACAACACAACGGTGATGCTCTATGTAAACAGAAAGGGTAAAGCATTCTCCTCTCACCTATGCTAGGAGGCTCTCCACCTGTGGGACTTCGACATACTCAATCCACCTCGAAGCAGCCTACCTCCCAGGGCACAGAATGAGCTACTGCAGCAGTTCTCAAACTGAGGGTTGTGACCCCAAAGTGGGTCTTGACCCTGTTTTAATGGGGTCACCAGGGCTAGTGTTAGACTTGGTAGGGCCCGGGGCCAAAGCCCCATCACCCTGGGCTAAAGCCAAAGCCTGAGGGTTTCAGCCCTGGATGCCAGGGCTCAGGTTACAGGTCACCTGCTTGGGGCTGAAGCCCCAGGCTTTGGCCTCCTCCAGACTTTGGCCTCCCCCTTTGGTGGGGCTCCGGCTTTGGCTTTGCCTTTCCCCCTCCCCGCACCTGGGCTGGTGGGTCTTGGGCTTTGGCTCTGGCCCCCCTGCCTGGGGAGGCGGAGTCTTGGGCAGGCTCAGGCTTTAGTCATCCTTCCTGGGGTCGCGTAGTAATTTTTGCTGTCAGAAGAGGGTCAGGGTGCAATGAAGTTTGAGAGTGCCTGAGGTAGTGGATCACCTCAGCAGACCATCCTCCAGTCACAAATGGTCTATCTGCCCAGACCTTGTGAAAGACATTTTCCAGAGGTGGGGAACTCCCTGGATAGACCTGTTTGTGACCAGACACAACAAAGTGTCTACAGTTTTGTTCCTTGCAGAATCACAGCCCAGGCTCGCTCGCGTACGCGTTTCTCCTCCCTTGGAGAAGCCATCTCTACTATGCATTCCTCCTTCCCCCATGCTTCTCAATGGAAGGTTCTGCTGAAGATCAGAGAGGAAGGAATGAAACTGATCCTGGTAGCCCTGGCCTGGCCTCACCAACATTGGTTCACCACCTTCTCGACCTGTTAGTGGAAACACCCATCACCTTACCTTTGGTTCCAGATCTCAGCTCACAGGATCACAGACTTCTGCATCACCCAGAGCTTGAGTCCCTCCATCTCACTGCCTGGAAACTGAACCCCTTGGAGCTAGCATGCTCAGGTCTGGTTTGAGAAGTTCTTCTAGGGAGCAGAAAGACATCCACTAGGGCCACGTACCTGGCAAAGTGGAAAAGGTTCTCAGCCTGGTCAGTGCAGAAAGAGGTCTTGTCCACGCAAGCGTCAGTACCATGTATTCTGGACTGTCTGATGCACCTGAAGCAGCATGGGCTATTGGTGTCTTCAGTTAGGGTGCACCTGGCCGCAGTTTCGGCTTTTCACCCATGAGTGAATGGCAGATCCATCTTTGCAAACTCACTCTGTAGTTGTTTTGTCAAGGGGCTGGACAGACTGTATCCCCAGGTGAGATAGACGATCCCACCCTGGGACCTCAACCTGGTATTGTCAAGGCTCACAGGTCCTCCATTTGAACTCTTGGTAACATGCTGCCTATTCTACTTGTCCTGGAAGGTGGCCTTCTTGGTGGCCATTAACTTGGCCAGAAGGGTCTCAGAAATTAGGACCCTTACTTCGGAACCCCTATACGCAGTCTTCTTCAAGGACAGGGTCCATCTGCTCCCTCACCCAGTCTTCCTCCCAAAGGTAGTGTTGCAATTCCACAATAACCAGGATGTTTTTCTTCCAATTTTCTACCCAAAGCTGCATGCCAACAGGCAGGGACAGAGGCTCCATTCACTAGATTTCAGGTGGGCTCTTGCCTTCTTCTTAGAAAGGACTAAATCATTTAGGAAGACTACTCAGCATTTCATGGAGGTGGCCGCAGACAGGATGAAAAGCTGTTAGTCTCAGCCTGGAGAATTTCATTGTGGATCACCTCTTGTAGCACGTGCAGATACAATCTGGTGAAAGTCCCTGCTCCAGCCCTGACGGCACACATCACAAGGGCGCAAGCATCTTAAACCGCATTTGTGGTACAAGTTCCAATCCAGGGTATCTGTAGAGTGCAACTTGGTCTTCGGTACACACTTTTGCAACTCACTATGCTGTCACTCAGCAGGCCAGAGACAATGCTGGATTTGGCAGAGCCATGCTACAGTCTGCTTGTCCTTGAACTCTGAACCTTCCTACTGTATCTGCTTGGGAGTCATCTACATTGGAATGGACATGAGCAAGCTCTCAAAGAAGAAAGAATGGTTGTTAACCTTCTGTAACTGTTCTTCGAGATGTTGCTCATGTCCATTCCAAAACCCATCCTCCTTACCTCTCTGTCGGAGTTAACCAGCAAGAAGGAACTGAGAGGACGGCGGGGCGGCAGGACCCTATATAGCAGTGCTATGAGAGCGTGACTCCAGGAGACACCCGAGCTGACGTGACAAATACCACTGAGGGAAAAACCTTTCTGGCAGCGGTGCATGTGGCATGCGCACACCTACATTGGAATGGACATGAGCAACACATCCTGAAGAAGTTATAGTTACAACACACTACTTATGCAGTAGTATTGCTGACTGGTGAGCATGCATGAAATAAAGCTATTCTTACTGAAAAAAAGATTGTGAGAATTAAGTTATGCAGGTAAAGTGGTTGGGAATGTATTACTTTGTACTGCAGTGTGCCTACTGAAATTACACTCTCAGCGTATACCGTGATGCTTCACTTGGATGGAAAGAGTAAGGGAAGTTGCTTAACTCCAGTGAAACACTTAGCTAAAAGATGAAGATTGTTACTTTGCAGTGCCATGACAATACCTCTCTTTAATTCTCTTGGGAACTCATTGTGCTCTCTCTCTCCATTTTAGAGATCCCTATGCTGGAGAGGAAAGTCTATGTAGGGGGTAGCCAAGAGTGATACAAGGAGACATTGAGTCAGATCAGAACCTAAATATTTTTGAAATAATCCATCCTCATTTTCAGTAAATTATCAAGAAAATCAGTTCGTCTGTGATCCTTTTCCTGATGGTTAAGAATAAGAAAATAGTTCAAATGTAAATTGCATTCAAAATCTGCAAAGGGTGAACTGAACTGTGATAGGTACTTGTTTCTGAGGAACAAATAGGGAGCATTAATTTAGTTTATTGCACATACAGGCAAATATATACTCATCTTCAAATTGAAGAAAATCTATGACTTTCCATTCTGTTAGAATGGTAATAATTCTTTCCTGTATGTATAGGACAGTTGCTTGTTAATTGTATCCTGAGGGAAAGGGACTAAGCAGAGGAAGGAGCTGGACAAGAGAAGAAAATGTGGTGGTGGGGAAGGTGAACTAAAGGGGTGGGTAAACTTTTGGAATGTGCAGGTAAAATATTAAAATCTGTCATTACCTGTTAGTGTGTGCTGTGTCCTACCCTTCCACTATTATTCCTGGGGGAATTTCACGCCGTTGCGGCACAGCAGAACAATGTCCCCATCTCCCACATATTCTCTTTATTTTCTGCAGAAAATGGTTTATGTGGGGAAGCAAAAAGAAGCTTCCCTAGTGCTCACTCACCCCTCCCCAGCAGTTCAGGCATGTCTGTTTGGGCAGCCGGGGGGGAGAGGTAAATCAATGGGGGGAGGAAGGGCTGGGGATGCCTCTGCTACCCAGGAATATGAGTCCCATCTGGGTGGGAGAGGACGACGGAGACAGGGTTTCCCCTTCTTTTCCCTTCATAGTGCAGCCTGGTCTGGGTAAGATCAACACCCAGAAACTTTCCCTGGCTGCAGGAAGTTCTGCGCAGTGGGGTGTGTATGTGTGCATGGCAGGGGGTCTGGTTGAGGATGCATGGGGTTGGGCGGACAGGGGGAGTAGCTCCTATTACAGTGACCCCTCTCCCGAGCCCCCCTTGCATCAGGAGCTCCGCACACCCAGAACTTCCCCACTGAACCCTCAAACCACTGCCCCGTCAAGCCTCATCCCCTGCATTGGGATCCCCGCTCACCTGGACCCCCTGAGCCCCAACCATCTGCACCCTAACCCCCCACCTCACCAAGTCCCACTCCCCCAGCCCTCCCCCAGCCCTAACTACCTTCACCTGGACTCCTCTGTGGACTTCCATTACCACTACACCCAGATCCCTGCGCCAAGCCCCTGGACATTCAGATTCCCCTGCACTGAGCTGCCTGCACCTAGATTGCACCACACAGAACCCTGGTACTCTTGAGGGAATTCTGCACCAAACTTTTAAAATTCTGCAAAATTCTGCACATTTTATTAGTCAAAATAACAAAGTAACACAATAACAAAAAGTCACACCATTTTCCATTATTTTGGTAATGTATTTAAAAATACTTGTCAGCAAATAATTGAAAATGCTGTGATTATGTTGTGTTGTTTTGACAAAATATGCAGAATTTTAAAGTATGCACAGGATTTTTTATTTTTTGATGCAGAATTCCCCCAGGACTACACCATGAACTCAGATATACCTCTCCCTCTGTATTATAACGACCTGCTGCATGCTGAGGCACTTGTGCAATTATTGTTTATGCAAAGGCCCCCCAATGTTGTCTCTTGAGCTCTATTGAGCAAGGCCTGGAATGAATTTCTTCTCTGGGTGCTATTTTCAATACCTGATTCTGTTGTGGGTTCTCTGTGATCGTTTCTCTTTGTGCCATTGCATTCCTTTCATGCTGTGAAAAGAATTTCTGCCTTTCCTCAAGGTGTTCCTAGTAGCTAGCCCATTTCCTTTCTCTCAGCAGGTTCTGAATGCTTACATCAAAGAAGAGATTCCAATCAGGTGTCTAAATCTGCTTAAGTATAATCTTACCGAAGCTGTAATTGGGATACTTTTCCTGTGAATGTATGAAAGAGCAACTTTACATGAGTCTTCTGCAGCTGCTTAATTCATGCCACAAACATTGATTGTTGCTCAGAAGATATAGCTAGAAGGCACTGCTGTAGTACATATTATAGTTACGGATATGTCCAAATATTTAATTAATACCCCCTCTCAGTTCCTCATAACTTGCTTAAATTTTCCATGTTTGGTATTAACCCAGAGGTAAATTCTTAATAATTTAAGTAAAATCCATTTGATCCATTTTTGCCTTTTATAAAAAAGTGAAAAAATACCCTTTTAAAGTAAGTTTTTAAGATCCTCCCCTCCCCCAAAGTGCAATTCAAGTGGCCGTTAAAACAATTTGATATTTTCAGGGTGGATTAGCCTCTTCTGTGTGTTTGTAAAACAATTAAAAATACATAAACCAGCTCTGACTGACAAACATTTAAAAGCTAAATTTAAAACAACTTTAGTAACTTGTGCTAGTGTTGGGAGCTAAGATACTGTTTTAATTATCATAGCTAGTTAGTATTGCAGGTAAAGACTACATAGAAAAATTTCAATACAGAATTGAATTGGAGAAGGGAAGAGAGATCTTCTTGGGTCACTAATACAATTGTGAGGTCCTAAGCTACCATTTCAAAGCATAGGAATAAAAATTTGAGTAAATACGGGTACATTTGCATATAGAAGATTCTGAGATCTGTAATAACATCTACAGTTTCCTTTTTTCCACCACCTTTTGCTGAGATTAGAGCCACACTGGTCTTGTGCTGCATGAGAATTCTATATGAGAGTCTCTCTCTCCTTGTGGAGTTCCTAAACTTCACAGACCAAGGCAATCTCCTTTCAACACAACCCAATTGCAGTTTGAATAGTGGTCTCTCTCTTGTCAGAATTGTTTCCAGTCCATAATTTAAACAGTTTCAAATAAGTTGAAATATAATGTCCTAAAAGTCATGACCGTGACATCAAAGGTGAAACTGTTGGGCTGTCAGGTGAAAGAGATTTAATCCTTTGTCAGTCCTTTTGAGAAATCTTTTGTTAATCTCTAAACTTTATGAACTCCTTTGAGAAATCAACGTAGTCACTACAGGCTTCCACTTCTGGTGTGGAAGGTATTTAACATTATAGTAAAATGGAGTAGTCTCTGTCACTAGAGTGCAAGCAGTGCTGCAAAGTTATTGACATCACTTGTATTTTTTTTTCCTAGTTATGCAGTCCCCTGAACTCTGATTTTTAGGAGCCTGATTTTCATAGATTCATAGACTCTAGGACTGGAAGGGACCTCGAGAGGTCATCGAGTCCAGTCCCCTGCCCTCATGGCAGGACCAAATATTGTCCTGACCATCCCTGATAGACATTTATCTAACCTACTCTTAAATATCTCCAGAGATGGAGATTCCACAACCTCTCTAGGCAATTTATTCCAGTGTTTAACCACCCTGACAGTTAGGAACTTTTTCCTGATGTCCAACCTAAATTTCCCTTGCTGCAGTTTAAGCCCATTGTTTCTTGTTCTATCATTAGAGGCTAAGGTGAACAGGTTTTCTCCCTCCTCCTGATGACACCCTTTTAGATACCTGAAAACTGCTATCATGTCACCTCTCAGTCTTCTCTTTTTCAAACTAAACAAACCCAATTCTTTCAGCCTTCCTTCATAGGTCATGTTGTTCTTCTCTGGACCCTCTCCAATTTCTCCACATCTTTCTTGAAATGCAGTGCCCAGAACTGGACACAATACTCCAGTTGAGGCCTAACCAGCACAGAGTAGAGCGTAAGAATGACTTCTCGTGTCTTGCTCACAACACACCTGTTAATGCATCCCAGAATCACGTTTGCTTTTTTTGCAACAGCATCACACTGTTGACTCATATTTAGCTTGTGGCCCACTATAACCCCTAGATCCCTTTCTGCCATACTTCTTCCTAGACAGTCTCTTGCCATTCTGTATGTGTGAAACTGATTGTTCCTTCCTAAGTGGAGCACTTTGCATTTGTCTTTATTAAACTTCATCCAGTTTACCTCAGACCATTTCTCCAATTTGTCCAGATCATTTTGAATTATGACCCTATCCTCCAAAGCAGTTGCAATCCCTCCCAGTTTGGTATCATCTGCAAACTTAATAAGCTTACTTTCTATGCCAACATCTAAGTCGTTGATGAAGATATTGAACAGAGCTGATCCCAAAACAGACCCCTGCGGAGCCCCACTTGTTTTACCTTTCCAGCAGGATTGGGAACCATTAATAACTACTCTCTGAGTACGGTTATCCAGCCAGTTATGCACCCACCTTATGGTAGCCCCATCTAAATTGTATTTGCCTAGTTTATTGATAAGAATATCATGTGAGACTGTATCAAATGCCTTATACCACATCCACTGCTTCTCCTTATCCACAAGACACGTTATCCTGTCAAAGAAGGCTATCAGATTTGTTTGACATTGTCATAAACAGATAGCTAAGGGTTAATGTTCTTTTACCTGGAAAGGAGTAATATGAAACACCTGACCAGAGGACCAATCAGGAAACAAGACTTTTTCAAATCTGGGTGGAGGGAAGTTTGTGTGTGAGTCCTTTGTTTTTGGTTTTCAGCCTGTACTCTCTCTCGGCTATGAGAAGATTTCTGTCTCCTGCTTTCTAATCTTCTGTTTCCCAGTTGTAAGTACAGAAGGACAGTGGTTTATATATTTTGTTTTGTATTTACATGTGTGTAGTTGCTGGAGTGTTTTGAATTGCGTTCTTTTGAATAAGGCTGTTTATTCATATTTCTTTTAAGCAATTGACCCTGTATTTGTCACCTTAATACAGAGAGACCATTTTTATGTATTTTTCTTTCTTTTTACATAAAGCTTTCTTTTTAAGACCTGTTGGAGTTTTTCTTTAGTGGGGAACTCCAGGAAATTGAGTCTGTAGCTCACCAGGGAATTGGTGGGAGGAAGAAGTCAGGGGGAAATCTGTGTGTGTTAGATTTACTAGCCTGACTTTGCATATCCTCTGGGTGAAGAGGGAAGTACTTGTGTTTCCAGGACTGGAAACGGAGGGTGGCGTCCCTCTGTTTAGATTCACGGAGCTTGCTTCTGTGTATCTCTCCAGGAACCCAGGGAGGGAACACCTGGAAGGGAGAAGAGGGGGGAAATGGTTTATTCCCCTTTGTTGTGAGACTCAAGGAATTTGGGTCTTGGGGTCCCCAGGGAAGGTTTTTGGGGGGACCAGAGTGCCCCAAAACACACTCATTTTTTGGGTAGTGGCAGCTTTACCAGGTCCAAGCTGGTAACTAAGCTTGGAGGTTTTCATGCTAACCCCCATATTTTGGACACTAAGGTCCAAATCTGGGAATAGGTTATGACAGACATTATTTGTTCTTTACAAATCCAGGATGGCTATTCCCTATCACCTTACCACTTTCCAAGTGTTTGCAGATGATTTCCTTAATTACTTGCTCCATTATCTTCCCTGGCACAGAAGTTAAACTAACTGGTCTGTAGTTTCCTGGGTTGTTTTTATTTCCCTTTTTATAGATGGGCACTATATTTGCCCTTTTCCAGTCTTCTGGAATCTCTCCTGTCTCCTATGATTTTCCAAAGATAATAGCTAGAGGCTTGGATACCTCCTCTATTAGCTCCTTGAGTATTCTAGGATGCATTTCATCAGGCCCTGGTGACATGCAGGCATCTAACTTTTCTAAGTGATTTTTAACTTGTTCTTTTTTTATTTTATCTTCTAAACCTATCCCCTTCCCATAAGCTTTCACTATGTTAGGCATTCCTTCAGACTTCTCAGTGAAGACCGAAACAGAGAAGTCATTAAGCATCTCTGCCATTTCCAAGTTTCCTGTTACTGTTTCTCCCTGCTCACTGAGCAGTGGGCCTACCCTGTCCTTGGTCTTCCTCCTGATTCTAATGTATTGATAAAAAGTCTTCTTGTTTCCCTTTATTCTCATAGCTAGTTTGAGCTCATTTTGTGCCTTTGCCTTTCTAATTTTGCCCCTGCATTCTTGTGTTGTTTGCCTATATTCATCCTTTGTAATGTGACCTAGTTTCCATTTTTTATATGACTCCTTTTTGTTTTTTAGATCATGCAAGATCTCGTGGTTAAGCCAAGGTGGTCTTTTGCCACATTTTCTATCTTTCCTACCCAGTGGAATAGCTTGCTTTTGGACCCTTAATAGTATCCCTTTGAAAAACTGCCTACTCTCCTCAGGTGTTTTTCCCCTCAGTCTTGATTCCCATGAGACCTTACCTGTCAGCTCTCTGAGCTTACCAAAATCTGCCTTCCTGAAATCCGTTGTCTCTATTTTGCTGTACTCCCTTCTACCCTCCCTTAGTATTGCAAACTCTATGATTTCATGATCACTTTCACCCAAGCTGTCTTCTACTTTCAAATTTTCAATGAGTTCTTCCCTATTTGTTAAGATGAAGTCTAGAACAGCTTCCCCCCAGTAGCTTTTTCAACCTTCTGAAATAAAAAGTTGTCTGCAATGCAGTTCAAGAACTTATTGGGTAGTCTGTGCCCCACGGTGTTATTTTCCCAACATATATCTGGATAGCTGAAGTCCCCCATCATCACCAAATCTTGGGCTTTGGATGATTTTGTTAATTGTTTAAAAAAAGCCTCATCCACCTCTTCCACCTGGTTAGGTGGCCTGTAGTAGACTCCTAGCACAACATCATCCTTGTTTTTTACCCCTTTTAGCCTAACCTAGAGACTCTCAACACTCCTGTCTCCTATGTCCATCTCCACCTCAGTCCAAGTGTGTACATTTTTAATATATAAGGCAACACCTCCTCCCTTTTTCCCCTGTCTGTCCTTCCTGAGCAAGCTATACCCATCCACACCAACATTCCAATCATGTGTATTATCCCACCAAGTTTCAGTGATGCCAACAGTGTCACAGTGGTATTTATTTATTAACACTTCTAGTTCTTCCTGCTTATTACCCATACTTCTCACATTTGTATATAGGCATCTAAGATACTGGTTTGATCTTGCCTCCCAGTTTTGCCCTGACTCTCCTTTCTCTCTGCCATTATAGCCCACGCTCCCTCTTGTTTCTGACCCATCTCCCAGGTCTCCATGTTCCCCACTTACCTGTGAGCTTTGCTTACCTGTCCCCGTCGAACCTAGTTTAAAGCCTTCCTCACTGGGTTAAGCAGTCTGTATGCAAATAGGGTCTTTCCCCTCCTCGAAAGGTGAATGCCATCTCTGCCTAGCAGTCCTTCCTCGAATAGCATCCCGTGGTCAAGGAAGCCAAAGCCCTCCTGGCGACACCATCTTTGCAGCCAGGCATTCACCTCCATGATGCATCTTTTGTCTGGATTCTTGTACTCTTTCTGGGTAATAACAATAATTAGCCAATGCAGCTATTTTCATAATCATTGTATCCTTATTTTTCAGTAATGTCCTGTGACTATACAGATCTCTGTATTCTGAACACACTGTTCCCTCTGCCGTCATTCACTCCTGTACTGAGAACTGTTGAGCTGTTTGCCAACAATACAGACAAAAAAAAAAGTGGGAGGACAAAGTAGTACAGGAGCTTCTGAATGCTGAAAGGGCACCATGGCCTCTCTTGAGTTTGCATTCCAATGAGTTAGGCTTATGGACTGGGTCTCCATTTTTGCTGTGATGAAGGAAGCTGAAGTTTCGGGGTAGGTGATAAGTCATATGGGGCCCTGGTCCAAAAGTTTCTCTTCAGAATTGTTTGTCTCTGCAGAACTGTGCAGTAACACCTTTAGGAAAATTTCATTTTCAAATATATATACCTCCCTCCTACTGGGGGATTGTTCAAATGATAATCTTTTCCTCTTAGTTCTGAGTGTTCTCTTTTCCAGCTTCTCCTACCCTCTTGCCTTTCTCCTCTAGTATGAAGTGCTTTTGTCAGCTTGGGGAGACCTAACAATAGAATCAGCTCCAAGGAGGAGCAAATCCTTTCCTACAGTTGTTGCCAATCAGGGGCGACTCTAGGGTTTTTGCCTCCCAAAGCAGGCTTCCCTTGGTGGTGTGCCTGTGGAGAGTCGGCTGGTCCCGCAGCTTCAGTGGACCTCCCGCAGGCGAGCCTGCGGAGGGTCCGCTGGTCCCGCGGCTTCAGCAGTAGCCGCGGGACCAGCGGACCCTCCGCAGGTGAGCCTGCTGGAGGTCCACCAAAGCCGTGCGACCAGCAGACCCTCCGCAGGCAAGCCACCGAGGGAAGCCTGCCTGCCGCCCTCGCGGCGCTGGCAGAGCGCCTCTCGCGGCTTGCCGTCCAAAGCATGTGCTTGGCGTGCTGGGGCCTGGAGCCGCCCCTGTTGCCAGTGCATATCTTCTTTGCCTACAGCCACTGAGTCAAGAGCTTTTTCTGCTCTCAGATAACCCTATTTGAAAGGGGCCCGCTGACCTTGGTGAAGAGAAGAATCCTTCAGCATCTGGTAGCAAAATTCCCCCTCGAGAGAGCAGTTTTAGAGGCTCTGCACCAGAGGAGAATGCTAACACTGGCTCTGTGGCAGGAAAATCCCCTCCAGAGTTAGCAAGTCAATGCCTTGGCATACTCCTGAGATTCTCTTCAGCTATGATGTCCTTGCTTTCAGTTAAAGGATGTAATATCTTTCCAGGGAGAGAGAATATGTGAAGTGTTCATCCAGTTTGTGGGTTTCCTAAGATCTGACTCAAATGAGACTGACTTGGTCTATAGGGCTTTTCTTTTTGTGAAAGAGTTTCCTGTCATGACTAGAATCTTACAAATACACTTGTAGATTAGAAGAAAAGTGTTATATTTCATTCACAGCTGATTAATATTCAATGTCAGTAATAGTGATTCATTTATTAAAAAAGAAACAGGGCTAATATGCTTGGTTCAGCAACCCAGGAAAGAAAGCTAGAGAATGGTTACCAGGGAAATCAGGCTTTCTGTAATTTTTCTTTCCCATCAACTGTGTTCATCATTGCTTTGTTATTTTTCAAGATAATTTCCTGAACCACTTACCTATTTAATAATTAATCTAAATGAGGCATTAGAAATAAAAGTCCTGCCCAATCTGTTAAACTATTTGATATGTCATCAGTAATCCTGAATGCAGCATAAGACAGCAAAGTGTTTGAGGGTTGAGTAGAAACAGCTGGAAAGAGGAGGGGAGTGAATATTGTGATAAAGCCTTGAGCTCTGACAATGCCAAGGATTAAGTATTCAAATTTTGTAATATTTCAAAATTGTTAGGATTTATTACAAAACACCACAATCTTAACTGTTGTAATAAATTAATGTGTTTACATCTGTCTTTAAATTGTTTTCTTGTTGCATCTTTTTTTCTCTCACACTCTTCCTTTTTTCCAATTTCCCCTTCCTTTTCCTATCTTTTTTTCTCCCTTTAGCATCCTGAAGTTTTATTGAGCCATCCATCCAAGCCAGTAAGTGCCCTGGCAAACAGGAGGGCCATTGCCAGCCCCATTTGTTTTTTTATGTGTTGCATGAATATTCACTTTTGTGCCTTCATATTCGTGGATCAACACATAATTGGTGAGATATTTTGGGAGTGTGTATAGAAAATAAGGGTGGGAGAAGGGAATTTCAAATACCTGAATAGCTGTGCTCAAAATAGCCTTGGGAGGTGCTTGTACTTGTTTTGCTACTTTTGCTTAGCTTCACCTTCTATTTGGGCAGTTTGATGTCGTGCAACCCTTTCGTTTCCCTTCATGTCAGTTGCTTGTGGTATCCTGTAGCATTTCTGTCACCTTTACTGTCTGTGCATTGTCACAGCAAGATTGCAATAGAATAGAATAGGCCTCTTGTGCAAAAAAACTTTCTGGTTAATCACTCACATCAGTGCATTGAAAGATGCTGATTAAGTTACAGTAAGGAGGTATGTTACTAAAGTACTTGGATAAACATTGTTCCTGCTGATGCTATGTTGGTTTAGCTGTGGTCCCAATTATGGAAGCCCTCTGCTTGAAGTTAGTAAGGGTATGTCTACACTAGGAAATTGAGTCGAATTTATAGAAGTCAATCTTTAGAAAGTGATTTTATACAGTTGATCGTGTATGTCCCCGCTAAGCGCAATAGGTCAGTGGAGTGTGTCCTCAATACTGTGGCTAGCATCAACTCACGGAATGGTGTATAGTGGGTAGCTATCCCACAGTTCCCGCAGTCTCCGTTGCCCATTGGAATTCTGGGTTAAGCTCTCAATGCCTGATGGGGCAAAAACATTGTTGCGGGTGGTTTTGGGTGCATGTTGTCAGTCACCCCTCCCTCTGTGAAAGCAACGTCAGACAATTGTTTCGCTACTTTTTTCCATGCAGACACCATACCATGGCAAGTATGGAGCCTGCTCAGCTTAGCTCAGCTTACTGTCACCGCTGCTGTTGTGTCCTGGGTGCTACTGGCAGCAGACGGTGCAGTAGGTCTGCAAACCATTGTCCTCCACTGCTTCCGCTGAAACTCTGCTCTCCTGCTGTTGTAAATGAGCTCAGTCTCAATTGAGTAAATGATGACTGAGCTCAATAGAGTAAATGAGCTCAGTCATCCACTGATTCAGCTGCAACTCTGCTCTCCTGGTGCCATGAATCCACCTCACAGGTCCTCTCATCATTCGGTATAAATATCTATTCTCGTGGCATCCGTCATCATCCGCTGCAACTCTGCTCTCCTGCAGAAGCCATACCATGGCAAGCATGGAGCCTGCTCAGCTCAACACTGTTGTTGTGAGCATTGTAAACACCTTGCACGTTATCCTGCAGTATGTGCAGAATCTGCAAAAGCAGGCGAGGAGGCGATGACAATGCAATCATGATAGTGATGAAGACATGGACACAGACTTCTCTCAAAGCACGGGCCCTGGCAATTTGGACATCATGGTGGTAATGGGGCAGGTTCATGCCATGGAACACCGATTCTGGGCCCGGGAAACAAACACAGACTGGTGGGACTGCATAGTGTTGCAGATCTGGAATGATTCCCAGTGGCTGTGAAACTTTCGCATGCGTAAAGGCACTTTCATGGAACTTTGTGACTTGCTTTCCCCTGCCCTGAAGTGCAACAATACCAAGATGAGAGAAGCCCTCACAGTTGAGAAGCGAGTGGCGATAGCCCTGTGGAAGCTTGCAATGCCAGACAGTTACCGGTCAGTCGGGAATCAATTTGGAGTGGGTAAATCTACAGTGGGGGCTGCTGTGATCCAAGTAGCCAACGCAATCACTGCGCTGCTACTATCAAGGGTAGTGACTCTGGGAAATGTGCAGGTCATAGTGGGTGGCTTTGCTGCAATGGGATTCCCTAACTGTGTTGTGGTGGTAGACGGAATGCAGATCCCTATCTTGGGACCGGACCCCTTGGCAGCCAGTGCATAAACCACAAGGGGTAGTTTTCAATTGTGCTGCAAGCACTGGTGGATCACAAGGGATGTTTCATCCACATCAACGTGGGATGGCCAGGAAAGGTACATGACGCTCGCATCTTCAGGAGCTCTGGTCTGTTTCAACAGCTGCAGGAAGGGACTTACTTCCCAGACCAGAAAATAACTGTTGGGGATGTTGAAATGCCTATAGTTATCCTTGGGGATCCAGTCTACCCCTTACTACCACGGCTCATGAAGCCATGCACAGGCACCCTGGACAGTAGTAAGGAGCTGTTCAACTATAGGCTGAGCAAGTGCAGAATGGTCGTAGAATGTGCATTTGGACGTTTAAAAGCCCACTGGTGCAGTTTACTGACTGGGTTAGACGTCAGCGAAACCAATATTCCAATTGTTATTGCTGCTTGCTGTGTGCTCCACAATATCTGTGAGAGTAAGGGGGAGACGTTTATGGCGGGGTGGGAGGTTGAGGCAAATCGCCTGGCCACTGATTGCCTACAGCCAGACACCAAGGCGATTAGAAGAGCACAGCAGGGCACCCTGCTCATCAGAGAGACTTTGAAAACAAGTTTCATGACTGGCCAGGCTACGGTGTGACAGTTCTGTTTGTTTCTCCTTGATGAAAACCCACCCCCTTGGTTCACTCTACTTCCCTGTAAGCCAACCGCCCTCCCCCGCTTCGATCCCTGCTTTCAGAGGCAATAAAGTCATTGTTTCAAAATCATGCATTCTTTATTAATTCATCACACAAATAGGGGGATAACTGCTTTGCATCAGAGACTTGGCTTGTTTTCTTTATATTAATCATATTTTTAAACCTCTTAGAGACGTGAGATCTCCACTAGTTTTGACAGTGTTTAGTGAAATCTGTTTGTGTTTGTGTATAAATACAAACCAGAATTATTTTTGTGAGGTTTCAGGCTGTTATTCTTGGTGATTGTACACATATACATTCCACTGCAGGTGTTTGCGATTTGGGTATGGGGGACACACTGGAATCCAGTGAAAGTAAGCGTCAATGTCACCAGCTCTGTTGAAAACAAACTTTTGCCAACAGTACAACCAGGCAGCTCTTGTGCTCCTGCTCTCCTCATGCTCCTAGTCAAGGGCATAAAAAGGGCATGTCCACCTCCTTCCGTTCATTTCTTTCTCACCACCTGTAGGTAGGGTTGGAGCTACCTGTAGTATTTGCTTTGACTTGTAGACTTTAAGGTCACAAGGTATCATTGTGATCATTTAGTCTGACCTCCTGCACATTGCAGGCTACAGAACCTCACCCACTCCTGAAATAGCCCCATCACCTCTGGCTGAGTTACTGAAGTCCTCAAATCATGGTTTAAAGACTTCAAGTAACAGAGAATTCACCACGGACGTTTGTTTAACCTTCAAGTAACTTGTGCTGCAGAGAAAGACGAAAACCCCCCATGGTCTCAGCCAGTATGAGCTGGGGGGAAATTCCTTCCTGACCCCAAATATGAAGATCAGTTAGACCCTGAGCATGTGGGCAAGACCCACCAGGCAGATACCTGGGAAAGAATTCTCTGTAGTAACTCAGAGCCATCCTCATCTAGTGTCCCATCTCCAACAGTTGGGAATTTTTGCTACTGGCAGTCATTGGTGCGCCATATGCCCTCATAGACAGTTCCATCATATCATCCCCTCCATAAACTTTTCAAGCTCAGTCTTAAAGCCAGGTACGGTGGTTGTTGTTGTTTTTGCCCTCACTGCTCCACTTGAAAGGCTGGTTAGAAACCTTTGTCTAATTTCGAGCCTAAACTTGTTGATGGTCTGTTTATAGCCATTTGTTCTTGTGTCCACATTGACGCTTAACTTAAATAACTTCTCTCCCTCCTTGGTATTTATCCCTCTGATGTATTTATAGAAAGTAATTATATCTCCCCTCAGCCTTCTTTTGTTTAGGCTAAACAAGCCAAGCTATGAGTCTTCTCTTATACAGTAGGTTTTTCTATTCCTCGGATCATCCTAGTATCCCTTCTCTGCACCTGTTCCAGTTTGAATTCATCTTTCTTAAATATGGGAGACTAATATCAAAATGATGTCTCATCAGTGCTTTGTATAATGGTACTTACACTTCCTGTCTCTAACTGGAAATACCTTGCCTGATGCATTCTAGGATTGCATTAGTCATTTTCCACAGACACATCACACTGTGATCAACTACTGCACTCAGGTCTTTCTCCTCCTCTGTCACTTCCAACTGATAAGTCCCCAGCTTATAGCAAACATTCTTGTTTTTAGTCCCTAAATGCATAAACTTTCATTTTGCACTGTTAAATTTCATCCCATTTCCATTACTCCAGTATACAAGGTCATCCACGTGTTCTTGTAAGATATTCTGGTCCTCCTCTGTATTGGCTATACCTCCCAATTTTGTGTCATCTGCAAATTTTATGATTGTATGCATATGGTACACATACTGTGCGGCCATGCGGGTACCCATATGCCAACATTTTTATGGCTGACTTAGAACAACGCTTCCTTAGCTCTCGTCCCCTAATGCCCCTACTCTACTTGTGCCACATTGATGACATCTTCATCATCTGGACCCATGGAAAAGAAGCCCTTGAGGAATTCCACCATGATTTCAATAATTTCCATCCCACCATTAACCTCAGCCTAGATCAGTCCACACAAGCTGTCCATTTCCTGGACACTACTGTGCTAATAAGCGATGGTCACATAAATACCACCCTATACCGGAAACCTACTGACCACTATACTTACCTACATGCCTCCAGCTTCCATCCAGGATACAGCACACAATCCACTGTCTACAGCCAAGCTCTAAGATACAACCGCATTTGCTCCAATCCCTCAGACAGAGACAAGCTCCGACAAGATTTCTATCAAGCATTCTTAAAACTACAATACCCACCTGCTGAAGTGAAAAAAGAGATTGTCAGAGCCAGATGAGTACCAGAAGTCACCTCCTACAAGACAGACCCAACAAAGAAGATAACAGAACACCACTAGCTGTCACCTTCACCCCCAACTAAAACCTCTCTATTTCATCATCAGAGATCTACAACCTATCCTGAAAGATGATCCCTCACTCTCACAGATCTTGGGAGACACACCTGTCCTCGCTTACAGACAACGCCCCAACCTAGAGCAAATTCTCACCAGCAACCACACATCATTGAACAAAAACACTGACCCAGGAACCTATCCTTGCAACAAAGCCTGATGCCAACTCTGTCCACATATCTATTAAAGTGACATCATCATGGGACCTAATCACATCAGCCATACCATCAGGGGCTCATTCACCTGCACATCTACCAATGTGATATATGCCATCATGTGCCAGCAATGCCTCTCTGCATGTACATTAGTCAAGCTGGACAGTCTCTATGCAAAAGAATTAATGGACACAAATCTGACATCAGGAATCATAACACTCAAAAACCAGTAGGAGAACACTGTAACTTGTCTGGTCATTTAGTGACAGACCTGCGGGTGGCAATTTTGCAACAGAAAAGCTTCAAAAACAGACTCCAGCGAGAAACTGCTGAGCTGGAATTGATATGCAAACTAGATGCAATCAACTTAGGCTTGAATTGGAACTGGGAATGGCTGAGCCATTACAAACATTGAATCTATCTCCCCTTGTAAGTATTCTCACACTTCTTATCAAACTTTCTGTACTGGGCTATCTTGATTATCACTTCAAAAGTTTTTTTCTCTTACTTAATTGGCCTCAGAGTTGGTAAGACAACTCCCACCTTTTCATGCTCTCTGTATGTGTATATATATCTCCTCAATATATGTTCCATTCGGTGCATCCGAAGAAGTGGGCTGTAACCCACGAAAGCTTATGCTCAAATAAATTTGTTAGTCTCTAAGGTGCCACAAGTACTCCTGTTCTTTTTACTAAAAGGTTAGATTCACCTATCTACATCACCGAGGGATGTGAAAAAAACACAGCCCTCAGCTTTCTAGTTAAGCCAATCTAACTCCTAATGTAGACAGCGCTCAATCAGTGGGAGAATTACTCTCAGGGAGGTGGATTACCTATGCTGATGGGAGAACCCCTCCGTGGGCCTAGGTAGTGTCCACACTGAAGCACTACAGCAGGGGTAGGCAACTTATGGCACGCATTCTGAAGACGGCACGCAAGCTGATTTTCAGTGGCACTCACACTGCCCAGGTCCTGGCCACCGGTCCAAGGGGGCTCTGCATTTTAATTTAATTTTAAATGAAGCTGCTTAAACATTTTTAAAACCTTATTTACTTTACATACAAGAATAGTTTAGTTATATATTATAGACTTATAGAAAGAGACCTTCTAAAAGGTTAAAATGTATTACTGGCACACGAAACCTTAAATTAGAGTGACTAAGGGCTTGTCTACATCAGAAAGTTGCAGCGCTGGTGAGGGAGTTACAGCGCTGCAACTTAGGAGGTGTACACATCTGCAGGGCACCACCAGCGCTGCAACTCCCTGTTTGCAGCGCTGGCCGTACTCCCGTTTTGTCTCGGGTGTACAGGATCCAGCGCTGGTGATCCAGCGCTGGTAATCAAGTATAGACACTTACCAGCGCTTTTCTTGACCTCCGTGGAATAAGCAGGTATCCCAGCATACCTGAGGAAGCCTCTGGTAATCAAACTGGTCTCCTTCCCCAGCTTGCTCTCGCGTTCCCCGAACCCCGAGCAAGCAGGTCTCCTTCCCTGAGGTTTGCTGGGTGGTTCCGGGAATGCGAGAGCAAACCGCGGCGAAGCTGGTCTCCTTCCCCGGTTTGCTATCGCGTTCCCCGAACAAGCAGGTCTCCTTCCCTACGGTTTGCAGGGTGGTTCGGGGAACGCGAGAGCAAACCGCGGTGAAGCTGGTCTCCTTTCCCGGTTTGCTCTCTCGTTCCCCGAACCCCCGAGCAAGCAGGTCTCCTTCCCTGCGGTTTGCAGGGTGGTTCGGGGAACGCGAGAGCAAACCGCGGCGAAGCTGGTCTCCTTTCCCGGTTTGCTCTCGCGTTCCCTGAACCACCCTGCAAACCGCAGGGAAGGAGACCTGCTTGCTCGGGGGTTCGGGGAACGAGAGAGCAAACCGGGAAAGGAGACCAGCTTCGCCGCGGTTTGCTCTCGCGTTCCCCGAACCCCCCTTGAAGCCGCCCAACAGCGCTGCAGTGTGGCCACATCTAACACCACTTGCAGCGCTGGTTGCTGTAAGTGTGGCCACTCTGCAGCGCTGGCCCTATACAGCTGTACTAATACAGCTGTAACAACCAGCGCTGCAAAATTTTAGATGTAGACATGGCCTAAATGAAGACTTGGCACACCACTTCCGAAAGGTTGCCAACCCCTGCACTACAGCAATGCAGCTGCAGTGTTTCAAAATGTAAACAAGCCCTGAGGTGCACCACTTCTCGAGGCTCCTCCAGTGGCAAGGAATTGATTAAAAGAGATATATGCAGAATATTCCAGCAAGTGACCTGCACCCCATGCAGAGAGAGGTATTGGAAACTGTTAAGGCCAGATCTTTGCTATCTGGTATAGTTCTGGCTCTTAGAACTCCCATTGACTCATATGTAGCAAGAACTAGGTTTGGTGCTTAGGTGTTTTACATGATGAAGACCTTATTTGCAAGCTCTCTTAAGCAGGGATCTCTGTGTGAAGTATTAATCAAATTAAGAGTTGACATCCCATAGAAATTGTATAAGCCTGAGTGAATTTTACTCTCCTTTCCGGTATCAGAAAATATTGTATTAATATTTGCGATGAGAGCATGACTATTTCTAGTTGACTCAGATTTGTATAGTATCTTAAAGCTGAGCTATGTGTGCAGATAATATGCATGCAAGATGGATAGTTTTGAGAACTGCAAAAGTATGTAACATGCTAGTGTTTCGGCAGATGCTTCATTTTTTCGAACGCAGCTTTCCATGAAGACTTAGTGATCTATGGTAGGAGTAGGTTATTAAATTGGGCTGCTGGTGCATATTTTTTATGCTTCCACTTAAGGGCCATCTCTTTGTTTTATTTAAATAGCTGTTTTCACTATGCCAAATTTTGGTGTATTTACTAGCTTGAGTTGTTAGAAAGAATGGTAAAATACATGTACTCCAAGGGCAGTGTTAATTTTCTTTTTATTTGATTTCATATTAAATAAACATCTTATGCAGTGCTCCTTGTTAATTATCCCTTGTTTTAATATTCTTTCTCCTTCTTCCATACCTATGAACTGTTTAAAAATATATATTTAGGGTTTTTGTTTGTACTGGTGGCACACATCTACACATTACCTTGATATTGGTGCTGCACATAACAAAATTCATTATGTACATAGATGGAAAATAGTAGAGGGAACACTGGAGGCACTATACTTGGAGAATTTGTGCAGGGTTCAAATACTACATTGAAGAACTATTTTTATTTTAAAAAATCAATGTAACAGCAGGAAAAGATGATATAGCAGAAATATATAGAATGTGCAACATGACCAGGTTAATTTGGCAATAGAAATTTCAACTTTCTTGCATTTCACAGGATTATAGAATAGTAAAGCTGGAAGGTACATCAAGAGATTATCTAATTCATACTCCTACGCTGAGGCAGGATCAAGCACACCTAGACCATGCCTGACAGGTGGTTTTCTAACCTGTTCTTAAAAACCTTCAGTTATAGGTATTCTACAACCTCTCCTGGTGTAACCCCGTACTTAACTATCCTTATAGTTAGAATTTTGTTCCTGATATCTAACCTAAATCTCCCCTGCTGTGAGCTGACTAAGTTGATTACTTCTTGTCCTAGATTTAGTGGCTATGGAGAACAATTGATCACCATCCTCTTTGTAACAACCTTGAACATATTTTTGATATTCTTTTTTAATGTGCATCATTCCTGTTTCATTATATTTAAATGCAAAAAACTGTCCAAAGAGTTTATGAAATTTCTTGTACTTAATGTTGATGTTTGAGTCCCAATTAATGTTTGAAGTTTGCACCTCCGTGAGATGATGGATAATGAGATGATGAGAAGATGGAGTGGAAAGAGAGAACTTTCTTCATCTTTGAAGTGAACAGCATGGGGGAGGAATAAGGCCTGGTCTGCACGCAGTTTTTGTACTAATGTAATGATTTTGGTTAGGAGTGTGTTGTTGGTTTTTTTTTTAAATCAAAACAGTTAAATTAGTGGAAACCGTAGTGTGGACACAGTTATATCAGTATAAAGGTACTTATACTAGTGTAGCTTATTCCACTAAATGTATAACTTTTAAGGGTTGTACTGCGTTAACTAAACTGTTTTCAAACAGATATAGTTAAAGCGATACAAAAATGTTGTGTATTCAAGCCGTAAATTTCAACTTTTGCAGCAGGTACTGTTTTTGCATGAAGTCTCTGTTCTTCAAAGCTGGGTTAACAGGACACCAGCATAATTATTTATGTTGGCTCTTCCTTGGTAATCAAAGAAGACAATTATTTTAAAATCGAAGTTTAGAATTTGCCAAATATTGCATCGAGCAACAATTATGGAAACACCATAAATTCTTGGGATAAACAATATTTTAACACCCATGATTTTCTCCTGTTGATTGTTCCTGAAGTTAAAGCACTGGGGCTTTTTTCCAGTACTTCGCTGTTTTCATCACTGAGCTATTTACAGTAGCCATAATGGAAAGCGTACCAGGAGCAGCTTGAGTGCAGCATATCCTGTGTCAACTGAGTCATTGATAAGGCCTGGGAGGGAGAATGTGAAGTGATCTATCCACCCTGAACAAAATAAATATTTTTAGTTATTTTCAATTTTTTATAATCTGGTCAGTGTTTTTTCCCTTCACATTTTCTTATTAACATGCTCCTCAGTGAAGATTATCTACATGCCATTTTAAAGCTATTTTTGACTCCTGTGTATAGGAGAAAATTTGTGGTAATTTTTGGAATTAGGAGAAAACAGGGTGTGTTTTTTATTATCCTTGCATAACTCAGATAGCTATGTTCAAACTGCCCCTCCAAAACTCACCATTGAACAGAGATGAAACATGGTTGATTTTAGTCCAAAAGCAATGTTCAAAAAAGTTTTGTGTGTGAAAATGAGTCTATAAATAAAACTGTTTTTGCAATGTTTGTATTGTTTGCTATCATACAACTGTGGTAATGTGAGTTAGATTTTGACAAATAGGCTAGGAATTGCGCATTTAAAAAGGAGAAAGACTGTGTTCTCATTAGTACTTGATCATCCCTTTCTTTCAAGTATCTGAGTGCTTTATAACTCTGAATGTTATCCCCATTTTTCCAAAGAGAAAACCCTGACAAAGAAAGATTAAATTACTTTTCTCACCTTTCACAGCAAGTTGGTGTCCAGAATAGAATCCTTATGTTATTCCCAGTCTCTAAATCTGACTACCAAACCATGCTGCTTCTGGTACCCAGGCACAATGGAGGAGCTGCCTTAATGCCTTTATTACTGTGTTCCATTGTACACTGATGATGAAATTAGTGGATTATACCTATATGGTACACTTTTTGCTTCTTTGTATATTATAGGAATGATATTGTTTATATTTGAATTTTCTTTTTCGGTCTAAAAAGTGTGGTGTTGAAGGATGCCCATAGTATTAAATTGAGATTATAGCCAATTTCTGCTCTTCTAGATCTTTAACCAAGTTTTTAAAAAACGTAAATGCATTGGCTTTCTCTCTTGTATGATAACTGAATACAGTAGGATTTAGGACATGGTCATATAAAATGCATTGTCTGTGTAACCCACAAATTGGACCAAAGCCAGTCAGTAATTCCTAACCACAAACTGGTTTCCAGTTTCCACAAGATCACATGCCATTTTCGTTGTGTGTGATTGAGAGTATGTTACAAGAGTATCTTACATACCAGCATTCTGTGTTATGTGTCTTTACCTGTAATGAATATAGTGTATAGTGTAAACAGCCCTCTAATTCTGTAAGAACTAGACACACTGACTTGTTCCATTTTCTAAAATGGAAAATGTACTTCCTTGTTCTTTTGGTAATGTCTCTTGGGTAATTGTCAAGATACTTTTATTAACACAGAATGATATTAAATAGGAGAGTCCTGACAGTAGATCTCCATTAGCCATTATAGCTTATTTGAGATGAGAGAGCTCAGTTATCTGGCTAGCAGCCCAGTTTTACATTTTTTCACATTTCCTGATTATCTGATTATGTACTTTGGATTACTTTAAAGGGTCTGGAGGAGCATTTGTTAAAACAAACATTTTGAGAGGTTGGGGATGCAACCATATTCAGTTGTGAAGAATTCAGGCTGTGTCTATGGCGAAAAATCAGGCTTAACCCACTACTGTCTTATTGTGGTCTCTCCTAGGACGCATTGCTTATAGTACCTTTTATGTTTGCTCTGTTAGTGTATTTGTTCCTTTTGGAAGCAGCAAATTATAATACTGACATTTATATACTGCTGTAGTTACAGCCTTGATTACATTTAAAAGTAGCTCTTGGACTCCCAGTGTAATGGGTTTAGGTTTGCCACACTTTGGGTCAAAATCTTGGCACCTTGTCAATCCCCTTTCCACAGTAGTGCAAAGGGAATTGAAATATCAGCTATGTCATAGGTGTTACAGTGTGCTCTGGTAGTCTTGGCTGGCAGAGCAGCTTTTGGGAAACTGCGGTCCAGTGGATCAAGTTTGACCAGGCCTGAAGCTGCTTTTACTTACATCAGGGACTAGTTTAGCATCCGAGGTCAAGGAGGAGTAGAAAGATAGCATAAAGATGACTAGGTCATCTCCACCTACTTCCCTCCAGATATGCTGAAAACTGTTCTGTGTTAACTGGAAATCTAAGCCTTGGTTTATTAGTTTAAATTCCAGTATGTATATCCATTTCCCTGTATTTTTACCACACTTGGGAACTGTTGGATTCAGATTCACTCTATTAATAAGCTAATGACTTTTCAGCAGAACAAGGTTTAGTTCCAAATAAACTCATTGCACTATTCCTGTACACAAAGCAGTGGAACTAGGCTCTTTGCTGGGGTCACTTTGTCCTGAGCCTTCTCATTATAGTGTTTCTCTGTGCACTCAAATGTAGTTTCTAAAAGTCCTTGTACTTCCATCTCTCCAAGTCCTAAATATACTCTCATGCACATTACTTTTTTATAAGTATAATTATATTCCTTGATTCTGCCCCCTCCCATCAATATCCCATTACCCTGCACTGTTTTTGTTCCTCATGAAGAGATCAGCTTCAGTTTTTATTTTTAAAGAGCACAGTTAATGCTGCTAACAGCATCAGATGCAGATTAGGCTTCTGTTTGTAGATTTTTGTTGGGATGCTGAAAAGATGGGACTAAATAGCCATATATTTGGAAAAAAATAAATTTTGAAATTACTTGTTTTCTTTCTGAGCTGCCAGCATGGTGCAAATTTAAATATCAAAGCTCTCTTTAAAAAAACCCATACAAAATATCTATTTCATTATTCATCTCCTATTAACTATCCCACTGATGCAATGTAACTTACAGGAACTTGGTGCCCATGACGTTTTCCGTTTTAATGGATGAATTTATCTTTTAGAAGTAGCTATTTGGGTACTTTGTGCCCTGCAATGATTGCGGATATGTTATACATGTGTGAGAGATGGTTCTTGAACTGATTTCTTTGCAGGCTCATGAAGCTACACTGGAGGCCAAGGCCAGCCCAGAGCTGAATGACCGATTCCAGCAGCTGGAGAGGGAGGTGGCATTGTACCAGGAAGACACCAGTAAGGCTCAAGCTGAAGTGGATCGTCTCCTGGAAATCCTGAAGGAGATGGAAAATGAAAAGAATGATAAAGATAAAAAGATAGCAGAACTTGAGAGGTAAGAGGGATGTATGGGTACAAGGGAGAATTGGGGCTGAAGGAAGTGGAAATTGATTATTCAGTTTCTTCTTTTCTCAGTAATCCTTAAGAGCCTGTGTTGGGAAAATCGACTCTGGATTTTGCTTCTTTGGTCCTTGACCTCAGTTTGTTAAACAAGTTTAAAGATGCCTGGCTGCAGTTCTCTGACTGGATGTTAAGAAAATAGAGCTAATACATCTGAACTATAAGGGAAAAGGAGATGGGAGGAAAAGTTGCTGAAATTATTGTGTTCGTTGAGGAAGAGAAATAAATTAAGTTTATGCTTCTGGTTAATAAACTGTTGAAATATGACTGACCTCCAACCCAGACTAGGCAAAAAGACTTTTAGGGCCTGGAATGCTAATTGTTGCTGCAAGTCCCTTTGACGGATGTGATGGAATTCCATGTACTCATAGAAACAGAAGTGAACTCCAAATATGTTCCCTCTTGTTCATGTAGACTGTTTTTGTCCAAACCATACTTAACTTCAGCACTTTTTTTCAGTTATTTCTCTCTCTCTACATCCACGCCATGGTGCTTTATTTTTCTAAATCCTATTCATTTTCTGATTGGGGAATTATGTCACGTGTGGTGATGCCACTGGCCTTTGGGATCAGAATCACTAGCAATAGTTTTCATGGAAGGCATGGAAACAGCTTCTGTCTCAATATAGTCTCTTCTCTCCCTCAGCAAAATGTCAGGATGGATACTCCTGGGGGAATTCTGCGCCACTGCACATGTGCAGAATTTGTGTTTCCCCACAGATTTCTTTGCTTTACCGCAGAAAAATGACTTTCTGACGGAGAAGCAAATGGAAGCCACAAAAGCGTATGTTTCGGGTGCCCAGGGCAGCCGGCAGAGAGATAAATCACTGCAGGTCAGGAAGCAGAACTGGGGAAGATCTAGCTGGTGGCTCTTACCCTGCACTGGGATCAGCTGCTAGTCAGAGCTGGGCTGGGGAGGACGGGACTTCCTCTTTTCCTGCATGGCATCCGGAGCCGGATCAGACCCACCCACAGATTTCTCCCCTGGCTGCAGGAAGCTCTGCAAACTCCCCCGCTTCCTGTATCCGTCTTTCCTCAGCTGCAGGGGGAGGCATCCCTCTACAGGAATCTGCCCCCCTTAATCTGCCCAAACCCCATGCATCCAGACCCTCCTGCCAAGCCTCACCCCCCACACTCAGAACCCCCCACACACACTCCGATGAGCCCCGCTCTGCCTGCACATGGATCACCCTGACAAGTCACCCACATCTGGGTCCCCACCCCACTGAGCCCTGACCAGTTGAACCTGGATCCCTACCCTGCTGAGCCCCATTCCCCCAGTATCTGGACCTCCCATTGAGCCCCCCACACCCAGATCCCCCCGCCGAGCTCTGTCCCCCCACACCCAGACCACCCCACCGCTGAGCCTCAACCACCTTCACACTCTTGCAGAGTCCAATTACTTTTGCACCCAGAACCCACAACAAGTCCTGTACATCCAGATCTCCCACTGAGCTGCCTACAGCCAGATTGCCCCACAAAGAATCCTCTCAACCCACACCTGGATCCCCCCACATTAAGCCCCTCCACACTTGGATCCTGCCTTGTTGAGCCTGCCTGCCCACACCTGGTGCACCTGGCATGGAGGGAAAGGGCCCCGGGATGTTTCTAGGGCAGGGCCAGTCCTTGTACTGGGTCTGGGTTGGGTGCAGCCTCACCACTCAGTCCATATCCCAGGGGGTAGCTGTGCAGTGATCTCCAACCTCTGTGCAGCCAGTGGCCTGTGCTTCTCAATGCCATGATGGAGCCTGCACATTTATTTGACAAATAAAATTTGCAGAATTTTAAATATTTTGCCACAGAATGCCCTAGGAATAGATGTAAAATAAGTAAGGACAGCAATGTGTTACTTTCTGACCTTCCATTTTGTAATGTGCCAAGCACCTGTTGGGGCTTTTTAAGCTCTAGTATTGAAAATAACATATATTTTGTGTTTGCTTTGATAGTCACTTTGAAAAACAACTAGCCTGGGGGAACTAAATGGAAATTTGTATTTTTCACAAATGCCATGTGGCATGTTAAACACTTTTTTTGATACTAGAATGGCTTCTGTACGTTATCTCATCAGGATTTAACTGCATTACATTCAGTGTCAGGAAAACTATACAAGCTGAGGAAGAGACCTGAGCAGAACTTTCATTTGTAACATCACTAAAGCCATGACTGAAGGGCCTTTCTAGATCTTCTTCTGGTGTTACTGTTATTTGGGCATGAGAAGCCTCTTCCTGCATGTCAGACCGCCCATGCCAATCTGGGACTTCGATCTAGTTCTGAGACCACGCTTCAAAGCCCAGCGCAACTTGCTCTCTGTTAAACTTGTCCATGAAGACCGCATTTCTAGTGGCCATTACCTCAGCACGAAGGATAGGGGAAATGGCAGCGCTGATGACATATGGTCGTTTTTAAAGACAAAGTCACATTGAGACTGCTTCCCAAGTTCCTTCCCAAAGTAGCCTTCACCTTTCATATGAATCAGCTAATTCACAAAAACCACATTGTGATAACAGGGAGGTGATATTACATATGCTACATGTTAGGAGAGCTGTAGCATTTTATTTGGACAGGACTAAGGAAGTCTCCTAAACTCTTCCTTTCATTTGCAGAAAAATCAAAAGATTCCACAATATCAGTTCAAAGACTCAAAATGGGTCTCCGGTTGTATTAATCACTGTTATCATGCGTGCATCTGCTGCCTCGGTTGGGAATCCATATGCCCTCCACCAGATCAGTTTCTACCTCAGGTCTCTTAAAATGTCCCTATCTCAGAAATTTGCAACCTGGGCCTCTGCCCATACATTCTCAGAACACTATTTGAACAGTTGAGACTCAGTCTCTTATGCCATCTTCGGCTCCACAGTACTGTCTTCAGTAACAGCCTCCACTCCAAAGCCTCAACCCTACGTGGGGGATATTGCTGTAAAGTCATCTACAGCGGAGCATCCATAGGGACACCACTCAAATAAGAAGAGGAAGTTACTTACCTTGTGCAGTAATCATGATTCTTCGAGATGTATTTCCCTATGGGTGCTCCACAATCTTCCCTCCTCCCCTCTACTTTGCATTTATCAATAAGGAGCTCTGTGGTAGAGAATGAATTGATGGTGGTTCATTCACGCAGTGCTTGATAGCTTCAAGGCAGACCACAAATGGGTGGGGAGTGGTGCATACCAGGCCGAAAGGACACTGCTACCTAAAATCTCCAGTTAGGGACACAGAGGTGCAAATACATTTATAGTGGAGCACCCATAGGGGGACGCATCTCGAAGAACAATTGTTACTGCACAAGGTGAGTAACTTCCTCCTCCATGCACCCAAGACCAGAGAATTCTTGTAAACAGTCTCTTTTGGTCCACATCTGCTCCCCTGCTATCGTAATACTCTACACCAAGGACAAAAGGGATGGGGTGGACCAACTGCCTCTTCAGTTCCTTCTTACTGCTGCATGGTTTGAGTTAGAACTTTCTATGTCCAGAGCCTCTCCTGTATTCTCCAGTCTTGTCTTCAAACCTGTTAAAATTTCAGAGTTTGTTTTATCTTAGGTAGTGTAAAATGTTTTTAATACTATAGTTAGTGATTACTTAGGTTCCCCACCCCATGGAATCCTTCTGGTTCCTAATATGGTGATTAGATTATACCCAGAGCACCACACTTCAAAAACTGTCTCCTCTGTCCCCGCTTCTACTTGGTCAGTGACAACCACCAGTGCTGCTTTGGGAAAGTGCATATCTCTGCGAGTTACAATATCTGTTGCTTCTTCCCTATCCGGACCCATCGGATGCAGGAATTGCCGCTTAAAAAGTACCTCATGGAAAAAGATACGAGGCCCCAGCGAGGCCCAGGCCGGGGGACTCCTGTATATCGACCAATCAGAGAGAAGCGCCTCTCCTACCATGGTGCCTGACTCGGGAGTGAGAGAGATTACATCTATGGACCCTCTCAGGGCTGTCAGAAGAGTAGGGAATGCTCTTATAAGCAGAAGAGCAGATCCTCCTCTAAGTCCACTCCAAAGAGGACAGATCTGATACTGTCCATGTCAGGCAAGTCTTTGCACTCAGCCCACAAAGACATAAAGCATCCTAAGTCCCCAGGACAAGATAAAAACTCATAAGAGCAAGGCTCCATTTGTACCAAATTGCACGATTCTACACTCTCTCAGGGCAGGTGGTGGACCCCAAGCCTTGGGTCCAGTGATACCCCTTGCCTCCATAGCCCACCTTCGATTTTTCCTGCGGGCCCTACTGTGGGACCCATGTGGACCATGGGACCCATATGCATAATACCCAGGGTCTGTGTTATCTAATACTGAGTCATACCATCCCTACACTCTGAGAGAACAACTGGAGATTTCTCCTGATCCTGTTGAAGAGGAAGATAATGAGCTGGATTCACATGTCCCACTAGTATTGACAAAGATGTCTTCCTCATCTCCTGATGAGGTGGTCACTCCAGCTTCACTGTCCCCTTTTGATGACCACAAACAGTTCCAAGACCTGCTAGATAGAGTGGTGGACGAATTCCAGTTTTTCTTAGCGGAGGCTAGAGAACACACAACACAAGCTCCTGGACATCCTGTAACCCACAAGATCCAGCCAGACAACACTCCCAGTGAATGAAGCAGTATTGGCACTAGCAGGAAACATATGGCAAACACCAGCAACAAGTGCCCCTACCTCCAAGAGGGCTGAGAAGTGTTACTTTGTCCTGGCTGAGGGAGTGGAGTTTCTGTGTACTCACCCCACACCAAACTCCCTAGCTGTTTAGGCTGTCACACAAAAAATTTAGACAACAGCACCCAAGAGCCACCCCTTCTGATCAAGCCAAGCCTTTGAACCTACTGGGAAGGAAGATGTTTACACCTACTAGCCTCCAGTTTAGAATATAGAACTATCAAGTGGTGTTGGCTAAGTATGAGTTTCTAAAGTATTCAGAATTCCTAGATTTTAAGGCCAAATTACCTCAGAGGGACAGGCCCAATTTCAGGCCCTTATTTATGAAGGCAAGCTGCTGGTCAGAACCATGACTACAGTCTTCAGGGTTTCCCAGTGAGTTCCAGAACACTGTGGAAGATTTTCCCTTTAACAAGACTGACATTTTCAATTAAAAGTCTGATAAATCTTTGCACTCACTAAAGGATTCTAGCGCAATCCTCCACTCCCTGGGTATATATGGTGTCCCCAAAGAGGAAATACCACAAACATCCCTGTAAACCAAGGCTTATGCCTCAACCTTTTTACCACCAGCAAACCTATGAACTGCCCCATAAAAGACAAGGTGCACAAGCTACAATATTCTGCACCTTCCACACTGACCACATCAACCCAGCTTTACCCCCAGCCAGATGATAGTTTTTATGTGATTCTTCTGAGTTGTGAACCACTATTGATGCCATCTTCACCGAATCCTCACATAACCTTTAATTGCCATCTAGCACTCTCTTCCCACAACCGGAGTGCAATAGCAACCAAATGGGTTCTGGAGTTCATTCTTTCTGGCTATATCATCGAGTTTCTCTTTCTACCCCCTCCAAAATCCCTTCTCTGCCCCTCTTCAGGGACCTTTCTCATGCAGAGATTCTCCTCCAGAAGGTAGAATTTCTTCTCTATCAGGGAATATAGAGCAGGTACTTCTTCAACAAGAAGGAAGAGGGTTCTATTTGAAATATGTATCAGGTCCCAAAAAGAAGGGAGCGTGGAGACCTAGTCTCAACCTGTGATGGCTCAGTGTTTTTGTTTGTAAACAAAAATTCCATATAGCTACACTGGTGTCAATAACACCTTCCTTGGAAAAGGACACAGAGTTCACAGTTATCAATAGTAAAAATGCATACTTTCATGTGGGTATTCACCCTACCCCCAGAGGATTCTTCAGATTTATTGTGGGTCCCAAGCACTATCAATACAGAGTGCTCCCATTTGGTCTTGCAAGTAAACCCAGAGTCTTCATGAAAGTGTTTCTAGTAGTAGCAATGCAGTTCAGATGGAGCAGCTTCATTGTCTTCCCATATTTAGATGACTAGCATCTAACTGGCCCAACGCTCCTAGAAGCCCTTGCATGAATCTCATTGCTGCTTCATCTTCTGTTATCCCTAGGAGTCTGTGTGAATGTGAAAAAGTCTATCCTGACCCCAACAGAGTATAGAATTGATAGGAGCAATCTTAGACTCAGGGTGAATGCTTATCTCCCAATGAACAGATATCACACAATTAACAACCTAATAGACTAGGTCATGCTCAATATCAGTTTGGGTTTGCCTTTATCTCCAGGGCACCATGGCTGCATGTGCTTACGTCACATCATTCACAAGACTCCACTTCCATTGCCTGCAGGCTTGGCTCCAAACAGTATATATACCAAGTAAGCACAGCATGAACACCATAATGACAATTCCTACCAAGGTGAGGGCCTCGCTAACTTGATGGAATGGTCCCGGACAAGTATATGTAAGTGTTCCTTTCCTGTCCCCCAAACCTAATAAGACAGTAATTAGAGATGCCTCCCTGTGAGACTGGGGAACCCAGATGGACAGTCACATGATGGAGGGCATTTGGAGAGACCAGAATGCACGTAAATCTTGGGAGACAGGCCAGTCCTTGCTTACCGACAGCCCCCAGACCTGAAGCGAATACTCACCAGCATCCACATAACAAAAACACTAACCCAGGAACCTATCCTTGCAACAAAGCCTGTTGCCAACTCTGTCCACATCTAGTCAGGAGATAACATCATAGGACCTAATCATGTCAGCCACACTATCAGAGGCTCATTCACCTGCACATCTACCAATGTGATATATGCCATCATATGCCAGCAATGCCCCTTTGCCATGTACATTGGCCAAACCGGACAGTCTCTACGTAAAAGAATAAATGGATGGAAATCAGACGTCTAGAATTATAACATTAAAAAACCAATTGGAGAACACTTCAACCTCCCTGGCCACTCAATTACAGACCTAAAAGTCACAATATTACAACAAAAAAACTTCAAAAACAGACTCCAACGAGAGACTGCTGAATTGGAATTCATTTGCAAATTGGACACCATTAAATTAGGTTTGAATAAAGACTGGGAGTGGATGGGCCATTACAAAAAGTAAAACTATTTCCCCACGCTTATCTCCTCCTTCCCCAGTTCCTTATATCTCCTTGTCAAATGCTGGAAATGGACCATTTTCATTACCACTACAAACAGTTATTTTTCTCTCCTGCTGACAACAGCTCACCTTAACTGATCACTCTCCTTATAATGTGTATGGTAACACCCATTGTTTCATATTCCCTGTGTGTATATATATCTTCCTTCTGTATTTTTCACTACATGCATCCGATGAAGTGAGCTGTAGCCCATGAAAGCTTATGCTGCTATAAATTTGTATGCAAAGCATTCCTACCATTCATTCAGTTTCACCATATACTCATAATATCAGACAGAATAAACAAATTTTACATAAGTAATCAGGAAGAAGCACGATTAGTCTCCTTGTATGTGGCAGTGGTCACCCTATTGAACTAGTGTATCAAGAACCATATCATTCTATTGGCAGTGTACCTTCCAGGAACCCAGAATTTGTCGACAGATAGCCTCAGCCAGCATTTCACCATCTATCCTGAGTGGGAGATACACATTTCATTAATGAATAGTGTTTCCACTCAGTGGGAAACCCCCACTGAGGACTTGTTTATCTCCCAGGCAAACAGGAAATGCAGCTTATATTGCTCCGGAGGAGCTCAGGAAAAGCATTCCAGAGGCAATGCTCTCCTACTACCTTGGATAGATCACTTCAGTTATGTCTTCCCTCCCATCCCCCTGCTACCTCGGTTCTACAGAAGATATGATTGGACAGGGCATGAGTCATCCTAATCACTGAAAATGCCCAGGCAGTTCTGATGTCTAAGTCTTCTACAAATGTTGTCCCGTCCACCTATCAGCATTTGATTCTTTCTGGATTTCTTGATCCAGGAGAATGGCAGAATCAAGCATCCCAACCTTGATGTACTACTTCTCATGGCTTGGTATTTGGATGGGTATCAAACTTAAAATGTTCTTATTCTGAAGCCATGCAAATCATTCTTAATAAGAGCAAAAAGGACTTCATCAGGAACTATTATTTTGCCAAATGCAAAGATTTCTGTGTCTGGATTCAGCAAAACTACATATCTCCAGAAACAGCAGACATTATGGCTATTTTGGATTATCTTTTCACTCTGAAGATGACGGGCCTTTCCTTTAGTTTGCTATGGGTTCCGCTGGTGGTAATCAGTGTATGTTACCTGCTTTGGACGGTTACTGCATCTTTACTCAGCGAGGAACAGCCAGTTTTTTGAAAGGTCTAATAGAACCTTCCCACCAGTAAAAAAAACAAAACAAAACATCACCCCCTCACTGGGACCTTTATTTAGTGTTTTCTGTGTTCACTAGGCCACCATTTAAACTGCTAGCTACATAGTCCATGTCTCATATGTCCATGAATGTTGCCTTCCTTGTTGTTTTTGCCTCGGCCAGAAGGGTAGGTATATTCCGGGCCCTAAAAATTATACACAATGTTATATAAGGACAAAGTCTTGCTACCGCTGTACCCAAAATTCATTGCTAACATAGTTTTGGAATTTCACATAAACCAGTCAATTCAACTACCTGTGTTTTTTCTGAAGCCCCAAGCCTCTCCCAAGCAGAGAAGACTTCATTCTCTTGGCATAAGATGCGCGTTTGCATTGCAGAGAACAAAATCTATCAGTAAGTCACCTAAACTGTTCATTACTGTAGCAGAATAAGTCCAAGGTCAAGCTATATCCTCTGAGAATCTCTAAATGGATCTCTGGTTGTACCCTACTCTATCAGTTTGCACAGCTTCCTCACCCATACAGGGTAAGGGCTCACTCTACAAGGTCAGAAGGGACCTCACTATCATTACTCCAAGGGGTGCCCCTTCTTGATGTTTGCAGGACAGCTATGTGGCATTCCATCCACACATTCTTGAGACATTATACTTTGGTCCAAGACTCCTTTGCTGACAAGTTCTTTGGGACAGAGGTTTTACAAACAATACCACCTTCATCCTTACACCCTCCTCTCTGAGTAATGCTTGTTAATCAACTCGAATTTGGGGTTGAAGGCATAGGAGCTTAATGAGCCGATGGACAGCCTTTTTGATATATTGGCTGTGGCACTCCCAGTGCATGACAGAGTACTCAAGCTGGTCAAGGCACTCTGGCAAATCCTGTCTTCTCTGCCAACAACATCTAAATGGGCAGGGAGGAAGTACTATGTCCCTGCCGAGGACAGGTACAGGTATTCCCACCCTCCACCTGGGTCACTAGTGGTCTTTACCAACAAACGAGACAGACAGGGACAAACAAGTGCAACCTCTAAAAATAAAGAAGCTAAAAAGATGGACTTATTAGGGAGAAAGGTTTAATCAACAGCCAGCCTGCAACTGCGTGTCTCCAACCAGCAAGCATTGCTGGGGAGATATGACTTTGATGTCTGGGACTCAATGGCCAAATTTAAGGACTTCCTGCCTCAGGAGATGAGACAGGAATTCTTGGACATTACGGGAGAGCGCAGGCAGTGGCCAGACCCTCTCTCCAGGCCGCCTTGGACGCAACTGATTCGGCGGCAAGGTCAATTACAGTTTATTTCTACAATCCTTAGGGTTTATCCCATAAGTTGCAGTGGCTGGTCCAGACCCTTCTTTGCAAGGGCAATGCACTGTTCTCGGAACAAACTGACATCAGCCTATGTGGTCTAAAAGATTCGAGGCCACTCTGTGTTCCTTGAGCTTGTTCATGATGCCGGCTTCCAGGATGCACTTCCAGCCACAGCCACCTCCTAGATTCTCAGGCCCATCTTGCTAAAATCCCTGCAAGAAAAGAGACAGAGGTTATAAAAGTCACCAACCCACTCCATCCACCCTGGCTTCCTAGCTGAGCTCCGCAAGCCACCGGGGTGGCTTGTGGCAGGCATTTTCATGATGTACCTGAGGATGATGTACTACTCTTGCCCCAGGATCCATCCCCCTGTCTATTCCTGGACTTGTCTATTTCCTTTGTGCATGGTCCCATGTTGCCTTGGACCGTTGGGACCTCAACACAGTAGTCGTTGGATACACCCTGTATTTCTCCTCCACCCCTCCATCTCATCCACCCATCCCTGTCTCTCTTCAGAGACCTTTCTCACAATTAACTTCTTGCCCAGGAGGTGGAAGCCCTTCTGCGTGTGGGGGCCATAGAGGAAGTTCCTTGAGAGCTGAGGGGAAGGAGGTTTTATTCCCAATATTTCCTAATCCTGAAGGACAAAGGGGGCCTCAGACCCATTCTGGATCTGTGTCGACTCAACAAATATCTCAAGAAGTTGAAGTTCCTCATGGTCTCCCTGGCCTCCATCACCCTCTCCTCGGATCCAGGAGACAAGTGCACCGCCCTCGACTTAAGATGCCTATTTCCATATCCCTTTTTTCTGTGGGCACAGGAGATTCCTCCGGTTTGTGGTGAGTCAGTGCCATTGCCAATTCACCACACTGGCCTTCGGTTTATCATCAGCTCTGATAGTTTTCTTAAAGTGCATGGCAGTCGTGGCAGCTTATTTGAGACATCAAGCCATGCAGATCTATCCATACCCTGATGACTGGCTAATCAAGGACTGTTCGTGATCCTAGGTTCAGCACAGTGTCAGTGTGGTACAGGCCACCTATTGAAAGCTGGGACTGCTTATAAATGAACAGAAATAAATTCTAACCTCATTTTAGAGAATAAAGTTTATAGGGGCAGTACTGGACTCCACTCAAGCCAGTTCCTACCAGACTCTGATCCCGAGCGATGTCGGACTTTATCACAGATATCAGAGCCCACCCACTCACAAGCACCAGAGAATGCCTCAGTGTGCTAGGTCACATGGCAGCATGTACTTACATTGTACAGCATGCGTGTCTGTGCCTAACCCCTTCAGATGTGTCTGGCATTGTTCTACATACCCGGCAGGTATGACTTGGACCTGGTCATCACAGTGTTGTTGCATATCCTATCATCTATGGACTGGTGGATGGATCCGCGGTCAGTGTCGAGCGGGAGCCCCTTCGTAGCCCCTCACCTTTCAGTGACACTGGTCTTTCGTGTGGGATCTGGGGTGGGGAGCCCAGCTCGGCGACCTCAGCATTCAGGGCCTCTGGTCCCAGGTGGACTGTTCTGTCAAGGAAATCAGAGCGATATGCTTGGCCTGCCAGCATTCCTGTCCTACTTGAGGGAAAGGTGGTGCAGATCTTGGTGGACAATATAGCCGCAATATTCTACATTAACAAGCAGGGCATGGCCCACACTTCAGCCTTGTGCAAGGAGGCTCTTCGGCTATGGGATTTCTGTGTGCAGTGTACCATCTGCCTCAAGACATCTCACCTCGTAGGCACCTGGAATATGCTGGCAGATTGCCTCAACAGGTCTTTCTCTTTCCACAAGTGGTCACTCCACCTGGAGGTGGTCAGTGCCATCTTCCAGAGGTGGGAGACTCCCCAAGGGGACCTGTTCATATCCAGACAGAACAGGAAGTGCCAGCAGTTCTTCTTTGAGTGCTTGTTCACGTCCATTCCACATTAGGTGTGTGCCCGCCTGAGTTCTTGTTCACATCCATTCCACATTAGGGGCCCCCACCTGAGTGGCGCCACTGCGCTGTGCATATATCCCTGCTGGCCCGACCCCCTCCAGTTCATTCTTACTGTCCGTGACGGTATTGGAACAACCTCTTGCTCTCGTACAAGAAGCAATCCCTTAGCTTTAGAGTACTTAGCTGCTATCAGTTCGTTAGCATTCCCTTGTTGTGAACACTTAATAGATTAGGTGCTTCGAGGCTTCCAGCACCCGCCCCAGGCCACAGGCCCATGGGTTTAAGGCTTGCACCACGTGTCTCAAGCCTATGCTAGTTAGTGACCCCCACGATTCCTGTCTACGTTACCTGGGGGAAGCACACCAAACGGAGAGGTGTAAGATTTGCAAGGCTTTTAAGCCAAGAATAAAGAAAGAAAGAGACTTTCGTTTGAAGCAATTGTTGGTGGAGGCCACGCTGCAGCCATCAGGCCCAGAGCGCCCGATGCCGACTCTAGCCTCCTCAGTGCGGAGTGCCCTGAAGTCGTCAAGCGACCCGATGCTGGATAAGCACTGCAAGCCATCGGCTTCAGAGTGAAGTAGGTCCCGGCACCGCTCATCCTCCCCGGTGCGGCCCAAGGCTAAATCAAAGGAAGGGCGCGGATGTTCCCCACAAAGGAGACCGGTGCCATTTAGGGGCCCGGGCACTGGGAAGAGTGTGATGGACGCTGTACCAGCGCTGGCAGCACCGGCACCACAAGTACCACTGAGTCCAGCCCTAAGGGAACTCAGTAAGGACGACGGGCTCGAGGAAGTAATAGATCAGCCCTCCACACCTGACATCTTTGAGGCAGCAAAGGACCTCATTGGGTTGTCAGCGGTGAGCCCCCTCCTGACCAGAGGTGCCATCAAGGAGAATGCCGGCAATGGTGCGCCGTTCGAGGACATCGTCCTGGCATCGCTCCCGAGGTTGGTCCTGGTTGAGCTTCGAGTCTGTGGACTCTGTTACCCCTGATGCAGAGGCAAGTCTCAGTACTGGAGGCGAGTCAGCGCACAGGTTTAGTGCGAAGGACCCGATGCTCTCCGCCACCCCCCAGAGACCAGCACCAGGAGAAGGCGAGCCAGTCATCACCGAAGGCTTCCAGAAGTCACCAGTCCCAGTCCAAGTCTCGGGAGTACTGATACTGGTCCCGGTCCTATGAGCAGCGGTACTGGTCCCATTCCCTATTGGCAAGAAGCCTCTTGTCGACCTCCCACCAGCACAGATCGATAGCCATGGCCTTTGTGTTCAGCATCTCCAGAGTCCGGCGCCGACTCTGGCTGATGCAGTTACCCGCACCAGGCATCGGACAACAGAGAACACCAGGCTGGGGGGCAATCCCAGTGGGGACTGCCAGGACACTGGCTCTTCTGGACCCCTTGGGCCTACTACCAGCAGCAGAGGGCTCCCTCCAGGGCCAGCTATTCGGTGCACCTGTCCTGGTCCCGCCGCCGACGCTCCTCCGTGCAGGAAGTTACGGTGTCCAGACCACCTGCACCTTCACTGAGCGAGAGACCGGAGAAACTGGCACCGAGTCCGGTGCCGCCAAAAGGTCAGCTGTCCTGGCCCGAGCCGGAAGCCCCTCCCTCGGTGAGGGGGACCAAGGGGACCAGCAGGAGGAATCCTAGCAGCTGCTGACCTCATCATCCCCGGATGAAGCGATGGCAGGCACAGCGGTATCAGGGCCTCAGCCAGTAGACCACAGAGCCCACCAAGAGCTGCTGCGTAAGGTTGCTCATAACTTGGGGTTACAGGCCGAGGAGACGGTGCAGCAGGAGGACCCCATGGTGGACATTTTGAGCCTGGAAGTTCCATCCAGAATAGTGCTTCCACTCATTAAGACCATACAGCTGAAGTATAAGACTATATGGCAGACCCCGGCCTCCAGCACTCCAACAGCCAAGGGTGTGGAGCGCAAGTACTTTGCCCTGTCAAAGAGATACAACTTCTTGTTTTGCCACCCAAGCCCAGGTTTCCTGGTAGTCTTGGCGGTAAATGAGAGAGAGCGCCATGGACAGCAAGCCCTGGCCCCTAAGGCCAAGGAAGCGAAGTGTCTGGACCTGTTTGGCAGGAAGGTGTATTCCTCAGGGGGCCTCCAGTTGAGGGTTGCTAATCAACAGGCCATTCTCAACAGGCATAACTTCCCAGAGCAAGTTCACAGGTCTCTGTGACTGCAGCTCTGCCTTTCCCTGACAGCGAATCTCCTCCGCCGCCCTGCCCTCTGAGCACTTCATCTCAAGATGTGATTACTAGATGGCTCTCCAGTGTAAAACAATACTGCTCCCCAGAGGCATCAACAGTACTGCTTCATAATAGTAAACTCACAACAAGGAAAACTTACCTGCAGAAGTGCAAATGTTTCCAAACTTGGTGCAGCCACTGGTTTATACCTCCTCTCAAGGCTTGTCTAACACACATTCTGTTACCTGCTGAATTTAAAAACCACAGGTTTATTGCTGAGCTCCATTAAAATTCCCCTATCTGCCATCACAGCTTTTCACTCCCTCATTGAGTGGTTTTCAGTCTTCACCCACCCAACCATTATGAGGTATATTTACAGGCCTGTTCAACCTCTTCCTTTCTGTCAAGGAGCCAGTTGCACCTCAGAACCTAAATTTAATCCTCAATGTGCTGAAGAAACATACATTTGAACCTATTGGGATGGTTCCATCCTTCCTTTGTCCCTTAAGACCTTGTTTCCTTATAGCTATCACCTTAGCCAGGAGGGCAGGGGACCTTGGAGCATTGATTGCTGACCCAGGGTACATGGTGTTCTATCGTGGTAAAGTGACACTAGATCCACACCCTCACCTCCTACCTAAAGTTTCTTCAGAATTCCACATTCATCATAAGATTCACCTCCTGATGTTTATCCCAAGCCTCACTCTTCAAGAGAAAAAATGAGCCTTTGAACACTGGATGTAGGAAGAGCTCTCGCCTTTTACCTAGACAGGACCAGGCCCTTTTGGGCTTCACCTAAGTTTTTTATCTCCATTTCATAATGAATGAAAGACCATCCAATTTTCACCCCAAAACTGTCAAAATGGGTTACAGGGTGCATCTTAACTGGTTATGAAGCCTCCTCCGAGGGTGATAGTTCATTCTACCAGAGCTCACGCTCCCTCATTAGCCCTACTGAAAACCATACCCATCTCAGACATGTGCAGGGCAGCCATCTGGTCTTTTGTGCGCATGTTTTGCCAGCACTACACTCTTGTGCTTGCTTCTAGAGCTGGTGCAGTTTTCAATGATGCTGTTCTTTAGTACGTACTGAATTTGCCTCCTCATCATCTTCCACCATAATTGAGGTACTGCTTGGGAATCCCCTGACGTGGAGCAGTCATAGGGACTCTACTCAAAGGAGAAGAGGTTATTTACCTTGTGTCCCTATGGGTGCTCCACTACCCACTCGCCTTCCCCTCTGCCTTGGAGTCTTTTGAGGGGTTTCTGTGGTTGAGAAGAACTGGAATGGTGGCAGGTCCACCCTGTCCCTATATACCCTTGCACTGGTGTAAGACCTGCCGTCCTTCAGATGCTGCTGACAAAAATCTCTGATTAAGAGTTCACAGGCACATGCACGTCCTGATGTGGAACACCCATAGGGGGCACATCCCGAAGAAATCCTATTACTATAGAAGGTAAGTAACTATTCCTTCATTCCCTGAGCAAGTCTGTTCTGTGTACTGCATGAGGCAAGGTTCCTTTTGGAAAAAATCATATGTGATCATGCAGGTAAGGACTGTATCTTAATGCTTACCTCAAGGGGCCCCAATTAAGGTTGCACAGGCCACCTCTAATTCTATCTTTTCCTAACTTTTGAGTACTTGATTTCATAATGTTATTTTAACACGTTCTCAAACTAGGGGTTGTGACCCAGTTGTGCAGGGGGTCACGAGCCCCAGCCTCAGTGTGCGGCTGCAAGTTGCAAGCCCTGACTCCTGCGCCAGGCTGTGAGCCCCAACTGCGACACATAGCTGTGAGCCCTGGCCCCTATATGGAGCTGCAGGACTGCGAGCCCTGACCTGGGCGCATGGCTATGAGTCCTGACTCGCACCCCTGCGCCGGGCTGTGAGCCTCGACCCTGACAGCGACAGGGATGCGTGGCTGTGAGTCCCGACCCCTGCGCCAGGCGCAGGCAGCGAGCCCTGGCTCCGACCCCTCATGGGGCTGTGAGCCCTGACCCCAACCCTGGCCAGGAGCAGGGCTGTGAGCTCTGGCCAGGCGCGGGGCAGCGAGTCCTGACTCCGACCCCCGATTTGGCTAGGAATCCTGATGCCAATCCTGGCCAGGAGCTGTGAGCTCCGGGCAGGCAAGGGGCTACGATCCCTGAATCCGACCCTCCCCGGGACTGTGAGCTCAGACCCCAACCCTGGCCAGGAGTGGGGCTGCGATCCCTGAGTCCGACAGCCACGAGGGGTTGCAAGTCCTGACCCCCAACCAAGAGAGGTGCTGTGAACCCTGAGCTGGGGCATCCAGGACGCTTTGAGCCCCGAACCTTGTACTGGGGTTGTCAGGCAGAGCCCAGCCATGCGTAGGGTTATTACTTGCTTCAGGTTATTAATTGCTGTCAAGTATTAAAATAAAATTCTACTTAAAAATAACTTTTCCACTTATATTTAATTTGATAAAAATGTATTTTAGTCTTAATTTAAAAGCAATGAGAAAAGGTAAATTCATTTTAAGCAATAGAGTTTAAATTGAGTATTTAACATAGTATTAAATATCAAAAATGTGTTTTTAATTTCTAAGGGGGGGGTCGCACTCAGAGGCTTGGTATTCGAAAGGGGTCACCAATACAAAAAGTTTGAGAACCACTGTTTTAACACAATATTTTGTGTAACTTCCGAGATTTTTAAGGAGGCAAATTGAAAAACAGAAATTCCAACATGTGGAATTATACTGACCCCTACATTGGTCATCCGTAAGGTTGGGACCTTTAGACCAACAGTACAAACCCTTTGCCTCTAGAGCAAAGTAACTGTTAACAGTAGTATGCTGTGTTGTCTGCTATGTGGACCAACCACTAAAGGAGGAAAGAATCCTGTGGCACCTTATAGACTAACAGACGTTTTGGAGCATGAGCTTTCGTGGGTGAATACCCACTTCCTCAGATGTATTCACCCACGAAAGCTCATGCTCCAAAACGTCTGTTAGTCTATAAGGTGCCACAGGATTCTTTGCTGCTTTTACAGATCCAGACTAACACGGCTACCCTCTGATACTTGACACTAAAGGAGGGTGAGACAAGTAACTAGACAGTGAGGTTTCACACCTAAAGTTAAGATAATATAAAGACTCAGGACTCTCCTGAGTTAAATTCCAGGTTCTGGAAGGAGTATACACTAGTGGGTTATAGACCCTCCATCTCCATGTGCCTCCAGCCTGTCACTGTCCTCACTTTCTGCTCCTATCCATCCTCTCCTGAGTTGCCGCCACTGTCTCCCCTGCTCTGTCCCCCTCATCCCGAGAGCTCTTGCTCTCGAACCCCCTTTCCCTCCTTTTAAGCCTCTTCCTTGAATTCCTGCTCTGCTTCTATCCTTTGGCTCCTGCTCTATCCCTCTGCTCTTGTCTTCCTAATTCTAATCTTTCTGCTGCACAGCTCCACCCCTGGCTTTTCTTTCCCAGTAACCTCTCTCTGTTCCTCTCCTTCTCCTTCATTATATTAAGTCTACTACTTCTCTTCCTCCTTCATACTATCTGAGCACCAACATTGAGAGGACGAGAGCAAAAGTCTTCTTGTCTGAGTTCCAGTCCCTGGAACATGCTCAATCACTCTGTGGGGAGTGGCATATTTGCAGCCTGGTTATCATGTAGGAGCTGGGACAGGATAAAGCACACTCAGTGCAGATGAAATTTTAGAAAAACTAACTGTCAAACTTGTTATAAGGAGACAAGACTCAAAAATTTATTTTATTGGACTAACTTCTGTTGGTGAGAGAGGAAAGCTCTTTTTCAGGCCACGCAGAGCTCTTCTTCAGGTCTGGAAAACTTACTCAGAGCATCACAGCACAGTGCAAGGTGGGACAGATTTGTTTAGCATAAGTAGTTAGTACATATTGTAAGGGACCATTCAAGGTAGTGCGGCCCATTAACATCTCTGCAGCCAAAAAGAGGGGGTTAGTGGATTACAGATCATTGTAATAAACCATAAATCCAGTGTGTCTGTTCAGTCCATGATTTTTAGTGTCTAACAGAGTAATGAATTTAAGCTCCCAGGCTTGTGTTTTGAAAGTGTCTTGCAAGTTTCTTTTGAGGATGATCACTGATAGGTTAGACATAGAGTGATCATTTTGTGAAAAGTGTTCACCTACAGGTGATAGGAATTTTTTGTCTTATTTTCCCGTGTGAGTTCATTTGAGAGGGTGGTGATTATCTGGTTTCACCCACACAGTTGTTGTTGGGGCATTCAATGCTCTGGATGAGGTATACCACGTATTGTGATAGGCATGTGTAGGATCCATGGATCTTGAAAGATGTGTTGTGGGGGTGTTGATCAGCATAGCAGTGGATAAATGTATACAGGTTTCTGTTGTTCTGGCAGGGTCTGATGCCGCTTTGAGTTGATGTGTAATGGTCTGTGGGGAGCTTGCTCCTGACGATGAGGTTGGAGGGTTGTTTGAAGGCCAGAAGTGGAGGTTCAGAAAAATTTCTTTCAGGATGGGGTTCCCATTGAGTATGGGTCATAGTTGTTTCGTGATATCCTTTATGGGTTCCAGTGCAGGGTGCTAGGTGACAACTAGGGATGTGCGGTCAGAGGGATTTTATTTCTGTATTGAAGCAGATTCTCTCGGGGTATTTGGGTGGCCCGTTCCATGGTGAAATCTACTTTTCTGGTGGTGGTTTTGAAGGTGGTTTTAAGTGTGTTATAGTGTATATCCTGGACTTTCTCTTTGGAGCATATTCTGTGGAATCTGAGTGCCTGGCTGTAGGTAACTGATTTCTTGGTGTCTTAGGGGTGGTTACTGGATCCACAAAGGTAGGTGTGGTGATCCGTAGATTTCTTGTATATGGTTGTTTGTAGGGTTCCATTGTTGAAGCTGATGATTATGTCCAGGAAGTTGATGCTAAAGTGGCACTGTTCCAGAGAGAGTTTAATGTGTGGTGGTGGTTGAAATTGCAGTGGAAATATTTGAGGTAGTTTAGGCTGTCTGTCCAGACGATGAAAATATCATCGATGTATCTCAGGTATATCATTGGTTTCATGGTGCATTTGTCCAGGAATTCTTCTTCAAGGTGGCCATGAAGAGGTTGGCATATCGAGGAGCCATCCTAGTACTCATGGCTATTCCCATGGTATGGACAAAAAGTGTTTGTTTTCTAATGTTAAATTGTTATGGATGAGGATGAAATGAATAAGTTTGGCAATGCATTTGGTGTAGATATCTGAGGGTTGTCCATTGTCTTGTAAATATTTCTAAATATAACCTCACCCATCTTGTCTCTCTAATATCCTGGGACTGTCACGGCTACAGCAACACTGCATACAAACTCGTAATAAGTCTCTATTGAGCATGTGTAAACTGATTTTTCAGAATCTCAGCGAATTTGGATGAATTTCCTTGGGGAAGGCAACAGCCACATCCCTGACACCAGAGTGATGCCCTTGCTCTGAAACATGGATGTGCGAGTGCATCTCAATAGTTATAAAAATTTATTTAACTTAGGCAAATCTCTCCCTTGTTACATTAGGAATAAAAAGGAACAGACCCCGAGATCTGTCACACACTACAGCAAGGATGAAAGGTCCATTAATAGCTATAAAACAAGTGAAATAAACACTAACACCCCTTCTGCCCAAGACATCTGCTGTGAAGGAACATGTGTACTAACCTTCCTGAGTTTTGCTAGAGTGATAGGAACAGACTAGTCGTCTTCCCTTTTCTCCCACAAAAGTACAGTCATAAAAGCTCTCTCTCAGTACAGCCAAAATGTCAGAGACTACCCCAAGACAGTATTCTCCTTCCCCTGTTCAGCTAGAATGAGAGAACACACACACACACACACACACATTATTATACAGGACCCATGACCACCAAAGCAAGTGGAATTAAAAGAATACCCATGGCCCCTCTCCTCTGTGCATTCAAAATTCAATGTAGAGCATGCATTATACTTTTACTCTCAATTGTATATGGAATTAAAGGAACAGACTCCTCTTTTCCTTGCTACAGTCAAATGGAGGAATATGTATACTCAGGGACAAGGAATAAAGTATGGCCAGAATAAAAAATAATGGAGATATACCTATCTCCTAGAACTGGAAGGGACCCTGAAAGGTCATTGAGTCCGGCCCCCTGCCTGCACTAGCAGGACCAAGTACTGATTTTGCCCTAGATCCCTAAGTGGCTCCCTCAAGGATTAAACTCACAAGCCTGGGTTTAGCAGGCCAATGTTCAAACCACTGAGCTATCCTCCCCGTACCCCCTTCAAACTTTAATTTATTTTATGTATTTAATAAAGCCTCCAGTTTAATCAACATATTTTAAAATATATATTTCTCCATGATTAAATAGTAAAATGATGTGCATCAAATCAGTTTTGCCCATCTGTTACCCAGAAATTTGGTTTAAGCTGGCTGTATTTTGATATAAATTGAAATAAACTCTTAAAAGGCAAGCAGTTCCTTCGAGACTGGCATCTGACATTGCAATTCTGTTGTCTCCCTATGTAAAATATGTCACAGAGTGCACACTTAATGAGGCTAGGGAGAAGGGCTACTCTGGATCTTGTAAGAAATGCTCTGTATGTTCTTGCTTGAAGGGAAATTGGCTGTGTGAAGCAAAAAAAATAATATTGCTTTGTAACCAAACATCTATCATTTATCCGACCCTGCTTGCTTGGGGAAGATGCTTGCTTCTCTGTGCCTTTCTTGGTCAATTTCACTGATGTTGGTTTTGGAAGAGAGATTTTGTGCACTGAGATTCTATTGCTAAATTTCCCATTACTTTATTTTCACAGAATCACAGAATATCAGGGTTGGAAGGGACCTCAGGAGGTCATCTAGTCCAATCCCCTGCTCAAAGCAGGACCAATTCCCAACTAAATCATCCCAGCCAGGGCTTTGTCAAGCCTGACCTTAAAAGCCTCTAAGGACGGAGATTCCACCACCTCCCTAGGGAACCCATTCCAGTGCTTCACCACTCTGAGTGAAAAAGTTTTTCCTAATATCCAACCTAAACCTTCCCCACTGCAACTTGAGACCATTGCTCCTTGTTCAGTACATGTTATACTTTGGCTTATTTTCATGCTGCAAGGAACAGCACATTTGCAAACTTTTCAGATAGCTTTACTATGTTTTTAGAAAACTATTCACATTGTATTCTCTCCCTTTTATTCTAGATGTGTACTAAAGAGGCCTAAAATCCTGTTTCACGTATTTCATATATTAAACCCTTACAGAGGCCATGAATCAGCAATAACATATATTTCCATTTTCTTGGTAAGAAATATCGTGCTCCTTAGTAAACTGAAGATGGGGTGTCGTTTTCTCTGTACAAATCCTATGCAACTAGTTAAATAGCATTTCCCTGCACATAGCTTTTCCAGCACTGGTCTGCCTATCTCTTTCATTGGCAAAAGAGGATACCTTTGCTGCCAATTGGAAGAACTTAGTGGTTTGTTCAAAATTCCCTCTTTTGAGTGGTGTAATTTTTTTTTCTAGTCCCTAGTCCTATGCTGAGTTCTATTGAGATCTTGAAGGAAACAATATCCATAGTATGAGTAACTACAGACTGACGCTGGTGCACAAAGTGTAAATTCCTAAACTTCTACTGTCTGGATTCAACATATGATTAAAATTTTCCTTTCCTCCTTTTTTCTTCTTGCAAGTCCCATAATCTCTGTTGTCAACCAGACATTTGTCTTCCCTTTTTTCTGTTTTTTTAATTTACTTGACTGTTTATAATTGTGGAATTAAACTCTTAAATTTAAGGACAGCCTCAACAGACTTGCAACTTTTGAATATCAAGGAGGCCTGTTTTATATATACTATTTTTCAGCTGGATTGACTGAGGAGACTGGAGTGTTAATGACTTGCTTCAAGATCATACCTATAAATGCCACTCCACACAGCCTTCAGTTTCAAGTATATTCCCTTAAGAAACTTTTAAAGATAATTGTTTTAAAATATGAGAGTAAGTTGTTTTTTATTAGTTTCTTTCTTGCAAGCCACTGCCATACTTGTCAACTATACCTCATTTTGAAGGGTGTCACCCACACAAATTTGATATCTATCATCATTATTTTTTAAAATATTTATATCAGAAATAAAGAATCATAAAACTCAAGTTACAGTTATCTACACGAAAGGCATGAAACCTATAGACTTTCAACTTTTCTGCATGAATTTTTGTCACACGTATCCCTCTTTTTGATCTTGGGATGATGAACAATCTAGCCACTGTAGTTTAGTTTATAGAATCCCATATGTATTTAAAAGTCAAATTGATGTTTTTGAGAGCAGGAAATGTATTTGTCATCAATCCTTTTTTTAAATATAAAATAAAATAATAGAGCATAAATATTCAAATCTGTGGTAAAATGATTATTTTGGGTTTCTGGATCTTTATTGAGCGTATCACTATCATCAGTGAATTTGACAATGCGTGTCTATGAAAGGGAGCTATTGGAGTTTACACCAGAATGGCAATAACGAACCCATGGGACCTCTTGCTATACAGGAAACTCCAGCATGTCATCTTAGTCAGCCTTGTTGTTGAACATCGTTGGAGAGAACTGTCAAAAGATATGCCTGTTTGTTCATTATTGTTTTTAGATTGCACCTTATGTGGAATTTGATTGTCTGAGTTAAGACAGCAGCAGTGTGGGAAGGAGAGGCTGATAATTCTCTTTCCGTTATGAGAAGTTGTTCTAGTGTGAAAACTAATAAAGATGGGCTAGATTTCTTTTTAGCTATGACAGGATAAACTAAGACCTGCAGCCTTAATTTTGACTCAGGTTTCTCTCAACAAGCCTGAGTCATCGGCAGGGAATGTGGTTCCAGATAATGCATTTTTCATACTCATTGAAAGAAAAGTAAAGCCTGAAAGGAAGGTGGCCTAAAGAAACTTATCAGGGTTGTAGTACCACCTTGTATTTAAGATCCACACTTAAAAAAAATCTAATTAAAATTCCTGAAGGAAGTTGGCTGGTGGTGTTCCAGTGCAATCCCAGAGGTATCTGAAGTTGGTTCATTTCCCTGCCCCAAGAAACAATTTATACTAGAGATAATGTGCCCTGGAGAAACTCATCTCTAAGTAGAATAGTGTAATCTGATTAGAATGTGTGTCTTGTTAACTGAGAGGTTGCAAACCTTGGTGCACTTTGTTCTAGGAAGAACTTTGCTCGTGTGTGTGTTATTCTGTCTCTAGTGCTGTACTAATTTTTTGTCCTGTTTTCTTGTGCTGTATTATCTCTGAACAGGATTCTCGTTAACCCTTTCTCTAACTCTTTCTCTTTCGCATCTCCTTCCTGGATTTGCTGTTCCCTTCAGCCTCACCTCAAGGTCAGTATCCACTTTTAAGAAAGATGTTTATTAGACTGCTGTGGGTTAATCTAAAATTGAGATCTAACAAAAGGCCAGAACCAAACCACTTCAGGAATTAAAACAGAGAACCAGGAATCTGGTCCAATCTGTGGAAGTGGGAGTGCTGGCTTTGAAAGGTAAAGAATGAATTTTAGAAGAACACAAAACTTGAACAATTGACACAACTTTTTGTTTCCAAACCAGTGTACATCAAAGAGCATCACAAGATTTAAGTGTGCTGGGGATATGGAGTTTGGGGGAAGAAAATTGTTTGGTATTTAGGTCTTGAGATCATCTGGTGGTGGTCAGGGAAAATTATTATAAAAGGAAAAAAAAAAAGCTGGAGTGAGACGCTTAGGGTATGTCTTTCTCTATACATGCAGCTTTGCAGTGGCACAGCTGTACCACATCTGGTGAAAATGCTCTATGCTGATGAAGAGACCTCTCCAGTTGGCATAAAAAAAAAACACCTCTGCAAGTAGCATAAGCTATGTCGGCAGGAGAAACTCTCCTGATGATGTAATGGTGTGTACACGAACACTTATGTCAGTGTAACTTATGTCACTCGGGTGTGAACAGTCCAGCCCCCTGAGCGACATAAGTTTTGCTGACATAGGCTACAGTGTAAACATAGGCTTAGTTCTGGTGCTGTTTGTTTTGTCTGGAACCTCAGAAAAAAAGGGGTTTAATTGGTGATCATTGCTTCTGATTCATATTGAATGTAATACCAATGGCTTAATATAAAACGTCAACTATTCATGTTTTGGTATAGGTTGGAGGCCTCCAGCTTTGCATGAATAGCTGAGACCAGCCTGGATGATACACCCAAACTGGTTCAGTAGTTAGTTCTATCTGAATAATTAGTACACTCTGAATCCAAGAAGAGATATCAAGGATATGTATGACTGTGCTGTATACATCCAACAGTGATCATAATGAACCCTTCTGACCTTAAAGTCTAAATCCCTGGCCTGAAATTAGATCCAATGGTGTATCTGTTTCTAGGCTGAAGTTAAATGGGGGTGCTATTGGTGTGCAAATTGCCCTTTTATACCCTAATGGTCCTCAGTACAGAGGAGTTTGGACATACGAAGGTAGGTAGTGCTCAGTAACTTTAACATCCACATAGATCTATCTTCTGAGCGTGCCCAGTTATTTCATGGCTACCATAGTGACAGTGGGGATTTCCCAGGTGGTTGCAGGCTCAGTGCATGCTGCTGGCCACATTCTAAATCATCTGGTGTTTGGGACAGGATTAACAATTGGAGAGTTGAATATTGCGCCCGTGTCATGGATTGAACAGTGACTCCTGTGTTCTGAGGTTAGAGCGCACAGCATACTGTTGGGACAAGGGACCTGCTTTCCTGAACTACTCCCAGGGACTCCTAATTAAACTTCAGTGATTCAAAAAGGCTCCGAAGTAGAGTACTGTGTTGCTAACAGATGACAATTGTTGCTATAGTAATCCCTAGGCTTCGTCTTCCCTGGCTTCATCTTCACAAGTCTCCGTGGTTTGCGGCTGACCTATGAATGAGAAAGTGAGAGGGAAGATTGTAGAGAACTGATGGCAGAAGTCTCTTGCAGAACATGGTTGATTGAGTCATCAAGTTGTTTTGAATCCTGGTACCCTGGCTATGTGAGAAGCAAGGAAGTGGTTCTTTATCTCCATTATAGCATCTGCAAAGTCTCAGTAGATTTATCTGACTTTATAGTCTAGTTAACTTGAACTGACTGTCTGTCTGATGATATAAATCCTTCCTATGAGGAAATTATGCATATTTTATGGGGGATAGAGGTCAGATTCAAACCAAAATGTCTCCATCTGTGGAGGTGGGACAGTATCTAGAGGAGCCAAATACTAGGTCTTCCTTTGTGTGAATTTCAGCAAGTGGTGTCCTCAGGAGCTCTGGATATGTTGGGAGAACAATGTGCTGGTACCTGTGTCTGGACTTCAATGTAAGAAGTGCTAGAGGTCTTCTGCAGCTAATAGTAAAACATCAAAGTTTGGAAAAAGTATAGATGGTCATTTTCTAACAAAAAGGTATTTCATCCAACAAGCGTTAACGCTGTTGTGGACCTTATTATGATAATATTAATTGACCATTGAACTGGAAGGTTATGGTTGCTTAGGAACCAATGATCATAGCATTCAGTATAGGCAAATAGAGGACAGTCCCAAACAGGTGTGTGTGTTTAAATATAAATATGCGCACACACACACACTTGGTGCTTCAAAGGGCAAATTTTCCAAAGATGAGAAAAATTACATAGAAAATTGATTGGGAGGGAAAACAGTGAAAAATCTGAATGAAAGTTGGGAAGAGTTTAAGAAGAGTTTGCTAGATGGTCAAAAAGCCACAATTCCACAGTCATGAAGGAGGATAACTTTTGTTAAAAGTTCATCCTCAGCAAGAGGGTTAGTAAAGATGGCTTCCTCAGCCTATATCCATGTGTGTATATTAAAAAAAAAATTATAAAAAGGAAAAAAGGGGAAATAGCAATCAAAATAAATTAGAAGATATGAAATACAGAAAATCGATAAGGGGCACTAAAGACACCAGAGAAAATCTGTGTCTGACAGGACTCAGGAGGGCAAGGAGGAGTATTTTAAATATATCTGGAACAAAAGATAATCCTAACAATGGTATAAACCCATTACTAAATGGAGATGGTAAATTTAGCAATTATGCAGAAAAGGCAGACGTGTTCAATAAATATTTGCAATCTGTATTTAGAAGGAAGTAGGATGTTGTATGTTAAACAATATCTACTAAGGATAAAAATTTTTATTATAAATCAGCAGGCCTAGATAACGTGCACCTAAGATTCCTAAAAAAGGTGGCTGAGGAGACCTCGGGCCTGCTTAGGTTCATTTTTAATAAATCTTGGAATACTGGGGAAATTCCAGAAGACTGGAAGAGTGTTAATGTGCCAAAAGGACAAGTGAGATGACCTAGACAGCTATAGGCCAGTTACCCTGACATTAGTCTTTGGCAAAATAACAGAAAAACTGATGCAGGATTCAATTTTAAGTGGTCAGAGTATAATTAATGCCATCAACATGGTTTTATGGAAGATAGGTGTTGTCAAACAAATCCGGTTTCATTTTTGAGGAGATTACAACTGTTAGGGCAAATTGGAATTATGGGATAGTTATGAGGACTGGAGAGGTCTTTATGATACGTGATTATAATGTGTTTAAAATTATATAACCTAGAAGTTTGATGGGTGCAATAATAGTTCAAAGTAAATAATAAAATAAACAGAAGCTCTGAAAATATTACTGGTTAAGCAAATTTACCACAGAATTTCATTGTGAGCTATTAAGCATTCCCACTGGTGGTGGTAACTGTTCTTGTGGAGCTATCTAGTGCTTAACTGAGGGAGTGAGAATTACATTAACACCTACAATAGAAGGAAAATAATGAGAAGCACATGGTTAAAATCAGTCATATCCTGTGATCCTTTATGTATCATAAAAATCTAGAAAACAGCAAATGCCATATAGAGACAGATAATGAACTATGGAAAGCCAGGTTAGCAAAATCTGGTTCTATACTGATCAGGTATATTTCAAGTTAGGATTGAAATATATTGGCACCGCTGAAGCAGGAAACCATAAAGCATAAGTACAAGGGAAATTTAAAAACAAACAAACTAGAAATGTCTACGTTCAAATTAGATGACCTATCAATGGGGAAGGAGGGTGAGGGAGAGCTTATCGCACTTCACCAAACTGAGCAATATGAGGTAATTGTGTATACCCTGAAGATTTGTGCCAGGATCCTGTTTTAAAATGATCTCAAATGTTGATAAAATAATTTAAATAGTAGTTTAAACCATTAAAAATACAAATAGAAGCTCTTTTTTTTTTTCATCGATTTAAAAGCAGAAACTAAGAAATGACAGAGGAAAATTAATTTATCCTCCAGACCAACAAAGCTAATGTTGACCTATTGGTACTTAAGTCTGAAATCCTGTTTTTGCATAGCAAAGGCTTTTTTCACTGCCATTTTTGTAATTGTTTTTTAATTCATCCGAGCACTCTTCATATTGTCTCTGGGTGCTGAGCAATATTAAAATAAATAATCTAAAATACAGGGTGACAACTGTCAACTTTGAAAAACGCCATTAAACCAGCATAAAAATGACTTTATTTTTCAGAAGTGCTGGGCAGTTTAAGATTCCCTTAACTGATTTCACTGAGAACTGATAATGAGTTCTCATGAATTCATTATCTCTGCAAATCAGGTTGTTTGGATTTAGTACCTAATGTTAAGCATCCTCTAACAAAGCTTTAGCCTAATCCAAATTTAGGAATATTAGTGCAGGTGGCCTGACTTGTTTAACATAATTCATACAACGGTCTCAAAGACTTTGCAAATATGAATTAAACCTTACGCTATCCAGATGAAGAATGGAAGAAGTAATACTTTTAACAATGAGTACAGAGAGGTTAGTGTCAGAGCTATCTTCCATTGCCCTGTTTCTTACATTCAGGTTTGCTGAAAGTTCTCAGTACAAACTCAAACTTAAGTACAATATCACCTTTTCAGGCAGGTAAACTAGGATCTTAAAAGCACATGGTTTTCAGGAACTGTTTGCCCTCTAAAATAGAATATTGATTCCACTAGGAAACCCTGAAGAGCACTCTATATCTTGTATAGCGAAGTGGAAAGGAACTGTTGGTGGATATAGGCTGTTAGTCAGGTACACAGTGTAATTCCAAATAAGAGCCCATTGCAAGATGTGCCTGTATAAACTGAGTGGCAATCAGAACAACTCCAGGCTGCCATAACCCGGTAAAAGAAAATTTAAAATATAATACCACCTCAGAATAGAAGCTTCACTCTACCCCTCATCCCCAGTCCTAATACAAACCTAAGATGTAAAGATAACTCTTCATGTACTTCAAAGGCACAGTTCATAAATGTGTCCCTTTTTAGTATACTAGTTCTCAGATACAAAGATGTGGGTTATGGAGGCTTGAACATGTTACTGATGACAGGTATGGTCGGTAAGGTTATAGGAACCATCCTTTTTGAAGTGCTTAGTGCATTACAGTATTCTCTGACTGTTCCTTTCTCTATTCATTTTCAGTTAACCACCTATTCATGAAATCAGTAAATCTTCTTTGTTAAAAGTACAATGCCTACTTACTACTATGATAGCTCCCAGTTAAATTGCTGTTAGAACAGGAAGTATTCCATACACAGGTATGTGTTGTAAGTAATAAAGATGTAATTGTAACAGTTAATAGAGATGTAATCTTATTCTACAGATTTTTTTCAGTCTTCCATGGTAGCTCAGCACATTGCAGGATCAGGCTCTGGGCTAGCCAGAGAGATTTAAGAATGTGTTGGTTCATTTTATATTCTTCTGACCCTTAATATTTGAAAGGTTATTACATGGGGCAGCAGCATAATAGAGACATCCTTAAATACATCTGATTCTAAGACTTTCTGTTTCAAAGCAGAACTTTGGTCCTTCAATGTCTGTGCTATTGTTTTCCTCCTGAAGTAAATCTTGAAGAGCCAATATGCATGTATTCTTAAAATCAAACATGAATTAGGCAGGGTAGGGAAAGGTCCAAATGCCTGTTTTACTTAGTATTTCATGACAATTCTATAGGCCTTTTTTCTGTTTTTAAACTTGTTTAAATCCTTTAAAAAAGGAAAGAATTGAATATAAATCCAGGAAGATAATTAGTAACCCTGCCCCTTTCCCAGAAGATGCTTGAGAACCAGGTTTACCTCTGGAGATAAATAAAATAGCCAGTGGAATTTGTGGTTTTCCTTCAACATACCAGTATGGTAGCCATCAAACTTTGTGATTCTAAGAGTCTTGTTCCATAGTTTGAAGTGGAAGTTCTGATATTTTCCTTGAAGGGTTCAGTTTTTCTTTTGTGTCTTCTTCGGACCTAGACATCATCTCATAAACTTTCACTTTTTTCCAGTCTTCAAATATTGTAATTTTACCTCTTCCCAGCTTCATAGTGAAGTTAGTATTAGACTGATTCTGCGCAACATAGATAAGTTCCTATTTTTCCTGTATTAGTGATCTGTTTTTAGTTTTTGTATTCATTAAGTTTGAACTTTTCTTTTGGAGATTTGAAATGGTGCAACATTTGAGGTATATGCACACACAAGCACTTCCTTCATGTGTGTGTCAGTTGTGTGCTATGCATTCTGAAGAGCTTTGTGTGGAATGATTTAGGGGCAGAAGAGTCTCTTGTGATTTTTTGGAGAAAAATTGGCAAAACAAAGTGTTTTCATTTACATTGTTTATATAAAACCACCTTTTAAATTATAACATATCTGCATGTTAACACGTCCAAAAGTAAACAAATTATCTAGAGTGGCATCATGAGAAGTTGTTATTCTAACTTCATGAAACGTTAAAGGTTTTGCATAATCTTTATGTGTCAGATTACAGTTAATCAAAGAAAAATATCTGGAGGGTTATTTTTTTTCTTTAATGGATAATTTATGTGTATTTATTAAGCAAAGTAGATACCTAATTTATATGGCTTTGATAGAAAAAGCTAAGTTGAAACTTACAGTTGCCAAAAGTAATTTTCTGTCATTTATCTAGCTCGGTATAAGAATGAACAAATGGACTCCTATAATATATGTTGAATTTTGTGACTAGTGCGTGAATTTAGGCTCAAACTAATTCTCAATGCAAGTGGTCACAGCTATAGATATGATCCAAAATAACTAGTATAGCACCATCAGTTACTACAGTGGAGTCTGGTTTGAGCAATAATACTCTGTTTATCAGGAACTGAATAAGATTTGATTTCCAGGACAAACTTAAAACTTGTCTTTTTGTTCCTTTGTTTCTGTGGTGGTTACACACACACACTCACTCACTCATTTTCCATCCTCCCCTCTCAACTCTACTCATACCTGGCTGCCATAAGAATCTGCTATGTAAAGCTGATCTTACAAAATGATAGATAAGCAGTAATGGCCTCTGGGCTTCAATTTCTACCATAATGGCTAGAGGACCTGAGGACTCAAAAAAAAAAAAAAAAAAAAAGGCATGGGTGCTTTTTGACAGCTGGTCATATAACTCTCAACAAAGATCCAACTTGAGGTATGAGTTTGCTGTTTATAAATGATGAAAATACATATATATAAAGAAAAAGATAAGTACCGTCTTCCTGTGTGTGGCATATCGCCATGGTTATTGTAAGGTATTTAGGGTAGCGATCTTTTTCCTAGCAATTGGTGATCAGTACAGTAAATTGGAAACACTTCACTTTATAAATGTATGAACAACATACCTTTTTAATTTCCTTTAAGTTTTCCAGGTTTGCCAGTAACCAGTATGCCACACTTCCTATCAATGTGATGCCACAGGGCACTAGCTACTGGACAAGGTTTTCACAACTTCTGAGTTCCTGGAGTAGTATTCAAACTACTGTAATTTGTATGTGTGTCTGTCTCTCATACTCATATGATCCAGTAAATCAGGATCACACTCCTGTGGTCCTGACACTTGAGTCATTAGCTGATGGTGCAGAATTACAAGTGTCCTACTATTACTCCTTTTGTTAAAAACTTATTCTTCAAGTAAGTATAGTTCTTTTTATACTGTGTTATGAAATTTTGTACATACAGTATTGCATACCAAGTAGATGTCATTACAGAAGGACCATTTCCACTTTATTTTCTCTGAGGTAGATGTGCTTTACCACAGTGGAATCCCAATGAGTAAATTGACATGTGACCTTATCATACATCTGAGTTTTCAAAGCACAAAACTCTCTACAGAGTGTAGCTTTGCATACATTTTCTCATTAGAAAGCAGCTCTGTGAGAAATTTTATAAGCTTACTTGTAAACCCAGATTTCCATTCTTCTAAGATCAGCAATTTCCCTGCCTTGTGTCTGGTATCTCATTCTATGCTCCAACAGTAGAATTTTCTTACTTCATTAATATGATCAATATATTTAAGTTAGAACACTGGAAAGGAAAATAATTTAACTCTGAGCATCATGGGCAGCACAAATGTAGTCGGCTGTAGTAGTTGTTATTAGTCTTCCTGATGTCAGGACTCCTAGGTTTTGTTCCTCACTCTATTACTTTTACTCTCTAACTTTCAGCAGGTTACTTAAAGGAAGTTTTTCAAAGTAATGAGATGGGCACTGTGATTGGACAAAGTGCTCTCATTTGGCTGTTCTGAATATGCCACCACTTTTGATTAGACACCTAAGTCATAGAAGGGGTTATCTTTTGAACACCTGCACTGTGTTCTCTGCCATATTCACATTATCTCGCCTGTTGAGTATGCAGAACTCTGGATTTTCAAAAAACGAACAAACGCTGAGGACTGAACTACATTGCATGTCTTGTCATGTCCCCCACTTCACAACGCAAACACAAATTGATGTATTGGTTTCCATGAACAACATCACCATGAAAAACGACACACAGGGATTTACAGAATACAGAAGATGGCAAGAGCTCAAAAGTAAAATACATCATTGGAGCACTGTCTGGTTCAGAGTGTACTTTGAACATAGTGTATGCCTCCTTGAATGTGCCTACACTCCTTGATCAGTTGCTATGCTCATATTTGACACAAGCATGTGGACAGAGGGGATCCAGTGGCTATAGTATACTTAGATTTTTAGAAAGCCCTTGACAAGGTCCCTCACCAAAGGCTTTTAAGCAAAGTACATGGGATAAGAGGGAAGGTTCTGTCATGGACTGGTAACGAAAGATACGAAACAAAGGTTAGGAATAAATGGTCAGTTTTCAGAATGGAGAGAGGTAAATAGTGGTGTCCCCCAGGGGTCTGTACTGGGACAAGTACTATTCAACATATTCATAAATGATCTGGAAAAAGGGGTAAACAGTGAGGTCGCAAAATTTGCAGATGATACAAAACTATGCAAGATAGTTAAGTCTAAAGCAGACTGCAAAGAGCTGCAATGGGATCTCACAAAACTGGGTGACTGGGCAATAAAATGGCAGATGAAATTAAGTGTAGATAAATGCAAAGTAATGCACATTGGGAAACATAATCCCAACTAAACATATAAAATGATGGGGTCTAAATTAGCTGTTACCACTCAAGGAAGAGATCTTGGAGTCATTGTGGAAAATTCTCTGAAAACGTCCATTCAATGTGCAGTGGCAGTCAAAAAAGCGAACAGAATATTGGGAATCGTTAGGAAAGGGATAGATAATAAGACAAAAAATACCATATTGCCTCTATATAAATCCATGGTATGCCCACATCTTGAATATTCTGTGGAGATGTGTTCGTTCCATCTCAGTTGGGAAAGTTTCGGAAAAGGGCAATAAAAATGATTAGGGGTATGGAACAGCTTCCATATGAGGAGAGATTAATTAGATTTGGATTTTTCATCTTGGAAAAGAGACAACTAAGGGGGGATATGATAGAGGTCTATAAAATCATGACTGGTGTGGAGAAGGTAAATAAGGACCTGTTATTTACTACTTCTCTAACACAAGAACTAGGGGTCACCAAATGAAATTAATAGGCAGCAGGTTTAAAACAAACAAAAGGAAGTATTTCTTCATAAAACACACAGTCTATCTGTGGAACTCTTTGCCAGAGGAAATCTGCATGGGGGTATCCACAAATTTTGCATACCCTATAATAATTGGAGGGGATTGGAAATTTTCTAGGGACGTACTAAAGTTTGAAGAGGTTTGTGGAAGAGACTGATGGCAACTAGGAAACTTGGGGCCGGCAGGGCCACAGACTTTGGTGGGAGGTGATGAATATGAGGATGCAAAGGATAGAACGTCAACCTTCATAGACGATGACCCCACCAGTGCTACTTAGTGAACTTTCCCTAAGAAGATTAAACAACAGGAAGGACTATGTTAACTGACTGAGACCACCTATTTTCTGACAGAGTTGACTTTGTGGAAGAGCAAAGAAGCAACCTGACTATAAGCCAAGCCTACAGACAGCTCGCCCAGGTGGTAGAACTGCAGGTCTTGAAGCAGTGCCCACATTTCGAGCTGGCAGAGAGAGACCACCACACTGGGGAAGTTAAGATGCAACTTCTTGTCCTGAAGTTGTACCAGAGGGAAACGTGATGGTTGGTGCACATAATACTTTCTGAGCGTCACCTTGGTTGAGTGAAAATGCCGGAAAGAGTGGCACTTCGGTTTTACTGGCCGGGCATCCACCAGGAAATGTGAGAGTACTGTGTCTCCTGCCCAGAATGCCAGTTAAGTCATAAGAAGGTACACCTTTACCCCACTAAAACCCCTCCCTGTGGTGAGGACCCTGTTTGAGAGGATCAGCATGGACTTAGTGGGACCAATAGAAAAGAGCACAATGGGTTTCCAACAGATTTTAGTTATAGTGGGTTATGCCACATGATACCCTGAGATGATGCCGTCTGCTCCATGAAGTGATGGCCCTCGTCCTGGAGCTCATGAAAGTGTTTGCCTGCGTGGAGATCCCACAAGAAATAATTACCTATCAGGTACTAATGTTATGTCCCAAGTTATGAGAGAGTTATGCAGCCTGTTGAAAATAGAGACTTTAAAAACATTGGTGTACCACCTCTGGGGTTGCAAGCAATGCTCTTCCCCCCCCCCCCACTGAACCATGTGACACTTTGAAACATTCTGGTGACCTAATTTTGGGTCCCAACCCATGGGTTGAGAAACCCTGTTCATAACAGGGCAGAGACAGATTTAAAGCTAGCCCAGGAGGGACTGAGAACCACAACCATAGACTGGGCTGCAGACACCAACAAGGGCACAGTGATAGTCCATGTTGAACCTTTGTTACCCTGGAAGGGGTCCATCCATTCTTCCATTTTAGACTGTGATATTTAGCCACAGGGCTGAGCCACTGAACATCTGCCTGATGAGGGTAACAACTATAGGGGGTGCCAGGAGAAGGAAAGAGTGAAGGATTGCATCCAGCCAACAGGATGCTTTTGAGAGGTGAGTACTCTGTCGCAGAAACAATACAAAGAATGCTGAGGGCCATCTTGGACCTCAGGGTAGTGGAGGAGTCGCACAGCAAATGACAGAGTTCCATTGTGTATGTGCCTAAGCAGGATGGGACAACCAGATTTTTCTTTAACTTCCACAAAGTCAGTATTGTGTCAAAATTTGACAGATAACCAATGTTGAGGATCCACAAATTTGGTGGAGAGGCTGGGGGCTGCCAGATATATCACCACCCTGGGTCTCACTGGCAGTTCCTCTTGACTCTGGAGTCCTGAGAGAAGACAATCTGCTGTACATCGTTTGGCCTATACCAATTCAAGATTATGTTCTTGGGCTTTCATGGGGTTGCAGCTACATTTCTGACACAATGGGATAAGATGATGCAATCTCACCACCAATATGCAGCCACATACATTGATGATATTGTCATCCATAGCAAGATTTGCAATGATTATCTAAAGCATGTTGCTGATGTCCTGCAGACCCTTAAAAACTTGGAGGTTACAACCAATCCATCCAAGTACTACCTAGCTATCCAAGCGGTGACATAGCTGGGGCAAACAGTGTGGAGGGGGTGTCCAGGCCAACTGATGGGGAAGGTGCAAGCCTTGGCAGAATGCTCTGAGCCCACCACAAAAAAGGTGGAAGGTATTATGTTTCCTGGCGTTATCAGGGTATTATAGATGACTCACCACAATTGTTGCCCCACTGACACACTTGGTGAAAGGTACAGCCCCCCCAAAAGGTCTTCTGGTCTTAAGATTGTGCTAAGTCTTTCAGAATATTGAAGAATGAACTGGCTCCAGAGCCTGACTTGTCTCACCCTGATTTCTGAAAGACTTTTGTCTTACAAACTGATGACTCTGACATTAGCATGGAGAGCGGATGGAGAGGAACACCCCCATCCTCTTTATCTCAGCCATAAATTGTTCCCCTGAGAGGTTTCATATTTGCTAATTGAGAAGGAGACCTTGGCAGTGAAGTGGGCTTTCGGGGCCCTCCGCTATTACTTATGGGGCCAGCCTTTCCATGTGGTGACAAACCACGCATCACTCCAGTGGCTACATGCCATGAAAGAGCACAACCCCTGGATCATACAATGGGGTACCTCACTGCAGCCATATCAGTTTGAGGTGCTGTATCAAGCAGGAGAATACCACAAGAATGCAGACTTCTTCTCATGGGATGGGGAAGATTTGTCAACATAGACCAACCAACACCGTCAGATCTGAGTGGGAGGGTGTGTAATGTAATTTACAGACCCCACACGGAGACTGGGGTGAAGGAGCAGTACTGAGCCAAGAAGTTCCCGCTCCTCAGCAGCTGAGGAGCATGCTCCAATTGGAGGATTTGCTCAGAAGGGGATTCTGTCAAGTAGGTAGGAGAGTGAAGTAGAGGCAGTTTGAAGGGAGGAAGCAAGTTTTCTGCTTCTGGGAACAGGTTGATCCACAGGAGAAAGGGTTGGACTGTGGATAAGACCACCACCAGTGGAGGAGGGGTCTGACCTTTTCCCCTCTCCTACTCTCTGCTGAGGGAGAATAACTGAACGTTGGGACAAGAGCTGGGGAATACTTATTTCTAGGGCAGTCAAGTGATTAATCTTTTTAATTGCGCAAATAATCTTTTTAATTGCGCAGTTAATCGCACTGTTAATAATAGAATACCATTTATTCAAATATTTTTGGATATTTCATACATTTCCAAATACATTGATTTCAGTTACAACACAGAATACAAAGTGTATGGTGCTAACTTTATATTTATTTATTACAAATATTTGTGTTGTTGTCAAGGTTTCTTTCCCCACTTTGAACTTTAGAGTACAAAAGTGGGGACCTGCATGAACACTTCTAAGCTTAATTACTAGCTTAGATCTGGTAACGCTGTCACCAGCCAGAATTTAGTGTCTGGCACACTTTCTGTTCCCCCAAAACCTTCCTTGGGGAACACAGATCCAAACCCCTTGGATCTTAAAACAAGGAGAAATTAACCTCTCCCCCCAGACTTTCCCCTCCCTGGGTTGCCTTGAGAGGCTTCACACAGATCCAAACTCCTTGGATCTTAAAACAAGGAGGAATTAACCATCAGCCCTCTTTCCCCCCACCAATCCCTGGTGAGTTCAGACCCAATCCCCTTGGATCTTAAAACAAGGAAAATCAATCAGATTCTCAGATTCTTAAAAGGAAAGCTTTTAATTAAAGAAAGAAAAAAGTAAAAATTAGCTTTGTAAAATCAGGATGGAAAATGCTTTACAGGGTATTCAGATTCATATAGACCAGAGGGGACACCCCCCCCCCCCCCGAGCCTTAGATTCAAAGTTACAGCAAACATAGTTAAAAATCCTTCCAGCAAAAAGAAACATTCACAAGTTGAGAAAACAAACATAAGACTAATCCGCCTTGCCTGGCTATTACTTACAATTTTGACACATTAAAGACTGATTCAGAAGGATTTGGAGAGCCTGGAGGTACGTCTGGTCCCTCTTAGTCCCAAGAGCGAAAAACAACCAAAACAAAAAGCACAAACAAAGACTTCCCTCCACCAAGATTTGAAAGTATCTTGTCCCCCATTCGTCCTCTGGTCAGGTGTCAGCCAGGTTTACTGAGCTTCTTAACCCTTTACAGGTATAAGAGACATTAACCCTTAACTATCTGTTTATGACAGCTGTAAAAAACAAAACTAATATTTTTCAATTAATCTCATACAAGTACTGTAGTGCAATCTCTTTATCATGAAAGTTGAATTTACAAATGCAGAATTATGTACAGAAGACACTGCATTCAAAAATAAAACAATGTAAAACTTTGGAGCCTACAAGTCCACTCTTGTTGAGCCAGTTACTCAGACAAACAAGTTTGTTTACATTTGTAGGAGATAATGCTGCCCACTTCTTGTTTACAGTGTCACCTGGAAGTGAGAACAGATGTTCGTATGGCACTGGTATAGCCAGTGTTGCAAGATATTTTTGTGCCAGATGCACTAAAGATTCATATGTCCCTTCATGCTCGCCCACCATTCCAGAGGACATCCATCCATCTGATAATGGGTTCTGCTCGATAATTATCCAAAGCAGTGCAGACTGATGCATGTTCACTTTCATCATCTGTCAGATGCTAACAGCAGAACATTGACTTTCTTTTTTGGTGGTTTGGGGTCTGTAGTTTCCGCGTCAGAGTGTTCCTCTTTTAAGGCTTCTGAAAGCATGTTCCATACCTTGTCCCTCTCAGATTTTGGAAGGCAGTTCAGTTTCTTAAGTCTTGGGTTGAGTGCTGTAGCTATCTTTAGAAATCTGACATTGGTACCTTCTTTGTGTTTTGTCAAAGCTTCAGTGGAAGTGTTCTTAAAACAAACATGCTAGGTCATCATCCGAGACTGCTATAAGATGAAATACATGGCAGAATGCAGGTAAAACAGAGCAGGAAACATACTACTCTCCTCCAAGGAGTTCAGTCAAAATTTAGTGGATGCATTTTTTTTTAATGACTGTCATCAGCATGGAAGCATGTCCTCGGGAACGGTAGCTGAAGAATGATGGGCCATACGAATGTTTAGAATATCTGGCACATAAATACCTTGCAATGCTGGCTACCAAAGTGCCATGTGAATGCCTGTTCTCACTTTCAGGTGACATTGTAAATAAGAAGCCAGAAGCATTATCTCCCGTAAAGGTAAACAAATTTGTTTGTCTGAGTGACTGGCTGAACAAGAGGTAGGACTGAGTGGACTTGTTTTGTTTTCAAGTGCAGTTATGTAACAAAAAAATCTGCATTTGTAAATTGCACTTTCACGATAAAAAGATTGGATTATGGTACTTGTGTAAGGTGAATTGAAAAATACTATTTCTTTTGTTAGTTACAGTGCAAACATCTGTAATAAAAATAGTATAAAATGAGCACTTTACACTTTGTATTCTGTGTTGTAATTGAAATTAGTATATCAATATAGCCAGTGGGATGGCTTAAAGTTAACGGCTAAAACAATATGAGTAAATGGGTATTAATTCCCTGTGTGTCATCAATCTGTTCTTCAGTGGTGGAGTGGAAATTGAGCGACGTGAGGTTGCTAAAAATGTCAAGTGGTAGGCCAACATGAAAAAGGACAATGCTCGCTGTATGTACTTACAATTGTAGGTTGCTGGCAAGGGAGGAAACGTTAAACCATCTGATGGAGGAGAAGGAAAGGATAAGATGTAATATCCTCAGTATCTGTGAAACCCGATGAAAGAAAGAGTTGGAAGTCAACTGGAAGGATGGAAGCGCTGTGAGGCTCAGAAAGGGAGATGGCGCTAGAAATGTTGGAGGAGTTGGATTTATTGTCAGTAAGGATTGGGTTTCAAAAGTCATATCATGCCAGTTAATATCACATATTGGTATGCTGCATCGTCAGATGGAGTCAAAAGCTAGCCTCAAGGTCATCCAGGCCTATGCTCCCACAAGTGCATGTGAGGATGAAGAAGTGGAAGAATTCTACCAAGAGCTCGAAAGAGCCCTCGTGCAAAAGTCCACTTACACTGTCACGATGAGAGATTTCAACGCTAAGGTCAGGCAAGGGAAAGCTGGCACAAAATTCATAGAGAGATAAGGCAGCAGTGAAAGAAATAAAAAAGGAGAGAGGCTGGTAACTATGGCAGAAGTGAAAGAACTGTGCGTGGCAAACACCTGGTACCGGAAGAAGATTGCAAAAAGGTGGACCAAAAGCGAAGAGTAAGAATGAAATCGACTATATTTTAGTCAATAAAAGGTGCATCGTTCAAGATGTCTCTATAGTGCAGCCCTTGAACACCAGGCAGTGACCATTGCCTGCTTAGAGCGAAGTTAATTTTCGACAAAGTAGTGGAAAAGAAAGCTTTATAGATGGCAAACAGGAAACAGCCCCGAAGACATTCGATGAAGCAAAGCTGAAGAAAGCAATTTCTGGGTTTGACTGGATCCAGATGGAAAAGTGTGACGAGGACTATAGTATCTTTGACAAGCTGAGACGTTGCATAAAAGCAGCTGAAATTGAAAAGATGAAGAAGGCAAAGGAAAGAATCTTGAATGAAACGAAAAGCTTGTTAGAGAAGCGGAGAAATATGTAAAGGAGCTCGGATAACAACCTCGATTACTCCATTCTGTGCAAGCTTATACGACAAAAACTGAAGGACAACTTTGAGAACTTCCGGAAAGAAAAGCTCCTTAAAACCGCTGAATCATGCAAGAACCTCAGGACATGCAAGCGGGAATTGACTCAGTATAGATTGAGCGTAACAGCATTGAAGAACAAGGATGGAGAGACAGTAATTGACAGAGCAGGGATGGAGGTGATCTGCAAGGACTTCTATACAGAACTGTTCAAATCAAGAATCAATGTCCCTCTCCCAATGCTCCAAGAGTCAGAAGAACGCATCCCCCCAATAATCGTCAGCAAAGTCCGAAGCGCACTGCACCAGATGAAGAAGGGAAAAGCTTCAGGCAAAGATGGAATAACGTCAGAAATTATTTCCATAGGAGGCGAAAAACTTTGGAAGGCCCTCCCTTTAAGATTCAGTCGATATATCAGAAAAGTAAAAATAGCATCATGCTGGAAGGAGTCGAATACCATCTTGCTGTACAAGAAGGGGGATCGAGAAAATCTTAAGAACTATCGCACTATATGGCTGCTTTCTCATATCTATAAACTCTTTACAAAGATGATAACAAACCGACTTTCGCAGAGTCTGGATGAACCACAGCCGAGAGAGCAAGCAGGATTTTGAAGAAATTTCACCACAATCAATCATATATTTACCCTTAGCCGGCTCCTAGAAAGAGCGAGGGAATACAAACTCCCACTGTGCATTGCTTTCGTTGACTATGAAAAGGACTTTGATAGTGTCAAGTTCAGCGCAATATTAAAGGCGCTCGCAGAGCAGGGCATTAACACGCAGTACATCAGTTTGTTGAAGGAAGCGAATACTGGATGTACAACAGACATTACTCGCCTCAAAACTCGACTCCACATTCCAATCAAGAAAGGCGTGAAGCAAGGAGATACGATTTCACCTAAACTATTTACCACCTGCCTTGAAATGGTTATGAACAAGATCAATTGGAGAAGTGGTGTTAATATAAATGGAGAACGATTATCTCATCTCAGATTCGCAGACGACATCATACTAATTGCCGAAAGGACCAACCAACTGCAGAGCATGCTATGAAGACTTGACAAGAAAAGCGGTCAGATCGATATGAAAATGAACCGTTGCAAAATGAAATACATGCAATCAGACATCTTACGAAAACCCAAATAATGGTAATAGGAGAAGAAATTGAAGTAGAACAGTACATATATTTGGGCCAAGAAGTTAATATGTGCCAAGACATGAATGGAGAACTCTCATGAAGGATTTGGGCAGGATGGTGTGCTTTTCATTCCATCAAGGACATCCTCAAAGGAAAAATCGACAAGACCACACGTACAAATATCTTCAGTTCAACAGTGCTGCCAGCCATACTGTATGGCAGTGAAACGTGGGCACTGACAAAGAGAGAACAGCAGTGACTGTCGGTAGCTGAAAGGGCAATGGAATGAGCTAGGTTGGGAATTTTGTTTCTGGATCGTATCCCAAATGAAATGATTAGAGAACACAGCGGTGTGAAAGATATTGTGGAAAGCAGATATAATAAGATATGATGGGTGGGCCACATAGCACGGTTCACGGACAATAGATGGACTGCAGTCATTACTGAGTGGTACCTGCAAGAACAGAAAAGACCACCTGGTCGGCCTCCAAGAAGATGGGAAGATGACATTGTTAAACGTTTTGGATGCACATGGAGAAGAAAGGCAAGAATGCCAGAAGAGTGGCAGATGTGTTGTGATTGGCGCAGTCTTAACTACAGCTGAAGACCGATCAATCCAGTTGATATCTGAAAACGTAGAATCACCACCAAAAATAGTTAATAAATTTAAATTGATATTCTATTGTTTAACAGTGCGATTAAAACTGTGATTAATCGTGATTAATTTTTTGAGTTAAACGCGTGAGTTAAGTGTAATTAATTGACAGCCCTACTTATTTCAGCAACTGAGCTGAATAGATGCACTAGGAAGAGATGACTGAGACACTCCATACCTCTCTCCCTTAGCCCCTGGGTCAGGACCCAGTGAAGAAGGAGGGTCCAGGTTCTCCTACCTCTCTCCCTTCACCCCCATCCATCTGGGGAATGACAGACCACAGTTTGACTGCAGGGCCCACTGACCATCAGGCTAGCCCATCCCAGGACTTTGGGGGTGGAAAAAGTATTGAGCTATGGCCCTGCCCACTAGCCTTCTGGCCTCCATGGGAAACCCACTAGAGAGCAGGAAAAGGCATTGGTCTCACAGGAAACCAGCCTCCTGATATCCATCCTCTGTGTCCCTAAGTCCAGTATCGATATGCTTTTATCAGTCATAGACCTACAGGACACCAAAGGATATGCAACTGTATGTCAGCAAGCCAGCATACTCTGCCCCACCTCTTTTGCAGTTAGAGTCCCTTCCTTCCCAGCCAAGTCAGTTAGAAAGATAGGAGGGAGAGAAGTGAAGAGAATCAACAGGAAGGTGAAGAAACACCAGGTGAAGGTCCTGGCAGCAATTTAATTATTCTACCTCCAATGAGTTATTCAGTCCTTCTGTGCCTTTTCCAAACAGACGTTCCAAGAACTAATGAAATGTGAACCACATCCAACATGGAAGTAGTGCAAGAGAAGTCACTCAAACTGTTACCTTTCCAAACCTGGTAGAATCTCCACACTTATTAGTGAGAGATTGTTAGAGCCTGCAAAGGACTTAGGGCACATTCCAGCATTAATACGTATAAGTTCCAAGACCAAATTTTACCCAACAACTGTGACTACCTTTTTTCACATCTGGTACCAGGATCAATTATCACAGCAGTGGTTCAGGAAAGATCCAAGCACCCAAGGGCATTCTAAAACAAAGGAAAAGAACCCTAAGAGACTAGATCTGTTTGACAGAAGAGACTAGTCCTTTGTCAGTCTCCAGATGTGTATTGCCTACTACCAGGTGCTTCTGGCAAAATGTGACTGCTTGCACTGGGACAGATTGTCTCAGTTTATAAAAAGACTCGCACAGGAGCATAGGGAAAAATTAAAATACATCATGAAAAGGGCAACTTCTCTGCAGGCTATTTTGGATGCATCTAATATAGCTGCATGCACCACAGCCAAATTGGCAAAGATGCAAAGAGTCTCCTGACTTTAATTATTGATAGACTGTCTTCCCTTCAAGACTCAACCTCTTCAATTCAAACATTAATGAGGCTCTCTACTTGTTAAGATTCTAAAGCTACTTTGTTTTCTCTGGACTTGTCTCCTTGGGACTGGAGTGTACAGCAAGCCAGACTTCAACCCTCCTTAAGATGGTATCCCTCTCCTCCATGCCATTATTGCCCAGAGAGAACATAAACTCACTGAGAAAGAAACAGAGGTTCAACAAAGATGAACCACTGCCTCTTCCTCAGCTACAGCAAACTCATTTGCTTTCTCTCAACACTATTTCACAGCACAGCTGAGAGCCTGGCAAGCAGATTGCTATCAATTTTCCTCCCTTTTGGTAACAGCTGTTGTTTTGTTTGTTTTTGAAGAGGGGTGAGGGGGGATCTGCACTAGTATCACCATGGACAAATGGGTCCAAGAGATAATAATGGAAATTGCATACAACTCCAGTCCCTTCCTATTCTCTCTCCACCTTGCCTATCCCTTTTCAAGGACCATCTCTGATGAATCAAGAAGTGGAGACTTGACTACATCTTGGAGCAGTGGAAAGGTTCAGGGACAAGATGGTTTATTCCCATTATTTGCTCATTCCAAAGAAGAAAGAGGATTGGCATCCTGGTACTTTGATATCTCCACACTTTCATCCATGGTTGCAAATTCAAGGAGGTGGTATTGGTCTTAATTCCATTATTAGATTCTCAAGACTGGTTTGCAGGTCCCAATCACCAAGAGGCCTATTTTCATATATTCATACATCTAGCTCACAGAAAATTCCTCATGGTCCTAATAGGAATATCTCACCAGGTCCTGCCCTTTGGCCTTTCCTCAGCACCAAGACCATTCACCAATTACTTTGCAGTCATAGCAGCTCACTTAAGAAGACTTGGGGTTCAGATCTTTCCTTATCTTGATGACTGATTGCTCTGGGGAAGTTCTCTCAGCAAGTGACCAAAGCTGCTGAAGTAATGTTAAAGGCCTTGCCCACACTGAGTCTGGAGGTCAGAAAAAAATCTAAACTTATTCTGATTTATAGCATAAAGTTCATAGGAGCCATGTTAGATTATAATTACAGGTCAGTGACAGTTTCTCTTCCACAAGAAAGATTCCTAGCTACAGTGAACTTCACCAACCAACTTTAAATTTCTCCCCAAAATCAATAAGAACATACCTCAGACTTATGGAATATATGGTTTTGTGCACCTATGTGATGCTATTTGTCAGATTTCATGTACACTCCATGGAAGCTTGGTTGAAGTCAGTGTATCTACCCAGTAGAGACTACATGGACATGCTGATCTTGATCCTGCAAGAAGTCCCTTTTGTTAAACTGGTAGAAGTGGTAGAAGAACAGGTGTGCAAGGGAGTACCCTGCCTGCTACCTCTTCCTACCAAGACTCTGGTGTCTGAGGCCTACATTTAAGGATGGTTGGGTTCATCTAGATCACCTTCAAACACAGAGCCTATGGTCTCCTCAAGAACCATATCTGAACATAACTGTCCTGGAACTCAGATCCATCTGCCTGGCGTGCAATGCATTCCTTCCTTTACTCCAGGGATCCACATTCATCAAGTGCTGATGGACAATACCACAGTTTTGCTTTTTTTCTGATGAGGAACCAGGTCCTCCACTATGTCAGGAGGCCATTCAGCTCTGTATGTGATGTATTCATTGTTGGTTCGTGCCACTGGCTCTATATCTCCCAGGCATTGAGAACTCTCTAGTAGATCGTCTCAGTAAACAATTTGAATTTATTTCTATTCCATAAGGGTCCATCTAGCAGCAATATCTGCACATAGCCATCCTACCTGCAATATTGCATTTTCTTACCCTATAATGGCACAATTCTTTAAGAGACTTATTAATGTCATATGTCCCCTCTTTCCCTCCCTCTCTCCGTTTGAGAGCCCCATACTTCTTAGGACCTTTAATAGAGTATTAAGAGGGTTGATCGTTTCCTCTCTTACAACATGCAGCTACCTGTTCGTGATGCCTCCTATCAATAAGTATTGTCTTTTTAATGGCCATTACATCAGTGTGAAGTATAGAGTAGATTCAGGCTTTCATGGTGGTCCCCCTTAAACAGTTTTTTATAAGGACAGGATTACTGTCAGGCCTCATACCAGGTACTTGCCCAAAATTGTTTCAGAATTTCATATAAAAAAATATATTCATCTCCCAGTTTTCTTCTCCAAGCCTCACTCAACCATAGATGAATTACTTAACTGATAGTAACTGTTTTTGTCTGGAATGTGTTGCCTACATGACCTGTTGTCCTCCTCCACTACTAGAGTCCTACTCCTCTGTAATTTTGTATTGGAAAAAGAACTGAGAGATGGTTGGAACTTCTCTGCCCTTCATTTCTTTGGGTGGTGATTGGGAGGAGGACACTGCTGGCCAAAAGAATCCAGTCTTGAGTGTGTGGGGCACATGCATAGCAAGAATGGAATCCATGTGGGTAACATCTCAAAGAGCCATAATTGTTTTACACTAAGTAATAGTCTTTTATTTATCTGTTGTCTTGTATGTGGGATAAGTTTTGTTAATTTACATGCCCTGAACTGGCTGGTTCTGCAACACCAAAGACAAAACATTGCAAACCCACAAAAATAGTAGTTATTGTTTTTGAGTGTTTCAGGTTTTGCAGCTACTCTGGTAGACTTTCAGAAATAGATATTTAAAGTGTGGAGGACATTTCCATAGTGATAATTTCTTTAATATATGCCATATTCTGGGTTTGTCCTATTTTAGCATAGCACCTTTTGGACTTTGTTTTAAAAATGTACTCTGCCCAAATGACATTTCATATTTTAAAAATTAGATCTTTAAATTATTTTTTATTAAAAAAAATAAGATTTCATTTATTATAACGAGTGATTTTAGGAGGGGAAAGATCAAGTGATTGAATACTCTCATTTAAGGAGAAGAAACTATGTGTCTTTTGACTTTTCTGGCCAGTGGGAGCTGTGTTAAAAGCAGATGTGTGTGATTTCAGATAACAAAAATACCTACTAAAACCTCAATAAAATGTCATTCATAAAGAAGATTTAATTGCATTTTAGAAAATACTTTTTTCAGTCAAAGTGTGCAGAAGTTTACAGGCTTCTTGAGTAGAGAATAACAGGCTTCGTGTGATCTAGTCACAGGGTGGTTGGCTTGTACACCAGAGTTAGAGTTAGAAAGAACAGCACCTTGGGGAGTTTTTCCTGCGCTGTTAGGGACAAATACAAATAACTCAGCATGTAGCAGAGCGAAGGAATCTGTACAGTGAGACCTTATCAATAATTTTACAAATGTCATTTTTGGCTTTGCATCTATTTGCACAATGAATAAAAACAAAAGAAAGAAAACATCAGAACAGATGTATCTGCTGGGAGACTGACTGTCCTTGTTAACACTGTCCTTAAATTATTGGTATTGGTTTTTTCTAACAAATGGGCCCCCAAATCTCTATCTATCTATAATCTTTGTTAGTCTGGAATAAAACAAATAGGGGGCTGACACTTAATGCACTAGGTCATTTGCCATCTATCCATTTCATTCATAGTAAAAGTTCAGCTTTCCTTTGGTGTATATTCTTTGTATCTTTTTTTAAATCCATTGGTCTAATGAGATTACATCTTCTCAATCCACGCTGACGAAAACCATTTTATTAATGGTATACTCCCTACTTAGCTTCCTCTTGTATATTCATTGTGCTTGTCAGCAGTCCAATGATAGCTATAAACAGCACCTCATAACAGCAGCCTCTGTAACATGAAGATTTTGAGGTTTTTAGTTTTATTTACCTTACTTGATCTTACACCTATAAATTCAAAGAGCTCAGTACAAGGATGTGAAAAAAAAAATGCTAAAAATTGCTCCTGAGCTCTGGTTAGGTTATATATGGCAAGCTGTGGGAAGCAGTCAGTGTTCCAAGAGACTAGAGTAGTTTGTTTACTCTTCCTGGAAGCCTCTTCCACCATGAGGAGTGAGGAAAAGGACATTATCATCCTTTAAGAGAAGACACTGTAGCATTCACTTCATTCCATATTCCTGCAGGAGAGCTGGACTAGAAGCATAGACTGAGTGCCAATTTCACAAACTGTTCTGAGACCAGCTATCTTTTTTTGCTCCTGCTGTAGGCAAAATGGAGTGCAGTCTCTCTTAGCTCTCTGTACAACTAACTGTATCTTCGTGGCCCTTCACTGGTTGGTGCTTGCCAGTATCCCCGATAGAGGAGGCCAAATATTATTGGTAACGATCCCACTCAGCCCAAAACATTGTGTGGCCATAGTTCAACTAAAATGGGTTTTCATCCATAAAACAGTTTGTGAATGGGTTTTTTTTCCCCAAGGTAGCTTTAACCACTAGGGTCTCTTTTCATGCTCAGCCGTCTTCCTGATCCTTCCATAAATATGCTAACTATTTACAAAACTTTCTTGCTTTTAATTTTTAAATTCTAGCTGATCATTATATCTGGTGTTCTGCTTCATTACTCTTTTTCCTTCAGCTGGTTCTTCAGTGGTAAAGGCCACAGGATTAACTAGGGAGGTGCTGTGTAGACTCTACCAGAAAGACTATGGCATCTTGTAGGTAATTCTTATCATGACACAGGGAAAGCATAGGACCTGTGCAGAGTTGCACAAGGCGGTCTGCTTCTGGAGTCTGATTTCTGCACCTGCTAGTCTGAACACTACAGAGCTCCAATTCCTAAATTTTGGGGCAAGTTACTATCTTCCAGCCTTTCTATTTGGCTTCCTTTGCCCAGCCTGTGCTATCTGTCATGCATTGTGCTTTAAAAATCTGAGTTTCCTTAGCTGCAGGAAACCAAGCCCACCTTTCTCATCTCTTAAAGCCCTCCTGAGGCTTTTTATTGGCACATATACAACAGACCAGTTTAATTTTCAGGATCTGTTAGAGCAACAAACTGTTGGCATCTCTTTCCTTGTCTCAAAAATGTCATTGAACAGCGAGGAGTAGTGTAAAAAAATGATGACAGGTTGTGGGGAGGAGAAACTCACAAACAGAAGTTCTAATAGAATTCTTGAGCTTGCTAGTTGCCAATCTGAATAAGGGTGACTCCTTGACAACTATGACTGCTTGCTAGCTGTTAGATATGTGACTCAAAACCAAAACTGAATAGAGACGAGAAATGCTGGACTGGAAAATCAGTTGTTTGAATAGCAGTGCAAGGTGGTTTGTATTTTAATTATACAATGGTTTTTACAAAAACTGCCTTTTTTATTTTTAGATTAATTTAGTGTTGATGAAAAGTCTCAGCCTTTTTGATAACTTGGATTGGTGGGCAGTGACCAACCAAGCAACAAAAGACCTATCCTCTCAGGTGAGGAGGAAGACACAGAACCCAGGAATCAGTAGATTAAAAGGGGCAAAAAATGTGGAGGAGGACAGTGTTGGAGGTATAGGTCACAAAGTCTAACAGAGTCCAGAGAGGAACACCAAGCAGAGAACAGCAGACAATGCCCATTGCTCTGAGAAGGAGTCAGTGGATGCATGAATGTACAAGACTCCAGAAGAAGGTTCCACAGTCTCACCTCTCGTCCCCCCAATCCATCTTTCTTCTCTTGCACTGACTCCCCTGGAGGCTAAATCTTATATATTCTTTTATTCACACAGCTAGTACAACATGGGCAGCAGCTACACAAGCTTCAACGCACAGCCTCACCAGTGGTCTTTCACCCTGATCTTAATTTTCTAGGAGTAAGAGTAGGAACTTAGTGTCCATGGCCAATTTAGTATTTGGACACTTTGCATAGACTGCCTGCCTACCTACAGAATGTGCTCAGCCGCTGAATCACTGATGTAGTAACTACAATTAAAAACTGCACCATGAAATATTATTACTAAGTGATGGTGATGAGTTTGTGTGATATGATCACCTATTCTCTGGAAACAGGACTGAGTGTTTGAATAACTTAACATTTCTTTTGATTTTTGAGGGTAAGCTGTTTTACTTTTCAAAAACTGCCCTGATTCTCCTATCTGGGAGAGTAGACACTGGTAAAACAAAGTAGGAAAAGGAGATAAGATTTTGAACAGCAGAAAGATGGAGCAATAGGGCCATGAAATACCTTTTTCCTCTCTTTCAGTGTAAAAACCTCTTCACAAGAGAGAGCTTCTCCTTAGGTTTTTACTACAACATGTTCTGAAATATGCACGTTTTATCCGATGTATCAGGATTACAGGTCAAAAAAGAATACGTCATTCTGGGATGTGTTAGCAGGATTGTTGTAAGACACGAGATGTAATTCTTCTACTCTACTCTGCGCTGATTAGGTCTCAACTGGAATATTGTGACCAGTTCTGGGTGTCACATTTCAGGAAAGATATGAACAAATTGGAGAAAGTCCAAAGAAGAGCAACAAAAATGATTCAAGGTCTAGAAAATATGACCTATGATGGAAAATTGAAAAAATTGGGTTTAAGTCTGCAATTGAAAAATTGTTCTCCTTAACCACTGAGGATAGGACAAGAAGCAATGGGCTTAAATTGTAGCAAGGGCAGTTTAGGTTGACCATTAGGAAAATCTTCCTAACTGTCAGAGTGGTTAAGCACTGGAATAAATTGCCTTGGGAGGTTGTAGAATCTCCATCATAAATTTTTAAAAGCAGGTTAGACAAATACCTGTCAGGGATGGTCTAGATCAGTGGTTCTCAAACTTTTTTTTTTTTTTTGGTGGACCACTTGAAAATTGCTGCGGGTCTTGGCGGACAACGTAATGATCTTTCCAAATGTTTTTTGTACCGTTAGCTAACTATTGTAAAGTACTTTGGATAAAAGCGCTATATAAAAAAAACAACCTTTTTTGTTCTACAAATAAAAGTACACAACTCATATTTTCATATCAGTAGTCTTACCTTTCTAATGCAATGAATGTGCCTCTCTCCCTCACTGCAGCAGCCCCTGAACTGGGACTGGGAAGGAGGGGGTCTCTCCACCACCACAGCAGCCACAGAGCTGAGGCTGGGAAGAAGGGCAGTCTCTCCCCAGCAGCCACAGCCCTGGAGCTCGGGAAAGACGTTTCTTTCTCTGGCCACTGCAGCCCTGCACGTCCTAAATTCCCCTCTTCTTACCCCACTGCCCCCTCTCACCTCCTTCTTATTCCCCCCAAAGCCACCACTTCACCTTACATGTGTGTCTTCACCACGGTCCAGGTACCTAATTCGCGGAGCCACGCTAGCGTGGCTCCGCTAATTAGGTGGGTGGCCCTTCATTCTCTTGTGTGCAGCTGCCCAGTCACACACCTTACAGGGAACTATCTGCAGACCACCTGAATGTAGCTCGTGGAATGCTGGTGGTCTGTGGATCACAGTTTGAAAACCTCTGGTCTAGATAATACTTCGTCCCTTCTAGTCCTATGATTACGCAAGGAAATCCAATTGTGTGTCACTGCAGCCATACCATCTTGTGCTATGATCTCATGTTAGCTCACAGGTTAGGCAAGGCTAAGACCAGATATATAATATTTAGCTAGGAAGTGGTATTGGTGATTCAGCAGGTTGGACTCTTTCCTCTGAATTAGTACTGAACTAAATCAACCCCGGGGCCCCACTGTACTGCTGAAGATGATGCTGATTTTTTGCATAAATAATGAAATCTAACATCAAAGTTCTGACCACTTGTGATCATTCAAAATCTCACGCTTTTGTTTGTTTTGCTAATAGTGATGTTCTGACCAACTTGATTAATTACATTCTGCCTACCTATGTTTCATCTTACAATTTTTGTTGATTTAGAGTATTTTTCATTTCCTGTCCCTAAACTATTTTTTGTAGTGTTATGTTCTGTCAGGTAGTTGCTCTGTTTTGTCCCACTGATGGAGGAAATCATCCCTCTGTGCATCTCCATTCTGCAGAGGGTTTTGAGGACCCTGTTGGATGAAAAGCTATATAAATTTAAAATACTGTATTATCTAATAACATATGGGTTGTTTGCCAACTGTTTAAACCAAGATAATAGGTAATTGTGTAGAGATTGGGGTTTTTTTTTGTAGTTTCTACACCAGTGATTCAGTTGCTGAGCACATTCAGTGTGCAGTTTAATTAATGTCCAGGAATAAAGTGTGTGATCCTTTTCTGGACTGAAACACATGCAGCTAGGTTGTCTGTCAAGAGTAGTAGTTTCAAGAACAGTGAATTGTCCTGTGGGTGGTGGTAATGCTACACCAATAAATGACTAGCTACACACTGTGTCTCTGGCACCCTGTCTACTTCTTAAACTTCTCAGTGTAGTAGCATTTTTCCAAGTACCTAAACCTAATGAACAGGACCAACGCTTTGTGCTACTTATGAACAAAATCTGTCTTTTCCTGAGATCCTGGAGCATACAGTTCTTACATGAAATATAACCTGTGTGCTTGCTTATTTTCTTAGATTGTAAGCCATTTAAGGCAATGAAAGTGTGTTACTATGCAATGTGCTGTAAATTTACAGTATTAAATACATGGTTTTTAAAATATTTTGTAGGGCTTTAGGCACATAAATATATAGGAAAGATTTTTACAGCAAAGGTCTGAATAAAAGTATAAACAACATTGAAATTTCATTCTGCATTCTTTTCAGTGTTAACAAGATTGTCAACTTCTATTTAACAAACATATGATTCCCATCTAAAATAACTAAGATAAAGCCTTACCTCACTTTATTAAGTAGCATGAAAATTCCTATAAGAAAAAGAATAAGCTTCTTATGGTTATTTCTACGAGTGTGTGTTGCTGCTGAAGGTAGAAAAATTGAAATTAACATTAATCTGGATTTTTTTTTATTTTAAATATAGAAGAGACTACAAGTTCATCCACAGTTTACTGAGTAAAAGGGAACTGGTAAACAAAAGGAATAAACCTTAATTACATTTTTTTAAAAAATCTTTCAACAGGTTTGCAGGTGAAAAGACACAATTAGATTAGTACTCTTTTTTCAAATTGCTTAAGGATCCAAATGAATTTGGATTTTTTTTTTCAATACGTCTTTCCTGCATTGTTGTCCTAGAAACTATATGATTTTAAATCATAAACAACTCAGAGCTTTGCTGGGAGTTTCTGCTGTTTTTGCCTCTGCCAATTCAGATTCTTACTTTGATATAATTCATTTGACAGCTGGCCATTGTGACAGGGCTCAAGTAAGAAAATATCAGGATTTTGTTACCATTACAGGTTTCATGACATTAACTGCTTTTAGGATTTTTTTTTCTTTATGCATGATGGTAGATGGAGAAAAAAGATAATCTAGTGGTTAGGATAACAAGCCTGGCAATCAGGAGACCTTTCCTGCCCCGTCACAGACTTCCTGTGTGCCTTTGGACAAGTCACTTAGACTCCCGGTGCGTCAGTTACCCACCTTTTTTTCCAATGGTGATAATAGCTTGCTTCTGTGAGGATAAAGATTTTGAAGAATTCAAATATTGTGGCCAAGAAGTATGGCTGATTAATCGATTGATTAAAAGACAAGATTGGTATTAATTACAATATTTTTATTTCTTGGATTTAAGCATGGCTCTTTTCAGAGGTTGATAGCATCCTCTGTGGTGTCCATTTTTGGAACACTGGATAGAAATTTTTCCATGATTTAAGTTTCAGGATCAAAGTTATTTAAGAACCCCCAAAGTTGTATATTACACACTTCCCACTGGTCTTCTGGTCTTTTCCACTCTTCTTTCTATTGCGGACCTTTTAAAAGCATGCTTAGCTCTTTCTGTAAATTAAGCCCTGTTTAAGTGTCTTAAAAGTTGGTCATCCAAAAATTGAGGCACCCAGAATCATTAGTCGTTTTTTTAAATCTTGGGCTTTGTTTCTTTGATTTTGACTGTCCTTGTCTTTCTCCAATAGATTGCATTTTATCTGGAATTTGGTGTGAGAAGTTGCTAACCAGGGTAGGTTTGGAGACCTTGGAAAAGATCTGTCACTTTGGAGGCCTTAATGTTTTTAGGGAACCATATCATATTTCAGAGTTTTGATCTGGAAGCAGAAGCCTATCCATAGTTAAGATTGAAACTGTATTTCCAGTATAAGTCCTGTTTCCCTCCCTAATACAATATGCTTTAAAAAAGCATATTTTGGCTTGTGTTACCTTTAACCAAAGACTAATTTTACTGTCTGATTTGTGGATAACTCAGATAAGCTTCTTTCTGAGATCAAGTTAACTCGGCATTTCCATACATTCAGATACTTGTCTTTCTTTAAAGTTTTACCTTATGAAAATGTACTGGCTTTCCAATGTTTATTAAAATCTATGCCATTCTTTTTTCTTCTGAACTCCACTTTAACAAAGATTTTTCTGTAGCAATTACCAGTTATTGTAATTAATGCTCTACATCTTTTAGTCAAGTTCATCCATTCTTTAATTAATGGTGACTTTCTTGATACTATTTAATCATTAGTGTGGCCAGTTGCAGCACATAGTCCTGTTGGATTCCTATCAGGATAACTAGAGGAAGGTATTTAGTATGTCCACATGGAAAATAGTCATACAGCTACTACATTGTTGCCACCGGGAGTGCAGTTCTGAGGTGCTAACTTGATAATATTCTAAATTATGATTGTTTTATTTATATAATTACACACAAAAAATTACACAAGAAGGACATTAAATGACAGAATTAAGGTTCTTCTTCAAGTGATTGCTCAGGTGTATTCCACGATAGATGTGCAGTGGGGGAGCACCACTGCGACTCCTAGACTGGTGCCGACATATCGCACCATAAAAGGGGCTGCGCGCTCCCTCCATCCTCAGTTCCTTCTTGCTGCCAGTGAAGGTAGTCGGAACTTGCTCCAGCCTAGGCTGCAGCGTTATAGCCTTAGTGGTATCCAGTCTTCAGAAAACTTTACATTTAAACTCCTACCCGCATCCATCAGGTATAGCTTGGAGTCACCTATAGTGGAATACACATGAGCAATCACTCGAAGAAGAAAGGACAGTTACCTGTTTCCGTAACTGGCATTCTTTGAGATGTGTTGCTCAGGTGTATTCCACGTCCCACCCTCCTTCCCCTCTGTCAGAGTTGTCTGGCAAGAAGGAACTGAGGGTGGAGGTAGCGCACAGCCCCCTTTATGGCGCGATATGTTGGCGTCGCTCCAGGGGTCACAGCGGTGCTCCCCCACTACGGATACTAAGGGAAAAACTTCCGCAACCGGTGCACATGGCAAGCATGCACAGCTATAGTGGAATACACCTGAGCAACACATCTCGAAGAATGCCAGTTACGGAAACAGGTAACTGTCCTTTCCTGAGCAACTTTAATTCGGCTGTCTTGTGTCTATGCATTATGATACAGTCTTTAATTACATGATCACATGCTATTTTTTCCATAGGACCCCTGCCTCATTCAGGGTGTAGAATGGATGGTACTCAATAAGCTAGCTGTTCAATATTTTTTTATCCTTGTTAAATCTGTCGTCCCAGACCTTATTTATTGTACGCTAGTCAAACCCTGTTTTGAAGACAGTTGTTGTTTTCTTTATTAGCTTTTCTCTGGTACTCATTATAGTACCTGAGTGCTTCACAAATATTAATGAATATGCAGCACCCTTGTGAGAAGAAGCAATGATAATATCCCCAGTTTACAGATGGGAAATTCAGGCATAGAGATAAATTCAAAAGTTTCCAATAATTTTGGGTGCCTAATTTGAGATGACTAGACCTGATTCATCAGAGAATTTAGCATAATATAGTAGTTTATATGTTCAGAGCACAGTTCCCATTGACTTCAGTTGTAGCTATGAGTGCTCAGCACTTCTTCAGATCAGACCACAGGGTATCAAGTTTGGTACACAGAAAATGACGTGTACAAAATTAGTGACCACTGTAAAATCTGGTTAAGAAACTTGCTTAGGAACACATAGGAACTCTGTGGCAGAGACAAGGATAGCGTCCACTTTTCCAAGGCCACATTCACATAAAGACCATCCTTTGTCTTCCTGCAATCCCCTGCTTCGTTCACTACACATCTTCCAACTTCTGCAACAAATGACACAGGCAACATCCTCTTTTATTACACAGTCCTGATTTGTCTCCTGATCAGGTCCATCCCATGCACTGAAAGAAGAAAGAGTTTGTTGAAAAAATAGTATGTGATCAAGAAGGAACAATTAAGGCTGCACAGACAATCTTAAATCTGGCATGTCCTAAATTTTGAATGCTTAACTTTGCAACTCCAACATTCTTCTAATGTGGGGTTTTTCATGTAATTTACTGCCATTTTTTGTTTGTTTTTTTTGTTTTTGCTTTTTAAGAAAGTGGAAAAAAAACCACTGTCATATGAAACCACATTGATGCCCCTAAACTTTGGAACTGGTAGATCTTCAGCACACTTTTCATCCACTTGGACTGAATGAGTAATTCTCAGCAGTAGAAGACTGTCATTTTGTGTGTTGACCAGCACTAGTAAGGGATGAAAAACACACTTTGCCAGTGGGCTTCACAAGTATTTGCTGGCAGGAGGGGAAATGCTGGGACATAGGAATCCGTGGTTTGATTCAGGTTCTGTAGGGTAGTGTATTCTGTTGGTTATAAACTCTTCTATTTCTATTGCCTCCTACCCCCGCAGCTTGTCCTTATCTCTCTCTGCTCCTGTGCTCTCCCCATCAGATCATGCCCCTATTCCATCCCATATGCAAGAGGTCTATTAACTGTCAGTCTCTGCCATAGAATCTACTTAATTTCAGTAGTGGGTAGATTATTCTTCTTTGAGTTCTTGCTCATATCAATTCCAAGTTGGTGTGTGTGTGCCACGTGCACAGTCATCGGAAGACTTTCCCCCTAACGGTAACTGTTGGGTCGGCTGTGGTGCCCCGGAGTCACGCCTTCATATTGGTGTATGTAGGTCCCTGCTGACCTGCTGCCTCTTCAGTTCCTTCTTACTATCCGTGACGGTCATTGGAGCTGCTTTCTTCTCTCTTGCTATGGCAAGCGATCCCCTAAATGGACTTTTTCTTTGCAGCTGTAAATAGTTAATGTACAGTTAGTGAATTCAAGTAGTTTTATAGTTAGATAAGTTCCTGTTGGGGTTTCTCCCACCACGTTCTTTCCCTCTCAGAAGCCTGTGCCAAGGGGAGACCCTCACGACTCCTGCTTAAAGTGCTTGGGGGAAGCCCACCAGACCAACAGTTGTAAGATCTGCAAAGGCTTCTGCCCAAGAAACAAAAAGTAGAGAGACTTTAGGTTGAAATGACTCCTCGTGGAGTCAGCTGTCCATCCCCAGCCCTCATTGGACCTGAATTCAGCACTTTGGTGCAGAGTGCACCAACCTCAGTAAGAGAGGCTGCAGTGACAAAAAAGGACTCAAGGTCTAGTGACCCTCGGCTTCGCCACTCTCTGGCACTGAAGACCTGCTCCGCAGCTACCCTGCACCACTTGCATTCGCCAGTGCCACAGAAGAAACATGCTAGTGGAGTGTGTCCCATACTGGGACACTCAGCCTCTGCTCCAACTAAACTGGCACCGTTGACTCCAGCCTCTCAGAGAGGTCCATTGAGTCTGGTTCTAGTGGACTCCCCCACGCAGGAAAACCAGGTAGAGGAGCTGTATGTTCCATCCACCCTGGACATGTTTGAGGTAGGCTAGGAGCCTTATAGCAATGACAGCTCCACAGTCTCCAGCACTGGCACTGCAGAAAAGCGCTGTGCCTTCCAAGGGGAAACCAGCCATGATGCAGCACTGGTTGCCCTCCCCTCAGCACCGCTCTCCGCGACCACCCCAGTCACCGAGGTTAAACTTGTCTTCAGATTCAGAACCGGAGTCGTAAGTCTCAAAGTGGAGATGGCACTGCCCTCAACACTGTTCAAGGCAGCAAGAGGGGCAACAAATTCCCGTGATGCCCTGGCTACCCCAATGGCAGGTACCAACACAGTGGCCCATCTGGACCCCGTGGTCATATCATCAAGCCCAGGGGCCAGGCTCCAGATTGCTGTCGAACACCTTGGAAAGGCAGGCTCCCCTGATGTCTTCTATGGCATGAGAACCTTTGCATGGCTTGAACACCAGCATCCAAGCTGGCACTGCAGCCATCACCGGTGCCAGCACAGAGACAGGGACCGGTACTACCCCTGGAACCGCACAAGAAACATCAGCACAGGAGGATCCCCGTGAATTTGGAGGGTCAAGAGGATCCAGTGCCACCAAGGGCATCATCCTCATCTTCCCCAGATGAGGCAGTAGCCGTCTCTTCTGCCACTTTGCTGGCTATGGACAACAGAGCTCACCAGGAGCTACTCAGAAGGGTGGCACAAAACTTGAGCCTTCAGGCAGAGAAAATGTCAGAGACGACAACTGATCCTATGAGGGTATTCTGACTCCCGAGAGTCCTTCAAGAGTGCCCTTGCCCCTGATTAAGGCCATCCAAAACACTACCAAGACGCTATGCCAGACTCCTGCCTCTCTTTCCCCCCACAACCAAAGGGGTGGAAAGAAAGTATTTTGTACCCTTGTGCGGGTACAACTTATTTACCCACTCTCAACTGGGAACACTAGTCATGGCAGCTGCAAATGAGAAAGAGAGACAATGGAAGCAGGGACCAACACCCAAATCTAAGGAGGCAAGGAAGCTAGACCTCTTCAGCTGTAAAGTCTATTCCAGCTTCAGGATTGGCAAGCGGTCCTCATCACTATAATTTTAACTCTTGGAACACTAATTTCAAAAAGTTGCTTCTATCTGAATCTTGGTCAGATTTTGGGGCCATCCTCGAGAAGGGCAAGGTTACAGAAAGGACCTCCTTGCAAGCTGCACTAGGTTCAAAAACCCACACAGTGTCAACTGCTATAGCCATGCAAAGGAGCCCATGGCTGCAGGTTTCAGGCCTCCCACACAACATCCAACAAACAATTCAAGACATGCCCTTCATTGGCTCAGGTTTGTTTTCAGAACAGACAGACTCTAAGCTCCATTGTCTCAAGGACTCCTGAGCAACACTGAACTCTCTGGGGCTCCATACACCAGCCCCACTAAAAAAGTATTTTAAAACTCAGCCTCCACCATGCTTCTCCCCTACTCCTTCCAGATAAAATTACAATAGAAAGTGGGGCAGGAGTAATAGACAAAATTCTTTATGGCCCTCTTCCAACCAGGGCCAGGGCTCAAAAAGGCAGTCTTCAGTTCCCAAGCAAAATTTCTGAAGGTGCTCCCAGGGGCCATGCACTAGGCAGAATCCCAGATCCTTTTCCTCATTTCATTAGTCATCTATTTCATTTCAAACATGCCTGGGCCTGAATCACTTTGAACTAATGGGTCATACACATGGTAGAATTAGATGTTCTGTCCAATTCTGTTCCCTTCTTCCCTCCCACCCCCTTCTCTGTCCTTCTTTAGGGACCCTTCTCACGAGCAACTTCTCAAACAGGAGGTACAAACGCTCCTAGAAGCCAGAGCGATAAAGGATGTCCCTCAGGAGTTCAGGGGCAAGGGGATTGTTTATTCCTGACATTTCCTGGAAAAGTTGAAGTTCTGCATGGTCTTTCTGGCTTCATTCCTTCCCTGGATTTGGGGGACTGGTACGCTGTCCTCAACTTGAAAGTCACGTACTTTCACATGTCAATAGTGCCATCACATGGGCAGTTCCTCCACTTTTTGGTCAGCAACACCCATTATCAGTTTAGAATTCTCCCCTTTGGCCTATCAGTAGTCCCTTAGGTGTTCACCAAGTACATGTCTGTTGTAGCCACCTTCCTGAGGAGGTTAAGGATAATCTAGGCATGGCCCAATATCTAAACAAATACTTTGCCTCAGTCTTTAATGAGGCTAATGAGGAGTTTAGGGATAATGGTAGGTTGAAAAATGGGAATGAATATCAGAGGGGTAGCCGTGTTAGTCTGGATCTGTAAAAGCAGCAAAGAGTCCTGTAGCACCTTAGAGACTAACAGACATGAATGGGAATGAGGATATGCAGGTAGATATTACCACATCCAAGGTAGAAGCCAAACTCAAACAGCTTAATGGGACTAAATCAAGGGACCCAGATAATCTTCATCCAAGAATATTAAAGGAACTGGCACATGAAATGGCAAGCCCATTAGCAAGAATATTTAATGAATCTGTAAACTCAGGGGTTGTACCGTATGACAGGAGAATTGCTAACATAGTTCCTATCTTAAAGAAAGGGTAAAAAGGTGATCAGGGCAACTATAGGCCTTTTAGGTTGACATCTGTTGTATGCAAGGTTCTGGAGAAAAAATTGAAGGAGAAAGTAGTTAAGGACATTGAGGTCAATGGTAATTTGGACAAATTACAACATGGTTTTATAACAGATAGATCGTGCCAAACCAAACTTATCTCCTCCTTTGAGAAGTATCAGAGGGGTTGCCGTGTTACTCTAGATCTGTAAAAGCAGCAAAGAGTCCTGTGGCACCTTATAGACTAACAGACGTATTAGAGCATGAGCTTTCGTGGGTGAATATCCACTTCATTGGATGCATGTAGTGGGGCGTGACTCCAGGGGCCTCCACAGACAACCTGCCAACCTGAAGCATATTCTCACCAGTAACTGCACACTGCACCATAGTAACTCTAACTCAGGAACCAATCCATGCAACAAATCTCGATGCCAACTACAAATGCCACATTTGGCAAAGCAGTGCTGCGATTTGTGATCTGCTGGACTCTGACTGCTCCTTCTAGGAGATTCTTGGGAGTCACCTATTTGAGTAAGCACTCGAAGAAGAAAAACTGATTATCTATCTTCTCATCACTGTTGCTCTTGGAGATGTGTTCTTCATATTCATTCTAAGACCCCCCCCCCGCCCCTCTGTCAGAGTATCTGGCAAGAAGGAACTGAAGAGGCAGCAGGTTGACAGGGACCTATATACACCGCCATGAAGGCGTGACTGCGGGGGCCTCTACAGCCAACTCAACGGGTCCCGCTAGGACAAAAATCTTCCGACAATTGTGCATGCGGCACACACGCACTTACTTGGAATGGACATAAGCAACATATCTCAAAGAACAACAGTTATGAGAAGGTAGGTAACTATTTTTTCCTGTGAGTCCAAAATTTCAGAGTCTTTGAGATGAAATGCACTATATAAATGTTGCTCTGGTTCCAGCTCTCCAGAAGCAGAGTTCTCTGAAGGAAAGGGAAGAGTCTTCTTTGTATAGTGAGTTTTACACACCTTTTCTGTGCAAAAAATTGGGAAATAGTTGAAGGGCATACATTGGGCATGTATAACAAGCCTTCATATATAGAAATGTAGGGCTGGAAGTGCTCAAGAGGTTATCAAGTCCAGCTCCGTGCACTGAGGCAGGATGAAATAAACCTAGAACATCCCTGACATGTTTTTTTCCAACCTGTTCTTAAAAATCTCCGGTGATGGGGATTCCATAACCTTCCTTGGAATCTGTTCCAGAGCTTAACTACACTTATAATTAGAAAGTTTTTTTTCCTAATATCTAACCTAAATGTCCCTTGCTGCAGAGTAAGCCCATTACTATTTGTCCTGTGTTCAGTGGACATGGAGAATAATTGATCACCATCCTCTTTATAAGAGCCCTTAACATATTTGAAGACTCTTTAGGTCCCTCCCTCAGTCTTCATTTCTCAAGACGGTCCATGCACAGTTTTTTAACCTTTCTTCATAGATCATTTTCTAAACCTTTTATCATTTTTGTTGCTTTTCTCTAGATTTTCTCCAATTTGTCCATATTTTTCCTAAAATTGTGGCATCCAGAGTTGGACATAGCACTCCAGCTGAGGCCTTGCTAATGCCAAGTAGAGCAGAAAAATTACCTCCTGCATCTTGCATCCAACATTCCTGTTAATACACCTTGGAATAATATTAGCCTTTTTGGTAGCTGCATCACATTGTTTACTCATATTCAATTTATGATCCACTATTCAGATCTTTTTTATGAGTACTAGCACTTAGCTTGTTGTCCCCCATTTTGTAGTTGTGAATTTGATTTTTCTTCCTAAATGAAGTACCTTGCACTTGTCTTTATTTAATTTCACCTTGTTGATTTCAGACCAATTCTTCAATTTATCAAGGTCATTTTGGATTCTAATCCTGTCCTTCGAAATGCTTGCATATCTTCCCCTCTTGAGATCATTTACAATTTTTACAAGCATACTCTCCGCTCCAAGTCACTAATGAAAATATTGAATTGTACCAGACCCAGCACCAACCCCTCTGGACCCACTAGATATGCTGTCCCATTTTGACAGTTACCATTGATAACTACTTTTTTAATACAATCTTTCAATTAATTTCATCTAGATCACATTTCCCTAGTTTGCTTATGAGAATGTCACGTGGGACTGTGTGTCACATCTGCTGCTGCTGCTTCTCCTCATCCACTAGGGCAGTAAACCTGTCAGAGAAAGAAATTAGGTTGGTTTGGCATGATTTGTTCTTGACAAATTCATGCTGGCTATTCCTTATAACCCTATTATCCCCTAGGTACTTACAAATTGATTGTTCATTGGTTTATTCCAGTATCTTTCCAGGTATCAAAGTTAGGTTGATTGTTCTATAACTCTACAGGTCCTCTTTGTTCTACTTTTTAAAGATCGGTGCTATGTTTGCCCTTCTCCCATCCTCCATGAGCTCTTGAAGAGAATTGCCACCGATTCCAAGATTGCTTCAGCAAGTTCCTTAAGTATCCTAGGATGAATTTTATCAGGCCCTATCAGCTTGAAGACATCTAACTATTCTTTAAATTGTTCTTTTTCTGTTTTCGCTTGCATTCCTTTTATTATTAAAATATTTATTTTCTTGAGTATCTGGTGACAACCTTTTTAGTGAAGACTGAAACAAAATGGGCATTAACCACCTCAGCCTGTTTGATGTAGTCAGTTATTAGCTCTTCCCCCACACTAAGTAGAAGACCTACACTTTCCTTCATCTTACTCTTGCTCCTAATGTATTTAAAGAACATCTTAGTAGATTTTATGTCCCTTCTTAAGCATAACTCATTTTGCACCTTAGCCTTTTTTATTTTGTCCCTATATGATTCTCCTGTTCGTTTGTCCTCCTCATTAGCAATTGGTCTGTGTTTCCACTTTTTGTAGGATTCCTTTTTGATTTTCAGGTCATTAAGGAGTTCCTGATTGGAGCCATTTTGCCCTTTTACTGTTCTTTCTGTCTTTCCTTCAGATTGGAATAATTGGCAGTTTCACGTTTAATAATTTTATCGCTTAGATTTTCTTCCCACGGGATCTTACCTACCAGTTCTCTGAGTTTGTTGAAGTCTGCTTTTTTAAAATCCATTGTCCTTATTCTGCTTATGATCATCTGTGCTTCTATTGGCAGGGTAAGAGGCAACATGCAGTTCATGTGGGCAATGAAAGAGGCTGGGTCACATTCCCCACACCTTCCCAGTTACTTCACTTTTTCAAGTTATAGGTTTCTTTGCCCAAGGCACATGTGTCCTGTCCTTTTTTTTTTTTTTTTTACAATAGTTAAACCATTACAGCCAAGTTTACTATGAATCCCTTTCTCATTCAAGGTCTTCACTACAGCCACATGATTTTTTCCATCAAAGATACAGTAGGATTGCCCTAGGTTGCACTTTATGCAGCTTCCATAACTCTGGCTTGGATCAAGTGGTTTAAGGCACTAGGGAGTTTGGGCTCTCTCTAAATCTGCCTTTAGGACGTACTTATGTTTGCCTTAGAATTTCTGGCTGACTGCTTCTTCAACATTCAGATGATCCTTTACATACACTATGGCAGCCAATTCATTAGCAATTCTTGCTTTTTGGCTCAGACCCTGGGCAGCAAACTTCACGTCAAAAGTTCATTTAATCAGCTTGCTTTTCAAGAGGGACCTTTTAATGCAGAGGACTTGGACTTTGCAGAAGATAATTTATTTTTTATTTTAATTAGTGGTACTCCTTTATTTCTGTAGTTCAGAGTGTGCCAGCAAATAGTGATAACAAGGAATATTTCTAATGGATAAATTTAGCTTTATCAAATTTATCAAAGCTACACCTATCCTTAATGTAGGAATGTAATTAGCATACCCATGTGAAACTGTGTGTTTTGGGATTATTTAACTATATTTTCTATAAATTAACTCTGCTTTCTATCTTTTTTTAACAGTACAGAAATAACTCTGTGTTGTACAAGCTCAGTTCAGTGCTAACAAAGTATTTCAGAAAAGTTATGTAATCACTGACCAGATCAGCTTTCAGAGTGGACTCAGTGCCCATTACCATGATGCAGCACTAGCCCAGAACAACTTATCAATTATACTGCTTGTGTCCATGTAGAATCCCTAGTAGAATCAGCTGTAGTTTTTTGGAAAGGGCACTTATAAGTACACCAATGATTCTATAATGTCATAAGCAAAGGATTTCCTCTTCCATATTTCTCGAGACACCTCATCTTGGTCATCTTCCTTGATTGAGAAGAGCTAGAAGACACTGTCTCTGGAAGCCATCAGCACTGTTTTTTTCTCTGTGATGAGAATGTAGGCAAAGCAACACCAATGAGTTTGCTATCGCTGCAGTTACTCCAGCACCAGCTGGCTCAGGGAGCAAAAACCATAGCCTAGGAATTGAACCCAAATTCTTTGTATGGCACTGCAGAGCACTGACCAGCCTATAAATCAGTTAATTGGTGTATACTGCGAAGAGGTAATCTCTTTGTTGGGAGCTCTGAAGGAAATATCAAAGCAGCTAAAGCTGTTTGTGATCTATTCTAAATGTCTTTCTGAAATGCTATCAGAAGGAACATTCTTCTCCTTCTGTGTGTGTGATGCACCAAAAAGGAAGCTAGTTTATGATTGTTTTTTCTAAACATTAAATTAAAGAGTTCTCTATGCTAGTTGTATGATATTTGGGGGGAAAGCTTGGGACTAAAGAATCTGTCTTTTATTCCAGAGTCCAAACTCCAAATGTAATTATGGAGAAAAGGGCTGAGGAAGCAAAGCTGGTCTGTTTTATTTTGATTGGACAAAAAGTTTAGACTTAAATTTTCTGTGGTCAGGAGACTGATCTTAAAGGGTCTGTAATTAGGTTCCATACTCCATGTGTCTTAATGCCCAGAAAAGCCAAACCCCTTCTGCGGGCAGTGGTAGTTGCCAGAACCATCAAGAATAATTCACAGATGCAAGTGAAAAAGGAAATTATGCACACTTTCTTGTCTCTCTAAGATGGGGGTGGGGAATATACCACAAAATATCTAGTAAACAAGTAGAATTTGAGGTTGGAGAAAATAGTTTTACTGCTTGAAGCAGATGGCCTGGACCTTGAAGATGTTCCTGTATGTTTGTGTTGTGAGATTTTTTTTAAATTCCTCTTGCTTCCCCCACTTCCTTGAATAAAGTACAATGGTATACACAAGGTAATATGGGTTTCTATATATGTGTATAATACACTGTGATGAGTCACCAGAGAGCAGGTATGTCTTTGATCAACGAGTCCTACAGATGTAGCTGTTTGAAGTTTTAGATTAATGGGGTGATGCAATCTGAGATTACTCCAGGAACTTCCAGTCACTTCTCTTAATAGTGGTGAGTAAAATGAAATGTTCTTTAAATGGAGTTTATAATTGAGTGTGGGTTGGAAGCTGGAGTGTTTGTGAACTTCTGCAAGATGAGGAAGAATGTTTCTGGTTTTTCCACTGTTCTTGGGTCCAGGACACACAAGAGCCAGAACTGACTGAAAACGTATTCTGGATTTTGCTCTGAGTGTTTGTTTTTTACTTCACAGGCAAGTCAAAGACCAAAATAAGAAGGTAGCAAACCTGAAGCACAAAGAGCAAGTGGAGAAAAAGAAGAGCGCACAGATGCTAGAAGAGGCCAGACGGAGGGAGGACAATCTCAATGACAGCTCCCAACAGCTTCAGGTAGCATAAAAATCTGAACTGGGAGGATATGGCTGATAGCCAGTCTTCTCTCCTTTGTATGTGTGTGCGCTTTCTCTCTCCTCTTCCCCCCGCACCTGGTGCCTTGCTTTTAATTGGTTTGTGTTTAAAAGAACAGTTTTACTCCACAGCACTGCGGATAGCTGCCTCTGGCTTCTGCTTCTGCAGTTTCATTCATTTTTATGGTAAGTAAACAGGGATTCAATTGAACTGTAAAGTGGATCGCTGGAATGGTTTTATCAAATGGATATTATGATTAGGATGTTGATTTCAGCATCATAACTACTTCTAAGGACTTCTTTCTTTAGTTGCTTTGGGGTATTTTCCAAAAGGATTGACCTTATTTTACTGGATTTTCTTCATTAAATAAAGGATGAAACACACAACAGCATCAGTAAGTATTTCTGTGGCAATGGAAATGTATTGTGGGTCATGTGGAGGATCACATGTTTTCTGTGATTACCAAGAGCTTCCAGTTGGCACTGAATCCTACTCCACTCCTCATCAGTTCCAGATGTACCCACTAGTCTGCTACATATTTCCCTTTACCCATTAAACTGTCAACGCACTGCTGTATCACCACCTATAAAGTCACCAGCCTCCCACAAAATGGTACAGACAAAATAAAGTTGGCAATTTGAAAGCAAGAGAAACACTTTTCCATTCACCTAACTTTGATACCAACATCAGAAGTTATGTCAAACAGTGAATAATCAAGTGCTGTAATATCACTGTTACAACTGCTACAGTGAAGTAAAGGTAGAGAATGAAGAGAGTTGTTCAAAAAACTTTCAAGTAAAATTGCTTTAGTATTTCAAAATAATTGCAGCTTTTAAAAAATCATTTTCTTTTCCTTTCACATCGTAAGTATAATGTGGAAGTAGTCTGCCTTTTAAGTCATATTCTAAAAGTTATGATTTCTAACACTCTATAGATCAATCCTTTTTGTAAATATTTTGCTTGACTTTGCACAATTGGTCCAACCCTGACCACAGCTATCTCATTATTCTCAAGTATTTGATATCATTCAACTAATAAAGACATAGGACATAATCCTAATTGTTCATTAGAAGGCAAATTCCCCAGTTAATTTAAATTGCCATTTTTTTTGCTCTATTCTGTGGGAGTCTGGTAGGGTGATTCAATCCTTTCAGTACTTCAGGGAGAGCTACAGAGACATGGGTCTGTCCCTGTGTACAATGTTCTCAGCCATGCCATCTTGTGGTTTTTCCATCAATGCCCGTCCTGTACAGAGCACGTGTTCAAAGAGTTAACTTCCAAGTGCACATAGTGATCTCATGACTAGACTTTTTTAAAGCCTTGGATATGGGAGTTCTACAGATGCTAATGCATTCTGTGGGTACAATGCTACAGAAATCCACAAGGCCCTAGTTACGTGACAGCATATGTTCAGACTACACAATCATCTTTGTATTTGCAAACTCTTTGAAAAATTTTCCTTGAAGATTTTTTTTGTTTACTTAGGTTTTTGAACAATGCTTATGTAAATATTCTGAAAACATGTGTATTTGGCGTCTGAGTTGTTAATCTAGTGCATGGTGGTACTTATCAAGTTGTGCCATCCCAGGTAGGTTATCATTTCTGTTGTGCAATGATTCCAGGTTTCAAAAGTGCACTCTTTTTTCTCACTTGTTTCTTCCTTTTCATCACTATTTCCCTCCCATGCAAATGGAGCATATAGGGAAGGGTAGACTGAAATTTGTCCTTCTATTGTAGCTCACAACTCCTTATTTACGTGTTAAAGATGTTGGCTTAGTCCTAGAAGTGATATGTTATATAATGTTTTCTGTAAAGTTATACAATTCTGGACAGAAAATGGCATTCTGCTCACTGACGTGACACTTGTTTTCTGTGCAGAATATTTTCCTCTGAAAATTCACCGTCAAATTGTAGTATGCTTGGTAATTGTCACACACAGAGATTCACATACTGTTACTCAGATTATTGTGGATTTGTGCAGTGATAGAAGGAAGAGATGTCAGGTGACTAGCTTTTGCTCAGAAATCAAGCATCAGGTCAAGGAAAAGTGTAATTTCTTTCCTGAATTGTCTAAATAATCTATAGATATCCTTTTACAGAGAACTGGTTTGTCACTCATACTTTGTATGGTCAGATGTGGCCTTGTAGATGTGAACTGGGACTCAGGAGACCTGAATTTTGTTTCTGTCTCAGCCACTGGCCTGTTGGGTGACCATGGGAAAGCTGCGTCACCTTCCTCTGGCCTCACTTTCCCCACCTTTTGTAAAGTGCTTTGAGATCTTCTGATGAAAAGTGCTACATAAGAGCTAGGTAGTATTATGATTCCTTACAGTACTTATGGATCATTTATGCAGTAAAGGTGTCATGGAACAGTGTATTTCTGAAAATAAGTACAAATATTAATTGGCATATTTTTAGTATGAAAACTTTCAGATTTAAAATTTGAATCTGCAAATAAGTAACCAGCTTAAATCTATGAATTAGAATCTAGGAATAAGTAACCAGTGTCCTTTTAATAGGGAAGGAAATTAAATGAATTGGATAACCTTTTTACTCGTTTGTTATTATCTGAAAGGTTGGCTTTTCAATATTAATTTGGATTCCTATAATAGCACCAAGACAACTGAATAAAGAAAGAAACAAAACCTGAGAAGGGGAATGCCACAGTATATAATTTGTTGGCATATTATCTACTCCTTGTGATAATCCAGCCCTTTCATTTTGAGACAGATGACTGCGGTAACTTCTTGTACGGTACATCTTGCCAGTGAAACTTGTAGCGTGTTATATTCTGCTTAATCAGGCATAAATAAATTTAAGATAAAAATATGCATTGGCAGAAGCATATGAGAACTCAGGATTGGCATAGCATGAGCTGATGCACATATAAAACTTTAAAATATGTACAGAAGTCTGTACAGCATTAGCTTTATTTGGTTATGATCGGTATCATTCTCACTTTAATGGTTATAACCTCTCCCCACCCAAAGCCTTCAAAAATGCACATTGCGATGAAGTTATAAAATGTGATTGTTTATTTGACAAGGACAAAGGAGCCTTTTCCAGCTTGTGGCATTCTTTTGGTGTGGTGTGGTGGTTTTTCTTTTTTCTTTTTTTTTGCTATGATAGGTTGGGTTGGTTTGGGGGTTAGGGGGGGGGAATAATATGTCTTTTTTCAGGGTTTCTTTGTAATGGTCCCCAGCAGTTAGCCATTCAAAATGTGTACACTGCAACACTCTTAAAGGTCAATTGGATTAAGGAGAGGTAAGAAGTTTCGTTTTGTTACTGGTATGTCACCTTCCTGTCACCTGGATGCCAGCATCTCATTTGGGTGGGATAATTTATAGAGAGCCTTTCCCCATGTTCACAGAAGGGTGAAGTGAATGCTTTCATTCAGAGATGAGAAAGGGTTTTAGATGTAAATAAAAATATCAGACTGAAGTAAAATATGGAGTGTTTAATGGCAAGGGGCTGGTCCAATAAAACCCTTTCCTTTAGGAGGGCTCTTTGCTTGCAGCTTGTCTCTCTAGGACTTCAGCATTTTGGTTTCCTGGAAGTAAAATCTACCAAATACCACATTTCAGTTCCTTAGACATGGAAGCCTGTCTTTTCCTTAGTCTCTCAGGAACACTGTTTACTAATTGATTAAAAAAATTAAATCTAGGGGGAAATATATATATTTTATATGCAAACATTGTTGGTTTTGGGTTCAGGACACATAAGCACCAATTTCAGATAATTTTGGTCTTGGTGGTTTTGGCTGGAATTAATAAGAAGACATCATGAAATGCTTAAAAATATGATATCCGTATTCCTAAACTGGCCATCTGCAATCCAGCCAAATAAACATGCTTTCAAGCATATATTCCACTCCTGTCTCTGTCCCTAACAGGCCTGTGGTTTCTTTCTTCCTGAGTCCAGTAACAAACTATTCGTTTATAGAGAGAGCTCTGATGATGGAAATTTGGCATTTTGGGGAGCGCGGGCGGGAAGAGTGTGGGGGGAGGGGAGCCACCGGAATAGTGGAAACCATAACATCTCAATTCTGTTGAACTGGATAAATGGGTTTCTAAATTTGTCCCTCCCTTCTGGGTTCCCTTAAAACCACAATTCTCCAGAGTTCTGAGAGGTTAACGAGTGCCTGGTCTATAACTGGATGATAAAATAGGCGTCTGGTCCTAAGTAGAAAAGGGCAACGTAAAAACTTTTGCTTCAAGGAACTGGCAAATTGGCACAGACCCATTGGAAAACATCTGAAATCATGAAAGTTTCATGAAATATTGAGTGGATATTCAAGAGCAGGGTCTGTTGGAGTTTTCAGGCAGAAGTAGGAAGATACTGTCACTGTTTCAGTTCTAGCATCATCTTTGTTGCCTTTAGTGACTGTTGCTAAGCACTTGTGTATTGAAGTAATATCTAGCGTAATAGGTTTCAGAGTGGTAGCCGTGTTAGTCTGTATCAGCAAAAACAACAAGGAGTCCTTGTGGCACCTTAGAGACTAAGAAATTTATTTGGGCATAAGCTTTCGTGGACTAAAACCCATTTCATCAGATGGAGTGAAAAATACAGTAAAAGTATATATATTACAGTGCTTGAAAAGATGGGAGTTGCCTTACCAAGTGAGAGGTCAGTGCTAAGGAGGCTAATTCAATCAAGGTGGACATCGCCCATTCCCAACAGTTGACAAGAAGGCGTGAGTAACAACAGAAGGAAAATTATTTTTTGTAGTGCTGTAATATATATATCGCTTACTGTATTTTTCACTTCATGCATCTAGCGTAATGAGTATATTGCTCCCTCTATATGTTTGTTTATATAACTCCTGTATGATAACTTGAGCATTAGGGAGAGAATATATCCGTAAAAGAATTTTCAGTCCAAGCAGTTGTGCGGTTTTTGTTTGTTTTAATAGCCCTTGTACAGTAAACGGTAGGTCAGTAGCCACTGCACTGGGACCCAAGCAAAACTAGAGGAAATTGGTGAATAGCAGTTCAATCAGGATAAAGCTGTCAAGTTTGTTACTTCAGATTCAGTAATTTTAAGTATTTATCATGAGGCCAAGTAATATATATGCACGTAATGAATTCAAGCAACTCAAGGATCTGAGAGCCAAAGTGGAATACATCTAGTCTTGAATTCCTAAAGTGAAAATTTCAATCCCAACACTCACTGATTTTTAAGGATTGTTTGAGGGAGAGTGGTAGAGCTTGTTGCCCCTATTTCTTTGAATAGGTAGCCATATTCATGCCAGTTAAAAACCAGAAGCGTCTAGTTATGGTGTTAACAGGGCACCAGAGCATTATGCTAGAGGAGGCTGAATAGTTGAGAACTATTTTGTGAGGGCTATGAAAATTTATTGTAAGAATGCTGGTTCTCTCCAGCAAGTTTGGTCACTTTATAGACAGGTGCTGAGAAGGAAGCTGATTACATAGATGTTGATATCAAGGTGCAAGGAAATGCAGGATAGGAGTCAAGGAAGAAATGTTTAGGATATAAAGTATCTATCATAGAAAGCTGAAACTCAAGACAGAAGTATTACTAGATACATACTTATCAGTGAGATAGAGAACTAGAATGTTCCCATGCATGGACAAGAAGACTTCAGAGAAGAAGAGTGAAAGTTCATTAGGAATTTTTTGGGTCAGTGAAGTCTTGCACTGCTGGAAGGGGCTCAGTCTAAACTTTTAAGCATGCCAGATTGCTGCCAGTGAATACAGAAATTTGGGGAATAATTTAAAACTAGAATTTAAAACTAGGCTGGATAGAAATACAGCAACTCCTCACTTGAAGTCATCCCAGTTAACATTGTTACGTTGCTGATCAATTAAGGAACATGCTTGTTTAAAGTTGCCCAGTGCTCCCTTATAATTTTGTTTGGCAGCCTCCTGCTTTGTCCACTGCTTGCAGGAAAAGTAGCCCGTTGCAGCTAGCTGGTGGGGGCTTGGAGCCAGGGTGGACTGGCAGCCCCCCATCAACTCCCTAATCAGCTCCCTGCTTCCCTAAGTTCCCTGTGCAGCAGCCACCCAGCAGGTTATCAATTGCCAGCAGTTCAACTGTCCTCTCCCCTCACTGCCATGTGCGGCTCCTGCCCTCTGCCTTGGAGCTGCTCCTGGGAGCCTCCTGCTGGCTGTGCAGGGGAGCGGGGAAGAGAGGGGCTAATGTCAGGGTGTCCCCTTCCCCCCCTACTCCTGCCCCCTTCTTACCCCTTCTCCATATAGATCAGGGTGGGGACAGGACAGGGCTTGGGGCGGAGGGAGCTTGCGGCCGCAGCTGCTATCTCAACTTCCTGATCTTTTTTAAAGCAATATACTTAGAATAGTGTCAGCATACTTAAAGAGGCACTGTGCTTCTCTCTCTCGCTCTCTCACTCACACACACACACATACACACACGGTGTGTGTCTGTCATGCTGTCTCCCCTCCCTCCATTCATGCTGCCTTGTAGAGTGAGGCTACATTAACGACAATATGTTAACCCTTGAGGGCTCAGCTGAGTGCCAGTTCATCATTTAGCAGTAAGGCATTCCCTGGGAAATATCCTACCCTCCTCCACCCTATAACTTCACCACCTCAACCAAGCTTCACAGTCGTCATTGCTGTGTACAATATTAAATTATTTGTTTAAAACTTATAGAGTGTGTGTGTGTGTGTGTGTGTGTGTGTGTGTGTGTGTGTGTGTGTGTGTGTGTGTGTGTGTGTGTGTGTGTGTGTGTGTGTGTGTGTGTGTGTGTGTGTGTGTGTGTGTGTGTACACATATATAGTTTTTTGTCTGGTGAAAAAAATTTCCCTGGACCCTAACCCCCATTATTTACATTAATTCTTGTGGGGAAATTGGTTTCACTTAACATCATTTCTCTTAAAGTTGCATTTTTCAGGAACATAACTACAACGTTAAGACTAATATGGCTAATGTACTAATATGGCTGTAGATGTGATGAGGAACAAAAGAATTTAACTTGTTTCCAGTCCAAGGGCAGTTGAAGATCAAGTGGTTCAGATTTCAGCTGAATGAACCTATTAACCATAGCTGTGCTATAATCAGGAAGGCATTTGTGCATTTAATTCATAAAATGAAAGCTTAAATACAATGCTGGAATGTTTGACTTGTCAGGGAGACCAGAATAATTGGTGTCTTCAAGATGTGAACTAATTTTAAAAAATAAATTAACTAGGGGGAGGCAAAAGAATTGTAATTATACACAAGGAAGACCATCATTTCATGGGTAAAATCTGTTTATTCATAAATCACAGGTGATAGAAGCACAAAAAGTAGTATTTTACTTTGATCAGAATGATAACGAGAATATGTCAAAAGAGATAAAAAATTTTTAAAATATACTGGAATAGTAAAATTGGAGGATTTGTAACTGCTATAATAGCTAGCTGAGTGGCATGTTGAGACATGGATTGTTAAAGCAAATTATTGATATCATGAACAACTGCTTTTTGAGCAGTTTGTTTTAGAGCCTCGTAGAGCAAGGTGGATTTAATTTTGGTGGTATGTGTTGGAGTTCCACTGGGTAACAGCGAACACTGCACAATTGTTAGGTTTCACGTTCACTAAAAGAGGAGACTGCATTTTGGAAATGCAAGTGTAGTAAGTCACCAGGACTGGATGGTTTTCATTTAAAGTTCAAAAGGAAAAGTGCAGAATAGTGGCAGTACTGATGAAGGTTTTAGACCAATGGTTATGGAATCCTGTCTATTTTGTTTTTGACTCCCTTTTAACTTTTTCAAAATCTCCTTCAATATGAAAACCAACATGTTTAGTTTCAATCCAGGGAGAACTATTAAAATACTTGAAACTAATTGCTCTAGCCATTTTTGGAATGATTTAACTTAGAAAATATAACTTTTTTGACTCTTAAAAAAATCAGCTTTTTGAGGATACCATAATGCAAATGGCTAGCTTTCAAATATTAAAACTTGTAGTGTACTTACTATTTAATGGGATAAAGTACAGGGATTGGTTTGAAGACATTTTGTTCAAAAATAAAATTTAAGATTTCCTTGCAAACTGACTATGCTTCATTAGCTCTGAAAGCAAATTGGTAGTGCATCAGACTCACCAGTTAATTGGTTATGCATCAGAGAATTGGATATAAGTCTACAGTGGAGAAAGGATGACACTGCACCAGATGTTGTACAAATGTAATCTCCACAGCAGGTTTAGTCTCCATCAACAACTGCAGTGTACTGCAAAGAATTTGATGTTCTGTAGATGCAACTATCTACTCTAGTAGATTGTAATTTCTAGTACAGAATACCCAATTACAATAGACACAGATTAGTGTTTTGTGTTCACGGGTGCATGGAGAAAAATTCGCTCCTGCCCTTGCCATTCTCAAGCTCTCTGCTTGCAGGAGAGGAAGATCACGAAGTCCTTTGTCAATGGCCTATGGAAAGGCAGTAGATTATATCCTTTTGACTTCCTGTCTCATTGTGAGGGATTGTTCTTCTGTTGGGAATACAAAATGTATTGGAAATTGTTTCAGAGTATTATTCCACATAGCATCTGGGGCATTATTGTTCAGGCTTTTCAGCCTGAGGGCTGAACATCTGATTTCAAAAGGCTTCATCAGTACTTAGAGTCTCAGTCTCTGCCCTGTTCTGCTTTTTTTTTTTTTTTACTGTTTAGGTAGTGCAAAGGGAGTATTGTAAATGTGTAGCACAAAAAAAATGGCTGCGCAGAGAAATTATTCATTGGACTAGTTGAGAACTAGTGCACAGTACCAAAAATTACTATAAAGTGAAATATCAGATTGTTTTCATTTTGGATCTATGCTATAGGACTTTGGCTCCAAGAAACTTGACATTCGACATTGTGAATGATGGGCTCATAAGCTTTGATTTTAAAAACAAAAGTTTCTGCCATTTTCCCTGCAGAAAGAGCACAAAATATAACTTGGTCTCAAGGAAGATCATAAGGGGTGCCAGCATGTCACCTCAAGCAAATCAAGGATGGGGTGGGGGACACATTTGGAGGTCCACAGGAAAGGAGGGAATCTTCCCAAGCCCTTTGTTCTCACCTGTCCACCTTACGTGTGAACCTACTGGTGTTTTAATCTACATTTACCTAAGGAGGCTTCTCAGTGCCACTCTTCTAACCCTCCCCACCGCAAAATGCTTCCTTAAGTCTCATTTACATTTTTCAGTGTATCTTAATAGGAGCAGAATTAAGATACTTTGGGTGCCTTGCTTAAGAAGTACAGCCCTAACTGCCATTTCCTGGTTTTCTAACATTTGAGGGATTTTTTAAAAAACTACCTTTATTGTAATGCACATATTGAGCAGTTCATGAAATATGACAGCAATATTATCTCCAGGCTTTTTGTCTGATAAATGTGTAAAAAGTCTGAGTATTTTTATTGCTTTTAATGTTTGGAATATTACACATCAAGATAATGAGGGTAAGCAAAAATTTTACACTTTTTAATGAAGACTACTTGTATAGTGGCTATTTCTCATACATACATGTATGAATGGTTTGGGTGTATTATTAAAGAACGCAGGTGTAGATTTTGCCTTCCTCTGAAGTATAAAAGGTATTACCCAATATCAGACTAGACAGTCCTGTTGTCTGATTTGATATGGCAGTTACATAGAAGTAGTATCTGTCATTTCTAGGTGACTGTGTTTATGGTATTACCTAGGTTGTTACAGGATTACCTCTTATTTTATTAGTCTAGAAGATAATGCTCTAGAGAGGGGGGCCTGTTACTATAACATTTACAAAGGCTAAGCCTGAGAGAGCAGACTTGACATTTAGAAAGAATAAGTGGATCCCTGACAGGTGCATATGCATCTGCTCCATTTGTTTTTACTCTGTAATTTGCTCTATAACGGATTTAAATATTTATAAAGTATAAATATAAATATTTAACATGTACTGGGGAGACAAATTCACCTTGTCTACTTTGTGGAGTATCCTTAAAAAGTGTAATACTTAGGTATTTAATTCTGCCTTTTGGAATTGTATAAAAATATTCTGCAGTATTTAAGAGTCTTCTTGGAGTAATTTTGTGTGGGGTAAACCCTGCTTATTCAAGAAATAGGCAGCATCTCAAGTATCCCAGTACTTGATAACTATACATTGAGATTTTTATTAGGAGAAAGTCATTAAGAAACTTGACACCTTTTGACAGATGAAGTAGGGCTCTCTGCATCTTAGTATAGCTCTCTGTTCAGTCAGAACTATTATTCTCTAGACTAGACCTGCACAACATGCGGCTCACGTAGGCTCACTGTGCGGCCTGTGGCCAGGCGGCGGGGTGGGGCTGCTGGGGTCGCCCCCTGCCTGTGGGGGGGCCCTGCCTCACAGCCCCGCATGTGACCTAATGGCCAGAACCGCCCTAATGGCCAGAACCGCACGTGTCTCCATCTCCCGCTCCCCCCGCCTGGCGTACAGTGGGTGCGTCACTTCCGGGGCCCACTGAGGTGGGAAGTACTGGGCATGAGGCAGAGCTGGTAAGTGCAGAACGAGAGGAGGGGCGCCTGGCCTGAGCTCAAGCCACAGCTTGTGGGAGGAGGGGACTGAGCCGAGACCTCCCCCAACCCCCCTCTTCGGTTGGGAGCAGGGTGGCTACTACGCTGGTTGCTCCCAGGGCAGCCTCCATAGTGATTGTATGTGTGTGTAGAGGGGGGGATGTTGAGCTGTCTGTGGGCAGCCAGGAAATCCCCAGGGGAGATGTGTGTGTGTGTGCTGCACCTGCCCTATCTTGACTGCTGCCCCCTTCCCTGGTCCAGGGACCTTCCCCTCACCAGCCCCTATCACACTGCCGCCCCCTTCCCCCCCCCAGGCTCCCTGTGGCCCCTGTGTTTGTGTGTTGGACAGTCACATCCAATCCCTTCACACTGCCCCCCTTTCCCCTCCCTGGCTTAGTTCATAGCCCCAGAAAATCCCTTCAAACTGTTCCCCTTTTCCTCTCCCCTTATTTCATGGGGGGATGACGAGCAGGCAGGCGGGCAGTGGCGGTGAGGCTTTATACTTCGGGGGGCGGGGGATAGAGTGTTTCCATAGGGCAGGGTGGCGCTGGGGTGGGGGATGTGTTTCGGGAGGAGGAGGGGTGGGGCAGACGGCGCTGGGGCGAGGGACGGCCCTCAGCTGTTTTCTTTGAAGTAATATGGCCCTCGCCACAGTACAAGTTGTACAGGCCTGCTCTAGACACTCCCTTTGTTCTTAAACTTGACTGTAAAAGTGCTAGTTGTTTGGGAAGATGAGACCAGCTAGATGCACTCCGCTGTCTAGTTGGCAAGGAAATGCATTGGTGCCCGTTATAACAGGCAAGAGATTAAACACCGTGAAGATAGTACTGCTGACTCTGTGCCAACAATGTCAACCACCAGTTATTCCTTGCAAGTGTGTGGGTTTTTTTAAGATTAGTATCTTGGTTCAAAACCCTTTGCTGAAAACTGTCAGAGAGATTAATGTGATTGTTGACAACATACTGTGACTCCTGAGAGAGAATTCTCCTGAGAATAGAAAACATTAAGGGATAAGTTTAAGCAAAACAATAGAAATACTTTAAGGGAAAAACCAGATCTTTACGTTTTGGTGTTTTGTTTCATGAGCTCAAAAGATGGTAATAAATTTGCATTTTACCATCTTCTGTTTTACCATTTTCTGTTTTTTCTCTTTTTTTAAACTTTATTTCATTTGCTGTTTTGAAATCTAGTCCCTTCTGGAGAATAAAAATATTCATTCTGCTGCAGTGAATTCTGTTCTTTCATTGCTGAAGAAAGCTTTTGCCCTGTTTTTCACTGGCTGTGGCCGATGGGGGCGTGAGGGAGTGTTCATTGTGCAGCTCATATGAAAGTTGGAATTTACTCTTTCTAAAGCTTATTAAATAAATTGGAATAAATTACTTTGAGTTCCATTTTCTATGATGAGTGGTTCGATATTTACTCTAAAACTTTTAGCATGATTGATTTGCCTGTGGCAATAAACCTAAACATTCCCTTGTTGTGCTTTTACATTTTTTCTGTGTCTTGCTTATCAAGCTTTCCGCACCCCTCCCCCCAACTTTATTTTGTCCTTTCTTTAGAAATAATCCTATTCTACATTTTACCAGTGCTTTCTCTATTAGATTTCCCTCTAGGCAAAGGCTTGCACACACTTCAGGATATATGAAAACACTTATCTTTTTTGTGGAACGTTAAACAAATATTAATGACTTAGACTAGAAATCTATGCCCCATGTATGGAAAAAGTGACTGACAAAAGTCTGCAAAGCACTGTAAGTCAGCATCAGTCCTTTCAGCTTCTCTGGAAAATTGTTGAATGTGTAGCTGCAAGAAAAGAACTTACTGAATCTGTTGGCAGCTTCTTTTTTGAATTCTTAACCCTCCAGAGATAATTAAATTTCATTAGTAACCTGAACTGGGGCATTACATTTTATTGTTGTATTTCCACACAAAAACACAGGAATTTAGAGTCCAGGTTGAGAGAGAAAGATAAAAAGCAAGGAAATAAGCAGGTAAATCATTCAATACTCCATTTGTACTCAACTCATCAATTCTCTTCTCATCCACGACTCCCTTCTTTCTGTCACTCATGGTCCACAATCTCCACCCTCCTCCTGATTGACTGTTTGGCACCCTTGAAGGCCAATCACATTTTATTTGTTTCATGTTTATTTTTATTAATATACAGTTAGTGTGGATTTCATAAATTGTACACAGATTTTTTTTTTTTACTGATGTGTTGAAGTATGCCAGATTGCAATTGGTGAATGAGATATGTTTTTCTGTAATGCTTAGGAAAAATTACTTGAATAAGTGATCAGTATTAGTGATTGATATAAAGCTGGTATTTTTTATGTAGAAATTATGTAAAAATGAAATCTGCGTGTGTCTGTGATTGATATTTATTTGGAGATAAAGCTACTAGTTGATGGTTCCAGAGAAGGAGATATGTGGGTGGACTATAAGGTTGAGAAGGGGCACTGATGGGTGTTCAGTAACATTTCCTTGCTTATTAAACTTTATGTTGGTAGGCTATGTAGTCTAGCACCCTGTGTTCAAAGATATCAAAGCTTTTTGTGTGATTAAGTATCTGTGTTAATAGCTCACATGGATTGTAATCCAGTCCCACTGCAAAGACCATTTGTGTCTTCCAAACCCCCTAATATCCCATGCTATCATTCTTCTTCGAGAGATGTACCTGTGAGTGCTCCACTCTAGAGGTCCCTGTGGGTGCTCCACTCCAGGTGTTGCTGTGTCCCTGTGCCTTCGCTTTTCACAGCAGTACTCATAGAAGTCGCGCACGCACAGAGCCTGCCCCTCACACTGAGTGTGCTTTAATAGTACACATGCGCCACTGGTTTCCTCTGTTTCTTCTCTATTGTCCTCGGCCTGAGACAGAGCTCAGCAGACTCGTTAGAGAAATTCCTCTCTCTCTTTGTTCAACTAATTTTCATTAGTTTAACTTCCCAGTTATAGTTAGATATCATTTTCCCTTCTCTTTTCTTTTAAAACAACAAAAAAAAAAAAAACTCCACCAAACAAAACAACTTTTTGTTCCTGTCAGCGGCAGCCACTTCCAACATGCCTGGCTCCCCAGTTTTTAAGTACTGCTCTAACTGCAGTGATGCCATCCCTCTTTCAGATGGCCACTCAAAATGTATTAAATGTTTGGGGGAGTCCCACATCCCCCAGAAATGTGCCCACTGCATCAAGTTAAAATCCAGGGCACGCAAGGACAGGGAGCTACGGTTAAAATTCCTCCTGCTTCAAAAATCTCTCAGACCAGCCTCAGATCTGGGCACTGACTCCACTGCACTCCGCAGCCTCGCTTATTCCCCCCCCCCCCCGCTCCCAAAAAAAAAGATAAGAACACTTTAAAAAAGCGGCAGCCTCTCACCTGCAAAGGGTATTTTCAGGGACAAGAGTTTACCGGGCAGATCCACTACTTCCCTCATGCTGTTTCCTCAGCTGAGCACTTTTGACGTGCCGGGCAAAACCCACCTGTGTCTGTTGCAGTAGAACCACACTCCAGTGCCAAGGCTTCAGGCTTCCACTTGCCTGCCTCTCTCATGGCATCATTCGGCACCGCAATGGAAGAAGTGTCGATGCATACTAGCCTGCCTGACCCTGCACAGGCTCTTCTCATTCTCCCAGCACCGTCATCTTTTGAGCTGGCCGGCAGTGACATAAGGCTCAGGACACTGGTGCAGAGGAACCCTTCTTCTCAACAAATTCCTCTCGTGCAGCCCTCACCTCACAGAAGCTCTGCGACACCGCAATTCGCACAGTCAAGGGACCTACTGGTGTTGCATATCTTGCAGTCACTCCTACTTAACACCTACTTCTCTCCGGACACTCAGGCAAAGTCCAGACAGCTTTCCTCCAGTGATGAGGAATCTGAGCTGCAGGGAGAATTTTCATCTTATCAGATCTCCTGTCCACAGACCCCAATCAAAAGAGGTCATAAAAAAGCTACCTCATCTTACACTGAGGGTCCCTCCCCATGGTGCGTAAACCCCTGGATGGCACCATCCATGCCCTTCCCACTACAGTGGCAATATTGGGCTCCATGGGCACCTTATACTCGGGACCACACTCATTATGCCACTGCAGTTAGGCATGAGACCTGCTTGGTACCGCCAGCTGATGAACCTGCACTGACTCAAGACATCAGGCAGTCCTGTCACAACCACAGGATCAAGCAAGGCCTGCCTCTAACCAAATAGAACCAGTTGTTCCTCCTGATGAAGCATTGCTCCTCCTCTCCCTGCGTCATTGGTTGTCTTCTCAAAATTTCAGGGCCTCTTTAAAAGAGTTGCCAATGAGCTAAGAATTAAACTGTAGGAAGTCCCTGAACAGCAACATGAGCTAACCAACATCCTGCAGCCCTCTTCGTCTTCTAGGATTGCATTACCTATCAACGCAGCCCTTTTAGAACCTGGCAAGGCCATCTGGCAAACTCCTGTTGCAAGCCTACCTATCCATAAGCGAGCAGATCAAAAGTACTTTATCCTTTCCAAGGGCTCGGAATTCCTTTTCACTTATCCAGCGCCAAACTCGCAGTCAACCAAAAGAACAAACACCAGTTTCCCTGCTCCACCCCATCTGACAAGGACAGTAAGTGATTAGATCTGTTTGGGCGTAAGGTATATGCTTCTTTCACACTGAAATTTTGCATTGCTAATTATACAGCCATTCTGGAAAAATATTACCATAAATTCATGGACTTTATCGATCACATTCCAGAAGAAAAGAAACAACAATTTACAGCAATAGTTTCCGAGGGAGAAATCATCTCCCACACCGCTCTTCAAGCTGCCCTTGATGTGACCAATACTGCAGCAAGATCCACTGCCACAGGTTCATGGCTCTGGTCCTCTTCCTTTCCTCGGGAGGTCCAGAGTACCATTGAGGATCTCCCTTTCGATGGCAGCAAACTCTTTGCCTCCACGATGAATGATGTACTCCATTCCATGGAGGACTCAACGGCAACCCTCCAATCTCTAAGAATTCAAACCCCTACAACCAGAATGTGACAATATAGATACCAGCCTTACCAGTGACCATGCTGCCCCGCCTTGTTCGAGGGTATGGAAAACAATACTCCCACCTCAGTGCTTACACTGCCTGCCCCTATTTTTGGTCAACACCTATGCCCATTCTCCCATCAATGGCGAAATATTACCACCACCAAGGGGGCTTTAGAGGTTATCACAATTGGCTATTCCATCCCTTTCCTCTCCCTGCCTCCCACCCATCCACCCTCCCCATCCCTCTTCAGGGACCCCTCTCATGAGCAACTGCTCCTCCAAGAAGTACATCTTCTCCTTCAACTGAGAGCAGTGGAAATTGTGCCCGAACAACACAGAGGGAAAGGTTTCTATTCACATTACTTTTTAACAGAAAATAAAACCGGGGGATGGCGACTGATCCTTGACCTCAGGCGGCTAAACAAATTTGTCAAAAAGGTTACCCTCGCCACCATAATCCCAGCACTGGAGCAAGGCAATTGGTTTTCAGCCGTCAGTCTACAGGATGCCTGTTTTCATGTGACTATTCACCCAGCCCACAGACATTTTCTTCGTTTTACCCTCAGTGCAACATGTTTTCAATACAGGATGTTGCCCTTTGGCATATCCACCACCCCCGAGTTTTTTCCAAACTCCTAGCTGTAGTCACTGCCCACCTCAGAAAACAGGAAGTTATAATATTTCCTTACCTTGACGATTGTCTCCTCAACGCTCGATGAAGCTCTTCAGTCCAAGCAGCTTACCATCACTTGCTTCCTGTCCCTCAGCCTACAAATAAACAAAAACAAATCCACCTTATCTCCTACCCAACAACTGAAGTTCATAGGAGTGCACTTGGATTTCCGGGTGGGAATAGCATCTCTCCCGCTCGACCGTTTCAACACCATAAAACTCCTGGTCACGAAACTTCATCACAGTCCCCAGGTCACTGCTCGAGACTGCCTGCAACTTTTAGGTCACATGGCCTCATGTACTTTCGTGGTCAAAAATGCACTCCTATACATGTGGTGCTTCCAAGCTTGGTTGGCAACAGTTTACAGACCAAATGTACATGCTCTAAACAAGCCTTTATCCATTCTCTTCAGAGCTGAAGACTTCCTCCGATGTTGGACAGTTCCCTCCAACCTCTGTTCAGGGGTCTCTTTTTTTCTCCAGGGATGCTCCATCCTTTATAATGACTGCCGATGCATCCCTCACAGGATGGGGAGCACAGATGTCCCACGACACAGCCCAAGGGCTATAGTCTTCCACCGAAGCCTCCCTACACATAAACATCCTAGAACTGTGAGCTATATGCAACGCCTTCCATCGTGTCCTCCAATTCATTCGGAACCCAACATGTTCAGATAATGACAGACAACATCGCAAGCATGTTCTATGCAAACAGACAGGGAGGGGCTCGATCTCACTCGCTTTGTACAGGAATTATGAAGCTCTGGAATTAGTGCCTCGTGAACAACATCCAGATATCAGCCACCTATCTTCCTGGGGGCCTGAATACCACTGCAGACGTTTTCCCTGGAATCATGAATGGGAGATAAATGACACAGTCATATGCAACATATTTCACGTTTGGGGCTACTCAATCTTGGACCTCTTCATGACTGTGAAGAACAAGAAATGTCCTGAATTTTGCTCCAAATCTGGACTGGGCAAACTTTCCCTAAGAGACCTTCAGCAATCCACCTCTCTTTCAGTTCCATCGAAGTCCATTTAGCTGCTATTACAACTTTTCACGAAAAAATCGACGATACTTCTGTTTTTGCTCATCCAGTCACCAAGCACTTTCTCAAAGGGCTCCAATCCCTATACCCGGACATTAAATCTCCTACCCCTGCCTGGGATCTTCACATAGTATTAACCTGCTTAACACAACAACCATTTGAACCCCTAGCCCATTGCTCTCTCTTACACCTCTCTATGAAAACAGCATTTTTAGTCACAATCACCTCCACCAGACATGCAGGAGAAATAGCAGCTCTCATGGTGGACCCACCCTACACATTTTTTAAGGACAAAGTTATCCTCCGACTACACCCCAAATTTCTTCCAAAAGTACATTCATCATTCCACATCAATGAACCTGTACATCTACCAACCTTCTTTCCTAAACCGTATGCAAATTCCTTTGAATCCACAATGCATATGTTGGATATACGCAGGGCTTTGTCCTTTGATTTGGATAGAACTAGACCCTTTAGGAACTCTTCCAGTAGTAGCTGCGTTCCTCCAAAGATTGGGAGTTGAGGTTTACCCCTCTCTGGACAACTGACTTGTTCAGGGCCAGTCTGCACTGCAAGCACAAAGCAGTGTTGTCCTGATCCATTCAGCATTCAATTTCTTGGAACTATTGATCAACACAGAAAAATAGTCTCCTCTCCCTGGTCCAGAGGATAGGGTTTATAAGTGCTGTACTGGACTCATTTCAAAGCAGGACCTTTCTACTGGACTCCAGGTTCTAGGCAATGTGATCAATTGTTATACGTTTGAACTCTTACCTGGTCACAACAGCACAAAACCGTTAGAGGCTTCTGGGACACGTGATCTCTTGCACCTATGTGATCCAAGACATTGGACTGCCCCTGAGTACTCTGAGTGGCTGGCTGGCATCAGTCTACTCTCCAAACCGCCATCAGCTAGACTTAGTGGTGGGAGTGACCTCTCATGTCCTCACCTCCCTAGATTGGTGGAAAAATTCAACCAGTGTAAGTATAGATATTCCATTTGCCCACCCGCAACTGATGCTCACACTAATGACATATGCATCTGCCCTAGGATGGGGAGCCCACCTGGGTTCTCTATAGAGTCAGGTTCTATGGCTTCAGAACACTTAGCTTTACATATCAATGTCAGAGAACTAAACACTGTCACACTGCTGTACTGAGTAGTTCTATCGCAGTTCAGGGGAAGCAGCATGTTAGTCCTCACAAGACAATATGGTAGCAATTTTCTGTCTCAACAAGCAGCGCAGAGCCTGTTCTTCCACTCTGTCAAGAGAAGACTCTACTCTGGGAGCACTGCCAACTCAATAGATCTAGAAGCGTTTTACTTGCCAGGGTTCCAAAATGATCTAGCAGATCACCCAAGCAAATTGTTTGAGTCACCATGAGTGGTGTCTTTGTCCAGATGTGGCCAGATCCATCTTCCAGCAGTGGGGGTTTCCCCAAGGAGATCTGTTTGCAACAAAGTCCAACAGAAATTGTTGGAAGCTCTGTTCTCTGTGGGGTCATATGACAGATGTGTTTTTATTGTCATGATCAGGCTGACTCTTCCATCCTTTTCCACCAATCCTGCTCATTCACATGTATTACTAATGATAAGACAGTACCATGCCAGAGTCATACTTATAGCCCCACCCTGGGCCCATCAACACTGGTTGTCCACTTTCCTGGCACTGTCAGTGAAGCCTCCAGTTCCACATCCCCTACACTTGAACCTAATTTCCCAAGATCATGATCCCTTCATTTAACTGCAAGGATGTGCCGTGGCTGGATACTAGAGAGCAGTCTTGCTCAAAAGAGGTTCAAGAGATTCTGCTGAATCATAGAAAACCTTCTACAAGAGCTAATTACCTCTCTCAATTGAGATTTTTTCCATATAGTGTCACTAGTATGGGGTATCTCTGGCCAATCTTCAGTTCAACATATCCTGGACTACTTATCGTACCTGAAACACCAAGAGTTCGTAGTTTGTTCAATCAAAGTACATCTGACAACTGTTTCAGCATTCCTCCCTAAAGTGGACAATCACTTTTTCGTCCAATGACATGTTCATAAGGTTTTTGAAAGGCTTAGTCAAATTATATCCTCAAGTACAAGACCCTGTTCCCCTGTGAGATCTAAACTTAGTATTGTCAAGTCTTATGGGTTCCCCATTTGAACCATTGGCTACCTGCTCTGTGCTGCATCTATCAATGAAGGTAGCATTTTTGGTGGCCGTTATCTTGGCCAGAAGAGTAGGGGAGCTGTATTTCTCAGTGTTCAGCCTCCACATACAATCTTTTTTTTAAGGATAAGGTTTACCTGTGTCCTTATCCAAAGTTTATCTCAAAGATGGTGTCATCTTTCCACATCAATCAGCCAGTTTATTTGCCTGTATCCTACCAAAACCATATTCAAGCAGGGAAGAAGAGCGTTTGCAAACCTTGGATGTCAGAAGAGTTCTAGCATTCTACCTGGACAGAACCAGGCACTTCCATAAATCCTCCTAGCTGTTCGTAGCGGTGGCAGACAGAATAAGAGAACAGTCAGTCTTTACCCAGAGAATTTCTTCCTGGATGCCTCCTATATGCATATGTACTGTGACTTAGCTAATGTCAATCCGTCTAGCAGAGTTGCAGCTCATTTGACAGGGTTGCAGTTGGCCTCATCCAGCTTTTCTGGTACAGGTTCCAGTTGCAGACATTTGTAGAGCAGCAATGTGGTCCTCAGTCCACACATTTTCCTCCCACTACTCTGTGGCTCAAGACTGCAGTGACAATGCTAGAGTTGGACGGGTTGTTCTCCAATCTTTATTGAAATAGACTGTGATCACATCTCCTGTTCTTATGGCTTGTGAATCACCTAGAATGGAATGCACATGAGCAATTATTCGAAGAAAAAACTGTTTAGTAACTGTTGTTCTTCAAAATGTGTTGCACATGTCTATTCCACAACCTGCCTTCCTATCCCTCTACATCGGATCTCTGGCAAGAAGGAACTGCAGGAGTCTAGGGGTGGCTCTGTCCTTTGTATCTGCATGCAGAGCATCTGCACACACCGGTACATAACAGCAAGGGAACCCTAAAGTGTCCCAGTGAGTACCACTGAGGGAAAAAGTTTGTGATGCCCTTGCACTAGGCACACAAATCCAAGAGTGGAATGGACATGTGCAACACATCTTGAAGAACAACAATTTCTGAGCTGGTTAGTAACTCTCTTATTCAAATTATCCAAATTCCGCTTATTAAAAAATTATGTTTATCAGAATGCACAGTGTGTCCCCATGTAGCCCTATGTTAGTTAATATCACTTTAGTTTCTCTGAACTGCACATTATCCAAAACTTTCAGATATCCCGCAGGCCATTTAGATCAACAGGAGTGTACTATCACCTGAAGGGGAAAATAAACATTTTTCTTTCTCCTCTTAATCCAGTCCACCTACAGAAGCATTTTAAGTGTTGTGCAAAAAGGGAATATTTTCAGAATGACAAGAATTTTTTTTAGTCCGTACTGATGTAATCTTGATAGCCCAGGTGAAGACATCTACATATATTTACATAATCTGGATGGCATACAGCTGAAAATGTCTTTAAAAGAAACTTTTTCTTCAAACAGTGTGGGAAATTCACCACGAATGACCAAAAAGAAAAGCTTAGTGTCTTCTGTTGGTCCTGTCCATCTTCTGAGGCATTTTCAGGATTTTTCATTATTCTAATTTCTAAAAACCCAATTTTTAACTCTGCCTTTTCAGTGTTGTGCTCAGGTCCACAGTTCTTATACAGGTTGGTATTCTGCATGATTAAGTCAACTGAGCAATGCAGCACCTATAAATCATTCATTTTCTTCCTGAACAATTGACCCTAATTTATTTGAGATTCTAATATTCCTCTAAAGCAGGTGGCCATGCCGTTGAAGAACAGGAACATCTTTGAGTTCTATATCAAGAACAATAGATGGACCTTGGTGTCAACATAAACTGCCAGGGAAGATCTAGAGACCTGATCCAAAGCCCATTCAAGTTAATGGAAAGATGTTCATTGACTTGAATGGGCTTTGGATCAGCGCCTAAGAAAATAAATCTTAACTAAAATGTCACCAGAACCCTTTCAGTTATGGAGAAGCAGGACTTCTCTACCAAAGCAATGCAAGAAACTCACAATCTAATTATCCTGTATTATTGTAGCCCATCTTGTTTATTTAATGTAAATGTCTATTATTTTTTTAACAAAAAGCTATTTCATCTTATAATTATGCTTATGGTTACTAAACTGTTGGCCAGAGGCATGGTACCTCGTTATTATGTAGTAAACTAAACTAAACCAAAAAGTGTCTTGATATTGTTTGATCTAACTGGATTAAGATACAGGACAGTTTTTTTATAATGTTTATTATTATACACACAATGTATGACTGTACAAATGTATGTTGTTTTTATTTTTAGAATCAAGTGCATCTCTTGTCATGACTTCAGTTTTTAATAGTTGAGAGAATCCTGATCTGTGCATTGACTGAAAAGAGTTGAGAAAAGAAAGGACATCTTTTAATGTTTAAGAAAAAGCATTTCCTTAGAAGAAGAAGAAGAAGAAAAAATATCTGATGTGTAACAGAATCCTGTCTGCACCTGAAACAGTTGCTTTTCTTGAAATTGGCTTCATTGATGCATCGGTCTTCAGTTGTTTCTTTTTCCCCCAGCATGCATGAGGGTTGTTGGTATTTGAATTCTGACATATCAAATGATTTGAATGAACTTTTATTGGGATGGGAGAGGGAGGAGGAAGAATGTTTAGGGTAAAGGTGATAAGGAATTACTGTCTCTTTACTTTAAGGAAAATGAACAGAGGTTAACATTAATATCCTCATAACATGTTAGTCCTATCTGGTAAGTGGTGCTTGTTCTAAAGGAAGCAGCTCTTCAGTCTTAACAAATAAATCTGCTACTTTACTATAGTGAAGAGTCAGAAAGGGACAAGGAGTGTTGAAGGGGGAGGAAACTGCTTGTCTGGGGTGATAAATGTGAAACCCTCTGAAATAGTTGTCTGTAGGTGAGAAACGAAGAGACTCAATAAATTCAGCCATTTAATTGCTGTGTAAACACTTCTGTAGAATTACTGTACCAACAAGTATTTTTATTTTTAATTTAAGTATGGGAGGATGGGAATGAACTTTTTTAGACATTTTTCCATGCCTGTTTCTTTGCCTGCTCTCTTCTTACTGAATGTTTGGATTGGAAGTGGGGCAGAAGGTGTGTCTTACAACTACTGTGATATATTAGTACAATGATGATGACAGGACTGACGTCAGGAAGCAGAGTTCAGCAGGGTGTATGGGGGTCATCAGGGAAGTCACTTATGTGTTCAAGCTTCTCCTTGGTATTTTGAAGTGCTGTTAGTTACATCTGTTGCTGGTTTTGCCTTTAACCCACAGGAATTTAGGAGTCTGAGTCACACTTCTGATTTATAGGTGATGAAATCTTTTTACAGTAGTCTACCCCCTCTTATCCCACACAAAAACACAATTACGGAAGCCTTATTTGCTCATTTCAGAGCATTGTTACCAGTAGCAATCTCAGCAATGGCTGTCAGTCATGGGTGAGGCAGTGACCCAGTGTGGTGATACAGAATCATGGCCCCTGTTGGCTTTAAAAAATACAGAAGTGGTAATTTGCAGCAGCTGGAGTGAAATGTTAAAGCTGTTGGCATCCTGTACGAACTGCTAAATGGTAAACCTGGATGTTAGTATTGGCATGAACTTTTAGTCTGTCTAGGCTTTTACTAGTGAGACATACCTGTATAATATCAACATACTGTTCTGATTCATTTTTGGGGCACCAAACTTAAACTAACAGGAAAGAAGTGTCCAATGCGTGGTAGCTATATGAGAGAGAAATTTCCAGTTTCTGCTAGTCTTACTTAACCTGTTCTTCCTTTTACTTTGATTCTGGGCCTTCTGTTTAACACTTATCTACAGCTTCCTTCCTTCTTTTCTTTCTTTTTTCCAGTTTCTAAGGTTCAATAAAATCTACTTTCAGGCTAATCCAGAGAGGGAAGCAAGGCATGTGGGGAGTACAGAATTTTATAATAGACCTGTTATTTCAGTTAGCATCGGTCAGGATCCTGCTCCATTGTTACGTACAAACCTCTCTGTGCTTTAGATTGCTCTTGATATTGAATATGGCTGATTCGCTTTCAGAGATAGTCTTTTTAAAAATTCTCACAACTTTGAGTGATAGCACAGAAGATGCCTAAGGACACAAACTCTGAAGGAATCAAAGGTTGACTCTGTAGATTTCCCAGACAATTGTTGGCAATTCCTTGCATAATATTCTGAAACCTAGTTGCCGCAATCCTTGAGGCTGCAGTAGTAATGTGCATCCTTCCATGGGTTTTCTTAAGAATTTTCCAAATGAGTTATCAAAACATGGTGAAAATAAATTCCAGGAATGTGAAGAATAAAGTTGTGCTTGAGTTAATTTTAGTTTTAGTCTCAATGTTGTGGTCCCCCTCCCTCCCCGAACTCTAAAAGAATTAATTGGCTCACACTAGTTGTGCCATGGCCAAACACGGTATTGTGACTGGATTATGTATCCAATTAGTCTGTCTTTCTAGTATGCCTATTCTTTTGCAGTTTGCAAATTCCTGGTGTTTTTCAATTTATATATATTTTAGGGAGAAGCATTTAGATGTAGTTGTATTTTGCTACTAGGATTACTTCTATTTGATATAATTTTACCCCAAAAAGGACTTGGTCTTCAGTGATGTTTCTCTGATCTCAGACCTACTGGTGGGGCTTTATACTCTTCTGGGACTAGATGTGGTTGCCTGTTGTTAATCAGTGCACAAGCCATTATAGGGCTACTGTTTTGTGTGTAATAGTTGCTGCTTTTCTGTGCTGTTTCTTTCAGTTCGCAAACTTAGTTCAATTGTTTTCCAGCAATGGAATTAGTTTCATCTGTATTTATCCCATCCACGTTGGCCACTGTGTGTTTTTCAGTAATGCTTAACATTTGCGTCAGCTTCTGTGTAATTAATTCGTGGTGATAAAAGCATGTTTCCAATCACATTCTTTGGCATGACATTTTACAGACATATTTGACTATCTGGAAGTGGAGAGGCTTGTCCTCACCTCTCTTCCCCACCCCCCCATTCTGTCTCACTGAGGTAGGTGGTTGTAGAGATTTTGTTCTGAGTAGTGCAGAATTTTCTTACTGTTTTCTTCTTTCCATGTTTCATTAACTTCTGCTGTCAAACATTTTAAATTATGGTTCTTCTATTTTTATTTTTTTACTTTTCATTTCAAACATTTTCCTATTTTATATATATGTGTGTGTGCACGCACACTGAAACTTTTGAAGGAATTTCTCAGCATAATTTTAATAGCATTTCCTGAATGGTGTTCTTAGAGTTAGTCAGAAACTACTGTCAATCTGTAAAAACTCTCAGGACTTCAGCTTATTGCAGGTCAAAATACCAAATGATGCGTTGTATAATTCAGGGAGAAGCACTGACAATTTATTGTTTTTATTTTATGTACCTGCAGTTTTGCCATCAATATCAAAACGTAATGAATGCATTTGTCAGACAGCTTTTCTTCCCCTCCAATCCACTACTCCAGTGGATCAGTTAACTTGTCTGATGTAGGAGCATCTGAAAAATCATGTGATTGTTATTTTTCTCTTACTACTTTGTGCCATGCCCTGTTTCTGATTTCCTTTATCCAAAGAGGTGTCTCGTAGAAATACATCTTGAGTTTCCCAGGACATCCATAGAATTAAAAATTGACATTTTTTTCCACAAGGGCACCATAAACCAGTGGAGTGATTCAGTAGGAAAAAGACCGTTGTCGTCAGTAATATCTTTTTCCTCAGCGTTACTGAAAGTAAAATTTTTATGTAAATGGAAAGCAGAAATAAAAACAGCCCACACTTGGGTTCACCCTAAAACTGTGATCCCTGAATTGGGAGCCTAACCTTCCCAAAGACCTGCTCCCATCTCTGTCTTTTTCTCAGCCCTCCTTTTCTTTCTGTAAGGATGGCCTTGGGGAACATTTTACATATAATTTCTGTACTTTGCAGTTTGGTCTACCATTTTATAACTGTCCTGTTAGTATTGTTAGCATAGTGGAGAATGCTGAGGTGGTAGATGTTTCTGCAGAGGAGAAAAATGTTGATTTGTATCCATTTGTCACTTTGCTCAACTACTAAATGTTACTCAAGTTTGTCAACAAAGCACCAAAAAGCAAATGTCACTCACCATTCAACTCAGATCCACTTGAAAGTGCAAAGCATATTTATTTCTTCCTTCTTCAAGGGCAATGTCTAAGTCCATTTGTGACCCCCATATATCAGCTATTATGAAAATCAAACTCGCACAAGAAGACTTTTTTCCTCCTCTGTGTTCATGTAGCTCTCTGGTGAAAGTTGGAGATTTCTCTTTAGGTTTTTATAAATTGCCCAATCATCGTGATACCAACGTGCAAAACAGAAAAATCTGCAAGAGAGATTTTCCTCCCATAAAGGGCCTCATCTATCACTTGGTTTTGCTACTTACAACAGAACTGACTTTTTTTTCTATTTTTCTTCTCTCCAGTTCCATGATTTACATCTAGAAACAACTTGGACCATAATTTTTTATTTGATGGACCAAGGAGCGAGGAACAGAATAATTAAGGCTGTAGTCTAACAAAAACTCACTATGCTATGCTTTGGAATACCAGTACTGTGTGGATTTGTCAAGCTCTGCTACTCATTTCTGACTTTGACATTGTTTTATAGGGACAGGTGTGAAGGCTCATAGTGGAGTGAATATGAGTTAGGGGAAATTACCATGAGTTTTCTCAGAACATTTGTCTGATAGACTGGAAGAACAAAGTTATAACTAAACTCTACTTACTGAATAGACTGTAGGTAGCTCATATGCTGAAGGTGAAGAGGGTGTTGACAGTTGTTTGCATGAATGCACACTATGCATTTTCCAGTATTGCCTAGCACTCCAGCATCTGCATAAATGTTTTCAGAGGATGCCTGTATGTCTGAGTGTCATTTTAGGGAAAGTAATTAAACACATGCTGTAGAGATTTTGCTGATAACATTAATATGCAAAATATCTTTCTCACATTTATTTCAAACAGCAGTTTCCAAATAGATACAGCAGCAAAGATTTTCACATGCAAGTACCAAAGCACTGTTCCAGCCTGTTCTGGCATCACCAATAGGACCCAATAGCTCTTATTTCTGTCCTCCAAAGTTTACTTTTCTGAATGGAGCAATTTACTAGGCTGGCTACCTAGAGCTCTTAAATGTTTGGGCACAAAAGAGCGCATATGTGTAGATTTAACTTTATATGCCAAATTCCTTCTTATAAACCACTTTCCGATTGCACACAGCTGTGTAGATGAGCATTACTAGATCCTGTGCAGCGAAATGGAATGGACAGTCCCAAACTCTACAGCCTAACCAGGGAGAAGATTTGAAAGAGTGTAGTCAACAACACTGACATATTTCAAGCGTGACAGAATTAACACTCTATGATGATTTTTTTGGGAACTCACTGTTTCATTCTTTTTTGAGGGGATGACTTTGAGTTGACTAATTGCAACCCCTAAGTAGTTTTGAGAACACCGGAAGATTTTATCAGTGCATCAAAAGGACTCAACAAAAGGTGTAATTTGACTCATGCAGCATAAATTTTTAATGTGAGAACCTGTTCATTAGTTTTGTGGGAAACTCTATTGTAATTGAACTGGCCATTGCCCCCCTGTAAATCCATTTAATTAATGTTCTTCTTTGAACAGCAAGCACTATAGGAAAGTATCTCGAATACCTTTTTGAAAGCCAGCCACATTTTGTAGATTCCTACTGGCTGGACAGGTCTCATTAGACTGTCTCCACTTGGCAGTGGTGCCAGAGATCTGCACAGCTCTCTTGGCAGGCTGATATGCAGCTGTATTGGACTGCTCAGCTCTTGTGGGGGACACAGCCCAGTTCCTTGGAGATGGACATCTAGGAATAAGATCCTTCTTAAACTCTAATAACATCAGAATGGTGGATTCAGAACCAAACCTCTTTCCAAACCTCTTCAAAATCAATTGTTATTCCTCACACTTTTGTGTGCTGTAAAATACTTCCAGAGGAACAGTGGGAGGATTTCAACATGAAGATCTGAAAGGACAGAAAACAAAGGGATAAGTTTGCCACCGCTTCTTCCCTCATTTCAGCTGCTTATCAGATAGCAAGTGGGATATGAGAAGCAAGGTGTTCATATGCTTGCTCTTATGATATACCATAAGAGAGTATGGTCCCTCCGTTACAAGGCCTGCAACTGCAGAGAAGTAGTCTGAGAAGTCCTTGTAGTTACTTTAAAATCAGATCTCTAATGCTGGTGATTATTGTATGAGCTAACATAGCCTGCAACACCAAAGATGCATAGAATGTGTCCCCAGCTTGCTTGTTTTAGTTGATTATTTTTAAATCAGCGGCTGCAACACTTCAAGAAATCAAAGTATCCTGACCAGCCTAAAATGGCTTGTTTTTCAATCTTGTGGCCAAGCTACCACTCCAAACACAGGAGTGCATTTATTGTCAGAAATATCTCATGAGCAGATTCTCTTGGTAAAAACTGGAATGCAGTTCCCTTGATACTACTTTTTCCAAATTACATTGTATGTGTAAACAAATAGTTTTTGATATTTCCTCCTGACCCTGTAGTGCATTTCAGTGGCCTTTGAATATATGCCGTATACCTAAACTTGCAGCTGTGAAGATATTCTTAATCAAAGAATGAAGTATATGGGGATATTACACTTCAGATGCCTGAAATCCAAACTGGACTTCCCACCAGAACTTCAAGTGGGTTTTTCATGCAACAGTATTTGATGGAAAACTGAAGCTAAACTTGGCTGAAACTGTACAGATATTTGTCCTGTTTTCTTGTTAGGTTAACATTTGCTTCAGACAATAAAATATTTTTTTCCATCTGGACATAGTGAATTGCAAAATTGCAATGCAATGTTTCCCTTCTGCCACACCTGCCTGTGAGAGTGAGAGTGCATGAGGGACTTCAAATGCTGCTATTGTCCCACCACTGCTGGCTATTAAGCTTCTTTGGAACTGCACACTAATCTTTTCTTTACAAACAACCCTCTCATACCTGCGCTGTTTGATATGAAAGGATTGTGGTACCACAGTTGCAGAGGGCAAGCACATTTGTCTTGCTTTGCTAGATTTTTCCTTCACTGTATTATGCAATTCCTCCTCCTCTTCCTTCACTTCATTTTTCCTTCCTTTTTTGCGAAGATATTTTGATGTGGAATTGCACCCTGGGAGGGTGAGCAGCTATTTAGTTGGCATAGCACTTGGTTGTTAATGGGCTCTGATTCTTATTTCCAAATTAGTCTACTTCACCTGGTCTCCCATCATTTTCCAGGATAACCTGCGTAAAAAGGATGATCGGATTGAAGAATTGGAAGAGGCACTGAGAGAGAGTGTGCAGATAACTGCAGAGCGGGAAATGGTGCTAGCACAAGAGGAATCAGCCAGGACTGATGCTGAGAAACAGGTCTGCAATCTTATATAGTCACTGGTGTTGCCATTGGGCATGTAAGAGGTACAGCCTGACAATGAAGTAGTAGTAATCATTCTTTGCCCTTGAATAGTACCTTGCCATCTGGGGATCCTAAAGCACTGTGCAGACATTCACTAATTGGGTCCATTTCTGTCCTTTCCTGAAACTAAATATGAGTGTGTGGTGTTCTGTGCTTTGAAAGAGAGGTTTGTGTGACATTCCGCTCTGACATGTATACATCAAATATATATTCCTGTGTGTAAACGTGTTCACACGCTCTGTACTATATATGTTGTATTATTATTAACTTGTATTACCTTAGCACATAGGAGCACTAAACATAGACACAAGACACCACTATGCTAGGCGCTGTACAGACACAGAACAAAAGGATGGTCCCTGTCATAAAGAGTTTATAATCTAAGTGTAGGACAAGGGACAATGAATGGGGAGTACAAAGAAACAGTGAAACATTAGTGGTCAGCATGATAGGCAATGATCTCAGCACACCAGCATCTTAGTCATTGTCAAGTTCTTTGTAGGCATAACGGAAAAGGATTTGTAAGAAGGATTTTGAAGGAAGAGTATGTGTTAGCTTTGTTGATGATTATGAGGAGCTCCTCCCAATCACAAGGGGCAGCGTGGAAGAAAGCTTGAAGGTGTTTGATTGAAAATATAACAAATGGATGATAGAGACTGGTATTGTGTGCCAGAGTCGGGTGGGAGTTGACATCTTAGTATGAAAGATGATAGGTAGGGTGGGGATAGGCCCTGAAGGATCTTGAAAGAGAAGAAAAGTCTCTTATATTTCATGCAGTTGAGAAGAGAGTAATTCATGGGAGGGATGCAAAGAGAAGAGTGATATGGTTGTGTACGCATGTCTTCAAGTCACCACAGCTTGATGAAGTACATCCTAGAATATTCAAGGAGCTGACTGAGGAGATATCTGAGCCATTAGCAATTATCTTCGAAAAGTCATGGAAGACAAGAGAGTCTCCAGAGGACTGGAAAGGACAAATATACTGCCAATCTATAAAAAGGTAAATAAGGACAACCAGGGAATTACAGACCAGTCAGATTAACTTCAGTACCCTGACAGGGTAGCAAGCTTTGAGGAGAGTAGTAAGCGGTAAATGTGGTATATCTTGACTTTAGTAAGGCTTTTGATACTGTGTTGCATGACATTCTCATAAAGAAACTAGGGAAATATAACCTAGATGGAGGTATTATAAGGTGGGTGCATAACTGGTTGGAAAAGTGTTCCCAGAGAGTAGTAATTAATGGCTCACAGTCAAGCTGGAAGGGCATATCGAGTGGGGTCCCACTGGGATCAGTTCTGGGGCTGGTTCTATTCAATATCTTCATCAGTGATTTAGATAATGACATAGAGAATACACTTATAAAGTTTGCAGATGATACCAAGCTGGGAGAGGTTGCAAGTGCTTTGGAGGATAGGATTCAAATTCAGAATAATCTGGACAAACTGGAGAAATGGTCTGAAATAAATAGGATGAAATTCAATAAGGACAAATGCAAAGTACTCCACTAAGGAAGAAACAATCAGTTGCACACATACAAAATGGGAGATGACTGCCTAGGAAGGAGTATTGTGGAAAGGAATCAGGGGTTTGTAGTGGATCACAAGCTAAATATGAGTCAACAGTGTAACACTGTTGCAAAAAAAAAAAAAAAAAGCAAACATCATTCTGGGATGTATTAGCAGGAGTGTTGTAAGCAAGACATGAGAAATAATTCTTTCGCTCTGCTCCACTCTGATTAGGCCTCAACTGGAGTATTGTGTCCAGTTTTGGGCACCACATTTCAGGAAAGATGTGGACAAATTGGAGAAAGTCCAGAGAAGAGCAACAAAAATTATTAAAGATCTAGAAAACATGGCCTATGAGGGAAGATTGAAAAACATGGGTTTGTTTAGTCTGGAGAAGAGAAGACAGAGGGAGGACACAATAACTGTTTTCAAGTACATAAAAGGTTGTTACAAGGAGGAGAGAGAAAAATTCTTCTCCTTAACCTCTGAGGATAGGACAAGAAGCAATGGGCTTAAATTGCAGCAGGGGATGTTTAGGTTGGACATTTGGAAAAACTTTTTCAGAGTGGTTAAAGCACTGGAATAAATTGCCTAGGAAGGTTGTGGAATCTCCATCATTAGAGGTTTTTAAGAGTAGGTTAGATAAACACCTTTCAGGGATGGTCTAGATAATACTTAGTTCTGCCTTGAGTGCAGGGGACTGGATTAAATGATGTCTCAAGGTCCGTTCCAGTTCTATGATTCTGTGATCAAAGCAGTGGACTAGGAAACTGATCTTCATGGCAGCATTCAGAATGGATATTGTGGGGAGAAGGATACAATTGCATTTATCAAGATCAGTAAGAATGATATTGTAGTAATTGAGACACGAGATGATGAGAGCTGGCATTAGAGTTGTAACTCGGTGGATGGAGGGGAAAGGCTGTTTCTTAGATATGTTATACAGAAAGAATCTGTGAGATTTAAACATAGCGGAGATGTGAGGACCTGGAGTGAGGTCCAAGTTGAAGAAAACAGGTTGCTAGCATTAATAAAAGGCAGGATAGTGGTGGTGAACATAGTAAATGAGAGAGGAGGTAGTGAGGAGGGAAGATTAAGAGCTCTCTGTTAGCCATGTTGAGTTTGATCTGATGGCTAGACATCCATGAGATGTCAGAGAGAAGCCAAGATTTTAATTTGGACAGAAGGAGAGAGGTCTTAGGAAATGGGGGAAGATGAGTAGGATCTTCTGAAGGACATGCTGAAGGATAGATTAGAGAGTTAGGAGGAGACCTAGAAGAGGACAGACTCCCAGAATCCAAGGGAAGACAAGATTTCAAGAAGCAGAGCATAGTCAGTGTCAATGCAGCTGACAATTCAAAGAGGATGTGGATGGAATACTGGTTCTGAGTTTGGCTAGGAAGAGGTCACTAGACACCTTGGCAAGAGCAGTTTCAGTGGAGTGTTGGGGTGGAAGCAGGATCAGAGAGGGACTAGGATGGAATTGAAGAGAGAAACACCAGATAGCAATTGTAAACAGAACTTTCAGTGAGCTTACAGAGGAAAGGGAGATGGGGCAGCAGTTGGAGAAACAAGTGGAGTCAATGGTGGGGTATTAAGATTGGAGAGACTGAAGTGTGATTGTATAGTGAGGAGAGAGCAAGAGGAGAAAGAGAGGTTAAGGGCAAAGGGGTGAGGGTGGGCATTAGGGAGATGGGGTCATTGTGGCAAGTGAAGGGGTTACAGGAGGAAAGCAGATGAGAAGCTTCTGCATCTATTACAGAGAAGGAGAGATATGTGGGAAAGGCAAGCCGCAGGGAGAAAGTTGCATAGTTTTGTAATTTTCCTCTTGGAAGTAATCAGAGAAGTGAAGGGTTTGAGGAGTAAGTCAAAGGTGACAAAAAGGCAGTTGAGTTTGCAAGTGTGGATTCGTTTAAGCTGGGGAAGTTGAGTTGTTTAGTTACGAATATGTCAGTACTGAAAGAGAGGAGAATGAATTTCTAATAGAGGAAGTCAGTCTGGTCAAAGGAATTCCACCAGAGATGCTCTGCAGCACAAGAGTAGGAGCAGAGGAAGCAAAAGTTGGGAGTGAGTCAGGGCTGAGAGATGGTGCTGAAAACTTACAAGTAGGAGAGAGGGGCAGAAGAATCAAGAGTGAAGGAAAGAGAAGCATGGAAGGAATCAACAACTAGATCAAGTGAAGATCATTCTGAGCAAATGAGAAGTCATCAATACTGATGGACTGCAAGGCACGGAAGGTGGCAAAGCATGATGGGAGTTGCTGGACGGCGATGCTAAGAGAGACCAGGTGATGATTGGAGAGGGGGAAACTCAGCAACAGAGAGTTCAGTGCTTGGTGAAAAACATCTCAAGTGAACACCTCTTTTGGTGAATGGAAGAGTTGAACCAGGGCTGCAGGTCAAATGAAGACATGAAGGTAAAGAAATGTGCAGCCAAGGGGTTGGATGGGTTATTAACATGAAAGTTAGTGACTGAGGACATGTCGGAGATAGAGAGAAGAGGAAGAGAGAGAGCCTGGATCTGAAAGCAAAGGAGGAGTTGGATGGACGGTAGATGACAGCAACATGGAAGGAAAGAGAAGGGTTGAATGCACTGCTGTTGAAAAGAAGAAAAAGGGGAGGAGAGAGGAGTGGGAAGTGGCAGGAATGGGAGAGAAGACTAGCACCCCCAGCAGGGTCATATATGACAGCTGTGTTTTATTTCCAGCAAGGTTGTAAACTGAGAGGACCTTAACTAATGCTATGTTACTCGCAGACAGTGTTAAGAGAAAACCAGCCTGGTCAGTCAGTGACTTTGCATAGCACCAAGTCGACTGCCCTGTCCTATTTTATCTGACAGTTTTTTGCTTCAGTATGTATTAAATGCAATTAGGTAATAGGGAGGGATGGCAAGTAGCCATTGTTCTAAAGTGGGAAGGGGATTTCCTTTCAGCTGTTTAACCTTCTCACATTCCCTTCTTCACTTTAAAAATGTCCTTGTTGTTTCCCATTCTGTGGAGATTTATATAAATTATGAAAAATCTTCCTCTGAAAATTGAGAATTTTATAAGTCTGGGATTCTGTTTTTGTTTTGAAGATTAATGACAGATTCTTTTATGTGTTGCAACTATGATAATGTATTGTCAGCTTTAGATTGGATATGTGTGATGTATGTTTGTGGTTTTTTAAATGTTAATGTTGACTATACTAATTATAATTTGCTTTTAATTGCATGCTTTTTCTTCCCTCTATTCTGCTCATCTTATTTTCTACCATTCTGCAACTCACTGCCTGTCTGAAGCTATTAAATGAAACAGTGCATAAGGCCAACCATTTTGGCTTTAAATGGTTCAAGGTATGAGGAAACCTCATTTATGTACATCCCTCCCCCTTCTCTTTAATACTGTTGTGTTAACCCCCAGTCCTGTCTAGCTGTACGCTCTGCAATCTCATGTGCTGTGCCTCTCTGCTGTACAGTAGTGCTCGCTGTAGATCTTTCTAAATGCCCTGTAAGTAAAAATTATGCTTATTTTGCAAAAATTATGCACTACATTAACCTACTCAGGAATACAAAATTTTCAGACTTGGTGCCTAGACAACTGCAGTGAGCCACCACAGCCTTACATACACCAGAAGAATTGAGTGTAAATCAGACTTTTGATTCTATCACTGCCACTCCTGCTTAGATAAGAGAACGCAATCTGACAGCAGACTTACTGAGTGGGAAACAGAAAGAGACTGAATGATGGTTTCACCATTCTGAGTAACAGGATAATTCAGAAGTTTGAAGTCCTCATAATGGATCAGAGTAATGCAGGAAGATTACAAGACATATCTGATCTTTTTCCATATGCCAGAATCAGGAGTCTTGCTAACCTCACAAACCTGGCCAGAAGAGATTACATACCTTCCCTCCAATGAGAGAGAAAAGATGGTCCAATTATTAGGGCACTAGTTTGGAACAGGTGGAGGATCTGTGCTGCAGTTCCTCACAGCTGCCCACCCTTCTCTTACCATCAGAGCCCTGTGGGGATACAGAATTTATATCCGCATCCAAGTGGCTATCCGCAAAAAATGGTCCACAGATATAAAGTGGATACCCATGGATTTGCAGAGCTCTGTGGATAAAGTCCTGCAGGATAGAGCCTGGGTGGATTTGATTTAAATCAATTTGATTTAAATCATGTTTTAAATCACTAGTCACACAAACTCAATTTAATCATGGATTTCTACAAAAGTGCTTTCTTGTTGGTTGTTATAATCTTAATAGATATTCTTCACAACTCAGAGATAGAAATAGGTTTCGTTTTTAGAAGGTACACAGTGTACATTTTTAATGATTTATTTTGAAAACTTTCAGATTAGTTTTACAGCTATATCAGAAAATGAATGATTTGGTTACTTCATTTACCAAAGGTAATTGAAGTAGATATTTATAAAGTCATTCGGAGGTGAACCATCTCCAGTTCAACAGGTTAATCATTCATATTTGGAGGATTTTCTTGCCATGCTGTATTAGGAGGAGAACCTCGCCAGACAGACATGTAAATTGTTTTATTTAACTAAAACAACAACATTATGTATTCTGGATTTTTTCTTCAACAGCAAACATATAATATTTTAACAAAATAAGCATATGAATTTTTGAAATTAGTTAAACGTTCAAGTTTTTTAAAATCAGGTTTGTTTTTGTTAAAATTGTTTTTAACTAAAATAGTTAAATGAAACATTTTTTAAAAAGAAAACAAAAATTAAATTGACTGTTAGCCAGGTCAACATGGAAAACTTAAAATATTGGCTTGTGCAGCTAACTCAATCGTCTTCACCTTCATTTTCCTGTTTGTTCATAATCTGGAAAAGAAAAACAAGCTTTCCTGCTTTTTCAGGTCCCAAACGATTTCTCTATTGGGAATGAATTAGTCCAAAGGAAGAAAATATTCTTTCTACATCGGCAGAAGAAGTTACTGCTGTTAAAAGTGAGATTATCACCTTCAACAGTCTCTGAATCCAAGTGCTTAAGTGACTTCCACCAGTTCACTGGTGTGACTTTCTTTAAAACGTCATCAGCAAACATCTATTTCATTAATGGTTCACCCGTAGCTCTGAAGTTTATTATAGTTGGCATTATGGAGGGATGATTGCTGGATGTCCATGTCATAGCTAACTTCTCTTCTTCAGCAGTTAAGGTTTGACCCTAGTACCGAGTATTGAAAATATTTGCAAGAAAGTGAGCTGGAGATAGTGCTTGTCTCATTTGGTTTTTTTAATGCTTGTAATTTAGTTCTGTCATTGCATATTTCTCTTTTTAAGATCTCACTCAGTTCCTTCCAAATTTCAACAGCATCAGCAATAAAACAGCTATTTCCCTGCATTTGGTTCAAGGCTGCAGAAATAGGTTTCAGGGTACTCCACATGTGTTCAACATTTCTCTTAATCCCAATGTTGAGAACTTTAGCTGTGACAGTGCCATCTATTTTTTCATGGTTTTGTTCACAAACTGTCATCAAATTAAGCCAGTTCTTGATATAGTGCTCAAAACAGTCCACTACTGAATTCCATTGCACGTCTTGTGGGAGAGTTAGCTTGGTTCCTCATACTTTTTTTGGAGCAGCTGCTGCAGAGTGGTTGTTACAGAAGTATTTTGCAATTTCAACAACATTAGCCTTTACTTCTGGAACACTGAAGTGTTTGGCTAGGAGATGCATGAAATGAGCACTGCATCCATATGTTATTAGCTTGGGACTCTCTTCTAAATGTCTTCTCATCTTGGATATGTTTGCAGCATTGTCTGTGACCAAGCTGTGTACTAGACATTTGAATTTTTTTTCAGTTTGTTATAGCTTTTACTGCTACTTCTTGTGAGTATTCTGCTGTGCGTGCATTTCCTGATGTATCAATTGATTCTGTAAGGAAGACATTCCCTTCTTCCATTGTCACATAAGCACATACAACAGGACCATTGTGGACATTGCTCCACCCATCAAGACTCAGGTTAACAATTTCACCCTCTAGACCTTTTGCACATTGCTCAATTTCTCTTTCATACACTTTATCCAGCAATTTGACTGTGACATCTGCTCTGTTGGGTGAACTGTATTCTGAACTTAACGATTGAACCATGTTAATGAAGTGTGGGTTCTCAATTATATGGAAAGGAGAGTTTGCTGAAAAAATTGCCCTGTTTGTTTATTCATCAATTGCCTCTTTTTGTAATCTGCTGGTTCTTATCACAAACTTACCTGTGGTTGTTTCTGGATAAAGGAAATTTTTTTTTCTTTTTGCTACAGATGATATACTGTGGCTATGTGACCTACATGATGTGACTGAGACACTATCATTGGCAGATAACTCTGAAAATATAGAAAATTGTGGTGATCTTGAAGGTGGATGGTCTTCAGAATCCTGTATGTTGAGGATGGATTCTGCTACACAAAATAAGTCAATGCAGTTATTTAATTATTATTACCATACTGCTCATTTAGTATTACTCGTTGCATTCACTTACACGCAGTACTATTTTAAAGGTGAAATTGTAAAAGAAAGATCTGCCTATTTCAGCTATTTATTTTTTATCACAACTGCATCTGAAATGATAGCATCATAGAGTAACAACTATACTTTTTGCTCAAACATGAGAATTCAAGAATAGTTCAGAAGGAAGACAGGCAGTCCATAAGAAAAAAGTATGAAATGAAAAAGTTTACCAACCTGAAGATCCAGCATGTTCAGACATATTCATTCATCATCTTCAACACAGCTTCCTCCTGAGAAGGAACACTTCTCATGATAGGTTTCAGAGTAGCAGCCGTGTTAGTCTGTATCCGCAAAAAGAACAGGAGTATTTGTGGCACCTTAGAGACTGACAAATTTATTTGAGCATAAGCTTTCGTGGGCTACAGCCCACTTCTTCGGATGCATGGTGTTGTTTCATTCGGGCAGCCAGGCCTTGCATTTCTTTGTTGCAGTGTTTGCATTTTGCACGCATGCCTGATTTACCCACAGGTAGAGGGAACTTCATTAAAATATTCCCAAACTGGGTCTCTTTTATGGCCTGCTGCCATTATAGGTTTTCCCTTCTAGTGAGAGAATGGTATGGTAGATCTCAAATCTATGAAGGCTACACTCAGAAAGACCTTAAGACTTCTGGAATATGCTGCTCAAACAGTTTCACTTTTGTTTCTATTGCTTGTCCCTCCCTTCTCACATTTATCTCCAGATTTCTTCTCCTTGTCCAGATCTATTCCGCCCCCCAACAATCTTCTATTCATTGAACTTTTTTGAAACTTTGCACTTTTAGAGAGAGGTGAGGGATTGACTCTGTATACGCAAATTTTCAGAGGGACAATAGGGTTGAGGTCTGTTATTTCTCACCTCTATATTTTATTTATTTATTTATTTTATTTAAAAACATTTTTGCTGTTAACAAGCATGTTATCTCTGGAGAGACAAATCCACTGCAAAACTAAGCATCTCTGATGGTATCTTCTAGACTGAGCACTGAGTTCCACTGGGTAGATAGAAAGATGAACCTAAATAATCTATACAGAAGCCCCTGGAATCCCATAAGATTGGGTCCCTAATCTATGAACTATTGGAACTATTGGAGCTCATTTACAAAACTTTTCTTAAACATTATATGAATGTTATCTTATGCGATAGAATTAGAATTTATAATCCCTATTCCATGGTGATATCTTTGAGCTATAGTTTTAATTAAGATACAGTATCTTAGATAGATAGATTTTTTCCTTAAATAGCATTTTATCCAAAAAAAATATTTTTTTAAATCATTGATTTTTATCCACCCTGGATAGAGCAGAGATCTGACTTTAAGAAAATAGAAAGCCTTAGTCATCCGTTTTGAGAGACTGTATTTAGCTCACTGAAGTCCCAGTTCAGACATATGTTTAGGAGATCCTTTCCAACCTGAACTAAGGTTAGATGGCCTAAAGTCTTTTGAGTCCTACAAGTGAACTACATTCCACCAGACACTACAGCCATCTGTAATTCCATCCTTCCATTGGGAGATAGGTAGTCATTTTCCTGATAAGCTGTAGACTGATAACCACTGCTTATTGGGTTCTGTTGGAGGTAGACTTCAGATCACTTTAATCCATCCCCTCTTCCTTCAGACCCAAAGAAGTGGTAGAAGATCACGAGGACAGTCCATTTGTAGGAAATTCAAGCAGTAAGACTAGTTCCAAGAGATTATGGGGATGGTCTCCCTTCTGTTGACAGTATCTAAGAATTTAGGAGAAATATAACATTGATTTTCAGCTCAGGTAGTTTATTCATTTGTACAATCAAAATTATTAAAAAATGGAGATCGTCAGAATTATCTTAGCCTCAGTAGAATCTGGGTATTTTTTAGCATTAACAGATTTAAAAGATGCATACCTGTACATCAGAGCTCCTCTGGGTTGCTCTAGGAAAATAAAGGTGTCATATGCATCTCCTGTTTGGTCTTTGATCCTGTCTGGCACTGCTCTACAGTGTCCTGATCATGCTGATGGTGGCTGTCTGGCAATGGAAGATCCATATTCTACTCTACCTGGACAATTGGCAGGTTCAGATTTCCTCAGCTCTATAGGTAACTCTGGCAGTGAAATCTATGGTAGCACTCCTGATGGATGAGAGCTTTTTCATTTGTCAAGACTGACTTTATTATGACCCAATTGCACATCCACACAGAGAGCTGTCTTCAAGAGTTTCAATGTGGGTCCATCTGTCACAGCAACATCTTACCAAGAGATTCTCACTGGCCAAGAATATCAGTCCCATTATCCCAGGATTCAAGAAATTCTACAACTCTTGGGCATTAAGTTCTCTCTAATAAAGCTGGTTCCCTAAATTTACTGTCCTCACTGACCACTTATGCTGGCCTTTCTAGAGCAGTGGAACCAAAAGAGCAGTGGCCTCTTAGAGAAGATTCACCTGAAGGAGAGTTTGTTCTACCTGTCATGCTTAAAATATCCTCTGCTGCGTAGGCAAAGAATGCCATGGTAGATCTCTTCCCACCTTATGTTATAAGAGCTGATATATTTGGCTTCTGTAGTTCATAACCTTATTGTTCTAAATATAAAACTGGTTGGCAGGGAAATTTTTACTGACACTTTGGTGGCTGAAGGACTCTAAAAAGGGGTATCAAAAATATAACTGGAGGGAGACTCCCGCTACCTTTTTGGAGAGGGAGAAAAGGTATAACATACTAGTCTCAGGCCAAAGGAAGCCATCTAATTTACAGTTAATATAAGAACTAGAAGGTTTTGGGGGGACTGCTCCACCTATCGTTGGTCAGGAAAACAATACTGGAACCCCACAAACAATAAGTTTGCTTAAATGTGGTTATTGCTAGCATGGCTTCAACAGTAGTGTGTATAGAGCCATAATTAAAGGCAGCAGATGCTGTGCATCTTCAAATATACTGAAGTGTGGAGATAACTGACTTAACACACTATTATAGCATATCACTAAACAAAAAGCATCCCAAAAAGTGGAGTGTTACAATCACTATGGTGATACAGTTGGGGGCATTTTTCAGAATAATTACTGAGTTGGTGGTAAATTGGGTGCCCAAAAGACACATGCAGTAGCAAAATTTTCAAGAATGTGCAGCAAAGTTGCTGATGTAAAATGATGCATCCGACGAAGTGGGTATTCACCCACGAAAGCTCATGCTCCAAAACATCTGTCAGTCTATAAGGTGCCACAAGATTCTTTGCTGCTTTTACAGATCCAGACTAACACGGCTAACCCTCTGATACTTAATGTAAAATGAATTACTTTACCTACAGATTTTCAGTTTCCCATTGCTACCTTTGCAGTTTCATATGCAATCACACATGCAACTTGGGTGCACTTTTATTAAAAGTTAACCTCAGGAGAGTGCTTTTGAAGTTTCATCCCCAAAAATTTGACGAGAACATATAAATAATTTAAACAACACAACTATATTTTTGCATGAGAAAAGAATTTTTTAGTCTGAGACTGACTGGGTTAACTGTATCCATAAACAGCACAGCAGCTGCTAACAAGCTAAGAGTTTCCCATCTCCTTCAAGTGATTATCCATATGTCCATTACACTTACGGTGCAAGTGTGTCCCATACACTTGAATTCAGAGTCTTTTGAACAGGAGTCTCCATTGTGCTCCGAGTCCTCATGCCCCATACCAAAGTCATAAAGGGGCAGAGCGACCCAACCCTCTCATACCTGTAGTGAAGCTTATCTTCAAATCTACCTCGTGGGCATGTCACTGAGACCACCTAAGGACCCTGGGTCACACGACCTGCTTGTATACCGTCTTTTTGCAGCTAAGAGTTTTGTACCATATGAATCTATCATTATGATGACCCGTCACCTTACTAGTCATGCCAGATCTGGTCTCACAGAACATCATCTGGATTCTGCATCCCAATCTAGCAACCCTGTACATGACAGCTTGGATGCCATCTGGTTAACATTTACAGAAATAAGTGTGTCTGGTAAATTTCAGGACATCTTGCTCCAAAGCAGGAACTCCTCGACCAGACTGACATAGATAGCCAAATGGAAGTGATTTTCTCTTTGGGCAGTGCAGCATCATCTTTTGCCAGTAGCAGCCAAGGTTCTAGCTATACTGAACTAATTACTTTCCCTGAAGCAATCAGCCCTCTCTTCTAGTTTGATATGAGTGCTCTTGACAGCGATATTTGTGAATTGTCTTCCTGTTTAAAGCAATACAGTTTTCTTGCTCCCTACAGTGGGAAGATTCCTGACAGGGCTCTCCCATGTTTGTCTCCTGGTTCAGAAATCCCCTCCTTTCTGAGACTTTGGTGTTAACTAGACTGATGGACCCCACTTTGAGCCATTGGTGACCTGTTCTATTTACCACCTGTCAATGAAAACAGCCTTTTTGGTGGCCATCACATGAGCTAGGAGGATAGAAGAGATTTAGGCCCTCAGGGCTCCCCCCTCCTCCCCCATATATGGTCTTTGGCATAGTCCCTCTCTGGCCTCACCTAAAGTTTCTGCCTATTGTGGTTTCAGATTTCCATATCAATCGGTCTAGGCACCTTCTGGTTTTCTTCCCGAAGCCACACTCCACCCTGAGCAAAATGAAACTTCGTATGTTAGATGTTGTGAGAGCATTGTCTGTTTTCGATGTATAGGACCAAGTCATTCAGTGAACACCTAGACTTTTCGTGGCATGTGCTGAAAAGGCTAAGACACAACCTGTGTTGTCACAGAGACTACCCAAGTGAGTCTCGGACTGTGTCAGGGCTTGCTGAGTGTTGTTTGAGAGATATCCCTGGACAGGTTAGAGTTCATTCCACTAGGCTCAGGTGATGTCTGCTACCAACTTGGATAATGTCCCCATATCAGAGATATGTAGAGCAGCAATTTGAAGTTTGATCCAAACTTTTATTATTCATTATCCCCTGGTGGAGGTTTCCAGGTCAGATGCAGTCCTACGATCACTCTTCAAGTAGGCTCACCTGCCTCTTAGCATGAGGGTAACTGCCTGTTAGTTACAAAGAAGAGACTCTGTATCGACAATCACTTGAAGAAATACTGGTTAAATAGTTTATGGAAATTGTGGTTCTTTGAGATGAGTTGTCCAAGTGGTTTCCACTAACTGTCCTCTATCCCTGCTGATCAGAGTCCTACTCCTATGGGATTCTAAGGCAAAGGAACTTAATATGGATTGCGGCCCACCCCACCCTTTATGATTTCAGTTGTGGAGAACAGGAGTGCACTCGGAGTGCAGGCATGGCCCTGATGGACACTGCAGTTCCAGAGAATCTGATCTCAGGCACAGGTGCACAAGAGTGGAATCTGTGGAAAATACATCTCAAAGATACACAAGTTGTTGTAGGGTAAATAACCATTCTTTCCTCAACAACTAGTGAGCATAAACTTTCATAATCTCCCATGAAAAGTAAGGAATTAAATTCTAAATTGAAGAGAGAGTATCAATAGCCATTTTGTAAAGAGGCAAATATAGGATGGAACAGAATCCTTCCTATATTTTTAAGGAACCCAGTGCTGTCAAAGGTAGGACTCAAGACCTTCCTGCCCAGATAAACTACGGCAATGGACCCCAAATCCAGAAGGCTTCCCCTTTCTGGAGCCAAGGGGAGGAAAATGAGCTTTAGGAAAAAACTAAAATGTATCCTTTATGCATGATATATAGGACCTTTTTTTCCAGTGCAAATAAGAATCTAGAACTGAGAGAAGATTTCAAAATTACTCTCCAATTAGGCTGGACAGGCTTTAGCACTTATTGATAGAGGTTAGAAAAGCTTTTGTTTCTTAGGAGCTACTGGAAGCCTATGCAAGATCTTTTTTTTATCAGAAGAACAAATTATTCTCCTCTCCCCTCCCCCCCCCCAAAAAAAAAAAACAACTTTAAGTGGTGGCCACAAGGGTCAAAGAATTTTACTTTCTTTTTCACAGGCATAAATAAGTTACCCAAATCTGTGGTTCCACTGATAAGTTCCTGGATGCAATGGTTGAAAGTACTCCACCCCTCAAAGATTGCTTGGAACTGAAAGAGTACTTGCAGAAGCTTTCTATGTCTCAGAACTGCAATTTGATGTTTCCCACTCTGTATAGAGAAAACTGTTTGAGCTTTACATTGGGTGAGGGATGAAGCCTGGAGAGAACACACACACAATGTCTGCAGAGATACCATCATAGACCTTAACATAAATAATTGAATTTAATCTTGAATTTATATTCATAATCTACATCAAACCCACTGGAGCACTGTCTCATCTAAGGCTGTCTACACCATGAGCTAAGGGTGTCATTCCCCTGCTCGTGTATGCATATTTGCACGAGCCCAGTACAGATATAAATGGCAGTGTAATCGTAGAAGTACTAGTAGTGGTAGCAGGACCACGGTGAGTACATATCCACCACATTCCAGATGGGTTTGTACTCAGTGCAGCTCAACTGTGCCTCCACAGCTGCTATGCCTGCTACCACCTTTGCACTGATATTTAGAGTTGCACTGAATTAGCATGAGTATGTCTGCACGAACAGGGGGATCACATCACTAACTTTTAAACGTAGCCTAAGAGGACTCAGAGGACAAGAACATTTCCTTCTTGCTCTAGAGAGGAGGAAACCACAAAGGTTTGTCTCACCTGTAGCTTTTGCCGCAGGGATATTAGTATTTCTCTTTTTCTTCAAATGGGAGCATTCCAAGATTGTCTGCTTTCTTGATGGCCACATTTAAGGATTACCCAAAGAGTTTTACTTTCACAAGAAATCTGGATCCAAGTGAGTTCTAGAGATGGAGTTTCACCCTATCAGACTTGCAGCCAGTTGTCTCCTATCTAGTACAATACAAAGAAAAGAATGAGAGCTTGTCTACATGGTGCATAATGTGCTCTACCTGAGTGTGATTTCTGAAGTGCACTACTAACATGTTGGTCCATGTAGACCCTTCTGGTGCACTTTAACATAGTGTCGTTTAAAACAGTACTATGTTAAAGCATACTAAGGGACCTTTTGTGCATACCAGCAGGGTATTCACAGAATAGTTAATGTACAACATGTTAATGCACCTTAGGAATCACAGCTCTCTAGAGAGCATTTCTTTGCTGCATAGATGAGCCCTGAGCTGACAACCTTGTTAAGTCACAAGTAACATCAAACTGAAATAAATGCTTTATGTGAGTTTAGGAATTTTTTTAAAGTGAGCTAAAGCAGTGTAGTCAATTTAAGATTCCTGAAAAATCCACAGCACTCTGGAGGAGCTCTGGTATCACTAGCTTTGCTTGAACAGCTAGCAGTCGTCAGTGTCTGGAACAGAGAAGTTCAGGAGATGGAACCCACCAACTCCTAGCTAAAACAGTGCAAATAATTGAGTTAAACGGGACCATGAAAAGCATGGGAAATATCCCTTTATATTTTTTCGTTTTAATGAGATCCTTTCTAAACATGCCTGCCAATGGGCCATTTAACACCTCAGTTATCAGCACCTGTTGATTTGATTGAGGCAGTTAACCTCCTTAATTGTCAGCACCTCATGAATTAACTGAGCTAGTTAGGCCTTGTCTTCACATATAGTGGTGCACCTGCGCTGCTGTAGCACGTTAGTGAAGACACTACAACACCGACAGCTTAGTTAATCCATCTCCCTGAGAGCCAGTAGTTATGTCCACAGGAGAACCTTTCCTGTTGACATGGCACTGTCTAGACAAGGTATTGGGTCAGTATAACTACATCGCTCGTGGATGTGGATGTGGATTTTTCACACCCCTGAGCAATGTAGTTATACCAATATAAGTCTAGTGTAAAACTGATCTTAACCTCATCTGCTGTTGCATTAGTTGACTCCAGTGTCCAAATCACGGAGAAAGGGGTCTGAGAAAAATGAGGCTCTCCTTCCTCAGAGGAAGAAAGGTACTCATTATTCAAGTTTGCTGAGGGTTTTCAAAGGCTTTCAGAATTAAAACGCTTGAGAAGAAAAAACACTTTTGAAACCTAGTCTGTTCCAATTGCTCTTTCTAAGCTTTGAATGCAAGACACCAGTACACGAACATATAGTAACTTGCAAAAACAACAGGAGTACTAGTGGCACCTAAGAGACTAACACATTTATCTGAGCATAAGCTTTCGTGAACTACATCCCACTTCATCAGATGCATAGACTGGAACATATAGTAAGGAGATATATATACACATACAGAGAACATGAAAAGGTGGGAGTTGCCCTACCAACTCTAAGAGGCTAATTAATTAAGATGAGCAGTTATCAGCAGGAGAAAAAAAAAACTTTTGTAGTGATAATCAAGATGGCCCATTTCAGAGAGTTTGACAAGAAGGTGTAAGGATACTTAACATGAGGAAATAGATTCAATGTGCGTAATGGCTCAGCCATTCCCAGTCTCTATTCAAGCCTTAACTTGTGGTATCTAGTTTGCATATTAATTCAAGTTCAACAGTTTCTCATTGGAGTCTGTTTTTGAAGCTTTTCTATTGCAAGATTGCCACCTTTAAGTCTGAGTGACCAGAGAGGTTGAAGTGTTCTCCTACTGGTTTTTGAATGTTATGAATCCTGATGTCAGATTTGTGTCCATTCCTTACTATGCTCAAATAAATTTGTTAGTCTCTAAGGTGCCACAAGTACTCCTGTTCTTTTTGCGGATACAGACTTAACATGGCTGCTGCTCTGATACAGTAACTCCTCGCTTAATGTTGTAGTTATGTTCCTGAAAAATGCGACTTTAAGCTAAACTATGTTAAGCAAATCCAATTGCCCCATAAGAATTAATGTGGGAGGAGGGGAGGACTAGGTTCCAGGGAAATTTTTTCACCGGACAAAAGAATGTATTATATATATGTATACACAGTATAAGTTTTAAACAAACAATTTAATATGGTACACAGCAATGATAATTGTGAAGTTTGGTTGAGGTGGTGGAGTCAGAGGGTCAGATATATTGCAGGGAATTCCTTACTGCTAAATGATGAACTAGAACTTGGCTAAACCCTCAGGGGTTAACACATTGTTGTTAATGTAGCCTCATACTCTACAAAGCAGCACGAATGGAGGGAGGGGAGACAGCATGGCAAACAGAGATACATACCGTGTGTGTGAAAGATACACATTGCCCACTCTAAGTAGAATGCCTTTTTAAGTAGACCTGGAAGTTGAGACAGCAGCTGCTGCTAGCACCCTTGGTTCTGAGCCCTATCATGTGCCCCCCTGCTCTATGGAGATGGGGTAAGCAGGGGAGAGGGGGACACCCTGACATTAGTCCCCCTGCACAGCAAGCAGGAGGCTCCTAGGAGCAGCTCCAAGGCAGAGGGCGGGAGCAGCACATGACAGTGGGGGAGGGACAGCTGAACTGTCAGCAATTGATAGCGTGCTAGGTGGCTGCGCACAGGGAACTTAGGGGAATGGGGAGCTGATAGGGGGACTGCCAGTCCACCCTGGTTCCAAGCCCCCACCAGCTAGCTCCAACAGGCTGTTCTTTCTGCAAGCAGTGGACAAAGCAGACAGCTGCCAAACAACTTTATAAGGGAGCATTGCGCAACTGTAAACGAGCATGTCCTCTAATTGATCAGTAACGTAACAACGAAACGTTAACCAGGACTTTATTTGAGGAGTTACTGTATTCATTCAACACCAGCACAAACTATAAAAGTTAATAGTTGAGACATCTTGTTTTCTCTCAGAAAACTTAGTTGAACATTCCACTACTGACTAACTTACAGTTTTTCTGTATTTAATTGGAGGGACTATGACTTGTGAAATGCAGGAAAGTTGGCTTGCCATTGAATTACTGCTGGCAAAAACCCACTTCTAGTACAGGCCTTTTATTTAAAAGCAAGTATTGATTCCTCTGTGGTAAATGAAAACTGGCATATATTGTGATTGATCATCTGTTACATGATACTAAAGCTTGATAACGCAACACTTTCAGAATGCACCCATTTTGCCATCTAATTGCAATTCAATAGAATCAAGTGCTATTACCACCAATTTCAATATTTGAAGCGATTCTTTAGATTAATATTTATTACCTTCTGTCAAACAACATATTCAATATTTACTCTACACTTTCCAGATTTTCTTTAACTTGGGCCACTTTGCAATATAAGTACACTTCTAGGCAATCTTTAAGAGTACTCTGCCTTATTTCTTGTGAGGCATGGCACAAGAATAGTCCCTTAGCTGTTTTTGTATTTGGTAGCTGCAGAGTAGTTTGGGGGAAAGAATTTGATCACATGGTCTCCAATCCTACAACTGTATCTACTTGGGCAGAGCCCTGTATCTATCTGGAGGCCCACTAAAGCCAATAGGTCTCTGTGCAATGTGAGCACAAGGATCTGCTAATAAGAAGGTTGCACACTTGCAGGTTTGGGACCACAGATAATATGATCTGTTATTTTCTTCCATGTCTTTTGTCAATATTTTTAGAATGTATAGTACTTTTCTTTTTCTGGTAAAACTCTCCTCTTCTTAGTCACCTTGACGGTTTTGTCTGTCACAAAACTAGTCATATGGAACATATGTCACAACTTGTGATTGTATCACTAGTGGATTGTAGTCAGCTATTCCGTTTAATGTGGAAGACCAGAGGAATTGTGTTTTTATACAAGTTAATAGCTCCTCCTTCAGCAGTTACTGTTGTACACACAATAAATTTGTTGTGAACAGAACACCAATCATCTACGCGTGTACTCATGTAGTCACTCAGCAGACATATTGTGAAAACATTCAGTCTTTCTGTGAATCACTTTGAAATGGTGGCCAGCTACTGCAAATCCTGGTGCAGGAGATTATCCTGGTCAAAAAATTTTAGCTTTCTTGATTTGTGAAAGTTCAATATATTGGAAAGAGATGACATTGGCAAATATAGTGCATTGGCTGTTTTCTCGTCAATCTTCTTTTTGAAGATGGTGTTCTCATGGCAAGGATGTTACTATGACCCTGAACTGTAGATGAGCATTTTAAGTATGAAAAGTCTATGCAACACTGGAATTTTTTCTAATAATTAGGAAACTAATAAAGAAACAAGCACAAAACATCCACTTTGTCAATTTAACATTATGAAATTGGAAGAAAGTAAACTAGCAACATGTAAATAAAAGCAGAATTTTCATTTAAAATATATTTACATTTTTAAAAAATTATTCACGCTACTTAAAGGTACTCGCAAACAGATGTGTACGTATAAATACAAAATGCAGCTTCCTTAGCTTGTCACTTTGTGCCTTTTTAGTATTGTTGCAAATAATTTAATCTGGGCTTTGTTCCTCACAGACAAGCTTCCCCTTCTTTCGGTCTTCAATGGAGATAGGAAGGAATCCTGTTAAATTGGCATGGAAATTGGTGCAATGTTACAAACATCAGTATTATAGTTTAGCTAAAACATCAAATAAGAGACCTTAGGCTATGAGGGAGCAATGTTAAGGGCCTGGGTGCAATTTCATAGGTCTCCCATTTGCACATACCTAGGTGGTAAATTATTTTGTCTTGCATTTATTTTGGGCCTTGCTGCATGAGAACATATCTTCTCAGAGTTATATCGCAACTTTGCAAGATGAGTATCTTTTTCATATAGCAATGAGAGAAAGAGGTGGCAGCTCTATGTCAACACCCATGAGAAAGGTCTTTAATCTGTAATACAATAGCTAGAAAACAGAAATCCATACTAACTAGTTTCCCTAAGAAACTACAGTGGTGGGTGGCCACATTCACCCTGGAAACCATAGAATTGGAGACAGTAGACGCTCAAGGCAAATCAAGAGGACTAATGAGCCACTCTTGTGAACATCTAAATTGTGTAAGATGTCACACGGGGGTTGGTGTCTGGATTTTCTTAGAGATGTGAGCTATTGTAAAGCCAAGTGTCCAAATGAACCTACAGGGATTGATCCATTACTACCCCCCCGTGAACAGATTCTGCAGGGTTCAGTTCATTATCCCCACATATCCTGGATTTTGCATCATTTACACGACCCAAGTGGAAATCTCTTTATTGGGAATAGGAAATTACCAATTTATTTCACATAAGACACCAAGCAGTTATCAGATAAAATAGTTTTAATTAATTATAAACAGGAATGGATTCAAACCAGTGACCTAACAGTGAAACACTAAATCTTTTGCCTCTATCAATTGCTAATACGCTGGTTCATCTAGCACTCTGATCTACTTCTGAAGCTTTTCATTTTTGTTGGCTTACTGAGCATAGTATTAGAATGTTTGCATTTCAGATTGGGCCTTGATAATCTCACTGTAGGTTGCTATTCCAAAGCTAATGAGATAGTAGCTTCTTTTTAACTACGGCCAATTTTAAAATCTTAAATCAGGCTGCCATCCCCTAATACGGTGCTGTATTATCCAAGTATTGTCTGACTTCATGGTGTGGCAATCTAGGAAAAAATAAAGACAGTCAGAACTATTAAGCAATCAATGACGCACATCAGAGGCCTGCACTGCTGCCACTTGAAGGAAAATTGCGCCATCTCTAATATTTTGAAAGTCATTGAAATGATTGTACCCCATTATGGTAAAAATTACTTTGTTTACATTTGTTGCCTTGGAATATTAAGAGCAGTGGGCTTTAGAATTTAGCCAGTGGTTGTAAGTGACAATAACCCAGTTCTGTTTTCTCACAGGAACCAACTGGTAATGGAATCTCTCTCCTCCGACCAGCCAAAATAACCTTAAATAGCATTAGGACCTGTCACTTTGAGAAGCTAAAGCATTCAAACATATGGCTGAAACTGTGGCCATTTTTTTTCTAAAATATAGTGACCTAAAGTTAGACTTCTAAATTAGTGGTCTGATTTTGAATCTAACAACGAGTTCCTTTAAAGATGTTGATGCTCAATACCTCTGCAAATCAGGATATTTTAATTGAGGTACTTAAGTTCATGCACCCAGATTCGCACACGTTGCTTCTATGTTTAACTCTATTAAGCCTGGCCATTGCATGTATCTCTGCCCTGTGTTTACTGAAAAGGGTTTGATAAGGACATAGGAGGCTAAATTGTGGATTTCCTGGCTGTTAAGAGTTTACATCAAAAGTGTGCCGTTTTCTTGTGTTAATACTTTCCTCCTCTGCCCTCTCTTTAAACTATTCTAATGAGATTCAGGACTCTTTCAGGACTCATGTTATATATCAGTAAGGAATGTTGACATGTTATCAAGGCACCTAAAATTCTGTATCATATGTGTCCATGGTATAATGCATAGCATCAAATGATCAGGAAAAATTCTGAAAATTTGTTAATGAATTTAAAAAAAAAAAAAACCCTTACCTGGGATCTCCTCACTCATTTTCCTCCCCTAATGCCATCCACCACCTTCAGAGATTCTCCAGTGTGAAGCCCCAGCCGTTTAGATTCAGCTCCCTCAAAAACCCAGCCCTCAATATTACTCAGAAGGAGTCACTAAAGAGCAATGCAAGAGGAATTTCAGACCCAAATTCTGATTTGCACCTTCTCCCAAAATAGTAGCTGCCATTAGGCCACCAGACTAGCCCTTTATAATCACTTCCTAATGCTTATTACCCTGGCTGCCTTTCCATCTTGTAAGAATAGAGAAATTAAACAAAATTAAAATGTGGTTATTATGCATTATCATCTATCGTCTAGAATTTATTTTAATCATACATGTTCCAGAAGTACAAAAGAAATCCAAATACCCTTTTTTACTTTGCACTCCTGTAACTGAAAGGCAGTCAAAATACACCTTTTCAGGTGTGTTGGATGTTGGGGAAAATTCTTTAATAGTATGAGCTCTTGTAAATTGAGTGAGTTCCTCTACCGGAGATACAGGTCACTGTACATAATGTTTTTATAAGGGAAATGCAGGTGGAATGCAGGTTTATAAGGGAAATGCAGTGCTCTATAAAATTAGAGACTGTACCTGTAGGTATAGTCAGTATTTTGACTCTGATCTGTAACAGATGGATAGTTTGCTTTTAATGAGTCCTTGGCCCTTCTTCAGTTATCTTTTACTGAGAAGTTTGATAAACCAAATTATTTAAGATCAAGGCAGTAATCCAAGATATGGCTGGAGGTGGAACTACTGGAGCCAGATGGCTTCTCACTGATTTTTATAAGCAGTTTACATTCTCTTTGGCTGAACCTCTCCTGGGTGTTTTCAGTGAAACTCCTTCTCATAAAATGCCGCCTACTCAAATTTGGTTTTAGAGTGCAAGTGTGTGTGTGTATATATATGTACATTTCATTCATTTTCACTTAACTGGTGATTATATGCCAGAAATGTAGTTCTGATTTTCTTCTGAAATATAAATGAATGAAGACCACCTCCAGGTATAGCAACTTCAAAATGGCTAAAACCTATGATATTACATACCCCTTTTCTATCCTTTTCTTTGGGTTAAGAGAAGCCCTTTAGTAAGGTTAGATGACCATATGTTGCATTCTTGCCAATCAATACTTGGTTTCTAGTCATTTTTTAGAAGCTTCATTGAATTGCTTTCACTCTTTCCCTAAAGCAAATATTTAAACCAATTATAAAATGTCCCCATCAATTACGCCTAAGCTAGTCACTTTGCCATTTGATTTATACTGATTTACACTTCTTTCATTGTAAGTGAAATCTGATCTATGTCATAGGCAACTGGAATAGGCGCATCTGCAATTCCTACTGAATGGGACAACATAGGTCTAATAGCCCAAAAAATGGAAGTTATAATCTCTTCTGTCCTTTAACTAGTCAATTGTATTTGATTTTCCTTACCCAAACAAAGAATAAAACAAAAAGAAAACCATCACTGATATAAAAACGTATCCCAAGAGAGATGTATTAGTAACTAGGTCTTCACCTTCCACTGTTGCACGGGGAGGGAGGGAAGAGAGGGGGAGAAGAGAAGCTTTCCTAGAGAACACAAGCAGAGCCCTTTTAGATTTGGTGCTTGTGTAAAGCTGATACAGAGGGCAAAAGCCAGGGAGTGTGTTGAAGGCTTTGTGTCGTTGAGATGATTATAGCTTCTTGCCTAAAATACACATTGTCTTTCCCCATATAAAATCAGTTGTCATTTCAGATTAGGTGATGAAGTTTGGAATCTATGTTTTGGAATTTTGTATGCTGCTCCTGTACTGTTCTTTTTGACTTTACTATTTTTTTTATATTTTTTTTTTAAGTAGACAAAGACTGACAGGAATAATCACTTCATGGCCAAAGAAGCTACATAGCAGTGCTTCCTTGCCCCCACTTAAATTTGGTGATCTTGGTTTCATCAGCAAATGTTTTAATGCCAGATTTCTTGACTGAGCTAAAGTAGCTATGTGTCCCATCAGAATCAAGAGCACCTCTCACAAATCTCTCCTTTTGTTTTTCACCAACATCTGTTATTTTCATTAGAGATCTTATTCGTCTGAGGTTACCTGCAGGTCAGTAGGAATGTTGATAAGCACCTCTGAATGTGATCCAGGGTCAAATGGGTTTGTCAAATTATTGATGACATCATTGGTAAGAGGTATAGTGTGTTCCTCATCCCTCTGCAGTGGAGAGGCAAGGACTTGTTTGTGGACTTCATCTTCATTACTTCTTCTTAGGCCCCTTCTTTCTCTCATGGCTTTTGTGTATTCACTGAGGACATGTCTTGTGAGGGTCCATTTGACAGGGGCTGGCTTCTTTCTTGTGAGTCCTACAATCCTACTGCTGCCTTTGAATCTCTGATGACAGTTATCTCTATTCCCATGTTACTCCAAATTCAGCTGAAAGAACCAAGAGTCTGATGCATAGCAAATTCTCCAGATTCAAAGGCACTGTGTACTACTTCAGGGAGATTTAATATATCAAAGATGTAGATTGGTATCCACCTCGCATAGCTAGGCTTGTTTTCAGTAAAGAAGTATGTAAGCATAGCACTATGTGTATCTAGGTGAAGTTTCTAATAACCCTCTTGCTCTGCGTGGACATTTAGAACTCGTATCTGCATAACCTGGAGAAAATGATCCCAGAACTTGAATGTGGGAGACTGGTCATCCCTCAGGCCTGAAATTCCTCCAGTAGTGGTAGCATATGCTGTTACAGCCTCATCAAACTCTTCAATGACATTTTGTAAGGATTCAATATCTTAAGACTCAAACACCCTTTGAGTGTCAGCCAATATTTACAAGACAAATGCTGGAACTACATGAGTATACTCCTTCCTATTCATACAATTTAACAAATGAATAAAGGTGTCAGAGCACACAGAGCATCAAATGCTAGAGTGAAGCCACATAGAGCATGTGATCTTCAGTACAAGCTGCATACACATTGGAATCAACAAGAAAGCCTAGCAATCCAGCATCCCCCCAAAATTTCCCAATACATGTAGTAAAACAGTACAAGGTATGAAAACCAACCACGTGGATCGCATTGGTACCATATTTATTTGGAAGGTCCCCATTCACTTTCTAAGCAACAGCATATAGCTGCTGACCCATGGTCTGATCAGCATGCTGCTGTCCTAGAGCTACTGACACTACCTTGTATTTCAGAATTGTAGTATAGACTGTGGCCATGTCAGTTGATTTGGCATCCACAATGCTATCCATAACATCCACAAAACATTTGAATGACTTAAATTCTTATTTCAGGTTACTAGTGGCTTGGATAGGATAGCATCAGCTAATGTTATGCGCTGCATAGAACAATGGTAGACTTGCCTTCTCCATGCTGTGCATCAAATGAAATTGCAGAACCATAGTGTTTTTCTAATCTTGCCTGTAATTTGCTACTAGAATATATTGCAGTTTCTGTATCTGACAGTAATGGAGCTTTGTATCTTTATGGTAGTTTGAACAGTCTTCTTGCTGAACATAAAATCACTGTCCATCTCTTCAATCAGCTGATAAAATGCAATATCATAAGGTAACTGTATTGTTGTAGCATAACTAGATGGTTTTGCTTTAAGATTTGTTTTTTGCTCACAGAGGAAGAAAGGCATGTTGAGTGATAAACTGCATCCTTGACAATCAAGTCTTCCACAATACTCTGAGCAATGTCATCTCTTTGAAGTGCTGCCTCCCTTGGTTGCTTTCTCAAAAGTTTCTATTTTATGAAGTTTCCTGCCTTTCTTGTGTGTTTTTCTCAAGCAAACAATGCAACAGGACCAATTGCTGTAGGACATGCTTGCTCTGGTGTCTATAGAAGCAGGTGAACATGATGCTGTCCGATCAGATTCAGATTGTTTTCTTTCCCAGGTTAGGTACCACTTTGACATGTGTCAAATTCAACTTGTTTTATGTCTGAAAGCAACCCTTGTGATAGAGTATTAGTGGCACATCAAGTAAACTAGAAAACTCATCCAGTAGTTGCCAATACAATTAATCTCTCCTTATTTCTGACGCCAGCATCACAGAATTCTGTACAGCACTGGTGGCTTTTGACAGTTTTGCATTCTTTTGATTGTCTTGACAAACAACCACGCTTTCTTCAAAGTTTGTGGAGAGTCCTTCTCTCTTTGATGTAAGCTTTAGGGGATTTGTATTCTGCGTGTCTTAATATACTGTATCTTCCCTGTAGAAGTAAAATTCCAAAGTATATTGTTAGCATTACTGTCATTACCACCACCATTTTTCATTTTGTACAAGTATACAGACTTGTGATAAATTAGATCTATATGTTAGTATCACAATTGCCATTATTATTTAGTGAGCACTTTGATTGAAGCCCAATGTGAAGCTATTTATTGTCATCTCTCACAGTAATACTGACCTGTGCATAAGTGTCACTGAATTAAAAAGCTAGTTTCTAGAATATTTCAAAAACTAGTACTGTATGCAAAGGCAATTGCAAATTAAGTACCTCACCATCAGGCAAATTATTTCCAGTAGAGACAGGGAAGTGTTAGTACCATTATACAAGGCATTGGTGAGACCTCATCTGGAAGACTGTATGAATTCTGGTCTCCCATGTTTAAGAAAGATGAACTCAACCTGGAACAGGTGCAGGGAAGGGTTATTAGTATAATCAGAGGAATAGAAAACCTACCTTATGAGAGGAGACTCAAAGAGCTTGGGCTGTTTAGCCTAACCAAAAGTAGGCTGAGGGAGGGAATATGATTGCTCTCTATAAATATATCAGAGGGATAAACAGGAGGGAGAGGAGTTATTTAAGTTAAGCACTAATGTGGACACAAGAACAAATGGATATAAACAGTCCATCATCTAATTTCAAGCCTAAATTTGTTGAAGGTTTCTAATCATCAGAGGAGTTAAGTTCTGCAACAGCCTTCCAAAGGGAGCAGTGGGGGCAAAAAAACCTAACTGGCTTCAAGGCTGAGCTTGATAAATTTATGGAGGGGATGGTATGATGAGACTGCCTACAATAGCATGTAGCCAGTCTGCAACAGCTAGCAGCAAGTATCTCCACTGGCAGTGATGGGACACTAGATGGGGAGGGCTCTGAATTACTACAGATAATTCTTTCCCAGGTGTCTGACTGATGGATCTTGCCCACATGCTCAGGGTCTAACTGATCACCATGGTGCTACAGGAAGGAATTTTCCCCTGGGTCACATTGTCAGTGATCCTAGGGGTTTCTCACCTTTCTCTGCAGCATGGGGCCTGGGTCACTTGCAGGTTTAAACTAGCGTAAATGGTGGATTCTCTGTAACTTGAAGTCTTTAAATCATGATTTGAAGACTTCAGTAACTCAGCCGGAGGTTATGGGTCTATAACAGGAGTGGGTGGGTAATGGTCTATGGCCTGCAATGTGCAGGAGGTCAGACTAGTGATCATGATGGTCCCTTCTGGCCTTAAAGTCTGAGTCATTGAGTCTACAAGACAGACTAGATGCTAAATTGTACAATCAAAAGTTTACAGATGCAGAAGCATTAAATTAGGATTCATGTGCATTTATATCTACCCAGGATGCATTACAAACTGAGGGCAAGCAATCTATTGCTCCTGGTACACAACCTTCAGTATAAGATTTATCTAGTCAGCAAATTTCAACTGAAAATATAGAAAACTATTAGTCACATTTGTGATACTTTGACAATTAAGAGTATGCGATGTGAACACATTTCATGTTATATGTTGCAAAATATTGGTATTCACCATTTTTGCCATATAAAAACAACTTCATCATTTCTGGAAAAAAATACCCATGCAAAACTCAGAAAAATCTTCTAATATGCGGTTATTTGGTAGCTTTAACCAATAAACACCACTTCAAGGTGGGTAAGTAAAGCTTGTAGTCGTAGTCATGGTTCAGTATTTCTAAAACTGCAGAAAATAACCCTTGCTCATTTTGAGTACCATTGTTTCATCTCATTGAGAGGTGTGCGGCAGCACTTGACAGCTCCACTTCATGCTTCATCTAAACTTCGGTAAAATAAGCTTTAAAATGATATATGATGTGTGTGTGTCAGGTGGGTATTTTAAACTCCAAAAATACAATTATTATTTTTTGGAGAATGGCCACATGCCTTTAATGTTTATCAGAGCTTAATAATTGACAAACCAGTGGCCATAATCCCTTCATCGGAAGGCTTTCAAACACATATGTGGGTGTTGGGTTTGACAGGGCTGTCACTGAGCCAAAGCTCCATCCCACATGGTGGAGGCAGAATCCCAACTACATGCTTGTTTCTTAGTCATACCCTGCCAGCACAGCAGAACTTTCAGCAGTCCTGTTGAATTGAGAGCCTTCCTTGGCTTCTAATAGCATGAGTGATTTTAACTTCTGTTGACTGATGAGAATTATACTTGATACTGGTTAATCATTTTTCTGAAACCTTTTCTGAAGTTCTTGCATTCATCTCTCCCAAGAAGTGATGACTGGACAGTTTTCCAAGTATCTGTGTGAGAGTTCTGAAAATTGTGTTCTCTATTCAGCACAATAGACAACACAGTTGAAAAATGTCTTGGATGTAGTCTTTGACAGCACCTAAAGCAGCCCACTGCTTTCTTAAAGAAAATGTGTCTGTTGTGAAACCATAATTCATTCCCTCTTTATTTTGCGTAAAGGTTTATTAGCTTATGATTTAAGCAAACCATCTGGTCCCGCTGGCACTGCATACTGTCAGGCCCAGTGTTTTTTTCCTTATAATAGTTTTCTGAAGTTAGTTAAATTACATACTTAAGTCCCAGCTTTGGCCTGTGCTTTTTCCATGTCTTAACATCTGCTTTTGGAAAGCTTTCTGGGTTCCAGGTAAGTTTACATGGAGCCAGGACCCTTTCCTTTCCCTCTGACTGTCTCCCATGCCCTATCATCAGTTCAATTCAGTGAAAAATAATGGCAGAAATGTATAGTGCTTATTTAATTGCAGTCCTGTTTTAAAAAATCCAGGGGGCAGACAGGGCGGCAAATAGCAGACCTGAAGGACTAGGAGAGCATTCTCTGAGAGATATAGAATGACAGATGGTGAGGAAGTTTAGTCTCTTTTCTTCCCTTACAAATTCTTATCTCACTCCTGACTTCTGATTTCAAGTCCTTTTTGATTTGGTGTGAGCTTTCTATTGTGGATGAGAAGTGGAGGTTTATAACATCTTTTGTCTATTGTGTCCCATGATGCTTTTCACATTAATCATATTGAAAAAGTGTATTACTCAATGTGATCAAGTTCAGTAATTGAAAATATACCAGGTCACTCTGGAATTTTGGAAAATAAACACTGTGCTGGATTTGCACAAAGGTAATGCTAAAATTGTTACTAATAGTGAGTATCTACCATCTGTGTTCTCTCAAATTCCAACTCTTATCCTGTCAATAGCATTTGAAATGAATATTGAACATAGATGTCTGTCCCATTGTCCTTTAAATCAGCAATTGAATTCTTCCCTTTTAAAGCAGCAAGATTTAAAAAAAAAAACTGGCTCTTTTTAAGGATGCAATATTGCATATTAAAATTTAATTTCTCATGCTTCATGAAGTGAAAAGCAATATATCTGTGCGGTCCTGGCAATATACTACAATGCAGGGATCTGAATTCAGGACTTAAGCTCAGTCCCGTCCTCATGAGACAGCAGGATCTGAAACCTGTGAAAGCAGCATGGACAACTCATCTGAGAGGGGAATGGCATATTTCATTTTCAAATGACCTCTGAGCCCTTTGGGTGTATGTCAATAGACCAAAGAAGGAGCAAGATCTAGTCTTCAGCTAGATGGACAAAGTTACCCCAATGCAAATTTGAGGGTAGATGTAAATGAAGCAAAAGAAAAATAACACGACTTCAGGAGCATCTTAAACAACTTGGAGGAAGGCAAATTGGACTCCATCAGTAAGAAGGTGGGGTTGATTGAGAAAGCCAGTGTAACTTCAATGAAGAAAAATGTCTGTTTAGAAGCGAGGAAGACATGTATAAACCTTGCTATATCCTGAGTTCATACCAAGTTCCTCAAAGTCCAGCACATGCTGTGAATATGCTGTATGCTGTGAATATGCAGTATGCTGAATTGTCAAGTGGCTAAATTACATTAGTCAAGTGCAATTCTCCCAGCATTAAAGTAAAAAAAAAAAAATCTTTTTATGATACATGTATATCACTGGCGTAATTCTGAACCTCAAATTTATCTTCAGTATGTCCTGTTACATAAATAACTGTATGAAATCTTGGGGAAAAAAATCAAAAGTAGCATTAATTATGAATAAATAAATAAAATTAGACCTACACATTGCCTACAGTCAATGCTTCTGTGCCACTTATTCCAGCACTGGCCCTGGGATATGCAAGGACTTGGGTGCAGTAAAATTGATGAGTCACCATGTCACTAATATTGTTCTTTCCTGTTTAAGTTTTAATTAAATGTTCCCAATGAAATTACCTGAATGTGCTGTGATGGGGCAAGGCCAGATGGCTACAGTAAAGTACTGAGGAACAGGTATGTTAGCCCCAGGCGAAACAAATCCCGAGTACTGTGGTAACCAAATGGCAGTTGCTCCAGGTTAATCAAGGCACCTGGGGCCAATTAAGATCTTTCTAGAAGACAGTGGAGATAGCTGCATTGATTAGAACACCTGCAGCCAATCAAGGCAGGCTAATCAGGGCACCTGGGTTTAAAAGGGAGCTCACTCCAGTCAGGCTGGGAGGAGCCAGAGGAGAGGAAGCGTGTGTGAGGAGCTGGGAGCAAGAGGCGCAAGGAGCTGAGACTGAGAGGGTGTGCTTCTGGAGGATTGAGGAATTATCAGACAATCAAGCATTATCAGACACCAGGAGGAAGGTCCTGTGGTGAGGATAAAGAAGGTGGAGGAGGCCATGGGGAAGTAGCCCAGGGAGTTGTAGCTGTCATGCAGCTGTTACAGGAGGCACTATAGACAGCTGCAATCCACAGGGCCCTGGGCTGGAACCCGGAGTAGAGGGTGGGCCTGGGTTCCCCCCAAACCTCCCAACTCCTGATCAGACACAGGAGGAGTTGACCCAGACTGTGGGTTCCACCAAAGGGGAAGATCACTGAAGTGAGCAAATCCGCCAATAAGCGCAGGACCCGCCAAGGTAAAGGAGGAACTTTGTCACAGTGCATAATTGTGTGTATCTGAGAGAGTTCTGTTATAAATGTATTCATCCCTATTTGGCACAGTTGTATCTTTTCAAAGAAAAAGCTTAACATAAAATCACTGGGGTGACTATAACTTCTCTTTCTGCACAATGAGAGATGGTGACAGTTCAGTGAACTAGTTCATTAGCACATTATAGTGTCCAGCTGTTTTTCACCTATCCGAGGCATTAGGAGACTTAGTTTTCTGTTTGCTTTTCATGAGTACAGTAACTTAGCAAAAACATACAATTAAGAGAATTGCCAAATGGAATATTTCAAAAAGATTAGCAAACTGTGATAATGCAGCCTCCAAAGAATTCAATCCTTTCTGGTTGCAGAGTTTAGATCTTACTACTCTGCATGAGGAGCCTTGGCCCAGATATCAGCTGCTGGCATCAGTGTACCATGTGAATAACCCAGATTCATCATGGATGCTGCAGGCTACATTAAGCCAGCCCTTGGTGTTAGTGTTGCAGACTTGTAATATGACTAGGAATGGATTGGTGGATGCTGAAAACCTTTCCCCCCTAATTACGGAAAGGTTTGTTGCCACTTCTTGGCAAGTAGCAAACTGACATAAGCCCTTGTGCTTGTTGACATTGGCTATGCACTTGTTTAGTTGAGGTTACTTTTTGTTACTAAAAAGATGGTTTTGTGGTTGGCACACACCCTTTCTCCCCTCCCCCAATTAAAAACAAAATGTTTATCCAGATAGTTCTGATTGTGGAACCATGAAATGGAAATGGCTGACTTGCTATACACCTTGGCTTCCCTGCTTTTCCCTTTTTCTAGACATTATCTTCAGTTTCCTTGCTGATGTTTCTTTCTGCTTTTCACCACTACTTACACACTTTTTATTTGCATTTTTTTAACCACACTACTTTTTCCATTCTATGGAATTTTTCTCTCCAGTTTCAAGACAGACAAAGCATCTGATCTGTTTTGCACAAAAATAGTACTCCACCTCAGACAGGAAAAGCCTGGTTTGGATGAATAAAACTGGCTATTTTATATATATATTAACCAGTTTACAGTGAGTTTCATTTTAACTTTGTGTCACTTAAGCTCTCTTTCATTTTTCTGATCTCTGGGGAAACTCATTTCTTCACATCTGTAAGAACTGCAGTTTTTATTTGGAAATCAGATTTATAATAAAATGGTTAAGATCTCTGGTGAAAAGTGAAACCTTTATTTTTGAAAGTAAAATGTTTCTTGAGAATAAATAGTAAGAAAATGGAAATATATTTTGTACTCAAATACGTATGACTAGAGAGAGATGTGCTGTACCCTAGCCAAATGGGCCTACTTACATGTAGGCATACTGAATTTTCTAGAAACCAGGTTGCTGTTCTTCATACAGCACATCTTTCAGTGCTTGCCTAGTCAGTATCCAGTCTGAATCACCCTTGTAAAGAGATGTTGGTAGGAGCTGAGTTTAATGTAATGTTAGGAATTTATTTAAGGTGTGGAGAGGAGGTGTGGTCACAGGTTTAACCCAGAAAATATTTTTACCTATAGGCAATATTAAGATCTGTATTCTTCCAGTTGGAGACACATTTATAAAACTTGTCATTCCTTGCTGAGCCCTCCCTGAGGAGTTGGTTGTGACTGGGGGGTTGATTAGGGCACCCTAAATTGAAGAGTCTGGGTGCAAGAAATCCTCATGCCTCCTGAGATTGTTGCAAAATTATTAAAATAATATCTGGTAATGTTTCTGTGTTAGAATACATTGGCATTTGAATGTTTAGTTGTGTTTTAACACCTGCTGATTAACACAATTGTAAATTCTAGCTAAGGTAGGACCCAAACATTTTTTCTAGTGCAGCCTTGGGTAAAACATGACTTGGAAGGAACATCTGTGTAATGTTTACACAAAAGTTTACAATCATGTTAGTTCTGAATTTGAATCATTCCCATACTGTCAAACATCACATAGAGCAAGAACAAGGCTCCACCATCCTTGTCTATTCTGAGCTGATTTTTGCCTATCCTCTCTGTTAAGTGCCAGAAATTAGCCCTCTCTGTTTGATGGAGGGGTTCTTTCATTTGGCCCCATTTATGTGTTCCTCCAGCTGCACAGTGGCACTCCTGCCAGACTGTCTGGCTTCATTCTTAACACACATTCCACATATTTTTGTCTTCTTTTCTGGATAACTTTGCAGATAAGAAGTTACTAAATTCCTTGAAAAATCTTGGTATTTATCATCAATTAATTCCATTTAGTACCTGGTATTTTCCTGAGATGTTTGCCTCTGAAGGCGTTTAGACGTCTTTCTGTATCTTTGATGGCATTTCCAGCTTTCACATATATACGTTAAGGTGGAAATAACATTTGAGTTGAAGGTTTGTACTTGGTCTTTAAATTGTAGATTTTCAGTGACCAAATTGTGTGAATCGACATCTGCTAATTAACGTGTTAAAACATCATAAAAAGTCACGTGTAGGCACAGCTTATGTATGCAGAAGCTACTTGCGCCTTCTTGCACTCCCTTTCTCTTCCTTATGTGCAGTACACTGTACACATATATTTACATGCCTGTTTGCAGACTCTTGGCTCTAATCTCAGTTGTGATGTCCAGTAAATTTCTGTTCATCACATTGTACTGTTTTTTGTCTTTCCTCTTCTCCTCCCCACCCCAAAAATAAACCAAAACAAAAAACTCTTAGGTAGAGGAGTTGATGATGGCCATGGAGAAAGTGAAGCAAGAGCTGGAGTCCATGAAAGCAAAGCTGTCCTCTACCCAGCAGTCTTTAGCTGAGAAGGAGACCCATTTAACCAACCTACGAGCAGAGAGGAGGAAACATTTGGAAGAGGTTCTGGAGATGAAGTGAGTATTTATTTCTATTTCTTATGCCTGCAGCGTATTGCCAACTCCTCACTTCTCCTGTTACCTCTGCTTTTGGTGATCTAAAGACAGTTACTAAATTGCACTTCTTTACAGAGAATTAGTTATCTGTGTTCTCACTCAAAGCTTCAAAGGAACCATCTGACCAGGAGCTGTGTACATGACTAGGACTAGATTTTCCGCTTGGAATGAAATATATATTTCTTCCTCCCTTGTCATCCACTTTCTTCCTATACATTGGTGATATTATTTGCATTAGTTCCCAAAGGCCCTAAATCAGAATCATGGCCCCATGGGCTCTACTTCAAAGAGCATAAGATCTAACACAAGGCACAAGTAAGTGTAGCAATCAGTAGAAGGGAAGGAAAGACAAGGATAAAAATAAGTACCAAGGTAACAGTAATCTCCTGAATCAAAGCACAGCTGTTGTATTGCCAGATGAAGATTTTTCAAGATCGTATGACTGATCCATTGGCACTGCTAAAACCTAACTGAAGTTGAGTTTGAACTTGTGTATGTTTTTCACTGCCACCCCTCACACATGGAGTCTTCAGTATGGCCAAGCATTGAAGTGTTGGGGAAAGAGAAATCTAATCCCACATAAGACTTAAATACTTCCTAAATTCTGACCTCCTTTACAGATAAATGGTTATCTTTTGTTTAGGGAGGCATGAATCCATTTAGCACAATGACGGATAGCACTGCCGGCAGTTCATTAAAAACACTTCCAATTGTTTAGCCAGCCCTGAAGAGAAGGAATATTTTTATTGGCAGGACTTGCAGTGGTTCCTCCACTGTGGTTTTTTAAGCCATTATTTATTTAGTTAACTTTTCTGTGTTAACCTCTTTCCTTTTTGAAAAAAGAAACAAAATGATAGAAAAACAGCTCTTACAAAATAGAAAGAGAGGTGGCTTGAGTCTTGAAGCTCTAACTTAAGAGCCCACACTCTTTTTTTAATATGGCTTCTGTGGCGATGCAGGACTCACCCCTCCGGCGCCTCCTGCTGGTCATCTCAGAAATTAGCTCTTTTCCAGCTTGGGCGCCCTCTGTAAGCTGGTGTCCCGCTTGTCGCTCGCCCCCATGTCCCTCCCTGGACTTGGTGCCCCTTGTCTTTGGGGTGCTGCCTCCTAGCAATACCCCTTAATCTCTGGGTCTTCCCACCCAGGGGAACCCCCAACCCTCTAATCTTGCCTTGCCTCAGTCATGGGCTACTGCCAGTCACCAACTAGCCTCCGTTCCCTGGAGCAGACTGCAGTATAAGCCACTCATCAAGGAGGGTTTGGACCTGCTGCCTCTGCCTACCCGTGGGCTGCCCTCAGCAACCCCCAGTACCTGTTGGCCTTACACTAGGCCAGCAGCCTGGGAGGTTTCCAGGCCAGAGCTCCCCAGCTACTCTTGCCTTCTCCCAGCCCTGCTCCACCTTGGGTATCCAGGGACACTCCACAGCAGCCAAGCCCTTTTCCCTCTAAAGGCAGTGAGAGTGTCTGCCAGCTCCTGGCTCAAAACCTTTTTATAGGGGCCAGCTGTGGTCTGTTTGGGGCATGGTTCCCAGCTGTGCCTACTTCCCCAATCAGCCTGGGAACTACTTGCCCCAGCCACAGCCCTCTGCTGAGCTGCTCTAAGCCCCTCAGGGCAGGAGCGAGTGAGCACCCCACTACTGCTTCATATTCAGCTACCTAATACAATCTGACCTAGTTCTGGCACTGAGACACTGCAAGACTGCAGTTCTTAAAAAACATACTTTTTATTTTTAATAAAACATTTATTGACTTATAAATTTCACTGCCTTGAGAGCTGATGTATTGGGGGATGGGAGGAATAGCTTTTAAGTTGATGTGGGAATCCAAAGTAACTTGAAATACATCTCATATCCAGTCTTCTGGCATCACATTCTCCTGCCAAATTGCTGTGCCAAACCTTCTCATTAAAATATATACAATATTCAGTATATCCTGAAATGTACTTGGAATTGGGTAGCTGTAGTACCTTTAACATACCACTCACTTCTTTTAAATGATGACCTATCTTAACTAGTTAGTTATTGTTGGAAAGTTATTGCATAGAGTGAAAGTGAGTCTCAGGAACCAAATAAACTGGTAGATCCATTGTGGCCTAAGAAGGGAGGAGAGCAGTTGAGAGAAAATTAATGCTGTCAACACATGGACAGAGACGGAAAAAGCATTATAAATTTGTACACTGAAGTAGTTGAACAAGTTTTAGACTTCTTTAGTCTTCCTTAAAGTTCTGTAAAGCTGACAAAGGCATCTAAAGCTCAGTACGTTAGAATGCACCCTTACCATAAGCCTCTTTGTTACGGACAAGTCTCTACTGTTGTCTCCCAATCCATAAAATAGTACCTTACATTTATAAGAAAGAACTGCAGTGTACCCTTTCCTGTTCAACCTTCACAATCCACTGCTTTTGAAGAGAAAGAGAGTGCTGAAAACTGAGACTGGAAAACTTAAAAATACTTCTCAGATAAACTAGAGACTGTACTGCAGTTTGTAACTCATCTCTTTTGGCTTGAGTGGTTGAAGCAAGGCCACCTTTATTTTTAATTTTTAATTGCCATATTTTCTGAAGGGTTTTCTTGTTTGATATTGTAGTGAATGTGCTACAGAAGTTTTGAAGTGTTTTGTTATATCCCCTCAAGTCAGAGGTTCAACTCAACCATAAAAATGTGCTCAGGACTAGACTGATGCATGAAATGTGAGACCAGGATCAGTTATTTTTAAATAGCTTTTGAAAAGGACTCTCTTGCAGTTTTGAAGCAATGCCAAGAGTATTTTAAATGTAATACTTCAGTATAAAATTTGTATTTCCTCAACTCAGAAGTATCTTTTCTTAAGTAAATAGGAAGTTTTATACTATAATGCCACCTGGTTTTGATATTCCTAAGAACAAGCTATAGTTGTTTGCTGATTGTGCAATAATTCATTAAGGGATCTAAGCATGGATTTGAGTGTGTGCACCTCATATAGATGACTTAAATGCTAACTTCAGGCTATAGCGACAGTCTTCAAAGTAGAAAAGATAAGTATGCTAGACAGTATGTTACAGAGATAATACGCATTTACAAAATCGTTACTCAAAGTAGAATTTTTGTTTATTCAATGGACTATATAGTTTTGAGTGAGTCATTCTATACTAGTGAGGGAATAATATGCTCATTAAAATACACCTCTACCACAATGTGAACTGCTGCAAAGGTGGAAATCCAGTCTCTAGAGAAAATGATTCTCTCATATACCCTTATTCATCTGACTCTGGGATTTACATTTTGTTGTAACTCATTATAGAGGAAGCTGATAGGGATTCCTATATTTAGGTTGCCTAACATTTTCCAATATAAAAGATACTAGTGACCTTTTTGAGAAACTCTGACACCTCCAGTGTTTCCAGCAGGTCTTTAAAAATTGGCAGGAAGAAAGCCTTTGGGACAGTGAAATGCCTATTTTTTGTCCCATTCCATTCTGTTTAGTCTTGGGTTATAAATTGTTGAAAATCACCATTTCCCTTCTGTTCTGTGCATTGTCATCAATATTTTGGCAACATGCAAAAATAACTGAACACATACAGTCTAATCTAAGGCTGAGCCCATGTCATGGCCAATGCAGCAGCACTGAGAACCCTGGTAACAGACAGCCATACTGCTGATAGAACAGCATTGGGACGTAGAGGGGGAAAAGAAATCAGACTAGGCTCCCCTGGATTCAGCAAAAGGTCCCAGTAGCCTCTTCTGCCCCATTCTCTGGGGGATTATATTGGGCAGGAGTTTCCCTCCACACACATACATCCCTATTGGCAGGGCCGGCGCCAGTGTTTTTGGCGCCCTAGGCACAGGGCCATTTCGCCACCCCGTGCGCTGCTCCCGCTGCTTCGGTGGACCTGCCGCAGGCGTTCCTGCGGAGTTTCCGCTGGTCCCACGGCTCTGGTGGAGCTGCCACAGGCGTGCCTGCTGGAGGTCCACCGGAGCCGCGGGACCAGCAGACCGTCCGCAGGAACGCCTGCGACAGGTCCACCAGAGCCGCGGGAGCAGCAGACCCTCCACAGGCATGCCTGCGGCAGGTCAACCGGAGCCGCCTGCCACCCCCTCGGCAAAATGCTGCCCCCCAATAATCCTGGCGCCCTAGGCGATTGCCTAGGTCGCCTAAATGGAAGCGCCGTCCCTGCCTACTGGAGGAAAGAGAGCCACGGCAAGAGTTTCCCTCCTGCTGCCCTCCCAGATTCAGAACATGGCTTCAGCAGCCCATCTCCCACCCCATCCTACAAGATAACATCTTTCTCCTGTAGGCAGCTAATGTATATAGTCCGGTAACTCAAGTGATGCAGAACTCTGTGATACAATGCCAAAGTTTCTTAGTTCAAGCCCTGATGATGGTGGATAATGGAGCAGTTATTACAGTTGTACGTAATAAAATTTGTTTTTACTTTTTTCTTAAAATAAATAAACCACACAGCTAACAATAACCTATGACAGTATATACAAAAGCTCCTCTGAAATAACATCGTTTAGATTATAAAATCAAACACTTAAAGGTTAGGAAATGCCATTATTTAGGTTGGTCATGCAACCTTAGTTCAACCCCCTGGTGTGTATGCACTATGATATTATCTTTAATTACTCAAATACATACTATTTTTCCACAGGATACCTGCCTCATTCAGTGCATAGAGTGGACAGTAGTCAGAGAATGAGTCAGGCTTGCATAGCAGCAAATTAGGCTATTTTTTCCTACCTCATTTGTTCTACAAGGTGGAGTGTGTACAGAGAATGAGGCAAAAGGCTGCTGGAAGAGATAAGTTGCCAATGCAGGTGAATGCACACGGGAGGATTCTGTTCTAGCCCTGCCGCAGAATTCCTGTGTGATGCTATGCAAGTCACTTAAACCAAAAATGTTGGCAGATGGACACTAGTTGTATGTGCTCATTTTCTAAGTGCCAAGTTTGAGACACTTGGGACCTGATTTGCAGAAGTGCTGAGCACTCACAATTGACACAAACATTAGTGGGAACTGTTCTCAGTATTTCTGCCATAAGGCAGTGTTGTCTGGAGGTGTGGGCATAGGGTTGGGAGTCAAGAAGGTCCTGAGTTCTAATTCTGGCTCTCTTACTGATTCATTGTGTAGCATCAAGCAAGTGTCTTGTCTCAGTTTCCCCATTTGTAAAATTATGATGATAATGATTTCTTATCTCTCGGTGGAAATAAATTCATTAATATTTATGAGGCACTCACACACTAGGTGATAAATGCTCTAGAAAAGAAATGAATAATTCTGTATTTATTGCAGAGTTTGGGTTGCATGGAGTAAATAAAGTTAGGTGCCACACAGAATAATGAGTCCCAAAGAAATATTGAACAGCAGCCTCATTACCCAAGCACTGTCCAGCCTGTCCACTGAATGAGGCAGGGGTCCTATGGAAAAATATGATATAGTTCTGTAATTAAAGATTGTATCATAATTAAGGATATGATTTTGTCACGGGAGGTCACAGATTCCATGATTTTCCAAGATCACCGTGACTTCTGGGGCATGGCTGAAGTAGCCTTCAGCCTTGGGGCTGCCAGAGCAGCGGCCCCCAGAACAGCTGACTGGCAGCCAGGCCAAGGGCCATAGAGTAGTGGCCTCCAGAACAACCGGGCAGCAGTCATCCCTAGGGCCACCAGAACAGTGGCCCCCGGAACAGCTGGCCAGCTGCCAACCCTGGGGCTGCTAGAGTGGAGCTGGAACAGCCAGAGCAGCAGTCCCTAGCCAGTTGGAGCAGCAGCTAGGGTTGGGTCAGCCCCTCTGGGCCTGGAGCAGCGCCGGTCAGCCTATGCCACAGGATCAGTGGCAGGGCTGGAGCAGCTGCAAGCCTTGGCACCACACTGTTTGCTCCTCCCCAGTCCCAGGTTATTTTTAGTAAAAGTCAGGGACAGGTCATGGGCTTCCATGAATTTTTGATTATTCCCACAACCTGTTCCTGACTTTTACTAAAAATACTTGTGACAGAATCTTAACCCTAATCATAATGCATATGCCTAAGGGAGCAGAAATAAGGTTGTATAGGAAGCCTAAATTCTAGCATTTCTTAACTTTCAAGTGGTTGACTGCAACTTAAATGTTGTTCTTTGAGTGCTTGCACATGTCCATTCCACTGTAGGTGTGTATGCGCCCCAAGCACAGTCTCTGGAAATTTTTCCCTCAGTGATACCTATCGAGTCAGGTCTGGCATCCCGCGGTGCTGCATGCTCATAGCACCGGAATAAAGGGCCCAACTGACCCCGCACCACCTCACTCCTTTCTTACCATCTGTGATGGTCACTGGAACTGCTGTCCTTGCGGTGGCAAACTGTTCTCAGTGGTCTTCATTGTTCTTCATTTCTTCATATTGTGTATAGTTGCAGTGTAAATAGTTATTTGTTTAGTTAGGTAAGTTTAGTTGGCACTTCTCCGTCAGTTAGCGGAGTTTTGTCCATTCCCAGTGCCTTGGTTGCCGGGCTTCAAGCCCTGTGCCTTCTGCAACAAGGCTCTGCCTTTGAGCGACCTGCATTCTCGTTGCCTAAAGTGCTTGGGGGATGCTCACATAGGGGATCGCTGTTAGATCTACCACAAGTTTAAGAGGACCAGGAGGCAAGGTTAAAGTTCCTATTGATGGAAGCGGCACTCAGACCTTCCTCCGAACTGAGCCAGTCGGACTCAGCACTGATTACCTCAGGGTTGGTGTGGGGCACTTCTCTCTCCGTGCAGGAGTCCCAGCACCACTCACCATTCCCAGTGCTAAGAAAGAAGCATAAGAAGCAGATGGCCGAGAGGAGACATTCCCCAACTCTAAAGAAGGCCAGGCATGAAGAGCAAAGCGGAATGCTACTTAAGTCAAGCCACTCTCCTGCCTTGGCATCACAGGCAGTCCCATTGACCCTGGTCTGTTTGCAGGCACCATTGAGTCTGGTCCCGGATGAGCCATCGGCACCAGAGGGACAGCTCAGCACCAGCGTTATCATGGTGTCGTCCACTCCAGAGGTGTTTGCCATGGCCAGAGACCTGCTGGCATTCTCGGTACCCCTGTTACCAGCAGTACAAGAGTTGGTGTCCTTGGTGCCAGTAGGCAGGACAGAGCATGTCGCCTCTAGCTGCCATCCAGTTCTGCACCCCGCAGTACTGCCCAGAGGGAAACAGTCCTTGGTGGCCCTGGTGCAAGCTTACTCGCCCTGACACTAATAGAAACTGCACCTCCGTGATCCCCAAAGGAGGGCTTATCATCTGAGTCGGAGATTGGGTTGTACTCCTCTTGTCCAAGGAGCTGCCTTTGTTATCCCTCCAGTCAGCTCTACCCCTCCCAGGACCCAGGCACAGGAGTACCATCAAGTGCTTGGCTCAGTGGTCACTGACCTATGCCAATCCTTTTGAAATCTGTGGCTCTTTTGGAACCTCTGGGGATTCCCCCTGGGCCAGGACCACACTCAACACACTGTTAATCATTGGCCTCTGAGAAAAAGGCACTTCCATCCCATTGGCATCGACCTTTATGATCCAGATCTGCCGGATCCTGTCCACACAGAAGATCGAGGAGGAGGGCAACCTGCTGGTGCAGGCTGCCTCCTTCCCAGACAAGGTGGTGTGGTAGGAATGTCACTCTCGCAAGAAGACTTCAAGGCCCACTACGTGCTGCTAAAGATGTTGGTCTCAAACTTAAGCTTGCAAGGTGAGGTAGTAAAAGAATCCTCCCATAGCCTGGTCGACATCCTCGCCGCTACGGGCCTATCGAAAGTGGCCCTACCTCTCAATGAAGCCATTATGGATCATGTGGCAAACCCCCGTCTCCCTTCCCCACCACCTCAAAAAGAGCCAAAAGGTAGTACTCTGTGCTCGCCCAGGGTTATGAGTTCCTATACTCTCATCCCCACCTGGGGTCCTTGGTAGTCTCTGTGACCAGTGAAAGGGAGAGGTAGGGCCTACAAGGGGTGACAGCTATAGCAAAAGACAAAAAAAAAAAAACTGGATCTTTTTGGTAGAAAGGTTTATTCTACTGGTGGAATACAGCTCAGGATCGCCAGCCAGCAGGCGTTGCTGGGCAGATGACTTCAGTGTGTGGAACTCCATGTTGAAGTTCAAAGACTCACTCCCCCAACAGTTCAGGCAGGAGTTCTCGCTGGTGGAGAAGGGGAAGGTAATAGCCAGAGCCTCCTTGTAGGCAGCCCTGAATATGGTGGACTCGACACCCAGGTCCGTGGCCTCCACAGTTGCCACTCAGAGGAGCTCATGGCTACAGTCCTCTGGTCTCCCGACAGAGGTCCAGCAATCCCTTCAAGACCTCCTCTTCGAAGAGGCTTTACTCTTTTTGGAAAAGATCCATGGGCTGAATGTCTTCAGAGCTACCTTTAAGTCCCTGGGACCATATACCCCAGCAACTTTGAGAGAGCTTGACAAGCCTCAGCAGCCCTCCCAGTTCTCTGCCCCATCATCCCGTCAGGACTTGCAGAAGAGACAAAGCAGGGGTTTTTTTAAGTGCAAATATCCACTCCCATCTGCCTCTCTGCAAGAATCTGCTCTGCCCAGACACCTAGGGGGCTTGACACAGACCTTCTGATGGCACATCTGAGGGCGTTATACCAGTTCCTGTTCCAGACCCCGGGTACCCTTTTTTTCCGGACCACCTGTCCCACTTCAGCACAGCATGTTCTCATTTCACCACAGACTGTTAGGTATGGAATGCCACAGAAACGGGTTATACACTCCAATTTATTTCTACCCACGCTTCCTCCCATCCCTCTTAAGGGGATCCCTTTCATGAGCATCTTCTAGTCCAGGAGGACCAAGACCTCCTCCAAGTAGGAGCTATGGAAGAGGTTCCACAGTATTTAAGAGGGAAGGAGTTTTACTACCATTGTTTCCTAATTCTGAAAGACAAGGGCAGTCTCAGACCTATTCTAGACCTGTGCTGACTCGACGGCTACCTCAAGAAACTGAAGTTCCACATGGTCCACTGGCTTCCATTATCCCCTCCCTGGATGCCGGGGACTGTTACGCCACCTTGTCATAAACAGATAGTTAAGGGTTAATGTCTCTTTTACCTGTAAAGGGTTAACAAACAGTGAACTGGACACCTAACCAGAGGACCAATCAGGAAACAAGATACTTTCAAATCTCGGTGGAGGGAAGCTTTTGTTTGTGTTTTTTGGGTTTTGCTTTGTTCTCTCTGGGTTCTGAGAGTAACCACACGTACCTACAGGCTCTCTAATCTTCTGTTCAAATTTAGTAAGTACAAAAGGTAGAAAGGCAGTTTAGTCTTTTTGATTGTTTTGCTTTATTTGCAAATGTGTATCTGGCTGGTAGAAATTTAATGTGTATCTGGCTGGTAGAGTTCTAATGTGTATTGGCTGAAAGTATTTTAAATTGTATTTCTGCTGGAGGAGGCTTTTTCTCCAGTCTCTTTGGGGGCGTGGGTTCGAATGCTACTACTGCCATCATGTCATAGTATCTTTCCCCAATCTGAACCTTAGAGTCCAAAAGTTGGGGTACTAGCATGAATTCCTCTAAGCTTAATTACCTGCTTAGATCTGATAAGCTGCCACCAATCAGGAATTCCAGTGCCTGATACACTCCGGTCCCCCCAAAAACCTTCCCTGGGGACCCCAAGACTCAAATTCCTTGAGTCTCACAACAAAGGGGAATAAACCATTTCCCTTCCCCCTCCTTCCTCCCTCCCAGCTCTTTCCTGTTCTGGGTACACCAGGAGATCACTGTGATTCAAACTCCTTGAATCACCACACAGAGAGGAATGTTACCTTCCTCCTCCTCCTCTTTTCCCCTCACCCAGAGGCAATACAGATTCAAACTCCGTGAATCTAAAACAAAGGGATTCCACCCTTCTCCTTCCCTGTTAAGTACAGACTCAATTCCCTTGAGCCTCAACAAGGGCAAAAAATCAGACAGGTCTTAAAAGCAAAACTTTTAATAAAAAGAAAAAAGGTAAAAGTTATCTCTGCAATTTAGATGGTAAAAGTTACAGGGTCTGTCAGCTTACAGAAACTGGAGAAAAAGCCTCTTCCAGCAGAAATACCATTTAAAATACTTTCAGCCACATACACATTAGAACTCTACCAGCCAGATACACATTTGCAAATAAAGCAAAACAATCAAAAAGACTAAACCGCCTTTCTACCTTTTGTACTTACTAAATTTGAACAGAAGATTAGAGAGCCTGTAGGTACGTGTGGTTACTCTCAGAACCCAGAGAGAACAAAGCAAAACCCCAAAAACACAAACAAAAGCTTCCCTCCACCGAGATTTGAAAGTATCTTGTTTCCTGATTGGTCCTCTGGTTAGGTGTCCAGTTCACTGTTTGTTAACCCTTTACAGGTAAAAGAGACATTAATCCTTAACTATCTGTTTATGACACACCTTCAATAAAAAGGACACCAATCGTCACATTTTCATCTTCTAAGGCCACAAAAGGTATCAGGTTTGTCGTGAACCAGGCCCACTACCAATTCACAGTTCTCCCATTCAGCCAATCGGCAGCCGCACAAGTGTTTACAAAGTCATGACGGTAGCGGCAGACCTTCCTGAAAAGACAGGTGGTGGTGCAGGTCTACCTGTACCTGGACAACTGGCTAGTTGACCAGTCCAAGGCTCAGGTAGAATCCAGCATCCACCTCATACAGTTAACTTTCGAGGCCCTGGGTCTGCAAATAAACGAGCAGAAGTCTATCCTCACTCCTGTGCAGATGATAGAGTTTATCAGAGCAGTGCTCAACTCCACCCAGGCCAAGGCCTTCCTCCCAGAAGGCCGGTTTCACACTATTATGTCGTTGGAATCACAGAATCATAGACTTTAAGGTCAGAAGGGACCATTATGTACATCTAGTCTGACCTCCTGCACAATGCAAGCCACAGAATCTCACCCACCCACTCCTGTATCAAACCTGTGTCTGAGCCATTGAAGTCCTCAAATCATGGTTTAAAGACTTCAAGGTGCAGAGAATCTTCCAGCAAGTGACCTGTGTCCCACGCTGCAGAGGAAGGCGAAACCTCCCCAGGGCTTCTGCCAATCTGCCCTAGAGGAAAATTCCTTCCCAACCGCAAATATGGCAGTCAGCTAAACCCTGAGCATGTGGGCAAGACTCACCAGCCAGAAACCCAGAAAAGAATTTTCTGTAGTAACTCAGATCTCACCCCATGTAACATCCCCTCACAAGCCATTGTGCACATATTTACTGCTAGTAGTCAAAGATGAATTAATTACCAAAATTAGGCTATTCCATCATACCATCCCCTCCATAAACTTATCAAGCTTAATCTTGAAGCCAGATATGTCTTTTGCCCTCATTACTACCCTTGGAAGGCTGTTCCAGAACTTCACTCCTCTGATAGTTAGAAGTCTAAACTTCCTGATGGCCAGTTTATATCCATTTGTTCTTGTGGCCACATTGGTACTGAGCTTAAATAATTCCTCTCCCTCCCTGATATTTAGCCCTCTGATATATTTATAAAGAGCAATCATATCTCCCCTCAGCCTTCTTTTGGTTAGGCTAAACAAGCCAAGCTCTTTGAGTCTCCTTTCATATGATAGGTTTTCCATTCCTTGGATCATCCTAGTAGCCCTTCTCTGAACCTGTTCCAGTTTCAATTTATCCTACTTAAACATGGGAGACCAGAACTGCACATAATATTCCAGCTGAGGTCTCACCAGTGCCTTGTATAACAGTACTAACACCTCCTTATCTCTACTGGAAATACCTCGCTTGATGCATCCCAGGACCATTTTTTCACAGACATATCACACTGGCAGCTCATAGTCATCCTGTGGTCAACCAATACTCCAAAGTCGTCGTCCTCTGTTACTTCCAACTGATGCCTCCCCAGCTTATAACAATAGTTCTTGTTATTAATTCCTAAATGCATGACCTAGCACTTTTCACTATTAAATTTCATCCTATTACTATTAAAGAACCACTCCATTACGACAGTGTATTTCTGTCTGAGACTTTTAGATCACTTGGCCTCATGCACACACGTGGTGCAGGATGCAAGTCAATGCCTCAGGCCCCTTCAGGCTTGGCTGGTCTCCATTTACTCACCCAACCACTACCATCTAGAATCAGTTTATTCTAAGGATAAATAGAGGACTTCAGTCTTCAAATTGGTGCCTTCTGTTAGTACTGAAAACTGAATTAATGGATATTTTTAATAAAGTTTTTTATTTTAGTTTTTTTTTGGTGGGGTATGGATTTAATTGTTTTCTTAATGCATAGCTTATTAATGGAATGTGTTGGACTTGATTTTGGATTCTTTAGCATTTGTTCATTTAAGCAAACTCCACTTTAATATTTGAATGAGTCTTTCTTGTTTTGAGTTATTTCTATAAAGTTCCCATGACATCTAAAGAATCATCCCTGTTTGGGTTATTTAAAGATTTTTAAATTAATGCTATACCTTGCTGATCTGATGAGAATTGATCTGTCATTTTTACATCTGATCCCATGAGAATTAATCTCCGGCATTTTCTTGTTGGTTTCCATTTGGTAAGCATGTGTGTGCGCGCGTGCGTGCGTGCACGTATATAAGCTAGGAAGCTGATGAATAAATGTATTTGTTAACTTATGTACATTATATATAATAAAAGGATGTAATATACACACATACTATACCTTATTAACTTTACAGCCAGCTGAGATATACATCTGTTTACAGGATGTTTAGACACTTTGACCAAGGCTTGTTAGCTACTCAAAAGCTGCCACTCTGCTTTAAGATTCTTGGAAATTAAAGATACCAGATTTATTGGTAATGGTCACTGTGAAAAGTATTCATTGTACTTTTCACTTATATGCACTTTATTCCTCCAGAGCAATAGAGAAAATGGATTCTTTACTACAGGAGAGGCTTGCAAACGGTCTACATATGTCAACAATTGTGGGTGTAGAATGCAGTCACTTCACATTCTCTTCCTATTCCATATAGCAGTATTGTTTTAACATCTACAATGTGTAACTTCCAGTGCCAAACAAAACCCTCCATGCCACTGTATACTGGGATATATGTTAGATGGGCCACTCGGCACTTAATTCCCTGACAAGTCTTTACAAAACAATGGTAGCTGTCACTTCACCTGTAATTACTTTGTTTAATTTTAAACAAGCCAGAATCCTACAGGGAGCAGCGTGCGTCTGTGGAAACTACTGAATAACCACATCTGCCTGCAGCTATTTCTGGTTAGTCTATTTCTGCCTGCATCTATTTCCCTCATAGTCTTAGGGCTTATCTACACTTGAAATGTTACAGCAGCACAGCTGCAGTAGAACGTCAGTGTAGACACTACCTACACCAGCAGGAGGGGTTCTCTGATCAGCATAGGTAATCCACCTCCCTAAGAAGTGGTAGCTTAGGTCAACAGAGGAATTCTTCCATTGACCTGGCACTGTCTACACTGAGTCTTAGGTCAGCTTAACTACATCACACAAGGATGTGGATTTTTCACACTCCGAGCAATGTAGCTGGGTTGACATAACTTTTTAATGTAGACCAGGCCCTAGTTTTCTGACTGAAAATGTCTCTTGTGGAAGGGAAGGCACTTGGTGAAAATGACACATACAGGATATTGCTACTGCATTTTGTCTCCTTTTATTTTCTAGTATAAAATATATATATATTTTTTTTTCCCCTTTGGAAATAGTTATCCTATTACATTTTGACACCTGAACTGTAAACATTTTAATTGCAAAGTCCTGAAATATGAAAAGTTGTCCCTTTCCAAATTGCAAGAAACGTGTATATTGAGGTCAGATCAGTGGCAATATCATGATTGTGGAAATGCTGTATTTCTCAGAATTTCTCAGAATCATATGGAAAACAAAGAACGTATGTAGTGTTCACCTACTGTGTGTCTGTGTGTATATATACTCTGAGTATATGGATTTTGCATGTTTTCTGGCATTAGTGGTCTCTGGGGGTTAGTTTTACAACTCAAAAAAACCTAGTTTTGCACCCTAGTCTGAATGCCTCAGTTCTCAATACTGTTATAAAATGTATTGTTAAAAGGTCTCATTTGAAAACCTTATCTATATTTTTCCTCATTTTTTTGTTTGGGGCCTCTGACATTGTTTACTTCTATTGCTTTTCTACACTGTCTGTTAGATTCAGCCTCCAAGCACCCTGTAAAGATGGTCAGCACAATGTCATCACTGTGGGTAGTTTACCACTTTGTCTCCAGTGAAATAAAATTGGCATGCGGTGCACAATGATTGTGCTGGTGATATCAACAGTAAAAGGTTTCTGGACCCTAGAACAGGTCGAATGATGATTTGTATAATAGCACAAAACTCTCTTAATCAAATGATTTGGCATAAGCCAACTGTATTGTGAATTTTGGTCTCAAAAGTTCACGGTAAGGGTGATCTGTGAAGCAATTAAATAATATCTGTAATGAATCGTGTAAGTATGGTACCACCTCACATGTGCCTAGATAGAAAGAGGGCTATTTGTCTTTACCACATTTATCTTTAACTGCCAGAAAGTTGTTCTTATCTTCTACAGATTGTTTGTTTTTATAGTTCGCCTTCCTTTAAAAGGTTTTTGTTCCAGGGCTTCTTCAGATACTAAAATCCTGGCACTATGGCTCACCGTACCATTCTGTCTCACTATAAACACCACCATATCTCATTATATCTTGAACTCCATGGTCCCTCAGAACAGCCTTATAGAGAGAATGCACTGTACTATCTAAATGAGCCATGACAGGCCTGGGAGCAAGACCAACTGCTGAAAAGTGCACCAGGTGGTGTTAAAGGGGTTTGTTCCACTCAGTAATTGCTCAGTCTGTTAATGTTGTAGGGAGGAGTTGAGAAAGGAGGTTCTTTCAGCCGTTAACTTCCTGAGAATTTTGTTACACTGTGCTCTTGTTTCCATGCTATTCCACTGGAGATTTTTTTCTTCTGGATCTCTTTTCTAGGGGCTGAGTTCAGTGTGACTTGATCCCTTCAGTATCTCCTGGAACCAGGTTTCTAGAAAGACAATTCAATGTAATTGACTGCTTTTAAGTCAGAATATGAAAAGAGAGTGCACAAACTCAGCCTTGAGAATAAAAACCCTGTTGTAATATTTTAATCTGGTTTTTATATTTATTTATTTGTTTGTTTGTTTGTTTTAAGTGAGGGAAGATGACATGGTCAGAAAGCTTCTTAGCTAGAATAGATGTATGTCTTTCAGTTAGGTCTAGCCTACTTTGTGGTCATTTTTCCTTTCATATTATTACAGAATGCTCATAGAAATTCTCTTGAAAATTCCCATCTGTTGAAAAACATTTATACATGCATACAAGGAGCTGGAATATTATTGTCCACTGTTCCTGGAGATTTACGTAGTGTTACTGTGCATGAACGATTGTCCCTCATCTCCTTCCCTATCCTGGGAATCCATGTGTGCAGATGAGCTTTAGGGTAGGTGCAGTACTGCATAACATCTGGAAGGTCATTAGTGCCCAATCTCTCTTACTGCTCAGAACAGAGTTGGTTTGGCAAATCTTCACTTTTGTCACAGAAATAGAGGAATCATTTTTTTTGGAGGTGGTTAGTCAAATTGTTTTATGTTGGTTTATCAAAAGAATGAAAGAAAAGGCAGTGTTATTGTGACTGATATTGAATAACAGATTGTTTGTGACACAGCCCTAAAGTAAGCCAATCTGCTCCCTTCTCCCTGTTTTTTCTGCATCTTCATCCTTTAGCACTAAATATTCCTATTATACTCTCGCAGTCTCTGTAATCAGACACAATACGCAGTTCTGTTAGAAATGATGCATTTTAATTATGTTCTTCACACACCTGTGCTTTTTGTTTTATTTTTCAAACAGAAGTTATTTTTGGATTTGTACTTGTACTGATAGTATGTTCCCTAAACTGGACATTTCAGTCACATCATTGACCTCATCGCCATCTATAATTCCATAATATTTTGGTGTTTCCAGTGGCCTTGCTGAACTAAACCAAATCAAGCACTTTTGATTTTCTGTTGAAGTCAAAAGAATCATAGGTTCCTCTGTGTTTTTTTTCCCTCCTTGATAAACGTGCACTGTAAATATTGGTTCGTATAAATCAACTCTTAAGAGCACTGCATATTTCATTAAATACAGCCAAACTGTGGGTTGCTTAAAGTTCCAAGTGAAAATATTATGGTATCTCATTGCATATATCGTAGATTTAATGTAGTGTGAACAATAGTAGCTTTGAGCCATTGTAAATCCCATGCGGACATCATCAACATGGTTCAGAATACAAGGAGAGAAATCCCAAAGGTTATATGTGCTCATATAGCTGCTGTGCATATGTAAGTCATTCTTTCTTTCATTATTTTTAAAATAGCAATGTGGTATTTTGGAAGAGAGAGGGATAAGGAAGAGCCTAACACCATATGAGGTTTGAAGCTGAAATTCCTTTTTCCATAGCTGTGGGGTCAGTTTGCAATAATAATAGAAATAACCTCTGAGCCAGGTGGTTCTCCCTTGAATCTTGGAAGATGAGTTCCAGCAACTCGACAGTAGATGCAGCGACTAAAGTATTAGGGAGATCCTCCGAACTGTCCTCACTTCCCATGACCTGTGCCCTCACTTTGCATGGGAATCTGGGGTATACCTCGGGGGGGGATTTTCCCAGCAGAAAAATCACCATTAGATGTATTAAAACTAAACAAACAAAAAACAACCTGCAGGTCCATGGAATTTTTGATAAATCTCCTTTTTACATTTTCTTTTTTTCCTGGTAGAGGTTACTTCAAGAGAGTGAGGCTTTTTGGGGCGGAGTATCTGTATGTGAGGGCATGTGCTGGAGTTCAGTCCATGAGAGCTGATCAAACCAGCTTATGTAGGAACCATAAGAGAACACATTAGACACAGTACAAAAAATCATCCTTTCACATACAAGCTGATTGCGTGCAAGATTCAATACAAGCTTTCTCCTTCTTCTCCTCCCCCAATCCAATTTGTACCAGTACACTATTATGTGAATTGTGAAGATGGGGAGATGTTATCTTTTATATTGGCCCACAAATAGAAGCAGAATGCTAGACTTGATTGACCAGTGGTCTGAGATAGCATGACAATTCCTGTGTTCCTAAATCTGTTTTCCAAATGCCTTCTTCTGACATTCTACATAGCTTATAGTTTTCCATAAACCAGTAGCTGATTTTCTACCTAACATGTAATTATCAGATTTATCATAGAGGATCTGTGTCTAAAATTCTTATTAAGATGTCTTTAATTTGGTCTCAACAAAATCAGTAAAACCTTTTTGAGCCACATAATTCTTATGGGAACAATTCTTTTTCTCTTAACACTGTAGACTTGCTTGTAGAGTTACTGAAACTTTGGGTTTGAGTATCAATCCACTTTGTATATAGTTTATATAAGTATAAGGGAAGTCCTTTTTATTGTGAAAGGTCCAAATTATTGAATCCTCTGGTTCTAGATACCTGTAGAACTTGCATATATGGAGACACCCAATGCACTTCTATCCCTCAATTGTTAATAGATTTTAACATACATGTAGTTTTTGTGATCTTGTAAAAATGAAGAGGTCCTCTTTTGTTATTTGCAGGAGGTATCCTATGACCTTGGGCTAGTTATGGTCCCTACTAAGTAACAACAGAAAATTGTCGTTATAATAATAATAATTAACATTTTGCACTTATAGAGTCCTTCATCTGAATATCTTAAGGTATTTTATAAAGGTGGGTAAATACTATTCTTATTCTACAAATGAGTAAGCCGAGACCAGAGAGGTAAAGTGACTCATCCACTCAATACCACATGGCAAGTCAGTAATAGTTCAGGAATAGGACCTCAGGTGCATTCCCCAATCAAACTATTGCATTGTTGTCAGCTTCTAACACTTGGAGTAATTTCTCCAAATGGACTTGGTAAATGTGCTCCAGAAGCATCTTGGAGGTTATAAGTTCTAGATCATTGGCTCCTAGGACTTGCCTTCCACCCCCCAGTTTTTACTGCATTAAGACTGAGTTGTTCGGTTCTAACAGTCTTTACTGTTTTCAGACATTAAAATTAATGTCTAGAAAGCTACAAACAGAATCTAAAGAAGTGACTGTTTAAGATTTCTCAAAGAATCCAGAATTCACATTACAGTCTTACAGGAACTGATACTTGTCCATACTATGCAGTTATCTAAACTAACATGTTTACATTTTAATATGGCCATCATGTCTAGGTGCCATATATAATACACCACAGAATGCTTTTCAACATCTTCTGGTCATTCTTAGTTTGAAAATCATTCTCTTTCTGTTCAGTCACCTACTCAGTTATTCTCTCTGTGGAATCCTCTTTTTGTTTTCTTTGAAAATAGAACCTTATCTAGTCCGAAAGAAGAAAGTATGTTAGACAATGGAGCAAAGTGAGATATAGGCATTGTGGTGCAGCCCATGCAGTAAACTCTGAATTGTAACAATGAGTCCAGCTACAGGTTAGACGTGTAATGAATTATGTTCTAACTGAATAGTATACATTACACTGCTGCTAGTGAACAATCACAGGAATAATTATATTATTGAAAAATATTTACTCATTTTTCTAAATTATATAATTTAGTATTTTTTTTGTCTGAAGGGAAGGGTCAGAACCTCTTTTCACTACATTTTCCACAGTATTTATTTTCTCTTTAACTGGAATGCACTTCCTGCTGGTTGTGACTGCTGCTCTATAGTGCTTCATCAGAAGCCCTGTCTTCATTAGACCACAGAAAGAAGCAGAGGCCTTGTAAGCTGAAGCATTTGTGCTCAAGAGTGTGATTATATATATCATTATAGTTTCCATCCTGCAGTTAGTGTTACAAACTGCCCCTCATGCCCTACAGACTGATTAGCTTGACCTCAGGTCTCAACCAGCAGAGCTGCTTATGAAGATCAGCCAACATAGGAGGAAGAAGTGCTGGGCTGACCCTGTGACCCTCTAGCCTCTGGGGATGGCAGTCAGTTTGAATATGTATACTCTGCACAGAGAGAAGGTGGGTGATTGTTTACAGAAGTGATTTGCAATTATCATTTATTGGTCCCACTCCTGTTCATCACATCTGTCATAAGTCACTACTCTGCTGGCTTTTTTTTATTTTTTCCTTGAACTTTCTACCTGATCCACAGTTGGACTCAGACACCAAGGCAAGTTTCATTTCTGCATCCTATGATCAGTGTCCCATGTGCCTGTCCCTGATTTATTATGTTTCTCAAACTTTATAGCATTGCTGCTGCTTTTGTCTTGACTCTTCAGCTTTTCATTTGATTTCCATTTGAAGAGGGGATGTATTCTATCTCTTGCCATCCCTCCACAACAAAATCCCTCTCTGCTTTAGCACTCAAATATTTTTCATCTTAGGTTGGAATTCCATTTATTTATACAATACATATTTGTAATCCACATCCTTCTTTCACCCAAGAGGCAGTGCAGAATATGAATTTTGCCCAGCTTTGTAGGGTGTAGACTTTCAAACATATTTAAAAAAATAAAAACTGTTGTGCAAATAAGATACATGTCTCTTTTTCACCCTCCTCCCACAAATGACATTGTCTCACAGGCTCTTCTAAATCTTAGTTTCCACCTCTAGTAAATGTCAATATATACAATTAAAAATGCTCACATCCTCAATTCTTTACTCTAAAAAGAGAACAGCAGTATGCATTACTTCTTTACTAAGTTGGTCTTTCAGACTTGCCTTACCTTGCTGTTTGTGAGGTTCACAGTATTACTGAGGGCCTTGGCATAGGAATTGTAGAAAGAGATTAATTTAGCCAGTGGCATGTTCATTTAAAACAAAAACAAAACCAGTTATTGTGCCTTGCCTTGATAAATGTGGAGCTGTTTTTGGACTGCAGTTTCATAACTGTTGTTTCAAATGAGGCTTGAAACAAATTGGCAAACTAGAAGTGTCCAAAGTACAGTGGTGCAGTGTGCTTTCTGATTCCCAGCCCTCGAGATCCCAGCAAAGATTGCAAATTAAACTCAAAATTAATCAGATCTACAATCAAATGAAATACAATCATTAAGGCTTTCATGGACCACAAAGGAGCTATTGTGTAATTGTGAGAGAGGTGCTGGAGAGGGATTTTTTTGTGCTCTAAAGGAAAATCAACAGCAAGGTGTCAAAGAGAAAAATGAAACCCTGCAGGTGAAGCTCTCTTTTGAGCCAAAAGAAACCAGCATTTTATGCAGAACTGCTAGTGAACTGTTGGAGAATGAAAAGGGTGTTTGGCACTGAGCTTTAGAATGTATCAGCTTTGCACTTGGCCCAAATAGAAAGAGGCTTTGGACTGCAGATACTGTTAATCGAGTAGTTCTGTACTTGTGAACAACCACTTCAAGCAACCTCACACCAATGCTTCGCCCCAGTGGTCTCAACCGCCATAGTTTTCACCTCCTTTACAACTTGTAGTGTGGGAGTAGCACTTCCTTACTGTGGGAAATTGAGAAGTACAGTCAACAGTGCCTAGAAACAGCCTGGCTGACAGGAGACTTTTTTATATTCTCCTCTCTCTTGGGAGATATGGTGGAGTAAATGAATCTCTGGTGTATGCGGGTGCAACTCGATTGACTTACATGCAGCTGTTCCCATTTATACCAGGACTGGATTTTATCCAGTATTCCTTTGCAAACAGATGTATTCATTCATTATGCAACTCAGATAGACCTGAGAGAGAGAAGATTATCCTGTGTACTGAAGCAGAGCCAGCAGCCCTTTAACCACAATTAACAAAGAGGTAGTTTTAGTGGTTCAAAATTTACACATGGATTATGGTCCCCTTTTCATGCACTGGGAATAGAGAGGGAAAGCTGAAGACTTAGCCCAGGTCTACACTAGCGGGGGGGTCAACCTAAGATATGCAACTTCAGATACGCAAATAGAGTAACTGAAGTTGGCACATCTTAGGTCAACTTACCTGGCTGTGAGGACGGAAGTGAGTCGACCACTGCTACTCCCTCATCGACTCTGCTTCCGCCTCTCCCCAACTGAAGTTCCAGAGTTGACGGGGAGCGCGATCAGGGATCAATTTTATCACGTCTACACTATACGCGATAAGTCAACCCGATAGATCGATCACTACCTACCGATCTGGCAGTTAGTGAAGGCCTGCCCTAAGTTTCCATAAAGGGAAGGCCATTATCCTTTTGTAGATCTCCTTTTCTGTGTTTGAATACTCATTTATGTACAGTGCATGTGTGGACATTTGTGTTTGTGTGAACCACCTTTTGAGGTCTACATGTGTTCTCTTTATTTTATAAATCAGTACAATTAACTCCGTGTAGTTTCTGGAAAGTTTCCATAAGAGGAAGGATTTCTATCTAAAGATGATATTTACACATAAGAAGTGCAGGAATAACAATGTATGTAATAATTTTCAGGTGATAATGTGCCACATGGAATGAAAGTGACCAGTGTTCTTTCAAAATTGCTCAACCCCCTGGTGTTCCTCATGCTTCATACAAATTTTCTTGTCAGGGGATGCCCAATTAGAAAAGACTGCTGTGAACGTTAGCTCCTCATGACTTGTAATCATAGATCTTTTTTCAGTCAAGCTCCCAAGCACCTTGTGTATGTCAGTGACCTAGAAACTGTATGGTGAAGGACCAAAATTCATCTTCATTCAATGGTTATTTCTAAAAATAAAGCCTACTTAAATGTGACAAGATCAATATTTCTGGCCACTATTTCTAAACCTACCCTAACTAGTGAAAAAATACGTCCTGTTTTCTCATCATTTCTTCATTCTCCCTTGACATTTTTCTTTCCCTTCTTACTGCTGTCTTTCTTCTTCTCCCAAACTTTCACTCTTTCTTCTCAAATCATATCCCCTCTTCTGCTTTCTTCTTCCACCAATCTGCTTATGCTGCTTGCCAATATCAGGAAGTCTTTCCGGTGACTTCAGTGTGCTTTGAATCAGATCCTAGGCTCTTTGACTCCTCTTCTCCCAGTGGGAAGGTTGATTCTAGCAGGTCCATGTGGATTAGTTTCTTTGTTAGTTATGTTTTGTGTTTAACTTGCATAATACCGAAGTGGTTAAAGTGACAGAACAGAGTGAAGCACCTTAAAAAATAGAAACACAATCTAAGCATTCTTCGTGGAGCATGCATATAATAGGGGTAGTCTGGGGATAACTCATTCTGAATTTGTGTGTTTGCTCTTTCATCCATTGTTTTATTAAATGCCAGTTTTGCAAGACTGAAACGAAGTTTATTTGTGATCCATTCTGTTTCTCTGAGGAATATTAGCTTGATTGTGTGCAAGATGGAGCTGTAAGTTGTCAGTTAACATATGAGAGCTATATTTGGAAAATGGCTGTCCAGTGAATTACCAAAATACACATGTTGGAAGCTTAACAGCTTGGTGGCCCCTCTAATTTGTTTTTTCTCTCCTCTAAAGCTCATGCCAGCAGAAAAACTTTACCTTCTGTCTGCTTCAGAATAAAGTTCACTCTGATTGTATAAAATTGTCCAGCTAATTACACTCAGCAACAGGGCTCTAAGATGAAATACTATTCTCCTGCAACTCTCTGTAGCTTGTTTTCCCGAGCACGACTTTTATAGGGAGAAAAAAGAGGAAATGCATCGTCCAGTTACAATGTGGTGGTCAAACTACAAAATTGTCCTTCCACGCTACCTCCCACGTACTAACTATTTCTTACCATGTGTAATTGCAGATATGTTTAGCATACACCTAGCATGCATTTTCCCTTTTGCAACTCAGTGAATTTGGCCTCTGCATGGGAGTTCTCAGTGGCTAAGAGGAGATGCTGTTATCCTCCAATCAGAGCTAACTATAAATGGAATTCATTCTGTTTCTGCCCTAGTTTGTATGGCCAGTTCAAAACAACAAGCAAGTTTCATGGCTTTCCAGAACTTTTAATTGAAGGACCAAAAACCCAATTCTTCTTTGAATGTTTGTTTATATCCATTCCATATTAAGTGTATGTGCTCGCCACATGCACTGGGGCCATAAGTTTTTCCCTTAGCACTATCCATAGGGGACTGGCTCTGGCGCCCTCTGGAATGGCGCCCTCATGGCGTGGTGTAAGGGGTGCCACTGGCTCCCCCCACCCTCAGTTCCTTCTTGCTGCCAGTGATGGTGCTGGAACATCTGCTGCTTCGGCTAGCGTTGTTTTGTTCTCTGTTCTTGTGAACTTTGAAAAATAGTTGTATATAGTTAATAGTTTCTTAGTTAAACCTTAGTAGTAGTTTTCAACTCTTCGTTAATTCCAAATGGGACTCAGCCAGGGGACATGGCATGCCCCAGTCCCCAGGCTTTAAGCCCTATGCCAGTCAGCAATCCACATACCAGCTGCCTAAGGTTCTTGGGGGGCATGTAAGTGACAAGTGCCATATCTGCAAGTCCTTTAAACCTAGGACGAAGGAGGAGTGTGAAACTCGACTAAGGGCACTCCTAATGGAGTCGGCACTCGCTCCAGCACTGGAGCAGCGATCCGAGTCCACACAGAGCACCATCCATAAGCCAGCACCGGTCTCCTTCAACAGTTGTGGTCATGAAGCCAAAGAGGAATGTGAAGGGATGATCTCCTACTTCCCATAAGGGAAAGGAGAGCGCTTGGGGCGAGCCACGACCTGTGCATTGCAGCTCAAGGCCCCCTTCAGGAAGTCAGACCCCAGCTCCAGTCGAATGGTGCAGCCCATCCTGTACTTCGCCTGCGACTTCAGATAGCAGTGCAGGTCATGACCAGCTTCAGGTGCCATCAATGCCCGTAGCCCTTCAAGCAACTCAGGAGATCCTGACTCTCCCAGTGCCACCCACACCAGCTCCAGTGATACCCCAGTCTCAGGGAAAACCCACGTTGGGACCTATGCGTGTGTCCCCACCTCAGCAGCACCATTCCCCATCGAGAGGGACATCCCACCATCACTCGCCTGCTCAAAGCCATCACGCCTCGGGACTAGAAAGGCAGGCTCAGTGGAGCCAACTTCGGTTCCCGCACTGGGGGCACCGATTGAGGAATTCATTTGGCACAGACCCTCTGCGGCATGTGCTGCCCAGAAAGATCTCCGGGACCGGCCCCGACCGTCTCCAAAGGCCAATACCAATCACTGTACTGATTGGGGAGCAAAGACCACCGATTGCCCGGTCATCATCACCCGTCTCCTAGGAGCAGATCTTCTTTCTCAGGAGGTTCCTCCCATCATCCAGCCCATAGTAGCTCCCAGTCCCATTCAGCCTCCTGGTACCAATTCAGCAGCATGGGGCGTGAATCATCAGGTGTCCCACACAGATCTGCTGAACACCATCGGTCTCCGAAACCCTGACCAAGATGCCCGGCTCACTCAGACAGGTCAGTTTCGGGTTGCAGCAACTGGCAGCGGTCAGACAAGAGCCACCACTCTGCCTGTTCCTGGTCGCCCCGTACTAACCACTCTGCTAACAGCTCCTACATAAAGTGATGTTCCCTGACTGCTGGTTAAACCCTGGTACCTATGGTGATGCCAGCATCAACAGCACCAAAACAGGTTCCATGGTCCCAAGTGCAGTGGCCAGTGCCTTGGTACCCAGGGAACCTTTGGGGGTTCATCCAACCGTCCCAGGCTGCCCAATCCGTGTCGGGAGCATCACCCATATCTCGTCCCCCTCTGGTGCTCAAGGCTTCAGGAAGTAAGACCCCACTGGTCCAGTAGGACCCGGGGGAGCAAACTACTGGATCACCAATGGACGTGGAGGTTCCAATGGCACCAGCATTGTCCTTGTCATTGCCAGACGAGGAAATCATGGGGCCCCCTCACCCAGTTCCTCAGGATGACACCAAAGCGAACCAGGAACTTATGAAGAGGATCGCTTCCAACTTGGGGCTTCAGGCAGAGGAACTAGAAGAGCCCTTGGACTCTGTTTGATGTCCTCGGCTCCTGCCAGGGTAGTCCTACCCCTTTATGAAGGGGTTTCTAAAATCACTAATGACCTATAGCAGATCCACTCTTTCTTGGCCTCTATCTCTAAGAGGACCAAAAGCAAGTACTTTATGTCAACCAGGGAGCATGAGTACTTATACTCCCAACCTGTCCCCAGTTCTTTTGTGGTAGAGATAGTTAGCCACATAGTGAGGCAAGGGCAACCTGGTGCCACCCCAAAAAATAAAGACGTGAGGAGGCTGAATCTCTTTGGCTGTAAGATTTATTTGTCTTCCAACCTTCAGCTGAGAGTGGCCAACCACCAAGCCCTCCTTGGCAGGTTTGATTTCAATACGGCAAGCCATGGCCAAGTTTGAAGGATCGCTCCCTGAGGCTTCCAAAAAAGAGTTACGAGCGATCCTCAATGAGGGCACAACTGTGGCCAGGGCAGCCCTCCTGGTGGCGTCAGACGCCGCTGATGCTGCTGCCCGCACCATGGCTTCCGCTATCTCCATGAGGCGAGCCTCCTGGCTGCTCCTCTCTGGCTTGTCCTCTGAGGCTCAGCAGTCAGTGCGGGACTTTACCCTTCAGCGGCTGAGCCCTATTTGTAACGCAAATAGACAGTAAGTTGTGTGGCTTCCAGTACTCCCGTACCACCCTGAAAACCCGGAGTCCTTATGTCCCAGCCCCAGTGCATAAGCAGTTCAAACCACAGCAGCCTCGGGGCCAGGAGAGCTTGCCTCAGCAGGACCAGCCCCACAAATGAGCCAAGGGCTACAAGCGACATCAGAGCCACCCACCTCGACCCTGTGCCCAGTCAGGCTCGACCTGTGCCAAGCAAGGGGCCAAATGGTCATTTTGAGCGTGAACCCGAGGGTGACCTACCAGACCAGGGGTGGGCAGATTACAGCCTGCGGGCCACATGCAGCACATCAGACCATTTAATCTGGTCCTCAGCTCCCACAAGGGAGCAGGGTCAGGGGCTTACCCTGCTCCATGCCTTTCCCAGGAAGCAGCTGGCATGACTCCCGTCCAGCTCCTACGTAGTACACAGAGACGTAGTCAGGCAGCTCTGCGCGCTGCCCTGTTCATAGGCATCACCCCTGCAGCACCCATTGGCTGCAGTTCCTGACCAATGGGAATTGCACAGGTGGTGCCTGCAGACAGGGCAGCGCACAGAGCTGCCTGGCTGCGCCTCAGAGCTGGAGGGAAGACATGCTTCTGGCAGCTGCTTGCGGTAAGCACTGCCTGGAACCTGCACCCCTGTGTCAAGAATACGCTGGTGGATCAGCTCAGCAGAGACTTCTTCTCTCACCATGAGTTGTTGCTCCATTCAGAGGTAGCCTGCATGATCTTCCAAAGTGGGGAACTCCCCAAGTGGACCTGTTCACCCCCAGACAGAACAGGAAATGCCACTGGTTCTGTTCTCGGCAAGGTCTGAGCAAAAGCTCCTTCTCTGATGCCTTTCTCCTGTCATGATGAGGGAGCCTGATGTACGCATTCCCTCCGATTTCACTCATCAGCAGAGTCCTGGCAAAGATCAAGACAGAGAAAGCACAGGTTGTCATGATTGCCTCAGCGTGGCCTCACCAGTATTGGTTGAGCACGCTCATGAGCCTGGCAGCAGGCCCTCCCTGGCCCCTGTTCAACCAACTGGACCTGCTGTCACAGGACCACGGTCACCTGCACCCTAACTTTGAGTTCCTCCACCTCTCAGTATGGATGCTGTGTGGTTGAACCCAGAGGAGTGGACCTCTTCGGAAGGAGTCCAGCAGGTGCTCCTGGGAAGTAAGAAGTCCTCAACTAGACTGACTTACCTGGGCAAGTGGACAAAGTTTTCCCGCTGGGCATCCAAGCGTGGCATTTCTCCCTCTCATTTTTGCATACAGGTTGTCCTGGACTACCCTGCTTCATTTGAGGAACCAGGGCCTGGCACACTCTTCCATTAGAGTGCATCTTGCAGCCATCTCTGCTTTTCACCTGCCAATCCAAGGACAGATAAGAGTTTTCCCATGACATTGTGGTCAGATTCTTGAGAGAGATCAAGAGACTTTACCCACAGGTACAGGCTCCTGTTCCACAGTGGGATCTTAACTTGGTCCTCTCTAGGCTCACCAGCCTGTCCTTTGAACTGCTGGGTTCCTGCTCCTTTTCCCACCTGTCATGGAAGGTCGTGTTCCTGGTAGCAGTGACGTCAGCAAGACGGATCTCTGAAATTAAAGCCTTGACCTCAGAACCACCGTACATGGCTTTCTCAAAGACAAAGTTCATCTGAGGCCCTACCTGGCCTTCCTACCTAAGTTGGTATCCACCTTCCATATGAACCAAGACATCTTCTCCTGGTGTTCTGTCCCAAACCGCACAAGACCAGTGAAGAGAGGCGTCTTCACGCACTGGAGATCTGAAGGGCCTTGGCTTTTTACTTAGAATGTTCCAAGCCTTTCTGTAAATCAACTCAGTTTTTCATCGCTGCAGCAGACAGGATGAAGGGCCTTCTGGTGTCCTCGCAGAGGATTTCCAATTGGATCACTTCGTGCATAAGGACCTGTTACGACCTAGTGGGGGTGCCGCCACCCCCAAGTGTTAGAGCCTACTCAACGAGAGCTCAGGCATCTTCGGCGACCTTCCTGGCGCACATCCCTATCCAGGACATCTGTAGAGCCACAACGTGATTCTCTGTTCACACATTCATGGCTCATTATGACATCACTCAGCAAGCCAGGGACAACGCTGGGTTTGGCAGAGCTGTGTTGCAACTACACATCCGTGAACTCCTACCCACCTCCAGGGGTACTGCTTTGGAGTCACCCAATGTGGAATGGACATGAGAAAGCACTCGAAGAAGAAAAAACAGTTACCTTTTCTGTAAGTATCAGAGGGGTAGCCGTGTTAGTCTGGATTTGTAAAAGCGGCAAAGAGTTCTGTGGCACCTTATAGACCAGGGGTAGGCAACCTATTGCACGGGTGCCGAAGGCGGCACATGAGCTGATTTTCAGTGGCACTCACACCACCCACATCCTGGCCACCGGTCCGGAGGGCTTTGCATTTTAATTTAATTTTAAATGAATCTTCTTAAACATTTTAAAGACCTTATTTACTTTACATACAATAATAGTTTAGTTATATATTACAGACTTATAGAAAGAGACCTTCTAAAAACGTTAAAATGTCTTACGGGCATGCGAAACCTTAAATTAGAGTGAATAAATGAAGACTTGGCACACCACTTCTGAAAGCTTGCCGACAACCCCTGTTATAGACTAACAAATGTTTGTTAGTCTATAAGGTGCCACAGAACTCTTTCTCGCCTTTTCTGTAACTGGTGTTCTTCAAGATGTGTTGCTCATGTCCATTCTACAACCCATCCTCCTTCCCCACTCTCGGAGTTTCCAGCAAGAAGGAACTGAGGGTATGGGGAGCCTGTGGCGCCCCTTATACCACGCCATGTGGACACCACTCCAGAGAGCACCAGAGCCACTCCCCTATGGATACTGTTAAGGGAAAAACTTCCGGCACCAATGCATGTGGTGAGCACACACACCTAATATGGAATGGAAATGAACAACACATCTTGAAGAACACCAGTTATGGAAAAGGTAACTGTTTTTTCACCCATGTCTTTACAAGTCGTACTAATTCTACTAGCTTGAATGTTAACCATAATTTCTGCTTTGAGGAAAGAGTTAAAATATTCTTGTGAAATAGTTCCAGTGACTAGCTTCTCAGACAGCCTTCTCCAGCAGTCAATCACAGCCCATTGTGATTTGCAAAATGTGCACCCAGCGTCTGTAGTCAACAGGCATCAGCTTGCCAACCCAAGATGTGATACAATAGCGTCTTCCCCAATGGTGTTGAAGTATTTCAGCTTGAGGGAGAGTTTTTAAACTGTGCTGCCGTTTTATGGTTTTGGTTTGCCTTCAAGTTTAGTTATGATTCTTTGTACTTCATCGTTGTCGTCATCACTCCCATAACCACATTGCTCCTTGGAGTACCATCATTTATGAGCAATCAACCAATTGTCTCCACCCCTGACAATTGTGTGTCAGTGCATGAGTCTCCACGAAGTCCATTCCTCTCCACTCTCCTATGTTGTCAGTCCATCTCTTCTTCTGTCTACCTCTTCTTCTGATCCCCTGTACTGTCCCTTGAAGGATGATCTTGGATAGGCCAGATGATCTTGTTGCAGTCATGAGGAGGTCTTCATATGACCCAGCGCATTGGGTGATGATGCTGCAGACTCCTTCATTAGTGAAGTGGTTGAAGTAAGAGATGCTCTGGATTTTACGGAAACATCTCTACTACCTGTATTTTCCATTCAAGTTCTGCCGTAAGGGTCCATGTCTCTCTCACACACAGAAGAATGGAGATGACCAATGCATGCAGCAGTTTCAGTTTGGATTCCAGGGAAATGTTCTTATTCCTCCAAATTGGCCTTAGCTTTGCCGCTGCTGCTGTTTCCGCAGATCTTGCCCGAATTTCTGCCTTGGATCCTTCATCAGTGATGATTGCCCCTAAATACTTGAACTGTTTCACTGTCTCCAGCTCTTGTCCACTGACAGTGATTATGTGAGCTAATCCCATCACGTTTGTTTGTCATCAGCTTGGTTTTCTCTGCACTGATTTCCATGCCATATTTTTAAAGAGGTTTCATCCAATCATTTCACAAGTTTGGCAAGTTCATCTTTGCTGCCTGCCAGGCCATCAATGTCATCAGCGTATCAAATATTTGAGATTACCCCCTCCCTCCCCCAATGCTGACTGTGCATATGTGATCTTCTAGGGCATCAGTCATGAGCTCCAAGTAGTGTTAAACAGTGTGAGTGAAAGAAGGCAGCTTGCCTGACTCCAACAGTGGTGTGAAACCATTCTCCTATTGTGCCATTGATGAGAACTGCACTGCTGGCCTTGGCATACAGTTGTTTAATGGTAAGAATAAGCTTATGACTAACATTGTATTTCTTCATGGTTGCCCAGAGAGCTTCATGCCATACTCCGTCAAACACCTTCTTGAAGTCAACAAAGACGTGGTAGATGTCCTGCTGGTGTTGTAAGTACTTCTCACATAGAACACCAAAGGTTGAAAATCTGTTCTATGGTACTTCTTCCAGCATGAAAGCCAGCCTGTTCTTCAGCGATGATATTATCTGCTTGTGGCTTCAATTTCTTCAATATGACTTTCAACATCGCTTTGTTGGGATGCCTAATTAAGCTTATGGGCTGGTAATTTTGACACAATTGCAGGTCGCCTTTCTTTGGCAGTGTGATGATTAGTGACTGTCCACGTGGAGGGCCACTCACTGGTCTGCCAGATCTTGCTGCAGTTTTTGGTGAGTACATCTATTACTATTTCTCCTCCAAATTTCATCAGTTCGGCTGGGATGTTGTCGATACCTGTAGCCGTTCCGTTCTTGAGTGATTTCACAGCTGTCTCCACTTTTTCACGTAGTATTGGAAAGTCCTCCTCCTCTGTTGAAACAGGACTATCTAAGTCACTAAGATCTCCATTTGTCTGGTGGTTGTATAGATTAGAGCAGTAGTTTGTCCACCTATCGATGGTGTCCCTTTCTTCTGTAAGACTGTTTCCTTCTTCGTCTTGAATTGCATTAACTTTGGTCCATCTTTCCTTCTCAGATTTTTTACAACCTGGAAGGCTTGTTTGCTATTTTTATTATAGATACATTTTTCAGTTTTAGAGCATTGTTTTTCAACAGTGCATTGTATTTATGTAGCACTTTTCACTAAGAGTCTCAAAGCACTTCACAAACATCAAGTGAAATAGTCCTCAAAACACTACTATAAGGCAGTTAAGTATTGTACTAATTTATAGACGTGGAAACTGAAGCACAGGTCAATTAAGTGACTTTCCCAAAGACACACAGGGCTGTCTGTAGTAGAGCCAGAAATTAACTGCAGATCTTATAATTCCAAGTAATGTGTCTTAACCAAAAGTCCATTTGCAATGATGAGTAAGTAGGTGGGCAATCCAATTGTAATATTACAACTGTTCATTTCAGAAAGGGCAAAATGATTCGACTTCCAGTGATTACCATCCTTGCTGTAAACATTGCATTAAAAAGAAGGTCAATTAGAAACTTTTTTGTCTGTTGCTGTTTAACTCAAATTTAAGATTTAAATTTACAGGGAAGTGAGGTGAGTTCATACCCCAGGTCTAGTTCGTATTTCAGTGGAAACTTAAGGGACTTTATTACAGGATTTGGTGTTTTCTTCTTATTCAAGAAAACAATGTTCTGATTAAGGCTGAATTAATCACTGGGGAGTGTAGCCCCTGGGTTTACTTTGACATCAGGAGCAAGTATCCTGTAAATGTTTATTTTAGTTAATGTATGAGTTATGTAGCTTTCTGTTTGCAATAACTGGAAAGAAATAACAAGCAAAAGGAGGAGGGGATTCCAGACACTCCACAGTCTAGTGATTACTCAGTATTGCACAGCAAAATTCCCACAAACCTGGCTGGAAATGTGGAGCAATTTGAAGGGAAAACTCCAGATTGGACATGCAGTCATCAAGTTATGTATCAAGGTTGGTCCCTTCTGGCCTTAAAGTCTATAATATATAGACATTGCTGATCCTGCTATATGTGTCTGTATGCATAGTGAGTATACTTTAAAAGTTCTATTGGTTTTAAAGATTTTGCTGGTTTTAATGGAAGTTCCCATTTTAAAAATAAGATCATCATCTCTGGAAACAGTGGACCCTTTGAAACCAGTGGAACTTCTTTAAGGTTGCTTTCTGTACCAGATGTGTTTGTCAATTTGCCTGCATATCCAGCTGAAAATGTTCCTGGGAAAGCAAACCATGTAAGAAGACTTTGTAAAGTATGTAAGACATATTTTATTTAAAAACATATGCTATGATACCACAGAAGTATGAAGAGCCCAGGGATTCTGAATTGTTAAATAAAAAAGTCTGAATTCTAATAGCAATAGAGTCAAAGCTTCGTGTTACCCCTATTTGTCCTCAAGCAAACTTAGGGTATACCTACACTTATCGTGGCAAGTAAAGTACAGACACTGCACATCCAGTTAGCATGAATATAAATAGTGGTGTAGACAGTGAGGCATGCTTAGGTGAGAAGAGTAGAGTGTCCTACACTCCTTTACCCCCAGTATACATACCCTCCATGGCTGTCTACATGCCCAAGCAGTGCTTCTGACATCTACACACTATTTATAGCAGTGTAGTGTCATACTGCCTCCCCCTTGCTGGAGCCTTTCCTTGCTGCAGTGAAAGGCTCTTGCACCGGGGAGCTGCCAAACCTTTCTCTGCTGCCAGAGCCTTTCACTACCATGTGTAACTACACACCGCAGTGACAAGTGTGGAAACAGCCTGCCTTTCATTGCTGTATGTAACCACACCTATTATGCCTGATCCCTACACACTGCCATGAGCAGTAAACATAGCAATGGGGATCAGTCCTTCAAAATGTTGAGTGTCCTCAATATCTGTTTAAATCAGTGGTAACTGAGAAAGCTCTGACTCTGGCAGGCTCTGTCTAAGAACTTCTTGTGATTTTTGCTCAGGTGGAAAGTTCTTCAGTGCTGTAAACTGTGAGAGGGCAACATTTCTAGCTGCTGTATTTAACTATTAATTTACACTATATTACAGCAAGAATGTCATCTTCCTGAATAAATATAGATTATCCAGGGCCTTTCAGGTTTCCTTTCCGTGTCTTCTCTCCACCCTCATTGGTATTGTGTTACTGGGAAATCTCATGTGCTGTGCTGTTTCTCCTCCCATAACTCACAGCTTTACAGAAGGTTACCACTGTCTGCATCTGAGTAATGGTCAGTCTCTTGTGCAGCATTATAACACTGGATATTCAATGCAAATGCCGTTTTCCAACATTGCCCTAATTCATAACCATAAGGCTATCAAAGCATTATTTTAACTTTCTCTTGAAAAAAGCATTCTTAAAGATAACTGCTAGGTTAAAATTGCCCTTCTGTTAATGAGATGTTCCAAGCCAAGGTTAGCCAAGTGAGTGTTAGTATTTCATATACCATCTAAATCTTAAGGTAAATTGGTTAAACTTCTCAAAACAGTATTCAGAGTTTTTCCAATGATCAGAGACCTCAGAAGCAACAAAACTTCCTGGTTTTTGCCAAAATGTAATTTAAAGCAGAGATGTGGTAGGATTGGTCTAGCATTTGATCACATGTTCATAATGTCTGAGTCCCACCACTGACTTTTAGCCAGGCAGCTAATGCAAGGTACTGTAAATAGGATCTCTCCCACCATTTTTGGTATTCTGTGTAGGAAAAATTGTAATCTGGAGAAGTCCTGCATACTTGGAGGTACATGTATGTAGGTGTTCTACATATGAGGCAAGAAGTATTGGTAATAGCTGTTTTTCTAATATGCCTAAACTCTTCAATTTCTGAATATTTCTCCTCATCACTCACCACTGAATCCCAAACTGTGGTCATTATTGTAGTTGCTACGATTTTCATTTTAGCTGGATCCACTTATATGTCCATAAGAACATAGCAACATAAGAATAGCTATTCTTGAGCAAACCAATGGTCTATCTAGCCCAGTATCCTATCTTCTGACAATGGTCAGCTCCAGATGCTTCAAGAGGGAATGAACAGAATGGGGCAATTATCAAGTGATTCATCCCCCGTTGTCCAGTCCCAGCTTTTGGCACTCAAAGGTTTGGGGACACTCGGAGCATGTGATTACATCCTTGACCATCTTGGTTAATTGCCATGCATAGACCTATCCTCCATGGACATATGTCAATCTTTTTTGAACCAAGTTGTACTTCTGACCTTCACAACATCTCCTGGAAATGAGTTTCACAGGTGCATTCTGTGAAGAAGTCTTTCCTTATGTTTGTTTTAAACCTACTGCCTATTAATTTCATTGTGTGACCTCTGGTTCTTCTGTTATGTGAAGACTTAACTACTCATTTTCTCCATGCCATACATGATTTTATAGACCTCTATCATATCCCCCGCCCCCTTAGTTATCTCTTTTCCAAAGTTAACAATCCCAGTCCTTTTATTCTCTCCTCATATGGAAGCGGTTCCATATCCCTAATAATTTTTGTTGCCCTTATATAGTGGCATTATGGTATTTTCTGTTTTATGCCCTTTCCTAATGTTTCCTTAACATTCTGTTAGCTTTTTTGACTGCTGCTGTACACTGAGCCGATGTTTTCAGAGAACTATCCAGAGTGACTCGAAGTTTGGGGGATTCTGCTATTTACTTCTTTCCTCTCTGAAACTGACCATTTATTCCTACCCTTTGTTTCCTATCTTTTAATCAATTACTAATCCATGAGAAGCCTGTTGCTCTTATTCCATGACAGCTTACTGTGCTTAAGAGCCTTTAGTGTGGGACCTTGTCAAAGGCTTTCTGAATGTCCATGTATACTGTATCAACAGAATCACACTTGTCCACATGCTTGTTGACCCCCTCAAAGAATTCTAATAGATTGATGAGGCAGGATTTTCCTTTACAAAAGTCGTGTTAGCTTTTCCCCAACGTATCATTGTGACATTCCCTGGTGTTATCTGGACCAGTGATCTGCTAGGTCACTCAGCTCCTCAATTCTGGGAGCCAGCCTTACCCTGCTCTGCTGCGAGAACCCTCACTCCTAGCCTCTGGCATGTAAACTGCTTGGGTTGTGCAACCGAATGACACTAGCCAGTATCTCTGGTCCCAGACACAACCCTAGGAACCTCCGTCCTTCAGTGTCCAGTTATGCCTGCTGGACGCTGCAAACTTACATGAGTTGGTCAATTTAACAAATAAATTGATATGTACCAGGCTTGTTATCTCAAAGGGAGTCTCTGACATGCTTCAAACCAAATGCACTGCTTCAGGTAGAATAAACAAACAAATGTATTAACTACAAATGTAGATTTCAAGTGATTATAAGTCAAAGCATAACAAGTCAGATTTGATCAAATGAAATACAAGCTAAATGCATTCTAAGCTGATCTTAACACTTTCAGTGCCATTACAAACTTAAATGCTTCTCACCACAGGCTGGCTGGTTGCCCTTCAGCCAGGCTCTCCCCTTTGATCAGCACTTGAGTCACTTGATTCTGATGTCTGTAGATGGAGTTTGAAAAAGAGAGGAAGAGCGTGGCAAACGTCTCTCCCTTTATCATGTTCGTTCTTCCCTCTTGGCTTTGTCTCCCCCCCTTCAGAGTCAGGCGAGCATTACCTCATCGTAGTCCCAAACTGACCAAAGGAAGGGAGGTGACTCATTCGAGAGTCCAACAGATTCTTTGTTGCTGCCTAGGCCAGTGTCCTTTGTTCCTGTGAGACTGGGCTGGGTTTGTCCCATACATGCCCTGATGAGGTGTGAATTGCCCCTCTGCTCTTGGAGAGTTTTCCCTGGGCTTGTTTTAAGCCATGAGGACACATTTTCAGCCTCATAACTATATACATGAAATTACAATCTATAGCATTACTATAACAACAATTACTATAACAGTACTATAGCAACAATGCTCTGTGCATCATGAGCCTTCCGAAGACACCCAACATGACAAACTTTGCATTAAATACCACACAATCATTTTATAAGGATGAATATGGGGGTACAGGGTTTTCCTCCGAGATACAGAACGTCACAACCGTGTTTACCTACGTGTCTGATAATTCTGTTCTGTACTATGGTTTCAACCGGAATTCCACAGAGAATAGGATTCACTGTTCTCATCACATATTTCAAACTGCACACTTTCCCATATGCTTTGCAATGTCTTATCCCACAGCACTGGTTCTCACACCACTCCCGCACAATATCTGTGACTAGAATCCTAGTGATTGAAAGAGATTTTTGATGAACCTATTCCATCCTCCAATATTGCAGAAAGGCTGTCTTAATTTATTCCTAAAGCATCCCTAGTATCTGGCTCAAGATTAGCCTTCATCATCTTCAGTGATGGTGAGTCCACAGTATTCCTTGATAGCTCCTTCCATCACTAAACTGTACTTAGTTTTCCCTAATATTTAATCTAAATCTACCTGCTACAGCTTAAGACCATTACCATTTAACTGAGAAAAAGAGATCCCTACCTGTTTGTAAGATTTGTATTTGTAAGACAGACATTTTCTCTCCCTTAGGTAATCTTTTCTCAAACTAAATCTTTCTTCCTCTGTTGAGGATCTTGTACAACACCCATCACCATGGTATCTAAGCACTTGACAAAATTTTCCCCATTGTGTCTGAGCACTTCACAAAATATAAAGTAAACACAGCAAAACCTTTCTCTCTCACACACGCACACTCTTGAACAGTCACCAGGAATTGGGATTGGGGCTTTGTCCTTTTTTTGTTGTCCATTTTGTTCATTATAAAAGTGTTTTGGGAAAGGCTAGTTTGAAGGAGTAGCGTTTCTGTTTTATTCTAAAGGTACAAAGGTTTGTATCTTCTTATCTTCTGCGAGCAAGTGCCAAATTCCTGGACCAGTTACCAAGAGACCTCTTTTCTCATTCACACAGAAGACTTGCACTAGAGGTGACTGTCACGTTGTCTGCAATGGCTCATGACTACGAGTGCCAGTCTCAGGCAGACTGTCAAAAATCAGGGCAGAGACCCCCAAATGGTTGTGTTCTATAATTAGATTTCAACAACCTAGCAGCAGATGGGAACTTCTAAAGCACTGTAACAGTCTTACCATGATCGCTATACACCAAAGATTACAAAATATTCAGATGGCTCCCAGTCCCAAGAGACCAGTCACTTACCCCAGGTCAATTTATGTCTTAAATCTCACATCAAAGGCAATGCTTGTAGACATTCTTATGGTAAACTTTCTAAGGATTTATTAATTAAGAAAAAAATGAGAGCGTTGTTATAAGGTTAAAACAGACAAACATGTATAAGCAAATAAGTTAGTCTATGATTTCAAAAGGTGACAGAATGTAGTAATCTGTCAGCACTGAATGTCTTTTTAGGGCTAACCCAGCTTGACTCTGGGGATCTCTGCTTCTGTTCCATCGCTCTGGCCCTGTGAAAGCTATTGTCAGCTATTTTTATTTCCTTCTTCCAGAATTCAAGCTGATGGGGTAAGCCCTTTTGCATGTAGCTTCTTCGTGATTGTGAGGGGGCAATTAACAAAGCCACAATGGCACATTTAGTTTTGATAGGTCGTCTTAAAAGGCAAGAGATGATCCCTTCTGACTTGGTTGTCCATTTCAGAGCAAACATTTTTTACTGTTAAAAAAGCAAAAACTTAAATATTACCATATAGCACATCATAGAGTCATGAAATTAATGCAGGCAGCAATTTACAAGCATTTCATAAAGTCTAAACATTAAACCATCTTAACCATATTAGCACACAGGTGAAACAGACTAGTTTCCAGCAGTGAATCTGTCAGTGCCTGCAGAGGCCTAAAGCCAAGTTGGCAAGAGCTCTCACCTGGTCTACCAGCATCACACTGCCAATTCTGTTATTCCAGAAGAACATAGTTGTCGTTGAGGTCATGATCATATGTGGGCCTGTCTCACTGAAAGCTTTGAAGATGAGGATAATTTTGAATTTTAACTAGTATTCAGTGGGGAGTCAGGTAAGAGAGCAGAGCAATGTGGTGAGGTGCTTTAAGCAGTGAAAGTTCCTGAGAAGATGAGCTGTTGTGTGCTGAATCTATTTTAACTTTTTTGAGGTTAGTGGTTTCATATCTAGGTACAGAGAATTATGGTAATCAAGCCTAGATGTCATAAATGCATGGATTGCCATGGCTAAGTCCAAATCCAACAGGAAGGGACACAGTTGTCTTACTATCCATCTATTGATGGGATTTTTTTATAACCATGGCTACTGGGAAAACTATAAGCAGTGAGGGGTCCAAGTGGACACCAAGACTGCGGACTAATTTAATATGAGCTCAGATGTTCTCAATGGAGAGTAGTGTTTATAAAGGTGGTGAGTATTCTTAAATGTTTCCTTATCCCCACCAACATCACCTTAGCTTTTCCAGGATTCAGCTTTAATCAGCTGCATTTCATCCAACTGCTGATCTCAGTCTAGCCCTTGAATAGCAGGGATTTGTTGCTGCTTATATCTGATGTGAAGGTAATATAGGGCAGGATGTCACTTGTGTGTTTCTGGCTTTTTAGTTCATGCTGTTTCACAGCCACTTCACTACCTTCCCCCATCCCATGATTTCATATAGGTGTTGAAGAGAATCAAGGAGAGGATGGATACCTGTGAGATTTCACAGGTGAGACCTCTGGAGGCTAATAGCAGGTGCCCATCATAATGCTATAAGCATGGTCTGAGAAGTATGATTGAAGCCATCATTGTGATCAATGCAATTCCTGACATGTGTCTGATCTAGGACAGTAGGGTTGGTTCCATGATCATCTGTATCTAAGGCAACATAGAAATCCAGAAATATGAATCTAGAGGTATGGCCTTATCCACGGCTATACTCACATCTGAACTTTCCCTTGCCATATTCCTTACTATTCCAAATGTTTTATCATTTCTGTTACTGTCCTTTGAACTTATTCTTGTTTATCTTTTTAAAATTATGGTGCCCCAGTATGAGTAAGAGTAAAACAGCAGGATTCAAAGCTGTGCAGAGAGTCCCCAGTGGACCTCTCGATTATGATTAAACATCAAAATGATGAAAGTCCTTTGCTGTTCTTTTTAATTAAGCAGAAACATGGTCTAGTGGTTAAAACCCAGGACTGAAAGATAGAAGTCCTCAATGCTGTTCCCAGTACTACTACAGATTCTCTATGTGACCTTGGCCAAGTCACTTACCACTTTGGAACTTCTGTTTCCCCATCTGTAAAATTAAGATAATACTGCATTGCCATATAGCTTCTGTGAATGTTTTCTTTCATTCATTAATGTATGTAAAGCTTTTTTGAGATCTCTAGATGCAAGACTAGAGAAGTGCAAAGTAGTAGTATTTTTATTATTAATATCTCGTGAAATATGTTAGGATAATTAAAATGCTATGGAAGGTCTGTACATAGCAATCCTCCATTTCCACTGCCTACAGTTTGCCGTATTCAGACTGTAGAAGTATTTCACATGCAATGTTTAGACCTTGCTAATTAAATGTGCCAGCAAAGAGAAAGGTAGAAGGTAGAAGAAATCCTCTTGATGTGCTGCACCAATACAAGAGCTGCCTACCTAGGAACATTCCCCACTGGTCCAAGCTTTACATTACAAGCTATATTCTGTCCTGACTGTATGAATAAAGCAGAACACTTTGGAATGCAGGCAAGAACCAGCCAAGGCAAAGCTATACCCTGGGGAAGATTAAGGAATTGTATCCACTTAAAAAGAGAAAAGAAACAAAGCTTGCTGAGATTGAAGGGCCGCTGCTCTTCATTTCTAGCCTGCATAATAAAACAAACCTTTAATTGGGATCCTGAATAGTTAATTATCTCCCCACATCACATAACCCTTTCATCCACTGGGTTTCCCCCTTTTGACCGGAAGATCCCTCCTGCTGTTTTACCTGCTAAACTTAGTGCGCTTGCCAGACTGTCTCTCTCATCATTAATATATCAGAGGTGGGTCAGTATTCTTGTTCTCCTCATGCTCTGACTTGTAACAGTGACGCTCTTGAGCAGCTTTTCTGGTGCCTTTTTGGTGGTATATCTAGTGTCCGTCAGTCATTCCTTGTTCTGAGTTGATTGGATTGATTGGACCGATTAAAGAGGGCAACTGGATGTAGGGGGTTAAAGAGCATCCATCTGTTCTCGATTTACTGTTGCTTGACAGGAGGCAGAAAGGCCAGGAATTAGTAAGTGGCTTGTCTTTTTCACTGTTGGCAGCTGACAGAAACACTGATGAGGTGATAATGAACTAAAAAGTCTGCCCAGTTGGCCGGATGGGAAAGGGACCCAGACAAGTGGGCAAGTCTCACCCCAGTTCTTGCCAAGATTTTCACTTTGTAATAGAATCCATCTAAAGCGACGTTAACAGGTATATTTTCCTGGATGAGCGTCAGAAATGTAACTTATCACCAGTGGATATTAGCAAAGCTTATATACTGTGTTACTCACAGCACTGCAGCCCTATAGAGGGTTCAGTCGCTGGCTGCAGTCACCAGGCTGTACATTCGGATAGAGGCAGTGGCAGAAACAGGGCCGGAACATACAATTGTTTATCAAATACAAATATAAAATGTGAGTCTTCTTTAACATACCAAATTAAATTCTGCAGAACGTAATTCTTGCAGCTGATGTTAGTCCTGACTTCTGGCAACGTTTGCTAGCTGTTCTTAACCACAACATTCAGTCATGAATGCTTCTCAGTTACAGTTTTTGCATGAAAAAAATAGTTTTAAAGGCATTATTTTTTCTCACTTTTTTCTATTGTTATTGTTTCGCTACTATTCATGTTTATACTTCCATCATCTACCATAACATATCACTTGTTCCTGTAGCTGCAGAGCCTTTCAGTTCTAATATAAGATAACCCCTTCTCCTTCCAGTTGACCCTACGCATAGGCATTTGTAGTATGTATGTCCAAGCATAACATTAAGAAAAAGTGCTGTAGGTTAGTGTGATAGCCCAAGTATTCCTTGTGTATACCCAGCAGACTTCTAAAATGAATATGCAGTAGAACCAAGACCCTTTTTCTTGACTGACATATTCCTGTCAGACTTAATGACAGTTCGAGGTTTTACTGGTCTTCAGTAAGAGTCCACTGGGATTATGAACATGAAATCCTTAGTCTGTGGTGTTGGTTGGTTGGTTTGTTAAAAACCATTATAAGAGCTTCTGGATCTTGCACTATCCTTGTTTGCAAGGAGAACTCATTCTTAGAGAGTAAACCTCTCTGACCATCATTTACATAATTAGCGGGTTGTGCAGGGGGAGATCATGAACACAGAATCGTCTGTAGCCCATGATTGAAACCTAGTGTTTCATTAAATAAATGCTTATTAACATTCCATTCTAAGGCCTGGTCTAAACACTCCTTCTTCAAGTGCTTGTTCATGTCCATTCCACATTAGGTGCGTGTGCACCACGTGCACAGTTGCCAGAGATTTTTCCTTCAGTGTTGTCTGTCAGGCCAACTCTAGCACCCTCTGATGCTGCACACTCATGCACCGGTATAAGGGGACCAGCCAGCCCCACACCTCTCAGTTCCTTCTTACCGCTCATGGCGGTTGTTAGAACAACTTCTCTTGCCTCAGCAAGGCGTTCATTCAGTGGTGCTATTATTCCCTCCTTTCTTTCTCGAATTTAGTTACCTTCAGGTTTATTCTTTCGTAGTAGTGTATATAGTTAGACTCCCTAATTTAGCTTAGAGGGGCATCATCCATCCCTGGGGCCAGACATGCCCCAGTCTCCAGGCTTCAAACTCTGTGCCTCCTGCAGCAAGCCCATGTCGTTGAGTAACCCACACTCCAGCTCTCTGAAGTGTCTCAGAGAAACCCACATATGAGAGTGTTACCAGATCTGCCATGAGGTCAAGCCTCATTCAGAAAAGGACAAGGAGGCTAGACTAAGGGTTATCCTCATGGAAGCCATGCTCAGACCAGCATCAGAGCCAAGACGGTTGGACTTGGCACTGAATACCTCGACATCAGTGCGGAGTGCTCCTCAGGCAGCACAGGTTTCTTGGCATTGTTTGCCTTCACCTATGCTGAGAAAGAAGCACAAGAAATAACGGTCCGAGAGGAGACACTCCACAGAACTGAGGAAGGATAAGCAAGGGCTATCCAGCGGAGTGTGACCTGCATTACACCATTCCTCCACCCACGCTCCGTAAGTGGACATTGTGGCACCAATGGGATTGTGATGCAGTCCACCCAAGGCCTTTGCAGCAGCCAGGGAATTGATGACTCTCCTGATACCACCGACCCCAGCAGGGCAACTTCTGGCATCAGTGAGATAGTCACGCAAAAGGGAGCATTTTGCTCCAAGCTCTTATCTGGCACCAGATCCTCAGGTATTGACCACAGGAAAACTTGCCCTGCTGATATCGATAAAGACTTCACTGCTCTGACAATCATCTCTGAACCCTTGGAACTGGTCAGCAGAAGTGAGGGGTACCGCATCTCCAGGGTCTCCACAGACTGACTCAAAGTCGGAGGTGGAGTCCTGCACCTAATCAAGGGGCTGTTACCAGTATACATACATCCCACCAGATCCTTGTGCAGGTGCCTCCTCTGGTGCAGAGGCCAGTGACCTATGCAGGTCCAATGGGCATTTTGGAATCTGTGAGATTTTCCCCCGAGACAGGGACTGCCTTCCAGACATTTTACTCAGTGGTGTCCAAGAAAAGGACCCTTCCGCCACACCCAACTTGGACTCCAGTACCGACACTCAGAACTTAGGCATGTGTGATGTGGTTACTGCAGAAGAAGAGGAGGAAGGCCCCCTGATGGTGCAGATCACCTCCTTCTCCACAGACGAAGCTGTGTCAGGACCAAACAGCTTGGCACTACAAGACAAATTTAGAGCTCACCAGGAGCTATTGAAAATGATGGTTTCTAACTTGGGGCTAGAGGTGAAGGTTCCTAAAGAGTCCTCACACAACCTTATCGACACAGTGGCCCCATCGAAGATGACCCTATCCCTTCACGAGACCATTATGGATCCAGTCAGATCCCTTTGGCAGACCCCTTTGTCTCTGCCGCCCACTTCAAAAAAAAAAAAGCGGAGAAGTACTATATTCTGCCAAGGGGTATCAAGACTCATCCCCCTCCCAGGTCCCTTGGGATCACAGCAGCCAACAAAAGAGACAGGCAGGTACAGCAAGGTTCAACCTCCCCAAACCAAAGGACTCAAAATTGGACCTGTTTGGTAGAAATATTTATTCTACTGGAGGGTTACAGTTCTGCATCTCCAACCAGCAGGCCTTGCTTGGGAGGTCTGACTAAAGCGTCTGGGACTCAATCGCAAAGTTTAAGGGCTCGCTTCCCCAGGTGTCCAGGCAAGAGTTCTCTGCTCTGATGGAGGAAGAAAGACCATAGCCAGGGTCTTCCTCCAGGTGACCCTTGACCCAGCTGACATGGTGGCCAGAACAATGGCATCAGCTGTGGTCTTGAGAAGGTGCTTCTGGCTCCAAATCTTGGGGCTGATACCGGAGGTTCAACAATCCATTCAGGATTTTCCATTGTAGGGAACCTCTCTCTTCTCTGAACAGATGGATTTGAAAGTCCATGGCTTGAAAGATTCCAGAGTTACCCTCAGATCCCAGGGCCTCTACTCCCCAGCAGCTTTGAGGAAACATTTCCGATCTCAGCAACCAGCCCACTTCTCAGCTCCACCACCTTGTCAAGAGCAGAGGTTATAAGAATAGCAACCGTCCACTTTCATCTCAACCTTGTTACTAGGCTTCCACAGATAACTGGGAGACCCCAAGCAGAACTTTTGAAGGGGCACCTGAGGGCTTTACAGCAGTTCCTATACTGAATCCTGCCCCCCGCCCTTTGTTTTTTAGACCGACTATCCTAGTTCAGCTCGGCGGAACTGTTGGGTGCTGAGTACAGTGGAGGAAGGTTACACCTTTCATTTTGCTGCCATCCCCCATCCCCTTCCATCTTCAGGGACCATTCTCATGAGCAACTTCTAGTCCAGAAAGCCCAAGATAGGGAAGGAGTTGTGGAGGAGGTGCCTCAGAACTTGAGAGGGAAAGGGTTTTACTCCCACTATTTCCTAATCCCGAAGGACAAAGAGGGTCTCCATCCTAGACCTGCATCACCTCAACAACTGTCTCAGGAAGCTGATGTTCCACATGGTCTCCCTGTCCTCCATTATTCCCTCCCTGGATCCAGGGGACTGGTACCTCACCCTTGACTTGAAAGATGCCTATTTCCAGATCTCCATCTTCCAGAGCTGCAAAAGGTCTCAGGTTCATCGTAAACCAGACCCACTACCAATTCACCATCCTCTCCTTTGACCTGTCAGCAGCCCTTCTGGTTTTCACAAAATGCATGGCGGTTCTGGTGGCCTTCCTCAGAAGGCAAGACATTCAAGTCTGCCCTTACCTCAACGACTGGCTGATCAAGGGCTGGTCCACAGCCCAGGTTAAAGCCAGCATCAGTCTGGTCCAAGCTACCTTCCATGCCCTAGGCCTATTGATAAACAAGCAAAAGTCAACTTTTGTCCCTGTCCAGAGGATAGAGTTTATCAGTGCACTGCTTGATTCTACCTGGGCCAGACCCTTCCTCCAAGAGGCTTGCTTCCAGACAATATTGGCTCTGATATCCAAGGTGAAGACCCACTCATTCACAACAGCCCATTTTTGCCTCAAACTTTTAAGTCATGTGGCCATGTGCACTTACGTGGTACAACACGCAAGACTACGCCTCAGATCACTTCAAGCTTGGCTGGCCTCGGTATACTCACCGAGCCATCGCCACCTGGACTCAGTGTTTGCAGTTCCTGCCCTGGTCCTCACCTCCCTCAGCTGATGGTGGGATCCCTAGTCAGGGTGTTTGGGCATTCTCTTTTTACCTCAACCAGCAGTATCCCTAATTTTGCACCTCAGAGCTCGGGACCTGTGGTCACAGGAAGAGCTCTCCTTGCACAGAAACATCAGAGCACTCTGGGCAGTCTCCTGAACATGCCAGGTGTTCCTACCCCAGATCATGGGCAAAGTCATATAAGCGCTCATGGACAACATGCCAGTCATGTTTTACAGCAACAGACAGGGAGGAACATGCTCAACTACCCTGTGTCAAGAGGCCATTCACCTATGGGACTTCTATGTGAAACACTCTGTTCACCTCAAAGCTTTCCACCTTCCAGGAGCCAGAACACTCCGGCAGATCACCTCAGCAGGACTTCCTCTTCCTACCACGAGTGGTCCCTTCATCCCAAAGTAACCACATCCATCTTCCAGAGGTTGAGGTTTCCCCATGTAGACCTGTTCTCAACCAAGCAGAACAGGAAATGTCAGCTGTTCTGCTCGCTGTGTGGTGATGGCATGGGCTTTCTTTCAGATGGCTTCCTACTCCTGTGGACAGCGCTTCTGTTCTACACATTTCTCCCTATTCCTCTGGTACACGTGATCCTTCTGAAAGTCAAGCAAGACAAAGCAAGTGTTATTCTTGTAGCCCCTACATGGCCACACCAACATTGGTTCGGCACGCTACTGGATCTCTTGGTAGTGAACCCACTGCCTCTCCCACCCCTCCTGGTCCTGATCTTGCAAGATCATGGCTGTTTGCACCACACAGACCTTAAGGCCCGCCACCTGACTGCATGGAAGCTCCATGGTTGAGTCTGACAGAAATGGCCTAACTGGAACAAGTCCACCAGGTCTTGCTAGGTAGTAGAAACCTGTCTACTAGAGCAACTTATCAGGCCAAATGGAAGAAATTCTCGGTGTGATCTTCCCAAAAAGGCCTCTCACCAACTCGGTCACCCCTCCAGTCTGTGCTGGAATATCTGCTCCATCTGAAGCAACAAGGCCTGTCTATTTCATCGATCAAGGTGCATCTATTAATAATCTCAGCCTTCCACCCTCTGGTGGATGTTAGGTCAGTCTTCTCTCATGAAATGTCCATTTGTTTACTTACAGGTCTAAAGAGGCTTTACCCTCAAATTCGTAAGCCTGGCCCTGCATGGGATCTAAACCTGGTCCTGCTGAGACTCTGGCATCGTGCCCTCTGTTGTATCTACCCTGGAAAGTCTCCTTCCTGGTGGCAGCTACCTTGGTCACAAGGTTCTCAGAAATCAGAACCCTTACGTCAGGACCCCCATATATGAGGACAGGGTTCAACTGTGCCACCACCCAATGTTCCTCCCAAAGGTGTTCTCAGAGTTTCATAGTAATTAGGATATTTTCCTGCCCATTTTCTTTCCAAAACTGCACAAGAATGTGAAGGAGTAACATCTCCATATACTGGACATTAGACGCCCTCTAGCATTCTACGTTGAGAGAACCAAGCTGTGCCATAAATCTTCCTGGCTCATTATGATAGTAGCGGACAGAATGAAAGGCCTACCAGTTTTGACCCAGAGAATTTCCTCCTGAATCACTTCCCGCATTCACATGTGCTATGAGCAGATGGGCATCCCACCACCTGTCATCTTGACAGCCCATTCAATGAGAGATCAAGCTTCATCGGCGGGATTTCTGGCCCAGGTCCCCATTCAAGACATCTGCAGGGCAGCAACCTGGTCATCCGTACATACTTTCTGCTCCTATTATGCCATTACCCAGCAAGCTATGGATGACACTAAGTTTGATTGAGCTGTATTGCAACCCTCAAGTCCATGAACTCTGAACCCACCTCCTCAGGTATTGCTTGGGAGTCACCTAATATCGAATGGACACGAGCAAGCACTTGAAGAATTAAAAACGATTACTAACTTTTCTGTAACTGTTGTTCTTTGAGATGTGTTACACGTGTCCATTTCATGACCCATCCTCCTGCCCCTCTGTCAGAGTTTGCTGGCAAAAAGAAACTGAGAGGGTACAGGACCAGCCAGGCCCTTTATACTGGTGCATGAGCACATGGCATCAGAGTGTGCTAGAGCTAGCCCAACGGACACCGCTGAGGGAAAAATATCCGGCAACGGTATACACGGCACATGCTCACCTAACGTGGAATGGACATGAGCAACACATCTCGAAGAACAACAGTTACGAAAAGGTTAGTAACCATTTTGGTGGGGCGGGGCGGGAATACCAATTTAACTATTTTGGTTAGGTGTGTGATTTTTACTGAAAGTAAAATTGGTAAAATATGAGTGCAGGTATGTCAGTATAAAAGTGCCTTATTGGTATAGCTTATTTCTCTCAGGGCTTGTCTACATCAGAAAGTTGCAGCGCTGGTGAGGGAGTTACAGCGCTGCAACTTTGAAGGTGTACACATCTGCAGGGCACCACCAGCGCTGCAACTCCCTGTTTGCAGCGCTGGCCGTACTCCCGTTTTGTCTCGGGTGTAGAGGATCCAGCGCTGGTGATCCAGCGCTGGTAATCCAATGTAGACAGTTACCAGCGCTTTTCTTGACCTCCGTGGAAGGAGGAAGCCTCTGGTAATCAAGCTGGTTTCCTTTCCCGGTTTGCTCTCTCGGTCCCGGAGCCACCCAGCAAACCGCAGGGAAGGAGACCTGCTTGCTCGGGGTTCCGGGACCGAGAGAGCAAACCGGGAAAGGAGACCAGCTTCGCCGCGGTTTGCTCTCGCATTCCCGGAGCCACCCAGCAAACCGCAGGGAAGGAGACCTGCTTGCTCGGGGTTCCGGGACCGAGAGAGCAAACCGGGAAAGGAGACCAGCTTCGCCGCGGTTTGCTCTCGCATTCCCGGAGCCACCCAGCAAACCGCAGGGAAGGAGACCTGCTTGCTCGGGGTTCAGGGACCGAGAGAGCAAACCGGGAAAGGAGACCAGCTTCGCCGCGGTTTGCTCTCTCGGTCCCGGAGCCACCCAGCAAACCGCAGGGAAGGAGACCTGCTTGCTCGGGGTTCCGGGACCGAGAGAGCAAACCACGGCGAAGCTGGTTTCCTTTCCCGGTTTGCTCTCTCGGTCCCGGAACCCCGAGCAAGCAGGTCTCCTTCCCTGCGGTTTGCTGGGTGGCTCCGGGACCGAGAGAGCAAACCGCGGCGTTCCCGGTTTGCTCTCTCGGTCCCGGAACCCCGAGCAAGCAGGTCTCCTTCCCTGCGGTTTGCTGGGTGGCTCCGGGACCGAGAGAGCAAACCGCGGCGTTCCCGGTTTGCTCTCTCGGTCCCGGAACCCCGAGCAAGCAGGACTCCTTCCCTGCGGTTTGCTGGGTGGCTCCGGGACCGAGAGAGCAAACCGCGGCGAAGCTGGTTTCCTTTCCCGGTTTGCTCTCTTGTCCCGGAACCCCCCTTGAAGCCGCCCAACAGCGCTGCAGTGTGGCCACATCTAACACCACTTGCAGCGCTGGTTGCTGTAAGTGTGGCCACTCTGCAGCGCTGGCCCTATACAGCTGTACTAATACAGCTGTAACAACCAGCGCTGCAAAATTTTAGATGTAGACATGGCCTCAATTTATAGGAATACGCTATACCTGTATAAGCACCTTTATACAGGTATAACTATGTTCAAAGTGGGAGGAGTTGCACCATTTTATCTGTATTGGCACTCTTTTTGTGGATAAACAAGACCTAACAGGAAAGATATGGTGTCTCTATCCAATAGGAAACTTTCTTTCATTTTGTGTGCTTTTATAAATGAATTTAATGTGCTCTTGAACAAACACATGATGGTGATGACCTTCAGTTACTTCCATATTTAAAACAGCAAAGAAAAAGAATCAGTTTCAAGCAATAGACTTTATTGTTAGAACTGGTCAAAACATGGAAAATAACGTTGTGACGCTGCACCCCGTATTCTTCATAAAAAATATTTTTATAATATGAATATGGCATAAGTAAGATGTTTTATGCAAAATAGGTAATGTGAGATATCATTGGAAAGGGTATGATTTGCTGAATGTGATTATCCAATTTGTATGCATGTATCATTTCTGTATCTGAAGTTAGGAATATTGACTATGTAACCATCACTCCTGTGTGTATACTTGGGGAATGCCCACCAGACAGTATGCTTCCTAGGTTGCTGCTTTGACACTACAGGGTCAGGTGATTGTGTCATTTGGTACTAGACCCCCATCTTAGGCTTTCAGTGTCTTTCTGTTAAGAGGGGGTAGGGCGGGTCAGACTGGGAAACAAAAAAAATTCTGTCATATGGAAATTCTATTTAAGGCTGGAGAGTGGGTTAATCACACTTGCCGGTTCTTCACTGAATCCCCGCCCAGGATGACTGCTGTAAACACCTAAGACTGATCTGGGGAGAAGGACTGGGAACCAGGCTGAGAGAGGTCAGCCTGTGAAGGAAATACCTTGAGATTTAAGCTGCAAGCAGTGCAGTTTACCTTTAAGAAGCTTTGCAACCTGCATAAAACAACATCTGGGGTGAGAAATTACTATTTGTAGCCAATTTCTTTAATGTATTAAGCTTAGTTTGTGTGTTTCGTTTTATTTACTCAGTAATCTGCTTTGATTTGTTTGCTATCCCTTATAATCACTTAAGTTTAACTACAACAGGTAAATTTTATTTTTTGTTTATTTCAAAACCTAGTTTGTGCAATTCATATCTGGAGTGGTAAAAAGCTATGCATATATCCCTCCACATTGAGAGAGGGAGCGATTTTTTTTATGAGCTTGCATGGTACAGATCTCTCTACAGAGCAATACAATATAATTTTGGGTTCGCACTCCAGAGTGTGTGTGTACAGGAGTGCTGGGCATCCCCTAGCTGAGTCCTCTCACAGAGAGCTGATCGTAGATTCTGTGATTCTACAGCTGGGTATGTCCCTGCCTGCATGTGTGCTGGAAAGGGGCTTTGAGGGCCCGTCACAGGAACACAGTACAAGGGAAACCCAGGCTGGTAGGAGAGGTGGGCTCAGTGGGATGCCTGCGCATCCAGTGGCACCCCGAAAGGGGGCTCCAATCCATCACAAATGTCACAAAAAATTGTTATAGGCTTTGAAATAGAACAATTGTTTGTTAAATATTTTTCCAAAAGTTCAGATTTTTTGTAATTTCAGATATTTGGAGTTTTCCCCTTTCTACCTTTTTTCCCCCTTTATTGCCACAATAAAAATAACTGTTCAGGCTGTGTGTGGTTTTTTATTTTTTACTGTTCTGTATGACAGAGTTAGTTTTAATTTTTCATTCTGTAACTTTTTCAAAGTTGGGGAAATTTAAAAAAGTTTAAGTGGCAACAGGAAACAGAAAGGCATAAAGGGAAAGGATTTTAAAAAAAAAGAAACAAAAGCTTTTTGTAAAAGTTTTGTTATAAAAAGCCAGTTGTCATCAAAAAATGTTGTGAATGAACAATTTCAAGCATGTCAGTTTGTTAGTGAATATGATGGGTTGTTTGACAGGCTGTAAAGATGCTGTATGTTGCAAACATACTAATGCAGTCCGCTTGGCAAATCAGTAAGGCCCTTGTCTTCACAGCATTTTCAGAAGTTCTCCTGTTATTGGCCTGACACAGTGCAGCTCCACCAGTGCTATCCACAATACGAATGAAACTGTTGAGCATGGGTGCAGTTTATGGGTATGTCTTTGCTGCGAAATTCAGGTGTGTTGCAAACTTGGGTTTAAAAAAAAACAGGAAAAACAAAGCAACTTGGTTTATAACTTGGGTGTGCTACTGAATTTAAAGCTTATAGGAAGAGCCTGGGGTTGAACTCCCAAGCTGCGAACTTGAGTTAAAAGTTGAGTTGCCATGTCTTCATTGCTGTTTTAATTTGAATTTAGCTGATGTAGATTAATTTACCCGATTAAGAACACACCCTTTTTGTAGTGAAGACGTGCCCTTATAGACTTGGTTTTTTAGACTGGCTCCCTACTTCTTTTACCCTTCTTAGTCTCTTATGTTAATTGCACCACTATCTCAGCTGGATTACAGTATCTATAGTTGACTAGTGATGCTAATTGCTACCAGGGAAATACCTGCAACTTGCTTTAATGTTTCATTTGTAGCCTATGTATTTTGATGTAGGAAGTGAAGAAGTAGTCTTCAAAACTGATGAATGTGGGAGATTTAATAAAGCAGAAAATATATGGAAACCATATCTGTGGTCTCATAAACATAATGCCTTTTATATAAGTGATTTTGGTTAGTGTGCAGTTGGCAAATAAATTAATATAACAGTGAGCACATCTGTTTTTAGCATTCTTCCTATTTTGGTTTGCTTGTGTTGTCTTAAAACTTCCCATTGTTCTCCTATATTTAGTTTGAATGGAAAAGTGGTTTAAAATTACCTGGTAATGAGTCCCATACAGTGGTTTCTGGTGTGTCCACTCAAATTACTTATTCTCATATTCCTTACTCACCTCTCTGGCCTCCCTTCCAAAAAATAACAACACTAGTGTTGCATATAGATGCTGATAATTTTTCAGCACAAATTTTTTTTATTCTTCTTTGCCCCCAGAAGCCAGTTCTCAAAAAAGACTATGTAAAAGATTGCCAGCTATTGCCCCTGAGTTTTTCACAGAATAGTCCTCTTTAATCAATGCAGCATTGTCAGAATTTTCCCCAGAATCATTTTGGACACTAAGATCAAACTCTACTGCCCAGCATGAGATTCAATTTTTCAAACATTTCATAATTAAATATCAAGGACCTAATTTGTAGTTTGAAACAAAGCAACAGTGATGGCTCCTCACGCATTCCTAATTTGTTCCTGTTATTGCAATGCCTGGACCATAAATCATATCAGTATATCACAGTATGGGTGTTTGCCCTGAGGATGGGAAAATGGTTGCTGGGGCATGTATGTGTAGAGGTCAAAATGATGCTGGCATCCTTTCAGTCACAGCATCCTGCATGGTTCTAATCTCTCTTGTCCCTCCTTCCTTACAAAGGGGCAATAGGGAATCAAGCCCAAGAGGTGGGAGCTGTCCCATAGAGAAGCCCCAGAATTCATTTCCAAATTCCTTCCTGATTAGGCAGGACATGGTCTTAGAGACATTAAACATTTTGTCCTCAGTCCAACACATTTCCCTCTCTTTCTTTCAGTGTTAGCTGAGTGTACAACAAACAAATAGGGTCCTAACATGTGAGAGTCAGAGAAACCACTTATTTAAGAAAAAATTAAGAAGAAAAACAGATGACTTAATTTAAGCATTTGTCAGTGCTCCAGAAGTTCATATTAATAATATTGTCAAGCTTTCAGAGCCTCTTCATATTAAGCTTCCGATGACATAGCTCAAGGAAGCCAGAATGCGGTTTTTAAACACGATTATAGGTTGGAAAATGCTAAGTGATTATCTGCCCAGAAATCTTTTTGTTAAACTATGTCCAAGAAAGAGGTTTGGTCAGAGTTGCTGATCTTACCCAGTAACTATTTCAGTCTGGCTTAGTCCCTTTCTATTACTTAATGAATTCTTCCCTCCCCTTAGAAGGTTGGCATCAGAATTCAAGGTCACTGCCTTCCATAGAATGCACATTTATGTGAGGGCATGCCTCATGGAACTGTATGTGAATGAAGGTGAAAAGACAGATTTCAGTCCAGGGGACATTTCATTTTATGTATGTGTACATATAGATTTTATTTTATTTATTTTAAAGCTTCCTGGATTTTTTCCATGAGTTTGTTGAAGTTTCTGTTATGATCTAGTTTTCTGGCATCACAGTGCATTATAACTGTGGTGAGCAGACTGACAGCTTCTTTTGGCGGGGTTGGGGGGAAGAAAGTAGAAAAAACTGCTTGAAAAAAGAGAGGAATAGTGGTAAAACTTAAAATCTGACTCTCGCATCTTTCACATTCTATTATAAATACTGCTTTTTCCCCCTTCCACTCTAACAGGAGGATAGGCCAGTCTACTACTTTCCCCCAGATCAGGGTAATTCCACTTCTGGAGCTTTGTTGCTTTTAAAACCAGCTCTAAATGCAAACTGCTTCTTTGTCCAACTTTAGGTCATGTTGTAGCATTGAAACAATCTTGGTTAATGTGATAGTTTATCCCTTGCTAAAGAACAAAAACAAAAAATATCCTTGCAGATTGTTAGACCCTTTCTGCAGCCTTTGACCCATTGATCATACGATGATGCGGACAAGGCCACATCCCTTATGTGGCTTCCCTCAAGATGCTGTGTTCATTATGGAAGTGGCGGGCACAAAGGGTGATTATGGGCACTTGCTCATCTTCACTTAAATGATCTCCAGGGTTTCATGTTGTGTGTCCCACTGCCTAACATGCATGGGACTGCTGGATGAGATCATTGAGAGAGCACAGATCACAGCATCATTAGTAACATGATCGTACACAATTAGCGACTTCCTCTTCGGGTTGACCTAATGTCTCAGCTATCAGACTCTAGCTGATGGTTTTTATTTGGCTGGCACGGAGCTGGTTGAAACACAACCACACAAGACTCAAATGATATTGTGAATAGGGGAAAGCTTTTAAAGAAATTGCTGATAGCTTGGGCATGTTCATTATTCAGGGACTTCAACTGTCACTCAAACTATGTCTTTGCTTAGCAGTTATGGTCAATGCAAAGTTGAGTTTAATCCCTGTTCCTAGGTTCAGTCAGAATTAGGACAATTCCTTTTTGTGGTTTGTTATTCCTCTAATTGGTTAGAAATTTATCCTTCTGGGAGAATGAGGTCTGTGTTGCTTTCTGGTTATATATTGTATTTATCTGATTGTTTTTTCTTAAATTGTTTATGGCTTATATTTGGTCATGACTGTTTAAAGCTTAGATGTCTCACAGGTCTGTGATAAATAAATACAAATGTGTTCTTTCTCTAGTCTTTTATTAAGAGACTAACTGTCAGTACAAAGGGCAGTTTTTCCCACAGGAGAAAGGGAGTGTTCATTCAAATTTACCAGTCTCTGTGGTAAATTAGTTATGCTCAAAAAGACCCTCTTTACATGTTATTTAGTTTTCTACTAATCGAGTCAGGCAGTGGAAATTATTAATGTTATTTTTGCGGTATTGCCTGCGGACATTCAACAGGATTTAAGGGCCCCTTATACGAGGCACTATCCAAACAACACAGTCTGTGCCCCAGAGTGCTTACAACTTGGATTAAGAAAATGCAGCAAGTGAATAAACAGACAGGCAAGGAAGATAGGTGAACAAGGGTCACAGTAGAGACAGATGCATTTACTAAAGTCTCAGTCAGTGGCTGGTCTGACAATTGAATTTCAGTGGCCTGCTCTGAGCGAGAGACTATAACTCTCATTGGTCTGTATGGGGGTTGCCCTAATGTTTTATTATAAATTGATAGCAGTGCTAGGCTCTGGACCTGACACATTGAATATACTGGGAACAAAAACATAGTTCAGATGCCAGAAGTTCAAAATCAAGCCTTTGGAATGCAATAATAGGAACTCAGCAAATACTTGGAGCAATTTACCAAGGGTCATGGTGGATTCTCCATCACTGACAATTTTTAAATCAAGACTGGATGTTTTTATAAAAGATCTGTTCTAGGGTTTATTTTGTGGAGTTTCTATGGCCTTTGTTTTGCAAGAGATCGGACTAGATGATCACAATGGTCCCTTTGGGCCTAGGAATTTATGAATCTCATGCTGAAAGATGAAAACCAAGATTACAGTTCCAGTCCTGTGTTACAAAGTAATTGCCAATAGAAACAGTTGTGCATGAGTTCTTCTATTATCTTTGCTCAGGATTGTATGGAGAGTGCTTTGGAGTTGGAAAGATTGCACCCAGGATAAAGAAAGGCATTGAGGTCTATAAGGCTACAATTAGGAAAAATGTGTTGGAGCACTCTGAGGAGGGATTCAGAAAGGTCATAGTTCATACTATACAACTTTGTTGTGTTACACAGTATAAACTTGTCAATATAAATAGTCCCCAAATGACATTCAGAGGAAATTAACAGATGGGAAGAAAAATTTGGAGGTATAGGCAATAGGGGATGCAGATTCAGTGAGTTGGGTAGATGCAAGAGGTGCTTCCAGACAACAGGTGCTACAGAGCAGAAGTTTCCTATACCAGTAGTATGTAGAGGGGCAGAGAGAGAACTGGTGCTAGATGATATGATGGTGCAGAAAGGGAGGTAGAGACGTGGTTCATGTATAGTAGGTTGATGTAAGTCCATAGAGGTACTGAAAACACAGAATACAACTTTGAACTGAAATGAATTTGGAGTCAGTGGTGTAGTTTGAGGATGGAAGTGATGAGGTCACATTTATTTGTTTGTGTAAAAAGGCAAACAGCAGTGTTCGGCTCATTCTAGAATTGGGGAAGAGGGGTTTCATTCATAAGTTTGAGGATGATTTTTTTCTAAGTACTTTGAAGTTTAATCGTATCTCCCTCCAAAGCTTCTCAAAGTTGTTGTGTACCAGCAAGCCCCCCCAAAAAATTCAGTTAAAATAATTGATTACAACTCAGAAACACCATTTCAGTTATAATTGTTAATAAATAAATGGAGTATTAATTGAGGGGAGACAGTATGGGGGCTTATTGGAAGAATGATTTCATATAGTTCTTCACCAGTGTTGAGCCAGGTTGATTTTTGTCCATCCTGAAAAAGCGGTATCTGCTGTAGGTTTCCGTACACTGGGTGTCTGATGCTGACCCACTGCCTCTCTAAGTAGAATTTCCCATTGCGCCCTTTCGTATTGCACTATTATTTTGATTTATCTGAAGTTTTTCCATTAATTTCAGGAAATAAGAGCCTGCCTTTAGTAATGTTTGTGAGCAAAGTCTGGTACCTGGCATCCTGATATTTAGAGTTTGATTGATTAGAGTTGTTGACTTACAGAAATCAGCTTCACTCCTATGCTATCTGATAGGCAATAGTGGAAGCTCAGCCAAGGCGAGAGTCTCCAGAGTAAGGGAGCAACACATTAGCCCTGCATTTCCAGAGTGAATGGTTTTCCTTCTAAGGAGACTCTGGAAAATAGCTTAACAATTCCTGGGGGAAGTAAGTTATAAAACTTGAGAAGGAGATATTTAAATCCTATGAGCCAGCCAGCCAGCAGCAGTGGAATTGGCCATCAGAACTCATAAAAGTCTCAACCAATCTCTTTTATTGTCTTGTGGCTGAAGCAATGAGATATCTCAGCCTTTTCATGGTGAACTTTCCCCATCGTGTCCTCTTTGCTACTGTTTATTTTTTTATGCAAAAAATAATGAGTGCTGTATTTAAAAGAAGATCTCTTTAGAATATGTTATGGGAAAGAATATCGCAAAGGTCCCTCAAATTACTGAAGTTTCAGAATATGAGAGTAAATCAAATCTGAGATGCTACAACAGCTGATTAACTCACACTTGGGCCCAGTCATAGATTTGCTCTCTTTTAACATCATTTTAAACTATGGAAGATGTGGGCAACATTTAAAATTTCCATATACTACACTTTGGATACCCTTAGTTCAACCAGGAAAAAGTCAGGAATACAAAGGAATTTTCATTGATATGCTAGTTAAGAATCTGGAGTGTTTTGAAGATATTCCACCTCAACTGATAAGCTTTTTGTGAACCTGAATTTTACATTGAATTCTATGTGAACAATGCTCAGATCTGATACTCTTCACTCATACTTGATATTACAATAATTGGCATGGTAATGGGACTTTGGCAGGAAGCAACAAATATTAACCACAAACCCAGACCTGAGGAGAATGAGTCTAAAGTATGAATCTGTCATCCAGTACATAGAGCTCTAGGAAAATATTTCCCATTACAGTTACAGGGCCAAATTTGGCCTTGGTTATCACTCTAGTATCTTGAAAGGAGTTGCAGCCATTCACACCAGGAGTGAATCCAGATTAACTAGTACATCATAGACCAATGGTCTCCAGCCTTTTTACTCCCAAGATCACTTTTTGAATCTAAAGGCAACCCAGGATCTACCTCGCACTTTCCCCAAAGCCCCACCCCACCCACTCCACTCCCCCCCCCCATCACTCGCTCTCCCCTACCCTTACTCATTTTCACCAGGCTGGGGCCAGAGGGGTTGGATTTGGGAGGGGGTGTGGGCCCTGGATTGAGCTTGGGGTACAGAGTTAGAGAGCAGGAGTAGGTGAGGGGTCCAAGCTCTAGGAGGGAGTTTGGGCGCAGGAGTGGGCTCCTAGCTGGGACAGAGTGTTGGGGTGCAGGAGTGGGTACAGGGTGCTGGCTCTGGGAGGGGGGTCAGGGCTGGGGCAGAGGGTTGGGGTGCAGGAGCGGGTATGGAGTGCTGGCTCTGGAAAGGGTCTCAAGGATGTGGATTGGGGTGCAGCCTCCTGCTGGGCAGCACTTATCTCCAGTGGCTCCTGGTCCAGGCGCAGCAAAGCTAAGGCAGGCTCCCTGCCTACCCCAGTCCCACACTGCTCCCACAAGGGGCCAATGTGCCCCTGTGGTCCCTGGGGTGGGAGGGTGGGGGGCATGTGGCTCCATGCACTTGTCCCTCTCTGCAAGTACCACCCCTGCAGCTCTCACGGCCAATGGGAGCTGTGGGGTTGGTGCTTGCAGGCAGGAACAGCATGCAGAGGGAGACCCCTTCCCCCGAGGCTGCAGTGGCTTCTTTTGGGAGCAGTGTGGGGCCAGGGTAGGCAGGGAGTCTACCTTACCAGCAGCCCCACTGCACTGCCGTCGGAGGTCACAATTGATTGGTTGGTGACCACTGTCATAGGCCATTGGTATTTGATTCATTTATCTTGTGCAGGCCTTCATAAACTGGCACATGGGTTTAGATCCAGGAGGTCCAAAGAGTGCCCCATAAAAAGTAACCTGTAACTTCTCTGTTCCATACAGAGTTGCAGGTCACAGAGATTACAGGTCCCAGCATGACACTGTCGTGATCTGATAAGCCTTCCACATGGATCAAGTTGCTGTATTGCATGCTGAGACCTATAATCTCTGCAGGCTACACTACTGTGTTAAAAGCGCTGTTTTGTTCAAATTAAGTGTCATCCTTGGGCCTCGTTTGAGTTTGCCAATTTGGCCATCAGCTGGAAAATATTCATCAACCTATAGTTTAAATAGAACCATAGCACATTTTAAATCCTAGCCATGATCCTGTGCCACCAACTTCTGAAGCTGTGTATGATGCTGCCTCAAGCAATGATGGTGATTGCTTATGAAACTGTATATAGTAATCATAGTTGATACTTTTTCATTAGTGCTTATTTTCCTTGCCTCAATCCTATTCCTTCTTTTTATAGCCGGATTCCCTTTTTTATTGAGTAATTGAGTCACACCTTTCTAGTTGCAGTTTCTGTACAGTATCTTCTCTCCTTACTAACCAAATGCCCTCTGGTTGTGTGTTTGGAAGGTTAGCCAGGCTGAGTCATAATTTGACTACACTTCAGTCTTTTGTTTCTTTAGTGGCATTGGCTCTGTCTTTTATTGGTGTTTGGTTTGCTAGATTGCAGCATTCCAAACCCACATTTGTGGTATTTCATAATCTGCTTGTGACCTTTTTGGAGCAGGGTGGGGACAGCATATGCAGTGCAATTGTGGTCACTATGGTTTCAAATACAGCGGGGAACTTGGAGGTCCTAATCCATAGGAATTAGTCAGTAAAACAAAAGTCTAATCCAGAAGAGAACTCTGGGGAATAGAATGTTTCCAATGGGAATTCATTAGAACTGATACACTTCTTTTAAGCACTGCAGAGAGCTAACTTTCAATCTTAAACTCTGCTATGAGGTACAGAGGAAACTTGCATGGAAAGTGTGTAAAATCAGTCTGTTCCTTACCTGTTCTTCTTAAATGTGAAACTATTTTCTGTTGTTTGTGTAAAGAAAGCCGTCTTTATGCCTCTTCCTGCAAAAGATGGCAGCATCTGATACAGGCACATTTAACAGCCAGATTATATAGGTTGTATGTGCAGTATCAAAGAAATAAAGGCTAAAATAACGTTTGATAGTAGCACTGACCAACAAAAAACAAGCAAACGGGGAACTTCTTTAATTATTGCTGGTAAAGATCCCTGGTTTAGGGGTCTGCATACACACTCCACATCATGTCTGGAGCTCCCTAGAAAGCTTAGACCTGTGAGGTTCCCACAGACGGAGCACTGTATGTGAGGTGTTATAGGGAGTCATGGCCCCCAGAACTGTTCGTTGTTCTCCAGACGCTGAAGCAGCAAGCCAGAACTCCCTGTTGTCCTTCTTTTAATTTGTCAGCTATTTTTGTTAGGAATAGTTATTTATAGTTTTAATAGGCTTTTAGGTAAGCTATAGTCCAGATAAATTTGGTATTTCAGAGTACTTCCATGGATAGTGAACAACAAAAATAGATCTGTTTGCAATATGGAAGAACGCCAATCCTGGAAAAAGGACCAAGTTCCAGTTCCCTGACAGATGCCTTTTTATTAAGCCTTTTAGCAAAACTAATGGCATACCGTTTGTACCTCTGAAAGATCAATTCTTCCTTTAGCTATCCCTTAAATATGCTGTCTTTTATGGCAGTAGCATCAACCAGGACAGTTAGTACAATCCAGAATTTAATGGCTTCTTCAACCCTTAGCCAAGCAGTTGGCCATAGCAATCGTTCACCATTTGGTTCGTTCCTGCATGGCCACAAGGGCTTGATGGCCCAAGAATCCAACATCGGAACAGACCTGAACCCATGTAATAGGGAGATCTGTCTCTGGGCTGTCTCCATCCCTCAATTTAATGGCTGATCTTTCTTAATCTCCCATAAACACAAGGTGATACTGCAGTCTCACCCCAAATGTATTTATAAAATGGTCACTGTCATCTGAATCCATCTGTTTTCCTGTTTTGTTTCCCAAAAGTGCAAGGTTACGCACTTAAAATACTAAAAACGACCCTTAGAAACAATCATAATGGCATAAAACGATTTTGTAAATACCCTAGATTATTTGGGTTTACACCGATAGAGAATAGACTGTCTCCTCCCAGCACATGTCAAATTAAGTTAAGACCTGTTAGCAAATGTCCCAGTCCCTAATGGTATCAGTGCACATTCTACCCGTTCCAAGCAACTTCTAGGATATGTTTCTACAAGTAGACATTTAAAAAACAAGTAGAGCTGCTGCTTACAGCTCAGTACACATCTTTATTCATTGACATCTGATGTTCAGTTTGGGAAAGCAGTCATTGTTTAAATATCCTCATTGTTCCCACCTACTTGGAGATTTGTTACTTGCATAATTTGAGTTCTCCAAAGAGAGAGAGAGAGAGAGTGTATGTGTATGTATATGTGTATGTATACAGACTCCTCACATTCCTTCAGAATCTGCATTAGCTTCTGAGAGGATGGAAGGAACTAAAGGGTTTGTAGGAGACAAAGTTTCCTAATGTATCTTCCCAGAGAGTGTTGCATCATTCAAAACAGGGTCTTTGTGGTCCCCAAATGGTGAGAGCTTTCTGGTTCCTGGCTTGGTGTGAAGTATGTATTTGCATCCCAAGACTGTTGTTACTTGAACTCCAGTCACTGGTGAGTAATTCTTCTTAGCTGGCTCAAGGGCTTGGTTTAGGGATGAATGGAGTATTTTACCTTCAGAGGGAGGGTGTGAATCAAGAGGACAGTGACAGAACTGAGCTGTGGAGTTTGAACTTTCCTCTCAGACTACACATTGTTCATCCAGAATAGGATTTACATTTGTTGATGAGTAGATGTGGAATATTTTGCACTGCCACGACCTGTGGCAGTGCAAAATAACCTGTGTATAAACAGAGGATTTCAGTCACCAATGCTGTTAATCCAGTTCTTTTCACGCACATTTAATTCATTTATAAGAAATTAGGAACAAAATATCCTACACCCTTGAAAAACCCAGAGAAGTGAAAGAAACATTTGATGGCTCTATTTCTCTCATATACCACTGAAGGCGGAGAAATTGTTTCATCACATTATTACGTTATTTTAATTTATCTGATTTACAATGTTAACGTTTTGTTTAAACATAGGGTTTTATCTTTTTCTTTTTTTCTTAAATAGTTATAAATGTTTTATAAAATGCATATTATTTACTCCGCTGACCATGCGAGATAAGCCTGGATTGACCAGTTCTTCTATATTGTTGAGCAGTTCCTTCAAAGTATAATTAAATGGGATTGGAGAGGTATCATTTACCCAAGAGATTGGCATAGCCCCCTGGAGTCATTCAGATCCATCAAGTATTAATGTAATTAGGGTGTGTACACTCTAGTGGAAACCTGCTCCAAATTGGATTCAACTGAAACTATTTTAGATATTTTTTAGTGCAAAGATATTGGTATGTATTCTGATATTCCACAATTATCATTTGCCAAAGGTGGTAATTATAATTGAAGCCATTTTGAGTTATAGAAAAGCAAAAAGGTCAACCTTTTGTATGCTTTTTTTTAAAAAGCTGTATATGAAAAACTGGCTTGGAGAGTCAGGAGAGGGCTAAGCACTCATGCTCTACATTTCAGCCTGGAGTGAATTTTTGCAGCCAAATTCCAAACCCTTAAAACCATAGGACTTCAAGTAAGTGTTGACACAGCAGTAATTTGAGCAGTATGAATAGTGCCGCTTGAATACTGTGGATGTTCAGGAGCTGCGCCTTCTGATGGAAAGCACAGAAGTACAGACAATGCACAGGGAAAGCTATTGTGAACCTGTTTCAGCGGGTCTTTGCTAAGGAGGTTTGTGAGGAACTAATATGGCTGTAGATTAATTCCATCTGCTTTGCCTTTCCTAACCATGCTGTGAAGGTAGGAAGTTGTAAGTCACAGGCTAAATGTACAGCTACTGCCTTCTGCCACTTCAAGGGTCTATAAAGAGTTTCTTTAATTGCAAAAGATGTCTGAAGTCTTGCTCTGTTACAATTTCCTAATTTCCTTCCATTTTCCCATGTGCTGACCCCCTATATTGTCTTCTCCCAAGTCCTTAAGTTTCTAGGTCAGCATTCATGCAAGAAGTAGTTTTTCTAATGTTCACATGGTCAGGTGTCTGGGACTTGCAGAGGCACAGCGTGTTTAAAAAATCATTTAGCTGATCTGACTTTGTGGTTTGAACAGAGTCTGTGTGGCCAGTATTGCTGCCAGCACCTAAGGGAACCAGAGCTCTCTTTCCACGTTACAAACACATAACAGATTAGATTGGAGACAAATTCTGCATCAAATGGAGGTCCCCAGAGCAGTTGTGCTCTGCCACAAAACAGGAAAAGTCTCAGAAATTCCACCGAAGAGATTAACTCCTCTATAGCATTGAATGAAGAATATGGTGAAAGAGAACCTTCCTTTCTAAGATATGGGGAATTGCCTCACTGTGTGAACTCCATGCTCTAGGACCAGCAGCACCAATCATTCTACTGATAAATTCTGTTCATTTGTTTGGTTCCTGCACTGCTTCGCGTTTCCTGTGTTGGGAACATATATGGTATTGGTACAATTACTTCCTGTTGCCTACTTCATTCTCCTTCAAAGGGCACGACTTCTCTCTAAATTGGAGAATTAAAGACTCTCTCGAGTGTTGTAATGAAATAAAATCTCTACGTCTACAGGTCATCAGTCTTATTCTGTCCCTCATTCACCATGCATACACTCCTCTCTTCAACCCCACCCCCAACTAATCAACCTAGCACTGGGCGCTCTGAAATGTTTGCTAAGAAAACAGCCCTGTTTTGACAGACAGCAATTATAGCACCTGGGCTTAAGGCAGACTTTACAACTCTTCTGGGGATCTCTTATGAATAGTTACCATGAGGTCAGCACAGCCCTGTGCAAACAAGCTGTGTAACCAATCTGCACTCAAAGCCCCGTTCTTCTCCAACTACTCCCCAAAAAAGTGACTGACTGACATGGATGTTCCTTTACCACTTACACTGATTCTGGAAGGATTCTCACTGTCTTTACTAAATTAGTGATGTGTGGGATTAGGGAGAGACTCAGACCCTGGATCGGCAGGACTTGTTTGAAGTCCTATATATACCTTGTTTAGATCTGTGCACTTATAGCTTGTTGGACTGAGATCGGTTATTTCAGGACTGTAAGGCTTCCTGAGGTGCAAATATGAAAATTGTTGGTGCTTTATGTAGAAAACTAAATGTAGGATATAAACTGAGATCAGTAATAACTTCTGCCTGTGCCCTTCTTGGAGGCAGATTGCCAGATCTCTTATGTGGTGGTTCATCACCCATCAAACATTTGTGGCATACTTCTTGGTAAAGAGGAAATTGGATTCCCACTAACCTTCTATGGTTTCTGTCATATGCTGCCTTTTCTAACCTGTCCTTGGGAATCTGTTTCTTCTGACCAATTACCCTCTTCATACACGCGTCTCTCCTATTTTCCCCCAGATCTGCTGCTTTAGTTTCATTCATTATATCACTTTGCACTGTGGGAAGCTTGGGCTGGGATAGCTGAAATTTTCTCTTTAGGCAGCACTCTTCCACTATTCCTTGGGCCTATGCTAGGGAAAAAGGTGGGCTTCTTTAGAGTGAGATAGCTAATATGAGTTAGCTTTCTTGTTGTAAAATCCTAGTGTAGGCAAAGGAAGTGGTTTTAGGTTCATCCTGGCCAGCTACATCAAGGTAAAACTACAACTTGCCTTGTCTACACTAATATTTTACGAGATAGCGATCTTGTTTAAAACCAAAATAAAAACCCTTTTTCCTAGTTTAGACCTGGCAATGGAGAGTTGTCTTGGGCATTACTTTTTGCAAAATTTTCAGATGCGAGAGTAGATTATATTTAGTTTTTGCCCATGTTTTTATTTAAGTTTTAAAAGTGGAATCCTAACTCTATTTTTAAATGAACTACCTCAAAGTCTTTCCACAGTGTGGTGTACAGGACAGAAAATGTGAATGGCTGACTTTTCTGTGAAGAAACAATCTGTTCCAGTCAGGCTGTTTTTGCTTTTCTCCCCTCAGCATGACCTCTGCTTTGAGCATGCACTGACCTCTGTCAGTATCTCAATGGGGAAGAAGGGCTTTCATATATCTTTGAATACACTGTTCTCTTTGCAGTGAGACGAGAAGGCGTTGATCTCTCTTAGGAACACAGCTCTGGAACCACATGAAAGTTAGCACTGTTAATCCCCTTGCTATGGTTTGTGATAAACTTCAGTTACCATATTACACCAAGGGTAATGTTTAATAGGACACACTAGCCTTGGGAGAAAAAAATCTCCAGTCCACTTGTCTCTTGACTGCAGCCTGAAAAGTATCGCCTTGAAAGAACTGGCAAACTTAGAATGCTGTTTAGCCTTTCATGGAATCTCTGGCTGATATCCTTTGTGTTGTAACATACCTGAGTACCAGGGTCAAAGCACATTGAGTGGACTCCATGATTTACACAGGTCTGAAGTTATTAAATTTTAATAGGAGACTATAGTCTAGATCAGTGGTGGGCAACCCGCATGCCGCACATGGCCCTTTGGGATAATCCACTGGCAGGCTGCGAGACAGTTTGTTTACATTGACCATCCACAGGCACGGCCTTCTGCAGGCATGGCCATCAGCAGCTCCCAGTGGCCGCAGTTCGCCATTCCTGGCCAATTGGAGCTGCAGGAAGCGGCATGGGCTGCAGGGACATGCATTCCAGATAAGGCTCCAACCTTTCCCTCCCACTCCACCCTTGAGGCACTACTTTATGTCCTGGCTAATATCCCTCAAGCAAAGGATTAGGTAGGATATTTTGGGGAGTCTGTTGGTGTTGATTCTTGTTTGACTAAGGGATCACTTGTTAAGCAGTTAAAGGTACTCCATTCTCATAGTGGCTTAGGTTGCTACATCTGGAAAAGAAGGTTTTTAAAGATGGAAAAAAAAGTTGTGTGTTCACTTAGACATACCATAATGGATACGCATAAGAGAGATGAATTAAGGTTGCACAAACAACCTTTATTCTGCCACTTCCTAATTTTTGAGTGCTTGACTGCAGCCTTAATAATGCTTTTTTCTGTAATTTTTGTGTGTATTTTTTTACAAATTGATGTAATGTTGACAGTTCCTTTCACAGATGATTCTTAGTGAATAGTTTAAAATTTTCATTTTTAAAAAATGTTGCTCTCCTGATACAGTCTTCAGATGGAATCTTGGTCCCTCTGAAGTCAGTAGGAGTTTTGCTATTGTTTTCAATGCAGACAGTATTTCTTTCACCCTTCATGTTTTCTGACTATTTGGTTTTTATTTTTCTATCAACAAAAATCTAAAGTTATCATTAGAACTATTTGTTAAAATGTGTGGCTTTGCTACTTTCTGTTAGAATAGGCCCATGCCATTTTTATTAAAATTCTTGTAAAGAAAAAGAAAACTCTAAAGTAAGATCACTTTGTCTTTTCTTTCTTCGGTCAATTGAGCCTTCCAAAGCAGTGGTTTTCATACTTTTTTTCTTGTGACCTAGTAGAAGAAAAACAAACCAAAACAATAATATCTTCTGACTAGAGTTTTCATAAAATCACAATAAAGGGAAATCAGTACATGCTAGCTTTAACCACTTCGCTTCAAGTAATAACTAAAATTGGACATCAGCGTTACTTGTCAAACACTTTGAAATACAGTAAAAAAGACTATCCGGTTGAGTTTCACTTACTTAATTTCACCAGTTGGCCTGCCTATTTTTCATGATCTTATTCCAATCTGGATCACAAGATGAAAGTGTCATCTGCATATCAAGTGTGCTGTTGAGTCGGTGTCTTTCTTTTGTTTTCAACTTCTCAAAGTTAAAAATCTCAGTTCACACATGTAGATTGTTGTGAACTGTAGCAACAACAGAACACTAATCTGACTTAACAGTAGATAGTCTTTGAAAACACTTATCTAAAACAATGACAAATGTAATGACTTCTGGCGTGTTTTGAGTGTTCTATCGCAGGTGAGTTGTAGGAGCTCTTTTTCTTGCGTAGGCATCAAGTTTAGCTCAGTTATTGAGTCAGGATTTTTGAAAGAAAAAAGATCTTTCATCCAACACTTCACCTTCAGATTTTCACACTCCTCTGCAGGGAAGTAGTGACTAAAATTTGTCAAACAGAGAAGCACGAGGTAACTGTATGATACTTCTCATTTCATTCACTTTTCTTCACTGATGCTGTTCTCCTTAGTGTGTTGTAACAGTAGTGGGAACATGTAGTAGCTCAGATGGTTACTTTTCAGTCAGGCTTGCAACAGACCTAATGACTTTTGGAATGCTTGTATCTGTTCACAGTGTGAAAACAAATCATTGCACCTGTTCACACACACATGCCCTTCTTTCCCATAACATTACCCAGGTCCTTCAGACTTTGGCCAGTTTATCATCTTTTTTTCTGAGTTATGGCATTTGCCGGGAACAGAGAACCGCAGCCAATAGGAGCTGCTGGGGGCAGTGCCTGAAGCAACAGCCACACACATCCCTGTGCCCCTCCTTCCCCAGGTTCTGTCGGCTTCCCGGAGTGGCATGGGGGCAGGGCAGGCAGGCAGGCAGGGAGCCTGCCCTGCCCCCAGTGCGCGTCGGGCCAGAGCCTACCCCTTGCTCTACCCCAACTCCCTGCCCTCAGCCCCCTGCCACACCCTGCACCCCAACCCCCTGCTGAACCCCACACCCCTCCTGCACTCCAACCCACTGCCCTGAGCCCCCGCTGCACCCGTTCTGCACCCCAACCCCCTGCCCTGAGCCCCCTGCTGCACCCTGCACACCCTGACCCCCTGTCGCACCCCACACCCCAACTCCCTGCCCTGAGCCTCCACCACACTCCTCCTGCTCCCCCTGGGGGCAGGAAGGAGGCGGAGTTGGGGTGGGGATTTCAGGGAAGGGGTTGGAATGTGGGTAGGGAAAAGGCTGGGCAGGAGCGGAGCCTCATGGAAGGGGTGGAGTGGGGGCAGCGGGGCCGAGGGCGGCACGGGGGAGGTATCAGTAAATGCAACCCTCGAGCCAATGTACTAGTCCTCATGTGGCCCTCGTGGTCATTTGAGTTTGAGATCCCTGATTTAGAGTGACTGTACAGTGTAATAGACTCAGACTCATAGACTCTAGGACTGGAAGGGACCTCGAGAGGTCATCGAGTCCAGTCCCCTGCCCTCATGGCAGGACCAAATACTGTCTAGACCATCCCTAATAGACATTTATCTAACCTACTCTTAAATATCTCCAGAGATGGAGATTCCACAACTTCCCTAGGCAATCTATTCCAGTGTTTAACTACCCTGACAGTTAGGAACTTTTTCCTAATGTCCAACCTAAATCTCCCTTGCTGCAGTTTAAGCCCATTGCTTCCTGTTCTATCATTGGAGGCTAAGGTGAACAAGTTTTCTCCCTCCTCCTGACGACACCCTTTTAGATACCTGAAAACTGCTATCATGTCCCCTCTGTCTTCTCTTTTCCAAACTAAACAAACCCAATTCCTTCAGCTTTCCTTCATAGGTCATGTTCTCAAGACCTTTAATCATTCTTGTTGCTCTTCTCTGGACCCTCTCCAATTTCTCCACATCTTTCTTGAAATGCGGTGCCCAGAACTGGACACAATACTCCAGTTGAGGCCTAACCAGCGCAGAGTAAAGCGGAAGAATGACTTCTCGTGTCTTGTTTACAACACACCTGTTAATGCATCCCAGAATCATGTTTGCTTTTTTTGCAACAGTATCACACTGTTGACTCATATTAAGCTTGTGGTCTACTATGACCTCTAGATCTCTTTCTGCCATACTCCTTCCTAGACAGTCTCTTCCCATTCTGTATGTGTGAAACTGATTGTTCCTTCCTAAGTGGAGCACTTTGCATTTATCTTTATTGAACTTCATCCTGTTTACCTCAGACCATTTCTCCAATTTGTCCAGATCATTTTGAATTTTGACCCTGTCCTCCAAAGCAATTGCAATCCCTCCCAGTTTGGTATCGTCCACAAACTTAATAAGCGTACTTTCTATGCCAACATCTAAATCGTTGATGAAGATATTGAACAGAACCGGTCCCAAAACAGACCCCTGCGGAACCCCACTTGTTATACCTTTCCAGCAGGATTGGGAGCTATTAATAACTACTCTCTGAGTACGGTTATCCAGCCAGTTATGCACCCACCTTATAGTAGCCCCATCTAAATTGTACTTTCCTAGTTTATCTATAAGAATATCATGCGAGACTGTATCAAATGCCTTACTAAAGTCTAGGTATATCACATCCACCGCTTCTCCCTTATCCACAAGGCTCGTTATCCTATCAAAGAACGCTATCAGATTAGTTTGACACGATTTGTTCTTTACAAATCCATGCTGGCTATTCCCTATCACCTTACCACCTTCCAAGTGTTTGCAGATGATTTCTTTAATTACCTGCTCCATTATCTTCCCTGGCACTGAAGTTAAACTAACTGGTCTGTAGTTTCCTGGGTTGTTTTTATTTCCCTTTTTATAGATGGGCACTATATTTGCCCCCTTCCAGTCTTCTGGAATCTCCCCCGTCTCCCATGATTTCCCAAAGATAATAGCTAGAGGCTCAGATACCTCTTCTATTAACTCCTTGAGTATTCTAGGATGCATTTCATCAGGCCCTGGTGACTTGCAGGCATCTAACTTTTCTAAGTGATTTTTTACTTGCTCTTTCCTTATTTTCTCTTCTAAACCTACCCTCTTCCCATAAGCATTCACTATACTAGACATTCCTTCAGACTTCTCAGTGAAGACTGAAACAAAGAAGTCATTAAGCATCTCTGCCATTTCCAAGTCTCCCGTTACTGTTTCCCCCTCCTCATTGAGCAGTGGGCCTACCCTGTCCTTAGTCTTCCTCTTGCTTCTAATGTATTGATAAAAAGTCTTCTTGTTTCCCTTTATTCCCATAGCTAGTTCGAGTTCATTTTGTGCCTTTGCTTTTCTAATCTTGCCTCTGCATTCCTGTGTTATTTGCCTATATTCATCCTTCGTGATCTGACCTAGTTTCCATTTTTTATATGGCGCCTTTTTATTTTGTAGGTCACGCAAGATCTCAAGGGTAAGCCAAGGTGGTCTTTTGCCACATTTTCTATCTTTCCTAACCATCGGAATAACTTGCTTTTGGGCCCTTAATAGTGTCCCTTTGAAAAACTGCCAACTTTCCTCAGTTGTTTTTCCCCTCAGTCTTAATTCCCATGGGACCTTACCTATCAGCTCTCTGAGCTTACCAAAATCCGCCTTCCTGAAATCCATTGTCTCTATTCTGCTCTACTCCCTTCTACCCTTCCTTAGAATTGCAAATTCTATGATTTCATGATCACTTTCACCCAAGCTTCCTTCTACTTTCAAATTCTCAGCAAGTTCCTCCCTATTTGTTAAAATCAAGTCTAGAAGGAGCTTCCCCCCTAGTAGCTTTTTCAACTTTCTGAAATAAAAAGTTGTCTGCAATGCAGTCCAGGAACTTATTAGATAGTCTGTGCCCCGCGGTGTTATTTTCCCAACATATATCTGGATAGTTGAAGTCCCCCATCACCACCAAATCTTGGGCTTTGGATGATTTTGTTAGTTGTTTGAAAAAAGCCTCATCCACCTCTTCCACCTGATTAGGTGGCCTGTAGTAGACTCCCAGCATGACATCACCTGTGTTTTTTACCCCTTTTAGCCTAACCCAGAGACTCTCCACACTTCCGTCTCCTATGTCCATCTCCACCTCAATCCAAGTGTGTACATTTTTAATATATAAGGCAACACCTCCTCCCTTTTTCCCCTGTCTATCCTTCCTGAGCAAACTATACCCATCCACACCAACATTCCAGTCGTGTGTATTATCCCACCAAGTTTCAGTAATGCCAATAATGTCATAGTTGTATTTATTTATTAGCACTTCCAGTTCTTCCTGCTTATTACCCATACTTCTTGCATTTGTATATAGGCATCTAAGATACTGGTTTGATCTTGCCTCCCAGCTTTGCCCTGACCCTCCTTCCTCTCTGCCATTATAGCCCATGCTCCCTCCTGTTTCCAACCCATCTCCCAGGTCTTGTTCCCCACTTACCTGTGGGGTTTGCTCACCTGTCCCCGTCGAACCTAGTTTAAAGCCCTCCTTACTAGGTTAGCCAGTCTGTGCACAAATAAGGCCTTTCCCCTCTTCAAAAGGTGAACGCCATCTGTTCCTAGCAGTCCTTCCTCGAATAGCATCCCGTGGTTGAGGAAGCCAAAGCCCTCCTGGCGACACCATCTTCGCAGCCAGGCATTCACCTCCACGATGCCTCTGTCTCTGCCCGGACCCCTACCTTCAACAGGAAGAATCGAAGAGAATACCACCTGCGCTCCAAACTCCTTAACCCGTACTCCCAGAGCCCTGTAGTCACTCTTGATCTGCTCAGTGTCACACCTCGCAGTATCATTTGTGCCCACATGGATGAGTAGCATGGGGTAGTAGTCAGAAGGCCGGATAATCCTCGACAAAGCCTCTGTAACATCTCGAATATGGGCCCCTGGCAGGCAGCATACCTCCCGGGATGAACGGTCAGGGCGACAGATGGGTGTCTCCGTCCCCCTCAGCAGAGAGTCTCCAAGCACCACTACCCTACGTTTCTTATCAGTGGTGGCAGCAGTCTTCACAGCACTGTCTTCACAGCAAACTCACAGCTCTTGCAGGAACACTGCAACTTCGCTCCCTACTGTTGATTACACTGCTGATTCACAAACCATGCACACACAAAAGATTTCTTTGAATGAAATGCTCACTGATAGTTGAGCAATTAGTCACTGTGTATTGTAACATCAGCTGTAGGTTTGAAGGAAGCAGAGTAAATTTTCATTTTGTTCAACTTTAGTGGCCAGGTATAGCATAAGTACAAGAGGCCTCTCTTTGAAATAAATCCCTGTGGTTCCCTGAGGGGAATATCAAAAAGGCAACCAGCACATGGCTAGCCCTTAACTGGGAGACTGCCATATATCCACAAAGGAAGACTGGTAACTCCTCTCCTGCCCTAACGGACTGTGAAATTTGAGTGGTTAGAGGGAGAGGGATCTAATGTTTACAGTGGGAGGTGTTTATTCCTTTATTTCTTGGCTCAAATTGATTTGTTTGCCTGAAAACTTATAACATGGCTTTAGAGCCATATTATTTTGAGCTAAATATGAGAGCATTCAGGAGTCTAGCAACGCTGTACTCTGTTACTGTTTGTTTTTATTTCCAGGTGCCAAAAAACAAAAGTATAAAGCTGTTACATCAAAGGCTTGTACCCAGGTGCTCTTTATAACATTCATAACATGCACATTATAACCCAGGCTGCACAGCAAGTTCTCTAGATGTGCAAAATGCTCCAGCAGATATTCTGCTAACCTGCTCATTATTAGAGAAACGAGTGAGTGACTTACACAATTAAGTCTACATAAAGCAGCTTATGTCGACCTAACTGTCAGGGTACACACTACAGCCTTGCCTCCACCAATGCAAGTGCCCTATTACACCAACATCAGAACTCCACCTTCACAAGAGGCGTAGGGCTTATGTTGGTGCAGTTAGGGCAACTCTGTCCATGTAGACTCTGCGTTACTTACATTGGCTGTTGACTATCTTCTTTGTCAATTTCACAGTTCCATGCTGTGACCCTGAAACTGACAAGAGAGTCCTCCCCACTCCCAGCAGGCTGCTGTCCATGCTCCCTGCTCCAAGCCAAACTGCCCCTATCGTGTTCCAAGTTGGCTGCTCTCAGCCAGGCAGCTGCCCCACTCCCAGTGGGGTACAGGGAGGTGAGATTCTGGGCAGCTGCCCCACTCCCAGTGGGAAGTGTGGAGCTGAGAACCATGGGGGCTGCCGAGCTCCAAGCAGGGAACCGAGAGAGGGGGCAGCCAGGCTTCTAGTGGAAAACAGGGAACAGAGGTCAGGTGGCAAAGTGAGCGCATGGTGCAGCCAGGCTCCCAGTGGGGAGCTGTGAGTGGAGCTGAAAACCCGGGCTCCCAGCTCCCTACACTAACCCGTTCTAGGTTGGTGGAAGCGCTCCTGGTGAGGATACACACCACCAGTGAAAGGAAGGTGGTGTGCAAGTGCACAACCACAGGAATTACTGCGGTGGCTGCAAGTTGACCTAATGTAGGTCGACTTAAGTTTGTAGTGTGGACATGCCCTAAGTCTTGTATTCCTCTGTTTTCTGAACATTTTAATGCAAATAATTTGTAATGACCCAGAACTGAAAAGGGAAAGAAAAAATAGCACACGGAGAATATTTATTTCTTGCTGGAGAACTGGGGATGGGATTAATACAGTAAATTTAATCCACCATTTTGTCACTGCAATAATTTGTTGCAGAACCAGGTCATTTCTGAAGCTGGTATTTAGTGTTAAATGCAACAGGCCTGGGGCAAATGCAGACCCAGCAGCAAGAGGCAATGGTGGGGCTGAGACCTATTGTTTCTGTAAGCAGTTCCAGGGCTGTCCAGGTGTCCTGATTTAAAGGCTGCTCCTTGAGACAGGAAATTGTATCTTGTTCTGAGGTTTACAGTAATAAACTACATAGTCCTGGGGGACAGTACAGACGGTTCCATGAATTACTTTATGGGCTGGCTGTTCTGACCTCGGCTCTGTGATTTATTCATGCCATACCACGAGAGGAATGGCAAAAATGTAACCAGCACATGGTCTCCCACCCTGGATGAGCCTTTAACCAGGAATCTGCCATAAATCCATAAAACAAGTTTGTTCGGGACCAACAGTTTCACTTGTCTTGCCCAAGAGACCTTTTCAATGTATCTTTTAGTCATTTGGGGATAGCATAATCCCTACATTTCCCAGGTGTTATGCTATTTCCTTAATTTTGTGGCCTGTGTAGCTCCTTGAATTGCTTGTTTGAAAAAGTGAAGTGTCTCTGCAATCATATTACTCTCAGTAAAAGCTCAGGGATTTTGGTAACTGCCTTTTGCTATTGGGTTACGAATAATAACAACTGCGTTCTAATAGAGCCTTCCGTCTCAGGATCTCAGAGTGTTTTATAAACATGAATGAATCCTTACAACCACCCTATAAACTAGGTAAATAATATTATCCCTATATACAAAGGCACAATAAGTTACATGATTTGCCCTTGGTCACTCAAGATCTTATGGCAGTCAGGAATAGTTCCCACTTCTCTTGATTCCCATGTCTCTGTTTTAATCACTAGACTATATTTCCTCTCTAATTTGACAAAGTTCGTTTACATGGGCTGGAGTGAGCAGTTCTCATTTTTATAAGTCTAACAGCTTTTTGCTTTAATAGTCTTGGCTTCTTGGCTTTAACTATGAAGATTTAATGTGAATAGAACACCTTTACATTGCTCCATACTTACATACATACGTACAGAAGTTCTTGGAATCTCAGGAAATGTTTTCACTTCTTTAGAAATTTTTCACTTCTTATTTTTTACTTGCTTTCCTTCACTAGCAGCCAGAACGCTTCCCCCTCCTTGTGTATATGATATTATGGCAGTCACAGCATTGAGTTATCACTGGCCTGTGCAACATACCCACCTCTCAAGGGCAACCTCAGCACTGAAAGTTGCTGCCTGATTAATGTGAAATATCATACATGTATTCATTCTCTCTTTCTCTCTTGTTTCTGCCCACATTTGAATCTCTGTGTCACCTAAGCAGTGCAGACCCACATACATGTCCTTGCAGTGAGTGTTTCCACCTAGCCATTTTTAATAGCTCGGAGAGAGTTAGGGGAGGTCTCACAGAAAGTCATATTATTCTATCACATAACAAGGAATGTCATTACAATGAAGAAAATAGCATTATCCTTAATATGTCCCTTTCTTCTAGTCCAGTGGCTTTCAACCTGTTGTCCACAGACCCGCTGCAGAATGTCTGAGTCCACAAAAGGTTGTCGTTACCATAGAACTGCAGTCCATGGACCATTGGAGGTCTGCAGACTGTCTAAGATTTCCAAAGGGGCTTGCACCTCCATTTGAAATTTTTTAGGGGTCCGCAAATGAAAAAAGGTTGAAAACCAATGTTACACTCCTCTGTAGAGCTTCTACCTCAAACCTTCCCCGGTCTCCTCCTGCCAGGCTTCCTGCAGCCAATTTAAGAAAACATATGCACATCCTCACATAATGTAGCTAGGATTTAATCATCTTTTAATTTAGTTGCTGTAAGAAATTAGTCCTGTCAGAAGACCCAATAACAACATTGTTGGATCCCATCCAAACTAAACTTTTTAACAGTTGTGGGAGAAAAACGAGTCCTCACTCTGAGTTTGCAGTTGCTCGAAAATAAAGCTGCCTCTGGCTAGTTGCTTCAGACTCAGAGCGCAGACTCGTTTTTCTCCCACACAGTGTTGTTGCCAACTAAATGGCAGTTATATTGTAACAAAGTCCCTTGACATGGTTATATTTGTAGTTTAGACTGGATCTAAGTTAGTCACCTAATGAACCACATCTCATAGACTCATAGACTCTAGGACTGGAAGGGACCTCGAGAGGTCATCGAGTCCAGTCCCCTGCCCTCATGGCAGGACCAAATACTGTCTAGACCATCCCTAATAGACATTTATCTAACCTACTCTTAAATATCTCCAGAGATGGAGAATTCCACAACTTCCCTAGGCAATCTATTCCAGTGTTTAACTACCCTGACAGTTAGGAACTTTTTCCTAATGTCCAATCTAAATCTCCCTTGCTGCAGTTTAAGCCCATTGCTTCTTGTTCTATCATTGGAGGCTAAGGTGAACAAGTTTTCTCCCTCCTCTTGATGACACCCTTTTAGATACCTGAAAACTGCTATCATGTTTCCTCTCAGTCTTCTCTTTTCCAAACTAAACAAACCCAATTGTTTCAGCCTTCCTTCATAGGTCATGTTCTCAAGACCTTTAATCATTCTTGTTGCTCTTCTCTGGACCCTCTCCAATTTCTCCACATCTTTCTTGAAATGCGGTGCCCAGAAATGGACACAATACTCCAGTTGAGGCCTAACCAGCGCAGAGTAAAGCGGAAGAATGACTTCTCGTGTCTTGTTTACAACACACCTGTTAATGCATCCCAGAATCATGTTTGCTTTTTTTGCAACAGTATCACACTGTTGACTCATATTAAGCTTGTGGTCCACTATGACCCCTAGATCTCTTTCTGCCATACTTCTTCCTAGACAGTCTCTTCCCATTCTGTATGTGTGAAACTGATTGTTCCTTCCTAAGTGGAGCACTTTGCATTTATCTTTATTGAACTTCATTCTGTTTACCTCAGACCATTTCTCCAATTTGTCCAGATCATTTTGAATTTTGACCCTGTCCTCCAAAGCAGTTGCAATCCCTCCCAGTTTGGTATCGTTTGCAAACTTAATAAGCGTACTTTCTATGCCAACATCTAAGTCGTTGATGAAAATATTGAACAGAGCCGGTCCCAAAACAGACCCCTGCGGAACCTCACTTGTTATACCTTTCCAGCAGGATTGGGAGCCATTAATAACTACTCTCTGAGTACGGTTATCCAGCCAGTTATGCACCCGCCTTATAGTAGCCCCATCTAAATTGTACTTTCCTAGTTTATCTATAAGAATATCATGCGAGACTGTATCAAATGTCTTACTAAAGTCTAGGTATATCACATCCACCGCTTCTCCCTTATCCACAAGGCTCGTTATCCTATCAAAGAATGCTATCAGATTAGTTTGACACGATTTGTTCTTTACAAATCCATGCTGGCTATTCCCTATTACCTTACCACCTTCCAAGTGTTTGCAGATGATTTCTTTAATTACTTGCTCCATTATCTTCCCTGGCACAGAAGTTAAACTAACTGATCTGTAGTTTCCTGGGTTGTTTTTATTTCCCTTTTCATAGATGGGCACTACATCCTCTTTCTGTAGCGTAGAGCTAGTTTAGTTTTTTTTAAAGGTATCATACCTGTCTAACTCAGAGGGCTTGATTTTCTCGTTTGTTGAAATGTACTAGAGCAGTACCTAATAAATTTGCACCCAGAAGAGTGTTTTCTCATGTAGGCTGTTCCTATGGCAGTTTCATATTGTTTGCTGTTACAGGACCAATAGCACTTCAGACTTAGGTAGTGTGTTAATCAGAATTTGTAGCAACCTGCAGGATCAGTAAGATCTGGTGGTTATAGCTAGAGGACTGGGGTTTGTTACTTCTGAACTCTATTCCAGGATCCATCAATAACTCAGTGACTTTCTCTGTGACCTTCAGCCTGTGCTTGTTGCCCACCTGTAAAATGGGTATAATATGGTGCACTTCATAGGATTGTTGAGGCTTCATTTATTTGGAAAACACTTTGAGATTTGTGGATGAAAAGCTCTATAGATGTGGAATTATTATGACCAACCATGATCTGATAATGAAAGACTGTCATGAGTTAAATTTCCGTAGTTTATATCAGGCTCACAGTGCTTGCTCTGGAGCAGTGTACACACATCTCCCCTTCCCCCAATTGTTTGTACAGCATTCAGTTCCAGGCTCTTCCCATGAAGAGTGGTGAGCAGAAACTTCATAGTAATAAAACAGAAAACATAATGATATTGTGACCTTTACTTGATGCAGCATGCAAATTGCTTTAAATGAAACCTCTGGAAAGTTGTTTATCCTCAGAGCCCATGAGTGAGTCAAAATATACTGCAGTGTTAATTCACACAAGTCTATGCTTGCATTAAAGGACTGAGAATTGGTGCACATGGGCCTAAAAAAGAGAGCTTAGACTGGGCTGCCTAGTCCCATTCCATTGCAGTTACACCTCTACCCCAATATAACGCTGTCCTTGGGAGCCAAAAAATCTTACCGCGTCATATCGAACTTGCTTTGATCCGCTGGAGCATGCAGTCCCGCCCCCCCACTCCCGCTAGAGCACTGCTTAATCACGTTATATCCAAATTCGTGTTATATCAGGTCATGTTATATTGCGGTAGAGGTGTATATACCAATTATCTAAGTATCCAATAATCATGAGGTGTGCAAGAGCAGCTTTCATCTCAGGAAAGCTCTGGCAAGCAACTCTTATAACTGCATTGCTAAACCTTGTGTTCTCTAGTATTTTTGAGGTCTCCCCCAACAGTGCATCACCTTGAGAGGAGACACTGGTGGAAGTGTTAGTGTTAATAGAGCACAGGCATTTTTACTAATGTGTCCTCTGGGCATGTAGGGTTAAATACTGGTAAAAATGGCTGTGACCTGCCTATTTCAGTGCTTCCCATATTACTGTCACCAGTGATATTGTGTTGGTGGGAGATTTCCTGCAAAGTATTAGTATAGATACAGCCCTAGATATTTAAGTAAACCTTTCACAATGTGTAACTTGTTATAAAACAAACAAATTGGTTGTGTATCACACAGCTTTATCCACCAGTTGAATGCAAAGGTTGAAGATTACTTGACACTCATATTTTGTGATATGGTTGACTCATATCCTTCAATAAAGCTTCATAAGTGGCTGTCAGATTAACCTGAAACTTTTCAGCACACTGAAATTTCATTTGGGCAGAGACCACACATGAGCCCCCTTCAATCCAGCAGAAGCTGGAAAAAGAGTAAGAACTTGGAACTGGAAACAGTCTTTCAACTTTTAATGGTGGGGGCAGTAACTTGATAAGCATGAGTGACCAGCAAACTGTTCTTGTGGTGGAACATGGCATTTTGTTGTAGATTTTAATTTTTGAATGTATAGTTTGTGTGATGGATGTGTTTCAGACAGATGAGAATCTTATGGAGCAGTAGTGTTACAAAGCAGTGGTTGGTCAAAGTCCTGGAGGGGGAGACTACTCAAGTGCTTTATGGGGACAAATCAGTAGCCCATGAGGATCCCAGCAGCACGGAGGCATCTTTCTGTTTGGGAGTACCCAATCTATACATCAGCATCCAGCTGATCCTTAATCAACATCATGGTAGTTGTGTATAATTGTGATGTATTGGAATCTGCAGTTCCAGTTAAAATCAGCAGTCTAGATTTTTTTTTAATGTGGACACTTAAATAAAGAACTTGAAATCAAGGGCCCTTAAATAAAGATATTGTTAGCTCTTAACTGTTTTGCTTTTTCTATGGGGAGAAGTGCAGGGAGAAGTGAGAGGGACTATACAAACTAGAAATAAATTCCAAAAACCATGAGACTAGAAGTAAGATACAAAATTTTAACTGTGAGGATAATTATCCATTGGTACAACTGATCTAGGGAGATAGGACACTTGAAGTAGTTAAATCAAGTCACAGTATTGGATAACTTTCTGGAAGATAGAATATAGCTCAAACACAAGTTACGTGCTTGAGGCAATAATTACGTTGTTGAGTTCCATGGTCTGTGTTATGTTGAAGATCAGACTAAGATGATCATAATTGTTTCTTTTGGCTGTAAACTCTATGAATATATAGCCCTGTAGTTGTTCTATTTAGTGTCACAGCAAATAGACCTGGAAGGCATTGGAAATGGAAGGAAAAAAGCAGTAAGCCCTCAGAAATGTGGTATGGACAACATGAATTATCCATTTCAGACTAGGAAAGGTTAAATAAATACCAAAACAGTGACAAAGTGCAGGGATTAGGTGCTTAAATAGTCAATAATACTTTAAATAGGCAGCTAGATAAATGGAGGATTTCAGGAGTCAGAGCTATGGGCAGAGACAGAGGATGACAGGTTGGGAAAAGACTAAATCCTGGAGAGAGGTGTCCATTATTAGGCTACATGGGTGCATAAGATTGAACTTGTTAGGTTAAATATTTTCTCAGTGTACCTTGAATATTACATCAACCTCAAATGAGTCATTTTTGTTACCTTTTTATTCCAGCAAGGAGGTAAATTCTTCCTGTGTCCCATCCAGTTCTTAGTCTTTCTGGAGCAATTAGTATACAGTGCTCATATCTATTTTCTGTATATAGGATTCATCATCTGTCCACCCTTTAGCCTTTTGTCAGTAGGGTTGGACTCATCTTATTCTCTCTTGGTCTGTGCCAGAGGTCAGTGTTTCTTAGAACTAATTTGCCAGGGATACATGATGGAGCTAGTCATTCTCAAAGACAGCCAATTTAAGAGCACACTAACACCCAGCTTTCCTCTCAAGAATGTTACTAAATGACAAATAATAGTTCTTCAAGTATGTGTCTGTGTGGATCCTACTGAAGGTGCACATGCACCTCATGCGCATTAAACCAGAAGGTGTTGTGGGTTTTTTTAATAGCAGTGTCTGTTGGGACCACTCATGTGCCTCATGCTCCCATACAAGGGCATAGAAGGCAGGACGGATGTGACCATCCCTCAATTCCCTCTTACCACCTATAGCAGGAAGACAGAACCTGGCTAGTGTCTGACCTGCTAATTCTTAACTCCAACTCAACGTCTACAAATCTTAAAGGAAATCTTCAGAAGTACTTCTCTACTCACTGCTGTGAACTGTTTACATCTACCTGAATGGAACTGTACCTGTCAGACACCCCCACCCATGATCATGCAGGGCCCTTAACATGGAAACTCAAAACATGTGGACTTTAGCCCTGTCCTTCGCTGGTAGGCTAATTTCTCTGAAAGATGGATATAGCAGGTGTCACTTCTGTTTGGGGAAATCTCCTATACTGAGCAGATGCTTATTTTACTTATCATTATCCACAAGAACTAAAAAGTCACAAGACATGAGGCTAAAGCTCCATCTTTTGGAACTGTCCATGAGTAGACAAGCTCAAGAGTTCTGTTGGCAGACGAGCCAGCTTCATCCAGAAGCCCACTCAGCAGACAAGTGACACCAAAGACTGAACAGATAAGGCGACATTGAGAAATGATCCTGCCCTGACACCAGTACCAACATCACCAGCAACAAAGTCATCCTAAACATCATCACCAAAGCCAGTGCCAACATCTTAGGCACTGAAGTCTGGTGAAGTCTGAACACAGAGGTAGAGACTCCAGACAGTGCTTAGTGTTCCCCCATAATGACCAATAACATGAAGCCTCCAGAAAAAAAATGCACCATGCCCCACAAGGGTTGGGGGGAAGGAACAGCCTACAACATAGCAAACTTCTATTGCACAGATCTTGAAACACGTCCATTGGTATCAATGAAACTGTAGATGATGAGCCCAGAAGAGAACCTAGACAGACACTGGAGCCAAAACACCTACTGGCACTGGTATTAAGAGCTCCATGTACTTTGGTGCAACCCTTGAACAAAGTCTGCTCCTCCTCACCATCACCAATGCAAATTCTGCTTGTCTTCCAGTAGAAAGCTGCCTTCTCTGAGTTTAGTGATTGACACTAAGGAGAGACTACCATCTTACTCTACAGGGCTCAGGTACCACTGGCCCATCAGGAATGGCACTGGACTGGCAATACCCAACAAACCAGCCACATTCTTGCAGCCCACAATCTCAGGCATCCAAAAGCCAGTCTCCACTGCACTCAAGGAAAAGGTCAGTCTGCCAATTAGCATCCGTGGCTAGACCACCTATGCCAGCATAGAAAATGAGGGAGCTGTGTGAAATATCATTTATAAATATCATATGCCCTTCAGATAATCTGTTTTGATATTAACCTACCCAAATGCCAGGAGTTAAATCAAAGGAGGCTGTAAATGGGGACACACACAAGAAATGAAACAATGGCAAAGATAAGACTCCCTGAGGAAACAGAGTGGAACCATCAATTGGGGAATTATCCCCAAATATAAATTAGGGAATGCCCCCAACTGGTTCCATCTTTGTGTACTAGTGGCTCCATCTGGGTGTACTGGTGTACTGTTCCCAAGCCTGAGACTGGGATCAGGGAGGATCCTAAACCGCAAAGATCTTTTATTTATTTATTTTTTTTAAAAAAGGTGGGCTAGTGTGAGTGGCCAGAGGCTACCTATGGTCTGTGAAAGGTGACAGACTGACTGAGAGACAGAGAGTCTCCTACAGCAGGACAAGCTGCTTCTCCCTGCCAGAGTTGGAGATAGCTAGGCTGAGGGGAGCTTATAGTAGCTAGCAGGGAAGGTCAAGGGTGTAAATAGGACCCCATACATGTAGGCATTTTCTTATTTTTACCCTTTGCTATACAGGTTTTGTAACTTTGAGGAATGAACGAATAATGTTGTGTTTTGAAGATGGTGTTTCTGTATTGCTTTTAGAGTATACTGTCACAGGATCCCAAAGGGAAACTATTACAGGTGCCAAAACCAAGTTGAGCCTATGTCAGTAACACAGGGTGGTAACCACAGAGGCTGCAGCTCAGAGATCCAAACTAAGAGTGGTTGGACTACATGGTTCTGCCCAGAGTGAGGTTCAGCGAGCCAGGCTCATCACCGAGGGGCTAAAGAGATCTGAAGAGTAGTTTACTTTGCAGCCATGACAGAGAGTACCAGATATAGGGACAGAGAAGCACCAGTGCCCTGAATCACAACCAAAGGATCTTTTGTCTTCATCACCTGATAAAGTGGTGACTTCAGTTCAAATACGGCTTTCAGGAACAAGGACTTGCAGCTGCTCTGTCTTGTCTCCAGGCAGCATACAATCACAACAGTGCCACCTGGTTGACCAATCTGTTGATTGGTCAAGAAAACCAGAAATCCTTCTCTTAAGCACAACAGCAACACCTGATCTCTGGCAGCTCAACACTAATGCTTGCAGCTGTGTTTGCTCCTGTGCCTGTCTTGTTCCCAGCCTTCTTCCAGTCCTCTTCAGACCTGCTTCCTACTGGCTTCCTGACTCCAGCTCTGATCCCTGGCTTCAGTTTCTGGCTCTGGTTCTGACCCCTGGTTCTTGCTCCTGACTTCCGGCTCCTGCTCCAACCATTAGACCTGACTACCCATGTCATGGTTCATGACTGTGAGCAGCCAAAAAAGACAGAACCAGGCTATGCTGCCACAATGGATCTCATGAAAGCCAACATCTCCATGACTGAACTAGTGGAGATACTGCAGAGTCTACAGGCTTGGGTTACAGCCCTGCAGACCTAGACTGCAGTTTTGCAGGTGAATACCATACCCTCATGCTTCATGCCCCCTGTGAACCAAAGATCCTGCTGCCTGACAAGTTTGATGGTAACTGCAGAAAGTTCCATGGGTTTTTGAACCAGTATCAGCTCCTGTTCCTGCTGCATCCTCAGACGTTCCCCACTGACTGTGCTCGGGTGGGACTCATTCTTAGTCTGATCTTTGAGGAAGTGTTGGCCTGGGCATCCTCCTTGCTTGAGAAGTCTAGTCATCTCCAGGGTCAGTTTGAGGAGTTTGTCCACACTTTCGGTGATCTTTGATGACCCAAACTCTATGCACACAGCTGAAGCCACTCTCCAGGCCTTGCAGCAGGGAGTCCTGCTGGTAGCAGCTATGCTGCCAACTTTGAGTGATTTGCAGTAGACAACAAATTGAGGAAAGCCACTCAGTGCTACCACTTCTGCCTTGGCCTGAGTGATTATGTCAAGACTGAGGTGGCGTGGGTAGACCCCTTGCCCCAACCTGCCTGGATGCATTTATCGACTATGTATTAAGATCGATGACTGGTTATCAGGATGCTGCTGGGAAAGAAAGAGAACCACTCAATCCATGCCTCTCCCTATGGCCCTAGTTAGCCAGTCTTCATTGCCCCTCCATATATGCCCAGTCTGAATCCATGAAGGTCAGCATGGCCCAGCTTTGACTCTCTGACCCTAAAACAGCCCAGTGCTGACCATCAGGCTTCTGTCTTTACTGTGAGGGAGTTGGGGCACTTCTCCTCCTCCTGCCTGGCAAGGGCTGGGTCTGCATCTTGGTTAGGAAACACCAGATCCTAGCCCCAGCAGAGGGGGTCCAGACTAGGCTGGCTGTCTTCCTCTCAAGACCGAATATGGCCCCCATGGCTGTCCATCAGTACCTTGAAAGTAGCCCATCAACATCCAATACACTTTCTACTTCCGCTTTGTCTGCGACATTCTGCCATGTCGAAGGTCAAGTTGACACCACTAGTAGACTCCAGTACTTTCAGTTGTTTTATGGACTCATATTTTGCACATAGAATTCTGAAGCCCAAAGCTGTCCATGACCTGGTCGAAGCCATTGACAATTCATCCTTTCCTCAGATTCTGTCTTGCATGAGACAAGTCATAACCCTTCAGGGATGCCATTATACCTTGCAATTTGGTCTGGTGTGTTCCCAACATTCTTTGGTCATCCTCGAGATCACCTGGCTTACCACTCATGAGCCATATATCCTCTGGAAGGCTGGTGAGGTTTGATTCTGGTCAACATTCTGCGTACAGTCCTGCCTCCCTCAACCCAGGTTCAAATCGGAAGCTATTTGCAGCTTGACCCTAAGGATGCACAATCTCTCTGGGGACCCTAGAACAGTGGGGGTGGATTCTGAAACCCAGACATTGGCTACCCAAACAATTCCGGCAAAATACCAGGACCTCGCAGACATTTTTGACAATGGAAGGGTGGACATACTCCTACCCCACCTTTTGCTATAACTGCCCAATAGACCTCCAGCCAAGGGTCAAAATTCCATTTGGTCATATTTACTCTATCTCAAAGCCCAAGTAGGAGGTACTCAAAGAATACATTAGAGAGAACCTGAGAAAGAGATTCATCTGCCACTCTACGTCCACAGCAGGCCCCCCAATTTTCTTGATCACTAAGAATGTTGACTCCCTTGGACCCTTGCATGGACTATCGACTTCTGAACAGTGATACTACTCAGAACAGATACCCTTTGCCACTCATTAATGAACATCTCAAGAGACTTCATTCCACAAAAGCGGCAAAGAGTCCTGTGGCACCTTATAGACTAACAGACATATTGGAGTATGAGCTTTCATGGGTGAATACCCACTTCATCGGCTGCATGTCCACGGGGATTTTCTGCAGGGCCTACAACCTGGTCTGTATTCGGGGAAGGGATGAATGGAAGATGGCTTTCTGCACCCACTGTGGGTCCTTCAAGTACCTAGTGATGCTCCTGAGGCTACATAGTACTTGCAGAATCTTTCAGCACTTTATCAATGATACCTTTAGGGACAGGATGGACCAGTTTGTAGTGATCTATCTAGATACATCCTTAATTTTTCCGAGAACCAGGTCCTTCATGACCAATATGTACGCTGCATTCTGGAGAGGTTCTACCAAAACTGTGTCTCTTACGAAGGAGAGAAAAGTGAATTTGATCATAGTACAATCAAGTTTCTTGGGTACATAGTATCCTTTGACAGGTTAACTATGTATCCAATCAAAGTGTGTCATCTCTAAGTGGTCAACTCCAAGTGATGTTCCTGGGGTACAGTGGTTCCTTGGCTTTCCCAACTTCTATTGTCATTTCATCAAGAGTTTTTTCCCACCCAGTAGCTCGCATTACGACACTGTTTCAGGAGGGGAGCCGATTCTTTTGGTCCCTTGAGGCCCAGTCTGCCTTTGAACAGCTGAAGAAGCCTTTTACCACTGCTCCCATCCTTGTCCATCCTGACCATACCAAACTTTTCATTGTGTAGGTTGATGCATTGAACTTCACTATAGGAGCTGTGTTGGCCCAACAAGCAGGACCCCAAAACCAACTCCATATTTGTTCTTTCTATGTGAGAAAACTAACCCCAGCAAAGCTAAGACAAGGAGTTGCTTGCAATTAAGGAAGGTTTTGAGGAATGGCATCACTCCTTGAAAAAGCCCAATTTCCAGTTCAGGTCCTTATTGACCAGAGAAACCTGGATCACCTTCTTACAGCCAGAAATGTAGACCAGCGCTAGATCTATTGGCCCACTTTCTTTGCTTGATTTAATTTTGTTTTGAAATACCATGAGAAACAGGAAGGCAGATGCCCTTTCCCACAAAGATGAACTTGACAAGTTATGCATGACACCATGTTCCACCATCCTTAAGCCATCCAATTTCACCTTTGAAACAGTGCACAGAGACCTAATGTCACTCACTCAGTCTCTGCTGCCTCGTGACCCCTTCACAGCCCAGACCTGCCAGACCTTGGGTGATGCAGACACCAAGTCTGGTTCAGAGTTTCTTACAGGATGGAATTCTCTACCTTGATGACTGCATTTTTTCCCGATAGCCAGCCTAGACTCAAGGTTCTTGAATTATGTCATGATTCATGGCTCACTGACCATTTTGGCTGAATGAAAACCAGGGACTCTGTTTTACAAAATTTCTGGTGGCTAAGTAAACATTCATATGTCAGGAAATACACTGACTCCTGTAACCTGTGTTCCTGGACCAAGAACTCTAGTGGAAGGGTGTTCAGTCTCCTTCAGCCTCTACCCACCCCATCTCAGCACTGGTAGTGTCCCTGGTTCCCTCCTTGTTCCCGCAGATATACAGTGGTGTTGGTCTCTGTCAATCTCCTGCCCAAGATGGTACAATTTATCCCTTCTCACATGGTTCTTCCTGCACCAGAAAATGTCTGCCTCTTTCTTGAAGACACCTTCCTACTCCATGTGTTACTGACCATCATTGTGTCAGATGAAGATCCACACTTTGTCTCCCATTTGTGGCGAGAGCTCTTCAAACTTTTGGGGGTAGAACTCTTCTTTTCCTCCACTCATCATCCACACACCAAGAGGCAGACAGAGTTGGTGAACCAGATTCTCAAAAAGTACCTCCAGTGCTTTCTGAATTGTCACCAGGATGACTAGGTATCAAGTACTTCCTGTGGGGTTTGGGTACATCTACCCCAACCCAAGTGCATTAGTCTTGTTGGCAGTACAAGAAAAGTGGAAGTTAAGCAAAAGTATTCCCAAGGACAAAGACCCTAATGGGCACCTTGACCTTTCTGGGAGAAAGTCCTGCTCCTTGGTTTTCTTACAGTTGTGTATGGCTAATAGCCAGGCCTTACTGCCCAAATATGATTTCTTGTTATGGAACAGAATGATACCCTTCTTCACAAAACTCCTGCATGAAAGCATAGAGGAGCTTAAAAACAATTAAGGATGATCAACTGGTGACCAACGCTGCCCGGGAGGCAGCCCTGGATGGCCCCAACACCAAGGCCAGGCCTATGGCTACTGTTATGCCCATGTGCTGGCCAATTTGGATCCAACCTTTGGGCATCACACAAGAAATGCAAACCATGATCAAGGACTTGCCCTTTGAGGGATCAGAGCTGTTCAGCAAGAGGACAAACACTTGCTCTGCACTTGCTGAAAAATTCAAAGGCTACTATTTTTGCTCTCTAGGAATTTACACCCCATCTCCATATCACAAGTCATTCTGTCTTCAGCCCATCTGAGACATCAGATGCCATCTTACCAGATATCATGCCAAAAAGCAACCAAGGTACCTCAGAAGGCAATAGGCCTCTTTCTCCTCAACAATGCACCCCACTCCTATGACACATCAGCAAATTTGACAAGACTGCTCTGAAGTGGCTCCTAACAATCTAGAAAGCGTGACCTTCAGAAGACATTTCATCCCATTCCACCAAGCATAATCTTCCATGACATTGGACAGATGGGTGTTAGAGATCCTCACCATAGCTACCCCATCCAGTTCCACTTTTTATTCCTCACCCTTCTCATGAGAGTCGTAGAGGAGATTCCTCCAGAATTCAGTTTAGAGGCTTCTACTCCCAGTATTTCATCATTCTAAAGAAGAAAGGGCATCTTCGTCCTATCCTAGATCTGAGAAGACTAGACAAATACACTTGCTATCTCATGTTCAGGATGGTTATGCTTTTTTGCATAATTCCATCTCTGCACACTCAAGGCTGGTTCATGGCTCTTGACTTGCAGGATGTATACTTCCATATAGCCACCCATCTAGACCACAAGACGTACTTCCTATTCAGATGGGGCCAAACTGTTACCAATATAGGGTTCTGCCCTTCGGACTTTCCACTGCATCAAGAGTATTCACCAAATGCCTGGCAGCGCTGGCAGCACATTAAAGAGGCAGGGAATCCACATATTCCCATACCTAGCTGACTCAACAGAGGCAGGTCCAAGACTGAAGTAGCCTTAGCCTATGTCATTCCATGTTCTCTCACCTAGGACTTGCTTACAAATTACTCCATCACAGACAATAGAGTTCATGGGAGCTATGATTGACTCCTGATTAGCTAGAGCCTACCTCCCAGAGGAGGTTTCTATTGTAAACTTTTTAATTTTGTAATTTATATGCATAGAAATTCTAATGCAGTGGTTCTCAACCTTTCCAGACTACTGTACCCCTTTCAAGACTCTGATTTGTTTTGCGTACCCCCAGATTTCACCTAATTTGAAAACTATTTGTTTACAAAATCAGACATAAAAATAAAGAAGTGTCAGAGCACACTATTACTGAAAAATTGCATTCTCATTTTTATTATATAATTATAAAATAAATCAATTGGAATATAAATATTGTACTTACATTTCAGTGTACAATATATAGAGCAGTATAAACAAATCATTGTCTATATGAAATTTTAGTTTGTACTGAGTTCGCTGGTGTTTTTTATGTAGCCTGTTGTAAAACTAGGCAAATATCTAGATGAGTTGATGTACTGCTGGAAAACCTCTGAATATCCCAGGGGTAGACATACCCATGGTTGAGAACCACTGTTCTAATGTACTCCCCATCTGTAAAATGGGAATAATGCTATTTACTTCCTTTGTAAAGCACTTTGAGATCTACTGATGAAAAGTGGTATTAAGGACTAGCTGGTATTATTACTAAGCCTGAGAAGTCATGAAGTGACAAGTGTTTTGCTTTTGTCTTAAAAGATTATAGTTAAGCCACACAGCAGCAGAGAAAGGAGAACCTTATACTTGAACAGCCTATCTTCATTCAGAGATCTTGATATGCTTTTGATAGAGCCTCCAGTACAGGATTGGCTTTCCCGTATGTGAAGGTGTTTCTGCTTTATCGGGCATTATGGGAAGTTTTTTCTGTTTTGTTCCTCCCCTCACCACCAGGTGCCCACATGTGAGATGTTTCAGGTTAGGGTTCCCACTTTAATCCTAAACCATTAAAATTGTGGAAATTCCTTAACTGTTTAGATACAGTCTATGTAAGGTAATATTTTCCTCTAAAATATCACCAGCAGTATTATCTGCATGATTTCCTCTACCTAATGAGCCCAATTATTGTTACCCATTTGAAAGTACTTTTACTGGGAAGGGAGTTGTTCCTTTTCCAGTTCCTCATAAATGAATTGAGCTATTCATTTACTACGGTTCTCCTGATTAACTGAGGGTCTGATCTGTTTACAAAATGGACTGTATTAACAGGCTTATTCTTACTAACTTGATTGCCTACTATTCATTTAATTTAAATAGGCTTTCCTTTGAGGCAGGCAGGAAACCAATGTGGAGCTGAAAATTGGCAGGTTAGCACTGGATTGGGATGGACGGTCCTTCATTTCTAGTTTTAGATCATTTTTGTCAGTGGCTTCGGTGAAACCTGGGAGAACTGAGCTTTTCTTCCTATTGAAGTGGGCATGCATGCTTTTAATGCATTACAGAAACAGTTCCTAGACTTCTGTGTCCTGTTGAACCACCATCTACAACAAAAGAATATATGGCAATCTGATTGTGTCCTAGAAAGGATTTTAGCAACTCTGCTTCTGAACTGTGCTAGGTAGGAGCCTAGAGCTATGCAGAACAGCTGGCAAGAAGTATGCTCAGTATTGAGGAATATGAACAGAATCATAATCCAGCTCTAAAAACAAGATGGAAAGCCTTAAGGAAAGCCAGGTTTAAAATACTGAAAAGTGTAGTATATAAAGTTTATAGAGCTATAATGAATATTCTGAATACGTTGAACGCAAAAACATTGAAAAGCATTCATTGCCTATTAATCTTAGTAGTGACAGATGGCTCTACCAGCTGTGTATCCATTTCGAGAATTGGAAATAGTATATGAGGGAAAGTCCAAACATATTAGTATCTCCTTTAGAATAAGGACAGCCCAAGTAGCTCTCTTTCCTCCTCCTAAATTTAACATTCATCAGTTACACAGCTTCTGTGTACTAAGAGTGAAGGGAGTGCCAATATGTGACCATAGCTTCTCTTTTTGAGTGGAGAAAACTTGTATTTCTTCATTTTAGTGACTCTCCGTATTCCCACTTACAGGCGCCTAGTGGTGCCCAGAAGTAGAACCTTCTAGTAGTGTCTATGAAAGCACTCACACACATCTGTCATACCCTTCCCCTCAGTGTCTCCAAATGTTCTGAGGTTGAATCTGCATAAGGGAGTGCAGTGCCCTCTACCCACCTCAGTTCCTTCCAATCACTGTGCCAGATGGAAGTGAACCTATCCAGTCTGTTTGGATCCAAGGTTTTTCTTCATTCTTACTGTCTTGCTAATTGTTTAGTATAGTTTTAGTTTAGTGTTAAGTGGAGATAGTTAACCTGGAGCTGAGCTATTAGTTTATGGCATCATTAAAGAGATAGGAGAAGTCGGAATTCAAGAGATATGTTTTGCGCCCAGCTGGCTTCCTGGCATTGAACAACCGTGCTAGGTGCCTAAGTACTTGGGAGAGGGCTACTCTCCTGAGTGTTCCATCTGCTGGACTTTCACAACCAGAATGCGCAAGGAGAGGCAGAACAGGTTACAGGTGCTTTTCCTTAAGAGACCCTTGATGCTAAACTCTCTAAGTGCGTATACTTGTCGGCACCAGGATCTAAGAGACCAGTTTTGGCTCCTATGACTTCTTCCAAAAACTGCAGCAGCTTAAAGGTTGCAGCAAATCAGAACTCTCATCAGATTAGTCTCCAGATCTTGCTGCTCAAGCAGTGAGGTCTTTGAAGGTACCATTGATGGAGATGGGTAGACCACCCATTATGGATCTGAGCGCCATTTTGTCAGCTCTAGCCGTGTCAATTCTGAAGAGGAAGGCAAGGGAAAAGAAAGCCATTGCTAGCAGTGCCAGATACCACACGTCAGATTTGTCACATCCATCTAATTCTAGCAGGCCCTCAATGACTCCAGTGCTGGTTCAGGTTTCACCTTTGAGAACCAAAGAGGTGGATTTTAGTATTTCCTCAGATCTTATGCCATCCAAGTCTTCAGCTCTGGCTTCAGCTCCTGATCAGGTTCCAGGTTCATCTTCAGATCTGATGAGGACTTTTACTTTGGCGGCTGATGTACATCGTTTGGCTTCCATGCATTCCCTGAATCCAAGTGAGAAACAGAGAGTCTCAAGGAAGAGATAACTTTCACCAGTTCCAAGGTTTGTGTCATCTTCATCTGAAAAAAAGAGAGCAGAGAAGATTTAGTCTTTCTGCTCATCTGTCTATACTTTCTTCTCCTAAGACTCCTTAGGGTCTCCACAAAGAGTTTTCTCTTTCTTTTTCTGTCCACCCTCCAGGTTTGTTGCTGTCTTTGGTGCATTCTGTCGTGGATCCATATCTAGAGGAGGATGCAGTAAGAATAAAGTATCAGGGGGACCTGTGTTAGTCCGTATCCACAAAAACAACAAGGAGTTCGATGGCACCTTAAAGACTAACAGATTTATTTGGGCATAAGCTTTCGTGGGTAAAAAACCTCACTTCTTCATTTCTTCATGCATCTGAACAAGTGGGTTTTTTACCCACGAAAGCTTATGCCCAAATAAATCTGTTCGTCTTCAAGGTGCCACTGGTCTCCTGGTAAGAATAAAGAGACCTGTTTCTTTCCAGTTTATGCCATCTTTTCCTCTTCCTGAATCCCAGTTGCTAGGGAGAGTGGCAGTCCTGGGCTCCATGGCCTTGTTGGTAGCTGCCTTAGGATTATTTCAGTCAATCTCCTTATGGGTGGAGAGGTGATATTTTATTTGTAAAGGATCTGGTGCTAGAGGAATCCTCGGATCCATCTGCATCTCAACAAGTGGTGCCTGATATTCTGTGTGAAGAACATGATGAGGAGATAGCGCCTCTTTTTGTACAAGAGCATGCTGATACAGACCATGATCCTGGTTTGTCACTGGATGCACATGTTGGAGTGGCTGCTGCCTCTTCCCCTTCTGAAGATGCTCTGCAGTTTCTTGACTTAGTGGATTTCATGTGGTCCACATTGAATTTGCCTTCAGTAGCTGTGGAGGAAACCTCCAATCTGGTGTTTGGCATTCTTGGGGCAACCTCTGAGAGCAGGAAGTTACCACCAATTCTCGATAATGTGCTGCAGCCTGCTAAGTCTGTTTGGTCCGCTGTTGCCAGCCTATTTCCAAGAAAGCAGACAACTTATATCAAATGTCCTTGGAGGAGTTTTTATATTTTCACATATACATTGTTCCTAATTCACTGGTCATGGCTACTGCCAGTAGCAAGTTGAAGTCTAGACAAGTACATTCCACTGCTGCTGATGGAGAAGGGAAGATTGAGTCTCTAAGTAAAAAGGTGTTCTATTCTTCCTCTCTTGGTATTAAGGTGGCAAATTGTCAAGCAGTTATTGCCTGGTATCAGTTCATCTTGTGGGAAAAAATGTCATTATTTGTGCACTGTGATGACACAAGGCACATTCAAGCACTGTTGCAGCAGTGCTTTAGTGTTGCCAGTGTAAACTAGCCCCTAGTGTAGACCGCCCTTTGTAAACATTATGCTCTTGGTTTGGCCTCAAAGGCTGATGTTAGATTTGGTAGAGTGGTGCTTCAGTCTCTATTCAACTAGGACTCTGTTCCCTCCTCTAGGTTATTTTCAGCACTGCTTATCAAACTGCCCATGCGTGGAAATATGCAGAGCCACTCGAAGAAATGAAGGTTACTTACTTGTAACTGAAATTCTTCGAGATGGCTTTGCATATTCATACTTCCCACCTGTCTTTCCCACTTTCTCAAAGTCCTTTTTGTTCTGTGTATCTGTGTTGCTGATGGAAGGAAGTGAGACGATAGAGGGTGCTGCTCCCCCTTATATAACCTTGCCCTCAGAACTTTTGAGGATACTGAGGAGACGGATAGGAAGAGGTGCGTGAGTGCTCCAACAAACACTGCTAGAAGAAGGTTCTACTGTTAGGCACCATGAGGCAACACAATACCCATACATGTGAATATGTAGAGCCATCTCAAAGAACTCTGGTTACAAGTAACCTTCATTTTACCTGATGATCCTTTGTTGCCTTTCAACTCTCATTACTTTTGTATGGAAGGCCATTGGGATGGATAGTGCAGAAGTATAGGTTGAGGTACCTTTAGTGTGCACATAGTACACAACTTTTTAGTTCCATCTCAGTTGATCTTGCTGAAGCAGTCATTTGCATTACCTAGTGTCCGGGGGAGATTAGGGTATGAAACACAATGGCTGAAACACAATCCAGACAAACGGAAGGTGGTATTGGTTAGTTGGGGGAAGCAAACAGAGGGAATGGCAGGAATAATGTTGGCCCTTTTGAGTGAAGGTGTATGCCCACTGTTTGCTCCTGTTTATTTCAGATGTGATTATTGAAACTATCATGCATGCCTTTGTCATCTTGGTGTTAAATGGTCGCCATGTGCTTTATATGGGGCTGCATCTTAAATCCATGCAGAAATTGTAGCTGGTGCAGAATTTGGCAACTCACTTCTCAAGTGGGGTGTCGTTTCCTGAGCATATTAAACCAATGCTCTGGCCTGCAGTGGCTCCCTGTTGGTTACCTGCTTGCTTTTAAAATGTTAGTTTTGATCTCTGAAGCCCTAAATGGCCTGGCACCCACCTGTTTAAGAGACTGCCTTGCTTCTCATGAGACACTTATAGTTGCAGTCAACATTGTCACTTAAGCTAAAGTTCCACTGGTATAAAAGAGAAGATGCTGCTGGTGAAGTATTTACTGTTTGGGCCCAACACCTTTGGAATCCCTTTCACTCCTTGGTTGGTAACTGCCTGAGTTTAACCTTCAAGGCATACTGTAAGACCTGCATTTATTTCCTCGCCCACAGAGAAATAAGAGACAGATGAGCGTGGAATTCCAGTGGTAGTTTTTATTGGTGGGGTTTATTATTAATTTTAGATTATGTTTCTGCCAGGATAGTGATCCCTATGGGTCAGTTGTTGTGTGTTATGTATGAATTGTATTTTTAAGAATTTATCAAGCGCACAGAGAGCCTGGAATTGATTCTGTCTTGTACAGTTAGTTCAAATTTCATTAAATAGATAATTCACATGAGGTCTATCAATTTTGTGTTCTCAGCTTTCACCTGTATTTCTCTCCAAGCATCAACCTACTGATAATTTTAAAAGAGACTCTTTGCCCCGCAGTTCGTTATATTGCTGTCACTAGGGTAAAGGCTGTGAAAAGTATCTGTGCACAGCACTCCTGCTCGGAGAGCACCACCTCCACAGGAAGTGAGAGGAAAGTGTAACAAACCATATTGAGATGCCGCTGTAATAAGTGAGTTGTCTCTGGGGTGAGGAGACAGCAAATTCATTCGGTAAGTGACTGGACAGCTTGCAGAGGTAACCAAAAGTAGCACAATGCTCTTGCTTACATCAACAAATCAGTTAAAAATAACACCTAAAAGAAGGATTCAAGTCACAGATTCTCTAACACTGCAGTTTAATACTATGCCTCTACCAGGAAAGAAACCAGATTTGATTCCTATGATGAGATTAGAGCACATGTGATTATCCCAGTTTCACAGTGAAAGCTCCCCAAACTGCTGATATTAGTGTAGCTTTCATATAAGTGCCATCCATGCTATCAGAGTTACTCTGCACATGAGTAAAGTCAAAGATCATTCAAAGTAAAACAATACTCAAGGGATGGACTGCTAATATTCCTGTATGGCATTCGTGTTCTCTATCTCTCTCACACCACATACACTGTATGTATGAACATGCACAGCGCTTACCCTTTGAAACACCATCAGTCCAGCACTGATTAAAGCCTGTCATCCTAATTTTACCATTTATGAAGTGCCCCAGCATCACAGTCACAAGCAGTGGTGTTGTAGAGTAGAAAATCTCTTTTAGAAATCCTCTCTCCATTAATATTTACCAAAAGGCTTCGTCCTTTTGAGATTTGCCAGGATGGGAACTGGGGGAGGAATCTTTATAGTTTCCTGAAACCAAAGTGCTGCAGTAGGACAATTTTAAAGACATCTTGATTCTATTAGGGTGTAATGTAAAGGTCAGAGGACGAACTTGGCTGGTCTGGTAGTTAAAGCATCAGTGGTGCAGTGAATGGATGATTTTTATGACCTCTCATTGGACTTCTGCTGCAAGCAACTCATTATCCAAGAATACAGCATGTTAGACATGCAGTGCTGTGGATTTCTTAATAGTGTGGAAGGCCTATACTCCCTTTTTCAACAGTATTCTGTGGTTCACCAGAGAGGAAGCATAGGAATAGAACAAGAATGGTGGTTATAGTATAGTAGGGGGTGCGCTATGGTTTTCACTACATTACAGTGATTGCATTCACATCTTACACTCTGGCATTTTCAACTAATATTGTGTATTAATGACACATGGTAGTTGAATCTGTTTGAGGTGCAGTATATGTTACTTGCTTTTTCTTCCAGTAGGGGGGTTAGAAATATTTAATAAATCTCAGTGTACTGGTCATTCTAACCACTAAATCAGCTTCCTCAAACGTGAGCATAAAAAGCCTCATCTGTACAGTGTGTTCTTCTTTGAGCCTTTGGGATGCCACTTGTAGGTCATATAGTGAGGCCTACTATTGTCATTCCATTCCAGCAAGAGGGGCAATTCTATGAAATTTGATAAAACCAATAACACTGCTCTACAGCCAAAATGCTTCTGAAATAAATGTAGTCCAACTTTACTAATTCTGGGTCACTGAGAATGAAAATGATGCTTAAAATTGTTGATTGGCTCTAGTTTTCAAGATATGCTATTGGGTCAGTATATACGACCCTTGACTTGGGAATGGCGGAGGATAAGTGAGTTATAAAGGGAAGAGATCTAAATTTAAACCAGAAATGACTAAAATACATCTTTGACTGGATCTATGAATAAATATATGACTGGGTTTGGACAGTACTTGCTTTTTAGGCAAAACAATGAATGATGCAATCTGAAGCTGGTATTGCATCATACATGATATGAATTGCATCATGTTATTCCTAGAAGTCATGGATGATGCAATCATAACGAAGCTTACATCACTCTGCTGAACAAATTGCCCTATATCAGGTCTAGAAATCGTACAGTGTCGTGCTCTCATTTGTCAGTGTTTGATTTTGCAAAGGGACACATTTCTGTTTAGCCAAAGTGAGCAGAGATGCCTCGTACTTGTGTGAACAGTGCAGATAACTTCTGCTATGTTTGTGGTGAAGTGACTTTGCATCACAAAAGCGCAGTATAACCACTCTGGTTAAGAAAGCCTATCACCTTTATTTTGGCTGCAAAATTGGAGATCAGGACAAGAAGTGGGCCCCACACATATGCTGCAATACTTGTGCAACAAATCTTGGCCAGTGGTTCAACAGGAAAAGGAAATCTATGCCTTTTGCAGTGCCAATGATTTGGAGAGAGCCAACAGATCATACCAGCAATTGTTACTTCTGCATGGTGCCCCCAGTTGGGAAATGTGTGTCAAAGAAGAAAAAGTGGACTGTGCATTATCCAAACATTCCATCAGCTATACGCCCAGTACCCCACGGAGAAGGACTGCCGGTTCCTGATGCACCAGAATCATTCTCACTTGAGTCAGACGAGGAAGAGGATGAAACTTCTGGTCCTGAACCATCAATGTCACAGGACCCACATTTTCTCCCATCCTCCTCCTCTTAACCACACCTCATAACACAAGGTGAACTGAATGACCTTGTCAGGGATTTGGAACTACCCAAGAGTAAGGCAGAGCTGTTGGGCTCCAGACTACAGCAGTGGAATTTCCTGGCAGGCTATCAGGGCAAGTGGAGCCCATCAATGCTTGCAGACTATTGCTGGACAGTGACAAGAGATGCTCCATTTAATGAATACAAGAGACAAGCCAAGAAGCACCGAGTAGACACTGAATAGGACTAAACTATGTACATCATAGTTTTTTGCCTTTTGTTTCATAATAAATTTTATTTATATAACCCTTTTGCTGATTTTTAAAGTGTTACATAAACAGGAGAGGGAAATATTATCATGTAAAGCAACCATAAACACATGAAAAGACCTAGGTTTACAATTTATGATTAAAACTCTACTATATACAATAGACACAATATACATAGACATAAAATGTAAAAACTTAAATATCTTAGAAACAGTAGCCAATCAGTTGTTTTAATTGTCATATTTGAATTCAGCCCATCAAAATACATAATAAATATCACATTTTATCTCTGAAGCAGACGACTTCTCAAAAATTGTAGACCAGTGAAATCTGAGAGATCTTGTGTTAAAAGTTCAATGCAAGAAGCCCTGCAGTTTTCTGTCACGGCACATCCAAAGTTACCTTCTTGTGCTGAGAAGATGTACAGCAAAGCCTACAAGGTTTTCCATGCCACTATCATCCACCAGAGGTTCATTGTAGACCAGGAGGAGTTGTGGATAACAAGATTTACCCAGGCATGACTCCAGAAGTACACAAACAGAAAAATCTTGATAGCACAAGAATTCAGAATGATGAGTCAGCCATAATGAGCATTCTGTGCACTATTGACTGTCTGATCAGTCCTGTTAATGCTCCTCAAAATGGACTAACATGTTTGAGTTCAGGTGTTGTTGCTGCCAGTAGGATAACAAACAACTTGTTTACTGCTCAAGAGAGAGGTGAAATTGCACTGATTGATAGACTTCCTGAACCAGTGGCTGCTTTCTGCTACTCAGGACATTTTTTCTTCCATCAAAAGCCAGAAATTGTAAACATTCTGTGATCAAGTAAAAACAAAAGCAAAAGTAGCTGGCAAACACTTGATTCTTCATAATGACAAGAAACACTTTGTAAGGCTTCTTGTATTAGTCAGCAGTTCTGAAATTGCAGGCCACGTGCGGCCCAATTAGCGCACAGCTGCCACCTAGCTCAGCTTTGTATTAAAGGCTGGCCCACGTACCGGGGTCTGCCAGGTTCCCATCTGCCCAGCATGGAGGGGTCAGAGCTGCTGGCCCGCCCCATGTGACAGGAGTCCAAGATCCGGGGCAGCCACCTGGACCTGTAAGCTCCAGGGTCTGGAGCAGCGGGGGGTCCGGGATCAGGGCAACTGGCTGGCCTCATGCAGCCCGGGTTCAGGATAGGGGTAGCTGGCCCCGCGACCTCCAGGGTGGGCAGCCGGCCACCTCCATGCTGTGGGGGTCCAGGGTTGGGGCTGCCCTGTGGAGTCCTGGGCATCCAGCTGGCCCTGCAAGTTCCAGGGCAGCGGTCTGGCAGGAGTCCAGGGCAGGCAGCTGGCCGGCCCCATGTGGCAGAGATCCGGGGTCGGGATCCAGGCTGCCGGTGCCCTGCCACCCACCCCTGTGGCCCAAGTAGCACATTGTGGGCCATTGTATTTGGTCAAAGGAGGAAAATTGATCTCTCAGAAATCTTGTGCTACTCTTTTGGAGCTGTTTCCTACCTTCTTGCTAGCTGACAGTACTTTGGCAAAAAAACAGCAAATCAGTTCTGCTCAATCTTCTTCAGTCCAAAGCTGGAGACTGCCTTCATGGTCAACTTGACCATGTTCAAGAGAATGTGCAATAATCTTTGATGGAGTAGCTGTCATACAAGCACTACATGTTGTTCCTTCAACATTTGGTGAGCTGGCAGACACGATTTTAGTGTACATGATTAAGCTTGCAAGAAAGTACAAGTGTACTTGTTTAGACTTTGTCCCAGATCTGTACCCTGATCTTAGCATCAAAAATATGGAACAATCATGCCAAGCAGCTAGTGGTTTCCAAACTAGACACAGCTACAGAACAGACCAGAAAATCCCCAGTCTGTGGAAGAAGTTTCTTTCTGATGACAACAATAAGGAAGCACTTCAGAAATTCTTGTACATCACGTGGAGGGATGCAGATATGTAAGGTGTAAGCAAGGACATCACTCTCCACATAGCCAGTGGAGAGGAATGACACTGCCTGGCTGTGCAAAAGGGTTCACAGACAGTCACAGCTGTTGATGAATTAAGATGTGACCATGAAGAACAGGGCTGGCTCTAGCCATTTCTCTGCTCCAAGCACGGCGGCACACCGCGGGGGACGCTCTGCTGCTCGCCGGTCCCGTGGCTCCAGTGGACCTCCCGCGGGCATGCCTGCGGATGCTCCACTGGAGCCGTGGGACCAGTGGACCCTCCGCAGGCACGCCTGCGGGAGGTCCACCGGAGCCGCCTGCCGCCCTCCCGGCAACCGGCAGAGTGCCCCTGGCGGCATGCCGCCCCAAGCATGTGCTTGGCGTGCTGGGGCCTGGAGCCGGCCCTGATGAAGAATGTGACAGGTATATTTCTTCATGTGAAACATGCTGCCAGGGACGACCAGGCTGTGATAATTAGGAGCCCTGTTACAGATGTTGCAGGCATAAACATCAGTGTTAAGTCACACTGTTAGTTAATTTGCATTTCTTGACTGGTGTTGGGAATTAAAGCCACATTATTGATTAATATTTTGTAGACATTGTATTGTGACTGCAAGCATGTAAAATGTCAAACAGGGAGATTTTCCTATCTTGCTGGTGGGTTCTCCTACCCAGACTTGTGTAAGTGTCATAAGTGCGAGAACATTGACAAAAAAGCTGCTGAACCTGTCACTCACAATGATGACAAGTCCAACAAGAGTGACTTTGATTAATAGGATGCCATGATTTTCAGACTGGGAAATTAAAAAATGTATTTTATTCTGAGAATTAACCACTACAGTGCCAACAGCAATATACATAATTCAAAGTGAACACTGGATTTGAATAAGAAAATAACATTTTGATTTATATCAATAATTAAGTCAATTCATACCAGTCCAGATAAGCTTTCACTTATAAATATTTGAGAAATAAATGCCAATATACAAGGGAATTCTAATAAAAAGGTTTGTATAGTACTTTTTTCAGTGCTGCTGCTGAGGATAATATGCTAGTTCTCAAGGAAAATAGTAATATTTTAGGTATTTACTTAGAAAAATGTATCAAATGTATAAAATTTATCATTTCATGTAGTTAGGTGGATGTACAAACACTTCTCTGGAGGGTAAATGGTAACATTGTCCAACCTACAGTTAAAGGTGAGTATTGCCAAGAAAAACAAATTATGGGCATTGGGTAATATCTTGACCTATACTTTCTACCAAAAGGTAGACATGTTAATTTATTGCACATTACCTATTGGACTGATGATTGTAGAAAATATTGATTCATAAAACACCCCAGTAGCACAAGAACTTTTAGGTTTTTAGCACATTTTTTGTCCATAAGTACAAAAAAGAAATTTCACCCAAATTGGCTATTTGCAATTTTTTTTTTTGTATGTGACTAAGTTCCTCAGTCCATGAAGTCTTGCATTTAATATACTTCTACATACATTTCAATCATTTTCAGTCAATGTGGGCCTTTACAGGGAAAATATTAATGAAGTTATAGACAAGAAGCCTTTGTCACTATCGCATCAAAATTGGCAACTTAAGATGTGCCATGACAGAAAACTGCAGGGTTTCTTGTGGAGAACTTTTAACACAAGGTCTCTCATGTCATCGGCTATATAAATCTACAGAGTAAGTAAAAACAACGAGGAGTCCTTGTGGCACCTTAGAGACTAACAAATTTATTTGGGCATAAGCTTTCGTGGGCTATAACCCACTTCATCAGATGTATGGAGTGCATACCTGCCTACTTTTTTTCCACTCCATGCATCTGATGAAGTGGGTTATAGCCCACGAAAGCTTATGCCCAAATAAATTTGTTAGTCTCTAAGGTGCCACAAGGACTCCTCGTTGTTTTTGCTAATACAGACTACCCCTCTGAAGAGATTAAGTAGATTAACTCTTTTTGTATGCACAATTACTGATCTCATCACACAGCTTTTTGGTACCTTTACACTCAACAGAATCTCTATCAAAGCCATGTCCATTGTGGCTGCTCAGCCCCCCCAATGACATCAGCATTCAATGCCAGAACCTATACAATGCCCAACCATCTCTGTTCCTTTCCCTCTGCTATGGAAAGTGTTAGGGAACCCTTCTGTGTCCAGTTTGCTTTGCAAACTTTACTTAGTGCCCTCTTTTTGTAGCTCTGAGTGTTAGTAGGATTTAGTCTTTAAATTGTACATAACTGATTTGTTTTAAAAAAACAACACACACACACACACACAAAACCCTCTCCCTTTGACGGAGGAGTCCCTTAAGGTTTTGGTTTGGTTCTGAAGTTATAGTGAGAACCAAGCCACATGAGTACACCACTTATCTAGTTAGAGTCAGACGTCCACATTCAGTGCCTGGAGGAGGCATACTCGATGGCACAGTTCTCTTTGTTGTGTTTTCATTCCTGTGATGCTGCCCAGGAGTACCCAGTATTGTGAGGCACCTTGCTACCCTCTGCACTTAGCGTGAGGAAGTCTTGCCTGTGCCTGCTGTGGATCAGCTCCCTGAATCCACCAGCCTCTAGCAATACAAGCACTACCTTCCAGGTCTCCACAGACCTCACCATCTCTGTATAGGTTAGTGATAGACACACTCCAGCACCTGAGTCCTCAGAGTGTCCCTCTGAAATGCACAGCCCCTGTTCCGTTGAACACTCACAGAACTCTATTTGCTACTCCCAAAGGAATAATACACACCAGCTTGTCAGATTGAGTGTCCGATCACCACTTTACTTAACACATAGCAAGCTAGCTAACTAGAGAGAGAGATACAGTGAAAACAGGAATAAGTTTATATCAAAGAACATAGATCCAAGTGATAGAAAGTAAGAATTTTGGAAACAAATGTTACATATAAAACACACTTTCTAGAGCCTAACCTTAACTAACAAAGCATTCCCCTATCTCCTATAAAATATCTTTGCCCTGCATTTTCAACCAGGTTGGCTGAGATCCCTTCTGATAAGATCAAGCCCGCTGGTGGCTTGTCCTCTCAGATTGAAGGACTACATGGGAGGGGTGCGGGCGTTCATCTGCACCCCTGATATAGTTTTAAAAGTTTGTTTTACTCCTAAACCAGGTAACCCTTTCTGATTTTGTTTTTTCCTCCAGCCCCTGCAAACTGGTGATTAGCATTTTGCTGATTTTTCATAGGCATCCATTGTGAACCATAGAATAGTCAATTCGCACATGACCAAACATCCAATCTTAATTTTAAAATTGCCAATGATGGAGAATCCACCATGAACCTTGGTAAATTGTTGGAATGGTTAATTATCCTCACTGTTAAGAATGTATGCCTTACTTCAGTCTGAATTTGTCTAGCTTCAACTTCCAGCTATTGGATCTTGTTATACCTTTCTCTGCTGGATTGAAGAGCCTGTTATCAAATATTTGTTTCCTATGTAAGTATTTATAGACTATAATCAAGTCATCCCTTTAATCTTCTCTTTGTTAAACTAAATAGATTGAGCTCCTTGAGTCTGTCACTATAAGGCATGTTTTCTAACCCTTTACTCTTCTCTGAGGGCTTGTCTACATCAGAAAGTTGCAGCGCTGGTGAGGGAGTTACAGCGCTGCAACTTTGAGAGTGTCCACATCTGCAGGGCACCACCAGCGCTGCAACTCCCTGTTTGCAGCGCTGGCCGTACTCCCGTTTTGTCTCGGGTGTAGAGGATCCAGCGCTGGTGATCCAGCGCTGGTAATCCAATGTAGACAGTATCAGAGGGTAGCCGTGTTAGTCTGGATCTGTAAAAGCAGCAAAGAATCCTGTGGCACCTTATAGACTAACAGACGTTTTGGAGCATGAGCTTTCGTGGGTGAATACCCACTTCCTCAGATGCATGTAATGGAAATATCCAGGGGCAGGTATATATATGTGTGCTAGCAAGCAAGCTAGAGATAACGAGGTCAGTTCAGTTCAATCAGGGAGGATGAGGCCCTGTTCTAGCAGTTGAGGTGTGAAAACCAAGAGAGGAGAATGTAGACAGTTACCAGCGCTTTTCTTGACCTCCGTGGAAGGAGGAAGCCTCTGGTAATCAAGCTGGTTTCCTTTCCCGGTTTGCTCTCTCGGTCCCGGAGCCACCCAGCAAACCGCAGGGAAGGAGACCTGCTTGCTCGGGGTTCCGGGACCGAGAGAGCAAACCGGGAACGCCGCGGTTTGCTCTCTCGGTCCCGGAGCCAGCCAGCAAACCGCGGGGAAGGAGACCTGCTTGCTCGGGGTTCCGGGACCGAGAGAGCAAACCGGGAACGCCGCGGTTTGCTCTCTCGGTCCCGGAGCCAGCCAGCAAACCGCGGGGAAGGAGACCTGCTTGCTCGGGGTTCCGGGACCGAGAGAGCAAACCGGGAACGCCGCGGTTTGCTCTCTCGGTCCCGGAGCCAGCCAGCAAACCGCGGGGAAGGAGACCTGCTTGCTCGGGGTTCCGGGACCGAGAGAGCAAACCGGGAACGCCGCGGTTTGCTCTCTCGGTCCCGGAGCCAGCCAGCAAACCGCGGGGAAGGAGACCTGCTTGCTCGGGGTTCCGGGACCGAGAGAGCAAACCGGGAACGCCGCGGTTTGCTCTCTCGGTCCCGGAGCCAGCCAGCAAACCGCGGGGAAGGAGACCTGCTTGCTCGGGGCTCCGGGACCGAGAGAGCAAACCGGGCCGCGGTTTGCTCTCTCGGTCCCGGAACCCCCAGCAAGCAGGTCTCCTTCCCCGCGGTTTGCTGGCTGGCTCCGGGACCGAGAGAGCAAACCGCGGCGTTCCCGGGTTGCTCTCGCGGGCCCGGAACCCCGAGCAAGCAGGTCTCCTTCCCCGCGGTTTGCTGGCTGGCTCCGGGACCGAGAGAGCAAACCGCGGCGTTCCCGGTTTGCTCTCTCGGTCCCGGAACCCCGAGCAAGCAGGTCTCCTTCCCCGCGGTTTGCTGGCTGGCTCCGGGACCGAGAGAGCAAACCGCGGCGAAGCTGGTTTCCTTTCCCGGTTTGCTCTCTCGGTCCCGGAACCCCCCTTGAAGCCGCCCAACAGCGCTGCAGTGTGGCCACATCTAACACCACTTGCAGCGCTGGTTGCTGTAAGTGTGGCCACTCTGCAGCGCTGGCCCTATACAGCTGTACTAATACAGCTGTAACAACCAGCGCTGCAAAATTTTAGATGTAGACATGGCCTGAACCCTTTCCAATTTATCAACATCTTTCTTGAACTGTGGAGATCAGAACTGGACACAGTTTTCCAGCAGTGGTCTCACCATTGCTAAAATAGAGAGAGAAAATAACTTCACTACTCCTACTGAAGTAGTACTGTTTATGCGTCCAAAGATTAGCCCTTTTGGCCACAGCATCACCCTGTACTCATTTTCAGCTGATTATCCACCATGACCCCAAAATCTTTTTCAGAACAACTGCTTCCCAGGATAGTTTCTCCCATCTTCTAAGTATACCTTACAGTCTTTGTTCCAGATGTATACGTTTATATTTATCCATATTAAAACATATATTGTTTGCTTATACCCAGCTTACCAAGCAATCCAGAATGTTCTTTACTAATGACATATCTTCTTCATTATTTAGCACTCCCCCAATTTTTGTGTCCGCTGCAAACTTTATCAGCTACCCTATTTGCCAATCAGAGAATCACTTTTATGGATCCAGTGCTGAACTCCACTTTATATAAGGGTTCACCAGCATATATCAGACACTGAAGTTTCAGCCCTACCAAAGAATAAAATTATTTGAGGCACATGGGACCCCTGGCATTATTCTCCTATGTGACACCATATGCATGGCTGCACATGAGACTCTTACAACATTGGATGGCCTAGTCAACTCACCAAATATGGACATCTTCAGAGAACTTTGATCATCCCTGAAGAGGCAGAACTCTTCATTGAACAGCAGACATTGCATCCTTGGAGAGTTTTCTTTGACATTCCAACTCCTTCCACCATCATTATGATAGTCAACACCATTATGTATTATCTGTGCAAGCTTACTTTTCTCTTCTGTGCAAGGAGGCCATGAAATGCTAGCAGATGCGTACATTACATGCATCCAGTGGTTCTACACCTGGCATAGGAGAAAAATGTGCAGGCAGACTCTCTTAGCAGGATGAGCCAAGATCAGCGCAGTGGTACTGAATGCACCTTTCATCCTACAACTCTTCCAAAAGTGAGGCTTACACACTGAAGACACATTTGCCTCCAAGAATAGCCCAAAACATCCCCTCTGCTGTTCCAGATAGGGAGGAACACACAGTACATGTTCCTCTGGAACTGGAATGGAGGCCTTCTCTAGGCATTCCTTTAAATAATACTCATTCCTCAAAAAAATGAAAAATGGAGAGACAGGTCAAGAGTTCTTCTGATTACACTTTTATGCACAAGACAACAGAGAGAGATCATCCTGCTAGTTATCCATGGAGCCACCAGGTAATATAACAAACAAGGTTTCCTGGAACTATATCTCTTGCTTATGTATCCTGTAGACAAAGCACTGAACTTCAGTAAAATCAAAATTGAATTACATGAGCCCACCACTCCAGAGCCTGTAAACATTTTAAATCATCTTTTTTTATCCTGCTTTCAATCTCTTACATCTTCTGTCATTAAAATAATTCAGCTGTGAGCTTAGCTGGCAGTATCCTGAAATGCAGTTCTCTTAAGGAGAAAACATCATCTGAAGGCTACCCAGGGAAATTTACCAGTATAATTATACTGCTATAGTTATACTGGTATAACTCCCTGTGTGGACACTCTTATTATGGAATAAGAGTGTTCATCCATAGAGTTACACCAATATAAATGTAGAGGTATAATTATGGCAGTAAATTCCCCAGGTAGACAGGCCCTTTAAAGATCAGCCTTACCACTAAGAATTCAGATACTCAGTGGCGGATTTAGAGTTTGTGGGGCCCTTTGCACAGCTTCATTTTTTGGGAGCCCCCCTCAGGATCCAGCCGAGAAAAAGAACATTCTCTCTTCCCCTCCCACCTTCCCAGTTTTTAATTCTTTTTTTCTTCATCCTCCTCCTATCTTATAAGTGATGGGAAGTAAAAGAAAATAAAGTGAGGTACCTTGATTGGAGGAGGGGTGCAGGAGAGGATGCATGGGTTGGGCTCTGAGAGGGAGTTTGGGTGCTGAGTGCGGGCTCTAGGTTGGGTCGGGCTTTGGGAGGAAGTTTGGGTGTGGTCTTTGAGCTGGGGCGGGGGATTGAGGGCAGCAGGGGGGAGGAAGGGTAGCATTTACCTCAGACAGCACAGCTCCCAAAATGACTGGCGCACACACCCCTCTGGCAGCATCTCCTAGGCGGAAGAGGCCAGGGGGTCTCCACATGCCACTGCCTGCAGGCGTCTCACCCGCAGCTCCCATTGGCCGCAGTTCCCAACCAATAGGAGCTGCAGAGTCGGCGCTCAGCACGGGCAGTGCAGGGAGACACCACCACCCTGCCCACCCCAGAAGCCGCATGGACATGCCAGCTTCTTCCGAGTGTGGTGTGGAGGTAGGGAGGCAGAGCGAGCAGAGAGCCCCCTTAGCCCTTCTGCTGGCACATCTCTGCACATCCCTTTGGGGGAGGGGAGCAGCAGGTCTCCATGCACTGCCCATGGAGGGGGCAGTGCGCAGAGCCACCCTCCCCCTTGCTATGGGCACGCGGAGACATGCCAGCAGCCGTCCGCTTCCGGGAGCAGCGTGGGTCCACTGGCCACGGCATGCAGGCCGCGTGCCTGATCGAGTCTTGCTGCACCACTGGCCAGGACTTGGGGTCAGGTTGTCAGGTGAGATGTATCCTGCATTTTGGGGGGCCTCCTGTCATTGGGGGCCCCGTACCACTGCATGGTTTGTTTCATGGTAAATCCACTCCTGCAAGTACTTTCAAAGCAGGATTGTATATGTGTTAGAGAAATTCTGAGACAAGGATAAACAGGAAACTTCCTAACGAGAACATCTGAAACTCCTTCACTGTAGAGGTCATTTTTCCTCTTTTTCAAGTGTCAAGTGGATATTTTTAGACAATTACCCTTAAGTTAGGGAATTAAAATTATGGTAGCCCAAGGTTTGGGACTTAATATAGCAATTTCTGGACATATAGCAAAAAACACTGCTAGACCAAAGAGAAGTGACAGTGCTAAAGTCTGACATATCTCAAACTCTCACGGCTAGAAATTCTGTGCACTATGTATAACTTGAAGTCTTCACTTTCCATTTGTGGATAGCATTTGTTTCTGGGTCCTGTTAGACAATGAGATCAAATTTTAAAATGATGTCATTCTGATTACTATCTTGTATTTCTATTATTTAGATTCTGATATGATTTTTAGTTATTACTATTTTGAACTGCTAAACCTCATAAACCTAAGGCTCTTCAGATATTAGCAGCTAAATTCGTGTCAAACATTATTTTGGGTAGGGGAGGCAGAATGGAGGAGTGAAAAATAGTAGCAGTTATATATATTTTAAGATTAGTCTCTGATGAAACATCCAGACTCAAAATGCTAGCAGACAAGTACAGATGACTTTGACTTTTGACTTTTCTAAGCAACGCTAATATGATTTTGATCCCTACTTCATTGTTTGCCAGATTTTTGTTTCAATAAACCTACCATTACTTAAACCATCTGTAGAGTTGTGTTTCACGTATTACTAGAATACCATGCCAGCATGGATGCCTTTTTTTCTTTTACCTGAGGCTCCAAATGTTTGGGAAGCAACAGTACAGCTGGTTCTGCTTATAGACCTCAGTTTTTTCTGTGGTCTTAATCAGGTTTAGTGTACGCTAGAACCTCAGAGTTACGAATACCTTGGGAATGGAGGTTGTTCATAACTCTGAACAAAATGTTATGGTGGTTGTTCAAAAAGTTTACAACTGATCTAAAACTTTATTATGCAGCAGAAAAATGCTGCTTTTAACCATCTTAATTTAAATTAAACAAGCACAGAAACCTGATCAAATCTTTTTTTTAAATTTTCCCTTTATTTTTTATTAGTTTACATTTAACACAGTACTGTACTGTACAGTATTTGCTTTAATTTTTGTTTGTTTCTCTGCTGCTGCCTGGTTCCGTATTTCCAGTTCCAAATGAGGTGTGTGGTTGACTGGTCAGTTCGCAACTCTGAGATTCTATGATATATAGCTTCTGATGTTGGTGTAGTCTGGTTTAAGGTTTATTAGTTGTTTTAAAGTTCTTTTTACTCATTGATCCTATTATGAAGTTCTGGTCAGGTCTATGATAGCAAATCGATCCATCAGGAGACCAGTGTTTCAGAGACTCATAATTTATAATGCCAGAAGGGACTATTCTGACTATCTAGTCTGATCTCTTGCATAACAGGTCATAGGACTTCCCTGAATTAAGTCCTGTTTGAACTAGAGCATATTTTTAGAAAAACATCCAGTCATGATTTAAAAATTTCCAGTGAGAGAAAACCCACTGCAACTCTTGGTAAGTTGTTCCTGTGGTTAATTACCCTGTTAAAAGTGTGCACTGTCATTTTAGTCTAAATTTGTATAGCTTCAACTCCAAGCCATTGAATCTTGTTATCTCTTTGTCTGCTAGATTGAAGAGCCCTTTATTATCAAATTTTGAGAGGTGTGCCTCTATTCACACACCTTTCTTTCTGGCCTCCAGAGCACATGCTCACTAGGGTTGCCAGGTGTCCTGTTTTCAACCGGAATGCCTGGTCAAAAAGGGACCCTGGCAGCTCCAGTCAGCAGTGCCGACTGGGCCATTAAAAGTCCGGTGGTGGTGCTGCAGGGCTAAGACAGAGTAGTCTCTACCTGTCCTGGCACCGCACTGCGCCCCAGAAGCATCCAGCAGGTCTGGCTTCTAGATGAGGCAGACACTGGGCTCTGAGCACTGCCCCTACCCCGAGCACCAGCTCTACACGCTCATTGTCTGGGAACCCTGGCCAATGAGAGCTGGGGCGGGGGGCAGTGCCTGTAGGCAAGAGCAGTGCGCGGAGCCTCCTGGGGCCCAGGTGCCGGATCTACTGCTGACCACTTCTGGGTCTCAGCGCAGAGCCAGGACATGCAGGGAGCCTGTCTTAGCCTCACTGCACCACTGACCGGGAGCCACCCGAGGTAAGCCCATGCCCCAGCTCTGAGCCCCCCCAAGTTTTTCATCCCTGGCCCCACCCCAGACCCCACACATCCAGCCTGAGCCCCCTCCCCCCACTGCACCTCAGCCCAGAGCCCCCTCCCACATCCTGAATCCCCTCATCGCTGGCCCCAGTCCAGAGCCCACACCCCCAGCCCAGAGCTAGTACTCCTTCCTGCACCCCAACCCCCCGCCTCAGCCCCCTCCCTTACTCTGAATCCCTTGGCCCCACCCCCAGCCTGAAGCCCTCTCCTGCACCCCAAACTGCTCATTCCCTGCCCCAACCCAGACCCCATTCCGTACTCCGAATCCCTTGACCCCACCCCCCAGCCTGGAGCCCTTTCCTGCACCTCAAACCCCTCATCCCCAGCCCCTGAGCCTCCACTCCCAGCCAGAGTTCCCAGCCCCTCGCACAACCAACTCCCTGCCCCAGCCCGGAGCCCCCTCCCACACCCCAACCCCTCATTTCTGGCCCCACTCTGGAGCCCACACCCCCAGTTAGACCACTAGCCCCCTTCCGCACCCCAACCCCCTGCCCCAGCCCAGTGAAAGTGAGTAAGGGCGGGGGGAGGGCAAGCCACCGAGGGAGGAGGAATGTAGCAGGCGGGGCTAGGATGTTCGGTTTTGTGCAATTAGAAAGTTGGCAACCCTAGTGCTCACTGCCTTCTATGTAAGTCTTCTATCTCAAAAAGCCAGAAAGAAAGATTCTTCGTGTTATCTTGCTTAGTCCTAATTTTGCTTAGATTTACTATCTTGCTCCTCTCTTTAAATTTGCAACATCCGTGTGTCAGAGGTGTCGCCAAAACAAACTGCGCTCCCCCATTTGGAGGGTGGTCCTTTAGGAGCCTTTGTCTACACTACCACTTATGTCAGCAAAACTTATACCACTCAGGGTATGAAAAAACACACCCCTGAGTGGCATAAGTTATGCTGGTATAAGTGGTAGTGTGCACAGCGCTATGTCGGTAGGAGAGCTTCTCTTGCTGACATAGCTACTGCCGCTCTTTAGGAGTGGTTTAATTATGTCAGCAGGAGAGCTCTCTCTCGTCAGCGTAGAGCAGCTACATGAGAGATCTTACAGTGGCACAGCTGCATACATAGGTGCCAAGTTTCCCCGGCACTGGTGGGTACTCGCGCCAGCCCCGCCTCTCCCCCATTCCAACCCCTTCTCCAAAGCCCCCCCCAACTCCTCCCCCTCCCTGCCCTATTGGACCCCTTCCCCAAATCCCCATCCCCGCCTCTTCCCCAAGCATGCTGTGTTCCCCCTTCTCTCCCCCCGCCACTGCGTGAAACAGCTGTTTTGTGGCGCTGGGAGCTGAGAGGGGAAGCAGGCACAGGACACGCTTGGGGGAGGCGGAGATGGAGATGAGCTGGGGCAGGGAGCTGCCGGTGGGTGCTGAGCACCCACCAATTTTTCCCTGTGGGTGCTCCAGCCCCAGAGCACCCACAGAGTTGGTGCCTATGGCTGCATCGATACAGCTGTGCTGCTGTAAACTCTCTAGTGTAAACATAGCCCAATAGTATAGTCTTTAGCTGTCTGATGGTATAATCTAAATACAGCCTTCAAGCCTGCACCTGCTACAGAGAGGGCTTCCAATTTATGTTGCAAGGACATCAGCATAGATTCTCCCCTACTGGTAGTATTTGCTGACTCTGATAGGACTGTATTGAGACAAGTCTGTTTCAGGCAGGAGGAGCTGCTGCAGAGGTAGCCTCTAACTTAGGAGCATGAAACCAGCAGAGAGACTTTCACATATACCTCTTCAGATGACACTTGTGGAGCATATCTCCCTGTACCCTTCTCTTCAGCATCAAGGAAAACTTGCAGTAGACATTGCCCTCTTCAGTCACAGGGACTCCATCTTCTATTGAATGTGTTGACAAGCAGCAGTAAGGGAACATAATTTCTCTTTTAAAAGCAGTATAAATAACCCATGATTTTCAGAGAATATCACTGCAATTAACTTAGAAGCTTAATGACAGTTTGCATTCAAAAGGTGCTGTCTGCACAATGATGACCTCTAGAAATGCTTTTCAATTAACAAATTAATAGGTTAATTGGATCTTGAAACATTGACCAGACTCAACAGAAATTGTAACACATGCAGAGACCAAACATAGTCAATAACTAAAATTTTCAGCAATCCAATATGGTAAAGGTAATAGTCCTGTGCATAAGTTATAATTGAACTAATATATAAACCAAGTTTAAACTCTTGACATCGCCACTTTTAATTTGAGGAGACAGAAAAACTTTGGAATGCATTCGAAAATCTACTAATTTTTGAAGGCCTCATCTTAATTTTTCAAAGTGTTTGTTGAGCATATTTAAATGAGTCAAAATAAAATAGATGCCTTGTTCAATTAATCTCATACTCCAGGTCAGTTCTCCTCTCTCTTGGAAAGACACATGTAACTTTATACAGCAATTCTGTTTCAGAAAGTCTGTGTTGAATTTTGGCCGGGACACTAGAGTTGTCAACCCCTACTCTTATGCAATGTGCTGTGTGATCTTTAATCTATCAAATGAACCTCTTGCTGTATTTTCTTCAGTACTGACTCAGAGAAGAGGGCCACCTACAGGACAACAGTTTCTTCAGCACCAGGGATATCCTTACAAGCGCTGACCAGGCTCAACCCTACTTAGGTTAGAGTTCAGTCTGAATAGGAAAGTAAGGAGATCTGATTGCAAATAAACAATATAAAATAAACAGGAATTCACCTTAACACATACAAGTATGCTCAATTGATATGTGTTCTGTAGATTTTTGAAACAAGGTCATAGTCTTTGTCTCCTAGCATCCACAAGATGCTCCCAAAGTGCAGGAGAATATGAGAGAGTTCGATGCTGTTGGGAAAAGGTAAAATTCTATGTCTAATTATCACACAACTGTGACCACAGGATCCTGCACTAATTTTTTAGCTAATATGCAGCTCTCTCTAAGCTGTCAATGGTTTGCTCTGAAGACAAGCCTACATTTGTCTCAGTCGCTCAATGCAGAAAGCCGACAAAAGCTCCTCATCATCCTGAATATTGACAGGCGAAGTCATAGGACAGCAAAAGCAGGGCCTGTATCTTCCCGTTATCTTTATTTGCTTCTGGGAATACTGTGCACTGCAAAACTAAGTGCAGCTAATTTGCCACAGACCACTTTCCTCCTCAAATAGCTACATGAATAGCCAATATATTTTAAGAAGATGGAACACAATGGTCCACTCTGTTATATATTTATATATCACACCAGTATATATTAGAAACCCCTACAATAGAGGGAATCTGTTTAGAACAGTCTGAAGTACCCAAAAATGATGAAAACCTAAACTAAAACAATGCTGAGCTGAGTCTAAGAAACTAGGAAGTTCTGAACAGGAACACAGCACTTCACTCTTCTCCCACCCTACCTGGTTATCGATCCTACCTACTGAATCAATAGTCTCGATACACAGCAAAATAGGGTCTTTTATAAGCCATTGCATCATTGACTGGTGTAGAGTAAGTCTCGCAGAGTTTGATACCACCTTGGTGAATGTCATAGTTAATCCTGTCCCTAGAATCACACTCCCTATCACAGCATTCCACAGTACATATATATCCAACTCTGTACTGTGACAGTACCCAGGGTACAGTCTGGACTGCTGAATAGCTGTGTCTCCTCCAACCTGAGATCCCTTTTATACTGCTTTACTGGTGAACAGCCAGTCCTGGCCAATTAACACAATCTCCCTCCAGCATGTAACTTGTTTCCAGCTAACAACATTGAGTGCTACTAGGCAGCCACCCACGAATTACACTGCAGAAGAACACCAGCAGATTCTCTAGTCCTAGACTGTGCCCTCAGAAATGTGCATCTTTTATTTCCCAGCACACTGCTGAACAGTGCAAGCTTGTATAAAGTCCATCATTTCATCAGTGGAAAATGATATGCACCAGCCTTGTTATCCCAAATGGAGCTTCCCACACACTTTAATCCAAACACACACTGGTTTAGATAAATCAATAAAACAAGTTTATTAACTACAGAAAAATAGATTTTAAGTGATTACAAGTAATGAGGCATAAAAGTCTGATTTGGTTACAAAGAAAATAAAAAGATAATACGCAAACTAAATGACTAACTTAATAAGCTAAAAAGCTACACAGAGTCCTATGGCACTTTATAGATTAACAGAAGTATTGGAACATAATCACGCATCTGACGAAGTGGGTATTCACCCACAAAAGCTTATGCTCCAATACTTCTGTTAGTCTATAAAGTGCCACAGGACTCTTTGTCGCTTTTTACAGATCCAGACTAACACGGCTACTCCTCTGATACTTAATAAGCTAAGTGAATTTAAGAGCAAAAGGTTTTTCTCACCATAAGCTTACAGCAGTCTGTACTGGCTGAAAAGCCCCCCATCCAGGATTCTCCCATCCCATCCCCAATTTCAGTTCTTTGAGAGTCACTGATGTCATGAGCAGAGATGAAAAAGGATAGTGAAATCCAGCATTTTCCTCCCCTCTTTATAAATCAGTTTCTTGTGCTAGAAATATCCTTGCTGAGTTATGGTAACGAAACAGGCTCTTGTGGACGTGAAGTTTAAACTGTCCCTGTGATGGAATGTAAATTTCTTTCTTACCCCTTCCCCCCTGCTGGAGAATGTCTGCTTAAGCAGGTGATAGCCCTTTAGCACCTGCCTGGAGTGCCAGTGTGTCTTTGTCTCTGAAAAACTGATTTGGGCCTGCTTTTCTTAACCTTGGAGCCTGTTATACCAGTGTTATACAGTAGAGTCTTGTAACTTTACATACAGTGTTGCCACGCATATTTTACCAGTACAATACTGTTCAGCAGATTATGATTTTTCACGTCAGACCTCAAAAGTCATATTTTGTAAATATATATATATCATAACTTTATGAAAGGATGAACAAAGAGTACAGGTTGTCATAGATACCCCTTACTTTTTAAGGACACCAGTGCACTGTATTCTTTTTTTCCCCCCTCCCAGACAAGAAGCTCTTCTAGCTGCCATCAGTGAAAAAGATGCCAACATTGCTCTGCTAGAGCTTTCATCCTCTAAGAAGAAGACCCAAGATGAAGTGGCTGCACTGAAGCGAGAGAAGGACCGTCTGGTGCAACAGCTCAAGCAACAGGTGGGAAGGGACAGAATCAGGCATGTGGGCTGGTGGTACGGAATTATTATCATGGGTGATATAACTTTATAAATTAAAAATATACTGCCTTGCTGAGTACTGGGACAGAACCAGGGGTGCTTTCTGATCAGAGATTTCTCCACTTCCTCTCTAGAAGGCAGTAGTGCTCTAGTGACAATGGTTTTACACTTAACATTTAATATTGAAATAAAATGATTAATGTTCACATAGTAAAGTTCTTTTTTTGACTGTTTAACCAATATTAAAGCAGTTTAGAAACTGATTTTACAATTTCATAACATTCAACGTTACTGGCAGAGGCATAAATACTGTCACTTTCCAGCAAGATAACATTCCGCTAGCAAGAGACTCAAATGTAATATGCGTATACCCAGTTTGATCGTGGTGGAAAGTGCTTCTAAGCATGTGAGCTTCCAGAGTGTCATACTGAACATAATGGTGAGGGGTAGCTTTCAATTAAGGGCATGCATGTCTTTATATGACAACACAAGCCTGACTTGTGAATCCCTTTGCAAAACAGACAGGGACTCTAGGGGGAGGTCTTTTGGGGGGAGGAAGTAATGTCGTGTCCCGATAGTATAGTGGGCCTGAATAGATCCATTTAACTGGCTATGGTAGAATGCAAATAGTGCTTTTCTTTTGACTTTGGCGGAAAGCATTAGTTGTTAGTATAATTTCATAGCTGTTGGTAATGTGTGTACAGATTGACTTTTCTTAAGAGAACAAAATATATAGATTGTTTATATCTCCTCAAATCAGAAATTAATCCATGAATGGATAAGCCCCAGTTTACTTCCCAACAAGCAGTTCCTGAGCTCTTTAGCCATTCAGACTAAACAAGACTTTCTTTGATTTAAAACACTTCAGTGGAGAGACATGGATTCATCAAAGGAGGAAAGTACTTTGGTTCAGAGAGATTTTGTAGCAATTTTCTCCTTCAACTTTGCTCTGTGCCTCTCCCACACTATATCATGTTCCCACCCACTCACATTGCTTGTGTGTTACTGTGAAAGAGAAGGAAGGAGTCCTGCCAAAGACATTTTGGTTCTTTAATTTGTGTGCACTAAAGCTTAGATGAGGGAGCATTTCAGAAAGAAGATAAGGCATCAATTTTTTTTTTAATTTAAAGCTTCTAGTCCCTGAATTGCAGGAATGTGCCTCAATATAGAAACATTCCCTAATGAAGCAGTCAGCATTGACCAGGCTTTCCAGTAAATCGAGCTGCCTGCTTAGGATTGGTTGTCAACTTCCATGAAGGGATTTCCTCTATCATCAGAAGGAAGGGAGGCGAATTGGAAGGCAAGGGTTACCAACTAACGTAGTCCCAATTTACTTGCTCCCAAAGTAGTTTGTCTCCTTGACTGGTTCATGGTGAAACAGTGGTTGAGAGGCTGCTTCAGATGAGGGGGCCAGGGCTGATGCAAGAAAACAGAGCTGAAGGTTGTCTAACAAAGTCCAGATGTGCTGTGGTCAGTGCCAGCCAGTGTGTTCTAATTATAAGTCAGAGAGAAGCCCCTGCAGTGCGTGTCAAGCGGGCACCCACACTGGAATTAATGTAAATCAAGAGAGCTTTGGCCTCCTTTAACGCAGTTCATCCACCAGCCATCTGTCCAAGAATGGCCTGTGTTTCTGTGATTCATTTTCTTCTCAAACTAAGATTTAACAAGCAGCATACAGTAATTATCACAGCTTAAAGTCCTGGTCCACAGCTGTGAGCTGTAAATGGAAGGCATATGAGAATAGGCTGAATTTTTCTTCTCTATCGGCTCATACCGAGACCTGTGGAGGTTTCCTGGAATAAGATCTCTAGGATAAGGTCTGTCATTTACTATATGTGTACAGTGCCTAGCACCGCAGAGCTTCAAGCTGGTTGAGATCTCTAGGCGCAACCACAGTTTAAATGTTTAATAATAATAATGCTGTTGTTTGGAGGCTCCAATCCATGGGGATTCTCAATTCATGAGCGTGGGAGCTCAGAGTCAGATTGTTATTCAGTTGGAATTGTTTGAGAAGCATCATATATATTGGTGGTAATGTATAAATGTGTAATAATAACTTTCACTCCCTTTTGAATATAGAAGTAGCAATAGGTTGGCTCAATAAATTGATAAAGGGATCTCAAACCTTTCATATCTGTAGTAGATCACGGGTTTGAATCCAGTTCAGGTCGGTAGTGAACAGCTGTTGTAACCATTCCTTATGTGCGTAAAAAATAAGTAAGTATTCTGCAGTAATTATCTAAACCAGCGGTTCTCAAACTGCAGGTCAGGACCCCAAAGTGGGTTGCAACCCCATTTTAATAGGGTCGCCAGGGCCAGCATTAGACTTCCTGGGACCCCGGGCTGAAGCTGCAGCCTGAGCTCCACCCCAAGTCAAAACGGCGGGGCTTGGGCTGTGGCCCTCTCCTACCCCCCCCCCCCAAGGTGGCGGGGCTCAGTCTTCGGCCCCTTTCCCAGCACCCAAGGCGGCAGGACTCAGGCTCCAGCCCCCTCCTGGGGTCATGTGGTAACTTTGTTATCAGAAGGGGGTCGCGGTGCAATAAAGTGTGATAACTCCTGATATAAATTAACATAGCAGCTTAAAATAATGTTACTGGGGTGTTTTTGAGTATTACTGGAGAATGCTGTAGCATTTTTTAATAAAAGATATGACCAGTGCTTGGCAATCTTTTTATTTCATAGTGGACAGAGAGATGTCCATATCACAAAAACCACCACTACAGTTTTCTAAGTGATACCTTTGTAATCTTATTGATGATTTCAAAATAGGTACCAAGGATTAAATGCGTATGATCAATGAACTCCTTTTCACCCCTGATCTTCCTCATCCATGGGAGATCTGAGGCATATTTGAAAGGGTCAGACAGTATAAAGAAAGCTTACACTACTGCTGCATGTGCTGTACCTGTCTTGTGGACAGATGGAGCATTATTAATCTGGCATCTTTCACCAGTATTCAGTACATTTTTAATTATAAAAAGACACTAATTGTGTTCAGTGGCATAATTAGGGTGACCAGATGTCCCAATTTTATAGGGACAGTCCCAATTTTTGGGTCTTTTTCTTATATAGGCTCCTATTACTCCCCCCCACCCCCACCCTGATTTTTCACACTTGCTGTCTGGTCGCTCTAGGCATAATATTCACCAAAAACATCGCCATTGTCCATGAGGAATTAGTCACTTGCTGAGGTTTGCTCTTAGAGCTTTTCTATCCTGAATATCTGTCCAGGGAAAGAAGAAATCTCACCTAAAGGTAGAAGAAGAGGGTTTGTTACTGAGTTATAAAAAGATTTCTGCTATCCATGTCAGTTCTCACAAGCTCTGCTCAGGAATGATGAAGGGAGAATGAGCCGTCGTTCCCCTCTGCCTCCATCTCTTCCTGCCGACAGCATGAGAAACATCTGTTCAAACTTCTCACTAGTGGCTCACTGGTCGTCCTCCCTATACCTGCCTAGGCAAGGTGATCTTGTTTGCTTCACTAGCAATACGGGCAGGATCTGCTCCACTGTCATCGTAGCTGCATTATCCTGTTGACCCACATGACAGTTTAAAAAAAAAACAAGTTCCAACCATGTTTTAGAAAGAAGGCAGAAGAAAGTGACACTGAACATGTATAGCTGACAAAATGACATTCTCAGAACCTCTCCATTTAAAAGCGAAATGCTTCTTTGACTATTCCGGAGGTTAACTGTTGGTGTTGTATAGTGCCTGACTGCTGATCTCTCAGGGCTTGTCTGCACAGCGGGTTAATGCGCTTTAATGTGATTTCTAAAGCACACTAACAAGTTGCACATTAATTGTTCCATGTAAACCCTGCTGGTGTACTTTAACATAGTGTTTTTTGAATAGGGCACTAGGGAATATTTAGTGCGCACCAGCAAAGTCCATGAGGTCCAATACATTAGTGTGATATAGAAATCATACCCCCATAGAGTACATTTCCCACTGTGTAGACAAACCCTCATTTGCTTGTCTCAGTAACAAGAGGGCTCTGCCCTGTACTCCACACCCTCTGTGTACCTGTAGTGATCTACAATGCTTATACTGCAAATACAGTCAAGTAGCCAACCTTTCAGTTGTTGCTGTAATACATTTGCAGTCACTGGCCCATAACTACTTATAGACTTCACAGTGATTTTATGATTGCAGAGCAGGCTTTGGTCACCAGGGTCCCTGACTTGCGGGTAGTGAAAAGAGCAATTACAAGCCTCTAGCTGCCCAAAATTCAGCTTCTGTGGTCAGACTGTTTGGCATTTGCAGAAGGTTTGAGTATATACAATTAAAATCTCCTTGGCCTTCTGTATCTTCCTCCTCCCCATCCCCTTCATACACAGAGCAGCATGAAATGAGGGGCAATTATTCACCACTCATGAGCTCCACCACATAGGAATGAGCCATGTGTGGACAAACACTGGACTGTAATAATAATACCTTCTAACACTTCCAGAGAATTTTACATGTCAGGATAGCCATCTAAGTGCTGAAACAAGCTTTTGTGAACTACTTTATGCTTCCTCCCTACAAGGATTTGTCTGACTTCCCTCCTGAGGCTAAGGCATTGCAAATATTTCATTGTTTCTCAAGTTAATTTCTTTCTTTAGGAAATGGGGGAGAGGAGAAGCTTTTTAGACTCTAGAATAGCCTTCATGCAAAATATTAGTTTTCCATAGTTACCTGTTTCCCTGGAAACCCAGCAGTTTGACACCTGACACACACTCCTCCTACTATGAACTTTTCCAAAGTAAAGTTCCACTGGTAGAGGCATTTCTCTTTGTAATAGAAGAATGTAAAACTGGGTCAGAAGAGACTGACAGATGAGCAGTTTCCTCTCTTACTACCATGAACTACATGAGAGTTTCCATGCTTTTGGCAGGTTTTTATTAACACTTATTGAGGAAACTGTACGGAACCTTTTAGGGTTACAGATAGATCCTGTTTTGCCCTATCTGTCTTAGGTTTTAGGACAATGTCTGCTGTTAAAGATTACCCAATCCGAAAATGAATTCCCTTTTCATCTGCCACAAAGAAAATTGATGACATAGCCCAGGCCGGCTCTAGGCATTTTGCCGCCCCAAGCACGGCAGGCAGGCTGCCTTCGATGGACCCTCCGCAGGCACACCTGCAGGAGGTCCGCTGAAGCCGCGGGACCAGTGGACCCTCCCCAGGCAAGCCGCCGAAGGCAGCCTGCCTGCCGCCCTTGCAGCGCTGGCAGAGTGCCTCCGTGGCTTGCCGCCCCAAGCACGCACTTGGTGTGCTGGGGCCTGGAGCCACCCCCGGACTTAGCACAAAATGCTGATACTCTGGTGACTGATGCTCTTTGAAATGTCTGTGTATTCGCTCTTGTGAGATGGTGCCCCCACAATTGTGAATGCATGAAGGCAACTCTCAATCCATAGTTACTGGTAAATAACCTTCTTTTCTAAAAATGGCAGCATTGTCACTGTTATCATGTATCCCAGTCAGTAGAACAGCAAGTAGATCCGAGTGTAGAAAAGTTGGTGAGACTAAAACATCGTCAAAGTTCCAAAAGAGCGAGCTACTGCTGACTTTGATTCAGGCCATATAATTGTGGCCCTGTCAAAGGATGCTAGTAGGTGATCTAGATAGTACACTTGAATTTTTTAAATAAGTTGTTGCCATTGTTTTCCCTGCATGGAATAGAGGGAAGTTAAAATAAATGTTTCAAAATAAGTGGCTCTTGGAATTTGGATCTATCTGTTTAGATATTTACAAAACTTGTATATCAGAGTTCCCACCATTTATTGGATAAGACTGAAAGCTCTCTATGATTTCTGAATTATGGTTCATCCTGTTCAGAACCACAGCGTATGCACAGACTTATGTCCTCTTTATGTGGAAAAGTTTACGCAAAGAGGAGTATTGTAAGAAATATTGTTGGCAGCAACAGTATTGTTGTTCAGCTGTGGTACAGTCACAGCCTGATCTTCATGTAGGGAGTAGCTTCAGTGTAAAGCATTCTATTCAGGTTCTTATACCACAACCATCACCAGATATCCGAGCACTGCAAGTACAGCTATATCAAGATTTAGAAAAAGATATTTCAGCTGCCAAGATGCGTTGTCTTTGTAGCATGGTTTTAAGTGTCCTGACAATGGGGCTGGCATAGGAGTGAACAGACAGACAGTGAGGGAAAGCATTGTGTTCGTACACATCCCATTCAAGAAGCTATTGAAGTAGGCCTGTTATGGGATGTTAGATGGGATGGGATCTGAGTTACTACAGAGAATTCTTTCCTGGGTGTCTGGCTGGTGAGTCTTGCCCATATGCTCAGGGTTTAGCTGATCGCCATTTGATTTGGGGTCAGGAAGGAATTTTCCTCCAGGGCAGATTGGCAGAGGCCATGGGGGTTTTTCACCTTCCTCAGCAGCGTGGGGTACAAGTCACTTGCTGGTGGATTCTCTGCACCTTGAAGTCCTTAAACCACAATTTGAGGATTTCAGTAGCTCAGACATAGGTTAGGGGTTTGATACAGGAGAGTGGGTGGGTGAGATTCTGTGGCCTGTGTTGTGCAGGAGGTCAGACTAGACCAGAGGTGGGCAAACTACGGCCCACAGGCCACATCTGGCTCATGGGGCTGTGCTGCCCGGACCTTGAGCTCCTGGCCAGGGAGGCTAGCCCCTGGCCCCTCCCCTGCTGTTTCCCCTCCCCCACAGCCTCAGCTCGCTGTGCTGGCAGTGCGGTGGCGTGGCTGGCTCCAGCCAGGCGGTGCGGCTCAGGAGCAGATATACCAGTGAACACAGGGTGCCCCGGTCCAGGGCCCCCCAACAACAAGGGGCCCAGGGCCGGGCACTTGGGCAGCTCAGCACCGACGTACCCCCCGCAGTGGGGGAGAGGCTGCACTGCGAGGGCAGGGGAGCAGGCAAGCGGTGCGGGTGGCGGGAGCGCGGCGTATGCAGGCAGAGGATTCAGGAGGAGCACCGGGCAGCCGCACAGCTGGCCGGAGAGAAGCAGTGCTTTGAAGGGGAAACCACTGCTTCTCTCTGGCTGTGTGGCTGCCCCTGCTCCTCCTAAGTCCTCTGCCCATGTTCGCAGGGCCACATTCCAATAGGGGTTGGAGTCCCGTGAGGTGGCAGTCAGGGGACAAGGAGCAGGAGGGGTTGGATGAGTCGGGGGTTCTGAGAGGGGCAGTTACGGGGCAGGAAGTGGGAGGAAGTGGATAGGGGGCACAGGCCAGGCTGTTTGGGGAGGCACAGCCTTTCCTACCCAGCCCTCAATACTGTTTTGGAACCCCGATGTGGCCCTCGGGCCAAAAAATTTGCCCACCCCTGGACTAGACGATCATAATGGTCCCTTCTGACCTTAGTCTATGATTCTATGATAGGAACATAAGAAAGTTCTGGCTGAAGTGAGTGTAATTGGCTCTTATCCAGTGCTACTGGTTATACAATTGAAGCATTGTGGCTTTTGTTGTAGGCCTGTAATCCACGCAGATTATCAGTCACAAAGTTTCTTGTTTTACCACTCTTTGCTCCTCAGTAATTGTTTCTGTCTAGCAGGGAGCCATGCTAGGAGCAGAACCAGGGAATCTGACAACGGCTGAGCTGGCACAGTGAGCAAGATGGTCCCATACCCTTGAACAGAGCTTACTGAAGAACAACAGAACTCACATTTACTGATTAAAAACAAACCACCTTTACTCACATTTCCCCGGGTTGTTTTTTTTTCCAGTCACTTTTAGATCAGTGTTTATCAATGCTTATGATCCAGTCATGAACAGTACAGAAGAAATAAACAATTCTATTCTCATTGGGATAACATAATCCAATCTATACCCAGTGATGACAATGAAAATCACCAGAGCAATAAGAAGAGCAAATTTTTGGATCCCCCACAGGATGATCAATGAAACAGTGTTGTACAGATTAAACCGAAATTGGACATAGCAAACTTGAGACATCCATTGCATCAATAAAACTTCAGGGAAACGTAGAGGAAAATTTGATGGCATCATATCACCACCTAATGACGTGCTTGAAAAGTGAATATATTCAAATCTATGTAAAAATCAAAGACAGCACCAGGATTAGTTTCATGAAAATGGTGGTGAAATCCAAAATATCCACAAGGAAAAGAAAATGTGTTTAAGTTTTGGAGAAACAACGAGTCCAACCTGCAAAGCAAGGCTCAAAGATAGCTTCGTGTTCTACAGGGTAACTGATTGGAAAAGACAGAAGAAATACAGCATTATGCCAATACTAACAACACAAAGTTATTTTCTAACTCACTGAAGACCATTTATGGCCCATCAAATTTTGTGCCAGCTCCACTAGAGCCTTTAGATATATTTACCTTAATCAAGGACAAGAGAGGCATCTGTGAAAGATGGACACAGCACTTTACTGAGCTACTCAGCCATCCTTCTGTTGTCAAATCACAGGTGCAGAGGAACCCAGGACCCCCTGCATGAAGAAATCGTCTAATTACCTACCTTTGAAAAAGTGCAAAAACAAATGAAGTCAGGTAAATCACTAGGCAAAGACAACATACCAGCAGAAATCTTCAAACTTGCAGGCCCCAACACTGTCAACTATCTACATGAAATTATTAAGGCTGTCTGGGAAACTGAGAAAAGTCCTCAGGATTTCAAAGATACCTTTATTTATGTAATCATAATTGTAACAACTCTGACTGCAACAACTACCAGGTTTCCGCCTTCCTATCTGTAGAGGGTAAAATCCTTGCTTGTATTTTGCTCAATCAGCCTGTTGAAACAGTATCAGAGAAGTTTCTGCCAGAGATCCAGTGTGGATTTAGATCAGTTTGGAGCATCACAGACATGATTTTTTGTTGAGAACCAGATTCAGGAAAATTAATTGAACAAAACATGGAACTATATGCTGTCTTTATTGATCTTTATTTTTAAAAAAAAAAAAAAGCATTTGACACTGAGCGGAAATGGCCTCTGAAAATTCTAGAAAAGTTTGGATGCCCCATCAAATTTGTTAACATCATACGTCAAGTCCACGAAGACATGACTGGTCAAGTCCTCTCAGATGACGGCCTCTCTAAGTCATTCCCCATATTTACTGGGGTGAAACTAGACTGTGTGCTGAGACATTGGTCCTCTTTGGTCTTTTCTTTGCAGCGGTTCTGAACTACACAACTGACAACCTTCAGAAGGATATCCACATAAGCTGCAGAACTGATGCATAACTCTTCAGAAGTCCTTGAGAAACTCATATATGACGCCTTTTTTGCAGTTGATTGTGCTCTATTTAGTCATAGTGAAAGTAACCTATAACTTATCCTTGATAGGTTCTCAGAGGCAACTAAACAGTTTGGACTCACTTTCAGCCTGGAAAATCCTGAAGTCCTGTTCCAACCAGTGTCATGAGGCACTGTCACTGAACCAAACATCACCTTTGACGGTACAAAACTAAAGAATATCAATCACTTTACATACCTGGGCAATACCATCTCAAGTGACAGTTCCCTGGGTCAAGAAAATATCAAACAGAATGCAAAAGACAAGCTAAGCTTTTGGAAGACTTTGCCACAGGATACTCAACCAGCACACCTTCATACTGTTAACAAAACTGATGATATACAATGCAGCAATGATAGCATCTCTTTTATATGGGTGTAAAACATGGCATACTGCATACACACCGAACAATTTGAAAAATGTCACATGCAATGTCTTTGCTCTAGTCTGAAGGTCTGCAGACAAAACAAAGTGTCAAACATTAACGTCCTTGAAAGAGCAAAAACAACCAGCATCGAGGCAATGATGATCACACCTCATCTTAGGCGGACAAGTCAAGTTGTCAGAAAGGGTGATTGGAGACTCCTGAAAAAGTCCTATGGCAAGCTGAAACTCAGAAAATTCAGGAAGGGCAGTCAATGTGAATGCTTCAAGAACACCCTTAAGGAGACTCTCACCTCATGAATATTGATAACTTCAAAGACACAGCCAAGGGCAAACCTGAATATAGAGCAACTGTCAATAAAATTTGTAAACATTTTGACAAAGATGCAAAAAACTGATAGAAAAAAGGGCCAAGCATGATTGACAGTCTTCATTGGGAGCCTATATTTTCCTGTGTGACATCTGTTCACAACCTTGCTCCTCAGACTACATAGCCACAAGAGAACACAAGAAATGCCACAATGCCATACAGCAACATTCAATGCTGTGTCAACATTTTTTCCTATGGCAGCGATTTACCTTCCTATGGAATTAATACTTACTCTCGCTCTTTTGCCCTCCTCCTCTCAGCATTGCCCTTCGTCCTTTTATATTTTTAAAATAAAACTGTGCACAGGTTAAATTCTTGCTGCCACTGACTTCAGTTCCCTTCACACCTACTCTCAACAGAATATGCTGGCAAGCCAGGCATGTCGTCTGTACTTCAACTAGCAGTCAAGTCTGTTATTTGTTACATTTCAGTAGTGATTCCATAGCTTTAGTTGAGGAGGCAGGTTCATTACCTCACTGAGGTAACTGAGGCTTAATAAATAGTTTGTAAAGTAATTTTATATCTTCACATGAAAGACGTCATAGAAGTGCAAAGTATTATTAGCTTTGTTTTCAGTTAATTGTAACTTTTTTTTAAATAAATTTTTTGGGCTGAAATTTCCCGTGTTTGCTCTCAGCCCAAAGAAAAACTGTTTTGGTTTATTACAGATATTGCTCTCATTCATTAAGATTCATGGCTGCAGTATAATTTTAGTACAGCATTTTAATTCTTCAAAGCCCCATACAAATACTAATAAATAAAATAATTCCTTACAACATCCAGTGCCACTTAGATAGCTATATATAGCTTTTATAACACCCAGTGCCTCTTCTATAACATTTCTTCATCACAAAGCCCTTTCTGAAGTAAAGTATCATCATCCCTACTCTACAGATAGGGAAACTGAAGATACACAATGAATCAGTGGAAGAGGCCAGATTTGAACTCAGGAGTTCCTGTCTCCCACTCTGGTGCCACGGCCATTAGACCACACAGCCTCTCAGCTATAACCATCTTACTGGTACTTGACAGCCCAAGAAATTGTACCCTAAGAGGTCTGTAATGGGAAGGAATCTCAGATATGGGGGAAATGATAAAGCCAAGAGCCTTGAAAATGAGCTTGGTTCTTCTAAAAGTTTATGCTGATGACATGGAAATCTGAAGGTCATATTCTTCAGTGCCTAGCACAATGGAGTCCTGATCCATGACTATGGTAATACAATAATAAATAATAATACTGTGAGATCAGTCATTTTAAATTGTAACTCTTTGGTTTGTGAATACATCCTGTTACTGGCCTTGCACAAACCACACCTATATTATATATTTGCTGGCAGTTTGTTGCACTTAAATCATGGGAATGCATTATAGCAGGGGTTCTCAACCTGTGGGTCACAGCCCCTGAGCAGGTAACAGCCACCTTCCCTTTTCCTTTCCTACCTTTTTATATAACAAATAGATATATTTCCTGCCCTGACAGAGAGAATCTTGAAAGTTTAATCTGATGCAGTGGTGCCTACCTGAATTTGCAGACTGTCTGAAATGATACTCTAAAATGTATGAATTGCTCCCATGCATCTCTGTCAAAGAGTCTACAATTTGGTGATCGTAGAATTTGACATCATTCCAATAAGCCACAAAATGCAGTATTTTTGCCATGGAGTTCACCATGTTGCTGCAGCCAGGAGGCCAACATTTTGTTTCGTCTCCCTGCCCAGATGGGACCTGCCTGCAGCTGCCTCCTGCTTTCCACCTTCCTCACAAGAGGAAGCTGACTGGATTATAGCGTGTGTTCCATGGAGCCAGCAGGACAGTGGCAACCATCCTCTCTTCCTTACTCTTTCCTCCATTTTGTGGATCTGTGCTGCAATCTAACTTTCCACTCTGGTGCACTTGGAGCAAAGCATATAATAGAACGTTTGTCACCTACCAGGGTATTTCAGAACAGCTGTCGCAGTACTTGACAAAAGGTTCTTAGAGAGGCAAGGTAGGTGAGGTCATATCTTTCATTGAGGTAATATCTTTCATTGGACCGACTTTTGTTGATGAAAGAGACTAGCTTTTGGGGCTACACAGAGTTCTACAAATAGTGAAAGCTACCAAGTAATTGGGGAAACGTTGATTGTGCTTTGTGTCTTGGATGTTATGCTGGGAACTGCTGCCACCAATCAAGTAAAAACAGTTTCCCTCTTCAGTGATGCAGTTAGCTGATGAATTAATGACATCCCTGCAGATTGTTCAGGAATAGCTGTTTAGAAGAGTTCAGAAGATGCAGTTCTTGTCAATACAACTGGATAAAACTGCAGATGTCATATTGTGCCCAACTTTTAATATTTGGCTGGTTTGCTTGGGAATGGTCCATATATAAGGACTTCCTGTTTGCTACTGACAGGATGCTCCTCAGGGGAAATTTATTGAAGCTTTTGAACAATTAGTTCTTGCAGCTGGGTTAGACTGACATCACTGTGTATTTCAATTGATGACGCCTGAGCTTTGGCATGAAAACTCAGCAACTTTGTGACTAGAACCCAATCTTGCCTTTTGAACATATTGTTCAGTGCACTGGGAAAGTATAGCGACAAAGCGATACCAGTGGAACTGAAAAAAGTACTTGATGAGACTTAAAAGTTGTGAATTTTTTTAAAGGTAAGCCCGCCAATCTATGCCTCAGTCTTATTTTGTGTGAAGAAATGAGCACTCATTATCCACATCTCCTCTTCCACACTGAAGTTTGTTGGCTTTCATGTGACAAAGTTTTGAATCACTTGTTTGAGCTCACAAAAGATACAAGGTTTTCTTAGCTGAACTGGCTCAAACCTTGCTAAATACTTTACTGATCGGCTTTGGCATTTTTAAATGATTCTTTCAGGGGTGGAATATGACATAGGTTCTATGAGGTGCAACTCCCTACATGACTAAATGGGATGGGGGGATAGCAGCTAAAAGGAAGAAGTGCAGCCTCAGAACAGTCATGATGTGGAAAAATAGGTACTGATATGGAAAAGCTTAAGAACCACTGTATTAAAGGATTCAGGATTGGGGAAAATAAATGGGATCTCATCCGCTACAAGGTAGTTTTATCAGAAAAAGTTCCCATATTCTTTCATTTTACATGTCAAGATTGCAACCAGTTGTCCCTCTCTGGAAAGACAGAATGTATTGTCTTCTTCTGAAGAATTGTATCACACACAGTATATGAATAAAGCTGAATGGAAAATGTTTTGGTTCACTTACAGTTTTGAGAAGTTAAAAAAAAATATTCCCCTTCGTGTGTCCTTTGCATATTGCCACTTTTGGGATGTTCCAGCTGCTTCAGCCTGAACATTAGAGCTATAGCTAGCAGTAGCCATTGGAGTGCCCAAGGGCTTCACTAGCCCCTCCCTTCATTGAATGTCGAGCATTCCAGGGTGGAAGTATAAAAGGGCATGGCGCTCCAGCTGCCACAGTTCCTTCTAACCATGACCAGCTGAACAGTCTGTGTATGGAGCTCTGGAATTCTTCCGGATCTGTGATTGTTATCTAGTTTTAAATGTTAGTTATTACACAGTTAAACACTGCTAGTAGTTAGTTATAATAATAGTATAGTTACCTGTTTGGCATGGAATCAAAGAAAAAAACAGTTTCAAAAGATATCTATGCGGTAGGATGTTGCCATTCTTTAATACTTTACCTCAGGAACATAGAAGATTGGTGAATACCTGCTCACAGAAGGACAGAATGTTGCCAAGCATCATCTGAGAGCAGCATTTGATTCTTCAGCTAGGGCAGTAGCTTCAGCCATTGCTTTCAGATGGCATTCATGGCTCAGTTCAGTAGACTTATCCCATGAAATGAAGGTGAGGATTGAAGATCTGCCTTTTGAAGGGGAAGGTCTGTTTAGCATACAGATGGATGAAATACTAGAAATAATTAAAAACGTGAGATCTACAGCTAGATGTCTAGGTTTCATTCCTGTGAATAAGAGAGTCTAGAGCTCTAACATTTAGTTATCAAAGACAGTATTCATCATCATCTACATTCGCTCCTTAACAGGAAGAGTTACTGTCATCAGCCTCAATATCAAGCCTGTGAATATTAACAGGAGAGAAATTTTATAAGCTTTGTAGTAAGAAGGGGAAGAATTCTTTTATTTCATCAGCTGTGGTTCCTACAAAGTCTCAGATTTTACATAAGTCTATGGAGTGTGACAGACCCAAACCAGTGGGGTACAGGAGTCTGCTAGAGGGCAAATATACTGGTCACTGGGTGAGTAGTTTTCTGTTCCCTGAGTGACCAGAGCAGGGGCTGCACTAGAGTAATCAAGAACTTGCTAGAACCAATTAAGGCAGACAGGCTGATTAGATCACCTGCAGCCAATCAAGGCAGGCTAATCAGGGCACCTGGGTTTAAAAAGGAGCTCACTCCAGTCAGGTGGGGAGGAGCTAGAGGAGAGGAAGTGCGTGTGAGGAGCTGGGAGCAAGAGGCACAAGGAGCTGAGAGTGAGAGGCTGTGCTGCTGGAGGACTACGGAGTACAAGCGTTATCAGACACCTGGAGGAAGGTCCTGTGGTGAGGATAAAGAAGGTGTTTGGAGGAGGCCATGGGGAAGTAGCCCAGGGAGTTGTAGCTGTCATGCAGCTGTTACAGGAGGCACTATAGACAGCTGCAATCCATAGGGCCCTGGGCTGGAACCCGGAGTAGAGGGTGGGCCCGGGTTCCCCTCAAACTTCCCAACTCCTGATCAGACACAGGAGGAGTTGATTCAGACTGTGGGGAAGATCACTGAGGTGAGCAAATCTGCCAATAAGCACAGGACCCACCAAGATAGAGGAGGAACTTTGTCACAGAAGTTATAAACCATTCTGGCTGGACAATTTGGGGACTGTTTGTCCCAATTTTATCACAAATGAGAGTTGTTAATATCTGACAGGTGGATCCTGGAAGTTATTGCATGCAGCTGTACAATTCAGCTCAAGAGTCTCCCCCCACCACAACCCCCTATGTCATCCCTGACCAGGGATCGAGCTCACCTTGGTTTACTAAGAGCGGAGGTTCAATCTTTACTGAAGTTAAGAAACATGGTGGTGATACCACCAGATCAGAGAGGGAGAGGTTTTTATATGTGTTATTTTTTAATTTTAAAGAAGACTGGGGATCTTCACCCTATTTTGGTTTTAAGAAAATTAATAACTATATAAAGAAATTTCATTTCCACGTTATCTCTAATTTCTATCATCCCTTCTCTTTCCCTTCAGGATTGGTTTGCAGATCTAGATTTAAAAGACATATATTTCCATATTTCAGGAAGACCTTGTCATTGAAACTATCTATGTTTCAGGGTAGGAGAGGAACATTTTCAGTACAAAGTCCTCTTTTTGATTTGTTCCAGAGTGTTCACAAAATGCCTATCTGTAGTAGCAGTATATCTAAGAAGGCAGAGGATCTTTGTGTATCTGTGGCTGGCTGATTGGTTAATAACAGTGTTGTATAAGAGGACATCCCATTAAATAAAAACAAATGTGTCCTCTTTGCCAGTCTGGGATTACAAATAACTTGGGAGACGCTGTCTTCAAGTCCAACCCAAAGGACCCTCGTTGTAGGGACCATACTTGATTCAGCCATGGCAAGAGCTTTTCTTGCAGAGGAAAGATTTATAAAAATAAAAGGTTTATCTCAAATTCCCGCAACAGTCAATCCTCCTCTTTCTCTGGTTGATAGGTCTGTTGGCATCAACCACATTAGTGATACCATATTCTCGTTTTAGGATAAGGGGCATTCAGCACTGGCTAGCAATAAGTTTTGAAACATATTTAGACAACGTTCTTCAGAAATAAATAATTCCACAGCAGATGTTAACATCACTAATGTAGCAGTCAAATGATCAGAATGTAATGAAGGCAATACTCCAACAATACTTACCTCTGATGCATCCACACTGGGATGGGGGACTCACTTAAACAACAAGTTGTTAGAGCTCGTTGGTTACCCAATGAAAATAATTTACATATCAGTGTATTAGAGCTGAGAGCAGTCAGATTGTAGCAGTCAAATGATCAGAATGTAATGAAGGCAATACTCCAACAATACTTACCTCTGATGCATCCACACTGGGATGGGGGACTCACTTAAACAACAAGTTGTTAGAGCTCGTTGGTCACCCAATGAAAAGAATTTACATATCAGTGTATTAGAGCTGAGAGCAGTCAGATTGGCTCTAAAGTCATTTCAACAGCAGGTAAAACACAAGGGAGTTCAGCTGGTCACAGACAATATGACGATGTTGTATGATCTGAACAAGCAAAGGCGGTAGGGGTCGGGGGACTCATTCCCTATAGTTATGGAGGAAGGCAAAAGTCTTTGGATGTTCACCCAGCAGCAATCCATTTGTTCAGCATGTCAGATGCATGAGTGATCTTTGAACGACAAAGCAGTAGTGCACCTTTTCAGTTTATGGGGGAATCTGATAATAGATATGTGGGCATCCAACAGCAACAGGAAGTGTCAGAAATTTTGCTCAAGACCAGACAGCAACAGGGACTCAATATCAGATGCCTTTTAAATACACTGGCATCAGGGATTAATATATAAATTTCCCCCATTCCCACTCATCCAGAGAGTAATAAACAAGATAAGACAGGACAAAGCCAATGTAATTTTATTAGCGCCAGTATGGGCCAGGCAACAATGGTATCCAGACTTAATGCACCTGTCAAGAGGACTTATAGCACCTCTGCTGCTAGTACAGGACTTGTTGAAAAAACACTGGACGGTTTGTCATCCAGATCTTCAGTCTCTTCATCTAACAGCCTGGGGAATAGGGCTCTAGGATTGTTAGAAAAATGTTGTTCATTAGATGTGCAAAATGGATTGTCATATTCCAGGGAAGAGTCAACACAAAGATGTTCTAGTCATAAATAGAAAATATTTTGATGCAGATCCATATGCAACACCAATTAGTTTCATTTTACAATGTTTGTTATACCTTGAGAAATGAGCTCTCTCACTATCTTCAGTGAAGATTCATCTCTCAGCCATATCAGCATACCATGTGCCTGTGGAGGGAAAAATCAATTTTTAGTAATAATATCGTTAAAAGGTTTTTAAAAGGCCTCAGTAATTTATACCTTCCAATAAGATATCCTATACTATCTTGGGATTTAAACATAGTGCTCTCACAATTGATAAGACCTCACTCTGAGCCTTTGGGAAGCTGTAATTTATTTTGTCTATTTAGACAGTGACTTTGATAGTCATTTACCTCTGCAAGACATATAAGGGGATGCCTACACTATAAATTACTTCAGTTTAATTTATATCACACAAGAGTGTGAATAATCCACACCGTTGAGTGACATAAGTTATAGCAACCTAAGCGGCATTGTGGTCTGTGCTGTGAGGGAGAGCTTCTCCTGCCGACATAGCTACCGCCCTTCATGGAAGCAGGCGTTATTAAGCCAATGGGAGAGAGCTCTCCCATTGTCTTAGAGCATCTTCACCAGAAGCACTACAGGGGCACAGCTCCATCTATACAGCCGTGCTGCTGTAGTGTAGACATAGCCAAAGTGAATTAGGTGCATTAATGGCTGATCAGCCATTTAGTTTTTCACACAGTTCTTGTACAAACCCAATGTATTTACGTAAAAGGATCTCATATTTTCATATAAACCAGTCTATAAAATTTTGCCAGTGTTCTTTCCCAAACTTCATATTGAAGAGGGGGAGGCTAAACTACATACTCTGGATGTTAGAAGCCTTTAGGTTTTTATTTAGACAGGACTGATTAAGCAATTTAGCTAGTCCCCAAAGTTGTTTATTGCTTATGAAAAAAAGACCAAGGTGAAAGTTGTACTGCATGCAGTCTTTATTTAGTTCAGTGGTCAGAGCGTTCCATAAGTGTGAATATACAGAGCTCATCATGAAGAAACCTTAGTTATAGGTAAGTAACCTTCATTAATGGGTCGAATGGATTGTTTCATTTTTGACCATTTTAAAATATCTTTGAATGTTTTTTTAAATAAAATTAAAAGAAATTTTGAAAGGAAAAGTCATTTCAAATTGAAAAATCAAAACATTTCATTTAAAAATGTCAAAATAAAATGTTTAGATTTTTTCTGAATTTAGTTTGTTTTTCTCAAAATGAACAATTTGGGAAAACTGACCAAAAAAACCATGAAACATTTAGGTGTTGCCATATCTGCATTTTTGGCAAAAAACTGTTTCAGCCAAAAAATGTCACCCAACTCTCTGTATGAGCCCTAAAAATAGCTGGATGCAATTCCAAAAGGATTATGGATTATCATCGGAAAGCATAAGATACCATACCGGAACACTGGGCACAGGGATCCAAAAACATCAACCCACCTTTCTACCACTCACTGGTTCATACTGGAGCCATAAAACAAGCCAGAAGGTCTGCAATTAAACATAGCTTGGTAAGAGGCATAACATTCGTGTGACTTTAAAACTTTCTCTTAAATAAAGCAGTGATTCAGTAGCATGGGGCCTTACTAGCTAACAAAAAGAATGACATACCACCGTTAGCCATCAGTAATCTTCAACCCTTATGACCATCTCCTGCCACGCTTTCTACATGCCTACATATAAACTAGATCTGATTCCAATTCAATAACACATTGATGTCTCTATACCCATATAGGGGCTCAAACTATGTTTTTGCACATGCATGTTCATATAGAATCTTTCCATAGTATATAGTAGAGCTTTTTAATAGCATTTCCTAAGTAGAGTATCACAACACACCGTACAGCAAGAAACTGTCTCCATACTTAAAAAATAGGCAAGAAACAAACAAAGTTATTAAGGAAGGTTGACTTGGGAGACATGACAGCACTTTCTCTAGATTCTGGCTGAAGAAACAAAGGATACAGAGAGAATGGCTAGTGTGGAAGAGTGAAGTGAGGGGTTTTTCTCCAGAAAATTGTGTGAGAGAGAGGGTTGGGAGATAAAGGTAATATCATTTTTAAATGAGACAGAAAATGTAGTGGAAAAATGCAAAACAAAAAGACAGAGAGGTTAGAAATCTGGGTAGGAAATAACAAAATGAGATTGAATTGGGAAAAATACAAAGTAATATATATGGAGGAGAATAAACCAAAATACAGATTTTCAGCAGGTTGCAGAAATCTGGAAATTAACTCTGAATTTGCAATGCAGCATGCCACCCCCGAGCCACCGAAAAAGAGTCTGTTCAGTGTTGGGCTGTGCATATGACAGGCATCAATCATGTCACAGCACAAGGAAGTGATAGTTCTTCTTTGAGAGAGATCCCTGTGGGTGCTCCACTCCAGGCGATGGTGCATCCCTGCGCCTTTGGTCCGAGAGTTTTAGTAGCAGTGCCTGTACAGGTTGCACATGCACGGTGCCTGCCTCGTGTGCCATTGGCACGTCATCTAGCACGTGTGACCCAGACCCCTCGGTTCCTTCTCAACCTTCCCTGGCCTGAGACAGAGCTCAGCAGTCCCATTAAAAACCTTCATTTCTACTGTTAGGTAAATTAGTGAGTTAGGATAGTTTAGATAGGTTAAGTTTCAGTTCTTAGACTTTTACATCCCTTTCAAAAACAATTTTTTTATTTCTTGTTTCTTTAGTACAACTGGTATTAAGTTAGAGAAATGCCTGGTTCACCAGGATTTAAAAGATGCATGTGCAGAGAGGCAATGCCTGTGTCAGTGGGCACACTCAATGTGTTCGTTGCCTAGGGGAAGCTCACATTCCTCAGAAATGTGCCCATTGTAACAAACTGGGTGAGGGCACACAGAGATAGAGACCTGAAGCTGAAACTCATTTTGATGGAAAAGTCATTAAGACCAGCCTCCAATCCAGGGCAGGAAACCTCTTCCTGGCCAGTCTTTTCACCACCACCGTCTCCAAATACCAAAAAATCCACACAAAAATCCTCTTCGCCTGAGAGAAAACAGACCAGCAGAAAACAGTCCCCGACCAAATTGCTCTCATCTGTGCTAGCAGCACTGTGGCTCAACACTTACGACACACTGGGCATGTCTGGCACCGCCTGTGCGTCGGCTACCGTCGGAACCTAATGCTCCAGTGTGGAGTCTAAGGGCTCTGAGCAGGGGTGAAAGTAACTTAAAGAACTTAATGGTACGCTGGAGTCCTGAGCAGGGCGTGGTCTCAACCAAAAGATTAAAAGGCCCTGGGACTCCCACTGTGGCTGGGAGCACCAGGGCCTTTAAATCACCCCAGAGCTACCAGCTGCAGAGGTGGCTGGGAGCCCCAGTGCTTGGGGAGAATTAAAGGGCCCGGGGCTCCAGCCACCGCAGATCTCTGGGCCCTTTAAATCACTGTGGAGCCCTGCTGCCACTACCTTGGGGTGGCAGGGCTCAGGCTGGGGTAGCGGCAGCAGGGCTCCGGAGGCGATTTAAAGGGCCGCTATGGGGAGTCCCAGGCCCTTTAAATCACCTCCAGAGCCCTGCCACCCTGGGCCCTTTAAATTATCGCCAGAGAAGCCAGTCGAGTCCAGTCCTGACACTGTACCATACCATACCAGCTAACTTTCACCTCTGGCTCTTAGCCACCCATCTCCACCACAGCACCAACAGTACTAAAGGAGTCTGCACTGACAACCGCCCCAATTACAATGCCACAGCCCAATACTGCTAGTGTAACAACACCAACACAGACTGCACCGGCTCTGCACACTGCACTTGCAATACAATTGGCTCCTCATTGTTTGGTACCGAAGCTCTTGGTGCTGCACCACTTTCTGCATCAGAAGGATCTGTTCTCCTGACTCAGTGGCAGCGAAAGCATCACTTCCATGAGACAGGTTCAACATGATAAAGACATTCATACCTATAGCGAGGACAAGCCCACAGATTATAGCCCACACATGCCTCCAACTTCTGAGCCACATGGCAGCATGCACATTTGTGGTGAAACACACATGGTTACATATGCACTGCCTACAAGGATGGCTAGGAACCATATACAGACCAAACAAGCACATATTACACAGACGATTAACAATGCTTCCCAAAGTCAAGGAATCACTAGCCTGCTGGACTCAACCACACAACGTGTTCTCGGGGATCCCATTTAAACAGGATCCTCCATCACAGATGATGATAATGGATGTGTTCCCCGTAGGGTGGGGAGCACACCTGCAACATCACACAATTCAGGGGTTATGGTCCGCAGCAAAGACAATGCTACTCATAAATCTGCTAGAATTCCATGCTGTCCACAATGGCTGCCTCCACTTCCTACAGTTCATAAGGAATCAGAACAGAAAAGTAATGACCAACAACACTGCTTGCATGCTCTACGTAAACAGGCAAGGGGGAGTCCAATCACACTCATTATGCACCAATAAAAAATGTAATTTTGTACTGGTGCGCAACAGAAGTCATGGATTCTCTTTCCTTAGGTGTGTAACTTTCCCTTTCCACCCTGTTCTGTTGAGATAAAGGAATTTCTTTACCGGAGGAAAGATGCTACTATGTGTCATTTCTATAGGGGAGAAAATGTTGGCGGGGGTGGGAGGGAAGGAGAGAGAGAGAGATCTACTATCTTCTGCCTGTGTAGGAGACTGTGAAGATTCTGTTGCCACTTGTCATTTCCTTCCTTCCCATTCAGGGTGGACCTTTTCAAAATGTTGCCATTAGAATAGAAATACTGTACTCTACTCCTCTAGGGTGATGAAACAGGGTTTTGTCTAAAAATGCCGATTTGTTGAGCCTGAAATGTTTTGCACAAACATATCAGGTTCAATGAACATTCAATGAATCAGGCAGTGCTCCAGCAGAAACCTTCCTGCTTTCCTGCCAGCTCACCTGGTGGGCTGCTGGGGACCCCAGGGTTCTAGGGTCTGTGACTCCAAGGTAGACCCATCTCATGGGCTGTCCCAGTGCCAGGAAGCTCAAGGCATCTAGGATCAGCAGCTCCAATGTGTGGACAGACTGGGACCCTGGCTTTTCAGGTTTCACGGTTCTGGGGCAGTTGTGCCACACAGATTGCCTCTGAGCTGGGAACCCTTGGGCTTCTAGGGTCCCTGGCTCAGCGATAGCCCTTCTACACGGAGGGCTTCTAGACTCCTGGGCTGCATGACACCAGGGGCCTGCTGAGTCAGCTACTCGCTGAGTCAGCTACTCCAAGAGTCAGGCAGCCCAGGGAGCCAGCTGGCCAAGGAATAATCCATATGGAAGAGCTGCCTTGAGTTGTGGCCCCTCAAAGCCCTAGCAACTGCTATCTGAAATTGACATGATTCTTGTCAGTTTCATTGCTGCTATTAAGTAATGGGCAGCAGTGAAACTGGCAAGTATCATGTTAATTTCAGAGTCCCAGGAAGCACATTTCATTTTGGAAACACCACGTTGGTGTTTCTGAAATCCCATTTTAAAAATTTCCAGTTTGCAATAAATATTTTTTTCTGCATTCGAATAAACCCAAATTTTGAAACACTAAAATTTCCTGTGAACCAGAAATTCTGCGTTTAGGCCAGCTCTAGCTGCCTCTAAGTGGATCTGTGTTGAAACAAGTTTACTTCTGAGAAGAGAAGGTGACATGATTCCTCAAATCCAGGGATATCAAGGTGGTGGGAGAGTTGCTTCCTCATCGCATTATTGAGTTAGGCTTCATTCCCTGGAGTCTCTCCGCACCCAGAAATAGCTAAGAAGTAGCTAAAGATTAGACTTATAATGGAAAGCAAGCTTCAGTCTTAAATATCAAAAGTCTTCTTACTCTTGTTCGCTACTGCTAGTGGGGACAGCCAAAGCATGGCTATCACATGGTCATAAGAAAATAGTTGGTCAGCTCTAACAAATTATTTCAAATGTAGGGTAAATGACCTTTGTAGTAACATACTGTAGGCCCTTCAATTGCTAATGGTCCAGGAGGAAGTTTACATCTTAACTTTCATAAAGTTTGAATTCCCAAATGTATGATGAAATCATTATCACAATATTGATGTCTGAAGTGAGCAGGAGATCTCTTATCTTGAATCCACTATGAAGAACAGCCATTTTGCTAGTTTGCTATTTCTTATTGTTTGACCTTAATATATGACAGGACTTTGCCCTTTACCTGCCTCCAGATGTTTCTTTTCTAGTACCTTCACAAATATTCATACACATGTTTACCCGCCAACCCAAGCTGCATTTCATGCAAATATTTATCAACTGCTGTTTGGATAAAAAGCAAAGGGAGCTAGCCCATTTGGGCCTGCTTATGTTCTCCATAAATTCTAAGGCATGAGTTGTCCAGTTATCTGTCTTGTTTTTACAACACAGATACTGCTAAGCTGTTCTTTTCTGTTCACTAGGAACTTGGAATTTATATGCATAATTTCACCATTTGTGCCCTAATTAATCTTTTTAACAAGTTAAAAACAAATCTTTTCCCAAATCTGCCTGTGTCTCAGCTGTGGACTCTGATACCATGCCAGAGTGCCTCCCAGATTTTGACAGATAAAACCATGGCTTTGCTTCCATTACCTAAACCAGAACACCAAAATTCTGCCAACTGCTAACATAAATGTTGGTTTAAAAAAAATTAATATCCCATAAAAAACACACACATATTCATTGTGTAAAACTTGGAAGACTGCAGAGGTTTACTTGCTCTGTGGAAGTAATAAGTAATGTACCTTAATGTTTTGGGAAGATTTTTAAATCTATTTTGTGTCCCCCTTCAAACCTCTTCTATATCCCACTAAGAGGCAGGTTAGGTTTCAGTGAGTTCTGCTTGACTGGAGTAAGAAGAGTCTAGAGGCTGAAAAATGTGGGGAAATCTGGACTCAGACCAGTTTCTCTTTGTCCATCTGTTCCGTCTTTCTCCTCATCATTTCCAGATGTTTAAAAATACTTCTTCAAAATTTTGATATAACTCTTCATTTCCTCTTCTCCACCCTTCTCAACCATCAAACTCTGCTTGTCCTTCCTATTGTCAGCCTGCTGCCTTTTATGATACTATGGGGATTTTATAAATCCTTTGACTTCCCTGATCCCTCTCAAGTCCTCCAGCTGCAAGTAAATCAGTCTAGGTTTTCTGCCCCTATCCTTTTGTTCCTTCATCCCTACTTTTTCCTCTGCTTCTGTCAGTGCTGCATGATTTGTGTCATTGCTTCACATAGGCTTACTGACCTCAGACTGAGAGGATAAAACAGCAGAGGCAAGACTGAGTGATTGGTTTGATTTTTCATCCCATGTTCCAAGGACTTTCTTTTTATGTGGGTGGCTCTACAGGAGAGGTGGACTGTATAACCTGAGCTTGCTCCAGGACTATGTTCTCATGTCCTTCAACCCTATGAGTGGGCTTCTAATTGATTAGAAAGGGTAATATACTGCAGGTTGTAGGAGGAGCAGCAGATTGGGAGTAGATGTGCAAGATGGAACGCTGGCTGATTTTCAGACACTTTGGAGCAAGCTGATGTGACCAAACTGACACTTGTCCCCACTCTTTTCCTGTCAAAAATTTTATATAGAGAGAGATCTTCTTGGTAAAAAAAAAGTCAACACAAGCACAGTACAGAACTTGTATTTTTTTTTAAATCTTGCCACTTGGCATCATTACCTGAATGTTATGAAGGTTAGATATGAAAAAATAACCCTAGTAGAAAAAAAAAGTTGATACGTAATAATGTTGATACGTAATAATGATCTGTGTTCATATACTGCATGAGGGGGACATGCAGATGGACAGGAATCCTCTGTCTGCATACTGCATATGAGGGGATAGTGCATGGACAGGAATTTTTTCTCTGTCTGTGGACCAGACACAAGGACAGTGTGGATGGATAGGAATTTTCTGTCTGTGGACCACACACAGGGATGGTGTGGACAGACAGGAATTTTATGTCTGTGTGTTTGTATGTTGCATATGGGGCAGTGCTGTTTTTAGCTGATGCCAGACCTCGCAAGTTGCTGTACAAAGAAAATTCCTAACATTAATATAATTTAGTGTAGCAAAACTTCTCCTCCTGCTTAGGAAGACAGTTTATTGTACTTCTCCCTCCAGTAATTATCATAAAGGCTGAAAGTGAGGCAGAGAGAGAGAAGGCTGAAATTATACTTTTTTTGGTTTTTTTGCAGCCAACTTTGAAAATCTGTCAGAACTAAATCACAAGCACAAAGTTTTTAAATAATGTTGCTATCAATGCTGTTTATATCTTACAGACAGACACACATTTATACACACACAGCTGGGCTCTGGGCTATTGCAGACGTCCTATGTTGAGATGACATTGAGCAGTTCACATCACTTTAGAATCTAGGAATTTGTGTCTATTGGCAACTTGTCTTCGCCAAGAACAGCTCATCGAGGAGGGTATACTACTCTCTACGGACTCTTTGAAGCTGCAGGCAAAGGCTATTGAAGTGCTGGGTCATATAACAACAAAAATGTGAGGCTAAAAATGTTCTAGTGAAAACCTGGGGGGACTGGGGGTAATAGCTTACTGAAACTCACTAATGTTTAATGCCATATAAACGCATAAAATCTAAGGTTCCTCTCAGGCTGAGGAAAGATCCTTGTTGTTTATTATAGAGGCACTGTCAAACTAGCATATGTTTTGAAACTTTCTAACGATATCAACTAATGCTGCTCTGTGTAAGGGTCTGTGAGCAATCCACATATAGCAGGGGGGCACAACTTGCTTAGAAAATTCCATTCTGAACTGAAACTTCTGTAAAATCAAAGACAAGAAGAACAGTTGGTTAAAAAATGAAATGTGTTGATGTTAGAGTGCTGTAATGATTACAGTCTTGATTGTGTTATAGATTCCATGCTTTTGCAATGCAAACGATTCTTCTCTAACACCTTTCCCACGCTGCTTTTCATTCTAACACTCTCCTGATGTCATTGGGTAATCCATAAAAAGCAAGTATGTCTTAAGTCTGATTTTTAAAACTACAGGGAACAGCTTTTTTCAGTACCTAACTAGGGTGAGAGTTCCAAACATAAACATGGTCATAGATTGTTTTCCTTTATTAACCATTAATATATTGCTAACTATTTTATTCATATTGAGTGTTAATGCAGACTCATAACTATAGTTACAACAAAGGTCTGTGATGACTTTACAATTTTGTAAATACTGCTTACTGTAAGAGCACACAGACAGCTGAACTGTGTCTTTCAACTTCTGTCTGAGACTTAAAGCTGTACTTCTCACCTTTCCCTTCAGTTGACAAAACACCCCATCTTTTGGATCCAAATTGCTTTCCCTCACTGTTTTTGTTTCTGTAAATTACTAACTCTAGAAAACCCAGATTAGGAAAATGAAATTGAAGAAAACTCCTCACACATCATTAATTTTTCTGTGCTGGTTAGATCTTCTTGCCATATGGCTTTTTGAATCCTTCACTTTTGCTCTTCCACTCTCCTAAAGAAAAGAATAGCCATTCTGACAGTAGCAGATCTTTGAAAGATCTATGGTATAGCAGGTGAAATACTTAGAGAACCAAAGTCTGATAGTCTAAAAGTAACGAAACTTGACCTGATGAGGTACCATAATACTGAAGTGATCAGCCTGAGACCAAGAATAGAAGATGCATCTCCTAGAATCTGTGTGACAAGTAACGGCAATTAATTTAGTATTTTAATACCACTTGATATCTCTTATCTAAATAAACTCTTCTCAGTATTTTACCTGAAGTGGGGTTAATCTCTAGTGGACCATTTAAATAATCCAAGGAAATCCCTGACAAAAATAAACTTCAAAGTGAAGGTAAGGTTGCAAGAAAACGTCAGTAATTTAGGGTTGAGAATCCTTTGAAGAACATTGTAGTCAGTTATCATGTATTCTGCATCTATGGAGTTTCATTCTTGCCAAAAAAAAAAAAAAAATGCGCTCCAGAATTTCACAGACAGGGAGAAACAGTGACTGAGAGATTAAAACTGCCCCATTTATTTTAATAGCTTGAGTTTCAGAGAAACCAGCCTTTGTCTACGCTATCATGAATAACGTAGCTGGAGTCAACGTACTCCTAGGTCAAATTACTGTGGGGTCTACACCACAGGGGGTTGACAGGAGAAAATCTCCCATCAATTTACCTTAATCTTCTCATTGGAGGTAGAGTACAGGGATCGACTGGAGAGTGATCTGCAGTCGATTTAGCAGGCCTTTACTAGACCCGCTAAATCGACTGCCAGTGGATCAATCTCAGAGCGTTGATCCCTGCCCCCAGACAACATTCTGCAGCATCTTAAAAACTGAATATGTGAAGGTGTAAAATAAATGGAATTTAATATAAAAATAATAGAGGGAGCTGTACTGATTACATTCATGTTCATATTTAAATCAGTAAAAATCTCTGTTTGTACCATACCTGAAACAGTTATAGAATTTTTCCATCAGAGTGCCACAAAATCTAAGGACCTTGCAGCAGAGTCCAGCTTGTCGTTGTGTACACTCATCTAGATTATAATTCTCTTTTTTCCCCTCTTAAGACAGGAAATTCAGAGTTACGGTTATACTTTCAAATGTTTGAGTTTCTTGTAAGTATCAAAATTCAGTGAAGATACCCATATTATCTTAACCCCGTATCTCTTCCCATGAAAATGAGAAAGGCAGACTATTTTATCAATTTCTAAAAAAATATTTCATCTTGTCAGCAACCACAAAAACAAGAATATTTCATCCTTAATTCTAGAGTGGTTGTGCCAGTTCTGGCCTTTTTCACAATCCACAGGGGAAAAAATTACTTTGCAAATTCCTGATTGGGCAAATTAGCATAAAGGAGACAATAATTCGATACTCTTCATAAAGGCCTCCCATCTTACAACATGCTGAGGATGCACTGTACTTCACAGGAGGTGATCAGTACTTCATAGCATTAGGTTATATGATTTGATTTGCCAGCCAGTTATCCTAGATGTCACTAGAAAAAGTGCTAACATGTATCCATATTTAAACCTCTTCGGCCTAGATCTTGAAAAACACAGAAAAAGAACAAAAACATCACAGTTAGTAAAGGAATCATCTATGTATGAAACCAGTGTTCTACCATGCACTTTTTTTTATACTCCAGCTTCAAAGAAACGAAGATGGGAGGATTGTATCACTCTATAGCAGGTCTGGATTAAGGCAGTCCAGTGCCTTGGATGCACCATTATGTGGTGCATCTCTAACTCCATCCACACAGCCTTGCCCCTTCATTATGGTGATACCCCCCATCCCCACTATCACTACCTGGAATAGATATGGCAAGGAGGCTCTCCGTTCTTTCCCAGAGAGGCAGCGCTGGCAATAGAAGCAGAGGCCCTCCTTGTCTTGGGGCAGCAGGAATGGGAGCTAGGATCCCTTTTCATTCCTGAAGAGGCAGTAATTTCAGCAGGGAGGCACCTCCAGTACCTATCCACAGCCAGGTCCATCACCTTGAGTGGGCTGGGCTTGTGGCACTGCCCTCCTTCTGCCACACAGTCTTTTCATGGGAAGTGTTGGCCTGGGCCCACCAGAACAATGGGTTTTGGAATTAGCATTCCATTGAGTTGCATAGGGAAGTTCACTCCTCTCAGAGCTATTGTTTAGGCCAAGGGTTCTCAAACTGGGGGTTGGGACCCCTCAGGGCGTTGCAAGGTTATTACATGAGGAGTTGCGAGCTGTCAGCATCCACCCTAAAGCCTGTTTTGCCTTCAGCATTTATAATGGCATTAAATTAAAATCACATTTTTATATATTTATAAGGGGGGCTGCACTCAGAAACTTGCTATGTGAAAAAGGTCACCAGTACAAAAGTTTGAGAACCAGTGGTTTGGGCTGTCTGAGGACTCAGGAGGATGTCCCTGCATTGATACACTCCAGGCATAATCATATACTTTTCTTTGCAATCATAGAGGCTAATTTTTTTAATTATTTTTTTTAATGAAAACTGAGTGGCTAAACCTTAATCCCGTTGTCCTCTGTGGGGACAGAATTAAAGTAGTTGGTTACCTTTGTTTTCAGATGATAGAGGTTTTCTGAAGTGTAACCTTGTCTCTGAAACCCCTGGCTTTTTAATGGCATCTTTTTAACTAATTAAAACATTCTTGTAAGGATTTTATGCTTGTTACTGGTACATATTCACGACTTTGGCTTCACCTCAAAGATATTTGTCCAGAAACCTTAAACCCTGCTTTGTAACATAAGTATAGCGATAACCTAATGACGTTTTATAGAAAGGTTCATTTACAGTCCTATCTTTTATTTTATGTTTCTTTCATTTCTTTTACTCTACCAATAAATTATCCTCTTGTCTAGAAACAAAAATTGAAACTTTTAGCTTGGAGCAGCTACTGGTTAGCATCTCGGAGAGAGAAACTTGAATTCCAACCAGGGGAGAAATACAGCGAGGAGCCTGTTACAGTTTGGGTTTAAGGTCTCTGACATGGCAGCTGCCATCTCCCTTCCCAGTGCCGCAAAATGGCTGGAAGGAACCATAGCTGACATAAGGGGAGCTGTACGTTCTAAAGTGTATTAAGTTTTGTTATAGCCTGCAAATAAACTAATTGCACCCTGGGATAAAGAACAGGAACTCCTTGACACCGAAACCAATATGCTTTTGGATACAGATAGTGGTATTTTTTTGCTCTCAGATGAGATCCCATATTTCCATGGCTCAAAACAGAATACAGAATTTGAGTAAATTGTAAATATTAAACATCCAGTTGACATACAAGACATATATGAGAGGCTGTTCAGCTGAAGATATGTGGCAGTCTGGTCTCCAAGAATATTACTGAATGGCAGTTTCCTTGGAGGAACTTTGGAACAGAATGTCAGAAAATGCAGCATCTATGGCATTGCTATATCTAATACAAGGATAAATTTAGGGACTGTTTCCAAACTGTCACAACTTGAAACAATTTAAAGTATAACAGTTTAAACCAGATTTTGATGCAATACAAAATGTGTAGTGAAGAGATTCATAAGAGAAAATGAATTTACTAAAGACAATCAAATACCACACACCTTTCTTCTATTAAATATTACTCCTAATACTGAACTTACAAAAGCAGGAAAGAATTACCCAGATACTATCAGCAGCATAAGGAAGATTCAGGCAGGCAGGTTAATTGGCATAGATCTTAAGCCATGAACTAATGTGATACAAATTTCTGAACGTGAGTTTACAGTGAAATTGATCTGTAGTTAACGCATTTTATAGGAAGGCTTTCTATACGCTACTAGGCTTCATACAATAAAAGCCCAACATTCAAAACATTAAAATCAATTTAAAAAAAAACGAAACAGACCAAATATCCAACCAGAAAAAACAGGAACCTAATTTAGAATCAAACCCCCCAAACCTTCAATATAAGCCATCCTACCAGCAAAAGGAATCAATTCCCAACTGGTGCAAAAAAATACTGGAGAGGAAACAACAGATGGGAGAGGAAAAACAAGTTGTGGTGAGATTTAGCTGAAAATAATCAAGGCTGGGTCAACTTAAATAAATGTGTTTGCCTGCTTTTAGGGCACCCTATAGCAAGGGACACTGGTATTACCTTTTCTGGTAGATAATTCCACAGTAGAGTAACCTCAGTCCTATCTGTGGCCTGGGATTGGGATCAGACTTGCCCTGGCCAACTAAGGCAGGGGCACAGAGTCAGAGACATTCACTCATGTATTTCAAGCATAGATTATTAAGGCTTTTATATGCTACTTTTAAGAAGGGCAGGTGTAACCAACTATCTCATTCTTATAAGGATTAAATGAGCAACTCATTCTACTTATTGTTACCATCTTCAAATGAGTTACAATAGATGTATTTCAAGGCTTTGTGTGGTATCAGTGATCCTAGACTTATTTAAGCTATAATCATGGGATGCTATATATGTCCTTTTGATCTTGTCTTAAGGCTTTGAATCACAGGCCACACTATTTGTGTAAACCAGCACTGTGGTAAACATTCTCAGACTCCAACCCTTCTTTACAGGTCTCAGAAATAAAGGAAAACACCTTCCTGCCTGGAATCTTTAGATGTGGTGCTGAGATGCCAAAGATACAACATACCTTTCACCCCTCAGGATCATTAGCAATGAACAGGACTGCTGTTTATTTTAGAACAGATGTAACTAAAACACACAACCTTTATTACTTGAAAGCTGGGATTGGGATGATTTGAGCTCTTGTAAAAGAAATGGCTGGAGAAAAAAGGGAGTTAAGTCTCGTTATCGCTGTTTAGTAAGCCAGAGAACTGTAAATGAAGTGTGAGAGAACATATACTAACTTGTTACATTATGGATACTCCATTATGGGGAATCCCAAACTCAAAATCTGGTTTGGGATGACGTTTATATCTCTGGTGCTAGCTTTGCAGAATCCAAACCAGAAACTCACAGTAGACTTTTCAGCAGGCGATCTTGTTAGTAACATGTGCCTTTCCTAAGGCACCAGTATTGCTCCAAGAGGCATCCCTGAACAGAGAAGATTTCAATTCAGTTTTTAAAAGATCAACACATATTATATATACATGTTATATATTGGCCTGGAGATAAGTGAACACCTGAGCTGCAGGAGTACTACATGGTATACCTCCATTTGTTTGAAGTTGAACTTTTCAAACATGTGGCAGCCAAGTTTTTCCAGGAAAAAAATGTGGGCAAATAAGCAGCAATATGGATGAATTAAAACTACATGATAACTGGGCTGACAAAGTATACCACTCGGTTATATAACAAATCTATAACATTATAAGCAGGTGATTGGAAAGTCTTTATCTCAGATATAATCTATGCTCAGTCCTGCATATCTTGGAAAATGCTGGCAGATGAATTGTGCATATGCTGTTTTGCTGAAATAACAAAAACGAAACTTCATGAAGCAAGACAGTTCTGGTAATCCAGTTTAGTGATAACATAGAAGGCTTTTCCCTGGACTCCTGCTGATCACATCAATCTGTTCTTCATTAGCAGTGAGGTCCCTACTGGTTATACTGAACATCCCCAAAAGGCATCTAAACCCAACTAAAGAAGTCCCTTTTTTAAGCCTCACAAATAAAGATGACCTGTCAGAATGTAACCTCTCCATCAGGTTTGGAGAACGTTCTGCAGGATCTTAAATATTTTAAATGCGAGGGTGAAGCATGTAAATCAATTCACTCAGTTCCTTGATCTCTGCAGTAAAATCATGAGGGGACATTAAACAAGGCATCGCACTATATTAAGAAATCATGGGTAGAAAGGTGATTCACACAGGGATTATCTTCTGCTTGTGTCTGCCCCAGTGGATACCAGTAGAGAGATCCTGGGGGCATTTGTATAGGGCATTGCTGTCTCCATGTTGAATACCTGCTGGGACACCCTAGGGGGCATTAACAATCAAAGTGTCCTGATTTTCAGAGATGCTGAACACAACAACTTCTGTTGAAGTTCACCACCTCTGAAAATCAGGCCCTTTTTTGATTGTCTGTGCATTATCTTTGCAGCGGTGAGAAGGAGGATTTATTTACACATTGTTTCTGCATGTCTGTGCATTCAGTGAAACCCTCAACTCTGACTAAAAAAAATGAAGTGAGAGAGCAGCCTGTAGAAGATGACTCCTTTAACTCACTGACAGGCATACTGTCTCCACCACATATCCATTTCTCACAAGTATAGTCATTATATTAACATGATGTAATCTGGGTCTTTTTTAAACTTTACATTAAAGGATTAACAAAGCTTGTTTAGGCTAGTTAGAAGAGCCAGGAACTCCACTAATCAGATGTTTTACCAAAACTGAGAGAATAGTCATTGATGTCATGGTCAGAGAATAGTCATTTTTGCTAGTATGCTTTGTAATGGGAGAATAGATTTTCTGAGTATCCCATCCTGATTCAAGTCTTTTGGGAACCTCTCTGTACATCTGATAAAAATAACTTAGTGCAATATGAATATTAACCAAACCGGCTGAATGCAGACAGTGTGTAGCTTTTATAGCCTTAGTTCTTCTCTTGCTTTCCCTAGTCTCTGAAGGGCCTCTCTGGAGAGAAACCTCGATCTGTCCCTGAAGTTGAAATTTGAGTTCAAAATCTTGCCAGGTAAAGGTGTCTTCCAGGCAATGGGCATCCTTCACAAATATTAAAGAAAGCTATGTGTGGTCATGATCCAGTATAAATTTATTTAATGTAACATTTTATACAAACTGTGCCCTCACATGTAGTATAGAGTTAAATACAGTGTGTATATAGATTTAAATCAGTGGTTTTTAAATTGACCCGTGATGTTCAGTGATCTAACATCTGTCAGTCTTCAGGTCGTGGTAGTTCTGGCTATTTGCTCCCCTGTGTAGGACTCCTGTAGAGTTTCTAAAGTATTTCACCACTAAGTTCCATATTACATCTCTACACTCTGTGCATCTGCTCATATCAGTCTTTTTTGCTAAGGGTTAATTTAACTGTGATAAAATCTGTAGATAGACACCAGAATTTCGAGTGTTAGTGAACACAAAAGGTGAGCAGAAGCAAACTATACAATGACCTGTAGACTTTAAGGCAGGGAGAAATCCCATACTAATAAATGAGAAATCCTGCATCAGGAGAGAGGAAATAACTAACACATTTAAAAGAGGTGTCATCAAACAGCTACATCCATCATGTTTTCTCTTTAATACTTTCCCATTATATGTAACCAACTGGTGTAATTTCAGTGGGAGAGATGTGTCTTTTTTTGAACACCCTACTTAGGTCCCACACTCCTACAGAGAATATCCTGTCTAAAAAAGTAAAGTACAGTATGAAAAGATTTTAGAACCACTAGGTTAACTAAAACAAAAGAACAGACACACAGAAATTAAGAGATACAGGCAAGGAAGAAAAGAGAGATTTTCAGATGAGATTTGAACTGAGAGGGAGAATCGGTGAGGAAGATGGATACTGGATGGCTGTTGCAGGTGTTGAGATGCAGAAGGCATGGTTCTTGTAACTGAAGTGGTGAGATTGTGTGAAAGGGCAGAATAGAGGCCAGTGTTGAGTAAGTGGAGGGAGTAGGGAGGGAAGTAGTGACAAAGTAGCAGATTCATGGAGGCTTTTACAAACAGAGGACAAGATGAGTTAGTGCTGCTGGTATAGCTCATCATAGCAATGGAGGAAATATTTTAAACCAAGCGACAAACCCAATGCTCTTTCCGAAGTCATACTTCAGAGACTGACAGCTGAGAGTCCGTGGAGGCCTGTTGAAGGCTTTGATACCCCTGTCATGTGAAAAAGGATACCATAATTGAGACTTAATTTTTTTGATGGAGAGGATCTTATTTCATATTAATCATTATATAAGAATGTCCTCTGTTGGTTTTCTCTTTTTTTCTTAAGAGATTGGTGGTGCACAGGGAAGGAATCTCTTACCTGAGGAAGCGTGTGGTATATCAGTAAAACATCTGGGACAACTGAAGACACCTAGCATAGTCAGTTTCTAACACAGAAGTGCTGTTTTATATCCATTTTCAGTTTTAACTTTGAGTGGCACATGCACACAGCAGTTACCTTCCCAAAGAAACATAAAGCAAAAACTTCGGTCTAAGGCGCAGCTCTTACGTGTGCACGTTCTGAAAGCTAACCCTGCAGTTTCCCGCCTGAGGCATTCCCAATGCCACAGATGTGTCTGCTTCACTCATTCCCTTCCCACAGGATATAGTGGTTAGACCACTGTGTTCGCAGATTTTTTACAGTGGCGTAAGAATGCTTGCCATGGGGTGTGAGCAGAGGTACACCACAACCCCATAAGGTGAGAAAGGAAGTGACTGTGTAGTAGCCCAATGACATAGCAGTTAAGACTGCAGGATGCTGGAGCTGGGAGGGGGGAAAGTTACTCACATGTTTCCCCATAGTATAGTAAGCTGTTTTTCCTCATAAACACTTCCACCTATGTAAGGCCATGTTCTAGAAATTTCCATCCTGCGTATTCAATAGCTGTAGGAGGGGAACTCAGTACAGTTATTCCAGGTGCTCAGCAGACTCCTAATTAGAAGTCCCCAATTAGCTTTCAGAAGTCCATAGAAGTTTTTAGTTTCCATGCCCAATAGGCAGAGGCTTATAAAAATACTCCTTATTCTTCAGCCCTATGCATGGAGTTGGGAATAGATTTTATCATTCATTATTAACCAAATGACTTTGCTTTGACTGAGTTCTTTAACAAAGAACTTTCATACTTGAAAAAAAAAATCATTTCAAATGGTATCCTACCAGTAAATAGACTTCTGTTATTCTATCTTGATTTTTTTGATAAATTTCAAAAATATTCTCTAATTCTCTAAACACAGTAAGTGCTGTATAATTGCTAAGTTCTAGTAGTTGAATCATTGTGAAAGCCACTTGAAACCAAATCAGTAATGTGTATAATGTCTTCAGTCCCACATCACAGGTTTTGTGAATGAGAGGCTTCTTTTTCCAATGTTTATCTCTGTATAGCCTTCTGTTCCTATGATGGCTCTAAGACAGTTTTTACAAGTGTTAGCCTGCATTGAAACTTGTCAACCATGCAATGCTTCTCAAAGTCATTGCTTTCATTTTGTGCAGCCAATGAGTGCTGCTGTACCGAAATTCATGTTAAGTATATATCAGTTCCCATAATGCATTCTTTCACACATGCTTCCTAGTTCATGTAAGTTAACTGAGAGGCAGTTTTATTTATTTTATGATTTATCAACAATCAAGATCAGATATTTCAAGTGTAATTGATGAGATTCTGATCTGTGCATCTACTTAAAAGGAAATCATTTTAAAAATAATTTAGTCTTAAATATAATAAAAACCGTAACCACAGAGAAAGCTGCCATCTTGACAACTAACTAATTAGTTATTTGTAAAGTGCTGTGAAAGTGCAAATAGTATTAATATTGACTGATGAAGAGTGGGACTGGTAATTCAGATCTTATTTGCCTTACTGGAGAAAACCTTCTGTAAGGTTAAGTTGTTGGTTTTTCAAGTGCAGTTTAGTGGTAACCACTGTTAAATTAACCCAGAATCTAGAATTTAGAACTTGTCTACAACAACTTTGAAAGCCCCTTCTATTCAACATGCAAATGAAATCTAAATTCTCTATCCTAAGAAGGATCATTAAAGTGGCAGCATCTACTGAGAAACTATTCAGTTATGGAGAGAGTGAATCACTAACAGGTATATCTCCAAACAGCTTTGAACATTCATTCAATGTATATTATTATTTAGTAAATCTTTAGCTATGAATGTATAAAGACGTATATAAAACTGTTACTTATCTTCTCTAATGTAGGATTCTCAAACTTTTTCACACTTTGAGGACCACTTTTTAATAGAGCATTAGTCTCAGGGACAACTCCCCTTGCGTTTGCTTGTTGGGATAGTAATGTTAGGTTAGTATTTAATGTATTTTTAACTCTCTCTTAAAGCAGGTCAGCAGCTCGAAACAAAGAGAGCAGGCACCATGTGATACGCCAGCTCTCCTCAGACTACCAGCAAGTGTTCCATGGATCTCTGTGTGAGAACCACTGACTAAATAAATCCCATACAAAACACGTTTACTTTTTCACTATTGCCTCAGCCTTACCTTAAGTGCAATTCAGGAAAGAGGAGCATAGGAATTATCAAACTGGACCAGACTGAGGATACGTCTGCTCCAGTATCGTGTCTCTGGCAGTGGCTAGTACCTGGTCAAGGAAATTTTATCCTGTCTAATCTGACTGTGGGTGGTGGTTTTATTGATATCCATAATATAACATTTTTTATTTTACTAAACCCTGAAGCTCCATATCATGTTGCCATGAGTTCCATATGTGATTTATGCTTTATGTAAAAATTATAAGAAGTAATTCATTTGATCGGTTTTAAAATTTGTTTCCTTTTAATTTCATTGGACATACCTTGTTCTTGTATTATGAAATAGTAACTAGGAGTTCCCAACTGACTTCATGTAATTGCTATTTGATATATCTCTATTATGTTACCTCTAATTCATCTTCCCTCCAAAGTAATTATTTCTCATCTTTATAAACTCTCACATGACAAACTCTCTCTCAATTTTTCTTACCTTTCTTTGGATTTTTTCCATTTCTGCTATGTCCTTTTTGAAAACTGAATTTGAGTATTCAAATGGAGAGTGTACTTTTTCTGGCACGTAGGTTTATATTATGCCATTTATAATATCTTCAGTATTGATTTGTATCCCCTTATTAATATGGCTTCATAGCTTGTTTTCTTTTTGACCAACCCTTCGCATTTAACAGATGTTTTCATTGAGCTGTCCAAATTGATGCCTTTTTCCTTAAGCAGTTTAATCAAGAACTTAATTCCCCTGTACACATTTGCACAGTGCAATCGTTATTAGGTGCAACTCAGAGGATGAGAGAGTTAATTACAAAGTTAATTTAGCTGCACAGTGAAGTGAAGTGGCCTGTATGTGCTAACTAATTTTTACTTTTGCTTTGTGGCTACACTTAATCTATAGTACGTTGTGTATTTTGTACAAGTTCTGTGTACTTTGAATGTCAATGATTTTCATGGGCTTTGTCTGGCATGCACAGAATGGTGCACAGTGTTATAAAATGCATTTCCTTGGCTATTGCCCTCTGCCTTATAGCACTTTCAATTTACTCAGTTGAAAGTAAATGTATTTCTCATTCTTTTTCCCTCATAGACTCAGAATCGCATGAAGTTAATGGCAGATAACTATGAGGATGACCACCTCAAATCCTCATCCCATTCCAACCAAACCAACCACAAACCCTCTCCAGACCAGGTAATACTTCTCTCCTTTTCTCTTTTAAAATGACTTTTAACTACCGAGCCTGATTATTTTTGAGTCATATGTAGCTTTTCCCAACGTGCATGAAGTATCTGAAACAAAAACAACATTCCAGAGTGAAATTAGAAGATAGAAATGGTTGCAGCTGTTCTGCTGGCTTTCTTGAAGACCCTTGCAAGATGTACAAATGCTCCCAAGTGCTGAGTTGTCTTTAGTGGGGTGAAGAGGGGACAAAGGAATGTTAATGTCTTGACTATCCCATGAAACATAAGCAGGAGCTGTCTCCAAGCACGTTCAGATTTCAGTAATACAAGTCACCTGTTCTGGAGTGCTTGGAGTGGCTTCACCATTCTTGCTGGAACTCATGAGAATAATCACCTCTAATAAGAAGGGTCCTGAACTATTTCTCTCTGTGAATAGCAGGAAATCTTGGTCAGGGTCAGCTTATTGGTCTCTGGATTGTGTGTGGGCAATTACTTCCATTTCCCAGAAGTAAATCCTAACTTGTATGCCAGATGAGCACAAGTTGTTTCTTCTGAAGCTCAGTGGGTCATGAACTGAAAGAAGATCAATTTACCATTTCTAAGGCATAGTAGAGCCTCATGTGTCATTTACTAAGATCAGCCATGTATTTGATATCCATCCCTTGGGTAACACAGAGACTGCCAACCTAATTACAAATTTCACGTTGAAACCTCACGTGTTCCAGGTTAATTAAAACATTCAAAAACTGTAATTGCTCCCTAGATTGAGAGATGGGAATACCTTACCTTTCTCAATCCTCTGGCTGACCTGTAAGTAGCACTGATGGTTCTGAATAGAGCTGGAACTCATCCTGGTCTGCTGAAGAATGAGTCATTGTAACATGGCAGTTCTGAGGAGAATGAAAGTAGAAAATGGAGGAGCCTAAACACATACACACACCCCCAAAAATCCCATATTTTAAAACTTCCTTTCATATCTACACCAGACTCTCTCTGAAAATAATATTGTGAAAAACTGTTGAAGACATGGTGTTCATTGCTCTTGAGGGGATAAAAGTGATGCAAACACAGGAATGAGTATAAAATTTTCTTACTACTTAACTGCGTTCCTGGTGTTGTAAATGAAGAACATCATGAATGAGTGGCTTCAGGCCTCCAGGACATTCTTTGCAGGTGTCAGATCTATTTTCTTTGAGAGAAGGATTATCAATCTTGAAGATCAAAACAGTGGTCTCCAAATCTCAATTTCCTGGGGAGTAGAAGAGTATGTGCTTTTTTACACACTGAAATGTTGTAGTGAAATAAGGGCATTTTCCAAATGTGTATATGGCACCTGACTGAAAATGAAGACTTTGGTAGCATGAACAGGTTAAGAACCAAAAGAGTTTCATGTATGATCTCGCAGTGGGGGACAGGTTACATTTTCAGTTTACGTAAACAAATTCTGAGTAATTGAGCAAAGTTTAAAAGAGAATTAAGAAAGCTATTTCCAATGGTTTGAGTTACTGGAAGGCAGCAGTTCAGAGGACATAGGGAGTTGGAGGCCACTTTTTTCTACTAGCAGTACTTTATAATTATGTCTGTGCTTTAAATACTAATCAACTCTTTATTTCATTCCCATGCTGCTCTGGGGCTTTTTCCCCTTGTCATCTCTCAACCAATAGGATGAGGAGGAAGGTATTTGGGCATAGCCAATCAGATGCTCTTAGTTCAGCCATTTTGTTCAGAATGGTGAGAATCAGCTTTCCTTACCGTAGAAAAGTTTCCCACGGTCACTCTTGCATCTTGCTTCTGTGTGATTCATGAAATCTGGGTGTGTTTCCTTTCCCTTTCTCACGTGGTCTATGCATGTGGATGTTTCCTACTTATTTGTTGTGTTTTTTATTTCTTCTGTGTGTTAAGAATCAAGTTATTGTTTCATGATATTATGGGGAGAACTTTCCAGGGCATGTAATTGAGTTTATATGTGTATATGCAAAGCAACACCATGATTCATGTGAAAGAGAGCAGGAAATGTGTCCTCTACAATTTGCCATTAACCTCATGGTGGAAAATGTTTCCAGTCAGACTCTTTTTGTTTTTTCACAAAGCAATTTGCACTGTAACCAAACCTTTTTTAAATCCTGGTCAGTAATGAATGAGCTCAGAGGTAATATTTCTACCCGGAGATTACATATTTTGAGCATGTTGAGCTCTGCTGCTGAGAACAGTGCCAGATAGATGACCCAAAGCACCAAGCTGCCCCAAATATGTATTAACTCAGAGGAGGCAGCTATTAATAACAACTGCTCAGAATAGGGGACTCTTAGAAAATTAATAGAAAAAAATAAGACTCTCCAATTTCTCTCTACATTCCCCTGATTTATTGCCACATTACATATGTGTCATTGCACACATCAAGTCAATCAGCTGGAAAATTTATTCCACCTATGACAGTCAAACTTTAATTTCATGCCTTGGGATTTGAATTGAGGAAATCCCTTTTATGGAAAAAAAATTGATAATGTGATTAATTCACGCTCCTTGGTGATCTCACACTCCTTTTGAGTCACTTCTCTTGCAATGCTTGTGTGTCAGTGTCTGGTGTTAAGTGTGTAAAGCAATTAGGATGTGTGTAAAGCTCTTGCTGAAGAATGCCATTAAGGATGGAGAGATGAGGTAAGTTGATGGCAAAAAGGAAGAAAGCACTTTGAAGGTAGGAGTCATTCGAACTGATGTTCATTCCAAATTAAAAAGATGGTGTAACAGATACTGATCAAAAAGATCTTTCCGTTGACCATCCTATGTACTGAGAAAGGAAGAAAGCTTAGGAAAATGAGTGTGCTGAATTTCTTTACCATTTTCACAGACTAGGAGTTTGCCAAATTAAGGCAGATGTGGGTTGCCTCTCTGTTAAGCACATACATTTTCTTCAGCTTCCATGCCACAGCAGAGAAGCAAAGAAGAAACACAGCATATTCTGTGGATAATGTGGTAGCTAGAGGCCTCTCCTCCCATATATCCCAACAGAGAAGACTGTCAAGCACAAGCCCTTCATATATACCCCAGCAGGGGTGAGAGTAATAAGTGCCTCCCATGCCAGTGGTCCCTAGTGTGATAACATTTTTAGCAGAGTGTTCCATGTATACTAGAAGAGGAGAGTGTGCCACAGCCCTTCCCACTTCTTATATGCTAGAAGGAGAAGGTTTGTTGGCCACAGAGTCTATTTTTTATTTTTGCAGTTGTAAAATTTAGTTATTTAGTTCATTAATGCAAGAGATTGATAGTATAGGAAGCCAGCTTTTTTTTTTTTTTCGAGAAATTGTTCTAGCCATGGGCATCTATACACTTCTGCTCAGTACTGAAGTAAAAGGGCTTTTATACATGGTGCATTAGTCTGCTCTAGAGGGGCATAAATTCTAGTGCGCACTAGTGTGTTGTGGCACTCCGTGGCCTGTGTGGACCCTCCTGGCATACACTAAGAATTCTGCTGTGCATGTTGATGTAGCCTCATTTCAAATTGTACTGTGTTAATGCTCAGTAGGGAACTTTTAATGCTCGCCAGCCACGTCCACATGGTCCAGTTAGCGCATAACATGCCAGTACACACTAGAATTTATGTCCCTGTAGTGCAGACAAACACACACTAGAGGCCACCAAAACATTTACTACATGTAACTAAATGTTTGTAGTGTAACATCTGAACCTGACCCACATTACTGGTAATGTTTAATTATACTTAACTCAGTGCATGACAGCAGTATTGTAGACACACTCTCTTGATACATAGCACTGCCTCTCCAAGTATGTACTGTATATACAGCTGCACTGTTTGGTACTGTGTGCTCAGAGACTGCAAATCTAACAGAACTGTGATACACCATGACAATCTTCTCAGTAGCCTCACTGCCTTACCTTCTGGATTCTTTCCACCCTACCCTTTCGTTCCCCATAGGTGCTCTTATTCTTCTATTTTGGTACCCTTTTCTTTCATTCATTATTAGAGTATGCTCATTTTATATGAGCATCAACTCTGGCCCTTTATCCGTCTCAAGTGTTAAATTCTGCTAGCCATTGGAAATGGGAGTGCCATAGTTGGTTTGTTACTGCTCATTGTTACCAGTAATAGTATGGTTTTATGTATGGTAACATAAGAGTGTCTGAGCGACTGGCTGAAGTAGGACTGAGTGTACTTGTAGGCTGTAAAGTTTTACATTGTTTTGTTTTTGAATGCAGTTATTTTTCTGTGCATAATTCTACATTTGTAAGTTAAACTTTCATGACAGAGATTGCACTACAGCACTTGTATTAGGTGAATTGAAAAATAATATTTCTTTTTGTTTTTTTACAGTGCAAATATTTGTAATAAAAAATAAATATAAAGTGAGCACTGTACACTTTGCATTCTGTGTTGTAATTGAAATCAATCTATTTGAAAATGTAGAAAACATCCAAAAATATTTAAGTAAATGGTATTCTATTATTGTTTAACAGTGCAATTAATCTCAATTCATTTTTCTAATCACACAAGCAGCAAAGAGTCATGTGGCACCTTATAGACTAACAGACGTTTTGGAGCGTGAGCTTTCGTGGGTGAATACCCACTTAGTCAGATGCATGAAGTGGATATTCACTCACGAAAACTCATGCTCCAAAACGTCTATTAGTCTATAAGGTGCCACTGGACTCTTTGCTGCTTTTACAAATCCAGACTAACATGGCTACCCCTCTGATACTTTAATCACACAGTTAATCATGATTAATTCTTTTAATCGCTTGACAGCCCTAGTTTTATTGTTTTAAAACATAACATTTCAGAGTTCAGGTGGTGTTGAAACCTCATTCCTACTTGATTCCCGAAGTTGTGTTGGATTTTCATTTGAATCAATCTGTAAATTTATCTTTTTTTTTTAAGACTCCACTCCTCTCCAGGAGATAAGAAATTCCTTGGATGTTTCAGGGGCCTTGTTATCCTACCTTGATGGAATAAAAGCCTTTTAGACTCTTCTCATCTTTTTATTGCCCTCTCTGGTGCTTCTAAGGGTCAAACCATCTCCTCTCAGAGAAGTTCAAAATAGATTATGTAGTGTATATCAACGTGCTATCATATGGTCCTCCAAATATTCAAGCTCACTCCACTAGAGCATAAGATATGTCCTCTGCTTGCTTCAGGAACATTCCTGTATGCAAAAATTGCAAGGCAACTATGTGGAATAATCATCTTACTTTTCTTAAATACAGTGTTTTTGACCTGATTGCAAGATCAGATACCAAATTTGGAAGATCAGTGTTATAACATTTTTCAGTTAGTGACAGTCAGGGCTCCTCAGTCCCACTTTCCAGATGGGTCACTGCTTATCAGTCACTTAGAGTGGGGATCCCCATGGACACATACTTGAAGAAGAGAACAGTTATTTACCTTATAACAACTGTGGTTCTTCAAGATGCTGTCATCCAGGTGGATTCCAAAACCCATCTTCCGTTCCCACTTTTTGTTGTCCTTCTTATCTGGGATTCAAAATTAGTGGGAGAACTGAGGGATGGCTTCATCTGGTCTGTCCTCTATACCTTTGGCAGTGGGGCACAAGAGACATTGCTATTCCAAAGGTTCTAATCTTGCACACAGAGGATACATGTACACCTACAGTGGGATCCATACAGATGACATCATCTTGACAAACGATGGTTACTATAATGTAAGTAACTGTTCTTTCCAAGCCCTTCCTGCCTACTGGATTAATACTGCACCTTCTCTGCTATAACTCCATTGGCTCTGTTGAAAGCTTGTCCTTCCTAGTGACTTGAGTACTGTGGTGTAGGTACCAGTGCCATAGCAGTGAAGCGAATATTTACTACTGTCCTAGTTCTTAGTAAGCAATTTCTGAACCTGATAATTTTGTCTTGTGTTTTATTATTTACCATTCTGCTTAGAAGTCATCTCCTTCCCACCTTCTGTCTTAGTTCATTGCCCACTTTAGCATATAGTCCTTCAGCCTGACATGTCACATCTCTCATTCTTCTGGGCTTTCCTATTCCAGACTAACATACATTCCAGCCCTTGGAATGCCTTCTACCCATTACCCTTCTCTCTAGTTCATACATTTATTTCATTAACTTGTTTTTTACTCTGTGCTAATTTGCTATCCTCAAGATGTCTTGTCCTTTATGTCTTATCAACAAGCACAAAATAACTGATCTTTTTTGATGCATCATTCTTCTTCTTCCTGATTTTGGGATGATGAGACTAAGATTTCCAGATGGAATTTTATTATCTGTAAATCTGGGATGAATTAAATGATAACGATTGAAGTGTAGCTCAATTGAATCATCTTCCTACTACCTTCACATATCAAAGAAAAGCACAGATAGAATAATATTTTCTAAAACATTCAGAACAGATAGCTCATTTTGATAGAGATTTGGGCTTTTCAGTAAATCACTTCATTCATTTAAACCAAAGGCAATTGTTCCCAGAGTTCCATGACTGTCTTGTTTCTTCTCTGTCTTACACCTGACAAGGTCTTCTGCTAGTGGTTTGGTTTCTGTACCAGCTGTGCATTGTGAACCCAAACATCGTGGTTTCTTTCAGGCTTCTGCCATAACTGTTGCGGTTTATGGTACTGTGTTGAAGTCGCTGGTCATTTTCCTACTGTTTCACCATCCAGAGCTCTTGTAGTTCGTGTCCGTCTGTTGGAGAACAGACATGCAAGCTTAGAAGTTTCTGTGAACAGTGATCTAATAGTTGTGACCATTAAAAAGACTGGACTCAGGATCAGGTACCCATCTTACATCCATGAGATAGATACACGTATGGGAATAGCTGAAGAAAGGCAAGATGCATTGCTTCCAATACTATTAGGATATAAATTGGGAGAAGAGGAAATGACACAGAAAATGGGACTAGCAATATGGGGAGCATTAATAAGAGAATGAAGTCATTTCCAATAGTAACTGTGAAAATAGGTTTGTGATGGGAGTTACTAAAATAAGAGCTGATAAGGGCATGCAGCCAGTCTAGAAGCTATACTTTCCTGGCTGGTAAAGACTGTAATTACTGAGAGATGCACCAAGATTCAGTTCCAGCTCACAGTAGCCTGGCCCAGGCAATCAGACCACATCCCTCTGCTTAATATAACACAGGGATGAGCCATGTTACTGTGCTTGGGATATCCATTTGACTGCATAGCATGCAACTAAAGATGAGTCCAAGAGACAAGGGAATCAGATATACAGTGGATTTCATGTGACATTGCTTGAAAAGGTTCATGAGGAAGGTGAAGTGCTAGAAGAGCACTGTGCACACAGACTATCAGCGGGAGGAGAGACAGATTCATCTCACCAATGGGCAGGAGAGTTGTAATTCCTCTGAACAGGAAAAGCACAGACTGTGTTCCCTGGCAGTTACTTAGGGAAGGGTTTCTATTTCTGATCAATACTATAATAGACTATAAGGGACAAAAGAGTACAGAAACTGTGATAAGAGTCAGGTCCGGCTCTAGGCACCAGCAAAGCAAGCACGTGCTTGGGGCAGCACATTTCCAGGGGTGGCATTCCTGCTGACATCTTCAAAAATTCCAACATCAAGCCCCAGCTCTCCTCGGGCAACAAAGTGTCAACCAACTGCCTGGATGTGTCCGGCAGCGGCCCTCCGGGCTATTGCTACAAAGTCTGCCTGAACCCGGAGTCTACCAAGAGCGACTTCATGTTCCTAAAACCCTACAGCCCGAGTCCCCCAGGGAACAACGAGAAAGCCGCTGAGAACTTACTAGGGCTGGGAAGGAAGCCCCAGGCTGCCAATAACACCATCTGTTTTGCAGTACAGCCAGTGGGGCTCAGGGAGACGCACCAGGAGAGAGTGCCATGAAATACCCCTTCAAGAGTTAGCCCGGCTTTCCCCCTTCTTCTCTCCCTCCCCCGCCTCCTTGGAAATGAATTTGAGCTGGGAGAGAGCCTGTCATTCTGGCATAACTTTTTAAAGACAATTACCCGACCCTTTGATCAAGTAGCAGTGTCGGAATTAGCACCCGTCAGACAGCAGGCAATTCTCCAGCATGCTCCTTACCCATTTCAGTTAATGATTTGAGGAACGTCAGGCTCATTTTTAATTAGCGAAAGTAGCAGAAAGCGCTCAGAAGCAGCAGCCCAGCTCCTAGTAGGACTGAAATACTGAGCGTGTCCGGGAAAGCCAAGGGCTGTCTCCAGAGATAACTGTCCCCTTTTGAGGGCTCTCGCTCAGCCTCCGATCGCAGCTGCACAACCCCGTAGCCTTCCTTCAAGAGACCCAGACGTGACACCGGGGCAGCAAAGCAAGCAGTGATTTAAGCCTCTTGAAATGTCACTCTCTAGTCTGTATTTCCCCTCCGTGCATATTACAGGCGGCACAAGTTACTCAGATGCTCTCATGGCCCATGGGGCTTTTCAGTTTCTTTGTCTCGATAAGAAATTCAGGCAGATATACGCAGCTCAAGCAGATTCAGATGCAGTCATTGCCCAATGCTGCATCAGTACCGCACCCAGTCAAAAAACCCAAACCAAAACAACAACAAAAAACATTGAAAAGTGCAACCACGTGTAAAAGCCCAGAAAAAAGGGGCGGGGTGGAGCCAAAAATTTTTTTGCTTGGGGCAGCAAAAAACCTAGACCCTGCCCTGATAAGAGCGCGCACATCTACAGATCCCCAGAGTGTATGCAATGCAATTGTTATATTTGCAAGCAAAGGCTGTATCTGCTACTACTCCCTATTATTCCTTGTAATGGGAAGGAGGAACAGATGAAATACCAGAACAGTAAGGACAATTGATATTTAACATGGACTGAGAGGTGTGGTCTCTGGCTACTCAACGGTTACATATTAGAGAATCTGATGCTGGAAAGTGTGTGTGATGGAAAGCACAGACATCAACTGACTCTCCTGTTTCTTTCTTATCCCCCTTTTCAAAGTCCTTCTCCATCATGCAGAAAGGATCCCACCAACATAAAATCTAATGAAGTGTGTAGAATCAGAGCTTTCACTTGCCCCCAGATTACACCCAGAAAAATTATGTGGGGAAGCAAGTATTTAAATCTGTGGTTTCACCACACAATCTGCAAACAGTTTTCTCAGAGTGGCTGTCTTACCATTTTCATTAGCCAGGGGGAACACTTTCCCTCTTTTATGCCAAAACTGTCACACACTAAATACCTCACAAGTATATCTATCCCCAACCCCTGGTTTGTTATGTGGTTTTTTGTTAGTTGTATTTAGTGTTGAAAAGTAGCCTTTTTAACTTGAAAACTGTCACAACTTAAAGGAACTAACAAAATGACATTTCCCAGACCAAGTAGTTCCTGACACATTGAATTGCAGTGTGGAACTACAGCATCACTGAACTCATGTGGTTAGCCACCCCCATTCCTCTCTCTCTCAATCCTGTTTTGTTCCAGAACCATTTTGCAGAGCTGCCAGACTCCAAGACTTTTTGAGAAGAGAAAAAACAATAGACAGAAAGAAACATTTTTGAAGTTGCCATATTCTGATCTCATCTTGCCCTTAAGTCACTAACTTTTCTGCTTTTCCTCAGTTAAGAACGAGACAGACAATTAACAGTATGGAGCATTACAGAAAAGGGAGACCCGGACCACTTGTATTGTGTGCACTGTGATACTAGCCATTTGGGGGAGAGTGTTCACTGTCAGTGTTAGTGCTCATGAAAGTGACAAGTTGACAGTACAGTTAAATTGAGGCAGGGCTGGCTGTGTGCAAACAGCACCTCCAGCTCTGCCAAAGCACCTCCATCCTGAATTATAGTACTCCCTGCTCTTCTAGTAATCTCTCTCTCTCTCTCTCTCTCTCTGACACACACACACACACACACACACACACACACACACACACACACACACACACACACACACACACACACACACACACAATTCTGTCAGTATACCTCAGTTCTGACCTATAGAAGTCCCTTCTGCTCCAAACTTGGTTCCCCATTTAACTCAGGCAGTACTCCTCAATTCTTCTGTTGTTCAGATCCCCACAGCCTTGTAAGTGGAGACTGCCAGTGGGGTTAAACAAATAAAATAGATTTGTTATGTGGACCAATGTCTGAAAAGCTAGGGGTTTCTAAAACACATTAAAAATCCTTAGGGCAACTCATTGCAAGTCTTTTTGATTCATCTTCTTCGTGTATTTTACTCTCTAAACAGGGAGAGTTGATGGAGAACGCAACCTTCTTTTGTGTTTTCCCTGTTTTTCCCCCCAGAGTCTGGATTTTTCCCAAGGTGAAGGGAGTGAGCTCTGGAAAATGTTAATCTGTGGGATTTGTTCATGGTGTATAAAAATTTCAGAAAGAATGTTTTATAAATATGATTTCCTGATTGACTCTGGCAGAAGTGATACTGAGAAAGGCAGCTCTTGCAGAGCAGCCAAGATCTCTTCCAACTCCTCACATGGTTTTTTTGTTCATTTGTTTTGGTTTGTTTTGGTTTTGTGAGGAGTGTGTGATGGAGGGTAGATTTGAACCCATTTTTCTTATAAAAAAACAAATCTACAGGAAAGTGAACCTGCCCCCAAGCTTCAGTAATACAGTCTCTCTGAAGAAACCAAGTGTCTCGGTGCAGCAGCAGCTGAACTTAGGTCAGGCAGTGTGTTTTTGAGAGCTTTCTTCTGTTTCCATTTAAAATAATGAAGGGAAGACATTAGTGATAAATTGCTGTGATTTGGGGAAAGCTTTGCACTTCCTGAGCCAAATTCATGCCTTGTATAACTCCACTGAATTTTGTGGTGACACCATGGCTGGATTTGAACCCCTGCAGTGATTGCTGAACAAATTGGAATCCTCTGACCAAGGAGCAGGATTAATTCAGGCGCTCATGCAAATATTTCCAGATGATATCATTTTGTTTTCTTGCTTTTTCTCAGCTCTTTCAACTGGAGAAAGAAAAACATTCTGGCTTGCATTTCAACAAATAGCCAAGATCTCGCTTTCTGATAATATTAATATCAAATCACAGATGCATTTGTTTTCTCTGGGATTGCAGCCACCAACTAAACTCTCCACCCATCCCTACCTCCCACCTGCACTCCTTTTTTTTAGGTCCTTTTCCTTCTTACATGCTCTTTAACAAGTAGTTATGATTGCCAGATGCCTCAAATTTATAGACACTCATGGCCTCATCCCTGTCTGCTAGTATTCAGTGATAGGTTTCAGGAGTACACTTGCTGTGCAGCATATTTGCATCCAGTTGAAGCAAGGTCTGAACATCAGAGTGGCTGGAAATAATTTCCCATCCCTGCATACCTCTGTTAGAAATGGCTGATAGATGGGGAAAAGAGGCTAGCCTCAGCTTGGTTGCATTTCAGTCATGCACTGTGTCAGATCTCTTCATTATTTCGGAACTCCTTTTAAGGATTATATCCTTACAGGCTACCAAAAGAAACCATCAGGTCGGGATCAGTCCAAAACTCTGTAATCCCAGATAGCAAACTGTATATAGAGTGTGTCATGAATGGTTTCACTCCTTAGAAAGCTCCTGTTCCCTCCATTCGTTTTCCTGTTTCTGCTCCACGAGGCTAAAAGATCAATTATATTTCTGATCTCACTTAATTTTATTTTGACCTCCAGAATATCTCCCAATTTCACTATCTTTCCTTTGTTTCATCTTTTTCTGTCCTTTCAGTACTCTGCGTTCCTTATTATAATGATTTTGTGTTTGAGTTAAACAGGACATGGGGAAGGGGACTCAGCCAAAGTGCATAGAAAAGAAGCTATAGATTGTCCTCCAGCCCACTATACTATCAGTTCAGTGAATTATTTGATTGTGAAACTGAAGGCCCATTATCTGCTTTGTTCCTTCCTGGATATTACAATGTTATCCACAGTAAGTATGCACACACTTGATAGTAGGACTGCCATGCTGCTGAAGGGTTACCCTAAGCAGTCCTGCCAATGCCAAGCATGAATATAGCAGAGTGTGCTGACTGCAATGCCAATGTGATTCTGTTAATTTTTTCTATTTCCTCCTCCCATACACACAGAGTCATATACACACAGTTACACAAAAAAGCATTACAGCATCTGATCAGCATGTCAGGTTCTGACAAGTGTGAGTGCAGTTACACCTACCTTAAAATATTCTCATTCTCTACCCATTTATAGACAGTTACTATCACACTTGGCCCTTTCACACATCCTCCTACATATTTTTGCATATTTATATTTGATGTCTCTCAGATAAACATTTGGACACCACAGTCTCCATATTTGAGGTGTCTTGGTTTCTCCCAGTAAAAGAAATAAGCAAACATTTGGATAGGTCTGTCAAACCACATTCAGGACAAATATCATGTCTTGTCTTATCCATGCTTCATGACTATCAAGTCTAAGACAAGCTTTTACCAAAATAAAGCTATTAAATACTGTCACTATCATATAGGTTAACCGTGATATAGCAATAGCAACTCCACAGTTAAGGTAGCAGCAGCTATTTCATTCTAAGCCCTATTTTCACTTCTTTATATCTTTTGCAAAACTACATTTAGATTTAAATTTGTCTTGCTCACTCTGTCCAAAGTTAAAACTTTCTGGAAACTTTCTGGACAAGTTATTTTTGAGTTGAGTTTGTTTTGAAAGGCATTCCCACATTTCTTTGTCAGTTGATAACTTTAAAATGGTTTGCTCTTATTTTAGATTTGTCAAGCATTTAATGTCTCCACTTTAACATTGTAGTGCATTTTTGTGGTAGGCAGAATACATTTTCAACCTTAACTGTGTATTAATACTGTTTTGAGCTTGAGGATAGAGTGTATGTGTGTGTGTATGTGTAAGAATTGTTAAACAGACTCTATTCTGTGCTCTGATGGAAGTGGTCTAATTGTATCGTGACAGTTATTGAAGATTGGTTGTTTTGGAAAATATTTCCATGCCTCTAGGGAAGCCAGTTCATCCAGTGTTTCCCTAGAAAGCTCTACAGCTGAATGCAGAAATGTGACCTGGTTTATGAATCCAGTGCTTCTCTGCATTTCCACTTAGCAAGTGCTCTTGCACCCTCTTGAGATAAGGTAGTGGCAGCTCTGCTCTGTGGGAAGCACAGTGCCTTTTGCTAAGTGGCCGGCTCAAATTAGATATGGGAGGAATGCAGAGATAAAGGCATTTCCTACTTGACTGGCAGGATTTAATGAGTCCCAAGGGACAGAAATGATCGCTCTGTGAACAGCTCTGGGAGCTCTGTTAGTTAAGAACTTTCACATGCCTCATGGCTAATCTCCACTAAGGGAGGCACACCTCTTCCCAAGGTAAGCAGATGAGGGGGACAGTCAGAAATGTGCTCTGGTTTGCAAAGGATCTTGTCCCTGAGTAATCAAGTTCAGTTTCCATCCTAAAATCCATTATAATGATCAGTGAGATAGTCCTGCTACTTCCTTATCACACAGGCTGTACTGAATAAGAATAGTTAGATAGGTCTGTTACACTGGCTTGTCAGCTTGAAATCCACACATCCCATGCATGCCTAATAGAATCTGTTATCTGAAAGAGAATACAAGGTGATTAGAAAGTTTATTGATTAGCCACCTAATCATTAGACATTAGCTTGTTCATGTCCCTATTTCTGCAAGTCATTATTTTACAGAAAATGATGTCTCCATTATACCTCAAGCTGTAGATGAATAGAAGAGCAACAAAGATAGGGAACACATCAAGAGAATCAGAGGCCTCAAGTCTGCCATTTTAGGAAATGCAATTAATCTCAGAAGTGGGTTTTTAGTAGGAAATAGTATGGAAGGTCTAAACTAGAAGAAGTTGGGGGAATGGAATGCTACTATGTCAGGTATTCACTAAATAGACAAATCTGATGAATGTGTAATGGACTGAAATTCAGTTGTATTTGGACATGGAAGTGAAACCTGAAGAATTGTGTTGCTTCTAGAATATACCTTCCCACTGCTCTGTACAAAAGTGGATCAATCCTATCCTGTTGTGACTTGCCGTCTTAACATATCACACCTATCAATTATATATACATATGTACGCCTTTAGTGACTGGTACCCCCAAACTGACAGATGGGGGTTCACACAGAACCTTATGTTCCCCATTCTATAGTTTGGTTAATGTTGTGTCATCTGCGTGCAAGAAGCAAATGCATAAACATGAGGTAAATATTCATCATTTTAGCTTTCCTGCCTTCTGGCCTGTCAAGTCATCCTCAAAAGATTTCCTAGTCTCTAGTCTTCTTGTCCAGCCTCCCTCACCTGCATCTTTCTACTTCTCAGCTTGTCATCTAGGCCAGGGTTTCTCCCAGATTATTTCCTATGAGGTGTTAAGATGCTGTTGACCATAACCTTCTGCTGTAGGTTCCTGGGTGCTGCTGTGTCCTCATCAGAAGGATTTTGACACCCATTAACTACTTAGCTGTTGCTCTCAGCTCCTCTCACTCCACAGAACTTAATCCATTCAGTGTTGGAAACAAAAGAAGTGAGCCAGAACAGCTTGTTACAGGGGGTAGGATTCAATGTCTTTGTTGAAAGTAATACCAGCACCCTGTTTCTGTTGACTCAGAGATTATCACGCTTCTCCTTCATTAGCAGGGTCAGAGGTGTCCCATTGAAGAGACACCATGAGCCTGCTGACAAGCAACAGGTGCAGCCTCTGCCTTGTCTAAATGGGAACATTTTGACAGTTGCCAGCATTCTGGCAAGGCTTTGCAGCTCTCACAGCTGGTGCATGTCAGCAGATACAGATTCAGCACCTAATTTCTTTGAGAGGAGGTGCACAGCCTGGCCCTTCCACGTCCTCAATTTTTGATTGGCTACATTCCACAGAGCCATAATTCTGCTTGTTTAAATTTTAAACATACCTTTGTAAAAACCTAGAACAGTTTAAACCAGTATGCTAGTGTGAGACTCTGCATTTATTCATCTGGTCTCCATTTCTTGGTAAACAGTGACTCTTCAGAGAAGAGACTGGATGATCCAAAGGACTGGAAGTAAGAACATAGATTAGATTTAGATTAGATAAAATAAAATAGTGCTTGTAAGAGTTCTGCATTTTTAGGCCATCACATTAAGTTTTGCTCAGGTAATGACTGAATGTCATCACCATCTCAAGACTGTTTGGTGGTCTATGTATTGACATGATGTGTAAGTGAAGTTTCTAATGTAGAGGTGTCTGTATTTCAGAAACGTAACTTTTCAGTTCATGCTAACTGGCATCATTAGAAGAGATCCCTTCAGAAAAAGATTGATGCATGTGTGTAAAGCAACGTGGGAGGAATTTGTTCTGCCTTGCCTTTGCTGTGGACAGGCAACCTGTCCTGTGGCTAATACCAGACTTCATTTTCCAGGTCTATCAATCTGGCACCTTTCACCAACACAAAATTCATTTTAAAAAAATTAAAAAAGGGAATTGTGGTAACTGGAGTGGTGTTGTGCCTTTGCCTTTGCTGTGGACAGGCAACCTGTGGCTAATATCAGACTTCATTTTCCAGGTCTATCAATCTGGCACCTTTCACCAACACAAAATTCACTTTAAAAAAATTAAAGCAGGGAATTGTGATAACTGGAGTGGGGTTGTGCAATAAACACACTAAATCTATACAGTTTAATACTCTACTTTTCATACTAACAAGCCAGCCAGCATCATCATGCCCTCAATGCTCCATTTCTTCCTGATTTAGTCCAGTGTAACAGATTTTACAGGACAGAAGGGTTTGGGGATTTCATTCAGTGTTCTTACAGCTTTAAAAATATTATGGGATGTTGAGATTATAACTTAGGAGTTGGTCTTTGATTCCTTAGTGGCTTGGGTCTCAGGCCGACCCTGACTATTCCTGTTTTCTTATCTCAGATAATTCAGCCCCTTTTAGAACTTGACCAGAATCGCAGCAAATTGAAGTTGTACATTGGACACCTGACAGCCCTCTGCCATGACCGTGACCCCCTGATTTTGCGTGGACTCACCCCACCTGCTTCCTACCAGCTGGATGATGACCGGGCAGCTTGGGAGAAAGAGCTGCAGAAGATGACCCAAGAACAGGTGAGCCTTCTACAGGTCCATCAGTAATAGAACCTTTGAAGTGTTTATTCAGACCTTGCTGATGTGACAGAGATGCTGTGAAGGGAATCCATGAGAGGTGAATGCAGCTAGAAAAGGCTCGTTCTTCAGTTGATTGTGAGAGGGTTACTTTTTAAAACAATAGCCATTTAATCTTTATTAGGTATTGTACTTGTTTTACAGTATTTGCTCCAACTGAGGGCATGTTGCATTCACTCACTGTTGGGCAATATGCTCAGTAGGAACCATTCTGAATCTGTTCACCTGTATGTTACCTAAACTTTAATTCTGTAGGATGGAACACTGTGAAAAGTCACTACCCTTCACTTTCACCAATTAATAGATTTTACCACTTTTTTAATAATATAACCTAATCACATTAATCTTAAATATTGTGTAGTTGGTAGCATACTTACATTGGAAAGTACAGAACAAATTTGTTCTTAGGAACCAGCATATTACCTCAAATATATATACAGTGATTAATGAAGGTATGTCTGATTAAGGCTACATTTTAGCCATGGGTATTTTTAGTAAAGGTCATGGACAGGCCGCGGGCAATAAACAAAAAGTCATGGCCCATGACTTGTCCGTGACTTTTACTAAAAATACCTGTGACTAAATCTTACCTGCTGGGGAAGGGGGCTCCTGAACAGTGCTGCTGGAGGGAAGGGGGCAGCGTGAGGTGACACTTCTGCTGTGGGGGCCAGTCCAGGGCCCTGCTGCTGCTGGGTGGGGGCAGCCTGGGGCACCTCTGTCACTGATCTGGGCAGGGGGCGGCCCGTGGCCCCACTGCTGTGGGCGCGGGGGCAGCCCCACCATCGCCACTGTTGTGGCGGGGGGGCAACCTGGGACCCATCGCCACTGCCACTGGTCCCAGACCGCTGCTCCAGGGCAGCGCTGGGGACCAGCTGCCTGGAGTTGCCAGAGCAGCATCCAGTGCGGCTGGCCCCGGGGCTTCCCCAACTGCTGGGGTTATCTTGGGGTCAGCCACACCAGCGCTGCAAAATTCATGGAGGTCACGGAAGCCGTGACCTTACTGATGATCTCATTGCAGTATGTGAATGTATGGGCCTGCCAGGCAATATTAATGCAGGGTTCTGACTGGTTGACCTTTAGGCACGAAGACCAAGATTGTTAAAAATTGATGCCTTCAATTAGGTTCCTAAATTCATAATTAAGCATCTAAAATGGGCTGCTGCATGTTCAGCAGTTTTGAAAATCAGGGCTCTTGCTTAAGAGCCAAAATATTGAGGAGCCTAACTTTTGACACCTATTTTTAAAATATTGATCTGATGCCTTATGTTCATGTCTGAGATTGTGTGTTATTAAGACTCCATAGTGGTCCATGAACTCCACAGTGGTCCATGAACTTCCATATTTATATTTCTTTCTCCCATCTCCAGACAATTTCTTACTGGACAATTCAATATTCGTTTCATCAGAGAATGTGAACTTGTGTTTTGAATTTTTTTTACTCAGTGAGTTGTGAGAATGAAAGTGAATGGAGGGATAAGGCTTGCGGTTGAAATGAAGCCATTATGTTGGAGCTTCTGTCATCTCATGGTCCCTTCTTAGCATTAATGTTTATACAAAGCTCTCTTTATCCAAGACCATCAAATTCTGCTTACTCAGACAGCTGGAGTAGATTATGTGTATAGCCAGGAGAAAGAATGTACTCTGACATTAATGCTATACATTCTTGTAGCGAACACATACCATGGGACAGACATGTGCAAACAGACATATGTTGTATAGTGATTCACAGCCTTTCTAGCTACCACTATACTGAAGTTAATTTTCGATATGTTTAACTACAAGTATATCACATCTCTATAATGTCATGTCCATGAAATACACAGAGAGTGTTATGTAGGTAAATATGATCTCACATTAAAGGGCTGTAATGACATCGTGAGACCTATATAAGCAAGCAACAGAACAGAGGATCCCATTTTGCTTGGTATTTTGTCAAAGCCTGTATCATAATAGAATAGAAAAGGCATGTAATGCTGACAGGGTTAAAACCTTTCTATCTTGCCCAATATATGCAAAATTAAACTTACTATTAAGCATATATACATCTACCTGATTTATCCTTCGATACAAGAGTGTACATGTTCACACACTTAGGGCTTGTCTACATCAGAAAGTTGCAGCGCTGGTGAGGGAGTTACAGCGCTGCAACTTAGGAGATGTACACATCTGCAGGGCACCACCAGCGCTGCAACTCCCTGTTTGCAGCGCTGGCCGTACTCCCGTTTTGTCTCGGGTGTACAGGATCCAGCGCTGGTGATCCAGCGCTGGTAATCAAGTATAGACACTTACCAGCGCTTTTCTTGACCTCCGTGGAATAAGCAGGTATCCCAGCATACCTGAGGAAGCCTCTGGTAATCAAACTGGTCTCCTTCCCCAGCTTGCTCTCGCGTTCCCCGAACCCCGAGCAAGCAGGTCTCCTTCCCTGAGGTTTGCTGGGTGGTTCCGGGAACGCGAGAGCAAACCGCGGCGAAGCTGGTCTCCTTCCCCGGTTTGCTCTCGCGTTCCCCGAACAAGCAGGTCTCCTTCCCTACGGTTTGCAGGGTGGTTCGGGGAACGCGAGAGCAAACCGCGGCGAAGCTGGTCTCCTTTCCCGGTTTGCTCTCTCGTTCCCCGAACCCCCGAGCAAGCAGGTCTCCTTCCCTGCGGTTTGCAGGGTGGTTCGGGGAACGCGAGAGCAAACCGGGAAAGGAGACCAGCTTCGCCGCGGTTTGCTCTCGCGTTCCCCGAACCACCCTGCAAACCGCAGGGAAGGAGACCTGCTTGCTCGGGGGTTCGGGGAACGCGAGAGCAAACCGGGAAAGGAGACCAGCTTCGCCGCGGTTTGCTCTCGCGTTCCCCGAACCCCCGAGCAAGCAGGTCTCCTTCCCTGCGGTTTGCAGGGTGGTTCGGGGAACGCGAGAGCAAACCGCGGCGAAGCTGGTCTCCTTTCCCGGTTTGCTCTCTCGTTCCCCGAACCCCCGAGCAAGCAGGTCTCCTTCCCTGCGGTTTGCAGGGTGGTTCGGGGAACGCGAGAGCAAACCGGGAAAGGAGACCAGCTTCGCCGCGGTTTGCTCTCGCGTTCCCCGAACCACCCAGCACACCGCAGGGAAGGAGACCTGCTTGTTGGGGGAACGCGAGAGCAAACCGGGAAAGGAGACCAGCTTCGCCGCGGTTTGCTCTCGCGTTCCCCGAACCCCCGAGCAAGCAGGTCTCCTTCCCTGCGGTTTGCAGGGTGGTTCGGGGAACGCGAGAGCAAACCGCGGCGAAGCTGGTCTCCTTTCCCGGTTTGCTCTCGCGTTCCCCGAACCACCCTGCAAACCGCAGGGAAGGAGACCTGCTTGTTCGGGGAACGCGAGAGCAAACCGCGGCGAAGCTGGTCTCCTTTCCCGGTTTGCTCTCGCGTTCCCCGAACCCCCCTTGAAGCCGCCCAACAGCGCTGCAGTGTGGCCACATCTAACACCACTTGCAGCGCTGGTTGCTGTAAGTGTGGCCACTCTGCAGCGCTGGCCCTATACAGCTGTACTAATACAGCTGTAACAACCAGCGCTGCAAAATTTTAGATGTAGACATGGCCTTAGAGTGGGATTTTTAAAAGTACTCATCTAACTCCACTCATTGACTCCAATTGGACGATCGTTAAGCCATTATTGAGCACTTTGAAAAATCCTACCCAGAACAGAGATACAAATCTGCCTGTTATTCTATGCAGTAGAAATTAAAACTGAGCTGGCACTTCCATTCTGAAGCCCTATTTTCAAATATATCTAACTTTCTCATTAATTATATTTTGGACTGTAATTTCTTGTGCTTAATCTCAATTTAGAAGTGAGTATTTTTTTGAAAGTTTATTGGAAGTTCATTGAGGCATTTGTCAAACAAGTAAAAATGTTTTTGGCCAGTGAAGACGTGTATCAGATGCTTTTTTAAAATAGAGAACTTAAAAACAGGTTTGTTTTTAAATGTCAAATTTAGCACATACATATCCTTCAGTGAAGATTATTTCTTTGGCAATGTTTTAGGAGGAAATCTTGATGTTGAAATAAGTCATAGACATTTAAAATAATATACTGATCATCCACATCCATCATCTGTTAATTCTTACATTATTTGGATCATTGCTTTAAGAAAAATGCAGCAAGCTCTGGACATTGTGTTAAAAAAAAGCACTGATATTTGATGTGATGCAGTTGTTCTCATTGCCCCAAGTAATTCTTTTCAGATTTACAGTTATGTGACATTGAAGCCTTATTTTATCTCCTGAAGAATCTCTTCCTATGGGCAGTTAGTCCTGATTGCACTTCTGTCCTCACCAGACTTGCTACCTCCTTATTTTTTAGACATTTCATTTAAATGTTTTAAAGGAAAATTATGTATATTATCATGTGGCCAAGTCACTGTATGACAGTCAGTCTGTTGTGAGTGGACTCAGGTGCTTCCAAGTCAATTGGATCTAAGTAGAGTCTAGTCATTGCTGCCAGTTCTGGACTCTAGGGCATCCTTCCAGGCCCAGAACTCTTTTCAGATGCCTTTGCTTGGGATATGGACTCCACTGTCCAGCCACCTTTGCCTCCAGACCTAGTATCTGAGACCTCCTGAGCACCCCATTCACTTACACAAGCTTCCTCAGTCCCACCTAGGCAATGGGCACTCGGGGCTTCTAGTTTAACCCCTGCAGAAACAACGTAGCAGGAAAACAAGGAACATGGGCTTAGCAAAGGAATTTCTTAAGCAGTTACTTTATTCTTGATCATTTGAGAGGTACAGATCTTCAGAAATAAAACAAGTGCTGGGACACTCCCTCCCCTAGACTGAGCTTATCCCTTCTTGTGAGTTTGTGGTTCATCAGCATTTCAGCCTGAGCATAGTTTCTCCTGCCCTCTGTCTCCCGAAAGTCCTTTTTACATATGGTGATGGCTAGTCCCCTGCACAGAGCAGAACCCCACTCTTAAATGGAACCTCTGTCTCTGTGTGATGTGCTCAAGCTGAGATGCTGTAGTTCCCAGTCCTGCTTTCACTCCTGCTCCTCCAGCAGGCCTTTCTGTCGAAAAAGCATTGTTATATGAGGGTGGGCCAGTAGTTGAGAGACAATCTAGACTATAAGCTCTCTGGGCAGGGACCACCGTTTTGTGCCATGTTTGTATAGCACCTAACACAGTGGAGTCTTGGTCCACGTCTGGTAGTTGTAGGTACTACTGAAATACAAATAATAAATCAATAATAATACCCCCCTGCTGTTTTTCATTTTGTAGAATTCCTTTCTTGTAGATTTTGCAATCTCTCTTTTAGCAGCTGACTTGGTATGCAAATAGACATACAGTGTGAGGTATACCCACATAGCAATACCCACATAGCCAGTCAGAAGATAAGTGTCTGTTATCTCCTGCCAGAAAGGAACATTTCTAAGGTATGTCACCTTCTGGTGATCTGCCTTAACTCCAAGACCCTGAGAATAGGAGTGGGTGAATAAGGTTCTGTGGCCTGCAATGCATAGGAGGTCAGACTAAATGATCATAATGGTCTCTTCTGGCCTTAAAGTCTATAAGTCCAACATAATTTTCAGTATAGAGATATAACTCCTTAAATGTTATGAATACATACATTTTGCAATGATTATGTTGCCCTGTGGGCTACTGACTCTCAGTAGAAACATTACATGCCACCCTTCAATGAACTATTATGCAAGTATCCAGCCCGGGTGATCCAGTCTTGTGCACCTCCTTGCTCTCTGCCAGTTGGCACCAAGATGTCAAGATCCCAACACAGGCTGTCAGTGCCAAGGGTCAGATAGGGACAAACCTGAGGCAAGAAGGAGCAAAAGAGTGCTTAGTCAGGTTCTAGGTCAGGGCTGATACCCAGAACCAGAATCTGAGTCAGGTCTCAGGGTCTGAGTCAGAACGTGAAGTCCAGATCAAGCTAAGATGAAAGCCAAGAGTTCCAGAGCAAGGAATGGATGTGGCAGGTACAGGAAATATATACGGTTGACTGGGCACTCCCTGAAACGTCCCTTAGTTTTATATAGGACAGGGAGCCAATCAGAAGCCATGAGGTTTCTGTCTCAGACCCTTGAGGTGGGACTTCCTGTGGTTTGTCTCTGCAGCAGGTCATGGGCAGTGAGGTGCATGCTAGTTGCAGCTGCCACTAGGTGGCAGCATGGAGATGCCAACTGCCTAGCAGCTCTGCAGGCCTGGATTCTAGCCCCACAGGGCCTTACAGGGCCGGTGCTTCCATTTAGGCGGCCTAGGCAATCATCTAGGGCGCCAGGATTATTGGTGGGTGGCATTTTGCCAGAGGGGGCAGCAGGCAGCTCCGGTGGAGCTGCCGCAGTCGTGCCTGCGGAGAGTCCGCTGGTCTGCGGCTCCGGTGGAGCTGCCGCAGTCGTGCCTGCGGATGGTCGGCTGCTCGTGCAGCTCCGGTGGACCGCCCGCAGGCACGACTGCGGCAGCCCCACCAGAGCCGCGGACCCTCCGCAGGAACAACTGCGGCAGCTCCACCAGAGCCGTGGGACCAGTGCACGGGGCAGCAAAATTGCCCTGCACCTAGGGTGCTAAAACCCCTAGCGCCGGTCCTGGGACCTTACATTACCCCACACACACAAAGTGCCTGCTGCCGACCCAGGTTTGTTTGGATGGGCTTCAGGGAAGGCTGCCACAAGGTATGGGGCATGGAATTGGGACATGTGCTCCCAGGAACGCTCTTATGGGCCACAGCCCTTCCAGTCCGTAAGATACCAGAGGGAGCCATGTCCAGTATCTCTCTTGGACTGCATACTCATCATGTCCTTGGATCTGCACCAGAAGGAGTGGTGGTAGAGCCTGCTAAGCAAATGGATTGTCTGTAGGGTTTTAACAAGGATATGTGAAACACTGGTTGTATTTTGAGGGATCTGAGTAACTGAAACTTCATAGTCACTGAACTGATTACCTGGCCAATGAGATATGGCCTGAGATATTGGTGGTCCAGTTTATGACATGGCCAGTTGCACTTTTTGGCCAACAGTAAATGCTGGACCTTCCTGGCGCTGGCAAGTAGCGTACTGCATATAGTCCTCCTTGGTTCAAGACATGGGGAGCTCCTCCTGGGAGTAGTCCACCTGTTTGGGCAGCTCCAATATCCTCTGGGGCATGCTGGGCAGTGAATGGCCCACTGCCTCTATGCTGCCCCAGGGTAAGACATCAGCATGGGGTAGAGTGTTCCAGGCAACCTGTCAGGATCCCACACAGGCATTCAAGACTAAGGGTCAGAGCAGTGGCAAACCTGAGGCAGGGAGTAGCAGAGGAGTGTGTAGTCAGGTTCCAGGCCAGGGCTGATACTGAAAGTCAGAGTCTAAGTCAGGTTTCAGGGTCTAAGTCAGAAGGCAAAGTCCAGATCAAGCGAAGATCAGAGTCAGGAATGTCTTTGCCATAGGTGCTGACTCCGTGGATACTCCAAGGCTGCTCAGCGCCACTGGCAGCTCCTCTTGGCTCTGCCCTGTCCCCCTGCTGCAGCTTACCTCCACCTTCTTCCCTGTGCAGGCCGCCACGTCCTGCTTTTCCCCTCTCCCTCCCAGCACTTGCACTGCGATACAGCTGAACGAGGGAAGGGGAACCCGGCGCACTGGGGGAAGAGGCGGGGCTGGGCAGGGATTTGGGAAAGGGATCCAATAGGGGCAGGGAGGGGCAGAGTTAGGGTAGGTACTTTGGGGATGGGGTTGGAATGGGGGTGGAGCTAGGGCCAGGGATGAGGTGGAGTTGGGGTGAGGCCAGGGGTGGGGAAGGGGGCAGGGCGGGCACGGGCACCCACCAGCGCCCAGAAAGTTGGTGCCTATGGTCATGGCAGCTATAGGGTATCCATACTGTTGCCTGGACGCTTCCTGGAACTCCTCTTAGGTTTATATAGGTGGAGAGCCAATCAGGAGCCATGGGGTGAATTTAATTAGGGCCTGCCGACTTGCATACATCTAATTTATATAATCTGTTACCTATTCTTTTCCTATTTTACCTTGCATTCCTTCCCCCTTGTTGAGTATATGGTCACAGATAACTTTTTTAGCGAAGACAGAAGTAAAATAGACCTTAAACACCTCAGCCTTCTTTATGTCGTCCATTATTAACTCCCTCCCTACTAAATAGTACTAAATATTAAATGTTTCTCTTTCTGCTAGTGTATTTGTAGAACTTGTTCGTATTGTCTTTTATTTCCCTTGCTAGGTGTAACTCACTTTGTGCCTTACCCTTTCTGATTTTGTCCCCTACATACTTGTACTATTCCTTGGCACTCATCATTAGCAAGTTGTCCAGGCTTCCACTTTTTGTAGGGTTGCTTTTTGATTTTCAGGTCATAAAAGAGCTCCACATATATACGCTCTCAGATGTGTGTCCAGTACATACACACACCAGTGGAAGATGTATTCTGTTGAAAGGGTGTTTTGTGGAGCAGTGAGCTCTATCCTGAGATCTAGCCAGAAGATTTTTGCTCTGGTTTTCTTCTTTTGTGATGTTTGAACTTCTTTCCTTGAACTTTTGGCTCAAGGGCTGAATTATAGTCCAAAAAAATGAAGCAGCAACTCAGCAGCTAAATTATAGGAGGCTAATGGAAGAACTTGTCTACAGATGGAGTTATTCCAGAATAGCTATTCCTGAATAACAATCTATGTGGACACTCTTATTCTGAATTAAGAATGCCTTGTTCCTGTTTAGCTTGTTCCGCTTTGAAATGGATTAAGCTAAACAGGAACAAAGCACTCTTGTCTCAGGAATAGCTATTGTACTTTAAATTCACACTAACCTTAATCCAAATTAACTTTCAAATGCCAACAAACCCTAAAAATTCAGAAAGAACAGGCCTTTGAAGGTAAATTTGTCTGTAACAGAACCTAGATGCAGGGCTGGTGCTACCATTGCCCCCAATTTTTTTTTTTTTTTTACAGTGTTCCTCCCTGAGCGTGTGGTCGCTGCTCCACTTCTCCCGCCTCCCAGGCTTGCAGCTCCAATCAGCTGTTAGGCACTGCAAGCCTGGGAGGAGAATTAGAGCAGGGAGTGGCGTGCTTGGGAAGGAGGCGGAGCAGAGGTGAGCTGGGGTGCGGTGGTACTGCATGGCTCCCAGGAGGAAGGGAACTGCCGCGGGGGTTGGGGGGTACCTTAGGGCGGGGGGGTGGGGAGTTGCCGCAAGGCTGGGGCGGGGGGCGCACAAGGTGGAAGTTTCACCTAGGGCGCGAAACTTCCTTGCACCAGCCCTGCCTAGATGTGGGGGTAGGTCCTCTGCCTTGGTAGACATATGTATTAGAAATACACCAGACTGTACCCTCACCCTGTATGGCTGCATAAACACAACTATCTGATTCTTCCACCTTTTTCCCTTAAAAGCTGTTAACCTCTGCACAGGTAACTTTCCAGCTTGGAGAATGCCACAGCCCATTCTACCTTCCCCTTGCTCAACTGGATTTTGTTTCAGGACATGTGGGTCAAAATACAAACAAAGAATATTTTTCAAATTAAGAAGTACTTTATTTATTGAAGTCTTAGTGCTTTTATCTGCCTAACTGCATTTTTCCTTTGTATTTAAAGTATTCCCATGGGAGAAAGAGGGTTAGTTTTCCATATTCACAGAAGACCCCACGGGAGCAATCATTCACACCTTGGAATTTTAATGAGTTTTGTAAATTACTTCAAATCTGGTGCATTAAATTCAGGCCTGTCCCCTCTAATATTCTCTTTAGGAGATAATACTCCCCCAGTCCCAGTGAGAAAAAAATTAATCCACTTGAATGTTAATAACACTAACGTGATTAGAGTGGGCATGTTAAACTGAAAACCAATAGTGTTTAAGAACAAGGGAAATGTACCCACTCTCTTACCAATCAGATTTTTTTAATATAAATTGTTTAGAATTCTTTTACATATTATCACTTTCTTAGCTGTGATTTCAGTGCAGCAACTTCTGTTGGCAGAGGCTAGTCCTGGACTGGTTGTAGCTGTGAGTAGAAGCTCTGTGCTTCATCATAGCCAGTGCTTTTAATACCCTGCTGGGTGAGGCTGGGACAAGAATGCTGTGAGCTTCTTTTGAGGCTAACACTCCTACACAACTTCCTGGGCTTCTCCTGAGAGGAGAGTCTAGAACAGAAGTAGCTATAAAGTTCCCATACATCCAGCAAATACACGATGACCGGTGGAATCTATTATATAGATAGGTAGTGGAATAGTGTCTGTCAATACACCACATGCTTCAGCAGAAAGTGGGTGAAAAGTACCTTTGTGCATTCTCACATAAAAACAGTCATGTGGATGCTGGAGATTAAGTGTTTCTGACAAGTTAGTGTCTTCCTTGTATAACATACAGCTTCATTGTAGTACCATGAAGTCAACCTTACTCTTGAATGGCAATGCAGTTGGGATGCCGTATAAACCTTTGGTTTAGCAACAGATTTTCTGAAATTATTATTATTAATAAAAACAGTTCTTTAATGTTGAGTTAGTGTAGTAAAATTCCAGTCTATATCTAATGAAGGCCTGAAGCCTATACCGCGGATTTATGATCATAGGAGATATTAGAAATTAAGCGAAATTGGGCCTGGTTAGAACCAGAATAAGGCATAATAAAGGAAAAACCCAGGGAGCTTCCAGGAACTATGTTGCTGATTTATTTGGTAGGAAACGTTCCCTTTGAGTCAGTTCTGAAGTAGTGCCCCCAAATGTTTTAAGGGGCACTGTGCTTCTGGATGTGTCCTCTCTTCGTCAACTTAGGCCTGACAACCTGTTGTCATTAAACAAATTAGGTAACTTTTTAAAGAGAAGAGGTGTTAGGCATTAGGTCTTCATCTGTAGAAATAGAAATTCCAACTTGAATAATTATATTAACCTAGCATTTGTCATTGGATATAATATTCTGGCATTATTATTTTTCTAACATCAGATATACTGTTCTATCATAACCTAGCATTTTTCATTAGATATACTATTGTCTTTCATCTTTTGTCTTAACCTGTTGTATAGTGTTGTCCAGCAAAACATAGCAACCAGTGCATTTCATTTTAAAGGTGGCTATATATAAGTGGTGGATAAGTGATTCCTTTTTATTCCTGTATAAAGATGTTTAACACTAAAAACCTTAATATACCTTACATTTATGATTTATAGTTCACTTTTTGTTTTTCCTTTTTCTTTGTATTTTTACAAAGCGAAGGAAGTCATAAAGGGACACTCAATCATTAAACAATGTTTAAATATGTTGCTATAGTGTCTACCAGCACAGGTTGGAGGGCAGGAATGGGAGAGAGAGTAAGACACAGAATGTCAAATAAAACTGCCATATTAGTAGTAATAAACAATGTTCATGGGGTAATTGAATTACTGTCATAAATTTTATCTAAAAGCCTCAAATCCAGCCAATAAAGAGTGGCACCCCATTATAATGAAAAGGATTTGTTTGGTTTGGTTTTACTCAAAACCTGAGATTCTAAAATGAAGGTGTTTATAAAGAGCAAGATGATGTTATAAGTGGAGCTTCTCTTTAGCAGAAGAAAGGCCTACCTGGTGAAATAATCCCTTTTCTGCACCTGGGAATTGTGGCATGTAATCTCTTTGCCTCCTATAATTGCATAGGGCACTGATGGCTGTGTACAGGGAAGAGAAGTCTTAGGCCTGGTCCACACTACACTGTTAAACCGATTTTAACAGCGTTAAATCGATTTAACACTGTACCCGTCCACACTACAATGCACTTTAAATCGATTTAAAGGGCCCTTAAAATCAATTTCTGTACTCCTCCTCGAGAGGAGTAATGCTAAAATCGATATTAACATATCGATTTAGGGTTAGTGAGGCCGCAAATCGAAGTTATTGGGCGGATAGTTATAGTGATAGCTACCCAGAGTGCAACGCTCCGGAAATCGATGCTAGCCTCGGACCATGGACACACACCGCCGAATTAATGTGTCTAGTGTGGACGCGTGCAATCGACTTTATAATATCTGTTTAATAAAACCGGTTTAAGTTAATTTGAAATTATCCTGTAGTGTAGACGTCCCCTTAGGAAAACACATCTTTGGTTTGCCTTGGGAATCATTGTAGCAAGGCCTGGTTCCCTTCCCTCTCCACTGCGAATAGCTTCAGTAAGACCAGGAGCAGCTAGAGACTCCTATGTATCCCTCTCCTGCTCACCTACAGCAGAGAAGGAAAGGGAGGTCATATTTCTTCTTGGCTGCACCACTTACCACCTTCATCATCAGATAGATAGGAATTGTTGCATTCCTAGAGGCACAATTTGTGTCTTAACTTAATTTTACTAGCAGCAAAGTTTCAGTATAACAAAATTCAGTTACTGTAAGTGAATTCCAGTTTTTTAACCAAAATATATTCTGCAGTTACTATTTATAATGCCTTTCATGCCACAGGATATCAAAGCACTTTATACATTAATTTAGGCTACCATTTCAACACTGCATATATCCTGAATGAATTTTGAACATATAAAACAAATATATCTTAACATATGTCATGGGAAAAATAGTGAAAGCAAGAATAAACATAATTTATATATAGTTACTATATAAACTACCCTTTCCTCATTCAGATCTTCCCTTCAGACCGACTTCTTCTTCTTCTGCAATAAATTAGCCAACAAAGACTTTTAATTATTTTGTTTAAAAAAATCTTTATTCTACTCTACTTTGCACTAGCCCTTACTGAGCTACCACATTATTTTACCTAGTTCACACTGTCATGCTTCTCTGCCCTCTTTCCTATTAACTTGTTATCTTCCTTGCGCCTACCCCTGTCACGTCATTTGTATTCTTACTTTGTAATCTCTTTAGGGAAGGGTACTGTATTTTAAGGCCCGGCCAACTCGTGGATTCTGTAAAAAAAAAAAAAATTATTAATAATAATAATTACACTAATCCATACTTATTTGCAGAGTGTAACCAGTATTTTCAAAATTCAAGGAAGAAGAATTAATATAGAATTTATCTAATGTAATTAGCTATAGTTATCCATATCTGCAAATTTATCTAAGGCTTTGGGCTTGGGCAGGTGGAGAGATCCTGTGATGATCTACTTCATATTTTTTAAATATACCTCTACCCCGATATAATGTGGTCCTTGGGAGACAAAAAAATCTCACCGCGTTATATCAAACTTGCTTTGCCCTCCCATTCCTTGTTTTCTGACTGCCCCCTCCAGAGACCCCCTCCCTAATCTGTTTAACACTAAAAACCTTAATATACCTCCAGGACCTCACCCCCTACCCAACCCCCCTGTTCCCTGACTGCTCCGACCCCTATCCACCCACCCATCGCCTGACAGGCACTCACCGGTAGCAGCAGGAAGCAGAGCAGTCTGCTCCACTCCGCCAGCTCCCAGCCGTGGCACTCTGCTTCCCGATGCAGGTGAGTGCAGGGAGGTTGGGGAAAGGATGCCCCCTACACTTATCGGCGGCAGGAAGCAGAGCGAGGTGGCCCCAGCCCACTCCACTCTGCCAGCTCCCAGCTGCAGCGCTCCGCTTCCTGCCTCAGGTGAGTGCGGGGAGCTTGGGGAAACGATGCCCCTGTACTCACCTGCGGCGGGAAGCGGAGCTCTGCGGCTGGGAGCTGGCGGAATGGAGAAGGCTGGGGCCAGGTTTTTCCACTTCCACCGCTGCTGGTGAGTGCGAGGGGGATCACTTCCCCCAAACGCCCTCCCCCAAGCGACACAGCTGGGGCCAGGGTGAGGGAAGCAGAGCGTGCTGCTCCCGGTCCCCTGCTAATCCCCCAAGCCATTCAAAAGTGCCCTCCTACAGCTCCTGCCCCCCAGACCCTGGGCGGGAGGGAAGCCCCTGACCACCCCCAAGACCCTCTGCTCCTTATCAAACCCCTCGGCCCCGGCCTGGTCCAGCACCCTTAACAAGCTGCTCAGAGCAGCATATCAGAGCTTTACCATGTTATATGCGAACCCGTGTTATATCGGGTCACGTTATATCGAGGTAGAGGTGTACTAGAATATCCATTACTTTTAAATTAAAATAATACAATACCAACCAATAACAATGTTTTTAACTTTAGAACAGGAATGAAGGGAGATAAAACTGTCTTACAAGATACAATCAAGCTTTATAGAGAGCTATAGGGTAATGAGAACAGTGATGACTTCTTTCAATAAACAAATATTTATACTTGTTATAGTCCATTTTAATAGAAGGTTAGTTCTTTTATTTTTGAGGAAGTATAAAACCTTAAAATCTCCATAAATAATTTTGGCTTGATCCTCAGTTGTTTTTTTTTTACAATCTCAAGAATTGGTCATAAAATGATAATCACAGCTGCCTCTGGCACCATTTGTCTTATTTGAGCTTCATTTGCTACTGATTATGCTCTGCTGTAAACCTAAATTCTGTACAATAGCACAATTCCTTAGTATGGGAGGTGAAAGATTCCATAAATGTCAATAATTACCTAGTTTTCTTAAACTCCCCACACTACATCATTTGGTTCTTCTTCGAGTGATTGCTCATATGTATTCCACAGTAGGTGTGTGTGCTCACCACATGCACTGGTGTTGGAAGTTTTTCCCTTAGCAGTACCCGTACCGGGGGAGCACCGCTGTGACCCCTGGAGTGGCGCCTCTATATCATGTTATAAGGGGATCTGTGCGCTCCCCCCACCCTCAGTTCCTTCTTGCAGCCGGTGAAGGTAGTCAGAACGTCTTGCTCCAGCCTTGCTGCAGCTTCTCTAGTTGACATTAGTGGTACAGTTACTTTTACGTTTAGTAGTTTTTCAAGTAGTTAGAGTGGGCTCGAGGCATGCCCCGTGCCCCAGGCTTCAAGTCGTGCGACTCCTGTCGCCGTTCTATGCCCAGAAGTAATCCGCAAGCTGAGTGTCTCCACTGCTTGGGAAAAATTCACATGAGTGAGCGCTGCAAGATCTGCAGGTCATTCAAGCCACGGACTAAGAACTAGAGGGACATCAGGCTTCGCACTCTCTTGATGGAATCGGTGCTGGCCCCTACCCCAGCATGCCAAGTGGACTCGGCGCCCAGCACCCAGTCTTCGGTGTGTGCCAGAGTCCCCTCCACTAGCCGGCACCGCTTCCCTTCCAAGAGCAAAGGAAGACTTCCGTCTCACAGTGGCGCCAAGAAAAGGAGAGGGGTGAGGCTGGTCCCGAGCCGGGCAGCCCTCGATCCACCCTCAGTGGACTCGTGTTGAGCGGAGCAGCCCAGTTCCATCCACGTGTGCCTCCCCTGCAGTAATGCTTCCGTCAACGCCAGAGGCTGCACAGGCCATGCGAGACATCTTGAGCTTATTGATACCTGGTGCACCGCCGGTTTCGGGCCCTTGGTCTGAAGGCAAGCCGCCAATGGGTGCTCCTCAGACCTCGCCGGCACAGCGCAGCTCTCGCTCCGAGGACTGCTCCTTACGTCGTTCCACACGGTCTTCTCGTGGCTCACGCCAGCCCTCTACACCAGTCAGATTGACCACCTCGCCACTCGAACGGGAGTCTCGAGGCCCCACCATGCTGCGTGGTGACAGCCACTGGCACCATGACAGGCGCCACAGACGCCTACCGCAGCCAGCCCCAATGTCTTCGACATTAATGCTCCCACTCTGCCAGGCATTGCACTCGAGACTCCTCTCGCAATTCACCGTCACAGGAACATCGTAGCTCCTGGCGTCGGGTCGAGAACCAGAGCAGCACTTCCGATGGGTACCGGTCCTCGGCATCGAGGTCTCGGTCCCGTGGAAGGCACTGTCATAGGCACTGTCACTCTCGCCACTCCTATGAGACCGTGCACTCAACGATGACCTCAGCATCAGCACCTAGCTGCCCAACACCAGGTTGTGTGGCTCAGCTGGAACAGACGACACCACTGGGCCCCCAAATCAGTCAGTGACAAGGGACACCATGGCAAGGACAGTGGTGTCAATGGGCTCCGTGGCCGCAGATGCCTGCCCAGACGGAAACCCACTCGGGAACTCCCAGGTGCCTTCAGCCTCCCCTCCTCAGCAGAGGGACAAGTCAACAGGTTCCTGGTGGGGTTGGATCACTACCAATTCATGGTCCTCCATTTTGCTCTATCCACAGCACCCAGGGTTTTCACCAAGTGCATGGCAGTGGTAGCGACCTACCTCAGGTGGAAAGGGATTCATATCTTTCCATACCTGGACGATTGGCTTCTCAAGGGCAGCTCTCGGTCCCCGATGCAGGCCCATGTGGAACTGCTCCTGTCCACATGCGCAGATCTCAGCCTAGTGATGAACAAGAACAAATCTACGTTAGTCCCAGTTCAGTGCATAGAATTCATAGGGGCGCTGCTGGACTCCTTAAGGGCCACAGCCTCCAGGCAGGTTTGAGACCCTCAAAGGTCTGATTGCCTCGGTCACGGCCTTCCCCGTGACAACGGCAAGAGCGTGCCTTCAGATCCTTGGGCACATGGCGGCATGCACATATGTGGTCCGCCATGCCAGGCTCAGAATGAAGCCCCTCCAGCTCTGGCTAGCCTCCCAGTACTCCCAGGCCCAGGATGGACTGGACAAGGTTATCACGGTACCGCCCCAGGTAGTTGTCTCCCTACAGTGGTGGTCCCTCCTGAGCAGCATGTTGCAAGGGGTCCCTTTCAGGGAAGCCTCCCCATCATTAGACCTGGTGTCAGGTGCCTCGGATCTGGGATGGGGAGCTCATATAGGGAACATTCAAACCCAAGGGAGATGGTCGGCCTCAGACTTGTCCCTCCACATAAATGCCAGAGAGCTCAGGGCAATATGGTTGGCGTGCGTACCTTTCAGCATGCACCTTCGTGGGAAGGTGGTCAGAGTCCTTACGGACAATACCGCTGCGATGTAGTACATCAACAGGCAAGGCAGGACTTGTTCCTTGGCCCTGTGCCTGGAAATCCTGAGCCTATGGGAATTCTGTATAGCCCACAATATCTCCCTGAGAGCCTTCCACCTACCCAGCGTCCGCAATGTGTGAGCCGATCGCCTCAGCAGGGTTTTCTCCCACCAGTACAAGTGGTCGCTCCACTCAGAGGTCATCCACCAGCTCTTCCGAGAGTGGGGAGTTCCCCGGGTCGACCTCTTTGCAACCAACCAGAACCGGCGCTGTCTCCAGTTCTGCTCCAGGGGAGGAGTGGGGAAGGGGACGATCTCGGACGCCTTCCTCCTGCAGTGGTCGGGCCAGCTTTTCTATGCCTTCCCATCCTTTCCCCTGATCAGCAAGGTCCTGCAAAAAGTAAAAACAGACAGGACACAAGTTATCCTCATAGCCCCGGACTGGGCCCGACAACATTGGTATGGATCCTCCTGCACCTCTTAGCAGCCCCCCCATGGAGGCTACCGCTTCACCCTGACCGCCTCTCCCAGGAAGGAGGCCACCTTTTCCATCCCCACCTAGCCGTGCTCCACCTGACAGCTTGGTTGCTCAGTGATTAGATGAAGAGGAGGGTAGGTGCTCAGAGGACGTCAGACAAGTCCTGCTGGAAAGTAGAAAGCCGTCCACACAGCGGACATACCTGGAAAAGTGGTCCAGATTCTCTAGGTGGGTGGTGAAGCGGGAAAACCTCCCCATCGTCTGCACCGCTCCAGATTATCTATGATTACCTCCTGTCCCTTAGGATCCAAGGGCTCCCGCCTCTGTCAGAGTACATTTGGCGGCTATATCAGCCTTCCACCTGCCGGTGCAGGGCCAATCAATCTTTTCTCACACTATGACCTCCTGCTTTCTAAGAGGCCTGGATCATTCATTCCCATATGCAAGGTCCCCCGTTCCACAACGGGACCTAAACCTAGTGTTATCCCGTCTCACAGGACCTCCCTTTGAACCCTTGGCCACGTGTTCTTGGTTTCACCTGTCATGGAAGGTAGCATTCCTTGTAGCTATTATGTCAGCCCGACGTGTCTTGGAGCTCAGGACCTTGACTTTGGAACCCCCATATACAGTCTTCCACAAGGATAAGGTCCAGCTTCGCCCACATCCCTCATTCCTCCTGAAGGTGGTCTCCGCCTTTCACCTGGAACAAGACATTTTCCTCCTTGTGCTCTGTCCCAAGCCCCATTCCTCCAAAGAGGAATGTCGCCTTCACACGCTCAATGTGCAAAGGGAACTGGCCTTCTATCTGGACCGGACTAAGCTGTTCCGAAAATCCTCGCAGCTGTTTGTTGCATTGGCTGAGCGCATGAGGAGGCAACCAATTTCCACCCAGCGCCTTTCCTGCTGGATTACCTTGTGCATGCGCACGTGTTATGACCTGGCAAGGGTTCCCCCACCAACAATCGTCAGGCGCACTCAACGAGAGCTCAGGCCTTGTCAACTGCCTATGTAGCTCATGTCCCAATACAGGATATCTGTAGGGCTGCCATGTGATCCTCTGTCCACACATTTGCTTTGCATTATGCGATCATCTCCCAAGCAAGGAATGACGCCGGGTTTAGTAGGGCGGTACTGCATCCTGGAAACCCTTAAACTCCTACCTACCTGCATCAGATATAACTTGGAGTCACCTACTGTGGAATACACATGAGCAATCACTCGAAGAAGAAAGGACAGTTACCTGTTCCATAACTGGTGTTCTCTGAGATGTGTTGCTCAAACGTATTCCACATCCCGCCCTCCTTCCCCTCCTTGGTGTCCTCCTTGTCCTTGCCTAGCTTCCATATATGGGGCCTAAGGACTGCTGCAGTGTTTTCTCAAGAAGGACCACTACGAACAGGTGGTAGCTTGCTTTGAGGAGAGTGCTTGATCTCTCCAGAGGCTACCCATTTCTTCACAAGTACTAGCAATAAGGTGTTCAGTTGCCCTGTGCCTTGTTCAATGGATGTAGCCTTTATTGAAGCTGTTCAGAGAGTCTCCTTTGTATAAGAGTTGGTTCTTCTTCAAGTGCTTGCTCATATTGATTCCATTCTAGGTGTGTTCGCATCCATATGCACAGTTGTTGGAGATTTTTGCCTTAGCAGTATCCATAGGGTCGGCTGCAGCATCCCCTTGAGTGCCACGCTCATGCGTCAGTATATTAGGCACCACCGTCAAGGGGCACTGGAACAATTTGCATAATGGGGATGATGAGAGCCATTGGAAAAAACTGCAAATGCTGTATATAATGGAAACCACTTCAAGTCGGCGGTGCGGGAGGCCAATGCCTATCAGTGATTCCCATGACAGCTACCTGAAGTGTTTGGGGGAATCCCATAAGAGAGTGTCGGATCTGTAAAAACTTTCGACCTCGAACACAGAAGGAACGGGATATCCACCTGAGGGCCCTCCTCATGGAGGCTGCGCTTTGCCCTGCGTCAGAGCCCTCCACTGTGGATCCCATGCCGAGTACTTCGGTTTTGGTGTGGAGTGCACCATTCCCCCTCACCGATGCTGAAGAAGAGGCAAAAGAAGAGGAGTCCCTCGGCACCGAAAGACAAGGGGACTTTGGGCAAAGGATCTATGTCAGGCAGTGCACCCACTTCTGGACTTCATGGGGGCACCGCTGAGATCATACCCCACCCAGCCCAGCCACTGATCCACCCCCAACTCTGGGAAGTGGCAGGGGTCCCCCTGGCCTCTTCCAGGGCCATCAGTGCCCAAAGCGGCCCCAGCATCTAAAGACCAAATGAGCCAACCAACACTGCAGGTGCCACACCAGGTGGCAGACTCGGCTAAGTCCCCAACACCTAAGGGCAAGCCAATCGTGGTGAAGCCTCATAGGATGGTGGAGTACACCTGGTCACTGGACTGCTGGCACAGATCCCATCTCCAGGACCTTGGACCCTGACACTGTATCCTGGCTCTCCAGCTAGAAGACCCAGGTCCTGGACACGCTCCATGCCTACTAGGCATGGGACATCGGAGTTAAGGCGCCAGTCTCCATACCGGTGAGCTTCTGGCTGCAGGTCACCAAGGTGCCAATCGCCCTCCCTCAGATGGTCTCCTAGATGTTGTTCCCTGCACAGGAGGGGCCGTTCGTCGTTACGGCCCCGGTTTCCCATGGTACCGGTCCTCCAGCAGGCATCATTATTCACCCTTGCCTCACCAGTCACCAACCAGAGTAGCCAGTAGTCTCATGCCTTGATGGCTCCACTGTGATCTCCAGAAGGACAGTAGTCCAAGTTGGACTGAAAGTTCAGCCCTTTGCCTTGAAGGGGAGATTCACCACTAACGTAGGAGATGCTAACGCTAACACCACAGCTACACCACAGCAAGGGCAGTGGCCCTTCCAGTGGCCATATTGGAACCCGTGGGGTGTGCCAGTGATGCCGGTTCTGTACTCCCACCAACCCTCCTGGCTGCCTCAGACAAACCAGCCATGGCACTGCAGTCGAAGCACGATGCCACATCTGTTATGGGGGCAGCGCACTGGACCCCAGCACCCAGGGACCCCTTCCTGGACAAGGAAGGGGAACACACTCCTCCACAGGCAATGCAGTCATCGTCGTCACCCCAGATGAGGTGAAGACAGAGCCATCCCATATAAGCAGTCCCCCGATGACATTAAGGAGCACCTCCTTAAAAGGGTGGCTGTGAACTTGAACTTACAAATCGAAGCAGGCTCAGCCAACACCCCTGTCCAGGCTGCATTGCTTATCCACCCAGAGGTCCTCAAGATTGCCGGGTCATTGTGGCAAACCCACTCTTCTATTCCGCCAACTTCCAAGAAAGCAGAAAAGAAATATTACATCCCTGCATTAGGGTTTTAATACCTGTATAAGCACCCCACCCACCCCCAGAGACATTACCGGTAGGTTCTGCGGTGAATGAAAGGGACAGACAGGGCCATGTTAGTGGCACCTCCAAAAATAGGGATGCCAAAAGACTTGATTTATTTGGCAGAAAAGTTTATTCAATGGCCAGCCTTCAATTTAGAGTGTCGAATCACTAGGCCCTTTTGGGCAGATATAATTTCAACCTGTGGGACTCGTTGAATAAGTTCAGGGAGGTCCTCCCACAGGATCGTGTCCAGGAGTTTGCCATTCTGGTGGACGAAGCCACGGTGGTGGTCAGGGGAATCCTTCAAATGGCCTGGGACACTACTCTCTCAGCGGCCATGGTAGTCACATCTGCAGTGGCCATGAGACGCGGCTCATTGTTGCAGTCTTCCGGGGTATCCCAAGAGATGCAGGCCATTATTCAGGACCTCCCGTTTGATGGTGCAGGGCTCTTCTCTGAGCTCATGGACTCGAGGCTCCTTGGCCTTAAAGACTCCTGAGCCACCCTCTGCTCTTTGGGTCTTCACATTCCTCTGCAGGCCAGGAAGCCATTCCGCCCTCCGCCTCGTCTGCACTCTAGAACCTGGAGAGCTCCCAGATCAAGTTCCTACAGGAGGAAGGACACGGGGTCTAAGAAGAGATATCCATCATTTTCCTGCCCAGCTGCACAGCCTGACCCTTCCAGAAACCCGGGAGGCCAAAAGCAGCCATTTTGAGGGTTCACCTGAAGATGATGCTCCAGTTGATCTGCTGGATCCATCCCTCTCTTTGCTCAACCACCTCCGCCCTTTCCAGTCGGCCTGGTCGCGTATCACCTCGGACCGTTGGATGCTCGACACGATTTTGTCGGACTATACCCTGCACTTTGTAGCAGGCCCTCCATCTCACTCTTCTTTCCCGTCCCTCTTCAGGAAACCTTCTGACAAGCAATTCCTGGTCCAAGAGGTCGAGAACCTCTTGCACCTCAGGACAGAAGAGGAGGTTCCTTGGGACATGTCAAGGAAAGGATTCTACTCCCATTGCTTCCTAATCCCAAAAGCAAAAGGAGGCCTCAGACCCATTTTGGACCTGCAGCGTCTCAACAAATCTCTCAAGAGGTTGAAATTTCACATGGTCTCCCTGGCCTCCATCATTCCCTCCCTGGATCCGGGACACTGGTACCCCACCCTCAATTTAAAGGACGCATATTTCCATTTTCCCAAGGCACCGGCGCTTCCTCCATTTCATGTTGGGCCAGCACCATTTCCGGTTCACAGTGATGCCCTTTGGTCTCTTGTTGGCCCCGAGAGCATTCACAAAATATATAACCACAGTGGCCACTAACCTGCAATGTCGGGGAGTCCTAATTTACCGATACCTCGACAACTGGTTGGTAAAGGGCTGGTCCTGAGATCAGGTGCAGAGGCCTCTCAATCTGGTCTGTTCCACTTGGGGCTGGTAATAAACAAGAAAACGTCAATCTTAATCCCAGTGCAGCACATAGAATTTATTGAGGCAGTCCTCGACTCCAGTCAGGCCAGGGCCTTCCTCCCTAAGACTCTGTTCCAAGCCATAGTGGACCTCATTTTGTGTATATGAGCCCATCCTCTCACCACCACCCGCACGTGCCTGAGATTTTGGGGACACATGGATTGAAACTCCACTGCAGCAGTCTCATTCCTCCTCCCCCCGGCTCCTCCCCCCGCCTTTGTCCAGTTTCCCAGGCAAAGGTGTCACCTGGGTCCAACCCCCTCCCAGCTCAGGTTACAGGCTCAGGCTCAGGCTCAAGTGGAGTCATCTCCTGCTCTCCCATCCCCGATGCAGATAGTCCCACCAAAACTAGACAACATTCCCAGGTCAATCCGCCCCGCTCCCTACTGCATCACATATACCATTTGTGAAATAAAGGATTTTCTGTTATATATCATAGATTCTATTGTGTATATACACATACTAATTGGTTTTGAAGAGATGTAGAAGTTGAAGTGTGCCTTCTGACTGTTCGGATAACATGTAGTGTGGTTTGATTTTCATCTAATATGTCCTCTTTTGGGGGCAAATTGCCCAAATGGATCAAACAAATAGATCTTTTCATCTCTCGCTTCTGTGATCCTAAACACATCTTCAACAACAAATACAATATGGCCTGATCCAAATACACTGAAACTTGGGGGGACAGTCCAGATCCAGAAGCCAATATTGTGTCTGTAGGCCAGTCTCTCTCAGTCCCTTTAGAAAAGTGGTTCTCAACCAGGGGTACATGTACTCCTGGAGTACGCAGATGTCAGGGCCGGCTCCAGGCACCAGCCTAGCAAGCACGTGCCTGGGGCAGCCAATGAAGAGAGGGGCGGCACATGGGACTGTTCGGCATCAATTCGGTGGTAGGGCCATCACTCCCTCTCAGAGTGAAGGACCTGCCGCCGAATTGCCACTGTAGAAGAAGCGGCAGTAGAGCTGGCACCGATCGCGATCACAGCTTCTTTTTGTTTGTTTGTTTTTGTTTCTGCTTGGGGCGGCAAAAAGAGCCGGCCCTGGCAGATGTCTTACAGGGGGTACATCAACTCATCTAGATATTTGCCTAGTTTTACAACAGGCTACATAAAAAGCACTATCCAAGTCAGTACAAACTAAAATGCATACAGACAAAATAAGAACATAAGCAATATTTCAGTGATAGTGTGCTGTGACACTTTTGTATTTTTAAACAAGTAGTTTTTAAGAGAGGTGAAACTTGGAGTATGAAAGACAAATCAGACTCCTGAAAGGGGTACAGTAATCTGGAAAGGCTGAGAACCACTGCTTTAGAATATCCTTTGGTTGATATTTTTTGTTTTTCCTTTTGCAGTAATTAATTGCCTGTGCTCTATTTTACTGGTCCACAGCTCCTATTCTCCTGTTTTGAATACAGCTCTCTTGTTTGTTTTTCTGCCTTCAGTGTTTATATAGGATTAGTAATGGGAGGGAAGTAACATCTTATTTACTGAGAGTCTAAGGGGTAAATTCCCCCATAAAAACAAACGTTAACATTCTACAACAAAAGGTGCCCTACTGCAGGAGGGGGTGGGAAAGGGTCACCAACTTATCCACATGTCAGCACTACATCCACCCAACACACACACAGTTGAGAAATACCTCGGAAGATACGGCACAGTGCAAACTAACCTCTTGGTGACTTGTTTGTTATTCAGTAATGGAATAAATGTGAAGCATTCCTGGAAGTAGTTCTGAAACCAGGTAGGGAGTAGAAGGGGAGGGAGTTTGAATCTGTTATGCATTATCTGAGGACACTGCTTCTCTACCCCAACCCGGGCAGAGACTTCCCCTTCCTTCATGTGGAGATGAAATATAAATCATTGTGAAGCTGCTCGCTGAGGTCCTTGTTATTCATTCTCTTCCTGTGATATCTATTTTTTGCCTGTCATCACCTACACCCACACATGGCCTTTTACCCTAGCCCGTCTTTGGTCAATTCCATAAGGGAAGTGTGTAATTCTCATCATGTCCCAGGCTGAGGAAGAAAACAAAAAAGAGTGAACATTGACATGTTCTTGTGCTTCTTTATCACCACAGGGAAAGGTAAGTCTGGGCAAAGATAGAACTGTTTCCTTCTGCATCCAATTCACGAGAGCTGGGAGCCCAGGGGCAAAATTTGATCAAGGTATAACAGACATTTCAGAGAACGTTTCCCCAAAGTTTGAGATTGCTGAACCTCTAGGTTTATCTGGTTTATAGCATGGAGGACTGGACATTCCTTTCTTATTAAGGAGTCTGGCTGAATGAAAGCTTAGCTTAACTTCTCTGGTCGTCACTAAAAGGAATGATATAGACTGACTATGGGAAGGATGCCTCATCAGGGATCCTTTTTCTTGTTGTAACCTTGTCTTTCAGTAAGATCCAGTATAGCTGTTGAATTTTTTAGGCTTCCATCTTGGGTGCTTTAGCACAATTTTGTAATGGTTCTGCATATTTTTGGTTGGTGCCTGTTTTTCTTGAACTTCAGCACCCACCCCAACACTCAGGCACTCGAGTGCACAGTACTTCTTTCAGCATTTTTGTGTTCATGTTTTTTTTCTTTTGGTAAGGAAGATGGTCCTGCTACAGCATTGTTCTCAGTACACCAAAACCACAATTTAGATGCTCCGGCACCAAAGTTCATTGCATGCCTCAGCACCTTACAGTTAAATTTTGGTGCTTGTTGTGTCTGTTGGTCTGGAGCTAATACACCTGGGCCTTTTTCTTTTATTCAGGTTGTGATACAGCAGGGCCACAGAGCAGCAGGAGAGTGGTAGATGGGAGGTATGTAAGCCCTAGGATGATCAAGGCCTTAGTCCCTGTGGACTAGGGAAAGGTTACTACAGGGTAAATGGAGCACCTGGAGTCAATTAAGGCCCTGCCCAAGACCTAATAAAAAACCTCTGCTTCAGTCAGACAGGGAGAGGGAAGGAGAGCTGACTAGAGTTTGGAGAGTATTGCTGTTAGCCAGAGGACCAGGAGAAGGGAAACCCTGCTCAAGCAGAGCAGAGGGACTCAGGGTAACCCTACCCAAGGGTAGAGAGGGTAAGCAGCCCACAAAGCTGAAGGGGCTGAGACCCAGGGTAGGAGAGTAGACCTGGGTCCCTTCTCCATTCCCATTTCTCTCCCACCTGGGCACTAATGGAGCCCACAATGCCCAAGAATAGGGGCAAGGGGCGGCACCCTGACCCACCACACCACTGTCAGCCATTTCCCAAAAGGTATGGAATTCAAGGAAAAAGGAAGACCACTCAGCAGCTTCAACCCTTGTTTTGTGAGGCAGGGTGAAAGAATGTTGATTATTTATCGTGGAATCTGTTAAGATCTATAAAGATATCAGATACATTTGCAAATGTCACCCAAGTGCTGAAGAAAGGTGGGATGCATCTCCAACATTCCTTGAGGCACCTTGGGAAGACTCCATTATATCGGCCACAAGACCAGCAAGGAATGCTTCAAAGGCTAAAGCTCTAAAGCTAAATCCTGACTTGAAAACCACTGAGTGCCAGGACTGAGCCATTGCACCCAAATCAATTCACAGTGCCTGTTCCTCCAAATAAGCTGAGCAGGATAGTTTCACTATCAAAGTATATGACACCAGCAGGACTCAAGACTTCACCAAGCAATGGCTCCTCAACATATCTGGGGCCTTTGCACTTGACGCTCGTGGTAGTGGGCTCTGGTTCACTGAAGCCTCCATGCATGTGATCAAGGTAGGAGGCACGAAGAAGTGGCAAGGAGCTATCCAGTATACCTCTACCAAAGCCCCCAACTCTGGGAGGCTCTGTACTGGGCCTCTAGATTTTCTCCTGCCTGCATTTGGGTGCATAAACCAGAGAGGGGTATGGCCATTCTAGGCATCAGTATATGTTTGATGGTGTGACCCAGTCCCTTCTGATTCTCTGCAAGGTAGCACACAATATCAGATTTGAGTCATTTGTCTGGCCCTGCATCAGTGGTTATAGGAATTTTTGGCATAGTGGGAGCTCTTTTTACACAAAAACTGACTCTTTCACCCTAAGATATGTGAAGCCAATGCAGGAAGCTCTTACCCTAACGCTAGTGCCTCTTGTGGCAAAGGCTTCAGCACAACTGCGATTGTTCTCTCCCAGAGCCTCACATTGGCTAGACCATTCCAGCTGCTTGAGTGTTGGCATGTTGAAGATAAAGGACTCAAATAACAAAGAGGATCCTTCTAATGCCAAATTCTTTACTGTCATCCTATGGAGGAGCACCAAGACAGTGACTGCACAGAAGAGTATCCGACCTTTCCCCAGTTCTTACAAACACTGTCTGAGATAGTGTTTGTAAGATAGTTTTGAATGAAAACTTCTCCAGGTGTCTACATGACCTCAGTCGAGAGGTATGTGGGTGAGGAACTCCCTCCTTCTGCCAGTAGAATTGCCATGCCTTTAGTTTCTTTTTTGGAAGAAAGCGTAGCAGATGCCTCACACAGCTGCCCCAGTTTCAGAGGCTTTCCGGAAAATACATCCGTCCCAAGAACATTCACAATTGTGTCTCCTCACCTTCCTCATTAGAGCTTAGTGATGGAGGCTGCAGTGACCGGAAGAAAGACAAGCCAGACTTTTGATACTGCATTTCAAAGAGAGATTTACCAGTCCCTTTGAAAGAATATATTTGAAAGAAACAGTCAGTCCGCTTCTCTTAGAGGCTGGCAATTTGTAACATATTCTGGACTTTATGGATACTAGGGCTGTCAACCGATTGAAAAAAAAAATTAATTGCGATTAATTGCACTGTTTAATAATAGAATACCATTTATTTAAATATTTTAGGTGTTTTCTATATTTTCAAATATATTGATTTCAATTACAACACAGAATACAAAGTGTACAGTGCTCAATTTATATTTATTTTTAATTACAAGTATTTGCACTGTAAAAAAAACAAACAAAAGAAATGGTATTTTTTCAATTCACCTAATACAAGTACTGTAATGCAATCTCTTTATCATGAAAGTTGAACTTAAAAATGTAGAATTATGTACAAAAAAACTGCATTCAAAAATAAAACAATGTAAAATTTTAGAGTCTGCAAGTCCCACTCAGTCCTCCTCTTTGTTCAGCCAGTCGCTCAGACAAAATGCACTAAATATTCATATATCCCTTTCTACTTCAACCACCATTCCAGGGGACATGCGTCCATGCTGATGACGAGTTCTGCTCAACAACAGTCCAAAGCAGAGCAGACCGAGGCATGTTCCTTTTCATTATCTGAGTCAGATGCCACCAGCAGAAGGTTGATTTTCTTTCTTGGTAGTTTGGGTTAGGTAGTTTCTGAATTGGAGTGTTGCTCTTTTAAGACTTCTGAAAGCATGCTCCACACCTCATCCCTTTCAGATTGTGGAAGGCACTTCAGATGCTTAGATATCTCACACTGATACCTTCTTCGTGTTTTGTGAAATCTGCAGTGAAAGTGTTCTTAAAATAAACATGTGCTGGGTAATCATCCCAGACTGCTATAACATGAAATATATGGCAGAGTGCAGGGGACATACAATTCCCCCCAAGGAGTTCAGTCACAAATTTAATTAATGTATTTTTTTTTTAACAAGTGTCATCAGCATGGAAGCATTTCCTCTGGATGGTGGCCAAAGCATGAAGGAACATACGAATGTTTAGCATATCTGGCACGTAAATACCTTGCAATGCCAGCTACAAAAGTGCCATGCAACTACCTGTTCTCACTTTCTGGTGACATTGTAAGTAAGAAGAAGGCAGCATTATCTCCTTTAAATGTAAACAAACTTGTTTGTCTTAGCGATTGGCTGAACAAGAATTAGGACTGAGTGGACTTGTAGCTCTGAAGTTTCGCAGTTTTGTTTTTGATTGCTGTTATGTAACAGACAAAATCTACATTTGTAAGTTGCACGTTCAGGACAAAGATATTGCATTACAGTATTTTTATGAGGTGAACTGAAAAATATTATTTTGTTTATCATTTTTACAGTGTAAATATTTGTAATTAATATACACTTTGATTTCAATTACAGCACAGAATATAATATATATGAAAATGTAGAAGAACATCTAAAATATTTAATAAATTTCAGTTGGTATTCTATTGTTTAACAGTGCAATTAATTGCAATTAATTCTTTAGTTAATCACGTGAGTTAGCTGCTATTAATCGACAGCCCTACTACTTACGTTTAAATAAAAATATATCTCATGCAAAGTGAGAGTGTATCAGATTTGTGCCTTACCTTTTTCACAATGTGTTGCTATGAAATGCTTGGCAGCAGTTGTGGCCTATGTGGACAGGCTAGGAATGCACACATGCCCCTATATGAATGATTGGCTATTCAAGGACATAACTCAAGGGGTATTATAAAATCAATCCAGGTCACTACTGCATGCTTGGATCACCAATGTTCATAAGCTATTCAAAGTCCCAGCTTGTCCCCAGCTGACAATTATTTGTACATAGGAACCCTCCTAGATATGGCTCAACTCAAAGCCTTCCTGCCCAAATACAGGATCTAAGACATCCCCAGTCTGGTTAAAAAGCATAAGCAAGAATCAGCGGATGACAGGTTGGACCATGCTATGTATATTGGGTTTTATGTAAGTTCCTAAGGCATGCCTCCATATTAGTCAACCTCAGTTCACCCTGTGATCCCAAAAGAAGCCCATAAGGACTCTTGCATCCCAGCTGGCTAATTGATGACCTTTGGATCTTTCTGAAATTGTGATAATTTAGGTGAAATCTGCAATTAGGAATGAGCTTCTGAACATTTAAATTGTAGTGTCTACAGATGCATCCTACCTAGGATAGAGAGTCCACATAGAGGAACCAGAAAAATTGGGTTCCCCAGGAACAGCATTTGAACATAAATATCTTGGAGATGATGGGAGCCCTGCACTTTGAGAAATCGTAGAGTCCAATAAGGTCATAGTGTAAAGGGACAATCAGATCCATCACAGCCTATATAAGCATGCTTGTAGATATCCATTTGTACCTACTATGTTAGGAGGCCCTCTGGGTGTTGGAGTGAGCTATGTCCCAGAACCTGCTCCCTGCTCTCCAGGTGCCTGGCATGGAAGGAAAACAAAACAGCAGATAGACTGTCAGTTTGTGATAGATTCTCATGAGTGGTCTCTGGATCAGGGATCCTGGCAGATTAGATCTTTCTCAAATAGGGAACACCAGAGGTAGATCTCTTCAAAACTCATCTGAAGAAGAAGGTGCCAATTTTTTACTTCTGGCTGCATGAAAGATTCCAAAGGACTGGAAGAGGGCAAATATAGTGCTAATCTGTAAAAGGAGGAATAAGGACAGTCTGGGTAATTAGAGACCAGTCATCTTAACTTCAGTATCCTGAAAAATAATGGAGCAAATAATCAGGCAATCAATTTACAAATAACTAGAAGAAAATAAGGTGATAAGTAATAGTCAACATGGATTTGTCAAGAAAAAATCATGTCAAACCAACCCAATAGCTTTCTTTCACAGGGTAACAAATCTTGTGGAGTGTGGGAAAGCAATAGATGTGGTACATTTTGACTTTAATAAGCCTTTTGATACAGTCTGCCACGACCTCCTCATAAACAAATTAGGGAAGTATAACCTAGATGAAACTACTATAAGGTGGGTGCATAACTGGTTGGAAACCTGTTCCCAGAGAGTAGTTACACTGATTCACAGTCAAGATGGAAGGGCATATCGAGGTGGGGTCCCACCAGGATCGTTCCTTGGTCTGATTCTGTTCAATATCTTCATAAATTATTTAGATTATGGCAGAGAGTACACTTATAAAGTTTGTGGGCGATACCTACCGGGAGGGATTTTAAGTGCTTTGGAGGATAAAATTAAAATTCAAAATGATCTGGACAAACTGGAGAAATGGTCTAAAGTCAATAGAATAAAATTCAATAAGGACAAATGTGAAGTATTCCATTTAGGAAGGAATAATCAATTGCACACATACAAAATGGAAAATGACTGCCCAGGAAGGAGTACTGCAGTAAGGGATTTGGGTGTCAGAGTGGATCACAAGCTAAATATGAGTCAACAGTGTAACACTGTTGCACAAAAACAAAAAACAAAAAGCTATCATCATTCTGGGATGTCTGACCAACTGTGTTGTAAACAAGACACGAGCAGTAATTCTTCCACCCTACTCCATGCTAATAAGGACTCAGCTGGAGTATTTGTCCAGTTCTGGGTGCCACCTTTCAGGAAGGATGTGGACAAATTGTAGAAAGTCCAGTGTTGAACAACAAAAAAGATTAAAGAAAACATGACCAATGAGGAAAGACTGAAAAAATTGGATTTGTTTAGTCTGCAGAAGAGAAGGTTGAGGGGTCACATGATGATAGTTTTGAAGTACATAAACGGTTGTTAGAAGGAGGAAGTGAAAAATTGTTTTCTTTAACCTCTGAGGATAGGACAAGAAACAGTGGACTTAAATTGCAGCAAAGGAGCTTTAGGTTGGACATTAGAAAAAACTTCCTAACTCTCAGGGTAGTTAAGCACTGGAACAAATTGCTTAGGGAGGCTGTGGAATCTCTGTCATCGGAGGTTTTTAAGAACAGTTTAGTCAAGCACCTGTCAGGAATGGTCTAGCTATTACTTAGTCCTGTTCTGAGTGCAGGGGACTGGACTAGATGACCTATTGAGGTCCCTTCCAGTCCTGCATTTCTATGATTCAGTGAAAAGATTTCACTAGGAAGAGATGTCTTGTTCACTGACTCTGGAAGGTGGCTTCTGTACACCTTTGTGCTAGTCCCACTGGTAGCAAAGTACTGGCAAATCTCAAGGGAGAAAGCAGTTCAGTTATCCTAACAACTTTATGCTAGCCCATCCAGGTATGGTTTTCGGCCCTGTTGTAAATGGCCAAAGCCAATCTTGTCAGGCTAAGAATCAGGGCTCAGTGTGACATTCTATACCTTGGGGGAATGTACTGTAACCCCCATCTTCCTCATTTTCGGTGATCTTACATATAAAGCATGCTTTGTAAGGTATTAGGGGAAAAGTATTGATCTGCTGAAAGTCATTTCTCTATCCATATATGTGTATCATTAATGCATATGAAGTTATGAGAATTGTGTTGTAGAGTTGTCACTAAAACATGCTGTAAGTTGGGGAATCAGCCAGATATTAGCTCCCCAGAAGCAACAGCAAGGAAAGTAACCAGTGCCCAGGCGGGGTATCAAACAAACCATCCACAGCCACTGTCCAGCAAGGGAGCTACAATGCAATGACTCACCTGCATGAGGCCACACTAGGGGAATTGCTCAGCCGTGCCTGGAGAGACTCATCAATGCCCCTCAGACATGCCTGGACTTGTGCTCCCCAAGCACATGGACTGAGGGTATAAAACAGACAGAGTGGACACATACTGAGCCCTTCTGCCCCTACCTTTTCTGCAAGCAAGATACTGAGAAGAAGACAAGACTCCAACAGAGAAGATTGGCCCAGGTGTAAGGAACAAACCTGTATATTAAGGACTGCAATATCCAGTGGGGTGAGAAAAACTGCTTAGTCTAGATGTTGCCCAGCCTAATAGGGTTGAGAGTTTAGACTGCATGCTTATATTTTATTTTATTTTGGTAGCCACTCTGACTTTTTGCCTATCTCTTATTATCACTTAAAATCTATCTTTGTAGTTAATAAATCTGTTTGTTCTACCTGAAGCATGTCAGAGATTCCCCTTGGGATAACAAGCCTGGTGCTTATCAATTTCTTTGTTAAATTGATGAACTCTCATAAGCTTGCAGCATCCAGCGGACATAACTGGACGCTGCAAGACGGAGGTTCCTAGGATTGTGTCTGGGACTGGAGATACTGGATATTGCACAATCCAAGCAGCTTACATGCCAGAGGCTGTGCGTGAACAGCAGAGCAGGGTAAGGCTGGAGGATTGGAGTGACCTAGCAGATCACAGGTCCAGATAACATCAGGAGAGCGTCACACTCAGATCACCTTCAGAACAAGAGAATCTTGTTCCATTCCATCTTGGAAACTCTCTCCTTGATACCTTGGTTCCTGCCTGCAGTGTGATGAAATCAGGCTCAAGTCAGACCCCTTTACTTGAACAATTCAGAAACTGCTGGAATACCTTGTTCATCTGTCTGCATCCATCTTAAAAACTAACTCAATCCAGATACATTTGATAGCTATTTTTGTCTATCATAGCCTAAGGTAGACCACTGTCTTTATATCCCCTTAATAGCAGGTTCATGTGGGGCTTTTAAAGCCCACTTTCCATTATAAAATTTCTTCTGTTGTGGGATATCAGTGTGGTCCGTACATAGTGGATGAAAGCTCCTTTTGAACTCAAACCCAGAAGAAGTGAGTTGTCTTTCATAGAAGTAATTTTCCTGATGACAGTGGCATCAGCTCACAGGGTAAGAGAACCTCTGGTGAGTGATTTGCCTTTGTGACAAAGTCAGGCAGGACAATTGGAAGAGAGTGGTGGAAGGCAGGTATATTAGCTCTAGAATGGTAAAGGCCCTTTCTCCTATAACCTGAGAAGGGTTATCTTGGGCCAATTAGGAACACCCAAATCCAATTAAGGTTTCCTGAGACCTTTAAAAACCTCTCCTCTGGTGAGAGAGGTGCAGAAAGAGGCAAGATGCTCCAGGGAGAGAGGCTGCTCTCCTTCCTACAGGGGGGAAACAGCCAAAGCTGAGTGCCCGTTTAGAGGAAGGACTGACACCCCAGGGGCAGCAATAGGACAATACTACCCCAGCAAGGGAGCAGGGAAGGGTATCCCCCTTTGTTTTGTGTTTGTAAAATGGTTTATTTTTGTTTGCTAGAGGAGCACTCCTTGGGCCTGCCCTGAGGCCTACTTTGAAAATACTGATAAGAAAATACAGAAGGGGAAGACAGACACTGTCCAGAGTGGGGTTGATTTACCCTAGGCCCCACCACTGCCAGAGGGGGAAGCGCTAAGTCCAGCAAGATAGAGGATGTGTCTTGCCACACCTTATATAGATTTTTCAAAGGATGAAGTGGGGCTTGGACTCATATGATATTCTTCTTCAAGATAATGATGAAGTTCCATCTTAATGGGCCTATTGTTTTACCAACAGTTTTCTATACTCTGGCTTCACAAAGATGGACAACTTTCACTATAAGTTTGATGATAAAAGGTCCTTGGGGTTCTGTTTGTCACAGACTATAGACAGTCCATTCAACTTTGCTTCTGTTGACACCAATTCATTGGACAGTCATATTACTAAGATGATAGTGTCTAAGTGGATGATCTGATTACATTTCACATTTCAATCTGACTGCCCTGAAACTAGCCTTTTCAATGCTCATTCAGTTCGAGGCAAGGTTGTGCCACCACAGCTTTTTCAGAAATGTTTCCATCACATACATCTGCAAAATAGTTATACAGACTTCTGCCCATGCTTATTTACAAAGCATTATTGCATGTATTCAATGTTGGAAGGGAAAGATCTTGTTCTAGACTGTTCATGCTCCAAAACTAGTTTCCAAGGTAAAGAAGGCCAAACATCTCCTACCCACAGAATGATTTGCTTTACTTCACTAAGTCCCATATTTTCAGTTGGATTTTCTTTCAGCTGTGAGCTATTTCTATAGGTTGTACATTTTTTATGTTGAGTTTTCAAGGAATCTTAGTAATCTTGAGACATGAATTTGTGTATACATATGGATAAACCCTCCCTGTTCACACTGTTGGCATTGACCTTAACTATTGTTGCTCACTGGAGCTCTACTTCTGTCTTTCTTTGAAGAGATTATTCTCCAGGAATGAGACTCCTGACACAAATAGCATGTTTAACAAAGAGGAGATGATTTAACTTGTAATTCTGCTTCTCTGAAGATATCACTGTGCAGAAGTCTCACTTGTCCATCCACCTCCCCTCACAGATTGGAGGTTCTCTCTTTTGAGGTGTGTTTTATTTTCTATTGATCACCTTGAACTAGTTCATTCTTCCTGGAAGCTTCACCCCACACTCAGTTGGAGCATCTGACTGAAATGGCCAGAGGGCAGTATGTATACTCTAAGTGGTGATGCAAGACAGCCAGTAGGGATCCTGGCTCATGCATTCCCTTGATAATACTGCTTTCAAAAAAACTCTTCGCTAGGGGAGTTCTGCTGGTCTTGCATTAAAGAGCCAAAATCCATTAATGGGAATCCTACATGGGTGTTGTTTCTTCAAAGAAGCAGAATTATGTAAGTCATTTTCCCTTTTGTTCTCTTTAAGCTTCTCTTGCCCTCCCTTTCCCCCACGTCCATGCATATAAACACTTCTGGTAACTGTCACCAGGAAGAGTTACTTTGGCATATGGGGGATGGGGGGGAGTGAAGCCAAAGTCAGTATCAATGCTATTCTATGAATTTGACAGTAGTGGGTGCTTTACTGTAGCATCTTCAAAGTCTAGCTGAGTTGCTAGAGTTTCACTGACCTGAGCAACATGAGACTTAAAGCAGCTCCTGAAGCCAAGTATCTTGCCTTGCAATTTAGTGCTGCTTCTAGGTGACTGTGCTGGTTCTTTCATCCCTGCTTGAGTACTGGACATTTCCTAGACTTTTCCATTCCATTAGAGCTGCCAGGCTGTCATCCAGCTACTGGGGCCAAGTTAATCACATATCCAACATGTTTCTAAGCCATGCTGAGTTTGTTCTAAATTCCCTTCCTCCTTCCTTTCTCGTTTGAGAGCAGTTATAGATTCCCTTCTGTCTCCTCCACTGCACTTACCCAGCTCATGTCATTTTGAGAGTCATGATCAAGTTGCTTTTGCATTTGTGATTTTTGGCATAAGCCCCTCTCAAAAGTATATTACATAATCATAAACCTTACAAAAATGTTGTAGTGATATTTGTTTAATAGTATTAGAAACAGGAAATTCAGTGTTAAAAATCCTAAGTTTTGAAAGTATAGAAACATAGTAACAGCCACCCGAAAGAACACTAACTTTTGCCTTCAGAGCAATGTACTGAGAAACATCAGAAATGCTGAGAGAACCTTATCCACCCATAACAAATGTTAGTCCTAACAACGAAACAAAAATGTGAATGTCTTATGTTTAATCATATAGTGGTTGCCTTCTTTAGGACCATACTCAGGTCACAGATAAGAACATACTTTGCCAATTCCTGGTTAGATAATTCTCATTGAGAAGGCAGTCATTTTCCTTTCTTTATTAAGATTCCACTACTTCCACAAGTATCATTACACACAGAACTAGTTGGTGAGTCTACCTACAGAAACCTGTTAAACACATATCATAAAATAACAGCACTTACCTCAAAAGCACAATTTGGAGACTGTGCAATGAATGAGGCAAGGGTTTGAGAATCTATTATTCCTTCTAGCCAAATTCTGGTTGCAATTATGATAGTGTGAATGCAGAGTAATTGAACTGGAAATGTACAATGGTGTAACTGAGACAGTTTGGTCCTCATTGCACAGCCTGGACAAGGCACAGTGAATAAGACAGGAGATGTACTCTCTGAACAAAGTAAGTATTTAATTTCCATAGAGAAAATAAAATTTTGGTCGACAGTGGCTGTACTGTGTGCAGCATTCCTGTTAGTTTCTGTTTTAAGAAGGTTTTTTCCCCATCCTCTCTATGCATTGTACACTGAATAAGGAAGGTGTTCTGCAGAAGTAGTAGCGTGGTATCATGTAATTTAAAGTCCACTCAAAGGGAAAGAGTTAGGGTTATGCAAGCAATTGTAATTTTAGCTTTTTCTAACATTTGGGTACTTAACAATGCCTCTCTGATATTCTCAGGGGTTTTTTTAATGAAATATGTAATAAAGAGAAGCATATTTTTGCTGCACATATTCAACAAATAAAAACACTTCTGGGCTGGAAGCATGCACTGTGACAAATTTCAGAAAAAATTTAAATTACAATGGCCACCTTATAAATCTTTTAAGCAAAGGGATTAAAAATTGCTTTGTAACTTACTTTCTGTGCTTGATTCCATTCTTGCTGTCAAAATCCACGCCTGCAGGAGCCAAAACTACAGTAGAAGGCGGCGTGCTTCCGCTCCCAAGGTGGAAACTGTAGAAATTACAGAGACCTTATGGTCGGGGTCATGCATGACTCTTCTATTCTCACAGACTCTTACCTCCTTGCTCTATGCCCCCTAATGACAGCTCTAAACATTCACAACTAATACCACAGATGTGGTTCCTACCTTAACAGGGACTCTTGTGGCTAGCAGAGGATGGGTTAACTGGCTCTCATATTGACTAAGAGCTTGTCTACAAGGGAAAATTGACTGTAATAGCTGTTGTAGAATAAGCTGTTCCGTGATAGCTCCCTGTGTGGACACTATTCCAGAATAGTTTATTTAACACTTTTTTCCAGAATAATTACTGCACTCACAAATCACAGTACTTATTCTGGAATAAAGTTACTTTTATTCTGAAATAGTGTATCCTCACAAGGGGATACAGGGAGATATTGCCCAATAGTTATTCTAGTCTATTTCCCTGTAGACAAGATGGGAGCATCACAATGCTAGTCGTCTATGGTAAAAAGCATAAAGCAGGGTGTGGAAAGCTCAGGCTCCGCAGGGCTCTAACAAGCCTGTGGAAAAGTAACTAGAGAAAAATATCAGAATGTTACACTGCTGCTGGCTTCCTCTCTGAAGCTGATGTTCAAACCCAGATTGTGAAGTCTCTGAGTCAAGGACTTCATTTATGCAATTTCCTAATAATGCTAACTATGAAGGGGTCCTTAGGCGCTACAAAAATACAAATAATAATAATGGTCTAAAATGGATTTATTTTTTTTCTTGCAGCTTCATGGTGAATTAGAAAAGGGTGAGAGGGACAGCGCTGAGCTGCAGGAGTTTGCCAATGCCATCCTACAGCAGATAGCAGATCACTGCCCTGACATTCTGGAGCAAGTCGTCAATGCACTTGAGGAGTCATCATGACCTCAGCTGCTAGCCCGAACAGAACAGCACGCTCAGTGACCAAGCCCAGTCTGTCCAAGAGGTCATTAGAATGGAGAGAATTGTGAAAGAAGGACAAGGGAACAGGAAATTTTGGTGCACCTTTTACAAAGAAAGAAAGAAAAACTTTATAAAATTACATGTTATCTTGGTTCTTCCAGTCTAGGATTACTGAATCGTGTCTGCATTCATCCTCTCACTGCCTTTCTACTTTGGTATCCGCTTTCCAGCTAACTTTCTCTTGTTGGTATTGAGGATTTTGGATACATCTAAGCAGAGACTTGCTGAATCCAGTCAGCACAGAAGAGGGCTTTTGGACATGAGTGGCTATGATTTTTCTTGAGGTAGTGAATGGGGGAGCACTTGTCTTTTGTTGCTGTTTTTTTTCCCATACAAACTGAAAGTCTGAATTTCTTAATACTAAAACTGAGAACACTGATCAAGACCCATAGCTAGTCAGCATCCACTAACTATCTCAGGATTTGCTGTCTGTCTCTAAATTAGTGATTTCTTATGGAAAGTCTCTTTATGTGGTCCTACTGGTCACTTCCATGCAGTAACTGTGGGACAAGATAGGCATATGGGTGATTTCTGATTGGTGATTTCTGTTTATTTAGCCTCACTTTTGTTGTTCATTGGCTCTGAAGTTCTGAGAATGGCTTGTTTCAGAAGAATGTTCTTTTTAGTTGGCTTCCTTGGTCTGTCCTAGTTATTTTGCATCATAGTGTACCTCATCTGTATCCTGTAAATTCTTGTTTACAGAGAGCTTCCTTCCTTCAAACAGGCTCTGGGCAGCAGGGAAGTTCCTGGACTTGACTTTTCTCTCTTACTATTGATAATTTTTCAGGCAGTGGCTTTCGTGAATTCCAGGAGAGGAGTCCTACACATTGTCTACATGAGAAAGTTGCAACAGTTTGACTAAAAGTATGATTTTTTTTTTAAACCAGTTTAGGTAAACTGGTAGAACAGGCTGTGTGAACACTCTTACTTCAATTTAAATCAGGTTTATTTTGATTTATCTCAAGAATCGGTTGACACTAAACTGAAATAAGCCATTTTTAAATCAAAGTAGGAGTATCTACACCAGTGGTTATCAAACTTCTGTACTGGTGACTCCTTTCACATAGCAAGCCTCTGAGTGTGACACACACCCCTTATAAATTAAAAACACTTTTTAATATATTTAACACCATTATAAATGCTGGAGGCAAAGTGGGGTTTGGGGTGGAGGCTGACAGCTCGTGACTCCCTGAGGGGTCCCAACACCCAATTTGAGAACCCCTGATATACACTATGCTTTCCAGTGGTTTAAGTAATTTGGTTTAAAATCATACCATTAGTTAAACCAGTGCAATGTTTGTATGTAGATGAGGCCTTAGTCATAGGTCCATCCACCCCTTACCTTACTAAATCCCCTGCTGCTAAGTAATGTGATCTCACATAGCTGATTTGTTTGTCATTCTATTAGCAAATCAGAATCTGCATCATGGCTAGGACTCTGAATGTTCTTTCATGCACTTTTCACTGATGTTGAAGACATGGTTTTGTTGCAAGTCTTCAGTGAGCCCCTGTGAATATTCACAGGACAGAACTTTTTGGCATCACCCTAAATACCCCTTAAAGGAATTATCCCCTTTTGAATTTTTGGTGCTCTCATATTCCAGGTTAAGAAAACAGAGTTTTGTTATTTTAAAGAAGAAGGTGGAAAGATTTGAAAACCAATATCATAGGGGAGAGATTCATGGCTCTTCAACTGCTTTCCCAGCAGGTCTGCATCAGTAGTCAACGTCTTGACTCCTGATTCCTCGGCTCTAGCTCTGACTGATCTTTCACAGTCTAGAAATATCTGATATTAAATGTACATAATCCAAGCCTTTAGGGCAGTCTCTCAGTAGACGCCTTTCACCATTTGGAGCCTGCAGTGTAATTTCCTCTCCCCCACATGAAATTCTGAGCCCACATCACAGAGCCCTTTCACTGCCCAAAATGCTGTAGTCCCAGTAAGCTAACCCATTTCCTTGTCTTTCAAGTCTGCAGAGCAGTTTTCTCCACCTTTTTTTCCATATTTGGGTTGACTAACCCCTCTGGATATGAAGATGATTGGCAAAGACTTAAGAGTCAACACTCACCCTGCGCTTATCTGAAAATAGCACTGAAAGTCAAGGCAGGAAAAGGCTTTTCACTGCCATTCCCATAAAATATAACGAATAGTTTTAAAGTAAACCATATCTAAGCTCATTCTACCTTTCTCATTATGAAAGGACGTAGTGGGTCATCTATTGCCAACAGTAAATCACCTAAAGGTATTCAATCTTCTCCTCTCATTGGTGTAAAAGGGAACATTTTAGAGGGAACTGGATCAGTAACAGTGTTCCCTCCTGAGTTTCCTAAGATGTTCACATTTATTTGTTTTGAGCCTTTGTTGCTTTGCAAATCAGGAAATACAGCTTTTGTTCTCACTGCAGTGATAGGCAGTGTCTGATGCTTTTTCGTCACTGAACGGGAAAGGAGTGGGAACCTGTTTGCAAGGGTGAAACAGCATGTACCGGAAGGCATATAGACAGTGACTGTACATACCACTGAGCCATGCCTCATACCAGAGCCGCTCCTTTGGCCTTATTATTTGAGTCAGCACGTTTTGATTGAAACTGTTTTGAAATCTTTCCTCTTGGTTTCTCTTCGTCACCTATAATTACTCACTTTAGGAATTTAATGCTGTCTATAAAACCATCACAGCCATCATCGTAGCATCTTCCCACCACCACTTCCTGACTGTCCCATTAGCTTATATGGTCAAATCTCCAGCTGTCCTTGTTCCCTGCTGTAAAATAATCCTCTTTCTGTCAGAAGCTGTGGAATTTTCCTTATTGATGGTTCAAATGACTCCTACTCGTAAACCTCTTACTGAGATGCTCCTTGATAGTGTTTGTGTGTAGGGGAGTGGAGTTAATAGTGGTCATTTGTGGCTATTACTTCAGTTCCCTTTTTTATTGCACTGCCCATACATCACAGGAAACCCTGATTTTCAGTGCTGGGACTTCTAGGGTCTTTAACTCAGCTGCCACCATGTGGCTGCATTTCTGTACAACTGGAACTGCCTCAACAAAGGCATGTCAATCTCATGACAGTGGGTGCAAGGTTTGTGCAGTGAAAGCCATGTAAATCCTACTGTTTGCACTCCATGCTGCTCCCAGCATGTTCTTTGGAGGGATTTGTCAAGCAGGGATAATTCTCACACTGGCCATTGGGTTTTTATCTTCAAGCAACACATCTGCTGTTTTTCTCCATCTGAAATATTGTGCCTTGCTGCATTTCCTTCCGTTACCTGCTGTTGTCTTGTTGGGCTCCTAACCCTGCCACTGTGAACTTTGATCTAAGCCCTCAGTGAAGTGAGTGAGCCAGATCTTATCCGGGAACAGACTTGATCTGACTTGATCCCTAGTGAACTGTTATAGATAATCTCTTTTATCCTGCTTAGATAGAGATCATATCATGCTGAATAGCCCTGGGAGCTGCTTGATTCAGGGAGAGATGGCTGCCCATTACTTCTGAAGATGACCCGTCTCAACATTTTTTTTTTAATGGAGTGCCGTGCCATTACCCTTAGGGTAACTCATAGATTTAGGGGACGTAGGATCAATCATGAGATGGCATATCATGCACATGGGGGGGGGGTGTCCCCGCATGCATGTGTGCAGTCACCCAGTTGCCCAACCTATCACAGCTCTTTTAAACGTGTATTTCCCCATCTCAACTTCCAGGGAGACCAAGCCAATTACCCAGGAAATACAGCCCTACAATGCAGTAGTATTCCTGGCAAATGCATGTGACCTGTCTGCCCCAGAGTCCAGTTTCCAAGGACAACCTTACAAAAAGAATCCGCAGAATCTTGCTTATTCTTGTCACATTAATGGAGTTCCGCTTGCTATAAAATTATGATAGAGTTTTATTCGTTTTAATTATTTTTTTTTCTTTCAAGCTATTAAAGTGCTTATTTGCAGAGAAGCTGAGAGGTTTAAGAACTGGAGAAACTCTCAATAATAGAGTAAATGCGATATGTTATCAGGGTTTGAGTGTAGATACTAGTGGAGCTCTTCAAACCCCACCTAGTCATGAGCATCAAGAATCGAAGATCGTTTCCTTTGCACCAAATGTGGTTTAAAAACACTAATGAAACGGACACTGCAACACTAGAACTGCAAAACCAGTGACACTGTTTGTGATTGGAGGAAGAATTGATGAGCTACATGCCAGGTGAAACTCTAGACTTGTGGTATTGTCTCTTATGTGGACTACCTTTGGCTAGATCTCCCCCTAAGAAATGCCAAACCCTTTTTGAAAAATCCAAACTTCAGCCAATCTCTAGGGGTGGAGGATGAAGGTTGTGAGATACAAGGATCTATATGTGCCGTTTCCAGGTGTACTTCTGGACTAATATCTCCTCTAGCAATTTTTTGATACTTTGTGTCTCCTATTATTTTGTACCAGGGAAGAACGGAGACCTCTCTTCAGAGGAGTGCTAATGTCATAGACCTCCCCTGCCTCACACACCCTGCTTTCTAAACCCAATGGTATCTGTTTTTCCTCACCCTTATAGCTCCCACCCATAGCTGCTGCTAATGTTTGTGTTAGGAAATTCTCATATCTGATAAAGGGTAAATGGAGCAGCCCCCACACATCCCATTGTCAATCACTGCCATGAACATTTCCTTACAGAGGGTGGTGTGATAAAGAATCCTCTGTTGATTCCAATATAAAGCAAAAGTTCTATTACATCACCAGTGTACATACTCCACAAGGACTTCTATTGAACTAAAAAGGAAAGTAGTACAATCAAGATATCTGGGATTAAAAGAAGCCCCTACTCAACTGAGCATCTGCACTGACCCAGACAGTGGAAACAGAAGGCTCTGGATAAATAACACTGCCCAGTGAAGCTAGTGGGGTGGGAGGATCAGACAAAGAGCAATTTTTGGACTGTGCTGAACTGACAAGATAAACTCTTTGCCAATCACATGGTCATGGCAGAAAATGAGTGTCAGGTTTTTAAAACAAAATAATGTTTTTAATGGGGTTTTTTTCCATGTAAGAGGAGGAAACCCTATGCTACAACAGATCCTTCTGAACAAAATGGCTGAGTGCAATTTTTTAGAAAAAAGAAAAAAGAAAACTTTCAAAACTTTTTAGTGTCAAATGCATAAACACAAGAATCCTGACTTTTTCCAGTGTGTGTGGCGAGTGCTGTAATCCTATCATCGGTATTTTCCCTGACTTTTTCAGGGTATTTTTTCCTGTTTTGTTTTCTGCTTGTCAATATTGTCTGTGTGGTCCTTTGGCTGGGACAGTTACCAACAGTGTGTGTCTGTTGTCAGATTTTTTTAAAAAGCGATAGTAGTAGAACTGAAAAAGATGTGTGTTTAAAAATATAATAATAAATGTAAATAAAAGGAATTCAAGTTATGACACAGCAAAGCTCTGACTCCTCCTCCTGGGTTTGTAAGGAAAAGGATTTGTGGGCTCATTATAATCAATTGCCTTTAACAGGCTAGTAACATCAAAACTAGTTTGGCCTTTAGGAAATAACCCCATACTGTATGTTCCCGTCCCCTGTTTTACACTGTACATACTAACCACAGAGTATAGAAATGGGAGGGGGAAATAGTCTTTACTAGTAAGGTTATCAGCCCATCATGTCCTTTAGGTTATCACTTCTTGATATAAATGGATTGGATCCTTTGGGGCAAATTTTCAGACATTGGCACTTGAACTGCACCTATAAATTATGTGAGTATGTGCAAATGCATATTGGCTTCTACAGTTACCAGTTCACATAGTGCAATGCTTACATTGCAGGTGCCTGTTTTTAAAACTGTATCCAGCATCTTTTGTGCAGCATTAAAGGGCTTCCAGCTTTTTTCTGCTCCAGTTGTTTCAAAGACTGGACTATATAAAAATACTTTGTCAACTTAAAACTGCATATTGGTAAACAGACTCATTTCTGTACTCATGTTGTTAGTGACACCTTAAGTTATTTTAAATGAATGTATTTTTTACAATTCTATTTTTCACTATGCTGTTTGTTTACTTTTTGCACTTTTTCTAGTTTGGACATTGCAAAACTAAGGCAATCAGTTTCACTTTTTTGAATAGCCATTTTCACTTTCATGTCCTGCACTGTTTGGGTTTATTTGTTCAAAACCAACTGTTTCAGTTAAAAATAAAAATCAGGGAACCATTTCTATTAATAGGCTCTAGTCTGGGACTTTGTAAAAGCTTGGCTTTATAAATCTAAATTTCGAGCCAAACATGAATTAGACACTGACCCTTTGCTCCACTTTTCCCCATTCACCCAGCTCTCAATGGTTCTGATCAGGTCTCAGTCTTAGTGAAGTGTATGTAATAACACTTTCGCTTTTATCTAGTAACCTCAGTATTTGGGAAAAGCATTAACTTCCATTTGGCCTGTACCTGTGACAGACTTGCAGAACTGAAGTTTTGAGTTCAGTAATTGTCTCTCTTAACATTTATTGATGTATTTGTTACAGTAGTTCCTGGGGCTGCTATACTGATGAAAGTGCATATAGATTTCTGAAGGAGGATAACTCAGATGGGACCACAGCCAGGGGAACCATTTCTGTGCTGATCCAACATGCTGCTCCAAGCCCACTAAAACAGTATTAATGTTTCTCTCTGTTTCACTAACTGATGGATAGTACACCAGATTCTGATTTACCAAATTGTTCCTGGGGGTAGCCCAATGGATTGTCATAAGAAATAAAATTTGTGGGACACCCACTCTATAGCCAGGGGTCCCTTATTTGCTTTGGAAGAGACATGTTGCACTTTAGTGGAGGAGGAGATGGCTTTGGATATAGAGTCTGACATACTTGAGTTCCTTTTGGAAAAGCAGCAGCAGGAGACATTGATGTTTGTGATGCAAGTGTGCACGCTGCCTTCAACTTGTATGTGTTTTATTGCTGGAGTCATGTTACTGACAGGATAATGAAATTGCAAAGAAAATGTGTTATATTCAACTTTGCCTTGATAATTATAAACACTTTTTGTTCATTTTTTCTTCTTTTTTATTCACAGACTAAATTCATCAAGAAATTATAAAATTATTTAAAAACTCTGTTCTGTCTTTCTTTCAGTCCCATTGGGTCTTGTGTAATGTTTTCTCCCCACAGATTTTGTATTAGGGGGGGTTCTTGTTTCCTACTGGGGATGCAGAATGTATCCAGAATGAGCTATTCTATTTCTGTTGCTCCCATCTTTCCCACTTGATATTTTCCAAAGTAAGTTAACTTAAAGAATTGCTCCAGAGAGGGCCTGAATCCCAAGCAAACACCTTACATGAAGACGATTTCAGAACCATCTCCAATGTGGTCACATGTCTGGAAGCACATCTAGTGCAAAACTAACAAGTCGTCATCCCATAGAATAAAATGCCCACAAGCACATCCCATGTGCTAACTAAATTAAAGCTCTATCACCCAGGTATCAGATACCCAACAGCATGAGGAGAATGGTGCTAGGGCCCACAAAGTGATCTATGCCAGGCCTCGCAGAATGGATAAAGTGGGTTCTACTGAGTGTCCTATTTCCAGCAACATGTTGTGAGCACAAGCAATTTCTGCCTGTGATTGTTTCATCACTGCCTTCAGAAATCTTCATTTTTCTGGAGTTTATAACCTTTCTAAAGGGAATTAGCCATAGCTGCAACACTGGGTCCCAAGTCTCCACAGGGATGAACAATATCCCTTTTAAATGCCCCCCAACAGATCATTCCTGCCTATACTCTCACTTTGAGGAGGATGCTCCTTACCAAAGTCACTTCTAATGAATTTTTGCTTCTAATGAATTTTTCTTTGGAAGAATGTTGCTTTCTCCTTTTATCCATCTACACAGCAGATTTTTCCACTCAAGTTTTTTGCTGGTTCTATGCCTGCTGCTTTCTGTTGATTTGTCATCTCTTCAAGAGACCCATACGACCTTGAATTATTGTTTCTATGATGGAGACTTTCACTTGTGACAGGAGAAAGCATCCTGTCTCTGCGTCCCTGGCAGTTCCACTTCCTTTACCAATTGGATTTCAATCACTTGGTTGTCAGTCAAACACAACACAGACAGTGTGGAAAAATAATACAGAAATTAAAAGTTTCAAGTGCTCTCTGTAATGAACAGTCCAGCGGCCTTTTGATTCTAAGGCCTTGTCTACACTGCCGGGGTAAGTCGACCTAAGTTACACTACGCCAGCTACGTGAATAACATAGCTGCAGTTGATGTAACTTAGGTCAATTACTGCAGTGTCTACAAAGCACTGCGTCGACAAGAGACGCTCTCCTGCCAACTTACCTTATTCCTCTCATTCCAGTGGAGTACCGGAATTGACCGGCGAGCACTCTGCAATTGATTTAGGTCTTCACTTCTAGACCTGCTAAATCGACTCCCGCTGCATCAATCGCAGCAGTGTTAATCCCCAGTCAGTGTAAACATGGCCTAAACCTGTTTTCGCTCACTTTAGTGTCTTGGGTTAAAAAGAGAAACTCACAACTCTAGTCAAGCAATGTTGTGCCTTGTGCTCATGTAAGAGTCTGGATTAGCTGAATGAAATCACATGCATGTAAATTTAACCAATCTGTAAAATGGGATATCTGTAAGCTTGAAAAATAATGCAAGTGCTATTTCTGAATATGTCCTTTCAAACACTAGGACAAGTGAAAGTCACTGTGAGAGAACATCTTCAAGCAGACAAGAGCCATTAATTGCCAGAGTACAATTGTGCTAATGCACCCTCACTCTAGTTGGTATGTTGAACTGCTGTATCCCTGCAGTCTGATTTATGTTTCGGATGGCCCATCATAACACATTGTTCATGCTGGTTATTGGGTTACATTTTATGTGTTGTGCAGCAAACCAATACAAGGCATCCTGAATAAGCTTTTGTGTTTACTGCTGTTATTGTGATAAAAAAACAAGCAAGACTTAAGTGAAAGGCTAGATACTTTAGAATGCCCAACCCAGTGATCAAACAAGTTTAAACTTTTTCTTACTCTTTCTTACACTATATTTCAAACATAGGTTACAGTAGCGGCCCCTCTCCACATGTACTGGCCACGCACATTCCCCTCACACCTACACTTCTTATCTGTATGCAACACACACTTCTATTGACTATCACTTGTGCTGTGCTACATACAATAGAAACCTACCACCCGCAGATTTTGATAAAAGCACTTTCTGTCCTGTCAAACAATGGAAACAGGGCAGTTCCTACCCATACACAAAGTACGCAGCTGGGTACAGCACCAGGAACTTTGGGGCATCAAATTTCCTGGTGCCCTAAGCAGCTGCATGCTGCTCCAGCTCCTGCTCCACCTCTTCCCCATGGCCCCTGCCCCAGCCCCGCCCCCACTCCCCTGAAGACTGCAACAGGGTCAGGCTTGTACTCACCAGCGGGGGTGGTAAGGTGGGGTGAGGAAATGTAGTGACCCGGCCCCAGCCCATTCTGCTCCGACGGCTTGTGCTGGGGGAGCAGTTTCCCCCCAAAGCCTGTTCCTGCCTCCCCACGGAGGCCTGGGGCCAGCCCCCCCTTACCCCAGCAGCCTGGGCCCCATACACACACACCCCGCGGCGGGGTTGCGTAGGGCACCAAAATGGCTAGGGACGGCCCTGAATGGAAGTAATGCAAATTACATAAAGGCGGATTGATATCCATCCTGTATAAAGTGCCAACAGTTGCAGTATTTTAGGGTCCTGTATACGTGTGTGTATAAAGTCCCAGTGTTAGGCAGAATCATGTTTAAATATGGTTCTTCCCTGCAAGGTGCTACTAGTTTTTCAATACCATTTTCCCGGTCAGTGTAATACAGGTCTCCCCGGGTTACAGTGTTTAAAATCATGTATCTTAGACTAGAACATGGCTTGTAAGATGGTAGGTCTGGGTTAAACCAGTCACAGAAATAGTGTTGAACCCTTTTTAGCTTCTTACTGGAAAAGAGACATATTTAATAAAAATAGTTTAGGTTACCAATTTTCCTTTATAGTAGATAAGCCTAAAGGTCTTGTACAGGTAGGTCCTAATTTAAGAACCTTCTTTCAGTATACCAAACACCTATTGTGAGTGTGAAGCTCTAGGGTGCAGCAACTGATATTGGGGGTTTACTTTAGATATGGATGATTGTAAATAAATTATCAGTATCTAGTGTTTAACCATCATAAATATTAAAGCTGCTTTAAATTAGTCATTAATTAGACAAACTATTTAGGATCAGAACCTACAACCACTTTATATAAAACTATCATTTATTTTAACAGACATTCTGCAAGTGTAGTGTCTACAGAAGCAGCCCCCGAGAAAGTATAAGACAGACATTCGATTGCTTTAGAAAAGGGCAAGTTGCTGCTCTGACCCAAAAACCTCTCCAGAAAAGATCTTCCAGTTTGAACAAATCTTTCATTTTCTGTAACAGTGTGTTTTTTAGGGAGACACAAGTTTGGGGATTTACATGAACCAACTTAAATGCTATTATACAACACATACAGACCGTTTTTAACTTTATGAGTAAGCTATTTTCTTGTAGTGCTAAGTACTGGGAAAAAAAGATAGATTTTTTTCAGTATATCATATCAACACACACAAGTGCACCGGCTTCCTCCTTGCTCAGGGGATGCTCAACCCCTACTCTGCCCCCCACCCCACCCCACCTCTTCTCTTCCTACCTAGTTCTGCTCTCTCCCTGCTCCTTCCCCACCCAGCACCTCCTGCATGCCATGGAACAGCTGATCGCAGCGGGCGGGAGGCACTGGGAACAAGGGAGAGGATTTGATCAGCAAGGCCGCCAGTGGGTGGGAGTCGCTGGGGAGTGGGAGCTGGCTGCTGGTGTAATTTTTTTCTGTGGGTCCTCCAGGGCTGAAGGACCCATGGAGTCAATGCCTGCGTATACACACACTTTTATGTGTAGCCAATTATTTTATATAGTACATAATTACATTTTAAAAGCTACATTAAAATAATGTTAAGATTGCAGAGTCAAACACTCCAAAGTTAGAAATGCCAGAATTTAGGTTATTTGTCTACCCTTAATTTGCCCCTACCCTTGTGTACATACAGTATGATAACAGGCTTTAATTACATTCTAACATTCTATTTTTTTTCCCCACAGGACCCCTGTCTCATTCAGTGCACAGGATGTATATGTTTTGTTCTCCCAAAAGTTAGTCACTACACCCACAAACATTAATTTCTTCACATAAGGAATTACACATATCTGCATCCGTGGATATAAACTTGTATCGCAGGGCTCTACCCATATACTGTCTTCAAGTAGCATTCAGCCTCAGTCAAATCTCTGCCCACACCTGTCTCTAAAATGAGCCAGATCTGACTACTTAGGAAGGCTCAGACTTCAAGCTCCAAACCTGCCCTGGAGCTGGGGTTTTGGTCTAGCCCATTATAAAAATTTAATTCAGATCCAGAACCAAGTGTGGTTCTAACTCCTCTATCCTTTTAGTCATTCTTCCTTTAATGGGTCTATAAAACTCATTTGGTTCCAGAGGCTGTGCTGCAGGACTCCAGTGCAATCATTTTGTAGACTCTGTAATTTAAAGCCTTTCACATACCCTAATCCTGAGCCCCACCAAGCCTGCAGTGTTTTTTGTTTTTAACATGCTCAGCTACTTCCCTTGACAGAGTATCTGGCCCTTCTATACAGAACACTTGAGCAGGATGGCTAAAGCAAGAAAACACCTCCAATTGAATAAGTGCCCTGGAGTTTGCCTCTCCTTCCATCTCCACTCCTGTGCTGAACGCAGACCTCCCTGAAGATTACAGTTGCTAGTGTGGAGCCCCGTACATACTGACACTGCCCAGTGCATTGAGTACTTTGAACTTTAATTACACTGAGTTACACCTAATGGCTTTGATAATTGAAATCTTCATGTAGTGAATAAGAATCCTGTCTCCTCAAGCAGTTAAACATTAACCTTGATGGTGCAGCAAATACAGGGTCCAACATAGATTGTCTGAGAGCTGTCACGAAGCCACTTTAAAAGGAAAAAAAAAACCACAGGAAGAGCGAATCTGGTACTAATACAAAAGAACTAATGCATCTCCTCCATTGGTCCTGCTTTGAGCAGGGGGTTGGACTAGATGACCTCCTGAGGTCCCTTCCAACCCTGATATTCTATGATTTTATGATTGCTCCTTATTGACTAGAAAATTAGCTCTCTCCTTCAGCCAGAACCTTTTCAGGGAGCATATTAATCCTCCTATGCATATGGATATGTATGCGGCATCCAAAGTGCTACGTAAGGATGTAGAGGACTTGTGATACATATGATTAAGGTCTGTATGCCACAGAGATAGAAGTTATTCATGCAGGCTTAACTTTGGCATATCATGTGTTTGAAATGTCACCATGCAATTTGATTCATGTAGTTTTTGTATGGTCTAGTATTTTCATAATGTTGGTTATTTTTATTCAATCATTAAAATATAAGAAAACAAACTCACAAAATTATTTTGGAAATCTTGAACCACTGCCACGTTTGAAATTAGGGAGACTTAATGCTGATACCCTTATTGCTGTAGATTAGTGTATTTTGGCTTTAGTTTTATTTACTCTATCCTAGCTGTGGAGATAACCATGTACAACTATTTACTCAGGAAGCCAGGGTGCAGCAGCAGCCAGGGGAAGCTTGAGAAGCTTGGAAACTCTCCAGGGTTATGGTGTTACCAGAGCCAAAGTAAAGGTGCGGTACTCAGCTCAGCCCTTTATACATCTCTTACAGTGGATGGGGATCAAACATGCACATAAAAAAACTGGTAAGTTACCTGATCCAAACAGCATCCCACCTAAGTATTATAAGCTATTGCCTGATAGGTATCAAATCTCCTTTTAGATACCTTCAGGTGAAGCCAAATAGAGAAAAATGTATTGTGTCTGGAAAAAAATCTTGCTCTATCTGTTAGTCTTAAAAAATGTTGTTTTGTATTTGATTGTCATGGATAAAGGCCAGTATTGTCTTTAATCAATATTGATTGTAAAATTCTGGCCAAAGATTGGGCTCTAGGATTGGATTTCTCTTTTCCTACTGACTTGTAGCAATTTGTTTTATTAAAGCTTAATACTCAGTGGATGATGTGAGTGGATTACTGATTATCCTTTTGAAGTACAAAAAATCTGATATCCTGGTTGCTTTTTCACTTGATGTGATGCGGAAAAGGGGTTCAACAATATTGAATAGCCTTTTCTGTTCCATGATCTGCCTGCTTTTGGCTCTCAGGAGGAATTTATTTCTTGGGTGAATCTCTTAAACATCAATGCATTTGAATCTATCTTAATCAACAGTATGTGTTCATGCCCCTTTTCGTTTTAGAAAAGGTACTTGGACAGGATGGCCTCTTCTCACTTCTTAGCTGTAGCACTTTTAGCAATTATGATATAAAATTAAGTGAACAGCAAAAGTGTTAATGGGATTATGCAGAATTTTTGGCTTTGTGCACATGATGTTTTGCTTACTTTGTCTAACCTGAGTGTCTAGTCCCTATCTTTTAGAGTCTCTGGCTTCTGGGGATTTAATTTAGGATAAACTGGAAGTCAGGCTGTTATCTGGATTCTGTACAAAAAAGTTGATTCCCATAATGGAAAATTGTATGGCAAATGGGATAAATAATACCTGCTGATCTATAACATATTGTTGTGGAGAATTTCTTTCCACTGATCAACAAGATTCAAATGGCTATCAGCAAATGGAAACTACAATAACTTCCTCTGTGGAGGTGAATTTATGCCATTAAAAGGAATTCTCTGTCCATGGTCATCTGCTGTAATTACTACTACTTAATTACTATGGCCAAGTTTTCAAAAACAAGAGCCTAATGTTAGTCTCTTAAGTACTATGTACCCAGCAGCTCCCATTGCTTAGCCTTACATTATACAAGCACATGATTTTAAAAAAATTTTTTTTTAAACATCTATTTTTCCACCCATAATTATTTGTGGGTGTAAATGTCTGACTGTCTTGTGAGAACAATCACACACCTACATACTCTAATAATGACACATAAAGCAATGTTCAGGTATGGAATGGGCTTCTGGACTACAGAGCCTGCTGGATCCCCACCTGGTTACATTGTGTAAGCATTTTGCCAGATGATAGATGTCAGAGGTGTAATGCACATAATGCAACATTAGTCTGCACAACCTGGGACAGCCTGGTGGTAATCCCAGCTAGGGATGTTGTCTCAAGGAGGATATTTAATGGACTACATTCACCCTTACCTTTTGGGGGACCTAATTCAGTACAGTCACGAATGGAGAAAGAGCTGTTTCTTGAGAACATTGGCAATACAAATACTTACCTTCATGAAGTGGAGGAGCAGGTTAATACGCTACTTGATATGGGCAAAGCGAAGGTTTCCTCTGTGCTAAGTGACAAAATGGAGGACTACTACCTCATTTGAAAATTAGTCTTAAATCCATATAGCAAATAAGAAGTCATCTGAGGTAACTGTGACCTCGTCTTCTCTTTGTCTGTGTTTGCATGCAACAAACTAGTAATGGGTTGGAGATGAATGCGCCAAGTTTCCCCATTTTTTGTTTTGTTGTTACAATCCCTTATTCAATACTAAAATATTTCTTATACTCATCATGTTAAAGCTTTAAGCACAATAGCTGGGCATGTTCAAGCATGACATTAATAGATCTTCAGTTTTGTCATGGCAGAATGTATTACAGAGTGTTGTTCAGTTAGCATGTAACTGATTGCTTGGGTATTATTGCAATTAGTGTAAACAATTCAATAAAATGTTAATGAATATAAAAAAACTCCAACTCTGACTTTACTGCCATAATTTTGGATATCCTTAACCACTGTCCACATCCATGATAGTGCTTCCATAGTTAGTTATTGTGTTTCTAATAGGAAAAGGCCAAGAGAGACTTAAAGAAAAAAAGAGACACACCAAATAAACATAAGAAGAAATCAAGAGCGAGATCCTCAGCCAATGTAAATAGGTGCAGCTGCAGCTCCACTGTCTTCAGAGGAGCTATGTTCATGTACACCAGCTGAGGTTCTGCCCCTAAAAATATAATGGTGTTGCAACATGCCCTAGAGTATTAACTGCCAGTTTTAATGGACCAGGACCCCACTGTGCTAGGTGGCGAACAAACACAAACCAAAAAAACCAGTCCCTGCTCCAAAGTGCACACAATCAAAGGATAATATAAGAGAAAATAGATAGATAAAGACAAGCCAACAGGAAAATTAAAAGAAAGTGAGACAATATTGCAGATCAAAAAACCTGAGCCAGACCCCCAAAAATCATGATTGTGACTCATGCAGAGCAGGGATGGACAGAGGGAGCTCAAAAATCAAAAGACAGACCAAAAACACAATAAAATTTTAAAAATGAAATCTCCTGATTTTTGTGGAGGAGAAGACTCAGTGTTGCCTACTCTCCCATATGTATTAGGTAAGGTGATTTGGAGACTCCATTGCAGGAGCTCTCACCTCCCATATCTGCCTGTCCCAGGCCCAGCAATTAATTCTGCCCCCGCAACCTCCCAATCAATCCTGTCCACCAGTTCTCACAGGCCACACAACCTGGGGCCCCACCCAGGCCATGTCTCAACCACTTTTAAGTAGGTACATGGAAAAAAGGGTTGCTACCTGACCGGTTTTTGACCAGCCTGGTAGATATTTCTACCAGTTTGGTGGCTGCCAGTCAAGAGCTGTCATTTGCTGGGGTTTTGCTGTGCGCATGTGTGCCCGCACACACAGCAGTCTCGTAACTAGTGGCCACAGCACTTCATTGGCTAGGAGTGCACAGCAGTACAGTTGCCCCCTTTCTAATTGCTGGTGACCAGACTTCCGAGTCCCCGCTCCCACCCTGCCTCTTCCCCCGAGACCCCGCCCCCATCACTCACTCCTCTAGCTCCCTCCCCCTTGCTGGATCTTCTCAAGGAGCCTACCTGCAGGTAGGAGGTGGCCCCAGATAACCAAGGGCTGACACGGGTTAATGACCTGTTTCCTCCTCCCGCCCAATGATACCTGGGCTTTTGGTTCAGGTGTCATTTAGGGTTGCTAGGTCCCCTTTTTGATCAGACTTGCCAGTTGAAAGCCAGACACCTGGCAGCCCTAAATGGCACCCAGACACAGAAGCCAAAAACCAGACTGTCCAGGTAAAACCTGGATGGGTGGCAACCCTGCACAGCAGCTGGCTTCTGCCCTGGGTGCAAAGCCTGTTACAGGCTGGGTCCTCGCCTGCCAATGGCCGAACCCACAATGGCTCCTCTCAGCACTGGGGAGTTGCTGTGAAGTGGGACAGACCCATCACCAGGCTCACCAGCAGGAAGGGGTAAGGTAAGGGCGGGAAAGGGGAAGCAGGAGCTCCTGGGAAGGGTTGGCGGGGGGTGTCCTATGATGGGGTGGATGTGGAGCACATGGGCCAGGGGGGCAGCACCTGAAAGGGGAAGCTCAGCTGGGGGGAGCATTAGATGCCTGCACACACTTTAAGTGGCGCTAGGGTGACCAGGCAGCAAATGTGAAAAATCCAGAGGAGGTGGGGGGTAATAGGAACCTATATAAGAAAAAGACCAAAAATCAGGACTGTCCCTATAAAATTGGGACATCTGGTCACCCTAAGTGGTGCTCTGCAGGCCCTGATTCAGCCCCGAGCCGAGCCTCTGCTCTCCTTGACCGGCCACGTGCTGTGGGGAGGGCGGGACTCTCCAGCTCGCCTCTTGTGAGTTTGCCTTTGGGTCGCTGAGGTGGGAGAGAGATTGAGCACGCTCAGCCTGCAGCGGCTGTGATTGGTTGCGATGCCTGAGGAGGCAGGCAAGAGGGAGACAGGCAGCCAATCAGAGGGCTCAAATCTGCACGAGGGCAGGAGCTTCAATAGTCCTTACCAAACAGGCTCAGGCCCGTCTCTATCGGAAAAGGTGCAGGCGTTAGCAACGCCAACACTCTGCCACAAGTCGCGGTTCAGGAAGGGCCGGGCAGAACGCATGCACCGCGGGAGCTGGGGGCTGCCCGCAAAGAGCGCCACGTGTCAGGGCCACGAGGAGGGTGGGGGCCTGCTAAATGCGAAGGTGGGGGACAGGGGTGGCGTGAACTTGCCCACGGTGAGGCACTGTGGGGGCAGTGGCTGCGCAGCCCGGGTGCACCGCTACCGCACTACACATAGCTGGGTTGGACTCGGCAGTGCTTTTATCTTGCAGCTCACACTTCAACAGCCCTTTCCTGGGCTTCAGAGCCGGGGCCCCACCAGACCACACCCTCTACACAGCTGATTTTAGCAGGGCAGCCCCAGCCTGTCGCCACAGGCTCAGACGCTCGCTGCCTTGGCTGTGTAAATGTACCTGGGAAGGGTTACCAGATAGCAACTGTCAAAAAACGGGACAGGGGGTGGGAGGTAATAGGCGCCTATATAAGAAAAAGTCCCCAAAAATGGGACTGTCCCTTTAAAAACAGGACATCTGATCACCCTACCTCTGCGGGGTCAGGGGGAGCATTGGTGCAAACAGCACAGGGTAGGGACAGACAGAGCCCTTTCTGCAGTTTCACTGGAATGTCCAAAGGTGAAAAAGGGCTTTCTCGTGGCAACTCCTGTGTCTACTGGCTGGAGTCTCTGGTTGGCTGCTCTCTGCAATGGACCTCCCCACGCCACAGGGGATGGGAGGCACCAACTAGACCCTAGTGGCCCCACAGTCTCCCCTGCACAGTTCTGGGTTCACAGAGGAGCTGAAAGGGGTTGCCCAGTCTGAACCCCATTTTACCCCCTTCCTGCCTAGTGCAGCAGCTCCTGCTTTGGCAGCTTCTGTTCCTATCAGCTGGCGATTCCATGCTCTCAATCAGACCCACCAGTAACTGGTTCAGTTATTTATTTAGAACGTTTCCTTGTGCTTTCATATGCCCGTCTTTATTATTGACCCATTCAAAAACTGGGAATTAGTCCTTTCATTAGAATTAATAGTGTTTCCATGCATGAAGGGACCCACTGCATTTGGAGTGTCACTATCCCGTATAAAGCTGTTTAGCTGGTACCCAGGTATTTATGCCACGCTCATCATAATATCTTACAAGAAAAATAAACCACTACTGCCAGAGAGTTCCCTCATTTTGTGGCTGTGATTGGTAATCAGTTTAGTTATTAGGGTTTGTTTTTCTCGGCATACCATATGTGCCTTGGTGCTATTAATTTCTTTGTGTGAGTCTATTATGTTTAGGAGACACAATGTCTAAACAATTTAATTACGTTCCCTTTGTCTTGCATTGTAAAGATATGGCTACCAAGCAAGGACTTTTAACTATGAAGGGCAGCTTCAAAGCAAAGACTGCATGGCAGGGTGGTTTGGTACAAAGGTTATAATGGCATGCATTTGGTGTGTGGAATTACTCATCAGTGGTAAAGCCATGACCTATACAGACCATCCCAAATGAGTACCAATAAAATCTTTGTATCATACCACACCAGTGAGTAAGCTATTTGTGACACGGTTTATAGAAAATCTTTTTTTAGAAACGTAGAGGGTTGTATAACCACAAAATATTGGTACTGTTTTCCATATTACTCTTCCTATAAACCCTTGGTGCAATAAGTCCTCCTGCATAGGAGAGAGAGAAATTATAATCACTAAATTGTACACATCTCTTCCTCACACCCGTTATAACATACGTAGCGAGGTTAGGTCTGAAAGTGTTGTCTAGAAGCACCCACCCTTATATAATGACAGGAGTTCCTCTGTCTAACTTATTGATGGAAACTCATACACTAGTTTCTCAACCTTATGCAGGTATCCCCTAAACACACGTGGTGATGGTATGTCAGCAGCTTCTTATGGGAGATCACTCCATTGTCTGATTGGCAAAAGTTTCACAGTAAACTCAATGTAACTTGGATTTTCTTTTTTCTAACCTCAGTCTTTTACTCTTGGTCTCACCCCATTTTACTTCCTTCCTTCCCCTTCCTTTTTTTTTGTGCCTTTGTTTATGCTCTTTACTTGAGCTCTGGCCTTTGTGAGGCCCAGAAATGAACACAGGAAATTAGCTGTGGTATTACTACTGCTGAATAACAAGGAATTGTCAGCTAGCTGGGGCTGCCTAGGAGAGGTGTAGATCCATCTCAGAGCAGCATTTGCCTCTTTACAACAACACTATCACATGCCATGTTTGCATGTACTGTGCTTCCTGGCACTCTTTTCTCCAACACTCTGTCTGCATCACTATGTGCTAGGCAATTTTCTCCCTCTGTGCATTTCGACCTGATGCCTTTTCTCTTCTAGTGTATTATCCGCATTAACGGAATCTCAACCCATTAGTCTTTGCCCATTTTCTAAACTCTCTAGGTCCTCTGCAGTTTTACTCCATGGTACAGTATTAACCACTCCTTCTACTTTTATCTCATCACCACATGTAATTAGTTTACTATTCACCTCATGTTCCAGGTCACTGGTAATATCGTATACTTTAATGAAAAAAAAATTATGCGTACCAACAGGACACTAATTTTACACTTGTTACACAAGTAATGAGTATTTTCAGTGTGGGCACCGGTGACCCTAAAAATAGTGTTTCACCTTGTTATGTTGTGTTTGTCTCCTGTTTAATATAATTATTGTGTTGAATATATTTTTATGTATTTGTGTTATTTCTTGGAAGTCTCCAACTATCTGGCAAGTAAGTGGGGATTACTCTGTATTTAGAATTTTCCGCCCAAGCTGCCTGGTGACCCTGCCAGTAAGGAGCAAGGGGGGTGGAGGCACTGCCAAATAATTTCACAGGAAAAAAAAGAAAAAAGATACATCCTGCTGCGTGGGTGGCGGGATCAAAAAAAACCCGGACCTGTCCATCAAAACCTGTAAGTGGATTGCCATTAAAGGAGGTAACCAGGTAGAGAGGGGCACTACAATGATAAAGGTTGGGAGAAGGTGTATAAACCCTGCACGGAGAGGGAAGGGGCTTGGGAGGCTGTGTGTGATAAGGCAGCCCTGCCAGTCATGTATAGTAGGGAGGAGAGCTTTACAAGAAGGAAGCTGGAGCCTGCAACAGGGGAAGCCCTGATAAATGAGCAGCTGGACCACTGGAATGGCTCCTGAGACAGCAAAAGGACCTCTACTGCCAGAATCCACATTCACACACACCCGCCAGCTGTGTGAGGAGTCCAGCGAGCCCCAGGGATGAGCCAGTAGGGAGAGATTGAGGCCTGATCTACACTAGAAAATTGGATTGGTTTAACTATATCAGTCAGGAGTGTGAAAAATCCACAACCCAAGTGGCATGGTTGAGCCAGTCTAAATCCCCATGTAGACAATGCTAGGTCTGTTGACCTAGCTACCATCTCTTGGGGAGGTGGAAAATTCCTTCCCGACCCCAAATGTGTGTAGACATACCTTGACTTGGCTACCCAGCCATAAGGACTGCAACAAAGCTGCTATCCAGGCACGCCTGAAATAAGGTGATGCTTCTGACATTTTTGCTATTTATTGACTTTAGCAAGGGGGGGGGTTGTGCTGAAACTGAACTTTTGCTTGTTCCCCACCTGTAAGGTATGTAGGCCCAGAAGCGCAGGGCCCACTACAAAGATTAAGAGGCTGTGGCCTGTACTGGGCCAATCCTGTGACAAAAAAGAAAGATCAGGGATAGTGTGAGCCCATGGCTTAATGGAGAAGGTGAGCTGGTAATGAAAGATGATAAGAAGGCCGAGATATTCAATTCCTACTTTGCTTCAGTCTTCCACAAAAAAGAACATATGACTGGACAACTAGTGAAGTTATCAAAGACAATAAAGGAGAAAAGATGCAGGTCACAGTAAGTAAAGAACACGTCAGAGATCTGTCTAATTTGAATGAATTCAAGTCAGGAGGGCCTGATGCTATTCACTCCAGGGAGCTGCAGGAATTAGCTGAAAAAATCTTGACACCACTGGCAATAATATTGGCAAACTCATGGATGACACAAGTGGTCCTGGAAGGCTAGAGAAGAGCTAATGTAGCATCCATCTTTAAAAGGGGGGGAAAGGAGGAGCCAGGGAACTATAGCTCAGTTGATACCTGGAAAGCTACTAGAGCAATGTATAAAACATTCAATTTATGAATACCTGTAGTATGAAGGGGTGATCATAGCAGGCAGCACAGATTTACTAAGAACAACTCATGCCAAACCAACTTGCTTTCCTTCTTTGACAAGGTAACTGGTTTGTTGGATAGAGGGAATGCGGCAGACATAATATACCTGGACTTTAGCAAGGCTTTTGACACAGTCCCATGTGTAATTCTCATAAACTGGAGAAAGGCAAGCTCAGTAGAACTACCATTAAGTGGATACATAATTGGTTAAACAACCGCAAACAAAGAGTAGCTATTAATGGAATGACATCAGATTGGAAGAACGTCTCAAGTGGAGGTCCACAGCGATCTGTTCTAGGTCTGGTGTTATTTAACATCTTTATTAATGACCTAGATGTAGAAACAGAGAGCATACTGATCACATTGGCAGCTGACACAACGCTGGGGGGTTGTAAACAGTTTGGATGATAGAACTAAAATTCAAACGGATCTTGATAAAGTGGAAAACTGGACTATAGACAACAAAATTAAATTCAACAAAAACAAATGTAAGGTGCTACCATTAGGGAGAAAAACCAAATGCACAAGTACCGAATGGGGGATAACTGGCTTGGCAGCAGCACTGCTAAGAAGGATCTGGGAGTAGTGGTGGATCACACCCTCAAGATGAGTCAACAATGCAATGCTGTCGCACAAAAAGCAAATGCCATTTTGGGTTGCATAAACAGAGGTATAGTATCACCTCTCAGGAGGTGATAGTACCACTCTACTTGATGCTGGTTAGGCCTCAGCTGGAGTACTGTGTCCAATATCGGTCAGCACTGTATTGAAAGAATATAGAGAAACTGGAAAGGATCCAGAGATGAATTACAAAAATGATCAAAGAGATGGAATGCAAGTCACATGAGCAAATGCTGAAGGAACTGGGTATGTTTAGTTTGGAAAAGAGGAGATTAGAAGGGAACATGATAATGGTCTTCAAATACTTGAAAGCCTTCCATAAGAAAGATGGAGAAAAATTGTTCTCTCTTGTCACAGAGGGAAGGACAAGAGGCAGTGGGTTCAAATTACCACATAAAAGATTTAGATTAAAGCTCAGGACAAACTTCCTAACGGTAAGAAAGTAGGACAATGAAACAAACTACCTAGGGAACTCCTGGAATCTTCTTCCCTGGAGGTTTTCAAAAAGAGGCTGGATAGCCATCTGCCTTGGATGGGTTAGACACAAAAAATCCTGCATCTTGGCAGGGGGTTAGACTAGATGTCCCTTGCAGTCCCTTCTAACTCTATGGTTCTATGATTCTGTGGTAACTGAGCATCGCAAGGGGCACCAGCCCAACTTGGGAGGCACCCAGAGAGAATCTTTTTACAGAGGTCTATAAAATCATGAATGATGTGGGAAAAGTGAATAGAGGAGTTGTTAACCCTTTCCCACAATACAAAATCCAGGGTCATCCAATGAAATTACTATGGAGAAGATTGAATACAAACAAACAGAGGTCCTTTTTTGCATAATTCACAATTAACCTGTGGAACTCATTGCCAAGGGATCTTGTGAAGGCATAAAGTATAACTGGGGTTCAAAAAAGAACTAGATAAATTCATCTGTTAGTCAAGATGGTCAGGGATGAAGCCCAGTGCTCGGGGCAACCCTAACCTTCTGACTGCCAGAAGCTGGGATGGGAAGATGGGGCAAATCTCTCCACCTGCCCTGTTATGTACACTCCCCCTGAAGCTCTGGTACTGGCTACTGTCAGAGACAGGATGCTGGGCTAGATGGACCATTGGTCTGACTCATTATGTCAGTTCTTATGTTCTAATTTTGGAAGGAATATTAAACCTCCTGCTTCAGGACTTAAGCCAGTCTCCAGCTGTTAGAGATAAGGATGAGACCTACGTGGAGAACAGATTGTTTCACATCTGCCTGCTACAAGGTTCTTACACTTTCCTCTGAAGCATCTGTTGCTGATCATTGTCAGAGAGAAGAAACTGGATTGGCAGGACCTTGAGTCTGATCCAGTATGGGAATTCTTATGTTCCTGTCACCCAGTTGTCCTTGTTATCCTGAGATCTGGCTCTGAATGCAGGAACGGGAGTGGTCTGCAATAGCTTTTCCAGAATGTGGGGTGGGTCTTTGTTCCAGAGCAGAGTGAAAGCATCTCTGCCTCCACAATTTCAGGGTAAGCCCGTTATGTGTTGGTCCTGAAGCTTTGCCTACACCCACTTTCCAAGGCTGTAATACAGAAATAACCACCATGTCTCTTGTTAAAATCAGAAAGAGGATAGGTTTTCTTGGGTTGGGGTAGAAATCTGCCTGAATGATAATCCTTTATACTCCTTAGGGTCTGTGAGACCTCTGGGGCATCTGAGATTTGTCTGGCCCAGTCTGCCCCGGGCTTCTCCACTAGTGAATTGAGCCCAAGAATCAATTGCAATAAAAAATGAGTGAGGAAACACTAGTTCCCTGTGTATGAACAACTCCATTGATCCATTCCTGTCCTTCACTTGGCATTGAACCTGCAGTGTTCTCTGGAAATTTCCTTGTTTTACCCTTCCCATTTCAGCTGCCACATGACCTGGGGTTTCCTGTCTGGGGTAGAGGAGGACTGTTGAACCCACAAACTCCATTGTAATGGTCACAGAGAGAGAGGAGCTTGTCTAATGACTAAAGCACAGAACTGGGTATCAACCGCTCTCCATGTTATTTCCAGCTTTGCTACAGGGTTAGTGTATGATGCTGAGCAAGTCAATAGAGAGAGACAACCTACTCTCCTGAATCTCAGGATCTCTCTGGCTACTACAGAGTCTTTTCATCTTGAATTCATGTGAAAGGTTGCTAATAACTCTGTTTTCTAGTTTTTTGGTAATTCCTTAACAATTGTGTTTTTCCCTTTGTTTGGTGATCAAGTGGATGGGGGGGGACAGGACAAAGCTCCTGTACCTAGTATGTCTTTATGATGCTTCTGAAGCAGGGTAGCCAAAGTGCAACTCAGTGTCCCAAGCAGCTGTGGAGTCCTAATGTGCTTCCCACAACTGCCCTTCCCCTGTAACTGCCCGGTGAGGGCAAAGCAGATGGGCCACAGATTTTACAGCTGGTGAATGTAAACAACAGGCTGTCTCTCAAGGAAGACATGAGTGTGAACAAACACTATCGGCTGTGTCTCCATCTAGCTCCAAGTGCAAAACCTTATGCAAAATAGCTGTAAATCTCTGTCTCCTGGCAAGTTGCCAACCTGGACTTTGCTGGGAACAGCCCGCTGAGGGAAATGTCTCCCAGTCCCAGGGAATCCTTCCAGTGAGCAGAGTAGCACATCACACAGAGCAGGAAAGAGAAAAGCCTCTATCTCTGGAAAAGTTATATGACATATAGCTGCAAAGATTTCTTGATAAGAAAGTTGCTTCATGGTCTGTATTACTGGAGGCTGGTGCTATCTGAAAAGGTGTGGATGCAACTAATACATATAAGTGAACTCTGAGCCAATTAACTGCAGCAGCCAAAGCATATACTGTAGGTTATCTGATTCAATAGAGGGCAAGTCCTGCCTGACCCATGGAGCCTCCATTTGGCCTCTGCTTCTCCTCACATCTGCCTTCCACAATTCAGAACAGACTTTACCAGCCCTTGGTGATGATTGCCAAGAAGAATCCTTTTTCAATTGACAGTGGATGAGATTGTGTTTTAATGAGTAAGGTTACACTTGGGGGCTAGAAGAGCCATTGTAAGTTCATAGCAATTAGAACTAGAAACTATTTAAGTCTTCTAGTCCATTCCTTCCCACATCTCCTCAGGGACTAGTGCAGAAATGTTCCATATAATACACGGTATTCTCCCATGCTCTATTCTTGTTCTTATGACTCAAGGGATGGAGCTTCTATTATGTCTTTGGGGAGACTATTCCACAGCTTAATAAATGTCAACATTAGGAAATATTTCCAGGTATTTATCTGAAATTTCCTTTTGTGGGGCACCATGAGTTCCCAGGTCATGAGCTTTAAGCCTATGGGAAACTTTCTGGTTCCCATGTGGATAACAACTGAGAATATGTAGTGTGCTAGGGGGCTGCAGGGTGTCATGGTTTAAACCCCCATTCTGAACCTTAGCGTCCAAAAGATTGGGTACCAGCATGAATTCCTCTAAGCTCAATTACCAGCTTAGAACCTGTAGCGCTGCCACCAACCAGGAATTCCAGTGCCTGGTACACTCTGGCCCCAACAAAACCTTGCCCGGGGACCCCCAAGACCCAGACCCTCTGGATCTTAACACAAGGAAAGTAAACCCTTTCCCTCACCGTTGCCTCTCCCAGCCTTCCCCTCCCTGGGTTACCCTGGAAGACCACTGTGATTCAAACTCCTTGAATCTTGAAACAGAGAGGAAAAAGCACCTTCCCCCCTCCTTCTCTCTTCCCCTCCCAGATTCTCCCTGAGAGAGACAGTAATCCTAACACAGAGAGAATTTAGCCTCTCTCTCCCCCTCCCCTCCTTTCTCCCCACCAATTCCCTGGTGAATCCAGAGCCAGTCCTCTGGGGTCTCACCAGAATAAAAAAACAATTAGGTTCTTAAACAAGAAAAGCTTTTAATTAAAGAAAGAAAAAACAGTAAAAATTATCTTTGTAAATTTTTAAAAAATGGAATTATGTACAAGGTCTTTCAGCTATAGACACTGGGAATACTCTCCCAGCCTAAGTATACAAGTACAAATTAAAATCTTTTCAGCAAAATACCAATTTGAAGTCCTTTCAGCCAAATGCACATTTGAACTCCTTCCAACCAAATACACATTTGCAAATAAAGAAAACAACCATAAGCCTAACTCGCTTTATCTACCTAGTACTCACTAGTCTGAACTTATAAGAGCCTGTATTGGAGAGAAACCTCATTGCACATCTGATCCCTCTGAGCCCCCAGAGTGAACAACAACCAAATTCTAATAGCACGCACAGAAACTTCCCTCCCTCAAGATTTGAAAGTATCCTGTCTCCTGATTGGTCCTCTGGTCAGGTGACAGCCAGGCTTACTGAACTTGTTAACCCTTTATAGTCAAAGAGATATAAAGTACTTCTGTGCTATTAACTTTTCTTATCTGTTTATGACACACACCCCAAATCGCTGACAGTGTGGAACCACACTGGCAGTGATTTCTCCCTAGAACTTTAAAATAAACAGATCAATAAACACATGCATCCTTACATATGCCACTAATTAAATAAAACTACAAGATTCTTCACATTGCAAGGACAATTTTTAACCAGTTGATGTTAGGGAACTTTCACGGGAGAGTGCATCAACTTCTTGATCTGTTGCCGCTGCAGACGTTTCCGGGTTGTGGAGAGGGTTACCTCTCCCATACCACCGTTACTTTTCCCTTTGTCATAGACACTGTCAGGCCACTCAGCATCATCTCCTCCCTGGGCTGTGAACTGACAAACCTGTAAGTCTCTGTAATAAAAGGGCTTGAGAGAATTAACTTGGTACACTCGCGGCTTTGGGGGGAATTGAAAATGCTATGAGGTAGTTAACAGCTCCCAGGTGCTCTTGGACCGTGAATGGCCCTTCCCATGGTGCTTCCATTTTATGGGCCTGTTGCGCCTTCAAGACTGTAACCTGGTCTCCTACCTTGAAGGAACGCTCTTTGGTATGTCTATCATACCAGGCTTTTTTCTCTTTTTGAGCATCCTTTAGGTTTTCTTTAGCAAGGGCTAAAGAGTGTCGAAGGGTATCCTGTAGGTTGCTCACAAAGTCCAGAATGTTAGTTCCTGGAGTGGGTGTAAACCACTCCCATTGCTGCTTCACCAACTGTAATGGCCCTTTAACCTCATGGCCATACACAAGCTCAAACGGTGAGAACCCTAAACTGGGATGTGGTACATCCCTGTAAGCAAAGAGCAACTGCTGCAACACTAGGTCCCAGTCATTGGAGTGTTCATTCACGAATTTACGTATCATGGCCCCCAAAGTTCCATTAAACCTTTCCACCAGGCCATTGGTTTGATGGTGGTACGGGGTGGCAACTAAGTGATTCACCCCATGAGTTTCCCACAGTTCTTTCATGGTCCCTGCCAGGAAATTTGTCCCTGTATCCGTAAGGATATCGGAGGGCCAACCTACCCTGGCAAAAATGTCTATTAGGGCCTGGCACACAGTTTTAACCCTAGTGTTGCCTAGAGCTACTGCTTCTGGCCATCGGGTAGCTAAGTCCACGAAAGTCAGTATGTACTGCTTTCCTCTGGGGGTCTTTTTTGGGAAAGGACCCAGAATATCCACAGCTACTCACTGAAATGGGACATCTATTATGGGGAGTGGCTGGAGAGGGGCCTTGACCTGGTCTTGGAGCTTTCCCACTCTTTGGCACACCTCACAAGACCAGACATATTTGGCAACATCCTTGCCCATCCCCTCCCAGTGGAAGGACTTCCCCAACCTGTCTTTGGTTCTGTTCACCCAGCATGGCCACTGGGATGATCATGGGCTAAGCTTAAGAGCTTCCTCTGGTACTTAGTTGGAACCATCAACTGTTTTTGTGGATGCCAGTCTTCCCGGTGTCCACCAGAAAGAGTCTCCTTGTATAAAAGCCCTTGTTTTATAACAAACCGGGATCGGTTAGAAGAGCTGAGAGGCGGTGGGGTGCTTCGTGCTGCCGCCCAAGCTTTCTGAAGGCTGTCATCTGCTTCCTGCTCAGTCTGAAACTGTTCCCCTGAAGCTGGAGACACCAGTTCTTCCTCAGACTGGGGACTTGGGCTTGGTCCCTCTGGAAGCGATGTAGGTGATGGTGTTGTTTCCGTTGCTGGTGAACCGCTCTCCGCTGGTGCACCAGGGGGTATTTCAGGCTCTGGCTGAGCCTCTTGGGTATGGTTGTCTGCTGCTTCTGCCAGTTCAGACTCGCTGGCGCTTTCTGGCATTGGGGTTGAAGGTGCATTTGCAAGCGCTGGCGTCAGTGCTGGCAATGGTTCTGGTGCTGGTTGTGTTTCCAGGTCCAGGTCTGGGACTGGAAGTACTGTGGCTGTTGCAGTCGTTGGCAGGGAATCCAGGTCCACTACCTCTGTCTGGGTCTCTGCTAACACAGACGGGGCCTCTGTGGATGGTTCAGGAACAGGGATGGGTCTGGAAGCTTGCCTGGCTTGGCTGCGTGTAACCATTCCCACCCTCTTGGCCCACTTTACCTGGTTGGCCAAGTCTTCCCTCAGTAGCATGGGGATGTGATAATTGTTATAGACTGCAAAAGTCCACATTCCTGACCAGCCTTTGTACTGGACAGGCAGTTTAGCTGTAGGCAAGTTTACCGCTTGTGACATGAAGGGGTAAATTGTCACTTGGGCCTTTGGGTTGATGAATTTGGGGTCCACTAAGGATTGGTGGGTAGCTGACACTTGTGCCCCCGTGTCTCTCCACGCGATAACCTTCTTTCCGCCCACTCTCAAAATTTCCCTTCGCTCCGAGGGTATTTGAGAGGCATCTGGGCCTGGGGATCTTTGGAGTGATGGAGATATAATGAACTGCACTCGGTTGGGGTTCTTGGGGCAGTTGGCCTTTATATGTCCCAGTTCATTACACTTGAAGCATCGCCCAGCTGACTGTCACTGGGCCGAGGTGGGTTACTGGAGACTGGTGAGGTGAGAGAATAGGGCTTCAGCGGCTTTCCTGGGGTTTCAGGTGGGGTCTTGGGTTGCCCTCGGGTATAGGGTTTATTGTCGGTGTGACCCCTGTGATATTCGCTCCTTTTGATAGTAGCTTTTTTCTTTTCTGCCACTTCCACCCATCTGGCTCCAATCTCCCCCGCCTCAGTTACCGTTTTGGGCTTTCCATCTAGGATGTACCTTTCTATTTCTTCAGGACCACCCTCTAAGAACTGTTCCAATTGTATTAGGAGGTGCATGTCGTCCAGAGATTTAACATTGGCTCCTGATATCCAGGCATTATAATTCTTTGCAATGTGGTAGGCGTGTCGGGGGAATGACACATCTGGGTTCAGGTGTTATCCCCATTCTGTATCTGGCCTTGGTTTGAAAAAGTTTATAATCGTTCATGTTCTCATTAGGCATTTCAGCTGCCACCTCTGCTAAGGGTCCACTGAGCAGTGGCCTCAGCTCTATCACGTACTGGTCTTCAGAGATGCTGTACCCATGGCAGGTCCTTTCAAAATTTTCTAAGAATGCTTCAGTGTCATCACCTGCCTTGTAGGTGGGAAATTTTTTGGGATGTGGAACAACAACTGGTGAAGTGTTGTTAGGATTGGCTGTGTTCTGTTGCTTAGCCTGTGCTAATTCCAGGGCCTGCCGGTGGGCCTCCCTCAGGAGTTCCAACTCTCTCCTGTGGGCAGCCTCTCTTTCTCTTTCTCTCAGCTCCATCTCTTGTAGTTTTTTTTTCCATGTATCGCCTGTGGTCTGCATCTTTGATTTGTTCCTCTGCATCCACTTTTGCCCTGGAAGTCATGTTTCCTGCTTTTTTGTGTTGGGGCGCCCTCTGCTGTTTACTGCTTGAAATGCTGCTTTTCTGTTGCCTTCTTCAGGTTGCTTAGCTACAGAGACTTTTTTTTTAACTCCTTCTACCTAGCTATTCCCGACAGAGTTAGAAAGAAAAAAAAACATTCATTTGCAAATGTGTTTTGCTGGTGTATGGTGACTCACAACTGGAGTCCCTTTGTTTAACAAAAGACCCTTTTTAAACTTAATGCCTATGCCTTCAGAGTACTCAGAAGGGAGAGACCAAAAAAAACTTGCACTTTTGCTTTTAAAACAATCTCCTCTAGCCTGCTTTACACACAGCTAGCAGGGAAAGAGAAAGAAAAAATCCTACTGGCTTTTGCTTCTAAACCCAGACCTCTCAGTCTGCCTGCAAATAGCTAGCACGGAGAGAAATAAAAACCTCACTGGCTTTTGGATTCTATCTTATCTATCTATCTATCCCACATGCTGCACACCGTGTCATGGTATAAACCCCCACTCTGAACCTTAGCGTCCAAAAGATGGGGTACCAGCATGAATTCCTCTAAGCTCAATTACCAGCTTAGAACCTGTAGCGCTGCCACCAACCAGGAATTCCAGTGCATGGTACACTTTGGTCCCCACAAAACCTTGCCCGGGGACCCCCAAGACCCAGACCCTCTGGATCTTAACACAAGGAAAGTAAACCCTTTCCCTCACCGTTGCCTCTCCCAGCCTTCCCCTCCCTGGGTTACCCTGGAAGACCACTGTGATTCAAACTCCTTGAATCTTGAAACAGAGAGGAAAAAGCACCTTCCCCCCTCCTTCTCTCTTCCCCTCCCAGATTCTCCCTGAGAGAGACAGTAATCCTAACACAGAGAGAATTTAGCCTCTCTCTCCCCCTCCCCTCCTTTCTCCCCACCAATTCCCTGGTGAATCCAGAGCCAGTCCTCTGGGGTCTCACCAGAATAAAAAACAATTAGGTTCTTAAACAAGAAAAGCTTTTAATTAAAGAAAGAAAAAACAGTAAAAATTATCTTTGTAAATTTTTAAAAAATGGAATAAGTACAGGGTCTTTCAGCTATAGACACTGGGAATACTCTCCCAGCCTAAGTATACAAGTACAAATTAAAATCTTTTCAGTAAAATACCAATTTGAAGTCCTTTCAGCCAAATGCACAGTTGAACTCCTTCCAACCAAATACACACTTGAACTCCTTCCAACCAAATACACACTTGCAAATAAAGAAAACAACCATAAGCCTAACTCGCTTTATCTACCTAGTACTCACTAGTCTGAACTTATAAGAGCCTGTATTGGAGAGATTGGAGAGAAACCTCGTTGCACATCTGATCCCTCTGAGCCCCCAGAGTGAACAACAACCAAATTCTAATAGCACACACAGAAACTTCCCTCCCTCAAGATTTGAAAGTATCCTGTCTCCTGATTGGTCCTCTGGTCAGGTGACAGCCAGGCTTACTGAACTTGTTAACCCTTTATAGTCAAAGAGATATAAAGTACTTCTGTGCTATTAACTTTTCTTATCTGTTTATGACAAGGGGCAAGAAAAGAAGATGGGTGTGGGGCAGTGAAGGTTTTAATACCAGCGAGGCAAGGCAAGTCAGGCATCTTGTCTGGAATGAGGCCTGCTCTGGCAGGGAGCTGGACATATCTTTTCCAGCTCTGATTTCAATGATTCTGTAAGTCCTGTCTTCTCTCTCATCCTTTGCTATTGAAAACTCTCACAGATCCACACAACCTACCCTTTTCACTTAACCTGCCTCCTGCTACTAGTTTCCTACCTAGAGAGAAAGCTGGATGGGAATTAAAAACAAAGCATCAGTGCCAGTAAGAGGAAGTGTAAAGAAAGGTACAAGTAAAATGTTAAAAGGTAGCTCTGAGTAGGTATGAGCCTGACATGGGGTTTGGTGCGGTTGGAGAAAGGGCATCTTACGAACAGACACTAAATTGACAGAGAAATTGCTCAAGAGATAGAAGCTCAAGAGGACCACAGAAATACCCCTCTGGGCCTAACTTTAGCTAAAGGTACTTTGGGGATGTGTTGCTTGATCTCTGATTATAAGGTCTCGATCTCATATTTGTTAGCATCTTTGGCTGCACAGATTATTAAAATAGTCTGTAGATTCATGCTGCATAAAGAGAGGGACTTACATTCAATATACTTTTTATATGTCTTTCTTTTATCAAGTGGGTCTAAGTGGCTCATCTCTTACTGAACACATATTGGTCAGAAATCTACCCTCCCTCTTTCTGCAGTTTAGATCATTCTCATTCATGTTGGGGGGAGGAGGGCAGTGTCCATTCTCTTAGTGAAAGAGAAAGAGTGGTGTGGGGAAAACATTACTTTTATGTCCATTGGGAGACAGGGTGGACAGAAGAACTGAACATGACTTGTACTCTTCCCCAGGTACTGTAAGAGTTAAATCATACACTACAAATGGTGTGATGCAGCAGGCTTCCTAATCCTGCTGATACAAAGCATAGATCTGTTGTGACACTGTCCCCTCTCATTATCACTCACATCCTAGTCTCTGGTCATGGGACAAAGTTCACTCTCCTCACAGTTTCTGTTTTGACTGGTAAGGCTTTTTAAACCAAGCAGGAGTCATCCCGCTCTTTAGATGAGTTTGGACATCTTCTTCCATGGATTTTACAGAAGTGGAAATCTCCTCACTTGTCGTGCGTGCCCAAAGTAGCCGGTGAGATTCCAGGTAGTAAGTGTACTTGACACTCCAACTCCCCCGAAAGTAGATCATATATTTAAAGTACAAAAACTATGATGGTATGGTCCGGGTATCACAGAAAATCTTTGTAGTAGGAGATAAGGGAAGTTTGTGGGCAGTGGAAAGAAAAAGAGACACCCTCTTCCCCTTCCAGAATGAAAAACTGGGACACTTTACAATAAGGGGTTGGGTGGGAAAAAAACATATGTATCCCCGTATCACTCCCTACCATCTTCCCTATTGTGTCCCCCACCCACACACATGCCTTACCAAATCATCCACATCTTCATTCACCAACCACTCTGTTTCCCTGCACTCAGTCTTACCAGCCTCGACTGCTCCCTTGCCAGTTCAAAACCTCTCCAACCCCCGCCAGCACAGAACCTCCTCACTCATACACCTCTCTTCTTTCCTGGCTAAGAAGTCTGCCTCTTCGCATCAACCTCTTCACAGCTCAGAACCACTCCCTCAGTGCCAAACTCTCTCTCACCCAACACTTCCCAGGCCCAGAACATCATACCCCTCTCTGTGCACATACAAACACACACAACTGTCGAGGCTCAGAACTCTTCCCTCTTGTACCCACCACTACCACCAGGATCAGAAACCTCCCCTACGTCCTTTAGATCTGAAGAAGCAGGAGCAGAGGCAGTGAGGAAGGACTGTGGCAGCAGGGAGTGATATGCTCTCAATTAACCTCATACAAACCCCCATTCCTTTCTCTTCCCCCTCCGTGTGCGGAATGGACTACAATGGCTGGCAACTACCAGAAACACGTGCACCCAGCCCTATATTTTGCTTCTGTAGGTAGCTTTACTGCAGCCTCTATATCAGACATGGGCAAACTATGGCCCGCGGGCCACATCTGGCCCGCAGGTCCATCCTGCCCGGCCTCTGAGCTTCTAGCTGGGGAGCCTAGTCCCAGGCCCCTTGCCTGCTGTCTCCTCTCCCCTGCAGCCACACCGCCACACGGGCCACACTCTGGCCTGCCACTCCCACTGGGCAGCATGGGGAGTGCAGCTGGCTCTGGCCAGGTGTCACAGCTGCGAGCTCCTTCTGCTGGTAAGGGGGCGGGAGGGTTGGGTAAGGGAGTGGGGAGACCTGGGGGGCAGTCAGGGAGGAGGGGGCAATTGGATGTGGTGGAGGTTCTGGGGGGGTGGTCAGGGAATGGAGAACGGGGAGGGTTGGAAGTGGGAGTCCTGGGGACCCTGTCAGGGGGCAGGAATGTGGATAGGGGTCAGACGGGTACTCAAGGGACAGGAAACAGGGAGGGTTGGATAAGGGGGGTGTGATCCCGGAGGGAAGTTAGGGGCAGGGAGTCCCGGGATGGAGTGGTCAGGGGACGAAGAGCAGAGGGTGATTGTCTGGGGGTGGGGGTGTGGATAGGGGTTAGCACAGTCAGGGGACAGGGAGTAGGGGGAAGGGGTCCCAGGAGGGGGTGGTCAGGGGACAAGGAGCAGGGGGGGTTGGATTGGTTGTGTGTTCTGAGGGGGGCAGTTGGGTGGGAAGTGAGAGGGGTCGGATGGGGGCGAGGAACCAGGCTATTTGGGGAGGCACAGCTTTCCCTACCCGACCCTCCATACAGTTGCGCAACCCAATGCAGTCCTTGGGCCAGAAAGTTTGCCCACCCCTGCACTATATGTATTCCCAGCTCTGTGCCTTCTCCCTTTGCCTTCAAGTACTCTCCTAACGGTAGCCAGCTGTACTGCAGCCTCCAGGGGCTTAAAGAAGCACCACTCCCACAGGAGTCCCTATGCAGTACATCAGACACACTACACAGTTATAGCATTAGTGGTGGAGCTTTGGCTCAAAAGCCCCTAACAACCAATTGCACCTGGACCTCCCCAGACCAGGGTAGACAGGCAGCACAGTAATTAGGTAGTACACCAAATGGACCAGTACAAATTGATACATCAGCTCTGAGAAGCACCGCTTCTCAGAAAGAGGATCCTTTGGAGCCAGTCCCAGTGTATATTAGTGAACCAAATGCTCTGTGCCTTGTTCTCTGGAGACTGGATGCTCAACAGTTAAAGTTCTGCAAACACACAGGGAACAACTTCCCATCTCATAAAACACATTTAGCTCCAGGTGAGAAAAACTGGCACCCACCACTCACTGCAGACAGTGCAATTTGGAGGTGGTGTTTCCCTCTAATTAGCTGGTATTTGCCATAACAGCTATTATGTTTCTGGTTATAAAGCCCTGAGGACAATGGTTCCTTATTTCCTACCAAAAATAGTGAGTTACTATTTATTCCCAGACATACCTTTGCTCTCCCTAATTCACATTGAAAGAAGGTATAACTGAGTGCAGTGATGGGAAACGTTGGATTATTTGGTCATAAATTAAGACAGCCAAAACCTTCAATTATTTTTTTACTATATATCCTGCATTCAGATGTTTACCTATTTCTCTAAAAGTGCCCAGATAAATATTTCCTCTCTGAACATGAACAGAAGCTCAAAGCTGTTTGAAACCAGACACTAATGGGCGGATGTGTGCCTCAAATTACACTCGCTAAACCAGACTCTGAGTTCAGTAAAAATGGTGTAAATAGAGAGTGATTCCAGTTGGCCAGATTTATGCCTGGGGTAACTCCATTGCAGAGTTATTCTGGATTTGAACTGGTGTAACTGACATCAGAATCTAGCCCACTTCTTGCACCTTTGCACTTGTATGCTAGCCCTGCTGCATTTGGAATCCTGATACTAGAGCTCTGATGCGAGGATCCCAATATGCCAGACTGCAAATCCTGGTATTATTGCACTAGTGTGTAAATGACACTGAACTCAGAGACTGGGAATGTAAATCTTGCTCCTAGTGTGCTGGTATGTAACCCTGAGGGCCAGATGTTGATCTCAGGTACACCAGAGTAAATCTGTAGTGACTCTGCTAAATTTGAAGCTCCTCCAAATTTATACCAGTATAAATGAAAACAGACTCTGATCCTGAATATGGAAACTAATATGTAGAACCTATTGCAGTGTGAATGTGAAGTCTGATATTCCTATCTTTGAGTGTGAATCCTAATACACTCTGAATGTGTATCCTGATTAAGGCCACCCTCCTTCCCTGGAGCAACAATGGTGGTCCTGGACTGCACGCTGCCACCCTCCCCCCCGAGCACCAGTGGTGGTCCCGGGCCATGCACCACTGCCCCCATCCATGTTGGTCTCGGGCCACATGCTGATATCCCCTGCCCCAGGACAGCTGTGTCCCCCACAGAGCCCCCTCTCCAGACTACCCAAGATTTAGTCAGGGGTATATAGAACATAATCTGACGTTTCACTGGCCTATGGATCTGCATTCCCTAACCAGACTACTTTGCATCTTGCAATATAAGAACGGCCGTACGGGGTCAGACCAAAGGTCCCTCTAGCCCAGTATGCTGTCTACCGACAGTGGCCAGTGCCAGGTGCCCCAGAGAGAAGGTGTCTGTTTCACTAGAGGACGGAGGGAGAAGGATGCCATGCCCTGGGCTCTGGAGAGGGGATGTAGACATGCTTGGCTTCTTACAGGAAGTTTAAACCCCAATGGGGAGGTGTCTCCGGAAGGGAGTGGGGGGCTCTGGGTGTGTCCCCCGGGGAGCAGGAGGGTCCGGGATTGGGGACTGAATGTGACCAGAAGACCTGGGCCTGCAGAGGATGTGGGGGCTGGGGATGGAGTGGAGCTGGAGCGAAGGTATCCCCTGGGCCGGGCGAGGCGGGGGATCCCAGAGTCCCCGCGGCTCTCAGGCTCTGCCTGTGTAGCTGCGGACCGTGCGAGGCGGGGCGGGCCCGGGGGCTGGCGCAGGGCGTGGGGGAGGCGGGGCGGAGGCTGCCAGAGCCCCCGGGATCTGCTTGCCGTGCTCCGGCGCCTGCACTCGGCACCGCAGCTGCCACAAACTGCGGCTGAAAGTTAAGCCCGGTCCCCGCGGCTGGAGGGAGAAGAGCCCGGGGCAGCCCCAGCGCGAGAGAGCGGGTGCCGGGGAGCAGCCCCCCGCCAGCGGCGGAGCCGGGCGGCCCGGGCACTGGGGGCGCCAAAGTGCTGGGACAGGGGGATTCGGATGAGCCTCGGCTTTAAAGGCTAAAGGGCAGCGAGAGCCGGTCGGCCCCGGGGCAGGTGCGTCTCCTGACATTGCAGCGGCCTCCCCCGCGCCCCCAGCCGGGCTCCCTCTGCCCGGGAACGGGACTCACCTGCTGCCTGCGGAGCCAGCCTGACAGGAGCCGCGAGATGCAGGTAGGAGGGGGCGGGCGAGGCTTGCCATTGCCAATGCCCCTGTTACGCCGGCCGGAGGGTGTCACAGCCATGGGCAGACCCGGGGGCTCTGGGCTGAGCCAGCCCCGCCTCTGGACGCTTTCCCGGTGCCTTAATCCCCCTCGGCCGCGGGGAGGGGCGGGCTGGCTGGCTGCCAGCCCGCGGCCGGGGGCTCTGCCTGGCCCCTTCCCATTCTCTGGCCCAGCCTCTCGGTGCCGAGCCCCAGGCACTGGGCCAGGCTGTAAGTCCGAGGAGCGGCCCCAGGGCCGGGTGCCGCTGAGGGGGTGCGGGCGGGAACTCCGCCCGGCCGGCGGGGGGCACGGGGCAGGAGCGGGATCCGCGGAGGGAGAGGGGCAGGCAGCTCGTCCTGGGCCCAGATCGGGTTGAATGAGGTGGCGGGGGAAGCGGTTTCTCTCCCCGAGGCTGCACCGCTGGAACCTTGCGCCGTTCCCCCTCCTGGAACAAAGCTGGAGCTGCTGCTCTGGGGGGGGGGGAGGCAGGAAAGCTCCCCCCGGCCCTGCCTGCTCCCTTAGCTTTGTTGTGGCCTCTCCAGCTCGCCGCCTGCCCCTGCAGCAGGCAGGTGAGGGGTGGGGCTGCCGGCGGGAGCTGCCCCTCGGGGTTGCTGCGGGGGGGGGGTTGAGTTGTGCTCCGGGGTGTCTCGCTGAGGCGCGCGCTGCTCAGCCCTGGCCCCGCGCCCCCCCCCGCCTAGTTCGCCAGCCCAGACGCGCTGGGTGGGCGCGAAACTCTCTCCGCAACTTTCTGTCACTTTGTGCTTTCCGAACGGGCGTCTGGACGCTGTGCTGGGAGGCGCGGGGTAGCGGGGGCCGGGCTCTGGTCTGAGCCCTCCCCGGCTGGGGCTCGCGACTTGGGACTGCTCAGGGCATCTTCGAAACCTGGACACCGGGAGCGGGAAGGTGTCCGCTGTTCCGGGAGGCCTGGACCTGCAGTGGGGGCGGTTGCGGTACATTTAAATCTTGGGGGAAAGGTACCAAACTGAGACTACGGTCCTTTCTCCACAGCTGGGCGCTAGCAGTGCTGCCTTGCTCCCACCTTGACTGTCAGCTGCCCCGGCCTGGGGAGAGAATTCAGTTTCTGGGACTAATTCAATCATCGGCCTCTCTGCTGGGACAGAAGCATCAGAATAGTGGGGTTTATGCTCAGTACATTTGTCTACCGGCGCCTGGACTAAGGCTGCTGACGGATTTTACTAGGTTATAGCTTTCAGTTACTACCAACCAGAGATGGATTTGAATTGGTGACCTAGAGGTGGAAACTTGCCATTACTTACCCTGCCGAGCAATCCCATCCTCCTGTACCTCTGTTAGGCAGGCTAGGTCTGCCTTGTGCCTGTGTCATGGCTTATGGATGCAAGCATATAAACCCATAGGTTGTGTTTTTGGGGGGCTTTTTTTTTTTTGCCTTCCTCTGCAGCATGGGACACAGGTCACTTGCTGCTTTGAACTAGAGTAAATGGTCTATTCTCTGTAATTTAATGTCTTTAAATCAAGATCTGAGAACTTCAGTAACTCAGCCAGAGGTTATGTGCCTATTTCAGGAGCGGGTGGGTGAGGTTCTGTTGCTTTCAATGTGCAGGATGTCTGACTAGATGGACACGATGGTCCCTTCTGACCTTAAAGTCTGAGAGTCTACATTGGAACACACACAAACTCATGAACGAGAGCAAATTAACACCTGTGCACCCCCTCACTGTCCTCATAGAATCATAGGACTGAAAGGGACCTCAAGAGGTCATCTAGTCTGGTCCCCTGCACTCATGGCAGGACTAAGTATTATTTAGACCATCCCGGATAGATGTTTGTCTAACTTGTTCTTAAAAATCTCCAATGATGGAGATTTCACAACTTCCCTAGGCAATTTATTCCAGTGCTTAACCACCCTGACAGTTAGGAAGTTTTTTCTACTGTCCAACCTAAAACTCCCTTGCTGCAAAAGCCCATTGCTTCTTGTCCTATCCTCAGAGGTTAAAAAGGACAATTTTTCTCCCTCCTCCTTGTAAAAAACACTTATGTACTTGAAAACTGTTATCGTGTCCCCTCTGTCTTCTCTTTTCTAGACTAAACAAACCCAATTTTTTTCAGTCTTCCCTCATAGTCATGTTTTCTAGATCTTTAATCATTTTTGTTGCTCTTTTCTGGACTTTCTCCAATTTGTCCACATCTTTCCTGAAATGTGGCACCCAGAACCGGACGCAGTATTCCAGTTGAGCAGAAGAATTACTTACTTGTGTCTTCCTTTCAACGCTCCTGCTAATACATCCCAGAATGATGTACATGCATGCATACACCCTTTTGTATATACGTTAGAATACAAACATATGTGTGCCTTTCTTGCACACACATCAACATGATGACATCATCATGCATCAGCATTCTTTCTCTCCTGCACCAGCTTCACAAGTGCATCAACACATGTTTTCTACAAGCATCATTGTACTGACGGCTTATGTGGCTGCGTACAGCAACATAGTCCCATCTGTTTCATGTATGCCAACACACATGCTCCCAAAAATATGCCAGTTAGAACTCTCAGTCTCTCATGCATAAATATGTGCAACAGCTTTCATGTGCCTGTGTACCAACATTCATGCTCATTCTTATCCTGGCATTGCACAAGTACACGAATTCTCTTGTGCAATGTCACATGCATATTTGCACAAAATCTCTTTTTCCAAACTTGATTGAATGTGTACACAACACACTTGTTCCTCCACCTCTGCACAGAATTTGTTGGTGTGCACACGCACATACTTACACACACGTACACCTCACTCCTTTCTCACATACACACTAGCACTGGCATACATATGTGCGTGCGCCCACACACTCCTCTTTTCTCCCAGGCATGCAAGTGTGGATGCTCACATCTGTACCAATGCACACATTCTCATGTGAGCCAATTCCTTCTGTGTCACATACAACAACACTTCATATACCAGTGTTCATGCTTCCACTTGCTCCAATTCTTTCTCTCTTGCTCACTCAAAGAACTCTTATATATGCCTATCAACATGTTCCTTGCACATGCCAACACACTTAGATGATACTGGTAAGCATATCTCCCCCCATCCAGTATATACATGGGCACATATATTTTCTAACATATACACTCTCTTTTGTGCCAGGACATACTCTTTCACACACATTTGAGCTCTCTCTCCCCTCCAGTTTCATATGAGCCTTGGTGCATAAATGATCTCAGGCATGCACATATGCAGGGACACACAAGCTCTGTTTCCCTTTGCATGTCTGCATAGACATCCCCTTACCCTACCCAGTATGCATGGGTGCATGGACACTGGCAGCACCCTGGTCTTCACTTTGCATTTTTAGACTTTCTCACCCATGTGCACAAACACTCTTGCTCTTACACTCTCTCCCTCATGCATGCACTTACTTATGCACAGTGGCCATGCACTGACTATTTGAAATGGCTGTCATTTTGTCATAGCACTTTTTGCTTGCTAGCACATGTCCATCCTCTATCACATACACAGGTTTTGTTTTAAAAGGGGAGTGAAACAAAGTGCATATCCTTTAGAAAAAAGAAAATAAAGACTCAGGCCTGACTAAGTTTACAAAGTTCTGGAGGGATTAATAAAGTAGAAGGGGATGGAGGGGAAAGAGAGAGGTTCTTTTTTACACTACTGTCTTAGTCATCAACTTATATGAAGTAAGATGGCATTTCATTATATACCAAGCATTGTCAATATATGGAATAAATTACCAAGTGTGTCAGAAACTAGTGTATGTTACCATTTATTTTTCTTCTTTTAAAGAAGTTAGACAAGTATACGGCAGGAAAACCATTGTGAGATCCAACTGCCAATTCAGAGTATGAGGCAGAATTGGATAGGCAAGCTGGCCTCTCTCCATCTGTGGGTTTCCTGTGCTCCCAGGCTCCATCTCTCACGTGTGTTTTTATGCCCAGGAGTGTCAGCGAGGGATTCCTTCCTGTTGGAAAGTAGTTTCCTCCTTGCTCACTATGTTGCTGTAATATTAGCACTCTCTTCTCTTTAAACACACCCTGAATTCACCTTTTTCTAAGATAAATATCACATGCGGTACTTAAAACTACAGTGTCTTCACATGTTATTAATCCCCACCTCAGAGTATTGAAGTTGAAAGGATTTTACAGTCTAGTTCACGTCATTATTGCAAACTTCAAACATTTGAAAAATCTTAAATCAAGCCCCCCAAAATGTGTGATTGGCTTAAAAATCATGTGCTTTTTTTAAATTGGGGTTCTCTTTATTTCCCTTCTGGGTTTTTGTTTTGTTTTGGGTTTCTTTGAGATTTTGGAGTGGGCAAAGAATATTTTCAAGGTTTTTTTTCCTGAAACTTACCTTTTTACATGAAAGCCAAGATTCTCATGTAATCACTTGTCTACAGGAGCTGAGGCTCTTAGTAAAATGCCAAATATTGTGAGACTTGCAATAAATTCACAAGAGTTGGCAATTCTGTTACTCTTCACCTTTAATGCTCTTTCCATTTCACTCTGGATCAAAAGGTTGGTATGTTTCACATTCTGTAGAGTGCTTCTGCACTACTATGATGGTGTTGGATTTGGATTTCCAAAAATGCAAGGCAGCAAATCATCAGAAATACCCTGTTTATTGAAATCAGTATAAACATTTTTATTAATTAGTTTTTTCCTATTTTTTTAAAGCAAAACTTAAGTATAAATTGACTGAGTGTCACTTAAACCATTTTAGAATAACTTGGGAACACATAACAAGCACTTCAGTAATCCTTTTAAAATCAGGATTCAGATAGCCAAAACTTTCAAGGCAGCACAATTTTAACTAACTGCGGCTCATACAGTATTTTTATAGAGAAAGGGACATAAACTTATTGATAAAAGCAAGGCAGACTTTGCTGAAAAATTGGAGAAGGTGCAGAGAAGAGACACACAAATGGTTTGTGGGCTGGAAAAAGTACTTTACAGTGAGAGACTTGAGGAGTTCAGTCTGTTTAGCTTATCAAAAAGAAGATTAAGGGATGACTTGACTATGAGCTATATGTACCTTAATGGGGGGGAAAACTGCAGGTACTATACTGCTCTTTCATTTATCAGAGAAAGGCATAAGAAGAAACTATGGCTGGAAATTAAAGCCAGACATTCAAATTAGATTTAAGGCACAAATTTTTAACAGTGAGGATGATTAACCATTGGAACAAACTACCAAGGGGGAAGTGGTGGAGTATCCATTTCTTAAAATCTTCAGATCAAGACTGGATGCGTTTCTAGACAGGGTTGGTGCAACCCATTAGGCAGTCTAGATGGTCGCCTAGGTCGCTAACATTTGGGGGGCAGCATTTTGGGTCCTTCGGTGGCAACCGCGGTGGCCAGATCTTCGGCTGACCGGTTGTCGTCGGCATTTAGGCAGAGGAACCTGGGGCAGAGGGGCGCAGGGAGGGCTGCTTGCAGCAAGTAAGGGGGGTGTGTGGCATGCAGGGGAATGGCTCCCCACCCCAGCTCACCTCTGCTTCGCCTCCTCCCCTGAGCACGCCGCCCCGCTCTGCTTCTCTGTCCCAGGCTTGCGGCACCAAACAGCTGATTGGCGCCGCAAGCGTGGGAGGTGGGAGAACTGGAGCGGTAACGGTATGCTCAGGGAGGAGGCGGAGCAGAGGTGAGCTGGGGCAGGGAGCTGCTGCATGGCTCCCCGGGCCAGGGGGAGCTGCCGTGGGGTAGGAGGAGCACTTCAGGGCAGAGGGGAGGTGGAGAGCTGCCACAAGGCTTGGAGAAGGGGGCGCAAGGTGGAAGTTTCACCTAGGGCGTGAAACATCCTTGCACCCGCCCTGTTTCTAGAAGATGTGCTTTAGCCAAACGCAAGTTATTGGTCTCTACAGGAGTAACTGGATGAAATTCTATGGCTTGTATTCTACAGGAAGTTAGACTAGATGATCTGATGGCCACTTCTGGCATCCCAATCTAGAAAACTTATGTGAACTTTTCTGCGTATAATGAGGTGGAGTGATGGGGCAGCCGGAAGCAGATTGTCGTCATTTAGCACAGCAGTTTAACATTTCACAGAGTAGCTATATAAATCTTATATTTATAAAATACCTTTCATCCCAAAGTGCTTTCCAAGCTGAAACTAATACATGCTACAAGCTATATATACATAGGGCTGACTTAATTTACCCTTGGTAGTGCAGCCACCTCTACGATAAAGCATGGCAGCTTTTTTAACAGTCTAAACAACATAGACTATTCAAGGGTGTGGTATCGGATCTGAATTAAGCAGCAGAGGGGGAAAGCATTGCCTACTAATTGTCAGCATCACCTCCTGCATCTCTTAGTATGGTTTTCTTTAGACGTCTTTCAGCTAAGTACAGTCCTACTTTGCCATAGGCACCTTGCTCTTAACATTGCTGCTGTCTTCAGACTGCAATTTCACACGGACACACCTCTGAAAAGTCTTTCCATGTAATATGAAAACCACGTGGAGGGGCTGGGAATGCAGAGGATAATGGGGAAGAAGTGCTAGATTGTTAGTCTGTCCCATAATTTCATATTCAGTGATGCTCTAGGCTGCAGATTCTTATCCTTCAGTGGTCTTGCTGTGGGTGCTCCTCTTGGTACCCAGCAAAAGCAGATGGCTAGGTCTGTGTGAATCCCATCTCTTCTACTGTGTATGTTTACCTGTCTAAATATAACTCCTCAGCCAGTCTCATGCATCCCAGACTGACCTGTTCTCTTGTGGCTGCGCTGTGGGTCTGGCTCTTGCTGCAGCATTTCCTGGCTGCTTTGGGCTCATAGTTTGCAGCTCAGTCCCTCTCTCAAACAGATATATGTTAGACACTCATACTCTCTAGGACTTTGGGAAGCCAGTTCTCCCTTTTCTAGGTTTTATTTTTAAACTTGCCTGTACAATGAGAAACCTAACAGCTCTCAGGAGTGGAGGGTCCCTATTCCTCCCCCTCCCCTGATTGCTCACTCCCTCTCTGAATATATACAATACAGTGGGCTTCAGGAAACCTCCTGTCTGCCTGTTACAATCCACACAGTTTATGCTGCAGCTCCGATCATTCCCAGAGATCAGGCATGCTGAGGCAACCCTTAAAGGGACAGTGTCTCTCTTTCAGCCTCTGTCAGAATCTCAGAGATGCGGTTGGCAGATATTTCCCACTGTATGCCTTGTCTATTTCTATTTTGTTTAGAATTTGATTCCTTTGAGTTTGCTGTAGTTTTTAATTTACATAGGAAAACCTTTATATACACCTCAGCCTTTGAAGAGCAGGGGAGAGAGGAGTGAAGTGGAGAAGGGAAGGACATAATTCTCTGCTGGGTTGAATTAATTTGTTTTAAAATCCTATTCCAGAGACTAGCCTTTACAGTCCAACCTTGCAGCCCTTACATATCTAAAGAAAGACTGAAAGATGAAATCATTAGTGCCTTGCATAACCATGCAAGAAACTCTTGATTGATTTAGTCTACCACATGAAAGAAATAGTTTGATTCCTGGCATGATAGACTGGAACTCCTTGAACTAACCCAATGGCCTTGTGGTTAGTACTGTTGTATTTGGAGTAGAGGTAATTAAGGCTGACGTTTCCAAAAAGGACTGTTGATTTTGGGTGGTTCTAATTTTGAGTTGTCTGACTTGAGCCACTTTAAAAGGGCCTGATTTTCAGAGGTGAGGGGTTAGCACTTTCTGAAAATCAGGCCCCTGTAAGTCATCTGAAATTGGTTCCCCAAAATTATTAGTCACTTTTGAAAATTTTTGCTTAAGAATCTAAAGCAGTGGTTTTCAACTTGCGGTCCACAGACCCCTGGAGGTCTGCAGACTATGTCCATGAAAGGTAGTTATTACCATAGAACAGTGGTTTTCAACCTGTGGTCCACGGACCTCCATTCAAAATTTTTTTAGGGGTCTGCAAATGAAAAAAGATTGAAAACTATTGGTCTAAAGGAGAATTAGAAAAACTGTTTGTTATTGAGAGAGATTAATTCAACCACACACAAGCAAGAAGGCTGATGCGATCTCTAATGAGGAGAGACTAGTTCAGACCAACACTCACAGAACTCTTGACTACATGCAAAGATATTCAATTAGAACAAACTGTCCTAGGCAGATCAGTAATCTGTGTCCAGACATTGTTGCATACAACTTTTAAAGGTGACCTGAAAAAGAAATAAAATGTGTTTCTCTCTGATGTAGAAAAAAAGGCTGCTTGCTTTTTACCTTAAATCTAGAAGTGTCAAGACTTCCTTGGTTTTGTTGGAGGATTTTTTGAGAGTCTAAGATGTTTATTGCAAGTTATTACAGCTTAATGGGAAGGGCTTAGAGTTTGAATATTTAATAAAATAATTGTTTTCCCAAGTGTTCTTTAATTGTTGGGGTTATGCAGGCATTAACAAAAACAAACAGAAATCAGTGTTTTTAAACAGTCTGACTAAAATTCTTTCCTTGTCAATTGTTCAAATTTTAGTATTCATTTCTTATGTGTTATGTCATTGTTTCACTAGTTCTTAACCATAGCATCTCCAAGATAGACAAGATCTGACTTTTTTTAAAGAAAAAACCAAGAGGATTCTCTTATTTGGTCACAAAAGCTTTCAGACCTTCTTTGTACACCATAGAACAGTGAAAAAGGACACAAACCCAAATTTGTCTCGCTTGGAAGTTCACTTTTAAAAATGGTTTAATTATTTCATGGGTGTTATGTATTCTACACTTCTAATTTTCTGAAATCTTGTTTTACATTCAACATAGAAAATGGATACAATGAACAAATAAAATGAAATTACACAGTGTTTTTCTTTTACAAATTTAGCCAGTCCGGGGCTTTCCTAGTACACTATCTAGCTGAGCCACCCATTCATTCTAACCTTGCAGGATCTGGGCTTGGTACAATGTCATGGTTTTATTCAGTAACTATGCTGACATTTTCATTTTTGTGTCTTTTCTGGAAAGATTTAGACTGTCCCAAGGGAACTTGTTAGACTAGGGCCCCACCTTGACCAGAAAAATGTTGATGAAGTTTAGGTCAAGCCTAGACAACACAAACTATCTAAACCGCACCTAAACTCAACACTTGTCCTAGTGTAGATGCAGGGTAGTACCTTCAGATCAGTTTATCAGGTTGAGTTAAGGCCTAGACCTGAGCTAAAGATGTTATCCTGCATCTACACAGGACAAGTGGTTGAGTTTAGGTGAGGTTTACAGAGATTTAGGGTTGCCAACCCTCCTGGTTTTGCCAGGAGTCTCCTGGAATCAGGCTCTATCTTCCGGAGGCCACAGATCCCAAATTGGGAGATTTTAGGCCACTAAAAGTCCAGAAGTGCGGGGGGGCTAAGGCACGCTCCCTCTCTGCCTTGGCCTTCCAGCACTCCTGGAAGTGGCCAGCACATCCCCATGGCCCCTGGGAGGAGAGGGAGTCTGCGTGTGCTGCCTGCGCCCCGAGTGCCAACTCCACAGCTCCCATTGGCCAGGAACTGCAGCCAATGGGAGCTGTGGGAGTGGTGCCTGCAGGTCTGGGCAGCGCGGGGAGCCTCCTGTTCCCCGCAGGGGCCACAGGATGTGCTGGCCACTTCCAGGAGTGGCGTGGGGGGGGGGCGGTGCATGGAGCCCTCTGGCCCCACTTACCTTGGGCAGCTCCCAATCAGCAGCGCAGCAGGGGTAAGGCAGGCGCTGACCCTGTAGCTCCCAGGGGCCACAGTTCCTAGCCAATGGGAGCTGCGGAGTCAGTACTCAGGACACTGGCAGCACGTGGAGACCCCTGCCCCCCCAGGGGCCTCAGGGACATGCCGACTGCTTCCAGCACAATGCCTGGGCAGGCAGGGAGCCTGCCTTAGTCCCACTGCATTGCCAGTTGGGAGCTGCCCAAGGTAAGCACCATCTGGCCAGAGCCCCCACTCTGCACCCCAACGCCTGCCCCAGCCCTAAGCCCCCTCCTGCATCCAAACTCCCTCTCAGAGCTTGCACCCTCCATCTGCTGCCCCTTTCCTGACCCCCCTCCCGGAGCCTGCACGCCACATCCCCTCCTGCACCCTAACCCCAGCCCTGGGCCCCCTCCCCACACCCAAACTCCCTCCCAGAGCATGCATCCCAATCCCTTGCCCCAGCCTGGAGTCCCTTCCCATACTCCAAACCCGTCGGCCCCAGCCCAGAGACAGTGAGTGAGGGTGGGGGAGAGTGAGACAGGGTCGGCTCCAGGCCACAGCGCGCCAAGGGCGTTCTTGGGGTGGCATGCCGCAGAGGGGCGCTCTGCTGGTTGCCGGGAGGGCGGCAGGTGGCTCCGGTGGAGCTCCCGCAGGCGTGCCTGCGGAGGGTCCGCTGGTCCTGTGGCTCCGGTGGAGCATCCGCAGGCACGCCTGTGGGAGGTCCACTGGAGCCGCGGGACCAGTGGACCCCCCGCAGGGAAGCCTGCGGGAGGTCCACCGGAGCTGCGCAGAGCGCCCCCCGCAGCATGCCGCCATGCTTGGGGCGGCAAAATTGCTAGAGCCGGCCCTGGAGTGAGCAATGGAGGAAGGGGGGATGGAGTGAGAAGGGCGAGGCCTCAAAGAAGGGGCAGGGCTCGGGGAAGGGGCAGCGAAGGGTGTGGGGCAAGGGTGTTCGGGTTTGTGTGATTAGACAGTTGGGAACCCTACAGAGATTTCATTTTCTGACCAGCTCTATGAAAGTGTATTCCCACTGGTTCTTCTGGCTGACTATTCCAATGTTTTCTGTGTGATGACTTGTAATTCATTGCAAATTGAATTCTTGGTTGTGTCCACATAGTTGGTTTGGAGAGGCTGAGATAAGTTAATTTTTCTTACTCTGTGTTGTGCTTTCAAATGAATATCCAGAATTCTTAACTAAAATAAATTTTCCTTCTAAACTGTTTCCTATGCTTCCTACTGCATACTCCATATACAAATTAGATCTCTGTTGTTCTTCCAATGTAGTTAGACATCTCATGTGGAAGCTGGGTGTTTTAAACCTATGATTTGAGACAATCTTTTGCTTGGCTGTTGTCCAAACCAGGCTCTCTTAAAAACTAGCATACATCTTCTAGCTAAGAAGTCTCTCTCTCACTTACACACATACAAAAAACAAAACAAAACAAAACAAAAAACACACCTTTGGTCCCACTACTGCCAGGAACCTTTTTTTGCCAGGCCCTGTAACATTTGTTTCTAAAAATTCTTTCAAGTTCTCCCCAGAATTGCTAACACTCTGTTCTGAAGCTGCATCAAAGCACAATCCAAACCAACCTCTAAAACAAGCCATTTCTTTCTTTGTTTTGCATTGCTTTGTTCTCGCTCCTCTTCTAAAATGCAATTGGTCCTACTTTTATCACCAACCTATTGTGTCTGGAGCAAAGACAATTGAAAATTCAGAGGCCAGATTCATAAACAGTTGTGTGATATCTATTCATCTACACCAAAAGGAGACATGTTCTTAAAGGAAGAAAGACCAGTTCTCTCAGAAACTTCCTCTGTGTATTCTCTGGCAATACTATTACAAACATTACGTCATTGGATCAGATCAGTAAAGCTAGGTGAATATCTCAAACATTTCCACTAATATTTTCTAGAATTAAAAAAATTAAATTCAGGTTGATTGTTTTTGTACAATTTTGTATGTGATCTCCATTAATGTTTTAGCAAATGTGTTTACTGGCAGGAATGTTCATAGAAACAGTACATTACAAGCAAATAGACAGTGTTGATGGAATTTGTATTTTGAAGTTATAAATGCAAATATTTGCATCAGAAACCTGATTCCAAGAGTTGCATTGCTCCATTTGAGGAACGGAAACCATACTTGTCAACTGTGTGTTCAATCAAAGCTAACCAAGTAGTTGAATTTCACTTATCGTGTACTGGCAACAAAATATTCATGAACAATCTATATACCAGGAATTATTTGTAGGAATTATCTGCCAAGTAATTTTGGACAGTAAAATTTGAGAAAATTCTAAATTGCTGTTGAAAAATCTGAGAAGAGGAAAAAGAGTCAATCTTCATTAAATTATAGATTGCAAATTATTCACGCAGCTCTACTGATCAGTGATCTTAAAGCAGGGCACTGTTACCTAGCAATTTCTAAGGCCTGGTTAACTCTTAGATTTGTCATGTACGCTAGAAGTGCCCTATTTTCCCATATAGAAGACCCTGATTCATTTCCCACTAGTCTGGTCTTTTGTTCAAGGGCCACCAGGGCAGCCCACATGGTCAGGGTTCTGTATTAGTAATAAATCCTGGTTCATCTGGGCACATTGGATCATTCTAGACCAATGCTCACTTCTCACCCCTGGCTGACTCGGGAGTAGATTTGACGAGCTGTGGAAAAGTTTATGTTCAGCCTTCATGGTATAAAAGAAGGTCATTGCCTAGTCTTCCTCCTCTTCCTTTCTGTCCTGGATTGCAATCTCCATGGAAGACAGTCCCTCCCCCACAAAAATCCACGTTTATTGTCACAGGAAAGAATTGGTAACGTTCTGTCTTTCTCAACAGTCCTTATATAGCCCATGCCTGCTTGCAGTGGCATTCCGTCCCCTCTAGTGGCTCCTAGACATCTAGAGATTGATGAGTCTGCTACAATCTTGGCTAAGAGACAGATGACTTTTAGCTCATGGGATAGAGACTCATATACTAAACTTCAGAGGTGCTAGGTTCAATCCCGCTTGCCAACAACTGGGTCTGTGGATGTTACACTTGCACTTGAGGACTGATTGAGTTGCTAAAGCCCTTTGGCACAATGGCCATACTCATTTCCAAGCCCTGTCATAGCTTCTATTTGAGGACAAGAAAAATTACTCTGCATTTACACTAAAACCTCTCATTCAGTCATGCTCTGCCTAGTCCTGTCCTGAACTGAAGAGTTCCCCTCAGTGGGGTGGAGGGTTCTCTTAAACTTCAGTGAGGACACTCATGTGAGTCAGAGTGGCAGGCTGAGGCCCTTAGTTTGGTTCATTTGTTGAGTGGAGAGAGAGGAAGGCCTCGTTCATGCTGCTGCAGAGACAGGTTATGAGCATTCCAGATGCCCCGACATTGAGATTCACTTCCAACAGATAATGGGTTATTTTCCAGATTGAACAATTTTAAACAAAAAGGGGCTTTTTTCCCAATGTCTATTTTATTTTAAAATGACCAAGAAAAATTCAGGGTAAGGCTGTCAATCCAAAAATCTTAGGCTTTCCGATTCCCACTGTACTGTAGGTAGGAGCACTTTCCATAAAGGCAGGGCTGCATCTTCCTGTATACAGAGGAAAATTATGATCTGAAACAGAGATTCCTCCAAACTGGAAAGCCTCTATTACATTGCCCTCAGCTCCCTCCCTGCCTTTAATGTGGTTTAAAGTATAAATTGTCACAATATAGGATTGCAGCTTCTTTATTTCCCCCCCCCAAACATCTTTACATTGGGGCTGACATGGAGAAAGGAAGAATGGCCCAGTAGTGGGGGCATTAGCCCAGGACTCAGAAAACCTGGGTTCAATTCCCTGTGGGAATTTGAGCAAATCACTTAAGGACAGATTTTTAAAGGCATTTAGGCACCTAAAGATGCAGACAAGCATGCAGTGAGTTTTCAAAAGTGTCTAAACAGGTTAATTCGCTAACTCCCATTGAAAGTCTACTCTCTCTTAGGTGCCTAACAGGATTTATGAAAGTATCTATCTGTATATTTAGGCACCTAAATACATCAGTAAGCCTTTTTGTGCTTCAGTTCCCCATCTGTACAACGGAAATAATAGCAGTTCCCCACCTCACCGGCGTGTTATGGGAGAAATACATTTAAAAGAATGTGAGGTGTTCAAATATTATTGACATATAAGTAACTTAATTGGAGACTTCTGATGCAGTCTCCTCTCCACCCACTCTCCCCTCAAATCTTATGGGACTGCTGTAGACAAAGGGCACTCTGAGGGGCGGGGTCCCCTCAAGACTCCACTTCAGGTCCTTGTACTTTATTTCTCCTCCCCCGGCCCCAGCTCACACCCATGGGATTCTTGGAACAAACAGAAAAAAAATAAAAGTCCTCTCCGTTCTTTCTTCCCTTATGGGAGAGGGGAGTCCATGGGAAATTGAAAAAAAGCAAGTGTCACCTGGAATCCAGGCACTATTCCTAGGTCAGCCATTTGAACTTAGTCTACACAGGGTCTACTTCCAACTCCTCCTCATGGGGCATGTTGATCTGAAGCTGGGTAGTGCAGCTTCAGGAGCAGTGAGGTGTGTTGGTGTCTCCCTCTTGGCAGGCCTGTCTCAGCTGTCCAAGGCAGGGGCAGCGTCCTCCCTGTTCACCATCCCTTCCTGTGGTAGGTTTTCCCTTTTAAGCTCCTCCTCCAGGCACAGCAAGCCTTGCAGGCACAGCAAACATCAGTTTTATATGATCTATATAGCAGATTTGAACAAATCAACAAATCTGCTATATAGGTCAATTAAAACTGATGCTTTCCAGGATCTCCTCACAAGTCCTGGGTTCACTGGCTGACCTGAAGATGAATACTGTCTCCTAGTTCAAGTTCCTTGTTTTTTAAAACAAAACAAAACAAAGCCAGCTAACCAAACCAACAAACCCCCCCACCACCATACTGAACACCAGTAGTAACAGACATTTCTGCTAGATTCCTACCTTTATTCTGCTCAACCGTTTGTACACCATGCTGCATTTTGGGAAGGGTGTACACCAAGCTAAATATATCTACCTTCTCCTTGAAATGTGGTACGGTGCACAGCGTTGTTTGGTTGAGTTCATGTAGAACCTAAGGTGAGAAGCCAGCTTTAATTTTCAGCCTTTGGTTGGATTCAATGGTCAGTCGACTCACACAGGACTTCTAAGTTCAGATCAGCAGCTTGTCTTTGAAGGAGGGACATAAAATCTAATTTTTAAACAAAAAAAAAACACATTAATTTTGGCTACAAAAATAAAATTGAGACAGCCATATTTTTCTTGCTCAACAACCAATAAGAACGAAGAGTTGTCTTTGGACAAGTCACTTTAGAAAAACAAAAGTTCATAGCTTAAACACATTGGCTCACTGGGTACAGGAGTTGGTATGATACTAAGTATAATTCTAAATAGAAAGAGGTGCAGACATGACAACAAACTCTCCTGGAGTCCTTGGATTTGCTGTTGTATTCGGACACCGAAATTTGTACATCTAAGAAATCCATAAAGACAGTCAATGAAGTGAAGTGAATTGTCAGCTAAAGATGTTTAAAATTTACACTTTTTAGGCCTGATTCTGATCTCTGTTTCTTCTCTTTTAGCTGAGTGACTCCTGATTGACATTGCTGTGAGAAGAGCAACAAGCTGTGTGTTTGGCTGTCTTGTTGGCACACAAGATAAATGTTTAAAACTCAAACTATCCCATATATGGCTTTATTTTTATCCCAAGGTTCTGATGATGTATAACCCACAAAACTGAAACTTTCCTTTGTATTTCTAGTACATTGGGGGCCTCCAATAATAAATTGCAGAACTCCTCACTAAAACAATACAGACCTATAAAACTAGATTTCTTTAGAAGGTGTCAGTTGTTAGAGCAGGAGACTGGGAATCAGGGCTCCTGGGTTCTATTCCAAGCTCTCTGTCCTTGGACAAATCTGTGTACTTCATTTTTCCCATGTGTGAAGCCTGCCTCATAACGGCAATGCAAATGAATGTCTGTGAGGTGGTGCAGGAAGTGCAGACCATTATCATCTAGCTGGGCACTGTTTATACTCTCTATAACATAGTGTTGTTGAGAGGAGAGGCTGTGACATTTTTCTTCAGCCCTTATCGCAGACTGTGGCTATCCTGTCCCTTTGGCCGTCCTGTCCTGTCCTCTTTGCTGTTGTTAGGGAGGGAAGCTAATAAATTAATAGTCTTTAGCAGACATTATTTTACAAACCGATCAGCTCTGTCTCTTGAATTTTCTGTTCTTTAGTTCTAAATAATAATGCGTAGCACTTTACATCTGGAAAGTGAAGTGAAAACTAATTCATCTTCACAACCCCTTTTGGTAGGTATTATCATTCATATTTTATATTTATATTTTATAGATGGGCAAACCAAACCATAGAAAGGTAAATGACTTGCCCAAGGTCATACGCTGAAGCCTGGTCTACACTTAAAAATTAGATCATGCTAGCTACATCGCTCAGGGCTCTGGAAAAATTTGCGCCCTGTGCAATATTATTAGCTCAACCTAACCCATAGTGAAGTTTTGGCTCAGAAGATGGGAAGAATTCTACTGTCTCCTGGAGAAGTGGATTTACTACACTGAAAGACAATCCCTTTCTGTTGATGTGGGAAGTGTCTACATTATAATGCTGCAGTGCAGAGGTGGCGTATGGAGGGGCATGCAGGGTCATGTGCCCCCCCGCCCCCAATTGTTTGGTCATATGGTGTGACTGTGCTGGGGTTGTGGGCTCACCCCACCCCCACACTATCAGTGGGTACAGGTCATCTCTGCTGTAGCAGCACAGCTGTGGCAGCATAGCTGTGATACTGTAGCGCCCATAGTGTAGATATACCCAGAATCACCGGCGGAGGCATACTTGGCTCCTTTGATTCCAGCAGTGAAAACTGAAATTGGTGGACTCAGTCAACACCTCTGGAACAATGGACATGTTACATAAAATCCCACAGCACCAAGTAATAGTGCCATAGTTAATACTTAAGTTTGGCAACAATCTGATGCTTTGTCCTGCCAATAAAGCTATTGACATGGAAACTAGCATCTGAGCCCTTGCCTGTCTGAAGGCAATTGGTGGGTTTTGGAGTTTTGGCCTTTAGATCAGGGTTTCAGCATATTGATGCTGAGGTCATGGCTTGGGATCCAGGGAGAGAGACAAATAGGTGCACCACGAGGATAATCTCTTTTTGAATTCTGAGACCCAAAACTATTGTTTCCCACCCATGTCAGTCAGACCCTTTCTCGTGAGGGAATACATACCAGACAGTGAAAAGGAGCAGTGTGGGCAGGGAAATCAGTGTGATTTACACCCATCCCCTCATCTCAACTCCCTATGCAAATATGCACAAAAAACAATGGGTATATTTTTAAAAGCCACTGCTTTCCTTTTCATTCCTACGGGGGCCTCTTATGTCAGTGGCCATGAGAATGGGTCATGCATACAGGGCAGCACTTATAAGGCGCAACCTAAGCTTAGGACAGCACTCCACTCAGCCATGAGAGCATGAGCAGCTGTCACCAAAGGATCTCTACCCAAGGCAGCATGTAGCCTTCTGGTGAGTGGAGAGGAGAAATAAAACAAGAAAGAAGGTAACTGTGATTTAAAAGGACAGGAATGAAAGAAAAAATGGACAGAAAAAGACGTGATGTGGCAACTGATCTGGGGGCAGGGTGCAAGAGAATACAGGGGCCATCACTACTGCACTCTTTTACCACAGTGGTGAATGTAGGATAAATACGCAGACTGTGTGTGGCGGGGCGGGGCAGGGCAGGGCACGGGGGAAGTTAACACAAAAAGTTGGGACCCACTGCTATAAGCTCTCTGCTTTCAGCACTAACTTCCTCGCTTATGTTTTGCTCCCCACTCCTGCTTTGTCATCTCAGGCTATGATTTCCTAAACTGAGCAAAATGGGACTAGGTTAGTATTCTAGATAGGAAACATCAAAGGAAAACCCACAGGCTGAAGAAGTGATGCATTAGATGCCCTTTTCTTTATTAGCATTGAACCAATGTTTCAGCAGGGAGCTAGGGGGTACTGTGCTGTTGGAGGGCACCATCATTCATATGGGATGTAAAAATAGGGGCCTGACCAATTGTTCTTATTAAAAATCCTGGGGCACTTTTCACAAAGCCAGGGTTGTTAATTCCTAATATCCTGCCCAAATTCCAATATGGGTAATTACACAGGCCCCCTAAACTTCTGTAGTTTCAAGTAGGTATTCTTCACTTCCTAATTTATTGTGTCGCGTGCTATTAAGCAGCTGCTGTGTTCCACCTCAGGAATAGCTGCATTACACCAGTGGGTAAAATGATCCTGACCTGTACAATTTGTAATCAAATTGTCGAGTGCTTTGGAATCTTTAGACAGAAGGTCTATTTAATGATCCGTGGTATAATGGTTTTGTATACCCAGTGTTCACTACATGAGAGCCAAAAGCTGGTAGCCTGTAACTGACCATTGCTCACACTCCATCTCCCAGCCCAGACAGGGCCAGGAGGGTTCTCAGTCTTCATCTGGGAACCTCCCTAACTGTGTCTCAACTATCTGAGCATATGGAGACACAGTCTACAGAGAACTGTAATGGGACATGCCTATCCACCCCACAAGTCTCTGAAAATGACTATCTCTGATGTTCACTAATGAGTGGTTGTGGGACTTCACAGCTGGGACTGTTGCATCCATTTCTCAGCAGAGAATAAGGTTTGTGCCTTGCTGCTGTATTTCATTTTCCTGGCATTGGCTGACATGGAACAGCAGGGCATTGCCTCTCTTGCACTAGTGTGAACTGCAATGTGAAAGCATCTGGTGCAATACCATGCTGTTCCATTGCTCCCTTTTTCTGTTGCGTAACCTTTAGACCTGCTCATTAGATGAAGAGAGGCCAACAGTGCGTGGAGATGCACTGGGTCTGTTCAGTTTAAGGACTAATGGGATCTGTGCTAGACTAGGACACTTTTCTTCTGGCCACGCCATAGCCCCCCTCACCCCCTCCAAAAGTTGCAGAAATAGAAGGATTCAGGTACAAGTGACAAAAATGCTTAGAGGTATCGAGAGACTAAAAAGGTTAGGAGTATGTAAGTTAGAGAGAAGATGAGTTAGTGGAGACATGACAGAAGTACACAGATTAATGAGAAGTAAACCAGACATTCCTGTATATATTTTTAAATAATACAAAGACAACATTCAGTGAAATTGAAATGCAATAAAGCTCACATAGGTAAAATTTAAATACTTTTTACACAACACATTATTAACGTGGAACTCATTGCTACTAGATGTCAGTGAGACCAAGAACTTTAGTAGGATTCAGAGAGGATTATACATTTATATAGTGATCCACAGTTAGGCTAAAATTAATATCTATTATAAGGAATATCAACATTTCTTCAAGACATTTTCCTTAGGTTACATTTCTCCCTCACCCCCTCTGAAATGTCTGGTACTGGCCACTATCAGAGATAGGATACCAGGCTAGAGAGATAATTGGTCTGATCTGGTATGCAAGTCCCTATGTTCTTAAATGGGGATTTGGTAATAGAATATTTTCTACCTCTAGGTGATCAGTACAAATCTGGCCCAGATCAGTGGTAACTGAAAGTTGCATATCACCTGAAGACTGATTTGTGGTTTATGAGAAATAATTTCATGGTCTCAATCTAGCTCCTAGGAGAAAATTGTCCAAATTGCCAAAACTACTGTAATGCCATTGTTGGCATTAATTGCCCCCTTGCTGGCAATCTCAGCACTGAGACAGAGAACTAAATGAGGTGTGTGACAGAGCCATACATTCGTGCCCTACAAGTGATCTCTGCAGATCAGAATTGAGAGAGCTTGTACTGTTGCACTTCTTCTGTTCATAAATACAGTACTTCATTCTCCAGGAATGCCAGTCTAACATCTTTGATCATCAATACGTCTCTATCCTTGAACCTGTAACAGTTGCACAGGATACTGCCACTAACCCTACCTTTGTCGTTAAGTTGTCTAAGCCACTCTTTTCCCTCTTGTTATTTTATCGCTTTAATATTAACAACAAATTCCCCTTGCCACTGTGCCCATTTGGTGCTGCAGGCACAGAAGCCTGCACAATAGCACCGTGACATCAGAGGTAAATCAGCCAGTCATCACCCCTCCCTCCTGCTGCCTGCTTTGGTCATCTCTCCCCTTGACAGTGCCCATTTGGTACTGCAGGCAGACCAAGCAAAGATAAATGAAGGGAGCCATAGTGAAAATTTTCAGCCTCGCTACTACTGGACAAGTAAAGGTCCTGATTTGAAGCAATCCCTGCTATTCCAATCCTGATCCCTTTATCCCCCAACTCTGTCAAAGCACCTCAGCCTTGACCTGTAGTTTCATTTGCTGACTCATTTCAACCAATGAAATTGAAGTATGCAAATGAACAGGAGGGAGGACATGGTAACTGGCAGAGTTGCCTCTGACCTCAAAATGCTATTTTGCCTGCAGCACCGAATGGGCAGGACATGGAGATCAGGCTTTTCTGGTGTTCTGCTTTTCTTATCTTCACCAAAATCAATCAAGTTCTTCCCGCTGATGACTAGAATGTTCCCTGGCAGTTTGCATGCAGTCTTCAAAAGTGCCAGGGAACTTGATTAATTGCAGTCTTCAAAAGTGCCATCAAGCTGAGTGTTAAGCCTCACTGTGCTAGGCCAAACAGTGTGTTTATATTGTAACAAATCTGTGGCCTCCTAAGGACTTCCCAAGTTCTCCTATATTGCATACCATGCATACTTTGAACTTCATAGTGGCAGCTGGGATAGAACTCAAGTCTCCCTGTTCCAACAGTCCAGGCCCTTACCAAATTAACTAAAGGAGAACGTCTGTTAGCAGTATAGGGCCTATGATACATAGTAGAGCAAACTGGATTCCATCCAGTAGAGGTACCCATGCATATAAACACTAGCTAGTTCACTGCAGCTGTTCTGATCCAGCTCTCACTGTGGTTTTCTTCTTTTCAGTGGTTGCCCAGGTGATAACATTTGTCATGTCTGCTATCAAGCCCCAGTGCCTATCAACTGAATTGACATAAGAAAGATGGGATAAAATGTTCCAAAATATGCACCTGACTTGCAAATGGAGAACCTATAGGCAAAACTGAGCAGTTACACATGCAATTTGGATGTGTGTATTTTAGCAGGTTGATTCAAACTGTGTGCAACTGTGCAATTTGGATTGCAGGGGTCTCTGCAGGCATTTTATTTGCTTTCCAGTCATGGGAGTTTGTAATTTCTGAATTTTGCTACGCATCTCTGCTTAGATTGTACACAAAATTTCAAAGTGCTCCTCAGTCATAGCTGCCGAGTTTGATCTTGCTTTGTGTTTGTCCAGACTACAGGTTATAATGCAGAACTGTAGCTCAGTCCCATCTGTGCTGAGAAAGGTCACACACCTTTCAGCAAACGTGGGCTGAGTTTGTGCCAAATCCCAGAACCAATTGCTTTTTATGGTTTTGGGGGGTCTTGCTGAAAGTATCACATATCTCCAAAATTTACCCCACAGAGCAAACCTAGTGTGTGATCAGAGGCCTGTGGTGTTAGGGAAGAAGAGGACATTTGTTGATCTAATTCCAGACTGCTGAGTTGTCAGTGTCAATTATCCCATTAATGTTCAACACCTTTACAGTATTTACTATGTATATGCAGGATTCATGAGCTTCTGTATATCAGAGGGGAAAACTCATGTCTGAAAGGAGGTGTGAAATAAGGCACCCTTGGATTATATAGAAAAAAAGACCAAAGGCTATAAAAATATCAAATGCAGAAAACTTTACAACTCCCATTAAAAATATCTCTCATTTCCCTAATGCCTTTTATCTTGAAAAATCCCAGAATGGTTCACAAATATATATGCAATAGAAACACTTCACCCATCACCGAAGTGCCACCACCTCTGAGTGAAACACAGCAGCTATTGAACAGTGCAACAATTTAGGCCCGAAAGTGGGAAAAATACTGTCTCTAACAGAATTTTCAGGAAAAATGTAGCAAGGCCAAATGTAATTACTCATGTTGGCATCTGGCCAAGTTAACAATCCAATTCTTGTGAGAAGTGGCATGTTGTTTTTAATGACCACAAGTGTGGTCAGGCCTTCATTTATCTCATCTGAAAGATAGCATCTCTCCAGCAGGTTAGCACTGTCTAGCATCATGCTGGATCATTGATTCAGTACTGACTTGAGGAAGAGTACTGCCCACTGAGTCACCCACATCACTTCCTGCAGCACTTGGATTTTCCTTGGAGTACTGACCAGCCTCACCACTGCCTGGCTGGTGATACCAGGTGATATCATGACCCCCAAGGTGGTCTGGCTGCATATATATAGAGAGATACTGAAAAAAAGTTTTCATAGTAAATGTTGGAAGGTTTTTTTGAACGATTGGATCTTGGGTTACAGATCTCAAAAATAAGAAACCTTCTTTAGCTGACTTAATAATAGTATAGTTTTAAAAGTACTTGTTTGGCTAGTGCTGACTACATGCTTACACAGTTACCCCTGGCCTGGGAAAGATCTAAACCACAATGGCTAAGTATAGAGGCCTCTAAAATATTTTCATATATACAGTGCCTGAATACACAAACATAACCAGTCTCTCTTCTGCCTGCAAGAGCAATATTTTCCATAGGATTGGTATTGACAGAGGTTTTCCCCTGTAGTTATAGTTATCTATTAAAATAAAAAGCCTCCAGAATTGCATCCCTCTGCTGAACCCGCCTTCACCCCCACCTTGAATCCAATATAAGCAAAGTCATCTCTGTCTGAGGAAAAATAAGACTTTTCATTCTGTGTCCAAGTAGCTCCTGACTGGTTCTTGTTAAAAACACCACAGAGGAGGATTCAAACACCAGGACACTAGTGCCAGGATTCACAGCCCTAGCTTCTGAGAACAGCAGGGTCTGTGCACTAGGGCTCTAATTCTGGGAGTCACTCTCCTAGCATGGTAGAATCCATGTACAATGCAACCAGAGCTGCAATTCACCTCCAGTCTACACTAGAATTGCTACAGCTCTCCCATTTACTCCACCTCCCTGAGTGGCAGTAGCTATGTCAGTGGGAGAGCTTCCTCCACCAACATAGTGCTGTCCACACTGGCACTTAGGTTGGTGTAACTTGTCACTCAGGGGGGATGGCTTTTCCATATCCCTGAGTGACTTAAGTTATACCGAAGTAATAGCTAGAGTATAGAAGCTCCTGTGGATGCAATGAAATCCATACACCCTTGCAGAGAAAGTACATCTGTGTGCAACACCTAGTTTGTGTGCAGCACCCTAGAGCCCATGGGTTGTATTTTGTAGTTAAAGTCTATCTCTTAGGGTATTTCTACACTACAGGGCCTACCAGGAGCGGCACCAGAGTTTCTGGAGCCCTAGGCAGAATTTGGGGGGCAGCATTTTGTGCGCTCCCCATGGGGCACGTGGGAGCTTCCAGTTCCACTCCCATTGCGCCACCGAAGAAGGACCCTCCGCCAAAATGCAACAGGCGGCAGTGGCAGTCACTGAGCTGCTCAATTGCCTCCCGCTGTTTTCCGCGGCACGTTGGCAGAAGGTCCTTCTTCGGCGGCGCGACACAAGCAGAACTGGAAGCTCCCGTGTGCCCTATGGGGAGCACACAAAATGCTGCCCCCCCGAATCCTGGAGCCCTAGGCGACTGCCTAGGGTCGCCTAATGGAAGCGACAGCCCTGGGGACTACAGTGGCATAGCGCCAGCACATTATAGCTATGGATCCTTTGCTGGCACAGAAGCAGTTCTGGGAATCTCCCCGCTTTTATGATAACAAGACCTTGTCTCCCTTTTTGGAATCAGTCAGTCTCTTTGTATGTTTGTGTCAATACAGAGCTGAATATGAGAAACCTCTTATAACATAGAACCTACAGTCAAATAGGCTTAGTCTGTTCACACTTATTTGTCTTGAATTGTATTTTGAAGAAAGAATGAAGAGTACACAAGTACTTGTGTACTCTTCATTCTTTTTGCAGATACAGACTAACATGGCTACCGCTCTGAAACCTATATCTGAAAAGATTTACGTGTGTTCCCCAACAAAGGCCATGCTCTAGGAAAGTAGAGTACAGAAGGGATGGGGGATGAAAAATTCATGCTTGCAGAACCTGCCCTGGCATAGGGAATGACTTCTGAGAGATTTTCCACATCATGCCCCTGAAGTGGTAGTGATGATGATCACTAAGACACTCTGTATTTCCATGGTGACTTCCATCCAAAAATCTCAAGGTACTTTACAGACATTCATGAATTTAGGCTCCCAACACCCCATAGGTTAGCAGTGTCATTCTCAATTTACATCCAAGGCACAGAGGGCTGGTGTGACTTACCTAAGATCATGCAGTGAGCCTTGAAAAGAGCGCTCAGCAATTCTTAGTCAGGCAATAAGTCTCCTAGCTCCCAGTTCCCTCCTCTTACCACTAGACTACCCTTTTGCATAGTAGCAGGGGAGAGGCATACAGCATATATACAGGGCATTCTAGTGTAATTTCTTAGGGATATGATTCTTTCTGTTCTTCTCCCCTTCCTTTTATATCACTCTGCTCAATCATGCTCTCCAGCTGCCTGCTCTGTTAGTGATGAGTAGGGCTCCGTGTCTGTCACGGAGGTCACGGATTCCGGACTCCCCGGAGCCAGCTGTTCAGGCAGCCCTGGGGACAGACACACCGGCCACTGCTAAAATGGCTCTGCAGCCAGCTGCTTGGGCGGTCCCGCAGCCAGCCGCATTGGCGGCCCTGGGCTGCTAGCCCCAGGGACCACCTGAGCAGCTGCCAATGCGTCTGGCCCTGGAGCTCCCTCCCCACTCCCTCTCAGTGGCCAGAGTGGCAGCGGGCCCCCTGGGATTTTTCCTTCAGCAGGGGCTGGAGCAGCAGCGGGCCCCATGGCTTCCCCCCCCACAGCACATCCCCCTCCCCCAAGATTCAATCATGAGTATTTTTAGTAAAAGTCATGGACAGGTCATGGGGGCTGTGATTTTTTGTTTTTTGCCCGTGACCTGTCCATAACTTTTATTTAAAATATTCATGATTAAATCATAGCCTTAGTGATAAGACTGTGGAGTTGAAGCAGTATCTTTGAAAAATATAGTGATACTGTAAGCAGCAGACCAGTATGTGCGTTTTAAAATTGCAACTGTCTAGCTTGCAGCTGGTATGGGGTCACTATTAAGGACTACAAAGGAGTTTCCTCTCTCTAGTTATTTTCTTGGGATATCCTATACATGTGAAATAATTGGCAAGTGCCCCAAGAAGTCCAGAGGTCCATAATGTTAGTGCTGGGATAGGAGAGTTTTGTTAAATGGATACCAGAAAGAGGGATGGCCTTAGTCATTGTGCCTGTCAGTCCCTGATTCTCTTCTATCCCACCTAGATCCCAGAGCTACAATAGGGAACTAAGATCCTGATCCTCTGAACTCTTGAGTGTCTCTTGCAAGATGCTAAGTGATCTCAGTTCTCAGTGACTTCAGTGGGAATTGAGGGTGCTCACTATTTCACAGGATGGGCGCCTATGTAGGAAGGACAGTTGGTTCATGTTGGAACACATCATCTAGATCATTGAGATGTTTGGGCCAAATGGAAATGAAGCAGTCGGTTTCTAGCATTTTAAAGTAGTGTTTCTCAAACTGGGGTCGCCGCTTGTGTAGGGAAAGCCCCTGGTGGGCCGGGCTGGTTTGTTTACCTGCCCTGTCTGCAGGTCTGGTCAATCATGGCTCCCACTGGCTGCGGTTCGCCACTGCAGGCCAATGGGAACTGCTGGAAGTGGCAGCCAGTTTGTCCTTCGGCCCGCGCCACTTCCAGCAGCTCCCATTGGCCTGCAGCAGTGAACCGCAGCCAGTGGGAGCTGCGATCGGCTGGACCTGCGGACGGGGCAGGTAAACAAACCAGCCCGGCTCACCAGGGGCTTTCCCTACACTAGCGGCGACCCCAGTTTGAGAAACACTGTTTTAAAGGAAAGTGTGGGACTGGGGTGAAGAGGATAGTTAATAAGCCTCTCCATTTCTCACTGATGCAGCCCACAATTTGGGGACCTCTGATCTAGACCATCTCTTACAGGTGTTTGTCTAACCTTTCTTAAAAACCTCCAATGACAGGGATTTCACAACCTCCTTAGGTAAAGTCTTCCAGTGCTTAACTATCTTTAGAGTTAGGAAGTTTTTCCAAATGTCTGACTTAAACCTCCCTTGCTGCAATTTAAGCCCATTACTTCTTGTCCTGTCCTCAAGTGGTTAAGGAGAACAATTTATCACCCTCCTCTTTGTAACAACCTTTTATGCACTGGAACACTATTATCATGTTCCCCTTCAGTCGTCTCTTCTCCAGACTAAACAAACCCATTTTTTCCAATCTTTCTTCATTGGCTATATTTTCTAAACCTTTAATCATTTTTGTTGCTCTCCTCTGGATTTTCTCCAATTTGTCCACATCTTTGTTGAAATGTGGCACCCAGAACTGGACACAATATTCCAGCTGAGGCCTTATCAGTGTGGAGTAGAGTGGAAGAATTATTTCTTCTGTCTTGCTTACAATACTCCTGGTGATATATCCCAGAATGATGTTAGCTTTACACTGTTGACTTGTATTTAGCTTGTAGTCCACTGTAACATCCAGATCCTTTTCTGCAGTACTCCATCATGGGCAGTCATTTCCCAGTTTGTATATGTGAATGTTCCTTCCTACGTGGAGTACTTGGCATTTGTCCTTATTGAATTTCATTCTATTTACTTCAGACCATTTCTCCAGTTTTTCTAGATCATTTTGAATTCTAATTCTGTACTTCAAAAGCACTTGCAATAGGTCCCACCTTGGTATCATTCACAAACTGTGTAAGTGTACTCTCTATGCCATTATCCAAATCATTAATGAAGATATTGAATAGAACCGGACACAGGACAGATCTCTGGGGACGCTCTTGATATACCCTTCCAGCCTGATTGTGACCCACTGATAAACTCATAGACAATAATGCCAGAAGGGACCATCATGATCATCTAATTTGACCTCCTGCACATTGCAGGCCACAAAACCTTGCCCAACCATTCCTGTAATAAACCCATAACCGCTGACTGATTTACTGAAGTCCTCAAATCATGATTTAAAGTCTTCAAGTTACAGAGAATCCATCACTTACTCTAATTTAAACCTGCAAGTGACCTGGGCTCCATGCTGCACAGAAAGTGAAAAACTTCCAGGGTCTCTGCCAGTCTGACCCAGGGGAAAATTCCTTCCCAACCCCAGATAATACGATCAGTTGGGCTCTGAGCATGTGGGCAAGACCCATCAGCCAGACACCGGGGGAAATAATTCTCTGTAGCAACTCAAAGCCCTCCCCATATAGTGTCCCATTATCAGCTGTTGGAGATATTTGCTGTTAGCAGACGCAGATCTGCTACATGCCATTGTAGGCAGTCTCATCATACCATACCATCCATAATGTATCAAGCTCAGTCTTGAAGCCAGTTAGGTTTTTTGCCCTCACCACTCTCCTTGGAAGGATGTTCCAGAACTTCACTGCTCTGATGGTTAGAAACCTCCATCTAATTTCAAGCCAAAACTTGTTGATGGCCAGTTTATAGCCATTTGTTCTTGTGTCCACATTGGTGCATAACTTAAATAACACCTCTTCCTCCTGGTATTTAACCTTCTGATGTAGACAGCAATCATGCCTCCCCTCAGCCTTCTTTTGGTTAGGCTAAACAAGTCAAGTTCTTTGAGTCTCCTCTCATAAGGTAGAATCTCCATTCCTCCAATCATACTAATAACCCTTCCCTGCTCCTGTTTCAGTTTGAGTTCTTTTTTCTTAAACATGGGAGACCAGAATTGCACGCAGTATTCCAGATGAGGTCTCACTAGTAGAATGATATTAACACTTCCCTCCTTTCTGAGTATGCTTTCCCAACCTTGTATACCCATCTTATAATAGGTTTGTAATAGGCATGTGAGACAGTACTGAAAGTCTCACTAAAGTTGAGATAAATCACTTCTAGTGCTTCCCCCTTCCTGTATCTGCAAGACTTGTTGCCCAGTCAAAGAAGGCTATAGGCTGGTTTGGCATGATTTGTTTTTAACAAATCCATGTTGACTGTTTATCATCACCTTATGTTTGGAAGGCTCATAATATTTAGGGCACATTTATCTATATCACATAAACCCCCCCTACTTTTACAATATAGAGAATAGTCTCTTCTCAAGAGAGGTCCAGGACTTGAGTAGCCAGGGATGCTCCACATCAGGCCTGAGATGCTTTGGTTGAGATTTGGAGTTCTGTTTGCTGATATAGGGAAGAGAATCTCTGGCTATGTAGATGGAGAGCAGCCTTTACTTCATAATGGAGACTGGAAGGTGTCCAGCACTATGCGTGGAGAGCAGACTCTGTGTGGATACAGAGAGAAGGATCTTGAAGAGTGGAGCAGTCATATAAGGCTTTGGGATGGTAGGCCATGCAAAAGATTCACAGTTGAGACTAGAAAATAATGGTTTCCTCATTGTTGTTGTACTTGATGTCACTTTTTATTAAGAGGAGCAGGTGGAATGAGAACTAACTCTTTATCTAACTCCATGTTTCCAATAATAATGAATAAACAACTAGGCCAAAATTTTCAATATGACTGCTGATTCTGAGTACCTCAATTTTTGGATGGCCCAACTTGAGACACATTAAAAGGGCTTGATTTTCACAGGAGCTGATTCACCCACTGTCTGAAATTCAGGCCCCTTTAAGGTAATTCAGGTAGGTCAGCCAAAATCTCTAGTTGCTTTTTATAATCTTGGCCATTAGCCCTTTTCATCTGTAGATCTCATAACTCTCTAAAAACTAAGCAGGTATCGTTATCCCCATTTTAAAGATGGTGAAACTGAGACACAGAGAAATTAAATTATTTGTCCAAGGCATCATGGATGTTATGTTTGCAGAGTCAGGAATAGAAAGAATCACCTCTCCTGAGTTCCAGTCCCATGTCCTATCCACTAGACCACACTGCCTCCCAGTCCCTTTCTTTTAGTTTAGCAAGGCACACAGAGCTGGAATTGGTTCAGTTTCTGAAGCGCTTTGACCCAACAGGTGTTCAGAATGCTGCATTTCTTCACTGGTGAGGACTTTCCGGGGAAATGACACAGTGGTGGAGTGGTGGTTCTTTAGAACTGGAGTTTGGGATCTGGTCCTGTGGGCACACAAAAATGAAACTGTGATTGAGACAATTGGTGGTTTCTGCAGCTGCAGTGGTCAAGGCTTTTGGCTGGGTCTGTCTGAAAGCAGCACAGAGCAAAAAACAAAGAGAGGGAGGGAGGGTCATAAACACCCCCATTCTCTCCTGGTAATCCCTTAAAAATAATTGCAGACCCAAACCTCTGGCCTCCAGCAAATTTTCCACTCGATTAGAGGCTTTTGTGAGGCTAGGGAAAGGGACCCGCAGACTTGCACATTGTGCTGGTGCCTGAAACTTCCAGCTGGGATTTTCTCCATCAAAAGGGGATTTTAGTAAAACCATTATAAAGGGCTTAGTCACAGAAAAGCAGTTGAGCTGTGAGACAGGGGTAGATTAGCATTAACGTGCTTGTTTTTGGCACTAAGAACAAGGATGCAAGTTACACCCAGCCACTCACATACAGCCTCCTTCTGTTTGAGTTCCTGGCAGGTGTGTAACCGAGATGTCATCCTAGTATATTGGGCATAGAAATCTACTGAGATGGGGGTGGGGACTGGAAAGCTCAGACACAGATTCTAATGCAGTGGTGTCCAAGTGACTAGAATGAAAGTTACTGGGATCTGATTGCTGTTTGGTGAAATGAAGGGGGTTTCAGGACATTTCTTCTTAAAAAGCACCACCATAACTGGCACTAATGAGACACATAGTTAGCAATCCCAGTGGCCAAACTGTGTCTAGGCCTCTCACCTCTAGATGTGGTCTCTCCAAGTTCAGGCTAAGGGCTTGTCTTCACTACGGGGCTAAATCAGCGCTGCTGCAATCGATGCAGCATTGATTTAACGGGCTTGGTGAAGCTGCTCTCCCAACGACTGCAGTAATCCACCTTAATGAGAGGCAGAAGCTATGTCAATGGGAGTATATCTCCCACCAATATAGTGTGGTGTAGACACCATGGGAAGTGGATGTAAACTACGTCAACTTAAGTTACATAAGTTGTGTAACTTACATCAACTTACCGTGTAGTGTAGACAAGGCCAAAGATACATTGGTGAGGACATTAGCCAGAGCAGCTGACACTACTGCTTCCTGTGCTATAGACCAGATCTGTTCTGTAACTAGAAATTGTACGTTTCCAGGCCTGTCTGGTCAGCACCTTTCACCAGCGCTAAGTTCACTTTATGAGGGAAACTTATCAATCCACAATGACTGAAAAACTTCAAAAAATGAATTTCTGCTACAGCAAATCCTGCTACTGCGAGTATAATAGCTAGGATCTACTCTACAACTAGCATTCACGTATTAGTCCATACAGTGACTCTTGCTGGAAGGGGTTGGTAATGGCAGTAGTTGGGAGCTTTCCTGCATGTCAGTGCTCTTCTGTCCTGTCCATCTCTTCTAGGTGCTATTTTATAGAGTCTGAAAAGGCAGTGCAGCCTTTGCTACTTGTGAGGTAGTATTCAGTGTACTGGGCTGGAAGTCTAGAGAGGTGGGTTCTTTCCTGGTTCTGCTGCTAATCTCTTGTATGACCTTGGACAAGCCACTTCACATCCATGGACCTCTGTTTACCATCAGAAAAACTGGAATAATGATACGTCCCTTCCTTTGTAAAGTACTTTGATAGCTGTGAATGAAATGAGCTATAAAGAGCTAATTAAATCCTGTGGTTCCCTCTCCCCTCCTCCTGACTGAAAAGGACAGTGTCAGCATAACTATTGCATAAAAGTTAAAAGATGGGAATGACCTTTTATTATTTCTTTCAATTCAAATGCAAAAGAGGACTTCCCTCCACATCTGTAGGCACCTTAATATTTGCAGAACAGCCATCCAGCAACATAGCACAACCTCCACACAACAAAATTAAAAGAACATAAACAATCATTGAAGTGACAGAATATAGCCTATTCCTTTATAATTTCTATACCTTCAGACCTCTCCAAAAGCCATTGCAAATAAATGGTCTTTGCAGCATGCTCTTAATGGCAAAAGATTTGGGCTATATGGGAGTGGCATAGGGGTAAGGATGTAGGATCCAGAATCTGGGCGTACGCACAGAGAACACCACATCAGTAGCTCCCTCTCTTGTATACCAAAGAGGGTTCATCTCGGGCTCTCACATCTGTGGTGGTGTGGCATGGGGAAAGAGGCAGTCTCAGTCAGGCAGGTCCCAAACCGTTTAGGGCTTTTTAGTCAAAATCAATGTCATCTGAAACCCCACAGGCAACTAAAGTAGGTCATGGAACAGAGGTATCATGTGCTCAAGACAAGATAACACAGCTTAATAAGCAGGCCACTTCCTTCTGTACCAGCTTCAGTTTCCAGCTGCATTCAAGTTGTTACCCCCTATATGATCCTTGTATTCACCAGGAAACAGGTGCATTCTCATCTCGAGTTAGCTAAAATGATTTGAAAACCTAGTGAAGACAAGGCAGTAAGTAGTTTTCACATGAGTGAGCAGGTTGAGTTAACACACTTTTTTCCTAGTGAAGACTCAGCAACGGAGGCTATTGCAGTCATCCAGAAGTGACGAAGGTGTGGATAGCAGTAACCACATTCACATCTGAAAGAAAAGGTAGCAACCTCTAGGTCAGGCACAGATGGAAAAAATGCTGTCCTGGTTATTTGCTATAATGGGATAATTCAAAAGCAGTTAGGAAGCTAACACCATTCCTAAATTGTGAACAGGTGTGACCAATGGCAGTTGAACACTCTCAATCAAAGGGACCAGTATGATTTTATTCCATCACCTTTGACTGCTTCCCTCAACCCACCATTATCACCTGAATCTTGTCTGGAGCGAGCTTTAGCTAGCCAGCCCTCCTCTATGCTCCAGTCTTATGGGGGTGATAACATTGTTTGGGTCAAACAAGATGGACATAAAGCTGGATGATGTTCACATACTGAAAGCACCACAGCCCATGCCTCCTTACTAACCCTCCCAATGGCCCCATATAGCTACTAAAGAAAAGGGGTAACAGAATGGTCCCCTGCAGCTTCTTGCCTTTGGAAAGTGAAGCAACTGCCTGCAACTAACTGTTGTGATCTCTGAGAGAAAATAAGAAGCCACAGAAGGGCAGCTCCATCCACTCCTGACAGCATTCCCAAACAAGTTAATGGCACCTCCTAACCAACAGTATCAAAGGCAGTTGATGGTTCTAACAATATTAGCATGGACACCTGATCTTCGTGCAGTGCCAGAAGATCATTCACCAAGGCAATCAGCAGAGACTCTGTGCCAAAATCAGTTCTCTTTCCTAACTGATAAAGATCAAGGAGATCTGAGTTCTCTAAATGCTCTGTGAATTTTCTTGCCAGAGTCTTCTCAATAATCTTAGTCAAGAATGAAACCTTGGATGATAATTGGCCCAGCTCATCAACAGCAAGCAATGGTTTCTTGAACAAAGGCCAAACTAGTGCTTTTTCAAAGCAAAGAAAGGTGGTTACTGGTGGAAATAGTCATGGACATAATATTTTCCCACTAGTCTTCTCCAGCCAGAATGGGCTTAGACCCAAATCACAGGTTGTGACACAAAATTCTCTCACTACTTCCAATATCTTAGTGAGCAAAACTAGCTAAATTCAAGCACAGATGATTTTATGATTTATCACCCCAAAAACATTGCTCTGCTCCATGGATGCAGGTTGCTTACTCTGAATCTGATCCGTTTTGTTTTGTCCACAAAATAAAACATTTCCTCACAGCTGGGGGAATTCAGGCCAGCCACCAAACTATCGACAATCCCAAACTAATCTGCAGGCTGAGATTTTTCTGGATGATATTGTGAAGGTAAAGAACCAGTTATTTGTCCACCGCACAGCCGAACTTCAAAATCTTTATATTACAGCTGATCAGCTTTGGCATGAAATTTCTGCTGCTGATGCCCTAAGCATCTTCCTTCTCACTTCATTTGTTGCAAGTCATTAGTAAGCCTGTGAGGATGAAGCTGGAGAAGAAAATGTCTATTTCCTGCTCACTCAGTGGTGGATGAAAGAGTATTTTAAAGTCCTATGAAATTCTTGATGGAGGGATCTGTCAGAGGAACAAAACTTTCTTCCCCGGGATATGTCCTGATTCCATTAACCTCCAAGGGTGGAGCATCAAAACATTTCCCTGCCCTAGCAGGAGAGAGAGAATCCCCTACCTCAAATTGTAAAAGGCAATGGTCAGTCCATGATGTATATGTGTAACCTTCATTTCATTAACCTCCAATCCAGATACCAGATCAACAGTGTGCCCAGCTGTATGAATTGAGCTGTCTGTTACCTCCAATAGTCCCCATGGTCACTATGGTGGCATGAAATCCTCTACATGGTTATTGAAATCACTTCAGTGATGCATTCAGTGACCTTAATGCCACAATAGTAAGAACATAAGAATGATCATACTGGGTCAGACCAACAGTCCATCTAGCCCAATATCCTGTCTACTGACAGTAGCCAGTGCCAGATGCTTCAGAGGGAATGAACAGAACAGCACAATTATTGAGTGATCCATCCCCTGTCATCTAGTCCTAGATTCTGGCAGTTGGAGGTTTAAGAACACCTGAAGTATGCGTTTGCATCTCTGACCATCTTGACTAATAGCCATTGATGGACATATCCTCCATGAACGTATCGAATTATTTTTTTAACCCAATTATACTTTTTGGCCTTCACAATATCCTCTGACAACGAGTTCCACGGGTTGACTCTGCATTGTGTGAAGAAGTAGTTCCTTTTGTTTCTTTTAAATCTGCAGCCTGTTAATGTAATTGGGTGACCCTTGATTCTTCTGTTAGTTGAAAGGGCAACACTTACCTATTCACTTTCTCCACACCATTCACGATTTTATACACCTCTATCATATCCCCTCCTTAGTTGTCTTTTTTCCAATCTGAACAGTACCAATCTTTTTAATCTCTCCTTCTATGGAAACTGTACCTGCTCCTAATCATTTTTGTTGCCTTTCTCTGTACTTTTTCCAATTCTAATACATCAGAACATCAGACAGTATTCTAGGTGTGGGCATACTATGGATTTATATAGTGACATTATGATATTTTCTGTCTATTTATTCCTTTCCTGGTCACTAACATTTATGTTAGCTATTTTGACTGCTGCTGCACACTGAGCAGATTTTTTAGAGAACTATCCACAATGACTCCAAGATCTTCCTTGAGTAATAACAGCTAATTTAGACTCCACCATTTTGTATGTATAGTTGAGATTGTTTTCCGAAGTACATTACTTTTCACTTATCAACACTGAATTTCATCTGCCATTTTGTTACTCAGTCGCTCCCTTCAGTAAGATCCCTTTGCAGTCAGCTTTGGACTTAACTATCTTGAGTAATTTTATTTTGTCTGCAGACTTTGCCACCTCACTGTTTACCCCCTTTTACAGATGATTTATATTGAACAACACTGATCCAGTATAGATCCTTGGGGTACCCTGCTATTTACCTCTTCCATTGTGAAAACTGATCATTTTGTTCCTACCCTTGGTTTCCTATCTTTGAACTAGTTACTGATCCATGAGAGGACCTTCTCTCTTATCCCATGACTCCTTACTTTGCTTAAGAGCCTTTGTTGAGGGACCTTGTGAAAGGCTTTTTGAAAGTCCAAGTACACTCTATCAGCTGGCTCACCTTTGTCCACATGCTTGTTGACATCTTCAAAGAATTCTAATAGATTGCTGAAGCATGATTTCTCCTTACTTAACACCATGTTGGCTCTTCCCCAATATATTGTGTTCATCTATGTGTCTGAGAATTCTGTTCTTTACTATAGTTTCAACCAATTAGCCTGATACTAAAGTTAGCCTTACCAGTCTGTAATTGCCAGGATCCCCTCTGGAACCTTTTTTAAAAATTGGCTTTACATTAGTTATCATACAGTCATCTGACACAGAGGCTGATTTAAGCAATAGGTTTCATACCACGGTTGGTAGTTCTGCAATTTCATATCCGAGTTACCTCCTGTACTGACACCTCAATCTGGGACATTTCCTCAAATGTGTCACCCAAAAAGAATGGCTCAGGTATGGGAATCACCCTCACATCCTCTGCAGTGAAGACCAATGCAAATAATTGATTTGGCTTCTCTGCAATAGCCTTGTCATCCTTAAATGCTTCTTTGCACCTCAATTGTCCTCTGGCCCCAATGACTGTTAGGCAGGCTTCCTGCTTCTGATGTAGTTGAAAAAAAAATTGCTATTAGTTTTTGTGGGTTTTGCTAAGTTGATCAAATCCTCTCCTAGTCTTTTACACTTGACTTGCCAGACTTTATGCTCCTTTTTATTTTTCTCAGTAGAGTTTGACTTCCAGTTTTTTAAAGAATGACTTTTTGCCTCTAACTGCGTCTTCTACTCTGCTGTTAAGCCATGGTGGCATTTTTTTGTTTGTTTGGAGTTTACATTTAGTTTGAACCTCTGTTACTGTATTTTTAAATAGTCTCCATGCAGCTTGCAAGTGAGGAACCTAATTGGCTCATGCTGGGATTTTGCTGTACAGCAGGGTGATCAGTACACTAAAACAAGTCCTATCTTAAACCCATGCCAAGACATGCATACAAGGTGCGGAGGCAAGTGATGTTTTAACCTAGACACAAATGGCACAACTACACCACCTCCTTGCTGATCCCCAGTTTAGTTCACGATAACCCAAATACCTGACTGAAGACAACTGCACCAAAACCAGTCCTGGAGTCGGAGGGGTAGCCATGTTAGTCTGTATCAGCAAAAACAGCGAGGAGTTCTTGTGGCACCTTAGAGATTAACAAATTTATTTGGGCATAAGCTTTCGTGGGCTAAACCCCACTTCATCAGATGCATGGAGTGGAAAATACAGAGGCGGGTATAAATACACAGCACATGAAAAGATGAGAGTTGCCTTACCAAGTGCAGGGTAAGTGCTAATGAGCCAACTCAATTAAGGTGGGCGTGGGCTATTCTCAATAGTTGACATGAAAGTGTGAATACCAAGGTAGGAAAAATCACTTGTGTAGTGCTAATGAGGCCAATGTAATCAAAGTGGCCCATTTCAAACAGTTGACATAATTTCAGCACCCCATGTCCTCCCTCCCCAATGCCCATATTCCACAGATTCAAACATTCACTGTCACTCCCACTCTGTTTTAGTGCCAATCCTTTTGTGAAACAATTTCTTCATCAAGTCAAAAAGTATAATCTGTCTCAGGTCCAGCTGGGACTGAGGTGGGGATCTGTCTTACAGTATCAGAGGGGTAGCCGTGTTAGTATGGATCTGTAAAAAGCAACAAATAGTCCTGTGGCACCTTGTTGCGTCTTACAGTAGTTAGCCTCCTTGATGGATTCCTGGTTGGTGGAAAGATCAGCCTATAGTCCAGTGGTGGAATGGCTCTGGGTACTGGCTACTGGAGAGTGGGAAATTCCTTTGAAAGAGGGCAGCCCCATTACATGGAGCATCTAGCCCAGTTCAGAGCAGATCGGGATTGTTATATTTAATGGTTCATCTTGCCTCACATTTCAGCACCTCCAGTCCCATGATCATTTTTGTTGCTCTTTGCTGAACTCCCTCCAGTTTATCAATATATTTCTAGTACTTTTGTCAGCAGAACTATACATGCAATATTCTAGATTAAAACTCTGCCAAACTATAGAGAGGGAGATTGTTGTTTCCTCATCTATGATGTGATGCCTGTACTTATCTCCAAATAGCTGTAGCACTGTTTTGTATTGGGAACCTCATTTAGATAGGTGGACCTTGGTCCTTCCTGTCTCTTTCCTTTCCATTCAAGCCTTTTTGCCAAACTTCAGGTGCGGTGCTAGTCCAGCGACTGGGAGTGCCACATCATGGCAGGCTTGCCTCTGGATGGTACCAGGTCTCGACAGTGCTGGAGGCTTGTCTCTAATAGCCAGGGTTGAGCTGCAGTCATCTCGATGAGATCTCTTGCAGCCTCAAAAGTGTCTTGGGTGGAGGGCGGCTCCAACACCTCCACATGGCACTGCCCTGCTGGAGAGTCGCTGTGAGCCGGACTCAACGGTGCCTTCTGGGGCGCCGGAGTCAACGGCACGGACTCTTGCTGCCTGAGAGCTGGGTCCTTCCTCTGGTGGAGCGAAGCATCTCTGAGGAGAGCGCCCTCTGTCAGACTTTTTGCGGTTGTGGGGCACTGGAAAAGTAGAGTGGTGTGAGGCCACCGCTCCTTATTGCGGTGCCACCGGGGATCGCCAGGGCTGAGGCTCTCTCGCGCTAGAGTCCTTCCTCAGCACCGATTCACAGACTGATGCCAGAGGGCTCTGCACTGATGTGCTTAGGCCCAGGCCTTGGCAGTCAGGGGCTGCTGGACGGAGTGCAGCTTCCATGTGCAGCTGCATTAAATGGAAATCCCGCTCCTTTTTAGTTCTGGGCTTGAAAGCCTGCAGATCTTGCATTGGACTGATGCACCTCCCCCACACACCTCAGGCAAGAGTCATGAGGGTAGCTATTTGGCATGGGCTTGTGGCATACACCGCATGACTTAAAGCCTTGGGGGTGAGGGGATAAGGATGATCCCGCTCACTAACCTCTATGCTAACTATACTAAACTACACTAAGGACAACTACTATACAAGAAACAAAGGGAGAACTAGATAATTAAGCTAAGGGAGCACTTGCAAGGCAAGCAAGACACAGTTCAAACAGCTGCCATGGACAGTAAGAAGGAACTGAAGGGGGGTCGGGTTGGCAGGATCATATCTTGAGCACCATAAAGGCGCCGTTACAGGGAGCTCTCCAGCCAACCTGATGGGAGCTGCTAAAGGAAAAAGTTTCCGACGACTGTGCACGCAGCATGCACGCACTGATTGGAATCAACATGAACAAGCATATGAAGAACACTTTGTTACTCACTTTCTCTACACCATTTATGATTTCATACACCTCTATCATATCCCCTTCCTAGTCTCTTTTTTTAAAACTAAACAATATCAGTCTTTTTAATCTCTTTTCAGATGGAAGCTGTTCTATATCCCTAATCATTTTTGTTGCTCTTCTCTGAAGCTTTCCCAATTCTAATATATCTGTTTTGAGATGGGGTGACGTGAACTGCACGCAATGTTCAAGGTGATACATTTTTATGTTATTATCTAGTCCTTATTGCTCAAGTCCTTCGCCTCCCATTTATTAATCAGCCTGGAAGAGGTTCCAGGTGGGGGGAATCCCTGTGTGATTTCTTTGCATCCCAAACGCTGAAGATGCAAAGCTCGGGAAACTGGATGGAGATTTTTGTTTGCCTGTGTGTGTGTCCGGTGTAGGAGTCCCCAGCCCTGCAAATGCGGGGAGTTGGACCATGAATGTGAGGGCCCAAGGCAGTCCCTGGGTGACTTGGAGCTATGTGGGTCAATTCAGGACCGGCGCTAGAGTTTTTCGCCCCCTAGGTGCACGGCCATTTCGCCGCCCTGCGCGCCGCTCCCGCGGCTCCGGTGGAGCTGCCGCAGCCATTTCTGCGGAGGGTCCGTTCGTCCGTGGCTCCGGTTGAGCTGCCACAGCCGTGCCTGCAGGAGGTCCACCGGAGCCGCGCGGGACCAGCGGACCGTCTGTAGGCATGCCTGCGGCAGCTCCACCAGAGCCACGGACCAACGGACCCTCCGCAGGCACGACTGCGGCAGGTACACAGGAGCTGCCTACTGCCCCACCCCCGCAAAATGCCGCCCCCTGAAAATCCTGGTGCCCTAGGCGACTGCCTAATTCACCTCAATGGAAGCAGGGCCCTGGGTCAATTACCGCAAATGCAGGGAGCTGGCCTAGGGCAGGGCTGCCCGGGGGGGGGCAAGAAGGGCAATTTGCCCTAGGCCCTGCAGGGGCACCCACGAGTTTTTTGGGGGCCCTGGAGCGGGATCCTTGACTTGCACCAGGGGGCCCGGAAAACTCTTGCGGGGCCGGGCCCCAGAGCTTCTTCCGCTCCCGGTCTTTGCCGGCGGGGGGGACCTTCAGCTCCGGGGGGAAGGACCCCCCGCCAGCGAATTACCGCCGAAGCGGGATCTGCCGCCGAAGTGCAGCCCGGTCTTCGGCGGCAATTCGGCGGCGGGGGCCCCCCCACGGGTCTTCGGGGCACTTCGGCGGTGGGTCCCGGAACGGAAGGGCCCCCCCCGCCGCCGAACAGGGCCGGCTCTAGACATTTCACCGCGCGGGGGGCGCCCTGCCACTTGCCAGTCCTGCGGCTCCGGTGGATTCCCGCACGCAGGGCTGCGGATGCTCCACCGGAGCCGCGGCAGGCACGCCTGCGGGAATCCATCGGAGCCGCCTGCCGCCGACGGCCCCAGGCCCCCGGAATCCTCTGGGCGGCCCTGGCCTAGGGAGAGTGTGAGGACAAGGGGCGCTGAGGGATGCAGTTCTGGGCAGGAGGCGGGGTGGGGATTGGCGGGGCTCTGGGGCCGGCGAGCAGTCGGGCCCCAATTGGTGGGCAATGCTGCCGCCTAGTGCTGCTGAGTGGTCTCTGCGGCCAGAGCAAACCGGGACGGGGCTTCAGCGCCCCACAGACGCTTTTAGTAACCAGCGCCGCCCCCGCCCCCCGCGGCCGTGGCGCTGCTGCTGGGAGCAGGGGCCGTGGAGCGAGGAGGCTCCTGGCTTTGTCCCCGTGGACCCCCCAGCAACACCGCCAGCCACAGAGAGGGCGGGCGGCGGTGGGTTTCCCGCCCACCCCGCCGCACACGCACTGGCGGACCAGGCACTTTGCCCCGGGAGCTTCTCGGCACCGCGGGCTGCTCTGGCCCCCGCGGGTAGCGCGCCCTGCCGGGCCCGGCCGCCAGCGGGGTCTCCGCTTCTCCGGTGGGAACCGCAGCGCGCTGAGGCCGCTCGCTTGTTAGCTCCGGAGCCCGGCAGCGTGGCGTGTGCTGCCAGCGGCCACCTCCCCGCTTTGCACGCAGTGGGATGTGCTGCCCTCGGGAGTCGGGGGAGGCTCACCAGCCCCTGCCAGGCTCATTCTTTCCTGAGGCCACAGTGGAGCCGCACTTCAACCAGCACCACTGGCGCCTTTACCTCTCCTGCTGTTTGACAGATTGGGGAGGGGAGGGGGTGCGGGGCGGGCTGCAGTGAGGCTGTGGGGGAACAGGCTGCTCAGGCATCCTCCTGCTAGAAGGGAGCTGTATACGGTCTTTAACGGAGAGAGACGTGTGGGCGCTACCAACTTTCTGTTAGGGGTTGTCAGTATTTCGGAAGGAAGCTGAGCAGTGTAATAATGTAACCAGTAAATACATTGGCAATCGATTTTTCAGCTGGGCCAGTTCATAGCTAATTGTAGGGTGGATGGTGAGGAATAGCAGAGAATGGATTGAGGCTGCTTGCAATATTTTATTTCCAGGTATAAAAATGCGCCCACTTGGTGTTTAATGCCCTTGTGCAATTACAAAAGCTCCAACAGTAATGAAGCTCAATCTTCTGAATAAAGAGATGGGCTGAATGGTGGGTGGAATAAAGTCCCCATTTCTCAGCTGTGGCAGTGCACTTACTGTCCCCTGCCACTTGCTGGACCCTGCTCTTTACCCCCCGCCACCATCCCTGAGTCTGCCTCCTGCTAGTAACCCCTTGCCCTCTAATCCTGGTCTTTACCTCCTGTCTTCCTTCCCGTACTCTTGTTTCTGTTGCCATCTTGCCTTGTGACCCCTATCCCTGCCTGTACCGTGGCCAGGGCCGGCTTTTGGAAGTGCGGGGCCCAATTCGAACACTTTCAGTGGGGCCCTGGCAGGGATGACTTAAAAAGAAAAAAGTGTAAAAAAAAGCCTTCCATTTCTTCCATGTATTATTTACTTTCCATAACTATATAAATAATGAAATTGTATATTATGTACATTGCATCATATATGCTGTTGATTGGTTATTAATGACTGCCATTTCATATGTGTGGGTCCCTGCCACTCCCTGGGGGCGTGCACATGTGTGGGTTCCCGCTGCTTCCTGCCCCCCTCATTGAAGCAGGTGTGCGGGTTACTGGCCTGGGAACTGCAGGGCAGCAGTGGACATGAGGCTGGTTCGAGGCAGGGCAGGGGCTGACTGGAGGTAGGGTCTGGCTGGAGACGGGAGTGTGGGGTGGGCTGGCTTCAGGCAGAGCCACAGGGGGGTGCAGCAGGGGTTGGCAGGGCTGGAGACAGGAGTATAGGACTGGCTGGCTTCACGCAGGGGGGTGCAGCAGGGGTTGGCTGGAGACAGGGCAGGGTGGGCAGTGCAGGGCTGGTGCGGGCAGGGGTGTGTGGCAGGGGTTGGCTGGAGACAGGGCAGGGGGTTTGGTAGGGGCTAGCTGCGGGCAGGGGGTGCAGAGCTGGCTGCAGGCGGGGGGCGGGGCTGGTGCGGGCAGGGCAGGGGGTGCAGCAGAGGCAGCTGGAGCCCTGGCCCTTCAAATAGCCCCCAGAGCCCCCTGCTATCCCAGGGCTCTGGGGGCTATTTAAAGGGCCCGTAGCTCCAGCCGGGGGCATGGGGCTTGCCACGCTCCAGCCAGGAGAGCGGGGCCACAGGGCTTGCGGCGCTCCGGCCAGAGCTCCAGCCAGGAGAGTGGGGCCGCGGGGCTTGTTGTGCTCCAGCCAGAGCTCCAGCCAGGAGAGCGGGGCCGCGGGGCTTGTCGCGCTCCGATCAGAGCTCCAGCCAGGAGAGTGGGGTCGTGGGGCTTGCAGCGCTTTGGTCAGAGCTCCAGCTGGGAGAGCGGGGCTGTGGGGCAGCCATGCTCCCGCCGGCGCTTTGGTCAGGGGAGCGGGGCCATGGAAGACCTCGGAGCAGACCACAGCCAAGGTAAGTAAAAAAAATTTAAAAGGCGCCTAAAGTGTGGGGCCCTCTCAGGCGCGGGGCCCGATTCCCAGGAATCGAGTGAATCGGCCTAAAGCCGGCCCTAACCGTTGCCCATCTTGGCTGTCAGAAGGAACAGGACGGGGTGGTTTTGAGGGAAGGAGGCGGTAGTTGGCATTCAACTGTACCATCCCAATAAGGGACTGCCTCAGAACCCAGCACTAGGGCCAGAGTTATGGGGAAGGGCTGTCTTAGAAATAGCTGCAGTCAGAGTATATTCACTTCTCTTCCAGCCAAAGAGCGTAGGGACCTGTTAAGCATAAGCAGAGAGGCTATACAAGCAGGGAAGAAACCTCACCTCTTCTGTACTGGACAACATACCAAAGAGATTCTGCACTAGCAATTTGTGGTCTAGGGCACAAGACTTTTGGTCCATACTTTTATGGGCCCTGTGCCCACTGTAGTCCAGAAGTGCAAGATTGACTGCAGTACCCTTTAAACACACAAGCTTAACACTATGGAGCAAGGGCTGCTGCAATCAGCACTTCAAACCTTCGAGGCATATGGGAGTAAAGATGGGCACCTCCTTGGGCTAATTCACTCCTTCCCCACCCTAATATCAGCTGTTTCAGTAACTGGCAGGGGGTGCTACTGTGAGGGAGGGAAATAAATTGGCACGCCAAATTGACTTAGTTGCTCTCTGGGTGCCAGCCAGGATCTCAGCTGGGAAAGCTGTTAGCTATTCTGTGTCTCACTCTCCCTGCCCCAGATGAAATATTTCAGTGTAACAGTCTCTGATCCAAGTTGTTCTTGAACTGCATCTTCTTTCCTTTGCCCCATTCTGTTTTGCTACAGTATTCAGGATAGTTGTTAGAGAAATCAGATGAAGTAATTCTCTCTCCTCACTATTTCACAAGATCCATTCTTTTCTCTCACTGTAAAAACAAACACAGAGGGATTTATAGCACATATGTCACTTCAGCCAAATGGCAAAAGGTAACAGAAAGGGCAGCGCTTGTCCAGGGTTTTCTGTTGGGAAGACTATGAAGCAATCACTACATCTTCCAAATTAAAGCACATTCTGGGAGAGGAAAGATGGTTCCCTTGTGATGGAGCAAAAAGTGTCTTAACTGAACAGTTCTTGCACATTTGGCAGGGGAAGTTGCAAAAATGCACATGCTTAGTCTGTCTAAACCAGGGGTGTTTAGAAATGAGTGTAACTGTCAAGGAAGGAGAGAGTGGGTGGGCTTCTATTACTGCTTAATGCAAGTCATTTTAGTTTACCCCTCAAGGCAGCTGTAAGTAAATACGGTTTGTTGTATACTTCCGATAAAGGATGTTTCTCTACACTCTTACAAATTAGGTGGAGACTTTGCAAGCTTCTTCAGGTACCCATGGTGTTGTAAACGTTTAGACACCTTGCACTAAGGCAAAGAGAAACCACCTCAGACAGAAGGGATGGGGTTAAAAAAAAGAGGATAGGGAGAAATCATTTAATCTCCAAATCACAGCTGGGATAGCTCTTTCTAGAGAAATTAGAATCATGAAGAGGGAAGGGAATTGACCTACAATAGAGCCTTTAGTAGAGAGAATGTTTGCTTCTATAGCAGAACAGCTCTGTCCTTGGGCCAGTAACTTGTTTTTTCTGCAGGTAGGAACAACATAAAAAAAAATCTAATCTTTGCTAAATACAGTAGCCATACACCTCTTGCTACTTCAGTTTAAATCCTCATTTAGATGATAGTGAAAAGAATTTGGTTTTAACTTAGGGCTTGTCTACACTGGCAATTTACAGAGCTGCAACTTTCTCGGTCTGGGGTGTGAAAAAACACCCCCGAGCGCAAGTTTCAGCACTGTAACGTGCCAGTGTAGACAACACTCCCAGCACTGGCAGCTATGCCCCTTGTGGAGGTGGGTTCCCCCCCCCCAACAGTACTGGGAGAGCGCCGCAACCACACAAGCCACGTTAAAGCACTGCCATGGCAGCACTTTAGTGTTGCCAGTGTAGACTAGCCCTTAGAAACCTGCCATGTGAAAATCTATGCTTAGAGCCTGGACAAGCGTGGATGGAGTGAAAAGCTTAGTGTTCGCTTACTAGTATTAGTCTCTCTCTCAAACTCACTCCAATTTCATTTCCCCTTGAAAAGACAAGTCAGCTCTGGATTGGTTTGAAATCATTATAATGCCATGTAAGGTTGAATTGACATTTAGTTAATGCCTTTGGTAGATTTAATTAAAGAGGGGAAAAAGCACTAGTGTCACTGCCAAATGTGGAAGGAATCTAAGTTCTGGCAGAGAAACCTGAAAAAACTCTCATTCTTTATTTCATGCAGCTTAGGCCTGGGGAATTCAGCAGGAAGGACTCTATGGCTGGACATGACAAGGAGCATTATGCAATCATGCCAGCAGCATTGGCATAGTGCCCAGCAGATATCCTTAGGGGTCTTCAAATACAGCCTTAGCCATTCATTTCAGTTTATCGATTATCTTTTCTCCACAGATGGCAATATTCAAGAGCTGCTGGCCAAAGAAGTGGGGTTTATGGAAGAAGAGGGAGAAAACAAAAGACTACCCTTTGCTTGAACCAGGCTGTGTTTGTAGTGAGACTTGCAGATTTAACAGAACATACCTTTGAGTTGTTAGTAGCAGCTTGTGTTAACTTCAGTTTTCAATTCCAAAAACTTTTTAGATGACTTGGCCACCCACTTTTCACCTTAACCCTTCTCTTTCCATGTATCACCATGTTCAAGAACGAGCTGTAGTACAACTACAGAATAACTTGCACTTACAGCATTTTTCATCCTAAAATCATAGAGCCATTTATATATTAAATCTCAACACCTCTGTGAAGCAATTATTCTCATTTTATAAATGGGGAGACAAGGGGCCTAATCCTGTATGACAAGCACCCAAAATAGGGATTGTTGTATTGAGAGGAGAGCATAAAATGGGACCTTAGTCAAGACGACTCTTCTTAATATACATTTGCACACTGACTCAAAATTGTGAAGGGGAAACCATCATCACCTACCTGGGGACATGAGAATGCAGGTAGTGCCCCCCACCCTCCATGGGGGAGTAATCAGCCAGTAGGGGCACCTGCAGAAGCAGCCAGAGCAGGGACCTTCAGAGAATTTTCCATAGTTTTGACTAGACTTTTTCTGCTCTGTGCTGAGTGGCTGTTTGCTCCACCCTGCCCCTCCTTCAAGGTCTTTCCCTCATCTTCAAGCTGTATCTGCCCATCTTACCCTCTGTCTCCATCACTCTTCCACTTAGCTCATCCCCTCTTAACTAAACACACCCAAAGCCCCCTAGACAAACCCTGGAACTATCATGCCTTATGCTGCCATCACATGGTTGACTCTGCTTGTGTTTTCATCCCTCCCCCCCCTCCTGTGTTTGTCTTGTCGGGTTAGATTGAAAGCTCTTCAAAGCAGGGACAGCACTGCTGTGTTTGTACAGTGCCTAGCATAATGGTTCTCATTCTTAGTTGGCCCTTAGGCAGCGACATAGCAAACATGATTAATAATAATGACCTGAAGTTAATTGGAATTTTTCTGTTGACTTCAATTGTAAAGATTAGATGACATGAATTGACTTCATAGAATCAGAGATTAGGATTGGAAGAGACCTCAGGAGGTCACCTAGTCCAACCCCCTGCTCAAAGTCAGACCAATACCAACTAAATCATCCCAGCCTGGGCTTTGTCAAGCTGGGCCTTAAAAACCTCTAAGGCTGGAGATTCCACTACCTGCGTAGGTAACCCATTCCAGTGCTTCACTACCCTCCTAGTGAAAAAGTTTTTCCTAATATCCAACCTAGACCTTGCTCCTCCGCCCTCACCCCCCACTGCAACTTGAGACCATTGCTCCTTGTTCTGTCATCTGCTACCACTGAGAGCAGCTGAGTTCCATACTCTTTGGAACCCTCCCTTCAGGTAGTTGAAGGCTGCTATCAAATCCCCCCTCACTCTTCTCTTCTGCAGACCAAACAAGGCCAGTTCCCTTCGCCTCTCCTCGGAAGTCATGTGCCCCAGCTGCCCTTTGCTGGACTCTTTCCAATTTGTCCACATTCTTTCTGTAGTGAGGGACCCAAATTGGATGCAGTACTCCAGATGTGGCCTCACCAGTGCCAAATAGAGAGGAATAATCACTTCCCTCGATCTGCTGGCAGTGTGCCTACAAAGGCAGCCCAATATGCCATTAGTCTTCTTGGCAATAAGGGCACACTGTTGACTCATATCCAGCTTCTTGTCCGCTGTAATCTCCAGATTCTTTTCTGCCGAACTGCTGCTTAGCCAGTCAGTCAGTCCCCAACCTGTAGCAGTGCGTGGGATTCTTCTGTCCTAATTGCAGGACTCTGCACTTGTCCTTGTTGAACCTCATCAGATTTCTTTTGGCCCAATCCTCCAATTTGTCTAGGTCACTCTGGACCCTATCCCTACTCTCCAGCATATCTACCTCTCCTTCCTTAGTGTCATCTGCAAACTTGCTGAGGGTGCAATTCATTCCATCATCCAGGTCATTAATAAAGATGTTGAATAAAAGCGGCCCCAGGACCGACGCCTGAGGCACTTCACTTGATATTTGCTGCCAACTAGACATCAAGCTGTTGATCACTACCCATTGAGGAAGACAATCTAGCCAGCTTTCTATCCACCTTATAGTCCATTCATCCAATCCATACTTTAACTTGCTGGCAATAATACTGTGAGAGACTGTACAAAAGCTTTGCCAAAGTCAAGATATATCAAGTCCACCGCTTTTCCCATATCCACAGAGCCAGTTATCTCATCATAGAAGGCAATCGGGATGGTCAGGCATGACTTGCCCTTGGTGAATCCATGCTGACTGTTCCTGATCACCTTCCTCTCCTCCTTCCAATTCACTTCAAAATAACATTTTTACGGTTCTCTACCTCTGCTTCTAAATGAGTCATGTTTGATGGGAACTTTGCACTGACCTTGATCTGAATTCAGAAGTGACTGGAGGGCGAAAATATTAGTTCCTCTGTTACACTGGGGAATGATATATTGAGGAGAGTCATTGGTTAGTCTCCTCTCCCCCTTTACTAGCATCAGTCTCTTTTTTAGAAACCATCTCCTTACAAGTAAATAGACACATTGCTCCAGCTCAGACCATTCCCAATAGTAAGACTTATGTTTAGGACCAAGAGAGCATTGTCATTTCTGAGACAGTAGTCCATTTCAAGAGGGAACAATGTCTGCTGTTCTTAATACTACTAATACTGGTTGCAGCACAATTTCCTAAAGATTTTGGGTTCTATTTAGATAGTATGTTCATCCACCTAGCTTGTTTCTGAGATGAAGTGATAAATAACATTTTTGCCTCAGAGCCATCCTGTTCCTGACTTTAGAAGGACTTCAGGACCACACAGAAGATGCATGCATGTGCAATTTTGATATCTGCCTTCAAATATTATCGTTATCGTGTGATTGGGGAGAACAAATCATCTGTACACTATAGCTTGCTGTCTGTATTTTTGTCGGAATCTGGTAAGCCTGTGGCCTAGCAAAAGAGAGGTACAATTTACTATCCCTTGCAAGAACCATGGCTAGCTATATCAAATATCTACTGGAACCTGGTCTGGAATTCCTATTGTTTACTAGGGTTCACACATCCTCTTTTTGGTCAAGAAATAATTGTAATTTTTTTTTTTAAGGGAAGGAAAAAGATCCAGTACCTCTCCAAGTAAAGCAAGATGGATATAGTGTCAGGCTCAATTAGATCCAATTGTGATGGCTTTCCCCAAAGGGAACAATGCAGCTTTTGTGATGAACTCCCAACAGAAAGCTTGGTAGTTTTACAAAAATAATCCTGCAGCCCTCTAGGTGCTGGCCCTTCTCCCTGGGGTGCTGAGGAGAACCCAATGAAACTTTGCCGTCCTAACAGGAAGTGGAATTTTTTTTAAAGTGTGTGCGGGGGTGTGTGTCTGCAGCATGAAAGAAGGAATTATGAATGTTCTAGTTTCAGTCAAAAATACATCAAAATATACAAGCCAGAACAGATTACAACAGGAGACAGCCATAATCTCTTTGCTAGGGCTGTATTGTGGAGAGCTCACCTACATGGATGTAACTTGAGAGAAGCTGGCTAAGATAGACTAGTTTGGATGAAACAAAGTAGCCTGCTACAGCACTAGAAGTACTTAAAATGCAAATGTACAGGAACTCCAGACCATCCCCCACCGCCCCTCCTCTGCAAGGAGGAAAGCAGCTTAAATACAGCCAGGCCTGGAGAGGAATGTTAAAAAGAGGGGAAGAATCACCCTCCTCCTTTCCATAGGGACCCTCACATGGCAAGATTCAGTATGCATGACTGAACAAGCAAGCAAGCAAGGACAGCTCCTCTTTTAACTTTCCTGAACAATGGCTTTGCTCCTTCCATCATTTCACATTCTCTCTAACCCCAACCCTTCTTTAAAAAAAAAAGGGGGTGGGGTGGGATGGGGAGAGAAAGCCCTGCTGCAGTACTTAGAGGGGAGAAAAGCTTTGTTTCATGCCCTATAAACAGCTTAAGTCCCTATCTCAAAGAACAACACAAACATCACATCCCAGAAGTCTAAAAGGGACCGCATCAGGTTAGAAGTCATGCGTTAAAAAAGATTTCTATGGTACAAAAGGACATCTTAGATTATTAGAACAATGTTAAAAATTCAATTTTTTCCCATTTCCTCTACTTTTATCTCAGTGTGTACAATGAAAAAGTGAAACAGCGTAGTCAGTTTTCTAGTTATTCACTTCCAAGTTCTCATGCACTAGCAAAAGACCACAAGTTTGTTATTAATATTGCAGGTAAATATTTGGGGTCTTTTTGGGTGTGGGGAAAGAGCAGAAAACCAGTTTTCATGGATTTTTAAATGAAACAGGAACATTGCCATGTGTCACGTTTTTTTAAAACGTTTTTCACCATAAAGTGTCAAGTTTGATCTACTATACATCACTTTACCCCATGTCCCTTCATAACAAATTTTATCAGTTGCAGTTTACCCAACCCCAAAATGAACTAGTACCCCAACATTAATCTTTACTTTCACTCAATTTCTCTGAGCAAGTCAGCTGTTCTCATACACAATATTGGTCCTTCCAAAAGGAAGCAGTGCTCTCTTGTAAACTTCTAATTATGATGTTACTCAACATCCTGCACAGGATTGACCAGACTCCCTGTTTCCTTTTACTAAGACTAAGACAAGAGCACAGGCCAAACCCCTCTATAAGCTACGCACCACGCTTCTTGCAACCAATAGACAAGATACCTACCTTTAAAAAACCAAAGACAACACAAATACAGCTTTTTTTTCAAAAACATACTTCATATTTCCTCTTTTATTATATAAATATCAGTTTAACCTTTTACTGTAAGAATATAAAATGTTTTAAGAGGATCTGTTATTTTTTATACAAATTCACAAACAGTACAATTAATCCATAGGGGGTCTCTGGGTTTGCTTTAACTCCATGGTCTGGCCTGTTACTGTGGAGGGTTTGAGATTTTGAATTTTAAAAAAATCAGTAAAGAAAGAAGGCCAACATTTGTTTCTTTAAAAATTAATCAATTATTCTTCCTCTTTGAAATAATAATTAAAAAAATCTAAAGAACCAGCTCCATTTTACTGACAGAACAGAGATAAGATAGATGAATTTGTTTCCTCCTCTTCACATTGCAGACTCAGGCCCCTGCAGGCCTGTTCTGCTCCTCTCCCCACTTACAAACAGGAAGCCTCACACAGTGACCTTTTTTTGTAGGTGAATTGGGAGGGAGAGGGGAATATATATATATATATAAGAAACTGAACTTGCATTTCACACATTTCAATACCCTAATCCTCAGTATGGATTCTCACATGTTACACATGTTTGTGCTAAGGGAATAAAAATGCAGAAACACAGTTGGATCCCCAAACCCCAGTGGAGAGGGAGGGAGAGGCACAGTCAAAATGTGAAGGTCGGGCACATTAGGGAAAGCTTTTTAAAAAAAAAAAAAATAAAAAATTTACAAACCCAAGGGGCATCTTTCCAGTCTAGGCACAAAAATGTTTCAGTCTCAAAATCTCTTTCTTGTAAGAATTCCAGGGCTTTTGAGAAAAATAAGTAACAAATTAAAACGAGGTAGCCAGACATTATATATATATTTATATATATAGAATATATTCAGCAGAAAAAAACGTACTTAAAAATCCACAAGAACAGCAACTTCAAATGTCTTTAAAAATAAAACCATGGAAGAAAATGAATACTGAAGAAAGAAAGGATGAGAAAAACTAGGATCAGAAACAGGATGTAAGCAAGGGGATGGTGGTGGTGGTAAGAGGCTGTTTTGTAGTAGTAATTTTTTTGTACGCATTTCAAAATAAAACCATGTCACAGTATCTCAAATGAAAGCAAAAATGAAGCTGGAGTTTCTTCCTTAAATCCCCTGGGTAGATAGGAGCTTGGTCATCCCCTCTGCCCCATTCACCCCCAAAGAGGAAATGGATGTGTGGCTGGATATGTCTTTATCCCCACTTCCAAGAAAGAAAAGGCAGGGAGGAAGAGAGAGAAAAATGAAAGGGAAGATAAATGGCTAAGGTTACTCCATCCCTCCAATGCAGGTGGGACATTTGAAGAGACTGGGATCTGTCATCTTCTCTACTGGGAATGGGGTAAGGGGAAAATTGTGTCTTCATCCCCAGTACAAGGAGGAGGGAGAAGTATTAGGAGTCTATCTTCATCCCCAATGCAGGGAGATGGGAAAAGAGTGGAGGGTCTAGGCTCTCTCTCCAACCACAGTTCAGGGTGCAAAGAAATCATGTCCCTATACTCAACTCAGGAGGGGAGGGGACCAGTGTAGCTCTCTCTATATCCAGTGCACTGGAGTATCCAACCATAGGGCAAAAGGGGATAGAAGTGAAGATGGGGGTGGGACTGGAAATTGATGGAATATGTATAGCTGGGAAAGGCTATTTCTGTCACAGTCCCCAGCTGGGATGGGGAAAAAAAGAATTGGAATGGTATGACAAGGGGGTGTCTTTGTACCCAGTGCAGGAGGACTGGGGTCAGTGGATATGGAACATGCAGCTAATAAGCTTTTTTTAATATATATTTTTGGGGGGGGGTGTTCCCATTTCCATTCCCACCCCCATTCAAGAAGGTCCCTATTCCCAAAACTGAGCAGGACTGGAGGCGAGTAAGAATAGGGGGACTTTCTTCATCAATCCCTAGTGCATGAGGGGGTAGAATCAGAGTTGGAGTGGGGAGGGGTATCTCCAGCCCCAGTGCATAAAATTGCAGGCCTCTATCCCCAATGCAGAGAAGGATGAGGAAAGGGGTACTGTATTCCCAATGGAGTGCTGGGGATGTCATGGAAGAAATGGGGGTTCTCTCTCTTCCCTCTCCTGCCCCAGCCAGTGCAGAGGTGGGTAGGTGGCATGGAAAGCATAGGGGTGGGCTCTCTCTACCCCTCCCTCCTTCCAGTGCTGGAGTGGGCAGGTAGCATGGCTCTGTGTGTGGGTCCCCCTCCCTGCCTCTGCTCTCTCTCTCTCTCTCTCCCTCCCCTCCATTGCAGCAGTCAGTCAGTCAGTGAGTCCCTCCAGAGAGGATGGAGGTTTCCAGGTGCCCCCTCCTCTCACCTGACCTTCTCGCTCTCAGTCATTTGCCAAAGTCCCAGGTTGAGCACCTTGAGACAGGGCAGCTGAGTGATGCGCTCCAAGCCCCGCTTAGTGATGCGGGTACAGCCATAAAGATCAATGCCTGTGAGCTGGCTGAGGTGCTCCGCAATGAGCTCCAGGCCCTTGTCAGTGATACGGACACATTGGCCAATGTTAAGCGTGCGGAGCCCATGCATCTGGCGCACCATACGGTTGATGCCCTCATCGCTGATGTGGCACGAGCAGAGGGAGAGGGAACGCAGCCCATCCAGACCCTGCGCAATATAGGCTAGGCTCTGGTCCCCCACCTTGTCACAGAAGGAAACATCAAGGCCCGAAAGGCGCAGGCTGCCCATGGCCAGATGCATGATGCCTGTGTCACTGATATTGTCGCAGGAGCGCAGGTTGAGGCTGCGCAGGCTGCTCATGTGGGACAAGTGGAGCAGCCCCGCATCTGAAATGCCCCCACAGAAGCTGAGGTTGAGCTGGCGGAGGCGTCCCAGCCCTCGGGCCAGATGCTTTAGTGAGAGGTCGCTGAGCTTCTGGCAGTCCTGCAGCGTGAGCTGCTCCAGGCCCAGGCAGCCCTCAGCTGCACTGCGGGTCATGCCCGCCAGGTGCCCAATGCCCACATCAGAGAGATGGCGGCATGAGCGCAGGTTGAGGCTCTTGAGGCGCTGCAAACCCCAGGCAATGAGGAGGAGGCCGGTGTTAGTGATGTTGCTGCAGCCGCCCAGCTCCAGCACCTCGAGGCCCTTGAGGTACTGGGCGATGCGGCCCAGGCTGCTGTCCGTAATCTGCTTGCAGAGGCTCAGGTTAAGCGCCCGTAGCGAGCCGATCTCCGCCACAAAGGCGTGGCCCAGCCCGTTGTCGGTGAGGTTGTAGCAGCCGCTCAGGTTGAGGCTCTCGATCTCCGCCATGCCCTGGATCACGTAACTCAGGCTGCGCCGCAGCGACAGGATCTGCACCCGCCGGATGCCCCGCGCCGCCAGGCTGGGGAAGAGCGAGGGGTTGGCGCGGCGCAGGTGCAGCTTGGCCTCCACGCCCCGCCACACGGAGCGGTGGTAGGCGGCGTCCCGCCAGGCCGTGCACACCTGCGCCGCCCGGCCCTTGTCCCGCACCTCCAGGTACCCGAAGATCATGGCCAGCAGCTCCGGGAACAGGCACGAGATGTGCGTCTCCATCGCACACCCGGGCCCGGCCGCCGCTCCCGCCGGATCCCCGCCGCTCGGCTCCTCCGGGCCCGGCCGGCTGCCGCGCCCGCCGGATCCCCGCCGCTCGGCTCCTCCAGGCCCGGCCAGCTGCCGCTTCCGCTGGGTCCCGGCTGCTCGGCTGTGGCTGCTGCCGGCTCCGGGGCCCTCACATCGCCGCCCCGTGTGACAGGCCGGGGGGACGCTGCTCGCGGGAGGGGCCTGGCCCGGCTCTGGGGCTCCGGCCGCCGCCTCTATCCCCGCTCCGGGCGGGCCGCGCTGCGGCCCCCGCGCTGCTGCAGCCGGTGCGGGCGGGCCGCCCCGTGCCGCATTGTGCCGCCTACCCCGGGCGGGGGCTCCCGGAGGCTCCTCTCGGTCCCTGGTGCCGGCTCCGAGCCCCGCCGCCTCCTTTGTCTCCGAGCCCCGCAGCCCGGGGCCGCCCGCTGCCCCGCGCGGGGGGAGAAGGGGCCGCGCCGCCGCTACCGACCCCGCCGCTTTGGGCCCAGGCTCCGTGCTGCCGCCGACGGGATCCGCCTGCTTCGCTCCTCCGCGCTGCGCTCGCCGCTGGGCCCAGGCGCCGCGCTCAGGCCGGGGGGAGGGGGGAGAGAAGGAGGCGGCGCTGGGCTGGGTCTGGCGACGGCTGAAGCCTTCTCCTCCCCCCTCCCCGCACAATGGTACGATCCGGAACACTGCGAGCCGTCACCCTGGAAACAGCGCGGCTCATTCTCTGCGCTCGCGGATTAACCCCTGCGGCGCCGCCGCCACCGCGCTGCCCCCTCCCCGGGAACTCCCGGCCGGGAATTCCCTTCCCCCACAGCCAGCCTATACCTGGCGCCTCTTCCTCTCCCGGCGGAACCATCCCCCAGTCCCCGGGCCGCAGCCCGAGCCCCGCTCCCGTCCGGCCCAGCAGCACCCCCGGGACCCAGACCAGGGGCCTGGCCGCGGTCACTGAAAGAGCCATGCGCTGCCCCTTCCACAACGCTGGGCCCTGCCCTCCGCAAGTGTCCCCAGAGCCCCCTCCGTCCCTCCCGCTGCAGGGCAGCGTGTCACCCCCCGCCCCCCACGCTGCTACTATTCGCTACGGGCTGCTGGCAGGTTAAGGTCACAGCTTCCAACCCCCACCAGCCAGGAAACACCGTAGCCATATGTCTGGGAAGTTCAGCTCAGCTTTAAGGGCCCCGGCCGCCCTTGCTTTGTCCCGATCTGGGAGAACTAGAGCCCTGGTGTAGGCAGGGCAGCTTGTGTCTTAACAGGCCTGGGGCTCTGGGTTTCAACTCCACCAGCAAGCACGGTGCTGCCCTGTTTTTCGGGGAAGTGCTAGCTAACATGGCCTTTAAAAAAACCCTTTTCCACTCTTGTCTAGGCCTAATTTCCCATGAAGCTCCATAGGAATATGTGAGCTGAGAGCTTTGGTTAATCGTATATCAAGGTGACATTAAACCGCCAGGCTGGCTAGTCCATTGGCTCCACGCTAGGACGTGAAACCAGGACTGAAAATTGTTTTAAGGAATGGGGCATGTGAACAAATATTGAAAGTGGTGTAAGTGCTAATGTAGATCTGGCAGAGGTCATTAAAAGGCATTTTAAGAAAGAGTGCTTGAGACTCGTAGTTGCCTGGTCTTAACAGCCTTTTGTGCATTAATAAACAGTTAACATGGGTGCAGCGGCACTTATATTAAAAACAGCTTAAGTGCTAGTATAGGCCAGATAAAACTTTTCAAAACAATTTCAGAAAACAATATTGCCTTTTTCTGTTGGAAAAGTAAAACAAAATTCCCAGTGAGCCAAGGGAAAGCCTTAGGACTCATTCTTGACACTGTTTTTGTAACTGAAGTTTTAGCACATTTAACTAAAACACTAATAAAACTGATCTGGTTACTGGAGCCTAGATTATACTACAGCTCCTATGAGCCTGGCTGAATTGCTAGCACTAGTTTTAATTATTTTGTCAGTGTCTCCAGTGTAGAAAAGGAATTTAAACTGTTCTCAGTACTGATTCTGGGGAGATAATTGGTGAAAACCATCTCACCAATGGTTATTTCACCTAGCATAGACAAGTTGCAGTCATAAATTAAGCTTACTATGAGAACCATCACTGATGCATTTCCTGATTTAAGTGTTCACAGCCATAAATTGAATGTTATAGTTTTATATCTGTTTCCCTTGAGACTTTTTGTTTTTAGGTAAAAGGGGAGATTATAAAGCTAATCTCTCTCTTGATTTGTGCAGTGCCAGGCTTGAATATTAAATACCTGTGAATCTCCACAATGAAACAGCTGTAAAACACCCATACTCCTATTGATATTATAAATTATACATTATTCTATAGTTCATTGATAGCATATTAACTCTAAATTCAGAGGACATTTTGTACTGCACCTGTGCTAAGCCATTTTTTTAAATAATAATCGTAATAATAATAATAATTCTTTCTGCATGTTTGCTAGGAAACTAGGTCTCAGTGATGAATAGACACCAGGAAATAAATGGACCCTGATCCTGCATTCTTATCCACTTACGTGATTTCTTATATTAACTTGAGTGGGTTTCTGCGTGGCCATTCAGAGTCTGTTATTCCAGATCTTACTGCATGTTTGGGATCTAAACTTGTAAAATTTAACTTAGTTTTGTGGTTATTAGGTGGGGAAAAAAATCTTAGGCCCTCATTCTGCAATATGCTTATCCTGAGAGGACCCTAACATGAATGTGCAGCCCCACTGAAGTCAACTGGGGCTCCTTGTGGCGATTTCCTGTGTGGATCCGTCAGCAGGATCAGGTCCTTAGGTTTTATCTGTTTTACACAGGAAAGACTATTTTCTACCCTCTCCCTAATAATAAAATATCCTGTGTGAATAGATTTTACTCTAAATGAATAAAATCCACTTTTCTGTTTAGACCAATCATAGAAAACCTCAGCCAAAAAGAGAGATTTTACATAAAGATCGGAGCAAATGAAAATGGATTGTAATGGAAGTCCTGATACATTAACCATTCCAAGTGAATATCATGGTATTTACACCATATGGGCCCAGTCATGCAACCCTTATTTATAAGAATTGTTTTGTTAAAGTCAGAGAAACAACTTGTATGAGATGTCTGCAGGATTGAGCTCTATGCACATTGGGCAAAAGATGAAAGAAATGGAACATGGGATGACTTTACAGAATGTTGGGATAGTTGCCTTACATAAGTGGCAAAGCTACAAGTGAGTTATGTGTCATCCTGAATGAACGTCCACGTAACTTTTATACCTTTATACTATAGTGTATTCCAGATAGAAAAAAAACTATCCTAGAAATGTTTTTAGGTATTTTAATTACTATTTTTCAATCCCTCTATCTTACAAATTAGAGTGGTAGAAAAAATGGCCATTTAAGGCCTAAAAAATTACTTAAAACAGTATTTCTATCCGGTATTGGGGTGTCATGATTTTAATATAGGCCATCTGTGACTAGCAAAGGCTACAAACAGATGATGCATATTCTTGGGGAGCCTGAAATCTCTTTCTCCCATGGCACGTAGCAAGAATCTTTAAATCCTGGTTGACCATAGGGTATCAAACCTTTTAAATCTGTGACCAATCTAAAATTAACTAATTCTGGTCCTTGGACTGGTTGTGAAATTTAATCCTTGATCCACCATGTTTTGGTAGGGGGGAAAAGAAAACATTTTTATAGTAAGCTTTTATTTTATCTAAAGGATGACTCTTTGGAACCACTCAGAGTTTTAAAATATCAGCATGCAAATGGAATGGTCAAAATGCACGATAAATGCAATTTATCACATGATTTCCTCTGTTTAACCCATAGTTGCAGAAATAAAGACATTCATGCCATGTTTATCCTGACCTCATGTGGTACAAATGTTTTTACCACATAGATGGCTAGCACCATCCCCTGATAAACTGCATTTATCAAAAACCGCGTAGGCACTCTGACTGCTGATCTATCCCCTGGAACTATTTTTAACATTCCAAACCCTTGAACAACTCCAAACAGCCACTATCTCTTTTTGAAAGGACTTAACGGATAAATGTTTCATTCCCTCCCCCCTCCCGATCACCCCAAATTACACTGGTATTTGGTGCAGGCTGGATAGTTTTTACTGGCAGTTGTTCAGGGTGATCTGCATAACTGCATTGTGGCTTCAGCCCTTGTGAGTTATTCATGCTGATAAAACTACCCTGTCATGTATTCCTGTTATAACCTTATTCCCAGATTCTGGACCTTAGCGTCCAAAATATGGGGGTTAGCATGAAAACCTCCAAGCTTAGTTACCAGCTTGGACCTGGTACTGCTGCCACCACCCAAAAAATTAGAGTGTTTTGGGGCACTCTGGTCCCACTGAAAAACCTTCCCTGGGGACCCAAGACCCAAATCCCTTGAGTCTCACAACAAAGGGAAATAATCCTTTTCCCCTTCCCCCCTCCAGATGCTCCTGGAGAGATACCCAGACACAAGCTCTGTGAAACTACGCAGAGTGATTCCCCCTCTCCGTTCCCAATCCTGGAACAAAAGCACTTTCCTCTTCACCCAGAGGAAATGCCAAATCAGGCTAGCAATCCAACCCACAGCTCTCCCCTTGATTTCTTCCTCCCACCAATTCCCTGGTGAGTACAGACTCAATTTCCCTGAAGTAAAGAAAAACTCCAACAGGTCTTAAAAGAAAGCTTTATATAAAAAAGAAAGAAAAAATACAAATGTTCTCTCTGTATTAAGATGATACAACACAGGGTCAATTGCTTAAAAGAATATTGAATAAACAGCCTTATTCAAAAAGAATACAAATCAAAGCATTTCCAGCACTTATATTCATGCAAATACCAAAGAAAAGAAACCATATAACTTACTATCTGATCTCTTTGTCCTTACTCTTAGAAACAGAAGACTAGAAAGTAGAAAGTACTTCTCCAAAGCTCAGAGAAGCAGGCAGGCAGACAAAAGACTCAGAGACACACTACCCTCCACCCAAAGTTGAAAAAAAATCCGGTTTCCTGATTGGTTCTCTGGTCAGGTGTTTCAGGTGAAAGAGACATTAACCCTTAGCTATCTGTTTATGACACGCCCCCCAAATTGCAGACAGTGGGGAAGCTCACTGGCAGCAATTTCCTTCTAGAACTTGAAAATAAACAGATTAATACAACACATGCACCTTTACATATACTACTAAGTATATAACTAACAGACTTTTACATTTTAAGAACACTTTTTAACTACTGGATTCTGGGAAACTCTCACGGGAGAGTGCATCAGCAACTTTGTTAGAAGCTCCTGTGATGTGTTGAATTTCAAAATCAAATCTTGGAGAGCTAAACTCCACCGAAGAAGTTTCTTGTTGTTCCCCTTGGCAGTATGAAGCCACTTTAGTGCAGCATGGTCAGTTTGTAGTTGGAACCGCCGTCCCCAAACATATGGGCGTAGCTTGTCCAGGGCGTACACAATGGCATAGCATTCCTTTTCACTGACTGACCAGTGACTTTCCCTCTCAGACAGTTTCTTGCTGAGAAACACGACAGGATGGAAGTTGTGATCTGTTGCTTCCTGCATGAGCACTGCTCCTATACCACGCTCAGATGCATCTGTGGTTACTAGGAATGGCTTGTTAAAGTCCGGGGCCCTGAGCACAGGGTCAGACATGAGCATCGCCTTAAGCTGGGTAAAGGCCTCTTGACACTTATTAGTCCACTTAACGGCATTTGGCTGGGTCTTTTTGGTTAGGTCGGTTAATGGGGCAGCGATTTGGCTGTAGTGTGGTACAAATCGCCTGTAGTATCCGGCCAAGCCTAAGAAGGATTGGACCTGTTTCTTTGACCTTGGGACAGGCCACTTTTGGATAGCATCCACCTTGGCCTGTAGGGGGTTTATGGTTCCTCGACCCACCTGGTGCCCCAGGTAAGTCACTCTGTTTTGGCCTATTTGACACTTTTTGGCCTTAACAGTTAGTCCTGCCTGCCTGATGCGCTCAAAGACCTTTTCCAGGTGTAGTAGGTGTTCGGGCCAGGAGTCTGAAAAATGGCCACATCATCGAGGTAGGCAACTGCGAATTCTCCCAGTCCAGCTAGTAGACCATCTACCAGCCTCTGGAAGGTGGCGGGTGCATTTCGAAGGCCGAAAGGAAGGACATTGAATTCATACACCCCCGCATGGGTGACGAATGCTGACCTCTCCTTGGCAGGTTCATCTAGCGGTACTTGCCAGTACCCCTTGGTTAAGTCTATTGTAGAGATGAACTGGGCACGTCCCAACTTTTCCAATAGCTCATCAGTACGTGGCATCGGATAGTTGTCCGGACGAGTTACAGCATTTAGCTTACGGTAGTCCACGCAAAAGCGTATTTCCCCATCTGGTTTGGGTACCAGAACCACTGGAGATGCCCATGCACTGGTAGATGGGCGGATTATACCCATCTGTAGCATGTTCTGGATCTCCCGTTCTATAGCAGCTTGGGCATGAGGAGACACCCGGTAGGGTGGGGTTCTGATTGGGTGAGCATTACCTGTATCAATGGAGTGGTATGCCCGTTCAGTCCGTCCTGGGGTGGCTGAGAACAATGGGGCGAAGCTAGTGCACAGCTCCTTGATTTGTTGCCGCTGCAGACGTTCCAGGGTGGTTGAGAGGTTCACCTCTTCCACGCCACCGTCTTTTTTCCCGTCGTAGTAGACACCGTCAGGCCACTCAGCATCATCTCCCTGGACTGTAAACTGACAAACCTGTAAGTCTCTGGAATAGAAAGGCTTGAGAGAATTAACATGGTACACTTTAGGCTTTAGTGAGGAATTGGGAAATGCTATGAGGTAGTTTACAGCTCCCAGGCGCTCTTGGACCGTGAATGGCCCTTCCCATGATGCTTCCATCTTATGGGCCTGTTGCGCCTTCAAGACCATAACCTGGTCTCCTACCTTGAAGGAACGTTCTCTGGCATGTCTGTCATACCAGGCCTTTTGCTCTTCTTGAGCATCCTTTAGGTTCTCTCTAGCAAGGGCTAAAGAGTGTCGGAGGGTGCTTTGTAGGTTGCTTACAAAGTCCAGAATGTTAGTTCCTGGAGAAGGCGTAAACCCCTCCCATTGCTGCTTCACCAACTGTAATGGCCCCTTAACCTCGTGACCATACACAAGTTCAAATGGTGAAAACCCTAAACTGGGATGTGGTACAGCCCTGTAGGCAAACAGCAACTGCTGCAACACTAGGTCCCAATTATTGGAGAATTCGTTGATGAATTTTTTTATCATGGCCCCCAAAGTTCCATTGAACCTTTCCACCAGGCCATTGGTTTGATGGTGGTACGGGGTGGCAACCAAGTGATTCACCCCATGAGTTTCCCACAGTTTTTCCATGGTCCCTGCCAGGAAATTAGACCCTGAATCTGTAAGGATGTCAGAGGGCCAACCTACCCTGGCAAAGATGTCTGTTAGGGCCAGGCACACAGTGTTAGCCCTGGTGTTGCCTAGAGCTACTGCTTCTGGCCATCGGGTAGCAAAGTCCACTAAAGTCAGTACGTACTGCTTTCCTCTGGGCGTCTTTTTTGGGAAAGGGCCCAGAATATCCACAGCTACTCGCTGAAATGGGACCTCAATTATGGGGAGTGGCTGGAGAGGGGCCTTGACCTGGTCTTGAGGCTTACCCACTCTTTGGCATACCTCACAAGACCGGACATACTTGGCAACATCCTTGCCCATCCCCTCCCAGTGGAAGGACTTCCCCAACCGGTCCTTGGTTCTGTTCACCCCAGCATGGCCACTGGGATGATCATGGGCTAAGCTTAAGAGCTTCTCCCGGTACTTAGTTGGAACCACCAACTGTTTTTGCGGCTGCCATTCTTCCCGGTGTCCACCAGAAAGAATTTCCTTATATAAAAGTCCTTGGTCTATAACAAACCGGGATCGATTAGAAGAGCTGAGAGGCGGTGGGGTGCTCCGTGCCGCCGCCCACGCTTTCTGAAGGCTGTCATCTGCTTCCTGCTCAGCCTGGAACTGTTCCCTTGAGGCTGGGGTCACCAGTTCTTCCTCAGACTGTGGACTTGGGCTTGGTCCCTCTGGAAGCGATGTAGGTGATGGGGTTGTTTCCGTTGCTGGTGAACCGCTCTCCGCTGGTGCACCTGAGGGTATTTCAGGCTCTGGCTGAGCCTTTTGGGTATGGCTGTCGTGTGCTTCTGCCAGTTTTGGCTCGCTGGCGCCCTCTGGCGTTGAGTTTGAAGATGTGGTTGCACTTGCTGGTGCTGGTTGCTGTTCCAGTTCCGGGCCTGGGACTGGAGATGCTGTGGCTGTTTCAGTGGTAGGCATGGAATCCGGGTCCACTACCTCTGTCTGGGTCTCTGGTAACACAGACGGGGCTTCTGTGGACGGCTCAGGAACAGGAATGGGTCTGGAAGCTTGCCTGGTTTGGCTACAGGTAACCATTCCCACTCTCTTGGCCCGCCTCACCTGGTTGGCCAAGTCTTCCCCCAGTAGCATGGGGATAGGATAATTGTCATAGACTGCAAAAGTCCACATTCCTGACCAGCCTTTGTACTGGACAGGCAGTTGAGCTGTAGGCAAGTCTACAGCTTGTGACATGAAGGGGTAAATGGTAACTTTGGCCTTTGGGTTGATGAATTTGGGGTCAACGAAGGATTGGTGGATAGCTGACACTTGTGCCCCCGTGTCTCTCCACGCAGTAACCTTCTTTCCGCCCACTCTCAAATTTTCCCTTCGCTCCAAGGGTATTTGAGAGGCATCTGGGCCTGGGGATCTTTGGTGTGATGGTGGTGTAATGAATTGCACTCGCATGGTGTTCTTGGGACAGTTGGCCTTGATATGTCCCGGTTCATTACACTTAAAGCATCTTCCATCTGATGGGTCACTGGGCCGAGGTGAGTTACTGGAGACTGTTGAGGTTGAAGAGTAGGGTATCTGTGGCTTTACTTGGGTGGTATGGAGGGTCTTTGGCTGTCCTCGGTTGTAGGGTTTATGGTCTGTGTGCCCCCTGGGGTAATCGTTCCCCTTGACAGTAGCTTTTTTGCTTTCTGCCAGTTCCATCCATTTGGCTCCAATCTCCCCCGCCTCAGCGATAGTTTTGGGATTTCTATCTTGTATGTACCGTGTGATGTCTTCAGGAACACCATCCAAGAACTGCTCCATTTGTATGAGGAGGTTCACTTCTTCCAAGGTTTGAATGTTGTTTCCTGTTAACCAGGCCTCATAGTTTTTTGCAATGTAGTAGGCGTGTTTGGGAAATGACACCTCTGGTTTCCATTTTTGGGTTCTGAAGCGCCGACGGGCATGATCTGGGGTTATCCCCATCCTGTATCTGGCCTTGGTTTGAAAAAGTTTATAGTCATTCATTTGCGGCTTGGGCATTTCAGCTGCCACCTCTGCTAAAGGTCCACTGAGGTGTGGCCTTAATTCTACCATGTACTGGTCTTCGGGGATGCTGTACCCAAGACAGGCTCTTTCAAAATTTTCCAAGAAGGCCTCGGTGTCATCACCTGCCTTGTAGGTGGGAAATTTCCTGTGCTGTGGAGCAATAATTGGCGCCGGGTTGTTAGGGTTGGCTGGCACATGCAGCCCAGCTTTTGCCAAATCCAGTTCATGTTTTCTCTGTTTTTCCTTCTCTTCATTTTCTTTTTCCATTTGTTTTTGTTGTTTTTCCATGTCTCGGCGGTGGGCCGCCTCTTCTTCTTCTTGCTTCCTTCTGTGGGCCAACTCATCTTCTGCTTGTTTCCTTCGGTAGGCTACCTCTTCTTCTTCTAGTTTTCTTTTGTGTGCTGCCTCTTGGGCTGCCTGTTCTCTTTGGAAGGCTGCCAGTTTGAGGCTTTCTTCCTTTTCTTTCATCTCCATCTGTCGCCTGTGTTCAGCGTCTTTGTTTTGTTCTTCGGCGTCAATCTTTGCCTTAGAAGTCATGGTTCCTGTTTTCTTGTGTTGGGGTGCCCTCCGGTGTTTATTTTCTGAACTGCAGGCTCTCTGTTGCCTCCTGAAGTCTGCCTAGCAACAGTGCTTTTTTCCTTTTCTCTCTCTAGCTAATGTTCAATGAAGGGAAACCAGAAAAACCACTTAATTTGCATGCATATAAGTGCTGGTACTTGCCACCTAATGGGAGGGCTATTGCATGACAAAAGACCCTTAACAGTCTTCTCGCTTAATATGCAAACCACAAACTGCTAGAGAGCAGAAAAAAAAAAATTCTCTCTGGTTCCCTTTTAAAACCAAACTGTTTCTCTCTGCTAAAAAGCCCTTAGCAGAGAAAAGAAAAATATAATATTCCTACTGGCTTCTGGGTTCTGTCTATATCCCGCCGCTGCTACACCATGTTATAACCTTATTCCCAGATTCTGGACCTTAGCGTCCAAAATATGGGGGTTAGCATGAAAACCTCCAAGCTTAGTTACCAGCTTGGACCTGGTACTGCTGCCACCACCCAAAAAATTAGAGTGTTTTGGGGCACTCTGGTCCCACTGAAAAACCTTCCCTGGGGACCCAAGACCCAAATCCCTTGAGTCTCACAACAAAGGGAAATAATCCTTTTCCCCTTCCCCCCTCCAGATGCTCCTGGAGAGATACCCAGACACAAGCTCTGTGAAACTACGCAGAGTGATTCCCCCTCTCCGTTCCCAATCCTGGAACAAAAGCACTTTCCTCTTCACCCAGAGGAAATGCCAAATCAGGCTAGCAATCCAACCCACAGCTCTCCCCTTGATTTCTTCCTCCCACCAATTCCCTGGTGAGTACAGACTCAATTTCCCTGAAGTAAAGAAAAACTCCAACAGGTCTTAAAAGAAAGCTTTATATAAAAAAGAAAAAAAAAATACAAATGTTCTCTCTGTATTAAAATGATACAACACAGGGTCAATTGCTTAAAAGAATATTGAATAAACAGCCTTATTCAAAAAGAATACAAATCAAAGCATTTCCAGCACTTATATTCATGCAAATACCAAAGAAAAGAAACCATATAACTTACTATCTGATCTCTTTGTCCTTACTCTTAGAAACAGAAGACTAGAAAGTAGAAAGTACTTCTCCAAAGCTCAGAAAAGCAGGCAGGCAGACAAAAGACTCAGAGACACACTACCCTCCACCCAAAGTTGAAAAAAAATCCGGTTTCCTGATTGGTTCTCTGGTCAGGTGTTTCAGGTGAAAGAGACATTAACCCTTAGCTATCTGTTTATGACAATTCCATATCTTATATCACATGTGTGGTCATGATATCCATGGACTTTTCTGCAGTTCTTGTCTTAGCCTGTCCCTATTTGTTTCCCTTGCCTCTTAATTCATAATACAATATTCTCTCTCTCTCTTTCTCCTTCAGGCATGGTTCAAATGAAGCATATATTAAAGATAGTGAATAAAGGTCTGGTCAGAGACTGTACTCTTAGGGCATCCCTTTAGGGGTGAAGGTGGGTGCCTCTCATCACAGACATCCTTCTCTAGCCTCAGGTGTCTCTGTTGAGCCAGTTTAAGGTGCAGAGTGAGATTCTCTGACCAAAGTCTTGGGGGCGAGGAAAGCAACTCTTTACTAGGCATTAAGCAGTCCAAAAAAAAGGTAAGGGCAAACCAAATAATGCTGCAGCCCATAAAACTATCTGGACTCGCCCAGCGGTTCCCCGAAAGATAAGAGGTCAGTAGTGTCTGTGAAGGGAGTCTGGGCCACTCACTCTCTTGTGTCCAGTAGGACCCAGGCTGGGCACCCTGCAAACAAAAGGCAAAACAACGGGAAGAAGGTCTCTCTTTACATCTTCAGAGCGTTCAGGTGGCAGACACTTTTCAGCAGCTTTGTGGGTAAGCAGCCCCTATTCTGTGGGGCTAGGGAGCTCTGGCTCAGCTTCCCTCTGAGTGCCGTCCTGCCCCATGCTTGGATCCTCCTTTCTAAGGAGACTGCAGATTTGACAAGCTTCATAGGTATGCCAGATTGGGCTGATTGTGCCCAAAGGAGCTCTTTGACCCCTTATTGATGGGTGGAAATGTGTCCCACTACATATCCCTATGCTCTTTCCCCGCTTTCACTCCAAGTGATAGAGCGTCAACCAGGGATATGGAAAAATCCATCCTGAATTTAGCCACAGAAATTTTCCAGTTGATACCAACTCCCCTGCCAGTGGGTGGTGGCTGCTGTGATTCCAAGGGAATGATGGCACCTATTAAACTATTGGCAGCTATTAAAACAATAATGTTCTTCGGACCCCTTTCTTCCTTTTGCTCTCTATTACTCCCATTGAACCCTAATCCAGCTCCTCAAGCAATATATTCCGCACCCCACCTAGCTGACCCTAATCCAGCCCCTAAACTAACTTCCTGATAAACTCCATTCCCTCTGACCCATCTTCCTATAATGAGGATGTTTCCATCTTCCTTGTTTCTCTTCTAACATTCAGTTTCTCCTTCCCTCTTCCATTCAGTCACCAAGCCCCAACTATTGAAGAGCAGTCATTTGATTCAGAGGGGCTATCAACTTTCCGCAAAAGGGCAGAGAAACCTGCAGGAGGCACTCTCTCTCTCTCTCACACACAAATTCTCTCTCTCTCACACACACACACATGAGTGGCATGTATAATAGGCCAGACCTTGCCTTCCCTGGCACTGCCTCCAATCCGCAGCTGAACACCTGGACCGTGGTGGCTCCAGCCCTTCCCCGAGACCCCCACCACCTACTCCACTCCACACCCTCTCCCATCTCCGCTTCTCACTGTGTCCCTCCTCCTAGGGATGGGGGAGTGAGGAGGGACGTGGAGGGCCGGCAGACTGAGCAGGCTCAGCTGGTCGCTGGGGCCAGCGGCTCAGCGGGGGAGCAGGGCCTTCAGGCACAGGAAGAGCTGGTGTTAGGGGGACGGCAGCTTGGCCTGGCCCAACTCTGGCAGGGGGGCTGGCAGCTCAGCCCAGAAGGCACTTGGGGTCCGGGGGGGAGAGATGTCGGCTTGACCTGGCACTGGGGGAGGCCGGCAGTGCCCTGCCCGGCCAGCCCAGTGCTGGGGGAAAGGCCAGTGGGTTGATTCAGTACAGTGAGGTGCGGGGGGTGGGCAGCAGCAGGTCAGATTGATGTGGCTGGGGGGGGTGGGTGGGCCAGGACTCCTCCAGTCGCAGGGGCCCCTCAGAGTCAGGGCTGCTTCTTTTCCAGGGGTGGTTTTGGGGATCCGGCAGGGCTTTGGCCAGGGGGCAGGGCCGATAGGCTTGCCTCCCCAAAGCAGAGGTTCATGTGTGCGCTCACACACACACACACACACACACACACACACACACACACACACACACACACACACACACAGATGTAGGAGTTTAGCTGAGTTTCTGTGATTAGTTGATGCTGACTTTGACTTTTCTATCTCTTGAGATTCCCCCCCACCCTGCCCTGCAATGGATATTTGTTTTCTAAGTGTGGGACATTTCTGCAAGGCCCAGTGTATGCTGAGGAAATTTCCCTCAATTTTAAATGGCTTGAAAAACCAGATAAGCCAAATTTAAAGCTGGCTGGAATTGTAGCATAGACCACACTCCAGGTGGCCTGAGCTGTCTTTAGCAAACCAATTTTGGAACCTCCTTCAGCAGGTTCCACCTGGAGTCTTGTCTATGCTATGACCGCAAGTGGTTTTAAAGTTGGTTTAGTTAAACTAGTTTTAAAATGAATTTTGGGGGTAATTTTCCCAAGTAGACCAGGCCACAATGCTCCTGTAGCACTATGACAGTTACAGCCAAAGTTGTTCTAGTCACCAGTTCCTGACGTGAACTAGCAAAGAGAAGGTGCTGACATTTCATGGCATTGGTATTTTCTGGAGGGTGTATCTTGGAGACCATTTGCTACTCTTCCATTTCATAGGCTAAGTTGACCCAGTCCATATCGACAGGGATGCTGAGAGCCATTAAACCAAACTGTAAACCCTGTATGATAGAAACCACTTCAAGCCAGGGGGTGTGGCAGCACCCCCAGTATCCTTAGTTCTTGCACCCAGGAGTACTGAAGAATTTTCCTACAGTTAATAAAGTGGCAGAGGAGCTGCAGCTGGGTAAGGTGGGAGTTCCTTTCCTTTCATCTCTTAAATGTTCAGCACAAATGATTCTGTGAAGTACCTCTGTACTGTAATAAATAATTCCATGTCAGAGGTCTCCAGGATTAATAGAGATCTGTGCCTATGAATGCAACCAGGGTGATTATGGACTACATATACATCAGAGCAGGATCTGTCAGATGGGTGGATTACTTTTGGAATCTGCATTGTGCATCATCCCACTTGATCCTTTTTCCTGGTCAGCTATTATAATAAAAATATATAATCAGACGGTGTTTTTTAGGATTACTGTTCCTCTTCTCTTGCAGACTTTTGTTCTAAATATCAGATCACATTGAAGACTTTGTGAAAGAAAACCTACAGATAGTGTGTTTGTGTGTGTGTGTAAGTGTAATACAGATAATACAGTCATGATACATTATGGGGCTAAAAATTAATATTCTCTATATTACATTTTCTCAAGTCGGTCCGAATGAAGTAATCCTGATTTGCCAATTATCGACCTGTTTCAGTGTTGATAGAATCTTTCAACATACAGGGCACTGTGGATGTACAATAAGGTTTGGGGGCAAAATTCAGACCTGATATCTCAGTGTAAACACCAGGTTTAAATTTGGGCCTTTTTCGAAGGCGGTCGGGGACAAGGTTTGTTGTTAATATGTGACCTTGGAAAAAAAATCCCAATACTTCCAGGAGACACAGGACTGAGAGCCAGGAGTTACATTGCCACCATGTTGATATGTGATTAATGCTCCTGTAATACACAGGGATCAAGCCACATATAAATAAAAAGACAGGACAGTCTGATGAACAAAAATATATGATCCAGGAAATTACAATTAAGTGCCATGGTACGCAGGGGATGCGCTGCTTTTCTGCTATTGTGTGACAGGATGGTATAGTGGTTAGAGCAAGGGACTGGGCTCTAGAAGACTTGGGCCATGTGCATACTCAAGTCACTCCCTGTGTGTTATTTTCCCCATGTGTAAAAGGGGACTTATGAGGCTTAATATGTCAATATTAGAGGGAAAGTACTAAAGTGGAGTATGAAATCCCAAACTGCAACACTGATAATTCATTGTAGTAGAAGCCATGAAAGGGTTGTGGCTGTATCTTTCTTTCATACTTGGTACCAAAAAGGGATAAAGAAGGGGAAAATGGCTGATGCGATAAGTATTAATGGCAATGTCTTGAAGAGTAAACAGACTGCTCATGTAGTAATCAACTTCATGGTTCAGCAAGGAGGATTGAATCCAAGACCTCCATTGCTAAAGCATAAGCTTCTGCTACTTGAGCTAAAAGAGTAGCTCCTGTAGTTGTACCAGATTTTTATCTTCTGTGGACCAGTCACTCGAGGGGACACATTGAACAGACCATTACATGACTATACAATCTGCCTCTTCTGGGATGGGCTGCCACCGCCACCTAGTTCAGAATATTACAATGAAGGGCAAAACCATCTCTGATGGAACTTCAGTAGATTCAGTCCATGCCAGTGCAAATGCCCAGCCAAGCCCCTGGTCACCAGTATTGGCAAGCCCTCAGAGGAGGGGGTTGTGGCAAAGCAAAGTGTCCTCCACTTCCCCTCTGCCAGAGAACTTGCCTGCAGCCAGAGCAGCCCCAATATTGGGAAGTACCAGCTGGGTTGAGGGCATGGGTGGTCCAGCTATCAGTAGAACTTAAAGTTGCTCCCCTCTGGCAGAACTCGAGGGAGTGCATGCACTAATACCAATATCCACCCTTCCACAGATGAATCCTTGGGTGCGCATGGGACCATGCTGGTACAGGAAGGGGTAATTCACGCATTAGCAAGAGTGAGGCTGGCTCATGGAAGAATTACATTTAACTCTAGGGATTTTAATGTGTGATATTTTCCTGTTTCTGGACTACATGCAGTAGTTAATTTTAACTATTAACTACTCCCTCTCTGGAACAGAGCCATCAGTACATTTCCCAATAGTAAATCACATTCTAAAATTGGCAGTTCACTGGAATTTCATGAAGTTATGTCTCTGCCCAATAAATATTGGCTCCAAACCACGTCTCAGAGGAAAGCTGCAAAATAGGGCAGTACTATGGGAACTTGCTGTGAAAATCAGTCACAATTCAAGTCCACTGTGAAGGAAGAGCAAATACAAATTCCAAGTAAAATATACAAAATGCTGTCTTCAGCTGACCATGGGGTTTATATTAGCATTGGCTAGGGGAAGCGTGGTTTGACACCTTGTTCATAAAAGCAATAGTTAGTCCAGAGGCTCCTGGTGTCAAATCTGCCAGGCTATCAGAAATTCATCACTGCATTTCCTGAGAGGCCCTGCAACAGAGATAAGTGCCATTCAGAAACTGTATTCCCTGATGCTTCCATTCTGTGGTACCTGGAGCAATCTTGGTGCTTGGATCTGAGCCGTAGCCTAGCCTGAAACATGCTGCTTATCTTTGTACATCAGAAGTCTTAGACATGCTGTTTGAGGATGTAGGTGTATGCAAAATACTCTTCTGTTTACAGTACATTCATTTTATGTTAGATCATGTTTTTCCATAGGACAAGCCATTTTCGTATAAAATGAGAGCAGAGCTTCCTTCAGTCCCCACCCACTCCCAACTCCCAAAATGTATGTGTGAAGGGAGGGGCAGGCTAGAAATAGTTGTTTCAGTTGAGTTTCTTTGTCTGCAAAATGACTGATTTGTATGAAAAAGCAGATTTCTTTCCACTCTTTCACCCGTGAGCTCTTCCATTTCCTCCTAGTCTTGTTAGTGGTGTTCAACCCCTATTGCCGGCACACCCCAATGTATGTTCATCCTGGTCTTCCTGGAAGCAATGAATCTTCTCTACTACTACTAAGATTATCCTTAATTCCCTGAAGCAGAAAACACAATCACACTCTTTAGACACACTGAAACTTGTGAAAATATTTGTGGAATGACTATGGGAACGTGAGACTAATAATAATCCTTTGCATGTTTCTAGCACCTTTCAGCTGAGCATTTAAAGCTCTTTACGACCATTAGTGCTTCAAGCCTCACAGTGCCCCTGGCTAATCAGCTTAGTATTATCCCTGTTTACCAATGGTGAAAGAGAGGCACAGAGAGTTTAAGGGTCTGATTTTGAGAAGTGTTGAGCAGGTGCTGGATGACTTCATATGGAGCTTTGGGTATCCATCACCTCTGAAAATCAGGCCCAAGTTGTCTCCAGCCAAAAATATAGGCACTTGAAATCACTAGATATTTTTGGACATTTTGGCCTAATGCCCAGATCCTCGCAGATATTGAGGCACCAAACTCCTACTGAAATGAATATGAGCTAGGATGTTAAATACTGTGGAAGATCCGGGTGTAAGTGACTTTCCAAAAGTCACATACTTAGTCTCTGGCAGGGCAAGGCTTATAGCACACATCTCCTAGTTCCCCATCCAGTGTTTTAACCACAAGTCGAAGCTCCTGCTCTGTTTCAATGGAGACTAGAGAGCAATGGCATCTTAGCAAGTCAGTTGGCAACCAAACTGTATTTTACTTAGATTGGGTCACATGTTTCCATCTAATCCCCACACTGAAAATGCTCAGCTTCCTGTTTTCCCCTGGTTTTCCCAGCAAGACATATTGAATATGCAGATGTGCAGGAGCACACACATACACATGCTTTCCTGGAAGCAATTGCTCAGACTTTGTTCTGGATATTTGTTTTACCCTAACTTCTCTAATCCCCAAAGTGATATTAAACAGATTTTTTTGTTTAACCTTTGCATGAAACACTCTCTCTCATTCTCTTTATTTTTAAGACTATGTGGTTTTAGTTACATTTTGTTAAATGTCCAGAGAGCTGCCTGCAAGGAGCATCGCATAAAAGAAAATATATCATGATTATTATGTGCAACATACAAATATATTCTCAATCACATCCCACATATGCTTCCCCTAGAAGATGGTCTCGAACACACACTGCTACAATTCTCAGATATTTCCATGTAATAATAAATAACCATGTTAGCGCTGTGTACTTATACAGTGCTAGTCCCCAAGGACGTAAACATGTTTACAAAGCTTGGTAAGTGTTATGGGGGAAATGAGGCACAGAGAAACTAACCAATTTGTCCAAGGTCAAAGAGCAAGACAATGCCATTGGAAATAGAACCTAGGACTCTTGACTGTCAGTCTCCCCTCTAACCAATAGGTACATTACTTCCCATGTAAGGAATCTCTGAGTGCAAACAAAAGGTACCATGCTTGCCAGCTGAACCACACACAGGTAGCATCGGAGAGAGACTAAAGGACTTTTCATTCTAAAAAACAGGCTGCAACTTAAGGAAAGAAAAATCTCTACTAGCTGTAGTAATATAAGAGCATATATCCTACATAGGAATTCTTGCATTCTCCAGCATACACTCCAAAGCACAAACTCATCCACTGACACAGGTACAGGCTTGTTCTGGACTACACTGCCACACGAACCACATGCACATACACACACATTATGAAATGCAACTCTCCTGCACAACAGTAAGCGTTTCTCCCTGCCCCTGCCAAAAAATGACCCCTCCCCCCACTTATCTCCTGCCTCAAACCTACTTTATTTCCATGGGAGAACCATTTATTCCAATGGACGAACATTAATCTTTATTTGGTCAACAAAGCCAGCTTGCATTCCAGATGAATAGTCATTCCACCCACAGAACTTCCCCTGTCCCTTTTCATCCATCATATTTAATATTTCATTAACCAAGAAGAACAGAAGTGTACAAGATAATCATGGAAGAAATCTTCAATATTGTCAATGACCTTTTGGATGACATTATGAAATAACTGCCTTCCAAGATTTGATTTTTTTTTAATTAATCCTTATTTGAGTTGTTACCCACTAATTTTTTGTGGGGGTGTTTGCTTTTCCTCTAAGTTAAAGGTCATAAGAAACAGTTTTATTAGGTTGGTGGAAAAAATTATCTCACACAGGTTAATCCCTTGTGTTTGATAATTTTCTGCCTAGACATAATTCTGAATAGGGAATTAATAATAATAATAGATTGCATTTATATAATTTGTTTCATATAAGGATCTTGAAACATTTTGCAAACTATTATAACACCACTGTTGAAATAGATATCTCTATTTGACAGATGAAGAAACTGAATCAGAGTCTCTATGAACTTGTGCGTCCCAAAATCCCACCGCATATCAGAAGACGTGCTAGGAATAAAATCCAAGGTCTTGGCTCAAAGGTCCCTGCTCTTACCATTAGATACACAGGGTCAGATCCTCAGCTGATGTAAATAAGCTCAGTGGAGCTATGATTATTTACATGAGCTGAAGATCTCACCTTGTATCTCGTAGCTGAGACTGCCAGCGCAACTGTAGCTTGAGTGTCACGAACTAGGAAGTCTAATGATATCGTCATTGTACTCCCAACACACACATTTCCATTTCATTGTGAATAAGAATTACTCAATAACACTTTCTGTTTTTCCCCAAGCATGAGTATGACAGTGTGGTAACATCTGAGGTGTGAAAATAACCAAGATTCATTTTAGACCAACAAATAATAGAAATCTAAACAAGGCATCCTTTTCCAACATCATTGCACCTAGTGAAGGAATTGCACGTATTTTAGATCAGTACTCATGGGCTGCAAAATGTAGGCACTATAGATCAGATTTTCAAGTGCTCAGCATCCACAGACTAGGCCAGATTTTCCAAACAGTTCAGTTCTCACTTAGATATCCGTTTAGGCTAAATTTTCCAAAGGGCTCTGCACCTGGAAATTCCTGTTACAGCAATTATCGTCTGATTTTAAAAATGTGCAGAGCTGTTTGGAAAAATCTGTCCACTTATCTTGGTGCCTAAACAGGAGACTGAGGTCTTTTGAGAGTCTGGCCTCAGTGTGGAATAAAGGGCGGAACTGGATCTTTAAAGTGTCCCTATGGTTAGATGAGCAGTCCTGCCAGAACTTCATCATATCTGCTGAGTTCACTGATGTAAAACAAATTTTCATTCCACTTAGCCCTGTAGATCCAACACAGCTGTGGGGGGAGTGAGCTGCATTCTATTATGATTCCTGCAACACCCACAAAGCTGGCAGTTTACACCTCATGCTGATGGGAGAAGTGGAAAGAGGATAGCTAGATGTTGAGCTTCTGAGTGTATTTACAGCTCTGGCAGTTAAAAAAAAGTCTCTTTTGACTAGAAAACTGAGCAAACTGGATCTGACAGACATTGAGAAGGAAGAAATATGGGGGGGAAGTACACTGGCATTTTTAGTAATTTTTTTAATTTAGCTTTGAATTGTTCTTTCCTTTGTGTCTTGAAGAACAGAAGTTTAGCGCTTCAGAGAAGGGTGTACCAGCTGCCACTGCAAAAACCTTACATGTGAAATAGCAGGTACTTGTGTGCAGAGGTGCCTTTTTGTGAGAGCGAATTCAGGTATCTGTACCCATGTCCATACACCTTAATGTTAGATCTTCTCTGCATGACAAAAATGTACTGATTTAAATAAATCAGTTTAGAAACCGATTGAATTAAATCAGTGCAACCCAATTGTGTGGACACTCTTATTTCAGTTTAAGGGTTTGTCTAGACATAAATTTGTACCAAAATAACGTTATCAGTTTTAATTCACACTATAAGTCATTTTGGTGCAAATCTATGTATGAACACTCCATGGAGTAAAAGTGTCCTGTTTCAGTTTTGTCAGATCTAAATAGGATACTTTTGCTCTGAAATAAGAGTGTCCACACATTGACTTGCACAGAAATAAGTAATAGGATGAATTAAAATTGATTTGGTTATTTCAGTGCAAGTTTGTGTATGGACCTGTCCTAAGAGTGTCTCTTACTGATTTAGCTTAAGTTGTCTCCTTACCAATGTAAGCTAAATCAATACAAGATAGTTTTAAACTGAGTAAGATTTGTTCACACAAATTACACTGATTTTAACCACATAGGTTTCTAAACTAATTAGTTAAATTGGTAAAAAAAAATTCATGTAGACAAGACCTTATTTGTAGTGCTTTGGTATTTTCTACAAATTCTGTTTATACTAAAATCGTTATTAAATATGTGGTGCAAATAGGGTTTTCTTTGCTTGGGAAATGGCCAAGTTACAGTAAATGTATGTAACTAGGTAATATGAGATAACTATAGCTTTAATTCCAATGTATTTTCTTTATTACTTATGGGATAGAGTGCTTTGTGTCCAAGCAGGAATATTGTCTAATCAATGGGAGGATGATTGGATGGCCAAAGGATGGAAATGGAAGACAAGAGATCTTGATTTTAGCCACAGTTCAGCAAAACATTTAAGTACATGCTTAACTTTAAGTTTATGCTCTAGTGCTTTGCTGAATCAAGATCATTATTCCTAGCTCTGCCACAGGCTTTCTGTGTGACCTTAGGCAGGTCACGCAACCTTTCTGTGCCTCAGTTTTCTCATCTGTAAGATGAGGATGATAATATTTCACAGAGGTGTTGTGGGGATTACCTTCTTAATGCTAGTAAGGTTTTGTGACTATTATTATTAATTATTATTATTATTAATTATTATTATTATTATTACAGGGAGTTTATGGAACTATTTCTAAAGATTTTAAAGTACACAGAGAAAAATTACATTGAAATAGAACTGATTTGGGCTTAATATTTTTCATGGTTATTGGTAGCTGTAGTCATGTGTAAGGAATTACTGGTAGTTGTTTTAGTAAAAGAAACAAATGAGAGACAACTGATCCCTCTGACTGACACTTACAGATAGTAACTCTTTTGTTTTGAGCTTCTAAATGTTTCTCTAGGCTGTTCGCTCATGGGGAACTTGAAGCCGTATAACAACAGCATAACTCTGTACCTTGTGTACTGAACACTCTTTGCTATTTTTCACGGTGTTAATACAAATTATGGAACAAAACTCAGTTGAGATATGTGAACAGAAACATGGGGTGCAGTTCTGTGAGATTCTGAGAAATGTTCAATGTCCTCAGCACCTACTGACTTCAGTGGGAGTTAAAGGTCTTACAGGATCAGGGTCAGAAAACACCACTTGATGGTCATCCAGCATGTTCCTCTTGTTTGACCTGTTCTTGAATCTCTGCAGAGAAGGTGCATCACCTTGGGGAAGCTATTTCACTGCCCAGTTGCTCCTACTGTTAAGAACGTTGCCCTGGTATCTAGCCTAATCTTAAATGGGGACTGTTATACTTGCTTTCATGCCAAAATTTGAGTTTACATTTCTGTATTCTCTTGCAAATATTGTGGCCATCACTAACCCTCTAGCAGAGCAGGGAGCTGCATTCCTTACACAGCTTGAGGGACTGATGATATCAACTATTGCAGGTGAAACATCAGTTCTGAACTCAGGTGTTGGCAGGCAAGTAAAGGAAGAAAATATTTTCCATGTTGCTTTCATTCTAATGTAATGTGTTTTCCCTTTCAAGTGTTTAATCCTCCATATAAATTTAGCACTTGTGAAAGAGCCTTGGGGACTGGACTCTTTTGTGCACAGAACACATATAGCATTGGGCAGCAGCAGTGAATGCTTCCCCAACCCTGTCCTATCTTATGTTTCAACCCTGACTTGATGTATCTCCTGTCGGGTGAGAGGGGAGTTCTGAAGCCCTCTGAAGAGGGGTTAATTAGTACAAATTGAGGTGGTTTTTGTGAGTGGAAATTGGATTGTGACACCAAAATTATGTCAAATCACCAAACAGCCATTAAATGATAATATTTTGTCTTTTAAAATGTATAGTGTTCAGTAATTTTTAGACTGTCCATAAACATTTTATTACTGATTTACAATCTTAAATGATTTATTCATTTAAGTAGAAGAAACTAAGAAGGTTGTGAGTACATGTTTAAAGCTGATATGCTGCTCTCCCAGAAACCAGGGAGTTCTCTCAGTAATAGGAATAACAAAGTCCAAAGTGTGGGCAAAATGTGCCCCATCCAGCTCACACGTGTCTAGTCCAGTATTTCTGATTCAGGTCTTCTACTGGACCCAACATACAACTGTGGTCTAGAAGACTGAGCACAGAGATGGGAATTAGGTGACCGGGGACCTCATTCTCTGGGGAATACCTCGAACATAAGGGGTTCCCAGGATGGTGTACAGCTGCCAAAATGATTCTGTGCTGTCTCCCCTTCCTAGCCCCTGACATTGAGGACATGGCTAGAATTTACTGAGCTCTGCTCTAGGAGAATGTTACAGTTACAGCAGCCCTGAAGTTGCTTTAATTTAACCAGGAGTCTGGGCAGGCCCCAAGCAGGGCCAGGAACTTGGTAAGAGCAAAGGTGTTTTACTTTGCCTGCCACCCTAATTCCTGTGCATGGCACAGGAATGAAGGAACAGGCTATTGAATTTAATCCTGACTTGCTGTGTGACCTTAGGCAAGTCACTTAGCTGCTCTTTGCCTCAGTTTCCCCATTTGTAGAAGACGATTTGCCCACCTTTTTAAATGCTTTGAGGTCTGGGAAGAAGGTGTCATGTAAGTGTTATGTGATTTTGTTTTATTACTGCTTTATTGCCATGTACCTCTCTGGCTTCAACATGGCTGATCCAGCCTATTATCAGGTCCTTTTCTGATTGCTTTTAACAAACATGTTTTCTCACTATTCCCCTCCATTCTCTTTCCCTGGTTATGCACCTCAGACAGCTGTCACAGGGTATGCTGAGTCTGGCAGGTATATCTTGGCATTTTCTGGATTGTATCTGACCTTAATGACAGTGAAACTAAATAACACTGACCAGAGGAAGTATGAAAAAGAAGAAGGTTAAAGTTGCAGCAAGGCAACAAGGAAAGGAAATGTGGATGTGCCAGAGAGGCTGACAAGTGCTGAGATGCATAAAAAGGTAGCATATGAGCACTTAAAAAGATAAAATACTACAGTGCACAAGCACCAAAGGAGACAAGAAGCAGTGTGAGCTGGAGGAGTCTGGCAAGAATAATAGCCCCTTTCTCTGGAAATGGAGAGATTGTGTGGAGAAGCAATTTAACAAAGCAGGGAACGCCACAAGACAGCCAGACATGGAGGATCTGTATCTGGGGATATTTTCAAAAGATTTTTATAATACCTTGGTAAAACCCCAGCTGGAGCTGAAATAATGCAGTCAGGTCTGGTTGCTGTTCAGTTAATAATAATTAAAGACAAGACAAAACAACAAACTTAGCATTCGAAAGATTTATAATGAAGAACCCACTTGGGCCCAAGGAGCTGAAAGTTCAGTAACAATAGCTGAAGAGTTCAACTTCAGCAAGGTTGGATGAAGACTGCAGCCCAACACAAGGTAGAAGAATAAAAGGTGATATAAAATTCTGGCTGGTGGAGACACTTTGGCCATGGGAAACTTTAAAAAAAAGCAACTTCTCCACTGGTTCTAACATCAGTTCAGTTGAATTGATGGTAGCAACAAGGCTCTTAAGCCCTTCACTAAAATAGCAGTAAAAATAAATCTGGCTGCTGGAGCCTATGGTTCTAGGGCCACCTGTGGTGCCTCTCTTAACAGAACCTAGGAATCCTCTCTACAGACACAGAAGTTAGAGCACTGCTTATGGCTACATGAAGTACTCCTGCCAGACAATGGACCCAGAGCTCCCCTTTTGGGCTAGGAGGTGAAGCTCTTTTCCCCAATAATGGAACCATTGCTGGACCTTGGTTTCCTGAGGCTCTGCTTATATGAATCTTTTTTTTATTCCTGATGAATAGGTGGTCTCATGCCCGTACTGGGAGGAAGGATCCATCTAGACAGCAGTAAATGCTCCTGGATGCATTGGACATCGTGAGCACTTAGAAACAGGAATTGCTCCAGAGTCAAGTTGTGAGAATAAACAGGAGCTTGAAAGGGGCTCTGATTGCAAAGGGAGGAATGTGTGTCCAGTCCCGCCCAGTCTGGAGGAAACTGGACAAGAAGCAGGAATGATGATCACACAAGTTGCAGCAGAAAGAGACTTAAAACTTCTTTCAGTGTTTTGTTTACCACATTTGATAAAGTGTCATACTCGGGACCTCCCCAAGTAAAAAGCAAAGATCAGAAGATTGTAGGGGTAGCTTTTTGGATTTGTCAGGTCTGATTTCAATGTCGCCTGGGTCAGGATTCAACTTTCCTATAGTATGCATCAAATCTTAGCAGATTATCTCATGGACACCCCTCTTCTAGTTGTGATCACACAATATCCCTCATGCAAATGCACCAATAATAGGAAAGTGGTGATGGATCTTTGATAGATCATATTGAATGAAATAAGGCTACAATGTTCAAACTAGGATGCCTAAAATTAGATCAATCCGTATTTGGTCCCTCTGAAAATCAGGACACTTATCCGAGTGCCTAAATATTAATATAGGGGTCAGCTTTAGAAATGCAGGTTTAAAAAATGTAGCACAAGATTCTTAAAAGAAGTTTGCAGCAAAGGCCCTAGGGACATCTTTAGAAGCAGCTGGCAGTAAGGAAATGAAATAGCACAATGTGACCAAACAGCTCTTTGCAGACCACCACCAAACTTCTCTGCAGGCCACAGTTTGGGAGCTGCTTGCCTAGGCTGAGCTATTCAACAAAACCTCACCTGCTATTAGCACTTTAGCTGAGGCCATAAACAGAGTCACCAAAGAAGTTATCTGTGGGATCTGAAGGAGGAATCACTTTCACAATTCACATTTTAACTCCACAGAGATTACCACACTACAATGACAGTCATTAGCAGCAGAATCCACCTGGAATCCTGTTGCAGGGTTTCTTGCTCCTTTCTCTGAAGCATTTGGTGCTGTCCACTGTCGGTGACAGGATACTGGACTATGGACCAGTGGTCTGATCCAGTATGGCAATTTCTATGTTCCTATGCTTCAAAATGAGATCACTGCTTTGCTTTGCTCTGTTTTGTTTTGCTTTGCTGTCAGCTACTACCCATTGATGCTGGGAAATTGCAGGATATTTCACTGTGGTATGTCATCATCAGCTTTGTTAAAACTTTTCTTTATTAACAATTATTTAATTAATAATGAGTACTTTGTACGACTATTCAAGGATTTAAAAGACTTTACAAACTTTAATGAGTTAAGCCTCACAGTTCTACTATGCAAAAGATTAAGCCACAGGCCCAAAGTCACAGATGAAGCCTGTGGTAAGTAGCTCCACAGTTGTGCCTTGGACTTCTACGGCTCTGCACATGTACACTTATTCACAGAGGTTCATATCATGCCATTCCCACATTCATAGCAGGAAGAATCAAGAGGATGGCTTGTGGGGAGCTGACAGTTTACTCTACTCCCAGATTCTTCCAGCACAGGGCTCTATAGGGAGTATTGGCTATGAGTAAACTGACAGTTACTTCTTTCCCAGCATGAGTCATTTATTTACTACAGCATGGTACAAATCCTTGTTGTTTCCCTTTTCTGTCTTGTTTTTTTTTTAAAGGTCTCCCCTCCTTCTGCCTCTGTTGCTAAGGGGGGGGACTTCACTTATAATAGGCAGTCTCTCCTCCACTAAGGAAGAAGGGCTCCTATACCTGAGGCTGTCTGGAAACCTTTGGGTGACATCACACCACCTCTGTGCAGATTCATCGTTTGTCATGGAAAAACCATTCACCTCCCCACAACTTCCTTCCTCCCCAGACTGGAAAGAGAAACTGTCCATTTTGCCATCACTGACAAAAACAGTCTTGAAAAACACCCCCACTCTCACAGCCCCTCCAACACACACAAGTAGGAGGAGGGAAGAGGTATAAGAGGGGAATAATGTAGTCCTGTTTTCTTCAGACATGGATCCTGCTGTGCCTGGGCAGCGTGGCTTGCCTCTCTTCTGGGATCTAGGTCACACAAGGCCTTTTTGTCCTGAGGCTAATTCTGGCGCTGGCAGCCTCACATCTGCCTGCCAGGTGAGACAGGTCACCAGCTGCAGGTAGAGCACATCTGGACTGTGGAGTAAGTGAAGCCTGGTACAAACAAACATAGCAACTTCACCATAGATAGGAATTTGGGTTAACCCCCCCACCAAAACCCTTGGGTGGAATGAGCTGCTGAGTCTGGTGATTAATGTCCCTGCTGGTGTTTATGAGGCTGTATGAAAGGCAGGTAACTTGCAGAGCTTGGACCGTACACGTTTCTGGCACAACTTGACAGTCACTGGAGGGGAGCGGCAGGCTGACCTTTCAAACTCACTGCAGCAGAACCACCGCCACCTGCGCTCCTCTGGAGCTGGCAGGCCGGAAGAGGAGGACGGGGTTGGGGACGTAGGAGTCTGTGGGTGTCCTCCATTGGAGCTGGGAAGGGATAGAGAAGCGCGAATGGAGGGGCGGGCTAGGCGTGGGCTGAGACAGGGCTGTGTGTGGAATGAGGCAGAGGGCGTCTGGGGTGGCGATTTCTGGTTCCCTCCCCTGTGCGAGATGGCGGAGGGGGAGAAGGATTTGTTAGCGTGCTGGGGGGGGGGCGAAAGGGGGGGGCAGTGGGAGCGGCGAGCAGGGCCGATGAGCGGACAGGAGTGGTGGGGATGGCGCGGGGGGCGGGGGAAGTGTGGTGTTTGCCTTGGCTACCTGAGGAGTGAGTGGAGCTGGGAGCGGGTGAGGATCTGTCTGGTTATTCCTGCCGCAGAGCTGCCTGGTGGGGTTGAGCAGGGGATGGCGAAGGATGTTTGGACAAGAGGAGCCTTTGAAGCTGTTTTCTCGTTCCTCTTCTCTGGACCGGCTCCCCTCCTCCCCCCTATAAAGTCATTAGGCTCTGGTGCCAGCCCTATCTCTGCTCCATCTCTAGTTGTTCCAGCCAGTGCATTCACAGACCTGCTGCCCTGGGGGAACGGGATTGGGGGGTATTATATGGGGTCCTTTTGAAGGGGAGAACTATTTTCGGGAGGAGGGGGGGCTGTTCATTTGCTGCCGTAGAGGCCAGATCATTTCCGAAGCGGTTCTGCATGACAAAGGGGAAGGAGCGAGTTTCTCCCTTTGATCTCCCCCCTGCCAACCCCACACACCTGCCTGTGCGCCCTCCCCCAGCAAACAGATACCCGAGGAAGAAATACCATGAGATGGGGGCTGTCTCTGGATCCCCAACTCTGGACTGGGGCTAAGTAACTTGGAGAGACTCTCGGATTCAGTGAGGGGGGCAGATAAAAGGAAGAGACAGTAGCCTGCGTGAGTCCAGGGGTATTGCCTCTGGGGGTGCATTTTTGCATGGCTGGTGCCTGGGACACCAGGGGTTGTCACTCTGTATTTATCGGGGGTATTATCTTTGGAGAATATGAATGTCAAGGAGAGAGGCATCCTTGGGATGGGGGTAGTGGGGGTCTTAGGTATGGGTGCCCTTTAAGTGCTGTCCTGTCCACCCCTCACCCCTCTCTGCAGCGCTTCACACTGAAGGGCAGCGAGTCTGGGCAGGTGAAGAGATACAGGTTTCCACTGTTAGATCGAGCTCTGTCCCATCCACTTCTGGAACAGAGGTTTGGCCAGCAGCCAGTTCCTTTGCAGTCAGCCTGAGATGGGATCAGACCCTTTGCCCCAGTGACTCCTGGGTCCCAGAAGGAGCTTCATCATTATATCTGCGACTGCAAAAAGGCCTCAGGGCAGGTCTTTCCCTCTGGGGTTATTACAACTCCCAGCGCCTTCTGTTCGACCCAGGAAGGGGCCCCTGGAGGGGTCTTGCTTGCGGCAGGGCGGAGAAAGACCTGATGAAGAGGGGACTGCATGATTCACTCTTCCCCCACTAGCGTTAGCCGCATTAGCAGCTCTTTTTTGCCCTTCGCTCTGCAGGCTCTCCTAGTTGCCCTCATTCCTGGAAGATCTCCAGGCGGCTGGCTAGGTGGGAGGGCTGGATCGCACCCTACTGTGCACGTAAAGAAGGGGTGGGGATGTTAGGGTTGCTATGTAAAAAAATGGGGAGGGGGCTGCTAGTTTTCTCTCCTTTCCCTTTTCTCTCCAGTGCACCCTCTCCCAGCTCACGCTGCCCCTTCCTTTTCTCTCTCCTCACACTCCCTCGTCCTTCCCTTTGCAGGGCTCTTTCCTCTCCTCCCCTCCCCAAGTGTCACTAGCTGACAAGCCCTGGAAGTGTGCATTCCCAGGGACCCTGGAGTGCGGACCAATCAAAGGCAGATGGACCCTCATAAAAGCCCTGCAGGTCCCGGAGTGCTGCTGGCCGGTCACTGGGGAAGGAAGCAGGGCGGGGGAGGGGTCTGCAGGCAGGACTGGCTGTGCGCAAGGGGTCCCGCCCGGAGAGCTTTGGAGCAGAGAGACCTGGGAGGGGGCGCTCGGCTTCCCTGGAGCACGACCCTGATGTGATCCCCGCACGCCCGTTGGACTCAGGCCCCTCTCTGGGGTTGCTCCTCGTTTTGCAGGGAGCCTTGTCTTGGAGCCTGTCGGTTCAAGGGCTCTTCCAAGGGCGCCGGAGCCGGGAAAAGCGCACTATGACCGGGACGAGGCTGCTGCTCACCGTCGCTCTCCTCTGCAGCTGCACCCAGCTTCTGGCGGACGCGAATTCCTGGTGGTGAGTCTCAAGTCACTGCTTTCCATTCGTTGTCCTCCTTTGGGGTGCAGGTGATTTTCCAATGTAGGGAAGTGGGACTTTGCAGCCCGCTGGGAGAGTCAGGGCTGCTCTTCCCCCGGGCTCCGGGGGCTTTGCGCCCATGTTCGAGTGAAAATCGGCGGGTTTCGTGGTTTTCTTGCTGTACCTGCAAGAAGTCTCCAGATCCGCCCCCCTCCCACCTTGGAAAGAAACCTACGTCTCTTCCCCACCCAATTCTGCTTGAGAGAATTTCAGGGATCTCGGCTGGTTGCCCCTCTGCGGTAAAGCCCACGCGAAAGGATCGTTAAGGTTTCCTGTTAATTGTCCAACTCTCGACAAACCCCTTTTCTAGGAGAGGAAAATGTCCAAAGTTGGAGGCAGCGCTTACTGGCAGTTCTCAGAAACAGATTAACTCTTTTTTGTGTGTGCAAAGCCTCAGCGCATTGCCTTCCCCATCCCGAGTGTCTCTTTATGTTTTAACTCAGGTTACAAACGCGGTGTTTGTTCCTGCCAAAGTCCTGGAAAAGATTAGCATCTGGTAGAGCCGTACCAGAGATCTGCCCAGCCTCAGCCCCTGGCTGGCAGGAAGGTACTGGCACGGACTCCCGATTAGGCCTGGAGACACCCCGAGATCGGAACTCGCTGATTATTTTTTTGGTTCCCTCTCTTCCCTTTTTTGATGTTTTTTTCTTATTCCAGGTCTTTGGCGATGAACCCAGTTCAGAGACCTGAGATGTACATTATAGGAGCCCAGCCTGTGTGCAGCCAACTCCCCGGGCTCTCCCCAGGCCAGAGGAAGCTCTGCCAGCTCTACCAGGAACACATGGTGTACATCGGAGAAGGAGCTAAAAATGCCATCAAGGAGTGCCAGTACCAGTTCCGGCAGAGGAGGTGGAACTGCAGCACAGTGGACAATACCTCTGTCTTTGGCAGGGTAATGAAAATAGGTAAGGGTGGCAGCGGTGGCAGCAGAGGCAGGATGGGGAGCGGGTGGCTGGGAGGCTGTTGCCTATACTCATGGCGATGTAGAGCTGGTCTGTTCAAATACACATTTAGCAGCAGGGCCACCCATTAGCAGAGGTTCGAAATCCGCATTGAACGAACCGTTTCCATTTCCTGAAATGCGCAAGCTTCTTAATTGAGCAGGGAGCGCATAAGCCCTCGCGTCCAGCCACCTCTCTCCGTTCGCGCTTGTCCAGGGGCACCGGTCTGGATGGCCTCCCCTCGCCCATTGAACGCCGTAATGCGGAGCTGGGGTTTAGCGGGGTTTTTTTTGGGGGGGGGGCGCTGATTGTGTTTATTGATCGGGGAGGGTGGCGAGGGAAGAGGATAAAAGCAGTAACCGCCGATCCAGGTTGACGGCCCCAGAGCCCCTGGCTACAGGGAGCGCAGCCCGGCTAAACGGCACTCCCTGCGTGGGAGCCCTTGTTTACCTGGGAGGGAGGTTTGGACAATTCCTACCCCGCTGGCGGTAAGAGGCGCATTGACGGGCCATTGCCGCGCTTGAATCGAGGTGTGACCTGGGGACATTGTCCCCGCTCCTTTTGAAATGCAATCCTCCGCTGGCAAGGCCCTGAGAAATCCGGGCGTAGTTTGATGTGTCCGACCGCCAGGACAATAAAGAGAGGGTGTTAAAATGGTAGTAGGCCACCCCCCAGCATCCCGCCCCTTTCAGTCAGGACGCTTCCCACCCCCACCCACCAAGCCAATTATTTACCACTGAATGACCCATGCAGCACTAGCCTCGCCACCCCAGTGATGGGCTCAGGGATACCATTTAATGGCGCATGGCGTGAATCCTCGGTCTTCAGCCCCCGAGGCCTGGGAGTGGAGATTCCTAGCGAGGCTCCCTTGGACGCGGCCCGGGAACAATACATGCAGCTTTAGCTTCCTTGCCCCGAGAGCAGCCCGCGTGTCTCTGCTCTGAAGCAGCAGGCTCGGGCCCAGGCTGCAGAGCGCAGGGGCCGCCGGCGGAGCTTTGCTGACAAACTCAGTCACCGCGCTGGAGGGCTGGTCACTGTCACTGAGCCTGCAGATTCCCAACCCTGTCAAGCCCCAGCGGCTTCTCTCTCGCCGTCCAGCCCCCTCACATTCCTCTGCCTCTCCCGGACACACCCCTTCTGATTCCCACTCCCTGACTCGTACTTTCAGCCTCCCACACCATTCTCCTGAACATACCCAGGGCCATACGCACGTTCCTGTGCTCCTCCGGAAGGAGAGTGAGGGGATGTTGCCAAGGCCAAAAGTATATCTGGTGTATCTAGCTAGCTAGCTGCCAGAGAGATAGATAGATGACAAATTCATGGTGGATAGGGCCATCAATAGCTATTAGCCCAGACGGTCAGGGTGACAACTGCATACTCCAGGTGTCCTTATATCTCCAACTCCCAGAAGCAGGGACTGGATGACAAGGGATGGACATGGATCACTCAATAATTTCCCTGTTTTGGTCATTACCTCTGAAGCATCTGGCACTGGCCACTGTCGGAAGACTGGGCTCGATGGACCATTGGTCTGACCCAGTATGGCCATTCTTATGTTCTTGAGTCACTGGGTGGGAAACAGGACAGATGGAGGGACAGGAACCTAAAACTTTTAACATCTGCCGCCGGGGAATGAAAAGTGAATCCATCATGAAGGGATGCATTTGAGGATGGAGCTATGTAATAAAATAACAGGAACTACCCCTCTGACACACCTCTTAGTTTGGTGGGCATTGCTCAGCGGGATTCAAAGCCTGGGGTAAATTTTGGCTCCCAGAAAAAGTTACAGCAATTCCACAGGAACAAAGGCTTGGGAAGTGTCCCATGTAGAGACAGATTCCTTTCCCCTTCAGTACCTCTCCACCCATCACAGTTTTGTCCATGAGTTAGGAGACAAGTCCAAACCCGAGTGGGGAAGCAGAGTGAACAAAAGGGAAGCAAAAGCCAGAGGTGAAGGAAAAGGGGGTCAAGGGATGAACGGAGGACACAGGGAGGGTGGGGGTTATGGGGGGAAAGGAGCCAAAATGAAATGGAGAAGGAGTAGAAACAGAGAAAGGCTGTCTCCCCATCCTTTCAATTACAATGATCCTGGTAACTTTGCCCACTCTTTGGTTTTGGTGGTAAAACAGTGGTGGCCTGTGTGAGTGTCTAGTGTGGATGTGGTGATAGGTGTCTCTGATGGCTACGGTGTTTGTGGTGTTGGATATCTGGTGGCAATATTGGTGTAGATGTTTTTGCTAGTTATGGTATAGGTGGTGGTGGGTGTCTGTGGTAGAGGGGGTGTGTTTATGTGTGGTGGTGTGCATGTGTGTCTAGTTGTGTGTGTGTGGTGGTGGCTGTTGGGGACATGGTTTGTGGTGTGTCCACTATTTAAAAACTTAACTTCTAATACAGATATTTGAACGTGTCCCCTCTGTACCTCGTTCCTGGTATATTCTCATGAGGGTGCACACTCAGATACAAACTGAAAACAGTAGAATGGCAAGAAAAGTGATATAGGTGTTGCAAAAGTTTACAAATCTATAAATCTGAGGTGTCTCTTGCACAGGACTGGGCTTCACAGTGTCATGAGTTTTATGATAATTAATCATTATTGTCTATTACTGAGGTCATGTCTACACTACACTACACTTACATTCGTGTAGCTGCACTGGTGCAGCTATGCTGCTGTAGTGCATCTGGTGAAGACGCTCTATGCTGATGAGAGCACGCGTTCCTGTCAGCATGATTACTTCACTTCTGCAAGAGGTGGAAGCTATGTCGCTGGGAGAGCATCTTCTGCTGACAGCACTGGTGTGGTCAGCGCTTAGGTTGCTGTAACTTGCATCACTTGGGGTGTATGTTTGTCTTTTTCACACCCCTGAGCTAGGTAAGTTAGATCAGCTTGGGGGGGGATGTAGACTTGCCCTTTGTCAATGACAAGCTGCTACATAGGGTGATGTTATTGCTACTGTCTCTCTTCTCCTAGGCTTAGGTACAGTTCTTTTGGATTGATTTTTTATTAAATGTCTTCTGTAATTTCAGATAATTTGAGGAAATATGTTTTTGATATTGGAGTAGAAATCAAGCCATTTCAATCTCTTCTGTAGCATGTTGGTGTAAAGTCATTCTTCTCTGAGTTTGTGGTTTTATTCCATTTTTAACCTGTAGGCTTCAATTCTGTATTGCATTCTGGTTCCTTTATGCTGTTCCAGTGGCATAAAGGGGCTGGAAACCAGATGCATTTCCTCACTGGGGAATATCTCCAGTGGTGGTACAGAGCATGTCAGAGTCTAGGGAGAGGAGAAGGGATAAGTAATAGGAGAAAGAGGGTCTGGCCAGAATGCTCCAATGGTTCTGGTCTGTCAGCCAACAATCAGGGCATAAATTAAAGAAGCCCCAAGCACTGTTCTAGGCCATGCTGGGGGCTGCCCATAAGCACCCAAATCCAGGAAATACTTCTGTTGTGTGAAGGCAGCTTTTCCCTTCACCCTCAAAAGACTACACCAAGCACAGTTTGGCCACAGCTTAGAATGGTAGGCCCTGGTTTATGGTTACTTGAGCTATGTCTACATTAGAGAGCTTACATCAGAGCAGCTGTACTGATACAGCTGTGGCGCTGTAAGATTTCTTATGTAGACACTCTCCCCTTGGCATAATTAATCCATCCCTAACAAGCAGCGGTAGCCATGTTGGCGGGAGAAGTGCCTGTGGACATAGCACTGTGCACAATACCACTTATGTCAGCATAATTTATGTTACTCTGGGGGTGGAATATTCACATCCCTGAGCAACATAAATTTTGCCAACTTGAGTGGTAGTGCAGACATAGCCTTGCTCTATGTTTAGTAAGTCTGCCTTAGTTTTGTATATTTTACAGTGGTAAGGCAGTCTGCTAGCATGCAGATTTTGTTCAGGGATGTGTAGCACTTTAACTGGTTGTGTTATATTTGTTTTTCTAAGCGACTGTTTCTTTGAGTATTGTTATAGGTTTTGGTCTAGTCTAGTTTGGCAAAGAGCAATTTCTGATCACTGAAGTACAGAAATTGCCCTTCAGAAATTGATCCCTGCCCTATAATAGAGATTTCGTATATTCTTAAGGCTGCATTTCTTAAAGGGGAGGATAAAGAAACATATAATGTAATGTAAAGAATTTACTACTGGGAGTATCTTCTGAGAGGAAACCATATTCTGTTCCCACCCCAATCCAGTCATTCTCGCCTGACTGGGCTGTCCCACGTCATCCAGTTGAGCCCTATAATTTCTAGAGCTGGTTGAAAAATGATATGTTCCATGAAAAATGTCTGAGTTTTTAGTTGGTTTTCCTTCCTTTCTGCCCACCTTTCTTTTCAGTGGTGACATGGAAAAAGGAAAAGGGGAGAAAAGGAAAAAGAGGTGAAAGGGAGAGAAGGGGAAAAACCAAAAGAATTTTAGTATTTAATATTTGTTATAGTAATTGTAAAAATTGGAAAATGTAAGAAAAATAAACATGTTCTGCAATTTAAAAAAGAATGAGACAATTTTTCATCATAAAAATTTAGAAATACACTTTTTAGCCAGCTCTCATTATCTTTTTTGCCTCACTCTTCCACCAAGTTCAGGTCTGCCTCTCCTTCCTTTCCAGGCAATCCCCTTGAAAAGACTTGCTGGGATTGGTTCACCTTTGAGTCCCGAAAGGAGAGTCTAAAGCTCAAGTTAGCATTTTCACAATTGATGCCTACAGCCTGTCTTATCACATCCCAATATCGCCCTAGTTTATTCCCACTGCTTTGATTGTGCAGTGGACACTGGAGGGCAGTAGAGCTCCACAGAGAAGGTACTGGAGCACTCCATTGCTAATGTCACTCAGAAGACAGACCTTAAAAACACCTAGGAAAGCAGAGAGAACCTGGGAACAGAGTATAGAGCAAATGCTGCACGGACAATCACAGTACTCAGATGGCCTTGGCATGCAGACCTAGAATGGGGGATATAAAAACAGGAAGCTTAAAATGCTGTGGGGTTTATCGCGTTACTCCAAATAACATTCTCTGTTCATGTTTGCTCACTTTTAATGAAAATAACTTACTAAACATGTGACATGACTCCATAGCTGTGTGGAACAGAGGTACATTTGGGTCTGAAATGAGGGATAACCATTGTAATGAAGGCCATTTGAATGGAGTGATATCAGTGCACCCACGTGTGTTCACACACCACTGTGCCACACCTTACAAAAACCTCGATAGATAGATCTACATATTTGCTTTGTACTAGAGATGATCCTGGTCTAAACCTGATTGTAGCTTCATGACTGATCTGGGGTGTATCAAAACTGTAGGTCCATGCACCCTCAAACTTCAATGGGTTTGAAATCCAGATCTGAATTTTGCAACTTAGGTTTATGTCTACTTTATACTTTCAGGACCTGGATCTTAAATATACATCAGACAGGTGCGCCCAGGGCACTGGTGCTGTCAGACTCCTCAGCTGAATATGCTATAAAGCCTGGTCTATAGATTTTGTACCAGTATACTTATGTTGGTTAGAGGTGTGAATTTTTTTTTTACTGATACAGTTATATAGTAAAAGCTGTTTTATCTAGCATGTTGGGGGAATAGGGAGTGCGGGTAAGTGAAAAATGCCGGTTAATTAAGAGGGAGTGAATTTGCGTGTGGGAGGGGGTGTGGCACTGGGGTGCAGGAGTGGGTGTGGGGTTTGGGTGAAGGAGGGGGTTTGGGGCAGTGGGTTGGGGCACGGGATGCTGGATTCAGGGTGCGCTTATCTTGGACAGCTTCCCACAAGCACCAACCTGTCCTGGCTGCTCCTAGGCAGAGACGTGGCAGGAAGCTCTACACACTACCTCTGCCTGCAGGTACCGCCCCCACAGCTCCCACTGGCCGCAGTTTTCAGCCAATGAGAGCTGTGGAGCTAGCGCTTCCTCCTAGGAGCAGCCGGGACAGGTTGCTGCTTGCGGAGAGCCGCCCGAGGTGAGCGTCCCCCTGGATCCTGCATCATGTGCCTCAACCCGCTGCCCTGAGCCCCCTCCTGCACCAAACTCCTTCCCAGAGCCCGTGCTCCACACTCCCTCCTGCACCCCAATCCCCTGCTGACCCCGCACCAATCAGACTATAAACTGGAATTTCAATGAAGATCAGAAATGCCGGTTTATAGAGCTTCCCGGCTGGTGAAGTGCTGGAAGAAACAGCTTTTACTGTACCCGGTAAAACCCCTAGTGTGGATATAATTATAATAACTGATATAGAAGTGCCTTATATCAGTATAGCTTATTCTCCTCTCTGTATAGGAATGAACTATACCTGTATATTAGAGAGACTATGTGTGTGAGGTAATATTTTTTAGTGGACCAACAAGCGTTGGAGCTTACACAGAGCTCTTCTTCAATTCTGTGTAAGCTTGAAAGCTTGTCTCTTTCACCAACAGAAGTTGGTCCTATAAAAGATATGACCTCACCCACCTTGTCTGTTTAATGTTCTGAGACAGATAGGGCTACTGTATATTGCAGTGTTGTTGTAGCCATGCTGGTCCCAGGTTATTAGAGAGACCAGAAGAAGAGCTCTGTGTAACTCAAGAGCTTGTCTCTTTCACCAACAGAAGTTGTTCCAATAAAAGATATTACCTCATCCACCTTCTCTCACTCCACTTGTATAAGCATTGTACCATTTTTAAGCTATCCATACTGGTATAGTTACTCAGATACATTACAGCACAGTTGCTGCACACACCACATGCATTGTGACATAAATATGCTGCAGCATGGATGCTATACATTCATACAAATACTTATCTACTGGAGGGTGGACCTCTTTCACAGCTTATTTGGTAGCTATTCCACGTCTCCTTCTGAAACAAGGAAATCAATGCAATAACAGCAGTTGACATGCTGTGTTGAACTAAGTAGAAAAACAAAAGCTAGACATAATAGCACATCTTACTTTGCCATAAGAGAAAGTGATTCTGTGAATCATTCCTACACTCTCGAAAAATGTCACAGATGACTGTACCACTGGGTTTCATGGGGGTTCTCTTTATATGGTAAGTCCTCTCCTTGTTTGCATTTCACTAGAAAATTTTCCCAACAAACCACTCTATGCAAGGGTGGTACCCCTCACAGTCCTGTCTTTGTCTTGGGTCGTTAACCACTAAACTGGTGTTAAGTTGCTAATAATGACGGTTTCTCAGGATGTGCAAATTGAAAAAAGAGGACACCCAAACCACCAGCTCAGTCCTGCCAGGAGGCCTGATGCATGATTTACAGTGTATTCTTAAAATATCCATTTTTGGTGATACTCTAAGGGTATATCTCACTATAAGAACTACAATTGTAGTGCTATAGTGTAGACACTTACTACAGCGATGGAAGGGGGTTTTCCATCGCTGTAGTAACTCCACCTCCTTAAGAAACTGTCATTAGGTCAATGAAAAAATTCTTCCATCCACCTTAGTTCTTAGCTGGACTTAGCTAAGGCTATGTCTACACTGCACTTTTGTTGTTAAAACTTTTGTCAGTCAGGGCTGTGAAAAAAACACACCGCGACCAACAAAAGTTTTAACAACAAAAAGTCCCGATGTGGACAGCATTTTGTCATTGGGAGATGCTCTCCTGCTGACAAAGCTACTGCCCCTCCTTGGAGGTGGTTTTATTTTGCTGGCAGGAGAGAGCAGTGTAGACATAGCCTATGTCTCTTGGGGTGAATTTTTCACACCCCTGAGCAACGTAGCTAGGGTGAACTAAGTTTTAGGTGTAGACCAGGCCTAATTCAGCTGAGAAAATTAGTGGGCAGTTTGATATCGGGATTGGTACTAGTACTTTGGATCTGTAGCTCTTCACACTTAGGTTGCTGGTGCAAATGAAGCTCAGGTAATCATTCTCTGTATCACCTGAAGGCTGTTTGGTGACATACATGGAAGTCTTGGAGAGTCTCAGTTCAGTTCCTTATTTTTATATTCAGTGCTCACATTCTTGTCCATGCTGTACAATACACAGATGGAGCTATGATTCATGCCCCAAAGCATTACAATCTAAACTGGACAGACAATACAGTTAAGATACATAATTTGAGCAGAGGAAGGTGGACACCTCAAAGCAGGGAAGTTCCTAGAGGACAGGTATTCAGTTCCTCAGTTCCATTGAAACTAAGACCTTGTCTAAACGAGAAGGTTGTCGACCAGTTAATATAGGCCTTGTCTATATGGGAAAGTTTTAACAATAATACTGATATAGTTATACAGGTATGGTTATAGTTACACTAGCATAGTCCCTTGTGTGGATATTCTTACTTCGGTTTAAGAATGGCTTATTTTGGTTTAGCTTAAGCCAATTCCTAATTCACTTTAGCTAAAATAAAATAAGGAAGGTTTTAACTGAAACAAAAGCGTCTATTCAAGGGTTCACACCAGTTTAACTAAATTGATTTAAAATCACCTTTAGTTAAACCAGAGCAACTTTCTTGTGTAGATAAGGCCTACTTGCACTTCGTCCCCACTTATTTGCAGTCTCACCAAATAGGTCAAGAACTGAATTTTTATGGAGAGTGAATTACCCTCCCACTTCTTGCACATTCCCTCCAGGTCAGGATTAAAACATGTTCATGGATCCACGTGGGGGGGGGGGGGAAAGGGGGAGAGAGCTTGGGCGGCTGCTGTCTCTTCTGTAAATAAAGGACTTTCACTTCCAGGGTGCTTAACAGCGCAAGCACTATTGGAATACAAATAATAAATAATAAAATTAATAATAATTGTAACCTTTCTCTGACAGCCCCTCCACAAGTATACCTCCTCCCCAAATTAGAGCCTTAAATGTTTTATTTTTCACTGTGTATATCATTACCAGGAAACAACCTCAGGCCATAAAAGAGACCCCAGCCCCAGCCCAGGTATGTCAGAGAGCTGGGTTTGCTATTGGTACTGACTACACTAAAATTGCTGGAATAGGATAGTCGGAGTCTTGTGGATGGACTCTTTAAATACAAACAAAGTGAGGAATGCAAACCTATGTTATGAACAGCTCCTGTTTGAATTTCCCATCCCATCCATCTCTTATCTGCCAGTGCAGAATTGTTCCTTACAATACATTATCCCATACTTTTCCCAACCTAATTTCAAATGTCCTGTGCCTTTCGGCTCATACCGCTTTCCATTGCTGTACAGTCTATTAGGTCTCCCCATGACAGGTGTTGTATTTATCAAAGGAGGTTTGTCTTTTGTTAATCTTCTCCTCCTCCTGCTCTCCCAGGTAGTCGAGAGACCGCCTTCACCTATGCCGTTAGTGCCGCTGGGGTGGTGAACGCCATCAGCCGTGCATGCCGCGAAGGAGAGCTTTCCACCTGTGGCTGCAGCCGGACAGCCCGTCCCAAGGACTTGCCCCGAGACTGGCTATGGGGTGGCTGCGGGGATAATGTGGAGTATGGCTACCGTTTCGCCAAGGAGTTTGTGGATGCCAGGGAGAGGGAGAAGAACTACGCGAAGGGATCGGAGGAGCAGGCTCGCACACTCATGAACTTGCAGAACAATGAGGCTGGTCGCAGGGTAAGCTGGATGCTGGCCCTTTCCTTTTGGTTGGAGCAGAGGCAGATCAAGAACTCGTGTGTTTGGGTGTCAAGTCACTCATGGGTGGTGATGAACAGTATTAGTCAGTCAGTTATGGGCCAGAGGATACCAGTAACTCCCTTGGTATGGTGCAGTGTCCTAGGTTCACCATTTCTTTGTAAATCCTACAGTCAAGATCAGTTTGGCACTTACAGAAGAACCTCAGCGTTATAGATGCCTTGCCTTGGGAATGGAGGTTGTCCATAACTCCAAACAAGATGTTGCAGATTTCAGCCTCGGGGGAGTTGGGGCTGCAGCCACAGGGTTGAGCGGGGGTGTGTGTGTCAGGGCTCAGGGTGGGGGGGAATGGAAGGTTGGGGCTTCCGACCTTAGAAGCTGCCAGGGCTCCCAGCGAGGGCTCAGGGCTTCTGCTCCCTGGGAGCACCAGGGCTCAGGGTTATAGACCTGGGGGGAGCACTGGGCCTTGGGGCTTCAGCCCTGTGGGGGGGCACTGGGGATCGGGGCTTCAGCCCACAAGTCCGCTCCTAATTACAGCCGGGGGGGGGGCAGGGGCACCAGGGATCGGGGCTTCAGCCCTGCAGCTTAGTTCCCAGCTTCAGGGCTTGGGGCATCAGCCCCGCGGCTTCACTCCCAGTTTCAGCCAGGGGAGGAAGGTGTGCAGCCAGGGCTCAGGGCTTTAGCTATGGGGAGAGCGCTGGGGCTGAAACCGGTGCTCCCCACATAGCTAAAGTCCCAAGCCCTGGTGCCCCCCCACACCCCCCCGGCCCCTGAAACCAGGAGCAGAGATGCAGGACTGAAGACCCAATTCCCAACATCCCCTGCGGGGCTGAAGCTGGGAACGGAGCTGTGGGGCTGAAGACATGAGCCCCAGCACTCCCCCCAGTCTAAAGCCCTGAGCCCCAGTGCTCCCAAGGGTCAGAAGCCTCAAAACCCCGCTCTGGAGACCTGACCCCCTCGACACTGCAGTTGCAGCCGCAAGCCCCCCAATGGCTGAAGCACTAAGGCAGTACAGTATTTGGTTTTTTTTATTTTGTCTACTCTGCTGCCTGATTGAGGCCTTCTGGTTTCACAGGGTGTCCAGTAGATGAGTAAGTCTGTAACCCCACTGTTCATATCTTGAGGTTCTACTGTAGTTTTCTCTGGCCAGCAAGTGAATTAGGGCCAGTGAAGAGCTCCAAGGTGTGTCCAAAGCCTTTTGTCTGCTAAACCACTGGGTGCCATGGACATTCAGGGCCAGATCCTCAGCCCTGCTAAATCAATTTTGTACTGCCCAGGCACATTTGGGGATTTAGGCCTCAGTCAGTTTTTCCTCCAACATACAACCTTACTGGGGTTGCCGAAGTGGGACCTTGGTAGTGGGGTGGGGTTGGGGACATTCCTGTGACACTGAATTTTCTTTCACCTGTCATTCAGAGATTCACAGAGTTTCAGGCCAGAAGGGACCTTTAGATCATCCAGTCTGTCAGAGTATTACATTTCACCCAGTTATCCCTGTACTGAGCCCAATAACTTTTGTCTGACTGAAACATAACTTGTGTTTGGCTAATATTCATCTTTCAAAAGGGCATCCAATCTTGATCTGGAGACATCGGGAGATGGAGAATCCACCACTTCCCTTGGTAGTTTGTTTCAATGGTTAATAACCCTCACTGTTAAAATTTTGTGACTTATTTCTAATTTGAGTTTGTCTGGCTTTAGCTTCCAGTTATTGGTTCTTGTTGTGCTTTTCTCCACAAGGTTAAAGATCCTTCGGTACCCTGTATTTCCCCCCCGATGAGGTACAATCTAAACAGATCAAACTCTTTAAGTCTCTTACTGTAAGGCATTTTCTTCAACCCTCACATAATTTTTATCTCTTTTCTGCATCCTCTCTAATTTTTCAACATCTCCTTTAAATGTGGACACCAGAACTGTATGAATCGTTTCTGTATTGGTCTCACCAATGCTGTGTACAGAAGTAAAATCATCTCTCCACTCCTACTCCCTATTCTCCTGTTTATATATCCAAGGATCACGCTAGCCCTCTTTGCCACAGCATTGCACTGGGAGCTCATGCTCAGTTGTTTGCCCACTACGATCCCTAAATCTTTTTCAGAGTCACCGGTTTCTGGCATTCTGTAGGTATGGCATGCATTCCTTATTCCTAGATACATAACTTTGCATTTTTCTGTATTAAAATGCCCGTATTACCAAGAGATCCAGATGGCTCTGTATGCGTGCCTTTATTATTTACCATTCTACCAATCTTTGTGCCATCTGCAAATTTTATCAGGAGTGTTTTTCTATTTACTTCCAGATCATTGATGAAAACATTGAATAATGTTGGGGCTAGCACCTATCCCTGTGGAACCCACTAGAAACATAATGATTCCCATTGACAACTATTTTTTGAGATCTGTCAGTTAGCCAGTTCTTGATCCATTTAATGAGTGTTCTATTGATATTATATCTTGCTAGTTGTTCAATCAGAATGTCACGCAGTACTAAGTCAAATGCCTTACAAAAGTCTAAGCATATTACATCTATGCAGTTACCTTTATCCACTAAACGTGTAATTTCATTAAAGAATGAAATCAGATTTGTTTGACAAGAAACCATGTTGACTGGCGTTAATTGTATTCCTATTCTTTATCAATGGAATTCTCTATCAGTTTTCCCATTATTTTGCTTAGGACTGAAGTCCAGCTAATCCACCTTATAGTTAGTTACCCAGGTCATCCCTCTTGCTCTTTTTGAATATTGGCATAACATTAGCTCTCTTGTAGTTTTCTGGAATTTCCCCAGTATTCCAAAGTTTATTGAAAATGAACATCAGTGGGCCAGAGATCGCCTCAACCAGCTTTAGGATTTTTGGGTGCAAGTTATTCAGGCTTGTTGATTTTAAAATGTTTAATAAATGTTGCTCAGTATCCTCCTCAGTTACTAATGGATTAGAAGGTACTTACGTATCCTGTGATATGAGTAAATCATCCTGCTTCTTTCCAAATACATATCAGAAATATTTATTAAACACTTCTGCTTTTTCTGCATCATTATTAACAATTTTACTCTCTCTAGTTAGTAACAGGTCTATATCATTACTAGGATTTCTTTTGTTCCTAATATATTAAAAAAACTCATTATTGTCCTTAGCTGTGCAAGACATGGATTTTTACCTGATGTCTTAAGCTTCCCTTATCAATTTTCTGCACTTCTAATTTATATTGATTGCCATCTATTTCTCCCCTTTTCCATTTGTTATATATTGCTTTTTTATTTCTAGTTTCTGCTTTCACTTTGCCACTGAACTAGGACAGTCTTTTAGCCAGAATTCTCTTTCTTGACCGTGGAATCATCATGTGTCATAAGCACAGATGTCAGCATACTGCTAAGGGCTTCTGAATTTCTGATCACTCCTTTTGGAAAACCAATGTTGAGATAAAATTGCAGTTGGTGAAAGGCAGCAGACTGACAGCTCTGGCACCTAACATTTCTTTATTCTTCAAAGTGCTGAGGGTTAACTGCCCTATATTTGGAGAGGCTGCTGCAGTTTTTTCATTAAATAACCATGTAAATGTTTAATTATTCTCACTAGGATCAAACATAGCAAATAGCAGCCAGTAGACTAGGAGTTCATCTAGACTACAATAATAGCTATGTGAGGGGATCAAATTAGTAGATGTTTGTCCCACAACATGGTTAACATCAAGTTCTGTCTTGTCATGTGAACAGGAATCTAACTGTGTCACAAGCTCAAACAGTGCTATAGCTTTGTACAGAGCTGAGTTGTTTCATAGTTCAGGGATTCAGCTTAAACAATCAGGTCTTGTCTTCAGTACTAACCACAATCACATTTTAACTGTGTTTGGGCTGCTGTTTTCTACATGGTTTTGGTTATGTTTGAATTTGTAGATAGTGCTTTAAGGGTTAGGAGATTATTCATGGTCTGCAGTTAGCAGCTAGCCTGAACAAAGGCTTTACCCAGGGACATATTACATTCTTCATCAGTCAGTCTTTAAATCAAGACAGGGTGTCTTTCTAAAAGATATGCTGAAGATCAACCACATATTATTGGGCTTGATGTGGGAATCACTGGATGAAATTCTATTGACTGTGTTATGTAGGACGTCAGACTAGATCATCCCTTCTGGTCTTAAAATATAGAAAAGAGCATGATCTTACATCTCACTTTAAAGCTATGACTACACTAGCACTTTTATTGATAAAACTTTGTCGGTCAGAGGTGTGAAAAAAACACCCTCCTGACCGTCATAAGTTTCACTGACAAAAGTGCTGGTATGGACAGTGCTATGTCGGTGGGAGACTCTCTCGCATCAACATAGCTACCGCCGCTTATTGGGGGTGGTTTAATTATGAGGTGGGAGAGCTCTCTCTCGTCAGCATAGAGCGGCTACACAGGAGACCTTGCAGAGGTGCAGCTGCAGTGGTACAGCTTTGCCACTGTAAAGTCAGTAGTGTAGACATAGCCTAAAAGTGACTATGTTTGAGCTAAGAGATGTATTTGGCTGGGCTGAATTCTAGTGATGACGGGTTGCCACGGGGAACACACTAATTCCCATGAGTTTCTTCCTTGGAACAAGCATCTTACTTGTTCCTCCTGAATAGAGGTGATGTGGTGAGAGGTGAGATAACTAGGTGAAAAATTAAAACAAAAGTGTAGCCTCTAGGGATTGCTGTTAAATGTGTAGCCTGTCTCCAGGACAATGATCCTTTAATATGCTGCTCACTTCAATGAGTGATCGAAGCTGCAGGTAAGCAGCCTAGAGGAGAATGACACAATCAGACCCAATGAGGCAGAAAGTCTCTCTCTCTCTCTCAAAGACACACACACATTTCTAGCTGATGAGGTTGAACATGAACAATTAGAGAGCAAGAAGAATAGCTTCCTGTGCTTGAATCTGGCATACTGCCAATGCACAGAGTGGCAGTCCATGGAGTCCAATCCATCGAGTAGTGGCCCAGCCTGCCTCCCTATACCTGTGACTTAGTAACACAGTGGTAAATCTCTATATTGTGCTAAGTTTTCACATTAAAGATTTTGTGCTTGGGAATATGAAGAAATATGGGATCATGACACTCCATATATTATAAATAGAGACAGAAAGGAAGGGGAAGAATGTGAGACGGTCAGAGGGGTGGAGACCATATAAAAAACCACAGCATGGCTCACCTGAACTCCACCAGAGAGGTCCTTTGGGGCCATCTGCCTGTCTCAAGTCAGGATAAAGGAGGAGGGTTGGGCGTGGGGCTAGCAACTCCACCTCGTAAAAAATCAACCTGCTACAGAAACGCCAACAATAGAGACAACAGAGACTTTTACCCTGGAAAAAGAACGGTCTTCAACTCGAAGATGCATGACGCTGAGTGGTAAAAGCCGTGAGGAAGCCACTAAGCCGATTACCCTTCTTGCAACCAGGATTACCATAGGCACATGGAACGTGAGGCTGATAGCAAAAAAATGGGCTATACCTGGAACCAGCTAGAGTGAATGGCCCAGGATAGAGGACTCTGGAGATCTGTGGTTGGCAGCCCATACCCCGATTGGGGTGACGGGCATGAGTGAGTGGCTCACGTGGCCATAAGCAGTACCCATTCTCTGAGGGACCAGTGGTCATTGGCAAGTGGCCTTCAAGTTCTACCCCCATTCTGATTTTCAGTGACAGTGTGATTTCTGTCTTCTAGACAGAGTTTGAATTGAAGGGAGAAATTTTTTCCCTCTGGTTTCTGGGCAGTTTTGCCATATTGTCGCATCTTGGTTAAGAGACAGAGTTCTCGTGTGAGAGAATTCTACCTAATCATAGAATATCAGGGTTGGAGGGGATCTCAGGAGGTCATCTAGTCCAACCTCCTGCTCAAAGCAGGACCAATCCCCAGACAGATTTTTACCCCAGTTCCCTAAATGGCCCCCTCAAGGATTGAACTCACAACCCTGAGTTTAGCAAGCCAATTCTCAAACCACTGAGACCTCCTCCCCCAGTGCCTGGTTTGTGTGTGGAGCTCTGATGGTGGAGGGGGAATTTTCCCCTACCCATGTTAACGGGGAGGAGCTGGGAGGTCAGGGTGGGGATGTGAAGAGAACAATGTTCTTTTCTGTTTCAGACACAGTCTTGACCCCGTCACCTCTCCACTCCACTCTGGAGTTTCTGAGGTACTGGCTCCTGGCTTTATTGCTCTTGTTTGTTTGTCTTTGACTGTTATCTCAACATGTCCTTTCCTTCCATCTGTCTTTTTCTCCACTTGGTCTCCATTTCCCTAATTTCTTATCTATCTCCCTGTCTCTCAGACTTTGGCAGTCTGTCCTTCCACACTGTTTACCCAGTCAACATATAGCAGGCGTCAATCATCAGTCACTCCATCCAGTGCCAGGTGAGGCTGGGAGGGGGCCATCTAATTAACCACATAGGAATTCTTCATTAATTCTCTTCCCATCCCCCTTCTTACGAGAGAGGAATCAGAAAGGAACTTGGGCTTGTGGAGAGGGGAGTTTAAACATTTTTATTGAACGTACTTTCAGACTGATTCTGTGGCAGGCCCATTGATCAGACCCAGTTTTTACAGCTTCCTGTGGGCTCTGTTATTCTTCACCTTGATCTTAACTCAGCCAGTAAAGAACCTACAATTTCTTCCACCCTTTCCCCATCCCAGCAGCTAAGGAACAGAGAAAGGGAGAATCATTTTCGGACTAATGCAGTGGTGACTTCCACAGTTAATGGATGGGGGACTGTGTATCTAAGCAAAGTGGGACCAGGCTTACTTCTCCTTAGGGGCTTGTGCATACTGGTAGCATACACATTCCACAGCATAATCATTACCCAGATGTTTTGAGAATCAGCCATTTAAACCCAAGTCAGAGTAAACGCTGAAGGTCCCATGACATTAACTGAGGGGGATCAAGTTGCAATGTTTTTCTAAAGGAACAAAGCCAAGGATTAGGAAGAAACAAACTACTTTATAAAAACATATGCAAGGGCAACAGAGGCATGAGTAATTTGGGATTTAACCCAACAATAACCAAGAAGTGCTAACACAAACATATAACAAGCAGGCAGGCAAGTCAGTTAGGATATAGGAAGTGTCTGGTGCTCTGGAAATTCAAGTGTAGTTCAGCACAAAGATCCTTAGGTAGCTATGTGGTTGATGTTGCACAGTTATAGTCCAATCCACGGCAAGTCCAGAGGCTTCAGATCTTTAGCTGTTATGTTACACTATGAAGGGCAATTACCAATAAATAACAGACAGAGGAATGGAACTAAAGCCCCTCCTCTCTAGGGGCTCAGAGCATTGTCTTCTCTGAGGCCTGGTCTATACTGGGGTGGGGGGTGGGGGAATCGATCTAAGGTAGGCAACTTCAGCTATGAGAATAGTGTAGTTGAAGTCGATGTATCTTAGATCAAATTAAAATCACTTACTTTGTGTCCTCGCAGCGCTGGATCGACTGCTGCTGCTCCCCTGTCGACTTTGTTTCCGCCTCTCACACTACTGGAGTTCAGCAGTTGACAGGAGAGTGATCAGGGATCAATTTATTGTGTCTACACTACACGCGATAAATCGATCCCTGAGAGATTGATCGCTACCCACTGATCTGGTGGGTAGTGTAGAGGTACTCTGAGAGTTGGACTGGGCCCTAAGGGATTTACCACTTGAGCTAAAGTAGAATCTCTACTAGCTGTCAGCCATATTAGGGCTTAGGCACCCTTTATACACCTGCTCACTAGTAGTCTTAGTAACAATATTGTGGAATCTCTAAACTAGTTGAGAGATTGGTTTCATTTACACAGTTCTGTTCAATGTAACGAATAAACCCACCCTGTTAAGTTTTTTCCCCACTGATTATGAGTTTTTCTATTCTTGTAGTTTTTTAATGTCTGTCTCTCTCCTTATTAGGGTGAGAGGAATCATGACTCTTCTCCCTCACTTTATCTCCACACATGCTTTTAAGAGATTAATGAACACAGGGCTAAATTTTTCAAAGGCAATAATTAATTTTGGATGTCCAACTTGAAATACTTTGAGCTGGATTTTCAGAGGTATTGCACCCAGGCTCCAAGTAGCTCAAATCAGGCTCAAAGTAGCTCAAGTTGAGCACTCCTAAATGAAGGTTTGAAAATTAGTGGTTGCTTTTTAAATGTTTAAAATTTAGACCAGCCATACTGTGACACCAGGTGAGGAAACTGAAGCCTGATCAACACTTAAAATTTAGATTGATATATCTACACTTGCTCAGAGGTATGAAAAATTCATGCTGTAGCTATGCCAACCTTACTCCCAATGAAGAATGCTTCTGTTGACCTAGTTACTACCACTGAGGGAAGTGGATTATCTAGTGACAGAAAAAAACCCTTCTGTTGCTGTATGCTGCATCTATATTATGGTTGAGTTTGGCTATGCCACTGTAGTCCCTGTTGTGTAGACAAGCCCTGAGGGATTATTTTGGTGTAGAGGAATAACTTGACACAAGGTGGTGCAAAAGTTGCACTTAAATCTATAGAACCTATGCTGTTATTATTCGCAGTACACAGAATAGTGATACTTTGAAGAAACATGAATTGTCCTTGGAGAGCGAATGCCTTGCTTATACACACTTGGTGTGAATCTGTTAATTTTTCACACCATTATTACCATCCCAGCTGTTCCTGTTTGACAGAGAGTGACTCCTCCAGAAACTTTATTTAGAGTGAACAAAGCTCTTGAATGGGGACAGAGGCAAAGAACCCGAGTACATGAATTTATTTCAAGAGGATATGGGTATAATGCTAGAACTATAGCATCGTTTACCTATTCTACCTATAGGAAATTGACAAGTTCCCAGGTGTTTTGTTGCATTGATTGCTTCTATGGACTTTGAGGGGAGGTGGATATAGTAAGTTAGTCCAGAAGACTGGGGAGCATTTCCAATAGTAGGACTCTCTCCCCTTGCTGTTTCCTGTGCTTGACTCAGCCCTCAGGTCAGGAGCTAAGAAAGATAAAGTGGCTGGCAGACCCACATCTGTGTGGACAGTGGGCAGAAGTGGAAGCGTTAAGGGATCAGTTGTACTGAGGATGGCAATGCCAAAGGACTAAGGAGGATTGTGTCTGTTCTGGGGAGAGAGAGAACTGGGGGGACGGTCAGGGCAAGTACGCAAGGAAGAGGAGCTCAGCGCAATTATGCCAGTTCCCAGTGCTATAAAGGTTAATGCAGCTCTTGTCTGATTCCATCTGCTCTTCCTGCAGGCTGTATACAAGCTGGCAGATGTGGCTTGCAAGTGCCATGGCGTCTCAGGTTCCTGCAGCCTCAAGACCTGCTGGTTGCAGCTGGCAGACTTCCGCAAGGTGGGTGACCTGCTGAAGGAGAAGTATGACAGTGCAGCTGCTATGAGGATCAGTCGCAAGGGCAAGCTAGAGCTGGTAAACAACCGCTTCAACTCACCTACGCAGGAGGACCTGGTCTACATTGACCCCAGCCCTGACTATTGCCTGCGCAATGAGACCACTGGCTCACTGGGCACTCAGGGCCGGCTGTGTAACAAGACCTCAGAGGGCATGGATGGCTGTGAGCTGATGTGCTGTGGCCGGGGCTATGACCAATTCAAGAGCATCCAGGTGGAGCGCTGTCACTGCAAGTTCCACTGGTGCTGCTTTGTCAAGTGTAAAAAGTGCACAGAGATCGTTGACCAGTATGTCTGTAAATGAAAGAGCCACCAAAGCAACAAATCTATATTATATAAATCTATATAAATATATTTTATATTTGTATAAATAAATAGATGATAATAATTAAAGAAGCTTATTTAAGAGACATTTTGGTTTTGAAATTTCCCCATCGGACTGGACAGTTTGCCACTCCCTTTATTCAGCTGTGGAGCAAAGGGGGAATTTGCCCTCCAACCCTTCTCCCCCTGGATGTTATAATCCAGAGTGAAAGGAACCAAAGAGTTGCTCAAAAGGAACTCCCCCCATAGTCACCTCACTCCAGAAGCAGGGGATTGATTCATGGTCAGAGACATGGAAGAGAAAAGTGGGTTCCCTTTGCTATCTCGTGGTTTAAAACTCAAAAGTTTACATGGTGTTGGACATCTGGAGTCACAATCAGACATGGGAGAGTCTTAGTTATTCATGTTCCATGCCCCCAAGCCCTTTGGACAAGCAAAACAAGAGGACTTGGACCCATTTTCTGCTCCCTATAAAGGAAGTGTGGTGCTTTGTCAAACAAGAGGGAAAGTCACTCAGGTCTCGTGCTGAAGAATATGGATTAAAATACAAGGTATCATGTAGAGTGCTTGGAATGAGGACTCCTGCACAGTGGTAGGGAGATCACCTGTTCCAAGTGAGGGAGAAAGGTGTGAACTTCAATTGGGAAGGACTAGTGTATCCTGAGAGTTTAAAAGAAACTAGCATCTAGCTCTTCTGTACCTCAAGGGCAATGAGAAAAATCTGCCAAAGCCCTGTCTAGGGTGTCTGTCAAGGAGATCCTTTTCCCCTCCACTGTAACCCACTTTGTTTTTGCGGATGAGGACCTGCTACCTGTCTCATGGCCCTATTGAGCTCTTTGGGAAAGAAATATACTCCATGTGTATGTCAGTGGAGTGTGTGAGAGAGCCATATATGCACGCAGGGGACTGGATGAACACTGCACCTCAGTCCTTACCATTGTTTCCATTTCTCCCCTTCGACATGGATACGAATGGTCACCTTGCCCAGCTCTTTTCAATCCTCCTCACCTCAGATGTAGTTTCTCTTTACCATTAAATACCCCTCACTGAGGTTTCTTTCTCTCTCTCTTGCTTGTGTATGTGTGTGTTTTGTTTTATTCTGTTTTGTTATTTATTTCAGAGCCCAGGGGGCCAAACTCTTCTCTGGTGTAAACCCACTGCAGTCATTGGAGCTGTACCAAAGATGACTTTGTCACCAGAATGTGGGCTAGATTTTCAAGGAGTGAGGTCCAGTCTGCACCCTCTTGTGGTGATAATGGAGAATAATGAAAAGGTGCTTGAACAGAGGCCCATTAGCAAAATCTACTAATCTCTCTTAACTTTCTTGCAATTATAACAGAATTCAATTAGTAAAATATGGATGGAACATATGCTGATCCTACCACAGGACATTTCCTGCCCTTCATGGCATCTTCAGAGTTCATTTGTAGGCACAGAGGAATCAGAGAAGCAAACCTCAAAACGTAAACATTTACTAATATACTTCCCATTTTTTTACTGACATTCCAAGTTTTTTATTGACAAATTTCAAATGAACAAAAAATTCCAATTAATGGACAAGATCCATAGTCCAGAAAAATAGATTTTTAAATCTTTACGACTTCTATTTCTGATTAAACATGGCAACTTTTACAGAATCCACTATTTCAACCATCAGAGAATCCTGCAAATGCATATTTCATATTTAAAGTATTGGAAGAGTCCAGAAACCCACAAGAAAGAAAAATTATGCTTAGTGATTAGTTTGCCTATTTTTACAGATGTGTCCACTTTTTATTTTTGTAATCCAATTTTTGTTTCTTATTCAACAATCAATATATTTGTTGGCATTGAAGAGAGCAATTTCTTGGAATACAAAAGGTGGCCTGATTTTATTTTATTATATAAAAGCTGAAGCCAATGGTATAGTAATTCAAAGTAACAGAAATAATTTTCCATGCATGGAAAAATGTGAATACAGTGGCCTGACCCAACTCCAATTAAACCTCAATGGGAACTAGCCTGAGCACAAGATCAGTTCAAACGTGTGAGCTATCCAGTCTGGGGATACTATACATTTCCTGTTCAGTAATAAAACTCACTGCACGTTGGATATATCTAAAAAGATTTTTTCCTCCCTCTATGCTCACCCCCCTGTTCTTTTCCATCTTCACTGCATCAGTGCTTAAAGGTGTTACATACTTGTGACACCCCCCAGGCATTGCTAATATATCCAGTAATTCAAAGTCTTTTCACTTGGCTTTTACATTAAAGACCATTCATATAAGGGAATCTTAACACATATTCCAGCACTGCACCACAGTACATTTTGTGGGTGTAAATAATTGCAAGTGGAAGTGATGACACAGTGGGGACCCAAGGGAGAAGGGAAATGTCAAGCCTCTTCAACTTTAAAGAAATAAACAGGAAGAAGTTGGAGGCCTTCTGTTGGAGAGATATGGCGTGAGGTGCCCCACAACCCCCTTCTCCAACTAGAGTGTGGAAAATGTTCCATGACTATGCCAGAAAGGATATAGACTTGCCATCCTCTCCTTAAGGTATCAGGAGAGTAGCAGATGACTGAGTTTCCTCCCTCATGAAGACAACATCCAGTAGAGGGAGCCTGTTGATGGAGGGAGTTGTATGAGGCTGATAGAAGGGCTTCTTCTACAGCAGAGGTGGGCAAACTTTTTGGCCCAAGGGCCACATCTGGGAATAGAAATTGTATGGCGGGCCACGAATGCTCACAAAATTGGGGTTGGGGTGCGGAAGGGGGTGAGGATTCTGGTTGGGGATGTGGGCTCCAGAGTGGGGCCAGCAATTAGGAGTTCAGGGTGTGGGAGGGCGTTCCAGGCTGGGATGTGGGGGGAAGGGCTGGGGCTGCGGGCTCTGGGATGAGGCTGAGCAGTTTGGGGTGTAGGAGGGCGCTCTGGGCTGGGACTGAGGGGTTTGGAGGGTGGGAGGGGAATCAGGGCTGGGGCAGGGCATTGGGGTGTGGGGAGAGGCTCAGGGGTGCAGGCTCTGGGCGGCGCTTACCTCAAGCGGCTCCAAGAAGCAGCAGCATGTCCCTCCTCCAGCTCCTACGCTGACGTGCCAGGGCCATTGGAGCATGTAGAAGCCAGAGGGGGGCCATGCCTCTCCTTCCAGGAGCCATGTGGAGCAGCCCCTGACCCCGCTTTCTGGCTGGAGCGCAGGAGGAGGGTCATGAGACTTCCAGAAGCCGCATGGAGCGGCCCCTGACGTTGCGTCCCGGCTGGAGCACCAAAGCGGGGCAAGCCCCAGACCCCACTCCATAGCAGGACCTTGAGGGCTGGCTTAAAACGGCTGATGGGCTGGATTCAGCCCATGGGCCATAGTTTGCCCACACTGTTCTATAGGCTCAGAGAAGTATCCAAACATTTGGAAGCTTCTCTGTACCCCAGTTATTTGGAGGCCTTGATCATTGAGAATTATATTAAAAATAACCTAACATTCACAAGGATTCTAATAAAAATCGCCATCCTCCAGTTTTTCAGAGAATTTTCCCTGGACTTTTTTCAAATGATCTGGCTTTGAGTTTTCCCAAAGTTCGGTGGGTTGGGATCCAGAAGTTTGGTTCAGCCCATTTCTAGCTAAAGGACAATTTATGTAGCACCCTCACACAAAAGAATCTCCTTGTGATAGTAATAAGAATGTAAATCAGAGCAGATTTAGATTGGCTTGATGTGTGCAAAGCCAAGGAAGGGGAAGCAGCAGATGAAAACCAAAGAGGAACTACCCCTTGCCAATAAGGGAGAAAGTAGTGGATTTTAATTTGCACATTGCTAGATAGACAGTGTGATCCAGAGGCATAGGATGGGGAATTAAGACCTGGGTTCTATTTCCAGCACTGCCACTGACCTTAGACAAGTCACTTTACATCTTTGTACTTCAGTCTCCTCATATATAAAACGAGAGTAATGATACTTGCCTTCCCTGTAAAGCACTTTGAGATGTATGAATTAAGAATGCTAATAACAAATATTTACTATTATTAATTATTGTAGCCATACGGCATTGTGCTGTAACACTCATAGCTCTAACAAAACAGCACAGAGGCAGGCTAGATTGCTACCTAGATGAAGGACTTCAAAGAAACACTAAGGTTGTGTTGGGGATTCAGCAAGAAGCACTCTTTCCTCTGAGTCTGTATTTAACAAATGTCCTATGCCAGCCTGGTGTTAGTGGGAGATGCTGTTTTCTCAATGAAATGTGAAAGTAATCATTTGATCATTCATGGTAATTAAATAGCTCATGGTAGCCTGTAAGATTAAAGATGTTAGTCTGGTTTCTGAGCCAAATACCTGAATGCCTAAATTTTGCAGTTCAAATGCATAAGATATTCTGCCATTTCCATCCCTAAACTATTGTGAAGAATATGCACACTGTGGGACCAAGCTGTAACCTGTGGCCAAGGAAATAGAGACAGCATTGCCAATTGCCATCATCTGCCAGCGTACACACAGCATCCCAAAGAAACCTTAGGTCTCCATTTGGAGGAAGTCTGATATCTTCCATCTGGTAGAGGGCAAGTGTCTATCATCATCTCTAAAGGGGCTGTCCCAATGGTATCTACACACAGCTGTGTATAATTACGCACATTTTCTCACTCTGCTTTTATTTAACTGCATTTTAGGATACAGCTTGTATTGAAGACTGTCAGAAATAAAGTTCCATTGCATTGTAAGTTGCAAAGGGAAATGTTATATACATGCTCTGATCTGACATATTCTACCTCAGGCAGGGTTGGAGGAGATAGCTTGGTGGGGTAAGTAGATTTTGTAAACTTAAATTTCTGGAAACCAGAGGTCTGAATACTGACTTTCCCAAGGTCACAGTGAGTCAATGACAGAGGTGAAAATAGGATCCCAGATTCCAATTCATGTGCCATATCCACTGGACCGCAACCATCTTCCCCATCTTATCAAAGGTGAACAAAACAAAATGCTTATAGCTGAATATGCACCAGGAAAAACAGATCACAAGCATGTCCTTTTGTACCCAAGGATAAAAATAATTACAAATATAAGAAATATGAAGATCACCGTAAAGCTTTATTGTCATATCTCCGTTTTGCCAGACTTCTTCCTGCAGGGGATAAAGAGATAGCTGTTGCCATCCCACTTCTCCCTCTCCCTTTTCAGATGACACAGGAGATCTACCACTCTCATCAGGAGAGCATGAGAGAGTGTGAAAGGCACACTGGCACCTGCTAGAACAGAGGAAGGCGAACCAACAACAGGAACAGTTTCTCTGTGGGAAGCAGAGGACAGCTACTTCTCCTCTCCTTCCCCAACACTGGACAGCCATAAGAGGGACAGAGGGCTGTAAATTGTGTATTGTCATGGGGTACACTGGCTCCTTAAGATCTAGGGGGAAAGTGTGCAGAGCCATATTACCTCATTCCAAGGGGCTTGCTCAAAGACAAATGTGTGGGTCAAAAGACACAAGCACTGAGAGAGAAAAAATGGTTTTGGGAGGGGGTAGTTTCTGGGAGAAAACTCAGCCTGCTGAGTCTGTCAAGAACGCTTGAAGTTTGGGAGGTCAATGTTCCCATCTTCTCTCAACAAAACAGAATCTGGGAAATACAGATCCCCCTGGGGCTTCTGGGATTTGTAGGGCTCCACAGGAAGACCTACTGAGAAGGGCACAGCCTCTTGCCTGATAGTAGGAGAGTCTAGGTAGGGAGATTCTGCAGTGGCGTTCTCTTCTTTTTGCAAATAAATTCTAGGTGTTTATTATTTACTTTAGCCACCAGATCTCTGGGGAGAGTTTGGAATCTTACCAGGAATGCCTGAGAGGAAGATATTTGAGGATGGGACCATTTTGTTTGATTTATATTTTATTACAAGACTTTCTGTCTGTCTGTTTGTTTGGACTTTGCCACCATATCTCTGGGAAGAGTCTCGATTGTACAGAGAAAGAAATGCCCCAGGGATGGAGCCATATTGTTTGGTTGTTTTTACATTCAACAGGCATGGCTTTCTGCAGACATCAGCCTGCCATACAACCCATCTGTGACAATACTTAGAAATGGATAGTCCTCATGTTCAATTGAAGCACTAGTTTCTCTGAGTACTCCCTCATCTGGATGCGCTGAAGTTGAGGGGTATAGTGAGTGATCACCTGCAGACTTCCTTTGATGTGAAGCAGCAGCAAGAGGCAAAATTTTCTAGGCTATAAGCTCAGCAACATTATCTTCTGATGATATCAAGAGCACAAAGCAGGATCTTTGCTTATGACCATAGATGCTGGAACTAGGAGTGCTGGGGTGCTGCTGCCCCCCCGGCTTGACGTGGTTTCCATTATATACAGGATTTAAAGTTTGATTGAATGGCTATCAGCACCCCCACTATACAAATTGTTCCAGCACCCCTGCTTATGACCAGGATGAGAGGCACAATTAGAATAATATAGCAATGAATCCATAGCCACCTAGTGATTGTCCTGTGCTTCACACAAACTATACAGGCTCCTAGTACCTGAACTACAGGAGAATCTCCATTAGCTATTTACTTTATATAGCCTATGACACATAGATGAGTACTTCTTCATCCCACCAGTAGGGAGCAGTGGTATACATACATATTAGTATGTTACAATACAATACACGCAGGGTGGGACATGAATGTAAAATTATTATTTTCTTTTTTAGACTGGGCTTGTATGTTAAATGATCTGTTAGTGTTTCTGTTTAATGTAGAGCCAGACTTCCATTTCTCCATCTACAACAGTAAATCTTGGTTCTGTGCTCACAGCAGTGTCCAGAGAAAAACACTGCCTTTTCTAATCCAGCGAAGAAACGACTGACTCTTTCATAGTCTCATCAGTTCAATAAAGTCTAGATTATGACCTAACTTCTCGCCTTGTTTAAGGACAGCACAACTATGTGCCACCCTAGAAGTAGCTCTGGGGAGGAATTGTGACTCAGAAAGGAACTGATCCCAGGGGAAGTAAATTACTGAAGTCTTTGACAGGGCATTCCCCAATCCCCAACCCTTCTGTCCTTTCTCTTCCCTCTTCCTTGCAGGAAGGAAGCAGCAGATTCTTTGAAGATCCTGCTTTCTCTCCCTAACTAAGCACAGAATCATGACTGGGACGGGGTGTGGCATTGCCACATAAGAACAAATGGCAGTTTTGCCCATAGACCCAAGAATGTGAGATATGGAAGGCTGAATTTAATCTCACCATTCTTAGACAATTAGAAGTATTAATTTTCTCCTCCAGCAAATGAACATTTTTGGAAGTCTGGTATCCAGCATTATATTAACTCCAATACAGTATTTAAAAAGAAAAACAACATTGTTTGCCTCTAAGATACAGAATTTGCTTAAGTACAAATTGTAGTAAGTTGTCACAAATCGGTAAGTAACCTGGAACACCAAGAACCCTTCTAAGAAAACAATTCTGAATAGGTTTCAAGAAGGAACAAATGCCCTGCACTAGCGCGCCATACTTTTAGCGCCAGTTTTTGTGGACTAGCTGGCTAATACATATATTTTTCTTTGCTTATTTTAATTCCATTGCTGTTAATAATTCCTCTCCTTCCTTAGTAAAACTTGTAGACAGTTATCATTTCTTTTCTTAAAATATTATTTAAGATAGACATATTTAATTCTTTTAAAAATCAGTCCAAGTCCTGTTCCTTATTTTTTACTCCCCTGAATTTTAGCCAATAATTCCTCCATCTAGCCCATAATTTTTTGGATTAGCGCATATATTATAGAAAGACATCCAATCTTAATTTAAAGATGTCAGGTTATGGGGAATCCACTACACATCTCTTGGTCAATTGTTCCATCAGTTAATTACCCACACTGTTAAAAATATGCTCCTGATTTCCATTTTGCAGTTTCAACTTTCAGTCACTGGATCTTCTTATGCCTTTGTTAGATTAAAGAGCCTCACTACCATCAGAAAACTTCTTGTTCAGGTACTTACACAGCCTGTGATCAAGTCACTTCTTAACCATCTCTTTGATAACTAAATAGTAGAGTTGGGCAGAGAAAGCTAATTCTGTTTCACAGAGGATTTAGATCAGTGGTGAGCAACCTGCAGCCCATCAGTGTAATCTGCTGGCAGGCCGCCAGAGTTTGTTTACATTTGTACAGCCACCCGCAGCTCCCAGTGGCTGCAGTTCAGCGTTTCCAGCCAATGGGAGCGGAGGGAAGCAGTGGCCAGGCCTGTGCCAATGAAAAAAATTTTAAAGAATTTTTTCTGGCCAGTTGTACGATATAAATTGATTTAAAATTTTTCATGGTAAGGCAGGTATTTGAGACCTTGAACCATTCTTGTACCTCTATTTTGAACTATTTCTGTGTAATAGTTGCTTCTTAAATTTTATCTTTTAAATTATATAGCGAAACAGTATTTGTCTCACTATCTGTATTTGCTTTTTTGATGTACTGTACTGCACTGTATACATATGAACTTACCATGACAAGGCAAGTCTCAAATATATTTTGATGTGTGATGGATGTTGTACGTATATGTACAAATATAATTGTAATAAAAGTTTAATGTATACGTTCCTCTGCCCTCAGAGCTTTGTATTTTAAAAATATGATTGGGTGTGATATTGTGGTGGGTTTTATATTATAACAAGGCCTGTTATATTGGGAATCTTAACTTTATTTAAAAATATACTTAAAATGTGCATTGTTTTTCTATTAAATCTTTGTTGCTTTGGGCAAGATGCCGCAAATACTTATGCATGTGGATACTTTGCTACTACTGTGGAGATTTCTTTTAGGGGGTGGAAGGGAATGGTGACCCCTCCACCACTTCCACAGAGGGGGGATAGCAGTGTTATGCAGAGACCCCCTTGTCCCTAACTGAATTGTGACAAACTTGTCCCCCATAGGTTGTCTGCGAGACTTGCCCACTGGGATACCTCCCCCCTCGTGTCAAAGCAGCACCCCTCAGCAGTGATTTCCCTACACCCCGCCCCGTTTTGTGAACTAGTTACATGCCAAACCTGGTGGCTGAACTTTGCGACTTTGTCCTCACCCACAACTATTTCACATTTGTGGACAATATATACCTTCATGTCAGTGGCACTGCTATGGGTACCCGCATGGCCCCACAGTATGCCAACATTTTTATGGCTGATTTTGAACAAAGCTTCCTTAGCTCTCATTCCCTAACACCCCTATTCTACTTGCGCTACATTGATGACATCTTTATCATCTGGACCCATGGAAAAGAAGCCCTTGAGGAATTCCACCATGATTTCAACAATTTCCATTCCACCATCAACCTCAGCCTAGACCAATCCACACAAGAGATCTCGTTCCTTGACGCTACTGTGCTAATAAGCGATGGTCACATTAACACCACCCTATACCAGAAACCCACTGACCTCTATACTTACCTACATGCCTCCAGCTTCCATCCAGGACACACCACACAATCCATTGTCTACAGCCAAGCTCTAAGATACAACCGCATTTGCTCCAATTCCTCAGACAGAGACAAACACCTACAAGATCTCTATCAAACATTCTTAAAACTACAGTACCCACCTACTGAAGTGAAAAAAAAGATTGACAGAGTCAGAAGAGTACCCAGAAGTCACCTACTACAAGACAGGCCCAACATAGAAAATAACAGAACGCCACTAGCCATCACCTACAGCCCCAAACTGAAACCTTTCCAGCGCATCCTCAAAAATCTACAACCTATCCTGAAAGATGATCCTTCACTCTCACAGATCTTGGGGGACAGACCTGTCCTTGCTTACAGACAGCCCCCCAACCTAAAGCAAATACTCACCAGCAACCACACACCACACAACAAAAACACTAACCCAGGAACCTATCCTTGCAACAAAGCTCAATGCCAGCTCTGTCCACATATCTATTCAAGTGACACCATAATAGGACCTATTCACATCAGCCACGCCATCAGGGGCTCGGTCACCTGCACATCTACCAACGTGATATATGCCATCATGTGCCAGCAATGCCCCTCTGCCAAACCATACATTCTCTATGCAAAAGAATAAATGGACACAAATCTGACATCAGGAATCATAACATTAAAAAAGCCAGTAGGAGAACACTTCAACCTCTCTGGTCATTCAGTAACAGATTTAAAGGTGGCAATTTTGCAACAGAAAAGCTTCAAAAACAGACTCCAGATAGAAACTGCTGAACTTGAATTAATATGCAAACTAGATACAATCAATTTAGGCTTAAATAGAGACTGGGAATGGCTGAGCCATTACACACATTGAATCTATTTCCCCATGTTAAGTATCCTTCTTGTCAAACTGTCTTAAAAGGGCTATCTTGATTATCACTACAAAAGTTTTTTTTCTCCTGCTGACAATAGCACATCTTAATTAATTAGCCTTTTAGAGTTGGTTGGGCAACTCCCACCTTTTCCTGTTCTCTGTATGTATATATATCTCCTCACTATAAGTTCCATTCTATGCATCTGATGAAGTGGGCCCACAAAAGCTTATGCTCAAATACATTTGTTAGTCTCTAAGGTGTATCTTTTTGCAAATACAGACTAACATGGCTGCTACTCTGAAACATGCCAATTTAGTGACTGTTTGGAAATTCAAATTGAAATTGAAACAATACACACTTTAAAAGCATATACGGTGTATGATAAAATACGTGTATCTGAAAGTATAACAGATTTGAAAAGTATGAACATAGACTAGCTTCCTTATACAGCTGTTGTGTTTTATGACAATGTCAGTGCTTTCATTTCAGTGATGTTGGCAACCTAATAATTTCAAATGATGATTTGTAAGCAAAGTCTAAATGAGCTCTCCCTGACAGCTAATGATGATATGGGGGAAAGGCTTCAGGACCAGATTGTGTTTACTTTCACACCTAATCTACCTAGGTATCCAGCAAACAGAGCTGTGTTGCCCAAGTGATAGATTTTGGCTGGGGTTGGGTTACAAATCACTTGAATGCGGGGGGTGGAGGTGGGGTTGGGAATGAAATGTGGTTGTTCTTTTTGTATGAGTAAAGGGCAGTTGAACTGTACTTAGCTTGTGCTGATTGAGGGCATCAAAAGAGAGGGTGGGGACCTGTCCCTCTCCACTGTTTAAAAACAGAGCTGATCAGGCTCCATGGATAGTCTTTTGTTCGGTTAAGTGACCACTGCAGCTGAAATCACTGATAATCAGGTCCAAGTGCTTAGTCCTGCTGTGGGGACAGTGTTTTTGTGTAAAAGATAGCCTAGACTGCACTAGCAGCAAGGTTCCCCCACTGAGAGCTCAGCTGAAATCACTGAGAGCTGGGTAGAACCTCAAGAGACCAACTTGCAGAGGTCATAGTGGCAGGTGGCAGTAGAAAGTGACTGCGCAGGGCCATTGGCAACTGAGTGGTGGAGTGAACGGTGGCACAATGAACAGCTGTGGCCAGAGCGAAGAGTGAGCAGCTGGAGGAACGAGTAAGGTGCCTTCTTGACCCCCACCCGGGAGGTGTACTCATGTGAAAGCACCTCTAACGGCTTAAATAAGGAGCATGTTAAGTAAACATTTGTTTGTTGGACTATATTTTAGTGACTTTGCTCCAGAATGCTAGATTTGTGACTGGGAATGGAAACGTACATATATATGTTTCCTAGTAGGCCACGATTTTTAAAATGCATTATTTGCCAAGGTTGTTATCTCACATTGTTGCTATCTTGAGAGGTCATTATGTTGGGGAGTTTCTGTACTAAACATTTTTATTATTATAATTAATTTTTACATAAGAATGGTCATACTGGGTCAGACCAATGGTCCATATAGCCCAGTATCCAGTCTTCTGACAGTGGTCAAGGCCAGGTACTTCAGAGGGAATGAACAGAACAGATAACCATCAAGTGATCCATTCCCTGCTGCCCATTCCCAGCTTCTGGCAAACAGGCTAGGGACCCTCAAAGCATGGTGTTGCATCCCTCCCCATCCTGGCTTTTAGCCCCTGATGGACCTATTCTCCAGGAATTTATCTAGTTCTTTTTTTAATCCTGTTATAGTTTTGGTCTTCACAGCATCCCCTGGCAAAGAGTTCAACAGATTGACTTAATGGTGTGTGGAGAAGTACTTCCTTTAATTTGTTTTAAACCTGCTGCCTATTAATTTCATTGTGTGACTGCTAGTTCTTGTCTTATGTGAAGGATTAAATAACATTTCCTTATTCACTTTCTTCACACCAGTCAAAATTTTATAGACCTCTATCATATCTCCCCTTATTCAGCTCTTTTCTAAGCTGAAAATTCAAAGTCATTTTAATTTCTCCTCCTGTTTCATACTCCGAATCATTTTAGTTGCCCATCTCTGTCCCTTTTCCATTTCCAATGTATCTTTTTTGGGATGCCATGACCAGATCTGCACACAGTATTCAAGGTGTACACATACCCTGGATTTATATAAAAGCAATATGATATTTTCTGTCTTATTATCTATCTCTTTCTTAAAAAAGAAAAAGTTTCAGAGTAACAGCTGTGTTAGTCTGTATCTGCAAAAAGAACAGGAATACTTGTAGCACTTTAGAGACTAACACATTTATTTGAGCATAAGCTTTTGTGGGCTACATCCGATGAAATGGGCTGGAGCCCACAAAAGCTTATGGGCAAATAAATTTGTTTGTTTCTAAGGTGCCACAAGTACTTCTGTTCTTTTTAAAAAAGCAAACAGAATGTTGGGAATCATTGACTGCCGCTGCACATTGAGTGGATGTTTTCAGAGAACTATCCACAATGACTCCAAGATCTCTTTCTTTAGTGTTAACAGCTAATTCAGACTCCTTCATTTTGTATGTATAGTTGAGATTGTTTTCCAATGTGCATTACTTTGCATTTATCAACATTGAATTTCATCTTACATTTTTGTTGCCCAGTCACCCAGTTTTGTGAGATCCCTTTGTAACATTTCGCAGTCTACCTGGGGCTTAACTATCTTTAATAGTTTTGTACCATCTGCAAATTTTGTCACCTCACTGTTTACCCATTTTTCCAGATCATTTATGAGTATGTTGAACAGTAATGGTCCCAGTACCGACACTCCAGGGATACCACTATTTATCTCTCTCCATTCTGAAAACTGATAATTTATTCCTACCCTTTGTTTCCCATCTTTTAACCAGTTACTAACCCATGAGAGGCCTTTCCTCTTATCCCATGATGGCTTACTTTTCAAAAGTCAATTTAAATTAAATACATGTTTAAAAAAATTGTATGTTTTTAGAAATCTAGACCTGTTATATGTTTTGGTGTAACTTGCATTATCCTTATGTTAAATTTGCATTATCCTAACAAAACATTTACTTTATTCATATCTCTTTTATATATCTCATCGGTCCTGACACCCCCCCCCCCCCCATTTCAATTCCTGGGGAAACCACTGCCCCTCAGGGCCCTCACAGGGACGAGTGGGATCCCCCAGCAGAGGAAGGCAACGTGTGTTTGTGATTTCAAAATGCAATGTACTCGGAGTTCAAAGCTCTCCCAGCGCGAGCCTCGCTCAGACGACACTAAAAGCCCGCGCGATAGTCGCGAGCAGCCGCTCAACACGCAGCTACAACAAGCCCGAGGAAGCGATTGCGAACCACTACGCAAATTACGTAACTGAACTAAAGGTCAGGGTAAAAGCCCACGAGCGCCGAGGCTCACAGCGCGCTGCGTGCACATGCGCACTCATACTCCCCCAGCCCGGCGCGGACTAGTTTCCGACTACATCACCCAAGATACACTTTGGCATCCAGTGAGCGCGTGTCCGTAGAGACCTGCGCGTGCGCCTTGAGGCCGAGTAGGCATTGGCTGTGGCGGCCCGTGTGATGATGACGCGCGGGGGCAAGTCCTGGTAGCTAGGCGATAAGGCAGTGGAGGGGGCGGCTGGAGGCGGTGGTCGTTGCCGCAGCCGCAGCGGTGTTCCCGGTGGCGGAGGAGGCGGTGTCATCGTGGGGCCTCTCGAGTGCGCGGACGGAGGCGGTGGCCGGAAGGGGGAAGCGGTAGGTGAGGGGCTGCGGCGCGAAGCGGGACGTTACGCCAGGGTCGCCGGGTCCTGCGCGGTGGCTCTGGGGGTTGAGCCCTTCCCCGTGTCGTTCCAGGGGGGCTGGCTGGGCGTGAGCTCTGGTACTGGGTCCCTGGCCTCGGCCCCTGGCGAGTGGAAGGGCTCTGGGGCATCCTTCATCCCCCTCCGGCGAGGCAGGGCAGAGGATGCGGACTCTGGTGCGAGGGCTGGGGAGACTCCAGTCTCTCTCCCCCCACCCCTCAACAAATGTCTGAACTGATGCCAGCACCAGGGCAGGCGAGAGATCAAGTTGGAGTAATAGTGTTTGCTTACACTCATGAAGCGCTTTGAGCGCTTTCGCTGAAGGGTGCTTTATACGGGTGAAGTATTGTAAGTGGGTCAGGAGCTTGTCTCGTAGCCTCCTATAAGCTGTGAACTTTGTTGTCCGTCTGGCAGCGGGATTCTGCCTTCCTGATCCTTATGGGTGGAATAAAACTATATGTAACATAAGAATTAGCAGGTTTTTAGTTTGCCTGCCCTTGGGAACCTGTGTACACTCCAGCATTAATGTTAGGTAGTTCAGCAGATTGAGGGAAACACTGAAAACTTTCTGTATGTGAGGAAAAACAGTCATTCTGGTTGAAGCTCAGTACAGCCAAATAAGCAACACCCAAACAGTCCTGACTAAGACTTAAATGAGTTACCTTTTTCAAAAAAATTTTTGTTTGTCATGGCACTGTACAGAGATACAAAAGTGGTATCACTACACACTTACGGGATATGTAATGAACCAAGTGCTCACCCATTATGTACAACAGTACAATAAAAATGTAAGAGGTGAGAGGGTCACTGTTCTTTGTAGAGGATACTATAAGTGTTTCAGGATATGTCATGAACATTCCCAAATTTTATAAGACAAAAAGGTGGATTTGATTCCATGACTTCTTGGACATGTCTCCATATTGGCTATATATCAACAAATATTCAGCTCTTACTCATTGTTAGATTATAATCTCTTTGATATGTGTACTTTGCTGTCTTGCATCTGTAAACTGCCATGCACATTTGTCACTGCAGAAATTGTTCTGTATATTTATTCCTTATTTAAAATGGCACCTGTTAGTGTAATTGAGGAGATTTATAGGTGAGTACCTAATTTTCTCTTAAATTATCTAATTTGTTAAACTTGTCCCTATGATATAATCCTCTTTTTAAGACTTGGAGGTGAAGTCTTTACTTGGCATGTTTGACTGCAATAGGGTATGGAAGTACAGGGGCTTTAGTGTCAGAGCACTTTAACTTCTGAGGAAAATAATTATGGTCTCCCCAGAAATCAGCCTTTGAAATTCTTAATTATGTGCTGTGTAACTTTCCTACCTTACCAAAAGCAGTCTATAAAATACTTCAGAACAGAAAAATTACTAACTATCATGTTGATAACTGCTGAATTGACAACTGGGAATTATCCCCTGGGATTTCAGGTAGAGCTCAGGCAGAAAGAGTAAGTTTCTCCACACCACCCTTCTGCATGCTTCAACTGTGTCTGAAAGGACTTCCTTTAGGGGACAAGGAAACATCATCACCCTGTCTCATATGCTACTTGACCAGCAGGGATTCCAGTTAGTGCCAGTTGTGGTGGTGATTTTGTTGTGTGGACACGTTTGGTAGGGATTTTATTAATAAGTCATTTCATTTAGGCCTTGTCTGCATCTGACACTTTACCTTATTTGTACACTTGCCAAAGGTTCTGTTAACTGCATTCAGCCTAAAGATCAGCTTAGTAGTCAGTGTGGAACAAGATGGTCCTATTTAGTATTATGTCAGTGATTGTTTGTTAATGAAATGTTGAATATTATTTATTCTAATCTAACCTGTTAAACCAAGTTAGTAAATCAGATTGTAGACAAGGGTTCAAGCATGGTAAAATGTCATAGTATTGATTTGGCCTCTGAAGGGTAGCTTTTGAGCTGGGCTGAATCTGAACCAGTGATGTAGAGGTGAAAGGCTCAGTCCCACTATCAATCCCAACTCCGTCCAGGCCATCAAACTGATCTTTCCTAAGTGCAGTTAAAATGTGAGGTGAGGAGGGGAAGGGATTGTTTTACGGCAGACTGATATAGCAGCAACTCTTGTGGTGAATGTTTGTTTCTCTTAATGATCTGATTTGTTAATCAAGTGTTTTCTCATCGATTTATGAAAGTGCTTACCTAATGGGAAACTTCTCATTGTAAAATAACCTACTTCCTTAGTACACCAGTAATGTTTATGGTTCCCTGGGTCACTACATGGTCACCCTTGGAACATTAACTCTCATCACTGCTGAAACAGTTTAGTTAACCTCGTCAGGTCTTAAGGCCTGTCTAAACAACTTGACCACTTTTCTACCAGTACTGTTTCATGACGATTAGTAATAGTGGTGGTACTAGTGTGGGCAGATGTTGATGCCCACTAGCATGTTAATAATTCTGGGTGAGATTCTTGCAAACTCTGTGACCCCTTTACTCTGGATGTAAAGGACAAGACATCACAAGGGATCCTTAACAGCCTGTTTGTACAAGGTGTTTGAGTTGCCATTGGTCAGTTAATGAAGGGGTGGTTATCAGTAACTGCACTTATGGTTGGGCTCATAATGCTAGTGTCTTTAACAGCTAGTGTAGGGGTCGGCAACCTTTCAGAAGTGATGTGCTGAGTCTTCATTTATTCACTCTAATTTAAGGTTTCACGTGCCAGTAATACATTTTAACGTTTTTAGAAGATCTTTCTACAAGTCTATAATATATAACTAAACTATTGTTATATGTAAATTAAATAAGGTTTTTAAAATGTTTAAGAAACTTCATTTAAAATTAAATTAAAATGCAGATCCCCCCGAACCGGTGGCCAGGACCCGGGCAGTGTGAGTGCCACTGAAAATCAGCTCGCGTGCCGCAGGTTGCATACCCCTGACGTAGTGAAAACTGACCATAGAGAACTTTCAGTTGAATATTTGAGGTGGTGAATTTTGAGTGACCTTGCTTCATTCCAGCAGATTACAAAATAAAAAGTGTGGCCTCTCTGGTGGTCTCATCAGACCAGCACTTGTGCTGCTGTTTCAGAAACTGCAACATTCTTGTCTTAATGTGTAGTAAGTATTAGAACACTAATAGCCTTGAAATGGCTTTTCAGAAAGCTATGTAGTTGTGTAATCATGCTGTGAAATATATTAAAGGAATAGACTTGTTTTTCCCTCTCCGGAGACCCTGTTTGTCTACACACCAGAAAAATCTTGACAAAGAAATTTTGTAAGGGATGTCTTCAGGGTTTGCATTAAGTAATGTACTCCATGAAATAAGTGTCTAAGTAAAATTTCCATTTTCAAATGGAAAGAAGTCATTTTTCAAAGGTTAATATATTTATGGTTTGAGAGTCTGGACTTTAGTCCTTTGGTGGGTAGCTGCAAAAAGAACCTGCTACACAGGAGTATGAAGCAGTTATGAAAAGCCCTTTGGGGAAAGTGTTTGGAGGGGAAAGACCTGTATCACTTTAAATCTTTTCATTCTTTGATAGAGCTTTGGAAGTATAAAATGTATTCCCCTTGGTTTCAGTAGGTGCACTGATTTTGTAGGGTTGTGCCCGTATGGTGGGTTAGTGGCTCTGTTTTTTAAAGTAATTAATTGGTTTTGATAAATAAGGCTTATGAAAGAAATCAGTTTGCAAAAAGTAAGGGTGTGGTGGCAAAATTAGTTGTTTTTGGCCACCCATTCTTAGTCTTTGACATGGCTAGTTTCTAGATCATCCCCCCCCCCCTTCACTTTTGAATAATAGAAACCAATGTTAGTTATCAGATCACATGGGTTCATTATACAGCATCCTATTTTCAGAGCATAGTTTATTAAAAGAAAGAAGAGAGCCTCTTCAAAGCCCTGCAATAAGATGTGTGGAATGGTTATTTCTACCCACCACTTGGCAGTAACTGTGGTCGATCTGAGACTTGTGATTCTAATGTCAGAAGATCAATCATAAAAACTAGCTGGAGCATAAATGTTACAAGATGTGTGCTTATTGGACAAGTTGTCTGAATCGTCTGACGTAGAAATAAAAGGCCTAACTTAACCCAGTTCAGGCTAACAGGAAAACCTCCAGGTTTACTTTGAGGGCACATGAAATGGCAAAAACCTTTGTGTATCCAGAAAGCTATGTATTGCATTGCAAGGTTCTGGTCAGTGTGAGAGGTATTGTTGGCTCCCGCCTGGAAAGTAGTTTCATCTGCTAAGGCTGCTTTTCACTTGGACCTGGTCTATGCTTAATGTAACCTACAGCATTCCAGGGTGTGGAAAAAGTTGCATCCCTGAGCACCACAGCTATGGCGACGTAATCCACTGTGTATATGTGGCTTGGTCAATGGAATAATTCTTAGAAGGCTTTTAGAGGTGGATTACCTACAGTGATGGAAAAACTCTTCTATTGCTGTTGAAAGCATCTGTTCTGTGGCATTACAGCGGTGTAGTTGCAGCCTGTACCTGTGCTGCTGTAGCACTGTAATGTAGACATGGCTTTGGTTTGAGAAGTGATGAATAACTGAATTTAAACAGGGAAGCGCTGGCAGAGTTAGAGAGCCTAGGAATTTACATAAGCTCTTTCAACGTTGATACTTTAAAAAAAAAAAAAGAACCTTTTTCCTTGCACATGTTAACTCAGGTTTTTAGATTTCAGTTTTAATGATTTAATTTAGTAGTCAGTTTTACACCTTCTTGGCACACGTGGTGCTATTTTGTTTGAATTTCCAACACTGCATGGAAATATCTAAATCACTGTGTGTTTGAGTCACATCCTGGTGTGGGGGAAGAAGGGAGTGGCTAAAAACAAAACAATTTTTCGCAGTCTAAATGTTGGGCCCTAGACTTGTTGACTTGCTTAGTATTGCTCGAGTAGACACCATCTGGCATAGAGGTGAGATGGCCATGGAATAAAGATGAGCAGATTATATACAAGATGTTGTATGCATGGTGGCATGTATTCATTATAAGAGTTCCTTTTCTCTTTTCTAGAATTATGGGTCTGTGTGTGCTGCTGTAGTGAAACATTCCTCATGGAGGAATAATAGCCTCTTTCTTTCCAGTCCATCAGGATCTCCCCAGTTTTCTGAGAGCTGTTTGAGACAACATTCAGTAAAATAAAAGCACCTGAATGATGGGGAATCTTGGATGCTGACTAGCTGCTTATGGGGGTCACGTGAGTTAGTGCAGGATCATTTGCAGAAACACGTCCTTACACCTGTAGGTCAGTGCAGGGTTCTTGGCATGAAGTTATGTTCACGTAGGGAAAACTTGCATTAGGATAGATTTCAGTATCATTAGAGTACTCCGCTTTGCCCATGAAATTTAATGGAGTCCTCTGGGAATGTGACACTTGCTATTAGCAGGGCTAACAAAGCCCTCTGAGAACGAAGATAAAACTAGGCACTGCTAACAGAAGGAAAAAGAGAGCTTTGGAGTGGCTGGAGTACTGGCCAAAAGTACCTGGCACTCGACTGTTGTTGTAATACAAGCAATTATAGCAGAGTGAAAGCTTTCTGTTTAAAGCTTGTCTCTAAGTGCTGTAAAATCTGCATGTTTACTTGAATTGCTTTGAAATGTAGTGTGTCTCAATTAGGGATATGGGGTTCTGTTAGTGATCTAAATTTGGGGCCATTTGACCAAGAGGATACAGCCCGTGTGGGGGGGGGGAGGGAGGGAAATATGGCTTTTCTTTAAATTGAGAGATTCTGGGAGCCTATTTATGCTCACAGATTGAAATCAAACCAGGGCTCAGCTAATCACACCAGGGTGTCTCATGCTTTATGGTTACCACCAAATTACATGCACCCTTTGAGGGAAATCAAATTTTAAATCTTAATTCAGAAGATTTTGCTTTTCCAATTAAGCTAATCATAAGCTTCATGTTTCAGATTAGCAGCCGTGTTAGTCTGTATCTGCAAAAAGAACAGGAGTACTTGTGGCACATTAGAGACGAGCACTTATTTGAGCATAAGCTTTCGTGGGCTAAAACCCACTTCATCGGATGCTTGTGCTCAAAGAAATTTGTTAGTCTCCAAGGTACCACAAGTACTCCTGTTCTTTTGGCATAAGCCTCATGGTTATTTCTATGCCTACTGAGCATGTGCGAAGAGGCTAACTCTCTGGATAACTACTTCTACATCACAGGACTTGAGTGGCTTCAAAGACATGTTGTGGTCATTGGATCCGAACATCATCTACTGAGGCAGAAATTCCCAGGGCAGAAATCTGAAATAGAGAGGCATGTTGCCCCAATCTGCCTCTATCAAAGGGAGATTTTTATTTTGGTCAGATGTAATCTGAGCACAACTGAACATTCAGCGGACACTGAAACTATTTTTTGAAAATAAAATAAATTACACAAGGAAATACTGAGAGGAAAAGATGATTAAGGGTGGAAGAGTAGGTGGGAATAGGGAGAGAGGGGTTGGGGAGTAAGGAGATGGGACACTGGGAAGGGGACATAAGTGAGTTATAGGGGGGCTGGGAGTGCCTGTCAGGTCCCACATTCCTCTACTGTTTGTGTGCCTTAATCTAGTGGCTCCGTCTCATCTGTAGGGATGTAACCCCCCTTCTCCTCCAAGTGAGCCAGGTCTTAGGGGGGCTTGCCTATCTGGAGGGTCTGAATCCCTCTACCTACCCCCTATGTGAGCTGGGATCTGTCCCACCAGTGGTTCCTGAGCCCTGGTCCCTCCCCTGTGTGGGTGCCACGATCATGGGGATCTTGCCTATCTTTGGGGATGTGACTCTCTTCACTGCTTCCCTTGTGAGCCAAGGTCTGGGAGGGGATTGCCTTTCTGTTGGTGTCTGAGCCCTTCTCCCCAACTCCCAGCCCATGTGAGCCAGGATCTGGGTAAACCCTGCCCCTCTCTGGGGAGCTTTAAAAAAGGCATGCACCATAAACACAGCTGAGACTGGGGTCAGGAGCTGAGAACAGGTATGTTTGACAGATCAAAAATTCCAGCCTGGGGTTTGGGGGGGAAAGGGAACATCTAGTGACATGAGTGAAGCAGTTCCCTTGTTTTGTAGCTATAGTTTCAGGCTATTTTAATCACCATTGGGGTATTCTCTATCAGATGAGAACATCCCATTGAAATGAATGGGACACCTCTCTGAGCCTGCGACTTGAATTTTGAAATCCACCCTGGACAGAAAACTGAGAATGAATTGAAAACATTTGGGAAAAATCAGCCTGTGCCATTGCTGGTTTTTTATTTTTTTTTAATTTTTCTTTATTTTGGAGAAATGAGTACAGCGAAATAATCAGAAGATGCTGGAACTGTCTTTAAAAATAAAATAAATTACACATGAAAATGCTTACTGGGAGAGGAGGGAAGATTAGGTGTACAAGAAAGGCAGTAGGGGCTTGGGTCTGCAGCAAGGAATAGGTGTATTATGGGAATGAGTGGTAGGAGAGAGAAGGGGGATCCGAAGGCTTAGGGGAGGGGGCAAGGATTAAGGGGAATGAGAGGGGAGAAGACGGAAGGGGTTGGAGAACAGTGAGTATCAGGGTGAGTTGGGGATTTTAGATGTGATGGGGCCTGTCAGACCTGAATTCTCCCCTTCTCTATATGTGCTGGGGTCTGGGGGAGTCCTGGGTCTCTGCAGGGGGGTCTGAGCCGCTCTCTTTGCCCATCATGTGTTCAGGGATCTGGGGAAACGCTCCTTTTGGGGTGTCTGAGCTCCTCTTCCTGCTCTTCTATGTGAGCTGAGATCTGAGGTGAGATCTGAGGGAGTGAAGATAACACACAAAGTAGGGCTGACGTGCAATTAAAAAAATTAAGCACGCAATAAATAAATGGTATTCTATTTTTAAAATATTTGTGGATGTTTTCTACATTTTCAAATATATTGATTTCAATTACAACACAGAATACAAAGTGTACAGTGCACACTTATTTGAACGGTAAAAGAAAATGAAAGAAATAGTATTTTTTCAATTCACCTCATCCAAGTACTGTAGTGCAGTCTCTATCATGAAAGTGCAACTTACAAATGTTGATTTTTTTTTTTTGGTTACATAACCACTCAAAAACAAATCAGTGTAAAACTTTAGAGCCTATAAGTCCACTCAATCCTATTTCTTGTTCAGCCAATTGCTGAACAAACAAATTTGTTTACATTTGCAGGAGATAATGTTGCCCATTTGTTCACAATGTCACCTGAAAGTGAGAATAGGCATTCACATGGCACTGTTGTAGCTGGTGTCGCTAGGTGTTTACATGCGAGATGTGCTAAAGATTCATATGTCCTTTCATGCTTCAATCACCATTCCAGAGGACATGCTTCCATGCTGATAACAGGTTCTGCTCAATAACAGTCCAAAGCAGTGCAAACCAATGCATGTTTGTTTTCATTCCTTGAGTCAAATGCCACCAGTTTTTCTAGTGGTTTGAGTTCTTAGTTTCCGCGTCTGAGTGTTGGTCTTTTTAAGACTTCTGAAAGCATGCTCCACTCCTCATCCCCTCAAATTTTGGTTGGCACTTCAGATTCTTAAACCTTGGGTTGAGTGTTGTAGCTATCTTTAGAAATCTCACATTGGTATCTTCTTTACCTTTTGTCAAAGCTGCAGTGAAAGTGTTCTTAAAATGAACAGCATGTGCTCAGTCATCGTCTGAGACTACTATAACATGAAATATATGGCAGAATGTGGGTAAAACAGAACAGGAGACATACAGTTCTCCCCCAAGGAGTTCAGTCACAAATTTAATTAAATACATTATTTTTTAATGAGCATCATCAGCATGGAAGCATGTCCTCTGGAATGATGGCCAAAGCATGAAAGGGCATATAGATGTTTGGCATATCTGGAATGTAAATACGTTACAATGCCAGGTACAAAAGTCCCATGCAAATGCTGGTTCTCACTTTCTGGTGACATGGTAAATAAGAAGTAGGCAGCATTATCTCCCATAAATATAAACCTTGTTTGTCTTAGCAATTGGCTGAACAAGAAGTAGGACTGAATGGACTTTGATTTGTTTTTTAGTACAGTTATGTAACAAACAAATCTATATATGTAAGTTGCGCTTTCATGATAGACATTGCACTATTGTACTTGGATGAGGTAAATCAAAAAATACTATTTTCTTTTTTACAGTGCAGATATTTGTAATAAAAATAAAGTGAGCACTATACACTTTATAGTCTGTGTAACTGAAATATTTTTTGATTTTCTATGTTTTCAAACATATTTATAATTTAAATTGGTATTCTATTTAACACTGCAATTAATCATGACTATTTTTAAATCTGGTTAATTTTGTTTTGTGTTGATCGTTTGAGTTAACTGCAAATAATTAAAATCCCTGCTTTTTATAGATGTTCATGTGTTCATGCAGACCTGGATGCATTTCTTTTTCACTTATACCAAATCTATTTTTCCCCGTCCGTAAAACCAATTTTTTGCAATTTCTTTTGTCACCAAATTTAATTTTTCCCCTTGGTGTCTACTTCAAACTAAGCTGTGCACTTCTCTAGATTATCAGCTATATCAAACTTGCCAGCTGTTCTTCAAAGCTCAGTTACCAAGCTTTTCTCAGATAGGAAACACTTCACTGATTCTCTGCTTGTGGTGTCATTTTTCCCTATCCTTCAGAGGACTGTGGGTTCTGCTCCCCCTTACTTAAAGATGAGGCCATTTGTGCTGCCTCTAGGATGGGAATCTGGAGCCAGGTACCCAGATGTAGTGAAACATAAGCCAAAGGACCCCTGGAACAGGGTGGGAATGATAGCTTCTTACTTGCTCTGAGTGGAATGGTTTTTGTTTGTCCTGGTATAATTCAGCAATAGGGTAACACTTACTCTGATTGAATTATATGTATTGATATCTGCTTATTGCTAGAGCAGCATGGCACTCTTAAAATACTGTTACATATGTGAAGTGCATGCTCTAAAATGAGACCTGATGTTTTAACTGTTTAATCAATTGTGCACATTCATATAATTGGCTATCAGATAAGTGATACCATATGAGGGCATTATGGGAGCCACCCTGGCTTGCTGAATTTTGACATAATCCTGCTGATTTTGCTGAAGGAGTACGTGTTTTGTGCTGTTTTTGATTCATTTACATGAATTCTTTGGAATGTTGCAGTGGGACTTAGGGCACAGCTTCCAGTAATGAAGATCCATACAGCTGATTCAAAGCCTTTTGTTAGAATTCATGCTGCCTTCTGTGGAACATTCAATGAATGTAGTAGAGGCTTTAAATCTAGGGAGCAGGAAAAGAAGCATGTACACTCTTTAGGTAGCTCTTGGATTCTATAGAATTAATATACATAATGCATTTGAATCTAATCAGTAGATTCCTTTTTTTAGCGCCTGTCAAACTCTGATATTAGTAAAAATGCCTAGATCTAGGCCTCTCAATCTGAAAGTGGAGTTTCTTCAGAAAGCCAGTGCAATGGGAAATGTGAGCATGGCCAAGACTGGCTTTTATCTCAAGAATATTGGCAGGTTACAGTCTGAAAAGGAAAGTTATCTAGTAGCTGGAGCAAGAAGCCTGGTGACTAAAAAAATTGAGATTAACTTCTTTTTTTGTCACTCTCTTAATAAATTGTTTAACTTGTTTGAACTGGTAACTGAAGCATGCTTTTGACATGTAGGTCTACTACTGCAGTGCACTTCATAGTAGGTTGCTTCAGGTGCAAACTGCATATCATATATAATCCATGAATGTATTGGATCATACCAAGCTTCTAGTGCTTTAAATACCACCTTACTCTCTTGGTTTGGTGGAGTTCTTGGACCTGAATTGTAGAACACATTCAAGTGTCCTGGAACTTTAACCTGTTACCTCTGCTGGGTTTCTTGCTGTTCTTTGGATCTGTGTTCCTTGGCTGAAGTATAGATTGGAGAATTATTATGAATTTTGAGGGTTATTAGCCAAAATAGTTTTGAAAACAATGGGAAATCCAGAGAGCAAAATAAAAATGGTTAGAAATTATCAAATTGAACTCAACATTGGTTATTGCAGTTTTCAAGAAATAATAAATCAGTTCAATTTAATTCAAGGTCTTATCATAATCTTGGTATAAAGACAACTTCTATCCTAGTTCTGTGTTGACTAGTCTGAACCAGGTGATTTTGGTATTAATATGGAACTATGGATCCATAAATATGAATCCTTATTTACTTTAATCAAGCTTGTTTGCCATTGGAATTATGAGACTACTCATATCAATTGAAACAATTCCGAAGTAGCATTTAGAAATATAGACAAGTTACTTTAATATCAAAATGTCAAAATTGACCTGTCCAGGTGTTTCTCATAGCCAAGGTTTGCCACTTGTACACACACGTCATACATTAATTCCAGAATTTAATATGACAATTTTGATTTCTATGCAGTTCCATCAGTTCAGTAAACTCTTATTCCACTTCAGTGAAACAGTGCTAAAATCTTTATCTTACGAGCCGATTTAAAGCTTCTTCCCATCTGTCTAAAAAGCCATCAGTTCTCTTGACCACAGTGTGATTTATTTTAGACTGAACTCTTTGAAGCACTCAGTTTCTTGGAACTAACTTTTGCTGTAGGGAAGCATATTTTCTCCTGACAAGTAGTACTATACTTAATGTAAGTAGTTTTTGCAGATTCTGTGTTCTCAATTACTTACTGATTTTGTGTAACTCCTAGACAACTAAGATTAAACAAGTTAGTAAAACGCAGGTACACATCATACATTGTAGTCTTTCAGAGGCTTTTAGTTCAGGTACATATGTTAAGCTAAATGCTGCTAACAAAATAATGGTCATCACTTGGGTAAATAAGTAGCAAAATACTTATAAAAAAGTTATCAGTTGGAACTGGCACGAAAGTGAGTTCTTGAGCTTCATAGTGTCTGGTTTCTTGGGGGAGTTCGTTTAGGTAACTCAGAGAATTAATGACAGCTATGTTCTTATTCTCTTTCCAGATTTTGTAGTGTTCTCTTCTAAAAGACACAATTAATAAGGTGCTTGTCAGCAACAAGGTGTTAGTTGTCTCCAACCCGGGGGTTTTCTAGCTGGCTAGGCAGCAGCAGTCACTCAGTCTCTCTTATCCAGATGTTCCGATTTCAGGGAGCAACATGTTGATCAACACAGGACATTTTGTACCTTATTTTTGTTTTGTTTTTTGTTAGCGTTGCCTGGTTCTTCCTCTTAACAATGGTGACATGGCCAGTCAGAAAGGGATGTTTTTGGAAGACTTGGAATGTCCAATCCACATACAAATTGTCCCTTATCATTTAATGAGAAAATAAGGCCTGTCCTTTATGGTTTCTGACATATTCGTCTGGAATATTCCAGTATCTTTGTCCAGAACATCCTGTGCGATAGCATTTTATGGAAGACATGTTGAGCCATGTTCAACAACTGTAGTCTTAGCTCTAATCAGAAGCCTACTTCTGCAAGTTACTTTTGTTGGACCCCTTTGTGAAGTGGTTCTTTGGCTACAAACTTTGCATGAGTTCATCTTCTTTCCATCAGCACGGTTAGCTATCTGCAGAAATGTCAATTTTGAAGCTAGAACATAGTTGTTACATAGTCATTTCTGGATGGTTCTTTGTTTCATAGTCCAACCTGCAGCAATATAAAATTTCATTCATTTGTTTGATCCATGTCCAGTAGATATAAGAATTAATTAAATACAGAACAGCTGTCCATTCCTCCGTACCATACTTTGTTTCCTACATTTTGTGGAAAGTTTAGGAATGTTTCATATGTGAAACTGAGCAACTGTCTATCATACAGTTAATTAGGCCTTACAGCATTTTGAGTGGTTCACTTTAAAGATTTATGCTTCACATTAACTCCTCAACATACCTTTTGAACTTATCAGATTCTTTAATACAAAACAAATATCTTATTAGATATACATTCATTTAAAGATATACATTCATTAGTACCATATTTGATCACATTTTTCTTTAAATTAGACACCAGGCTCTGAACTATTAGCAATACAGTGATACTCCTATTTTATATTAGGTATTGTGCATAAGTCAACTTATTGTTATATATGCTATCAGTGAACAAATGTATAGTGTGTCTGGGTTTTTTTCCTGTTTGAGAGAAAATCTGTACAGCTGCTTGAACACTGGTTAAAGGATTGAAGTCACATTGAGCTGCAGAAAGATGACTTCAGTGGCAGAAAAATGGATCTCATAACCGGCTATTCATAAGATCAGTGTTCATAAAATTGGGGTTCAACTGTATTTTGACTGTGGTCAGGTTGCCTATGCAATGAAACTTCCTCAAACTGTAAAGGGGTCTTTTACAGAATGCCTTTATTTAGAAAATTAAAGTGGAGTTTTTTTGGATTGACTTATCTAGTAACATTATACCTTGATTTTGTGTCAAGTAGCATATCTTGATCTGATTAGCTCTATTACAGATTCATAGGCATAAAGCATATAAAATAGGAGAAAAAGGTAAGAGGAAATGACTTCACAACTTAACAAGAATTTGTGGCTAAGCGTAGCTAATTATCCGTTGTAGTTATTCAACATCCATTTCCTCTTTTGAAACACAGAAACAGCATCTGCTGTTTAGCATGATTTAAAGGTTTAGGCCTAAATTATGCCAATATTTTAGCTTATATGTTGATGTCCATAATATTATTAAGCTCCATGTTTTCTGTATTGTCATGTCATTGCATTAAGTAAGGGTGGTGGAATGTTGCCTCCTGTCAGGGGGATGAGACAAAGAGCTTTTAAAGGGGAACATCATATCTTGTATGCTTATTGATTTGGGCTCACATACTCTGTTTAGTGCATATCCAAAAAGAATTATAGAACAAAAATGTAAAACAGGCATATAAACCATCTGATCTGCTTTCTTGTGGTTCTCTGCATGATTCAGTTTTCAGGCAAACCGCTTGTTTTATAGATGAGATATTATTGTAGAAATAAAAGGAAGAGCTTGTTTGGAAATCTTCTTAAGCAACCAGTTGGCTAGGTGCTAGCCACTGGCTTTCTAGCCCTGTCTCCCTTAATGGGGAACAAGACCTGTGGTCTGAAAAAAGGTGCAATATCCTGAAGAGAACAGGCAAACTAGAGACAGCAAGAGGGTTTAGTTAAGAGACTGACCAGCTTTATAACTGATGCCAGGGTAAGATTCATGGCTTAAATAAGTAACACAGCCTTATCCAAATTGGCAGACTGTAATAGATCCAGTACTGTTTTTCATGTTTGCCCTTGTTGCTGCTGACTCTGTTTCTGTAGTTTCACTTTGTGTTTTCCACTTCCTCTAAGGACTTTTTGAGGCCTGGCCACAGCACTGATTGTATGAGTTAAAGAAATAACATGACTGTAATGCATTCCAAGAGTCTCTGTCATTCTCTCTAACTATTCTGCTACCACCAGGGTTGCTGCTGGTGTACTAATGCTATTTAATTTGTAATACATCTCTTATTGGGGCAATTTCTGGGCTGTTGGGGAGGCTGTGTGGTGGGGAGAGGGAGTGCTAAGTACTCTTGACAATCTGATACTTTCTTTCTTTCACTCGTCTTCAAAGGTCCAGCATGATGGTCCAGAATCTGTTGTTGATACTTTGCATCTGCCATAAAGGGCCAGTTATTTCATTTTATTAGTAACCTTGTTCTCTGCGGTCACTGAGTGCATACATACCAAGACCTCCTTTCCTATTTTGTAGGATTCTCATGGATGTCTGGTAATCTTGTGCCAATGTAGAATGGAGGGCTAAAGGAGTAGTAGCAATGTGTTAAAGCTTGGAAAGACTAGGGAAGAAATAATCACACCAAAGATCAGCATTCATTAGGAGGTGGATTGCTGCCAAGACAGTCAAGATATGTTGTATGTTTGTGTTAGCTCTATGCTCTAGATGTAAAATTTATGTTCAAACTGTGCCTTTATAGTATGTTCTGATATGTCAGAGCTATGGTACTTCCTTCACTCTGTCATAGGGGCAAACTCCACCTATCGTGTTAGCCATCTCTGATATAGATTATCTGTTAACATTTCCTCAACTGGTGTTGAATAATTGGGTATGTCAATACTCTACTGTATTCATTGTGCAGTAACTACTTTGGAAGGATGGCATGAGAGTCAATACAAGGGGAACAGAGATGATGCACAAGATTGGTGCATGCTTTTAGCATAAATTCAAAGTACATCCTCTAAGATTAAGGGTTGATAGTGCAGACCTTACTGATACATCATGTGGGTAACCTGAGTCTACTTCAAGATTCTGCTTTCCAGTTCAGAAAGATCAGGAGTTGTTGCAGGGATTCTTCAAAAAAGAAGACTTTAACAAACTGCAAACAGGTAGGTAGGGGTCCCATGGGAAGAACTCCTAAGGGTTAAAGGAGTTCAGGAGAGATGGCTGACTGACTTTCTAAAGAAGACCATATAAAGGCACTCCTGCAAACTGTCTCAGTGGGAAGGAAAGGGCCATATTGGTTTCTTCCTATCAGGAGCTCTTTTATGACCTGAAAATCAAAAGAGGATCCTACAAAAAGTGGAAACACAGACAAATTGCTAAGGAGCTATACAAAAGAATAGCACAAGTGTGTAGGGACAAAATAAAAAAGGGGTAAGGCACAAAATGAGTTACACCTAGCAAGGGACATAAAAGGCAATAAGAGGTTCTTTATATACGTAAGATGGAGGAAAGTGTGGGTCTTCTACTTAAGGGGGAAGGAGAGCTAATAACTGATGACATGAAGAAGGCTGAGGTGTTTAGTCAAGACTGAAGCAAAATAGGCATTAAAGTTGTTTGTGACCAGATACTTAACATAATTTAATATTTAATAAGGGGAAGGCGTAGAAGCCAAAATAGGAAAAGAACAGGTTAAGTACTGGAATAGACTTCCAAGGGAGGTTGTGGAATCAGTATCATTGGAGGTCTTTTAAGAACAGGTTGGACAGACACCTGTCAGAGTGGTCTAGGATGGTTTGCCTAGTTCTGCCTTAGCTCAGGGGGCTGGACTTGATGATTTCTTGAGGTCCCTTCCAGCTCTACATTTCTATGATTCAGTGACTGTACAATACACTGTCTGTGTATGAAAACTTCTCATGCTATTTGATACCAATCCCTTTCAGCTGATTCTTTAATGTAGTTGTATCAAACTTACAGTCCAAATCAATCACCTGTCACACACCACAATAAAGTTGTTGCAACAAACAAAACATGATTACAAACTCCATGACTAATTCTCTCTGCCTCAGTAGTTCTTTATGTAAATGCCTTAGCATTTATCTAGCAGTTAGACTCATGAATGTTCTGTTCACATAACCTCTTGAAGACCTACAGAAGGTAAAATTCCAAATTCTAATTCCTTTACCAATACGCAATCTATATCCCAACAGCCACACTTAAGAGTTTTATCAATACATTCCCACCTAAAGTTGTAAATGTACTATAAAGAACATATAATGTTGCCTTTTGGGAGGACATTCAGCACATATCGGTAAACATACTAAAATGTCATCCATTCAAATAAGTGGAATACTTGAACAACTTCCATGTATGTGCCCTTGGCAACGCGTGGGGAGAGGAGAAACAAAATGAGATCATATAGGACAGACCAACTTTATATTCTCCTTCTAGGAGAGAAGTAGCTCTTCGTAGTAGGTAAACATCTGCTACAGATGTATAACTTGAGACTGTCTGTGGTCTAGCAATAATGGTGACATCTTGGGGATGACTTAACACCCATTTGTATTTGTCTTTCAGCAGAATGTTGCCTAATGGCTGTATTGTTATTGTGACTGCAAGTTACTGGCACTCTCAGATTAGTGAGTCAGCAAACATAATGAAAAGAGAATTACAGAGTGTGTGGATTTCTTGATCTTGAATTGGAGATCATACTTTTTTAAGGGATGTGACATTTAATGGATGTGTGTCAAAATGTTACACTGACTGCATAAACAGATTGCTAAGGAAAGTCGCAGGAAGTGCATTCTACTAGTTTTGCCTGCAAGAAGAATGAAATCAGTTTGGCAGTCAGTTGAGTCCTTCGTTTGGAATATAGACAAAGTTTCAGGCTCTTTTGGTGAATAGCATGAAGGACAGACAACTTAGCTTAAAGGTTTCATTCTCCTTTCAGTATAGTGATAAAAAGTCTAGCTGGATTTTTGAAATACTGAGAGTACCAAGACTTTCCATCGTCAGTGGTCAACAGACTGCTAGGGTGAGAAACCTATTGTATGAACTTGAGATAAGTACTAGTCACATCCCTATCAAACTACTACATTATTATTTGTGTTTTTAGTGATCTCTTGTCACCTCTGTTCCAACTTTCCTTTTCTATTCTGAGATATTTATACATATAGTCCTTTTCTGCTTTGTTTCAAAAGTTCATCTTTTTACTCCCCTCTCCTGGGCTGAGGTGAGGATATACATAAAAGGTGGTTTCAATTTGGCCTGCAAGTAAGTAAGTAAGTGTTTTTTGTGGGTTTTTTTTTTTAAGTGCTCTGTATACTTTGCAACTCCAATGATGCTGCAGTCCCTAATACAAACCCATACAAACTTCAGTTAGTGGCAGTTAAGGTTGCATAAGGGTAACCCCCATCAATTCAAAACCTGAAACGCAAGGACATAATTTAGAGGAAAAGTACCTCTTACATTCTTTATTGGTTTCACCTTGCTCACCGCATTGCTGATAATACTCTAGAACAGTGGTCCCCAACCTTTTCGGCTGGCAGGTGCCAGCCGAAGAACCATTGCGGCAGTGGAGCACCTGCCGAAATGCTGCCGAATTTTGGCGGCATTTCGGCGGCAACTCCTCTTTATGACGTCGCTTGCCGTCAACAAGCAATGTCATTGAGAGGCGTCGCTCCCGAATTTCGGCGCTGACGCCGCTTGCCAATTACGAAATTCGGGGCGATGCCTCTCGCCGACGTTGTTTGTCGACGGCAAGTGGCGTCAGTGAGAGGTGTCGCTGCCAAAATTCGAGAGTGACGCCTCTCGATGACATCGCTTGTTGACGGCAAGCGGTGTCTGTGAGAGGCGTCACCACCAAAATGCCACTGCTGCATTTCGGCGGGTGCTCTCCCAGGGGCCAGGACGCGGGCGCGTTAAGATTCCCTGCAGGCGCCGTGGTGCCTGCGGGCACTGCATTGGGGACCCCTGCTCTAGAACAGCAGTTCTCAATGGGGGTGTCCATGAGCCCTTTCAAGGGGGCTGCAGGGCCCCACGGTTGAAGCCCTGAGCCCCAGCTCCGGGTTATGGGGAGGGAGGCACAGAAGTTGGGAGGCATGGGGCTGAAGCTCTGGTGCCCGGCAAAGGCCTGAAGCCCCAATCTGCGGTGCTACCTCCCCGGCACCCCCCCTGGGCTGAAGCTGAGAGGCTTGGGACTGAATCTGGAAGGCACGGGCCTGAATCCCTGAGCCCATGAGCAGAGTTGAGGATATGGAGGGCATTCCCCTTCTCCCCCCACAACTGCAATGCAAGAGCAGGCATTCTTGGGGATGGCTCCACAGTTCCCCACCCCATTTCCTTTCTCCGCCTGGCCAGGTCGGAGGCGGGAAGATGGGCATCTGCTGCTCTGGCTGGTGCCATGGAGCAGGCAGCGGCAGTGTTCCCTCCTCTCCTGCTGGTGCCCCCGATTTGAAGCTGCTTCTCAGCTCTCAGCCCCCTTTGCTCCTGCAGAGGCAGCTCATAGGAGTCCCCTGGGTGGGGAGACCTGGCTCTGTGGCTGGCAGACCCCTCCAGAAACAGGGACCTCAGGGTAGTCCTCCGAGCACACAACCCTTATACCCCTCTCCCTGCACCCTGAGCTACTCCTCTGCCTGCACACAGCCCCTAGCTACCCCTTCTCTGCACCCTAAGATATTTTCAAATGTTTTGAGCTAAGCCCCCCACCTTTGAGTTATAATTTTTGTTTGCATCCCCCCCGCCCGCCCGGACAGGCTAGGTGGCCTGCTGAGGTGAGTCGGGGTGGAAGTGGCACTCTCTTCCTGGACCCTACCATACGGGGGTGGTTTGACCCCACTGACTCCTGTACCCCTCAAAAAGAACTCAAACTACGCCTATGCTCAAGGCCCCTGGCCTGAGGCGCCCCCCTGCTGGACCCTGGAGTTCTTATAGCATGCTGCAGGGGTCCTTAGAGAGAGAGAGAGATTGAGAACCCCTGCTCTAGAACCGTTCACTTCGACCTCCAAGAGATCACAAAAAGCAATGTATACCTCATATTCCTCAAATCTGACTGTCACACATTGCATATATTTAGGAAGTTGTTTTTCCTTAACAGTATTGAGTTTGAGTCAACTTTTGTGCTAGAGTGCAAGTTTGAAGTTGGTGTGCATATTGCTTTTTGGTATCTGTTGGAGGTTGCGGAGAAAGCCTGATGAAGTGTGGGAGTGCTCTAGGCTAGTGGTGTTGTTTTTTGGTCCCCTCACTCCTCCCCAATGACCAGTCTGTGGATTGGTGCTGGTCCCTAAGATCTCCCTGACACAGTTTAGGAAGGCAGCAGGCTGGTCTCTTGTAGCAAAAAGACTGGAAAACACTGCTCTGTGCAATGTGAAAGTGGCACAGAGTTCAGAGAAACCTTTTTATCTCAGGTTTTGAGTTGGTGGAGTGCATCCTGTTTCAGTTCTAGCTGTCACTAAGGTTTATTTCCTAATGTTTTGAGATGGGTTTGATAAACTGCATTGATTAGGTCTACAAAGTCACGTGTGGGAAGGAGATGATGACAGTGACTGAAACATACCTGTGTGTCATGCTATAATTTACAGATAATTGTGTCCTTGTTTTTTCCCATGGTCTCTTATTAAAAACAGATTGGAGTTCATGGCCGTGGTCAATAATAATGGTGAGGTACATGGGATTATAATCTAGTTATTAAGGGTAAAGTTTGAAATCAGTCTCTTTCCAAGTTCAGGGAACTTCTCCTAGGCTACAGAGAGATTTGATGGGGAAGTCTTCTCACTTACATATACCTCCAGATTAAGTTTTTAGCTTGAGCAGCTGTTCCAGCATCACTGTTGCACTCGGAGGTTTGGCTTGTCACATTTCTTTATGGCAGAAAAAGTGAAAAATCATGACACAAAGAAACAGGACCTAATGTAGAACTACTATTTTATTAATCGGCACAGAACATATCCAAGAGTGCTTTAGTTTCCTGTCAAAGAATGTCTGAAAATAGTTGAGGCAACCCATTTTGGGACTATTTTTGTAGCTTTGCTGAACATTTCTGTATTCTTTCTGACTGACACTGTGTGTCTCGCCATTTTATTAAGACTCTTTTTTTAAAATATAAGTTTAAAACGCATGTTAAACTGAAAACTTCTGACTCAACCTTAACTCTAGAGTGGTAACCAGTAATGCCAGTTACATATAATCTTCCTTATTATTACAACACAAATCCATTCCAAAACCATCCAGCAAACCACCCCCATCTGAAAAACAAAACTGAGCAAGTACAAATCAACGGTTTCACAATTATTTCATAATTAAAGTATGTTTTAATACATAAACAAAACTATTATCAGTGCTAGAGTCACACTGTTGCTCCATATCCAATTCCCTTAGCTACAACTGCTTGAGTATTTCCAGTCTTCATTGAAGACTTTGCCTTTGGTCTAATCCATGTTGTGCAAAATTTAGCAAACAAATATAATTTGCAGCATTAGTCATTGACAGTGAGGGTCAACATCTCCATTTTGCTTTCGTTCTCCCAGAATTACATACCTTATCACTATCCTGCAGCTGCTTATCAATCATACAGCTGAGCTCTCCCTATGTTGTGTAGTCATGAAAAATTTGTGTGAACCATGGCATTGGTGGGTCTGTGATGACAGCTGCCCCCTATTGCCTGCCAGCCTCCTGCCCACACTGCCTGGAGTGGCTCTTGCTACTTCACTCACTGAACTTGGATGCCAGCGCCTACTTGTTTGCCCACATGACCCACTCGCTCCATCTCTACGGTGCTGCCAGCTGCCGGAGAACAGAGCTGGTGGGGCTGTGGTTGCACAAGCAGCTGCCCAGGGACATACTGCGCCCTGCAGCCCAGCCCACTCTCCTGACCCCTGCTGGGGGGGCGGGCCTGCGCTGGGTAGTGGGTGCAGTTCAAGCCCTGGCTTGGCTTCAGCCCATTTGACCTTTGTGGTTCACTCAAAGGAAGTGGTCTGGGTTTGGCCTGCAGTCTGGCTGTTGACTACCCCTGTACTAATAGAACTGTTCATAGTGGGGTTTGTGCTGGTATAACCATGTTGATTTAAAAACAACGAAAAACACCCGCCCTGACAAATAGTTATACCAGTGAAAAAACCTCTGTATACTGGGGCCAAGCTACTGAGTATTTAAAATGTAGGGAAAATGACTTTTCAGCAGCTTATCCAATCTGTTCTCTTTTCCTTGTTCATTCTGTGTTCCATGCCTGTGGCGTTTGTCTAGTTGACAAACCCAAACTCCCACCCCTTGCACTTTGAACAGATTAGAGATGACGTGGTGTGTTTTTTTTTTGTTTTTTTTTTTTTTACATTGCTTCATTTCAGTTTGTTCTCTTTCCTCAACATACTTGAGGAAGCTGTCTTTCTCCTGTGTGATCTCTCAAGCTTTTTATCGTGCGATTTTAAAAACCACAGATGGATAGTGTGAGATAAAACACCACAGGCAATCCTTCTACATTTAGATGCCATTGCCGATCTGTTATTGTATTAGAAGTTTGAGTAGGGAATCAAGATGTATCAACTTTGAAGACTGGGGAGCTGTGGCAGCCAGAACTCTCTTCTAGAGGTAACAATCTCAATATTCAAAACTCCTCCTATTTTTGCTGCTCGAGAGTTTTGGACAGTATATTGCCACTAGCTTGAACTATAAATACTAGAAATGCTTTTCAGAATCTTATGGCTATTGGGTACGATTAGAGATGTTTGTGTTCTAATATGTATGGTTAGTGTAGACAGTACCACACAGTTCTACATTTGATCTGTTATAAGACTTCATACTGCCAGAACTGTGATCTCACAAACAGTAGTAATAAAGTTAGATACTTCTAACTGTACTGGAACAGAAATTTTGTTGAGTGGATGGATGCAAGGAGTTATACCCCCTTTCCGAAAGCCCTTACTGAATTTGATTGTCCTATGGGCCTTCTTCACTGAGTGCTCACAACACTGAACTGTGCCTTCCTGAACCTAAGCGGAGCCAAAATTCATCTGTGGTATCTGTTTAGGCAAGGCTGGGGCTGTTTCCTTCCTTCTTGAGCTTGTTGAGCACTTTGAGCAGCAAGTGAGGTAGATTGGTTGACTTGTTTGGATGATTTAATTGGTGATTCTAGATTTTTGCCCCTTATAAGACTTCTTTGTCTTTGAATTGCTCAGACACCTCATCAGAACATCTTAAAAAATAAAAATTAACTAATAGGTTGTGCATTGTTTAGATTTTAAGCAGACAACATGATTGTGACTGACAGAGGTTTGGAGGTAGACTGATAAATGCATGAAGTCCTGGAACTAGTTACTTTACCTGCTGCTTGTTAGCATAACTCCTTTATATACTAGAACAAGTAAGTTCTTGTTTTCCCACCTCTTCGCCTCCTCTCCCCTGCCCCCATATATACACACATACTAGGGTCCTGCGCCCTCTGTGGCAGGACAGTGGAAGCTTCAAGTTATAAAGGATTAATTTTAATGTTTTGCTTGGGAACCAGTAAACAGTACCACAGTGGTCCTAGCTCTCATAATTAGATTTGTGCTGGTAAAATGCATTGCTGTCCTTGCAACCAGTATTACTTCTGAAGAGTGGGGCAGAGCATAGAGGAGGCTTAAAAAAAGTCAACTGGCATTGCCTCTAAACTCTCAATTTCCCAAATCAAGTTAGTTTGGGAAATCAAATCTTCCTGAGATGGATTATATTCGTCTTCTCTGAAGAATGCTGGTGTGCAAGTGGAAGAGTAGTCACTAACTGAAACTATACAGAAACTGCACCCATTTGACTAAATCTTCTAAATTGATTTACTTTGTTGCAACTCCTGTGTGGGGATGCTCTTAAATTGGTTTGAGTGCCTTCATTTGGTAATTCAACAAACTTGGTATAAGGTATTTTTAAGATGGTTTGCATGTCCACTCTCTGTAAAGTGTACAATTTCTGTGTAGAACAAATCTTTTTCTACAATATTGCTGTCACCTTGGTTCTGACTGAAGTGACAGAACCTTTAGGATCTTTCTGTCCAGTGGCAAAGTTGTAGACCAGAGTGAATGTGGCTGTGTGAAAACAGGGAGTCCTTGTGGCACCTTAGAGACTAACAAATTTTATTTGGGTATAAGCTTTTGTGGGCTAGAACCCACTTCATCAGATGCATGAAGTGAAAAGTACAGGAGCAGGTAGAAATACATGAAAGGATGGGAGTTGCTTTACCAAGTGTGAGATCAGCCTAACGAGAAATCAATTAACAGCAGGATACCAAAGGAGGAAAAATAACTTCTGATGTGGTAAGAGTGGCCCATTACAGACAATTGACAAGAAGGTGTGAGTAACAGTAGGGAGAAATTTCAGTATTGGAGAAATTAAGTTTTTTAGGTTTTGTAATGACCCAACCACTCCCAGTCTTTATTCAGGCCTAATCTGATGGTATCCAGACACTGTCTTCCAGTGAGGAAATGGCTGATATCCTTTAATGAATCGGAGAGAGCATGTTTGCACTATGACAATTTTAGTTACCTCATGTGTCCAGAGTGAATCGCTTCCACCTGCTTACAGTAGTTTGGGTGGTGGGGGAGACCTTTATAGACCCCCCAGGGGAAACTCCCCAGCCACCAACTGCTGGCAACTCAGGTGCTTTGCTCCAGGTTTCATGAGCCCTTCTCTTTTCCTCTCTAGGCTAACTGTTTATACAACCCACTTTAAAAAGTGACAGTCCTGTGGCACCTTATAGACTAACAGACATATTGGAGCATAAGCTTTCGTGGGCGAATACCCTACACCGAGTCACCAGTCCCTTATCTTGTGAATGCATATAATGTACACCGATCCTCTGCCTGAATGGAAGCAGTGCACCCTGGTTCGCTGGTTTCACCTTGGTTCTAGACTCTCCTTAGCATAAAGCATTTAGACGGGTCTGTAGTAAAACCGGTCTGAAGTTTATTTAACAGAGCTAAAGCTAGAAATAGAGATTCAAATAAAAGCAAATACAAGGGTGTAGAAACATAACGCTATAGGTAAAAAGGAAAAAATGCAATATTTAGCCTATACTTAATAACAAGTTACTTTCCTGTCTAATAACATTTCTCACCCACGTGTTCAGTTCAGAAAGCTGGGATCCGCCTTTCATGAGAGACCCCGCTGGCAGAGTTTCTCCTTTGTAATGGGTAACAACTTGGGCCATTCTTCTCCAGTACATTTACAGGCTGTTTTAGTTCAGGAAGGCCCCCCCCCTCTTCTGAGGTTTATTTCATGGTGGGTTTGATTTAAATAATCATTTAAATCACTAGTCAGAAAACCATGATTAAATCAAGTCTTCCTACATAAAAATGCATTCTTGTTGGTTGTTATAAACTTAACACACATACATCTATCTCCGAGTTGTGAAGAAAGTTTCATTTTTAGAAGGTACACACTACACATTTTTAAAGAGATTTATTTTGAAAACTTTTCAGATTAGTTTTACAGCTATATCAGAAAATGAATGATTGTTTGGTTATTTCATTTACTAAAGGTAATTGAAGCAGATATTTATGAAGTCATTGGGAGGTGAATTATGTCCAGTTCAACAGGTTAATCATTAATATTTAGAGGATTTTCTTGCCATGCTGTATTAGGAGGAGAACAGCACCAGACAGACATTTAAATTGTTTTAGTTAACTAAAACAACAATGTTAAGTATTCTGGATTTTTTTCTTCGACAGCAAACAAATAATATTTTAACAAGACAAACATATATATGTCCCTCCCTTCTCACATTTATCTTCAAATTTCTTCTCCTTGTCCAGATCTACTCTGCCCCCAACAATCTTCTATTCGTTGAACTTTTTGAAACTGCATTTTTAGAGAGAGGTAAAGGATTGACTCTGTGTACACAAATTTGCAGAGGGACAATAGGGTTGAGGTCTGTTATTTCTCACCTCTCTTTATTTTATTTATTTATTTAAAAACATGTCTGCTGTTAACAAGCATGTTATCTCTGGAGAGACAAATCCACAGTTTGAGAACTGCAAAACTAAGCATCTCTGATGGTATCTTCTAGACTGAGCACTGAGTCCCATTGGGTAGATAGAAAGATGAACCTAAATAATCTATATGGAAGTCCCTGGAACCCCATAAGATTGGGTCCCTAATCCATGAACTATTGGAACTCATTTACTAAACATTACATGAATCTATTGTCTCATACTAGAGAATTAGAATTTATAATCCCTATTCCATAATGAGATGTGTTTTGAGCTAAGAGAGGTTTTTCCTCAAAAGCATTTTATTAAAAAAATCGTGTTTTTTTTTTTTTTTTAAAATCATTGAATGTTATCCACCGTAACTGGTACTGGACTACAAAAAGAGGGAGAGAGAACCCCTTAACTATTTCCTCTAAGTGATGGATAACTAACAGCACCCTGTGAATCTTGGATCCTTTTGGCCTGAAGGGCAGGAACTGTTGATAGTTGCTATTAGTGAAAAATTGTTTCTAGTCAAAGATCTAGCTTGTTAGAATTCACTTTTAGGCACAAGAAAGTGTGTAATATTTGTGTTTTTGTAACCTTTTCTTTCTCTTATTGTCATGGTATAAACCCCCACTCTGAACCTTAGCATCCAAAAGATGGGGTACCAGCATGAATTCCTCTAAGCTCAATTACCAGCTTAGTACTTGTAGCGCTGCCACCAACCAGGAATTCCAGTGCCTGGTACACTCTGGTCCCCACAAAACCTTGCCCGGGGACCCCAAAGACCCAGACCCTCTGAATCTTAACACAAGGAAAGTAAATCCTTTCCCTCACTGTTGCCTCTCCCAGGCTTCCCCTCCCTGGGTTACCCTGGAAGACCACTGTGATTCAAACTCCTTGAATCTTAAAGCAGAGAGGAAAATCCACCTTCCCCTCTCCTTCTCTCTTCCCCTCCCAGACTCTCCCTGAGAGAGAAAGTAATCCTAACACAGAGAAAATTCTTTCTCTCCCCCTTCCCTCCTTTCTCTCCACCAATTCCCTGGTGAATCCAGACCCAGTCCCCTGGGGTCTCACCAGAATAAAAAAACAATCAGGTTCTTAAACAAGAAAAAGTTTTTAATAAAGAGAAAACAGTAAAAATTATCTTTGTAAATTTAAGATGGAATATGTTACAGGGTCTTTCAGCTATAGACATTGGGAATACCCTCCCAGCCTAAGTATACAAGTACAAATTAAAATCCTTCCAGCCAAATACACATTTGCAAATAAAGAAAACAAACATAAGCCTAACTCGCCTTGTCACCTAGTACTTAACTGTTTTGAATCTATAAGAACCTGTATCAGGGAGATTGGAGAGAAACCTGGTTGCACGTCTGGTCACTCTCTCAGAACCCAGGGAGAACAACAACCAAAATCTAACAGCACACACAAACTTCCCTCCCTCAAGATTTGAAAGTATCCTGTCCCCTGATTGGTCCTCTGGTCAGGTGACAGCCAGGCTCACTGATCTTGTTAACCCTTTACAGGCAAAAGAGATATGAAGTACTTCTGTTCTATTAACTCTTATCTGTTTATGACACTTATTCTGCCTGTTGTCCCTTAAATCTCTGTTCTTTGTTAATAAACTTATTCTTAATTTTACTGTAAACTGTTAGTGCTGTTATGTTGAAGTAAAGGGTGAGTCTTCTGCTAATCTAAAAGGCTGGTGTGTGCTTGGTCTCTTTGGAGCAATCAAATTTATTTTCTGAGTATCCTGTGAGATGTCTCTGGGGAACTGGGGTTCACTATTTGCCAATAGGCCAAGTTTAATACTGGCAGAATCTTGACTTTTTCTGGTGAACTGGACAGACTGGTATGGCAGGGAGCTGACAGTCAGTCTAATCTTAAGCAAAGCTCGCTCTTGTTCAGGCAGAGGAGTAACACAGTGGCTTACAGTTCTGGATTCCCAGAGGAGATTATCACAACTAGTTATCTCAACAACTATCAAAAGGGAGTCAAAGGTGGAGACTGAACTTTTCTCTTGCTCTAGAATAAGTCCCCATAGGCCTGGGTTGAGGCACATTAGTGAGACAGTATGGGGGAAATTATAATGTCTGTTTCCCATTTTAACTTGTTCTGTGACAAAACTTTAGTCCCTTGGGTCCAGTGTACAGCAAAGTATAACTGTTACAGCAGTCCTCCAATTTGTACTGTAAACAGGACATTAATTTAGGCTTTCCCAAACTGACTAACTTTGGACATGAGGTGCCAATAAAACTCTGACGATCCAGTTTGCCATACAGTTTGCCCACCTGTCAGTGGGTAGGAGTGGGATAACAATATAGTTGGGTCCCCTCAGCTAGAGGCATTTTTAGTGTAAACAGGTCCCTGGTTTTTCCCTTTCTTTGGGTCTGAATGCTTCTGAATGTGCTTGATTGCCTGCCTGCGCAGCCTGCTGTGAATTGCTCAGCCCACAGTGTCCACTGACAATTTGCAGGTTACAAAAGCAGCTGTTTGGACACACTGGCTATTTACTGGAGGCAGAGCTCTTTATTGTGTAGATGTGCCTCTTTATCTGGGGACAGAGGAGTGGGTGGGAGAGAGACCTGGTTTTTATTTGTTCCAGATTGTTAAAAGTGACCGCCAAAGAATTTAACAATTGGTCTTGTACCTTTTTTCCTTTAAAATGTATAAAGAAAACGTAAAGATTTTTAAAAGCTTTTTTCCTGCTTGGTTTTACTTTTAAGTATTAAGAATATAGAGTTTGGTTTTGCTGGAAGACATCTAATTGGGAGGCTTAGATGTAAAGATTCAACAATCTTGCCCCTTTATGTAAGTTGCAAGAGCTCAGACTTTAGCTACAAAAGTTAGTAATTGAAGTTAAATGTTAACAACAAAACAAATTTAAGCAGACTGAAAATCACTTCTTTAATTGCTCAACTTCCACGCTCTTGGATTTAGTGTGGATTTGTGTGCTCATGCTGAATTCTGCTAGTACAAGCTGCACCCACACAGTAGCCTTTTGCTGGTACAGGTATATTGGTCACAAATCACATCCCTGATCAACACAGCTATGCCAGAAAGAATCCTAGTGTAGACCTGGCCTGGTTGGTAAACGGCTGTGTTATGTGGGAAAAGAGATGCTGGGTACTACTAAAAGGTGTTTGATTTTCCCAAAATGTTCCTATCCAGCATCTCTTTTTTCCCCCCCATAACAGAGCCATTTACCAAGCAGGCCAGGTCTAAGCTAGGACTCGTTCTGGCATAGCGGTGTTGATCAGGGATGTGATTTGTGACCAAAATACCTGTACCAGCAAAAGGCTACTGTGTGGGTACAGTTTATACCAGCAGAATCTAGCATGAGCATACAATATCTAGAACAGACTGACCCTGTCAAGATGAAACCAGTTTTCAAAACCACCTGGATATTTTAACCCAACATGGAGATTTCAATGCTGAGCAAAAGTTAGTCAGAAAACAGTCTCGAAACATGGCCTTCACAGTTTGACCCAGACTTGTCACATAAACTATTTAGGCATAAGGTACCTTTTTTAGTGATATAACTGTGTACCAAACTAAGGGTACGTCTACACTACCTGCTGGATTGGTGGGAGGCGATCGATCTATTGGATCAATTTATTGGGTGTAGTGTAGATCGCTCTCTCTTGTTGACTGCTGAACTCCAGCTCGGCAAGAGGCGGAAGGAAAGTCGGCGGGGGAGTGGCAGTCATTGATCCCACACCGCGAGAACGCGAAGTAAGTGATTATGAGTTGATCTAAGATGTGTCGACTTCAGCTTCGCTATTCTTATAGCTGAAGTTGTGTATCTTAGATCGATTCTCAAACACCCCCCCGCCCCCGGCCAGTGTAGACCAGACCTAAGAGGGTTGTACCAGTGTAACTATCTCAATTGGAAGTATAACTATCCTTTCCCTCAACCCAAACTGAAATAGTTCTACCAGTGTGTCATAAACAGATAGCTAAGGGTTAATGTCTCTTTCACCTGTAAAGGGTTAACAAACAGTGACCTGCAACACCTGACCAGAGGACCAATCAGGAGACAAGATACTTTCAAGTCTTGGTGGAGGGAAGCCTTTGTGTTTTTGGGTTTTGCTTTGTTCTCTCTGGGCTCTGAGAGTGACCACATGTACCTACAGGCTCTCTAATCTTCTATTCCAATTTTGTAAGTATAAAGGTAGAAAGGCGGTATAGTCTTTTTATTTGTTTTCCTTTATTTGCAAATGTGTATTTGGCTGGAAGTATTTTAATTGTATTTCTATTGGAGGAGGCTGTTTCTCCAATTTCTTAAGCTGACAGACCCTGTAACTTTTTACCATCTAAATTGCAGAGATAACCTTTTACTTTTTTCTTTTTATTAAAAGCTTTGCTTTAAGACCTGTCTGATTTTTTTCTCCTAGTTAAGGCTTAAAGGAACTGAGTCTGTACACCAGGGAGTTGGTGGGGAGAAGGGAAAGAGCAGGGGGGAGAAGGAAAAAGTGAATTTCCTCTTTGTTTTAGATTCATGGAGTTTGAATCTGGATTGCCTCTGGGTGAAGGGAAAAGAGGAGGGGGGAAGGTATCATTCCTCTCTGTGTGGTGATTCAAAGAGTTGAATCATGGTGATCTCCTAGTGTACCCAGGGCGGGAAAGAGCTGGAAGGAAGAAAGGAGGGGGAAGGAAAATGGTTTATTCCCCTTTGTTGTGAGACTCAAGGAATTTGGGTCTTGGGGTCCCCAGGGAAGGTTTTGGAGGGGACCAGAGTCTATCAGGTGCTCTACTCTAAGTCCTGATTGGTGGCAGCACTACAGGATCTAAGCTTGTAATTAAGCTTAGGGGAATTCATGCTAGTACCCATATTTTGGACACTAAGGTTCAGGTCTGGGAAAGATACTATGACACAGTACCAAAAATTATAACCAGGCCAGGGGTAACATAACAGGTGTGACTTTGCAAGATTGGGGCCAGTAAATTACTTGATATACTATACTGGTATTCCTATACCAGCAAAGCGGTGGTAAGACTGAAATAAGCAAAAGTGGCTGCCAAATTTCTACTGCATTAATAGCCCAAAGTCACTTAAAGTAGCCCAGTCTGGGCTAGTTTTGGCCTAGTTGCTCAATAAATAATCTATGTATAGGCTGGGAATGTACCGCCAAGGTGCATGGAGGGGACAGTACCCTGGGCAAGGGCACAAACACGGAGGGCAAGAAGCCAGCCTCTGTCCCATGCTGGGTGGCAGGAGTGAGGGGGTTTGCTGGGGTCTTGAAGATAGACACATACAGGGTTGGGGGGAGGGCACTCGAGGCAACACAAGAGTGCCTGGGTCCCCTCATGAGCCACTTACTTGCAGCACAGACTGGACCCAATGAGCCCACAAAGAGGCCAGAGCCACCGGTGGGGGAAGGGGCAGCATCTTCCCTCCTGCTGCAAACTTCATCCAAGGTGCGGGGGGAAGCTGTGGGGTGACATCCTGACAGCAAGGAGGTGTCCAGAACAGCAGCTGCCTCCTCTCCTGCCTGAGCAGCTCCAAAGGCTTGTCTTGAGCTGACTCTCTCCCCCCTGCCCTCAACACATGGGGCAGGTTCTGGGTGTCTGCACAGGACATGGGATGAGGCTAGGGGTGTGCTCTGCCTACCTGAGCACACAATGGGCAGGAGGACACCCGAACATCCACCCCCACCCAGATCTGCCCCGGGCTGGGCTCTCCCCTGCACAGGACAGCAGGAGGCTCCCGAGAAGCAAGGCCAGCGATGGCTCCGTGGCGAGGTAGAGGCAGCGCAATAGTCACAGATGACAGAGGAGCAGGGCAGTGCAGGTGAATGACTTATCACTTAATTCCAGCGGCCACAGCTCTATGCTCTCTTCTCTCCCTACTCCCTGTCCCCCAGGATACACACAGCACAGGCAGTGGCCCCTACCCCAGGGACACACACAGCACAGACTTTTGATGTGATCTTACACACATGTAAGCCTAACTTTTAAGTATAGAGCCAGCTTAAGCCTGTGTTACTAGTTTACTGCCACTCCTTCATTGTTCCTCAGTTGGTTAACTAGAAATCTAGACCTCCCACTGCCAGATGGACTCTGGAGGAGAATGTGTCTAAGCTACTGGGGCTCAGGCACTGGTTCCCAGCTTGACATGGCCAGATTGTGGGACCCCAAAGCCAAAGAAGGATGCCAGTGTCTGCATCTGGGAGTGTGCCCGAGACCCCCAGAACTAGGAACTGTGATTGGTCACTACCCAGACCTAGTGGGGCTTAGCAGTAAGTCGGATTCAGCAGTTGGATCCAGTTGCAATTAACTGGTATCTGCTCAGAGAGGGGGCCCGAGGCCAGTGACAGCTTATTAGTGCCAGTATATGGGAAGAAGCTAGATTGATTATAAACACCTTTGTCTGAATACATGCATCCACACTAGGCAGAATACTTACATCCACAAATTTACAAGTCTGGTTAAACTGCTTAAGGGGTGTGAAATATGCTGCATAATTTGTGTCCTGGTTACAGGAAGACAACCGTGTATCAGGTAAAACTACTGCCAAAGGTGACATGTTAGCTTACCATAGTTACTACTGGAGTATTAACCATGTTGTGTCTTTATATGCCATAAGTAGAGCCTGGCATGTCATTAACTGTAATAAACTTTGCTAAATGTTAGTGTAGACAGGATTTTATAAGGTCCAATTAATCTTTGGAGGTCACATCTTTGTTGCTCTTTGACTGTAGACAGTTTTCTGAAGCTGGGTTAACTGTAGCAGGAGCTCATTAGTTTATCTTTCTAGGTTCTTATACTGTGGCTATCACCATGGTATCAGAATAAGTCACTGAGAAGGGTTGATCTCTCAGTGGTTGTATCATGGCAACTGCAAACCTTTTTTCTTTAAATGGAATCTCCAGTGAGGAATGCAGCAAAAAATGCTCTAAACTTGAGTTGTACAGTCTATTCACAGCCATGTTCTCTCCTGTTGCTAACATTAAGACACTTGGGTTTTTGGAAGATGTTTCTATGTGTTTTAATGAGACACTTACAATCTCCTCACTTTCTGAGTCTGTCAGACTTGGCAGTGAGCATGTGCATTTTAATGTTATAAAATGAGGGGGCAGTGTTTTAACTGTGACCTACTAAACAGATGCTCCTTATCATGTTTACTTTTCAGTTACTTAAATATATTTCTGTAGGGCAGGGGTTGGTGAACTATGTCCCACAGGCCAGATCCAGCCTGTTGCTTAATTTCATCCAGCCTGCAGAGCGGTTTTGTGGGCTTGCCCTGCTCCACCTACCTGGTGCTCCAGCTGGGAAGCAGGGTTGGGGCATGCCCCCTTTGCCTAGTGGTTAATCTGCCCTTGGGAGTAGGGCAAGTGAGCAGACGGCCCAGTGGCAGCAGAAGAATACTCAAAAGGTAGGCCTTCCCCTTGGGGAGCCAGGCCTGGTGTGGGGTGGTGGGACAGGACCACTGCCGCTGGAGAGCAGCGTCTCTTCTTGGAGCTGGGTGTGTGCCAATTGGCTGGGACTACTGGGTCCATCACCCCCCACAAGGCTGGCTGGAGGGGCTCGGGGGAGGTGGCCTCAGTTTCCCCATCATTGTCCACCCACCCGAAGTTGGGGCCCACCCAAGTGTCCTGTTTTGGGAACAGGGAGAGGACAGCCCCTCTTGGTCCAGTTCTGGGGAGTTGGGTCCTGCCACCCTCCTAGGGATCCTATACTTGGCTCTGGGCCCCCCAGAAATATACTGACAACCTGAGGGAATTCAGAGGAGAGTCACACAACAGCACCATGGGATGATAGGGCTGATTTAGGGCAAGAACCGCATCACAGCATCTGATCCAAAGACCAGGGTAGTCAATGGCATAGCCTTTAGATCAGACCCTTGCTTTTTATTTTTGTGTGGCCCGTGACTGATTGCTTGATTTTATTTATTTATTTCGGGTCAATGGCCCTGATAGGAAAAAAGGTTCCCAACTCCTGCTCTAGGGATTCTCAACTACTCAGTGTGGACCACACTTTAATAAAACTCATTTATCCTTCCTATTCATGACTGTAGCCCACTTTCTTTCCCATTTGTGATCAGATATTCATGTGGCAACTAGTAATTGCTCACATGGAAAAGTTCTATTAGGAAAGTGAATTTTTAGCTATCTCTATTACAATAGATTTTAGTCTGCTCTTTCTCTGTTCTGTTCGCCTTACATACAGAAGGGTAGTAAGCACTATATAACCAACTCTGCACAGATGGGACTATGGGAATCTCTTATACCTAATCATCTGAAACTTTATTGTGGACATAGAATCATAGAAATGTGGGGCTGAAAAGGACCTCAAGAGGGTCATCTAGTCCATCCCCCTGTGCTGAGGCAGGATTATGTATAGGTAGACCATCTCTGACCGGTGTTTGTCTGACACTTAAATCTCCAAATATGGGGATTCTACAGTCTCCCTAAGAAACCTCTTCCAGTGCTGCTATCTTTGTATTTAGAAACCTTTTCCCCCCAATCTAACCTAAATTTACCTTGCTGCAAACTAAAGCTGTTTACTACTTATCCTACCCTTGGTGAACATATAAAGAGAACAGTGATTAATTATTTTCTTTTTTTACATACCTGAAGACTTATGTTCCTTCAATCTTCACTTCTGTACACTAAACATTCCCAGTTCTTTCAACCTTTTCTCATATATCATATTTTCTGAACCTCTCCATTTTTTTCTGTCCTCTGGACTCTCCAGTTTGTTCAAATTCTTCTTAAAGCATGGTACCCAAAACTGGACACAGAACTCCAGCTGAGGCCTCACTAGTGCTGAGTAGAACAGAACAGGTACCTCTCATTTCTTACACACGACACACCATATTAATACAGCCCGGAATGAAACTTGACTCTTTTGTGGCAGCGTCACTCTGGCTCGTTCACTGTGTGATCACCCATAAGCCCAGCTCCATTTCAGCTGTATACTGCCTTGCCAATAATCCCCCATTTTGTAGTAGTAGATTTTGTTTTTTCCCTTCCTAAGTGTAGTACTTTGCCTTGTTTTTAGCTGACTTACATCTTGCTGATTTCAGACCAGTTTTCCAATTTGTCAAGGTAATTTTGAATTCTAATCCAGTCCTCCAAAGTGCTTGCAACCCTCTTCAGTTTGGTGTCAACTGCAAATTTTATAAGTGTACTCTGTATTACATCATTCAAGCCCTTAATGCAGGGGTGGGCAAACTACAGCCTGTGGGCCAAAGCCAGCCCACCAGCCATTTTAAGCCGGCCCTTGAGCTCCCTCTGGGGAGCGGGGTCTGGGGCTTGCACCACTCCGGCACTTCAGTCAGGGGCCGCTCCACGTGATTCCTGGAAGCCGTGGCATGGCCCCCCTCCAGCTTCTGCGCACTCCAATGGCCCCCTCCGGTGATCCAGTGGGAGCTGTAGGGGTGCTGCCTGCAGATGGAGCAGCGTGCGGAGCTGTCTGGCCACACCTCTGCGCAGGAGTGGGAGAGGAACATGCCACTACTTCTGGGAGCTACTTGAGGTAAGCGCCGCCTGGAGCCTGCACCCTTGAGCTTCTCCTCATGCTCCTGCCCCAGCCCTGATCTCCCTTCCGCCCTCTGAACCCCTCGGTCCAAGCCCCACCCCAGAGTCTGCACCCCCAATCAGAGCCCTCACTCCCTCCCACACCCCAACCTCAATTTTGTGAGCATTCATTCTATTCCCAGATGTGGCTGTTGGACCAAAAAGTTTGCCCACCCCTATCTTAATGCAAACTTTGATTAGTACTGGGCCCATGACAGACCTGTAAAAGACTTGATGTGTCTTTGTAGTTTGACAGCAAACCACCATTGATAAATACACTTTGAATATAGGTTTTCAACCAGTTGTGCATGCACCTTATGGTAATTTAATCTAGACTGATGAATTGGAATTAATTTGCAAATGGACACCATTAAATTAGGCTTGAATAAAGACTGGGAGTGGATGGGTCATTACACAAAGTAAAACTATTTCCTCATGTTTGTTCTCTTTCCCCCCCACCGCATTGTTCCTCACAATTTCTTTCAACTGCTGCAAATGGACCATTTTGATTACCACTACAAAGTTTTTTTGTTTTTTTTCCTCTCCTGCTGGTAATCGCTCACATTGTTTCATATGGTGTGTGTTTGTGTGTATCTATATCGTCCTACTGTATTTTCCACTGCATACATCCGATGAAGTGGGCTGTAGCCCATGAAAGCTTACGCTCAAATAAATTTGTTTAGTCTCTAAGGTGCTACAAGTACTCCTGTTCTTTTCACTTCCAGGAATGGCTCTTAACAATCTTGAGAGGATAGAAAATGACTCTTGGGGACCAGAAAGAAGCAAAGACTCTGGCTATGACATGGCAGCAGGCACTCATAGCATTGTTTTTGTCTAACAGGTCTATAGGACATGGTGGTAAAAACACCAATGGCTGCCTAAACCCTAGTGGAGAGACAATTACTACTACTGGTGTAAGAAAGGGAGTGCTGATGTAGGAAAGGGAGATTTCCCAAGAAGTCTAATGTAAATAGGAGCTGGAACTCTGACTTGTGCCTGCCATGTGCCAAGGAATACTCTATAAAGATTATAGTGTGTCTTTTATGGTGGTTTAGTTGTCTGTCTAAAAGTACAGAGTTAGCTAGAAAGAACTTCCATAGTATCAATGTTGAGTATTTGTTTCAAAAACAAATTTTTATTAAACTCTTTTAGCTTTATGTTGTGAGTTGACTGTCATATTGGGGAACATATTAGCTAGTGCTTTTGAAAGGAACATTTTTTGTCACCTTTAAAGGACACCAGAGCCAGAGAAATGGTTAAGAATTACTGGTCATATGAGTACAAATGGAAGTCTCATCTAATAAGAGGTGCCGCAGATAGTCCTGTAAGAGCAGAGGCATCAGTTGGATAAATCTCCCTGCAGGTAACTGTATCTGTCATAAACAGATAGTTAAGGGTTAATAGAACAGGACTACTTCATGTCTCTTTTGCCTGTAAAGGGTTAACAAGTTCAGTGAGCCTGGCTGTCACCTGACCAGAGGACCAATCAGGGGACGGGATACTTTCAGATCTTGAGGGAGGGAAGTCTTTGTGTGTGCTGTTAGTTTTTGGTGGTTCTCTCTGGGTTCTGAGAGTGACCAGACGTGCAACCAGGTTTCTCTCCAATCTCTCTGATACAGTCTCTTATATGTCCAGAATAGTAAGTACTAGGTAGATAAAGGTGAGTTAGGCTTATGTTTGTTTTTCTTTATTTGCAAATGTGTATTTGGCTGGAAGGAGTTCAAATTTGTATTTTGCAGAAAGGATTTTAATTTGTACTTGTATACTTAGGCTGGGAGGGTATTCCCAGTGTCTATAGCTGAAAGACCCTGTAACATATTCCATCGTAAATTTACAAAGATAATTTTTACTGTTTTTCTTTCTTTAATTTAAAAGCTTTTCTTGTTTAAGAACCTGATTTGTTTTCTTTTATTCTGGTGTGAGATCCCAGGGGACGGGGTCTGGATTCACCGGGGAATTGGTGGGGAGAAGGGAGGGAAGGGGGGGAGAGGTTCATTTTCTCTCTCTTAGGATTACTTTCTCTCTCAGGGAGAGTCTGGGAGGGGGAGAGAGAAGGAGGGGGGAAAGTGAATTTTCCTCTGTTTTTAAGATTCAAGGAGTTTGAATCACAGTAATCTTCCAGGGTAACCCATGGAGGGGAAGCCTGGGAGAGGCAATGGTGAGGGAAAGGGTTTACTTTCCTTGTGTTAGGATCCAGAGGGACTGGGTCTTGGGGGTCCCTGGGGAAGGTTTTGGGGGGGACCGAAGTGTACCAGGCACTGGAATTCCTAGTTGGTGGCAGCGTTACAAGTACTAAGCTGGTAATTGAGCTTAGAGGAATTCATGATGGTACCCCATCTTTTGGACGCTAAGGTTCAGAGTGGGGAATTATACTATGACAGTGTCTCATATGCCTAACCAACCTTCTAGAATCTCTCAGACTTCAGCTATGTAAACTGTTTGCTTTTCAGGGACAACACTTTGTCTTCAAAACCCGTCCCACAAGAGGGAGCAGAATCTCTCTGAGAAGGCCCCCAGTGTCTCATGAACGAACTAACGGATCTCGAGAACACTGTTATTCCAGAGCCAGTCCTACGGCTCAGGAAAGGACACATGCCCGACAGTGCAAGACAGTCAAACTATGATGATGACCACTCTGATGAGGAGCCAGCTTTATCCTTGGACTTGCAAAAGGTAAGCTGGGTACCTTGAAACTCTGAATGACTCTGGATAAATGAGACTTGACTCTTAGGTGCTGCATAATTGTTTTGGAATGTATGAATTAAGGGCTAGATTTTGTAAGATATTTCGGCCCCTTCTAAATGGGATTGAAATGATGAGATTTAGGCACCTAGATGCTTTTGAAAAGCCCACTAGGTGCCTAAATACCTTTAAAAATCTGGCCCTAAGAGTCTCTAATCTGTTTTTAAAAGTCTGTACTCTTATAATAAAGTAGAAACGTATCTGAAATGTGTAGTATACGTGGGAAAGGGGGTGTGAGTGGGAAACAGGCAATATGCTCTAAGAACAAACATATATGTAAACTTCCTGCACATTAGATACGTGGAACTAAGCTATATGCTCTGTCAACTGAATTGGTTCATGTTGGATGAGTTTCTTCATCATAAGCTAAAGATTTTGTATTGTCCAGGAAGAAATAAAACTGCAGCTCCTTTCTGTGCCTTAACAGCTGTATGACTGTGAGGACTCATGCTACTCCATTGTGTTGGAAGATAGGGACCATTTGGGTAGTTTAGAAAAATCAGCCTGTCACTAGCACTGTGCCTTGCTGATAATGTCTGTAAACAGAAATGCTGTGGTTTGAGATGGGTTTGTACAGAAGCATAATTCAGTCTGCTGCTAGGCTACAAATTGGCTGTTAGTACAGAGTTAACTGTAAAGATTTACTTAATTCAGCTTAAAATATCCCTGCAACAAGAGTGAAAAACAGCCAGTGTTCATTGCTCTTCTAAAGGATTACAAATAAGCAAAATCTGTTTGATACAGAATTTTTTTTATATATATAATTTGTCTTTACACAGATGGAAGGTGGTGTGTGTGTGTGTGTGTGTGTGTGTATATATATATATATATAGACTTAACTTCACAGCATCAGTCAATGTCTAGTGTTAATGTTGCAGTCATTAATGGTGGCATGTAGACTGATTTTTAGTGTTTAATTATTAGGGCTTCAGATTTGTCACAGGATTTTCATCAGAAATCATGATGCAGTCACAGTAAATTTAGAAAAGTCATGGGTTTAATGTGACTGCTCCATAATTGTTGATCAAAAAAAACCAAACAAAACCCAACCCAATAAATGAAATTCAGCTTTACCTCTTGAAAATCGTAGCAGGCCAGCATGGGCCTCTTTTCCTCACCGAGGAGGCATAGACTATCTGTAGCAGCACCCTTCATCTAGGCTCTACAACCCTCATCCCAGCCCATGAGGAAAAGATGGAGTACTGGGGCTTGTGAGTGAGCTTACCCCACACTTACCCAAGCAGTGGCAATTCCTGTCCTGCTGGGTTGGGCCTGGAGGTTGAGAGCTAGCCTGACCCCCTACTCATCTCGGGCGTGGGCAGTGGCAGCCCCTGTGTCCCCAGCAGGCAGCTGGGCCAAACCTGAGCAATGCTGCTACCCCACATTCCAAGAAAATAGTGGCTATCTTACAGGTGGGGAAACTGAATCGCTGTAAATTAAGTGACTTGCCAAAAGATCTTAATGAGTTGGTGGTAGAAGTTAGAATAAAATCATAATACCCACCATTCTTTACAGTGGGGAGAAACATTTAACTATTTAGCTTTATATAATGAATGCTCTTGTGCTTCTTCTCTTGGCTCAGCAGCACTTATCATTTCCTCTCATTAAAGAGGTACTGCACAAACCTATGGCCCTGTATAAATGTGCTTTGAGGGTCCTCTGTATGTTCCCACTCATGGGATGTGCCGTCTGGTACAACTCAGATGGTGAAACCTTCTCATAGTGTAGCCTATTAGAGGACTCGGGTGTCCTTCTCCCCCCCCCCTTGCATTTTGGAATGTTCTGAAGGGGAGAGTGTGTAAAAGGCACCATCTGCCATGTTGATTCCATTCAGCTACAGCAGCAGACAGAGGTGAACCTCTCCATATCCATCAGACCCATGTCTCTATAGAAATCTGTGCCTTAGCTAGTATTGTTCTTAATGTTAATTTTAGTGTTGGTTCCTATTTGGTTTTTTCTAAATCTTATTTTTAGTTTTGTATAGTTCAGATTTTGGTTCCAACTACTGGATTCATGGCAGATTCAAAAGCTAAAATACCTGACTTCAGTAAATGAGCCTCTTGTCCGGTAGTCTTCCTAACATTCGAAGCCCATTACAAGGTGCTCTGTCTGCAGCGCTCTTACCCAAGCGCTTGCAAGGAGCCAGAACAGTATGCAAGTCTTATTGTTGCAGGGAGCTCTGGCCACAACTTCCCATATCTGAATACATCTAAGGGGTCTGTACCCAAGGAAAAAGTCCATTGTTAGCTCCTAGTACTTCAGGGATAGAAGATGGAAGAGCACTGTACAAAAAGTTCCAATTTCTGCCCCCGGATCAGGTCCAAGAGTGAGGTACAGTTGGTTTGAGATTGTTAGTGTCTGCCTCTGAATTTAGAGCCAAAGTGCAGGAATCCATTTACTTAGTTTCCACGTTTGCATCCTATTAGCAGGGCCAAATTACATTCCATAATGTCAGATAAATGAATTCTGGAGTCAATAAAAGGTAGTTATGCCACTCAATTTGATTCCCTTCCGCCACCCCTCCTTCCATCCCTATTCAGGAACTTGTATCTGAAAGAAGTGTACTTCCACATCTTTCAGACCAGGCACCACAAATCTATTTCCCCCCCACCCCCACCCGGTTGGACAAGATCACTTCGGTACAGATTCTTGATTTATCTGCTGCCTTCTGGGTATTTAGAAAGTACCAGTCGGCAGTTGCCAGTCATTAAGACACCAGGGTATATTTATTAATCCTTATTTAAATCTTGTCAGAAGCCCTTTCCAAGGACATAGTTGACATGTGCCTTTTGAAGAAGTTAGTTCTTAAGATAATCAAGAAATCCTTATTGCTACATATGCAAAGGATTCCCTTTAAAGGAGCAGTTCTTTCTTCCAGGAAGAGTTCTGAAGCTTGGCTCTGCCATAGCAGTGCTTTGTCAAAATCCCACTTAGAAATTCATTCTAGGGGTATGTCTAGACTACGGGATTATTCCGGTTTTACAGAAACCGTTTTTTAAAAACAGATTGTATAAAGTCAAGTGCATGCGTCCACACTAAGCACATTGATTCGGCGGTGTGTGTCCATGTACCGAGGCTAGTGTCTCACAGGCCTCATGGCTTCATTCACATTATACTCTGCTCAGGATGATGAGTCTGCAGCATTGTCTGGCATTTAATTACAAACCAAATGCAGACTGCATGTTTACATAGCTGACCATGTGAAGAAATATATTTCTATGCTTGACATGGCTCTCTCAGCATTCTGAGGGGTATCTTTCAACCCTCCCTCAACAATCACTTTGGGCATCTCCAGTGTGGAGGGGGAGTGCATTTTAATAAATTAAGTCACACTCTAGTTCTCAAGGGGAAAAAAACTATATATAAATATCAAAGGGCAAGATGGATGGATTACAACAGGAAGAAGGGAGGGATTTGCGCTTTCCAACTTGCAAAGAGGCAGTTGTGCTGTGGAGTTGGGTGTTATCTGATGCAACATTTATCCTTGTTGCTCTATATCTAGCATGTAAGGACAACAGCCTGGCAGATCAACTGAGGACAATGATAGTGAAACTTCACAAATAGTCATTAAAGAAATCGGTGATAGATGAGATCTTCAACCTGGAAGGGGGCAGGGGAGGGTGAAGGGATACCAGAACACAGATATATTTCTGACCAGACATAATTGCACAGTTGCATAAGTTCTGCTCGAGAACAGGACAAAAGTCTCTCCGTATAAGATGCCTTTTCCTAGACTAGGGGTGGGCAAACTTTTTGGCGTGAGGGCCACATCGGGGAATATAAATTGTCTGGTGGCTCACAAATGCTCACAAAATTGGGGTTGGGGTGGAGGAGGGGGTGAGAGCTCTGGTTGGGGGTGAGGGGTTCTGGAGTGGGGCTGGGAATACGTTTGGGGTGTAGGAGTGCCCTGGGCTGGTACTGAGGGATTTGGAGTGGGATCAGGGGTGTGGGAAGGGGTGCAGGTTTCAGCTGGGGGTGTGGGCTGTGGGGTGGGGCTAGGGATAAGAGGTTTGGGGTGCAGGAGGGTGCTCAATGTTGGTATCAAGGGGTTTGGAGAGTGGGAGGGGGATCAGGGCTAGGGCAGGGGATTGGGGCATGGGGAGAGGCTCAGGGGTACAGACTCTGAGTGGCGCTTACCTGAAACGACTCCCAGAAGCAGTGGCATGTCCCTTCTCTGGCTCCTACACGTGGAGCGGCCCCCGACACTTGGAATGGGGCCATGCTGCGGCTTCTGAGAGCCGTGTGATGCGGCCCCTGACCCGGCACCCCGGCTGGAGCTCACAGGCCAGCTTTAAACCGCCCGCGGGTCTTAATTTGCCCACCCCGTCCTAGACTGTAGAAAATCTTCCCTTCCTTTTCCACCCTTCCCTCTCATCCAGGGAGTGATAAAGAATAAAAAAAGAGGAGCCAGAATAGTTTTGGTTGCCCTAACACTAGTAAGGCAACAGTGGATTTTGAATCTTCACCTATTTAAGGGAGATCTCTGTCCCCCCAAACTTAACTCGATGGGAGGGCAGAATTCATTACCTGGATGCTCTTGCTGATCTCACCACTCTGTGAGGGGACAACATACCACCAAGAAATGGTAACTCTGTTAATGTAGTCTTTTTTTCATTGAATACAGTAAAATATTTGTCATCTAGGACTTAACTGTCAGTTTACTGTACCCAATAGCTCTATGAAGCTTCATTTTGACTTTAGAGATAATTGTGGCTTGCCCACGCCAAAAGCACAGATTCTTCTCAACTGAGCTTGAGAACAATCTTTGACTATCAAAAGTGTGGTGCTTAGACACTTCCAGACAACACCATCCAGTAGAGATTAGAGTTACCCATGCACATTAGCCAAGTATAGTACTATACCAAGGCATTTTATAAGCCTGTTAGTAGGATTGATAGTCTGCCATCATATGCCTATCTTGGTCTATTAAGGCAGCTGCTTGCTTCTTGTGCCTCGGTACATACTCCTTAATTATGTGTTGGGGTATTAAAATAAAGTGCAGTAAGGCCGTTTTGTAACTGATTTAGAGTGTCCACATGAGTTTAATGCACTTTAGCTTCACACCTTTAATTTGTCTAACTTTTCTGAATGTCCCCATGTAGACGTGCCCTAACAATATTCTTGCTGTTTACACACACTTTTATTGGGCTCCACAGACATTAGGCATAGCTACAGAATAAACTTCTCTTTTTTGAGTGTCCTCTACATATTTCCACTGCTGTGATATATGCTGACTGATGCTGTTGAATGATGCAGCCTTTTACTGTAAGTGCCTGTTAAAGCGCTCATTCACCCACTCTCTATAAAACAAGGAGTGACAGTGATTGCTGCCTCAGCTCCTGATCACAGATGGATGTGAGCCTTTTTTGGATACAAGATCCTTAGCCGTTGTTAAGTTATCATCATATCGATGGCAGATCCAAAGATATGTCCTGTGCTCTGCAGTTTTGTGGCATCAGATATCTGTTCTTGGTACCTAAAGTGCCTAGGATAAGGTTACTCCCCTTTCTCATTGCTCTATCTGTGGGACTTTCATGATGTGAGCTAAAAAAGAGGCAGAACAGACTCCAGGCCTGTCTACTACAAGAAGTCTTTTCAATTAAAACCACCAGGTCTGAGGTTTCTGAGGCTCCTGAAAAGAGAGATTAGAGGTCTGATTTGGCTCTGGGATCTTTGGCTTCCAGGGAGCCTTCTATTTCCAAACCATCAGCCTTGGCACTGAGCTCCAGATCCAAAAACATGAAGCATTTGGTAGCAAAACTCTTGGGCCTAGTTCCAAAAAGGGTACCGTCTGTAGCTGAAATAGGTTTGGACAATAGACCTCTATGCCTGAGGCCTCTGTAGAATTGGGGGGCCTTTGGTTCTGAAAAAAAATAATGGCAAAGAGTAAACATCTTTTGGTGTCTGGCACTTTTCAGCATACAAACAGTGAGCATGTGGATACGTGACACTAGAGAGAGCATAATTAGATCATCCTGAGTTGGTTCCTCAGAAATCGGAGTATTCGACGTTGCTGCTGAACGGTGTAGGAGGCGGCACCGTTCAGTGGCACCTGTCAGTGTATCCAAGAGTGTGAATCTCTTTTATAGGTAAGTAACCTTCATTTATTGCTGCAGTTGTGTGATAAACTGTATTGATTGGTCACCTTTGCCCTTCTCATCCACACTACTTATTGATCAGACTGCTGGTCTGCTTCTCTAAACCCTACCTGCCCCAATGAGCATGCATGCATGCTTGCCACTTCACCCCTAGGTGGAAATTATTCTGTCTAAATCCCAGGATCGGTAGTTCTCGGTCCTTTATATAATTGTATTTTTTAACGGTCTAGCTAGGGAACTACCAGCTAGAAATGCACACTTAATTATTTCTCCCAAATCATCTCTCACTCGTCCTTGTGACATAGCATCCATTTCTTGCCCTGGAAGTACAGTATATTGTACCTCTTAGAAGTACAACATCCTGACTTTAAAAAAGAAACCCAGTAGATTTTCCTAAGAATTCTAATCTTTAGTATTAAATTTTTTTTAATACCCTCAAGACCTCTGCAGTTAACACTAAGACACCTGGCTTTACAAGTAGGTGACTATAAATAGTACAAATAAGTATTAAACTTCACATTTTCTGCAAAATGTGACAGTGTTAATATGTGGTGGTTTAAAAGATTAATGGCAACCTACCTAACATGCTTATGAATAATACCAATAATACTTATGCCACAACACACCATGTATTAGAGATGTGTCCAATTTTTGTACTAAATACAAGAGTTGATACATGTTCATGTTAAACACTATTATAACCTTATTTGACTTTTTTATACTTGAAGCTGCAATTAGTCCTCAGTCTACCCCATAGCTTTTTCATTAATTATAACAGTTCAGGACACGTGTGCACTTATGAAATACTTCCCCATTCAAAGAACATTCATCTCGCCCACTCCCACGTAGCCTGCTGTAGCATTGTGGCAATGTGCAGTTCACTCTCCACCTTTTGTACATTTTCTGTTTGCTTATGTGGAGTAGTGACCTGGTATCTAAATCTTGTGGACCATTAGTGACACTGAAGATGACAGTTCAGTTCTGCTGGGAGTGGGACTGAGCAAATCAAGGTTTTTCTACAAGTCTTCTCTTCCTTCTTGCAACTTACCTTCTTTCTTTGTGGTTTAGATCTGTGTGCATGTGTTGGTAAAGCATTCTTCAGCAGGTGCTTCCTTCCTCCATCCCATGCTGGATCGCCTGGCTTCCGTGACAGTCTCCTCCCCTCCACCCTTCCTTTTTTAGTTTCTGTATAATCTGGATTCTTTGTTCCCATGCTGTACTTCAGGCAGAGAGATCTCTTAAAGAAATGCCTCTTACTGTGGCTTTGTTGAACCGATACAACCAAATGCATGTGACTTTTTCATAACCTAATGAATGGGCCTTTTTATACAGCCATAAAAACCTGTGCTTGACTCTTTCTGCTTTTGTATTTTAATCCTCCATTGACAGAAAGTGAACAAAAGAACCATTTTCTTTGCATTTATTCCAATCACCACAGTCTTTTATACTGTTGAGTGATGTTTTCTTTCTTGTGGCTGAGCGGTACTGTGTAGCTGTAATGTGTGGCATAGAAGTGCCTCAGTGAAACAGGGACCCGTTGGTCTGAAAGATTTGATAGCCTGCAATGGGGAAATTAATGCACTAGCATTTACTTCTGTAAGTGGGTAGAAGGAGTCCTGGAGAATGTCCAGATGGAGCATGTCTCAAAGACTGGCGCTGTGACTACTCAATACAACTAGTTTGATCTTTTGAAGAAGGTTGTGATGTCAGCATATTGTTACAAGAATTTGCTCAGGGCTTAAAACACAAAGTGGTTTAGGTGGTAAGGAAAAGGGAAAATTGCTTTTTAAAAAGGAAAGATTAAAACTCGAGTCTGAAGATGAGCAAAAAGTTTGGGATAATAAATCTCGGCAGAAGATTGGTATTGTGTTTTGCTGGAGACAGTTTGAGGAGAGGATCCAGTTTAAGCCTCCCAATGCAAAACCTGGCACCAAGGACTTTAACGGCAAGCTGTTAGGTGGCAGTATCCATAACTTAATTGTGCCTTTTGGATTTTGTGTGTTAAACATTTACATGCATCTATCTTGCTTTGTTCAAACAAGTTAATTATTTTTATTACCCCTCCTCCTCTGGTGCAACATTGGTGTTTTGGCTTTATTGTTACAAACCTGGTTTGCTGTATTCACCATGTTGTCTTTTTTGTCTTGAATTGTAAACTTTTTGGCCAGGGACTCTTGTACAGTGCCTTGCCCAGTGGCATTGTAGATGGTGCTGCAGCATATGTAAACTGGAATGTGTTTTACTATAACAGGATAGGTAAGGATCTCCAATACATCCAGACTTTGTTGCCCTAGATTTTCTTAGTTTCTTGCATTCTCCTAGTCCTCTATTTACGTTTTACACACCAGTATTTGTCTGTAAAGGTAATTGTTTTAGGGAACAGGAAAGAGCAGTGGCTCTATCAAAAGATGCTTACTGGAACTCTCTTCTGCACATCTTAAATAATATAGCGACATCGGACCTGCTATCTCCATTGGCTATTCCTGACATAATACACAATGCACACTTTGTGCTGAGATTGCTTCTTGCTGAAGCAAATAGCTAGCACCAGTGTTGATAATAGGAAGTAAAATGACAGTTTTTGCTCAGCAAATAATTTTGGGACAATCCACCCCAAACACCTGAGGGCTCTGTGTCCCTTGTATGGACTCCTGGAGTATAGGGCAAGGACCTTGTTTCTGAGCTCCGCAGGCCAGAACTGGCCTGCATAGTGCAATTGGTGCAGCCCTCTACTGAACAGTAAAAGAAAACAATCACACATTCAGAACTTACCTGCAGGCTTCAAACCTTTAAGTATGTGCTAAAGAGAGTGATCTTATTTAGCCTTGAGTAGGCAGTACCCTATCTAGAAGGGCAGTAACATATGGTAAAAAGCCAGAGTTCTTTGCCCCTGCTTCTTTCCACCTACTACCCAAAAGACTAGCCTGAAACTTAGCAGGGAAAGCTCTAATGAGGGAGGTCTGCTTGCACTGCAGCTGGGTCAAACTCAAAGGCGTCTAGTTATTTGTCTGGAAGCTGCTTTGCAGGGAGCATTAGCACCCTGCTGTATTCTGTGTTCTCTATGCCTGTCAGCCTGTTTTGTAACAATCACATGCTGTGCTGTTGTATAGCTAGGAGAGGGAGGAGGGGTTTTATTCAGCACTCACTGGTACAAATGTTTTTCTGCACAAAGGTTAGATTCTACATAGTCATATGCCTTTGTTCTCATGGAGATCACATCTGCCTCACTTGGACAAATGTGGGGGAAGGGACTTGAGGCAGCATTTCAATAACTGGGGATGCTAGAAAGAGAGGCTACCTGTATGTTCCATTTCACAAACTACTTAAATTTCCTGCCGTAAGTTATTGCGGAGTCCTAAATATACAGGGCAAAACAGCCTCTCAGGGCTTGTCTACATCACAAAGTTGCAGCGCTGGTGAGGGGGTTACAGCACTGCAACTTAGGAGGTGTACACATCTGCAGGGCATCACCAGCGCTGCAACTCCCTGTTTGCAGCGCTGGCCATACTCCCGTTTTGTCTCGGGTGTAGAGGATCCAGCGCTGGTGATCCAGCGCTGGTAATCAAGTGTAGACACTTACCAGCGCTTTTCTTGACCTCCGTGGAATAAGCAGGTATCCCAGCATACCTGAGGAAGCCTCTGGTAATCAAGCTGGTCTCCTTCCCCGGTTTGCTCTCTCGTTCCCCGAACCCCGAGCAAGCAAGTCTCCTTCCCTGCGGTTTGCAGGGTGGTTTGGGGAACGCGAGAGCAAACCGCGGCGAAGCTGGTCTCCTTCCCCGGTTTGCTCTCGCGTTCCCCGAACCCCCCTTGAAGCCGCCCAACAGCACTGCAGTATGGCCACATCTAACACCACTTGCAGCGCTGGTTGCTGTAAGTGTGGCCACTCTGCAGCGCTGGCCCTATACAGCTGTACTAATACAGCTGTAACAACCAGCGCTGCAAAATTGTAGATGTAGACATACCCTCAGTTTAGTAAGGGGATGTCTACACAGCCACAGTTAAAGTCCTGCCACAGCAGCGCCTTAATGTGGCTGTGTAGTCGTGGCTCCAGTGCTGGGAGAGGGCTCTCCCAGGCCACGTCTACAGTATGCCACCGATCTGGCGGGTAGTAATCGATCACAGATCGATTTATCGCGTCTTGTCTAGACATGATACATTGATCCCCAAATTGATGCCTGTACTCCACCTCGGCAGGAGGAGTAAGCGGAGTTGATGGGGGAGCGGTCGACTTCAGCTACACAAATAGCGTAGCTGAATTTGCGTATCTTAGATAGATTCTCCCCCTCCCCCCAGTGTAGACCATCCCCCAGAGTTGTCTGTGTTTAAAAAAACAAAACAAAAAAATAACACCTCCGAGAGGGGAATAGCTACCAGGGCTGAGAGCGCGGCTCACAGTGCTGTAGCATGATCTACACTGCCACGTTACAGTGCTGAAACTTGCAGCGCTCAAGGGTGTTTTTTTCACACCCCTGAGCAGGGAAGGCTTCAGCTCTGTAAGTGGCAGGGTAGACAAGCCCTAAGTCTTTCTTTTCTCTGCAAGTTCAGTGTTAGGCAACTTGCCTTTGTCATGCTGCTGCTTTGGGGTTTAGCATATCTACAAAAGCCATGGAGAAAGGTATGTGAGAACCATCTGTGGCCGGTGTAGTTCTTCGCAGCCCTTACATTCTTCCCTTTGGGAAACAGTCCTTTCCCTGAGCAGATGCATATATGGAGAGATCTCGGTGCTTGTCAGGACTGAACACTGACACACACATCCGTAGCTGGTCATGCACATAGAGCAAACAAACCCTCTTTCATCCAGTGACAAAGGGAGTAATTAATTCTAACTAAAAAAATATGTTAAGATTGCAGAGGCCAAAATGAGTGACCCTACAACTGCTTTTTCCTAAACAACTGCTTGAATATTGGTGCCTGTTCTTTTAATCAGTGCCTGCAGGGAGTTATCCATGTCCAATTCTCCAAGACCATTTCAAAGTGTTTTTATGTTAAATTGTGTTAATTTTTTTAAAAGGTGACCTGCAGAAGAAAAGTGCCAAATTCCAATAACTTGGAGGCATTCAGCACACATTGACCAGTAGCCAAGCTGCAAAGAGCTTTGCACAGTACTGAAGAATTCACTCTTTCTGGTCCTTGTGACAGCTATTCTTGCTGGCTGCCGCTCTGAGTGCCACCCCAGCACCCTGCTGAAGCCTGGATTGGACTGACTCACAGGGAGTTAGGCCTTGTCTACACTTGAAAGCTAATTCAAATTAAGTAGAGTCTGCCTTTAAAGCGCAATTTCAAGTGCAGTTCTAGAATAACTCTGTGTAGACAAGCCCTAAGGCAAGGTTTTTTTAGGAACATTGCACTTTTTTTCAAAGCTGCTTTTTACACCACAAAGGGCATAAACTGAAGTAACTCTAAATGTACAATAGTCTTTAAAAAGGAAACCGATTAACATCATCTTCTGTCGAAAACGGCCAGTTGGTAAGTGATATCGCCAGCACTGGGACATGGTGGTTTCACTCAGAACGAAACTAACTGTATTGGATGTCAAGGGACCACAAAGAGAAGGTAGTCTTTTTAATATTGCTATTTTTAATGCCCCCATTGGCCTAGCTCTTCAGCACACAATGGCCAATGCCTTCAAGTTATTGGAATCTATAACTTTTTTGCATGCCACTTCAAAAAAGTATTAAATAACTTGAAAGTCAAACTTTGCACTTTATCCATCTTATACATGCTGGCTTGTTTCTTTTCCAGTACACATGAATGATTGACTTACTGCCTTGTCCTCAAAACACTACTATATAGAGCTGTGCCTCTCATGCCAAGGAGCATTCTCGTTGGGGCATGCTTCCCTGCCCAGGGCTTAAAAACACAATGAAAGTCAAATGCTGACACTTTTTTTTTTTTTCTGAGAAAATGAAGGAAGGAATGGATGTTTGGAATAAATTCAGCACTGTTTTTTCCCTAGTGTGATTCTGGACTGAACCTAGTCTTGGGACCCATATGATGCCAGCTTCAGGGCCCATGTGTGGTTTGGCATAACAAGCAGTTGAGCTTTGAGGCCTAGGCTGTCCAGAGCTCTAAAGTCTTATACTACATAGATATGTACACTGCCAGTTAACCACATGAAGTCCCAAGGTAATCAAGTAATGGCTTTGCTCAAAAAAGATTCTCTTAACAGCAGTGTTCTCGCTCTTTGTGCAGTTAAAACATGAGCTTCTTAAAGCTGCCATATTGGTAAATAGAAAATTTTGGTCTCTAGTACTCCTGTGGCTGCAGCGAAATATCATAAGTCTGACCTGGCAGAAGCTCAGGAATGGATATCTGATAACTTCAGAGGACATGCCACTGTAGGGTCTGAGCACCACACATACCTGAAGAGTCAGGGTCAGCCTTCTCTTTAGGAGACTAATCCATGCCTCACCAGTTCTTTCTAGCTGGCTAGCATTACAGATCTGAAAGGGTGGTGGCAATTGGTGGATCTTTAGCTTGTTTTTAGTGGATTATACTCTAGTTGTTCAGTTGGCATCAGACTAACAAATGGATGTCCAGATGAGATTTCTTTTTAAAAGTGGGTGCTAGTGTGTGTGTGTGTGTGTGGGGGGAATGGTATCACTAGCTGACAAATAAAATGTTAGCAGAAGTCTTAAATTTAAACTAACAGCCATTTATTTAAAAAAGCAGCAGAGAGTCCTGTGGCACCTTATAGACTAACAGACGTATTGGAGCATGAGCTTTCGTGGGTGAATACCTACTTTGTTGGATGCATTTATTTCAAGTGATCTTTCAGTTGGAGCTCATCAAAAATTGAGTGGAAATAAAGAAATATTAATAACTATCAGCCAACTCTGTGTGAATTAACTGCAGTGGAAAACTCAGGTAATGTAATTGCTGAACTCTTAACAATAACAAAGGGATTGCTAACTTTGACACAGTATTGGTATCCAAGCCTGTTAAGTAATCATATTTTGCTTAATACCAAATCTGCCATCCTGTATAGTGCAGGAAGGAATATCTTCCTCTTCCCCCATTTTTCATGTATAACCTGGGTACAGTATAGGGGGAGAGTTTGCTTTCTTCTGAAACCTGAAGTATTTATTGCCAGATGCAGACCACTCATAAACCAATTTTCTGATCCACTCTGGGAAACTAAGAGGGTGGTTTTTTTGGGGGGTGGTGGTCCTGGTGGTGGAATCTTAAACACGATACTTTTTTAAAATAAAGGCTTGATTTTAGAATTTTAATATTAAAGGATAAAAATGGAAGAGGATAAGTTTCAAAGATATTGGTATGCCGGGCTCATTCTAAATGCTTTCTCGTTCTCGGAAACTAATGCTGAGTAAATCTCTAGAAGCTATATGTTGGGGAAAAAAAAGTGTAAAATATTACAGGAAGTCACTTAGACTCATAGACTTTAAGGTCAGAAGGGACCATTATGATCATCTAGTCTGATGTCCTGCACAATGCAGGCCATAGAATATCACCCACCCACTCCTGTAACAGACCCCTAACCTATGTCTGAGTTATTGAAGTCCTCAAATCATGGTTTAAAGACCTCAAGGTGCAGAGAATCCTCTAGCAAGTGACCCATACTCCATACCCCACGCTGCAGAGGAAGGCGAAAAACCTCCAAGGCCTCTGCCAATCTGCCCTGGAGGAAAATTCCTTCCCGACCCCAAATATGGCGATCAGTTAAACCCTGAGCATGTGGGCAAGACTCACCAGCCAGTACCCAGGAAATAATTCTCTGTAGTAACTCAGATCCTACCCCATCTAACATCCCATCACAGACCATTGGGCATATTTACCTGCTAATAATCAAAGATCAATTAATTGCCAAAATTAGGCTATTCCATCATACCATCCCCACCATAAACTTCACTCCTCTAATGGTTATGTTGCAGACACAGCAGTGCCAGAGGCAAGCAACAGTGGTTCGTTGCCTAGAGTGCTTAAGCGCCAATAAACACACTAGGGTGGAGAAGCAAACAACCAAATTTATTTGAGCTCAAATAAGGTGCCAGGGAGAAATAACAATCTCAGATCCTGCACACCTAAAACAAGCAGTTTCTTCCTTTTATATCCCAGTTGTTTACTACAAAACTTTCTTGCTGACTAGCTGATTTTTCACTCCCCTGTACTTTCCCATTCAGCTGCAGTATCCTTTTTCAGTCAATCTTTTGACTTCCCCCTCTCTGCTGCTGAGACATGTATACAGTATCTTAAAACGGCCTTGAGCGGGCTTTAGCTGAGCTTCAATGTATTACAGCAGAGAACTGGCTGTTACAACCAAAAACTAACTGCTAACACTACATTTTACAGCTCTTAACATATTAGGTTACACTAGGTTACACAAAGTGTTTAACATGGAGGAACATTGGTTCATTAAGGCCTACAGCAGAAGGGCTTCATTGACACTTGTGGTCTATCACCTTTCCGAGTTACCTAGGGTTATAAAGTGACACCAACAGTTAGAAACCTTCATCTAATTTCAAGTCTAAACTTCCTAGTGTCCAGTTCATATCCATTTGTTCTTGTGTCCACGTTGGTACTAAGCTTAAATAATTCTTCTCCCTCCCTGATTTTTATCCCTCTGAAATATTTATAGAAAGCAATCATATCTCCCCTCAGCCTTCTTTTGATTAGGCTAAACAAGCCAAGCTCTTTGAGTCTCCTTTCATAAGACAGGTTTTTCCATTCCTCGGATCATCCTAGTAGTCCTTCTCTGTACCTGTTCCAGTTTGAATTCATCCTTCTTAAACATGGGAGACCAGAACTGCACACAATATTCCAGATGAGGTCTCACCAGTGCCTTGTATAATGGTAAATTAGAGGTAAATTTAGATCCACTGCATTTCTTTTGTCTAAAAAATCTGTTACCTTCTCAAAGAAAGAGATCAGGTTGGTTTGGCATGATCTACCTTTTGTAAAACCATGTTGTATTTTGTCCCAATTACCATTGACCTCAATATCCTTAACTACTTTCTCTTTCAAAATTTTTTCCAAGACCTTGCATACTACAGATGCCAGACTAACAACCCTATAGTTACTCGGATCACTTTTTTTCCCTTTCTTAGAAATAGGAACTATGTTAGCAGTTCTCCAGTTGTATGGTACAACCCCTGAATTTACGGATTAATTAAAAATTCTTGCTAATGGGCTTGCAGTTTCATGTGCCAGTTCCTTTAATATTCTTGGACGAAGATTATCTGGGCCCCCTGATTTAGTCCCATTAAGCTGTTCGAGTTTGGCTTCTGCCACGGATGTGGTAATATCTACCTCCATATCCTCATTCCCATTTGTCATCCTACCATTATCCCTAAGCTCCTCATTAGCTTCATTAAAGACTGAGGCAAAGTGTTTGTTTAATATTGGGCCATGCCTAGATTATCCTTAGCCTCCACTTCATCCTCAGTGTTTAGCAGTCCCACTTCTTTTTTCTGTTTTCTTCTTATTTGTATGGCTATAGAACCTTTTACTATTGGTTTTAATTCCCTTTGCAAGGTCCAACTCTACATGGCTTTTGGGCTTTCTCACTTTATCCCTACATGTTCTGACTTCAATAAGGTACCTTTCCTTGCTACTTCCTCCCATCTTCCACTCCTTGTAGGCTTTCTGCTTTTTCTTGCTTGCTCATCCAGCTCGGTCTCCTCTGCCTATGAATTTTTTCCCTTTTCTTGGGATGCAGGCTTCTGATAGTTTCTGCAACTTTGACTTGAAGTAATTCCAGGCCTCCTCCACCTTTAGATCCACAAGTTGTTCAGTCCAATCCACTTCCCTAACTAATTTCCTTAATTCTTTAAAGTTAGCCCTTTTGAAATCAAAAACCCTAGTCCCAGATCTATTTTTGTTTATCCTTCCATCTAGTTTGGGCTCTTGTAGCTATCACGGTGCAGCTAGGTGACAAATGAACCTCATTTAGGATTAAAGGAACAAGTTGTGGATGTCCCATTTAACTGTTGGGGCTTATGGTGCTGTTTAAGGCAGTAGAGGCAATGGAGGGCCAAAGGATTCTTTCCTCACAATGCTGCCATTTGCATGAGGAGCATGTTTCATGCAAAGACATGAAGTTGCAAAGGAATAGGAAGAGGAGGGCAGAGCCTACAGTGGTGCATCCTGCAAAAACTTTATCATTAGTAGACTACGCAGAAATCAGTAGTAAGCCTGTGCTGATTCATATTGCCATACTAGGATATGGGAAACCTTGTTTGGGGTGACTTCCTTATCAGAAATTCTGATATCTCATACCTCTTTGAGCACCCATGGATATTCTTAATTATCTATCACTCTATTCCTGATCTCCTTAAGATTTTTATACTACTGCATTGGATGTTTTGGGATAATTGCTGTTATAGTTACACTTCAGCTAAACATTAAAATAGAAGGCAATGGCTATTCAAAACAATTCCTAAAAAAATCTCTTATTTTCATGATCTGCATAATGAATGGAGCTGGTATCTCTCCAAGTAGGAGATGACATTTTGTTGATATTTAAGATCTAGATTGCCTTGCTGTGAAACGTGTTTGAGACCTCAGACATGCATTAGGTGTGGCAAATTCAGTTTTTTCAACACTGATGTAAGGCAAGTTGTATCTCTTTTCTTTTTTTTTTAAATTTTTTTATTTATTTATTATGGGTTAGGTCTTTCCTCTCCCCAGTGCAAGTTAGCTTCCTGTGTTGTAGCCTTAAATTTCAAACTGTCAACAGAAAACAATTTCTGGCTTGCTTGTTTTAGGACAAGTTTTTTAGCATTTTTAAAGTGAGTTCCTCTAGTATCAAATATCTTAGTTTGTTGTAACTTTATTAGAAGAGATGTTAAATTCTAAATGCATTTGACAATATGTACTTGTGTCTCTTCTCAGCTCGCTGAAAGGAATCACTATTCTGTCTTGGATTCCTGAACAGTTGCGTTCTCTTAAAGGCAAAAGATCACAAAGTGGGAATAAACTGGGAGAGAGTGTCTGAGGTGTAGATTGGAGTCTTGCTCACGAGCTTCATCATATTGGAAGGATGTATCCAGTTAAGTGTCCCAGAGATCAATGATGGAGTCACCAGTCAGCATTCATTAAAGACCTTGGGAAGATCTTGTGATTCCAGCAAAAACAGAATTTGAGAAGTTATAGTAAATACAGAGGGTTCTGTATAACATAATTTAATCCAAAGTGAGGTGAGCTTTTTTAAATGCTACGGTTGGAGTACTTTAATTACTCAGCATAGCTATTAATTTAAAGCAGTTCTTAGGGCGGTGGGGAGAGATGAGGTTATGGTGGATTTCAGACTGTGCAGGAGTTTCCAATTTTCTGCTGCTGTTTGTGTGCCAGTCTGCCCTCTTTACGCAATCTTTTGTGAGACAAGATATTGGTATTCCTCTGTGCTGCACTAGTAAGGCTGCACTTGAATGGTGTCCCCATTTCTTGAAAGATTCAAAGCAGAAGTGAAACTTCAAAAATTTACCAGACAGACTAGCTAGAGAACAAAACTCATTTGCCGGATGTAGATGCAGAATTAGGCAGGGGGTACCAGTGGGTCAGAAACAGTATGCTAGTGAGAAGTCCAGTCATCTCCAGCTATTGGGAGGGTCTTTTCTAGTAGGGTGCTCTCCCTGGAACTTGTGTTGCATGGGTTCTGGATAGCAGCTGTGAAACTTCCCCCTTTATATTAAAAAACAAACAAACAAAAAAACACCCTGCAGAGATTAATGACTTGACCCACATATCCACCATGCCACTAGCCTCCTTCAGTGTTTCTTACAGAAAGATTTAAGATTGAAAATGAGTCCAGTGTCAAACTCAACATGGCATTAACCCAGACCCTGTTATGGGAGACACTGTATGATTTAGTTATTAACCAATCAGGATTTTTTTACTATGTTATTAATTAACTGTAGTTGATGAAATAATACTTGGCCAGAATAGCCAAGTAAATATAAAAAGATATATGAAAATAGTAAATGAAACAATGAATTAAGACCACTGTGGCTCTTTTGGATAATGTTGATTGCTAATTTGGCTCCTGAACTACTGAGATCTGAGTATCACTGGTTTAAATATCTAAAATCTAAGTCTTTTCTAATAGTCACTGCAAGTATCTGCTTTTTGGTTCAGGCTGTGCTTTGGAATGAACATACCACAGACAGATTTAATTGAACAATATTATCTTAGGTTTCAGCTATGTCAGTGGTGTGCTTGGTGTTGTACAAGACCAGGAGGATAGTCCTTTCTTGAAGAATTTTCAATGTAAATGTTTTAATTTTTTTTTTTTAATAACTGACTACAAGAAATTGCACGTAACACTTGAGCACCCTCTGAAGGAGAACTGGTTTCTTTGGGAAAGAGTTTGACACTCCTCCATCCACCCCTAAGCAACTCTGCCTCCTGCTTTAGATTTTTGTTTAGTTTGACTTCATGGTAGCTTGTTTCTGTGCAATGATGAGAGAGTCTGGGGACTTAAGTTTTGTTAATATAGTTGCAAAGAGTAAGCTAGCTATTAATGTCTAGTGCATTGTCTAGGGCAACAACGAGACCTGTGTACTAATGTTCTAAGTCCAAAATTTTGTGTTAGCAAATAGGATACATTTTGATCCCCCCCTATTGAATAGGTATCTGGAGTGTAGGAATATATTCATTCCTTTATTAACACTTCATAAAGATGGCATGTTGTGATCGTCCTGGGAAGTACACGCTCATTTGACAGAGGGATGTGTGCTTGACATTCACTGTAAAGTAACTGAAGGTCACTTCCATGATCTCCTTTATACTCTCATGATTGACCGAAGTGCTTGGTACTCTTTCATATAAGGTAGGATTCTTCATTAGAGGGATTCTTCGTTAGAGGGTGGCAAGCTGGTATGTACAGATGGTGGTAGAACCATGAGATGGTACTGTGTTTAAATATGTCTGGCTGCCTTATGTATATGCAAATAAGACAGTAGTTAGAGGTGACTTGGTTCCTTGCTTGAAGAGGTAGTGAGTGTGTGTGTGTTGGGGGAATAAAAAGGGAAAAGTGGTAGGTAAATATTACAAGGGTCCTTTCACTCTTACCCACTTGACTTAAGAAGTATGTTTTATGTTTTGTATATTTGTATAGTCATAACAGACATACTATGATAAACAGTGTGCTATTACGTCAGGCCCAATGATCAGTTGAAAAGTAGATGCTAAAAACAGTAAGAAGGAGACCAAAATTAGGCAAGACAAGAACCAAAGTAGTTGGAAATGAGATGACCTGGATAGAAGGCCTTAATACTAATTCTTGAATACTACTTTCTATTTTTATACTACCCTCAGCGTGGTAGTGTCTGAGCACATCTAAAAGAGGGATGCTGGTGGACATGCTCAGGAAAGGAGCCCTATAAAGAGAAGTTCTGGAACACAGAGCTCTGCTCTTTTTCCAGTCTGGCTAAAGTCTTTTTATGAAAAGCAGGAACAACCTATGTTGACTCTCTTGTCTTGGAGGGACACAAATTTGAGTCACTCTTCTACCTTAGACTAAAATAAAGGTCTTTCTATCATCCACAAGGCCTTTAAACAAATCCTTTGACTGATTATCAGATATCACAGATTACATAGAAGGTGAGTGTGAGCAATTTTTTTTATATCCATATTAAGGATGAAATAGGTTAAAAAAGCCAGTAATTATAGAACACTATGTAACCAGCTGTGTATTCTGTTCCTAGATAAATTATTCTTTATGAAGCTAGATGTACATACATACAAAAACAACACTAATATAAATGTAAGGTTGGCATTTGAATGATAAGTCAGGAAATCTTTAATTCAGGTTCCTACAGAAACCATAACTGCGGCTTCTTGGCAGTGAAAGACCCTATTACATGCTAGTGTATTGAAATCAGACAATGTTTGGGCTATTTACATGAATGAGGGGCAATGTTAGGTTTGATGTAAGAATCTTAATTTTCTGATTTTGTTCAATTAAAATATCATCCTTGCCTATCAACCACACACAGCATTCCTGTACTTGTTTTGTATATGATCTTTCAATGAGAAACAAAAATGAGGTGTGAAGTGTAACTACATAATTGGGATACTTAACATTGCAGTTGCAGAGAGCAGTAAGACACCTTATACTGCAGGCTTGTTTTTTGCTTTGACTTTGTCCCCTGTCTAAAGTACTAATAAAGCCCAACTTCCTTGTATCAGACAACATCAGACTGTGGGAATGAGATGATAATGTATTTGTTTTGAAGCCCTAGGACAGGGATAGGCAACCTATGGCACATGTGCTGAAGGCAGCACACGAGCTGATTTTCAGTGGCACTCGCACTGCCTGGGTCCTGGCCACCGGTCCAGGGAGCTATGCATTTTAATTTAATTTTAAATGAAGCTTCTTAAACATTTTATAAACCTATTTACTTTACATGCAACAATAGTTTAATTATATATTATAGACTTATAGAAAGAGACCTTCTAAAAACGTTAAAATGTATTATGGCACACACAACCTTAAATCAGAGTGAATAAATGAAGACTCGGCACACCACTTCTGAAAGGTTGCCAACCCCTGCCCTAGGAAGTAAACAATGAGGAGTCCTTGTGGCACTTTAGAGACTAAGGCCTTGGCTACACTTGAGAGTTACAGTGCTATTGGTGGCTTTATAGCGTTGTAACTCACTCTCTGTCCACGCTGGCAAGGCACATGCAGCGCTATATGTCCCTGGCTACAGCGCTGCTTGTACTCCACCTCCACGTGAGGAATAAAGAGTATAGTGCTGCTGCTGCAGCCCTGGGGTGCCAGTGTAAACAGGGAATTATCTTAGTACACTATAACTGATCTCCAGAAGATTCCCTTAATCCTTTTAAGTAAAGATTACTCTCTTTGTTTTGTTGTGATGCCTCTCTTTATTTTGTTGTGAACTCCGGGCTCCCAAAGCTGCTTATCAAAAAACCAAACACAGCTACTGTTTGCTGTGAATGAGCAGAGGCTGGGGGGCTCCCTTTGGAACGCCCACAACTAGTTTTGCTTGAAGAGAGGGGGAGGGAGGGGGCTCAAGGAGAGAAGCGGTATGTCACGCGGGAGGGAGGGAGCAGGGGTCCGTTTCAGGGAGGCTGCTTATCAGCTGCTGTTTGCTTTCAATGAGTGAGAGGGGGGTCGGGGAGGGGGTCAGAACTTGCGAGGCAGCTGCTGACAGAGTGTCGGCTCCAAAAATCCACTCTCTCCCCCACGCTCCCTGTCACACTCCACCCACCCGCCTCTTTTGAAAAGCATGTTGCAGCCACTCGAACGCTGGGGCCATGTCTACATCTAAAATTTTGCAGCGCTGGTTGTTACAGCTGTATTAGTACAGCTGTATAGGGCCAGCGCTGCAGAGTGGCCACACTTACAGCAACCAGCGCTGCAAGTGGTGTTAGATGTGGCCACACTGCAGCGCTGTTGGGCGGCTTCAAGGGGGGTTCGGGGAACGCGAGAGCAAACCGGGAAAGGAGACCAGCTTCGCCGCGGTTTGCTCTCGCGTTCCCCGAACCACCCTGCAAACCGCAGGGAAGGAGACCTGCTTGCTCGGGGGTTCGGGGAACGAGAGAGCAAACCGGGAAAGGAGACCAGCTTCGCCGCGGTTTGCTCTCGCGTTCCCCGAACCACCCTGCAAACCGCAGGGAAGGAGACCTGCTTGCTCGGGGGTTCGGGGAACGAGAGAGCAAGCCGGGGAAGGAGACCAGCTTGATTACCAGAGGCTTCCTCAGGTATGCTGGGATACCTGCTTATTCCACGGAGGTCAAGAAAAGCGCTGGTAAGTGTCTATGCTTGATTACCAGCGCTGGATCACCAGCGCTGGATCCTCTACACCCGAGACAAAACGGGAGTACGGCCAGCGCTGCAAACAGGGAGTTGCAGCGCTGGTGGTGCCCTGCAGATGTGTACACCTCCTAAGTTGCAGCGCTGTAACTCCCTCACCAGCGCTGCAACTTTCTGATGTAGACAAGCCCTGGGATAGCTGCCCATAATGCACCGCTCCCAGTGCCACTACAAATGTGGCCACGACAGTGCGCTGTCAGCTGTCAGTGTGGACTGACTGCAGCACGTTCCCTACTCAGCTGTACGAAGACAGGTTTAACTCCCAGCGCTGTACAGCTGCAAGTGTAGCCATACCCTGACACATTTATTTGGGCATAAGCTTTTGTGAAAGGGTTTCTACAGGTAAGTTAAGCAATAAGAAGAAAGTCAGGGAAAGTGTGGGACCCTTACTGAATGGGGGAAGCAATATAGTGACAGATGTGGAAAAAGCTGAAGTACTCAATGCTTTTTTTGCTTGATCTTCACAGACAAGGTCAGCTCCCAGACTGCTGCACTGGGCAACACAGTATGGGTAGGAGGTGAGCAGCCGTCAGTGGTGAAAGAACAGGTTAAGGGCTATTTAGAAAAGCTTGACATGCACCAGTCCATGGGTCCAGATCTAATGCATCCAGGAGTGCTGAGGGAGTTGGCTGATGTGATTGCAGAGCCATTAGCCATTATCTTTGAAAATTCATGGTGATCAGGGGAGGTCCCAGACGATTGGAAAAAGGCAAATAGTGTCCATATTTTAAAAAGGGAAGAGAGACAACCTGGGGAACTATAGACCAGTCAGCTTCACTCAGTCCCTGGCAAAATCGTGGAGCAGATCCTCGAGGAATCCATTTTGAAGCACTTGGAGGAGGGGAAGGTGATCAGGAATAGTTAACATGAGTTCAGCAAGGGCAAGTTATGCCTGGCCAACCTGCTTGCCTTCATGATGAAATAACTGTCTCTGTGGATATGGGGAGAGCGGTGGATGTGATGTATCTTGACTTTAGCAACCCTTTTGATACTGTCTCCCACAGTATTCTTGCCAGCAAGTGAAAGTAGTATGGATTGGATGAATGGACTATAAGGTGGATACAAAGCTGGCTAGATTGTTGGGCTGAACCAGGTAGTGATCAATGGCTTGATGTCTAGATGGCAGCCGGTATCAAGCAGAGTGCCCCTGAGGCTGGTTTGTTTCACATATTTATTAATGATCTGGATGATGGAATGAATTGCACCCTCAGCAAGTTTGCAGATGACACACAGCTGAGGGGAGAGGTAGATATGCTGGAGGGTAGGGAAATGGTCCAGAGTGACCTAGACAAATTGGAGGATTGGGCCAAAAGAAATCTGATGAAGTTCAACAAGCACAAGTGCAGAGTCCTGCACTTAGGAAGGAAGAATCCCATGCACTGTGACAGACTGGGGACTGACTGACTAAGCAGCAGTTCTGCAGAAAAGGACCTGGGGATTAGTGGATGAGAAGCTGGATATGAGTCAGCAGTGTGCACTTGTTGCCAAGAAGGCCAATGGGATATTGGGCTGTATTAGTTAGCATTGCCAGCAGATGGTGAGAAGTGATCATTCCCCTTTATTCAGCACTGGTGAGGCCACACCTGGAGTTTTGCATCCAGTTTTGGTCTCCCCACTACAGAAGGGATGTGGACAAATTGGGGAGAGTCCAGTGGAGGGCAACGAAAATGATCAGGGGGCTAGGGCACATGACTTATGAGGAGAGACTGAGGGAACTGGGGTTACTTAGTGTGTGGAAGAGAAGAGTGAGGGGGGGATTTGATAGCAGCCTTGAACTACCTGAAGGGGAGATTCAAAAGAGGATGGAACTAGGCTGTTCTCAGTGGTGGCAGATGACAGAACAAGAAGCAATGGTCTCAAGTTGCAGTGGGGGAGGTGTAGGTTGGATATTAGGAAATACTGTTTCACTAGGAGGGTGGTGAAGCACTGGAATGGGTTACCTAGGGAGGTGGTGGAAGCTCCATCCTTAAAGGTTTTTAAGGCCTGGCTTGATAAAGCCCTTGCTGGGGTGATTTAGTTGGTGTTGATCCTGCTTTGAGCAGGGGGATGGACTAAATGACCTGCTGAGGTCTCTTCCAACCCTAATATCCTATGATTCTATGAAAATGCACTCCCACAAGGGAGTGGCGCTCTCCTCCCAAAGACTTTGCTGTTCATTTCCTTGAAGTGCTTTATCTCCTCTATCTCCCCCATTTTGCCATTTGTCTGTCCTCACTCACTAAATCAAGTTTTCTACTTCTCAAGTCCTTATGATGGAGAAGGGGGAAATGAGCTACCTCTATCTCCTCCACTGTGGATCTAGGTTGGGTCCTAATGCTGAGTGGGCAGGGATTTCTGAATGCCGGTATCAAACCCTAAAGGAGCTTTTACAGAAAGTCAGTTAGTTTTGTATTTTAAATACACAAGCTTTGAGCCACCCTTGCTTCTGAACAACTTTCTGCTCTGATCAAACAGCAGGGCAGATGGGGCTTCACCACTCTTACCTTCTGTGCACAGCAGCCCCTAGTGGTGGGAGGTCTTAAAGAAACAGCAAGCAGAACTTTGGATATATTTTCAGAAGGGCTATCAAGTTTTGCAGTGGGAATGTTGGTAACTATGCAAGAATTGTTTAATAGCTAGGTGTCACAAGGACTTGGTTCTGTTCCCAGCTCTCCAGTGGACTTTCTGTGATCACGGATAAGTTACTGATTCTCTGGCTCTCTAAAGTAGGGATAATACTCTGTTCACATGGGTGTTACCCTAAATCCCTCTAATGGTGTTTTTTTAAAAACACTGAGATCCTCTGACAGAAGGTGCTGTAGAAATGCCCAGGGCACTCTTGCTTTCATAGGTAATGTTCTCCTTTAGTCAGAATATTAAGCTACAGCAGAAATCTCACCGGAAGCAAGTCTACTTGTATTCAGAATTTTACCAGTATGAAATGGAAAAGGCCACTGCATAAAACATCCTGCATTACTGAAATCAATAAAAAGTGTGCTTCCATTATGAGCACTGGAACATGATTTAATGTTTGCTCATTACAGTGGCTGGCTTCCTTCCTCAGTGACTGCACCACCACTCCTAATTTCAGGGGCAGGTCATAACTTCATATCAGTGGAGTCTCTAGTTGCCATGTAGTTGAACAGCAGTATTCATATCTGGAATGGGCAATGCATAACACTAGAAAACTGTTCATACCCTCCTCATTGCCTACATAATGCATTGTGTATAACAGGTGTGTGACATGAGAAGCATCTATTTATAGACCTTTCTGTCAACATTTTAACAGAACTTTGTGGTGAAGGGGGAAAGGGTAAAATTCTGAAGCTTGTATATTTAAAATACAAAACTGACTCTTTCTGTAAAAGCTCCTTTTGGGTTTGATACTAGTTGCCTTGCCTCTATGTTCTTCAGTTAAAACTGGAGACCTGAGACAGCATTTCCTGGCCATGTGTCAGGGTGACATTATGTACTGTACTACCCAGCTAGTAATCTTCAAGGAATAATGGGAATTGTAGTCAGGCAGAAGTTATGATATCCTGTACTTAATTTCACACCAACTTGTGCTTGTTTTTTCTCCCCTCATCTCCAGAAGGTATCTATCTTAAGTTTTGTATACACTGAACACCATTTTAAAAAAAAAAATCAAACAACTCCTTACTCTATCTCTACTCTGCTTCCAACTCTGCACAGTAGTGGGAAAGCTTACCCAAGAATAAGAATCTAAATCAAATAGATAATTCCCCTTGTGAAATCAGTTAGACAATAGCATTCATACAGGACTACTGCAAAGCACAAACCAGCTTTTCTTATTGTCTAAATTTGATGAGAATTGAAAGCTTCTAAAAATGCCTCATCTCTGGCAGGGTTGGATTTCTAGGAAGCTAGGCTAATGTCATGCTCCAGTGACATACTTCTACCTCTCTAACACTTGCAGTCCTCATTCATTCAGTCTAATGGGACATAGGAGAGCACAGGAGAGGGAGTTAATGTTTCTACATTTGAAATACATTTCAGTATGTACCTTAGTAAGAACCAAAGTATCACATCCTTTTCTTAACCAGATACTTTATTTTTTGGGGAAAAAAATTAGTATTTGAAAAACCTCACTGTGGCTCACATTAAATATTAATGCCTTAATGTTTTCTTGAATGTTAACTTTACAGCCTGATAGCAGGAAGGAGGTGGAAAAAAACCACTGTTGCTTGGCAGCAATTTGGCTTGTGTATATGGCGCCTGATGGTGCCAGGTCTCAATGACCTAATGGTGCCAGGTCTCAAGATGCTTGCTGTCTCAGTTCCTGCTGTCTCTACTGTAAGGCGCTTGGCATTATTTTATTCATTTAGTAGCAGATGTCCAAAATGCAAGCAGAATTTGGCTGTAGTTCATAATTAACTAGTCCTCTAATCCCCCTAAAATTCACCCAAATTAAAACTTTTCCCTCTCATTCTAGAAATAAAAAAAGCCTGATGTTTTGGGCATTGCAGTGTATCCTGAGGTTCAACAAATTTAGGCTCTGATAGACTAGTGAGGTAGGGGAATAATGGATTCCTTAATTTAAGATCCTTCAGTCAAGATCCCTTGCCTCCAGCCCCTCTTGTTTTAAAAACTGAGACCTGTAAGTTCAAACACCTTATTTGATTCTGCTGTAGTCTGACAAAAAGGGATTCCCTAATGTAACTGAAGCTGGCCTATCTGTGTAGCCCATGTCAGATGTGTTGGAATTCAAATTCCAGCCCTACCTTTCTGTAAGGTCTGATCTTGGAAAGTGTACATTGTAATAGGGCTGACCTATCCGAAGGAGGCCTTATAGCATGCAGAGTAATGTAGTGCAAAGCAGATCCAAACCTTAAAGGCATTTAAAAAAATAAATCTGGAACAAAAAAATCCCAGTGATAGAGGTCCCGTTAGTGGGTGGAGATGGTAAAATTGTGAATGATGCTGAAAAGCAGAGTTGTTTTCTGTAGCTGGAATGAAGCTGGATGTTATGTTTACTTTCAATTTCTGTTCCAACAGCTGTTTACTATCCTCCTTTCTTTAAAATACTTATATAATAAAAATTTTAAAAAGTCTGGCCTGAATAACTTCCACACGAGTTTTTTTAAGGATTGACTGAGGACTTTTGCATCATTGATGTTAGATTTTAATAAACTTGGGCAAGTTCCAGAGGGAGATAGGAGTCACTGCTGTGCCAGTATTTAAAAAAAGTAAACCAGGTTACCAGCTAACTGTAGGTCTGGAAGCCTGGCTTTGATCCTGAACAAAATAATGCAGAGGCTGTTACAAGATTGTCACTGAAGAATAAAAGGACAAAAATAAAATTGTGACAATGTAATTTCATGGAAAACAGGTCTTGTCAAATGAATTGTGTCCAGTTTTGGTGTTAGTACATTAAGAAAGATGTTGAAAAAATGGAGAATTTAGAAAAGAGCTACAAGAATGAATCTAGGTCTAAGAAACACTCATTACAATAAAAGTTTAATTGTTTTAGCTTGTTGAAGAGATTAAGAGGCATCATCATGGTCTAGAAGTACTTACATTAGGAGAAGACTCTCTTTAATTCTAACTGTTTATCCTTGCAAACAGACATAAGATTCAATGGTTTAAAGTTGAAGGTAGAAATATTCGAACTGGAAATAAAGTGCAAATTAACATTCAGGGTAATCAGCCATTAGTACGTTATATAAAGGGGTTATGGCAGATTCTCCATATCTTGAAGAGACTAAATCAACTTTGGAGGTTTTTCCTTAAGAGATGCAGTAGTTAACTATAAGTTATTGGGCTTGATGCAGGAGTTACTAAGGTGTGAAGTTCTGTGACTATCATACATGAGGTCAGATATAATCATTCTGGAACCTTCTGGCCTGCAAATCTTTGAATGTGACTTGGCCACTTGAACTCTTGGCAGCTTTGTAGAGCAGAGACTTGAAGGGCACAAAAGGCTTCCCTTCCCTTCCCCTACTCAATATTGCTATGACTATTTCCTCCTGCTGCCTCCTCAAGATTTACCTTGGCAGCGGAAGTGTTGAGTCCCTGGTAGTACGGATCACTTCTAATAAACAAAGCAGAATTTAGTGACCTGTTTATTTACTGAAATTGGAATGACCAAAGCATGTCTTCACTTGCTTTGTCCTCTGCATTTTAGTGTGCTGAAGAATGGATGGCATGGAATTTATAGCTAATGACTCTTTTGTGATTGATAAAACTCCTCCATCTATATTCCTGCCTTATAAAATAGGATTCTGGAGTTTCATTTTTTCATTTCCAGATTAAAATCCTGGCCTCTGTCTATACAGTAGTTTCCTGTAACTAGTATTTGAACCTTTCCATTCGAAAGTGTTTTTGGCTTAGTTGCTTTATACTCCACACCTGAACATAGCTGTTATATGAACAACATACCCATATATCTCAATGTCTGTACTTTTGGGGATAAAAAGTTAATGGGTCAATCAAGGATATTGCAGATTATGTATTTCTTATGCCATCCAATCTTAAACTGAATTTGGCACACCTTGATAATTTGTACATTATTCCCTGATAACCCTGAACTTCTACAGTTGAACTCTGTACCATTCACTTTTTAAAAAAAAATCTTAATAAAATTTTTATGCCACCATCTTCCACATATCTATACGCCTCTGTCCAACTTCTGATTTCCTGGTTTTATTATTGGAACATCTTGCAGGACCAGCAGAAATGAACAAATCAACACTTCATAGCACAGTTCCAATAGGCATAATTTTCAGCTAAGCAGATTTGAGTAAAATTAATCAAATTTAGGTAAATTTTATCAAGTCTGAAGTATAAGGCTTGCAAATCTTGCACTGAAATTGACTGCAGCCTCACCCTGGTTTATCCTGGGCTACCAGAATTAAAAAAATTTGTGGCATCTTTTCAAGAGTTTAGTACTAAAACAGATAAGAGATTGAAACTATGTGTAGGACGTAATCCCACATTGGTAGGGGAATGGGTTTCATCATTTTATGGATTTTATAGCTGATGATTCTAACGAAATACACAACTTTACAGAATTTCACTGAATTTTCCAGACTTCTTTGTGCTTGGTATAAACATGGATAACACTTTAAAAAGCATCTGAGTCACTTTTCTGAAAATTTTACCCCTTGTCTTGAATTTGAAATTTCAACTCCACAGTTAACCCATGTTTGGTTTTGGTGTAAAACATAAGATCATTCTTTTCAGTGTCAGTTTTTATATAAAAAGTTTGTTTTTTCTCTTCCAGAGTTCTGAGGAATGTGACTGTAATGATGATGAGCCAGCTCAGGAAGATGAAGGGTTTATGGGTATGTCCCCTCTTTTACAAGCCCACCATGCTATGGAGAAAATGGAAGAGTTTGTGTGTAAGGTAAGCAATATATAAAGAAAACAAATCTATCCAGAATGATCACTTGAGCCTAGTAGCTAAATGAAGCTAACGGGCCTTGTTCCCGAAGTAAACTGTATTGGCAATAAGCTGAGGAACAGAGGCACACAATGGAGTTGATCATTGAGCGATTCTCTATTTATCAGCTGCTGCTGCTGCTGTGTTGAATTCCAGGTATGGTATAACTCAAAGGTGGGGAAACTGCATGTAGGGCAGGGGATTGGGGTTCAGGAGGGAGTGTGAGGGGGGTGTGGGGTGCAGGAAAGGGCGTAGGGCAAGGGATTGGGGTGCAGAATGCAGGAGGGGGCTCAGGGCAGGTATTTGGGACGGGTTCAGGGTGCAGGCTCTGGCTCAGTGCCGCTTACCTGGAGCGGTTCCGGGGTGGCATTGGGAGTAAGACAGGCTCCGTTTCCAGAAGCATAATGGAAGCTTCCCAGTGGCCCCTGGTGGGAGGGGTAGGGCAGAGAGCTCCGTGTGCTGCCCTTGCTCACGGGTACTTTCTCCAAAGCTTTCATTGGCCATGGTTCCCTGTTCCTGGTCAGTGGGAGCTGCGGGGGGTGGTGCCTGCAGGCAAGGGCCGCAAATGGAGCCCTCTGCCTCCTCCAACCTCCTCCAGGGGCCGCAGGGACATGGTGCTGACCGCTTCCTGGAGCAGTGCGGGGCCCACGGTGCCACGGGAGTGGCAGTCCCATGGACCGGATCCAAAGCCCCGATGTGCCAGATCTGGCCCACGGGCTGTAGTTTGCCCACCCCTGCTATAACTGCATGAACTAGAAAGCATGGAACAACAGAGATTAAAATAATTTCAGAATGTAAAGCTGATATTGCAGCTAATGAGTCCCCTTTGGGAAACATCTGTGTGTCTGCAGGCGGAATAAAAGCGCTCAGCTTCCAGTGTTTCTGGTTCACGACGCTGTCATTTATAAGGACAGCTCTTTCCAGACTTTTGCAGACATGCACATTTTTTTTGCCTCCACATCATTTGCTTCCATTGTAAAACAGACTTTGCTATCCAAATAGAAGAACAGGTTCTTTTAAAAGTCCATCCAAGTAAATCCATTGTGGACTATGTAGATATTGCTGGTCATGAATCTCAGTTCTGTTAAAGTTGTGAGGAATATATTGTATTGGTCTCTGGCTGATGCTCTAATTCTGGGTTTGGGTGGAGTGCTACCTGTGGCATGCTTATTACTGTGGATATTACTAATGGATGTTTGCCATTGGTAGAGGGATCCTCGGAAATCAAGGTTGCATTTTCATACAGTGCTTTGAGCATGTTTTGTGTTTTAAACAGTGTTGTTCCTCTGCTTCCTCAAAAATGGAAACACCTCCCCCTCCCCCTTCTTGCTGCATGTGAAGCAAAACACAGTTAATTCTTCTGTAAAACATCATCTTTAAGAGTGTCTTAGGGCTTGTCTACATCAGAAAGTTGCAGCGCTGGTGAGGGAGTTACAGCGCTGCAACTTAGGAGGTGTACACATCTGCAGGGCATCACCAGCGCTGCAACTCCCTGTTTGCAGCGCTGGCCGTACTCCCGTTTTGTCTCGGGTGTAGAGGATCCAGCGCTGGTGATCCAGCGCTGGTAATCCAATGTAGACACTTACCAGCGCTTTTCTTGACCTCCGTGGAAGGAGGAAGCCTCTGGTAATCAAGCTGGTCTCCTTTCCCGGTTTGCTCTCACGTTCCCGGAACCCCGAGCAAGCAGGTCTCCTTCCCTGCGGTTTGCAGGGTGGTTCGGGGAACGCGAGAGCAAACCGCGGTGAAGCTGGTCTCCTTTCCCGGTTTGCTCTCGCGTTCCCGGAACCCCCTTGAAGCCGCCCAACAGCGCTGCAGTGTGGCCACATCTAACACCACTTGCAGCGCTGGTTGCTGTAAGTGTGGCCACTCTGCAGCGCTGGCCCTATACAGCTGTACTAATACAGCTGTAACAACCAGCGCTGCAAAATTTTAGATGTAGACATGGCCTTACTTGAGCTGGTTACTTTGACTCATTTTTGAGCTGTCTTGTGGTAGTCCTGTCTAGAGAGGGCTGGCAGTAGGAAGTGTCCCTTCAAAGGAAAACAAAGCAGCAGCAGCATTCCTGAAATTGTTTTAGGTCCTCACTGTTAAAACAGAAATGAGAACCCAGCAGTTGAAATTAACAACTGCAGGATTCCCTAACCTTAATGCCTGCAGGATTCCCTAACTTTAATGCATGCATCTCTGCTCCTATATTCTTATTGCTAAGTGAGCAAATCCCAAAGACGATTGCATCTGTGCCATGCCTGTGTAGCCTTGCAATGCCAGCTGAGGAGCCAGACTGAAGATTACATGCATCTTGTTTGCTCTGTGCCATTGAGGGAGTGCATGTGATTTTTGCAATGGGGACCGTCTACAGGAGTGGGCACATAAATATGTAAGAAGGAATACAGAAATTGGGAATGGTGTAGATCTACAGTTAGAGCATCAGAGTTCAGGACCTTGCCGGTCCTCTGCTGCTTGGGCTGGCAATGCTGGAAAGGCATCAGGCTTAGCCATAGGGAAAAGAATACTGCTCACTTGACTTTAATGCCCCTCTATGCATTCTAGATAACTGAAATAGTACTGACCGTCATATTAGATTTAACATTTTAGACTCCATCAAACACTAGTGAGCATACAATCAGGAATGAGCTTGTATGGGGAGATGGGACTCTGCTCAGGACTTTCTCTGTCAGAGATGGAGAAGAGACGCATCTAGCTTTCCTCAGTAAGGTGGACGGGAAGACACCCCTCCCTCCAAATAATGAATCATTACCACATACCTAACTATGCAAATTGAGTGGCAAAGAGTTCTGTGGCACCTTATAGATTAACAAACGTATTGGACCATGAGCTTTTGTGGGTGAATGCATCTGACGAAGTGAGTATTCACCCATGAAAGCTCCTGGTCCAATATGTCTGTTAGTCTATAAGGTGCCACAGGACTCTTTGCTGCTTTTACAGATCCAGACTAACAGGGCTACCCCTCTGATATTTGACATGCAAATTAAATCCACTTTTGGCCTTTGTTGAGCAGTTAAAATGAGCTTGGTTGTCTTTCTGTTTGTTGCAGTTTTGAAGTATTCCACTTCCTGCACTGGTGGAAACACTAGCTCAAGTTCATACCATTAGTGTGGTGTGTAGAATAGGGACTGGTATAACTTGGGACTTGAGCACAAAGATATGTTTGTCCCAAAGGGAACTCTCTGCTTCCTAGACTGACTTCATTAATTTTGGTTACTTTAAAGCACTGACACTAACTCAGGATTTCCTATTTTTCCCTTTGTCATGCCTGCCATTTATGCGACTTTACTGGCTGAGGCTCTAACCATGCACTCTTAACCTCCAGGTGTGGGAGGGCCGATGGCGGGTCATACCCCATGATGTTCTCCCTGACTGGCTAAAGGATAATGACTATCTGTTGCATGGACACAGACCGCCTATGCCCTCCTTCCGCGCTTGCTTCAAGAGCATCTTCAGAATACACACAGAGACTGGCAACATCTGGACACATCTTCTTGGTATTTCCTTTATGCTTTAAAGTGAATGTGCACTGTTAATTATTGAAGAGCATTGGCAGCTGGGAAAATATTTTTAGGGGGACTGAGCCAGCCCTGCATTCACTCCATAGTGGTGGCTCCTGTTCTGGGGCCCCTTACTCTGGCCTATTGGCTCACTGCTCTCATATTGGAGAAGTCTGCTACAGCGTCACATGAGTGCATCAGTATCCAAACTGAGTCCTCCCTGCATGATGCCCTGCCCAACCTCTTCCTTGGCCCTGGTGCTGCCAGACATGGGCCTTAGGATCCTCGCTTCCTGTGGGACTATTGCCCCACCCCACTGGACCTTCCCAGGAAGTGCCATTTAGGAGCAAGGAGCCAGCATCCCCTGTTGGGACTGAGGTATCTAGCTCCACCTGCCAGGAATGCTGTGTGCAGCCACATGTGAGGCTTTGCTTGCTAACCTGGGCACGCATGCGGACAGCAGGGTAGCTCCAGATAGTTGGAGTGGGAGGGAATGAGACCTCTGTAGACCTAGCCACCTACTGCCTAAGCTTAGGAGTGGTGTGGAAGGTCCTTTAGCTTGGGCAGAGTCATAGGTGCCATTATCCTTCCAGCAGTGACATGCTGGATAGGGTTCCAGGTGTCCCTCGTTAAAATTCTCCCACCAAAGGTTAGGAGGGTTAAGGTGATTTCCTTGTCTTTGGAGTTCAGCGCCTCTTGGTACTGCTAACTCAGCACTAAGATCTTCTGCTTGGGGCCCAAAAGCATACATCTGAAGATCACTTCTTGCCTTCAGAGTGCACAAAAGGTGCAACAAGTGTCAGGGGACTGGGGAAAAAAATATCCTAGAAGGGCATTTCCTGGATCCCAGAGAGAGACATTCACCCTTTTCCTGTCCCCTTCTCCAATTACACAAATTGAAAGCCGTGCTGTGCTATTGATGTGTGGCTTTTTCAGGAACAAAGAGTAAGTATGTATGCTATAAATGCTTAATACATTTTTGCATGCCAAGTGCTGTTGTCCTCCCTCTTTGTCATTGAGACAGCATTTTTGTTAAGAGGAAACATGCGCTGTTAGCTTACCCTGTCCCTCACCTGTGCTCCTCTTCCACTGCAGCATGCAATCTTCCCCAGTGCCCAGGGTTTATCACAAGGTAAGCAGAGACACTGTGTGGGAGTGCTGTGTTAAAGCAGTGACGCTTCATCACTGCATTTCAGTCGAGGAGAATTGGATGTAGCTCTTCTCAGACCTTTTTGTGTCATTCTTCATTTTGCCTGAAAGGTACATACTCCTTCCTTCCTTCCCCTCCTGGGGAGGTGTGCTACTTTCCATTCCCTGCCAAACTAGGGGCAGGAGTCTGGCCAGAGGGTCAAACCTCCCTGGCAATGCTGAGCATTATCTGCTGTATATCCCCTTCTCATTCCCCGGGGCACATTATCATAGTGTGAGCAGAAGTTTAACTGACCACAAATTAGTTTTAAATTCATATTGCAGTGACTCTATCCCACTAAACCTCCTGCCCAGCTTGGGAGGATAAAAACCCACTCTTATACTCTTCCAGCTGTTGAGTGAACAGCAGTATTCTTTGGCAAACAGCTTAAGCTTTGAAATAAATACACCAGAGCAGCAAACTGGGCTCTGTGTTGAGTTGCTGATCTGTGAAGCTAGGCTGAGTCACTGTTCCCAGGAGCTCAGACAAGGTCTTTCATAGATATGCCAATGATTTTGAGTCAGTGGTGTCTTCACCTTGATCATAAGCATCCTTGTTCTTCCTTGTATAGTGGAAGCCATGCAAATAAGAAATGCTACTTTGCAGGGATTCAGGAGGGCTGGGGTGGTATGTGGTTTTTATCTGAGACTGAGCTGTGAAGAAGCGTGTCAGTCACAGCGAGAAAGGGAGATTGGTGCTTCTGGGTAATAGTGGGCTCTTCAATGAATACCACAATTTGCGGAATGGGGGAATATGATTCCTATGAGGACTAGGATTCATGATTTCCCAGCCTTTACCTTGGAAATGGAGAAAGCTATGAATGGTATTACATCTAACGTTAGGGTTTTCCTTAGCACTTAAATTAGCAGTCAAGGACAAAATACAGATTGGGTATACTGCTGGTGTATTACCTGAGAAAATCTAGGGCAACCCGCCTAAACCCTACTGAGGGCTCAAGGCGTGACCGAGTCAGTTTAGGCACCCCCACCCTTTCCCTTCCAAAGGCTCAGGGTGTAAGGCCCTATCCTTACCCAGGAGTTTCAGGAAGAAACCTGTTCAATTTAAGTACCTACCCTTTCCCTCGGGACTCAGGGCTCCATCGATCTGCAGAACCTTTTCCCAGTGAAAGAGCCTTACATAGTTGTGCTCTAAACATCTATTTATTAGCAACACACACAGAATACACATACCAAGCAAATCTCTTATGCTCACCAATCCCAATATATAGACAAATTTCACTCCATGTGCAGTCAGGATCCACTCATCTGGGGGTTCCTGGCAATGCCTCTGCACATCCTGGTTGTGCAGAGGGGTCAGAGTTCCAGCAGTTCGATGTTGAACTGCAGTCCGGAAGTGGTTCCCAAAGAGCATTGTTTTTCATTTACATTATATAGGTACAACTAGCTCCCTCCTTCAAATTTACTAAACCTATTACATTATCCCACACTCCTAAATAACAAAAATTTTAAACAATTACGCACTGGCACCTGCGTCGTCCTTCCTGCCCAAGTTCTTTACATTTTGTCTTTCATGCCCAAATTGTAACTTAATTGTGACTTTCTCTATTTGTGCAGATGGTCAGCATAAAACACTGGTCAGAGGTTCTTACCATTTGTTGAGTCTTTCTGCATTCTCCTTAATTTACCAGAGTCTTTACAACCTTGGTGGTTATAACTCTCGTTAGGAACATTCCTGAGGTGGGGGTGCTTTATCACCAGCAAACTATTCCTTTTATTTATTTATTTTTTCCACTTTTGGTAATGAACTCCCTGAGTCTCACCCAAGGCTGGTTTACTATGGGGGGTGAGGGTTGATAATGTCTCAGGCTTACAGGTGAGTGGTGGTTGTGTGCTCAACCAGATTCTGTGTACCTCACAAAACAAGTGAAACCATGGTTTCTATTCACGTGTACAAATGCAATCTGATGAGGGTCAAACATAGGACTGATTAGATCAGAGCACATGAAAGTGTAACATTGTCATTATGATCTTTGTTCAGTATTCCCCACACCTGTAAACTTGGTCCAGTAAAGTAACTTTCAGGTTACATTAGTCTGATAGCTCTGTCTTATCTTTACTTAGGTTGTGTGTTCTTCCTGTGTCTGGGAATCTTCTACATGTTCCGGCCAAACATGTCCTTTGTAGCACCTGTGCAGGAGAAGGTGGTGGTTGGAATGTTCTTCTTGGGAGCCATCCTTTGCCTCTCCTTCTCCTGGCTCTTCCACACGGTTTACTGCCATTCAGAAGGTGTCTCTCGGCTCTTCTCCAAGTAAGTATCCATAGTGGGGGAATGCATGCTAGTTGGGCAGAATAGGGCGGGAAATCCTGGGTAGGGTTTGGGAGCCCCACTGTAACAGTAGCGTGCCTAGTTATGTGGCCACGGAAACACTTTTGAATAGTAGTTGGGTAAGGGTTGCATGCAGTTTCTTCCAGCCCAACATTCTCTAGACCCAGGGTATAAATAAACTCTCTCTATCTCTTAGCTGGAGCAGTTTCAGAACCAGCTTTTCCTTTTCGCCATCAAGATGACTATACCTAAATATTTAACTAATTACAGCTTAGATTCTGAAGTCTAAAAGTGTAACTTATTTGCCTTTCTTCTTTAACCTATTTTGAGTCATCTAGGCCTTGCTAGACATAGTGGATCTGCCCAATAAAAAGGGGTTTAGGAGTATTTCTTTTGCCCCCGTTAAGCACTCTGTTGTGGCTGGACAACGAGGGCCTTTTGCTCTGGAAGGTCACTTGGCCAAGGGCTGTGAAGTCTGCAAGTCTAACACAAAAAGAGCTCCGAAGGCCCAAAAGACTCCCTCCTAAAGAACCTGTTCCTGCAAGAGGCCATAGTAGTTCCTCTGTTAGGAAGCGAACAGTCTGTGGGAATTGTGCATCTGGAATGTGGGGACTTTGTCTTCTCTGCAGATATAAAAACATCTTAGTTGATGATCTGAGTGGCTGTTTCCTAGATAGTCACTGAGACCCTGGGTCAGCAGTCTGTATTTGCCATTCTGGTGTGGACTTGTCAAACAAGTCAGAACAAAGTGTCCAGAATTCTGTCTGCACTCAAGTAAGACCTACAGTGCCTATTTGCTGTCTTTTTTTGCGTCAAGAAAATGCTCTCGATGTTTTTAGTCAATTTTTTCTTATCCATAGAATAAAAACTTGAGGTACTCTTAGAGGGGGTGGGCTATTTATACCCTGAGCCTGTGGAATGTTGGGCTTGGGAACAGCATACGCCTACTGACCACTGCTCAAAAATGGTCTTATAATTGCATGGCTAGACAAGTAACATCTGCAGTGGGGGTCTGTGGAAGTAATCATTCAGTGAACAAAATAAGCAATCCCATTTTACAGGGATAAGGTGGCTCTTAATATAAACAGTACATGGGGTGGTTCAAGAACTTCTGGGGCTGGCTTTCTTTGTCAACCTGTTTTATTCTGTTCTAGGCTGGATTACTCTGGCATCGCACTTCTCATCATGGGCAGCTTTGTTCCATGGCTTTACTACTCCTTCTATTGCAACCCTCAGCCCTGCTTCATCTACTTGATCGTGATTTGTGTCCTGGGCATTGCAGCCATAATAGTCTCCCAGTGGGACATGTTTGCAACCCCTGAGTACCGAGGGGTAAGAGCAGGTAAACAATTTACTTTTTGCTTCTTTACTACCCTTGATCCTTCCTACTGACTCATTACAAAAGCTGACTCATAGGAAAAGCCTGCATTGCCAAAGGATGTCCCTGTGTGTGGAGAAACATAACTAATGCATTCTTGGACAGTAAACTTGGTACATCTGCTGTAAGAGGCATTTGTATTAAGTTAGACCTTCTGGGTGCAGGAGTAGGGGGCAGCACATGGAATGGGAGAGGTAGTTAAAAGTGTTTCCATCATTATTAAACAGCTCTTTACCTTTTTAAAGGTTAGATACTGGCAATCTGACTACCATGGACTCCTAGTACAGCTCATCGTATGGCTGTAATATTAGGTTAGCCCCCCTGCTGAGTGCAACTGAGAAATTGACATATAATCGTAATCTTGTGGATATCTAGCTTTTCTCCCTTTGACTATGGTAGACAAGAGTAGTTACTGTTGCCTTCACCAATCAAGAATAAGGAGTCTTTGGGTAACACAATTTAATGCTATATCAAGTTTCTCTTGTTTCTTCATGTTCATTTTGTGTGTATACAAACCTGTATGCACTCCAAGGTACTATTCCTTATATTCAGGAAAGGTCTGGATACAGCAGGGAGTTCAGTCTCCTGAATATTAACTGTACGGAGGATGGAAATTCTTACTGAAAAGGCTTATTGTTCAGATCTTCAAGGTTTAATACTCTATGCTAGGACAACCTTGAAATCAGCCAAGCTGTGATCTGGCAAGTTATAGGGTCAGATAAGCCTCAGGTGCAATTTCTTCTATGTTAATTCTTGGGGCAACCTGTATGCTATACTATAAATAGTCTACATCACTGGTCATTTCCTCTTTCTTGCATGTCATTCTCTACCATACTTTCAGTAGCAGAATATTTTATGGGATCTAGGCGCCCTCTATAGCCCAAGAATGTTAACACTCAAGTTGGTGCATAGATGGCCTGTACAAAGAGCCACTAACATTTAGTATGTCTAGAAGAGCTGCTGACCAATATCTGTTGGGTATGTCTGCACTACCCACCAGATCGGCAGGTAGCGATCGATCTGTCAGGGATCTGTTTATCGCGCGTAGTGTAGACACAATAAATCGATTTCTGATCGCTCTCCCGTCGACTGCTGAACTCCAGCAGTGTGAGAAGTGGAAGCAAAGTCAACAGGGGAGCCATGACTGTTGATCCAGTGCCATGAGGACGCGAAGTAATTAATTTTAATTCGATCTAAGATACGTCAACTTCAGCTGTGCTATTCTTGTAGCTGAAGTTGCGTATCTTAGATTGACACCCCTACCCCCACCCCAGTGTAGACCAGGCCGTAGTGTATCAAGGCACTCTATAATTTCTTGAGCACTTTCTTTGTTATGGCATAAACTTGCTGCCATACTTCAGACCTTCAGCTTCAACAGCTTCCACCTTAAATCTTTTGTGAATGTTAGGCTCTGCCTATTCTGCTTTCTTTGTCCAAGCCTGACTCCACCATTTTCTTTTCCTCCTAGGAGTATTTCTGGGTCTCGGCCTCAGTGGTGTCATCCCCACCCTGCACTTTGTCATCTCTGAGGGCCTTCTCAAGGCAGCCACAATGGGGCAGATAGGCTGGCTGGCACTCATGGCCTGTCTGTACATCACTGGTGCTGCGCTCTATGCTGCCCGTATACCAGAGAGATTCTTTCCGGGCAAGTGTGATATCTGGGTGAGTCTGCAAAGTAACTGGGTACTAACAAGCTTGTTATGTTGAGGTCTGGTATTGCTATGCTTCTGTGTGTGTTTGATTATGGCAACTAACTGTAACTGCTTTAAAAGCTGCTTTTGAGATTTCGTAATTTGGCAAGAGATTAGTGGATTTGACCATTGAGAAGTTGACCCAGTGCTGTCATGGATCATTGAAATGCCTTTACAAAGGCTAGCTCTGGGACTGTACCTTGTCACTGAGGCTCTGCCATAGGCATACCACTTTGCTTCTAGTCTCTTAGGGATACTTCAGATGGATATACAGCATTTATGCAAACCTATTGCTCATGCTGTTACCTATAAGTTAGAATATCAGGGTTGGAAGGGACCTCAGGAGGTCATCTAGTCCAGTCCCCTGCTCAAAGCAGGACTAGTCCCCAGACAGATTTTAGCCTCAGATCCCTCAAGGATTGAACTCACAGCCCTGGGTTTAGCAGGCCAATGCTCAAACCACTGAGCTATACCTCTTCCTTTAACCTGGGAGATATGATCAATATCACTTCCTCATGGTTTCCATTCAGCTGCACTGTAATCACTCACTTCCTGGATTCTTATCCTGGATAGCCAGTGACTGAACTTCAGATTTTACTATTAACTAAAACCTCAAACTACTTGTTGACTCATGTTCAGCCTGGCTCCCCTTATAGTGAGGGAGAAGACAGAACTGTGTTTTGAAAATCCACTTGATGACATTGCGTCCAGGACTAGAGTAGAGCTCCAATACCTATCCACGTGTGTAAGATAGGACATGTCACGAATCCCAGCAGCAACAGTGTATCCCTATTGCTAGGCAGTAAGAGTCTAAGGAAAAAAATACACTGTAGTTCTAAGCCTTTTGGGAAATCTGCCAAAGACAGGTATGAAGGAAAAGCATATAGCTGTACATTCATTTCAAATTTCAACTGTGCAAGTGATCTTGGTGGCTGTGAAATCTGAAGCAGAGTTTTTCCCCTGCTTCCAGTGAATATAGCTTGGAAGGGGGTGGGGGGGAATGCTGTAGCCAGTGATAATACAGTGACTGGTGCAATATGGGATCTTGAATAGCCCAGCAAGTAATGTTAATAAGCTGCTGCTGCTGTGCACTGCTGTATGCTTCAACCCAACACATGTCTCTTTGGAAAGAGGTTGGTACTTGGTTTCCTTATGTCTCTGGCTGAACAGAAATGTCTTGTTTCCACAGTTCCACTCCCATCAGCTGTTCCACATCTTTGTAGTGGCTGGGGCTTTTGTGCACTTCCATGGTGTTTCAAACCTTCAGGAGTTCCGTTTCACAGTTGGGGGAGGCTGCACGGAGGAGGGAGACATGCAGTAAAACCTGCCTTCAGCCCAGGATCATAACCAAAACAGTGGACTGCAAGAGACGTTGATGTTAACTGGCTAGTGACGTGAACACCTGAGAATCCAAGCCTCATGTAATGGGATATGGAAGCTTCTTGGGATTTCTGACACGAGAAATTTATACCTCAAACAATGGAGTGAATCAATTTGAAGACCAGGAAATTCTTAAACCCTAACTTATTCTTGATCTACAGATTGAGCTACAGAGGACCGTTTCCTCTGTTCAATGCCATATTTATTTGTAGAAAATGGGAGGGATGGCTTAGCAGTTTTTCTTTTTTAAATCTAGGCTAAGATTTATATCTTCTTTAGGGGCAGGGGAAGGAGCTGATTTTAGATGCTCTTTTGGGGAAAAAATTGTAAATAAGATTTCTAACTTTCTGTTAAAATAAATTTATATAAATGTGTTTTAAACAAATGGGGTGGGGGGGAAGAGGGTTTTGTATAGAATGCAACATGCAAGTACCACACACTGTTTCAATTTTGCACAAAAGAAGTGACTGCAGGAGGACCAGGTAAAATCTTTGGGAGTGAGGCATGATGGTCCTGCAGACTCTTCCTGGAAGCTGGCATGTACTGGGCAATATGGCATTCTTGTCAGTTTTTGGAGCAGGCTCAGAACATGGCGCACAAAGGTTGGCAATGGCCAGATGCCTACTTTTTTAAATCAGGCTGTCTTTCAGGTCTCAGTGTTAGTAAGTTTAGCTACTCAAGGTAACTAGAATGATGCATCTGACCCCTGCCCATCCACATGGGGCAATTGCCTTCTGAGCTTTCTTGGCCCTTTGAGGGGGTTTGGATTGTGAAATTAAAATGAAGTTGAATGGTTGCCACATGAAGTGGAGTGTAACGGGGTGTATGTGTGTGAGATGTGGCTCATGAATTGATTCCATGGGTACCTTTCTGCAAACAAAAGCCACTGTTTTCTACCTTTTTGGTTGCCATTCATGGATCTGCCATGCTTTGATATGATTACATGTTGCTAATGGCACTTGTGAAAGAATAGAACCGCTACCCAGGTGGGTAAGCAGGTGAGGAGTAATGGGGGTGGGGAAGATAGGCTGGCACTGGAAGGAAGAAGCTGTGCACTCAGAGGAAGAATATTGTTTGGCTACTTGCACACACTCTGGATTTTTTTATTGGATTTCTTCCTTATTCACAGAAGTCCTAGTGTTAAATTGACTAAATTCCCTGTGCTGCAATAGACTCCCTTTCCTACCGTTGCCTCTGCTCCTGCTGGGAGAGCAGCTGGCTTCCCTGGTATCATGGGCAGTGCTGTGCTGTGAAGCAGCCAGCAGGAAGCACTCAGATTTAATGGTGTCCCTTGACCTAATGCATATCACCTTCGTGTGTACAGAGCCCCTTGTCCTACAGAATCTTGTGACTTTTTTAAATCTGCACTAAACCCTGCACAGTTTTCACTTTTCAGGTCCAGTCAATATGGTTTCCCAGCCGTGCTTAACCAATGGGGTAGCTGGCTTTTTTTTAACCTGGAAGTAAAATTGAGATCATTTGGACTATCGTGGAGCCTCTGCATAGGGGGAAGCATATATTCTTCTCTTGTTGAGTTGGTGTGCATGATTTCTGGAGCCTAGTCAGAAGCCAGAGAGATAAGCAGATTGTTGGAGAATCTTCTGAGTCTTGGGGCAAAACTGATTGTCAGGTACACAGTGTATAGCACAGAAGTTTCATGTACTAGCGTAAGACTCTAGTTGCTGGAAACCTCTCACCTAGGATTAAACAGCTCCTAAAATGCTGTGGTTCACAAAGCAATAGGAAGGTAAAATTGTTCTAAATTTTTAAAGGGTGAAAGTTCAGATTTGCAAGTTAAAAATGTGGATTGTAGAGATCTTACAAGTAAATGTTCTTGGGAATCCAGGCTATTAATGTTTCAAGCAGTTATCTTGTCTAATAGGGTTGAACAGAAGTAGAAGACTTCAATTATATTCAAGGTTCCTCACTGTTGACTCTTAAAAAGGAAGTATTTTCTCTTTTGCCCTTTGGTTAGAGTTATTTTCAGAAATTTTGAAATGAAGCTTAGCTGTAGAAAGAGGTGCTTTGTTGGAGCTTGTGGGAGGCTTAGAGGGATGTTTTTCCTGGTGGGATCACCATAGTGGATGTCAATAGGACTGAAGGAAAGGCTTGTATTGTATTGTGGGTTTGTGCAGTGCCTAACTGGAATACATAGCAGTATTAACCAGGCACTTTTAATGAGAGGGTTTAATAAGCATTGGCAGGAGGGGTGCTCTGCTACTTGAGAAAGCAGTGGTACATATCAGAACCAGACTTGTTCTGGAAAGCACTTTGGATACCTCTGTATCAATACCAGCAAAAGTGGCAGTCTCCATCCTGAATCACTCTTGCTCACTCCCTGAAGGGACATTGTAACCTGGCCCAACACAGCACAGAACTATTACAAAAACACAATACTTCACTTGCTATTCTTAACTTCCTAAACAGAGATTACTGGGTTTTTGTGCTCCAATAAACTGCCTAGTTGGGCACTCTCCCCCGTAGCGCTTGCTGAGAACTCTTCCCAGGTTGGCACCTGAATGCCTTACTCTCAGCGGTCAGAGGCTTGCTTGCTCTGTGTGCAGATTATTGCCATAGAATAGATAGGACCTACAGCTCCTTTCCTTCCCCATTAAATAGTGGCCTTGTTCAGTATTTTCTTTCTTTTTTAAATTGCTTACTGTTGGAAGCAACAAAGCACATTTTGGGATTTTTGATGGTTGGGGTCTCTGGTGGTTGGTTCCATATAAGATAGGATCTCATGACTTGCTGTGTTCTTAACTTCTGCTAATAAAAGAACCAAATGGGATATTGACCAAGTTTGGCTCTCTGTTGCTTTGTATCTTATTTACAAGAATAAAACAGTTTCTTCACTCCCTCCCGCAATGCTCCTGGCTAACCAATCAGCTTGTTACTAAGGAGTCTGATAGTCCAGAAACTGGAGAGTTCTCATTACTTGCTTGGAGCAAGATTGGGGATGTACTGTGAACACTAGGACAGGACCTAGATGCTGGCAAATAATTGCACAAGTGTTGCTAGATAGCATCCCTTTATCTATGGTTCAAGTGAGAGGAGTACAAGTCCAATCTGACTTGCTTACGAGGCAGACTTCAGCGCTATTCTATTTCTTTAAACTCTGCCTTACACTGAGGCCTTCACCCACTGCTCTACTGATGGACCTTGAGTTTGACACCATAGGGATCAAGCTTGTCACTCATGCCTCTATGCCATGAACGAAATTTAAATTTTGGTGTATGTTGTATGATGGAAACACTGCCTTACTTCTAAACCTTCGTAGATACTATTTGTATTGTAGGTCCTGACTTGTGTCAAATTGTTTTATAAGAAGTTTTTTGTCTAGCTCTCAACAGCTGGGCATATCCTATTTAAAACTGTTTTATAAACTGGATCAGCAAACCATAAGCTTGTTTGTGATTCCAAGACAACGGATGTCTCCAGAGGTTAAAAATGCTTTGGCAATTACTTACAAAGTTAAATGGCTCCATTATCAAAAAGTAGGGTAGACGCTTGCTCCAACAGTGTTCTGTACACTTCCTTTATTGTGTATCCTGTCTGGGCTAGCAGGAGAACAGTTTTAAATGCTGGCTGAGTAACTGTGGGCTAAGGGGACCTGTTGGCATCATTGCCATCAATGAGTCACTTTCCTATTGTCAAGCATCCCTTTCTAGGATAGACAATATCTGCACTAAATGTCTAGAGAAGCCTGTTTTGAAGTACTGCCCCAAGAGTCACCTGGATCTGACTGCTTTGGATTAGAAAATAAAGCTTTGGTCAGTGCTTTCTACTCTCAGAAGAACTTGGTACATGGATTATGACGGTGGGTCAGAATGTGGTTTGGACTATCACTAGTGTTAACTCTTACTGCTTCACACAACGCAGTTAACCTGGGGAACTTGTTTCTGGGGAATACTGTGAAGGCCACAAGTGCAACTAGGTTCAAAAAAAGATGGTCAGGGATGCAAACCCAAGCTCCGGGTGTCTCTAAACTGCCAGAAATTGGGACTTGACAACGGGATGGATGACTTGGTAATTGCCCTGCTCTGTTCGTTCTCCCTGAAGAATCTAGCAGCAGTCACTGTTGGAAGACAGGAGACTTAGCTAGATGGACAATCGGTCTGACCTAGTATGGCCGTTGTTAGGTTACATTCCAAAGGGCAGGGGGATGAGTATATTTCAGTCTTCCTGGGCAAGATTGCCTTTCCTTACCCTGTCCCTCTTCTCAGGCAGCTGCTGGACTGGGAATGAAACGAGCCTTTGTGCTGACATGGAGCCCAGCCGACCCTCTAGTAGTGTTACAGCTCCTTATTGTACATAGGGGAGCAGAAAAGAACACTGCAGTAGCGCTGAGTGAAAACTAATACTGAACAAATGTGTGTTGTAGCATTTAACTGGGATGGTTTTGCTATGTATAGTTCCTAACATAAATGGCATACTGACTAGTGGGACCTCTAGGGCTACCATAATAATACAAATAAATGATGAAAGAAAATAGGGTCTAAGGCTTCCTCTGGGGAAAAAAAATGTAACTCGCCTTCTAAATCAGTGAGGTGGTTACCTGCTGGAGGGTTGGCAACAGGGCATGGAGCTGGTGGGAAGCAAGGATATTGGAAGCTCTTGTGAACAGTGAATGTTAGCAGCTGTTTTGATATTCCTGGAGCCACACTCTAGTTAACACTAAAAATTGGTCAACTCAGTACAAATTGGACATTCAGTGGTGCTGCCAAAATAGCTTCATGCAACAAAATACAAAAGTTAAATACCAACACTTGTCTTGTACCTCTTTCTATTAAATAAGTTTCACATGAGACCACCAACTTTCCCAAGTGCAGAAAATATCAACAGGCACTGCTATTAGCAAAGCACGTTACCTGGGTATGCTCAGAGGAGCTTTTATAGCCCCCATTATATGCTAGATGGGCATATGGTTGAACCAGAGACTGAGACAACTGCCTCCCCCTTAATCTTCCGGGGTGGGGTGGGGAGGGAGGAAACAAAAAAATATTCCCTTATGCGTGACCCGCTTTTTGGAATCGTGAGGTTTCCCACCAGCTCAGCACTGATCAGTTGTTATTTCCCGAGTGTCCATGGTACACTAGGCTTTTGCCTAACGGAAGAAGGCTTGGTTCCTGCTCCACAAAGGCTGCATGCTTAAAGTCAAACAGCTGCAACTCAGCTGAAAGGCTTCTGATTTTGTTTTCAGGATAATATCCCAAACACTTTACTGCAACCACCTAATGCTGCAAGGTAAGTCCAAGGCTAACTGTCCTAATTCTCAGTTTCTTCCCCCATAACCCATTTCCTAGTTAGAGCTAAGGAGCCGTCCTTGCCATGTTGTACTTGAGGGTTTAGTAATTCAGGTGAAAGATCTGCCGCAGGCAGAGCAATGTGAGCTAAGATTCTGCATCATGTTTAAGTGGTACAATATAAAGCAGGTCTTTTAGGCCTGGTTTACACCTGGGGGATCAATCTAAGTTATGCAAGTTCAGCTATGTGAATAATATAGCTGAAGTCAGTGTACTTAGAGCTACTTCCTGCAGTGTCTTCACTGCGGTAGGTCAACTGCTGACGCTCTCCTGTAGATTCTGCCTACGCTTCTCGCTCCAGTGGAATACTGGAGTCGACGGGAGAGCACTCGGCGGTCGACTTACCACATCAAATCGACCCCCACTGGATCGATTTGCTCAAGAGGTAAGTGTATACATGCCCTTATATTGGCTGCAGCCATTGTACTAGGTAGTAGGATAACTTTATCTTGTAGCATGGTATTTCTCAAATTTGCAAACCCCCATCAAATGCACTTCTGAATTTTAACCAAAATGCATGCTTCCTCCCACCTTTCGACTCGGGATTGTGGCAGGGGGAGATAGAATTAAATGCCTTCAGAGCTATATTGTTGCTACTAATCAAGGCCTCAGTGCTGCTACTGCTATGGGAAGGAAGTTAGGTCTTCATAGCTGTGATCTCCCCAGACAGGTTCTATCAGTAGATGCTGCTTGAATCCAGCAGCATCTCTTATGAGGGCCACAACCACCACTTTTTGCTTCAGCAGACTTCTCATAAGGACTGCCACTGTCAGAATCCCATGCTTGCATTGTATGCAGCTGTGGGAATGAATGAATATGACTGATAAGCTTCTCCATGATGCATCCCTCAGCGTTGCTCCTTTCATCATCTCATTGGAAGGAGGTGGGTGGCAGATGTTCTCTGCTCCCACCCTGGAACATGTCATTTGGCTGTTTACAGAATTGTCACTGTGCACCTTTGAGAAACTCTAGGGGCATATAGACCCTTCTTCCTGGGAGAACCTCCACTGTAGTTTGTTTTGGAGGTTGTGCCACAATCTCACACGATTGAGCAGATTTACTAGTCAGCGCAGAGCAGTGTTACTCATTGTGAGGGCAAACAGACATGGACATCATGTGTTGCTGTGTTAATGTTTTCTTCCTGGGTGCACTCAAATGAGTGAACATCTCAGCTCTGAAACCAAGCAAGAAATGTGCTGTGTCTGAAGTAGAGGAAACCATTATCCATAGGTTCAGGGTGTGTCTATGTGCTGAGTTGCAGTGGTTTTAGCTAAAGGTATGATTATAAACCAATTTTAGTTAAACTGGTGGGAAGGGCTGTTTGGGCACTCTTATTTTGGTTTAAACCAGTTTGTTAGTTTGACTTAAATTGATTATGAATATAGGTTGAAGCTAAACTGAACTAAATGCCATATGAGTTTGCACCTGTTTAAACTGGTGTTTGTGTGTAGACAAGACCTCAGTGCTGGAGATGCTTCAATTAACTCTGCATCTTCTCCAACCTCAAACCCCTCCCTCATAGCAAGAATTTCATTGATCTAGGCAACAGTCACTCCTATGCTACTTATTTTGTATGTCAAACTGCTGTTTGTATGGTAACTGGCTGACACTCTCTCTCTCTCTCTCTCTCTCTCTCAAGATACTGGACTTGCAGTGCTAAATCAAACAATCTGGCTGCTGTGGATTCAAAATCCAAATGAGTTAGCTGAGTGCTACTGGGAGTTAAAACTCCAGATCTGGGTCTTAGGTTCCAGGAATAGAATCTGCTCTGAAATATACATAGCGCCTTTTAGAGTTGAGTAAAGTAAATAAAGGCCAGTCCTTCATCCTGCAATTTCTTCTGGAATAGTTAACTGAGTTTGCATTTGTCATGTATTCCCCATCTAGAACCAACCCTCTCAGCTGTGCCCTTTATTCCTCTGATTCACCTGAGAGAAACAGGCTCTTTTGTGCTTCTAGCTACAATACAATTACAACAAAGTAGAGCTGAGCGGGAATTTTTGTCCAAGACAGTTTTTCATTAGAAAATGAAGACTTGTCAAACCGAAAACCTTTCCTTCAAACTTGGTGAAACTTTCATAGGGAAGCCTTCTTGGGTCATGATGGAATGAGAGAGGGCATTATAAGCTGCCCCTTCCACCCCAAATTTTGCCCCCTCTATAAAGAAAAAACTCAGATCCACAGCCCCATGTGCATGTGCCCAGGTGTACAAACATACATTTTTGCCTCTGTCCTAAACAAAGAGGAAAAAATTACAGCTGTGCTTCATCACGCCATGCTACAGTGGCAGCATAATGCCACTCAGCTGGAGCTGAACAATGGCTTCTTTCACAGCTGCTAGTTTTCCTTCTGCAGTCACGATCTTTTTTTTTATTTTTGCCTGGGCTGCCAAGTGTGTGGGGCTGAGGAAGATGGCAGTAGGAGCAGCTGCTTTTTCTGGGCATTTTTCCTTAACTTCAGGACCGCGTGAGAGCTGATATTCCTGTCAAACAAGCAAGCAACCAGAGCTTGGGAGCACAGTAAATCCCACTGTCAGACAGGGAAAGCTGTAGGTGTGTTTGGAGCACCTTTTGACAGTCAAAAAGCACCTTTCACCCTTCTAAGGATTAAAAATACCAGGAGCATCAGACAGTGCTCCATTAGGCCACTAGTCAAGGGAATGCAAAGGTCTGCTTTCAAGGGGAACTAGCCTTTAATCATAAACAGGCCGGTACAGCGACGACTGCTTCAGGGAGCACAAAAGGCTGACTGACTTCTGCACTCATTTGGTCCCACGTCACATCATCAGCATATCACTGGGAAGGAAGGGCCACACTTTATCTACTTACTTGGATCCATAATTCTCATTTTCTTTTTGTAAGTGTTTCTAGAGAAATTTGACAGCAGCCTTCATGGTACTCTGTTGGCTAAACTCTAGTTTTGCCGTACACCTCTCCGGTCTGTGCATCTGTCTCTCTTTCTCCCTGATTGACAGCAGGGCTCTGGGAAGCATAGACCCTGCCGGGACTGGCTTTGCATAAGACCCTGTTAGTTCAGGCTTTTTGAGAGTGCACGTGTAGTGTTCTGTGAGGCTGCACATGGTGCCTCATGCAGGCTAGCTTGCATCCCTTGGCTTGCTCCCCCACAGTAAGCCAGGCTGTCACAGCATTAACAGTGGGTCTATAAATCATGTTCCTTTCCCTGTGGGCAGCAGAGTCCTAGACAAAGGAGCATCCAGCACAGGCCAAATGGTGCTGCAGGTTAGTAATTGAAACCCCAGGGGCCTCCTCCATCAGTCAGAGCAGCAGAGTTTATGGGGGTGAGGAGGAGGGAATGCTTGTGAAATATTTATAACTGCACCATAGCAAAATGCAGTGTCATTAGATTAAAACTCTAAAGGAGCTTTCTGCAGGGGAAGCAGATGGACCTGGCCAGAGAGGGGGCAGGTGAGTGAGCTCCCCTCCCCTCCCATGCCAGGGCAGACTGGAGGTCTTTGTTGCAAGGGAAGCAGCTGGAGCTGCCCACAGAGCCTGGCAATAGTGGCAGGAGAGGCCAGGAGGCCTCTGTCCCCATATCTCCTATGCCGCTGCCCCATCCCCCCCAAACCAAACCTCATGATGGTTCCTTTAGACACTGGCAGCTCCTGCCTGGCGAGCATTTTTCTTTTTCTATCATTCCTTCATGCTCAGTCCAAGTTCTACAATAGGGAAGTCTGGCTCTTTTTAAAAGGGGGCGGGGCTGGCTCAGGCACAGATGGTGCAAGAGAGACAGAAAATAATGGGGAGCCGTGGGAAGTGGGAGCAAATGGTAGAACTAACAATGCTCATTGCTGAACTATGCTTTAATCATTCTGCTTCATTATTGTTTTATTATTCATGTCTTATTTGTATTATGGCAGCACTCAGAGGACCCAACAGAGCATGGCCCCTTGGCCCGATTGAGAGTACTGCATGCTGGGAGATGTAGTTTCAACATCTGTATTACTAATTAAGGCAGCTGCCATCTGCTCCATTTTAAGCAAATCAGGCCCAACACTTGAGCTCCTGGCAAGCTGCCAATGCACTGTAGGGGTTGCATGACTCAGTTACCCCCAGGCCACAGACTCTGCAGTGGCTGTAATCACCACCAGTGGATTAGGGTTGCTTGGAGTTACAAGGCTGAGATCAGTCCCAAGTATAACATAATACACCTTTAAAATATGCCACATTTGTTTTTAAAGAGACAATGGCAAGCACTTTATTTTAAAAAAAAAAATCTTGTTCCCTCTTCCCTGGTCATTGTTTGTCATGCCTGAAAACATGTGCCTGGCAGCTGGGAACAACCAGAATCATGAGTGGGGGACTGCCACTGTCTCCAGCCCAGCCTGAGGCTTCAGCAATTGATTAGGACAGCATAGCTCTGAAGTTAGTGCTTGGTTCTTAGCTGCTTCTGCAGAGAAAGCAGATGGCAGCACAAACCCCACTTCTTATTTTTTCCTTACTTACAAAAAGAAGAAGGTCCTATGTCTGAAGGGGCTGTTTCGTTTTGTTTTTAATAGACAGGTGCCTTTCCCTTTTGTATGCAGGCTTGTTAGACTTTCCAGGATGCTCAATCACGTTTTAAGAGCAGTCAGTTCTGGGGACCAAAGCTCTATGGCAGTTTCTGCTGAAATAAGTATAACTAGCCAAGCTGTGCTACTTCCTCTGCTTGGGTCTCCTTTTAAGTCAGTGTAATCCCCATTATGAATTGCATAACACTGATGTGGGGAATCTGGTCTCTAGGAACTGCCCTGTGTTGAGGAACCGCCTCCTTGTGCAGAGCCTCACTGAGGTGTTTTCCCTTTACTGCTGCCCTGCCCTGCAGTTTATGCCTAACTCTGGTCATCACTGGCTTCCCCCTGTGCCCCGTAACCACTAGGAATCCAAGGTGCTGAAAATCCTTGAGCCCGGTGAGCAACATGTTCAGTAAATAAAATTTCATAGCTAAACCCTAGCAGTTCCTGAAGGGCAATGTGTGCCCAGTTCAAACCATCCTACGCAGTAAACCAACCTGGTGTGGCACAGCAAGGCAGATTATATGGAGAGCTCTGCTATGTAGTGGATAGCACTAATGAAATCCCCACTGCATCTGCATGGACTCCATCACTAGCATGGATGGGAGCAGAACTAGTCACAGGAAGATGGCATCAGATATTCCTGGAGCCTTCACATTCCCTCATGAGCGCAGCTGATCTGTCAGGTAATGTCCCCAGAGCTGGGAATATCCAATCCAGTATTTATTGCATAGACAGTTAATCCCATTTGATTCATAGCCGTGGTGGCCAGGACTCAAGCTGCAAGTTCTTCCGGAAGAAACAGCTTCTTTGTAAACACAAAACTGAACTATAAGCCTTTTGTCCGAGAGACAGGCCAATATGTGAGGGATATCTAATGCCTTGTCCCCACAAGTCCACAGGGAGTCATAGTGCCTACATCGTGGGCTCCTCCCCTCCTACAGCTCCAACTCTCTGACTCTAAGAATGTCCCCGGGAAGTAGTGGACTCCCTTGTATTATCCACCATTTCTGCAAACTCTAAGGATCGTGGTAGACTCTGTCATCGCAGGAGGAGAGCAAAGGTCACTAGTGCTAGGAGGAGTAATGTCAGCGAGGCTGAGATCTCAGCAGCTCCACCGCAGTCCTGAGCATTCTCCTGAGAACAAATGAGAAGGAGGCAAAAGATCAGCAAATCTATTTCTAGGGTCACAAGAGGGCAAGTAAAATGATTCATTCCACTGACAGGATGCCCAGGGGCTCATGGAACATAAGGGGTGGAGGCTGCAGCCAGCGCAATGACAGAGGCAGTGAATACTGTGAGACAATATTGCTCTGAGCAGAGAGGAAGGGACAGGTCAAGAGTAAGGGTATCATGCCTTCAGGCTCGGAGACCCTCCAAGCGCATGTCACCCATTCATGTAGACAGCTGGAAAACCAACCGTCCTAACAACCTCTGTCTTAAGAGTTCTTGAAGACCCATGCACTAGTACCAGAAATTGCTCCCTCAGCCTCTGAGTGCTGTAGGATCCACACCCCATGGCATTGGTGCTGGGATTCAGGGCCCCAAAGCCTGCATGGACTTACCTCCTGTGCTGCCCCTCTGCAGCCTTTGGCATGCAACCTGCTCCAGTTTATAGGCTTTGAGGGATTCATGCACAGCCATTTCCTAGTGCAAGGATCTGCACTTCCTGCCTTTAGGTGCAGTAGGCTGAGGCAGCAAAATCTCTTGGGTCCATGGCTGGCTGCATATGTACAGGATTTGCCATTTGCTAAAACACGTGGTGTAGGGGACTAGGATCTTATGCTCTAAAAAGAGAGGCTTCTGCCAGCAGGGTTGCCAGGTGTCCATTTTTTGACTGGAGCACCCGGTCGAAAGGGGACCCTGGCGGCTCCGGTAAGCACTGCTGACTGGGCTGCTAAAAGTTTGGTTGGCGCAGGGCTGGCGGGCTCCCTATCTGGCTTCATGCAGCTCCCTAGAAGCAGCCGGCATGTCCCTCCGGCTCCTAGGCATGGGGTGGCCAGGGAGGCTCCACGTGCTTCCCACACCCTGACTGCTGCCTCCGCAGCTCCCATTGGCTGGGAACCGCAGAGGGGGCAGTTTTGTGTTTTTGAAAAGATGATCACCCTAATTAAGTGGGAAAACCCCTATAGGATCATCACAAGCTCTTGGGCATTTCTGAGCCTATGCAGTAAGTGTAGTGGTGTGAATGAGACCGAACACCCTCCAGCCCCAGCTGCATAGCCCATGGTCCCTACTGTACCTCCGGGTGGAATGCGTGGCAGGTATCTGGCCGCCGTCTCAGTTTCTGGGAGCGCATCCTGTCGCACTTCACCGAAGCATTATGTGTATTGCCATTAAGATCAACAGCATTTAGATAGGGACAAAAGCAGCACAGACAAAAGACTGTGAGGTCTCTCACACAGCCTAGCGAGACTGACTGAATCTTAGAGCTGTGTCCAAGGGCCCTAGGAATTCAGATGGAGGGAGGATAAGAGGGGACAGAGGCAAACTCACAACGCGGGAGGACGAGTCTCCAAGACTGTAAAAAGAAATAAGCTGTGGTATGGAAGCAAAAGATTATGGGGAAAAAAAGCACAAGCTGGCCCTGTGCCAGGGAGGGAGCGTACAGAAGAGAGGCTGGGGAGAAGGTGGAAATGCTTAGCTGCTTTATTTCATGGTGATGGGATAATAGAGACAGAAAACTTAATGTGACCATAGTTAATGAGGAAAGGGCATGATCCTGCAGGACTGACTTAAAGAAACAACTGCTGAGGGCAACTTACCTGAACTCAGAATAACTGGGCCACTGTTCTCAGACATCTGTTCTACCATCACCATCACGTCTGTCTCTTTCCTCCCCCTATTATCCCAACCCCTCTACCATGGCTATTCTTTAATATCACAAATCATGCCAACTAGTCATTGCTTTTCCTATTAACTGTATTTGAGCCTGCTGAGGGAGCTAGCGGGTGATACCAGGCACAGAGTTAACTGGTCAGTATGGAAGTGTCTGACATGTAGCTTCTATGACCTTCTCCAGCACTCCCAGGGGCTGGCAATTGGGAAGTCATGTTTCCAGTCGCTTAGGTTCCCAGTGATCCTTGTTCAGAATTTTTGTATATTCTGTAGCGGAGGGCAGCAGGATAATTTTGTGGTTAAGGCATTGCCTTGTGTGCAAGGTGATAAAGTTTTGACTCCTGCCTCAACCACAGGCTTCCTGTGTGAGCGTGGGCAAGTCACGGTGGTTTTGTCCCTCAATTTTCCCATCTGTAAAGTGCGGCTAACAATACTTTCCTGCCTCTCAGAGGTGCTGGGGCATTTAGTTGCTTTGTGTTTGTGAGCCATTTTGAGATTATCTGCTCGTGCTCTACAAAAACAAAGCATTCCAGCTGTTCTCCCTGTGTTGTTTCAGAAGTCCCCAGATGAGGTTTTCTAGTGTATTTAAATAAGCTGCTGACCCTAGAAGGACTGGTGCATCAGTGAGTGCGTTCCCTAGAATCCCAGCGTAGTCTGCAAAATGCCCTCCCTCTGTAGCTTATAGAAATCGGTAATGGCCGACTGAGGCCAGTTCACAAGGGGAGAGATGGGTCCAGCTTCCACTTGTGGGTAAGTAACTGGCTATTTATAAGGGGCAGTAACAGAACAGGAAGGACTATTGTATATTTAACAAGTTACAGCTCAGTCATGAGTCCTCATGTGTACCTGTGCTGGGGAAGAGGGGGAGTGAGGATCCGTGTACACCCCTGCTTGGGCTACTGCACAGGGCTGGAGTCCACACTGGGCTGCTGCTCCGTTCCCCTGCAGGTATGTGGGGCAGGGAGTGAGCATAGATATCTACACAGTGAATGGTTGCACTGAATTGCAGTGAATGGTTGGCACAGCACTTTGCTCATCACAGTGGAGGTCACTTTTCAACACCAGGCTCTAAATGGGGTTAGAGTTCTTGTGTTAATTTCCAGCCACCCCTCTAACCTGCCTGCTCTCTCTCTGCTCCCTCCACCATGCCTATCTGTTGTATCCACACTTGCATCCTGCTGCATCACAAGTGGAGCTATACCTCCCTGCTCTCTCCTCCCCCAGGCTAATTGCTACAGGAACAGATCCTCCACCCCCAGACTAATTGTTGCAGTGGGAGAACAGCAGAAAGGGCTGCAGAGTCTAACACACGCTGTGATAGAAGGAGGATATATTTGACTTCTTTTGCTTCCAGGAGGACAGGTGGGAAGATGCTGCAGTCACAGGCAGCATCTGTAACCAGGAGCAGGAGGTTACTGTTGGCAATCTGCTGTGCTACAAACATCCTGTAGGAGGGAGAGAGAGAAAGCATATCCCCCCACCCACCCCAAAGCAGGTGGTTAGAATAGCATATAGGGAAATTGCAGCACCTGGTAATGGCCATGGGCAAGGAATACAAGTAGAAGAGAGAATGGGAAAGAGATGGCAGGAGGGAAAGGGAAGGGAGAGGAACAGTGAAGAGAGAGAATGTGGGGGAAGGAGAGGTGATGTTCAGTTGACGAAATTATTAAGGTACCTTTTTATCTTCAGATAATGCCAAACTCATTTGACTTTTAAAAAATCCAAACGAGGCAAATACACGCACGTTTGTGTGTGTTTATATATTGTCCTATAAAGGTAAGAATTTGCTTAGGTTGGAGAAACTTGGTTGAGAAAAATAGTGATACAAAACAGCACATTCATGTAACGTGGTTGCGTGATGCTTGCTGTCTCTTTGCATTTGCTGAGTTTTGTGCCATTGAAAAATGCATTTTTGGTGCTCTGAATCTATTTATGAGTTTGGGTCAAATTTGACATACAGCTTTGGTTGAGAAACTGAAGTTCTCCTCTCCCCCCAAATATTCAGCATGTTTTATTTCAAATGTTTGTTTTGAACATTTGGAAATGTTTTCTTTTGCCTTTTTGTTTCATAAAATTTCAGATTCAGATTTTCCAATATCTTTATTTAAAAAGCACTCCCAAACATGGGGAGATGTAATAAACACCCAAAATGGGCCACATGAAATAGAAAAACTGGTCAATTTGAAATCAAATTTTTCAAAAATATTTTGTTTGATTTGAAACAAACTTTTAATTTTTTTTCAAGTTTTGACAAATATTTTTGTAAATGGTTTTGATTTGAATCCAGACAGATTTTTCAGTTCAGTCCTCAAACCAATCCCCCTGCCGTTCTTCTCTCAGCTCTGGTGATGCCCACAAAAGCAGTCTCTCTAAAAAGTCAGTTGAAACAAGTGTGAACTGCAGTGCTCTGCTGCCCTCTGCTGGGAGTTTGAGGGGACAGGATATTCTGTAATCTGCAAACGTTGAATGGAAGAAGATGCTGTGCAGCATTGTGTAGTGATGATGGCAAAATAAGAGTGTGCATTTTTTTCATCCTCATATGCAAGCTCCCCACAGACCAGGACACGCCAGCTCAAAGTGGCACCAGACCCTGCCAGAACAACCTGTAAAACCTGCAGATCTATCTCCACTGCTACAAAGATCAACACCACAAGCAACACACCTTTCAAGATCCATAGATCCTACACATGCCTATCACAACATGTGGGTGAAACCAGACAATCACTACACTCTTGACTGAATTCACTCAGGAAAATAAGACAAAAACACCCTATCACCTGTGGGTGAACGCTTTTCACAGAGCGATCACTCTAAATCCGCATCCTCAAAGGAAACCTGCACGCTTTCAAACGCCAAGCCTGGGAGCTTAAATTCATAACTCTGTTAGACATTAAAAATCATGGAGTGATCAGAGACACTGGATTTATTACAATCATCTGTAATTATCTAACCCCCTCTTTCGGTCTTATGACTGCAGAGGTATGAATGGGCTACTCTGCCTTGAATGGTCCCTTATAATATGTGCTAACTACTTACGCTAAACAATCTTTTCCACCTTGGACTGTGCTATGATGCTCTCAGTAAGTTTCCCAGCCCTGAAGAAGAGCTCTGCGTGGCTCAAAAACTTCTCTCTCAGCAACAGAAGTTGGGCCAATAAAAGATATTACCTCACCCACCTTGCAGCTTCTGTGGGCAGCTTCTAATATATGTATAGGTGGCTGGCAGTGTACTCATGGGTGAGTGTAAGGGAGAATCAGAATGCAGTGCCCACTCTGCTTTATGCTCCTGTGCAGGCTACCTGGCCCTGGGGTCCAGAAAGCTCACACTCCACACTTGCCTCTCCCACCCTCCGTAGAGCTGTGCTGGGGATGGTAGCTTGATTTGTTACTGGTAGGAGGAAGCAGGAGGTGGGAGAGGAAATTGTGACCTATTCTCGATTCCTACTGGCAAACTCACAATTTAGCTCTAAATGTTCATTCTAATAAACATAGCTCCACTCTAGCTCCATATGTATTTCCCAGTCTGCACAATTCAGAGGTTCATAGACTGCAAGGGACTATTAGACCATCTAAATTGCCCCTCCTATATATCACAACCCTTTAAACTTCACCCAGAAACCCCTGTATTGAGCCCAGTAACTGAGGGTGTGTTTGGCTAACGCACATCTTCCAGAAAGGCAACCAGTCTTGCTATGAGGACATCAAGAGCTGGAGAATCCATTCACCTCTCTTGGTGGCTTATTCCAAGAGCTAATCGGCCTCACTGTCAAAAATACGTGTCTTATTTCTAATCTGAATTTGTGTGGCCTCATCTTCCATTCATTGGTTAATCTTATTATGCCCTTCTCCACTAAAGAACCCTGTAATTAGTACCCAGTGTTTTCTCCCCATAAAGGTTCTTATGCTCAGTAATCAAATCACATCTCACTCTTCTTTTTGAGACTCTAAACAGATGGAGCTCTTACAACACTCACTGTAAGGCATTTTCTCCAGCCCCTGAATAACTTTGGTGGCTTGTTTCTGCATCTTCTCAAACTGTGCAACCTACTTTTCAAAGGACACCAGACCTGTACACAGTATTTTAGTATCAGTCTGACCAATGCAGTGTACCGAGGTGTAAATCACCTCTTTACTCCTACTCGCTACTCCTCTGTTTGTACATCCAAGGATCACATTAGCCCTTTTCCCCACAGGATTGTATTGGGAGCTCCCCTTGAGTTGCTTGTCCACTGTGATCCCCTGTTTTTTCAGTCTCTGCTTTCTAGCATATAGTCCAGTCTGTCGTCGTGGCCTGCATGCCTTGTGTCATAAACAGATAGCTAAGGGTTAATGTCTCTTTCACCTATAAAGGGTTAACAAACAGTGACCTGCAAACACCTGACCAATCAGGAGACAAAATACTTTCAAATCTTGTGGAGGGAAGCCTTTGTTTGAGGGTTTTGGGTTTGGCTTTGTTCTCTCTGGGTCCTGGACGGGACTAGAGGTGCAACCAGGTTTCTGCCAATCTCCTGCTACAGTCTCTTATCTATTCAGAATTGTAAGTAAGAAAAGGTGGTCATAGTCTTTTAATTTGTGTTTTTTTTTCATTTGCATATGTGTACTTGCTGGAAATAGCTTAAATTGTGTTTCTGCTGGAGAAAGTTTTTCTATTGTTTATAAGTTAAAAGACCCTATAACTTTTTACAATCTAAAGTGCAGAGATAAACCTTTTACTTTTTTCTTTCTTTTTTATTAAAAGTTTTGCTTTTAAGACCTGTGTGATTTTTTTCTCCTAGTTAAGGTTCAAGGGAATTGGTGCGGAGAAGGGAAGGATAAATTTTCTCTTTGTGTTAGATTCACGCAGCTTGAATCTGTAGTGCCTCTGGGTGAGGGGGAAGGTAACACTCTTCTTGGTGTGGTGATTCAAGAAGCTGAATCAGGTGATCTCCTAGTATTCCCAGGGCGGGAAGGAGCTGGGAGGAAAAAGGGAGGGGGAAGGGAATGGTTTATTTCTCGTTGTTGTGAGACTCAAGGAATTTGGGTCTTGGGACCCCCAGGGAAGGTTTTTGGGGGAGACCAGAGTCTATCAGGCGCTCTACTCTAAGTCTTGATTGGTGGCAGCCTATCAATCTAAGCTGGTAATTAAGCTTAGGGGAATTCATGCTAGTACCCATATTTTGGATGCTAAGGTCCAGATTTGGGAATTTATACTTGACACTTTGGCCCTAGATAGACAACTTTGCATTTGTCTGTATTAAAAAGCCTTTTGTTTGGGCCCAGGTTACCAAGTGGTCTAGGTGGCTCTGCATGACTGCACTGTCTTATCATGATTTGCCAGTCTGTGTCACCTGCAAGTTTTATCAGCAGTGATTTTATATTTCTTTCCAGATCATTGACAAAAATGGTGAATAGCACTGATCCCTGTGGAACCTTACTAGAAACACCACTCTCCCCCTTTCTTTGAAGATTTCCCATTGACAATTACTTTTTGAGATCTGTCAGTTAGCCAGTTCTTCATCCATTTAATGTGTTCTAGCAATACTGTGTAGTGCTAATTATTAAATCAAAGTGTCATGTGGTGCTAAGGCCACTGTCTTGCAAAAATCTATTACATCTACACAGTGACCGTTATCAACCAAACTTGTAGTCTCCTCACAGAATGAAATCAGGTTTCAACCATGTTAACTAGCATTAATTATATACCTGTTTAATTCTTTATCAATTGAATCCGATGTCAGTTTTTCCATTGTTTTGCCTGGGACTGATATCAGGCTAACTGGTCTACAGTTACCTAGACATCTGTTTGATTTGTTGAGAGTCCACACTTGGGTTCTGTGAAAGATTAGATTTTGCAAAGCCTAAAATCAATAAAAATCCAAAAAAATGGATTTAAATATCTCCCTGCAGTAAGTGGGTGGCAAAGACTTCAGCATTAGGCTAGTGCATGGCAACCCGAAAGGCAAGCTGATTATAAATGAAAATGTGAAACTCACTAGCATAAGGGTAAAAATCTAATTTTAATCATTTTCAGCTTTAATAATGTAAGGGTTATTAAGAGCTGGTCACATTTTAGTTGTTGAAAAATGGCCTTATTCAAAATCAAACTTTTTTACAATTTTTTTTAATTTTCCATTTTTTTGGATGAAATTGGAAAGCAAGAAATTTACCCACTTTTTGCCTCTTTTGGTTTATAATTTTTCCTTTATTTCTTCTCTTTTCCCTGCCCCCTTTTTTCTGGGGAAAAATGGAAGGGATGAATGAAAATAGGGAGAAAAAGGAAAACTGAAAACTATTGAAAATGAATGCTTTCTAAACAGAAAATGTTTGTAAAAACTTTGAATAAACAAAAAATTGTTCCTCTCTTTAATCTGTGGAATGAAAATGACTGATTTTTGTGTGTGCAATTTGCCCACTTCCCAACCAGCTCTTGGTATTAATAGGAGATTTTGTTTTTTTTTATTTTAAAACCAGGGGTACTGACAGACCTCTCTGTCTACCTCTTCTGACATGCAATGTGGCCAGGGAGCTCCACAGATCGTGTGAGGTGCTTTAGAAATGCTAGTGACAAACAGGCACACAGTATCGGGGATTGTCCTCAAATATTGTCATTCTCTTTCAGTGATTTTCAGGTGGCATCAATGAGCTGGGATGAGCCAGAGGAAGGAGTGGAGGTCTATGGGTAAAGTCCTGAAATAAAAGGGGAGATTTATTTCTTACTTTTGGCAGTCTCCGCACTCTATCAGCCCGTTGGTCTCTCTGATGGTGTTCTCGTACACGAAGACCGGGTATTCTGTGTCACATGGCTGCAGCATATCGTGTTTCTTATGCTTGTGAGCTGCGATGGCAAAAAGAGAGGAAGTCAGAAATGAGGACTGGGGAACGGAGAGACAGAGGGCTGGTTTACACTACCCTGATAAATCGATCTAACTTACGCAACTTCAGTTACATGAATAACTATGCTGTGTCGATGGGAGAGCATCTCCCATTGACTTCCCTTACTCTTCTCATGGAGGTGGAGTACACAGATTGATGGGAGAGGACTCTCCCATCAATTTAGTGTGTCTTCACCAAACCCGCGAAATCGACACTTGCTGCATCAATTGCAGCAGTGCCAATTTACTGGTAAGTGTAGATATGCCCAGAGAAATGGGCTGAAAGAAAGTGTGGACGATGCTCCCCGCCAAAAAAGGCAAAATTGCTGACAAAAATGAAGTGCAATGATACTTAAAGCCACCAGGTGGTGCGGAGAAACCAGTGTAGAAGGAGAAATGTTTGAGATATTACTCTATGGTTACATTGAGAAAGTAAACTAGGCCTTATCTCACATACTTTTGAATTGTACTCATATAGTTAAAGTGGTACAACTTATAGCAGTACCTTATATCAGTATAGCTATTCCCATAGCCAATAAGAATAAGCTATACCAGCATAAGGTACTTTTAGACTGATGCAACTGAGTCCCCAGTTGGGTGTGGGGGGGTATATTGATTTAACTATTTTGGCATTATTATAGCTCTGTTAGTGAGGAGAAGTTAAGCCAAGATGTTGTGGAAGGAAAACCTACATTGCCTGTTACTATTTGGAGTACATAAGAGTGTAATTTATTTCATACGAAGGAGTGGGTTATCACTTGTTCATTTCCTGCATAGCTCCTGGAAAAAGAGACATTGATAGCTGGGTCTCCAAGTGCCCTACAAGGCCTAGTTAGTCAAAGGCCTCTTCATACTTGTTGATTTTATAAGTGGCCAAGGATCCATTTGTATTGTAGTAATTGGCTGGGCTTTGTCTGGTCAGCCAATCACTAAAGAGATGAGTATTTTCCCTTTTATTGACTTCTCAGAGACCTGGCCCATATCAGCAGCTCTATCACCATCCATTGGCAGGGCAAAGAATTAGTGTTAGGCGCCACTACCTGCATTACCCTGAAACCTCACTCAGGGCCGCTGGAGTTAAAAAACCAAAAGGATGGTTTGCTTGCCCCTTCCCATCTTAGGCTTCTGACTAAATGCTTTGTGAACCTCCCCTTTCCATTCCTAGGAAACTCAAATTGTTCAGTCTACTTACAATGATGGAAGACAGACTTGGCTATCCGAGTCACATAATGAAGATGGGATCACATGACAGTCACACAAGATGGCAGCACAGTGAATGTATGAAGTCACATGGGGAGATCATGGATGAAGTGAAGGGAAAATGAAAGAGAGAAGGCAGTGATGATGAATAGTACAGGAATCAGACCCTCTTGTCCCCCTCTCTCCCCAAGAGTATGATTAAAACAAAACACATCCATTTAAAGTGACACATAGTTATGGACACACAGAACCAAACCTTTCACTCACTTGATGTATCTTCTAATAAGGGCACTCTCTCCTGCACGGACAGCAGGAATGGATTTGGTAATCTAACCTGTTTCTCTCTCTCTCTCCCCCTCTTCTGTGAACCTATGTGATCCTGAAGGAAATATGCCACTCTTCAGGAGGGCCATAGTATTTATCATTTGTATTTTGCATGAAGTTCACGCTTGTTCAGAAAGCCTACACAAGTCCTATCACTTCAGAAGTCCTAGTTAATCCTTATTTTGAGGACTTAAATGGTGCTTATGTCTTGAGCTGACTCTGAACAGGATGAATTTCACCTTCTTAGCATAAGATCAAGCTCTCCAGAATACTGGGAAATGCAGAGCAACTGAAGGCCAAATACCAAAGTCAATGAGGATTTTGCTGTTGTCTTCAACAGAAGCAGGATTTACCTATGAATAACTGCTGAAGATTTCATATTACAATACAGCGTTCATACAGATCCTTCCAGCTCCTAATGAGGCACTGTGCTCAACTGCTGTGCAATGTTCTGTTTTCATTGTCTTGACTGATAGATACCTTATAGAATGTAGTAGGAAATGACAAATTATAGGTTTTAAAAACCATCCTGTATCATTTAACAGAATTATATGTTGGCTATAGAATTCCATAGAACCTGAGGAGTCTTTTAACTGAATATGCATCACAGCTGACTTATATATTCAGTTGGTCCAATGTGGGGAAAACTTATCAGGGAACCAGGGGAGAAGAAACCATTCTACCACTTCCCATGATATTAAGCTGCTGTAAAGTCACTGTAGCCCCAGGCAGTGGGACACTGAAACAAGAACTTCATTCTGAACGCTTTTCAGCTTTGGAGCTTTCAGCAGGTCTTGAACATGGTGGTAATAGGACCCGGAGACTAAATTCCTAGTGCCAATATGCGAGTGTTGCCTTGGCACTGTGCAAAATTTCTCTGTGTAACTCCTTCCTCCAGTGGTGCTGTAACATTTGTGTGCTATGGGGCAGCTGTACTTCTGCATACTTACCATCTGCCAAGCTGTCTGAGTGCCAGAAGCCACAAATATTGAACTCCAAAAGAAATCTGGTAAAAGAGCAAGAAAGGACATTTTGCAGTAGTTCAGAAGGATACAGGTGTCACAGAGATGGCCCAGCGGACTGCCATGGCCTAAAGAGCCCAAGTCCTAAAATGTGCAATGTGAATTTTCTTGCAGCAGAAGCCCGAGACCTTTTTCACCCTTTCAGCACATCCCTTTGGCTCTCTGATTTGCTTTGTTCATGATAGAATGGCTTATTCCCAAAGGACATTGTAGGCAGGGCCGGCTTTAGGCTGATTCCCCCGAATTGGGCCCCCGCCTAAGAGGGCCCTGCACCCTAAAGAAGAGCGCCTAACTTAGGCGCCTTTTTAATTTTTACTCACACAGTGGCACTCCGGGTCTTCTTCGGTGGATCCTTCACTTGCTCTGGGTCTTCGGCGGCATTTCAGCGGCGGGTCCTTCAGTGCTGCAGCCCGCAGAAGACCCGGAGCGCCGCCAGGTGAGTCATCCCTGCCGGGGTCCCGCACTTCCTAAAGCCGGCCCTGAGTGTAGGCTGCCCTCCACTCAGTACATTCATTAGCTCTGTGGCCTTTGAGGCTGAGAAATGACTCAAGCATCTTGAGAACCAGCTGTGGAGTAAGTATTGATCAGTGTGACAGAAGTGGGTACTATGCAAAGACAGTGACGGGGCAGTGTGTGCCTGGTGAACTAATCTGTACTAAAGATGGGCTCAAGCCTTGGACTCTGGATCTTTTGCAAACTTCAAGGATGTTTAGGTTCAGTGCTTCAGTTTGGGCCCAATGTAAAAATTGATCGAAGTTGCAATATTTGGACCCAGATTTAGATCTGAACTTCCTCTCAATCTGAGGGGAAGCTGACTCCAATGCTCCTGTTTAAATCTTTCTCTCCCTTCCCCCCTGTCCTCCTCAACACTGCACCATGTGCAGGAAACACAGGGTATAGTCTCCAGCATGTCACTAGGATCCTTAATTGAACAGACTACTTTCTTCTTTTTTTATCTTTTTTTTTTTCAACTGAAAAATTGTTCTCAACTGATCCTAGTCAAATCTGAAAAGGAAGGATGGTCTAGTGGTTAAAGGAACTGCATGGGGAGTTGGGAGCTCTAGGTTATATTTCTGGTTCTGCCACAGACTTAGCACTTTGACCCTGGGCAAATCACGTGATTACTCTGTACCTCTGCTTCCCAATCTGCAAAGTGGGAATATTAGTACTTCTGTATTTCACAGGGCTGTGGTAAGGTGCTCCAGTATTATGGTGATAATGCTACAGAAATGCCTATGCAGTAGAACAGTGTTTCTCAAACTGGGGTTGCCACTTGTGTAGGGAAAGCCCCTGGTGGGCTGGGCCGGTTTGTTTACCTGCCCATTCCTCAGGTCCGGCCGATCGCAGTTCCCACTGGCTGCTGTTTGCTGCTCCGGGCCAATGGAAGCTGCTGGGAGCGGTGCTGGCTGAGGGACATACTGGCCACAGCTTCCAGAGCTCCCATTGGCCTGCAGTGGCGAATGGTGGCCTGTGGGAGCCGCGATCAGCCGGATCTGCTGATGGGGCAGATAAACAAACCAGCCTGGCCCGCCTGGGGCTTTCCCTACATGAGCGGTGACCCTAGTTTGAGAAGCACTGGAGTAGAACTGCAGTAGAACCTCAAAGTTATGAACACCAGAGTTATGAACTGACCAGTTCACCACACACCTCATTTGGAACCAGAATTATGCAATCAGGCAGCAACAGAGACCTAAAAAAAAAAAGCAAAGCAAACTAGGTACAGTTCTGTGTTAAATGTAAACTACTAAAAAAAATAAAAGGAAAGCAGCATTTTTCTTCTGCATAGTAAAGTTTCAAAGCTGTATTAAGTCAATGTTCAGTTGTAAAGTTTTGAAAGAACAACCATAACGTTTTGTTCAGAGTTACACACAACCGCCATTCCTGAGATGTCTGTAACTCTGAGGTTCTACTGTAGTCATGTCTTAACAACGAGCCTGTGCATGTATTTGTCTTAGATCTCTCCCCTGTTGGTGTGATTCTCCCAAACTGTTGTACTCACGTGAGGAAATCACTTATCAGCCACTTCGCTGCAGCAAGAAAGGTATAAATGGGCTGGAGAAAAAGAAAAAAGAGAAATACAATAAAGTTCTGCTCACAGAAAAGACAGTCGTCCTGTAGGACTCGATATTTCATCTAGGTTCTCTCTGTCAAGCAAACTCTTGGAGACGGGCTAAAATTTAAGCTCTTGGAATCAAGGGAAATTTGCAAAATGCATCAAAAGCCAGTGGAGTCTCCTTGCTACCAATAATATCTCCACACCTCCACTCGCATTGGGTCAGGGAGTTTATCCCAAATGGGCATGGGACTTTGAAGATGTCATTACTTGATGATTTTTCTCTGGTATGGATGACCTCTGATAGCACAGAGCAGGGAGGAAATAAACCTACTAAATGGGACAATGACAGTCTAGAACGCTGTTATCATCTGATGGAAAGTGGTACTTTGGGTACAAGCTGCAGCATTAGTAGCTTTGCACTGTAGTTAGTGTTGTCTGCTATTGATAACACAGCATCTTAACCCCATATCCATCCAGCCTTTCTTTAAAGTGGATTGCCTAGTGCCCAATCTACCCAGGGCCGGTGCAACCATTTAGGTGACCGAGGTAGTCACCTAGGGCACTAGGATTTGGGGGGTGCCATTTTCTTGGGCAGTAACCACAGTGGCCGGATCTTCGGCTGCCCAGGTTGCCACCAGCATTTAGGCGGAGGGAGCTGGGGCAGGGGGGCATGGGGAGGGCTGACTGCAGCAAGGGGGTGTGTGTGGCATGCACTGAAACTCCCCGCCCCAGCTCACCCCTGCTCTGCCTCCTCCCTGAGCACGCCATGGCTGCTTCACTTCTCCCACCTCCCTGGCTTGTGGCGCTGAAGCTGATTGGCACCGCAAGCCTGGGAGGCAGGAGAAGTGAAGCGGCCACAGCATGCTTGGGGAGGAGGCGGAGCAGGGGTGAGCTGTTTCACTTCTCCTGCCTCCGAGATTTGCGGCACTAATCAGCTTAGGCGCCACAAGCCTGGGAGGCAGGGGAAGTGAAGCAGCCATGGTGTGCTCAGGTGCTCGTGCACGGAGCAGGGTGAGCTAGGGTGGGCAGTGGGGAGCTGCCGCAAGGGGGGTGCCTCGGCAGGGCGGGGAGCTGCTGTGTAGAGGGGGGCACATGTGCCTGAGGGCGTGGGGGGGCACAGGGTGAAAGTTTCGCCTAGGGTGCGAAACATCCTTGCACTGGCCCTGAATCTACCTACCTTTTTAGCTAGTTCCTGGCCTACATGCTATTCTCAGAACATATAGCCTTGGTCCCTCTATTCCATGTCTTCATCTCTTCCATGGTAGTCTGAATGTCTCTTCCTAGAGGACTTTCTCCTGATGCTGACATTGCAATGCCCAGTCAATGCCTTCACTTTCATGTACAGATTGTAACCTAAGAAAAGCCTGGCACTGTACTGGTGACAGTTCATTGCATAGATTTCTGTGGTTCCCTATATGCTTGATAGGCATGATGGGACTGCATGTAAATGGCTGAAGGAAATGGAGTTGCATTGATCTATGTCAGGTTTGAATTTCCCATCACTGGAGAACAAACAACTCCTTATCTCTTAACAGGAATGTGTTCCAAGGCACTAGAGAAGTTCTGGACCAAACTACCGATGAGCATTCGTGCAATGGGCTGACTGTAGGGAGATACGTACACTGAGCAGGGGCTGGGCTCCACTGTGATGATGGTAGGGCATTTTGCACATGGCCTGATAGTCGTACATCGTCACCCTATAAAATCAAAGCAAAACAAGCAAACAGTCAAAAGCAAGAAGTGTGACCATCCATGAGATGGTCAAGTGTGAGCTAATTTTTTTTCCTACTCAGGCTACATCCTGGATATATTTTTGTACATAAGAATTGCCATGCTTGATTAGACTGATGGTCTAGCTAGTCCACTGTCTGGTCTGTGGGTAATGCTGGATGCTGCTGAGAGAAGTGTTGTAGCTGCTGTAACTTTTATGTTGAAATGTTCCCAATTAATATGAACTTCTTAAAGAAAAAGGTGCAACAAAACACAACTTAGTTTTCAGATTAGAGCCCTGAGTCGGTTACAGACAATCTATTTAGCAAAGGACCACTAGGCGACACGGTGAATGACAAAATTGAACTTGATTTAAAAAAAAAAAGATTAGTTAAGCAAACAGGCATGCTATTACTACTTACACAATACTTCAGTTATACTCATACTTGACTGTGAAATGGTATGTCAGTGGGTGATTAGTCCACTGACAACAGAGCAAAGTAAAGTTTTGTGAGCTTGGAACCTAATGGTATTTTTTTGATATTGATTGGAACTTTCCTCTTTTAACAAAATGACTTAAAACTATTATAAGAATAATTAACATTAAACACTTATTACCATATTCACATTTTTGCTACCTTTTTATTGGTTTTTTACATAGCCCATTATTTAAATTAACATCTATAACAATGTATTTTCGTGCTATTAAAATTTTATCTATATTAATAAAACATTTATCATTTTAAAAAACATAGCAAGAATATGAGCAAAGTTACATTGTAGGCAACTTCAATTTTTCTGTTTTCTGGTTTTCAACTTCTCTCTAACTTTTCTTACACTAGCAACTTTAATTTCTCCATACTCTTCTACACTTAGGCTAACTTAAGCCAAAACCTAATCATAGGCTACACTGTGCACTACTGTACCATAGGAGGAAATTTCTTCCTGAATTCAGAGGTCACCATTATATGCCCTCAAACGGAAGGATTATAATTTATCTACCTGAGTAACCCCAGATGCCATTTTTAATCCATCTAAATGTTTAATTTTGTTTTTGAACTTACTAAAGAATTAATGTGCAACTAAACCAGTGAAGGACATTCAAAGGGAAAACATTTTCTACCAACTGTATTGCAGCTACTGGGGAGGTCTCTGGCAGCCAGCCAATCATTTAAAGTCTTTCAAGGTCTGATAAGAAACTGAAAAGCTTTCAACCAAAAGCAGAGAAACTTTCCATATATATAGCACCTTCTAACATATGGGACTAAGACATAGGTGCAGTTCACATAGTGCAAGACTGGGGCAGTTTGGGATTTAGATGATCCCATAATGCTTTGCAGTAGCTGCATCCAGTAAGCAAGAGAAGCCTGGCAGGAGAAGGGAGAAAAGAAGTGTGAGGATTCTGATAAGGGGGAAGATGCTAGGTGAAAGAGTGTCTGTAGGAAAATAGACAGTAGGGAAATAAATAATTGAACTTCCTGCCCCACCTCATGGTTTCCCTCATTGTCCTTAAAGCCAGCTATACCACTGTCACTGGGACAATACATTTCATCCCCACCTCTATCACCTTCTAACAGAAGAAAGGTACAGAGGAGATCTCCACTTACTGCCTGAACATTCCCATGTTTAGGAGTTGGTTCATTACTGAGCCGTCCACTTCACCAAAAAATTTTCCAGCCTGCACAGACAAAGTGATAAAAGGGGAGAGGGAAGAGAGCAATGTTAGTGTTAAAGTTCATAAGCTTTCTACTGGTGAAACCAATCCATTCTGTTTAGAAGCTGTAGGATCTACTACCTGATGAATACTGTTAATAACCAACAAGCACCTTTAAAGAGGCATCACACAGCCAGGGCTGGCTCCAGCTTTTTAGCCACCCCAAGTGGCGAAGGGGAGTGGTGGAAGAAGCCACGATTGGCGGCATTTCGGCGGCAGCTCAACCTCACCACTTCATTCTGCCGTGGGTCCTTTGCTCCGACCGGGACTGAGGGACTTGCTGTTGAAGATCCTGACATGCCGCCCCTTTACATTGGCCACCCCAAGCACCTGCTTCCTGCGCTGGTGCCTGGAGCTGGCCCTGCACGTAGCTCCAGCTTTTGACTGGCTGAGAAGTTTGAGGTGGGGCCTGTATTCTCTTGTGAATATTTGTAACCTGTGAACACGGGTTCTGAAAGCATGTGCCTCTCCTGCCTGAGCTAAAAGACCTGGCTATGTTAGCTCAAAATCTGTAGCGAACTCTTAAATCTCTGTGTGGTTCAGCGACTATAGGGGGACAGAGAGCACAATGTGTATGTGCAGTTACATGTTTATTTAGGAATCATAAGCAGTTTTGCAAATCACAGCCATACAGGTACCAAAGATGCAATATTAACAAATACAAAAATGGCTGTATCACTTTTTGTTTAAGAGAGACATTGTGCAAAGATATAGTCAGGATTATCTATTGGGCAGATTATTACAATATCAGAGGATGCAAAATCTTTACACAAGTCAATGTATGTTGCCTTTGGAGATTTTCTTGAACTCAACAACAATTCTGCCTTTACTTACTAACAAACCAGAGTAAGTCCGCTATAGTTATGTTTAACATTTGTCAAAGCAATGGTTTGTTTTCTGGCAAGTGCGCTTTCTCTGAGGATGGGATAGGGTAACTAAATATTTATTTATTGGTCTTCTGTCCATTTTGCAGTGTACAGATCTGATGGGTTAATTTTTCCATAAGAATTAACTCCCATATAGTATGGAACCATTCTGGTTTGGGCAAAAATTTCCTTTTCTAATGAGAAACTAGTTTAGCAGCCAACAGTGGATGAGAGATTAATTCTTCATTAGTGGGAGTGTGACCGTTTCCCCTAGGAAGCCCCAGGAGGATTTACCAAAGCATCATTTGATAATAATCACCGAACATTAGTAATACTTGGTTAAAAATCTCCTCTCAATACTCTTAAAGAGCCAGACATTCCCACCACACATACGTAGGCATAAAGTCACCTCTTCCCCCCCCCCCACAATAATTTCAGACACAGTCAAAGGTGTCTGAGCAAGCTGTAGCTTTTTCACCTCACTGGCTCTTTCACTCTGATTATGGTGGTTATTGGTCCAGCTGCTTCATTTAATACCATTCTGTAGCAGTAAGGAGAGCCAGAACAGTTGGAGTTAATGCAACATAATCTGTAGCTGGCATGGCAAGGTCAAAGGGCCTTGGTTGGACTATGAGTGCAGCCTGTCTAGTTCAGGAATACTGGGACGTCTTGCTAAGTTTCTGCAATTCCTCCTGAGCACAGAGGGCCTGATTCTCATTTGCAGTGGCAATGTAAACATTTAATGGATTCTTAGTATAAATGAGAATAGGGCCCAGAAAGTACATTCAGAAAACAGCAATGATCTGGCCTTTTGACCTACAGTACTAGATTTCAAAGCTAGGTACTTTTATGTACCGTGTGCTTGATAATAGCACGAGAAAACTCCATTTTTAGTAAACCCAAATGGCTCTTCATCAAAGCAACTCTTCACACTCATTAAAGCCCAACTCATAACCTTCTGCAGCTCTCAGCTTTCACTAAGCTTCTTGCTTCCTTTGGGAAGAGGTTAGTGGACCACCTCCTCCCCTCCAGCTCCCAAGGCACAGGGAGGCATGGCTTGCATGATCCACTGTCTGTTCTTAAAACTATCTCCTATACTGGATCTGTGGGTGGAATCCCTGTCATCAGCATGTGAATCAAAGCTAGGCTATCTCCCCTGGACAGGGGGTGGTGTCAGATCAAGGCAAAGGACAGCAGCATGATTGAGTGAGGAGACATGATGGAGAAGATCTCATAGCTCCTGGAGCAGCTAAGGCAATTCAATCCCAGTTGCTCATGTCATCACTGTAAGAACACACACACTTTGGCACTTTCCTCTATTTTTATCTTGAAATTTTCTCTGTATGTATAAATATCTCCAGTCTGTGTGTTCCATTCTATACATCCGAAGAAGTGAGCTGTAGCCCACGAAAGCTCATGCTGAAATAAATGTGTTAGTCTCTAAGGTGCCACAAGTACTCCTGTTCTTTTTGCGGATACAGACTAACACGGCTGCCACTCTGAAATACTGGGAAGTGTCACACTGTTGGCAGGTTCTATTTGTTTTAAACAAGAAGCCGGTTCCTTGGTTGCCTTTCTTTGGCCAAATGCAGGGAGAAATAGGAACGGGGGTCCCACCACTGTTCATGTTAGAGCAGTAACAGTTTGTGCTGTCTTGAGATGCAGATGGGGTACAGGGAGAGCTTCCTCTTGACACACACAGTACTGCATGACTCACTGGACTCTCCTGCACAGACTCATTCACGATCTGATGCGCTTCCTGGTATGTTTTGCATGATGAGCACTGCAGACAGAACTTCTGTCCTTCTCTCTTTTATACACAGACATTGGCCTCGGTATTTAAATGGCATACACTTATAAAACTGGCATTAGCATCAGGCACTAGGCACATATAACCTACATAGCTAACTTGGGTAGGGATGCAATGTAGCAAGCTGGCTGACTTGTTTCCTCAAGGAAATCCAGATTCAGGAACACTCCTCTGTGTTAAGATGGCCCACATGTGGAGATCCAGGAAGGCTGCAGTGTGGTGAGTTGTACTGTGTGGAGACCCAGGCTGGGAAAGGCTGCAATGTGGTGAGATGTCCAGTGTGCAAACACAGACCATGAAGGCTGCCCTACCCACCAGATCTCAGGCTCCCGATTTAGTAAATCTACTGCCTGTTTGGTCTCCTGGCTGGGTAGCTGCCATTTGTTCGATGTCTGTCGCAGAGGAAAAGGCTGTAGGAATCCCATGTAGGACTCAACAATTTAGAGACCAACGGTAACAGGTGAAATAAAGAGCCAATCTAAATACAAATGAAACATGAACAAAAAGTCATTGGCAAGCTGTGGACTGAGAAGAGAAATGATGAATTTCCTCAGCTCTAGGGAGTTAACAGCTAGAGTAGCTGATAGCACTGGAGCCTGCCAGAATGCCTGATCTCAGAGGCACGCGGATAATGTTTATAATTTATCTAAATCCATGATAACAGGTTTTCACTCGTCAGATCTTCCAGAGAACAGCTTTGCATAAACCCCATTTTCCATAAGACCCAGGGGCAATGCAGAGGCAACACAAGAGGAATACAGGTGCCATGTGCCCAGAACTGACAGCAGTAATGGCATTAAGCAGTCTGCCGTTGCCTTTGTCCATGGGCAAATGGCTTCAGGAATGTAACTTTTTTTATTTTATTTTTTTAAAGCACGTGAGGGTCAAGATGAAGAAATAGTCGAACTTAGTCAAAAAAACAAAACAAAACACCCTGGACCTATAAACAGTAGGAACATAGGAACTTCCCTGCAAGAGCAGACCAGGAGTCCATCTATTCCTATGGCTGACCGTAGCCAGTACCAGATGCTTCAGAGGAAGGTGCAAGAAACCCCACAGTGAAGACTTACAGAAAAATCTGTCCAAAGGGCAAGTTCCTTCCCATCCCCCTCTCAGTTGGTAGCTGATTTATATCCTGAAGCATAAGGGTTATGCCCCTTCTATATGTTTTAATCTGTCTAATGAATTGTGGATGGTCTCATTAACCATCTAAATGACCATGCTGTTTTGAAGTCTAAGTTATTGACTCAGTGAAATCTCATGGCAGTGAGTTCCACAGGTTATTGGAATGTAATGAAACAAAGGTTTTCTTTCATAATTTTTTCTTTTTCTATTTTATTAGCTGTCCATTAGTTCTTGCATTATGAAAAAAAGTAAATAGGTGTAAATATTCATCTTCTCTCTAAATTAAACCAACCTGATTTTTTCAATCTTTCCTCACGTGGAATTCTCCCCATGCCTCATTTTATCAACCATCTCTGAAGCCCCTCTATTTCTGTTATCTTCTAGCAGATGGTGGCCAGAACTAAACACACCATTTCAGGTGAAGGCATATCAGTGACTCACCTAATGGCATTACAATATTTGCAATATTATTTTCTACTTCATTCTTTATGCATAGTAACATTTTGTTTTCTTTTTTGACATCAATGTACACTGAGCAGATGTTTATGAGATATCCATAGTGCTGCCCAGGTTTCATTTCTGAGAGTTAAATTAGAGCCCAGAAATGTATACGTGTAGTTCAAAATTATTCCTTCCTATGTGCATTACCTTACATCTGTCAATACTGAATTTCAACTCCTACTGTATTGCCCATTTGTCTAGCTTTATTAAGATCTTTTGATGTTCCCCGCAGTCTTCCCTAATCTTGACTTACCTAAATTTTATCTGCGCCGTTCACCATCTTGCTCTTTCCCTCCTTCCCTTTCCCAGAGTATTGATAAATATATTCAACAACACTAGTCTAACTATGGAACCTTGGGACACCCCATTGGTAACCTTTCCTATGTTGTAAATGGACTAAAAAGGGTGTCATCAGGAGGAGGGAGAAAACTTGTTCACCTTAGCCTCCAATGATAGAACAAGAAGCAATGGGCTTAAACTGCAGCAAGGGAGATTTAGGTTGGACATTAGGAAAAAGTTCCTAACTGTTAAGGTAGTTAAACACTGGAATAGATTGCCTAGGGAAGTTGTGGAATCTCCATCTCTGGAGATATTTAAGAGTAGGTTAGATAAATGTCTATTAGGAATGGTCTAGACAATATTTGGTCCTGCCATGAGGGCAGGGGACTGGACTCGATGACCTCTCGAGGTCCCTTCCAGTCCTAGAGTCTATGAATCTATTTATTCCTATGCTTTGTTTTCTGTCTCCTAACTACTTCCAGATCTATGACAGTACTTTATTTCTAACCACGTAACTACACAGTTTCTTTAGCAGCCCCTTGTGAGGGATTTTGTCAAAAGCTTTTTGAAAAGTTCCAATAAATTATAACTGGTTCTCCATTATGTACTATTTTGTGGACACTCACAAAGAATTCTAGAAGGTCAGACAATTTCCTTTACATGTTCATTTGAGTGTTTTACAGTTCTGTTTTCAAGTATCTCTTCAACCAGTGTATCTGGTACTGAAGTAAGGCTGCAGTTATTTCCAGGATTACCCCCATTGTCTTTTTAAAAGACAGGTACAGTATCTGCAACTTTCTGATAATCTGGCATAGGGTGGATTTTAATGAAGTTGCATATTTTTGTTAGAAGGTTAAATATTTCGTTTTCCAGCTCCTTTCTACATCATCTGGCCATGCTGACTTACTGCTCTTCAGTTTGTTTGTTCCTGCATCTCATTTTTTGACATCAGAATCCCTGAGAGTGCCCCATCTTCATTATCTGAAAAGAGTAGGTTTGGGATATGTATCTCCCCAGCATCGTCTCTAGTGAAGATAGACATAAAGAAATAATTTAGGGCCAGATTCTGTCAACCTTACCCACGCTGAGTAGCACGTTACATCACAAACAGTCCCACTGAGCTTGGTGGAGTAAGATGATACTCCTCATAAGTAAGAGGATCAGAATTTGGGCCTTAACTTCTCAACAATTGTCCTTACTTGCTCTCTTTATTCCCCAATAGTCCAGCAAATGTACAAATTATCTCTCAAGTTTCCTCCTTCTGATTTACTTAAAGAATTTATTTGTTTCTGTCTTTGGCTTTTTGTTCTTCAAATTCTTCATTAATTTCTACCTGTGACAGTCTATACCACTATGGTCACAATTTTTACTAGACTATGATAATTTTTGTACAAAGTATGCTGTGTAAAGTATCATTTGAAAGCTCATAATGTGCTGAACATTTGTGTTTCAGTAAAATACATGTATCATCATTATGTGTAAAGTTATAGGATTCTACTGTATAACATTGCTGTAACATTCTCCAAGTTAAGAAAAGCAGGCCCAAACCAGTTTCTCAGGAACAAAGGACAGACCAACACCCAGTTCGGTGTTAAAGAGCTATCATGGCTTAAGCAGCCATTCTCCAACAGCAGGAAGGTCTGAATGAGAAATTTACATTTCATCACAGGATGGTTCAGAACTCACATACACAAGAGACTTTGGGCTTGTCTACATCAGAAAGTTGCAGCGCTGGTGAGGGAGTTACAGCGCTGCAACTTAGGAGGTATACACATCTGCAGGGCACCACCAGCGCTGCAACTCCCTGTTTGCAGCGCTGGCCGTACTCCCGTTTTGTCTCGGGTGTAGAGGATCCAGCGCTGGTGATTCAGCGCTGGTAATCAAGTATAGACACTTACCAGCGCTTTTCTTGACCTCCGTGGAATAAGCAGGTATCCCAGCATACCTGAGGAAGCCTCTGGTAATCAAGCTGGTCTCCTTCCCCGGTTTGCTCTCGCGTTCCCCGAACCCCCGAGCAAGCAGGTCTCCTTCCCTGCGGTTTGCAGGGGGGTTCGGGGAACGCGAGAGCAAACCGCGGCGAAGCTGGTCTCCTTCCCCGGTTTGCTCTCGCGTTCCCCGAACCCCCGACCAAGCAGGTCTCCTTCCCTACGGTTTGCAGGGGGGTTCGGGGAACGCGAGAGCAAACCGCGGCGAAGCTGGTCTCCTTTCCCGGTTTGCTCTCGCGTTCCCCGAACCCCCCTTGAAGCCGCCCAACAGCGCTGCAGCGTGGCCACATCTAACACCACTTGCAGCGCTGGTTGCTGTAAGTGTGGCCACTCTGCAGCGCTGGCCCTATACAGCTGTACTAATACAGCTGTAACAACCAGCGCTGCAAAATTTTAGATGTAGACATGGCCTTTGTCTCCAGCACTCCAGCTGGCTCAAAGGGGGGACAGTGATATAAAAATGAGAGACAGTGGCCTCCAATTCACCTCTCTTCCTTCCTTCTCTCTGCTCATAATATCAGTGAATACCTGAAGGACACTGAACTAAGGGGAGACTGAAAGGAGACCCAGCCTGCGAAATATACTGCAGTGTAGGGTGAGGAAAACCTTTGCTTTGAATTTTGTTAGTCTAAGTTAACCATTAGCTTGCATTTTACTTTTTTTTTTCTTTTTGTATCCAATCCTGACTTCTATGCATCATCACTTGCAATTATTTAAAATCCATCTTTCTGTAGTTAATAAACGTATCTTATTGTTTTATCTTAACCAGTGTGTTTGGATTAAAGTGTGTGGGAAACTCCATTTGGCCTAAAATAGGCCTGTGCATATCATTTTCCTTTGTTGAAATGATGGACTTTCTATAAGCTTGCATTGTTCAGTAGTCTGCTGGACAGTATAAGATGCATAGCTCTGAGAGATAAGTCTGGGACTAGAGAACTTGCTGGTGTTGCTCTGCGGTTTAATTCATGAGTGACTAGTGAGCAGCACTCAATACTTGGTAGCTGGGAGGGATTTTACATGCTAGAGGCTGTGTGTGAGCAGGCCAGAAGTTGATGTTCTTACAGCAAAGCAGGGTAAGAGGCATCCCAGGTTGGAGAGTGGAGGGGACACTGCTGTCCAACAGTCCAGACTGTACCCTGGGAAATGTCACATTACCTTACACTGTACCTGCCATAGTTTATGCTCCTTTCTATTGGCTTCACTTGAGCTGGATTTCCATTTTCTGAAGGACACTTGTTTGGCTTGAGAACCCAGCCACTTAACCATCCTGTTTCTTTTCTTGCCTTTCTGCTTCTGTTAATGTCCTTTCCGACTCTCGTAGATTATGTCGGTAGCCTCCACGGTCAGGGTAAGAATTTTTATTTCTTTACTTTTGACATAAAAACCTTTTGGACTAGTTTCTTCGTTATCTTTAAAAATTCCCTTGCTAAAGTTGTCACAGGCCTTTGGTACCTTCTCTCCCCCAAGGTTGTTGAGCTTAATTATACTGTGGCTGCTCTTACTCAATGATTCATCTAGAGTCATTTCTTCAACCAACTCCCAGAGACAGAATATCAACATTCTGTATTGTCTAGTACCCTTCCATCTGAGGGTCCCAATTCACTTCACAGGCACTAATGCATTCATTAATGAAGGCTCCCCATGCCCCCGAGGGGAGGGGAAGGTAAGTATTGCTATCCTCATTTTATAGATGCAGAAACTGAGGCACTAGAGTGACTTGCTCAAGGCCATATACCAAATCAGTCCCACACCTGTGAACAGAACTAAGGTCTCCTGACTCACAGCCCTAAGCTGTGACCTCCAGACCCCACTCACTTACCAGTGCTGGGGGAGGGTTCCAGCAGATTGGATGAAACACAGTGAAGCCTCTCAGCTGAGTCCTGATGTCTCCATCTCCTCCCATCGGCCCTAGGTCCTCCTCCCCAACAGTTGTTTGATCTGATGCTTGGAAGGACAAGTGACAAAATGGGGCCTGTTCTGTGTATCCAAACTCTCTCTCCTTTGTTCATAACAGTTGTAGGGAGGACACTGTGCTGAATGCTTTATTTGGCTGTGGTAGGTCCCTGATCCTGGGTCTGCATATTGAATAACTGGAGGCTGATGCAACTGAACTCTCCCCTCTATTACATAAGCAGGTCTGAGCCTCTTACCTCTGTAGGTCCCTTGGAAATGAATATAAACCCATTATTATCAATGAGGAAGCAGTTCAGATTCTGCAGAGATATAAGGGAAAGGAAGTGAAATTACAGATGGCACTTTGGTTATGGTTGGTTGTTTATTGTTACTAGTATAACAGGGGAGGTAGTATAGCCTAGTGGACAGGGCATTATCCTGGGGCTCAGGATACCTGGATCCTATTCCCAGCTCTGCCACTAGCCTGATGTGTGACCCTGGGCAAATCACTTCCTCTCTCTGTCTTCATTTCCCCTCCCACCCTGTGTCCGCTTTGCTTATAGTATTTAAAGTGTAGTCTCTGCCCCAAAGAGTCTGCCGTTTACTATGTCTGTGTGGGCTATTACTGTAATATAAACAATATTTAAGAAAACACTACACACTGTCAGAAAAGGAAGGGAGTTCAGATAGCACTCTTCTTAATAGAATAGTAATAATACTTTGCATTTATCCAGTGCTTTCCACCTGCAGATGTTAAAGTGCTTTACAAACAGTAGTGAGTTAACCCTTGTTACGATCTCCATTTCACAGATGGAGAAACAGAGCACAAAGACTAAATAATTCTCCTATGGTCACATAGTGAGTCAGTGGCAGAATGAAGAACAGAATCTGGGACTCCTGACAACCAGTTCTTCTGCTGTAAGCACTAGAGATGATCCTGCCTCCATCTAGATTTTTTTTTTCCAAGAGAAAAAGATTCCAGATTCTCCAGAGGCAAAAATATCTGGGGTAAGGGTGAGAGAACCCTGGTCAAGATCTACCATTTCATGGGCAATCCTGATGGTCTATATTTTGCAGTTTATCCTATTGTCTCAGACTGAGGAAGAGATCAGGATCCAGAAGAGACCCTCTCTGAGCATGAAAAGAGGATTCTTCTCTGATCCCACTGCTGACAGGACAGGACATTCTCTCCAGAACACAGCTGGACTCCAATGGTATAGCAGCCAGTGGAAACCTCGGATGGCATGAACATAGGGAGAATGGAAAACATGAGGGGCTTCTCTAACAGGCATTCTCCTCAGTAGCCACTAGAATCTACTGGCCAAATCAGAGAGGAGATCAATGCACTCTGAGCCCCACATGCTGTACCATGGTGATTTCCCCTGACCCAGACAAGCTCCCTGCAGGACTTGGTGCTAGGTCAAGCCCTACACTGAATGTTTGGCTCTGGTTGTGGTCCTGCTGAGCACCTCTTGTAAGGTGTTGAGCACCCTTGACTCCCACTGATTTCAGTGGGAGCAGGCCCTCAGCCAATGACCTCCTCACCCCATAATCCTCACAGAGACCATTTAACGAACTCAATGAAACTTACATCATCCTGACAGCTCAGCGGACACGCGCCATCCACGCCACTGCACTGGAAAGGAACAGGAGAAATTAAATGATGACAGTATCTCCAATACATCTGTTAGTCTATAAGGTGCCACAGGACTCTTTGCTGCTTTTACAGATCCAGACTAACACGGCTCCCCCTCTGATAGTGTCTATCTCGTTAGCCTCAAGGGGATGGACATCAGACAAAGGATCTACATCTTTCAGTTGGGTACAGGTCAACGACTTAGTTACCATTTTGAAATAGACTGTCTAAGCAGCACACACTTAACGCCTGCCAAGGATGCCAGTAATGGTTCTGCCCTCTACCCACAGTCTAATTCCTCAAAATAAACAGTATTGTCTCCACTGAATATTACACGTAAGCCTGGTTCTGCCTCCTTATCCATTGTGAGCAGGACCTAAGGCAACTTCTAGTGTGCTGTAGCGGGGTCCGCCTGGGCAGTTAATGTGTGGCAGGCTAGAGCACTGTATATTCACAGCCTAGCTTGCCATGCGCTGACTGCATAGCAAGCCCTCAGTGCAAGGATGGCAGACTCAATCCCTCCAGTATTAATAACAAAAATAATTATAAATTGGAGAGAAAATGTAGGGTTCATTTTCATATCTCAAAACATCCTGTCCAAAATAAAGGCATTACATTTTAGGGATGCATTATTCTCAGGCAGTGTTTTTTATCCAGACAACTAATGACACAACAGAATGCGAATGTGCTCCAGTAGCCTCAGGCACCATCCATTTGTTTCATTCAAGGATCTACTGATACCAGAGTTGACGTGTGTCACGCCATTGAACTGGCTAGGACAGGAGGAGTTAAACAGTGAGTAACAAAAGCCTTCAAGTGCTTATTCATTTCATAACTGTTCCATGTGTGTCTGTCTCTTTCTGTTATTTTCCTTGGGGGCAGGGGAGGGAAAGCTGATGCAGTGTTGCCAATTTCTCTACGCGAGTCCCCTTCCTTCTATGGCTTTCCTGAGGTGGGGAAGAATAAATGACAAAGATGACAGGCCTTGCCTACTCTGGATCCGCTGCTGATTATTTTAAAACTGCAATAAATTCTATAAAAAAAAATAAACCCCTCTTCGTCTGCTCTTCCTGGCTGTCTCTGAACAGCTGTGGGTAAATTGGCCTCTCAAACCACAGCAAAACTGTTAGTGGTGTTTCTCATCTCGAGTTCTGCAATACAGAGTGCTATTTCCATGGAGCTACCCTGTGTCCTGTAAGCATATTTCAAAGGATGATCAAAGAATTTTCAGTTTGTTTCCGGCTCCATGGCTTTGTGCCGTTGCCACAACTACATCGGCTCTTCACATCTTGATAATGGTTTAATAGACGATGACATTACCTGGTCCACTGTTATGATGTGACGGTGCAAATGTTGCCTTGTCATGATGGGATTATTTCATCCCCACATGACATATATATACAAAAAAGTGGCAGCCCTAGATGTCACTCTAGATTTGCTCTGGTTTGTGCAGCTGAGAAATATGGTCGTAATAAACCCAAGAGTATTACCCATAGGGATGGATATTTACAAACCAAAGTGAAGTCAATTGAGTTAACCAAGGGACAGTTTGGGCCCATTGTGTCTCTTGGCTCATTGTGTCTTTTAGCTCAGGGGTTGAAGTGATCTCTCAGAACTACCAGCTCTGCCATCGCCCAGCAATGGAATTTCATTAGACTGTAACAACATTTCAGGAGTGTGAGAGTTTGTGTAAATCAGATACAGGTACAAGCTGCAAATATCTGGATCTAGATTTCAGACACCTCAAGGTTAAGGCTGTTCAGACCTGAGGGTTTAGTTCAGCCTAGATAAAGTCAGGAGCCACTTGCAAAATTCAAGTCCAGATTCATGTTCAGATTTCAAGCCACTCCTGCAAAGTAAAGGTCCCGAATGTTGGTTTGCTCCTAGCTCTAGTTTAAATCTATTTATAATGTTGTTGTGCCTGTCGATGAGGGCAGCAGGGAAGAGTTTTCTAATAATGTACAAATGGAAAAGTGGATAGTCTTCCAAGGGGAAGTTTGAATGTATCAATTAGGATTGTACCATCCAGTCAGTGGCCAGCTGGGGACTGGCCCAGAGAAGAGTGATGCAGCAGAATCTGACCAAACCCAAGAGTTCAGGTGAGAATCCCTAACAAACCCAGAAGAATTATTTTCAACCTGAAAGGCAGGGCTGCCCAGAGAGGGGAGGAAGTGGGGCAATTTGTCCTGGGCCCTGCAGGGGCCCCATGAGCCCTGGCCCGGTGGTGGTCCATGTCTTCGGCAGTGGGGGGCGGCTCAGTGCTGCTGAAGACGTGGAGTGACTGAAGGGCCCCCGGCCACCGAAATGCTGCCGAAGTCCCGGACCGCCACCGGGTGAGTACAAGCACCGCAGCTCCCCCACTTTGCCCCAGACCCCCTGAATCTTCTGGGTGGCCCTGCTGAAAGGCTACAACACCCATTCCCAATTCATGTTCCCCTCTACATGCTTACATTGCAGCATTTGGACTGATTCTCATCTTGGCATAGGTGTGAATCTGGAAGAACTCTCTTAAAGCCTTTGGAATGACTCTGGGTTTGCAGCAGTGGGAGTGAGATTAGAATCACCTTTGTTCATTCTGCTCGAAAAAGAGCAGGAAATTTACGTGAGAAAACCACAGGGATGGGGATAATTGAATGTGTGCTCCCCATTTATTTTGGGACTGCTGCTTCAAACATTTCTGCATCACTACTTCCCAAGGGACCAATCCACGTCAGGCTCTGTGGTTTCTTGGGTGGGTCTCTGAATCACTGCAACCCAGTCTACTTTAAGGTTTGCCAAAGACACTTTGTTACTGCAAAGAAAAACACAAGCTAAGTGGGCTTAGACTGTCGCCAGCTACTAGAGGCAAGGGACAGCATGTATCATACAATGACATATAAAATACACGTGACAAACAAAGCATCATACAACACAGGCAGGGATACAGTGGGGAACTCTGAGAGATCTCTCTGTCCTGAGCTCCTGTCTACTTACATCAGTGTCATTGGGCTGGGTGGGAGTATGTGGAGCAGTGCAGTATGCAGGAGAGATGTGGAGAGAAAAAACAAAATGTTCATTAGTGATTCCTTATTGAACTGCTAGCTAGTGCCAGTAAGTCAGGCAAACTCTTCTTTCATATGAGTAAGTGTTAGAAACAGGGCTTCATCCCTGACCCAGGAGCCACCCTTCAGCTTCTTTAGTCTTTCTTCCCAGGCTCATTTCACCCCGGGAATGAATGTATGTTAATATGTGTTTACTTCCTGGGGCCATGTCCCCCAGAAGGTTCTTGCACAACCTCCTTTCAATAACCCCCCTTGATAAACCTCCAACGAGCTCCTGTTCACTCTGTGGGAATCTCCTTATTGCCAGGTATCCTGTTAGACATATATGCAGGGCACCTCAGTCTCCAGCCTGCCGAGAGCCCTCCCTCTGCCACCAATGGCAATAAAAATCCTTTCCCATTCCCCTCAGGCTCTCCAGTCATAGAGATAAGTTTCCTGAGCTCAAACCAGAATAATTCTAACCTGGTATCAGTTCCCTCTGTGGGCACCAGGCAGACATTTCATTCTTTGCATCTTCAGTTCGATGAGACTCCTCCCCACAATGTGCTGCCCATATTCCCTAATATTTTGAGAGTGCCCCTTGCTGGTAACAAAAAGGCATTTCCATTCTCCTCCTTATCATACCCAGGAAATGCTCTAGTTATTCCCATTCTCTCACTCTGATTAGACTGTCTGAACCAGCACAGCCTTGCAAATTTCTCCTGGCCTGCTAGCTTGGAGCAAGTCGTCTTTTTTTTATTTTTATTTTTTATTTTGACAGGCTAGTAGGATTTCATCATCATCATCAACATCATCGCTGAGATCAGGATAGTAAAGGAGGGCAGGGAGATTTTGTGCCCCAAATTACAGCTTTCTATGATGGTTCCGAAAGCCTGAATGAATGCAAACATATTTCCACAATTGTGTCAGCTGCAGGAGCGTTAATGCTGGGCCAGGATTCTGACATTGTTAATGCAGCATTCCTAGAACAGACTTGCGGTTCATGCAGCATTAGAGCCGTCAAAGGATTAGAGAAACGTGTAACTTAAAACTAATCTACCACATAAATCTGTTTAACACAAATTTCACAAAAGCCTTCATGGAACTGCCACCAGAAATCAACGTGCATAGCATGGGACAAGCAAAAGGAAGGTGGTGAAATCGTATCTCCACAGAATTACTGCCATCCCTACCTGCTGCGTAGCCATCCAAAACTTGCGTTGGAGTAATTCCAGCTTAATTTGCACGCCCACAGCTATGGGGAAACAAAAGTGGGGAGGGAGGGCAGGGGGGTGAGAGAAAAATAGCTGCAAGTTAGGAAAGGAAAAAAAAATTACATGAAACAGGACAAAATTGCACTTGCAGCCTGGTTCCAAGTGTAAATGACGAACTGAAAGGTAAGCATTGAGTCAGACAGTCAAGTGAGAGTCAGAGGTTTAACAGGCTGGGAGAAAAGGAGGTGTCAATTGCTGTATTGAAATATCGACACCTCCCTCCCACTAAACACTACAGAGCTACAAACAGATTAAAAAAAGGCTTTTATCTTGGGCTGTCAGATATATTTTCAGGCCAGGGTGGACTGTTAGACTCATCTAGGCTGATCTCTTGCGTATAACACACTTTGGGTTTGGCTACACTTGCAGGTGTGCAGCACTGGAGTTACAGCTGTCTTCATGCAGCTGTGCAGGGAAAGCGCTGCAGTGTGGCCACATTTGCAGCATTTGCAGTGGTGTTGGGAGTGGTGCATTATAGGTAGCTATCCCACAGAGCACCTCGTCCCATTTTAGCGCCGTGGGTTGTGGGAAGGGGGTGGGTCATTCTGCTTCCTGTCCCAATGCCCCATGATGCACGCTTCACATCCCAGCAATCCCTGTTTTTTCGTCCACGTTTGGTGCCATCTTGACTCTCTCTCAAAGGTTTCTGTGCAGCGCGGTTTCTGTGGGAAATGGAGCCCGAACTGCTGAGGAGTATGCTGACGAGTCTCGCCAGCACATCACATTTGGCAGTTGAGCTATTCCTTAAGATTCAAAGTGATGAGGAGTCCGACGATGATAGCAAGTTGCCTGACGTGTATGACGCTAAATTGCTTCTGGCATTCACGGAAATGCTCAGCACCATGGAACGCCGCTTTTGGGCTCGGGGAAACAAGCACTGAGTGGTGAGATCACATCGTCATGGAAATCTGGGATGACGAGCAGTGGCTGCAGAACTTTCGGATGAGAAAAGCCACTTTCATGGGACTGTCTGAGGAGCTTGCCCCCACCCTGCGGTGCAAGGACACGAGATTAAGTGCTGCCCTGCCGGTGGCTATTGCAATCTGGAAGCTGGCAACTCCAGACAGCTACCGATCGGTTGGGAACTGGTTTGGAGTGGGAAAGTCGACCATTGGAATCGTGTTGATGCAAGTTTGCAGGGCCATTAATCGCATCCTGCTAAGAAGAACCATGACTCTGGGGAACGTGCAGGACATTGTGGATGGCTTTGCATAAATGGGTTTCCCTAACTGTGGCGGGGCGATAGATGGGACGCATGTTCCTATTCTGGCACCACCCCACCTAGCATCTGAGTATGTTAGTCGGAAGGGGTATTTCTCTATGGTTCTTCAGGCGCTTGTGGATCACCGTGGGCATTTCATTGACATTAACACAGGCTGGCCTGGAAAGGTGCATGTTGCATACATCTTTCGGAACACTGACCTGTTCAGGAAACTGCAGGCAGGGACTTTTTCCCCAGACCGGAAGATCACAGTAGGGGACGTCGAAATGCCCATTGTGATCCTTGGAGACCCTGCTTACCCGTTAATGCTTTGGCTCATGAAACTGTATACAGGGAAGATTGACAGGAGTAAGGACCGGTTCAACTACAGGCTGAGCCGGCGCTGAATGGCTGTGGAGTGTGCTTTTGGCCGTTTAATGGGGCGCTGGTGATCTCTGTATGGGAAGCTAGACTTGGGGGAAAGCAGCATCCCCATGGTTATATCCGCATGCTGTACCCTCCATAATATTTGTGAAGGGAAGGGTGAAAGATTCAGTCAGGCATGGACCTCTGAGGTTCAACGCCTGGAAGCTGAATTTGCACAGCCAGAGAGCAGGGCTACTAGAGAGGCCCAGCACAGGGCTACAAGGATTAGGGATGCCTTGAGGGAGGAATTTGAGGCTGAAAACCAACAGTAATGTTTGGTGCCTTGCACAGGAGTGAAGTGCAGTGGTTACAATGTTAGTAGGAATCTGTGTTTCCTAAGTTGATTTGTAGTGCCTGTTTCTTTCCTGGGCTAAGGTATCTTTGACTTTCTGCAAGAATAAAGACTGTTTTCAAAGCCAAGAATTCATTTATTGAAAAGAAAATAACTTTATTGACGCACACAACATTTTGGGAACCTAGAAGGGCAGGGGGGTGGGGTGGGGAACTGTACAGTCACAGGTTTGAATATGTCCTGTCTGGAGTGCTGTGCAATGACTGCTGCACTTCAGGATGCCTATACTGCATGGTGATGGGGGTTGAGTGCAGAGGGTAAGGGTCGTAGTTCTCAGGGCTGGTTGGTGAACGTACAGGTGTTGGAGGCAGCTGGTGGTGGTAAGAACTTGGATGCTAGGGAAGGGGATTTTGAGCTGACATTGGGGCACAAGGGAAAGAGCTTTTGGACGGGGCGGGGGCGGCGCGGTAGTGCTCTGCCTGCATGGCTACGAGTGCCTGGATAGAGTCCTCTTGGCGTGCCAGGATGCTTATCAGCTGCTTTGTGCTTTTCTTCCTGACCGCTGCGTTTTTCTGGCGGATCCTGCTTTCCCTTTCCCTCCAGTCCTGCACTTTTTGATTCTCTGTGGCAGAGTGATCCATAACTGCTTGCAGCAGGTTGTCTTTGCTTTTCCGCGGCTTCTTCCCGAAGTTTTGAAGTCTTTGAGCTGTTGATAACACAGGCAGCCAATATCTCAAGGTTGCTTGTGGAAAGGCAAAAAAGGCAACACTTAACAGAGGCAGCATTCTTTATATCTCAGACAGTTATCCCCACACAGTGAAGGAGTAACATTCTTCACAATAGCATAATTTTCCCATACCAAAGAGAGCGCACATAACCCACAGGAGCCCCAAAATGGTGAGTAAGGGAGACTGATTGTTTCTGGGCTGTACTGGGGTTTCTGTGCGTTGGGGAAAGCAAACAGCTGCAGGGGGCACCTACACTGAACACTTTCCCAACATTTTCCACAGGAGTTGATCGTGGAAGATATCTCGCTGCTGCAGGTCACCTGGGAAGAGCGGGAGGGTCTTCTACAGCAATGCGGATTCCGCTCTGGCCCCTATGCAGCTTGCCTGTGTCTTGCAATGGTCCCCCCCACCCCTCGCGGCACAGTGGCGCGGACGCATTAGCCTGACTGAGACAAGGACCACAGTGGCTCTCCCAATAAACTTGGCAAGCGCATTGCCCACGCTCTGGCTGAAACTTTTGAAGAGATTACTGAGGCCGATTACCGCGATGTGATAGATCACATCAATGCGCTATTCCACATCTAGGCATGCATGCATGCAGCCCGAACCCTGCCTCCTCTCCCGAAAAATTTGCATCCTGAAAATAAAAGCCGCTTACCGGGAACCCGCTCCTCTGTTTGTCCTTCACCAAGTACTGGCTGCTGCGACTGGCTACCTTCCTCCTGGCTTGAGAAGAGCTCCTAGCTGCATGCCTCCAGGGACTCCGGGGTGTCTCCCCCCGCCCCAGTACCCTCAATCTCGGTTTCCTCCTCCCGCTCCTCCTCCTCCGCTCCCCGCTCTGAAGTGTCCATCGTGGTCCTCGGATTGGCGGTGGGGTCACCCCCAAGTATCGCGTCCAGCTCTTTGTAAAAATGGCAGGTTGTGAGGGCAGCACCGGAGTGGTGGTTTCCCTCGCGGGCTTTGAAATAGGCACTCCGCAGCTCCTTCACTTTAATCCTGCACTGCACCGCATCCCGGTCATGGCCCCTTTCCAGCATGGCCCTTGATACCTGCCCAAAGTTATCATAATTCCTATGGCTGGAGCGCAGCTGTGACTGCACAGCTTCCTCCCCCGAAACACTGATGAGGTCCAGCAACTCGCCATTGCTCCATGCTGGGGCTTATTTGGCGTGTGGAGGCATGGTCACCTGGAAAGCTTCACTGATTGCACTCCATACCTGGCTGAGCAAACAGGAAGGGGATTTTTAAAATTCCCGGGGCATTTAAAGGGCGGGTCACCTGAGGCCAGGGCAGTAGAGTTCAAACTGATGAGCAGAGTGGCTGAGCAGGCATTCTGGGATACCTTGGAATACCTCTGGAGGCCAATAACAGTGCTTTGGTGGCCACAGTGGCGGAGCAGCGCTGCATCACCAGCGCTGCAGTCGTTATTCCCCAGGCCGAGGTGGAGTACAGCCAGAGTTGTAGCCAGGGAGATACAGCGCTGTATGTGCCTTGCAAGTGTGGCCGGTGAGTGAGTTGCAGCACTGTAAAGCCACCACCAATGCTGCAACTCTCCAGTGTAGCCAAGCCCTTTGACTCAGAAAGGTAGGCCAGTGTCAGGAGTGGGTTTCAAGCCTCCACCTCCAGGTAGACTGCAACCTGAATGCAGCAATAAAGAAAACATTTACACCACAAATTAAAGCGTAATTGTGGGCATGGTAGGGAAGATGTGGCAGCATGGATTTCAGCATGGGCTAGCAACCCAAGAAGGTACCCGGGTTTGTACTGTGGCGGTGAACCTGCACTGAAGCCTGTGTTGCTGTGTGTTCAATGCTATTGTTATCCAGGCTAGGTGGATTAAATAGCTTACAAATACACTCTAATCTGTGGTGTAGATGTGAATATAGCCCATTCTTGATCAACAAAAACAGTTGCAAAATCCACACAGAAATATAACACTTGTCAGTAGAAAAGGGGAGATTTTAAACTCACTGACTGCTCTTCCCAGCTGAGTACATCTTCCCCTAGGCCAAAGGGTATTCTTTAATCAGTCTTGCCCTGATTTTGTACCTCAACCCCTTCCACACACGGTCACATCCCCAGGATCATGCCCTCTGTAGAAGCAAGAAGTATGCAGTGTCTCTCTGTAGGATGTAGGAATGCCCCTAGCTGTACATACAAATGCAGTAACAAAGATTAACGGGCAAGTGTCAACCCACAGAATCGACCGGCCAAATTAAAGGGGCCTGCAAGAAATCCAGCCTCAAGAAGGATCTTAAAATATGATGATAAAGAATAAAGAGAGAGAGTCAGAGAGGAAAGCATGAGAGGGAGAGATGGAGGGTCTGGTCCCCTCCAGATTTACACCAGTGTAAGTGAGAGGAGAATCAGGCCTGGTGAGTTTTTAGTCTATATTGTGCAACTTTGTGTGGCTGCTTTTAAGTTAACTCTTTGATTTGATGTTGTAATTCAGCTGGGAAGGAATAAAAACCAGAGTGTGCAATAGGAATTATGCTACGTGCACAAAGAACATGGCAGCTGGCATCATGGCCATGGTATATCATCTCTACTTGTAATGCCCTGGTGTCAGTGTCCTTCCTGTCACATCCTTACTGCTGGTACATCTTACAAGATCCCACTTCACTAGAAGGTTTTTAATCCAGAGCTTCCTATTGTAGAATGAATCTGACTGCTGTGAAATGGGGAAAGGAATTATTTTCTACAGTTGCCTAAAGCCCAGAGTACACAACCTGACAAGACATAAGATTCATCTGGATCTAAGTCTCTGAATATAAGGAAAGAAGAAAGAACAGGGCTGAGTTCAGCCCTCGTGTGGTTACATTGACTTCAGCTGTGTTACCCCAGGGGTGAATTGGGCTCAGTAGCCTCAAAGACCAATCTATGTTGGAGTGTGATAGAGTGTAAATGATGTTGTTGATGTTGAGTCCATCTAGAAGATGGGCTGATTTTGTACATAGCTTTGAATAAATTCCTTGTTATCCTTTAAAACCATCTCCAGCAAGAGTCAGTCCTCCTTATCAGAGCCGATCACATCAACGGGAGTGAACATTACCAAGGACATGCAGATTTTACAAGATGGAGGAGGAGTTGGTACCAGGACAACTAACCTTGGAACACAGGGAGTTATTGAGAAGCTCATGTTTTTGCCAAGAGGGACCTAAGGCCTAGAAATGTTGTTCAAAGGAAATTAAAACCTTTGTCATGAACCCTTTCCTCCTTAGCCTGTAGGGTGCAAATAACTTCCACTGCAGAGTTACGTGTGTCATGAGGGGAAATAGGGCTCCCGAGTTTGTACTGGTGCTTTCTGGCCCTCCTGGGCTACTCAGTAGCTAGCCCTCTCCTTTCCACGTAGCCTGCAGCTATGGTTCTCCTTTCTGGGAAGCCTGTCAGCTATCTTTCTCCTTTGCATGAGGCCATTGCCACCGTGTGAAGCCACCTCTCTCCTTTGCATGTAGCTTGGCAGTTAGCCCTCTGCTTTCTAGCCCAGCAGTGAGTCCTCTTTCCTTGTAGTGGCCTCCTGGTGATGTGACCCAGCAGCCATCCCCTCCTACCCCATGGGGCTCACACCCACTCTTCTTTCCATGCATTCCTGCAGCCAGAAGAGGTAAGAAGGTGTAATTTCAAGCAATGTAGGGTCTACTTTAACTTGCACTGTGGTTTGTCTCTTTCTGGCTGGTGTCCACTCAGGGGAACAGGAGTAGAGAAACCTGTCCCCTTCTTGTGTCTTGTCTGCTGACTGGAACCCCCTGCCCTTGTCTATGTGGGGAATGGTGGCGGTTTTCAGTGGGGACTACATTAGCCTCCTCTGCATTCATGTTGAGCCTGGGAGTTTAAGAAAAAAGAGGCAAGGGACAGTCTCTCAGGCTATGTCTATACTTGGGTGTGATTCCCAGCTCATGTAGACATACTTTTGCTAGCTCACATACTCAAAATAATAGTGTACCCATGATAGTGACAGCATGGGCTAACCGCTGCATCCAAATCTGCCCGAACCTCAGGGATTAATATTCAGGGTGGGCTAAGCCCATGCCACCGCAGTCCGTGCTATCCTGGCTACACTACCATTGAGCTAGTGCTAGTATGTAGATGTAGTGTAAGGGGCAGTAAGCAGTAGGGGCCTGGCTGTCCTGCAGGCTGGCCATGCTTTGGAAGGGAGTGGGAGGAAGGAGGAAGGCAGAGACACAGATTCAGGAGATGAGTCAGGAGCTTAGATGAGAGGAAGGAAAAGCTGGTGATAAAAAGTCACGGCATGTGCCAAAGAATAGCTAATAGCTACCCGAGATCCTTCTTTGCTCCAGCACAAGATCTGCGTTCCACTCTGCTGTGAAATTCGGGGTGGCTGTGGAGTACAGCATAGCAACAACCATAAAGTCTTAGAGGTGACCATGAATAATGGTATTATTTCTACTGACATCCCAATAACTCGAGCAACTGTAGTTTCCCTGTGGTAGAATAAAGTATGTGAAGGGAGACAACATAACACATTGAATAGTCAGATACTGATGTGCTATTCAGACATCCCAAGTTCATGCATAACTTTCTACCAGCAGGTAACCTCGAGTCACTGCAAACTGAGCATGTCCCTGAAGTATTATTGCAACTGCATCTCTCAGAAACCACATACCACTGCTCAACACGTTGTTTATACCATTCCCCTCCACCTGTTCATTCTTCCCTTCACCATATCTGTTGTCATGAACTCATCCACTGTCACTTGCTCTGTCTGCCTTTTCTTGGGTCGCCTCTGATTATCCATATGTCCTTCTCATAAGGAGCTTTCCTCAAGATTTCATTCTCTGTTTACCTCATAATGAAGTCATAACAAGAGTGATAAGATTACAGCTGGTAGACTGCTTATCAAGATGTACCTTACCATTCAAAAGCTTTTGCTGTCACAGCAGCTGGCTTGCCATTTGAATAAAAAACATTATTTTCATTTCCTTTGTCTTGTCATTGAATGATTTACCCACTTCTGTTCCTCTGCTAGCATGAGTCAATGGAGCTTCTCCAGGGATGAATTTGGCCTTTTCTCTTTAAGTGAGTGACCAAAAAGCCAAGAAACGTTTTGCTTAAAAAACGTCAGGACAAACTAATAATAATAATACTACTAATAAAAAAAACCCCTAAAGCAAATGCAGCCTGCCAAAATAATTGGAGCTTGGAGACAGGGACATTAAAGCAGGTAAGGTGAAAGAGTGATTCTTAGCAGGATTTACCTGCTGTGACTAGGACACCCAGATTGGAAATCAAGGACAGGCTGAAGGCAAGAGAGAGAAGTTTTTGATTAAGAAAGGGACAGTTTATGGGCCAGTCCCCAGGATGCACTGGAAAGACTCGGATCCAATGGGATGGATTCTGGTCTCATTCGCACCCTTGTAAAGGCCAAGTAACTCTGCTGAGTTCAGTGGTGTCAAGGTGGCATTACAGTGGTGTAACTGAGGGGAAGGTTTGGCCTGGGACGCACGAGCTGATGACCAAGCTCCTTCCCTCTGCAGTCCCAAACCAGAATGGAGCATTGTGAAAATCCAGGCTGCTTTCTAGACCAGTCAGCTCCCCACAGCCCCAGTCCTCAAGTTTTTCTATTTTTCTTCTGCATGCTCCTAGGGAAGATAATGCCAGAACATGCGTTTTCCTCTCCTACTCAAGCTTTACAATAGCCCAGCGCTCCCTGCTGCTCTCAAGCGGCTCAACACAACTGCTGCGGCTGACTGCCCTTTATCCAGCCCATTGTAAGGGTTTGTCTTAAGGTGCTGCCTCCTGCCCCTTCCGCGCTCTCTGGACTCCCCATGGGGATGGTTGTTTTGTGGCTAGTCCCCAGGCTTTCTCCAGACTGTCCCTTTCATGACTCCATGCTGTCCAAATCTCTATTGAGAAACTAGCAGACACAAAGACTTGGCTTCTTCACCTCTCCTTTCACTGTAGCTTTATTATGATAGGGGGAAGGGGAGGAGGCAGCTCAGCCCACGGGTTCCTCCCAGTAACCTGGTCCCGATGACTTCAGCCTGCCTTAACAGGGCTGAAGGGAGTTCTCCTCCCGCCTTCCAAGCCCATATATTCCATTCAGCAGACAGGGGGAGCTGGGTGGGAGACAAAAGCAATTGCTTTCTCTTGAGGCTGAGTTGAGAGGAATGAAAATCTTCCTGTCTCTGCACATTTGGGCATTTCTGAGTGGATTCTGCCCGCTTGGCTGGCTGATTCCTTTACACAGCGTGTGCATGCACTTGTGTGTGTGTGCACGCACTGCTGTCTTCGCAGATGTACCCCCAGCTGTCACTCCATGGCGCTCTGTCTCTCCCTCCCTCTTTCGCTCTCCCTCTCTTTCTCCCCCTATTTATTATTTACAGAGGATTACAATCTCTTTTACATGCTGTCGTCTAATCTTTCTTCTTCTCTGCACTTCGGGCACTGCTAGCATCTTGGCACCCTGCAGGGAGCAGGGGGCTGATGCCCACTAGAGTCCATTGAGCGCTCGCCCGGCTGTTGATAGCTTCCACTGGATTTGCTTTGGGACTCGTCAGGGGGTTTATCGAAGGAGCTGGAGAAGGTGGAAGAGGCTCTGTTCCAGGCAGAGAACAGTAAGTAGAGGTGTCTCTCTTACATATTTGTGCCCAACTATTTGAAATCTTGCAGTGGGCTTTTTCCCACTGCCATCTTCTGTTCACAGAGCACTTGCTGCCACAGGGAGGGGGTTCACAGGCAGTGACAGAACTGCCTGTGACAAGGTACTGCTGAGACAGCCTAGCAATGTGAAGCCACAGGGCAGCCGTTTTACTGACAAGACAGAACTGCAGATTCTGCCCCAGGGATGTATGGTACCAGTTTTAATTCAGTTCAGGTGTGGGGGACTGGAAGTAGCACTCGTCAGCCAGGAACAGCATAGAAATCTTGTCTACAGCGTGAGCAACTCAAATCTGACTACAGCGCTGATCCTATGTACTTGGTGCTAGGACCAATATGTACTGGATAAGCACCACAAAATACTGTCTTCCCATCCAGGACAATAAGGGGTGGGTCTGAAACGAGGGGTGCCACTGGTCTTGCCTGTGGAAGTTTCAGGGAATGTTTCTGGACTGAGCTGCCTTTGAAGGGACTGTATAAAATGCAAACTGGAAGCTGATGGAGGTGTTGTCTAAGGACCGGCCCATATGAAGTTCAGGCTCCAGTAAACAAACCTTATGTGGTAGGGCACTTTCTCTTAGGTTTGTTTTTATTTGTGTTTCTTCTACCCACAAAGTACTGCAGGAAAACCCTGTCACAGGGTGTGAACTCAAGGAACTTATGTCACAAGAGGAGCCAAAAATAGAGGCAGAGTTCTCTTAAGAGTCCCCAGCGGCTGAGCCGAGAGATTTGTGAACCTGTATGAGGGTATCCTGCTGCAGGAAGGAGAGAGAAGGGTGGAGAGAGATTTGCAGCCTTTTTCAGGCTCATTCCTTTGGGTGGATCTGCCTGGGAGCAAGGGGTGCAGATGAAGGAGGCCTTGAGAGAGCTGAATGTGAAACTTCCTCCTGATCCTGCCTCAAAAGGTGGAATATGTGTGTATGCAGGTACAAGGAGACATGCACATGTATGTTACATAGCACTCTGTCACAATGCTTACATTTCATATCCGGCCTGTCACTGTCACTGCAGCTTATTTTAATTAGAGAGAGAAAAGGTCAGACCCACCCCTGGACACTGAGCTGAATGTCCCCCTGGTTTGGGGATACCTGGATCTGGGGGCGCCACTTCAGTTCATTACAGTAATGAGATCAGAATCTGGATCTGGATCCAAGCCGCCCCACAGTTTCGGATATTCAAATGTACTGTTCTGATTCTCTAATTTTAATGTTACAGCTAGGCGTAAATAACATTGCTTTGCTGGCTGGGACTGTTCTTGCCACTCAAGGATCTGGAGGAAAAATTAAGAGGGGCCCATTTTGATATGAGCTGGAGCAGCTGTCGTCCAGAATGCTATTACACAAGCAACTCACAGGAAGGGGGCATTTAATGATGCGGTCACCTTTGAAGGCACATATAGATTTGACACAAGACAAGGGACATTTTTATTCTCTGAGGTCTCATCAGAATTTCAGACCACTTTTCCCTGGGGTTTTATCACTAGGGTTCATTTTGGGGGACTGGATTTTCCTGTGACTGCTATGGGTGAGCATTGTTTGCTAGTGAATTATTCCAGATGAATGAAGGGCCTGAGGGAGCTGTCTCCCTGCCTGCCAATAGTGCGGGCTCCATAAGTGAACATCATTCACCTGGGGCAGTTAAAGGTAAATCCTGGGAAAAGGTGTTTTGGGGGAGAGGGGAAAAAGCCCTAATAATTTTCCACACCACAGACTGCAGTGATGCCCCTGCTTCCAACAGATGTGCCTGCTACTTGCTAGTGAGGTGAATTAGCAGCTCTGATATCTTAATGAGCCACTCAGGCTTTCAGCCCTTTGTCTTGCTTTTCAAATGTTCTTTTAGGATGACAGTTAAGTATTTTCTGGGCTCTGCAGGACTGGAAAATTGTGGTGGGAGGTTCAGGGGGCAGGATTGGTAGTGAGAGGGGGCTGGCTGGCTAGGTGTGGTGGTAATAATGCCAGAGCTGGGAGATTCAGGAAACAGCCTCAGGATAGTCAGGGGAGAGGCTCAGGACTGGGATATCATAAAAGGGGTTCACGTATGCAAGAGTGGAGTTTTGGGGTAGAAATGAAGACTTAAAGGCCTCTCCATATTTACCTGTTGCTGTTTCAAAAAGAGCCAATTCCTTGCCTCCACAGGCCATGTTTTCTTACAAGATGCTGATTAGGTGCTTAAATTCTGGTCTGACTCTTATCCCAGTCCCCAGTGAATTGCTGGACAACCTTGTCTCTCTCACAGTCCAATAATAGACATTACCTCACCCACCTTGTCTTTCTAATACTCTGTGACCAGCACAACTACAACTACATTGCCTACAACCTTAACTTTGGCATTTCCTAACTGCGCAGTACTTGACTTTGCAACCCAAATGGTTTTAAAAACGTGCAAGTTGCTAGATTTTTTTACAAGGAGAAAAGAAAAAAAATCTGATGTACTAATGTATTAACAGTCCCACCCCCATCATAAATCACTTGTAGGATTTAACCCCCAACCTTCAGCCCTGCAGCACAGCTTGAGTGACAGGACTAGCAACATTAGTTGGTTGCACACACAGGCTGTTATCACTTCAGGAGCAGAGGAGAAGGGGGCCAATGGAGCCATGCACTGGGCGCAGGGGTGAGATTGCCCAGCCCACTCTGTCTCATCCCACAGACAGGTCGGGGGAACTCCTGTCCCATGTTGTGCCCTCTGGAAGTAGGGATGGACGACCGGGGTGATGTGCTGGGTTTAGTGGAGGATTGTCAGGGGGATCTTGGCTTGGATCTCTTTCCCCACTGTCAGAGAGGCTGTCTGCTCTTGGGGTGCCTGGTGTGTGCTGCTGCTGTTGCTTTGGTGGCAGACTGGGCCTTGAGTTTTGGAACATTTTGTGTTCAATTATTTTGGCAGGCTCTGAACATGGCTGTACACGTACTTGTTCTGTGGCTGAAAAAAACCCACAAATAAGGCTTCAGTCTCCAGAGCTGTCAAGCTGGAAACTTTCACAAGCACTAAATTCACACAGAACATGGAGAGGGGGGGGGGGGAAGACATTTTGCAGATCCACAGCCCAGTCTAGCTGGGTTCCAGGGGCCATTGTGAAGTCCTGGGCAGTGTCATATATCACCCAGCCTTGCTGAGCCGCGAGCAATGTTCTAAAGCGCTGCTCTGTGACACACACACACACACACACACACACACACACACACACACACACACACACACACACACACACACACACACACACACACACACACACAGCCCTATCCTGATGATCCCCAGTCGCCTTTCTGGAGCAGCAGCCTGTGATGTGCATCACCCATGTGCTACATGGACATTCCAGGCATTGCTCTGGAATATAGCCTGTGGAGTCTGCTGGGGGATGATGGTGAGGGAGATGCTTCAGGCTTACCTTGACCGTGAAACACAGAGCTTAACCACGTGACGCAAATCCATGCAGCTAACTGATGCAGAAAAAGGAACTGGCAAAAGGTCATTTTCAAAGTTCAATGTAAATTTAGTAAAATGTAAGCACCAGGCTCATGCTTTTGTTGGGATTTTTGCTGGCACTGGGGAGTGCACTGGGTTACAGCTCCCTTTAGGATGGGAGCAGGACTGAATTATCACTGCTTGTATCTCTTACTATGCCACATCACTGTGTATGTGACACTGGACATTTGATCACTATGGGGGCATAAGCCCCAGTAGCTTTGCTTTTGATGGTAAGCCATGTTCAGGACTCCAGTGAGGCCTTTCCCTTCTCCCACAATATTTCTGTAGCTCCTGAATCCCCTGCCTGGCAAAGCAGCTCATGACTATTCATGCAGCTGATGCTCTGATTCCAACTGGATGGCAGCCAGGAGAAGTGCAGCCAATTCGACTGGGTGGGGATGAGTAGGAATGAAGCACTAACTCAACAGCTTGTGTGGCAGTGATTCTTAACTCACAAGGTTCGCTACCAAGAGGTAGATCTGCTCCCAGGAGTGAAAGTGACAGAAGCAGTCAAGAGCCAGTAAGGCTACTCATGACACCATTCTGAGCTGGTGGCCCTTGCCGCTTTCAGCAGACAGACTGTGGGAGGAGGTGGCTAGAGCGCTATAACTCTGAGAGAGCGCTAGGCAGGCAGGCTCTGGTTTGGTCAGCAGGGGGGTAGTTTGTGTTCCAGAATCAGAGAGGTTTTCTGCCTCAAGCTACTCTGTTCACAAGGCGCAGCACGAGGTGGCTTGGGCAGGGAGGTTAATGCTGGAAGTACCTGGGCCCATGTATGATTTAATAAGGACTGGCAGGTGTTGACATGTTAATTTCTTTATCTGTCTTCAAGCCAGGTGGTGTACCAGCAGCCACTGTGGGAGATTCTCCTACACTGGAGAATGTCCCGTTGGGGAGAGGTGTGGCCTAATGCTCTGAGCGCAGGGCAGTGAACCAAGAGCGCCTGTGTTTTAACCTTGAGACTAAAGCCAGCATTTTGAAACCTGGATGTCTCAAGGCACAAAGGGGATCTTAAGGCTGCATCTGAGGACTTCCTTGTTGTAGGTGTAGGGCCATTCTCTACCCCTAGGTTCCTGGCATGTCACTGAGGAGGGGACAACTCTCTCTTTCTAGGCCCTGGGTCCTTGAGTGCCAGCCAGATGAGAATGTGGAAAATGCCTTTCTCTGTGACAGGTGAAAGCATCAGAACCAGGATTCTAAAGTAACATCCGCTCCTCCCACAGGGCACATGACACTGACCTAACCTCAGACTGGGGGTAGGGCTGGGGGGGGGGCTTTACAAGAGTCAAGGGAGGAGCATTTTAAACTCCAGCAGATTAAGGGGCACAGCCAGGGTGTGGGGAGGGGAGATGGAGCAATCCTCTGTCTCCATCATGCCTGCTGAGCTCAGAGTGGATGCAATCCTTCTGTCATGAGCCTGGACAGAAAGATTAAAGGCCTGAGCCACTGCTGACCATGGGATTAACCCTTGTAGGAAATTAAAGCTGCGGTAGAGAAGGCTCTTCCCTCCACAACTGAGAGAATGAGAGAAATCAGGATTTGGATTAGAACTGGCAGGCCTGGTGACAAGCTGCCACCCACATGCAACTGTTCCTGTTTGGATCAAAAAATGATATCTCCAGCCTCAGATGGAATCCCCCTGCCTGCCGCACTGTTGTTAATTTTCCTCTGAGGGAGAAGAGCCATAGTGCTCCTCTGCACTCAGTGCAGAAGGGAAGGAAGCCAGGTAACCTGCTTGTGTGTCTCTTCCCTGACTCTCTCTCCCGCTCCCCTTCTCAGCTGCCTCCCTCTCACTACAGGAAATGTACATGTGACCTGTAGTATTCAACCTTACCCTGAGGAAATGCTGGTGGATACATGGTTGGATTGCTCCCTGTCAATAGCCCCCTTCCTCTCCTTTTGCTGCTGCTCTGGGCCTCTCCTGCCTTGCTCTGGGCCTCTTGTGTCACTCCAGAGTTAGACATCCCCAGTCTCCCCACCTCTGGACCTGCTTCCTTAAGCTGCACCATGCATCCCTAGTTCTCTTCAGCCACTCTACATCTTCTCCTTCTCCAGTTGCCCTGTGCCTTTTCTTCAGGCTCCTTGAATTTTAATATCTCGACTCTCCACAGCTTCTGCAGTCTCTGACACTCAGATGCTGTGAGCTGGTTTTTGTTTTTGTTTTTTGAGGGCGGTGATACAAATAATGCTTTCCTAGTTAAAGCCCAGGACTGAGACTCAGGAGCTCTCGGTTCTAGCCCTGGCTCTGTTGCAGGTTCCCTGGGAGACCTTGGGCAAGTCACTTAGCCCTACATTTTCAAGGGTGTCCACTACCTTGCGGGTGCCTCATGTTTTCAATGCCCAAAGTGTCACTCTTCACTCTACATGATTTCAGTGGGAGCTGCAGGTGCTCAGAACCTCTGAAAATCAAATGGCCCAAGCTGGACAGCCCAAATTTAAGGCAGCTAAAATTTGTGATCATGTTTGGAAATTTAGACCTCAACTTATTTGTGCTTAGTTTCCCCACCTGTAAACTAGGGATAGTGGCGTCCTGTCTCACGGCGATGCTGTGAGGCGAAATTCATGAATGTTTGTAAAACACTTGAAGAGCCTTGGCTGGCAAGTGCTACACACATGCCAAATATTCATTCTCGTTCCCCAATGCCGTGCTTCACTGAGCCAATAACCATGGTTATGCTTCAGCCGAGCCTAGCTGCTGGGAATTCACAGGTAGCTTTCTGACATCAGCAGACACAAACTTGGGAATAGGGAAGTGTGTTCAATTCCTAACACATAACTGATCTGACAGATTCCACCTTTTTTCTGTTTGCAAAATGTCTGCAAATGGAGCACGATTTTCTTGAGATTATTCAATGGAATTTTTCATCAATTCTGCTATTGGACGGCTATGGACTGCTTAGCTGTGGTGGACCAATAGAAGCTACAGGGTGGTGTTTTACTTCCCTTATTGGAGGACTATCTTCCATAATCAGGTTTCTGGTGTGAACGTACAAGCTGCTTTCCAGGAGTATTTGAGTGCGAAAGTTTATCATCCAATTTATGTGTGTTAAAGCAATGAAAGTTCACAGAAAACAAGCCCCAGGAGAGACAGACTGTAAGCTTTTTGGGACAGGGACTGTCTCTTACTATGCGTCTGAAAAGTGCCTAGCACAGTGGGGCTCTGATCTTGGCTGGGATGTCGGAGTGCTATTGTAATGCACAGAAATAAATCCTAATAAACAAAATGGGAGTGGCCATGGCAGGAGCAAATAAGTTTAAAAATATGACTGCTCATGGTCAATTTTTTGTAGCCTTTGCCCGGGTCTCTTGGGATGGCACCGATGGTTTCACACTCACGTCACCTTCCCACCCCGGGTGCTGTTCAGGGGCAATTGGACCCACCTAGGATTCATCAGCCAGTTGTTTAACATGTTTTTTAAAGGGCTTTAATCAGCCCACATGGTCTCTGCCTCCGCCCACTCCTGATGTCCAGACTCTTACCCTCTAGGGATAACTGAGGTTGTGTAGAAATAACACTATATGCTCTAATCACTGTACATGGGGGTGCCAGCCTTCGGGTGGGTCTCAGACTGCAGTGAAACAAGAATCTTAGCAATAACAGCCTCCCCTACAGAGGGAGAGGGAAAAAAGATAATCTCCCTTAAAGCATCTTCCATTCATTCCCTAACCCTGCTGGATTCCAGATAAAGACTAAAGCAATTTAGCCCTGGAGTCGGACTTTCCTATCACTCATCAGCGGCTGTGCGTATATCTGCGTGCACACTTCCTTTAATTTATTGCTGGCAACTGCTGTAGCCTCTATTACCTACACTTCCCTAACAGACATCCCCCACACCCCAGAGATACAGGCTGTTTGAGGGGGCTGATGTTGGATCTGTGACCTAAGGATTAGAGGAAAGGACTGTGACTACTGGTTAAAGCAAGGGATTCCTGGGCTATACTTCTGATTCTGGCGACACCTTTGGCAAGCCACTTGACCATTTGGTGATTCAGTATCCCTATCTGTGAAATAGGGATAATGCTATTCATCTATCTATCTCTGGTACTCTTCTAGCAGGGCTCAGGCCTGATTTTCAGACATGCTGAACACCCACCACTCCAATTGGAAGGTCAACAGGAGCTGCAGGTACTTCAGAAAATCATGCCCTTAGCTGATTAACTCCATGATAAATAGCAGTAGTAATGAACATTTGTAAAGCGTGTGGGTAGCCTTGGACAGAAGATATAGAATTGCCAAAACAACATGTGGAGGCAGAAAGCAGGGCCCATAGAGATTCTCCTCACCCTCACAATATGCTCTTGGGGACCCTATTTCTGGAAGGTTTTGATTCAGCTCAAACACAAGGTTTTTAAGTGATACTGTGCCAGTCACCAGTAGCAGAACTGAAAGAGGGGAGGGGAGGGGCAGTGGTAGCCCCTGCTGTAGCTTTTATACATCAGGATGTCCGACAACAGCTGCAGGAGCAATTAAAGTGAAATGTTCCATAGCTTTAGGGTTATCTAACAACTCAATAGCTTTTCAGTTCCCCAGGGGAGCTAATCAGGATGGAAGGAGCTCCACAGGGAGCCCAAGTGGTAGACTGAATGCCCGAGTGGGGCTTCAGCTCAGTGCATTTTGGGGAATTGTAACATGAGGCCCGTGGTAGATTAACTCGCTCTGTGGCCTTGAGCTGAAACTAAACATGTTGCCCTGTGGTCTGCTCTGTCAAAAGGCACAAAGAAAAAACATATCCCTTGCTCCACAGGCTGTCAGGGGCACTGTCACTGAATTTGGAAAGTGCTGAATTTCAAGTGTATGGAAGAATGCATTGGACACAAGGGCCATAAGGATCACAGGGTATCCACTGGGCTCTGAATACAGTGTCCTAGAGACCACAGGACATCCAGTGGACACCGTGTCCCAGGAACCAGAGGGCGTCCAGTAGGCGCCCAGAATACAGTGACTCCAGGTCTCTGGAGCACTAGGGGTTTGAGTCCCATGATGCAAAACAGCCTAAAAGTTGGCAGATCCAGCCATTTGAGGATTTCCCTTGTGGAGTGGAATCTCAGGGTGGCATAGAGCTGCCATAGTGGCTCCTCTAACCCCAGACATATGGGAATTAGCTGGCTACTCATGACTGGCTGATCCCTGGTTACTGGATGAGCCCCTCATGGTTGCTTGCCGCTTGAGTGAGACAGCGCACTATGAAGGCATATTTTGGGTGCCAGAATGCAGCTATGTGTACAAGACATGGGTGTGTATGAATATGGGTCACATGTCATTCAGGAGTATGTGTACATGTGCATACATGTATGTGTGTGCTTTTGCCTCTGTAGGCCATATTTGTAATCATGCATAAGTGTGTGCATGTGTCTGCACACATGTACAGGACCGCAGATGGCTGTGTGTGAGTTTATTTGCAGGTGTGTGCACAAAAGTTTTGGTGTTTCTGCCTGTGTATGCACCCACCTGTTTATGTCACATGCCACGAATGGACGTTTGTGCACAAATGCACATACTAACGTAAGTGGCATATGAGTGCATTTAGGTATGTTTACAGGCAGGCTCATGGTGCATGTTTACATCACATGCGCATGCAGGGGCAAGTGTGTCATATGTCTTTACATAGTCATATGTGCATATAGGCACAGCCATTCTTGTGTATGTTGCAGTACAGGAGAGAAAAATTAAACGCTGAACAGGTGTTAATCACTAGACACTGCAAAAAATGCTATTCCCAGGGAAAGAGTGCATTTCTACACATCCTTCTCCCACCCCACATGGTGTGCTTGAGCCTAGTCAATGTATCATTGGAAGAAGAGCCTGTGATATACCAGAATTTAACACCTGCACTGGACGCTCCATGCCAGAGCAGAGGAAAGCAGGGCCAAAGACACTCACTCCATCACTGACCTAGCGCTCAGGTGCTGTCAACATTGCTCGGAGCCCTCATAAGGTACTGGGCATTGGGCTGGCGAGGAATGATTGCAGGGGAGATCGTGTGGGGTGAAAATGTCACCTAAGAAATTGATGGGAGGGGGTCAGCAAGCAACTAGGAAGGTTTTTAAAGCTTAGCGCCCTTTGTTGGAGCTGAGTCAGGTGATACAGATGGGTGTTAACAAACCAACAGGCTTGGATCAGAGAGCTCTACAACACAGGAAAAGTTAGATGGAGAGAAGAGGAATGAGAGAGAGAGCGGCAAGCATCCTCTGCTGCCTAAGGGAGGACAAGAACACACAACAACAGGATTTGAAACTGATCAACACCAGCTATCCAGCAGCCGCATAAGTCTCTGTGGCTGTCAGCTTTACTCTGCCATTTGTTCCTGTGGTGTAGGGAGTTAAACAGGACACAAAGAGAGCCTGTTGGCTGGGAGTTGAAGTCAAGGAGGGAGAGAGAAGAGACTGCAATTGGACAGTGCCCAGGGAGTTGGGTGGAAGCGGCTGTGGGCAAAGCCCCTCCAGGTAAGTGCTCCTGTCTTTTCACTGTTCCCACTGAGAAAGCGAGACAGACCAAGGGATTTCTGAGGCTGTATTTAAGACAGAGCCATGGCTACAGATGGTGTGAAAGCACCTCTCTAAACCCAGCAAGCAAACATATGGAATGGGGGCAGCTATTTTTTCAGCTTTTCCTTCAGCTACAGACTGTAGGCAAGATAGTCCAGCTCAGCTGTGGGGTGCTGTGGGGAGGCTTTTTGGCATTGTTGCTGTTAATGCATCTTGTGCATTGGCATTCTGATATGATTATCTACAATAGCCTCACAAGATCTACCAGCCCAGGCACTAAATCTGCTCACTCTTCTTCCTGAGACAATAATTAAAATATCTCCTGGTGGTTTGCTTGCCCTTGAAAATAAATCAGTCACTGGGGGGTACAGGCAAGTGGATTTGAGGCATATGTGCAGGGAGAAGATGCCCTGATGAGTGCATTGTGCACAACTAAAAATAAAGGCTAGGGGCATCGCCAGAGCCCTCCGGAGGGAGGTGGAGGGGGGTAGGGGGGATGTTCAGCCATGCAAGTCTCCTGTACGTTGGTGAGAATTTGCCCAGCTAACCCCTGGTGTGACTGTTCGAAAATATCCCCTTGCTGATACTTGAAAGAGTAGGAAGAGGAACTGAAGGGTCTGCAGAGCTTCCATCTTCCCTTCCCTGCTTGTCTTTATTCAGGGGGAAGGGAGAGGATGGGGGGGACCTGTTGTCATAGTCACTTATTGTCAGGGGAGAGTTTATCGTCTGTGGGTTTCTGATTAGGAAAGAGCATTTTTCTTCTAATTGAGACATAATTCCTCCCCTTTCCTCCCTCTAATTCCTAGTCCTCCCTTCTGCTATGAGGCTCCTATTCTGCTCACTTGCTCTTTGGCTCCTGCATCTGCTGCAGTCTGAAATCCCCATGCTAATGAGCTGTGCTATATACATCCCCACCGGAGACGTTACATCTGTTTTACCTCCAAAGAGAGAGGGTGCATTTGCAAGGGTGAAAGGCAGCTTGGCAGCCACCCCCAGTGCCTATACCACTTCAAATCTGTGTCACAGACGGTGCACAGTTGGTATCAGCATGTGTGTGGTCAGAGGGAAGGAGCTGAGGATTATTGCTCTTGCCATGTCACCTCAGCAATCCACAACACTGACCTTTAGTGTGGGATAAGGTTTGCTAGCTATGCATCCGATGAAATGGGGCTGTAGCCCACGAAAGCTTAAATAAATTTGTTAGTCTCTAAGGTGCCACAAGTACCCTTGTTCTTTTTAAGGTTTGCTAGTACATTCACCCCAGACTTTCCAAGACCGGTCAACTCAGCACTCTAGTGAACAGACTCTGATTTTAACACAGTGTTCCAAACTGAATTAACCATCATCCTTCCTCTCGCTTTGCACCCTTATTCTCTAAAACACTCCCAAAGGTGAAACATAACTGGGGAGGGAAACAGAACCCGGGAGCCTGTCCCTATCGCCTCCAGTCCCTAGAGAGCTGAGAACCATGTGCTTCTGCTTTTCCTTTAAGGATCTGACAGGTAGGGTGCCCAGATTGCTCCTCCATCCTGTGAGAACGTGTGCCAGGCTGGCTGGAGGACAGGAAGCCACGCTGGAGAAAACAGTGCCCATAATGCTGTCTGGGAGCGCTAGCCACTGGTGGAGGAACAGGTTTTCCATGAGATGGCGACAGACCTGCTGTAAGTACTGACCATTTCAGAGATCAGGTGCTAAGTATGGTGCCCCTGTGTCTCAGGGGACAGGAGAGAAAATAGATTGCTACAAGGGAAGGATGTGGAGTAGCTAAGTATTGAGAACTCTGAGCTAGTTCCCAGATCACAAGGCTCTGAGTGAATGGCCAGGCTGGCTGTGAGAGCCTATAACGCTCAAGACGAGTTTAAGGTGGGAGGGTCTGTAACAAGTGTTTCTGATTTGCCATTGGACTGGGTCTGGCTGGGGAGAGACAGAGGGATGGGCACCAGAGCACAGCTACTGCCCAAGGGTCACACACAACATTTGTCAGCTTGAGACCTTGTAAAGAGCAGATTTCTCCTCCCTTCTCTTTGTGATCCTGACTAGTACCTGGGTTGTGGAGCAGGGCTGCTGGCTCTTCGAGAAGGAAGGTGGTGTAGATCTGAGCTAGTATAAGAACTGAGCAGTAATTCTATCACTGGGGCACTGCCACATGTTGACAAATCAAAGAAGAATAACGGACCCTCATCCCAACTCTCCATCCCACTCACTGCTGGTAAATTAACATTTTAGCTCATTCATCTTCCTACTGAAGGATCCACGCTGGGGCAGCTGCTCTGTTGTGTGGAACACGTGCCTCGAGAGCGCTCTGAAGCAGCAGCATTAGGACTGCAGGGAGGGAGGGTGTCTGCATTTCAGTGAACAGTCTGGTAATCACAGTAAAGGAAAGAGAGGCCCTTTACAAAATGTCCCTCACTAATGAGAACACGGGCAGTCACACAGGCTTATAGTCCCACACCTAAAATTCTGACCTAGGTCTGCTACTGTAAGAAGGTGAGAGAATTATTTCCTTCTCTGTAGAAGACCATTTTTGCAATCCATCCGCACCAACTAGATTGCTATATAAATTATTTACTGGGAATGTTACTGAGCCCTGACCTAATCTGATACTCCTGGCTCAGCTTTCTGCCACCTACCAGGGTCACTGAACACCCCACAAAGTAACATCATCTTTCCCTAAGATGAGAGTACATTCCACTCATACTGCTGCAGTGTTGCTCTGAACTACGCTGGCTGAAAGAAAGCTTGATGTTTTGTCTACCACATCCCTGCTTCTCTTAGTGTGAGGCTGGGCGCTCATCGTGAGATGAATTTCCAGATCTCAATCCATACCCAGAACAGACACATCCTTCAAGGGGATGGAAAATGGAACCAGACCTCTGCCTTACTGCTATTTCAGTAAAATGGACAGTGTTGGTGTCCATGTTTCCAGGGGGGAATGAGGAGCCTCTCTTTTTGGCAAACCCTGCATCAACACAGAGACTGGGAGTAAATCAATTTCCTGAACACAATCACACCTGGCTGTCTGACACATTGCTTCTGCCAGCCAGGGCCAGCTCTGATGGCAGAATCCCAGAGCAGCTCAGTCGGGGGCCAATAGAGGGTAGGTATTTGGAGAGACAAGCCCTGAACAGAGCATCACCTGTATAGCATTACCTGGATGTTCTGGCCTTTCTCTCTATACAAAGAGGCTAAGTGTTATCTCATCATCAGAGCTGTCAATCTATTATTAATACTCTACTTCTGTCAAGCATCCAGGAAAAATCAAGGACATTTGAGTGACTCATGTCTCTCTCTTCCCCTCTCTAACTCTTTTATTCTTTCAAGTCCCATTCTGCAACAAGAGAGAGACATATTCCAAGAGGAATTAAATATCATCCAGCCAGAGAGCACTGCCACTGTGCCAATGCAAAGGACAGGATCTGCTTTCATGGCATCTGAGGGAGAGTCTCTATGCTATTTGACCCCAACCTTTGCTTGCTAGGAATGCATTGGGGATTTAGGATAAAGATCTTCCTTCAGTTTGGCCCCAGTGATCCATTTTCCTCCTTAGGGAGAGCTGGGACAAGCAGGGCTCTGACTGGTATGTCCTAGGCCTAGGTAGACAATCTCACTTGATTGAGAGAGGAAAAACCTCTGAAGGAATCATAAGATACAGCCTGAGAAAACAAAATCTGGGACATTCCCTGTGCACCCTTCTCGCTTCATCCTCTGGTGCTTCATGAAGCTGCCCTGCCTATGAGCCAAATCCTGGAGCCCTTACGTCAGTCTTCGCTCAGTCCACTGTCTGGCAAATTCCCACTAGAGTTCTCCTGTTGCTGGTGCTATGTTGTCACAGGGATGAAGTGGTAATTTTGACGCTGCTAGTTTCCCACAGGGGTTGAAGTACTACAGCCCCTACACATCCACAAGGTCCATACAAATGAGTGAAATGGTTGCCCCTCCAGACCAATGTGACCAGCAATACAGATGGCAGATATAACTGAGGAATAACTTTGTTCATACTCGAGCCCCTAGAGACATAGTTCAGTGCCCTCTTCCCTTCTCCCACCTGGCCTAGCCAAGGTTAAACCTTACCTGTGAGACACCACATGCCAGGGCTCAGCCTCCCACACCCTTCTCAACACTCACATCTTCATCAGCTAATCCTGCATTTTTTCTGAGTTCTAACAGGTGGTTTGGGGAGCATTGCAAAGTTTGACAGACTCAGGTTAGCAAAGGCAGGTGGGTCTGTGTTTGTGGTTTTCAGAAGACATTTTGACAGCACTGCCAAATGCAGAGCATCCAGCAGGTTAGAGAGACTGTTGGGCACTTTTACACCTTACTGGGACACCACTTGATATGGGCCCAAGCTGCAAAGTGTGGATTTGGAGCTGAGCTTACCCAAGGTTAGGGATTGTATGGATCCAGGGGTTAGGTCTGGCCCATCTAAGGGATAACAAACAGCTACAAAGTTTGGATCTATACCCGGACTCTCTCAAATCTAGACTTCTTTGGCCTTACTAGATCTCAAGAACCATTATCTGGTCATGAAATTCAGCACCATATCCCAGCTTCCCTAGAGTTTATGGGGCAGGGCTCAGCTGCAGGGGCTGGGTTTGAATCCAACTTTAGCAATAACCCATCACATTCTAAGGGAATTGGGCTGATCAGAAAAAAATGTTAAGGTGTTCATTTCTGAGCAAAGCAGCTTTTTAAAAACATGCCAACTCTCCATCACAAACCCCTCTATTTTGAGAGAGTCGTTCTTTAGCTCAGGCCATGTCTCCCATCATGCTATGCTCCATTCTAGTCTAACTCTGTGGAGTGTCCTCACATTAGGCAGCAAAGCCCTCTGGGACACGCTGACCTTTCTAGTGCAACTGCAGGGATGTTTACTCACCAGCTCTGGTAGTTAAAAACAAAAAAAACAAAAAACACTAGCTGGCAAAAGGCTGAGAGCAAACTCATGCTGCCAGGGACCTAGATAGCAATGTCAGGGTACATCTGACAGAAAGTTCATTTTACTGTAGGGAACAGCAGTGAAGAATTCCATTGTGCTCATACTGTAGCCTTAACTATATTAAACATGGATGAAGCCTTAAAGAGGGATAACCACTGTTCTAACACACACACTCTCTCTCCTCTCTGCTTCTCACCCACTAGTGCTTGCCTATTGGCTCTCTCTGTGTGCAGCAGACTCCCTCTTCACTTGCCCTTCCTCCTGCAAGTGTAACAGTGGCAGTCTGGAAGTGGACTGTAGCGGCTTGGGCCTCTCATCTATCCCCTCAGACATTCCTACAAACACCAGAATCTTCCTCTTCCTCAACAACAAGCTAAGCACACTGCCAGGACCAGTCTTTTCCAATCTCTCTGCCCTACAGAGACTGGACCTTTCCAACAACTTCTTGGACCAGCTGCCCCAGAACATCTTCAGTGACCTAGGGAACCTCACTGAACTACAGCTGAGGAACAACAGTATCAGGACCCTGGACAAGGACCTTCTGCAGCAGATGTTCCTACTGCGCCAGCTAGACCTATCCATCAATGGCCTTGCTCAGATACCCTCAGGAATCTTCGATGACCTCCCAGCTCTCCGCTTGCTTTCCCTCAGGTCTAACCGCCTACAGAGCCTAGACAGGGTGACCTTTGAACCATTAGTCAGCCTGCAGCAGCTCCAGGTTGGGGATAACCCCTGGGAATGTGACTGCAACCTGAGAGACTTCAAACACTGGATGGAATGGTTCTCTTATCGAGGTAGGTGCCACGGGGAGGGGATCCAATCATAGGGTGACAGATTGACTGCTAAGCTTTGCAGTGGAGAAGAGAGGTAGACAAACAGAGATAAGAAAGACAGATCAAGCTGACCTAAATTCTAGATCTTGGCCAAAGAGAAGAAGGTTAGTACTATAATGCTCTGCTATGCTACAATGTAGTAATGCTGCAGTTATTACTGAGAAGTTGCTTGCATTCTAAAACCTTCTTTTCAGATGCTATTTCTCATACTTGCTCCAAAACCCAAAGGTGGATTTTTTTGGGGGGAGGGGAGAACTTGGTTAAAAAGCTTGAAATTTTTAGAGTTATGAGTTCGAAAAAAAGGTGCTTTTAATGCTTAAAAATATTCCTCCAGCCCACTTCCTTGTGCTGGGATAACTAAAAACAAGACTATTGGTAAAGCTTCAGGTTTCCCTCCACTAAAGCAAATATCAGAAATGTTGATGTTTGAAGGTGGTATACTGCCACACAATTATTGCCAATCCAAAATCATGAGTTAGGCCCCAAAAAACATGACTGGCTTTAAAAACAAGTTTTTTTTATTTAAAAAAATTGATTTGGAGACCTTTTTATTTGCCTTCTGATGTTGGAACCTATAGGGTTTACATTTTAAAGCATTTATCTGCAACACTGAGGGAATAAAAGCTGAAATTCTCTCTGAATCACATGTCTCCAGGTGCTGGAACTTTAAGAGAAACACTACATATTGTGACAACACCAAAGGCATGACCCTGCTCTCTTTGAAGCCACTAAGAGTAGGAGTAGGCCTCAACTTATCAGCATGGCAAGAGCCATGTTACCTCTACTGATCTCAGATAACCATACTGGGAAGAGATTACATGACTGTGCAATTACAAGGCTGCAGTTTGGCATATGCCAGGGGTTGCCAAATGTACTGACCCTCTGAGCCGCATATGACAATCTTCAGAAGTTTGAGAACAAGGGCACACTTGCTGGGGCTCGGGACTTTAATCCTATGGGAGGCGCCTGCTGGGGCTGAAGTTCCCAGACCCCCCTCCCCACTGAGTAGAAGCCCCTACCTCACTACCAGGCAGAGCTCCTCAACTCCCCTGCCCCAAGTCTGGCAGAGGAGACTGTGGGAGCCGCACTTTAATGGTGAAAGAACCACATGTGGCTTGTGAGCCACAGTTTGGCCACTCCTGGCATATGCATTAATGTGAGCACAGACAAAGGCACACTGGTTCCTCTCTTTCTTTTTGACTTTTTTGACTTGTTTTCTGAATTTGACTCACACCACAGAACAAGAGAAGCAGCTAGAGAGCATTCTGGTTTTTCTTTCAAAGGAAATTGCACAAACACAGTGAATCACCTGCATTAGCATAGATTGCTAAATGTATGGAGGGAAGTGTCAACTACTGAGAATATGGGACTGGGAGTTTTAGGCCCTGGGCTCTCATTTGAGTTCTGTCACTGACTTGCAGTTTCATCTTAGGAAATTACTTTGTCTTTTTGTGCCCCATTCTCCCCGTATGTAAAAAAGGGGCTAACAACATTGACCTTCATACCTTAAAGGGCTTTGTGAGGATTAGTTAATTCGTGTTTTTAACGCATTTCGATAGCCTTAGCTGGAAGGTATAAATCATTACCAAATACTATCTATGCACCCCTCGGGCTAGAGTGTAGCTACTAAAGCCCTACCCACCTAAAGGGCGGTGGAGGGAGATCACAACCAGTGGCAGTTGCTGAAGCCATTCTGCTCGCAGTGTGCGGAGGCAGACAGACAATGTCTCCAAGGTTAATGGATGACCAAATGTAGGGGCAGCCGCTGATGCACCATTTTAATAGTATCTGCTTCCCCTCCACTGTCTGTGGACCCCATACCACTGTGAAAGTGAATGGGGACAGGGCTGGCACGCTCTGACTCCACCCACCCCCTTCTCACTCTTACACTCTGGGAACACAAGGTGCTGGATTCTGGCTGCCTCTTGGAGTATGGAAAGGTTCCCTGCATCCTCTCCCACACTCCACTGAGCACTTGTGCAAGAGAGACCAGATTATAATCCCTTAGGTATGATAAGGCTTAGTTATGGTCACTTGAGGATCCAGACCTTTGTATTTTGTGGCTTCTGTGGGCCAGATCCTCAGCTAGTGTAAGTTACACTGATTTACACCAGCTGAGAATCTAGCCCTGTGTATTTAAAAGCTGAACCACAACAGTGTACTGACATAGCTCACTGCACTGAACCAGGCCCTGCCTGACACCGAGCTGCGAATCATCCCTTTTTTCTCTGTTGGGACAGGAGGAAAGATTGACCAGTTGGCGTGTACGCTGCCCAAGGAGCTGCGGGGGAAGGACATGCGAATGGTCCCCATGGAGATGTTCAACTACTGTTCGCAGCTGGAGGATGAGAACGGCTCCACTGTGCTGGACAATTCTGGCCCACCATGCACTAAAGGAAGCCCGACTCCTTCAAAATCCAAGTCAGGGCCAGAACCTGAAGTGGAGCCGAGCGTGGGGTGTCCCCAGAAACAGAGATACCGGCCTGTCAGTGTGCGCCGAGCCATTGGCACTGTGATCATAGCTGGGGTGGTGTGTGGCATCGTGTGTATCATGATGGTGGTGGCAGCAGCTTACGGCTGTATCTATGCATCCCTCATGGCCAAGTACCACCGAGAGTTGAAGAAGAGGCAGCCACTAATGGGTGACACAGAGGGTGAACATGAAGAACAAAAGCAAATATCCTCTGTGGCATGAAACTCTTCTTGGAAGGCAAGGGCAGAAGTGAGCAGGGTACCTGAGAGCAGTGAGGCCTGTGTCCTCCCACAATCCATCTTCCCAGACAGATGGACAGACTGTGCTATCACCCCACTCATCCAATTAGTGCAAGATACTTCTGGGTTTTAGGATATCTGGCTCTAAATTTCATTCCTCTGCATCAGGCCCTTTGGCACCCCTTCACCCTCATGCCCTACCAAGTCAATAAATTATAGTCAGACCTCAAGTGCTTGCCATGCCTCATCCTTGCACAGAGCCCCCTTGGATATGCACAGCAAGGGCAGCCAACACCTTCCAGGAGCCCCTGGTATCCTGACACCCTCCTCTCAGCTTCAGTCCCCACTTCCCCCTACATCCCACACAGCACTGCAGAGCCTTCTGCAACCACAAAGAGCAGCCAACTGTGCTGAAGAAGCTTCTTGTATATTAACCAAGACATCAGAGCAAGTGTCTAAGTCTCATTGGTGGAGTCATTGGTGTTACAGGACAGTGAGCTACTCCCCATCTCCTGTGCAGCTGAGGAAAACTTGGCCAAGAGAATATTGGGAGAGATAGAAGGTCCTAGATGATCACAATAGGAAAAGAAGGGAGATTCCCCTTCTCACTTTGAATGCTGGAAAGACACATCTACCCTAAGATCTGTGCACATGGACACCATCCGCTCACCCTGACAAACACCACACACCAACATGTATACACTTATCACCTACACGTACATACAAATAGCTATGTGCACACACACGGATCACCCCATGCATATATAAATATACCCCAATGCACACATGCCAATCCCCCACATGTGCATACAAACATAGCCATATGCACACATTTACTCACTTGCATACCTATGTGTATCGCTACATTCCTACTCTGGAGCACCTAAAAGTGTGCTAGGCACCTCCCAGTACAGGCAACCAGTCCTGAGGGGCTAACAAAGATATCTCAGAGATGGTGCAAAGATGTAGGGAGGAGTAGAGGAGAGAGGACAGAGGCAACAGCCTTAAGATTCCAGTGTTACTCAATGAAGGCTTGTGCACAGCACAAAAAGGTGAAGTGTGGCTTTGTATTTACTTTATAATTTTATAAGATAAACAGAACGGGTGGATGACTAATGGGAAGCCTCAATCTGCAAGTGTCCTACAGACATCTAGGATGAAGCAAGTCCTCAGGAGGCACTGAAAATAGAAACTTGCTGACCAGCTGGGGAAGTGTGTTCCATGTATAGAGGCAGCATGCAAAACAGCCTGGAGGTGGCTGTGGGTGAAGCAGATAAACAGGGTGACAGCTGGCATCACTGGCAGAGTTGGGGGGGGAAGGCAATGTGCTAAGTAGAGAGGGGCAGAGTTATTTATGCTGCGCCTTTGAAGGTGAGAGCAGAATGCTGGAACTTGATGCAATAAAAAGGGAACTAGCAGAGGGATTCAAAGAGGTGGGTGCCATGGTCACCACACAGTCCACTGACACAGATGTGTTCACAGTCACTCATACATGCAACCCCTCCCTCATACAAATATAAGGATAGACGCACAAAAATTGGCTAACATGCAAACATATACATGTATGTGCTCATTGACACACACATACACACATTCACAGTGCATCCACTGTATCTGTCACCTAGGCTAACTTTTCCCAGGCCCGATTTTAAAACCTGCTGAGCCTCATAAGCCCCATCTCTTTCGAAACTGACAAAAAAAAAAAGCCACCACAAGGACTCATTTTGTGTCATTGGAAGTGGGATAAAGTGCTGTCTCCAGGGGAAAGCGCACATTGCCATGGTAACCTGTTCTAACCCGTCATAGTGGGTATTCCTGGGACAGGAAGATGACACCAGAGGTCTTGCAGCCGCACTGTTTGTGTCTGGTGCGATCCTTGGCATCCTGAAGTGATCTGGCAGCCGGCTCAGATTTGCAGGGTAATTCTCTGGTAAGCCAGGTGTAGAGTCCAGCAATCACAGCAGCTGGGCAGAGCCAGGTCATATCAACGCCTTTCCTCTCCTATTGTATCCTGCTGCCTTCAGATGATCTGCAGCCCTTCCCTCTAGCTGCTGCTGGATTCCAGTGGAAACACCACACATTCCTTCTCAAGCCTTTCACTGGCAGTCCGGCTGTCATACCAATGAACAGGAACACTACCAAGTACTCTCCGACAGTTTGGAGTGGCAAAAATCCTCCTACTGGTCCAGAGCCACCAGATCCAAAGAGATGGGATAACTGCAGACAGGAGTAAAACTATTTCCCATTTGTCTAGTGATGACCAGGACAGAGGAGAATGTTCTGCATGAAGGGGAAGGGAGGCCGCTGCGCAAGTGAGAATGGGAGAAGTACCTTCTACACACCCATTCTGTGTGCTGCGTGTGGGAGGTCGAGGGGAAATGCCATGAGTGGAGAATGGACTCTCCTCTCAACCCACCTTATTATGCTTCAGCTGTAGCCCGCTCCGAGGGGCAGAACTGACTTCTACAGAAGCTACAGACTTCTCCTGCCAGCATGCATGTTGCTGCTGCTCCATATTCCCAGCAAGCCAGGACTCAACTCTGCCTGCTGGATCCAGACTCCCCCCCCACCATAGCATACTAGACTCCGCAATCATACTTGAAATGGGACTTGAGTCAGAGCTGTATATTTATAGATGTCTATTTTACTTGTAACAAATAATGATGAAACAATTGCACAAAGCAAATGGTGTGTGTGTGTGTGTGTGTGTGTGTGTGTAGGGAGTGGGATAACGGGTAGGGGAGAAGAGAAAAATCCCCACCTGCCCCCTTTTCCCCAACAAAGTTTCCTTTGTTGCTGATAACATTTTCTTTCTTCTGTTGTGGGTTTGAGTGTGGCCTTGAACCTCATTTCCTCTTGTTTCTCAGTGGTATGGCAAAGGGTCTGGCAAACAGCAGGCTGGGTTCACCTTGGCCCTGATACGGGGACTTCCCAGTTTAGAAACCCACTCAGGAAAGGAGGAGGAAGGTGAGGGATGAAAACAGAAGGTTGTTGAGAAAAGTGAGGGGTGGACACTGCTTGGTACCCATGAAATGCAAATGCAAATACTTGGGAGGACAATGGGCTACTGAAACCCAGGAATGGCGATCTCCTCCATGCTGAACAGTGCAACAGGGCCACCCAGGAAGGACCCAACATACACCACAACTCGGAAACAGGCTTTTCAACTGTGACCTGGCTCATCTGCAAAACTTGCTCCTCTTGTGCAGCTGGGAATGGGCTTCTCCATTGCCACCAGGCACATCTGGGGAACATGGTCCTCCAGTGTAGCTAGAAAATAGGCTCTCTTGATGGAGCAGAACACACCTGGCCCACAGCATGGCCCAGCCATGTTCATGTGCTCAGGAAAAGGCCTCCTCGGGGGTGTATCTGGGAAGTGGGCTCCTCCTCTGCAACCACTCACAGCTAGGAGATGGGCTTCTCTTTGTAAACCCCAGGAAACGTGTCCCTCCTGTGCAGGCAGGCCCTGCAATGCAGAACAATCAGTTCCTTAGTGCACATGGGTACACTCTGTAAATGTGCTCCCCATGGGCAAGTAGGCACACGCAGAAACACCTCTCCTCAGTGTGGTGCAGGCAGGCCAATTGCCTGCGGGGAGCAGATGGCTTGGGCAATTTCTTTTCTTCTGTTAAGGTGTGAGGGAGGGCGACATGGTTTTCTAAAATGGTTGAACAGAGGTTTATTTGGCATGAGACAGAAGCTTTTTAAAGGTATATTATATTTCTGGCTTGTTGTTACAGAAGAATAATAAAGAATGTATTTTCCTATGCACCTCACTGTTTCAATGAGATTTCTAGCACCACCTCCCTCCCTCCAGCCCCCCTACCCCCAGGCAGACACTGCTGGAACATAACTAACGAGAGAGCAGCGGACAGTCAGGGCTAGGGCAAGATGTTGTGGCTATCAGCTCATTATCTAAACTCAGAAAGGGCCAAATTAAGCCCTTGTGTAATTACACTGAAGCTGATGGAGTTACATCAGGGTTGAATTTGGCTCAAATAGATTCAGAACATATTCAATAAAACCAGGGCGGCTCTATGTATTTTGCCGCCCCAGGCACAGCAGTCAGGTGGCTTTCGGCAGCAAGCCTGCGGGAGGTCCACCGGTGCCATGCCTTCGATGTACGCACTGCCGAATTGCTGCCAAAGCCGCGGGACCAGTGGACCTCCTGCAGGTGTGCCGCTGAAGGCAGCCTGACTGCCGCCCTCATGGTGACCGGCAGGCTGCCCCCCCCGTGGCCTGCCACCCCAGGCACATGCTTGGAGCGCTGGTGCTTGGAGCCGCCCCTGAAAAAAACATACTGTGACAAATAATAATCCTAGAGCTTCACATTTGTCACAATGATGAACATGTTTTTTATTTTGAAATGAATGGAAAGAGATCTCCATAATCCTCCTGCACACCAGCTAAAGAGACCTCTGCTTCTCAAGCAAAAGGAGATTCTTTATTAGCGGTATAGGGTCTAAGACACACAGATGAGTAGTTTACATTTCATTCTGCAGAGGGCAGTGGTACACATACATACACAGTTAATTACGTATTCTTCTAGTCCAAAAAAACCCCCTCAAGTGTCTGGAATCTCACTGGAGTTCAAATCCCACTGCAAACCCATAGCAACCTGTGGACTTCACAGTTGTCACTACAATGCTCACTGTGGTCATTCTGATAATGGTTGTGAAAGTAGGGGACAGAACCCAAATGCTCCTGTTCTGAAAGAACTAGCCACGAGCACGTTTGCTGCCCCAAATGCATGAAACACTGGAGTTAAAGGAGAATCTCCAACAGCATTTGACAACATAATATCTGTGCTATATCTCTTAGCAATTCTGATTCCTTCCAGTCCAGGGCAGGGGAACGCATACACACTAGCCAGTTCACTACAATACCCTAAATCTAGAGCTGAGAAAGTAATTCACAGCCAATAATTTGAGTGATCAAGGCTTTTCTTTTAAAAAAAACGATCGGTGAGCAACGTGCAATTTTCTCCAAACTGATTATCCTTTTAAATGGTTTACCAAATAATTTCTACAGATAATTCCCGATCTGAATATTGCTCATTCTGAGTGTTCAGCATGTGAGCAATGTTGGTGAGTTTTGATCAGAAGTGTAGCTCACAGGATCCATTTCTATCCTTTGCTTAGATGAGTATAATGCTTAGAACTGGGTTTCTGATGACCAAACATTCATCAAGGAGAGGTTACTCACCTTGTGCAGTAACTGAAGTTTGTTGCGATGTGTGTCCCTATTGGTACTCCACTTCTGGTGTGCTCTCACTCCCTGTACCTTTAATCAGAGATATTTGGTAGTAGTGCCTGTTTGCCTGCATATGCACCCTATGCTTCCTCGGGCCCCCTTCTGAGGCTATATAGGGCTGCACAGGTAAATTGCCCTCAGTTCCTTCTCTACTGTGAAGTTCCCAGGGGAAACTCCAAAGCAGAGGGGAGGAGGAGGGATAGTGTAGCACTGAAAGGACACACATCTTGAAGAACTCCAGTTATTGCACAAAGTGAGTAACCTCTCCTCCTCCTTTGAGTAGCATCCCTGTGCATGCTCCGCTTCAGGAGACTACTGAGCAGTACCCCCAGTTGGAGTGGGAGGCTTCAGAACCAAGTCCAAGACAATGACAACACAGCATTTCCAATACCAGCATCTTATCCAGAAGACTGGAGTACTGCATAATGCTTGGAGAAGGTATGTATGGAAGACTAAGTGGCCACCTAACAAATTTCTAGAATAGGGACATTCTTGAGTCATGTCACAGAAGTAGATAGAGATCCTGAGCCAACACCCTAGAAGGAGGCTGTATATCTGAAGATTTATAACATAATATGATACAGTCAGAGATCCACCTGGAAAGTCTCTGGATGGAACTTGCCAAACCTTTGGCTCTATCTGCAATAGCCATGATTGGCCTGGGTGATTTCCTAAATGACTTAACCTTTTATTTAGACAGAACTAACACCGTCTGAACACCCAACGTGTGTAAAATGGCCTTCTGTCTGGACTGATGAGGCTTGGGGGGAAAAAATGGAAGGTGGATAAACTGGTTGATGTGAAACTCAGATGACACCTGGGGTAAAAATTTAGGGTGTGGAAGTAATGAAACTTTGTCCTTGAAAAATATTATAAATGGAAGATCTGTCATAAGAAGCTACTTTTTTCCACTCTTGACCAGAGGTGATAGCCACCGAAAAGAGGTCTTCCAAGATAAATTAATGAGGGAAGATTGACTCACTGGATCAAAAGGGAGGGCTTATATGGCATTTAAGTACTAAATTCAAATCCCATATGGATGTGGGTTCCTTAGGGGAAAAGGTTCCCCAGTCCTCTCAGAAACTTGACAGCTATAGGTTGGATGAAGATAGAGAATCCCACAACCACTAAATGAAAGCCTGTTATAATCACCAAGTAGACCTTAATAGAGCCCATAGGTAACCTTGCATTTTTTAGCTTTAGGAGATAATCAAGGATGATTGAGAGGGAAAAATGAAAAGGAGGAACACCTTTCTGGACAGCTCACAGGCTGAATCTTTTCCACATGAGGAGGTAAGTGTGTCTTGTGGACTCTTTCCTACTTCAACAATATCAGTTGTACCTCTTTAAAGCAAGTCAGTTCTAGTCCCATGAACCATCAAGGAGCCAGGCTTTGAGGTGAAGTATCTTCAAGCTGAGATGAAGAGTATGGCCGGTGTCCTGGGAAAGAAGATGAGGAATGGATGGATCTGATCGCCTGATAGACCACTAGGTGAATCAAGTAAGGATACCATATCTGTCTGGGCCATGTTGGAACTATTAATATAATTCTGGCTTTGTTTGCATTACCTCTTGGTCATTGTGGCAAAGAGATCTATATTTTGAATCTTCCAAGTCCGAAAAATTTGACTGAGAAGCTGAGGATTAAACTCCCATTCATAGTCCTAGAAGAAATGCCTGCTGAGGTTGTCTGCTAGACTGCTCTGTATCCTGGGAGGTAAGCTACTGAAATAAGGATGGAATTGGCCATGCATCAGTTCCAGAACTTTACTGCTTTAACACAAAGAGAAGGGGACTTGGCACCTCCCTATCAGTTGGTATAGAACATGCAAGCTCTGTTGTCTCTGAGAATCTTTTTGGACTTGTCCTGATTACAGGCAGGAAGTGGATGCAGGCATTTGTGACTACCTTCAGTATGAGGAGGGTGATGTGTAGTCATATCTCTTGGACAGATCATTTGATCAGGGACTGACATTAACGTGCTTATGATGTGTGTTTTCGGAATATAAACAGTCATGAGCCAGTCCTGCAAGCAAGGAAGGCGGACCCTGGCATATGGCATCCCAAAAGTGCAGGCTGCCATGTGTCTGAGTAATTGAAGACAACTTATTGAGGTCTGTAACTGATGAATCTTTGAGATAAGAATCTGTTAGGGGGAAGATAAGCACGGATATGGCATCCAAGTAGGTTCCTATGAACTCTATTCTTTATACTGGGCTCAAAATGGATTTCTCAAAGTTGAGCTGCAATCTCAGTGCATGGAATAGATATATCATTGTCTTGATGGTGTCAAAGACCTTATTGTAAGACTGGCCCTTGAGCCAGTTATCAAGGTATGGAAAAATCATTATTCCCCAACATCGGAGGTACGTTGTGACCTTTGGGGCAGACAAAAGGCCAAACAAGAGCACTCAATACTGAAAGTGACCATGGCCTACTGAAAAGTGAAGGAATAGTTTGTGAGGCGGGTGAATTGTGATATGAAAATAGGCATTCTGAATGAAGGTCAAGGGGTGAAAACCAATCCCCTGATTCAAATGATGGGATTATAGCTGAGAGACACCATCCTGAATTTTTGAGACTTGACAAAGTTGTTCAGGAGTCTTGGATCTAAAATCGTTCTCCCCCCTCCATTCTCTTTCAGAACCAGAAAGAAGTTGCAATAAAACCTCTTCCTTCTCTGCTGAATAGGAACTAGTTCTACAGCACCCATTGGTAGAAGAGAGCTGACTTGCTGTAAGGGGTGCTTGTGAGAGGGGTCCTGACGAGGGACGGGGAAAGGTGATAGGTATAGGAGAGGGAGATAAACGCATAGCATACCCGACCGTAAAACCTCCAGCACCCTTTGCTTTGTCCCTTGTGATTCTCTCCCATGTGGAAAGGAAGTAGGAGAGTTTCTGAAACGTGGGAGGTGGGGGAAATGGTGTGTATGCAGCTTGGTGTTGTGGGATATTTCTGGGTCCTCAACCATCCTGTCAAAAGTGACACTTAAATGATGACGATTGAGGAGCAGGCGCAGAGGGAGCAGGGACTCACTTCCTGTGAAATCTTGACCTTTTCCTCGGTGGTATCAGGAATCTTGAGAATGACACAAGACAGGATCTTTGAGCTGTTTGGTATTTTATTAAACCTTTGTTTGTAGGTGTGTAAATCTCAAGAAATTGCAGCATGGCTCTGGAGTCCTTATGGGTACACAGCAAATCATCAGTGGACTCAGCAAACAGTTTGAGGCTGTCAAAGGGAAGGTCCTCAACTGTGTTTTGGACCTCCCTTGGTAATCCAGACAGCTGGAGCCAGGATGCCCTCTGCATGACACTGCTCTAGAGATGGATCGAGTGGCAGTGTTGGTCGCATTCAACAAGGCCTGTAGTGATGTTCTAGCTAACAGATGACCCTTGTTGATGATAGCCTGAGACTGGTCATGCTGATCAGCCAGCAGATGTTCGATAAAGGTAGTGAATTTGGCATAAATTGAGTGAATGTATTTAGCCATGAGAGCTTGATAGTTTGTGATCCTAAACTGAAGAGTCATGGATGAGTAGGTCCTTCTGCCAAACAGATCAAAACATTTTTGGTCCTTATATGGTGTGGCCTTTGCATGATGTTGTCTGCCACATTCATTCACTACCTCCACAACCAGGGAGTTCAGTGTTAGATGGGGGAACAGAAATTCACTCTTTAGTTGGGACATAGTATTTCTTATTGGCCTGTTTACACGCTGGCAGAATCATCACAAAGATCTCCCAGAGGGATTTTGTAGGATCCAATAGGGCCTCATTAATAGGCAGGACAACGTGGGTAGAAGGAGTCCATTAGAGGATGTCCAGGAGCATATGTTGTGACTTCTTGACCTCTTCTGAAGGAACTGGAGGGAATTTGAAATACATTTAATTAACTCTTGAAAGTTTCTGAAGTCATCAGCCACAGCTGATGGAGGAGGCATAACTGCTTCATCTGGGGAAGATGATGAAATATTGTTTGGGAACTAATCTCTTTATCTGTGCCCTGCCCTCCTGCTCCTCAAAGGATTCTTATGCCTCAGGTAACGGAGGAGAAGCAGATGCAGTAGAGGAGCATCTCTCCCTGTATTCGCCATAAGAGGGCCAGGGGCATGGGAAAATTATTGATGTTATGCAGCCCAAGGATCTTAGTATAGCCATTGGGGCAATTCAAAAGGAATTGCGGGGTGGCATCTAAGGCTGCTCAAACTAGGTTGGGGAAACACAGACCTGTCTTTGGTGCAACTCCCCCCTCTTGTCAAAACCATCAGAAAGAAGTGCTGGGGAACCCTGGATTGAAATATTTGAATTGGAGAAAAATATCTCCTCTTCAAGAGGGGAAACCCCAGCAAGGGGTTTGGAGAAGGTCTTTGGAGAATCAAGTGATAGCAGGGAAAGGTCCCACCTCAGTGACCGTGCTTGTTTTGGTGCTGATAACCTCTTAGTACTTACTAACAAGGGAGACTCCAGCTCCTCCAAAACAAGTAGATCCCTTGAGAATCTGAACTACTGAGGTACTGGGTGGGTTTGAAGAGCATGGCTCTGTACTGTTGTCAGTACTGAGAGTGTGTGCACTCTGGCAAGTCCACTTTGGTCAAAGTAGTTGGTACCAAAGAAGATGCCTTGGGGTGCACCAAAACCATACGAGAGGCATGGTGTATTTCTGGTACCATGGCTGTCTTAGAGGCTGACTTAGATGTAGATGGAACCAAAGGAGTTGTGGATTCCATTCTCTTAGCAATGGAATGCTTTGATGATGCAATGCCCTGCTTGTGTGGCAGTGAAGGTCTTGGTCCCGAGGCATGCTTGCTGCCTTTTTTCTCTGTTGAGCCGGGCACAAATCAGTACAAAGAGTGTCTGGAGCCTCAGCCATAGTCAGGGTAGGACACACAACCTCCACTGCAGTCTTGCTCCACAGGGACTGAGGTCTTTTTGAGGTGGATTCTGTCTGTGGAGATTGACCTGGTTTTCTGTGGGTCTTTTCTGTGGATTTACCTCAGGTAGACCCAGGTGAATGTGCCAAAGTTGACAGGCCACTGAGTTCAGTCAGTGACTGATGTCCGGGGGTGTGTGTCTCCTGCTTTGGATCTGAGGCCAATGGGAGAGAACGCACCATCATTGAGAGTCTCACTTTTAGCTCTCGATTTTTCTTGCCTTGCTCTTAAAAGCAGTGCAGATGGAGCACTTTTGTGGGGTATGAGGCTCTCCCAAGCAGCAATAAAATGGGAATGCCCGATGCTGACCAGGATGGCCTCCCGGCAGGAGGTGCATTGCTCGGAGCCTGGACAACCTGGCATACCCCAGGGCAACAATATGTAGCAGGAGAAGTTTCCTCAAAGAGGAAAGGAACAGAAGAAAGTCTCCCTAAATTAGATTTAGTGGGGTCCTGTGTGCAAATGACAATTTCCCTTAGTCGCTGTTATGCTATTGCCAAGACAGCAAAAAAAATGGTGAAGCAAAATTCTTTGCTAGACTACTTCAAAATACCACATTTAGAGCACAGTTCGCAGAATAAGTTTGCAGAACGCAGAAAGTCTGGATCAATTCGTGTCTTGCAACGCTGATTAAATTCGGTCCTGCACGTTGGGGTCCCCCTGTCATTGGGGGCCCCGTGCCACAGCATGGTTTGTTTCATGGTAAATCCACCCTTGATGAAAAATAAACAAAATAACTAAAGAAAAAACAATAAAATAAAGAAGGGTAACTAGGCTAAGAGACTTTGAAAGTCAGCCACTGACTCAGGCTGCAGCGGTTGGGAAGGAACTGAGGGTGATTCACCCACCCAGGCCTCGATAGCCTCAGAAGGCGGCACCAGAAAGCACAGGGCTCATGTGCAGCTGGACAGGCACTACTACCAAAAAATCTCCAATTAAAGGCACAAGGGGTGTGAGCATACCTGCAGTGGAGCACCCATAGGGATACTATTTGAAGAACTAACCATTACATAATATTCAGTGTGAACACGAAATCATGGCCTAGCTTGGGAGACTGTGTAGGGGAGTAGAGGAGCATAAGATGCCTCCTTTCTCCCCTTTGTGGGTTTCCTGGACTGTTGGTAGCTGTGTGGGACAGAGAGAGAACAATTGGCACAGGCCTGGTAGACTTTTCCTGTGTGTGGGCAGGAAGCGATAGGGAGTTGACAGAGTCTTGGCTCCACCCCTTAATGTAGCTGGGCTGGTGCCAGGTATCGGGCTGGTGGAGAGTAGTTCACCAGCGAGCAAGGGGAAAAACGGAAGGCAGCGAGTGTGTGAAGGGGAAAGTCAAAATCAGCCTTCTGGGCTGCTCCCGGGGAAGTGCAGCAACACACCGCCCCATGCTTAGGCAAACCACAATTTAGCCCTGAACATTTGCTTTTTCCATGTACATACCTGGGAATCAGCTTGTTTGCTACAACAGTTGCAGAAAGTGAACACGTAAAGGATAAAAACGTGAACAATTCAGGTTTTTATCTGAGTAAATGTTCACGGAAGAAGCACTGAGATCTTTACTCAACTCTGCATAAAGCTCTGGGGAAATATCCAGAGTAACAATAATGCTTTACATTTCTATAGCTCTCTGGGGCTTTGTGAACATTAATGAATCTAGCCTCATATGCCAGGTAAGTATTAATGATTACTCCTTAAAGATGGGCAAACTCAGGCACAGAAAGGCTAGTACAAAGTCACACAGGGTGTCATGGACAGGGCTGGGAACAGAACACTGGGGCTAGGTTTTGAGCTCACTGACCCCTTGTTTTACACTAGTATAAAACTATTGACTTCAGCAGTGTTGCTCTTGATTTACACCAGTGTTAATGAGAGGAAAATCAGGCATGACTCCCTCTCTGTACCTGAGCCACAAGCTTATTCTCTCTTCAGACTGTCTCTGCATTCTCTCTCAGTCCTGGTCTCAACAGTGTATTTTCAATCTTCTCCCTCCCTGCCTGGTCTCTGCTGGTTTAAATCTCTCCATGGTCTCAGTGCCTTTGATTTTTCACTTCACTTTATCCTGCTCACACTCTCATTTTTCTTTTCTTAGTAACGGATCATCCCTTTCTGTGATGCCCTCTCTGACCAGCTGCTCTTTAGATTCTCTCTTCTCTGATCTCCTCCACTGTCACTTCAACTGCAGCACAGTATTCCAGCCCCCACATCCCATCTGCCTTTTAAAGGGTTTATCAAAAGCAGGGGGCTTCTTCCTTCACAGCTCTTTTACTTTACAAAATCCAGGTCAGTCGAGAGAGCGGGTTCGGATGCAGTGGTGGCTAATCTGGGGCCCGTGTATCAGAGGGGTAGCCATGTTAGTCTGGATCTGCAAAAGCAGCAAAGAATCCTGTGGCACCTTATAGACTAACAGATGTTTTGAAGCATGAGCTTTCGTGGGTGAATACCCACTTCGTCAGATGCATGTAGTGGAAATTTCCAGGGGCAGGTATATATATGCAAGCAAGCTAGAGATAATGAGGTTAGTTCAATCAGGAAGGATGAGGCCCTGTTCTAGCAGTTGAGGTGTGAAAGCCAAGGGAGGAGAAACTGGTTCTGTAGTTGGCAAGCCATTCACAGTCTTTGTTTAATCCTGAGCTGATGGTGTCAAATTTGCAGATGAACTGAAGCTCACCAGTTTCTCTTCAAAGTCTGGTCCTGAAGTTTTTTTGCTGCAGGATGGCCACCTTAAGGTCTGTGTGTGCTTGGGCCGGCACGCCTGCGGGAGGTCTACCGGAGCCACGGAACCGGCGAGTGGCAGAGCGCCCCCCGCGGCGTGCCACTGTGCTTAGGGCAGCGAAATGGCTAGAGCCGGCCCTGCCTGTGAGACTCTAAATTGTGGCCCTCAGCTGTGTCACAAACGAAAGTGTATTTGGTCATGAATGGAAATGTTTGAATCAGTACTACAGGGAGGTGGTGCAGGCCCCTGCCTCCTACTGCTTCCCCCGCAGCCCCAGGCACAGCTCTGATGTTAGCAAGGGGGTGCTTTGAACAGCTTGAGATTCTTTGCCTGCTGCAGCTGCTCAGCAACTCCCCTGCTGGCTGCCTGCTGCATAGAGCAGCCACTGCTGCTGCAATCGCTGGCTTCCTTGCGAGGCTGTGAGGGGCTAGGGAAAGCAGCACAGGCACTTGACTGGCTCTGCCTGAAGCTAGGGAGCAAAGTACAGCCCACCTCTTCCACACATAGCCACCTGGAGTAGCTCAGGCTGGGCAAAAGAAGTTACGAACCAGCAATGAGTTAGAGCTCCCTCATTCTCTGCCCCAGCCCTGGTACCGGTTAGAGCAGCTGAGAGCTAACTGTGCCCCCCTAAAGCAACTATCCACTAGCAGGGAATACTTGGAGTGCAGTGCGCTCCAGTCACTCTACAGCTCTGCCCCTAACAGGCCCCGTGCCCCAGAGACTATGAGAAGGGAAGTGTAGGAGCTGGCTATGCCAGCTGGGGACTCTCCTACACTGAAGGAATCCTCAGCTAGGGATCTGTGGGAAATTTCTTCATTCATCACTTGGACAGTGCAAAGGGAGGGAGACAATTTCCTCAAGAATATTGATTGTAAGCCCTTGTCCTTTTAAAAATATTAAAAGTTTGGACATCACCAACTTAGGGTAATGCTCAGAGCCACAGGGGTCTTTCTCACACACTCACTTCTTCCAGTGCCAAAACATCATATTAAGACATACAGCAACTGGATTCCACCTGTATGTGAGAACGGAATTTTCACCTTCAGAAGCTATTTCCTGGAGAGCTCAGGGAGTTGGAAGCTGCAAGGGCCCTGCAGTCTGATTCTATCAATTCCTGGGGTAGCCTCAGATTTGTCACACTGACCCTCCATCCATACTGAGTAGAAAGGTGGAACCTATCTGAAATGCAGCTCCTTTAACTATGCTGAACAATTCCACAACCCGAATTCATGTGCAAAAATATGCACCCTTCATCATCAGCCTTGTCTCAAAACACAGAGGCAGCTTCTGAGCCTTATAGTTACCATTTGGGATCATTTTCCCAGCAAGTAAGTGACCGCTCTCCTTTAGAGATGTATGATGCATGTGAGCTAACACACCGTAAGCCGTAGATCAGGTTCCCTTGCATTAGAGTGTGGTCCTGGCATGGACAATATCATACTTTCCATGTCCTATGCAAGTCTGAGAGTATGTTCTGGGAGGGCTGGAGGGTTGGGAATGGAGTGGGGTCACATGGTGACATAATATATTGGCTTTTCATCTATGCTGAGAACTGGTTCAAATTCTGCTTGGGCATGAGTGTAATGCCACCTGCCTGGCAATGTGCAAGTTTTCACGTAGCCCCTAAATGTGAGGGAACGCCTGTCTCTGTCTATCACTGACCAGATGCAGCTAATCACTAGAAATTCGTCACAAACAGTCCTTCTAAACACTCACAGACCAGCCACCATGCTTGAACATGCACAGCCTGTATGCTGCGCACCCTCTAACCCCATGGATACATGCGCACACACACACACAAATATGTACATGTGCAGACATAGACACACATGCACATATGCATGGTCATATGGACACCAGTGCATTTATGCAAGTGCGTGTGTAGACACACAGAGTGCATGTATGTATGTCTACACTCTGCAGTGCATACATGCATGTGACCACCTCTCCCGCCACACCCACACCCCTCAGTGCACACATGCACGCACTCACCAGGTACACTCAATGCATTGTTACATCCCCCCACCCCAGGTACGCAAACAGACAACAGTCATATACCATGCACCTTTGCCCCCATGTCCATAAACACATAATATGCTCACACGTGCTCAGGTAGTGTCATGCATACACATACATTCCTAGCTCCTGCAGTTACGCACGAGTTAATGCAAGGAGGGAACGGAAAGGAAATTAAAAGTGAAAAGTTGAAAGCCCAACACATGATTCTTCTCCCAGCACATCTGTGACTCCTGGAGCGCGAGAGTAATTGTCTGCAATGAGTCAAACCAACGGCACAAGGAAATGGTTGCCATAGCAACCCCCTCACTGCTCTAATTCAGCTTGGAATCAAAATGATATCAAATAATTTGCAAGCAACTGGAATGTGGCAAAGTCACCGGGTGCCAATCTCAAAAGTCCAGCTGTACGTGAGCCTCTCCTGAGCCAATGTCAAGGGCTCCTTTCCCTTCAAGCACGGCTGCAACAGCAATCAGAAGAGCCACAAAGAGGAGTTGTTTGATGGGTAACCCTTGGCCCGGCAAGCTTTGCTGTGCGCAAGCAAGAACCAGCTCCTGGGTTGGAGTCCCACACGGGAACGGGCTTCAAACCAATGGACAGGGAGATGGGAGGGGCAGATTTCCCAGGGAAATACCTCTCCCAGTTTCTAAATGAAAAGCCCATCTCAGTCTACCCGCCAGCCTGTCCCTTAGAAAAAACGTGCCCTGAAGGTGGATCATCCGAATGGACGGATGCTGCACAGATATTGAGCCTCAGTGTCAGGGTTATTTCTTTGTTATGCAGAGAATCTGGCATATGAGGCTAAATTCATTAATGTTCACAAAGCCCCAGAGAGCTATAGCAATGTAAAGCATTATTGTTACTCTGTTCTGCACAGCCTTGCACTCTGATTTACATAAATGCGTGCTCTCTCCCCCCCTCGAATAAGTGGTGCAATGTGCAAATCTCTGCTCAAACTGGCTGAGGGGGTCTGACTGCTAGCATTAAATATTGCCTATTGAATAGTGACCAGTGGCCCTGGTCAGGATCAACACCTCATTGTACTAGGTGCTAGAATACTGCTCTACAAACACATAGGGAGACAGTCACTGCCCTGAAGAGCTTACAAAAGAGAACAAATGGCTAACGGGAGGAGGAAAAGAAAACAACAGACATACAAGCACAGCCGCCAGCATGATAACAGGGTTGTTTTTTGGGGGTGGGGTGGGGGGGAGGATTGGTCTTTGTTGCTAACATAAATGGCCCATACTTTATTATTAGATCCTGGGCCTAGCTGCTGCGTTCTCTATTTTTATTGCTTACTTTATTCAGCTGAGCCTAATGTGCCTTGGTTGGTATTTGAACTCCTCTTAGGCGTGGTTGTACCATAGCATGGAGCCATCCTAGTCATGGACCAGGACCCCCTTGTGCTAGGGCCTGTACAAACACAGGCCAAAAGGATGGGTCCAGCCCCACAAGGGGCTAACAATCTAAACATAAGATGAAGCAGCAGATGGCTACAGACTGATAGGTGATTACAAGGAAGCAATGAGGCAATACTGGGCAGCATGCTCAACAGTGGCATTTGCACACCAGCATCCCCAGGACAGCTGAGGGCTAGGACATAGTAGACTCCAAAAGGCTGTTCTGCCATCTGGGGATTGCTGGAGTGCAGCAGTGTTCTAGCCCCATCCTTTCCCCCACTAAATGCCCTTCCCAGGCCCAACTGCTCACTTCCAGGGCACTGCCCTTCTCGAGGCTATGGAACCACTGCCCAATACAATGAAGTGCTGTTTTCCCTGCTCTGAAGTTGCTTGTGGAAGGAGGAGAGGTTTGAGAAGCTGCTCAGGGATTGGGGGGGGGTGGGCAGGAGGGAGTGCCATAAAGATGGAGGCAGCAGATATAGCAACAGCAGGTGACGGGCAGGGAGTGAGTTGCCCTTTCCCTTCTCTGCCCAAGATACCCAGGGAGCCTACTGCTTTCTCTGCCAATGGAGCGCAATCCACCCAGCATACCAGGCTGCCTTACATCCAGGGAACACTCCACCAGTGCAGAGAAGTCCCTGCCCTAGAGCAGAGATGTCACATACTGCAGCTGACGATGACTGGGGGTGGGGGTCAGGGTAGGACGCCCCTTTAGAATACCACAGTATTTATTTGTAAGAACTGGTCTATACATGATTTTTTGTATCACTATAACTATGTCAGTTTCTGAACCAATATAACTGAAGCGGTGCAACCCCCTAGTGTGGGTGCAGTTATTTCAGTAGAAAGGTGCTTATGTCACTAGCGCTTGCTCCTATAAGTTTAAGCCTCTTTATACAAGTATAACTGCATCCACACTAGACAGTTGTATTGCTTTAACAATACTGGTTTCTAAACCAGCATCACTATAGTGACCGGCCCTGAGTGGTGCCACAGCAACAGAATGGCTGATAAAGTCACCTGCACCTCATCTCCCTGCCAACGGGTAATACATATCATACAGTCAAAACTGAGGGTGGAGAGAAAGACTTTAAATTGGCAAGCAACCGCTTTTCAAATGAAAGGCTTCCCACGCCTGTCTTTATGCCTTAAGCTAGATTTCAACTGGCGGCCTAGAGGTGAAAGATTTTTTTATCCTGCTATCAATCTCCCAGACCAGTCAGCTTCAAACACCTTTTGAAAATCGTACTAAGCACTTTTGAAAAGCTGGCCCCAGGGATGAGCCTCAGGTTTCCTTCTGTATAATGTGGGAGAAGGAAGGATTATGCTCCCCCTTTGTCTGCCTTCTCTCTTAAGATTGTGAGTTCTTTGGGTCAGGGACTGTCTCTTACTACATCGATTGCAGTACCAGTTTTGGCCTGGTCCATAGGCACAAGTGTAATGCAAACATTAAATGATAGTTCTGAATTTAAACAGAGAGGAAGATTACAAGATGACGTCAAACAAACTATACCCTTAGTGCCTGAATCCCTATTTTGATGCCCTGTCAGTTCTGTGGGGCAGCCTAGGACTTTCCTTCAGATCCCAAAGCTTTGCAGGTCCCAGCTTGGCTACCATTCTTGACCCATGGCAACAACAGCAAGGAGCTCTTGAAAAGGAGCTCATATTTGTTCATGCTGTGAATGGCAATCAGATGCCAGCCAAACAAAGCACTCGAGGAGGTTATGCAGTGAAAGAAATGTTACAGGCAGCCCAGGGAGACAGCTAAACTCCTGCTCAGCCTGCAGCAGTTGCATTGGGACTCTTTATGTCAGCAGCTGCAATGTGACTGCAGTGGCTTCCCCCCGAGAAGGCTAAAGCCCCAGGTTACTGAGTCACATGGGAGAACACTTGACACAATGTTATTTAAAGCAGAGTTAGGAAGGTTTCAATTACAATTATTTCTAGTGAAGTTAGTGCTAGAGAATGGTACTGGATTGACATCCCCAGAGACTACCTCCCTTCTTATTAATTATAATTAATATCCTGGCCCTTAGTTAATATTTGCACAATGCATTGAAACTGCAAAGTGCAATATATCTGGTAGGTATTTTTAACTCACGAAAACAAGTACAGCACAGGCAGTAGCAGTACAAGCTTCTCCTACACTGCTCCCCATCTATGACTGATTCTGGGTCCTGGCTGGCCCCTAGTTTCAAAGGGCCCTAAACTGGCCAGAACTGGCCACCTGGGACTACCTTTTGGAGCTGGGTGAGATCCCCCAGGGGCCTAGAGCCAGAAAATAGTTTTATGCTGCTCCCCCTCACAGCACCTGGTGTGGGGTATGGCCAGCAGCAGGAAAGAGGCATCTTGGCCAGAGCACATTGCACTTTATCTATTCTGATCCATAGAAGGCCACTGCAGTACAGCATAATTTAGAGCAGCCCCAGGGCTGCTCTAGTTTACATATCTGGAATCCAAGCGCTGCAAAGAAGATGCTGAGTCATCTTTGCCCCCACCCATCTCAGTTCCTGCACTGAGCCCAGCTTGACTAATGAGTCTTCACTCTGACCTGGAGGCAGCATCTCTAGGTTTCAGAGGATAGTTCAGTCTTTAGCCCATTCTGTCCTGGGCCTTATTATTGACCCGAGCTGACAATGTCAGGCTTTCACATATGATGACCAACCCCTGCCCTGGCCCTCCAGTCCCCCAGTTTCCTGTTCCTAATTATTTTATAATTCTCTGACAGAATCCAGGTTTATGACACCTTGTTTGTTTGATTTTGAGGGTTTGCCTTTCACAGCATCGAGGGGAGTGAAACTCAGCTGCCAGAACAAAGGGGACACAGCTCTTTAGGTATTTGGAGCTTCCAACAGGAAGAGGTGCTATGAGGGCTTGCTCCTTGCAGGCCCTGTTATAAATCCCAGACATGAGTTTATCACTGCATGTGTTATGGATATTTTGGAATGCACTGGATCTCCTCAAGCATCAGCAAGTCAAGCACATGACAGTTACAGCCACTGGCAGGATGACAGGTCATTTCATAGGTGACACTTTTTAAAATAGCATTTTAAAAAGCCCTCCAAGCCTGTTTATATGATTTTGTCATAACTTGTCCAATAACTACAAACTCATTCCATTATAGGGTATACTGGGAACAGTGCAAACTCTGAATAAGAAGAATGAAAGACATTATATATGTGTAAGATCCTAAAGTGGTTGCAAATGTAGGCTCCAGTCCAACAATTAGCTCCATACAGGCAGACCCATATACCCGCAGTGAAGTCAATGGGGCTATGCACGGGTGCGGGGACAGCCTATGTGAATCCTTTGGGGCCTGCATAGAGAAATTACTTTGCACATCACTGTTGAGCTGCCACCTCTCGGGTGAAATATGGGAACTCTTCAACAATGAGCTACAAAACAGGTAGAGAAGAATACCTGAGTCATTGGAAAGTGCGGAGCGGATTTAAAGGCATTACCCACCTGGAACTGGCCATGTCTTCCAAACATGTTTACCTATTACAAGAATCATGGTATCTTTAAGGAACACACATGATCAGGATTTCATGTTTATGTCTCAGTTGAAAACACTATGATCCAGATGTTCAAAGGTACTTAAGCTCCTTACTTCCACTGAGCTGAGCCCATGTTCCTAAATACACCTCAATGCTGCACTCAGAGTGAATACCTCTGGCCATCTGTGGGTACTTTAGTCTCTCTGCTGTTTTATTCTCAGTTGGGAATGCTAGCCATAGTGTCAGCTGATGCCAGTTTTTATGGTAATGTCTGTGCTGAGAACCATCAACTTATTTCACAGCAATCTCTGAACAGCCTTGAGTTGGTAATAATTTTAAGATTACTTATGACCTAGATTGGATTTGAAATGGTGGTTTAGAGGTGAAAGAATCCATATTATATTATCACTCCCCTGGGAAGTCAGTTGCTCCTCAACGGCCAACAACACTTTGAAAGGTTTTATTTTCCCTTCAATTTCAGTGGGACATGGTAATACCAGGCTATAAAATATTTAAGAATGACAGCATATGTTGCTCTGGTAGGAGAGTAGCATTATATGTAAAAGAAAGCATACAGAGTCAAATATGGTAAACATTTTAAATGAAAAACTGTATCATAGAACCTCTGTGAATAGAAATTCCATTTGAATAAAAAGGATATAGCAGTAGAGATATACTACCAACCACCAAACCAAGATGGTGACAGTGACCGTGCAATGCTAATGGAGGATAGAGAGGCTACAAAAGCAGAACACGTACATAGGTGGCAAGATATATGGGCCCATGGTGCCCATGCTCCACCAATATTTAGGAACATGGACCTGGCTCCACCAATGTTTGTGATTACCGTGCTTTGGGGCCCCCCATGCTTTAGGGTGATGTGGGATCCAGGGTGGCCTGGGAGGTTAGCGGGGGGCCTGGTGCCAGCAGCAGCGAGTGACCCAGTTCCAGTCCACTCTGCTACAGGCTGCCACGCTGATTCCCAGTGTCATTCAGGGGATGGTGCGGGGAAGAAAGAAAGAGGTGGGGTGGGGGCGGGGGCTTGAGGGAAGGGGTGGAATGGGGGCAGGGCCTGGGGCAAAGAAGGGGGTTGTCCCAGGCCCTACATCTTCCTAGGGATGGCCCTGCATGCATAATATCTTGTTGTTATGTCCACAACAGTTAAGCTTGTGTTCCCATTCTGGCTATAGGCCCCAGATATCTGCCATCTGCAAGAACTGGAAGATAGGATTTGATAAAATGCCGTCTTCTTGCTCCACTGCTACCAATGTCAGTTTGAGATATTACTATTCAAGGCTAGGCATATACACCCCTGCAACAGTACTCTTCAGTGTGATGAAAAGGCGTGTCTTTCCACCTAGCAATAAGGCCATTCTTATCCTGATTTCTAAGAAATTAACTATTGTAACAGAACAATTTAAAAATCCTTTCAGGATACATGTGCATAATATATAAATCAAGTAACTTGGATATTCAGCAGTTTCTTAACAGACTTGCCTCCTGTTCTTTTATTCCTCTGGTGCTGAGTCATCTGCACTTGCAAACATGACTCTCTCCTAAATTGAAGTTCTAACTCCAAGATGGCTGGCTCAAACACCCAAATGTCCACTTTCCTTAGTTTCTGCAACAAAAAGCTCAATTTCCAGGGCAAGCCTCAACCTCAGCTACCTCCACTAACAGATTTCCAAAGGGTTGTTTTCCAGGATATTTTGCTCCCTCTGGAAATACCCAATGGTCCCCACATCATGTTATTGTTTCCAAGCCTTCCTGACTAAGCCATAAACATTCATTGGGCTGAAATGTGGGATTTTTTTTTTAAATTAGGTTCCATAAAATGTTTGTAAAATGATGAGTGTATGCATTAGCCTATTCCAACAATTCATTGGCCAGCAGAGCAGAAGTAGGAAGTAAGTTGCACCATGCAAATAGCTCCATAACATACTTCCCCCTGGAGTAAAGGGGAACCATGGAAGGAAAGTAACCCTCCCAATCACAGTTTTTTCCCCAGGGGTCCTTCTGGTGTGAGGCAGCTATATACTGTCCCTTACCCAGAGCTGAGAGCAAACGTTCAGTCTATCCCTTATGGGGCATATTATTACCAACACAGCTCCCAAGAAATATGTAAGTAATATTAAACTACTATCTCTAGTAAATCAGATAATATTGGCAAAATTAGAACACATGTATACCTGATCATTGATCCTAATTCTTAGGCCTCCATGGAATGGTTTCATATGAGTATAATCTAATTATTTAATATGCAAGCAGCTGTACATGCATTTTATCAAGTCCTATCTTCCAGCTCTTGTGGATGGCACTTGTCTCCTCTCTGCTTCTGGGAGCAGCTAGTCATGGAACCTACAAAGGGAGAAGCAATTTTTGATTTAGTCCTAAGTGGAGCACAGAATCTGGTCTAAGAGGTAACAATATTATTGAACGGTTCAGCCAACTACCATAATGTAATTCAGTTTAACTTTCTCGATGGAGGATAATATCAAAAATGCCCACCACAGCTCTATTGATGTCAATGGAGCCATGATAATTTACACCAGCTGAGGGCCTGTCGCTTGCACTCTTCACTCAGTATGGACAAAAGCAACCATGTCTGTACTAGTGATCGTCTTACCCAGTATCACTACCAAATCCTACTGTAAACAGGACACTAGCATTTTTACCACCATGTCATCTCCCTTTGATCACAGAGGAGAAGCAGAGTCTCTTAAGGATTTCAATGGCAGCCCATCTACTTAAAAAAAAAAAAAAAAAAAAAAAGGAAGACTGATGGAAACTGAAAATAAGTATTTGAGTTAGAAGCTACATCTAATGGGCTGTCTATTCCACCTTCCTGGATTATATCGTGTTTGATTTAATTATCTTAAACAGCCTTTGGTAGATGGTTGTCAATCTCGGAACGTCTCTGGTTACAGTGACTCTATAACCTGTTCTTGCAACTTGTTCCATTATAAAATTTCCCCTAACATTGAAACTAAATTTTCCTTATTTTAATCTTAAGCACAACAGAAACTGCCAAGAGACACCTTATATTACCTCTGCAGTTTCAGCTGGATATGGTATGTATCATAAATTGTTTAGAATTGCTCTGTTTTGTTAAACAGCTGTTCCATTTCATCCCAGAGGTGGTTTCATTTCAGTGGTGAGTACTGGATAATTGTAGGTTTTATATAACAGTTTGGGATCTTTTGGACTAAAGAGCGAGTGACCCTACCAGCATCCTAAAGTCAGAGGGCAAGGAGCTCATTGGATCTGGTAGTGAGTTTCAGCTGACCTGATGAGTTGAATATACCCTAACCCACTAATCTCATCTGTATCTAAAAGGTGTCATGTAAGATATCAATAGAAAGCTAATACCATACTGATCATTCATATTATTTTGTGTACGGAGGACAAATTCAAAATTACAAACATATTGGGAATTGTGTTCTTGAAGTATGTTTGCCAGGCAGGGCTAAAGTTATCCCACCCTAGAAAAAAGAATGTGATTCTGCCAACAGAGAGAATGCAATTTACCATAGATGGTAAACAGGACCATCGAACCAACAAGGGGAGGAGACAACCATCCAGCATTTACAGCAAGGAGAGGAGATTGCAGGAAACAGATCGGTCTACAATTTAGCAAACACCAGTGAAAGAAGAAACCATCATGTAAGCTCCTTCACCAGGAGACTCCATGCTGTCTCCCTCAGAGCTTGAATGAACTTTACTTTGGTGGGTAACTTTCAGAAGAATCCATTAAAAAGGTGCACTGGACTATAAAGAGAGGGGCAAAGAATTCCAAGTTATATTTCAGCTAAGGCAAATGAACTGAGTACTTTGGATTTTATGGGAGATCCTGACCAGAGGGGTGGTCAGCCAACTTGCTGGAAAGTAGATTGATAAGGAAACTACCTTGAACAAAGGCTGTAGCTTGCTATGTTAAGTCTTAGCCTCTAGAACACATTCTTATTTGCTTGTAACCATTTCTAACTCTATCCTTTATACTTTAACCAACTTTATATCCTCCTCTTTTGTTAATATAGACTTGTTTTACTTTGACTCTAAACCAACCCAGTGCTGTGTTTGATTTAAAGCGAATGTTAACTCCAGTTCATGTGGCAAGCTGCTGGGTACTGTACTTTTAAAGGAACAAACACACCTTACTATCTCTCTGAATGGTCCAGGAGAGGGTTGACCATTGCAGAACACACTATTTTGGAAAAATTTAGGACTGGGGGCTGTTGGGACCATCTTTCCAGAAACAGAGTGCTGCACGCCCCTCCCCCCCACTCTGCATGCTTGTCTGCTGACTGGAGCATCCAGTCACGCAGCTACAACGGAAGAGCATTTTGAGGCACTATGGGTTACAGGGCAGGCAGTGACACAAGCCCTCACTGATCTGGATTGCATACCAGAATGTGACTGGGTGTTCTATAAATGTGAGATCATTATCTTCCAATAGCACGCATGGAATTCAGTAAAACTCCTTCAGAGGGGGCACAAGGATCAGATTTACAGGAAATGGTGAGAATTTACAGGAAAGAATTTCAAAGTCAGCAGAATGACTGGAGGTACAAGCACATCTCATTCTTTTGAAACTCAGTGTAAGCACCACAAATATTCCATTGGCCCAAACACAGTACAATGATCTCAAAGCTCCAAAACTACCCCCTGTGCAAGCTTTCTGCTCTACAATTGACGACTGCACCAATCCATAGCTTCACAGATATTAGCAACAGAATTCACCCTGTTAATTCACCCAGTCCCTCTCCCTGTGCCCAACGCAGGATTGAGCCATAATGTATATTTTCTAGTGCTTTGTCCAGTCTAGTTTTCGATAACACAAGTCATGTAGTTTCCATCACTTTCTTAGGAAGACAATTCCATAGGCTAACAGATCTCACTGTAAGGAAGGTTCCCCCCTGGAAGACATTGTGCCGCCCTCTTATTCAAGAACAAAATAAAAACCTGTGCTTGGCAGTTCCTACCTGCAGCAATAGCCGTCTTCCCATCCACAGTCACAGCAACAGATGTGCTCACTGTCACCACCTCTGGTTTGCCACCTCCCTCTGTCAAGACACAGATGTAGCAGATTCAGTTACTTTCCCTCTGTTGCCAGGGGAAGGGGTGCAGACCACACACAGAAGCTCTTTACTTTCCACACAGAAAAACCACGCAGATCACTGAAGTAGCCAGCTCTGACATGGACTGGGTGCATGGGGGAGGCCACATGCTATTAGTGCACAAAGGATGCCCCAACATTGACAAGCTCAACTCTAATCTCATGCCTGAATCTCCCAGAACACTGAAGCATCCTAATTGGCAGTTCAGGAGACCGGATTTCCTCTTGGAGGAATGGCCCATGACAGCAAGGGTGTTGCCCTCAAAATAAGAAAGTACATAACCCCTGACAAGCTGCTACAAGACTCAGCCAAACTTCCTGCCCACCTCAAGTTTGTTTACCTGTCTGAATAAGTGGGCTGTGTCCTAAGGCCAAGTATGGGGTTCAGTGAGACGGGTTTAAAACTGGAGGAACACCACTCAAATAAGCCAGTCCTTCGTCCTCCTTGTTTTCTGTGAGGCAGGATGCCCCAGAGCACATTGCACCTCATGCCACTGGTGCCTCTCTGTGTGCATGTCCTCTATGCTTTCTCCTGACACAGTATAGGCTAGCTGCCCAGATTTCCCAGAATGCACTGGTACACAAAGTTTAGGAAGTGTCGTATGAGTGAATGCACAAACACGGTTCAGCTATTATTCTGAGGCATAAAAGCAGGCACAATCAAACCTTGGACTAGATTGTGCCCATTTATAGAACAGCTCTGCATAAAGGGCCTTGTGGCCAGTGTACTCTGTCCCCATGAGGAACACTGAGGTGGTTGTACGTCAAGTAGGCATAGCCTCTCCTGGGGCTGCACACGTGCATGGAAGACAGTGCACTAGGACGGAGCAGGTTGCTTCTGCTGGTGCACCAGCCCCACTCTGCAGGGCAGGATGGATGAGGCCATAACCTCAACTCCAACAGGATTCTGGCTCCTAATTCATCCATGGCCAAGTAAAGGGCATCACAATCTGGCCCTGTGTAGGTTGTGCCACATACTGGTTACAAAAACCATGGTTGCATATGTAGTCTGAACTGCATCTTAGGCAGTGTGCCATTTCCTAAGTTGAACTCAGTCATTTTAGTCTGTAACTGTCCTCGGGACAGATTCCAGTTTTGTAGGGTTTTAGTGGATTTGTTGAAACAAAAAAAAATAGGGGCCTTGGTTTCTTTTTTACAGTTACCAGGGACATTTTGAAGGTCAATATTCTGAGCATATTTATTCTGCCCACTCATTCCTTCACAACATATTGTAGAGTTCATGCTTTGCCCCAGCAGATGGATTAGGTCCTTTTTCCTTCCCCACAGTCCCAGCATTTGTCATTGTCTTAGTTCTGCCTTCATCATTCTTCTTGGTGTCTGACGCGTCCTGAACACGACTTTGCAGCTGCATTATGTGTTTTAGCCTGAGGTCATTTGTGGATTTTTTTGACTGAAGTCAGACTGACTTGCACAAGGGCACTGCACACATTGAGAGAAGCACTTGTGAAACACAAGGATTTTCCAGCCAGATGATGTTCATATGCTTTGAGCCTGATCCTGCACTCCTTGTGAACCCAACCCCCCCTGTGATGCCTGTAGGGGATTCCGGTAGACGACAAATGCAGGATCAAACTCCCTATTGGGGGTGGGGGGCATGTGAAGTTCCCGGTCCTGCTGGGTCACAGCTGTAGATACAGGAAGAATGATCATGTGGTGAAGGCCCTAGACTTGAGATCTGTGTTCTATTTCCAGTTCTGCTACAGACTTAATATGTGACCTTGGGCAAATGACACTCTCTCTGTGCTTCAGTTGCTCATCTGTAAAAAGGGGAGTAGAATTAGAGGTCTACCAAATTTGCAGGTGTGAAAATCACATCAGGGACATGAAATCCCATCTTCCCTGTGAAATCTGGTCTCCAGCTACCCAGCTCTGAAGGTAGTGTTGTGGCCAGCAGTAGCATAGAAGTAATGGTGGCAATACCAGATCCATCTGTGAAATTTGCTATTTATGCCATGACCAACCCATGAAAAATGTGTGATTGCTCTGTGATTTAAGTAGATCCCTAAGAGTAATCCTTCCTTCCTTCCCCACCCTTTGTCTGTCCTATCTATTTAGAATGTAAGTTTTTGGGGGCAGGGACTGTCTCTTCCTATGTGTCAGTGCTTAGCACAGTTGGGCCCTGAGCTTGATCATGGCTAAGGGATACCATGAACCAAACAAAAACCAGCTTTTATGCAGTCCTTATTAAGACAAAGCTACCTTTGATGTCAATTAGGGTTCAGGTGAGCAAGGACTGCAGGATCTGTCCCACAGTGACTAGCAACTGACATCTGCTCTCATGGGTTACTGGGCATAGTGGATGAAGCTGCAACTGCTCCCACACTGGATGTTGATAGGAAGCTACTGCAGGGATTTCAGGAGGTCGCACCCATGCGGGGTGCTAATATCTGACTTTCTAAGCCCTGCTCTATTGCAAAGAGCAATGAAAGTTGCATGTAGTTTGGCAGAAGACGCCTTGTGCCACAACTGCCACCTCTGCCCTTCACTCTAGTGGTGATTCTTTAAGTGAGGTATACTTGGGGGCAGGGAGGAGAGGAAAGCATGTATGGAAGGTTTAGTGTGTTTTCTCTCCCTCTCCCTTTATATCCTGGTTCATCTTCTGGATCTCATCCTCATTTTCTTCTCCACGCTGCTCACTTCCCCTCCCACCTACCCTCCCACCACAATGCTACAAAAAGCTTTTACAGTGAAAGCGCTGCGCTCCATGACAGTGCCTGAGTGCAGGAGGCTGGGGAAGAGCACAGAGGGGATTTCTATCTCCATTGCATGAGCGTTACATGGTATTTTGTTCTGATTTTTCTTCTTATGCTCTCCTGTTCTCCTCCACCCTGGCACAGGTCCCTGAAGGCTCTGGAGATCACACAGGGGCAGTCACATCCTGAGCATAGACACAACAAAGCTGCTAGTCAGCTGTCACTTTGGGGCTCCATGGGGTGAGGGGTGCCTACTCACACTACAGAACCAGCATGAGACTCAGCATGTTTGGTGGGGACCACTGACATGCTTTTGGCGAGGGGAGTGAAGTTCCCCTTCTCCCTGTGAAAAGCTCATTTTCCCACTTGGGAAAATTTTCATGGAAAACCATGAAAAAGTGACTCCCAGACAAATCACACCTCCTCTCACCTGGCCCCCTGACTGCCACTCAAATCATTCCAGCCAGCTAGCCTGCCTGTCCTTCCTCTACTTTGCCTTACAGCCCTTCCCATCTCCCCTCACCAGGGCTGGCTCTACTGTTTCTGCTGCCTCAGGCAGTGCGCCGAATTGCCACCGTGGATGGCGGGAGCAGTCCGTGCACAGTTAGTGCAGCTCACGCGTTTCTGTGATGGTAGCAATTTAGCGGCAGCTTCTGTCTTCAGCCGGAAGACAGAAGCTGCACCGCTGTGGACAGCTGAACATAGAAGCTGCCACCGAATTGCTGTCGCCATGGAAACACGCGAGCGGCCCTAATGGCAAACAGACTGCTCCCGCTGTCCACAGTGGCAATTCGGCAGGCTGCTTGGGGGTAAAAACACACAGACTGCCGCCGCTTGCACATTGCCGCCCCAAGCACCTGCTTGGGATGCTGGTGCCTGGAGCCAGCCCTGCCCCTCACTTGATTCCTTGTCTTCCCCTGCTCAGCAGACATCTTTCAGCAGCCCCATTCATCCTTCATCTACTCTGGGCCCTGCAGTCTCACCCATTCTTCACCTCTCCTGTCCATGTCTTACTGAGAGGTGTCTCCCTCTTTCTGTTACAACAAGCAGCCCAGGGATGGCTCTCGCCATCTCCCCTTGTGTAAGAGCTCAGTCCTGCAGGAAGAGGATAATGAAGGTGAATGGAGTGGGGACAGGGAGCAGGGGACTGTGAGTGACAAATTTATTTTCTCCATCTCCTTCCTTTGCTGTAGTGCTAAGATGAGGGTTACCTGAACCCTCTTCTGAGGTGATGCTGTAGATGAAGCTCCCTGGAGGATGCTCTGCTGCTCGGCGATACCATAGAGGGAAGTGATCCATGGTGAAGATACTCTCCTTTTCCCCCAAGGTCAGGAACTTCCTGTAAGGAAGAGAAAAAAAAAAGTAAAAATTGCCTCCTTTATCTGGGACAGGGAAACCCACTTCTCCCTCCTCAGCTGCATTCAGCAAAGTGCCTACCTGGGGGGATGTTCTGTACTTAGCATTGTCAGGGCACCAATACAGCATCAGGATAGTCACAGGTCAGTGACGTACTAACCTTACAGTCAGACAGCACCTTTCACCCCAAAGGACCCCAGAGCAGTTTAGAAACTATATGCAGCACACAGGCTACCATTGTCAGTTCATCGACTGCTGAAATGCAGCCACTGCAGGGGTGGATGGTGGCTGCTGTTTAGCAGCATACAGGTACAACACAGGGCAGAAAGTTAACTGTGTCCAACAAACTGCAGGGAAGAATTGAGAGAGACAGAAACACCCACGCAAGCACAGTGTTTGGGAAATTATGTCTCCTGCCCCTTCTTTCACAGGAACGGCTCTGACATTTTAAAAAGATGAGTTGGTTAGGACAAGTCATGAAGTCCAGATGTCCAATATACTTCACTGGTGGTACTGGGGAAGCCGAGTGTGTGACCTGCATGTGAGCCATTGGAAGAAACCCACATTTGGAGCTGCATGGAAGGTTGTCAGAAATATATTTTCCCACCTGATTGGCAAGAAATCAGTGCCTCCTTCCTCACCATTACAGACATGGCCTTTGGCGTCTAGGCTGGATTATGGCAATGGCCTATACCTAGAAATTGCTGGGGAAGATTCAGCTGATCCAGCACACTGCAGCTCTTCTCAAAGAGACACACCTCGGCAAGAGAGTGGTGTGCAGTGCCCTACGTGGACTATCCATCACACCTCAGAGTTACTTTAAGATTCTAGTGCTGATCTACAAAGCTCTCAGTGGACTAGGCCTGACAACCACCAGGACAGTCTCTCTACGCCTCCAGTTATCAGCCAGGGGTCCGGGGCTGGGAGCAGCTTTCAGGGGACAGGGAAACCAGAACAGATGGGCCAAGGGATCATGGCCCGCCCACTTTTGAAAGTTGATGGACCTGGCCCATTCACTTTTCACGACACGTCCTGCACTCACTTCCTGCACCCTCCTCCTCCTCTTCCCCCCAAAGTCCCGACCTTGGCCCTGTGAGGAGCTGCGAACCCTCCCCTTTCCCAGGGTGGGGGGTCCAAGAGCAGCCCCTGGCCCATGTTCCTGCCCCCCAGGTCCCTCACCCAAGGCAGATGTAGGGTCCGCAGCTCCCCACAGCTGTATGGGTGGCTCTTACCATGGCCTGGCTGCAGCTCTTCGTCCTTCGAGGCCTGGCTTCTGGCTTGGCCAGGGGGTAGGGACCTCAGGGAAAGAGGAGGGTCAAGGGCATGGCCTTGTAGGGGGCATGGCCTCATGGTCCCCCCACTTTTAGGAAGCCTCCACCGCCCTTGTCAGGGAATTTACCAAGGAGGGCCAGTGTTAGACTCACTGATGCCCAGGGCAAAAGCTCAAGCCCCACCATGCAGGGCGGAAGCCTGAGCCCCTGAGCCCGGTCACCTAGGGCTGAAGCTGAAGCCTGAGCAACTTAGCTTTGTGGGGCCCCCTGTGGCCTGGGGTCCCGGGCAATTGCCCTGCTTGCTGGTCCTGGCGTTTATATGCAGAAAAACAGTCGTTGTGGCACAGGTGGGCCAAGGAGTTTTTATAGCATGTTGGAGGGACCTCATAAAGAAAAAGGTTGAGAACCCCAGCTCAACGCAACTCCCCAAGAATTCTCCAGTCCACAGAGTCACTACAACTAATAGAGCCTTCTATCAATCCTTTGTCTGCCAAGAAAGTGCAATTAGGCACAGGGCCCTTGGCTATAGAAAACCATGCTGAACCTACACCTCTTTTTTAAGAACAAGTCACATCTCTTGCAAAGATCTAACCCCTCAGGAGAGATGGTTGCATATCCTGTCAAATACAGAGTAGTAGCCCCAAATAAACTGATCCTTACATATTCCATAAGACTCTCTCAGCTCTAGTAAGAGGAGAATACAGCGGTCCAGTTGCAGACAAGCAAGATAATTTTTTTTAATATAAGGCACAAGGCACCTAAATACTGTAGTGGCAGCTGCTTTACAAATGCTAATGCCGCAGACAGATAAGACAGAGGTTTGGTTTAGGAATACATCTGAGCTTACTGAGAATTATCTGCATGACCCAAGAGCCTTATTTCCCAGTTTCTCCGCTTCTTGGATTCTACTCAGCATGTCACATAGATCTTATGACTTTTTGCAGATTGAGCCACCAGGTGGTGCTGTTGTTCACATCTATGTCCACATCACCCCCCAGCAAAGGCTGTTCAGCCACCACACATAACCAGTCGCAGGTAGGATGGGTATAGCTAATAAGTAACATCCTTGAAGCTGAAACTCTTAACCTGGCTAGGCTGCCATTTGGTGAACAGGTAGCACCTATCTCACTTAGCCCATCCAACTGTGGCCACACTAACACGCATAAGTCATCTCTACTGTGGGTAAGAATGAACCATAAAACTGAAAAAGGGAGATGCAAGGAAGTGCAAAACAAGAATTTGTGCTGTGTGGTACCCTGCAGCTCTGAACAATCCTATATCCTAACCCAGAGTTGCAACAGCAGTATATCTATTTGTAGCACTGTAGGGCTTGTGTTATTCCAGCTAACATCTGCAATATGGGTGTATTAACAGGTGTTATCACATGCAGAGGGAAGAGATCTAGTTACCATAGGTCACAGCTGTAGTAATGAGCTAAGATGTGAAAAAATTATTAAAGTACCAACAGGTGTCATGTGTAGGTGAAAGGAACGCTGTACAGGTAATGTTTTAGGAGACATCACAGGGATCATTGTGCAGATGAGAGGCCTGCACTTACTATGCAAGTGGGACTAGTGACCCAACTAAAAAATTCTGGATAAAATTTTCAAAAGTGTGTAAGTGATTTAGGCTCCTAGATGCTTGAATCACTTTGGAAAAATGGGACTTGGGTGCTTTAGAAAATTTTACCCTATGTCTGAATTCCTTTTAAAATATTGAATCCCCTTCACACATTCAGCTATCAAGCACAAGAGTGAGGCTGTAAAAGAGATCATAAGGAAGCCCTTTTATTTGTGTGGTAGGGGAATGAAGACTCCTAGTTTTCTGACTCAGTCAAGAACCAGGAACTGGCTATGGTGCTCAGTGAAAGAGAGATGGGGGAGGGGTCTGATCAAGAAAACAAGATATAGACAGAGCTAATGACCAGGTTGAGAAGGGCAAAGGAGGTCATAAGGGATAAATGATAACCTCCTTACAGGACAGCCAAGTTCCAGAGACTCATTGGAGCTTCTCATACAAAAAAAAATTGATCTATGGGCTTCTTCACTTGCCATAACATAAACCATACCTGGGGGGAGTGCTAGGAATAACTAGGTAACAGACTTCCCTGCAAGATCTCCACTTCTTCCTCCCCCTCCCCAATTTCTTTATTTCAGATCTTTATTTTTGCTGTATATTTTGACATAACAATGATTGGTCATTTATATGGTTCTTTCCCTTCCGGAGGATTTGGGAGAGCTTTACATACTATATACAGGAATCTGCCACTGCAATGCAGCCACCACTGGAGTGATGCACCTGCAACCCTTCAAAATAGCAGAAAAATGCTATGTGCCATCGATATAGGACAGGGAATCTACACTGGCTTCCCACAGCATATTGAGTCAAGTTCAAAGTCTTGCTTCATATCTTCAAAGCAGTCAATGGCCTGGACCCAGCATATTTGACAAATCGGCTTCTCAGGTACAATGGGACTTTACTGCCATAAGGGTGAAGCTCATCTGTGCAGGAAATGGAACCTTCTCAGGGGCTGGTCCCAGACTGTGGAAGAAATTCCCACAGGAACAAAGGACCATCACAAACTTCAGCACCTTCTGCTCCAAGTGCAGGGCACACTTATTCAGCCTACTTTGTAACAGGAACTCAAAGCAGCTGAACAACTCTAAAATAACTCTAACTAAATTCCTCCCAAGCCAAAACACTCCACTGCACACACAATTCTCCCTCTAGGGAGAGGATGAGAGAGAGACTAACTACATGTGACAGACGTTAGTCACATTGCGTAATGCACCCCCTGGAAGGTGCTCAGATACTATGATGAAGAGGGCAGTATAAGAACCTATATAGGATAGAATATCCAGCAAATGAGACTGCAAGGGGAATTGAGACAGGCAGAGTATTACTAGCCAAGTTGGAACATGGCCCAAAAGCTAAAGCATAGACCCCACCCACACTCTCATAAAAAGTGTCACTGGAGATCTTCTGGCTGTAATGTCTTGGCAACAGCTCTTCTATTCCTGACCAGGACTTCGGGACGATCAAAGAAAAGATTGTGTCTCCCAGAAAAATCAGCCTACATTTTATATTGAAACCAGTGCATTCTGGGACAGGTTTTTGCCATATAACAAACAGAACAAGCACAAAACAGTGCCCCGCCCCTTCCTTTATGACACATCAGGCAGATCCACTCCACTAACCCCCTGGTTGCTTCCCATTCTGTTCTCTGTAACCCTAGATACTGTTCAAGGCACAGTGGCAATTTCATGCTGTTCCTTCACAGAGACTAGAATAAATTTCTCAGTGAAGTTTCATTTTAGGACTTGCCTGTTTGAGAGTTTCTCAGATCCCACATACAGGAGGCTCCTCATGAGGCCGGCTCGAGTGCCCAGAAATGCCATCTCGACCCCCTGCTCAGTCTCACTGTGGGACAAAGAGAGAGACCCATAGGGGCAGAATTAATTCTCAGAGCTAGAACTAAGTCTTCCATGTGGTAAGGACCTCCAAAGTGGAGATTCAGAGGGCAACACATTGGAGTAGGAGGTTTCTTAAGTATTAAGGACCAAATTCCCCCATGATATAATGCCACTGCCTTCAATTGGGTTACACCAGAAGTGACACATTTGAAAATCCGAGTGGGAATTAGGATTATTACGATTTTACTATTCATTCTCACAGTCACACTTTTGTGATTCATTCATTTTGTCCCTTTACAGAAAGAACTTAAAGTCCTATACTCCTGCCTGCCCAGCTGCAGATTATTTACATAAGGGATTGGGGTGGGAGATGAGTTACTTAGAGAGGATAGGTGTGCTCCCAGGGCTGAACCTAAAATCTGTCTGGGACAGGGAGATTAAGGGATTGCGAGAGATGATGTAACTGAGTGGCGCAGGGCAACCTTGCTGGAGTTGTGGGTGAAGATGTTGTTGTGAAGAGGCTCACAGTGTAGAGGGCCAGCTGCTATGGATATGGCACTGTCTTATTAAGTGAGAGGAATGTGATGGATGACAGACTAAGGCTGTGTCTACACTAGGGCTTGTTGGCAAAAATTTCCTACCATTCCTACCACTCGTTCAATTCCACCAATGGTAGCAACAGTTGGAGTCCAAATACAGGTAAGACAACCATGGCTGCCAATGTTTATAACACATGCTGCAAGCAGATCTGAACAATACAGTGTTAAAGTGCTAGTGGCCCTAGATGCCCAAGTGGTAGCAGCTGCGGGAAAATGTTGCCTCCAAAAAACCCCAAGTGGAGGCAAGACCTTCTAGATTTATATCCCTTCTCGGTCCTGGCAGCAGCAGTCCAAGCTTCCATCTGTGTACCTCAACCCTGATCTGAAGGCACCATCCCTACGTCTGACAGGTAGGTCAATTTCTATGGCCCATTCAATCCTTGGCTTCAGTGTCAGTAAGAAAGCCAGCTAGTGCCAGTTGTGATACTCCAATAAAAGCTGAACTCAGCCCAATTCACTTTATGTAGTTCAAGGAACAGTTGTCATGTGGTAACAAAGCTTAGTCACTACTGTCCTTGGGTGAGATTTGAACTCATGATTTTGAAGTGTCAGTTTCTGTATCTATTACCAATACCTCAAATGTGAGACTCCTCCTCCTTGGAGTCCATTCCTGAGAGGGAGATCAATGTCCTCCTTCTGTTTCTGTGGTTAGCTTAGTGCTATGTAAGGATCTATTATGGGCTCTATGGAACAAGTGGAATCAAGCTGCTCTTTCAACTTGGCCACAGAGCTTCACCAGGGAATCAGGAGACCCTGTCCAAACTTCCAAGATGACCATGGGATCTGAATGAATTTCAGCTGCGTTTTCACATATACTTACTCAGACATGTTGAGGGCCAAGGCTGTCCAGTAGGCCTCCATTGGCGCAGTTACCACTGCATCAAACAGAACCTCCTGGACCAAGTCCTCATCACCTGAGCAAAAACACCCAAACATGATTAGGAGTGAGAATGGTGTCATTCCTTTGTCTCCTAGATATTCTTTAGAGCAGCAATGTTACTGACCTAATTTGTGATCCAGGGGGTTGAAAAACAGAGAATAAAAGAAGATCCCATTTGCATCTGCTGACCATCCCAGGGGTGCCTCACCTTTGGCTGAGGACAGCAGGGGAACCCTCACCAGAGTGTGACCAAGCCACTCTCACAGACTGTCTAGCAGCAGCCACACAGACAGCATTATAGTCAGGGCAGCTCACACCCATGCTGTATATGAGTGCAGTGACCCTAACTGTGGGGTTTAGGTGGTCACTTTCATAAAGCAGTTCAGCGCACTGGTCACTTCTTACAGTTCTAAAGGGTCAGAGGTCACCCTCTGTCAGCCCAAAAGCTCGGGGGGTTAAAAGGCTGAGCAAACAAAACAGGGTCAAAAGAATTATTTATTCCCCCTCCCTTTTGGCCTTCACCCCTTAACTCACTGAACAAGCAGTCTACAACTGTTACCTTGACTCCCTCTCTCTCAGTCCTGGATCCCCTCTAATCAAGCTTCTGCCCATTCCACTCAAGCTGCCTTCACGAATGATCTATCTGTGGCCAATCACAGGACCTCCACTCCATTCTTGTCCACCCTGGATGGGGCAGGACTCCCGGGGGATGGGGGGTATGACAGGGAACAGGGGGTTTGAATGGGGCAGGAGTCCCGGGGGGGCCATCAGGGGGCACAAGGTGGGGGGGAAGGGGTCGGATGGGGCCAGGGGCCAGGTCATGCCTGGCTGTTTGGGGAGGCACAGCTTCCCCTAACCAGCCAGCCATACAATTTCGGAAACCTGATGTGGCCCTCAGGCCAAAAAAAGTTGCCCGCCCCTGCTCTAAAAGTTTTACTTCGGGAGATCTCATCTACCTTAGATAGCTTCCTCACCACCTTCATGCCATTGACTTACAAATCTTCCCCTCACTCCTGACTTTTGTCCATCTACTCTGTCCCTTTTTTCAGTCTGCCTGACATCTCCTCCTGGATGCCTCACCATTAGCTTAAACCTAACATGTCCAAAACTGAATCCCTTATCTTTCCTTAATGTTCTCCCCCATCCCCCCATTTTCTGCTATTATTGACAAGACCCTCTTCTCCCTGTCACAGAGACCTGTAAGCTGGGGTTATCTCTGACTCCTCCCTCTCCTTTTCATAACACATTCAGGTCATTCCAAATCCATCTGCTTTGTCCTCCATCGCAATTTCAACATCTGAACTTTTCTTTCTGTCCATATGGCTAAAACTTTCATCCAGGCCCTTATTATATATCTCATTCTCCTCCTTGACACACATCTCACTTCCTTCCAGTCCATTCAAAATAAAGCTACTAAGAGTCTTTCATTGACCTTCCCATATTCTATGTTACACCCTCCCTGCTTCCTCTGAATCTCTCCACTGGCTCCCCTTTCCTACCTCATCAAGTTCATCCCTCTTGTTTTCACCCTTAATGCCCTTCACTACACTGCCCTTCCTTGCTTATTTGCTTTTGACTTTTATAGTGTCATTCCTGCACCCTTCGTGCCACCAGTGATGCCAGTTTTGAACAGCCATTTATCTGCATGTCTCACAAATATCTTTGTGCTTTCTTCTATGCTACTTCTTATTCACAGAGCACCCTCTGACTTGATTAATAAGGCCACTACTCTTTCTTCCTTTAGATCCTTCCTCAAGATGCACTTCTGTGCTGATATTTACAACTCATAAACCAGCTAATGATGTTCAGGTAGAGCAGCAGTTGGGAATAGCTGATTTCATTTAATTCAAAACCCAAAGAAAACCCAAACATACTTTCAGGTGATTTGTAACTGTCTGGGAACATCAGGTAATGCAATATATAAACTATGAATCCACATGATCTTTTCATTACATTTGTCCTCCCTTGTCCGTCACACCCACTTCGTCTACCCTAAAGAGCTAATGACTGAATTTGAAGTAAGGCAAAGCTTGCCTTTTTTCCTGTGTTTGAGGGAATGCCTAACACAATGGTACCCCAACTCTGAATAGGGCCTTTGGGATCTACCACAATACAAATAATGTTATACTATTGTTTTAGGACTACACAGCTCTGAACTACACACAGGCACTCTTTCCTTCCTGGCTCCACCCACAGCTCTGTCAGACATAGTCTGCAGCACTCCCAGCTAACACAGGCCAGGCTCTCTCCTTAACAGAGATGTTCAATCCGGTTTATTTGGGGTAATTTTGAAATGGAAACAATCACTTGCTGGGGATTAGGATGTGGCCATTCAATTTATTTCCACTTGCGAAGTGAGCAAGTGTTTTGAACTCAGCTCTGCAGATATGAGCATACAGCTCATGAGCTCAATCTACCACCACTAAGTTCCCACAGCCCTTCTCCACGGTGGAGAGGCACAGGAGAGCTCCAGTAGGTCACTTTCATTTCCAGCACTCACATTCCAGATCGGGTTCCTCTCCTGTGAGGAAGCGGATCATGGCCTCCAGCTGGCTGAGCTTCCGGTGATCTGGATCAATATCGGTGATGCAGTAAATCCTGGTGGCAAGGAAAGAAACACAGAGAATCACTTTCAAGCAAACACACTAGGAAATAATGATCTGGAAAAAAATATTGTAACAAATTCTTGCCACCTAGGAATTTCAGTTGTCATTATGTTGCACTCCGCGGTGCTCAGAACTTAACAACAACAGCATGGATAGAACCCAGCACCTCCTCTTAAAAACAGCACAGGATGCTACCACTTGCACTAAAGAAGCATCTTCATTCGCAGTATAGTTCCTTTGACACACAGCAGAGCAGTTCTAATTTCACCTAGCAAAGGCAATGGTAACATATATGCACTAGTCTGCTTATAACAATATTCAGTGAGATGGAGAACCTGGAAAGCAGCAATACCAAAGGAGACAGATAACTAGACGTGACAAGCTTGGCATGTGATATGGTGGCAAGATAAATCAATGGGCCTGCATGTGAAGAGGCATCAGGATGCAGAGTTGGAGGTGATCACTTCTCTGTATTCCACAAGAGACCAGCTTCTAATATTGCTTTCAGTTCTGACCACTTCAATGTCAGATTGGAGGAGTATAAAGAAAAACACAAATTATTAAGGAACTTTAAGGAAAGGTTTATGAGGCAAGACTAGAAGAAGAGACTATGTAAAGCTGGTGAACAGATGACTTGACTATATATGTTAACTGTGCATGAAACTGAAAGAGGAAGAGATGCTGTTCATAGTGGTTTGAGGGGTTTTAACTAGGGTATAATATATGGTTTTTTTGCAGTGCTTCTCACAAATATTGCTTTATTTTGGTCCATTTGAGGTTCACATGCCCGAGTTTAATGTTCAGTTTCAGCTATACACAAATCCCAAATCTCAAAGCAAAAGTTGAAAATGCCTAGCTTCATTTTGGAGCATGAGCTTTCGTATTCACCCACGAAGCTCATGCTCCAAAACGTCTGTTAGTCTATAAGGTGCCACAGGACTCTTTGCTGCTTTTACAGATCCAGACTAACACAACTACCCCTCTGATACTTAGCTTCATTTTGTTTCATGGCCAAACCCAGCAAAAGCACAAATTTTGCATGATATGATTTTGCATTAATAAAGTCAGCTCCAGGTTCACTAGACTCAATCAAAAGGCATGTGAACCAAGCTGATTTCTCACTGAGCATAATCTGACCTTGCAACAAAATCCCACTTTACAAAGTTTTGTGTGATTTATGGTTTGTTGCACAGTTCTAGGCAGGAATAGGATGAGATTGTGCAAAGGAGAATTGAGGGTGAATATCAAGAGATCTTTCCTGACAGTGAGATGGGTCAGACTGTAGAATAATCTGCCAAGAAAGTGATGGTAAGTCTCAGGAGCTTGCTCCAAACTCTGGACACCATCAGCTACTTCAGGACAACATTGCTTTCTTCAAGGCCAGGGAGGTTGGCAGAGTAGAGCAAACTCTGCCAGTGATCTCAACTCAAAGCTCCACCATCAACAGGATATCATCTACTTACCATTCATTAGCTAAGGTCAAGTCTGGCTGCAGCAGGTCGTGCAAGCCTGAAACAAGAAAGCAACCAATAAGTCTATTGATCAGTCAATGAACCAAACACACAGAAAGAGGCTGAAAGGGTGAGGTGGGGGACAGAGAAGAGAGGGAGGCACAAGCTCATCCCTGGGATGCCAATGAAGTTCAGCATCCTTGCCCTCTACATAGATGTGGCTGTTTCAGGTTAACCTACCTTCTTCCACAGAAGTGTTCCCCAGCAGGATGTATTCCCCATGCCCACGGGAGAGGACGACACCCAGGCTGCAGTCAGGGGGAAAACAGAGGGTTTGTCAAGAAGGTCAATGTTTACATCTAACACTGCCCTCCCTGAGAGGCAAGCTATGATCCCCAATGCCATCAGCTCACTCCTCTCTTATTAACAAAAGAGCATCCCCAAGCAAGCGTAAGAGTATCTGAACTTCAATACAAGGGAGCAAGGATCCCCTCTGTCATAACCAATATCATGAGAAGGGGGGACCAAATAGCCTTGTTCCCTCCCTCCTCCCCGAGAGGTACATTCCCTAAGTTGAGATACACTTGCTCACCTGAAAGGCGTGCCACTGATGTCAGTGAAGAAATAATCGTTAGTGAGAAAGAGAAACCCGTTTCTGGATAAATAAATTAAAAAAAAAGAGAGGGGGAATAAACGTTTTGAAAAACAACCCTAAGGTGGGGAAGGGATACACCATCCTACTGCACCCCAGTGACACGGTGATTTGGCTATACGACCCCAAAGGCAAACCAAAAGCATCTGATAAACTCCAGTAACAGCCATCCCCACAGGCCGGCTCTGAGGCCATGATGCAGTATGCAATGTTCAGCAAGTCATGTTTTTCAGAGATCCACTCACTCAGCCATTCAATTTCCTTGCAAGGCCAGTAAAACACCTTAACTCTGGGATTATAACCCAGAGAGCAGAAAGTGTGAGGAAGCTGCCCTCCCTCTCACTGCATTAGCTATATGCTCACTGCATAACCAGATAGCCTGGTCCTGCTGGTCTTTCTTTGCACAGGGCCTGCAAGACCCCAGACTGACCTTGACCCCACCATGGGCTACAATTCATTATTTCATCAGCTTCCCTGGTTCCCTCTATTAGATTAAGAGAGGCGGATGAGGAGGATTGGAGGGTGGGAGGGAATGGGTTTGGAAGAGCCAGAACAGGGGCTACAAACTGATTACAACCGGTTGGACAACAGAATTCCCATCTTGTGGGAAATGCTGATAGTTTTAATATTTATTTTCATCCTGAATCAGGACAAAAGAGTCAGACTATCCAATATTTTCATGGAATGAAGAGTTCTTTAAAAAATTTCAATTCCAAATCATCAAAATGAAAGAACAACATAGTTAATGTCAATTTGAACAAAACATTTTGTTTCAAACTGAAAAATTTCATTTCAAATTATTTCCACTTAAAGAAGCATTTTAATTCAAAATGTTTCATTTCATTTTGAAAAGTTACTTTGGAAAAATAAAAAAAGTGTCAAAATTGACATTTTCCATTTGAAAGTGTCAGTTTCAATGGAATTCAGCAGGACCGGCACAAGTGCTTCCTCTTTGAGGCTGCTGTAGTAAAAAACATTTCTTGGAGTGTTTCCTTTCTGAACTGGAAGTGCAGTGATGTGACTCCTTACTAGAACCAGGGCAGGAGATGAGGGGTGGATGAGTCTGAGTGTGAGAGAGTCACTGTAGCAGTGGTTCTGAAACTTTTTGTACTGGCGACCCCTTTCAGACAGCAAGCCTGAGTGTGATCCCCTTCTTATTAATTAAAATACGTTTTTTATATTTAACACTATTTTAAATGCTAAATTTATAACCCTATTGTTTAAAATGAATTTACCTTTTCTCACTGTTTTTAAATGAAGACTAACACATTTTTATCAAATTATTGCTATAAGCAGAAACATTTTTTAAAAAATAGTTAAATGCTCTTTAGTACTGTTTAATACTGGGTGAAGAGTGCAAAGAAACTTTGCCAATATCATTTTTCACAGCAGACTTAGCACTCCACTGCCACGATTAGTTCTGCGCTGCTGCTGGCCTGGTGTTGCCTTCAGAGCTGGGCAGCCAGAGAGTGGCAGCTGCTGGGTGCCCATTTCTGAAGGCAATGCCGCTGCCAGCAGCAGCGCAGAACAGTAGAAGTAAGAGTGGCTTTGGAGTACTGTGAAATTGACAGCTGGTCAGTTTCACTTTCTTGCTAGGCTAGTGGGGCCACAGAGTAAAAACCATCTCTTGTCAAGGCCACTTTTCACTCTGTTCATCCAGGGTTCTAAATCATACCTTTCAAGAAGTGGGAAGTGACTGGATGAGAAAAAACAGAATAGCTCTCTACTGGCAGATGGAACTCCATGAGGGCTGCAAGGTGTATTCTGAAGGAGCTAATAAATACCCAGGGGATTTTAAGGATATGAAGTAGTACAATGCATCCAGAATGTGTTTTGGTAAAGGGGGAATTCCTGACTGATCACACCAAAACATTTTTTTTTCCATTTTGCTTCGTAACATTTCCCGGCAGAGTCCTTTCTGCCACTGCTCAGGATGCCCTGGACATCAGCTGAACAGGCCTTTTCTAACTCTGACATCCATCCAAATACCATGCCCTCATGTGACATGTGACTCGGTGCAGTGATCAGTCCCTCCCTCATCCTGAGTTAAGGGAGATGGGAAGGAGGCCAGGCTGACAGCTGCAAAAGCATAGGGTACCAGAACTGACAGGCCCACCACCGTGTTATGCAAATCTCTCACATCTTGTCCAGGCTGATTTTCCTCAAAACCCATGGTAATGAGGCAGCCAAGGAAGACATACCTCACAACTCCTGATCATTGTCTGAGGAAAGCGTCACCCAGAGAGCCTAAGGTGCAACCCCTCCATCTAGAACAGAACTCTTTGCACTTGCTGTTCACATGGCAGGCAAAGAGATCATGGACCCAAGTTCCTACACCTAAAACACCATCTGAAGAGTCATGTCATGTAGCTTTCCACTAGTTTTCTGTGGAGAAATATCTGCTTAGAGAGTCTGCCAGGGTGTTTGGATCCTAGCAGGTCAGTGGTGATCAGGGTAATCTACATGGGAATGCACCAGTTCCAAAGTTCAATTGTCTTCTCACACAGCTGTTGACATAGCAGACTGCCATAATGTTGTTTAATAATACTTGGACTGACTGGCTGCAGTTGGGCAGGAGGATTTACTCACAGGGCAATCTGACTGCTCTTAGTTTCAACATGTTGATATTAAGCATAGACTTCTCCAGAGATCATGTCCCTTGAGAAACCCGCCCTTCCACATTTGCTCCCCAACCTAAGAAGGATGTACCCATGGTCATAGTCTTTGGAAGTCAGAGTTGAATGGTACCCACACAAACCAAGTAAGTGAGGCTAAGACCCTTTGGGGAACCATGATGAGTAAGTCAAGACTGTGCTTGTCTGGAGTGCATACAGTCCACAATCAGGCTCATAGATATCTGAAATGAATTCTTGCTAATGTGTCACGTAGGTACTTGCAGTCATATGACCCAACAGGGTCGCCAGGATTGTATGGACATTCTGGGGCTCATCTGTATTTGGTGTATGAGTTCAATGAAGAGAAAGTGGTTGCCTGGTAACATGCCCTGGAGGCCACAGTGTCCAGCCTCTTCATGATAAATTCTATCAGCTGTGTGGATTCCAAGGCAGATTTCTCCAGGTTCACCAGAGACTCAAATTCTCAAAGAGATCCAGAAGTATGGAGGTTGCTTCTCATGTTTCCTGGTAAGATCAGCCCTTTAGGATATATAGGGTATAGCATTGGCCCTTGGCAGCAGGGGTGAGCTGGCACCACTGACAGTACCTTGGTATTAGAGACACAAGACACAATAAAATATCTTTTATTGGACCAACGTCTGTTGGTGACAGAAACAAACATGTGAGACCAGTATGGAGACAACACTGCAAAGTACCTCGATAAACACTGAGCACCGTTGACGGTCCAAATGAGAGAACCCTGCACTTATAGTGCTGTTGGCTGGCTACAAATCTCAGGAATCTCCTTCGGGCTGGATGAATGTCCACATGAAAGCAGGCATCCTTGAAATCGAGGGCTGTGAACCTGATCTAGAGATGGGACAATTGATGAGTCACTATTCTGAACTTTAGGTGGCAGATACACTTATTCCCTGAGGTCCAGAATGGGTCTTCGTCCTCCTATCTTCTCAGGGACGAGAAAGTACTTTCAGTAGAACTTCTTTCCCGACTGCTGGAGGTACTAGTTTTACCACCCCCAGTTCCAGGAGTGTTTACATCCTACAGAAAAACCCTCTAATGAGAGAGATCTCGAAAAAGGACAGGGAGGTGACTGGGTAGATAAGTAGCCCAAGAAGACAATCCCTAATACCCATTTGTCCACCATAATGTGTGTCCAGGAAGACAGATAATGGGAAGTCTGCTTCCAAATCGAGGGGAAGAACCAGAGAGGCTGACTAGATCCAGTGAGACCATTGATGTGCAGCACTCAAATGGCCTGTCAAAATGCTGGTTTCAGAGGTAATAGTGGTTGGAAAGTAAAGGTTAGTTTTCCCTGGCCACCATTCCTATGTGTCCTCTGATGCTTGCATGGAAATTCACACTGCTGCTGGTGATGAAAGTCAGGTGGGGTTGGTTGTCTAAATTGTGCTGCTGGGTTCTTTTTTAATTACAGGTGTACAAATACTCAATGAATGAAGTGTGGCTCAGGAGACTTCCAATGAGTGAAGAGACTCATTCGTCTTTGTGCTGAACAGCTCATCAGATTTGAATGGGAGGCCTTCCACCATTGTTTGTACTTCCTTTGGGAATCCCAAGAAGGGAAGCCAGGAAGACCATCTTATTATGACACCAGTTGCAATGGACCTCACCGCTGTTTCTAAGTTCATTTGGAGGGCTGATCTCATCACCACCTTACCCTTATCAGTCAGGACCTGGAACTGGTCTCTATCTTCCTGGGCATTTTACTGGGGAAGCCAGCTAGTTTATCATAGATGGTACAATCATAATTGACCATCAACATTTGACAGTTTGAGATTTGAAATTGCAGGGAGGTCAAGGAGTGCATCTTTCTTCCAAAGAGGTTGAGCCTCTTTGCCTCTTTCTCATGTGGTGTAAACCTGGCCTGTGTGTCTGCTATGCTCAGTGACTGCAAACATTATCAATTAATTGGGAGGTGGGTAAGAGAATAGGTATTCCGACCCTTTTTCAGGTAGGAAATCTCTTATTTATCCTGCTTGGATACTGGCGGTACCACGGCAGGTGAGGGCCAAAGTATCTTGGCAGGTTCCAGGATAAGCTTGGAAGAGCCCCTCCTCAGAGCCAAGCTATGAAGGATTTCCAGCAGTCTCTTGGGGTTTTCATGGGCCTCTTCCTGGGGGATTTGAAATAACTTTGCCACACTTTTAAAGGAAATCCAGGAAGACCTTAGGGTAACAGGACACAGTGGGGAAACTGGAATCACTGTCTTGTCTGGGGAAGAGAAGGACAAGGTCACTGGCATGATATCCTCCTATTCTGTTGATCCTCTTCCTTCTGTTCCTTTAATTGCACTTCTTGAGGAGGCTGAAGATGCTCTTCCTCCTCTTTGGGAGCTCTGAATCTTCTTACGTCACTTGTGCCATGAAGTATGTTCATTAGGTGGTAGTCTCATGGGTCTTCTAGGCCCAAATACTGCCATTGTGAGCTATCATACCCCCTCAGTGCAGGGCCCCAGTAGGAGTAGGTTGGGTACTCTCTCAGATGGGAGGAGAGATACACCCTGGAGACTCCCAATGTCCTGTCTGGGCTCAATCCCCTCAAGAGACCCCACGAGATATAGTCCAGGTGGGTCTGTCATAGTCATCTTCAGACTTTGAGGATTCAGATCTGGATGGGAAGCCCTCAGTACCAGAGGAGGTGCTCTTTGATGGTACGGGCAAGAGACTGGCTAGACCCCTGTTCGAGAATGGGGATGCAAAGGGGTACTGCAGGGAGATCAGTACTAGCTGAATGAATGGTACGGGACACTGGGGTTTGGAAAGCACTGGTGAATCCTGTTCCAGGAGCACCAAGAGGTCATCTGGAGCTGAGAAACAAGCCGGAGTTGATGGAGTTGCTTCTATAACTTGAGCTGCTGAAGCACTGGCTCTGGCAGTACAGATGAGAGTTTTTGTGCCAAGGAAGCAGTTCTAGGAACAAAGGGTGCTGAGGTCTTTCCCTTTGAAAAAATCCCAGTACTGGAAGGTCCCATTCTGGAGCAGGTAGCTACTGATGACTTGGTATGGGATGGGAACTCCTATCTCTTTTTAGAGGATTTGGATGGGGAACCTTCCCTATAGTCCTTATGGGAGCACTTATGTGTCCCTTCCTCCTTCTCTGGTTCTGCTCTCCAGAGTTTCTTGGAGCCAGAGGGATTGTGGAAGTCTTGGAGCTGAAGAGGAGGAGTCACTCTTTCTTCTTCAGGCTGATATACAGGGGGTCTCCCTAGTCAGAGGTTGTTCCCGCCTTCATGGACTGTTCCATGAGGAACTCTTGGAGTTAGAACTCTCTGGATGGCTTAGTCCTACCCTACAGATAGAGACATGGAAGAGACATGTGCTTCCCCCAGGCAGTACAGACAGATATCATGTTAAACCATGACCAGGAAAGCTTTGTGGCACCTGATGCAGCTTTTAAAGCTGGGGATCCTCAGCATAGTCTCCTGAAACCAAGGAGAACTGGGGTTGAGACAGGTACAGAGAAACACTCCTTGACTGAGAGGGAGGGGGTGTCCAAAATGTAGGAAGCCAAACCCCCAAAACTATTTCTAACTAAGAACTAACTCAAAAAATTCTTAACATTATTTACAAAGAGGAGGTGAAAAGCCAGCACGAACACAAAACCTCTGTCCTAGACCACAAGAGGTAGGAAGGAACTAAGTGGTAGGGGAGCTTTATCCTTTTGGTGTGGAGCACAAGATGAGCAGGGATGCATGCATGGACCTGCAGGACGCTGCTAGGGAAAATTTCTGGTCCTGGGTTCATGGAGCACACGTGTAACCTGATGTGCACTACACAGAGGGGAAATTATTTGAAAAACCCGATATTAGAAGTGGGTGATGGATGAAATAGTGGTAACAGAATAAAAAACGGGAAGGGAGAAACAGAAAACATGCGGATGGCAAATTAGCAGAGAAAAATGTGTGTGGGGGAAAGCAGAACTGGATGAGAAAAATATGGGGAAAAGAAGGGGAAAATTTCAAAAGAACATGGTCGAAAAAGAAGTGGAATTGAGAAAATATAGAAAGAGGATGGAAAAAGCAAATAAGGAAAATGTCAGATGGGAACAGTAAAAACAAGGAAAAAAGGAGGCAAATGGAGAAACCTTTAGGCATTTGTGACATTCTTAAAAATGTTAAAATAAACAAGAGTCCTTTGGATGTCTCAGAGAAAACTATATTGTGATTCTGCAGCAATACAATAAACTAAGAGGTTGCTGACCCCTGCCTGAGAGGATAATGGAATCATGAGCAATAAGCAGCCTAGACTTCTAAAGAATAGATCTCACCAGACAAACAAGATTGCATTTTTTTGACAGAATTATAAAGTTAATAGATGAAGGGAATAAAGTGCATACAGTATATTTGGATTTACATAATGCATTTGCTCCAGTGTCTTATGAAATTTTTATTCCCCCCAAAATTAATTAATATTGGTTTAGATAGGATCTTTTTCATGTGGAATGAAAAGGGACTGAAACACTGTAAATGAAAAGTAATGGTAAACAATAGCATATCAGGTGGTGGGAAGAGGAGAACAGCAAGGATGTGTCTTAGGAACCATCTTAACTAACATTTTACAAAATGGACTGGAAGTGGGAGGAAGAAAAATAATGAGAAACACAGCTATACAATGGGAGGGAGAAAATGAGGAGACAGTAATGCTGAAAGAGCCGTAAGCATGAGACTGGCAGAAGCTAATTAGAGAGGAGTGACAAATGTGATATGGCAGCAGTCAAGGGGAGTTGGGGCTATGTGCAGAGATCTGATGCTGTGGAGCAGAGAGATTATAGTAACTCTCTATAGAGCTCCAGTGAGATAACATCCAACTCTGAGCACTTCAGTACCAGAAAGATGGTGACAAATTATACCACAGAGAAAGGAAATGAAATGACAGAGCTGGTTGGATTGACTTAGAGTAAAACATATGAAGGCATTACATATGCAGGCAATACAAGGATGGGGGGGGGGTGAGAGGACAAGTCAATCGTCTACCTGTATTTGAATGGTGGGAACACAGAGGGTGGAGGAGAATAATTTAGGGAGGTACAAGAGCTATAACTAGAAGTAAATCATATGAAAGTAAGATCTTAGTTACACTAGGAAATGGCACCATTTCAGCAAGGGTTGTCAACAACTGGTTTAGTTGAATTGGTGTCGACCACTGTTTAGCTGTGAGCATAGACAAGGACAAGCTACAGTCAGCAGCAGCAGATCAGCTAAACTGATGGCTGAAGTGGTGCGATTTCCTAATGTAGATAAGGCCTTCGAGAGGGAAAGCTTCCTGGCAATGAGATCTGTAAGGCTGTGGAAGTGATGGATGCCCAATCACTTGGGAGATTACCGTAATTAAAACTACACTGAATGTAGTAATGGAAAACACACCGTGAAGGATAATCCTGCAGGAGTGGACTAGGTGACCTAATATTAGAGCTGGTTCAAAATTTGCAATTTTAGTAGGATTTTCCATAAAAAAATTGATGAAAATTTAATCCATGCTGATCAAAAAACCCTGAAAATCTGAGAAAAATAGAGACAAAATTCCATGAAAATTTTGGCAAAAAATACATTCTGATTTTTTATCAGTCTGCCTAATATATCTTTTCCATCTCTGAATGCCTATGATTTCATGGATTGTTTCCTCTACAGAGATGCCCCCAATAATCTATGGACAATATTTGCCTGGACACACTAATGATCTGTGAACCACTCTTTGAATTGAACAAATTATAATATGTAAAGTGGTATATTATTAAAATCCCCACACAAAATGCTGAGCACTAGGTTTGCACCCTCCATAGATCTCCACCATCCATTTCCCACCTCCATTCCAGTTGTGACCTGAACAGGACCAGGATTTCTTACCCCTTTATCCACAGGGACCTTCACGTCCATAGCAAGGTAACCCGTTTCTCCATTGATCATTGCTGTTCTCAGCTGAACAGGGGAACAAATTAGCATTAGTGCCTCTGACTAGATAAGGACAGGATGTGGAGTGGTTCATAATTCATATAGGGGAAGCATCTACTGAGAAATGACTGGTTCCCCTTTTCCACTGCCTTTTCAGAGCTCTTTTATGAGCAGTTCAGAAGACTCACTCAGGCAGGCAGGTAAATGCCATATAATAATATGGATTATTAGTATTTAAAACCTATAAAGATGGCCTTGTCATTAAGGCCAAGGACTTGGAGGGAAGCTATCTGCCAGTCTTGCCACAACTGCACTTTGTGACAATGAGCAAGTCACGTATTCTCAATGTTTGCACAGCACTAGGAGATCCTCAGGTAGAAGGCACCAAAGAAACACAAAGCAATATTAGTTCTTCCAGAACAACCTCAAAGCTCTTCACAAACTTTAAAACTAAAGTATCAAATCATAAGCTGCTCCCACAAACCCTTTCACCTGCTATTGAAATGCAGTCATTTCTGGAGTGAAGCACATCTGTTTAACAGAGCACTGCAACACTATACAACATGCTGGGACAAGGAATGAAGAGACTATTCAGCTGTGAAGATGCATTTATGTAGACACAATGCAATTTTGCAAGGACACCACTTCTTTTGCCCCCTCCCCCCCCCAAAAAGAAAAAGTAGTGCTAGGGATCTTTAATGACTATAAGACCTTGGTTTCCTAGCTAATCTGTAAGGTGGCACCTCTAGCAGCCCAAAGCCTCCTAGTATCATGCTAGGACATTGGTTCACTCAGAGTGGAGGTGGGCACCAACTGACTTGGCAACACAACTTACTGCAGCATCTTCAGTAATTCAGTGGTGGTCTCCCATTCAAGTACTGGGTAAGCCCAAGCCTACTTAGCTTATAGGATCTAATAAGACCATTGTTCAAGTTGCTACTGCTGCATGCTTCGGTGTACTAAAATCAAATGCTTAATTACCCACTGAGCATGAAACAGTGACTACCAAAGTAAGTCTCTCCTAGCCAAGAACATCTGACTTAAGGCCCGGGAGGCTTGGGGTATTCTATGATCTGACTGAGCCTGCCACAGTCTCTCTGGGCTCTAAATTGTTAAGATACCTGTCATAGGCAAGGGAACTAGGGCTATGGGGGGTGCTGTAGCATCCTCAGCCCTCCATTCCCATGGTCCCAGCTCCCAGGCCTCTGTGCCTGCCCCGAGCTGTGGCCCCAGCCTCAGTCTCCTTACCCCTGTCTGTGTCCCTCCCTTCTGGAGCTACAGATCGGGGGGCGGGGACAGGGGACATAAACAGAGGTAAGGGGGGTGCAAGGTAAAAAGTTTGGAGACTATTGCTTTACAGTTTCCTTAGCTGGCTTTCAGCATCCCCACTATAAAAAGTGTTTCAGCACTACTGACACCTGGTATTTCATCCATATCTTCCATGTGATCCTGGCCTTGCAAAACATTTCCTTCCCAGCACACAGACTGCAGTGGACAGTGAAAGGAAAGGTTAGAATTAGATGGCAGCAAAATTTGTATCCAGATTTTAAACCCCTCTATTGTTTAGGGTAAGATAGCGGGGGCAGGGGACCTGATTCTCCCAGTATAGTGGCTGTGCTCCAAAGTTAGGACCTGAATCGGAAATTTCCCAGAATGTACTTATTGGAGCTTTGATCTCCTCCCCACATCCCTCCCATCTTATGACTCCAGATACATTGGTCCCAAAGAGAACAAGAAGCAGGCTCAAGTGAGAAACCATCAGAACTCGTGTAGTGCCACCCCAAGCAACACAAAGTAGAGGGAAACTGCAGACCTAGGGTATATCTACACTGCAACTGGGAGGTGTGATTGCAGCACATGTAGACATATCTGAGCTACCTTTGATCTAGATCAAAAGCTAGTCCTGGTAACAATAACAGTCAAGCTGCAGCAGCATGGGAGGCTGCCTGGGCAAACCTTGTCCACCCGGGACCTTGGATACACTCTTGAGCAGCCATCACCTGTGCTGCTGCAGCTTCATTGCAACTCTTACTTGACCTAGCCCCAGTCTAACTACCTAGCTAGATCAAAGCTAGTTTGGCTATGTCTACACCTGCTAAAAATCACACCTCCCAAATGCAGTGTAGATGTACCCTTAGAGGGGGAGACAAGGACCCTGTATGGGAGTGGGGAGGGGATGTTTCTCTCTGCAGGGACTCACCCTCTGCTTGTAATGATCAGCCTCTGACAGAAGAAATCAAGAATTGCTACAATCTACCATAAGGATACCCCACAGTAACTAGGAGAAAAGGGCCATGAGCAGACTACAATCCATTTCTGATACTCACTATTTCATCTTGGTCTTCCCACTCCACTTCAGAGAGATCCACACTGTTGTAGTTTGGTTTGGGCTTCAGCTTCTTTCCCTCTCTGTACTGGATTTTATAAAAGAAACAGAGGAAATGGAGCTCTAATTTTCCGGGCCAGCCCTCTAGCACGTCACGGTCAACATTGCATTGATAAAAGAGAGAAGCCACATTTATTTTGATTGACTGGCGAATGAGTGTTCAGATGCAGGTGTCATCTTATCCTATAGTCATTACATTTCCTGTGTGTGCACAGGATCTGGAGATGTGAGCATTACTGTGTGCTACAGGCCATTTCAGGAGCAAGGGGCTAGCACAGGGCTAGGTGGGCTTGCACGTAACTATATAGGCTGGTTTATGAGAATATGTTTTGGTAATTCATATAAGGAATTTGGTGAGCAGAAGGTTTATAGCAGGAATCCATGACAATGACCTGATAGCCCTAGTGGTTGTATAAAAACATGAGATACATTAATCTTCCTGAAAGCCCATGGTTTTAAATCACAACAGTAGTAAGAGCATCAGAATCACCTACCAAAGGTCGGAGATCTGGGTGTGAGAGGATGTAACCGTTGTTAGTGTTCAGAAAGGCATATCCATGGACTCCCAACTGTATTAGAAAAAGGTATTAGAATAATTAGCCCAATCTCCTCTCCAGGGCTCTGATCCTAAATGACTGATTTCCTAGCCATCAGCTGCTCTCTGGGTAGCAAGAAGAGTCTTACTGAGTATTTCTGTGCACAAATGGTTAGCGAGGCATTGATGAGGTAACTGATTTGTGCGTGTAACTGCAGTAAGTATACAGACAGTGAGTGACTGACAATTACCATTTATGAGGTAGAATTAATTTTGGTATCCAGGGCACTCCTATACTTAGAATGTGGGACAATGAGGAACACTATGGTAACAGTGTCACAAGTATTGAGGCAATCATCAAAATTTTCATGGTGGCCACTGTAGATGCACAACTGGGTGTGGATCTCATAGCTCATCTTTCTGGAAACCAAGCCCAAAAGGGTGTAGAAGGAGCACTGTCACCTTCTGAGAATCCTCTGTGGCTGAGTGTGGCTCTGCTGTGGCCTGAGTTAACAATGAGGTCATTTAAACAGCCCTGTCACAGAGAGGCCAAAATACTCTGCTTGATAGTAGTCTCTCTCTCTTTAATAAAGCCTTCTGAAAGGAGTACTTGTACCAGCTTTAAAGGCTTTTACCTCAGAGTCCAGCTAAAACTTAACAAAAGTCTCTATGTCCCAGCAGCAGCTCCTTCTGCTGTAAAGCCTGAGGCTTCTCCATTGCCTGAAGAGCCCTATAATCTTTCCTCTGTTTTCGCAGGGTCTTTCCCAGGCCTCCTTACCTGGAATGCTTTTGCCTAGTCCAGGCTCTCTGGAAGCTCTCTTCTTCTGGAGCTTCCTTTCTCCTCAGGAGTCCTTGTTTAACCAACGTTCCTTTTACCCTACCCATGTGCCTAATTAACTGCCTTCCAGTTACTCAGTGACTTAAGTTCTCCCAGGGGAACCTGAGGTGTCTCATTCCCCCTTGTGGAGCCTGTCAGAGGTACACTGGGATGAGCCCCTGACCCCTTCAGAGGGCCATCGACCCTCTGACAAAGGGAGTCTGCATCATGTTGCAGCGCTGCCAAGGCCAGACCCAGCAGAGGTAAATCCAGCATTGTGAGGTACAAGTACTGCTTAAGAGGTGACATAGCCTAACAAGATCAGGCAATGTCGCACTTGGCCTCAAGGTGAACTCTGAGAGAGTGACCAATCAGATCAAGTCTGCCTACAGTATATATTTCAGCCAATCCATAGGGTTCTTAAAACTCAGGTATAATTTGCATTTGTGAAGACAAGAATTATCTATTGGAAAAATGAGTGCCTCAGATACCTCCATACAGATGTCTATTGTTTGATAGTGATTGTGTGGGTAATTATCAGACAGACATTAGGTATTCTAGTGTGTGCAAATACCCACCATTGGTTTGGTCACACTTATAGGAACAAAAAGTTTGAACCCATAGCTCAAGTCACATGAATTTTAGCGTAATCCCCAGCAGTCACTGCTGTCAAGGTGACCCCTAATGGAAATTCACTACAGGGACCAATTGACATTGTACAGAATTCTCAGCACAAACCTAGTAAAGCAAAGTATAACAGGCCTCACAGAGAATAGCACTTTCCCACAGAGCCTCATTAAAAATTAATTTTTTCAATTAGATTAACGTCCTTTTAAAACATATTTTAAAAGCAACACAGAGCTGGTGAAAGGGGCTGGCTTAACAAGTCTGGGGACTGAAATCCCTTTTAACCACAAAACGAGTACAGTGCAAGCAGCAATAGTGCAAACTTCCTCAACTTTCCCTGCCAACAAATCTCAACATTGACTTGGAGAAAGTCACTCTAGGCATGACAGAATAGTTCAGTTTCAATTGTTTGTTCTATCCTTGGCATCTCTCCCAAGAGTGTCAACAGTGATGCTAGTTGTGATGGTGTCAGCCACGATGGTGGTTTTAATCTACTGGGAACTGGATGGAAACTACCAGCTTTTTTTTAGGTAGGCCACCAAAGAGTCATCCCACGGTGACAACTGGGCCATTATTATCCTAGCATGCATTCAAGCTGGTGTTCAAGATTTAAAAAATCTAGGTCCAATTAACAATCTGCTAAGACATTCAGTTTCTTTGTTTCTAGAGTAGTCTACAGGCTTGTCATGGTGAATGACAACTCCCCAGGTTCTGTCAAGAAACCAGAGGATCCAAGCTTTATATCTGTGGTTACACCTCTATGCACAGTAACTGATTATTCATTGGATTATGCCTGTGGACAAGAGATTGGGCATTTAGCTATGTATGATGACAGATGGTTTGCATTAGCTTGGATCTTACCTTGTACCGTGGAGCCAGTTTCAGTAGCTCCCTGAGTGGGACATCAGAGCCCACTACACCGAGGAGAATGCCATGAGATCTCTAAAAAATAAAGGAGAAATTGTTCTCAGAAATGAAATTCTGTTAGCGCTCAGCCTGCCTTCACCTAAACATGGGCAAATGTCATTGCATCACTCTTCCACAGTGAACAGTCAGGGCTTGAGTGGGGTCTGTGCATTTGGTGCTGGGCTGGTCTGAGATGGAGGTGAGAAAACAAGATGAAGTTTCCTAGTTCAGTGATGCTTGAAGAAGGAAATATTCAGAGGGAGGGACAAATGATCACTTAGAGAGTCAATAAATAGTCAAGAAGCTTACTAGAGCCACCACAAAGCCTAGCTTCTGGCGTTAGAAGACTGTAGACCACCTCAGCACCATTTACCTGCCCGAGTTCCAAGGAGACTGCAGGTCAGCACTATACTTACGTTATCTTCTTTTTTGCTGAAGACCGCATAGCTACTGTTGCATGACAGCAGCTTTGAGCTTGAGATGCAAAGAGCTGTCACAGGACAAAAGCAGTGTGTTAGCAGTGTAACAGGATAGGGAGCCACCATCAGAAGCATTAGGATTCCAGGGGCACCAAATGTTGAATGAATAATACAGGAAAAAAAAAAGCCCTGTATAAAAGCACATTTCTGATCTTCCCTAGGAACAATGCTCCTTGGTGGGGAGAGTGATCAGCCTGGGATAAAAACCATTGAAATTTGTCTCAGAAAAGGGCATTAAAGACCTAACTTAATGCTACAGAGACAGGAATCTTTAGAAATTAATACCCATTATGCATGTCCATGCCAAGTAGACAGACATAGGTTCAAAACACAAAAACATGCTTAAATACAATCAAAGTGCACGGACAATACAAATTATAAGAAACAACACAGACATGGTCAAAACTCATGGAACACACAAATCACATGTATAAATATACCCCAAACAAATGTATACAGCTTGAATGAGAAGCATCACAGACAAATGCTAAAAAGAAAGCGTGCACAGAGCATATTAAATGCACTCATCACACGTGTGCCTAGGGACTGCTTACAGAAAACTGCAAATATAGAGCTAAAAACCTGATATGAACACAAAACATACTTAGCAACACCCAAAGACATGTATATAGGAAACAGCACAAACACATGCAATGTGATGTCAGAGAGCCCTCAATACTCTGTGAGAAAGACATCTAAGAACACACAAAACAAGGAGAACATATAAAGTATACAAACACGTGCACAGGAGTCTCACAGACATGCCTAGCTAGAAAAGTGACTTTCCTTACTTGGCACAGGAAGCAAGTCCCTTTATCTCCCATTTGCTAGATAAGCAGCTCACCTTTGGCAAGGTCAAAGTCCTGTGTCCCTCTCCCTGTGCAATTCTGGGAACCATAAAGGAGCCAGCCATTCTAGACAGTACGTTGATGAAGGGGTTGAAGCTGGTGTCTGCCTTATTGAGCTGGCACATTCTGTTGCTGCTCTCACATCTGGGTGGATAGCTCTTATTCACAGTGGTCTTATGGCTAACAAAGCACACGTATCTCACAGTGACACACTCTACATATGTAAAAATACATACAATGGACTAAACTACTGTACAGCACAGGGACTCCCTACCTACTCTCATTCAATAGCACAGCTCTCCAGTACATTCAATGTTACCACTTCCTTCCTGACACACAGCCTCAGTGCTCCTGCCTTCTCCCCTCCCTGGATGTACGGTTCAGCAGTGACTAGATGAACTAGCACAGACACACACCAGCCAACACAATGGGAGTGGCACGCTCACAGAACACAGCACAGGTGGTTACCTCCTCAGATTGTGGCAGCTAGCAAGAGACATGGACGGATAAATGAATGAATGAATGAATAAATGCATACATGAATTAATGAAAAGCATGAGAAGTAGCAAGAGCGGAAGACAAATGCAAAGCAGAAAAATGAGACAAACAAGAAAAGCATCAGTGGACAAAACATCACTGCAAGCTCTTGTTACAAAATACCAGAGCCAGGGTATACAGAATTTGCTGTGTAGGAGGGAGCACTGTTGATGGTTTTGCTCAGCACGCTCGGTAACTAACTCACCAATACCTCATGTGCATAGTATGCTTGGCAAAACACATTTCCTCTGTTGCCCCCAGAGAGCAGGTACATCCCAAGGAAGACCTCCATGTTCAACCACAGAACAGAAGTGAGGACCAGCCTTCCCAGGGCATAACTAGTGGTGTCTCACAAGCATGAATCAGTGCAAAACCTGTATAAGTCATCCCTTTTGGAAGAGTCCTATCAAATTTAATATGAGTATTAGTCACATTTCTATAGAATTTTTAAGCCAGCCTGTAGAATTCTAGAGCAGGCACAGCTATTCCACTGGTTGGTTCTAGAAATTCTATAGAAAGGAGATCGTTCTATTTAAAATTCCACAGGTTTTTAGAGTAATTTCTATAGAATCCTATTGGTTTCATCCCTATTAAAGGACTTTTCCATGAAGGAATATATTAACTTTTCTCCTTTCTCACTCACCTGACTCCAGATCAGTTCCATAAATCTCAGACAACCATTTTCTCTTGAGACCTGATCCTTCTCAGGACACAACTGCCACCCACTAACCACCATGCCTTTTAAATAGGCCCCATTTAAATCGGCACATTCTTAAAACCTGTAGCAATGCCCCGTTGATGAGAAAGAAGCTCTATGCCATCCTATGGCAAAGAGGTTAATCTAAGGGCATAGTGATTGTTTAGTTAGTTATGTCAGGAGTGGAAATCTACACCATTAGGCTCTTTGACTTGGCTGCATGTTCCATGCTGGGATTATTCATTTTCTTTCCCTACTGCCTTGAAAGTGGAATAAAACCAACACTGCTACAGTGGACAGAGGCTAATGAATTGAGAGGACTAAATATCATATCTTTATCCATCCTTTTAAAACGACTCTATTTCCTGCTCTGAATCACATTTCTTCAGTCACTGTGTGAATCCTCTCAACATCTTCCCCTCCTCTGACACCTCTTTGGGGTCAGAGCATAGTCTGTAATTTGGCTCCTTCCTAAGGGCACCTACTCCACTTGGAAGTGGTCAAGGCCCCCTGGTGGCTGGGAAGCATCTGGAGAAAGCCTTGTCACTCCTATGTTATAGCCTGTTCTGTGGTGAGTGCTCCTAGAGAAGGAAAACACCAAACCCAGAATCTCCTGCATGAAGGTGCTGGGATCACCAAAAGCAGAACTGGACTGCTCTTTCCTCTACGAAAAAACACAGGTAAGAAAATGACCAAGGAAAACAATTCTATTTGCTTGAGGAAGGGTGGGAGAAGGGGTCATTCATACCCCACTCCTCTTAGTCTCTCTTTTTACTCTCTTTTGATCTCAAAGGCACATTGTTGTGGCATCCTTATTTCCAGAACATCTCAAGCCTACCACTAGTGTAGGGCACAAACAATGGAGCAGCCACATAAAAATGTTGAGGTAGCAGTGAGAGGATCCAGCCTGCAGCAGCAATGGGAGGACCCCAAAGGAGAGTAGAAGGTTATGGGGCACCCTACGTTTTGTTCCCTCACAATGGCTGAGAGGTATTCCCTCACCCCAAGAGTTGAGCACGCTTGCCCTGTAATCATGCTAAATCTTGCTAGCGCAGAGAGCAAAGGAACAAGCTTGACAACCAAACTGAAATCTATCTTCCTGTGTGACAAACAGCATGGTGTGAGCTGAGGAAAAGAATCTCCATGACTCATATCCTGAGCTGTAACTAATCTCTGTTCTGTGAATAATCCTTTATAAGGTACCCTGAGTTAATGAAGAAAAGAAACACTACTTAGGTCATGCTGTACATTTGTAATTAGCCTTGGTTTCCTGGCTCACTGCATACTCTCAAGGAGACCTGAGACTTTCCATGGAGGATTCAATTCCAGGATTGAGGGGAAAGAAACGCTGCCTGTCTAAACAGGTGCAGAGCTCAGTAAATTCTGTAAATCAGCTGATTCCCAGTTTTACAGTATGTTCCTATTTCTGAGGGATCTTCCAAGAGATCCAGGTGTCACAGCCCTGATTTCCCCCGCACCTTCACTTAGCCCTTACTGTCTGCTGATTGAAGCTTATCTCAATGTCCTTACCGCACTGTCCATGTAGGCTTCAGTCCATATGATGTCATGATCATGGTTGATGACCATTGGACGGCTGAGCACATGCAGGTATTCCATCACGTTCTCCTGAACATCTGCCAGGGTGGAGATCTGAGTGTAGTAGCCTGAACGAACAGAAACAGAAACCTGTCACTCTCCCAGTGTCCTCTCCTGAATTATTCAGGCATGTTCATTTGAATTAAAAAAGCAAAGTGTCCATTCAAACCTATTTGGGACCCTTGGGTCTTTGTTTTCTGTGAATAAGTGAGGGCTTAAGTATGACAAGTGAGAATACTCACAAAAAGTGAACTTTTAACTCAAATGCTCAAATATTCACCAAAAGCACTTTTAAATTACAGGACTAACCAACAGCAGGGTGAATGACACACTGCAAATTTTACACTTGAATATTTGAATTAAAGTCCAAACTTTTGTCAGTTAGATACATAAATCATCAAACCAGGGAACAGAAATAATATCATATGACTTGTGAAACCAACCAATAAAAACTTGAATTCAGACGATCCACAATGCATGAACAAAGAATTATTTACTGACAATCATTTTAAACACCACACACATATAAGCATTTCACAATCTGTTTGTAGACACTTTGCAGACAAAGACAGGTAAAACTGTTTATTCCTCCAAACCCTGCTCATGGATCCTCACCCCATTGTGCACCTGCATAGGGAAGCCATTTACTGGCTTATATGTGAAAGAATCATTCAGCCCTACTTTAGGGTGCAAAGTGGCAGCATTTTGTGCCAGCAATAGCACCTCATAGTTTTAAGGTGGGAAAAGTGAGGAATACTGGGATCAAAAGGAACCAATGGCAGAATTTTAGGTAGACATACATAATGCCATTTGGCCAGGACTCGGGTTCACCTTCTGCTCTTGTGAAAAGGGCCATGAAATCTTTAAAAGAAAGGATGGCAGTTTTATCACTCAGCCATAAGATAGCATGTCCAGCAACACAGACACAGTGCTGCTTAACACCATGATAGGGAGTCAGTTTAGTACTGATCAAGGAGTAGCCTCAGTGAAACACCAATAGCACTCCTTGCAGCAACTGTGTTTTCCTCAGAAGTCTCCCATCCAAGTTCTAATTGGGTGCAAACTTTAGTGTATGAGCTCTAAAGAGATCTCAGTCCCAGAATGCATGATTGCAGTCTGAATGTGACGTGTATAGTGGGCTAATTGTTCACAGACGTCACCTTTGTTGTTGCAAGCTATCCATTTCACATTTTGTGCAAACGTGACTTCCCTTCCAATGAGATAAGTGAAAACTCGGACCTGTGCAACAAGAATACAGATGTAAGAATTATGCAGAAATCATCTCCCATTTTCAACAGTGCCAAGTCAGTCCAAAGAGGTGTAACATGCTACCAAATCAGAATGGTAGTGGCTTGACAGGCATGTTACAGAAGTGTAAATAACTATGCTGAAGGACAATGGAGAAATAGGGCCCTGCCTTTACACTGATATGGTTCTCTTATTCCATAAGGACCTCATTATCAATCATAATTAACCCAGCCAGCCAAGTAGCAATACATGGAGGCACGGAGTGTAATCATTTGGAGATGAGAACTCAAACACTGAGCTGGTACACGCTGGATTTTGTTTTGGGAACAGTTGTGGAGAGGTTTGATTAACAAGCCAGAAGCAAGCATTGTGTTTGATTTCGCAGCAGCAGCCAGATCCACATGCGAGTAGCTTCACTACTCAAACATTCTTAACCCATGGAAATATTTAACCACATAAAGCAATTAACGGGACACTATCAGATTAAAATGCATCTGTTTTCAAAGTGTTCTCATTCATGTGATCAATAACAATTTACCTTATTTAAAATGAAACAATATTAAAAATCAAATTTGCTTTTTGTTCTTTCTGCTGTTTATTTCCCTTGTGCCTTTCCCTCAGCTTGGACAAGGAAAACAAATGAGTTACTTTGGTTTAGAATCAGCTCTTATTCTTTTTCAGCTCCAGGTCCTGATTCAATAGCACAAGGCTGTAACGACTGAGTTCCAAATAGAGCTGGTTGGGAATTTTTTGACAAGATAGTTTTTTGTCAGAAAATGCCGACTAGCTGAAATTGAAACTTGTCATGGGAATGTTCCATTTCCAATGAACTTCCTCAAGAAATGTTGCTCAGGTTCTCTGTGATATCCAGGTACAAGTCTCTGCCTGAACCAGGCAGAGCAAGGACTACGAACCTGGGTCCCTTATACCCAGGTGAGTGCCCTAACCAGCAGACTATTGGCTATTCCGGGGTGGGTTGGTGTCTGTCTGTCTATTTTTTCTTGGAAAAGTCTTGGGTTCATCCCAGTGTATAACAGGACAATATCTTGAAATCTCAAAAAATTCTGCAGGATAGGAAAAACCCAACCTTTTCCACCCCATTCTATTGTAAATACTGCATAGAGATGTTCAGTTATTTATTTATTTAATAAGACATGTTTCATTCTGGAGGCTGGAGGAGTTTTTATTTGTTGTTGGTGGTTTGCGGCTTTTTTTGTTTTTGTAAACCAGAAAAATGTTTCTATTGTCCTCAGCTTTTGAAATAGCCTTTTATAAAACCTCCTCCCCACCCCATTCCTGCCCAACACGCACACACATATTTTGGGCCAAACTTGACCTAACAGTGTCCCTTTAAAATCACAGCACCTTTATAATCCCCTCACCAACCTATTGTCTAGCTGCTCTGTGTTGTATTTACAGTAGGAAGCATGTGGAGGCGTGGGTATGTGGTGCTTTCTATTCACTCCATGCCAGGATGGTCACTTTCCTTCCCCGCCCCTGCCCCCTTTATTCATCCCTTTTGAGACAAACCTTACGATCAGGCCAGTTGTACTTTTCAAACACAGATTCATAATCCTCCACAGCTCCGTCTGTGATCAGCATGATGGCTTGGTTACACAGGCCTCCTTGCCCAGCCTCTCTGAACTACAAATGGAGAGGAACAGCAGCATTAGTATCCTCAGCATTACCATAGTTCTTATTGCTGCACATTTATTTATAACAGGCCAGATCATGAGCTCCTTACTGAATCTTACCCAGGCAAAACTCTCAATGACTTCATAGAGCATTTTCCCTAAGTGAAGACTGAGTTTTGGTGCTCTGTAAATTTTTTATTTATACAGCGCCTATCATCATATGCCGTACCCAGGTGCTTTACAAAAGTTAAAACAACATGAAAAAAAAAGAGTGCTGGGCACTAGCCTTATTGCCTACTTCCCTGTACCATGCATGTTTGTAATACGCAGGCATGGAGTGGGCGTAAAACACCACCATCCTGAGTTGGTAGCCATTGGCACTCACTTTGTACAACTCTGAAAGAGCACAAAAGGTGCAAGCTAGTGGACAATCCAACCCAATGTCTCAGGCACAGCCAGTCACTCTTCCAAGGGAAAAAAGGAGGACAAAATGGTCACAGGTGGATATGATGAGCACAGCAGAGGACCTGGTATGTCTCAATAAGTGATATTTAATATGGAGTATAATTATGCTAAGAAAGTCTACAAGCTGTATTTTTAAATGCAGACGAAGAGGTGTGGAGTGGGTGTCCCCAAAGAGCAGGCTGGGAAACTGCCTGCTTAGCCAGGAAGATAAACTTTTGAAAACTGGTTTAACTAACACCCCTAAAAAACCTGCTTCCTCTCCCTAGACCATCAACCTGAGGATAGGGAACACAAACTGTTGTTGTGTGTCTCTACCTAATTGTGAGTGGAACAGACAAGTAGCTGGTGCATACAATCCTGAATGAACCTAGGATACACTACTTTGTTAGTGAGGGGGCAATTTACTGTGATAATACGCCAAATTCACAGGATGAGCACCTTTTGTAAGAGACATAGATGTAATAAGGAATTCTGAAAAACCCTTTTAACCATCAAAGCACTCAACCCACACCCACAGCTTGAAAAACAGGTCCTGAGAGACTCACAGCTTCTCTAGATTAGGAAAGAGGTCGAGGTTAGGTCAGGGTTAGCAAATGTGTTGCTAACCCCCACCTAACCTGAAGTTTTTTCCTAATGAAAACAAACCCGAAAAGAAGAAACCCAGGAAGACAAGGAAAGGGGTTGAATTGCTGGCGGCTGGCCTCTGACAAAAGAAGTTTGGGGAGTGGACATTGCTGTCTAGGAATGTAAAGTATTTCCTTCAATTGTTCTGTGACTGAGGTGAGAGCACCTCATCTGGTGTATTTTATGAGAAGTTTAAATTTAAATATATGTTCTTCATACTGGTTCTTTTTGATTTACTACAATTTTCTCTCTATTTTCAATACAATATCATAGGCTGGTTTGGGTAATTTCTCTCAGGCTGCGCCACAGGGAGCAAAAACCCATAATCTCTAAAGGCTGATCCACACATCATTTTGTACCAATGTAACTACATCTGTTTAGAAACTGATACAGAAACCGATCCCCTGACAGTGGATATAGTTATACTGGTATGATGGTGTCTATGCTGGTAGGTTTTATTACTTTAACTATACCAATACAGCTAGAGTAGAACAAAAACTGTGTGTAGACCAGCCCATGGGAGAATAAGCAAACAGAAAATGATGTCTGAGATTCTAACTTCACTCTGAGATCTCAGTCCAAAAGGGCAGAGGTATCCTCTCCCATCCAGTGTAAGTGAACACAACAAAGCTGCCTAAGGACTAAAGAGGAAACATGTACTGATGGGGCTGGGAGGTGGGGCAAGAGTATAGGTGACACTAAGCCTTAATACAGCCTTAATAAGCAAATGCCCTCAGGAAGGGAGCTTCCTAGAAGGGGTCCCAGATGAAATCTTGGGATGGAGAACAAAGGCTTGAGTGACTACTTCTCCAGCTAAGTGCCTTTAAGGCAAATGGAGTCAAGAAAACTTAAAAATTTTATTTAGTACTAGCAAGACCTTGAATTTAATCTGTTGATTATCAGCAACCAGTGCAAACTGCAGAGGCTTTCCCTGCATCAAGGAGTAAAAATGATAAGCTTCTTGGCCGCAACCTCTTGATTTCAAGGAGCACCTCCTCCTCTCACAAACCATCATGATTGGAGCAATGGAAGGTCTGTCCACTGAAGACTCACATAGATCAAAATGTAAAGGAAGGAAGACATGATAGCTCTGTAGTAAAGATAAACGAGAGGCAAGCAACTGCATGAAACAGAGCATGTGTGGGAGACTAATTTAAGGCTGACTAAGAGTGTATCACAAGAATAATGGCTTTAAACTAAAGAATGGCAAATTCAGCTTAGACATAAAGAAAAAGATTAAGAGCAATATCAGCAACATAGACCATTGGGCATGGGGAGAGAGTGCAGAGTCTAAACTGGTACTTGTGCAGCGCTTAGAGTTTAACCTCTGAAATCCCTTCCATATCTAACCTTGATTATTCTGTATTTAGATGGAAAAGTATCTTTACCAACCTGGGTAGTATGCCACTGCACCTATCACCTCTAGGATCAGTGGGACACTCCTTGTGTCAGCTCCACATGCTTTCATTGCTGTAGTCAACATTGACACCGTCACTCTCATGTCACCACTACCAACATCATCTGCCTCAATAACATCCTCCACAACATTGCTTTCCTCAGTGCCAACACCATTGTGATGGCGCCATTACTGCCATTGACCTCATCATTATTACTTTCATCATAACCGCTGCTACTATCACATCACCACCATTTTATACCACCACCAAAGCCACCATCTCTTCCATCTCCCTCATCAGCACCCCAGTACCACCAAAGTATTGGTTATTCTACCACAATGAGAGAGGATTGGACAGCCCCTACTTGACCACTGTAGAATTTCATGTGTAGAACTCTTTTCCTCTTCACCTATGCAATAACCCCTTTACTCATGTGGTATTTTTATTGGTTTTTATAAAGTAGTTGTTATATTTATTTACTGTGATCCAGTATGCAGAACCCTGAAGGTCTCAGCAGGAGTGTGAAGCATGGTTTATAAATAATAATATTATTATTATTATTATTGGACCACATGTGAAGGTCTTTGCTTAGTTTTTAAATGAGCATAGAAGACCCAACTCCTCTGCCTCCCTCCACATAGCCCACAGAGCCCAAGGTTTTCAGGTGTTGCTTGAAAATGAGGAAGTGGATATTGAGATGGGTGTCCAGGGGTCTGGACCTTCACACCTGCAGGCCAACACGGAAAAAGCATCTCTAGAGTCCACTTGAATGATGGTCAGATTCCTAAAAGGCAGGAGGCATCAGAGATACCTATCAGGAAAAAAACTTAAAGTGGAGGCCTGGAATGGAGCCATGCATCAGGAATGATGATGCTCCTAGGTGCAGATGGAAGTTAGAGATAAAAATGTTAGAAGTCATTGAGTTATGTTACAACACAGGGGAAATCAAGACTGAGGTCTGCTATAGAGTCTCATTGTATTAGGAAGAAGGAAGGGGTGAGCTACACCTTGAACAGATTTCAAGGGTATCCAGATGAGAAGCAATGGTCGACTTTAACTACCAGTACTTAGATGTCTCTTACATTAATACAGCGAAACCAAGATCATCCAACATTTCCTTGAATTATTAAGGGGACAACTTAATATAGCTTAGTTTAGATCTGATCATGACCAACAGGAAAGAATTAGAGACCTGGAAATTACAAGTAATGTGGGATCCAGAGACCTTTTAATGATACTGTGCACAATATTAATAGGGGAGGGTGAAATCATCAGCATAACGATAATGGAGGTAAAAGGCAGATTTTACAACCAACAGTTAAGGTCTGCTCCTGGAGGTCTTTTTGCAATGCTCTATGGGGACTACTTAGTTGTAGCAAGTGAGCAGAGGCTATGAGCAGGCACCATTCAGGTGGAGTTCTAGGTGCAATCCTTTGCACTGAGTGGAAGTAAGTCCCAAGACCCTTGAGTGTAACCATAAAGGTGCCCAAGAGAGTGTGTGTGTGTGCACATGTGTGTGGACAGGGGAGGGCACAGAATGTGCATATTTGAAGAGATATAAGCTTGCTTAAGTGTAAGCAAATGAGGCACTTAGCTATGTGTTTCCCTCTTTGGCCATAGTCTTCTTACCAGGAGTAACAGTCATACTCAGATTTATTCAGGATCAGATTCCTCTGCATTCCCTGTTTTGCTCAACATTTTTTACTTTGCATTTATAAGTGCAGCACTTTGCATCTGTGGCATTCAGGACCAAGACCTTAGTAGGTGGTGTCTCCTGGGGAAAGAAACTAAGGGACTCAGGGGAGCTGGAAGCTAGCAGAGCAGAAAAAGAAAGCAAGGTAAAAGCGGGACAAATAAAAACCCACATTAAAAAAATGGAAAAAACTAGGCAATTGTGTCTATGTATAAGAAGACATATCCTGCAAAAATCAACGGCACAAAATAAAGCACTGTTAGCAAAGGATGTAAAAAAGAGCAAGAAACTTTATAAATACATATAGTAAGAAGCATGAAAACAAGTAAGGAAAGTATAGGTCCACAACTTATAAAGGCTGGAGAACAAATAAAAGAGAACAAGAATCTGGCTGGAATGCTTAATAACTGCTTTGCTTCACCCTTAAAAGGGACAATGGTGACAGGACAGACAATGCAGAAGTAGGTAAGAGAGAAAGGGAGAGTCACAAGGGTTAGGTTAAAGACTATATAAACTGGACATATTCAAATCAGCAATGTCCAATGGAATTAAAGCTAGAGAGGTGAAAGAACTAGCATAAGGCACATCTGGTCTACCTACAACAATGTTTGAAACCTAACAAAGAACAAATGAGTTCTCAAAAGAATGAAGAAAAACTTGCTTTCAAAGGAGGATGGAAAGTTCATCAGTAAGTTGAGCGTCAATATTTGGTAAGTTACTAGAACAATTAATAATACAGTTAATTTGTGAGCACCCAGAGGAAACACAGATAATCAGAAAACCCATAGGTTGCTGGTTGAATGAAATGCAATGGACACAGCATACTTCTACTTCAGTAACTTACTTAACATCCTCTGATTTGATATTTAACTAGAGAATGTGGCTGAAACAGAGAAATATGATAGATACACAATTGGCTAGAAAAACAGAACAGAGAGGGCCTAATACAGACAAATGCAAGTTTGCAACCTTGTAGATGCAGGTGCAACTTCCAGGAAAGTTTCTGGGTTAAATTCAGGGCTTGGCTACACTGGAGAGTTGCAGTGCTGGTGGTGGGTTTACAGCGCTGCAACTTAGTAACTGTCCACACCTGCAAGGTACGTCCAGCACTGCAACTCCCTGGCTGCAGCGCTGGCTGTACACCTGGTTTGCTTGGGGTGTAACGATTGCAGCTCTGGTGATGCAGCGCTGCTCATCAAGTGTGGCCACCAAAAGCGCTGTTATTGGCTTCCAGGGTATTAGGAGGTATCCCAGAATGCCTGCTCACAGCAAACCAGAAGAATGGCTGAACTCCGAGCTCCCCCGAGCTGCTTATCTAAAAAACAAACACAGCTCCTGTTTGCTGGAGAGAGCGGAGGCAGGCAGGGGAATTGCTTTGGAAGGTTCACAGCTGTTTGCTTGAAGAGAGAAGTCACATGGCAAAGGGGGAGGGGGGAGTCCGTGTTGAGCAGCTGCTTATGTGGTCTGAAGGCTATTTAGGAGTGCATAATTTGCATTTAATGAATAAGAGAGGGGTGGGGGAAGGGCTCAAAACTTTTAAATTGATTGCTAGTTGGTGATGTGCATGTTCCAGTCCTTAGAACTTGCAAGGCAGGGAGCTGACAGATCCAAAAATCCACTCTCTCTCTCCCCCCCACGGTCCCCCTCACCCCCCTCTTTTGAAAAGTACGTTGCAGCCACTTTAACGCTGGGATAGCTGCCCACAATGCACCACTCCCAACAGAGCTGCAAATGTTGCAAATGTGGTCACACTGCAGCGCTGGCAGCTGTCAGTGTGGCCACACTGCAGCGCTTTCCCTACACAGCTGTACGAAGATAGCTGTAACTCCCAGCGCTGTACAACTGTAAGTGTAGCCATACCCTCAGTGATGAAATAAACAGTGGTGTAAACTGCAAAGAATAGGTAACATGCATTGATTTGGCATTCAGTGGAAGATATTCTGATTTAGTTTACGCTAGTGTAAAGCCAGCATAACATCTTTGTAAACACTGTGCCTGTAGCTCCCTAATGTTCAGAGCAGTGAGTGGAGTTAGGGTCACAGTCAGAAGTCACACCAAGGGCCAAGCCAGAGTCATTAACTTAGGAACCAGGTGTGGTAGCAGGAACAGGGAACAAGGCAAAGCAGCAGGAAACAAGGACAAGAAGTAGGAACCCAGCAAAGAGGCCAGGACTTGGTCTCAGGGTGTCTGGACAGATACTGGCCTAACAACTAGCTGCTCAGACAAATAGTATGACAGGAACAAGAAATGTTATACCCAGTAGAGCCCAATCAGAAGTCTGCTGCTGGTCATCTAACCTCACTGAGTTGGCGGCGGTAGCCTCTGCTGGTGGGATATCAGCTACAGTTCCCTCATCTCATCTTGCAGTCCTGTGGCACAGTGGATCAGGCTGTTGCTTATGTGAGGGAACATAACCCCCCCCATCTCGTTGGATAGAGCTTTGCAACTGTTTATATGGGATCTTGTCTTGCCACCAAAGCCTTTTGGAGGTTGCTGTCACTGGTGGTCTTCTGTGCCAGGGCCTTGATTGAAAATAGTAATCTGTTAGTCCCTGCTGTAGAGCCTTGCCATTGACGTAAGCATCTGTGATTTTAACATATAATATTGCAACAATTATATGCTTTTAGCTTTATTAGTTTACAGGCCATGCAAGCTAAATAAATGCAAAATAAAAGCCATGGTTTTAGTTCTCAAAGAAACTTGTTCATCTGCATACTGTGGCACTGGGTGTGGAGAAACTAAATATGAGCAAGCGGGGTATGGAACACTGACAAAAGAGGAACTAGGAAGGGAACAAGGGGTCACTTATGTGCCAGCTGCTTTAAGCAAAATATAGTATAATAATTATTGCATGCTTACGGTAACTGCAAGGTGGAGTTACAGAATGACCAGCTCACCCACTGCCAAAACGCATGATATATGTTAAAATAGCTTGCTAATTTGTGATATTAATTTACCAAAAAAGGACAAATAACTTGTGTAATCAATATGATGTTTTGCGGTTTTAACCTTTATAAGCTTGGTGAAAATTGTAAGGGGCAGAGCAGCCTACCCCTTGCATGGGATTACGCTGTCTCTCCCTGTATGCATACTTGTAATTTTGTAGTCTTGTTATAACAATAAAGGTGCCTCAGGCTGTCTGATCCAAAATCAACTGGGTGGTGGTCTTTTCCACAACACTTAGCAACCCTCTAGGCCTGGGTTTGAGACCACAGGTGCCTGATTCTGCTCTCTCATGCTTGTGTAAAGCAGCAGTCTCCTAATTGAAGCCATGATGTTGCAACAGATTTCCATGAGTATGAAATCAGCATCTGGCCCAATGAGGGTAACTTGCACTATAGGGGTCAGATCCTTAGCAGGATACCGCCTCAGTGGAGCCACACCATTTTACACCTGCTGAAGCCCTGGCCCTGTGGGAACAGAAGGGCATGAAGCAGGAGGTAATGAGGTACAGCAGACCCTTCCCCACTAACTAACTAACACTGTGCCATGCCTGACACTTCCGCACTCAGCTCTGGCATAAGGAGGCACAAATTCCCTTGACCTCAGAGCTACACCAGGAGCTGTGTTTGCGCCTTGTAAAACACTACATCTATGTAAATTACACACATTATCAAATGCAAGTTTGGTGCCAGTTACACACATTTTTTGGCAAATTTACACCCAACATGTATATAACTTATCCCCCCATTTATATCACTTCAGAATCTGACCGAGTTCATGTATCCATTTAATTCGTTAGTGTCAAGTTGAGAGGAGGTTCTGAATGTGATCTAATAGGAGCAGAGACTGACTCAGGTTTATACTGGGCTTTCCATGGGCAGCTTATGCCTTTTCCAAGATCAGGAAAGCAACCTTCTTTAATCCCTATTTCCTTTGACAGGTTTCAGAGGAGTAGCCGTGTTTGTCTGTATCAGTAAAAACAATGAGGAGTCCTTGTGGCACCTTAGAGACTAACAAATTTATCTGGGCATAAGCTTTCATGGGCTATAACCCACTTCATCAGATGCATGGAGTGGAAAAAACAGTAAGCAGATATAAATATACAGCACATGAAAAGATGGGAGTTGCCTTACCAAGTGGGGGTTCAGTGCTAAGGAGGCCAATTCAATTCCTTGCAACAAAGCCCGTTGCCAGCTCTGTCTGCATATCTATTCAAGGGACACCATCATAGGACCTAACCACATCAGCCACATCATCAGGGGCTCGTTTACCTGCACATCTACCAATGTGATATATGCCATCATGTGCCAGCAAAGCCCCTCTGCCTTGTCCGGTTTGGCCAACGTAGAGTCTTTACGCAAAAGAATAAATGAACACAAATCAGATATCAAGAATTATAACATTCAAAAACCAGTAGGAGAACACTTCAATCTCCCTGGACACTCAATAACAGACTTAAAAGTGGCAATTCTTCAACAAAAAAACTTCAAAAACAAACTCCAATGAGAAACTGCAGAACTGGAGTTAATTTGCAAACTGGACACCATCAAATTAGGCCTGAATAAAAACTGGGAGTGGATGGGTCACTACAAAAACTAATTTCCCTCTGCAGAGACTCACACCTTCTTGTTAACTGTTTGAAATGGACCACCTTGATTGCATTGGCCTCATTAACACTACAAAAGTGATTTTCCCTCCCTTGGTATTCACCCCTTCTTGTCAACTGTTGAGAATACTCACTTCCACCTTAATTGAATTTGCTTGTTAGCATTGCCCCTCCCCGCCCACACTTGGTAAGGCAACTCCTATCTTTTCATGTGCTGTGTATTTATACCTGCCTACTGTATTTTTCACTCCATGCATCTGATGAAGTGGGTTTTAGCCCATGAAAGTTTGTGCCCAAATACATTTGTTAGTTTCTATGGTGCCACAAGGACTCCTCCTTGTTTTTGCTGATACAGACACACAGCTACCACTCTGACAGCTATTTTTAACACGATAGCACAAGCCCTGCAAGCCTGAGCCTCTAGACCCAGGCTCTGGGACTTGCTGTCAAGGGATTTATTTTTGCTATGTAGACATACCCTATACGTGTGACTCTATGAGATTCATATGAAAAGAAATAGAAATCGGTTTATATAGGAAGGATCAGTAATGGGCACAAATACAGAACAAGAGAAAATGAATCTGTAGTCTGTTAACTCAAAGACTGCATCCCAGCTAGGAAAGTATACCCCAGGGGCAGATCAACTCAATATGAATTAACAATGTGAGACTGATGAAAGAGAGGTAATTGCTCTCTTGGGAGGCATTAAGAGGAGTATTATGTGTCAAACATGCAAGGTAATTATTCTGCTCTGGTTGGCACTTGGTAGGCTTTAACGAGAACACTTCTTTTGGTTTAGAGCACCATGTTTCATGGAAGACAGACAAACTGGAGGCAGTTCAGAAGAGAAGAACAGACAGGATAAAAAGTTTGGAAAAATAAGCCCTATATGGAAAGATAAAGAGAATGGGGCAAGGCAACCCAACTGAAGAGAGACAAGGTAAATGTTTACTCACAGGTAAGCAATACTATCTGGCACTTACATAGCACCTTACGTGCCAGGATTTCAAAACAGTTTATAAATGTTAATTAACTAAGCCTCACATCACCCCTGTGAGGCAAGTTAATATGATTGTACCCAATTTATATATGGGTAAATCAAAGCAGGGAGTGTTCAAATGATATGTCCAAGGTTACATAGTCAGTGAAAGTGCTAGGAATAGAACTGAGGAGTCCTGACATCCAGCTACCCTTTTCTACTCATGAGACCTGCAGTTCTCAAACTTTAGCAACACGAGGACCCCCATTTTGATTTAAAATGTTGTGCCCCTCCCAAGCTCCCGCACTCCACCCCTTCCCCCAAGGCCCTACCCCCACCCAGCCTCTTTCTGCCCCTTCAACCAAGTGCACCACAAACCTGCTCCTCCCCCTCCCTCCCAGTGCCTCCTGCACCTTGGCATGCAGGAGGCTCTGGGAGGGAGGGGAGGAGCTGAGGGGAAAGAGTTGATCAGTGGGGCCCACAGACCCCCTGGAGTACCCTTGTGGACCCCCAAGGGTCTGCAGACCCCAGTTTGAGAAACACTGCACTAGACCGTTCTTTTTCAAGGGATCAGTTATTCTCAGTCAGCAAGAAGCAATGGCCAAGGCTGCCAAAAGTGACTAGCCTCAATTCCTGGGTGCTCAATGTGAGACACTTTAAAGGGGTCCGATTTTCAGAGGCTGGGGGCTCACCAAAAATTGAGGCTACCGTAAATCACCAGCCAGTTTTGAAAATCTTGGTCCAGGAGCTTAAGACACAGTTGGGATTACAATTTAAACAGGGCCACCCAGAGGATTCCGGGGGCCTGGGGTCTTCGGCGGCGGGGGGCCCTTCCGTTCCGGGACCCGCCTCCGAAGTGCTCTGAAAACCTGTGGCGGGGACCCCCTGCCGGCGAATTACTGCCGAAGCGGGACCCGCTGCTGAAGTGCAGCCTGGTCTTCGGCGACAATTCAGTGGCGGGTTCCGGAATGGAAGGGCCCCTCGCCGCTGAATTACCGCCGAAGATCGGGTTGCACTTCAGCGGCGGGTCCCGCTTCAGCGGTAATTAGCCGGCGGTGGGTCCTTCCACCCCGGAGCCGAAGGACCCCCCCACCGGCAAAGACCGGGAGAGGAAGAAGCTCCGGGGCCCAGCCCTGCAAGAGTTTTCTGGGCCTCCTGGAGCGAGTGAAGTACCCCGCCCCAGGGGCCCAGAAAATCTCTCGTGGAGACCTTTGCGGACTCCGGGGCCTGGGGCAAATTGCCCCTCTTGCCCCCCCACGGGCGGCCCTGAATTTAAATACCACCGAAAACTCCATGGACCAGATTCTAGGTCTTTCTTCAGCCCCTTTATGTCACTTGGACAGTACAAGGCTGTCAAGCTGGTGTAACTGACTTCTTGAGGATTCCCGCTGAAGAGGGGACATCCTAGAAAGGTATAGAACTGCTAACTGTTCTCCTGAAGCTGTTCTACACTGTTCCAAAGTAGCCCTTAGCTGTCCCAGAAGTGTGGGAATATCAAGGAGGCGAAATACCACCTTTTCTCCAACCCCGGCTCCTCGTCCATCATTGAGTGGATCTCGAGTGGGCTGGAAAACCTGGGCCTATAATTTTAAAAACAATTGTGCTAAGGAGTAGAACCTCCCTTGGCAATTTGTAATCATTATCATTATAGATAATCAGGGCTACATTAGACACTTGGAGCCAGATACTCTGCTGTTGTGAATCAGTAATTTCAATACATTAATTTATTCCAGCAGAGGGTCTGACTGGTTTTAGTGAGGAGTAATTTTGTCACCATACACAGGGATGTACTAGATAAGTGACCACTAGAGATGTATTCCAAACAAATGTTTTTAGCATTAAATCTTGACTGCTTCCCTCATCCAGATCATCCTCTTCCCATAAAGCATCACCTTGTAATTACCACTATCTCATTATCAGCATCAGAATGAAAACACCAGATTACCATTTTCACACAACAGCTCCAACCACAATTAGTGCTAATACTCCACTCTATCATCTCAGCTCCTGCCATTACTCACAATAACATCCTTGGGCAGAATTTTGATCACACTTTCACTATAGAGTAAATCAGGAACAGTTCCACTATAGCCAATGGTGCAAAATCGGTGAGAGTGGAAAATCAGGCCAAATACATCAACACCTCTAGTACATGGCACAGTTAACCTCACCACCATATTTACTCTCAATAACACCGTCTTGTTAGCATCATTTCTATCATCTCCCAGGTTGTCAGTATCCTTAGTAGTACTCCAGGGCTGCAGGTGCACTTAGAAGAGTGGGTTACACTGGGACTTTCTTTTTTTTAATATCCTTCAGCAATCCTTAAGGAACGAGGCTGAGTCATGCTTCTGTGTGATGACTACTGAGGTCCCAGTTGCTCACATAACATAATGAATCTTGCATGACTGTCATGGGCATAGAAGGTGATTGGAACACCTTGGATGAGTGTCACTGTTTTATTTTACTTGTGGTATTTTCCATATGAATCACTGTGTTGATCCTTGGGAAATTAAACACAAAAATAAACCGAGACGTAAAAACAATCTAATACCTTAATCATAATGACATGTACCATTGCTCACTAATACCCTTCATTATCAGAATGATTGCTATCATCTTGTCATTTATATTGTCATCTCTGTAGTGACATTTTATGTCACTACAACCAGCATCATCATATCACCAGTATCATTATATTTGCTAGCAACACTACCAGCTCACAGCTATTGAAAACATAATCACTACTAGCTTCTTCAGAGTATCTCTCAGTATCACAGTCAGCACTGGGAGCTTCTATATGCTGTTTGATACTGTCATGGATTCAACAGCACGACAGGCCTGATTGGGAGCATGCTCTCGTGGATGTACTCCACTGACTTCAGGAGACTTACTCCTAATTAACACTGGTGTACATGAGATCTGAACTAAGTCCTATTAGTTTCCCAGACAATATGAGATGTGATAGGAGGAGAAAATAAGGATGAGATTTTCAACAACGCTTAGTGTTGGCCTGTCTCTGCTCCCATTTAAGTCAAAGAGATTTTTTACCCAAGTAACTGAATTTGGCTCAGTGAATACAGTTGGTTTAATTATGTTATTTCAAGCCTTTTTGTTAAAAGGCTGTCTCTGTCCCCCCTTTTGGAGTGGTAGCCGTGTTAGTCTGTAGCAGTCTGTCCCCCTCTTCCTCCTTCTGTCATTTAGCTAGCAGTCAATCACTCATTTTCAGGCACTGGTGAACTGGCACAGCACTGAAATATGAAGTAATAAGCTCTGATTAAATGGACTGAATTGAGCATCAGCACCGAGGGACATAATTATGGATGATTCAAGGCACTGGTCTATGGGGTCACTTTTCCCTGGGGTCACTATTTATAGCAACTGGCTCTATGCCAGCTTAGCTATCCACTTTTCTTTGGCATGGCAATGCCCTCTTTATTACTAGCCTCATCAGGAGCAATGACAGGTTTGAGCATTTTAAATAAATTAATAAACAAACAGCTCCCTAAAGTCAGAGTGCCCAAGTTCATCATCATCATCATCACCATCACGACCACCACCATCCATGTCAAAATCACAACCATGCTGCTCATCAGCAACTTTTGGCCCTGTCAGAAAGTGTTCATGTCACTGCACTAGAATTCCCCCTGACAGATGCCAGCTGTACAGCGCCATGAGACACGCAGAAGAAGTGGGGGGCGGGGAGGAGTGAGCATGCTCTTTAACACCCTTGACACAAAAGGCTCTTACCTCCCTCAGGATTTTGAAGGATTCCAGCACAGCTTTATTGACGGTCCCCACTCCTTTTGCCTGCAGCTCATCCACCAACTGCTTAAAGTGCTAGCATGAAGTGAGAAACACATGGCAGATATGAGATGCGGACAGAAGGAAGGCAGAATTCTCAGGTCAGGGGAGAGAAGGGTGACACAGGGCCAAAGAATCCCTGTATTTCAGGGCACATGAGTACTCTAGATGGCTGAGCAATCTTCCACTATATCATCTACAGATATGAAAGTCAATAGGCTACTCCAACAACAGTTCTATCATGGGGCACCCATGTTCACATATGTGCTGTACTATAAGCTGCTGCACAGCAATTCATAAATAACTGCCAGAAATAGCAGCACCTCTCTTTGGAGATTTGTCCTTTGCTGAGGGTGAAACACAGGGGAGTTTGGTAAAAAATGTGGACAGAAACATTCTGAAAATGTTAACTATGGACTATGGGGACCATGTGAGTATGAGCCACCTCCACAAGATTGAGAGTGAGAGAAACAAGGGAGACATAATCAGAACTAAAAATACATCCCAGCCGGGAGGGAGGTGCATCTTGCAGCAGTCAGATGCACAATGATCACCGTAAGGCTGCAGCTGCTCATCACTCCCAGATTAGAAAAGCAGCTATCAGCAAAGAACACTGAAAAAGTGCCCTACGAAAGGGGGAACCTAGACTGCAGCGTTCATTGGTGACCAGACATTTAGTGGGAAAGGGCTGAATTCCCACTTTTCTGAGGGTCAAGGATGTGAATGGAAGATCTGAGCTTTTAGAAATGACACATGGAGCTGAGAGTTATGTGCTTTTGTTTCTTGTGATAGGACAGGAAAGATTGACTGGTATGCTCTGGCTAGTTTGCGCTGCTCCAGAGACACACATCAGTTGTAAACTCGGTTTAACCAGCCAGCTGCACTCAGTTTCCAGCTGCTTTGCGTATCCAGCGAGATGCAGAGCAAATAGTGTGTCACTGTGAATCTGGCTCTAGGTCTCAGAAATAAAAACCCACATGCTTTTGGGACATCAGTTGCTTCCTGTCCTTGGAGTTTCCCACCAAAGCATCACAGTCCCACTAATTCAACTACAATAAGAGAGCTGTCCCAACACCACCTCTGAGTCTGGCACTCACTTCTCTGTTATCTCTGTCTGCTTGGACCAGGATGCCCTTGAAACAGGGTTCAACATAATGAACATAATCGTTGTACTGAAAAGAGAGAAGTAAAAGAATAAGGTTAGCGATAAAAGGAATCTCTTGAAAGTAAGATTCATAAGAGGACATTTAAAGGGATAAAAACAGCATCTATTTTATAGTTATACTGTTTTATTTAGCTCTTTATTTAGAATTTTATTGTGCCAATTTTGTGCTCCAGACACATTACACTTTTAAAAATCCTGCCTTTTAAAATAATACATTAAATAAATTGTAGCATGTTGGCAGTTTAAATCCAGGCACACCCCTAGGTGCAGGGTTAATGCTATTTTATTAACAGAGTTCCAGCAGTCTTCTCCACACTCTAATATCTGTGCAAAAGACTAATTTACATCAGCACTTAAATTCTCAGATTACAGTACACAAGGGGACATATATTACATACATCTCTTTAAAAAAACTAACATATAAAACCCTCCCAGTTTAGTATGATTTCCCTCTGTTCCTGAATCAACACTGCTCACTTCTCCAACTATCCATCCAGGTACTTACATGGCTCCCATCAATGGAATAGTTTAGCAACCTAAACAGATAACAATGAGTTCTCACTTCCTTCCCTAACAGCAGGGGACAAACTTAGGGATTTTGATGTTTTGTTCCCATAAATCTATAAGAATAAGGGTATAATTATAGGAAATCCTGGGCAAAGGGCTGGGGTTTATATTTAGCTCTGAAAGGGAAGAGGTTAGCAATCATTCCCTTTTTCTTTGGCATTGAGTTCCATAGTCTTGATCCTGTGCAATTTCTGTCTTCTGTGGTCACAAGCCACCCCGGTACTGGTCAACTGTCTTATTGTTCCAGTGGTGTCATGGGAAGTCATGGTCACAGAGGGAGAAATAGTCTGTTGGGTATCCAGCCTAATTCCATGGAAAACTTTGAAAATCAGGAGCTTGACCTTTTCCTGGACTCTGTTCTATGGGAAGTCAGTGCAGAGATTGCTGTATCATGGTAATCCCAGTCAGGACATAAACAAGTTAATATCACTACTCTTCAGAAAAGTGCTATCTTTCTTGACCACTAGTAGTCAGGATTTTGCTTATACATCTCACACGAAAGAGCAGCTTTGGCAGCACAATGCCTCCTAGCACCAGGCTAGAGTATTCCTGACTCAGAGGGATGACAGCCATAAATCAAAATAGCACCATCACTTCCTGAAGCACCAAGTGTCCCCAACCCAGTACTGACTCCGTCTCTCTGGGTTTAATCTGTGAAACAGGAAAGGGTCACTCACCAAGATGATATAGTTGCAGACTGAGTTCTTGTATTATCACTAAAGTTTTGTCTCAATAAGAAAAGGAATAAAACTAGGAAAAGGAATGAATAAGCTTTTACTGTCAATCACAGGGTGAATAAGGAATTAACATCTACCCTGCTGGTCACTCAAAGTACTTGCAACTGACTTGTCACAGCCGTTTGTTTTTGTTTCCCATTCTCATCTAACTCTAGAGCTAAGTGCTGTAGTGGTATTACTGCTATCCCTGCATGGTTTGCTAGTGGAGCTGAAAGGCAGGCATGATTGACAGGATGAGTTGTTTTATATTTAGACTAGGATACACTTACTGCAATAATATTGACGAAATCATTTTCCCCCAAAGTGTCCAAAATGGTGATGATGGTGTGTTTGGCAATGGTCATCAGCAGACCCTTCATGCTCCCACTGATGTCCACCACGATTATAATGTCCTTGGGTGAAGTGGCTGCCTGGATGTACCTTTACAGGATTGGGAGAGAAGAGAAGCTGGTACAACATGAGGACCAGGGAAAGCAGAATTCTGGGCATATAATTGGCCATATCAGGTTCTTGATTCTAGACCAGAGGTCGGCAACCTTTCAGAAGCGCTGTGCCGAGTCTTCATTTATTCACTCTAATTTTAGGTTTTGTGTGCCAGTAATACATTTTAACGTTTTTAGAAGGTCTCTTTCTATAAGTCTATAATATATAACTAAACTATTATTGTATGTAAAGTAAATAAGGTTTTAAAAAATGTTTAAGAAGCTTCATTTATAATTAAATTAAAATTCAGAGGCCCCGGACCGGTGGCCAGAACCTGGGCAGGGTGAGTGCTACTGAAAATCAGCTCGCATGCTGCCTTCGGCACACATGCCATAGGTTGCCTACCCCTGTTCAAGACCCACGATAACATGTCTGTCTGGAGCAGCAGCCTAGCAGTGGCAGACGTGGGAATGTACCCTTTATCCCATGCCGGATGTACCACTCATATAACCATGACGGGGCTGTCCTGTTGTTTAACAGTCGTGCTCTGTTGGACCTGGGTTCTTGTTTACTGGGCTGGCAAAGGCTGGGAGTGCTGCAGAGGTGATATGCTCAGACATAGCTGACAGAGGGAACTTGGTGTTATTTAACAGCGATCCCTGCTACTGAGCTGACCGATTCAAAGAGTGGAACTGATGGACTCTGAACAGTCCCATCCCATTGTTCTGCAGTCTCAAAAAGTGGAGGGAATCAAGAAGAGAGTCACTGACAGTGATTCCATATGAGACGTTAGACCCCAAGATCGAGGGAGGGGTGTTGGAAGGGGATGGACAACACTTTCTAATCCAGTATGCTACAATGTGATTGCTTAAACACTAGTTTATCTATCCCCTCTCTCTCCCAGGAGCAGTGCGCAACAGAGGCTCTGATTAGACTCCCCACTGGAGACATTGGACTGTGACGTCTGTGCACTCACCATTCAGATCTCTGTAACCCAACTAGGAAGGAGGGGGACAAAAATCAGGACAAGGGTCAATCAAAGTTCCAAAAGAAGAGGAGAAAAAGGGGGTGAGAGAAAGATGGTGGGGTCTAATTTCTCACCAGCCTCGATTCCTGCAGTCGAAGGAGATGACTCCATTCTCATCTGGCATCCACTTTATCCCTGAACAGAGCAGCAAAAGGAGGACTCAGTGGCTTAATCACTCAGGAAAACAGGCCTCAGATCCCCACCCCTGCAGGCACCAGACATTCAATTATCCTTAGTTCTGAGACCTCATTATTTTAGTTCACAAGGTCATGTGACTCCCACAGCCAACAGCAGAGCTCCAGCAGTTATAGCAGCAAGCACATTGGATAAATACACACAAAGCTTTCCTAACTTTAATTTCTGGCCTTCTCACATTCCCTTGAATGTGTTGATTAATTTTTATGCAAAATGTTCCTGAAAGCACCAGGCACAGCCCAGTGACATTTAAAAATTGGGGAGGGAGTGCATTTACTTTCATCTTTATTCCATTTGTACGCAACTTTCTCCAATATCTGCAGAGCTGTTGACTGTGGTGATTTTTTTGACGAGTGAGGTGATTTTGGCTGAGGTTGAAGCCAGTTTGGCGATGATGTGAGAAGCTCCAGGCTCTAATGAATTTGAGCCCTCTGATTGGCTGCCTACCCTATGTGCCTGCCTCCTGGGGCTGAGCAACCAACTAGAGTTGCTCAGGAAAAAGCTCTTCCCTCTTCCCCCTCTCATCAGCAGCCCAATCATTCTCACAAGAGAGGATGAGGGAGCTAAACTCCCTCCCCTCAGCCTGCAACTCAATACATATGGGAGAGTGGGCAACACTGATATTCACACACACACACACTGGTGATGGGCAGGGGGAGTTCAAAACAATCAAAAGCCAGACCGAAACCACAATATAATCTTTTTGGGGAAAAAAAAATTTTTTTGGAGGGAGAACAATCTCATGATTTTTGGGGGATCTGACTGATGATATTTTATCGCTTGAGGTTGACAATATTGTATCTTTTTTCTTACAGAAAGGCTGAGAACCTTAAAAAAGTAGAAAGAGAGATAGGTGTGTGGCCCAGACTGAGCACTAAAGGCTTTGTCACACTTTCTCAGGGCAGATGGCACTGAAGCAGGCAGTCAGCCTGAAACATATATAGGCAAGCAGAATACCTTTGGTGTCACAGGTGCAACACACTGGCTGTGTTGTCTCCCCGGTATGGTAGCTAGTGGCTAGAGAATGAAAGCCTTCTATTGCCACCAGTGTTACTCTTTTACAGGAATGTGCCTTTAGTACACACCATCCCAGTTCAATTAGCTCAAGCAGCCTGTGGTTGTTGGTTATTTCCAAGAGGTCTCCCTTTTGGGGAATCCAACCCCAGACCCATATGTAATCCATACTTACTATTCTACAATGGAAGGCAATGATCCCCCTATCCCTAGGCTTCCCAGAACAGGTTCTGTGTCAATGTGTTCCCTTCCCTGGTGAGTTTCATGTTTTGCCCAGATTTTTAGAGAAAGGGCTAGGAATGTCTGAGCCTCTTTACCTGGGTAAAGTCTGAAGAATCCTGTGGAGCTGCCAAAGTACTGCCAGGTCAAGGTTGGGTCTCTTTGGAAATTGTCCACAAAAATAGGATTCAAGGCTTCTGACATGTAAACTCCATTCAATATGTCAGGGTCTGTGGGGAAAGGCGGAGCCAGGAAACATAGGCAGAGAGGAAGAAAGAGTGCAACAGGGGGAAAAAAGCACAGTATAGAGGAGAGTGGTGAGAACAAAGAGAGAGACCCAGACAGTGTGGAACCTGTACATACAATACATGTATGTACATACAGTAATTGTATGAATTCTTCGTAGTCTGAACACAGTTACAACATGTATTCCTCACCACTGTCACTCCATTCATGATGACAAATACCATATTGAAATTGGCTTTAAAACAAACCTTGCAAGAGGAACTGTCTTCACTGTTCAAGCAAACCCTGGAATGTAAGTTACCACTAGCAATGGTGCTTGGTCACACATCATCTCCCTTCCTCTTCTGGGGTTTATCTACCTTGGCTGATTTACATCAAGTTAGAACAGGGTCCCAAGGGGTTATGGTAATTAACTCAAGGTTAAATACAATGTTGCACCAAGTATAGACAGGGATTGTCTGTTATATCATCATAACAGCTCCCTGTGGTAGGCCAACCAGCTGAAACAATGTTAAACATGACAGTCCCTGGTTACAGTGAGTGTTTAACATTGCGAGCTGGTTATCAGGACTCCTACAGTTATGTTTTAACATGATGCAATTACCCAGTGTAGACAAACCCTTAGATTTAAAAGCCCTCCATCTTTCTCCTACTACTCTCTGTTTTGATATCTCTCCCCTGGTTTTCTTCATTCCATTACTCTGTCTCTGCTTCTCCCCCAAGGCCTGAACTCTGATCCCGGACCCCCGATTTCACTTACACCTGTGTAAATCTGAAGATTTACATAAGACATCTGAGGCTAACATGCGACTGCTTGTAGTAGTATCTACTCCCGCACCAGAGAGGGTAAAATGGAGCAGCAGCAAGAGGACAAGTGAGGCTTTGATCAAAACCCTCTTTTTGCAATAAAACCCTCTGAGGCTTTTGAACTTTGCAGGGTGTATATAATTTCTAAATCTAACAGCATAACAAATAATGATAGCGAAGCTTTAAAAGGGAATCACTGTAGGCCAAATAAATCCTGGGACTCACGAGTGTCTGTAAGTGAAGGGCTAGAGCAGTGACACTCAGACCTCAGTGGTTCAGGCGCCAAATTAGCGACCAATGTTACACAAAAGAGCCACAGTGGTGTGAATTCATTGTTTCATTGAATATATATTATTCTCACAGCAAAATGACTGAACAAATATTATTATTTTACCAAATACAATTGGTTAGTAACAGAGTAAAAGCTTCATGACTGGTTAATAACTTAGATTGGTTAATAATTAAATCACACTGTTTTAATATCACGTGCTGTAAAAAGCTGCAGGAGACGCATTAAAGAGCCATTTGCAGCTCCCAAGTCTCAGTCTGAGTATCACTGGGTTAGAGGCTTGGCTGCTTGCATGATGATAGATGACCTGGTTTAAGTAGCTGAAGTCATGTGGTTTTAGAGGCTAAGCAGGGCTGAGTATGGTCAGTAGTTGGATCGGAGACCTCCCAGGGAACGGGTGTTTATGGAACACATGGATCTTTTGTGCCTCAGATTATAGCCCTTAGGGCTGTCAGCTCAGCATGAAATTCATTTTAAAATGTTTAGGAGAAGAAAACCTCTCTCTGCATTGGCCCTGGAATCATGTAACCGCTAAGGATATAATCACCAGCACCTACCTCTGTTTGCTCCTGTAGCTTCACTGAGCTCACATACAGACAGTCATAGGAGAGAAGACAGAAGTAAGGGAGCATTTCCTGCCAAAATGTTTACAAGGAGAAGGATTGATGGTCTGGCAGGCACAGAGCCAGTGGCTGGTGGCAGCCTGCTATGTCAATAGAAGAGGGCAGCAACTTTAGAACAATTGTTGTCAAGAGCCTCAGCTTGTAAGGACTATGCAGCCCCATGTTTCAGGAGCTTGCTCACTAATTCCAATAGAGATAGGCCAGCTCCTGATTTAAGGCCAGATTGTGATTGGCAGATGTGTGGATGCACAAAGAAGGGAGGACAGTAACCAAGCACAATTGCAATGACGTTGCTGCAGTAGGCATGTCCCCTCCCAGAGCTCCTCACTGCCACCAGAAGGACAGTGCCTTAAAGTCACAGTACAACCTTTATTCTCTATCTTTCACTTCCCACCCTCCTATTTGTGTTGTTATTCCACTGTAGTTTCCAGGTTCCCCTCACAGGGTTGTGAAGTCAGAGGCAAGGGCCCTATTACCTTTGTTGTAGACATTGGTTGGGAGCTGCACATCACTGTACGTTGTGTTCACCAGCAGATTATTGAAATGCTCATTTGGCTCAAGAATGAATTCGTCTCCAAGCTCCACATAATTATCATTCTCATCCTTTTCATTAATCAGGAGAGAGTTGTAGTAATCAAACTGTTGATGAGGAGCAATGAGACAGAGGAAAGGGGAAAGACAGCAAGAGAGTTTATTATCGGTACTGCCAGAAAAAAAAATCTTTCCCTGCTTTTCACCACTGCCTCCCTCCTCTGGAGCCCTTCCCCACTGCCAGAATCCTTCCCTGCAGTGGGGAAAGGCTCCAGCAGCAGGGAGCTTGTAGAGCCTTTCCCCACTGTCGGAGCCTTTCCTCGCTGCCTCCCTGCTGCCAGAGATTTTCCCCACTGCTGTAGCCTTTTCCTGCAGCTAAAACCAGCAGTGCATATGGGAAGGCATGGCTTGGGCAAGTAAAGAGCCATATACCAGGGTACATGCCATACCTTTCAGGCATATCTGTACACCTTGTCTAAGCCATACCCGACCATCTACACTGCTACTTAAACCTGTGCTAGGGGGATTACCTGAGAACATATGCTACACTCCACTGAAAGAAGCGTGCAATGTAGACGTAGCCTCGATCTTTAATCCTTCACCCCACGCTCTTTGACAGATGTGTTCAGGTAGCTCCAGTAGAGCTGATAATGGTCAATTCATCACTCTTACCTGTTAGTCATAGAATCATAGACTATCAGGGTTGGAAGGGACCTCAGGAGGTCATCTAGTCCAACCCCCTGCTCAAAGCAGGACCAATCCCCAGACAGATTTTTTGCCCCAGATCCTTAAATGGCCTCCTCAGGGATTGAACTCACAAGCCTGGGTTTAGCAGGCCAGTGCTCAAACCACTGCCAGTCTGTGATCAGATCAACTCACCAGCCCCACCAGCCTTTTATAGCCAAATGACAAGAAGTGAGGTTTACAGTGGAATATACCAATCCAAGAGGAAATGGAGAGTTTCCACTTATCCATCATTCAGAATCCCTGTTATTCCCCCTGTTAAAACTCTACTTCCTCTCCTGCTGATCACAAAGCATCCCTTTCTCCCAGGAGATCTTCCTTTGGAGATCACCTTTAAGGGCATTCCATGAGCTAGCTACAGCTGGGGGTACCAGAGAGTCTGGAGTGGAAGGAGTCGGCATCTTTCTTTCTGCAATATCCCCAGCTGCCACCAACATGTGCAGCAAGAATCTGAAGGGTGCTCTTCAGCATGAGTTTACTACCACTGTGGCAGGGTGAGGAGCTGCCATCATGCCCTGGACCTGTCATGGGAGTCACTTATTTAATCAGGATGACTCCTAATGAGACAGGAGTGAGTTATTAATGTGCTACTGGGTGCTCTGAAGGCAAGGAAATTCCCAACATGCCTAGGAATGGGATGGTTAGATAACTGGGCAATCCTGGAATTGGCAGACCATGCCTGTCTATCAGCCAGTTCCTTCGAGGCTCCCTGTCACATGAACCCGGGCTTTGTCATTGAAGGATATGAACGTACCACCAGAGAGGAGTTGAATTCATGTTTCAGATCTGCGTCTTCCGCTGCTTCCACCAGCCTCTAATGCAAACACACACAGAGGGAGGATGAGTGGGAAACACCGGACAAGTCTTTTCAGAAGCATGAATTGTTCACAAAATATTGAAAAACCCAGTGACTTGGACTTCAGATCTAGTTCAGCACAGCAGAGGAAGCTATGGGAGGTTACAAATTCCCCTGCATCCAATAAAGGAACTAAAGTTCTGTGCAGCAAGTTTCAAATCTGGGGAACGTACTCACAGCTAGTCATTCCTAAGACTTTGTCCCCCCAAACAATGAGTAGGTGGCACTGAACATATTCATAGAGAGAGACTTCTATTCAGAAGAACACCAGAAGTTTTCATTCCACTTTAACTGGAGCCTCGTGAAAAAGACAATCCAGAGCCAGCCCAGCTTCAGCCTATCACCAACATAAAGGGAACTGAGAAAAACTGAGTGATGACCGGATTTTTAAAAGGGCCGGGAAATATTATGACCATTCGTAAACTTTTCCAGCTATGGAAGCTAAAATAATCATCTGCATTATCAAATTTCATATTTCAGGGCACCAACCAATCATTTGTTTAGATTAAGATGGAATCCTGCTCAAACACAGCCACTTTTACAACATCACACAATCAGGGCCAGCGCAAGGATGTTTTGCGCCCTAGGTGAAACTTCCACCTTGCGCCCCCCTCCCGCACCCCTGCCCTGAGGCACACCCCCTCCCCCGCGGCAGCTCCCCCCCCACCCTGAGGTGCCCCCCTTGTGGCAGCTCCCCACCCCCCACCCTGAGGCACGCCCCCCACTCCAGATCACCCCTGCTCCACGCACAAGCACGAGCGCAAGCACACCGTCGCTGCTTCACTTCTCCTGCCTCCCAGGCTTGCGGCGCCTAAGCTGATTGGCACCGCAAGCCTGGGAGGCGGAAGAAGTGAAGCAGCTCACCCCTGCCCTGCCTCCTCCCTGAGCACGCCGTCACTTCTTCACTTTTCCCGCCTCCCAGGCTTGCGGCGCCAATAAGCTTAGGCACCGCAAGCCTGGGAGGTGGGAGAAGTGAAGCAGCCACGGCATGCTCGGGGAGGAGGTGGGGCAGGGGTGAGCTGGGGCAGGGAGTTCCCCTGCGTGCCTTCCCCTTACTTGCTGCAGGCAGCCCTCTCTGCGCTCCCTTACCCCAACTCCCTCCACCGAAATGCCGACGGTGACCGGGGTGGCCGAAGATCCAGCCGCCGTGGTCGCTGCCAAAGAAAATGGCACCCCCCAAATCCTAGTGCCCTAGGCGACCGCCTAGGTCACCTAAATAGTTGCACCGGCCCTGCACACAATAAACTGTAGCTGTGTTATGGGCCTTAATAAGGCTATCCAAGTTTGAATCTGAGTCTGAACTTCATGGAAGGTCTCTAGTTCTCTGATGAGTCAAACCAAAACCCTGGACCTGAACACACCTAGAGTTTCCTTTTGATCTAGATCCAAACATTGTTTTTTGGCCCATCTTTACTTTTTTTTAAGCACCAAATGGTTTTTAAGGAGCCAGGACTCTGTGACTATTGATCTTCACTTTTAAAATTAGGGTGAATACACTGGCACACAACGGATTCATAGATGTTAAGACTAGAAGGGACCATTATGATCAAGATTCTAGCCTGACTTCCCTACATAGCACAGGTCAAAGAACCTCACCCAATCAGAGAGCAACTAATGCGCACAATACACATTCTCAAGCAGCTGCAAGAGTCAAATTCACAGTCCATGGGTATTGCTCAGCGACAATAGTCACAGTACGCCACATTGGGCCACATGATGTTCAAACAGGCTGCCACTCGTCAATAGCCAGTGTTCACTGCACAGGGCAGGGGTCTCACCTTCTGGAGGGTTAGCCCTGGATCTGTTAAATGAATGTTCATTATCTCATAAAAAGACCAAGCTGAGTCATTACTCTACTTAAATCTACTTCCTTATGATAACTATCCTTATACCTCTTGTCAACTGTCTGTAATTGACCACCTTGATTAACACTACAAAAAAGTTTTTTTCCTGCTGATAACAGGTCATCTTAATTAATTAGCCTCTTAGAGCTGGTATGGCGTCTTCTCTATATGTATATATACACTCTTCTTATATGTTCCATTCTCTGCATCAGATGAAGTGGGACTGTAGCCCACGAAAGCTTAAGCTCAAATAAATGTGTTAGTCTCTAAGGTGCCACGAGTACTCCTGTTCTTTTTATGGATACAGACTAACCCGGCTGCTACTCTGAAACCTGTCATTATCTCATATTTATTTTGAAGCTAGCCAAGTCACTTGTTTTATTTTTCACCCCTGGCTGAGGTAGAAGCCATTATTCCTCTGTTTGCCATTATCTTTCTGCTACATAATAACTGATGGAGTCAAGAGGCACCAGCTGTTGTTATACCTGCATAGCTTAGCAGTTGCAGGGAAATCAGGAGGTATTTAGGATCCTAAAGATGCAGACAGGCACCTAGTGGGATTTTCAAAAGCACATAGGTAACTGAGTCCCATTGATTTCAATGGAAGTTAGGTGCCTAGGTGATTTGTAACTCCCACTAGGATCTTATCTACATCATTAGGTGCCTAAATACCTTTAAAAATTGGCCTTCAGTGTCTCTAGCTTTGTGTTTGGAAGAAGGGGATTTCCCCATAAAGTTCCCAAGTTTGTACCTCAACAGCTTCTACTTTTCTGCGCAGCATGCTCTCCATCTCTTCTGAGAACTTCTTCACCAGCTCCAAGCCATTCACCTCCTTGATCTTCAGAATCGGCTCCACATCTTTGTACTTCTGGACGAAGGAAAGGAGAAAATCCTCACTGAATAAAAGATTCACTAGGAAAGTTGTGAATCAATTACATTAGTTGGGCATTCTAGTTACTAGGAGAGATGCATCTAAAGGGTGGTCCTGATATTCATCTATCCTTTTCTATGCCTCCCCTTTCTTCCCTTCAGCTGGACCTGTGCAAATAACTGGTGCATAATGTAGTTAATTTACACCTCTATGCATAAGTAACTGATTTGCTGGTGCCATCAGGTGCTTGTAGTTGTCTAAGTTATCTCAGCTGCACCAGCAAATGAACACCCATGCAAAAATGTGCCTGTGGTTATTTGCACCCGTAAGCTGTGCAAAAATGGAAGCCAAGTTTTGAAAACTTGCCAATATGTGTATGTACATCAATGATAACTCTATATGTGCCATGCATACCTGCCACCATGCCACCTTGAGCTGAACTCTTGTCAACTCTCACAAGCCAAGGGAGACTGGGTCTTATCAGTGCTTATATGGGACTTAGGAGACCTTCCAGACAAACCTAGGGGTGCAGGCAGTGGTGATGGTGACTGAGTTCCAGAGTCAGTGCTGAACCAATTCCTCTGCCTTGGGGTTAATGAGCACTAGAGGTGGGGATGCCCTCCATTGGCTGAGACAAAGTCCTGACAACTTCATAGTCATTCAAGATTTTCTGACATTTGATACAAAATAGAGATTTAACCCCCCAGTATTCTGTCCAAATTCCAAACTGGGCAATTATATTGTGCGTGCCTAAATCATCCCTGCAGTTTCCATATTAGATGTGATAGTTCTTATGTCTTCTCTTTAAAAACAATGAGGAAAGATGAGCAGACCAGATGGGAGCAGGAAGGGAAACAAACTGCAAAAGGAGACAATCTGATTAACCTCTGTCAAAAAGGACAGAGCTCTTATCCCTCTAGCGGCGATGGTGATGAGACTGTTTTGATTTAAGCGGGAAAACAAATGAATAGATTCCCATAGTCCCTCAGCCTTTCTCTTTGCAGTATATGCGCTCCATCCTTGCCCCCGGAGGTGCAGGGTTTATAAACAGGCTATGTGGAGAAAGTTTTGTGAGATCCCCTTCTTAAAATATTGGCAGCACACCAGTGCTCTCAGCCTGAGGTTCACTCTCCAACACGATACAAAATGAGTGGGGGGCAGAGGATTTGTGGGTCCTTTCCAATTACAAGATGTGGAGAGGGGTTTGAATGTCTTTGGGATAAACCACCAGGGCTCCTATTGTTAGACAAGCTCACTCATCCTTAGAGAAGGCTGCTGAGCTTATGTGGAGTCTGCCCTGAGGAGGGGACAGGGCTGAGGAGGCAGGACAGAAATAGCATATACGCAGCTTGCAGCAGGCACGTGTGGAAGCTACTAGTTCTGTCTGGCATGATTAACAGAGCAAGGCTTTACTGGATTAAAAACTCCAGCCCTTGCGTCCATGCTGCTGCTGCTAGGTAGCCGGACTGGATGGGGGAGGGGGAAAGAAGAGGCGGGGTTGATCGCAAAGGTTAGCACAGCAACACTACCAACAGGAGATTTACAGCTCACAGACGGAAGGCCCTGGATGATGACGAGATCACGGGACTCATCCCAGCTGCTGCCAGCCTGTCCCATTTAACTGTGTCATAGTTTCATCTGCAGAGAAGCTGATCTCTGCTACTCCGGGGGCTTTAATCAGGGCCCTCCTCTGTGAGATCAGAGTAATCTCCCTCTGGAATGCAAGACAGCTGGGAAAACTATACTAGCATTTGCATGCTCTGTGCGAAGAAAACACTATCAGCAATGGATAAGCTGGGGTTGTACAATATGGAGTAGTGATTGTTCCCAACAGCCCAGGGCTGAACAGCAGCCTTTTCGCTCCAGCAGGGTAATAACAGCACTTTGCACTCCTGTCAGTGATTTTGAGCATGCTTCTGACACATCAGTATTAGAGGTTAAAAGGATATCAATAACCATGGGCATTTGAGTTTACCAGCCACAGGGTACATTAAGAGCCCAGCCACACATTGTGTGCACAACTCAATCCTTAGAATTCTCACCGTTGGGGAGATATTGCACAACATTAGCAGCTGGATATTTCAATGAATTCGTTGGGGCTGTGTTCACCTTTGTATTCCATGAAATATTCTAGAAAATAATTTTACTGGCCGGAATGTTGATGAAAACAGTGAATTTTAATAGGACTTTTAGAGACTATTTGCTGAAAGAATATTCACATCCTACGTGTAGGGAATGCAAATAATGCCATGTGACCTCAGGTATTAAGATCAGTTACTATAGTGATAAGTGCACTATAAATGTCTAGGTAGACTTCTGTGTTCAATCAAAACTAACCAACACAGATCACATTTAGAATCTTGGTTATTACATATCCACCCAGATTCACTTGCTGAAATTATCAGCATTATTTTTTAATAATAAAGAGTCAAAAAACAACCCCCTCGCCCCCCAACAGAAGAAAAACTGGTAAGTTGCTTGAGTACAAGTCACAAACAGAAAAAGAGTCTATGCTCATAAGCTACAACACTCCTTTAAAACAATGGTAACAACTAATTGGGATTCTCCTTCGGCACAAGCTGGGGAGGCTGAGGACCCAAAGTACTGTACCCTTTGCTGTGTCTGTGAAATGATTACATTGCCAAATACATGTTCCTGTTCCAACCTCCATGAAATTTAGTCCACTGAAGTACTTAGCACTGCATAACTCACTGACAGTGCCACTACTTAAGTCAGAGAAAGACATTCCACCCTCACCCAGCAAAATCACTTAACATTTATTATTTAATTTGTCTGTTCTGTCCATTCTGCAATATTTAGTAATCTCCTTACTCAGTCTCATCTCCAGCTGAAGCCAACAGGGGGTTTAGCCACAAAGGAAAGCAGGTATTGGTTCTAGGAAACATGTTCATTTTTCAATTTCTAATTAACTAAATATTGTAAGCGTGAAATCCTGGGCCCATTGAAGTCAATGGCAGTTTTTCAATGGAGCCAGGATTTCACCCTCATTGATCTCTTTTTTTCTCAGTAAAAACAATAGTAAGTAATTCAGCTACTTAGGGTCAAATCCTGATCCACATGTCCTCCAGACCATGAACAACCAAGTTTTCCATGATGTGGCTGGGTTGTGTGGTCACTGAAATTCTCAGCAGTGGCTGTTGTATAACAGAGAGCAGCTGGCAGACTCTATAACCGGCAAACTCGACAAGCCATAGAAAAACAAAGCCTGGATTTTTGGTGCCCTTCAAATGTACTTTGTCAGCCTCATGGAGTTTTGTGGGCCTTCTGCTATGCTTTCTCCTCCCATGGATTTTTCAGTGGGCAGGAATGATCCAGCCCTTTTTATCTAATTACTAGAAGTTAGCAGGAATTAGAAAGTATTACTTATTGCATAATGCACAGGTTTTTTACTACTGTTAAGAAAAGAAACGACTAATTTAAAGTAATCTGTCTCTTTGGGTGAAAGCAATTTGTATAAAATTCATCCCTTTGAACACAAAAGGCCTGTGAACCATTTCAGTCCCATTTAAGTTTTCAAAATAGGGCTCACAGAAAAGGAACCACCCAAGCTAAAGAAGATGTATGCTTTGCCACTGTTCCCACAGCAAAGCCAACGCATTGCGGTAGAGATTTCAGCAGACCAGAGCAAATCAATTTTTAAGCATCCTTTGGTGGCCATGTAAAATTTGCTGTGACTATGTCCTGGCTGGTTCCTGGCTCACTGCTAGCTGAGGAATGGGGCTTCATGTTGCTTTCTGGTGTCATCATAATTCTAACACAGCCTAAGGATTTACTGGGCCTCGTGGGATGGGTGCAGGTTGGCGGTATCCAGGAGGATTGGAAGCAGGAGGTGTTGGTTGCAACGGGAATGCCTTATTAGTTTTCCTCTCTTTAAAACAACAAAAGCACGCAAACACGGCCAATGAAATTCCATACAAAATGTTAATTAATGAAATAGAAGATTTAAATATAGAAAAGGCAGAAAATGAAAAATTATGGTGCTAACAGCAACAGGAATTTAGTTACATAGTAAAGATATCAAGCTTCTAATGCAAGGCCAAATTCTGCTGTCCTTATTGTTATTACTCAGGTTTTTACTATGTTGTTACACAGACAAAACTCCCATTGACTTCAGTAAGGGTTTTGCCTGAGTGAGGAGTGAGCAAACATTGAGAAAAAACTCCAGGATTTGGCCTCTGCATTGTAAATCCACTGGGGAAGGGACCTGTCCTTATATTTGTCTGCAAAGCACCCCAAATACCTATAATGCTGCAGCAGCAAGCCAAAATATTTCATATGTGAAATGTGCCATGCAGCTCAAATACAACAATGTTGCTTTGGAAACTCTTGTATTTGAATTTTCTGACTTCTGTGCATTCAAATCTCCTGTCTTAACATAAATGGAGTCTGGGTGCACATGTGTGTGTGTGTGTGTGCGTGATTACATAAAAGTTGTTTGTAGGTCTGGCCTCTTTGAAAACAAGTTTCACCTATTTCAAGAGGTTTGTTCACACTACTGCATTAGGAGGATATCTGATCTTAGCCTCATGAAATTGCTCTCTCTCTCTCCACAGCTATACCCGTCAAGCATGCAGATTGAAGTCCTTCAAGCTTATCTGCTTTAAGAAGCTTATTACCGAAGATGGTGTTTGATCTAGAGTTTCCTAACAGGATAGAGGATGAGGAAAGACGTGGGGAAATGGGCACAGCAGGAAGAGAGGGGAAAACCCAGGACAAGAGGGAAAAATAATAGGATTCGAGAGGGAGCAAGGGGGGGGGGAAGAGGTAATTCTGACTTGTCTGAGCTGCATGTGTATTTCTCTAGTAATGTCTAAACTGGATAAGAAATGGACTTGGAGAGATGACTCAGAGAAGGAGAGAGTACGCAGGGCTGTGTTGGATCAGAAATCAAACCCGGTTCCTGCAGGAAGTGACAATGGTGACTCAGTGAGGGCATTCTTCCCCTGAGACGCTGCTGAACCAGTGTCCCACTCTGACATCAAGAATTCATTTCAAGCAAAGCACAGTTCATCTGCATGAAGTACAGCAGGTCTGCATCGTGCACAAGAGAAAGACAGATACTGCCTTCTCTTTATCAGTGCACTGCTCAGTATCTTTGATGGGGACAGGTGAAATGTGGCTATTCATGGGTGGGGGATGCTCTGTCTTCTGTCAGGGAAAGACAGGTGCCACCCCTGCTGCGTGAATCCTGGGCTGGATTTGCTGGTCAGAATCAAATTGGCTTTCAGTCAGAAATCAATCGTCTTGTCTCTGAGAGAATCACATGTAAGTTTTTTGCGGGATTTGGTGCAATCTTTTATTGACAATCCAAACAGGGTGACTGTGATCATCCCTCCCCTCCCCTCCTCAAGCTGTCTATAGCTCACAGGGACAGCAACCAGGTCGGGAAAGCAATGGTGTCCCAGGTTACTGGGTGTGCTTGCACTGAACGCCTTCCACTATCACAAAAGACACTATCATGGCACAGCATCTTAGCACTAGCCCTTTCTACAATACAGAAATTGATGTAGAAACTACTCTCACTTCTCCCTATTCCCAGAAATGGGTTATTTACTGGGCCATAATTGGAGCAGAATCCCCTGGGAGATTGGGCGAAGAGGATGATAACAGGGCTGCATATCTGTCATCCACTAGGGGCGCCAGGTTCCACCACAGACACCTATTGCCTGGAAGCAGAACACAGGGAGACTGATTGCACCAGCAGGCTCATACAGCCACTTGGGGGTGATTTTCAACAATGCTCAGCACTGGCTGAACTCTGCTCCTCAGTTTACAATTAGCTTCACTGGGAGCAGGGACAGGCCAGTGCTGAGCACTTTCAAAGACCCACCCTCAGTGCTATATACAGAGGCCATCCAAGCCAATGAGCCATCGGCAGTCAGCCAAGAGTGTGGCCATATGGAAAGAGGCTGATTTTCACAGAAGGAAGATCTGAATCAGAACAGAAAATCTCCCTCCCACCACTCTCTGGCAATGAGAGCCAGGGGAATGGCAATGATCAAGGGGCAGGTCTGGTGCTCACTGCTCTCCATGCTAAAGCCCACCCTACCTGCATGCAGAGTCACTGTGTGTGAGTTCATGAAGAATGTGATTGGTTCTTTATCTGGCTCATTGAACTGCCTCTCTGCCAGGATTCTGATGAGAACTCTGTCCCCCGGCAATTTCAATGAACACTCCCCCGCCCACCTAGCTTCTGCATTGGCTGGTTCCATATAAAATATACTACTTCCCATCAGACTCATACATGCACACTTCAAATTAGCCTTCTGCAATTGGAACTCAATCACTCCAAAGTTCATGGACAGCAAAAGAGGAGCTGGCCTGACCAAAGCAAGCTCATTATTTCAGATAATTACGTGCTAGTTCACAACTGATTAATTCCAGCAAAAACTTGAGACAGATTTTTGCTGTGCTTCTCCAGTTCCAGCATTTCCTACCTGAGCTCATTGACCGAGCGAAACAAAGAAGATGGTCCAAATTCTCTGCTGGTGCAAATGGGCCAAACACCACTGAAGTCACTGGAGCTGGACCCATTTATGCCAGCTGCTGCCAGTCAGGATGTTCCTAGCAGCTGGAATTGCAAGAAGTGGAGGGTATGAAGGTTGCTATTCCTGTGCTGAAGTTGCAGGGGCATGGATTAAAGAACTGTGAATGATAGGCAGGGTAGGCTGAGCAATTCTTTATTCCAAGGCAATCTAGTTGTATACAGCTGCTTTCAGGACTGGCATCACAATGCCCTTCAGAGAATCAGTCCTAAACTAAAGAGGAAAACCAGATTTAAAAGCAAGATTTAAAGAGGGAAGTGACTCAGTGGAACAGTGGGAGGAAGACAGATGAGGAAGTACACATAAACAAGAAAGCCCTAGCTGGGAAAGCCCAGGGAACAGAGAGGAAGGCAATATTGGAGTAGAGTGAGCAGGTGGGGGAGTAGACGTATATGTAGTTAAGAAGGGAGGGGAAGAGTGAATATGGTCATTAAGGGAAATGGGTGGATATGAGGTCAGAGGAGAAAGGTGGACAGTGCCCATGGACAGTATGAAAAGCTAGGAGGACAATTCTGAGTCCGAAGTGGCTAATGAGCCAATGAAAGCATCAGAGAGAGGTACAAAGCCCACCTGGACCAATGAAGGTTAGAGGGTAGGCACTGGGAAATGAATCCAAATGGTCTTGAAATAGGGTGACCAGACAGCAAATGTGAAAAATCGGGACGGGGATGGGGGGTAATAGGAGCTTATATAAGAAAAAGACCCCAAAATTGGGACTGTCCCTATAAAATCAGGACATCTGGTCACCCTATCTTGAAAGTTAGTGAAGATTTCCTAGGCCTGGTCCACACTACGCAGTTAAATCGATTTTAACAGCATTAAATCAATTTAACGCTGTACCCGTCCACACTACAATGCACTTTATATCGATTTAAAGGGCTCTTTAAATCAATTTCTGTACTCCTCCCCGACGAGAGGAGTAACGCTAAAATTGATATTAACATATCGATTTAGGGTTAGTGTGGCCACAAATCGAAGTTATTGGTCTCCGGGTGGTATCCCACAGTGCACCACTGGCCGCTCTGGACAGGAATCTGAACTCTAATGCACTGGCCAGGTATACAGGAAAAGTCCCGTGAACTTTTGAATTGCATTTCCTGTTTGGCCAGCTTGGAGCTCTCATCAGCACAGGTGACCACGCAGAGCTCATCAGCACAGGTAACAATGCAGTCTCCTGAGAATAGAAAAAGAGCACCAGCGTGGACCGCACGAGAGGTACTGGATCTTCTCGCTATATGGGGAGAGGATTCATTGCTAACAGAACTGCGTTCCAAAAGACTAAATGAAAAAACTTTTGAAAAAATTTCCAGGACCATGATAGAGAGAGGCCACAGCAGGGACTCAGTGCAGTGCAGAGTGAAAGTGAAGGAGCTCAGACAAACCTACCAGAAAACCAAAGCAGCAAAGGGAAGATCAGGGTCAGGGCCAAAAACATGCTGCTTCTACGCTGAGCTGCATGCAATTTTAGGGGGCTGCGCCACCACTACTCCCCCCTTGTCTGTGGATTCCGAGGTGGGGGTTATAATCTCAACCATGGATGAGGATTCAGCGGAGGGGGAAGATGAGGAGGAGGAAGAGGAGGATGAGCTTGCAGAGAGCACACAGCACTCCATTCTCCCCAGCAGCCGAGAGCTTTTTGTGACCCAGACGGAATTACCCTCCCAGCCCTCCCAAGCCACTACCCCAGACAGTGAAGCCATGGAAGCGACCTCTGGTGAGTGTACCTTTGTAAATATAAAACATGGTTTAAAAGCAAGCGTTTTTTTAATGATTGATTTGCCATGAGGGCTTTGTATGCATTAGCAGCCAGTAAAGTTACTGGAAAAGTTTGTTAACATGTCTGGGGATGGAGTGGAAATCCTCCAGGGACAGCTCCATGAAGCGCTCCGGGAGGTACTCCAAAAGCCTTTGCAGAAGGTTTCTGGGCAAGGCAGCCTTGTTCCGTCCACCATGGTAGGACACTTTACCGCGCCATGCATGTAGCAAGTAATTGAGTATCATTGCATGACAAAGCCTAGCTGCGTATGGTCCTGGTGATTGCTGGCATTCAAGAAACATCCGTTCTTTATCTCACTCTGTTATCCTCAGCAGAGTGATATCGTTCATGGTAACCTGGTTGAAATTAAGGAATTTAAGTAAGGGGATAGAGAGATGGGGGAGGGGAGGAAGGATAGCGCTGAGCTTTTTAGCGTTTGGCCAGCAGAAATCTTCCCAGCTACCAGCCACGCGGGGGGGTGGGGGCAGGAGAGGAAAGGTTGGTGATTAGCAGTGATCTTCCATGATACCAGCCATGCAGTGGGGGGAGGGGTAAAGCAATTCTAGAGAATTGGATGGGGGCGGGGTTGGCGTCTGCTGCTCCTTGTTAACAGGAAAGAAGCAGCAAAGGTAGAAGGTATGCCTTACCATGACAGCATGCAAGCTGAATTGTGATGCCCGAACCTGCGTCTGTGTTGATCTGTAACACCAGAGCCGCAGGCACTCAATATTAAAAGATTCCAAATGCGACCTTGTAGTGAAATCACATGTGCTATGTAAGGTGAATAGTGTTGTTCACTGTGAAAGAGTATAACCATTGTTCTGTAAAATGTATCTTTTATAATCCTTCTCTCCCTATTTTCCCCCACTCATGCAGCTGCACATTTTTCAAGCCTCCCTACTCCATCTCCAAGGCTAGCTCAGATAAGGCAGAGGAAGAAGAGGACGCGAGATGAAATGTTCTCAGAAATCATGGAAGTAACCTGCAATGAAAGAGCTCATCTGAGGGAGTGGAAGGACGTGGTAGCAAAGTACAGGAAAGATGCCAGTGAACGTGAGGATAGGAGAGACGCTCGAGATGAGAGGTGGCGGCAGGAAGATCAGCAGTGGCGGGATGCAACGCTGGAGCTGCTGCGTGATCAAACTGACATCCTCCGACGTCTGGTGGATCTTCAGGAGGAGCAGCGGGGTCACAGAGTGCCGCTGCAGCCCATCTTTAACCACCCTCATTACTCACCATGTTCCACGTCTTCCTCACCCAGACGTGTAAGAACGCATGGGGGAAGGCTTTGTGCACCAGCCCACTCCACCCCCGTGGACAATCCAACCATAAGGTTGTCATTACATTGAAATGTGCTTAATGGCCTTTTCCTTCCCTCCTATCCTCCTCCCAAACCACTCCCGGGATACCTTGTTAATTCTCTTCCTCTTTTTATAATTACATGCTTTTTAAACCAAGGGGGAGGGTGGGTTGCTTACAGGAAATGACTTTTAATAAAGAATACATGCTTTTTAAACGATAGTGACTTTATTTCCATAAGCAAGCTGTAATCGAAGGGGGAGGGTGGGTTGCTTACAGGGAATGACTTTTAAGAAAGAATACATGCTTTTTAAACGATAGTGACTTTATTTCCATAAGCAAGCCGTAATCGAAGGGGGAGGGTGGGTTGCTTACAGGAGGAGTCAATAAAGGGGGGGAGGTTCATGAAGGGGAAACAAACACAACAGTCACACTGTACCCTGGCCCGTGATTAAACTCGTTTTCAAGGCTTCTCTGATGCGCACCACTTCCTGGTGAGCTCTTCTAATCGCCTTGGTGTCTGGCTGCGCGTAATCAGCGGCCAGGTGATTTGCCTCAGCCTCCCACCCCGTCATAAAGGTCTCCTTCTTACTTTCACAGAGATTGTGGAGCACACAGCAAGCAGCAATAATAAAGGGGACATTGGTTTGGCTGAGGTCTGAGTGAGTGAGTAACGTTCGCCAGCGAGCCTTTAAATGGCCAAATGCACATTCTACCACCATCCTGCACTTGCTCAGCCTGTAGCTGAACAGCTCTTGACCACTGTCCAGGCTGCCTGTGTATGGCTTCATGAGCCATGGCATCAAGGGGTAGGCTGGGTCACCCAGGATAACGACAGGCATTTCAACATCCCCAGCTGTTATTTTCTGGTCCGGGAAGTAAGTCCCTTGCTGCAGCCGTTTAAACAGAACAGTGCTTCTGAAGACGCGAGCATCATGAACCCTTCCTGGCCATCCCACGTGGATGTTGGTGAAACGTCCCTTATGATCCACCAGTGCTTGCAGCACCACTGAAAAGTACCCCTTGTGGTTTATGTACTGGGTGCCCTGGTGCTCCGGTGCCAAGATAGGGATATGGGTTCCATCTATCGCCCCTCCACAGTTAGGGAATCCCATTGCAGCAAAGCCATCCACTATGACCTGCACGTTTCCCAGGGTCACAACCTTTTGTAGCAGCAGCTTAATGATTGCTTTGGCTACTTGCAACACAGCAGCCCCCACAGTAGATTTTCCCACTCCAAATTGATTTCCAACTGACCGGTAGCTGTCTGGCATTGCAAGCTTCCAGAGGGCTATTGCCACTCGCTTCTCCACTGTGAGGGCTGCTCTCATCTTGGTATTATGGCATTTCAGGGCAGGGTAAAGCAAGTCACAAAGTTCAAAAGAAGTGCTCTTACGCATGCGAAAGTTTCGCAGCCACTGCGAATCATCCCACATCTGCAAAACTATGCGGTCCCACCAGTCTGTGCTTGTTTCCCGGGCCCAAAATCGGCGTTCAATGGGTAGAACCTCCCCCATTACCAGCAGGGGCTCCAAAGCGCGGGGGCCCGCGGTTAGGGAGAAATCAGTGTCCATGTCCTCATCACTGTCGTCACTGCGCTGCCGTAGCTGCCTCCTCCTCGCCTGCCTTTGCAGTTCATGGTTCACCATAGACTGCACGAGAATGCGCGAGGTGTTTACAACGTCCACAATTGTGCTATTGATCTGAGCAGGATCCATGCTTGCTGTGCTATGGCTTTTGCTTTCAGTTCACCCAGGAAAAAAGGCGCGAAATGGTTGTCTGCTGCTTTCAGGAAGGGAGGAGTGAAGCTGTACCCAGAACCACCCGCGACAATGATTTTTGCCCCATCAGGCACTGAGATCTCAACCCAGAATTCCAAGGGGCAGGGGAGACTGCGGGAACTGTGTGATAGCTACAGAATAGCTACCCACAGTGCAACGCTCCGGAAATCGATGCTAGCCTCGGACCATGGACGCACACCTCCGAATTAATGTGCCTAGTGTGGACGCGTGCAATCGACTTTATAATATCTGTTTTATAAAACCGGTTTAAGTTAATTCGAAATTACCCTGTAGTGTAGACGTACCCCTAGTGTTGTCCTTCTACAATTGATCCCCAGGGCACACACAGAGAGAGAAGATACAGAGGAGGGAAATCTGAAACCAGCAAAGCTCCTTGCAGGTATAGCCTACCTTCTGTAAAAGGAGCGAGCCTGAATACTTTGTCATGATGGAATATATCTCCCCACCAAAGGCATCTGCCCAGGACTTCACCCTAAAGTGGAAAAAGAGGAAAACCAGCAGTATTAGCACATCAGGTAGATAAGCTGCATCAAAGGGCAACAGTCATGCAGGCATGTATCACTTCCTGTCTCCCCATGCATGCATTCACCAAGCACATCTATGACACTGTAGAAACAGTGATAACATGTTTTCTTTTCGAACTGCTAGTGAAACACACAACAGTAGTGGGAAACCATCATCTCTGTGGCCCACTCTGCACCCTGGGCTTTCCTTACCATTAGGCTGTTTTAAAGGTGCCAAGTTTGGGGGTTCTTATTCAGTCATTATTGACTCTAACAGGAGTTTGCTTGAGTAAAGACCAAGTAAAAACTGAGTTATAACAGGGTAAAGATCTCAGGATTCAGCCCTTAGACCATGCATTTTTTGTGGTAGGGACAACGAGCCAAGCTGTGATCTCAGTTACTCCAGTGTGAATCCAAGGCATGCAATTGCTTTCAGTGAAGGTATGCTGGACTGACACAGGTGTAAACTGGGAGCAGATTCTGGGCCACAGTTTCTCTCTCTGTCAAGTACCTTGCACATGTATGCCATCCTATAAATAATAGACAATAGCAAGGGTAGTAAGGGTAGTGCATGCAGGCTCAGCTTAAAGATATTGCCTCCTCTCCAAATTAGCATATATGGCTGCAGTAATTGTCAGAATACTTAATCAGGAATTATGTTAAGATGTTCCACCTACACTCAGTTCCTTATACAGGGATTCACTTAGGAGGTATCTACTTCTTTATAGAACACATGGCTGTCTCCCCTTATCAGAACAAACCAGTTACTTATGGAGTACAGATTCTTACCTATAATTTTCAGAGGGATTCTTCCCAGTTCTATGAAACCTTTAAACCCAGAGGGCCTGATTTCTTCTCTTTTCAATGCCAGTAGAGTATAATGCAGTCAAAATCAATGGCATTCCACCACCATAAAAAACTAGTGCAATGGCATGGTAAATCAAGCACTGAAACATCCATTTTTTAACCTCTGTGTGTGATCCTGCTCCCACTGAAATAAATGGAAGCAACTCAGTATTTCTAGCTATTATGGTCAGTTTATTGGTTTCTGCATCCTGTTTTGTCAGCCACAGTCATCTTTTATTTTATATACACTGAAAACAATACTGAATATTTGAATTCGCTAGGAAGACAAGATTCACTTTCCCATCTCAGACCCTTATTCTGACAAGCCCACTAGCTTGCTTCTGGCCAGAGAAAAGCTAAAAACAAATAAACACTTTGCATATTGTGTAATGCATGGGGGTGGGGAAGAATTCCTTCCAGACTTTTATGGTGATCAGCTCATGTCCTGAAGCATGAGATCTGATTACCCTTATCTCATTATTTAATTCAATAACCCCCTGAAGCAGCTCATTGAACAACTTGTCTGTACAAGCCATTTAATGTTGGCATGAAAATTTACTAACAGTCACAAAAGCTGCTTTCTCACCCATAGGATGATGATGATGATGATAGGAAAGCTACACAGAGGGTTTCTGGGAGGTTGCCTAGCCCGCTCAGGTAACTGCAGCAGTGTTACTATCTCTCTTGATTTTATCAAGTCTTGTGATATTTGGTGTTTGTTCTGAAAGCCAGGGCTCCTGGAATCATGTGATTGCATGAGAATCTCGGAGCTTTCATTAAAAAGAGAAGAAACAAAAGTTTCTAGCCCTCACATTTGCAAAAGAAAAGCTTGAAAATGTGAATCCTAAAAGCTCCATCACCGGGAAATAAATAAAAGAACCTGAAATTACTATTAAAAAAAACTATATGATTTTTAAGGCAATCCCATGATTTCTGAATGCTTGGGATTGGAAGACTCCCAGGAAATATCCTGGGACTGTAGCAATGGGCAGGCAGCTGTGGCACAGCTGTGTTCAGAGCACAGCAGCATCTCTATTGACTGTTCTCCAGCTGCCTCTCTAGCCCTGTTGGCTGCCTCTCTGCTGGGTTTCTTGAAGCTACGTGTGGCACTTGGGGTGCTGGAGAATCTACATTTCCTGCAGACAAAGAGGAGGACAGTGCTGGCCAGGGAGTTAGGAAGAAGCATGGGAATAGAAAGGGGGAGTCATGGGGGCAGAGCTGGGGAACTACAGGGTGACAAATGGAAGACCAGAAAGATGAGAAGAGCCATGGGGAGTCATGAGAAGACTCATTAGGGACAATTATAAGAGAGGGATAGGTCAGGCAACTGGTGGCATACAGGGACTTCTCATCAGAGCAGTGTAAAAGGAGGATTCCTGTAGGTAAATAGGGGTCAGAAATAAATGGGGACCCAAGAAGGGCACTGAGACAGCCACTGGACAATTATTTTTCACATAAGCTTGGAGCCTGGGGGCTGCTGGAGGGCTAGGTGCATTTTGGTGAATCTAAGGTAGTTGTCTTTGTTAAATGATTGAAAGAAGAGGACAAAGAACCAAACTCATATTCACCAGATTGCATCAAAACTTCTTCTGTGACTGCAGGCTCCCACAACCCCAGATAATATGCAGAATTGTCCCTCGGGGGGGAAAGCCTTGAAATGTCAGTAGCTACCTGGTTATTGTGATTTAATAACCATAATTATTAAGATATCATCATGCAGCAGCCAGGATAAAGTCCATGATAAAATGTTATGAGATGCCCAGGGTTAAGCCCCCAAGGGTGGTGATGAAAATGTGGGTTTCTTGGTAAACAGATGAAGGATTCCACGGATGGAATCTTTTGAGAGAGGCCTTGAGCTGTTTGAATGCAAAACACTCCTCTTGATCTTAGAAAGAGATGTAAGCTTTCTTCAGTAGTTTAGTTCATGTAACTGTTTCTCCAGCACAATGTCATTTCTTTCAGCCATTGCATGAGAAGCAGGTTTTCCTCCCTCTGAGTAATGCAGAAATATCCAAATCTCTTCCCTTTCAAACAAACTGTAGCATAAAAAATTCTACACCAATATATTTTTAACCTTAAAGTAGTTAAGTTGCTTAAATCAGCTTAGCGAGGTCCAATACTTTTAGCTCTATATATTCAGATATTAGTATCATGGCAACCTGCCAAAGAAAGATTTGTCACCAATGCAGGACTTACTTTGTAGCATGGTGTCAGCCTTTGGCTAGCCATCCATGACGCTGAGGAGAGGTACACGCACTTCCCTTCCCCTCAGAGTGCATGCACAAATGCACGCACACAAGTATGGCACATACACAAGTCTGCAAACACATACTAAAACCCTTGTGCAAAAAAGTCCATGCACAGCTACATGTATGAAAACCTGCATACAAATGCAGAGGACACACAATACAATAATGCTATGAAGACTTTGCATTTCTAACATGCTTTTCATTTGCCGATTTCACAGGATTTTATAAAGGAACATTAGATTCATAATCCCCATTTTACAAATAGGGAAAGGAAACAGAGACAGGTGATACGACCGGCATGCCACCCCTACACTAAAATATGTGTGTATGTGTACAGTGCATACGTATACTGCACATGTGTGCATAATAGTTATTGCTATGTAAGCCTTTGGAGTAATATTATACAGAGCCAGTGTAAGGGGATAGTACCAGTACTATATAGAAGTACTAGGAACTGTAAGACAATTTCGATCTTATGTATGAAGATGACCAGAATGACACATCTTCACTCAAGTACTTCAGACATATCACAGAGCACCAGTGCTACAGCCCTGTCCTAGGAGGATGTTACACACCAGTATAAAATAAGTGCACCTCTGAGGCAGCTCAGATTTGTCCCAGCAACCAGACTGGTCTCCAGCTGCCATACAGATCAGGGGCTGTCTTTCTACCGCGTTTGCCTGCTCCTTCTGGTGCATCAAACAGAGCTAAGGAAATGACTAGAGACTACAATAAATAACAACACCTAGCTCTTATCTCATACTTTTTATTTTCAGATCTCAAAGCACTACACAAAGGGGGTCAGTATCATGATTCCCAGTTTATCAATGGGGAAACTGAGGCACGGGGAGGGACATGACTTGCCCATGGTCACTGAGTAGGCCAGTGGCAGAGCTAAGAATTTAACTCAGGTCTTCTGAGTGCCAGTCCACTAGGCTATTCTGTACACTTTAAGAACAATCCTTTTCTGTCTGTGAGCCCAGGTCCATGGGAATGATTCCCAATGTGGCTTGGACCTGGTGGTGAAGCGAGATTTTGCATCTAGGGCAAAAATCAGGTCAAAGAAATACTCCATGCAAAAAGTACAATTAAAACTCTGTCGTCCCCCAGACAAATGACATCTCTGGAAGGTGGGGAGGTGGGTGTCTCTTTAAGGGAAGGAACTGGTGCTGGTTACAAAGGAACACTGAGAGAAAAGGGATGATGAATGGCAGAGCAGGGACTGGGGCACCAGTAGCAGAAGAGGGAAGTAGACAGTGAAGGGCAAAGGATCATAGAGGGCAAAGGAGTATGTGGGTAAAGGGGTATGATGCATGGGGCAAACACTTACGTTTCCAGTGGTATCTTTGCCTGGGACTTAGCAGAAGGCAAGAGGCAGCTGAGTGAGAGGAAAAGCCACAGAATGGCTCCTGGCACCATCCTCCAGGCAAAGACCATCAGCAACAGGACTAGCTGTATAGACACAGATTCCCAGCCACGTTTGCCACTCTATGGAGGTCCCAGCATTGTCCAGACAGGCCCCAGCATAGTGTCTTGCTGGGGAGTGGGGTTGGGGAGCAGAGTCCTGGGGACACTTAAGCCTGCATGCTGCTGCCAGCCTGTGCCGTCAGTCCGCACCGTCCCTGTCCAAATGGAGAAAAGCTCCACTGGGACTGCACAGTCTTCCACTCAACAGCTGCAGATAAAAGTTTGCAAAGAATATGCTGGAGTTACTGAGAGGGAAAACTCGGGAGAAGCTGTCCCATGGCTGCCAAGGTGATCACTGGGTCCCGTCTAGCTTATGTGCCTTGCAGGAATGGAAAAGACTTGAGGGAGCTCTGCAGCAACTGCATCTACATAATCTACTGCCGGCCCTTTAATCCCCATGCAAAGCAGCAATAGCAGCAGATTTAGGGAAGTGGAGTGGGATAAAATCACCCAGGATTACTCTGATTTCTGGAGACAGGCCTCAGTTCATCCAATCAGAGATCAGAACAAGCTTCCTCCGAGCCTTTTTTAAAGGGATAGCATCACCTATTCTAAAAAGTGTCTCCCGACCTTTGATCCCTACTGAACAGCACTTGCTCCTCACTTGTAGAGGATGCATGTAAATTGCCCTGGCATGTTTTCCTCTCTGCCAGGGATCATTTCTATTGATTTACTTTTATGTCCCACTCTCTCCCTCCATCTTCTAGAAAGTACTAAACATACCAAGCCAAATCCCGCTCTTCGTTATTCCTATGCATGTGATCCCAGTAAGTTAAAGGGTTGCACAAGTGTAAACGAGAGGTGAAATTAGACTGGGTCAGAATCTGATTTCAGTTATACTGTTGGGTTAGTATAAAGGATGACTATTATTACCTATTGTTTGTATTAGTGTTCCACCCTCGAGGTCTCAATCAGAACCCCATTGTGCCAAATCTAAGATGCAGTCCCTAGACTAAAGAACTAAATAATATCTAGGCAAAAAAGGAGCTGAGGGAGGAAAAAGGACAACAAGAAGCAAAAATGGGATCAAGGAAGAACTAGGAAAATACTGGACACTTAATCTGATCTGACATCTGTAAATGTGACTGCTTATTATTAATGAAGTCTAACATTTTGGTACAGGAAAAAAACTATCCAGATAACTACCCTCTAATTTATATCTGGAGACTGACAAGTGAGTCCAGGGAGACCTATGGTTGTAGGAGATGGCAAATTACATACTGTTATGAGGGTCACACTTTATATCAATGTTTAATTTATAAATGATTTTAAAGGGTTATTAAAAGACTACTAGATGTTATAACCATGTTACTGACAGGAGTAGTAGATAGCTAAAAGTACATCAGTAAAACATATTAAAAGATCGTTAGAAAAAATCTATTGACCAGCTGGGCTGCAGAACAATGGATTAAGCTTTTATTAAAACATCTATTAATAATTTATTAACCTGTCATAAACTATTTATAAATGGAGCTTGAATATAAAGTGTAACAATTATGAGCATAGCATGTAATGCCACACCAAGCATTTCTCAAATGTATATGCAGGAGGAATCATCTGCAAAACGATGGAGGTAAAGTATCAGACACAGGGCAGGTGTAATATTGTTTGCAGACTTGGTCCCCACACATGTAATGGGATTAGAGAAAAACTAGAGCAAATACAGAGAAGAGAAACAAGGATTAGAAGTTAAAATATGTGATGAGCAACTGAAAATTTTAACAGGCGAGGATAATTTACTACGGTGATAATTTACTTAGGAATTTAGTGGATTCTCCATCAACTGACATCTTTAAATCAACAGTAGATGTGTCTGTACAAGATCTGTTATAGCTCAGTGTAACGTGGTGTGACTCACCACTGCAGCGTCTCCTGCTGGATGTCCCAGGGATCAGCTCTACTAGCTAGTGTGCCCTCTTCTGGTGGTGTCTCGCCCACCGTTACCTTTGCTCGTGGACCCATGTTACTCCAAGGACCGTGGCGTCCTCTTCAGGACACAGCCCTATTGCTGTGTCACACTCAGTTCTCCCCCATTCTGGGGGAACAGCAGTCTACTGCCCAGCCACTTCCTCAGTGGCAATTGGGGCAGGGGGGCACCCAGGCCCACCCACTACTCTGGGTCCTGGCCCAGGGACCATGTAGATGGCAGCCACATGCTCCATCTCCTCCAACCCCTCAGTCTTCTTCCCTGGGCCACTTCCCCGGAACCCCAGCATCTTCTCCACCCTTGTCTCAGTGCCTCAGCATGCCAACAGTCAGCCAGGAGCTCACTCTCGCTCCCCTAAACCTGCTTAGCACTACTCTGTCCAAGGTGCTAGCTGCTCTCTGCCTCAGAGTTGTAGCGAGCGCCCTCCATACCTTCCGACCGGAGGGGGCCCCGCAAGGAAGGGGGCCCCTAAAAGTGGCAAAAAAAATGTAAGGTATAACTAGGTAAGTGACATTTATTGACGCTATTGCACAATCCATGTCGGTTTTACTGACAAAACCGTGACGTCATTATGATACATCATAATGCTATTGGCTACATCAGTTGTCTGTTGGTCAGTTTCGAATTTTAGTTGGACCCATTCAAAGAATGTGTATTTGCGTTCATAATGGCGGTCGGCTGATAAATGTTATTAATTTAGTTGTTTAGTTTTTTATCATTTCCAATGCAGAAGCGTGCTTTGTGATGTCTAAGAGAATGTATGAGAGCGGAGCTAGTAAACGAAAGGCAGCAAAAGATGCTGAGAAGGAACTTGAGAAAATTCCAAAGTTGTCAACGTATTTTGCACTGCAATCCAACGCAGAGGTACAGGCACATGAAACAGACAGCACTAGCAGTGACAAATCGTATCCAGAAGTATCCAGAAGTGCTTCAAGTGAGGTCGAAGGAGGGACTGTTTGAATTGCTTGCAAAGTATGATACTGTCCTCAGCGAACTTTTACAGAGGATTAAGAAGGCAGAGACACATGTTCAGTACCTCAGTCCACAGATCCAAAACGAGCTGATTCAACTTGTTGCCAGTAACATTCAAGAGGCCAACATAGCGCAGCTTAAAAAAGCAAAATATTATTCAGTTATTTTGGACTGTACTCCCGACGTGTCACATGAAGAACAGATGTCTGTGGTGTTACGCTTTGTTGAATGCAACGGTGAAGATGGTGTCAATATTTGTGCAGCATTTGTTGGTTTTCTTAATGTTCATGATACAACTGGCGAGGGCTTATTGGAAGTGTTTCTTGAAAAGGCAAACAACTTAGGAATAGACATTGCTGACATGAGAGGCCAAGCTTATAATAACGGCGCAAATATGAGAGTAAAGAATAAAGGAGTTCAAGCCCGCATGCTAGAAATAAATGACCGTGCCTTGTATGTACCATGTGGAGCTCACACTTGGAATCTTGTGATCTCAGACGTGGCAAAGTCATTGAAATATGCCATTGACTTTTTCGGTCTGATTAACAGAATATACGTTATCTTTTCTTCTTCACCTTCACGTTGGGATATACTTCAAGAACATTTCCCAATATCTGTTAAAGGGTTATCAGACACTCGTTGGGAGTCGAGAATTGATGCTGTGAAGCCATTGCATTATCACCTTGAAGAATTGTGCAATGCTTTGTCATCTTTGCGAGAATATGCGCTCGAAAAGAAAGATGGCAATACAGCAACAGAAGCCGGTGCGCTTTTAGACCATGTTACTACGTGGCCTTTTGTTCTGACTGTGTACACGTGGTACGATATACTATTTCACGTCAATAAAACCAGCAAATTAATTCAGTCACCAGATGTGTCAATTGATGTACTGCAGGCAGAAGTCGGTGCTACAATGAAGTTTTTGGAAGACTATCGAAATACAGGATATAACTCTGTGGTCACAAATGCACGTGAAATAGCAGAGCATATGGGTATTGAGCAGATGTTTCCAGAAACCAGGGTGTGACGTAAGAAGAGGATGTTTGATTATGAATGTGCTGATGATTCGAATCGTCTTTCTGCAGAAGAAAAATTCAAATCGCAGTTCTTTCTTGTTCTCACTGATCAGGCCATATCTTCTGTTTTGTCGCGATTTGACCAACTCGTGGAGTGGTATAAGTTGTTTGGATTTCTGTACAACGCTAACAGCCTGAAGCAGTGTCACAGAGAAAATGAACTGGAGAATCACAGCAAAAATTTTGAAAGAAAAATGGGAGACATTGATGCCAACGAACTCATAATGGAATTGAATCATTTTATTTATGTCATCGAGAAAGAGAGAGGACTTGTCACGGCAAACAATTTTTTAACGTACATATACAAGAACAGCCTTCAGGAGATATATCCGAATCTTTGCATTTGCATCAAAATTCTTCTGACCACACCAGTTACTGTCGCTGGTGCTGAAAGGAGCTTCAGCAGAATGAAACTGATCAAGAATATCCTGCGCTCAACCATGACAGATGACAGGCTTTCTGCGCTTGCAGTTATCTCAATCGAAAACAAGATTGCCAGATCTCTGGACTATGACGCATTGATTAACCAATTTGCGGAGAACAAGGCTCGAAAGAAGGGCTTTGCGTAAATACAGAATACATGTACACTGTAGGCCTATGTATACATAATATGAACCCTGTACATTGTATAAAATAAATACCGCATTCCAGTTTCTGCATTGTAAGGGGCCCCGGACATATGTTCGGAGGGAGCCACGTTCTTTGTTGCTATGGCCCTGCTCTGCCTGCAAGACAGCCAGTCCTCCTCCCTCCCCGAGCTCCGCGGAGTGACTGACCTGCTCTGCCCTGAGGCTCTTCTTATGTGGGCCTGCCCAGCCCTCATTGATTGTTCCTCGCAGCCCCTCTCCAGCTGGTTATTTCCTGCACAGCTTCTCTAGGATCCTCTGCAATTGACTGCCTGTCACGTAGCCTCTCTAGGGTTCTATTAACCCTTTATGGGCTAGTGTGGGGCAGGAGCCCCATCACACTCAACCACAAATTATGGGCATGATGCAGGAATTACTGGGTGAGGTTTGTTGGCCTGTGTTATGCAGGTCAGACTAAATGGTCAGGATGGTCACTTCTCACATTAAAATGTATGAATCCATGAATTTTAGAACAGCCAAATCTCAGGCAGACAAGATCACCTACTATACCTTCAAGGTAACAAATACAATATCCACTATAAATGAAGCAAGGGAATTATTCACAATTTCAGATGGAACTAGAATGGCTTTATCGATTTGTAGGGAAGGGTTGCAGACCAAGCTGGATGAGCAAGCATCTCAAACAGGTGATTAAGAGAAAGCAGAGAGCCTACGAGGAATGGAAGATGGGAAGGATGAGCAAGGAAACCTACCTCTTGGAGGTCAGAAAAGGTGTAGGGATAAAGTGAGACCTGCCAATAGCCACGCAGAGTTGGACCTTGCAAAGGGAATTAAAACCAATAGTAAAAAGTTCTCTAGCCATATAAATAAGAAGAAAACAAGGAAAGAAGTGGGACTGCTAAGCATTGAGGATGGGGTGGAGATTAAAGATAATGTTGGCATGGGCCAACACCTAAACAAATAGTTTGCCTGTTTTTAATGGCACTAGTGAAGAGTGTAAGGGTAGTGGCAGGGTGCCTGATGGGAATGAGAATATGGAGGTAGAAATTACCACAGCTGAGGTGGAAGTCAAACTCAAACAGTTAATGGGACTAAATTGGGCGGGCCCAGATAATCTCCATCCTAGAATATTAAAGGAATTGGCACAAGAAATTGCAAGCCCAAGACAAAGGATTTTTAATGAATCTGTAAACTCGGGGGTCATACCCTATGACTGGAGAATTGCTAATATTGTTCCTGTTTTTAAGAAAGGAGAAAAAAGTGATCCAGGAAACTACAGGCCTGTTAGTTTGACCTCAATTGTATGCAAAGTCTTGGAACAAATTTTGAAAGAGAAAGTAGTTAAGGACATAGAGGTGAATGGTAACTGGGATAAAATACAACATAGTTTTATAAAAGATAGATTGTGCCAGACCAACTTGATTTCTTCTTTGAGAAGATAACTGATTTTTAGACAAAGATCTAATCTACCTGGATTTCAGTAAGGCATTTGATACAGTTCCACATGGAAAATTATTACTTAAATTGGAGAAGCTGGGGATTAGTATGAGAATTGAAAGGTGGACAAAGAACTGGTTAAAGGGGTGACTATAATGGGTCATATAGAAAGGTTGTACAGGCTGGAGGGAGGTTACTAGTGGAGTTCCTCAGGGATTGGTCTTGTGACCAATGTTATTTAACATTTTTATTACTGACCTTGGCATAAAAAGTGAGTGTGTGATGATAAAATTTGTGGATGACACAAGTTGGGAGGTATAGCCAATACAGAGGAGGACCAGAATATCATACAAGATCAGGATGACCTTGTAAACTGGAGTAAAAGAAATGGGATGAAATTTAAGAGTGCAAAATGCAAGGTCATGCATTTAGGGATTAACAAGAATTTTTGCTATAAGCTAGGGACTTATCATTTGGGAGTGACAGAGAGAGGAGAGAGACATGGGTGTATTGGTTAAATATGGGATGACTAAGAGCCGTCAATGTGATGTAGCTGTGAAAAAAGCTAACCTAGTCCTAGGATACATCAGGCAAGGTATTTCCAGTAGAGACAGGGAAGTATTAGTACCTTTATACAAGGCACTGGTGAGACCTCATTTGGAACATGGTGTGCAATTCTGGTCTCCCATGTTTAAGAAAGAAGAATTGAAACTGGAACAGGTGCAGAGAAGGGCTACTAGGATGATCCGAGGAATGGAAAACCTATCTTATGAAAGAAGACTCAAAGAGTTTGTATTGTTTAGCCTAACCAAAAGTAGGTTGAGAGGAGATATGATTCCTCTCTATAAATACATCAGAGGGATAAATAACTTCTCTCCCTCCCTGGTATGTAAGTTAAGCACCAATGTGGACCAGAACAAATGGATATAAACTGGCCATCAACAAGTTTAAGCTTGAAATTAGGTGAAGGTTTCACTCCTTTGATGGTGAGAAGTTCTGGAGCAACCTCCCAAGGGGACCAGTGGGGGCAAAAAAACCCTAATTGATTACAAGACTGAGCTTGATAAGTTTATGGAGGAAATGGTATGATAAGATTGCCTACAATGGCATGTGGCCCATGGGTGACTGCTAGTAGCAAATATCTCCAACGGCTGGTGATGGGACACTAGATGGGGAGGGCTCTGAGTTACTACAGATAATTCTTTCCCAGGTGTTTGCCTGGTGGGTCTTGTTCACATGCTCAGGGTCTGACTGATCTCCATATTTGGGGTTGGGAAGGAATTTTCTCCTGGGTCAGACTGGCAGAGACCCTGTTGGGGGGGTGTTTCATCTTTCTTTGCAGCATGGGGCCCAGGTCACTTGCAAGTTTAAACTAGTGTAACTGGTGACTTCTCTGTAACTTTGTCTTTAAACCATAAGTTGAGGACATCAGTAGCTCAGCCCGAGGTTAGGGGTCTATTTCAGGAGTAGGTGAGTGAGGTTCTGTGGCCTGCAATGTACAGGAGGTCAGACTAGATAATCACTATGGTCCTGTCTGACCTTACAGTCTATGAGTCTATAAAGGATAAATCTTGCCAAACGTGATTGCTTTTAGGATGAAACTATGAATATAGTGGATGCAGAGAAAGGAGTAGATAAATCAGATCTGGATTTTAGTCAAGCATTTGATTCTGTGCCTCTCAAAGGGTTATACTGTGGTATGAATGCACCAACCTGAGCAGGGGGCAATGCAGAGCCCAACTGCCCTCAGAGGAGCACAGGGATGATCATATCTTAGAGAAACACACTCTCTCCAGAGCTGCTGCTTATGTATGGAGGGCGGGAGGTGCAATGAGCTGCATGCATTAGAATGGAGCAGATTGGACCCAACATACTGACTTCACTCTGGCTTACTGGGGAGGGAGGCAGAAAGAGGGGTCAGATCCTCACCTCCTCCTGTCCCTGATGTCTGTATCCTGCAGGAATGAGCAGTAGCATAGGGCAGAGCTGGAGCGAAAACATCAATATTTGGAAAGATTGAAAAAATTGGGGAAAAAATAGATGATTTTTTTCTTGAACCTCCCTCAGTTATTTGACCATCTATAGAACTGGCTGAATTTTTCATATTTTGATGACTAATAAAAAAATCACCAAAAAAAGTTGCCTTTTTTTTGGCAACATTTCCTCACTCTCTTTGCAAGGAGCTCTAGTGCAGGAAGCATTGGGACTATTATTGTGTGTGGCTCCTGCACAGCTGTGTGAAGTGGGGGATTCTTTTTCCTCACTCCTTCATCTATGTCAGGGGTAGGCAAACTTTCTGGCCCGAGGGCCACATTGGGGTTGCGCAACTGTGTAGAGGGCTGGGTAGGGAAGGCTGTGCCTCCCCAAACAGCCTGGCCCCGCCCCTATCTGCCCCTCCCACTTCCTGCCTCCTGACTGCCCCCCTCAGAAACCCCCACCCATCCAACCCCTCCCAGTCCTCTGACCACCACCTCCCAGGAGACCTCCAGGGCCGAGCAGGATGGTCGCGTGGGCTGGATGTGGCCTGCAGGCCATAGTTTGCCCACCTCTGATCTATGTATTGCCACTTATAGTCTGGACGCAATTTAATCCAAGTTGGTTTAGCTAAAAGAATTTCCATGTGCTTTGAAAACTATCCAAAGGACTGAAACAAAAGATGATGAGAAACAGCAATGGACCGAGTTGGGAAGATGATTCTGCTGATAATCTGTGTTAGCTTCCATTTTATTTAAAACCTTCAGTTGTAAGCTAGAAGAGGGAGTAAGCAGCAAAAGAATGCAATAGAAAGATGAACTGAAAGTACTGTTGAGGCTTGACCAATAATACAAAGGGACTTGGAAAAGGTTTAATTTGATAACTGTATGTATAGTTATTTCTACAGTTCTCAGTCACTACAGTCTCTGAGCACCTTTGAAACACAAGGAAGCAATAACTAAAAACAGATTCAACAAGGTGCAAAAAATGAAACTGAATTCTGAACAACTGGTGAAAAACAATCCAAAGCAAATATACAAAATGGGCTGGAGAAACCCGAGAGGATGTAAGAGACCTAGCTATGAGAGTGGGCAGTAAATTAGAACTAAGTTAGCAATGCACCGTAACAGCAAAAAAAGGCCAGTGCAATTCTGAGCTGCATTCACAGAGGCATCACAGCAAGGAGCAGAGAAGAAATATCCCCTCTCAATGTAGCTCTGGTATGACTGGAGTTGGGACATAGTGCCAGGCACTGAGATACAGAGTTCACTTCTAAGCACTTATTATCAGAAAGATATTGAGAAATTAGAAGGTGGTCAAAGAAAAGCAACAGGCATTATCAGAGGGTTGGAGTAACTGATATACAAGAGAAGATTATTAAAGAAGCTAAATACTCATTGTTTGGCTAAGTAGCGGCTATGGGATGATATGGGGAATTATGTAGTTTTACAGTGGGATATAAATACGGAGAATGGGATGAAATTAAGGAAGGGAAAAATTAGGTTGAATATCAGGAAAACTTTGTTGAGTGTGAGCTCTGCTTGGCCATGGGATCGCCTTCCTAGTCACTTACTTGACCAGTGCACAATTGGCCCTTACGCTAGCATTGGGGTCTCTCCTCTCTAGTAGCTGGCGAGTCAGGTGGGATAGAGGATATGATAGTGTGCTTGAGGGCTGAAGAAGAGGAACTCAATGAGAATTTGAGGATAAAAGACAAGGAGGAAATAAGCAAGAGTGGAAAGGAATGGGAGTGGAGAGGAGATGAGAGGGGGTGTTGTTAAGAAGACAAGTTAAGGAATTAAAATTGGATGGGATGATAAAGTTAGAGATGGAAAAGACCATTGTCATCCAATCCATTTCCCTGCCGATGCAGAGCTGTTCCCTACAATACATTTCTAACATTTTGTCCAACCTAGTTTTAAGTGTTCCAGGAAATAGGTCTTTCAGCTCTTCCTTGGGGAGGTTGTTGTATGCTCACTTGGCAGCACACAACTCGGGGGTTGGGGGAAGTGAATCAAGCCCGTGATTTTAAAATCTAACCAGGATTTCTGGTGTACTGTAAGATGTGACCCAATTACTAAAATACAGGATAATGCTGATTTTTTGCATGGTAGCCCTGAACACTGCAGGCCTTTGGAGGAGATCATAAGGGTGACTGTCCTAGTCCCACTCTTCTGTAGATACCAGGATCAAGGGGTGAGGAGATGGTGTCCAGTGTTAGCCTGCTTTCCTTTCTGGATACATTAGGATCCTGTCTTCTGACTGGGAATGCTGAATAACCATGAACATCAATGTAAGATAGTGTGTTGTCTGTGATTAATAAGACACTTTTATTCTAATTTTGGATGAAACATTAAGGCTTTGAATAAAAATTTGAAATATTTAATTTTAGTTTATTCTACTTTGGCAAGACTATTTTCCATCCTAAAGGAAGGATGGGAACTATCAGCAGAGGAAACAGTCTTTGGGTAGGTCACAGCTGATACATTGCTGTTAAGATAATCTTCAAGTCTCTATCATTCATGCTATCTCACAGCAGGACTAATCAGATGAATATCTGGGTGTGAAAGCCCCTTGGCAGTGTCCCTTTAAAGCCCTGCTCTGGAACAGTGCTTTAGCATCAGCCCAGCAAACTGTCTTCAGAAATGGTTCTTGCTAGAGTGATACTAGCACAGTGCCTCTGGCCTGTCTCGAAAGGCCTAACTTCCATACACTGGTTTGGCAAGCAGTCTCGTAGGGCCTTGCCTACACTAGAAAAATGAGCATCCATATTACAGCAGCTGCCAGCAACAGTGTAGCTATGCTAATGATAGCTATGGGGTAGGGCCTCGGTTGGGCTCCTGTTAGACACAGAGAGGTATTTTTACCATTTTGGCAGGCAAATCTTCCAAGCAGTGTCTCATGACATGATGGTTACAAATTCCAGAGCCTGTCTAAAATAGCAGCTTAGCCCCAGCCACCACAGCCATGGTGTTGCTGTTATATGATGCCGATTGTTACAGCCCAGGAATGGGGGCCAGGAAATCTGGGTTCTATTCCTGGCTCTGACATTAAGTAACTGTGAGACCTTAACCTCTCTGTTCCTCAGTTTCCCCCTGTGATATTGTTTCTTTGCACCTCAGTTTCCCACTATAAAGCCAGGGAGGATAATATTTCCTCGACTCACAGGTGTGTTGCGAGGTTACATGCACTAATGTATATACAGCATTTTAAGAGACTTGGATGGATGGTGCTATAGAAATCTGAAGTTGTACTATTAAAACATAGTTTCTATGGCCAATGGAGGCAGGACCTAAGAGATAACGTGCACAGAAAGACTGTGATATGACAGTATATGTCTGATATAACTCTTTGCCATGTCACAAAAGTTCATTTAACATGGGGAATACAGCTAAAGATCCAGCATTACTGATCTTTCAGCAGAACAAATTCATCCCCGTGTAATTACTGGAACAAAGGAATTGCCATACTAACTCAGAAGAGTGGCCCATCTAGACCAGCATCCTGGTAGTGACATTAGTCAGTACTGGATGCTTCAGAAGAAAGTCAAAGAAATCATGTAATAGAGAATAATGTGAATAGCTGGATCACAAAACATTGGAGTTAATCAAGGCTGAATTTGGCCTAATGTGTCCATTTCAACCTCTAAATTCCACCCTTTCTTTCAGTTAGCATCTGGCCCCAGATCCATTCTTCTGCAAACTGCATGATTTTACAACTGTTTATAGAAAGAGTCATATAAAAGTTGTATTAATTAATGCCTGTGGCTGGTGCTTTTTTAAACTCTACTCTAAATTTAGATTTGTCTAAATATTCTGGGATAAAACAGGCATTTTCTTGCTCAGAGCATTTTAAACACACAGCATTCATCATTGTTTTCAGCAGCAATGGCAGCAGCAGAAAACCCAGGGTAACTAGAGTAGGAGACATCAAGGGAGAACAGAATGCACCGAGACCAAGGAGCAGAGAAGCATTTCCCCACTGTTTATACAATAGAATAAAATAAATAGTGAAAGCAGATATTTGATTTTTTTAGAGAAATCTGGGCAAATGGCAGCTTTCCTATCTGCTCTAAGAAAGAATTTTAAGAGGGATTAAAATCTCTCATGTGGAGGTGGCTGCTCTAGAACAGTTCTTTCAAGGGGGGTTGTGCTGCCTGGTGGCTGGTGCAAGATTGTGGCCACATGGAGAGGCACTAGAATTGCACTGCACAAAGTGACTAAATAAAGGATGCTGCTTATTCTGTTGATCTCCAAGTCCATCAAGACACTTTACTGAGTGCGTATCGCTCAGTGTAAATTGCATGGCCAAACCCTGTTGCATATTAAATGTGGGATGTGATGACCTTGTTCTGAGGATACACTACAAATATCTCCTCTTCCTACTCAGTGTGTTAACTACCTCTTGAGGCTCCAGTCAAGATTTTACTAGGTTACAAGAACAGAGGGAGCTGGACCAAATTCAGGCTACTCCAGCAGGGATGCACGAATAGGAGGAAAGAGCACACAAATTACAGTTCTCCTGGTGCTCTTGCGTAAAGAGGGCCATATGTTGGTTGCAGGTCCTGGAAGTGAAAAGTCACTTTCCCTTTCAGTCTCAGTTTACTCACCCCCCTACTTGTGAGGATTCAATAGTTAATGTCTGCACAGAGCTTTGAACATATAAAGTGCTATATAAATTCTAAGTATTATTGCTAAGGGAGCAATTATTGCTAGTGGGCAAGGCGCTGGCCTGAGAGTCAGGAGACCTGGGTTTCTATTCCCAGCTCAGCAATTGACCTGCTGTGTGACCTTCACTTCCCACTCTTTGTTTTGCTATTTAGCAAGCTATGTGCTCTTTGTGGCAAGGACTATTTCTAATGCTGCGTTTGTACAGGGTCTGGCACAATGAGGCTCTGATCCCAGTTGAGGCTTCTTGCACAGCTGTAATACAGATCAGAATATGAAGAATGGGGGACATGTCTGGGCAGGATCTCTCCTCTCAGTTATCATTCATCCTTTTAAAATTTCCAGTTGATGTTGTTTTCTCAAAACTCTTCTTTTTCTTCAGTGTTTTCCCTTTTCTCATTCAGCCTTTCTTGCCCATGCAGGTTTACATTCACTGGTCACACCTTCCCTCCTTTTATCTTTGCTTTGTCCCTATCCTTCCCATTCCCTCTTCCTCACACTTTTCTCTCTCTCCTCCATGACTCTCCTACTGCAGCTCCTCTACCCTTTCCAGGCCTCCTTTGACCCTCTATTCTCTAGTGTACTTGTCTATTCATCCTCTGATTCACCATCCTTCCATCACTGAGAAGGAACCAGTAATTCAGCACTATGGAGGGATGGGGAGGGCCACTGCCTCTCCTGCAGCAGCCTCTGAATGACCAGGGAGCACTTTGAGGAGTTAGTGTCTTCTCCAGTGCAGTTGCTCAACAGCCCCCACTCAGGCCACTGTGGGCATGTTTACATTGCAATAAAACACCCGCAGCTGACGTGGGTTTGCAGGACTTGAGCTGTGGGCCAATAAAATTGCAGCATAGATGTTTAAGCTTAGGCTGATGCCTGGGCTCTGGAACACCATGTGTGGGGAGTGTCCCAGACCCTGGGTTCCAGCCAGAGCATCTACATTGCAATGTTATAGCCCTTCAGTCTCAGTTCCACAAGCACAAGTCAGCTGACCTGGACCAGCTGCAAATGTAGACATACCCCTAAGGGATGTCTACCCTGCAATGTAAACCCAGGGTTAGTAGAACTCAAGTCAGCAGACTCTTGATTTGTTAACCTAGGACTTGAGCATCTACACTGATTTGAAAGTCCAGATTAGGAATTGTAGAACCTTGGGTCCCAACCTGGGGCTCTGGCATTTTACACTACATAATGTGTGCCTGAATCCAACCACCTATATCCCAGACTTCCTAGCCCCCTCCCAAAATGTGGCTGCTGTAGCCCTTTGTTCATGGTACAGTGTGTGAAAACTTGACTGTCCACCAAACTTGCCTCTCCAGAGGACAGAGAAAGTTGGCCTGTGGGATTGTGGGATACTTTTGGCAGACTCCCAGAGCATGAGTCCCATGGGGATGTGACTATACTGCAAAACAATAGGGTTTGGACCCTGAGTCCCAGCTTGACTCAGGGTCAGACCCTCCACCTCTGTGGGTCCTGGGACCCTGTGTCTGAGCCCTAAGTTAGAATGATTTGTGTGTAGACGGAAGGGTGGCCTTGAGACTGAGTTTGAACTCTGGGCTTACACTGCACTAGACATCGGTGGCTGGCCTGTGCCAGGTGACTCAGGCTTGCGGGGCTCGGGCTATGGGGCTGTTTCATTTCTGTGTAGACTTCAAGGCTCGGGGTGGAGCCTGGGTTCCAGGACCCTGCAAGGTGGGGAGGGTACCAGGACTTAGGCCCAACTGAGACTGGAGCCCCATTGTTCTAGACATTGTATGTATACATGTAGGAGACAATCCTTGTTCCACCTTATAGATTGACAACAATTATTCTAGCCAACAGGGACGAATGAGCACAAATCAACTCTCATATTACTAGACTATATCACAGTGTACATGTCTTAAAAATCAATTTATAGCAACCTCATTTATATTGTGTTCTCTTCTGCTGTTGTCAACATTTGTGTAGTGTGTATGACAGTGAATAAAAAAAGAGAGTGACAGCTCTGAAAACCTCTCAACTGGATCAGGGATGGAGCAGCCTACAGCCCCCTTCAAAGAAATCGAGGAAATGCATTCCATTCAATTTGACTTGAGCTAAAAATAATTAAATAAAAATGTTATTCCCAGTCATGCCCTCTGTCCAAAATCATTTGATCTGGTTAAAAACACACATTCCAACTGCCTGCCTTCTGGTAAACACTGCATCATAATTGAAGTTAACATCTTTCTCAGCCAGAGGCTCCTGAAGTTTTTGAGAGAAGCCAAATAGTTGTGGCCTCAGGGGAATTCATATAAAAGCTGACATGCACAAAGCAGGCAGCCTGGCACTGGAATCTCATTAGCAATGGTTGTTCGCTGTAGCTATGACCTTAGTGTAACTCTCACTCCAGTGATGTTGCAGTTAATTGGCATTTCCAGTATGGAATGATTCTCTCTTCTAGCTACAACTTAAGATAGGCTCCATTCTGCTCTCTAGGTTGGTAAATCCACTAGAAAGAAAAGCGTTACCTGTATTTTAATGTACAGTATTACATTCTGACAGCTACTAAGCTACTTTATGTCTGCATAGGAGTTCAGCAATCAGACTAAGCAACAGCAAAACGTGTGCTGTTTAGATTACACACACAAAAAATTGATGGAATACTACTGCTCTGAATGGTTACAACAGCTATTAAACTGTGCTGTCTGTTCATTTTCAATGTCTTACTTTGCAAGAAACGATGAACACATCTAAGAGATTGTGATGGATGGAGAGCGAGTGAAGCCATTCAGCAGAGAGCTGCTGCCTGGGGAATGCTGGCAATATGCAGGTTATACAGAGAACCCTCAACATCCCCACCCCTCCGCAGCCTAAATTAACATTTTCAATTGCTATCCCTCACTGTTAAGGAGGTGTGTGGCAGCCTCTACTGGCACAGATAAAGCATAACCGTGTCACGTATCGTATATGCACGTGATCCAATGGCTGCAGGTTAAAGCAAAACAGATTCATACTGGAAATATTGTGTACATTTTTAACAGTGAGGATAAAAAATTGGAACAATTTACCAAGGGTCATGGTGGATTTTCCATAAGTGACAATTTTTCAATCAAGACTGGACGTTTTTCTAAAAGATCTGCTCTAGGATATATTTTGGGCAAGTTCTATGGCCTGTGCTGTGCTGGAGGTCAGTCTAGACAATTACAATGGTCCCTGCTGGCCTTGGAATCTATGAATTGTGATTCTCATGCATTGAGAAAAGCTTAGCACATCAATGAAGACACTTCAAATGCAACCAATCGCCAGGTGGTAAATGTAGCTAGTCCAGATTATAGGATCACAACTACTTTCCACTCCTCACTTTCCTTCTATATGAGATTATCACAACAATAAAATATGATATAAACACATAGTCAACATGTAGAATTCACTGCTGCAGGAAGCCATTGCATAACTTGTGGCAGCTAGATTTTTAAAAGGCCTGGATAATTTTATAACATGTACAAATTTAGTATAATTCATTCTCAGGTTTCAGAGCATAAGGTTATCATCTCAGAGGATCAGGAAGATATGTTAGCATCCATATGCAGCCATACATTGGCTAAAATCACTATTATTCTGGGCCATGGGGTTTCTCTGAAACTGCAATTATTGGTAACTGACAGAGGAGGGATACTGGACTTGATAGACCATTGATCTGACCCACTATGGCAAACTTATGTTTCTATATACAGATTCTTCCCTTTTCCATACAAATTTTCATTTGCTCTTGTCTGAAATGCCTGAAGCAATCACTCACCTATGGACAGACCCATCACAAAGCCTCCAAAACTCCCATAGAGATGCTGCAGTCACCTGGCAGAAAAAAAAATATAGGGCCCTATCATATTCACAGCCATGAAAAACATGTCACGGACTAAGTTCCCTCTAAGCTGCATGACTGCGCAGCAGCCTATTAAGTGCGGTACAGACACTCAGGGCTGTGGTGGGGAAAGATGCTTCTAGAGCAGCTAGAGAGCAGTGGCTGCTGGCTGGAAGCCCAGTGTCACTGCCAACAGCAGTGCAGAAGTGAGGGTGACCTGGTATGGGGTGGGATCATCAATTCGGGGGGGGGGGGGCAGGGCTGGCCTTACAGGTGGGCAAGTGGGTGACTGCCAGGGACCCATGGTCCAAGGGATGCTGTGGTCATCCTCATCCAAACGCACAGCCAGACCAAGGCCCCTTCAACTATCAAGCACTGGGTCTGAAGCCGAGCAGGGCAAGGCTGAGGGTGCCCCAGCTGGGGGCTCCTACTGTGTGCAGAGCTCTAGCTGCTAGTCCAGGATGGGGTGGGGTAGGACAGACCTTCCTCCTCCTTTGCACGGGCCACTTCTGAGACTGGGTCAGACCCATCTCTGGGAACCAACCTCGGCTGCAGGAAGCTCCATGGCTACTGGCTGGGAGTCCAGCTCTGAAGGCAGCACTGCCACCAGCAGCAGCGCAGAAGTAAGGGTGGCAGTACCATGACCTCCCTACAATACCCTTGCGACCTCTCTCCTCCACAACACCATTTTGGGCCAGGACCCCCAGGGTTATAATACTGTGAAATTTCAGGTTTAAATATCTGAAACAGTGAAATTCATTATTTTAAAAATCCTGTGACCATGAAATTGACGAAAATGGATCGTGAATTTGGTAGGGCCCTATTTATAAGGCCTAAGTGCAACAGCACCTCTATCACCAGCAGGAATCATATTAGGGTCCCTCAGAAATTGGAGGAGAAAATGGTTACTAACCTTCTGTAACTGTTGCTCTTAAGATGTGTTGCTCATGTCCATTCCATACTAGGTTTCCATGTGTCACGTGCACAGTTGCAGAGCTTTTTCCCTTAGTGGTATCTGCAGGGCCAACCCTAGTGCCCTCTGGAGCCCTGTGCACATGCATCAGTATAAGGGGCGCCACCAACTCTGCACCCTCTCAGTTCCTTCTCACCAATAATTCCAACAGAGGGTAGGAGGACGGGTCATGGAATGGACAAGAACCACACATCTCGAAGAACAACAGTTACGAAAGGTAAGTAACTGTTTTTACTTCTTCGAGTGCTTGCTCATGATGATTCCAAATTAGGTGACTCATAAGCAGTATCCCTGGAGGTGGGCTCAGAGTTCACGGACATGCTGATTGCTGTACCAATATTGGCATCATCACAGGCCTGCTGCGTGATAACATACAGTGGAACATGAATGTAAGAATAAATGACCATGTTGTGGCCTTGCAGATGTCGTGGACTGGTATCTGCATGAGGAATGGTACTGAAGAAGCCTGGGCTCTTGTGGAATGAGTGGTCACGATGGCCAGAGGCCAGTTGTGTAGACCTGTGGAAGAGCTTAGTCCTTTCGATATAAAAGGCCAGGGCCCGTCTAATGTCTAAAGTATATAGCCAACATTTCTCATCGGTGCTGTGAGGCTTTGGAAAGAAGACAGGCAGAAAAATGTCCTGGTTGTTATGGAACTGCGACACCACCTTTGGTAGGAAGGCCGGGTGGGGGCACAGCTGCACCTTGTCTTTGAAGAACACTGTATAAAGGGGTTCTGAAATCAGGGCTTTGATTTTGTAGACCCTTCTGGCTGAAATAATCACCACTAGGAAGGCAACATTCCACAAGAGGGGCAGTAGTGAACAAGATGTCAGCGTCTCAAAGTGGGGCCTCGTTTAAGTCTCATGATGGAATCAGGAGCAGGTTTAAGTCCCGTGATGGAATCAAGTCGTGAACCTGCAGGTAGAGTCTTTCCAAACCCTTGAGGAGCCTGATCGCCACCTTTCGGGACAAGGCTGATCTGCCCTGGATTGGATGATGGAAGGCAGAGATCGCTATAAAGTAAACCTTGACTGACAACACAGCCAGACCCTGGTGCTTCAGGTGGAGCAAATAGTCCAAGATGGACTGCAGGGAAGACCAAGATGGAGAAAGATTCCATTCAGAGTCCCAACAACTGAAACGTTTCCACTTAGCCAAGTAGATAGCCCTGGTGGAGGGTTTTCTGCTACCTAGCAAGAATTGCTGGACCTGATCCGAGCCAGTCCACTCCTCAGGGTTTAGCCACATAGAAGCCACACCGTCAGGTGTAGGGAGGCAAGGTTTGGATGAAGCAACTGGCCTTTGTCTTGCGAAATCAAGTGGTGGGAGCTCTAGTGTTGTTCCTACCGAGAGGTCCAGAAGCGTACTGAACCAGTGCTGGCATAATCACAATGGAGCTATCATGATATCCTTCACCTTGTTCCTCTTGATCATTAGGAGGACCTTGTGAATGAAGAGGATTGATGCAAAGGCATACAGCAGTCTGCTCGCCCATGAGAGCAGGAAGGAGTCGGACAGAGAGCCCTTGCTGAGCCCATGATTTGAACAGAAATGGTGGCATTTCCTGTTCTGTCTGATGGTGGACAGGTCCACCTGGGGAGTCCCCCACTTCTGGAAGATAGCACTGACTACCTTTGGGTGAAGAGACCACTTGTAACAAGAGGAAAAAGACCTGCTGAGGTGATCAACCAATGCACTCTGGTCTCCCAGGAGGTGTGCCACCTCAAGGTGAATGGTGTGGTTCACACAAAAGTCCCACAGTCAGAGGGCCTCTTGACACAGGGCTGAGGAACAAGCTCCCTCTTGCTTGTTGACATAAAACATTGAGGCCATATTGTCCATCAAGACCAGCATGACCTTGCCTGAGAGCTGGGGAAGGAACACTTGGCAGGTCAAGCATATTTCTGTGAGTTCCCCAACATTTATGTGCAGGGAGAGTTCTTCCTGGGATCAGAGACCCCAGGTTAGAATCTGCAAGGTGGGCTCCCCACCCCAGGTCTGAAGCATCCAAAACCAAGGTTACTGATGGGTATGGGGCAGAGGGCAGCAAAAGGCACCCCTTTCATCACCAAAAATGGGTCTATCCACCAAGTCAGAGATGCTAAGACATTTGACGGAATTGTGAGAACCGAATCCAAGTGGTGTCTGCCCGGGAAGTAAACTGACGCCAGCCACATCTGTATGGATCTGAGGCATAGCCATGTGTACTGCATCATGTAAGTACATGCTGCCATGGGACCTAGCGGCTTGAGGCACATCTGGGCGGTTGTAAGTGGCTGAGCTGTGATGTGGGTGATTAGATCTGACATAGTTCAGAACCGGGCCTCTGGCAGGTAGGCCTTGGTCTGAGTGGAATTGAGCACTGCCCCTGTAAACTCTATTCTCTGCACGAGGACTACTGTTGATTTCTGTTCATTTATTAACAGGCTCAGTGCCCAACTGGTGGCCCATACTATGCCAGTGCTGTGCTGAACCTGAGCTCTGGAGCAGCTTTTGATCAGCAAATTGTCAAGGAATAGGTAGATTTGTATGTCTTGACATCTCAAGTATGACTCGGGCACACTGTTTCTTGTGCTTCTTCCTTGGCACCAGGAATGGAAAATGGTGCAAGAAAGAGCACAGTGCCGGTGGAGGCCGAAGTACTCGGTGCCAATTCGGAGCGGGATGGCTCAGATGGTCTTAGGGCTGCCTCCATTAGCAGAGCCTTCAGGTGAACGTCTCAGTCTTTCTGAGTCCTTGGTGTGAAGCCCCTGCAGATCGTACACTTCTCCTTAATATGAGCTTCCCCGAGGCACTTTGGACAGGCCTTATGTGGACAGCTCAGAGGCATAGACTTGTTGCAGGAGGAGCATGGCTTGAAGATCAGAGACCAGGGCATGCCCAGACCCTGGGATGACATCCCTCTATGACTGAGACAACAATCTATACTATGTACACTAAGACTAACTTGTAACTAAATTTGCTGAATACAAAAACTATAGGTAAGGCTATTGTTTAGTCACGGGTATTTTTAGTAAAAGTCATGGACAAGTCATGGGCAGTAAACAAAAATTCAAGGCCCATTACCCGTCCATGACCTGTACTATATACCCCTGATTAATCTTGAGGGGGCCAAAGGGTGTTCATGGAGAGGTGGCCTGAGAGTGCTGCGGGTGTTTGGAAGGAGGGAGCAGCCCTGGACTCCCACTGGTGCTGGGGCTGGGGGAATGGCGGGACTGTTATACTCCCTACCTGGCTCCTTGCAGCTTCCCGGAAGTGGCTACATGTCCCTCCCTCAGCTCCTGGCTCTGTGCACTGCCCTGACCCCAAGCACCGGCTCCACAACTCCCATTGGCTGGGAACTCTCACCCCTTCCTGCACCCCAACCCCCAACTCTGAGACCTCTCCCACACTCAAACTCCTGCTGCTGCTGCTGTGTGTGTGTGGGGAGCGGTGGCTCAAGACTACACCAGCAACGGCTGGTGCCATTGGCTCAGGACCTGCCCAAGCTGCTTGGGTGACCCCTAGGCCAGCCACACCAGCCGCTGAAGAAGTCACATAGGTCCCAAAAAGTCACAGAATCCGTGACTTTCTGTGACCTCTGTGACAAACTTGCAGCCTTAACAATAAGTCAGAGAACAAACCATTGTTAGGAAAGCCTTGTGAGAGCAAGAAGGTTGTTCCAAGCAACCATCAAGGGCAGTATGAAGAAACAGAGGGTGCGGATCTGGCAGTGCCCCTTATGTGGGTGTATGTGCATGCAGGGGAGGCTCTATGTTTTTTGCTGCCCCAAGCATGGCAGGCAGGCGGCTTTTGGTGGCATGCCTGCGGGCGGTCCACTGGGGATGAGGATTTGGAGGCATGCCTGTGGGATGTCCGCTGGTGCCGCGCCATCAGAATCTCTGCTGCCGAATTGCCGCCGAAGCTGTGGAACTGGTGGATCTCCTGCAGGTGTGCCGCTGAAAGCTGCCTGCCTGCTGCCCTCACAGTGACTGGCAGGCCACTCCCTGTGGCTTGCCGCTCCAGGCACACGCTTCCTATGCTGGTGCCTGGAGCCGCCCCTGTCCTATGGATACCACTAAGGGAAAAATCTCCAGAAACTGTGCATGTGCACAATTAGTATGGAATCGACCTGAGCTAGCACTCAAAGAAGAAAGAGCAGATGCTAATAGGATGGGGGAAGATAATGGGCAAGTTGCATTGATTTGGCTTCTCTAGCTTGCTCTGTTATACAGCTGAAGATGGTACATTTCATAGTGAAGGTAATTTTTCCATCTGATACAGGAATTGCATATGAAAATATTGTCCTTGTTAAGTGTGCCCTGCTGGCATTATTGATTTTCCTGTTCTTCCTCTCTCTCTGCAGCACAAGGGATACAGTTTTCTCATGTGCAAGATTCTCAGCCAGTGGGTCATAACCAGGAGGGGGATTGCGAGGGGGCTCCTGCTAGGTCACACTCAGCGACTAAAGGGAAAAAACAATATCAGAAATTCTTTATTTGCAAAGACCCAGTGTGGGAGCTTGGATAGGAAAGGAAGGAAGCAGTTTGCTTCCTCCTTGTTCTTCTGCTGCCTGTATGTCCCTGTGTTTGCTCCATTCCCTCCCAGTCTCAGGGCATGTCTACACTTGCCTGGGAGCAATGCTGCTACGATCGATGCACCAGGGGTCAATTTAGCGGGTCTACTGAAGACCCGCTAAATCAACCACAGAGCGCTCTCCTGTCGACTCGGGTACTCCATCGGAACAAGAAGAGTAAGATAAGTCAAGGGGAGAGCATCTCCCATCAATGCAGAACAGCGAAGACACCTGCAGAAAGTCACCCTAAGCTACATCAACTCCAGCTATGTTATTCACAAACTTAGAATAGTGTAACTTAGGTCAACTTACGCAGGCAGTGTAGACAAAGCCTCGGTGTAAGCACCTCCCACACTTCCTGCTCACACAGCTCTTGGATCTGTGAGAAGTGCTGCTCTGGGAGGCTATGGAGGGTTGCGAGAAGTGGATAAGTAATGGCTAAAAGTGATGGAAGGTTTTTAGGATCTAGGTGGGAAAGAGTTGAGAAATACTGGCCCAGTGGCTAGGAGGCAGGAGAGCTGGGTTCTGTTTCCAACCCTGTCACAGCCTTCCTGTATAATCTTGATCAAGTCACTTACTTAACCTCACTGTGTGTCAATTCTTCTGTCTTTAAAAGGGGATAATAATATTTCCCTTCCTCTTAGCAGTGTCATGAAGCTTGTTTGTAAGTATGGTGTTTTTTAGATCTGTAGCTAAATGATGCTGAAGAAATACAAAGTATATAGAAGCAGAGAGTCCCTGCTGTTTTCCACACTGTTGCAGTTAAAGCAAGTTAAAAGGTTATAATCCAAAGAAATTCAATGGAGCAGGCAATCAGATACATTATTGTACATCAAATAAGAATGAGCAGATCACTTCAGACTAAATAAACATTGACCAAACCTTTGCCCTGGCTCTCCATCCTGTGCTTACACTTCTTATCTTTCCCATGTAAGTTCTTCATATATCCAATATCACATTAATTATGGTAGAGCTGAGGAGAATATCTTCCTGGCCACCTGTTCTTGGTATAGCAAGAACAATCGCCAGTGACTCTTGGAGCATAAGTACAGTATCACCTGCACAGCTCGCTCTCCTTTTGCTCCCAGCTCATGTCTCAGTGGTCATTCTCAATTGTCTCAATCTCTTGCTTTGGCCTTCTGGCCGGTTCCAATGTGCAGTATGCTGAAAGGGTTCTATCTGCCTGATTTAATAATCTCACCTAGTCTCTGTGACTAGGTAAATCTATGAATATGTTGTAGGTTCCTATTCCTGAGAGGCCACACCTTCTGAATTTCTCCCCACACAGGAACATTTGGTCAATTACTTGCAGTATGAAATCTATCACCAGGCCCCTTGTTTCCTTTTCTCTGGGGTCTTTGTACTGACCCATCTCACATACTCCCCTTTTGGCCACTCTCATGCCACTTTCAGTTCATTATTCATTCTCAGACTCTGTTGAGTTCTCTCTGCTTTAAACTTGAGAGTTCCTTCCTTTTTAATCTCCTTGGGCAGTTTTTCTAATCTTGGTTTTTCTTCTGTCTCATTGCTTTCCTATTGTCTTGTCTTCTCTTCAGGTAGCCTGTGAGTCCATCAACCTTCTCCTCTGAAAAGGTAACAAGCTTGTACCTGTGGCAGAGGTCATCCCAGACTTAGTGATGAAAGGTCAGCCATGAGGTAGTCCTCTAAATAAAATGCCTTTGTGCATTACAAATTTATGTTCACCTTTCACAACTTGAGCTACCATTATACAACTGGCGGCTCTCTTGGTTGCTAATAGTTCCTGGATCCCTGTTAATAATTCACCTCTGTTCCCTGCCACCTTCAAAGCTAAAATATCCTCTTCTATTCTGGTGTCTGTCCTTTCCTACGTTATTCTTTTCCCCTTTGTTTCAATCTCAGTCTCTTTTGGCAAATGCCCCATGGATGAAGTTTCTTGTCTACTGTTTTCACTCACTTTTTTAATAATGCGTCAGGATTTGCACTCCCTATTTTCTCATCCTCAGGCACTCTGGTATTTCCCAGTCTGCAAAGAGCTGGATTTCATGCAAGGCTTAACTCTGTTCCTTGATTTACACTCACTCATATGATCACTCTGCTTCCCATCCCTTTCACAGAGCTCCCAACCAGTTTACTTTCAGCTATCCACTCTGAGCCCCACTGGATTCTTAAGACCACAGTCTGCTTCATGTAGATATTATTTTTATAGATTGCTCGGTGCCTGGGCTGCATTACTCAAGCCACTTCCAAATGAAAACATACCTGGATTTTTTTGAGTTTAGCTAAAATCATCTAAACTTGTGCCTGCTCTTTTCCTTCACAGGACCTTTAAAAAAACCCAACAAAAACAAACAGACAAATCACTCTCGGTGGACAATTAATAGTGTAGGGTACAGAAAATGTCCACAGATCAGTAGGCACTGGAACACCAACATGATTAAGTCTCTAATACAGGGGTTCTCAACTGGGGGTCAGGACCCCTCAGGGTGTCGCAAGGTTATTACATGGGGGTCGCGAGCTGTCAGCCTCCACACCAAAACTCCTTTGCCTCCAGCATTTATAATGGTGTTAAATATATAAAAAAAGTTTTTAATGTATGAGAGGGGTTGTTCTCAGAGGCTTGCTGTGGGAGTACAAAAGTCAGAGAACCCCTGCTCTAATACAAATTTCAGGCTGCTGCTAACAGAACCTGTGTGACAGAGTCCTGTTATAGTTCTTCTCTACAGCCACATAATATCCTACTTTAAACGTTTTTGTTTTTCTTTTAAGATAGTATTTAAGGAAACAGACAAGAGCCTACTTGATGACCATGGTACAGAACAGTGCCTAACGGTAACAGAATCCCAGTTGATGATGCCTGTGTAAAGTCTCAGGAAACTGGATTCTCATCTCTTTCCCACTAAGGAACCGGAATGGGGAAGTAGACAAGGGAAATGACTGTTTGTGAAGTGATGTGATAGGCAGGGGTAGAGAACTTGCCAGCTGAGGGAGTGGAGCTATCATCTTAAGCAGACAGAGGAAGACTGTTGAAGAGTCAGGTTGCCAGCCAGATGTACAAATGAGAAGATCTTGTTTCCAGCCTGAGTGGTCCTGGGCTGAGTGTGCTACCAAGAACTTAACTGTTCCTCTTATCTCCTTTACAGCAAAGTTACAGGAAAGTAAAGAGGTAAAATACATACATAGGACTGCAGGTTGTGTCTGTGGAATAATACCTAGCTTATATGTAGTGCTCTTCATGAGTAGACCTCAAGTGCTTGATGTAGTAACGCAATCACACGCAGCCATTTGATACACTCTGCAGCCCACAAGTAGGCATGTAATTTTCATACACAGTAAAGAGAATTTGGTACAGAAGGTGTCCTTATTTATTTATTCAGTGTCTGAATGGGAGATTAACATCTTTCTCGGTACACAACAGTAGTTTTAGCACTTTGTCATGGTCCACATCTTTTTTTCTTGTATTTTCCAAGCAACTCACTGATCTGTTCTATATCTTGTGTTCTCTTTAGTAACACTTTACCAGCAGTGTTTTCTCTGAGCCATACTATATTGGTGTTATGAATACAAATATACTGAATAAACAGCCTTCTTCATTTTGCATCCTCTACATGCAATGTTTGTTTTGAATTAACTCGATTATTTCCTATTGGAAGCCTCTCCAAGATGATTAGAAGGAAGTGGCAGTTAGGTATCTTGGGGATATTTCTCCAGAAATTATCTTGTACAGCAACCTGAAATTTTGCTTCTCTTTCTTTTACATGCTGCACCTTGTCTATTCAGTGCTATTCTGAGTTACACAGACAATGGGAATCCATTTCGTAGATCTCCCTGCATACCTCATTTATTTTTATACTTAGACATGGATTTCTGTATCTGCTTACTCTATTCCAGAGGGACAGGAATGTCAACATTTTAACAATAAAAATCTGACCTTTTATGGTTGTATGTTTTGAAGGACACTAAAAGCGTAGATATTGAGTTAGAAAAAAACCCTAAACTATCTAACCGTGGTCTTCTGGGAAAAGTTAGGGGTTCAGTATGTGTTGTTAGGAAAGTCTTAACAGAAAATGTCTTTATGCACTTCCAGATAGGTAAACTGGTTGATGCATATATTAAAAGATTCAAGACTGGATTTGTACTTCAATCTGTATGGTATCTCTAGAGGACTAATTTCAGTAGGGAAGCAGTGTCCCCTGGTTTGTTAACATGAAGCTAATATTTGATTCCTTTTTTTCCCTCCTCTTTCCCAGCTGAACCTAGAAATGTGTCTAGAGATCAGAACAAGTTCGTTAGGAATATCAGTGGTAGCAGTTTGGAAAAGGGGCAGAAGTCTTAAGGGACATTCATCTTAAAAGTTCTTACTCTACCTACCAGGATTAGTAGAATTTATGATAGTTTGTCAGAGTAATTATGGTTCAGTTCAATATTCATTCCAAGAAAGCTGAATCCTACTTTTTTGTACTTACACAACTCAAGAACCTGCCTGGGAAGAGATGTCCTCTTACTGTCTTTTATCTTAGATCCTAAAATGCTGTACTGCAAAACCTCTATTTAATCTAGTTTTAGGCTTTTTCTCAGCAAAGACTGCTGAATTTGCCAATCTGTGTGTTGTGGGTTTAAAGCCCCAGAGGGACAAAGATGAAGCCAGGAAACTCATTGCACTGGCAACTGAAACAGAGCTCCTAACAATTTAAACAGACTTTCACTTTAGACCTAGCATGCCCCTCCTTAGCTACATTACTCTCCTCGAAAGTCTTATTTTAATGTAGAATTGTAATTATTCCCTTTGCATCAATAAAAAAAGAAAGGAAAAGGAAAAGCAACAGGAAATTAATGCATAAAATCAGATTAAAGATTTGAATTTTCTATGAAAGGAGCCTGGCGACAGGTTTGGATGCCTTCACTGAGTATAATATATTTCCATGATAATTATAACACTGACAGAGACAGGATTAATCAGAGATCATGCTCCAGCACTTCACTGGGTTTCTGCTATTTACCATCTTCCCGGTGACTTTTATGTATAAGGAGTTTTGTAGGAAGTCAAAAAGTAAAATTAAATTGAAAATTAACACAAATGCAATAGTAAGACTGAGGAGTATAGCATATAAAAAAAGGAAATCCCAGAAAGTTATGTTCTCTACAGAAGTGTTAACGGAGCCTGCTGAACCTCACAGTAGCATATTAAAGAGAATCATGGTTAAAGAGGAATAAAATATGACAGACGTGCAACATGGACGTTTCTAAACATGTTCAATTGATCCTTTCACATTTCCTGATTTGCATGCGTGCCTCTTTCTTTTTTAGAAGAGATAAAAGCAGGGTAGAGAAAAGCACTGCTATCACATCAGCAACGCTGCCTTAACTGAGGTGGCCTTCTTACCTCAGGAGGCCTTAAAAATCAGGAGCCCTTAAGCTGTTAAGAGTGCCTTAATACCAAAGCACTTCAAAGACCCCAACTGTTCTAAACCACTTTAGCTTTGAGGTGACCTACAAAACCTAACAGAAAGGGTTCTGATACACATGCAGACATGGGCTGCGTAAAGGAAAACAACCAGGTATTTGGTTTTAAGCTTTGAAAACAAACACGTTATTAAACAGAACATAGCATTAAAGATCTCAGCTGTTGGGTAAGAAATGTCTGGAGAAGTTCCGGGTTTTCTACAGTTGTGGATGGCTCTGATTATAGGGGCCTTATTCTGACACAAAGATACTTCAGCTTGCTCATTCCTTCCTCTCTTAACCACATCTACCAGATAATATTCCAGTCACTCCCCCCAACCCAAATCTCTCTACATTCAGCTACCATGCAAGCTTGACTTCACCCTTGTGGTGGATCTCACCATCCTTCTTTTCCTCCAGCCAAGAATCTGGGATTTCTTTCTAAGCCTCATTCTATCCCCCCCCCCCCCCCCGCTCCTCTTGGTAAACACACAAGTCAGCCAAGAGAATAGGTCCATCTCACCTCTTCTCGTCCTAGCTCTCCCACAGGAGATGAATATTTGCCTCCTGAGAAATCCTGGGCATTTTCTCCCTCACGCAGTGAGCCATGGGTGGATGAAGAAGAACTCTGAAATGTTACATTGTGCATATGTGACCAGAAGAATAGAAAAAGACACTTCACAGTTTACTTCTGTGATACCACATTGTCTGCTCCTACAAGACAATGTCTGTTTCAAAGTTTTTTGTTTTTTTTTAGGTCAAGTATATTATCAATTTGAAAGAGAGCCAATACCACTATTTTGATGCATACCAAGAGGATGCTGAAAAGGTCAAGGTTTAAAGTAAATTTTTTTTAAGTTTAGAATTTCTTGAAATGCTGTTCTACTTTGAAAAGCGAATGCAAAAATGGCATCATTTGATCTCAGTTATGCCTTTATCAAATGTGCTTATTTTATAAGAATGCTTCCCCGTGACAGGCTTGCAAAAAACTCTATTTGGGATGTATCACAGTCAAACTGAGATAATTCCTTTTAGCACATCATTAGTAATAAAGCTTCTACAGGCCAAATTAGGTCTTTAGCTATACATGTCTATCATCCTCAAATTACATCAGGCCCTTGATTACACTCATGCAAACCCACTGGTCTTGATTCCAATTTTACTTACACCATTGTGAATCAAGATGGACTTCAATGAAGTTAATAGACTCACCCCTCTGTATAATGGATGTGAGATCAGAATAAGGCCTCTTCTCTTCAAGGCATGCCCTCCATGATATCTGTGCAACCTGTTGCCTTCAGTGGGTTTGTATAGGTTATAAGTGACTGAAATTTACTAAAGCATTTTGTTGATTACCAAAAAGAAATAGAATCCACCTTGTTCTCTTAGGGTTTGCCTACACGGGAAAGTTTTACCAGTTCTACATAGTTACACAAGTATAACCCCTATGTAGACATAATAATTCTGGTATAAGAATGGTTATTTTCAGTTTAGCTTAAACCCGTTTCCAAACAACAAATTAAACCAAAAAAGCCACTCTTGTACCAGAATTAGAGTGTGTGTGGGTCAACTATATAACCAAACAACTATATCAGTTTAAATTCACAACATACATAATACTGAATACATATGCCCATGTAGACAAGGACTTTGCTGATTTGCCTTGACAGTACTGGGAGTAAAGCAGTAAAAATATACTTTTGACAATACAATAAATAAATCTGGCTCTGAAACCACAAAGGAAACAGTTCTGGTGAGTAAGAATGTACCGTTTTAAATTGTAGAATTACAGAGTAGAAAAAAATTTGGACTGATTTTTTCTTTGATAAGGACTATGAACAAACCATGGCTTTACATATCTGCCACTAAAGTATGTAAGAACTAAAAACACGACATTTGTCTGTTTAGTCTGATTGATTTAAAAATGTGTTAATGTGGAGCACATTGCTCACTGTAATCTACTTCATTCCTATACAAGTTTGGAAGTATAGTAAATTCAGAGCTTAAACTTGACAACTGACCTTTCAGAACTAAATACTTAGTCCATGTGGTAATAAAATGAATGCACTGCACAGTCTGGCTAATCCATTTTATATTCTTTATAAATGGATCATTGGAACCACTGACCCATCTGCTCTTGGAACATACTAAAAAAGGACTTGTAAACCAAGTAACTGTTTTCTTGACCAGTTTACATATTGCTTATGATTATGCAGAAGCACAGAAACATGACGCTAATGCCACATAAGATCTACATTAACAGCAAGAACAGTCACAAACAAAAGGGCCACCGTATTATTTTAAAAAACTCCTCAGAGTTCCATTTCTATAGCTGGCTATAAATATTCTGAAGACAAAACAGAAACTGATTTTCATTAAAAAATTGAGGAAAAATGTCACCACTTTCTTTGAAACTTTTTTTTTTGTTTGTTAGAAAAGTTGATGGAACAACCCCGTTTCAAAACACCATTCCTCTTCCAAAAGGTCATCAATAGCTTCATATGCTTAAAAACAGTCCAACACTGCCACATGGTGGCCAGGAATGGGCACTGTCCATTGTGAAATAGTGTTGAGTAATGGAAGTGATAACATCTGAGAAAAAAAAACACATGAATAACCACAGCCATAAATAAAAAGAAAAATGAACTCTGAGAACAGAGTCTATATGAAGGAAATACAATTCATCTAGCAACAGGCCTATGTAAGAAAAATAATTTAAGATACCTTGTGATTAAGTCTTTAGCAGCGTTGTTACACTCTCCCCTGAGGAAAGCAGTTTCCAGCCACACATTTCTTAGTACAGTATGTACTTGCCAACAAGCAATATTTAAAGTGTAACTAAAAAGTCTAGGACCATTTATTTCATCTTTATTGTTTTTAAAGGCAGAAGCTTTTAAACAATGTAACACCACTTGGCATGAAAGACTTTTTCTTCCTGGAGTTCAGGAAGTCATAGAAATTTAATTTTAAAATTCTATTTTACATAGACTTTTTGATTGCTGCCTTTCTCACACTGAAGAGATAAGCTTCATAGATAATGTTTAAGAAGTTGTCATCATTCTGAAAAACAAAATAAATAAGACTTGTTACTGGAAGATCATAGTTCTCAAGCTAAAAGATTCTGAATTCATTCTATTTCAGGGTCTAATGAATTTTCAACCTTACCATCCCAGTCAAAATTGGCACTAGAAGGGGTTTTTCATCATTAAACATAGAAAAACAGAACACAAAACCCAAACACTTCGTTACCTCCGGCTAATAGGTTTGCCAGCATTTTTTGCATACATTGGCAGCATGAGAAAAGGGGGAATTCTCTTATCTCTTTTAGAAGAGTTGAAGACATGAAAAACAGGAAATTTTGTAAATTCATGAGGACGTTGGCTGGGTGAAAGTCAGACTTTTCTCTTTCCTGCCCTGCAAGACTTCTGTAGTGATAACATATACTTTAATTTCTTCCCTTCACCCTAATTATCACATATCTAGGAGGTCCTTTACATAGTTTCTGTTCCCCACCCACTACTGCAATAATAATACCAAAATGCCTGGGTGAGCAGGTGTGCTGAATTTCTTTCAGTTCCTACACGAAAAACCATGCAGTCAAATTGCTGCACCTGCACTGAATGCCATTGGCTTTAATGGTCTTAATCTGCTCTAGTTACTCCACCCATGCACACTTAAATAGCTGCCTGATTCTTGATCACCTGCTTAGAGTCTAACTGATCCTCATATGTGGAGTTGGGAAGGAATTTTCCCTCAAGTCAGATTGTCAGTGATCTTGAGGGTTTGAGCATTCCTCTGCAGCATGGGATATGGGTCATTTGCTGGGATCATCCAGGTATCTCTATCAATCAATTCCCAGCCACTGCAAGGGTCTCAGTCATTAGTGCACCTTGGTCCCTCCTGTTGTCTTCCTGTAGCACATAATAATTTAGTCTCCAATGGGCTGTAGGCTTTGGTCTAATTTCAGTTGCTAGTTTAGTAGATGCTGGGTGGTGTTGGTGACCTGTGATAAACAGGCAGTCAGATTAGATGATCAAGTGGTCCCTTTTGCTTTGAACTCTATGACTCTTTAGGATAGTAGTTCTCAAACTTTTTCCAATCTGCAGATCATTTTGCACTAAAATATTTTTCCATGGAGATCTCCCTTTCCAACACTTCAACATGCCACACTGGCTAGTTCTCAAAATGGTTCATTTTGCAGACCATCCTCCTGCACTCCACGAAACAGCTGACTGGGAGGTGCAGGGAGAGGGAGGCGCTGATCGGTGGGACTGCCGGTGGGTGGGAGGCATTGGGAGCAGGGGGCTGCTGACATATTACTGTGGCTCTTTGGCAATGTACATTGGTAAATTCTGGCTCCTTCTCAGGGTCAGGCTGGCCACCCCTGCTCTCCATACTATTGCAAGAATCTTTGTACAAAGTATCCCTTGAAAGGTATCATTTGAAAACGCATAATTTGCCGAAATATATCACGGTAAAATGCATGTAGCAGCGTTATATGTGAAGTTATAAACATAAACTGAAATCATGACTAAAAGTATGTTTTCCAGGTAAGTCTGAGTGGCTGCCAACCAGTTCCTCAGAAATAAAGGGCAAGCTGATGCCTCAGCCAAGCGTAAACAAGGCTGATGGACTATTAGCTGCTAAGTGGCCATTCTATGGCAGGAAAGTGGGCAGAGGCAAGAATCTACATGTTAGCAAAGGAACAGCATGGAGTTTCCTTCCACAAAGATTGACTGTCCCCTGGCTCCCACCTGGAAATGTTTTTCAAGAGGGGGACTGAAAACATAAAAAGCAGGGGGCAGATACCTCAAGACACCCCCCTCTTTCTCCCCCTGCCCATCATATTCATTGCCCCTGAAGAGACAAAGGAAACCGCCACTGGACTCTAGGGGAGGAGTCCTGTCCTAAAGAGTTTGGTCAGTAAGACAACTGAAAGCATGTGCTGAGGAAACTTTGAATCTAATGTAGTTTGTTAAGTTAGGCACCAATTGTGTTTTCTCTTTATTTTTGTTGTAATCATTTCTGACTTTTATGGGGCTTGGCTGTTGTCCCCCCTGGTTATTTTTTAGTAAAAATCACAAACAGGTCATGCGCTTCCATGGATTTTTGTTTATTGCCCACAACCTGTCCATGATTTTTACTAAAAATAACCATGACAAAACCTTAACCTTAACCTTATTTATAAGCATACTCTGCATTCCATTACACAAATCATTAATGAAAAATACTGAATAGTACCAAACTCAGGACTGACGCCTGTGAAATCCCATTAGATATGCCCTCCTTGCTGGACAGCATGAATATAGTCCTTCAATCAATTGTGCAGCCACTTTATAATAATTTCATCTAGATTGCTTTCGCCTAATTTGCTTATGAGAATGTCATGTAGAAGTATGTCAAAAGTTTTACTAAATCAAGATGTATTCTGTCAGCTGCTCCCCCACCCCCATCTACTAGACTAGAAACCCTGTCAAAGGAGGAAATTAGGTTGGTTTGGCATGGTTTGTTCTTGACAAATCCATGCTGGCTATTCTATAACCCTGTTAACCTCTAGGTGCTTACAAACTGATTGTTTTGATCCAGTATCTTTCCAGGTATAGAAGTTAGGTTGACTGATCCTATACTTCTCCAGATCCTCTTTGTTCCCCCTTTTAAAGATAAGTCTTATATTTGTCCGTCTCCAGTCCTCTGGACTTCAACTGTCCTCCAGGAGTTCTTGAAGATAATTGGTAATGGTTCTGAGATTGCTTCAGCTAGTTCCTTAAATGCCTAGGATATGATCCATTAGGCCCTGTTGGCTTGAATACATGTAACTTATCTAAATATTCTTTTCCTATTTTGCATTCCTTCCTCCTTGTTAATATTAATTGTTTTGAGTATCTGGTCCTCTAACTTTTTTTAGAGATGACTGAAGCAAAATACTCATTAAACACCTCAGCCTTCTTGATGTCATCAGTTATTAGCTCACATTCCCTGCTAAGTAGAGGATCTACACTTATGTGGGCAAGTAGCCTAGGCTTAGAAATTGGAACCCAAGACCCGTCCCTCTTTATTCCTTATAAATTATAGACATTTACCTTTGGCATTTACCACATCCCCTTTAAAACTACTGTTTCTAGTATCCATAGAATTTGAAGATAGGAAGGATCCTCAAAGAGCACTCATTCCACTCCGTGTCGAATACAGGATTGTTTTCTACATAATATTCCTGTGTTTTGTCAAGACTATATCTGAGTCATGCAAGCTGGAAAACTACATTTAATGGACCTTGTTAAAATATTTTCTGGACATTTATCCTTCATTTTTACTTGCTTACCTTCATCCCATTATTTCTTATTCCTACTTGAACTTCTCCTGCCCTCAACACGGATATCTTTTAATGATTTCCAAAGTGCTGCCACTAATATGCTCATCTTTTAGCTACACTACATACGTGCAAGTAGTTTTCACCTTTAAGCCAATTCCTGTAAGCCCTTACCATCCTTGTTCTCTCCCCTGAATCCCCTCAAATTTATCATTCTTGAACTGTTGCACCCCAAAGTGCATACATTAATCAAAACACAGTTAAACCACAACTGTAACAAGAGGGACTATTATCTCCTTAGCCAATGATTTAGTGCTTCTTTAATATATAGCCAGAAACAGTACAACTGCCAGTGGACAGTTTCGTTTACTCATTTATCATTCAGACTGGTGGATAGGACCAATCATCCATCAAAGGTATTTAAATCAAAATGAGAAGGAGGGATACAAGCAAAGGGGGAAATGTTTCTGATTCTTTACCTGGATCAGGTGTAAAAGTGTTTCCTGAAGTTGCATCTTGGTCAATGAGTTGCTGTTTATGACAGATGGCTCTGGATTCTGCATAGGAAGGAGAAGGCTAGCTGAACTGGAAGCAGATTCTTGATTTGCTGGTGGTAAGCACCCACTTTCACTTGCCTTTGGTGGAGCAGGTGTGGACTGTGTGAACAGCATGGGGGACATCAGCAATGCAGGAGTCACGGTAGCAGGAATGCGCTGAGGTGAGATGACCTGCCCATACACAAATTAATAAAAAATGGAAGCATTTAAGCAACGTGTATATTCACTAAGAATAGAGGAATAAAGATGAAGAGAACTCCAGGCAGAAATAGATTCACGAGAGCAGATATGTGGAGATACACTGAGGATTAAGACTATCTGGGGCCCACAACCACTCATCCAATTCAAGACCACAGTACTGAATCTCAAAGTATAATAAAGTCTATATAACTGGCAAATGTGCTTAAATACAAAATCAGCTTATTGTAAAAGTTAGACTATTATAAATACTAGCACTGTAGAAAATGACAAATTGCAACGTTTGAGGTCCTTCTTAAAAGGGCGGTCCTTCTATGTCCCCCAGTTTGGGTTTTGAGAATATACTCGCTTGTATGAGAGTGTACTTTAATAAATATTTTGAACTTTATAGTACGTTTCATCTATAGCTCTCAAAATACTTTTTTTTGGGGGGTGGGGGAATGCATCCTCATTTTACAGATAGAAAAAACAGGAACAGAAGGTTAGGTGACTTGTCTAAAGTTCCATAGTGAGTTGTTGGCAGAGTTAGGAACAGAATCTAGTTTTGACTTCCTGGCCCATGCTCAATACACTAGACCAAAAAAAAACTTTTAAAGAAAAAGAGAACATCTTTACCAGAAACCTAGATGCTACTATGATTCTGTCAGAGTTCCCTTAATTTTAGTCTAAGCAGGGAGGCACATATTGATTTGAAAGTAGATTGTGAGCCTGTTATAAACAGATAGCTAAGGGTTAATGTCTCTTTCACCTAAAAAAAAAAGTAACCTGAAGCACCTGACCAGAGGACCAATCAGGAAACCAGACTTTTTCAGATCTGGGTGGAGGGAAGTTTGTGTCTGAGTTTTTTGTCTTCTGCCTGTACTCTCTCGGCTATGAGAAGTGATTTTTTCTGTCTCCTGCCTTTCTAATCTTCTGTTTCCCAGTTGTAAGTACAAAAGATCAGATAGTGATTTATATGTTTTTTTGTATTTACATGTTTATAGTTGCTGGAGTGCTTTGAATTGTATTCTTTTTGAATAAGGCTGTTTATTCAATATTTTTTAAGCAATTGACCCTGTATTTGTCACCTTAATACAGAGAGACCATTTTTATGTATTTTTTCTTTCTTTTTATATAAAGCTTTCTTTTAAGACCTGTTGGAGTTTTTTTTTAGTGGGGAACTCCAGGGAATTGAGTCTGTGCTCACCAGGGAATTGGTGGGAGGAAGAAGTCAGGGGGAAATCTGTGTGTGTTAGATTTACTAGCCTGACTTTGCATTCCCTCTGGGTGAGGGGGGAAGAGAGATTAGCTCTCGGTACTTCTGTTTTCCAAGGCTGGAAACAGGGAGGGTGGAAGGGAAAAGGTTTATTTCCCTTTGTTGTGAGACTCAAGGGATTTGGGTCTTGGGGTCCCCAGGGAAGGTTTTTTGGGGGGACCAGAGTGCCCCAAAACACTCTAATTTTTTGGGTGGTGGCAGCTTTATCAGGTCCAAGCTGGTAACTAAGTTTGGAGGTTTTCATGCTAACCCCCATATTTTGGACGCTAAGGTCCAAATCTGGGACTAGGTTATGATATGGTGGCAACAGTGGGATAGATAGAATCCAGAAGCCAGTAGGAATATTATATTTTTTGTTTCTCTGCTAGGGGCTTTTCAGCAGAGAGAAACAGTTTGGTTTTAAAAGGGAACCAGAGAGAATTTTTTTTTTCTGCTCTCTCTGGCAGTTGTGGCTTGCATATTAAGCAAGAAACCATTAGGGAGCTATTAAGGGTCTTTTGTCACACAATAGCACTCCCATTAGGAGTCAAATACCAGCACTATACACATGCAAATAAAGTGGTTTTTCTGGTTTATTTTACACTGAAAAGATTAGCTAGAGGAAGAAAGGGAAAAAGGCACTGTTGCTAGGCAGACCCCAGGAGGCAACAGAGCCCGCAGTTCAGACAATAAATACCAGAGGGCAACCAACACAAGAAAACAAGATGTCACGAAAACCAGACGCAGTACAGCTCGAAGCAATGGAAAAACAGATAGAACTGCTCAAAACACAGATGGCCAGAAATGAGGCAACTCACAAACAAGAGATGGAAAGGCTACAAAAACAAGAAGAAGCCAAAAATGCAGCCCACCACAGAAACCTCAAGAAGAAGAGATGGCCCACAAAATGAAACAAGCAGAAGAAGAAGTAGCCTACCGCCGGGAAATGGAAAAACAAAAAAACATATAAATCACTATCTGATCTTTTGTACTTACAACTGGGAAACAGAAGATTAGAAGGGCAGGAGACAGAAAAAAATCACTTCTCATAGCCGAGAGAGTACAGGCAGAAGACAAAGAACTCAGACACAAACTTCCCTCCACTCAGATCTGAAAAAGACTGGTTTCCTGATTGGTCCTCTGGTCAGGTGCTTCAGGTTACTTTTTTTTTTTTTTAGGTGAAAGAGACATTAACCCTTAGCTATCTGTTTATGACAGAGCCTGCAGGGTTTTTATCCTTTTAATTATGGGGTATATTTAGAACTATTAAATGTGCAACACCGACAATGCTGGTAGGAATAAGATAATGTGATAAGTGCTCTTTAAATGTTCACCACAAAGCTCTAGCAATGGGCCTTAATTCTAATCTGTAGTTTCCTCACTGCTCAAGTATCTGGCATTATTGGAGAGGCTTCCAGTGGGAGCAATATTGGGTGATTGTCCATATGAAAAAACCAAAAAACCAACACTTATACTAGCATCTTCTAAAGCTCTATGTAAGCCTGAAAGTTTGTATCTCTCAACAACAGAAGTAGGTCCAATAAAAGATATTACCTCACCCACATTGTCTCTTGAATATCCTGGGACCAACATGATAACAACAAAACAAATATTTACTGTTATTTTATCTAAACTATTTGGGCACTAATCACTATAGTCTGCAGTCACTCAAAAAAAAGAGAGAAAAGGACTAAGTTCTGAAGCTACTTTCTGATGGTAAATTTACAGGAGCAGAAAAACTTTCTAGGATTTGTGGATATGAAAAAGCACGCAATATTATGCTATCACTAACTCCACTGTTTAGTAAATATTGTTCTTCTGCTTTTCAAAGCCAGACTACCAGGGCTGGTGCAAGGATGTTTTGCGCCCTAAGCGAAACTTCCACCTTGCGCCCTCCCCCGTCCCAGAGCCCGGCGGCGGCTCCCTGCCCCCCCGCCCTGAGGCGCCCCCCCCGTGGCAGCTCCCCACCCCCCCTCCGCCCTGAGGCACCACCCCCACGGCAGCTCCCCCGGGGAGCCGTGCAGCAGCTCCCCCCCTCGGCCCGGGGAGCTGCGCAGCAGCTGCCTGCCCCAGCTTTCCCCTGCTCTGCCTCCTCCCTGAGCATGCCACGGCTGCTTCACTTCTCCCGCCTCCCAGGCTTGCGGCGCCTAAGCTGATTGGCGCAGCAAGCCTGGGAGGCAGGAGAAGTGAAGCAGCCACAGCATGTTCGGGGAGGAGGCGGAGCAGGGGTGAGCTGGGGCGGGGAGTTCCCCTGCGTGCCGCCCCCCTGCCCCCCTTACTTGCTGCAGGCGGTCCTCCCCACGCCCCCCTGCCCCAGCTCTCTCCGCCTAAATGCCGGTGGTGACCGGGGCGGCCGAAGAGCCGGCCGCTGCGGTTGCCGCAGAAGAAAATGCAGCCCCCAAATCCTAGCGCCCTAGGTGATCACCTAATAGGTGGCATTGGCCCTGCAGACTGCTTTTAAAAAAGAACACTATTTACCTGCAATTCCTATTCCCCATGGTGCACAATCATAACAGAAAGAAGCAAGTCCGTGTTCCCTGCACATGAATGACAGGTCTTCCCTATTTCACTGTGTGGCTGCTGCCAGCCAGCAGGGAAGGTGGTACACACATGTCTGTGCTTGGAACATTGCTGGCCCCTAGTGTTGCTTATTAGTGGTTTTGGTCTAACAAAATGACTAATGCTGACAGGGATGTTTCTAGCTAAAATAAAAGTAATATGCATCTACAGAATTTGGATACAGTGTCAGGTTCTTAGAAACCAAAGATACTACTTTGCTGTATACAATCCAAGGAATAAGAATGTGTAACAGAAGTATAGAGGTACCATGTTGTGCTTTTAATAACATGGACTTATTCTAGTAATAAACAAACATACAATGAGGTTTAGTAGGCATCGCTTAAGAATTATTTATTTTTCATAGTAAGAAACTGCTTTTCACCAGTATATGTAAAACAGAGGCTAAGTGTGTAAGTAACTCTGCCATGTACTGGTGACTGAGCAAGTTAATATTTGGCTAGTGCAATATCTAAGTGATCCTCAGACCTCAAATATTTGTCTCGGGATAAGAACAGAAAATATATGTACCTATTTCTTGTTAATGAAGTCTTAAATTTTCTGTGTAATGAATTTAAAAATGTATATTTTTGTTAACAAATGAGATTCTACATGTTCATAAATTCTAGCATTTAAGTAGCTTCTCTACATGTGGAGGATAGTCTGCTTCAACACAAAGACATTTTTTCAGTTTAGCTACTTAGCTCAGAGTTATCCAAGTGACAAAATTTATCCAACGGCTTCTGAACTTCAGTTACAAATGTCAGATGTTGATTCTGGTACTATTATTGTAAACTCTGTAGTACCCTTTGCAACTTTCATTGAGAGTGATTACTGTGGCTTGAAGGTCCTAAAGAATCTTTGGTAATGGAGTACTTTCAGATAAAACACCTTTGAGATGATCTCTTAGCTAGCAGGTGTGTAGGTGCCAAATTCAATGTTGTCAATATAGGACACTCAGGGCATGTCTACACTTACCAGTAAATCGGCACTGCTGCAATCTATGCAGTGAGTGTCCATTTAGCAGTTCTGGTGAAGACACACTAAGTCAATGGGAGAGCACTTTCCCATTGATTTGTGTACTCTGCCTCCCTGAGAAATGCAAGAGAAGTCAACGGGAGACACTCCCATTGACACAGTACAGTGCAGCCAGTGCGATAAATGGACCTAACTACGCTCACTCCAGTTACGTTATGTAAATAACTGAAGTTGCATAAGTTAGATCGATTTATCGCAGTAATGTAGACCAGTGCTCAGTCTATTTTGACCCTACTTTCCCCGTCAGCCATTTCTCTTATCTTTGAATAATTCCTCATAAGGAAACAAAGCACCTTCCTAAAAATGTTGCTAACAGATTTTTTTCCGATAGAATTTAACCTGAGTTATTTGTTATTCAATATCCACTCATTTATCTCTATCTTCACCACATCAAGACTTAAGTCTCTGACTCACCATCAGCACAGCAGAAGTTTAGTTTGTCAGTTGTACAGCACTGCAGTAGGACAACAAGAAAAAATATGCTGCTTTGAAACAAAGTATTTACTTAAATGTCTCTAGTTTACTATTCAGCAATGATGTTGGCAGCTGGATAACATGGCACTTGGTGAATTTATGTTATATTGTTTGAGCTGAGAAATGTATTGGAACTCTTGTAATGTAAACTGGGGCCTACTATCACACACTAGCTGCTTGGAATTCCAAATGTATCAAATGAGTCTCTTAGAACATTAGTAGTTAGAGTATGTGTTGTTGACTTCTGGCCATTTTTAGAGAGTATCATTACTTAGGACTAAAAACATTTCACCTAAAAATGTCTCAGCAAATTCTAGATGTAGCTGTTGCCAAGATTTTGTTGGTTAAAACCAGGAGTACAAACATATTTCTGTTGCCATGCACTTGTAAACAATTGCTGCACTCTTGTGCTGTTGATTACATCTTAAATTCAAACCCTGGATGCCAAATTTATCTGTAGCCTAGTTATTTTGTTATTGCTGTTCAGAAACTCCCTCTCTTAAATATTTGTGATTGCAGGTTAAATGTTATTACCCAAGTACCTCATCTGGTATAAAAGACTCTTTTGTGACTGGAAAGTTCATTCCACCATGAGGTAAATGCTCCTAGGCATTTTCATGAACTGGCCTGTCATAACTAAAAAAAGTGCCTTTCCAAGTTTAATTCAGAAATTATGGTATTTTTCAAATTTATTAAATGTTTTATTTGTGACAAGTAAAAAATACCAGTTGTATCACCACTGAGTACCATCACCCCTACAAAGTACCACATTTATGCACAGATAGAAGTAACGCTCTATATTTAAAGTATGTACCTGATTTAAGGCTGGTGTAAGAAGTGGGGTAAGCGGTCTATTATAAATAGGATAAATTATTTGTATAGTGTCAAGGCTATGGTAGATACTCTTATGATCATGGCATAAATTCATGAAAGCACTTAAGCACGTACTTAAGGCCTTCCCTATTCAGAACAGCACATGCTTAATGATAAGCAGGTGCTTAAAGTCCATTAGGGATCAATGCTTTCCCATTGGGAATTAAACATGCTTCCTTGTTGCCTTTAATATGGATAGTTTCCTGAACCGGTCTAGCACTAGGCAGAGTGCCTCCTTTGTAGATTTGAGCATAACTGTTCAGCTTTTGCTATTTTTCCCTGCAACTAGTCTTTCCTTTCTATTTGGGAGTTGGGAGTTCTTATGCCATATGGAGATACATCACAAGCCAATTTAAAACTGGGTTTGTAATGTGTCAGGACTATTGTTGAGAAAATGCAAGCTATAGTCTCCTCATCATTGAAGAATCTTATCCGTTCCTTAAATAACCTTGGTCTTTTTTTCCCAATAATTAAGATATTGTTGAGACAGCATTCTATTCCTGGCAGATATCGTAAAATTTGCTTTACTGTCCTTTGATCTGTAGTAGGAGTAGATACCATGCTGAATGATAAACCATTATAAGGAATAGACTTTTTGGTGCATTTACTATCAGGATCTGCTTTGATTAATCTTGCTTCAGCATGTAAAAATATATTTGTGCCAAATCTATTTAATTTAAATGTTTATTCACTGGACAGGGTGGCAAGCAAGTCTTCAGTCTATAGTAAAGAATACTGAGAAACACTGAGAGGGATTGGCCCTGATTTTAAACTCTCTATAGATTTTTATCTTCCCATCTTTTTCAGTAATAGGTATAACTGGCTTGGCCAAGTCACTGAATTCTATAGGAAATCCTGTGCTAACTAGCCTTTCTAAGTTTGTGTCTACTCTCTGACCCAATGGAATGGAATAGGTCATGCCTTACAGAATCTAGGTTGGTACTGGTACTAACGATTAATCATATCTTAATCATTTTTTATAGTCTGTAATAGGTCTTCTAAACAATGCTAAATGTTTCAAAGGCAGTACAACCAGTACAACACTAGTGGTTGCTGGTGTCTCAGCTAATAAAGCCATCCGCTGTCAGTCAATAGGAATCTTCTTGAGTAATGCTCTGCCAAGCAAGGTGAGATTGGAATTGTAATAATTGTTGTTGCATTTTATGCACATTTACAGTAGTAATCTCTGGAATGACTTTTCCCTGTACGTAGTTTTGCTCTCAGCCACTTTTTCTCTTTGAATTCTTCTAGTAAAATTATTAAGATTATGAAGCCAGTATCAAGTGCCATTCTGAACGGTTGTTCTTTCCATCTCAGGCTTACCCAGATATAATTACTGCTTTTTTGCCTTTTTCAAAGGCATGCAAAACGAGGTCACTATCACTTATCAATATCAATCTCTTTTTCTGAGATGTCTTATATTTTTGTTATTTTCTATTGGTACAAACTGGTTTATAATATATAACCTGATACATGACTATTTTCTAGGTTTGAATAGCTCATTTTCCCCATCCTGACTGCATGTTTCATAGTAAGTTAGACAATTTCTCACACTTATAGAATGCAATCCCCTCACCCAGTCAAAACAAAAGTAATTACTGTGACTTTGGTTACCTTTTTGTTAGTAACTTTTAGGAAATGGACAGAAAATATCATAATGCCACTATATAATCCTATGATACGGTCTCCCCATCTCAAAAAATGATATATTAGAATTGGAAAAGGTATAGAGAAGGGCAACAAAAATGATTAAGGGTATGGAACAGATTCCATATAAGAAGAGATTAATAAAACTGGGACTTTTCAGCTTGGAAAAGAGACGACTAAGGGGGAATATGATAGAGGTCTATAAAATCATGAATGGTTTGTAAAAAGTGAATGAAGGAGTGTTATTTACTCCTTCATATAACACAAGAACTAGGGTCACCCAATGAAGTTAACAGGCAGCAGGTTTAAAACAAACAAAAGGAGGTACTTCTTCGCACAATGCATAATCAACCTGTGGGACTTGTTGCCAGGGGATGTTGTGAAGGTCAAAACTATAATGGGGTTTAAAAAAGAATTAGATCCGTTCATGGAGGATAGGTCCATCAATGGCTATTGGCCAACATAGTCAGGGATGCAACACCATGCTCTGGTTGTCCCTAGCCTCTGACTGCTCAAAGCTGGGAGTGGACAACAGGGGATGGATCACTCAATGATTGTCTGTTCTGTTTGCTCCCTCTGAAGCACCTGGCATTGGCCACTGTTGAAAGACAAGATCCTGGGCTAGATGGACCACTGGTCTGGCCCAATACGGCCATTCTTATGTTCTCTTTTTATTCATTAGGACTGAGGCCAGGAAAACACTACAGATCTGCACCAGTATAACTAAGTCGCTCAGGGGTGTGCAAAATCCATACCCTGAGCGATGCACTTATATCAACCTAACCCTCCCGTGTATACAGTATTATAATCAACAAGAGATCGTCTCACGTCGACATAGCTACCGCTTCTCAGGGAGATGGACTAACTATGCTGAAGGGAGAAGCTCTCCCACTGATGTAGTACCTTCTTCGCTAAAGTGGCACAGCTGCACTGGTACAGCTCTGCTGCAGTAGCACTGTATGTGAAGACAAGCCTTTAGTTATATAACCGCAAATAAGATGCCACAGGACTCTTGCGGCTTTCACCGCAAATAGTAATCTCCACTGGTGGCTGAGAAGTCAAAATTCACCTTTGTAAGCAATTGTTTCTGTAAAATTTCACTGATTAACTCACAGAAAACATGACCATACACAGAATCACCCAAATGAATCCCAAAGACATACTGTTCTCATTAAAAATTATATATATATATCTTGTGGAATTGGAAATTTTCAGTTCTTACCAGTGAGTTTAGTGACAAATGTGGCTTCAAATTGCTAGCTAGTTGATTAAACAATTTTGTTTCAGGCTTCTCTGAGTAGTAAGACTCTCTTAAGTAAAAAAGGATGGTTATGGCTAGTTTGGTAAAGTGGGGAAAGTCAAGAAAAGTGTGCTCATATTTCAGTGAGTTGGGAAAATAAAGTTAGCAACTTTTTTCTTATCAGCATTCACAAATTTGGAGCACATCTGAAGAGTTTTCTGGCTCCTCAAAGTAACATCCTTACTCACAGCTTCTGGACTTCATTCACCAGAACTGTAAAGCAATCAGCTTTCCAGTGGGGCTGCTAGGCTCCAGCACAATTAAAGGCCTTCTCGACTATCAGTTAGCAAAGAAGCCAAGAGGGTCTTTAAATGCTCACCCAGGAACTGGACTTTTTGTGAGGACATTTGAGCATGGAAGCCACTACAAGGAAGCTAAGCTAGCTGTGGTTCTACTCCGGCAACAAGGACAGCAGTAATAGTCAACAGTTCTTCAAGTTTCTTGAATTTTCTAAGGTACCAAACCCAGACAGTTCCATGAAGCACAGTCACCAAAATTCAGGTTGTTTTTTGAAAGATAAAAAGAGACACTAGAAATATTTTTCAAGAAAAACAAGGATATAAAAAGTAGAAAATTGTTGAATTACTACAAGTAGCTATTGTTGCAAAAGAAAATCAGATTAGCAATGTAGTGAGCTGCCTCATCCCTAGTGGCTGCAAAAGAATGGATTGTTACTTAATTAAGGGAATCAGAGAAATCATGTGGATGGAACATAAAGCTAGATAGAGTATTATTTGAAGATGTTCAAAAGGAAAAGAAAATCAAAATTACAATATTAAATACAAGAACCAGTGAATAGTCCTATCAGGTCCCTACAGAGACAGTAACCAACTTCTTCATTGTCACATCACATTGGTGGGATTCGCTAGTCCTGTTCTGAAGATTTTTATGTTTTGGTCTTTTCTAGGCTTTAGCCCCTAGATGAACAAGAAGAAACGACTTTCATACATTGTTTAAACTGATGGACAAGGGGCACTTTGGGCAAGGGGAATGCTGACTCATTTTGATTCTGAAATCACCTGTAGGAGACACTCATCTGACTAGAACTTGAAAACAATGACACAAAGCTGGTAATTAGGTATATATCTTAGGTGCCTAAGAAAAAAAATCTATGCCTGAAGTATCTATGGCTATTAGTCATCTGGAAAGATCAGACCCTTCAGTATTTACATTACCAAAGCTAGAGAATCAGGACTTCTTGATGTTGGCATAGGAGCATTGCTTCTGTTCAGACTAACTTGGATATGATAGAGCTCACAGACCCCTACACTACAAGAGCATAACAAAATGAAAATGAGTCTGATGGCCTGAGATTTGTTGGGGTATGAGAGAAATAGAGTAACTCCCCACTTAACGTCCTCCAGTGCCAGTGGGCTCTGCCTGTGTGGGTAAGGCAGGGGCACCTCCCAACTATAGTACTGTACTGTATGGCAAAAAAAAATTTCCCTGGAACCTAACCCCCGCCCCCATTTACATTATTCTTATGGGGAAATTGGATTAGCTTAACTTCGTTTCACTTAAAGTCACATTTTTCAGGAACATAACTACAACATTAAGTGAGGACTTACTGTAATGGGAATTAGAGAACAGCCTTACAGAACTGAATTCTTTTGCACTGCAGCTCAAAAGATTCCTAGATACCTTCATCACAGGCATTAGTTCCTTAAATCATGTTTACCTGAAAGAGAGGGCTCTGCTTTTGTGCACCTGACGTCTTATCTATCCAGGCGTCCAAGGGTTTTAGAGTGTTGGTGTTCTGAGTCACTACAGGAAACTTAGCTGCCAAGGTAGGTCTGCTGGACACATGTAACTGCTGCTCCTGTTGCACTATCTGGAGTTTTTTCAGTAACTCTTGAGGTGAAATCACTCCAGAACTGGTTGACTGGTTGCCAGAAAGGGAAAGTGGCTGTCTAGGAAGTTTGGACTGTTCTTTACCAGCAGTCTGAGGTTCTAAAGTCTGGGCTGGAAGAGAGCCATTGAAATATACCAGATGTGGCTGGGTCATGTTATTTATCGGTGCTGCTGATGCTGTAGCAGAAGTCCTGCTGAAGATTGAGGCTGTTGAACTTACAGTACCTGTTGCACTTGGGTCCATTTTGGTCACTGATCCTGACTGTCCCTGAAGTTTCTGTAACAAGCTTTGACTGCTAGTTGTGTCCTGGGCTGGATGAGATGTTACAATACCATGAGAAGTCACAGGTTGGAAGAGTCCAGTGAAAACCTCCCCTACGGAGCGGACATTGCCGTTTTCACACAGTCGATTCTCAGGAAGCTCAGACAGTGGATGAAGGTCTGTCCCACGCACCATAAGTTTTTGAATAGCTGGGCAAAGCTGCTTCTCTGCTGAGGGTGAATGTCTGCCAGGTTCCTCATAGGACAGCGAACGCACTACACTCTGCCTGACAGAAAGATTAAGTTGGTGCTTTTTCTGTGACTGTTCTGGGACATCTTGGTATATGGTAGGATTTTCTTGTTTTCCAAACAGTGCTGTCAAAGATAAGTGTTGTGGTTCAGAGTCCATGTTCTGCGAGGAAAAAGAGAATAAGTGAAACAGTTCTTGTGCACATTAAACTACATTAACTGTCTGAAGTGTTATCTTGAAGTATCAAAGGAACAGCCAAGACAACTGACCTACACTTCCTCCTCTCAAGAGGTTTATTTAATGATCGTGTCATGTGGGAGGAAAGGATTTTTAAACAGCCTTGAAATTTCTGGTCTGTGAGAAAAATGCCGCCTCCAGAAAAAAAGGTACCAACTTCACTTTCAATGCCTAGAGAGAAGGGTCTCCTCTTATAGTCACTAATAAAATATTAGAAAAGCTCAAAAAGTTATGAAGGGGAAGAAAGGAACCTTCTGTCCTTGTGGGAAGCACTGTCATTTTCTGTCTCTCGCCTTATCATGGCACAATGGATGCAGCTTGCTAGATTTTGCATTGTGATTTTTTTTTAAGTTATATAAAAGGCATCAATCATGTATGGAAAGGCATTTGTACAAATTTAAATTAATAAATGAATAATAAAATTAGCTGTGTTCCACTGGCTAGTTGGGGGTTTGTCTGCAACCACAACAACATTCTTGAATTGTTTTTGCTTGAATCAGCACACAACATCTGTGTTTTAAATAACCATTTTACACAAAAAAGCTATTTTTTGTAAAGAGATATTCATTTTGCATTAAGACCATCCCATTTACCCTAATTCCACTTTGCATTATTGTACTATTTGATCTACGCAAGCATCCTCCCATGCCTGATATGTTATAGCAGCACTAGTCAAAGTGCAAATTAAAGTGTACCTTGCCTTGCTGAGGTATTTGTTGGTGCTGAGTTTCAACGGGCTTCACTGGTATCGGTTTGATCAGATTGGGGTTGTCATAGATGGCAGAGGAACTGGTCATTTGTTTTGGCTCTGAACAGGTCTTACACTGCAACAGAAATAAAACATTTTGGAATGAAAGAAACTACCACTTTTTAAAGGGATGTTCTCCCCTAACTTTGTATCATAAAATTCCAAACTGGTTAAATCTTCAAGAAATACCACCACTTGCAAGCCCTACAACTGATTGTGATAAATGAGGATACTGAATAGAAGTCAATCTCATTTCCTAGGAACGTTAGCATATGTAAGCTGACAGACTCAAGTCCACAATGCTTTGTACGTAAGCCTTTAAAAAAGAAAAAAAATCCCAATTCTCTTCCTCATCTTTTCCTTTTCCTGTACATAAGGGAAAACCAGCCTTGCACCTTAGACACCAGACCACAGCTACAGGTTTTCTCTATCAGTGAACAGCTAGTTCTGTTATGGCTTGTAAGTAGCTTAGCTACCTGAAGGATTTATATGCACATATATTTATAGGCTATCAATAGGCACTTCTTACATATTTTATATTAGTACTTTCATAACCTCATAATTTCAGCTTGCCTGGCAGATATAGCTCTATTGAGAGACAACTGCCACCCTCAAAAAAGCATAAGCCTTGCAATTCAATGCACATTTGTTTTTCTTGAATGCTCCTGTGTGGATTGCTGCTGGTTTTCAAAAAGGAAGAGGAAAAAAAAAAGAAAGAGAAATGGAGAGACGATTAGAGAACATAAGTGTGTCAGTTTGAAAGCTGGTATCCTATAGCTTTTCCACTGAAAATTACATGGAACAAAATTTAGAGATGGCCTATAAAATAACGCTGTACAGTAAATTACTGTTTACTATTTTTACTAGTTTCTGTTTTTTGTTTTTTTTTAAAAACAGAGTTATAAGGCAGGACTATATTTTAAATCTTTTTTCCTAGGGTTGAAGGTTATATTTGCTGATCTCCTCTAGATAACAGTCACATGCCATCGACAGTCAGATAACATGTATAGTTTATACACACTTAAAAGCTTAAGGAAAAAAATTGAAGTATATGATTGGTTAGCATTTGAGAGTATATTCATTTGTTAAACAGTGATATGTTAACTGGTATTCTTATCTCAAAAAGGATAGGGCAGAAGTAGAGGGGGATTCAGAGATGCTTGATAAAAATGATTAACAGTATGGAAAGAGTAAAATATGAGGAGAAACTGGGAATATTTAGTTTAGAGAAGGCGCAAATAAGGGGAAACATGCTGGAGGTATAAAAAATAATGAATAGTACAGAAAAGGTAAATCAAATGCTTTTCTTTACCCTCTCATAATTGAATAACAATAAATACAAATTTGATAAAAGGAAATTATGCACTGTACAAAGAAAGCAGTATTAGCCCGTGGAACTCTGATACAAGATACTACTGTGAACAAGAAATAAGCAGGCTTCACAGAAGGATTAAATATTTGTACTAATAACAAGAATAAGTTAATTAGACACAACAAACAAAAATGTGGAGGAGCTATAAATCCTCATTCTTCAGAACATAAACCAACCTCTAACAGATGAATATTAGGAAAAAGCTCTCCTTATGTCCAGATCATTCTTTAATTGTTGACTTTGGGCTTGTACACCTTCCTCTGAGGCATCTGATTCTATGCATTGTTGGAAATAGAATAATGGAACAGATGGACCACGGGTCTGATACAGTTCCTATGCAATTACTAAAACGATCGGGCTCTTAGGCTTTTGGTGTTCAGAGACCCCTGCCTATCATGCTGAACCATGTCTTACTGTTTCGTTGTACGCTCCCATGTGTCTATATCCATGTACTGGCTCTTGTCTTAGAATGTAAGCTCCTTGGGGTGGGGACCATCTTTTCATTCTGTATCTATCCAGTGCCTAGCACTGTGGGGTCCTGGACATGGCAAAGGCTCCTAGGTCCTATGGTGGTACTACTACTAAAGAAACAATGGGTGGTCTGAGTAGCAGATGCAAAACTGGCAGGATTCAAAGGACTGATCATAAGCCAGAATAGCTACCAAACAGTTAAAAATAAACTTGAGAGATATACAAGGCAGAGTGGACTGAAAACTATCCAGTGCATTCATTTCTAATACACCTATCATCATGAGAAAACTAATGAGAAAGAGAGGGACAGATTGGTTCAATGACTGAATGAAGAGGCCAATAAAGAAGATCTTGAGGGGTCTTAGAGAAGGCAGGGTATTTATGTCCTGGTTCTGTGGAATGCTGGACTTGAGGGAACTGTCCTAACTGACAACTACTTCTCAAAATATTTCAGTGGCTGTGTGGACAGGCATGTAACTCCTACAATGGTGCTCGGGGGAGGAAATGTCATGAAGGAGAATCAAAGTTCAATTCATACACCTGCGATCCTGCTGTTCTACTTCAACCTCTGGCTCAGATGCTGCCTTCAGTACTGGTTTTTGGAGGCACAAACACAGACATGCTAAAAGGGCTGCCAGCAGCGAGGTGGAAAACGTTAGTTAAGTTCTTGAATCTTCCTTCATGCTGTGCCCATCTGGCATAAGGTCAGCAACTGCTTCAAGCAACAGGACTAGGAAACCATGACAACCAAATAGTAAACTTTGCCCTGAAAGGAGAACTGCAAAGCAAAAATGGAACTTGAGTTAACTATAAAATGCTGTACTGAATGCCCTCTGCTAGGCTGGGTGGGCAGCATTCAACACAGAGAGCTATATAAGCTAACCTGCTACAATTCTTGACCTTTGGTGTAAAAACTTGTTAGTATACACTAGTTCACTGAAGATGTCTGGGGTATCTCAAATGTCAAAAGTCTCATCAATCCTAGTGCAGGCTGTGGTATTTCATAGATAGAATCATAGATTATTAGGGTTGGAGGGGACCTCAGGAGATCATCTAGTCCAACCCCCTGCTCAAAGCAGGACCAGTCCCCAAATGGCCCCCTCAAGGATTGAACTCACAACCCTGGGTTTAGCAGGTCAATGCTCAAACCACTGAGCTATCCCTCCCCCTTTTTGATAGCACACAATGGTGAATTTTAGGAGCTCTTCAAATGAACTAGGAAGTACCAAGAGGATTTCACAGAAGGCAAGAGTTTATATTGATTTCTATGCTCAATGCCCCAAGGCCTGGTTAATGAGGGCAGAAATCTGGGCTTAACTAAAGTTTCACTTTTGCTTTGCAGTTGCCCTTTAAAACCCATTACATATGGATGGCGTAGAAAGACAACATCAGAACAACAATTTGAAGATCCAGTATGGAAGAGGGAAGAGTGTGCCAATAACATTAAAATAGATATTTGTGTTAAGAAAAGTTTCCTTTACATTAATCAACACCGAATGGCATATGTCATTGTGTTGTCTATTCACCTAGCTTTGTTAGGTCCCTCTGGAGTTACTTAACCTTTAAAGTTTGTGCATGCAGCATCCACACATGGAGTTACAGAGCAGCACTTTGATGCACACTGCTATTCACCCCCCCCTTGGTCTGAGCTGTACAGCAATGTAGACATGCCCTGTCATAAACAGATAAGTAAGAGTTAATAGAACAGAAGTGCTTCATATCTCTTTGCCTGGAAAGGGTTAACAAGAACAGTGAGCCTGGCTGTCACCTGACCCGAGGACCAATCAGGGGACAGGATACTTTCGAATCTTGAGGGAGGGAAATTTTTGTGCTGTGCTGTTAGTTTTGGTTGTTGTTCACTCTGGGGGCTCAGAGTGACCAGACATGCAACCAGGTTTCTCTCCAATCTCTCCAATACAGGCTCTTATAAGTCCAGACTAGTGAGTAATAGGTAGATAAAGCGAGTTAGGCTTATGGTTGTTTTCTTTATTTGCAAATGTGTATTTGGTTGGAAGAAGTTCAAATGTGCATTTGGCTGAAAGGAGTTCAAATTGGTATTTTTGCTGAAAGGATTTTAATTTGTACTTGTATACTTAGGCTTAGGTATACTTAGGTATACTTAGGTATTCCCAGTGTCTATAGCTGAAAGACCCTGTACCTATTCCATTTTTTTAAAATTTACAAAGATAATTTTTACTGTTTTTTCTCTCTTTAATTAAAAGCTTTTCTTGTTTAAGAACCTAATTGTTTTTTTTATTCTGGTGAGACCCCAGGGGACTGGGTCTGAATTCACCAGGGAACTGGTGGGGGAAAGGGGAGAGAGAGGCTGATTTCTCTCTGTGCCAGGATTACTCTCTCTCAAGAAGAGTCTGGGAGGGGGAAAGAGAAGGTGGGAGGAGGGTGAATTGTCCTCTCTGTTTTGTGATTCAAGGAGTTTGAATCACACAGTGATCTTCCAGGATAACCCAGGGAGGGGAAGCCTGGGAGAGGCAATGGTGGGGGAAAGGGTTTACTTTCCTTGTGTTGAGATCCAGAGGGTCTGGGTCTTGGGGGTCCCCGGGCAAGGTTTTGGGGGGGACCAGAGTGTACCAGGCACTGGAATTCCTGGTTGGTGGCAGCGCTACAGGTTCTAAGCTGGGATTGAGCTTAGAGGAACTCATGCTGGTACCCCATCTTTTGGACGCTAAGGTTCAGAGTGGGGGATTGTACCATGACATGCCCTTAAGTCACTTCAGCTCTTTGGAGAATTTTACCACTGGACTTCAATGAAAGAAAACAGACCTCTTGAATGCACTGAAACCTGTCTGTTTATCTTGTCTGTTCCTACTCTATGGCCTGGTCTACACTGGGGGAGGGGATGGTGTCGATGTAAGATACGCAACTTCAGCTACGCTATTCTCATAGCTGAAGTCGACTTCTCTTATTTCGACTTACCTCCCGTCCTCACGGTGCGGGATCGACGGCTGCGGCTCTCCCGTTGACTCCACTTCCACCTCTCGCTCTGGTGGAGTTCCGGAGTCGACGGGGAGTGCATTCAGGGATCGATCTATCGCATCTAAACCAGATGCGATAAATCGATCCCCGATAGATCGATCGCTTCCCGCCGATCCGGCGGGTAGTATGGACGTACCCTGTGGCTCACGAGGCTTCCATTATCCTCCCAAATCACAGAGAATGCAGAATGGTTAATAAGTAGACTTGACAAGCTGATTTCAGCACAATGAGTCTTGAGACAATCTGGCAAGAAAGTATAACAGTTGTGAAGTGGTCAAAAATAATGGTAGTTGTGCAGTATAGTGGCATTTGAAATAGGGGTGTCATTTGAGGCAAGGGGGATAGCTGCCTCCCCAGACCTTGGTTTGCCTTCCTCCTCTGACTTTTCATAGGTCTATATACTCCATTATGTCTTTCGCATTTTACTCCTTCTCCGAACTCTGCAGGATATAATATATTCTATAACAATGTTTTAGATGCTGATGCAACTTTGACCTTTCCTCCCAAATTCTTCTGAAATGATACTCCTGATTTAATGTAAAAATAAATCTGTGTGTCACTATTCGTCGTCTTCCTCCTTTCGTAATTTTATGTTACTAAGGACACTGGCATGAAAACATGATCTCTAGTCTGTACCAGGTCAGCTATTCCTGCTGCTTTTGCCCCAGCTGAAGGCGAAGTGCTCTGTTGCAGAATATTTCCTTGGCAACCAATTATGATGCCACAAACATAGGATTATGTGGGGCATAAGCAGCAGCAGCAGCAAATTTACAAAATATTCAGACTTTGTTTACAGACATATCTCAGAAGAAAATATTTTTGTATATCTCCTCCTCTATTATCCTACTACATACATTTATATGTATAAAGGGAGAGGGAGAGAATTTTCTCTATCATTCATTCATCACAAAGATATCTGAGCACAAGCCTAATGTTCTTCTAGATTTTCCAGAAGGTACCATTATAGTTTTTTTCAATAGTGGCTATTCAAATTAGTTGTAAACATTTTATTGTATATTAAGCAACAAAGTTTTGATCCAAGCCTAGGTACAAATTCAGGATTAAATTACACAATAAGTCTTCTTTTTGTCATCTGTTTAAAGCATTAAACCCACCTCTTACACAGAACAGGTCTCAAGATGCTGGCTTCAAAAGCAGCTCTGCCACAAGAAACAAAGGCTACATTTCATGGGAGCCAAGAAAATTCATTACAGCCTTGCTTAAAATCTTATTAGTAACCACATTTCACAAAAGAAATAAAATCACCTCTCTTTAAATTGCTTGTGTTAAAAAAAATATATTCCCAGATCCAAAACTCTTATATGTTATGAGCTCATTATTCAACGGTGCTGCATATAAAAGAGAGGAAACAGCAGCAGGATCCAACGGAGGCTCTGAAATAGTTTACACCATTGATATGAATAATTGAAATGATTAGACTTTTATTCAGAAAGGTTAAACATTTTGGGCTGCTCAGTAATAAAGAGAAGAAAGTTAATTAATCCATTAGTTACTTAGATGTCTTAGAAACTCCAGAACACAGAGGAAGCATGTGGGTTCGAATTATACTAGGTTTCAAACCTTTTCATTTTCATCCATCAATGACTAAACTACATCTCACCAACTACATTTAAAAACAGTTACTTACATGTGAGGTAGGGGTCTTCTCAACCAAAACTAATGTTTAAAAAGACATTAGATATTTGTCAAAGAAACTGAGAATAACTTCCCAGCAGCTAGAAGCCACCATGAGTACGTCATCCACATTAAAGAAGTTACAACTCTTAGGCATCAATGAATATGCAAGGAGTATGTAGATTCATGTGTCAAAAAATCAAAGTCACTGAAATGTATCCCATAAGCTCACATCACGTAGATAATACTTAATTCTGCCATGAGTGCAGAGGACTAGACTAGATGACCTCTCAAGGTCCCCTCCAGTCCTATGATTCTATGATCACTTAATAATGCCCCCACAGAAAAGCAAAAATTCCTATATGTATTATTTTCCTTAGAAGATACTGATACACAAACATGAAATTGTTTTGCATGTTTTGTCAGGGAAAACCACATCAGGCATATTGCTCCAACACTGTAATTATTTGGGGTTTGCAAAGTAATTTTACAAAAAGAACATAAATCCATTATAAAACAAAATGACAAGAGGTAGTGTCATGTTATCATGATGCCCAAAGGAAATTTTACACAGAACAAAACTCACCTTGGTATATTCATCTTTGGCCTTGGTAAGCATCCGTAAGATATCCACTTCCTTGCTATCACCAGAGCTCTGGATCATTGGAGAGGCTCCTGCTCCAGCCCCTTGCCGTGCTTTGAATTGCTCCTGCTGAGTTAGACTGGAAGTGAGGGGTAAAGTGAGAATCCATAAGGCAGAAATAAATGAAAATATCAAGTTTAACCACAATTATTTTTAATCATTAAACAAAACTCTAGAAGTCTATATATTTTTGCAGTCTATATAAAAGGATGGCTTGACTGGGGACAAGATGAAGTTCCTCCAAATTCTGTGCAAACAGGGCCATAAAGACTTGAATGCCTGAAACTCAATCACAAGTTCCATAGCCAGAAGGTACAGAGAATTTATTGTGTTATTCAGCTCTGACTGGTGGTGGGAGGTGGGGAACAGACACAATTCAGTCATTAACTTGTAGTAAATGACCAATTTCCTGCCCCAGCTGTTTTATAATTGCAGCAGAATGCTGAGAGTTCTAGCACACAGCCACTTGGCTGAGCTACAGGGTATTTTTTAATCTCTATGAAATGCTGTTATTATAAACCACTACACATGCTTTCCAATAGCATGAATCCTGCGAAAACTAGTCTTTATTGTAGTAAATTACCAGTTTGAGAGTGCCTAATCACCACCAACTGCAACTTGAGCTAGTTAACTAATATTAGCTGTTAAAAGCCCAGGTTTCCTAGGGATCATTGCTTATTTCTGTAAACTGTTTCTCTATCACTTATTTCTTGGGTCACAATTTAGCCACTTCAGTGCTGTAGGACATGCTGTGGTGATTTTTTTTTTCTGTCTTATAAACTGCTATATTTCTCCCTGTATGTAAGCCTACTAGTGCTGCAGTGTAAACATACCCAAGGCCTCAAAACCTTTGATAAGATTTTATCAAAAATTAAGGACTTCCAACCCCTTCCCCATCAAAAACAAACAAACAAAATGTTGCCAAAAAGCAGGCATATAGCTATATAGCATATAGCAGGGTAAAGGAACCATTAGATATAGAGCAGTAGGCAGAGAAGGGATGGGCTCTGCCAGCAATGGACTCTTAAAGAAAGCAGTGAAAAAGCTAGATGAGTGGACATCAGTAATACTATCAGAAATGAAATGTTGCACAGAATATATATGGTTTTATGTGAGGTGTTTGATCTCTGATTTGATTGTATAATTAGAGCTTATAAAACACACTGAAAATTGTTTTATTAAGCAAACAAATATATTGAAGTCAGAGCCTTATGTTTCAGAAAAATGACAAAGAACTTAATCTTGCACATTTTGTTAAAAAAAAAAAAAGGAGAAATAGAAGTTGTTGTTCAAGGTTAACATGGAAAGGACATAGAAAAATACAGAAAAAACCTGCAGGCATTCTTTATTAAATGTCCCCTCCCTCCACTTACCCCTTTTCTTCTTTTTGCACACGTGTAACGGTTATTCCTTTTAAAGCTACAGGTCCCCCAAAAGAGGGGGGAAATTATTGATTCTAACCCCAATGTAGTACTTTTTCATTGAGACACTCTCTGAAATAGATCTGTTAGGTTTTAGAGAATAAATCAGATAACCCATTACATTCTGATATAATTTGAGAGATATCGAATTATGTAAAAGTACTGTATTCTGTTTACACATTTATTTTTAAATACATAATATTTAGTGGTGTGTGACACAATATTATTTTCAACAAGTTCAGTATAAATGAGGTTAATGTTCGGAGGTGTAATACCATCCAAGCAATATAAAGTGCATGTATATACAGAAGTACATACACATAACAAGCACAAAAATCTTGTTTACCCATCATCACTTACTTTTTCATGAGCTCTGCAATTCTTTGGCATTCTTCCTTATCATAAAACCAAATTCCATAAATGGACACTGTAAATGCACATCAAACACAAACTATGAGCATCTTCTCATACATAGTATTCCACCTGACAGCAACTCTCTTTGGAGTGGGTAGTTAAAGGTGACTTGCAAAGGATTTTTTTTAAAAATGGGTTTCTTTAAAATATATTTTTTTTCCTGATTACAGATATGTCAATTCTGGTCTTCCTTGATTTTGCTGGAGGATTTATTGGATATCTCAGAGACTGTACATTGCTAGCTTTCAGACCTGTGTGGGAGTGTGGAATCCTTTTCTCCATAATGTTAGTTATTGGAGTTAAACAGTACTCAACAAAAAACAAATTCTCCTTCTCTTCTCAAATTGTTTGATTTTCATTTGCTTAGCTTTTGTCATGTTATTATTTTATTAGTTCTCAGTTATCAGTGTATTACAGGTAAACAGAACCTGAATTAATAATGCAACAAACAAGTGGAAAAATGGTTTAAAAAACAAAAACCACCTATCAGACCCTTCTTACATACTATACAAAGGAAAAGCACAACCCCAATTTTTCCCCTTTGCAGGTCACCTTTAATGTTGCCCATTACCACTCCTCCCTCTCCCCAAAAAGTAACAAATTATATACTAGAAGATGCATCCAATCCCAGGACTTGAAAATACAGTCTAGTCCACAAACGTAACTACCTGCAGCCCTGCCCAGCAGCAGATTTAAATGTACTGACAATATAAAATTCTCAAAAACATCCAGACTTATGCCCTGCCCACAGCAGTAATAAAATCATGATGACTGCAATAAACAGAGTTGTAGCTAGCATGACTTTCTTGTTCAGTGCAAAACAAGAAGTTTTCCAATCAGAAACATGTTACATAACTGCATGCACCTAGTGGAGTAGAGCTATAACAATGTTTGGCTGTCAAGTGTCTGAGAAAGGAGCTCCGGCCCATGCAGATCAGGGAAACTGTGCTAACTGTAACCTTGTTACAATATAGTTATTGCTAGCATGGTCAGCACAGTAGGGACAGAGCTTATTTAAAATGAAATGAAAATAGAAGACAGCATTTTTACACATTCAGACTGTTAATTAAACTCACTGTCATGTGTCCTGTAACTCTCTCTGTGTTATGGTGACCCAGTGCAATCACTCCTATTCTACACATCTATTTCCACAGCTTTATTGTGGAATGAAAACTTGGCATAGGAGGTTTACGCTGGAAAGGACTTTGTCAACATTTGAAAAGAAAATTAGTTTACAGCTGTTTGTAAGGCACAGAAGTGCAATGAACCCTCCACCCCATTTCCCCTCAAATTTTCAGCCATTTGTTATTTGCAAGTCATTTGTATAACTAAAAAAGGACTGAAGTTAAATTTGCCAAAAGATTATCTTTAAATATGATTTAATCACAATGCCCTGGCAGGGTGGAGGGAGGAGGACACAAACTAAATAGGCAATGAACAGCACATTTTAAAACTATATATGGTGCATATCATTAATTTTCAGAGTAGTGTCATGATGATTTTATTACTTGTCTAAATAAGACATTTTACTCTATAGGCTGTGATGGTTCCAAAGCTCATGTATAAATATGTAACAGAGCTGTTGGTCTGAATTGTGCAAATTATGAACATCCTATACAGAAAAGAAAATTAAACTTTAAAACCTACATTTAAAAACACTGAGTTTATAACACAAACCAATATAGGTCAGGAATGTTAAACTGCAAACCTTTAAAACTAAACATGGGATCTGTTTTTAGGATCCCTAATTACTAACAAAAATTACTAATTACTAAACTCAAAAAACTAAACATCCTTTTTTTACAAAATATTTGAAAAATTCATTGTTCTGTTAGGTCCTGTTTACACTGCAAACAGTACAATAACTGAATCCTTCAATACAATACAGTAGAGGATAGACGTGATTAAAATACAGTTAAGACTGAACATTGTTTTAAAAAGTTTTACCAAACCATTGTAAAGGCTCTGCAAAGTCCCATCTACCCAGTCATGTCCAACTTGTATTTTAATTGTGTTAAGGTGCTACTGTACTGTAAATGGAGTTCTAGTATAGGAGTGGTCATAGCGTAAGACCATAGTTGTCTGCCATATCTTTAGTTCAAAAATCTTTATTCCTCCACCTATCACTGGTATAATCATAAACTGCTAAATCAGGTGTTTGTGTGACTGAGTTTTGGATTTTGCTTTGTTTTTAAAGAAATTTATATTTGACACTTGGGAGATTTACATCACTAAAATCAATTACAAGTCAACGAAACACAATAATCTCTTTGTCTGTTAACATGGGCTAACAGGAACACCCTACCACTCCTGGCCATGGACAATTTAAAATCTGGAACCCATAGCAAGAGCAACCCTGCAGATTTCAATTCCTGTGACAGAACATGAACAGAGAGACGCTCTCTCTCTAATTACCTGGGTAACAGACCATTTTAGATTTCATAGGTTATAAAGAACAGTTTGACATGCACTCAGAAGCAGACAGACAACACGTGTTGATCACAGAGCATGGAATGTTGACTACTAAAGTGATCTGGCCTATTCACGTGACATTCTACCACATCAGTTGAAGGTTTGAGTCCTTTTCTCAGGTAGCCTCAAGGCATATGTCCTCACTGCAGAGTAAGCCTAGGCCAGTGGTCCCCAACGCAGTGCCCATGGGCACCATGGCACCCACTGGGGCATTTATGTGCACCCACCTAGTGCCCAGCAGGGTAGAGAAGCTGCGGCCCCATGATTGCCAGGGACAGAGAACTCCGGGGCTGCAGGCTGCGGGCGCCGGTGTTCTTGGTCCCTGGCAGGTGCAGGGCCACGGCTTAAGCCGGAGAGAAGCCACGACCCCACGCCTGCCGAGGACAGAGAACACCAGGGCTGCTTGGGGGGGGGACAAAAAGCCGGGAGCCGGCCCTGGCCAGAGCCCTGCTGCTGGAGAGTCAGAGCATCGTCCCCTGGAGCTAAGCCCGGGCTGCGGCGGCAAGAGGGGCTCCCAGAACGTGTGAGGAGCCAGGGAGGGAGGGAAGCGGGACCTGGGATGCAGGGAGGGAGGAGGGGTCCTGCTGCCACTGCGAGTCTCCCCAGGGCAGTGCAGTGTTTCCCTGCCTGAGTGGGCTCTGCAGGGCGCCACTGGGCTGGGCAGGGGGCGTGGATCCCGGCTCGCAAGTGGCTGGGCTGCCTGAGCTGCCAGGGAGCTGCCCCCTTCTCCCCCTGGACTCAGCCTGCCGTGCACCTCCCCCGCCTCAGCCCCGTGCTGCTTGCCCTGGGTCCTCACAGCCACAGGGGTGGGGAGAGGCAAAGCCTGGCTTGGAACGGGGCAGCTGGGGATACTGCCCCGCCAGGGGACCCCTGTGGCTCGGGCACCTGGGGGTCAGTGTCCATCCTCTCGGCTCTGCCTGCTGGGGCTGGGGAAGCAGGTGTCAGTGCCTGCCCCTCTCAGTCTTTGCACCCCCCATCTCGCTCATGGCCTCTTCACTTGTACTTCCCCCATCGCTCCTTCACTGAACCCCTTCCCCTTGTACTCTCCGTTCACCCGCACCTCTCCCCTTGTACTCCCCCCCAGCCCTCTCTTCCCGTAATTCCCCCTTCCCCTCTTCTCCCGCAAGCCTCCTGATACCCCCTCTCCTCCTTCACGAGTACATCACACCCCGCTTCTCTGCCAGTGTAGAGCCCCTAAACACCCCCGAACCCACTCCTCTGCCTGAACCCTCTTTACTAGATCCCCATCCCTTTTCGGGTACAAGGTTTGAGGGTTAGTCCCTATGCCTTCCATGTGCATTTGGGTGTGGGTAGGGGAGAGCAATAGTTGGGGTTGTGTTGGAGAGCCCAAGGCTGGGGTTGGAGGCAGGCAAAAATTTTTTTGCTTGGGATGGCAAAAACCCTAGAGCTGGCTCTGCCCCGACAGGCGCGGGCCCGCCCAGTGCCCAGCAGGGAAGAGAAGCCGGGGTCCCGCGCCTGCTGGGGACAGAGTATTCCGGAGCTGCGGGCACCAGTGTTCTCTGTCCTCGCGGCTTCTGTCTGGATTCATATATTATGAAATATTAAATATGATGTTTTTCATATTATTTAATGTACAAATACAAAATAAGCCTTGAAAAATTGTCAGCACCCACCACACACTTCTGAAAACATGAATGTACTACTGGCCACAAAAAGGTTGGGGACCACTGGCCTAGGCTCTTACTCAGATGTTGACCTTAACTCCCTTCCAGTCCTCCCACCAGAATTAAGTTAAGCTTTCAACCCAGGCTACTTTGCCTGGCTGGAAGTACAGAGCCAGGGTTGCACTTTCACTCAGGCTGGCAATCTGCCCTCTTTGCAGCGAGGACGCAAAATCACTTGAGAGCTATTGTCCTCCAATGCCTTCCCGAAAGGACAGATATGTTTGTCCACGACTCAGAAAGAAACAATCACTGCAGCACAAAGAACCATGAGATGTACCCCGAGAAGTCGTAGTGTCACACACAAGGGAGTGCCTGGCTTTTCACACCCGGGGTAGGCTAACCAGTGCTCAGTCTTGGGTGCTGATTACTTGAGATAACTGCAGTAAAGATAAACCCAAGCAACCTCAATTTACAGCTTATCTACACTGGCAATTTACAGCGCTGCAACTTTCCTGCTCAGTGGTGTGAAAAAACACACCCTGAGCGCAACAAGTTTCAGCGCTGTAAAGTGGCAGTGTAGACAGTGCACCAGCGCTGGGAACTACGCTCTCAGCGCTGGGAACTACGCTCTCAGCGCTGGGAACTACGCTCTCAGCGCTGGGAACTACGCCCCTTGTGGAGGTGGTGTTTTTAGAGCGCTGAGAGAGTGGTCTCCCAGTGCTGCGCTGCAACCACACAAGGCACGTGAAAGCGCTGCCGCAGCAGTGCTTTAGCATTGCCAGTATAGACTAGCCCTTAGATTACTAAAGCATGGATTACTGGGGCAAAGTCTGAATTAAGAGTGGAACAGCCACATGCTCCTAGCCAGTCACAGATGGAAAAGGCAATACGTACTATAGTTAGTACCTAAGAATCCAGGAGCATCAATAAATCTAAAATGACAGCAGACTACAAAAACTGTAATGGCAGTGGCCTGGCATATCCCTGTAATAAAAGTTGAACTCAGACACCACCAAATTCTCTAGAAGCATTCTAGTACTTATTACAATAATTTGTCTCACCTAGACTGAGTCTAAACCAGACTGCTCCTATCCATTCTTCTAACTCTATCAGGCAGTGTTTGGCCAAAAAAAACCCCCAAAATTAGATCTGAGTATCATCTGCCAAGTGGTAATCTCACAGGCCAAAATGTGTCTCTGCTTCCCCCACACTATACTTACACATTGAACAAAGGAGGAAAAGGATACTCCTCATCCTTTGAGATCTGTTCCAGAGAAAAAAATAAATCTACTGAAAGACCTCTTTTATCCATTCCTGTAAGGCTTTGCAGGGTGTTAGGTAAAACAAACATATCATGGACAATGATATCAAAAGATGCTGACAGATCTAACAAAACCACATGGACTCTGTAAGAACCAAAGACTAATTAGGAGGAGCTGGTCAGACCCATACTGCTTAATGAAAGAAATGTGATTCAGTATCAATCTTACACATTTCATTAAGACTCTCAGGGTTTGGCTACACTTGCAGGTGTGCAGCGCTGGGAGTTACAGCTGTCTTTGTACAGCTGTGTAGGGAAAGCGCTGGAGTGTGGCCACACTGACAGCTACCAGCGCTGCAGTGTGGCCACATCTGCAGTATTTGCAGCGCTGTTGGGAGTGGTGCATTATGGACAGCTATCCCACAGAGCATCTCATCCCGTTTTGCTGCCGTGGGTTGTGGGTGGAGGGTGCGGGTCATTCTGCTTCCTGTCCCAACGACCCGTGATGCATCGCTTCACATCCCAGCAATCTGTTTTTCTGTCGACATTTAGCGCCATCTTGACTCTCTCAACGGTTTCAGTGCAGCGCGATTTCTGTGGGAAATGGAACCCGAACTGCTGAGGAGTATGCTGACGAGTCTCGCCAGCACATCACGTTTGGCAGTTGAGCTATTCCTTAAGATCCAAAGTGATGAGGAGTCCGACAATGATAGTGAGTTGCCTGATGCGTACGACATGAAATTGCTGCTGGCATTCACGGAAATGTTCAGCACCGTGGAACGCCGCTTTTGGGCTCGGGAAACATGCACTGAGTGGTGGGATCACATCGTCATGGAAGTCTGGGATGACGAGCAGTGGCTGCAGAACTTTCGGATGAGAAAAGTCACTTTCATGGGACTGTGTGCTGAGCTCGCCCCCACCCTGCGGCGCAAGGACACGAGATTTGAGAGCTGCCTTGCGGGGGAGAAGCGGGTGGTTATTGCAATCTGGAAGCTGGCAACTCCAGACAGCTACCGATCGGTTGGGAATCAGTTTGGAGTGGGAAAGTCAACCGTTGGAATCGTGTTGATGCACGTTTGCAGGGCCATTAATCGCATCCTGCTATGAAGAACTGTGACTCTGGGGAATGTGCAGGACATTGTGGATGGCTTTGCACAAAGGGGTTTCCCTAACTGTGGCGGGGCGATAGATGGGACGCATATTCCTATTCTGGCACTACCCCACCTAGCATCCAAGTACATTAATCGGAAGAGGTATTTCTCTATGGTTCTCCAGACGCTTGTGGATCACCGTGGGCATTTCATTGACATTAACACAGGCTGGCTGGAAAGGTGCATGATGCACGCATCTTTTGGAACACTGGCCTGTTTAGGAAGCTGCAGGCAGGGACATTTTTCCCAGACCGGAAGGTCACAGTAGGGGACATCGAAATGCCCATTGTGATCCTTGGAGACCCCGTTTACCCGTTAATGCCTTGGCTCATGAAACCGTATACAGGGAAGCTTGGCAGGAGCAAGGACCAGTTCAACTACAGGCTGAGCCGGTGCCGAATGACTGTGGAGTGTGCTTTTGGCCGTTTAAAAGGGTGCTGGCGATCTCTGTATGGGAAGCTAGACTTGGGGGAAAGCAGCATCCCCATGGTTATATCCGCATGCTGTACCCTCCATAATATTTGTGAAGGAAAGGGTGAAACATTCAGTCAGGCATAGACCTCCGAGGTTCAACGCCTGGAGGCTGAATTTGCACAGCCAGAGAGCAGGGCTACTAGAGAGGCACAGCACAGGGCTGCAAGGATTAGGGATGCCTTGAGGGAGGAATTTGAGGCTGAAAACCAACAGTAATGTTTGGTGCCTTGCACGGGAGTGAAGTGCAGTGGTTACAATGTTAGTAGGAATCTGTGTTTCCTAAGCTGATTTGCAGTGCCTGTTTCTTTCCTGGGCTAAGGTATCTTTGACTTTCTGCAAGAATAAAGACTGTTTTCAAAGCCAAGAATTCATTTACTGAAAAGAAAATAACTTTCCTGACAGACACACAACATTTTGGGAACTTAAAAGGACAGGGGGGTACGGTGGGGAACTGTAGCCACAGGTTTGAATATGTCCTGTCTGGAGTGCTGTGCAATGACTGCTGCACGTCAGGATGCCTATTCTGCATGGTGATGGGGGTTGAGTGCAGAGGGTAAGGGTCGTAGTTCTCAGGGCTGGTTAGTGAACGTATAGGTGTTGGAGGCAGCTGGTGGTGGTAAGAACCTGGATGCTAGGGAAGGGGGTTTTGAGCTGACATTGGGGCACAAGGGAAAGAGCTTTGGGACCGGGGGATGGCGGGGTGGCACGGTAGTGCTCTGCCTGCATGGCTACGAGCGCCTGGATAGAGTCCGCTTGGCACGCCAGGACGCTTATCAGCTGCTTTGTGCTTTTTTTCCTGGCCGCTGTGTTTCTCTGGTGGATCCTGCTTTCCCTTTCCCTCCAGTCCTGCACTTTTTGATTTTCTCTGGCAGAGTGATCCATAACTGCTGGCAGCAGGTCATCTTTGCTTTCTCGTGGCTTCTTCCGGAGGTTTTGGAATCTTTGAGCTGTTGATGACACAGGCAGCCGAGAACTCAAGGTTGCTTGCGGAAAGGCAAATAAGGCAACACTTAACAGAGGCAGCACTGCTTATATCTCAGACAGTTATTCCCACACAGTGAAGGAGTTTACAGTCTTCACTTTAGCATAATTTTCCCATACCAAAGAGAGTGCACATAACCCACAGGAGCCCCGAAATGGTGAGTAAGGGGGACTGATTGCTTCAGGGCTGTGCTGGGGTTTCTGTGCATTGGGGAAAGCAAACAGCTGCAGGGGGCACCTACACTGAACACTCTCCTAACATTTTCCACAGGAGTTGATCCTGGAAGAGATCTGACTGCTGTGGGTCACCTGGGAAGGGGGAATGATTGCTTCAGGGCTGTGCTGAGATTTCTGTGCGTTGGGGAAAGCAAACAGCTGCAGAGGGCATGTACACTGAACACTCTCCCAACATTTTCCACAGGAACTGATCCTGCAAGATATCTCGCTGCTGCGGGTTACCTGGGAAGAGCGGGAGAGTCTTCTACAGTAATGCGGATTCTGCCCTGGCTCCTATGCAGCTTGCCTGTGTGCAGCAATGGTCCCCCACCCCTCACGGCACAGTGGCACAGACGAGGTAGCCTGACTGGGACAAGGACCACAGTGGCTCTCCCAATAAACTTGGCAAGTGCATTGCCCACGCTCTGGCTGAAGAGATTACCGAGGCCGATTACCACGACGTGATAGATCACATCAATGGGCTATTCCACATCTAGGCATAAATGCACGCAGTCCTAACCCTCCCTCCTCTCCCGAAACATTTCCATCCTGAAAATAAAAGCCGCTTACCAGGAACCTGCTCCTCTGCTTGTCCTTCACCAAGTACCGGCTGCTGCAACTGGCTGCCTTCCTCCTGGCTTGAGAAGAGCCCCTGGCTGCATGCCTCCTAGGACTCCGGCGTGACTTCCCCCATCCCAGTACCCTCACTCTCGGTTTCCTCTTCCTCCTCCTCCTCCCCTCCCCACCTCTGAAGTGTCCATTGTGGTCCTCGGATTGGCAGTGGGGTCACCCCCAAGTATGGCGTCCAGCTCTTTGTAAAAACGGCAGGTCGTGGGAGCAGCGCTGGAGTGGCGGTTTCCCTTGCGGGCTTTGCAATAGGCACTCTGCAGCTCCTTCACTTTAACCCTGCACTGCAGCGCGTCCCGGTCATGGCCCCTTTCCAGCATGGCCCTTGATATCTCCCCATAGGTATCGTAATTTCTACAGCTGAAGCGCAGCTGGGACTGCACAGCTTCCTCCCCGCAAACACTGATGAGGTCAAGCAACTCGCCATTGCTCCATGTTGGGGCTCGTTTGGCGCATGGAGGCATGGTCATCTGGAAAGACTCACTGATTGCACTCCACACCTGGCTGAGCAAACAGGAAGGGAATTTTTAAAATTCCTGGGGCATTTAAAGGGCGGGTCACCTGAGGCAGAGTGGCTGAACAGGCATTCTAGGATACCTCCGAATACCTCTGGAGGCCAATAACAGCGCTTTTGGTAGTCAAACTGAAGGAGAAGCTCTGCATCACCAGCGCTGCAGTCATTATTCCCCAGGCAGGAGTACAGCCAGCGCTGTAGCCAGGGAGATACAGCGCTGGATGTGCCTTGCAAGTGTGGACAGTGAGTGAGTTGCAGCGCTGTAAAGCCACCACCAGGGCTGCAACTCTCCAGTGTAGCCAAGCCCTTAAAAGAAAAACAAAATCAAGAAAACATACCACCAAAACTAAACTATTGTTAATAATAAACTAAACTAGAAATAAAGCATTACAACTATCAAATCAAAATCAATATCAAATCATCAAGTTTGATGATGATTTAATTCCAGTCTAATCATAGGATTAATATTGGAAATAGTCAATTCTTACACATTCTAAACAGGATTCTAAGAAAGTGGCCGTTTGGTTCTAAGTCCTAACTAAAGAATTTTACCAAGGTGAATCAAATCAATGATTTAAAGTCTGTCAATGGCTTACTACAGAAACGAAATGATTTAATATGTTTAAACCACAACATCAAAGCCAATTATAAAGCTTCCTGCTTAGAATTCTAGGCTTATTTAGTGGCAAGCAGCCCCACCCCCAATCCAGAGATATTATAGTAGAGACTTGTGTTGATCTTGGAGATTCTGAAATGTCAGTTTTCCCTCAGGTGGCTTCCTGACCCAAAAAAGTAATGTTTTCAGCCTTATCCTTAGTTCCAGCAGTTTGAAAATTTCATTTACTCAGCCATGAGGCATCTCCCCCCAAGGTTTCTGACAAATCAGGCAAGGCACACCTTGGAACCACACAACTTGGGACAATCAAGGTCAGATTAGGTCATCTTTTAGTAAGCATCAACTTGGAAAAGATCTACTTAAATCAGAAATTTAAAAGTATTTGCTAGTTAACATACTAGACACTGTAAATCTGCAATTCCTTCTCAAAACATCAAAAATACAGAAATATTAGATCACTTTTGAAGAAGCTGGCATGTACTTATCCAGGTGAAAAAAAGTCTTGAAGTGATTCTGTGTCATGCATTTCTGGAACGTTCAGCATAAAAATAACTGATTAGAAAAGAATCCTGGCAACAGTCACTCAACATTCATCCATCAGCAAAACTAAAAATAAATTTGAACAAACTTATGATCAGTTATCCATTTCATCATCTCCAGTTCCCTCAAAAACCAAGGACTTTACAGCATAGTTGTAGCCATGCTGGTCGCTGAAGAAGAACTGTGTGTTGCTCGCAAGTTTCTCTCTTTTAACAACAGAAGTTGGTCCAATCAAAGACATTACCTCACCCACCTTGTCTCTCTTAGGAATTTACAGTAATTTCTGTTTTGGAACTGGGCGATGAGGCTCTTTGTTTCTGGTTTTTATCAAATTGACACCCCCCCCCAATTCTTGGGTTTTGACACAAACAAGAATTTGGATGTAATCAGTTTTAACCAGAATTTTGCAAATGCTGGAATGCCCTGGACCTGTCCTTGCAGTGTCCCTGCCAAAAGGCACAGTGCACCTGCACAGAAGTCAACTACCACTTGGCAGCTGCTGCTGTGCCAAGGGTTAGCAAGACAGGCAGGGAGCCACATCTTGGCAGTCAAGTGGGGCTCCCTGCGCATCTCGCCTCTTTATCACCCGACTCCCTGCGCACTAGGCGGATGAGACAAGTAGGGACACAGGCAATAGCTCTGGTTTGCTTTCTCTGCCAGACAGTGCCTCCTCCTGACTCCGGCCCTTCAGAGTGGCTCCTACTGCTTCCCTTGCACAGTAGGCAAGTGAGACATGCAGGGAGCTGGGCGCTGGTAGCCAAGACTGCCCGACTTCTGCCTAAGCCTGCAGGAAATGGAAGGCCGCTGCCTTCCCATGAACGCTGGGCTGCCTTCACACCCCCACCAGACCTTTCATGTTTGGTTTATATCAATCATCCTTTAAAAAAAAAATTTATACAAACTGTTCCTCTCTCAACGATTTTGCTGTTGTCAGTCACTAACCGTCAATCATAAATAAAATCTCCTTGCTAAGCCCACATTTAAAGATGAACTGTAAAGGGGGGGAGAGTTTGTGCCCTTTTGTTTTCGCTATGATGTATAGCTGAGGCAAAGATGACTTGAAAAGTGTTTTTGTTTTGTCTCCTTTTGCTTTTTATGATAGAAATTCAGGTCAGATCTGCCATTTTCCTAGAAAACTCTGTGGACAACTCAAGAATTAACAGGTTTGCGTCATCACAACTATCAAGGAAGTAAAACCCGATTAACTGAGCAGGAAAATTATTTTTTATTAAGACTAAAACTCTGCTTTTGCTAACACTACTGTAACTCAAACACCTAACAAGCAGCTGGGAAAAAAAACTCTGTTAAAGATTGACGAATCCTCTCCTTCAATTAAAAGGCTGATAAAACTCCCAATCAACTTTCAACATAAACAGGTATAGGAAGACTTAATATTTTCATTTCAAAGGTGAAAAAAAACAAGCAGGGAAAATATTAGAGTTATCTTTACACAACACAAAAGATATGGGGGAAAATTCTGCCTCCCTGCCCTCTTTCCGCTCTCGTCCCTTCCCTCTCCCCCACTCCACCAAAAATAAAAAACTGGACAGGTCACCTTTAAAACCAAACTAGCATGGAATAGCTCAAATAACTTTATCAACCATCTTTCCCCAAACACAAATGGTGAAGAGAGTGGGCAGTAAATTGGCAACGTTGTTTAAGTCAAAAAAACATTTTTTGTGTAAGGACCTCACCATCATCTGTTTACTTGTGGCTGGAATCCTGTCTTAAAAGTGAAGCATTTAACAATTCTTGTTAATAAAATGGACCCAAAACCTTCCCTCTGGTCTTTTACCAGCCAGGAAGGGAAGGAACCGAGATCACAGATTGTCAGATGTAGCTGCAATAATATATCTTAAACCTCACTCTGCAAAACAGGACACTACTCAAATAGAGAAGGTAGTTTGTTTATAAGATCTTGATCATGGCTCTGCCCTAACAGTGTTGGTCACATCAGACTAGATTCAATCAGTCTTTTCAGCAAAACAAATAGAAAAAAAATGTTCCTTACAAGAAAATCTCAACTCTATATCAGAAATAATCAAATTGAGTGCACCAGACTGCCCCAAAATTCATGTTAGCTCTATCAGCAACTTCTGAGCTCATTGATACATCTGCAAACATATGTGGAAGTAGATGGAAAAACCCTTCAGTGAGTCCTTTATTTCTTCTGCAAGAGACCCCAAAGGCAAATTGTGTTCACTAGGTTCCCATGGACAATTCAGCTTATGCTGATGTTACAGGAAGTGTAGAGAATGATATAGTTGCCTGTTCCAGTTATGATATGGAAAGAAAGAAATTCTCTGTCCTGTGATCTGATTTAGCATGAATTTTCCTCCACTGGCATTCTGCCCTCCTCTCCCACCACTTCCTGAGTCCCAGATCATCTGTAAACCAATATGACTTGTGACACCAACATAAAGGTAGGAGATTTGTTGCTGTTAGTCTGTCAATATCTGCAGATGATAAATTGCCATTACTTTATTTTACAGTGATGCATAGAGGCCCCAAGTAAGACTGGAGCCCAACTGTGCAGGCACTGAACAAATACACAGTAAATGTTGGTTTCCACTCAAGATTGACAAAAGGTAGATGAAATGAGGAATGATCCTCATTTTACAGATGGGGAACTGAGACAGAAAGATTAAGTGACTTGCTCAAGGTAACATTAGGAAGTCTGTGACAGATCTGGAAATTAAACCCAGATCTTCTGAGTCTCAACTACAAGACTGTCCTTCCTCTCATAATAATAATAATAATTCCATAATAATTCCATCAGCTTCAAAGGTAATCTGTATTATTCCTTATAAAAATCTGGAATGCAACTGTTTTCATAAACTTCTCAGGTCATACGATCAAAACAAAAGATGGGACGCAAGGCTCTCATCTACAACAAATGATCTGACCGTAATGCAGAAATCTACCACCACAAAAATCTGGGCAGTAAAATAGTCAATAGGCACCACAGACTCTGGGAGGCAAAAAGGTGGCTTAAAGTCACTTTTTCCTCCTCATCCTGAGCTACAGGCACGGCACATAATCTGGCCCGTGGGCTCTATTCCTAGCTGTCCCATAAGTCACCTCTCACTACCTCATTTACAAAATCTGTAAAATGGGGGGTGATATTTGCATTCTAAGGTAGGAGTAGGAAGCCTGCTCAATTAAAAGGGCTAGAAAGTTCATGATTATTAACACCAGCTAGTGGAAGAGATGAAACTAGAACACATGGTCTTTTTCTAGCTCTCAGCCCATCTTATCCCAGTGGTAAAAGTAGACAAACAGAAAGAGGAGCTTACTGCAACAGTAGTCAAGGAAGAGGGAAAGCATGAAAAAGCACTGCTCTCCCAAACTGGGCAGATGAGAGGGAGCAGTCATGTTGCCTTTAACAGAGAAGGAATGAGAGCAGGATTTTCTCTTCCCCTAATGCCTTCATTATTTCCACTCTGCCTTCCCCTACGCTAAAGAAGTGGAAGCTGCTCCTACAATGTCTCCCCAAAAGCCTATACCAAGATCTATTGTTGCACTTTTCAGAGGTTTAAAACTCAGCTAAATCTGGGTGTATATTTCTGGGGACCTCAAAAAGCATCTCTTCAATCCTGCGACTCTCCTGCTAAGTGTCAAGTTCCTGCTCCGAACTCCAGAGGTGCTAGAGATCTTCAAAGAAACAAAAATAATTTAACATTTGTACAACTACTTATTTTCCCCAACCTCATTCTCAGAAATAGATGAACCATTTCTGCAGAAAATAAACAAAACAAACAAGCAAACAAAATCAGCCTGAGCCAGTGAGCAGGCATGAAAGCTTTCCACCCAAATGGTTAAAAGTTTGGAAAAATTATAAGCATTGGAAAAGAAGGGCTTATAATGGAAAACGTTAAGCAACCTTAAACTACAAATGTTGCTTCCAGCTCTGCCTATAATGATCCATTTTAGCTTATTTCTGCACTTTTCTCAAATTTGTACCTATTGTTATGAGTAATGTGTAAAGATTACCTTCACTTTTTCCCCCTGTATTTTTTCCCATTTGTTTACTCTGTGCATTTGACAACACTTCATGCATGGTCAATTTCACTGTTTCTTCAGTTTCCTATGTTTGGATGGATCTTTCATTTAGTAACTGCAGTAAGAAAAACATTTTAAAAAATGGGAAGCTATCACCGTCAAGCCATAAAAATTGGCTGGGGACTCAGAAGCTGGTGTAGTATCTGAAACTACTTTAAACTCTTTTTGCAATTGTGCAATTTCAGGTTGCCAATGTCCTATTAACTCAATTTTCACTTTAGCTTTGCAGTTCATCTTTACATCACACCCTTTAACTGTGCTTTTATCAATGTGCTTTGGCCTTTTAAAATTTTGTAATACATGAAAAGAGAGAAATTTTCTACTGAATCCTCTGCAGCCCTCTCTTCTGCCATACTTCACTATTATTTATCTCCAATAATTCAGACATTTGTCCACAGATAGAGTTTCCAGTGGAAAATGAGAAATATGATTTTAGCAGGCAAAATTTCTTGGGCACAAAAAGCAGTCTTGCATCCCTCAGGGAAAAAAAAAAGGGGAGTAAACACGATTTGGTTTATTCCAGTCATAGATAAGTTCACACTGTGTTTACAAGACAAGCTTCGACACCTTGTTGTAGCTTCATCCCTTTTTCATATGCATATAGCTAATACATTTTCAAATGCTGGAAAACCTACAGGATATTAAAATTCCCCCTTTCTATAATTCCTGAATTTTAGTAAGTGTGATTATACTTTGAATGATGTTGTTTTTCCCTTTTGTTAATTGATTAAGGTTTGTGGGGTTTTTTTGTTTATTTTTTTGTTTTAAGGTATTTATATATCCTATTTTATAAATTTTGGTTTAACTGTTTTAAATTAAGGTTTAGATTACTGTAAAACGGGCAGACTGATTGACTTTTCAAACAAGACAATTGTTTAGTGGAGCAGTCTGTATGGCTACTCACTATGCCTTTAGCTTTGAAATTAAGTTTTTCACCAATGTGGTTTAAAAAAATATAAAGCATATTCTTTGCTTCAAACCTTCAGTTTAACATGTTAGTTCAGCAGAACATATAGGTTCATCAATATCTGTTGGTGTAATAGCCAGACACTTTTTAAATGCTGAAGGAAGGCAATCTAGTTGAAAATGGGATTCTTGACCCCCAAAGTTAGAATAGAGTTCTGTGTTAAATAAGAACTTGGATCTGCAAATCAGGAGGTTCACATTTCACAAAATCTGCAGAGGAATGGAAAAACAGGTTCTCCCAGAAAACAGGTGTGCCTTTTCAATTATATAGGGAAAACACATTTTTTCAGTGCAAACAATTTCTTGGGAAAGAAACACTTCAACATCCTATGTCTTCCTTTCTCTCATCCACCCCCACCTCCTGGTGCTATACTTCCACCAACTCTGAACAAACTGGAAATTCCCTCAAAGATCGTTTCAGGGTAAGTAATTTGATTTCTCAAGAATCTACATGTGTGACTGTCTTTTGATCAAGAACTATTACTTCCTACATTTGGTTTTCTACTTTGCCTCCTATAATCTTGCACCTGGACCTTTCAGTTCTCTCAAGTAAGGAAGCAAAAGTGGCTGAATCACTGACAACTTAATGTCTGCTGAACCTATTTTAATGAAATCAAATGTTGATTACAAACTTGAACCCCAACTTCTGAAAGGCATGAATTCAAAATACAAAAATGCCTCAACTCTTGACCTATGGGAACTTAAATCTCAGCACTGCATCTTTCAGTGACAAGAAGCTCTTCTAGGGCATTATGGAAGATTTTTATTTTCTGTGTGGTGAGATGTACAAAATGTTCATGTGATAGAAATCGAAAAAGAGATGAGCCAACCAAAGAGAGAGAAAAAAAGAACCTAATTAAAACATTACTGGAAGGTTTATAACACCTCGACCTAGTCACATGGAACTACAAGCCCTGATGGCTTTATTTGTTCTAAATTTTCATTTTTCCTCCAACAGGATGGCAATATCCTGGCTAGAACGAAATAAACCAGATATAATATTTTAAGTTTACTTTCATTTGCTGATTAAAACAAACTCTGAATTGCAGAGAAATTACAATAATTAAACCATGCTGGTCATTAATAGTATTTATAATCCTAGACAGGGATGATTGAGCCCCAAAACAAAAGTTACTAGTTTTCAGGTTTTTAGAAACACATTTGCAAACTTTGTAGAATGACATTGAAACAGTTGAACTGAGTTCTGTTATAGAACACATTCCTTGTCCTTTAAAGGGTATGCAATCCTATATTTGGGTGTCATGTTATTAATGGAAAATATGGTTTAATGCTGATTTTCAGTGTTTGTTCTGACAAAGGCAGATCTATTGAGTGTCAAGCATCTTATATTACATCAATTACACACATGAATGATTCTGTATATGCATCATATGGTACACTTTCTTCCGTAGTTATCTTCCTTGTTTTGAGAAAGGGTTACAAATATAAGTTTATATATTTAAAAAAAAAATCCCTCACATTCCAGGAGAAGTTTTCTGGCTATGTCAGGCCTGAGGTCCACTCACCCCTAGACAAAACCTATCTTTCTTCAAAACACAAGAGGATATCAGACAAGTTAGTGGTGATTTACAAAAACCAGAGATCACCATGACTCAGTGAGGTGATGAGCTGACAGGCGGATGGAGCCCATTATCTTCACTTCTCAATCCAAGTTTTCCTGCAAAACCACTGGGGGAGAAGAGGGCTAACCAAGCATCAGGCACACAGGACAAGAAAAGGATTAGGAGTAAAGAGCCAGGGAAGAAAAGATAATGCAAGAGACATTGCTCAAGTTTCAAATAGCTGGAAAATAGTTTCTGTAGTTTTGGTCACACAAGCTTTTGCAAGACTGGGGTTTAACATCTGGCAAGTTTTGTGGCTATTAGGTTTAAATGATACTCAAGTAGGAAACCACTGACAATCAGGAATCTACTTTTGCTATATACAGAATATTTAGATTCAGCTGTGCAAAGCTACCTTTGGAAGTATAAAATGTTTCAAGCCTTTGTTCGACAAGCCACTTCAGCATATCGCCCACTACCCAGTCTTCTGCCAAGTGAACCTGAGATGAGGTATAAGGGCAAGTTGGTGCATGAAACTCAGCTTAACTGCTTCTACATTCAACCTGGAGGTAAGACTCCATTACACAGTGATGTACATAATGATATTCTGAAATCTATTGTGATGTATTTCATTCCTATTGAAACAGAACAGTCAATTTCATATCTGAAAGAGCTTTGATGAACAAAGCATCCTAATAACTGCTGGTAATATATTTTGAAATTGTGCGTGTATGAACGCACTGCCAGAGGATACAGAGTGCTCTGTAAATTCTCAGTTCTCTAGAGCTAAGTAGCTCACCTTAACTGATCACTCTCCTTATAATGTGTATGGTAACACCCATTGTTGCATGGTGTGTGTGTGAGTGTGTGTGTGTGTGTGTCTTCCTTCTGTATTTTTCACTACATGCATCCGATGAAGTGAGCTGTAGCCCACGAAAGCTTATGCTACAATAAATGTTAGTCTCTAAGGTGCCACAAGTACGCCCCATTATTTTCACCGGGTAATGTACTGACTTTTAAGCATCTAATTAATTCCAGCCCCCATTTCCATCTAGAAAAGGACGAGATTGGAATAAAATATTTTTGCTAAAATCCTGAGTTTAAAATGTAGTCATAGGCAAAGTGTGGGCATGAGCTTGGGTCGGAGTAGATGGGGAGAACAGGGTTTCATTTGAGAGTACATAAACAATATTTGAAGACAAAATATTAAGGGTGTTTTTTTTTTTAAAAAGGGGCTGGAAAGACTGATTTCTCTAAAGGGGAATTAATTGTCCGAGATTCTTGTTTTCCGATCTCCAATTTCCAAAAGTACTATGTACATATTGACTGTCCTGGAAACAACACAGATACTTTCCATTTTATCCTATATGAGGAGGTAAGGGGGATAGAGTGGTGAGGGGGAGGGTAGGAAGGTCATATGAAAAGAAACCCTCTTTTAAAAAAAAAAATTCCATCCTTAACTACTGTGCTTTTCTGCATCATATGACTATCTTATCTGGAAAAGATGTCCGGAATTCCCAGTGTTGGCAGTTCACTCAGCAGTACGTGTTCAGAGCAGCTAGTATATTGCTTATGTACTGACACCCGTAAATGGAAACTACAGCTGTGTTCAGCAGAAATACACTGAATTATTCCTCTTTCCACCTCGTTAAAAATCTCACCCACGTCTCCAGAGTGCTCTAAATATGCCTTAACTCTCCTTCAGACACTTTTTGCTTCAATCTTCCTGGCCAAACAGGAATACAATCCCACAGAATACAAAATCACCATCAGCCACTGAAAGTCTACATAGCATTGTTATCTTTAGCTTCAGTCTGTTTCTTCTCACATGACATACAATTTCACTGACTTTCAAATCAAGTCCATTATTCCACATAGTTGAAAATTCACATTAGCAGGGAGGCATTTCTTTTTCTTGTGGATTATCAGCTTTATCATGCAATAGGGATACTTGAAAATGACAGATTTACCACTATAGGTAAGGTTGCAAAACTGTTACTATAACAAATCCATTTTCACATATACAGGTCTTCATAAAATGTTCAACTTTTCAGTCGAAGATTTCCATGCTCAGATCAGACTGTGCAGAAAGGGTTTTGTTTTTTTTTTTGAAGTTTGAACAAAATCCCTGTAATTGTGTTGAATCACGGGGAAAAATATTGTCTTCCCACTGTAATATTTTAACCTGTTTTTAAACAGGGCTACAAGAATTGGCATATATATATATAGCCCTCACTGAGCATACACTTTGATTTAAGGGAACCATTAATAAGAAAAATAAAGTTATAAGCAATAGGAAAAATCACTTCAGAAAACATTTGAGTAAAGCATGTGTGTGTTGTTGCTCTTTTGTCTGTTTCTAAAAGAGCCATCTCCTTTGTGATTTAGATACTATAATTCTGAAATTACATTTCCTATCCACATTAATTAAAAGCAAAATTCCAAATAATTTAAAACAGTGCTTAACAGAACAGTATCAGAGGGGTAGCCGTGTTAGTCTGGATCTGTAAAAGCAGCAAAGAATCCTGTGGCACCTTATAGACTAACAGACGTTTTGGAGCATGAGCTTTCGTGGGTGAATACCCACTTCCTCAGATGCATGTAATGGAAATTTCCAGGGGCAGGTATATATATGCTAGCAAGCAAGCTAGAGATAACGACCTCGTTATCTCTAGCTTGCTTGCTAGCATATATATACCTGCCCCTGGAAATTTCCATTACATGCATCTGAGGAAGTGGGTATTCACCCACGAAAGCTCATGCTCCAAAACGTCTGTTAGTCTATAAGGTGCCACAGGATTCTTTGCTGCTTTTAACTGAACATGTCTGTTCAATGCCCTCTATATGAGGAAGGGGGAAAATATGACCAACTGTGAATGTTTTCCCACTCCGCTTTTTTATTATTTACTCATTACATTATAGTTACTGATGTATATACATCACATGCTTATTTTCCCGGCAGTGAATGATCCTGTGCTCTTCAGACCTGACATTTCAAAGTGGGATTCTACTCTCACTGAAGTCAATTAGAGTTTTGCTATAGACTTCAAAAGGGAGAGAGATTGTGTCTTACATTCATATTCTATATCAGGGGTCGACAACCTTTCAGAAGTGGTGTGCCGAGTCTTCATTTATTCACTCTAATTTAAGGTTTCGTGTGCCAGTCACACATGTTAACATTTTTAGAAGGTCTCTTTCTACAAGTCTATAACATGTAACTAAACTATCGTTGGATGTAAAGTAAATAAGGTTTTAAAAATATTTAAGAAGCTTCATTTAAAATTAAATTAAAATGCAGAGCCCCCCCTAGACTGGTGGCCAGGACCTGGGCAGTGTGAGTGCCACTGAAAATCAGCTCGCATTCTTCCTTTGGCACACGTGCCATAGGTTGCCTACCCCTGTTCTATATAATGCAACCTGACTGACACAGTAGGTAGTGAGCTATTCCTATTTCCTAATAAAGGCCCTGATCCTGCATATATGTCCTGGGAGCCTGAACAGTAATGCATCTGTTCACAGTTAATTGCCAGACAAGGTCCTACAGTTCCAGCTAGCCATAAAACTCCTGATATAACAATTATAAATGCCTACAGGTAAGTATTCAGGATTTTTGCTATCTTTAAAAAAATAAATAAGGGTGAGTTTCACAGAACTCTAAAAATAAAACTTAATACCCCCCCATTTCTGTCCTCTTTTATTCTCCTATTTGATCTTACTCAAGCGATTTATTTGCTACATTCATTGAGGGGAAGGAGGATGGGGGAATAGAGCATTAATAGCAATTGCTTTTATAAGCCAATTTAGGGAATCAAATTCTGATCTAGAGAGAAAGAGACAGACAATCAATTAGTTCAGATGAATGCTAGACAGGAGAAGTAATATCTTGAAGATAGGAACAAGAAGTTCTAGTTCTCTCAATGACTACAGAAAGAAGTTGAGCCCCTCTTCCCCAAGCATTCCTCACAGACCAGCATATTCTGAAGAGTTCTTTTCTTCTAAGCAGACTTTAAATTGTCTTCACACCTATATCAAAGGATTCTAAATAGCCAAGAAAGAAAGGAGACCAAAGAGGGCTCCTCTCCCCTTTAAAGAAAGAGGAAGAGCAAGGGGAAAAAAATCTGTTAAATCAACATTAAGGTTGCAGATAAAGTGACATAAAAGAGAAAATGTAAATTTCTAAGTTGCGTATCCTATTTTATGGTATCCAATTAATGACAATCAGTAATATAATTAAACTGCGTGCGTAACCAGTAAAACGGGTATAGAGAATAATACATGTGCAACGTGACATAGCTAATAGCTAATGCGGCTATTGGTACTTGAACCTATTCCTTACCTGGTTTTAACAGTGCAATCTTATTATTACCTAAGTATTTTCTTCCCATTTAATTTATTTTCCCTTTTTAACATAAAATAATAATAAGAAAATGTCTATGCTTAGTAATAGTAGAATTTTAATGGTCTCAGATAAGCTGTGAAGGTCTCACTTCCTTGAAGTGAAGGAGGGGGGTCAATACCTACCTTTGCTGCTGTTCTTGTTCAGTGGGAGGAAAGATTATTATTGGCGTACAAGCTGTGATTACTTATTTTGACAATGGAAAACAGAAGCATTTTTTAAAAAACAGAGTATATTGTAAAATGAAGAAAAAATTGCAGACCCTCTAGATAGGTGGAATTAGAAACTATTCTTGTAGCAAAGATGTCTCTCTAGGACTCAGCTTAGGTTCAACCACAAACATTTGTATTCTGGAACAAACTATTGTGGAGTGACTTTACAAACACATTATTTATCTTGAGTTTACTGGGAATCAATGGACATAAAAAAGCCCACTGGTATGGGCAAGCCCTCTGGATCCAGTGACCTGAATTTACATAGTTTCACCATTCTCATTTTAAAACAATATTATTGCATATAAACAAAATATTTATGAACATTTTTAAAAGGATTTTGCAGCCATGAAGGTGTCTTCTTTGATGGAACTAGATATTCTGACTTGATGTGCCATCTACTTTTAAAATCCAAACAATCTCCACAACAACTTGTCTTCCTTTTAAGTTATAAGGATACAAAGAAAATGTTGCTTCTGTGCTTAAAAAACACATTTTTTAAAAATTAGAAGTTTTCTGACTGAACATGGACCCATTTTTAATTTAAACAAACTACAGATTTAAAATGTCTGATTTTATGTGTAATGTAGTTACATCAAAAATCCACACCTGTCCCTACTAGTTAAATGTACAATTCAGAAAGGCTTATTTAGTCCAGTAACATAACTCTCCCGTGATGGACAACTGTGCAGATACTCCTCTCCACTTTAACACTGATACTTCAACTAAAGGAATTCAGCCTCAATAGGTCAAGGGCAGAAGGTCTAAAAATGTTCATTTTCTCTCTCACAATGAAAACAATAGAGTAAATTACTGTTAAGCAGAATTCCTTTAAAGTAGAAACGTGCACTGAAATGAACTCCATTCTAATGGACTCTAAAATGAGTTCTCCCAACAGAGATGGGTTCTAGCTTAAGGTCATCCAGGCACAAGCATAGTAAATCTAATTTAACAAGAAATATAATCTTGTCCAAAGAGATTGCAATCATTTGATCACTGAGTATGGCCTTTGACAAAGCTCCTTTCCTGAGACAAAGAAGGAAGACTGAAAAAAATAAAGACACTTTAGGCTACTTCTTTAGGGACATCTGCCAAAACATCAACTGAGTGTAAATCTGCAAAATTTGAGGACAGGGAGAACACGTTCCTCAATTCTGAGTTGAACTAGCTGTAGTTACAAATGACATTTACTTGCAAGAGATATTTACACACTATTTAAAAGATGATCTGTCAGGATCTGTAAAGTCATTTATAATTATTTCTATTATAGTCACACCTAGGAATCCTAATCAGGGTCAGTACCTAAATTCCCTGTAAACTGCACGGACATGTGGCAGCCTATTTAGTGCTACGCAAATGCACAGGGAACCCACCCAGAGACCTGACACAGCCAGGCGAGGGGGGCCCCTCTCCTGACCTATCCTTGCTCCCTCCCTCCCACGGCTGGATGAGGGGCGGTCTGAACCCAGGCTCTGGCCACACCTGCCATGGCCAGGACACCCCTCCCCTGGCCCCAATTCTGCCACGGCTGGGGCACCCCTCCCCTGACCCTAATTCTGCCAGAGCCCGGGGTGCCAAGATCTCCCACAGCTGGGGCACCCCTACCCTGGCCCCAGAGCCCTCACACTCCTGCACCCCAACCCTCTGCCCCAGCCCTGAGCCCCCTCCGACACTCCAAATCTCTCACACATCACCTCCATATTTGGTGCACATAAAATTCATTTTGCATGTGAGCGGGAAAAATTAGAGGGAAACACTGGTCAGTGCCCCATCGTATTAAGCGTAATTCATGCTAGCAGAGTTTGGGTCTCTCTCTCTTTCAAATGGCTGTACCACATTTATGAGTCTGCCACTATCCTGGATCTAAGGAAATCTGCAGTATACACTCATGCTTTCAGATCTATAAGTCCCAGGTTCAGTCCCCGCAGATGACACAACCAAAACCATAGTTACATATTCATGGAAGAAAAAAGAAAACTGTCCACATCCTAGGTTACAGGATGGATAAAAGAGAGACAAGACAGAGAAACAGAATTTAGGATACTGGAAGGATGAGGTAACAACAGAACAAAGCTCAGCATGAAAACAGGAGTCTCAGCTTAACACTTATCTAAATGAAGCTAGTGATCAAGTCCCAATGCTGAAATAACCATTCATTCAGGAAAGCTAAGGAGTTTTAAAATTTAAGGATGATGAAAGATGAGAAAGACACAAGAGCAGCTAAGATTGCTACTAAATTGTTAGTTCTGGTACAGTGACCAAATAAACCCTTTGAAATCCACCTATCAAAAAAAACAAAACAACAAAAAAAATGGTTATTCACCTTGTCGTAACTGTTGTTCTTTGAGATGTGTTGTTCATGTCCGTTCCAATCAATTATGTGCGCATGCACTTGCACGGTAGCCAGAAGATTTTTCCCATGACCATATCTATCAGGTTGGTCCGGGCGCCCCTTGGAGTCGCGTCTTCATGGCGTTCAATATAGAACCCTGCCAATCGGCCACCCCCTCAGTTCCTTCTTGCTGGCTACTCTGACAGAGGGGAAGGAAGGTGGGTATTGGAGTGGACATGAACAACACATCTCAACAACAGTTTGAGTAACCGTTTTTCTTCTTCAAGTGCTTGTTCATGTCGATTTCAATCAGGTGACTCACAAGCCCAAGTTTAGGTGATGTGATCGGAGTCTTCCACTGATTGGAGCATTGCTCGTCCGAAGGCCGCATCGTCTCTAGCTTGCTGGGTAATCGCTTAGTGAGTAGCAAAAGTATGGATGGAGGACCACATTGCTGCCCTGCAGAGTTCCTGAGAGCGAACTTGAGCCAGGAATGCTGTTGATGAAGCCTGCACCCTGGTGGAGTGTGCAGTGACTGGAGGTGCAGGAACACCTGCCAGTTGTAGCACTCACGAATACAGGACTCTATCTATGATGATACGTGTTGGGATGACACAACCTGACCTTTCATTCTGTCTGCCACTGACACGAATAACTGGACTGATTTTCTGAATGGTTTTGTTCTCTCGATATAAAAGGCGAGCGCCCTGCAGACCTCCAGAGAGTGGAGCCTTTGCTCCCTACTGCTGGAATGTGGCTTAGGGTAGAATACCAGGAGAAAGATGTCCTGGTTGATGTGAAACTGCGACACAACCTTTGGGAGGAAAGCAGGGTGAGGCCTGAGTTGAACCTGTCCTTATAGAACACGGCGTAGAGAGGCTCTGATGGGAGGGCCCTGAGCTCAGACACCCTCCTGGCCAAGGTTATTGTTTCCAGGAACGCTACCTTGTAAGAGAGGTAGAGCAGGGAGCATGTTGCTAATGGTTTAAAGGCGGCTGACCATAGGATTAGCAAGCACAGAGCAGCCCTCCGCACCGAGTGGAAGACCGAGATGATGGCTAAGTGCACTCTTACTGAAGACAACGAGAGCTCCTGCTGCAACATTGAGGCTAGCATATGGGATGAATGGCGCTGTGCCAACCAGACTGAAAATCTCTTCCACTTGGCAAGGTATGTGGCTCTCAGAGGGTTTTTCCTGCTGCCAAGGAGGACCTGTCTAACCTGCTCTGAACAGGAAAGCTCCAACCAGTACAACCATGGAGCTTCCATGCTGTGAGGTGAAGCAACTCGAGGTCTAGATATTGAAGATGACTGTGATCTTGTGTCAGAAGGTCTGGGAAGAGCAGCAGGGTGACCATGGCTTCCATGGACATGTCTAGGAGAGATGTGTACCAGTGCTGACGGGGCCAGGCTGGTGCTATCAATATGACCTGAGCTCGTTCTTGCTGTATCTTGAGAAGCACCTTGTGAACGAGTGGTATGGGGGGAAAGATGTATAGGAGAGAACCTCCCCAATGGAGGAGAAGCACTTCCTGTTGTGTCGTGTGGCGAATAGCTCTATCTGGGGCAAGTCCCAACTCTGGAAGATTGAAATTGCGATGTCTGGGCAAAGGGACCACTCGTGGCTGTGCAACAACCTGCTGAGGTGGTTCGCCAGCTTGTTCTGTACCCCAGGGAGATACAACCGAATGTTCTACACAGAAGTCCCACAGCACGAGGGCTTCCTGGGACGAGGAGAGGAGCGTACACCCCACCCCGCCAGTTGACGAAGAACATTGCTGTTGTATTGTCTGTCGTGACTGATACACATTGTCCTGTTAAGTATGCCCAGAAGATCTGGCATGCTAGGTGCACCGCTCTGAGCTCTCTGATGTTGATGTGGAGATCCAGGTCTGCCTGAGACCAAAGGCCTTGAGTGCTGCGGTCTCCCAGATGTGCTCTCCAGCCTGTCTGATGTGTCTGTCATTAGCGACACAGACGGCTGCGGAGCAGTGAAGAGGACCCCTGAGCATACTTCTGAGGGTCAAGTCACCACAGGAGGGAGTTGAGGACGGGGTGAGGCAGGGTCACGATCCTGTCCAAGCTGTCCCGAGTTGGGTGATATACTGACGCGAGCCATGACTGAAGAGATCGAAGCCTGAGTCTGGCATGCTGTATCACGTAGGTACAGGCATCCATGTGTCCAAGAAGCTTCAGGCAGTTTCACGCTGTCGTGGTGGGAAATGGTCTGAGGCCTCAAATGATATCGGTTAGGGCCTGAAACCTTGCTTCCGGCAGGTACATCCTGTTTTGCGTCGAGTCCAGTACTGCCCTATAAACTCTATCCTCTGGACGGGGGACAGAATCAATTTTGCTTCATTTAAAAGGAGACCTGGGTTGTCAAAGGTGGCGCTGATGAATCTGACTTGAGCTTCCACTTGGGTCCTGGAGCGGCCCATAATCAGTCAGTCACCGAGGTTCGGAAACACCTGTACGTGGTGCCTGTGCAAGAAAGCGGCGGTGACTGCTATGCACTTGGTAAAGATTCAAGGTGCTGCTGACAGGCCGAACGGAAGGATGGTAAATTGGTAGTGGGTACTGTTGACCACAAACCTGAGGTACTTCCTGTGGGGCTGAGTGATAACGATATGAAAATATGTGTCCTTCAAGTTGAGGGTGGCATACCATCTGCTGAATCCACTGAGGGGATGATAAAGGCCAAGGAGATTATGCAGAACCTGAGTTTCTTCACAAACTTGTTGAGTTCTTGCAGGTCCCAGATAAGCCAAAGACAGCCTAAGACCTTCGGTATTAGGAAATACTGGGAATAAAAGCCCTCGTCCCTGTGCTCCTGAGGAACCTCCTCCGCTGCCCGTAGAGGTAGGAGCTACTGCACCTCCTCAATAAAGAGCTGCTTGTGAGAAGGGTCCCTGAAGAGGGAGGGTGGAAGGGCACAGAACTGGATGGAGTATCCCCTCTCTACTGTGCGGCACACCCAGTGGTCCAAAGTGATATGGGACCATGCACAGTAGAAAGGGGAGAGTCTGGAGGAAAACGTAAGGTGGGGTAGATCCAGTTTTTCGTCCTGGTGCGCTGTCCTCAACCGCACTTTCAGAAGGCCGGTTTGGGGCCACAAGGTGGTTTGAGTTGGCCAGAGTCCTGGCCTAAGGATGAGTGTTGTCTTTTCCTGACACTCCTGCTCCTCCTCTGAGAGCCGTCCTGGTGGTTCTGCTGATAGAACCTCTGAGGAGGTGGCAGCCTAAAGTGTTTCTGCTGTGTGGCGGGAGTGTGCAGGCCCAAAGACCTGAGGGTGGCTTGTAAGTCTTTCAGGCTATGCAGCTTCTTGTCTGTCTTACCAGAGAAAAACGAGTCATCCCCAAATGGGAGGTCCTGAACGGTCTGTTGGACCTCATAAGGGAGCCCTGAGACTTGGAGCCAGGAGCCCCTTCTCATGGCCACCCCAATAACCATGACCCTAGTGGCAGTATTAACACCTGGAGGGAAGCCTCCTCCACCAAAGCCAAGAATTGAAGGGAGGAGCTCTGCAAATTTGGCCATCGCCGCACAGGTATTATAAGAGTACCTGCTGCTGATGGCCTGCTGGTTCAAAATATGGAGCTGAAGAACCCCCGTAGAGTAGACCTTTTTCCCCGACAAGTTTGAGTCACTTAGCCTCCCTGTTTTTAGGGGCGGATCCCCGGAAACCCTGTTGCTCACGTCTATTAGCAAAGTCCACGACAAGAGAGTCAGGAGGTGGGTGGGAGTACAAATGTTCATACTCCTTGGAGGGTACAAAATAACGTCTCTCGCTGCGCTTGACAGTGGGTGGTAAGGAAGCTTGGGTCTGCCACAGGGTCTTGGTGGTATCCACAATAGTCTTAACAAATGGTAGGGCAATATCAGAAGGTCCTGAGGGGGGCGAGGATGTCCTCCATGGGATCAGCCTCCTCGACCACCTCCTCAGCCTTAACACCCAGACCCTGAGCAGCCCTTCACGGCAACTACTGTAGCACTCTGCTGTCCTCAAGTGCCGGGGCTATGGCTGTGCCTGCCAATGCCTCATCCGGAGATGACTAGGAGGAAGCCCCTATAAGCAGGCCATCAGCTCCCAAGGGGCCCCGTGACTCTCGAGGGAATCTCAGTACCGACGGAGCGCCGGTCGGTGCTGGGGCTGTCAGTGTCGAACTTGGTGATGGTATGGGCACTGATGGTACCGCCGGTGAAGCTGGTGCCGAACCAGCTGCCTGAGCTGACAAAGCAGCAGGGCTGTTGTCTGTGCCGCTGTTGGTGCCAAAGTTGTCACTGGTGCCAAAAATGCTTTCAGTGCTGAGGTTGCTGTTGGCACAGAGGTTGAAAGACTCACCGGTGCCAGCGATTATGCTGCAGCTGATGGCACTGTCATCTGGGCAGGTGCCGATGTGAGCTGCGTGGTTGATGGTGGGATGAATGTGGCTGAGGCCACCGAAGACGCTGAGGAGTGGTGCCCTGGGATCCCTCCCTGGCTTTGGTGAAAGGCCCAGGGGATCCAGAATGACCACTGTGGTGGATTCTGCCACTGCGGTGGCTAGGCCTGGGGCTCTCGCCTGTCTCACCTCTACCTTGATTCCCACTCCTTCGAGAGCAGTTGGAGTCAGCCTCTGACTCAGAGACTGAAGACTACGGAGGAGCTGAGCTTCTGTGTCTCGAGCGTCAAGAGCTTGGGGAGCAACTAGCTCTCTGTCCGAGTGGGCTGGTACTGAAGGACATGGCGAGGGGGAATGCCTGGACATTATTGCCGGCTTCCCTCTCGACTGCACCCAGGGCGGGGTGAGATCGCCAGCGCCAGAGGTTCCTCCCTTCTAGGGGGTGAGAATGGTGCCATAAGGTGCAGTGGATCCCAAGAGCTTCAAAAGCTTCCGCTGAACCAGTGAACGTGGGGGGCCTGGACTCAACTGTTTCACCTGGGCAAGAGTCGATGTCGCCCTAAAGGGGGATTCCAAGCTGTGGCCTGCCTAGGGTGTCGCTTCCTTAGGATTTAGCCGGGGTGACCAACTGTCCGGCTTCTTTTTTTTCTGAGGCACCTGCGAGTGAGACCGGTGCCTGTTCTCTGCTGGGCCACGGGAGGTGCCATGCTGAGAGTCCTGGGACGAGTCCTTTCTTGGCACCGAACTCGATGATGGTGCTGGGGCGCTCTGCATCAACGAGGAATGTTAGGAGCCAGGTCCCCTGAGCCTAGGTGCGTATGGGGGCGTAGAGCTGCCTCCATGAGGATCACTTAAAGAAAGGGAGCAGTGGCTTAAAGAGTTCTAGGATGGAACTTGGAGCAGATCTTACAGCAATCCTTTTGGTGACCCTCTCCTAGGCACCGTAAACATGAGGAATATGGCCCGCTCTTTGGCATGTGCTTCATGCAGACCAAACAGTTTTTAAACCCCGGGGACCGTGGCATACCACAGCTCCGGGGAGTCAGAAGGCGGGTAGAGACCCCCAACAACTCTAATTACTAACTACTGACTAGTAACTACTAAGATTAACTAATTATATACAAACAATTGGAGTTGAATGCACTTGCTAAAGCAAGGGCTACGGGAACTTTCAGCCTACTGTCACTGGCGATAAGAAGCAACTGAGGGCGTGGTGGGTCAGCAGGACTCTATATTGAGAGCCATTAAAGCGTGACTTCAGGGGGCACCAGGACTGACCTGACGGATGAGGCTATTGGAAAAATCTTCTGGCTCCTGTGCACATGTGCACGCACACACTTGAATGGAATCAACATGAACAAGCACTCAAAGAAGAACTGGAAGTTAGAGTGAGAATATCTTTCACTGACAAGTTCAAGACAATTGACTCATGGTAAAAAAACCAACTAAAAACAAGCCCCTTCTCCCCCCAAAAAACACAAACTCCATTTAAAAAAAAACAAAACCCCACACAACTCAAAGCTCCGAGCTCTCCTTTCATCTTCTAAATCTTCCACGGATCTTGAAAGTCCCAATGTCTGGACTTGGCATTCAGTCTGGAGAATTAAGTTTCTAGAAACTGAGAGTTTCTCTATCAATGTTTTGTCTTTGATGTAGAAGTTTATGAGGGAATGTTAACCAGATAACTCTGAAATGGAGGAAGTGCACAAATCTGAAGTGTCAGTGAGTTCAACATGCATCGTGGTCTCCAAGAAGTTTTCGAAACAATTGCAGCAAGTATACACAATTTCAGCCAGGTTGAAAATACTGATTGTGGCATCCCAATCGCTCAGTCATGAGGTATTGAAACAGAGAGAAACTTCTACTGGCAATATCCATAATGACTGGATTTGTTTGAGCTTCCACCTGCACTCCTGGCTTCTAAATTAACAGCCCTAGTTCCAACCTGGCTTTAATAGACACAAAGACAAACTTTTCAAGGAAACAGTGGATTAGTGCAAATGTTCACTGCCTTGGCACCCAAAGCCCGCCTGAAGAGCCTTAGGATTGGATTGTAAGTGTTTGTATCAATGCTTTAGGCACTATTTCAACTTCATGATACAAAGGCAAAACAATATAAAAAGTGCCAAACTACAATAAGAAACATTTTAATTATACTATAAATCTTCATAAACTTTAGCATCATTGAATATAATTTTTGAAACTTTTTCTATTGTTATTGTATATTGGCTGCAAGTACAGTCCTTCTAAAGGATAAATATAATGCAACATGTATGTTAGACTTATCCAGCACAGTAATACAATCCCTTGCTGCTGAGTGCATTCATTGAAATCAACTGGTTTCAGTGATTGTTCAACAGAATGCTGCAATTTGACAGGATTTATTCAGTCCCTCAATCGTACTGTTTGCTTTCAGCTATCTCTGAAATTTACACTTAGAATAAATTTTTACAAGTATCAACTGCTAATTTTCTTATAAAGGAAAGCAACTGTACTGCTGAACTGTTAAAGCACAGAGGAAAATGCATAATTTAAATCATATATAATAGGAAGATAAATACAGCAAATAATTTAAGACTCAGACAATTTAATGAAAGGCTAGAATAAAGGTAATTTACTTAAAGTAGCTACTAATTTTGCTCCAAGCCCTCAGTGGGCAAGTAGCTATTATTGCATGTCCCTCTACCAAGCAGATGGAGGCAGGAAATAAATAAAAGTTATAATATCAATCCCTAAAAAGGAGCTAGTTCTGATTGAAAATTCCAGTTCATAGGAGACACCCCAAAATCTCAACTTAGTGAGAATACTGGAAAAAAAATGTAATGAAAAAGATCTACAGTACTGCTCGAGCAAATCCATAGTAATGTTGTGAGAACGAGTTAACTGGTGAAAACATATTTTTAAGACTGTTTTTTAAAAATGTATTGATTGTAGCAAAGTTTCTAAAATAGATAAGGAAGAAAAGGACCAGAGTTCCTCACACTTTAGTCAAGCAATCTTAGGGAAGACTCTGTCTGGACCTAAAGAAGGGCAGGAATATCAAATTAGCAAGTAAACTGCATTTCTCCTATGCTCTGTAAGTTAGTTCAGTCAACTGGTCACTTCAAAGGCCAGACATACGATGAGAGGACTGAGATATACTGACCCATCAGAGGTAGGCAAGTAACATCACCTGCCAACAAGGCATTTCCAGATTACTGCCACTACAGTGAGATGTATAGAAAAAGGTGAAGAGATGTTCAGGTCTTAACTCTGCAGAACTCCAGAGAAGAGGCACATACTTTTTTCTGCCCTAACAGAGTGGGCTCCAGGTCCTGGAAAGAAATCGTATTGGTTACATGGGCCTCTGACACATGAGAAAGGCTTTTAAGTTTTTCTACCTCTCTCCATAGATAAATAAATGGTCTGCCTGCTGATATCCAATACTCTTGTAGGTAGACCTGAAAGGCCTCTCACATATACAATATGAAGCAACTTCTAGTATTCATCCTTTACAAAGGATCTAAGGGAAGTAAGTAACACAACATGAGCAAGTTTGACACAAGAAAAAACCTCAGGAAAGGAGCGACTTGTTTGATCATCTCTTTGGCTTGGTAAAAGACTAAATTACCTACAGGAAGTTCCGTAACACTCCTAATTGAGCGATGGACACTAGGAAGATAAGTCTTAAGAGCAAAAAAAGTCACATGGACACTGGCTTCAGAAACCTGATACTGTGGGGAGGATGGGTGAAAATCCCATGGGATGTTCACAACTAGCCTTAGGTCCCAGAAAGGTAAGGAGCTCAGATTGCAGAGGGCTTGAATTTGTCCACTATCTTAAGGAATGTGACTATTTCTAGGGGAGTCCAACAGAGGAATTATTTTGCCCCCAATAAAGCACGAAAAGTTGCAGTTTGCAATCAGAGTGAGTGCTCAAACTTTTACTAGACTATTTTGGAGGGGGGTGGGGGGAAAGAGCAATAGAACAACCAGGGCTCAAATGTCTATCCCTACACCTGAAACATATCTAACAGTAATAAGCATTGGAAGTAGCCTACTTATGGACTTATAACACAGCAAACCTATGACTCCTTTTATGCCGTCAACCACTCAAGCCAAGTGAGCGACATAGGTGATTTCAGGTTCTGGTGGAGTAGCTGGCCCTGAGAAAATAAGTCCCTCCAGAAGGGAAGGTGGAAGGAACTTTTACAATACCAGAAGTACACTGGATGAGGACCTTGGTGCTTCCTCACTAGAGGGAAGGCATAAGCTAAGGCAAAGTGCGATAGTTGTAAGAAGGCACTGGCTCTCATGGCTAAGGGATTCCTAACTGGAAAAAAGAATTTTGGGGTCTTCATATTCCTCTGGATAACCATATATTGCCAATTCATGAGCATAGCTAATTTATGCAAAAACGTGTTTGTGTCACTGTTTCCCTGTACGCTCTCTCCCATCCCCTTGACATGTTTGTTAAATATAATTGTTGCATCTGATCTTTAAATTTAGACGGTAAACTCTTTGTCAGGTACTGTTTCCTACTACACATCTGTACAACTACTAGTACAATGGAGCCTCTAGGTGCTACGGTACTATAAATAGGTTAATATAAATAAGTAATTATAATACTATGCTTCCCAGCAGTCTGTCATTCTCCAGATGATTCTGGTTGTGACTCATCCTGTCTATCCTGCAGTCTAGTTCCTCATCTGTGTGTATATAGCTGAGAAGGAGATAAGGTTTCCTTCTAACCACATATAGGTCTGCGAGAGTCTGCTGCTATGCCTCTTTTCCTGCACTCCCCAGTACATGACACAAGTGATTATAGGAACACTTTTTGTCTGCATTCAGTGCATTGCCCTTCAGGCTGCACTGAAATGCAGGAAAGCACTGCAGACTGCTCTTATTTTCTTGAGGTTAATTGGTAAGATGTTTTTCTAATAGTTATAGAATGCTAGACCTTCATTCCACCTAATCCCTCCTCTTTTTCCCCTCCTCCATCCTCCCACCCCAGGCCCCTCCTTTCCCTATTCATTTATGTTTTCTCCTATTTTATTACTGTTACCCCCAGCGTAATATGTTATACCTATATAGTATTGTCTGGATTTGTACTGGATGGTCTCGCTGCTTTGAGAAGTTGTAAAACTGCATAATTCCATAATTCTACTGACGATCTCATGAAGAGTGTGGTATTTGGAAACATACAAGTCAAGTCACTTACTTATTTGTACTTTTTACTGTCTGTTTTTTCATGAAAAACAAACAAAACCACAAAAAAACCCACTACAAACATCAGCAGCCCTGAGCTGCCTTGTGGCCAACACAGGAATTCCAACCAGACAGACCTATGAGCTAGGCAGGGGGATATAGAAAGGAGACTTACATCAGATCTAGAAATAGGGACAAATAGCTTGAGCACTGACCAGTTGTAAGGAGTTGGTGCTATTATGATCCTGAAGTTCTAAAATTCTGGCATGTCTTGCAGGGAATATATAATTTACATTTTGAGAAGACAATTTAATGAATTATGCTACCATCAAATAATCGTCATTCTGTCTGTAATGCAGTGCTCAGGGATGTCTTCTTGTTCCCTCTATGCTAGTGTGTTTTACACCATTACAATAGACTGTTTCTCACTATCATTAATTATTGTTTCTCACTGTTGTAAAGAGACAAAGGTTAGTACAAATGACAAGATCTTATTCTCATTTCTTAAATTTAACATCAAAAAGTAAGTTTTAAGCATACACACACACACAAAACCCACTGGGAATTTTTACAATGATATATACACATAACATAAGGAAAACACTTTGCATGTATATGGGTAAGAAACTTAAAAATCAACCAACTGGAGTGATAGCTAGTCCTTACCTTACTTACTGTTCTAAAATCCTACTAATGGCTACAAGTAGAGGCGTGGCGCAGCCTGGTGATGTCCTCTGGATTTACTTTCAGTTTCTCTGGGAAATTTCAAGTACCACCACTCACCTCTTTTTCAGCTTTTCGGATACTTTCAAAAGGCAGAGGATTTATGCATGATGTTCTCATTTTCCCACAATCATTTCTACCACATAGTGAGTGAGAGCCACTGAACTCCCTCTTGCTGCATTTTCCTGCTTCAAATTATATTTAGGAATAGATAGTCTCTATGATGAATATAACCCAATGTTCTGCAGGTGAGATACTATGACATATCTTCTGGTTCTATCACATTCAGCTGGAACACTTCTAAATTTCAGATGCACACAAAGGCAGGTCCAGAGGATTCCATACAAACTGTTTTAAAGTTTAGGACCAGAAGACAAGCCTGTGCCATGGTACAGATCTCCTGCATAAGTGCAGAGACTTAACCCTTCATTTTCTGAACTACTGGCTCTTGCAGGCAAGCTTTGCCTAGTTACACATTGAAATGGCCTCTTGGGAAAACTAGCTCCTGGGAGCTTCAGGAAGCTCTTGGCCCTTGTTTGTGATAGTCAAATGGCTCCAATAACCCCAGGAAAGACTGAACCTTATATACTGCTAATGCCTGCAGATCCTAGGCCTGGAATGAGCCAGTCAACCAAAAACAGATGGACAAACCTGCCTTCCTTCCTGAGAGCAACAGTCAATAACACCCACTAGTTTGGCTAAAAGGGCAGGGAGCTGTAGCCAAACCAGAAGGCAGAGTTTTTAATTGGCAGTGTTTTTCCAGTGTTGCCCAGCACACACAATGAAATCAGAGATCAGCTATACCATCCCATCTTGAGTAGCTTCCCCTTAAGGGAGGTCTTCCAAATACCAAGTCAGACATACTAAAAAAAACTCAAAACACATACTGCATGACAAGATTTCTACATATATCTATATTACACTGTATTGTAGCACATAAAGTCTACTATTTGTCAGCCAAGAGACAGATTAATGGCTTAACAATGTTTAGCTACTTTCTCAAGAAGAAAGGCACTTAGAAAAAAAGAGCCATTCCTCCCTTGATTTGGCATGTCAAATATCAAAATTTGCCCCTCTGGGTTGCAATTCCTGAACAAGTCAATGTCAGCTCTTGAAAGCCATAGTCTAAATGCACTAGCAGTCACTGGAATGCTTTAAAGAGTTTACTTCTCAAACACTTTACCCAATGGATAGAAGAGAGACACTCACATCTGGCATTTCTGTAAAGCAGAAAAGGGTCCTGCAGCTGGAAATCTAGGTCTTTAGTGATGGGTTCTGTTCGATTTTCCATGCTCAGCCTGTTCATAATGGTGAAGCCATGCCTGGGAGAAGCTGATCTGTAAATTACCAAGCAGAAATCATAGCAAATCAAGAAAAAATATGAGTACCACTTCTTTGTCAGACAGTGCTCCAAAATTATTATTTCAATAGAAGTTGTTATATAAAATCTAACTATGTTGCTAGGGAAGAAACTGAACAACAGTCTTGGAGTTTGACAGAATTTTTGGTTCCTTTGTGGAATCCTTTTGCTTTCTTCAAACCCCTAAGCTCTGTATGAAAAATGACATAGATACGTGTGGCCAAAATGACTAATTTTTTATAAACAATCTGTAGCATCTGAGGTGCTATAGTTTGAGTCCCAAAGCCTCTAGTCATAGTCCTACTTATTTGTTCATGCCCTGCATTCACAACAAGTTCTAAGGACTACAACTTTAGGAATGGGCAGTAACTTACTAATGTTAAACTTGTCTTCAGATCATTGCTGTCATAGTATCTAAGGATCAGAACTGGTCTACACTTTCCGATTGCAGCAGAAAAGGGATATTGGAGATGCAGTTGTGGAACAAAATTAATTACAATTTTTACTTTTTTCTTTAATACACAAAAATAATGAATTATACAAGTCACTCCAGGAGGGATTTTCAAAACCCCGTAAGTGACATAAGAGCAGAAATCCCACACTCTACTTCCAATGCTAATAGGAGATGTTACTTTGGAACCAAGTTTGACAGTGATGGACATGACACTGACTAAATGTTTGGGGTAAGTGCCAAGTACAGTAATCACCAGTGGGTGTCTTTGTTAACTCCAAAGCACAGGAACCTACATTACAGGAAGGGAGGCAACAGAAAATGAAACAAAGGGTGGAAGTGATGGAAAGAATACTTGATGGTAATAGCCAAAATAGTATTTCTCAGAGTCTTTTAATGTTATCCCTAACAGGTCTCATTTTTGACGTTTAGGATACAGATATTTTTCACAGTTCACAAAGAAGAGCAGATGATAAATAAACCAGTTATAAGCTAGACATTTTCACATTTCCAAAATAGCGGTTAGAATGGATTTGTTACTACAATATCTGTAGAAAGGACTTCCTCAGTTGTACCCACCCCAGTTTCCAACAGGTATGAACAGATGATTTTTACTGTGCTAAGACCTAAACTTTATAAGCCTTTTCAACATCAGCTGACACTAAAATATGAAGGGGACTATTTGGTTATCGTTTGTAAAGAGATCTAAAGAAGAGACACCCTATGTAGAAGAGTTAAATATTATTACTGTGGAAAACAATGCTTTAAATGAATAAAACTAGAGAACATAATTAGATGAGGGAATTAGACTGGATAACGTCAAACCACATTAAACTGTGTTGTTTATGCTGGTGTACTTGGCATTTTCTGCTCAGAATTGCTAAGAGCCCAGGATCCACTGAAAATAAAATCAGGTATTCTCTTATCAAAGAAAGAGAAGGAAACAAGGGAAGGGAGTGACAGAAAGAATACTTGATGGTAATAGCCAGACTTGTATATCTCTGAGTGTTTTAGCATCATCCCCAACAGGAAGGAGATATTTGACACTTAGGGCTTGTCTTCACTACCGGGGTAAGTTGACCTAAGTCACACTATTCCAGCTACGTGAATAACATAGCTGGAGTTGACGTAGCTTAGGTCGACTTACCCTGGTGTCTTCACTGTGTTCTGTTGACAGGAGATGCTCTCTGGTCAACTTCCCTTACTCTTCTCGGAGAGCTGGAGTACCAGGGTCGACCGGAAAGTGCTCTGCCGTCTTCACTAGACCCACTAAATTGACCCCCGCTGCATCAACTGCAGCAGCATTGATCTCCCAGTAGTGAAGACCAGCCCCTAGGGTAGAAACATTTCCTCGAAGTAGCCTTTCAAAATAAAGATTATAGTTTTAGTCTATCACTTTTCATTTTTGTAAAGCTCTTTATTTTATTTAACTCTTTTTTTAACCATGTATTTTTCAGTTTAATTATGTAACTGAATGTCTTCATTCTACTTTCCAGCCTATGCCTTTATTTCCTGCTTAAAGGCATGGGCTGGAAAAGGGTTAAATCTTAGTGCTGTGATTAAGAATATAGGTGGAACTGAGCAGAAAAGACTGCAGTTACTAGACTTGAGACACTGCAACAGCTAAGTGAATATCCTTCCTCAACTTCCTTCTTATCAGGACCCAGAAAAGGAACTGGAGAGGTGGAGGGGTAGTTGCAGACAGCTTGAAAATTCAGGTCCATTGTACAAGAGAATCATCTTCCTCCTATGGAGTGGGCAAGGCATCTTTGATCTGCCAGACCCTGCCATATGCAGCAGACGCAGGAGACAGTTACTTCCTCCAGCAGTGGCAACTACAACAGCATCTCTTACCTCATCCATTTTTGTTCTTCTCTACACAGATGAATAGAAGAGTAGGTGTGGAGAGGTGCTGGTACTGGCTTCTGGGCTGGATAGGAAGGAGCCTAGAGATCAAAGTAAGCTCCCATACTCCCTAGTAGAAGACTGGGTCCATTGTACACCTGGCCTCACATGCTGTTTGTCACTTCCATATCATTCTCTTCCCGACTCAATCAGAGGGACCTCCTGCCTCCTCAGTCCCCATCCTTCTCCTAGATGGATCCTCAAGAAAAATCAAATGGAGGGAGGAAATCCACATACCTGTTCAACTACCCACCCATAACAGCTGCAACCCTGTGTCTGCTAACTGTATGATCTTCTGCTCGTCACAACAGCAGCAAGCCCAGCACACAGATGACAGAGCAGGCTTTGCAACATACCTGTGTGGTACAAAAGATGAGACTAGATGATCTAATGGTCCCTTCTGTCCTTAAAATCCATTAAATTATTCCCCACTTCCCCCAAACAACCCTGCCTTCAATTAAGAGGTGAAGAATTAGAAAAGAACAAATGTAATATAAAACTGAACCATGAAATTAAAACAAACATCCAGAGCCGTTAGAAAAAAGAGCTGCGGAGAATATCTTAACACCTGGGGTGAAACATGCATGATAACCACATTGTAAGTAATTTGATATTGAGACAAATGTAAGGAAAATGCATGAACTTTCCCCTTTCCAGGAAACAATTACAATTGTATTAAGTCCTGCCATTTCCTTAACCTTGATGAGAACTATTATTTACTCTGCCATTTAGCTTTTTTGTTCAGAAACCTTCTAAAAGGACAAATGTTGCATCCTATTTAAATAGAACATTGTCAAGATTTACCAGATTCATCCACACTGAGATCTAAATTACATTTCCAAGTCTTATTCACATGAACACGTACAAAGTGACGTTCTCCTTTTCAATTGTCCCTTCCCTGCATTGTTTCTGACAATTTCAAACTAACTTCAGTTATTTCTTTTCACCATGTAATAAGACAGAATTTAGAGTGGTTAGTTAAGGATTTTTTTAGCAGGTTTTTCTACTTCCACAGATTTTATGTTCAGACATTAAAATGTAACATTCTCACCTTGTGTAAACAAAGAGTGTTCCTTCCACATCAGTTTTCTCCTAAAATAAAAGAAACATTCAAGTAATTCAAATAAAAATTCATAAGGTGAAGGAAAACCAATGTTTTCCACAAAACAATCACTTAGTATCACCAGCAGGCATAAGACACACTTTGGTATAGTGAATTTAACATATTGGATCATTAATATAACAAAGACAGCAGTAATAAAAGGGATTATCCTTATGAAGAGGAGAAAAGTGGATTTACTGCCATATTCATAGTCCACTGCTGATGAAGCAATAGGAAGCACGGGAACTATTATTTTGTCAATCATAAATAAGCCACCGCTATCTTCCTTTTCCCAAAGACCATGACAGTTACATATCTCTGACTGAAATGAGGAAATAATTAAACAAAATTTCAGGGATTTCCTAGTAAGAGATTACAACTACCATAGTTCCCCTTCATCTTTCAGCTGAATCAGATTTTACAATAAGACATGAAAACCATCAGCTCTGCATTTTTTATTTTTAGTTGTTTTTTTAAGACAAAAAAATCGCATAATTGTCTTATCGATTTTCTTCTCCTGACAGCCTGTCAGCCAAAATAACTGACAAGTTGTCATTTTAAAAAAAAGAAACTTCAGTGTCTCTACCTGATGTACACCTCTACCTCAATATAACGCTGTCCTTGGGAGCCAAAAAATCTTACCGCATTATAGGTGAAACCGTGTTATATTGAACTTGCTTTGATCCACCAGAGTGTGCAGCCTCGCCCGCCCCAGAGCACTGCTTTACCATGTTATATCTGAATTTGTGTTATATTGGGGTAGAGGTGTACTGGATGTCAGAAAGTGCCAGTACATTTATGCTTCTGCATTCCATTTGATACATAATATCCCACTTGCTTAAACTATGTAAGCTTTTCTGGTCCAGGGACAAATATTTTGGAGACACGCTCTTTGGGATCCTTTCAGATGAAAGATACTACATAAAATTCTGTCCACACAAAGATAGAGTTACATTTGAAAATCATGCTTAAACATAGTTCCCCTAAACCAGTTTTGATCACTGTTTAACCCCATCAGCATTAGCCAGTCAACAGAGTTAAAAACTGATTTGGGGAAAAAACTAAGTTTTTCAGACACAGCTCTATTTGCCGTATGCACAGAGATTAGGTGAAATCATTATCACAATCTGCCCCACGCATATTCAGTCTGACAAAATATTAATGGGACACTCAAGATAATCTTTTTTTTTAAAAATATCATCTGTATTACTAATGTCTTATATTTTTTAAAATCTAATATACTTTTCAATATTTATTTTTTGCCAGTAACTCAGTGTAGACTTTGAAAATGGACTGCTAAACTTCACCTCCTCCTAGAATCAGTTTAACTTTCTTATCCTCATGTATCAGCACGTTGCATTTGTGTCTGCCCCCACCCCTCTCAAACTGCAGTGTAATATTTTAATTTTAAAAGTTTTTACTGAAATAAAGACTCTTGACAACATCGCTATTAGATTTTGTAGGATTTCCTTTAAAAAAAAAATCCATAACATTTATGTTTGAGGGATGACTTACTCAAAATTATCTATTTAAATAAGATTCCAGTCCTATAATCTAATTGTTATCAGGGTCTGCCCATGCAATGGAAAATGCAGAGTGCCACTGAAGACAACAAATGCCTGTACAGGTATACTTGAACAGAGGAGATCAAGGGATCAGAGTTTAGAAAGAAAGCTCTACAGTGTATAATGTTAAGGTTACACAATTAAAACAACAAAAAGACAGGAAATGCAGGAGTTAAAACTCCGAGTTATAGATCTTATATGTTTTGTGTGTGTATAATATTTTAAGCAACAGATTTTAAAAGAAAAGCAAGACTACAAAATACTACATATGTGCAATGCAGCTGTTTTTCTGGAAATCTTTTAACTTTTGCATTTACTGTATTTTTATCACTTTTGACTGGATAACCTTAATGCTGCATTAACTATTTAATTTAATTTATTAACTATTTATTTTTCTCTTTCTTACATGATTTAGAAAGTATCTGCTTCCTTCTGGTACCGCATTATTGGTAAATCTAGAATTATATGCTGTGCTTCCAAAAATCACACCCATCCACCCCACTCCAGAGTGTTTCAGCCACAATACACTTTCCATAGAACTCTGTATTGTATTCGTACACTATACACATACATACTATATGCTCTTCAGGGCAAGGACTTGTTTGTTACCTGCTTTAGCACACATTGTTTAATAGACACCCCCTATGAATTTAAAGTTCACCAAGACAGCGGGGGGGAGGGAGGGGGGGAAGACGGCCACCCTTTTTCTCCCAACTATCCTCTCACCAGCTTTTGTCCAGTGCTCAGTTTCAGAATTGTGCGGGAGAGAACCAGAAACTGTCCCTTTTCCCATTCGGGTTTCACAGAGGACACGGGCCTTTATCACCGAGCATATTTTATCAATTAAAGAAGAAACATACAGCCCCAAGACTTTCAGTCACCATCCCTCCCCGCTCCCTCACTGCCCACGTGTGTGTGTCTGTGTGGGGTGTCTTCCCGCTTCGTGCCTTCCCCACGTCGGGGGCGGTCTCCCCACTACCTGCCCTCCCCAAACCTGTATGTGTGTGGGGGAGGGGTCTCCCAGCTCCCTCCCCACTCCTGCCCTTCCCCAACCTGTGAGTGAGTGAGTGGGTGGGTCTCCCCGCTGCCTGCCCTACCCCCTGGCATGGGGAGCTCCCGGCCCGGGGTGGGGGGGGGGTGTCTCATCTCACGCACCCACTCGTTGGCGCGGTGCCCGAAGGTGTAGAGCGCCACCTGGCTGGCCACGTCCACGATGCTGCTGATGTAGGGGTCGTGCCGCTGCAGCGCCGCCAGGCTGATGTCCAGCCCCTTGCCCAGCAGGGCGGCCCCAGGCACCGCCGCCGCCATTTTGCCTCCAACAACAACACTCACGGCGCGCTCGGTGGGCACGATTAATCTAAAGCCGAGAACGAGATCGAGCCCTTAGCGTGAGAAGCAAAACCGGGCCAGGGTGCTGGCCCCAGACTCAGTAGTCGAGCGTCGAGTTCACATTGCTCAGGATTGTTGCTATTAGCAACAAGATAAACTCACCAAAGGCCGGGCCGGGCCCTCCGTGCGTAACCCAGGGGGCGGGGCGTGCAGCGACCGCACCGGGTAGCGCCCGGGCTCGCACGGCCCACGCGAGAAATCCAGACTCGCTTGAGGGGCAGCTGTGTGAGGGCAGGTACACGCAGAGGCACGTGTAGCCAGCCAGCAGCGTGCCGAGACCGGTATTGCCAACCTCAGTTGTTCCAAAATCATGAGCCAGGCCTCACAAAATCATAAACATGGCTCAACAATAATAATTTTTAGGTTCTTTTTATTTGTTTTCTGGTGGTGGAGTCTTTAGGGTTAATGTTTAACAGATTTACTCCACAACCCGGAGGGCTACAGAGAGGGTGGTGATTTTTTTTTAATGCAAGTTGAGAGTCTCTGAAAATTACTTGAGTCCAGCTGCTGGGGATTCAAGAAAAGCATTGAGAATTCATTTGCAAACTTACTACCATCAATTTGGGCTTGAACAGGGAATGGGGAGAGCTTGGCTCACTACAAAAACAATTTTCCATCTCTTAGTATTGACATTGCTTCATCCATTATTGGGAGTGGACCACATCCACCCTTCTCTAAATTGGCCTTCAACACTGGTTCTCCACTTGTAAGGTAGCTCCCTTCTTTTCATGTGCCAATATAGATTTATGCCAGTTTTTGTAATTTTCACTCCATGCATCCGGAGAAATGGTTTTTTACCCATGAAAGCTTATGCCTGAATAAATCTGTTAGTCTTTAAGGTGCCACTGAACTCCTTGTTGTTTTAATTACATTTTGGGACTTGGCAATCCAGAGTTAGAAACAGGCACATATACATGTGCCCACAAGCACATTTAGCTACAAAAACACATGTATGCCCCAGGGCACACATAGACAGCTATATATGGGCATGTACATATACTTATGAGTATACAGACACACCAAAGCATCAACACACAAAAGTAGAGAGCACATGAAGCCATACATGTCTGTAGCATAGACACACATACAGGGGAATATATATATATATAGCTGTACATAGAATATCAGGGTTGGAAGGGATCTCAGGAGGTCATCTAGTCCAACCCCCTGCTCAAAACAGGACCAATCCCCAGATCCCTAAATGGCCCCATCAAGGATTAAACTCACAACCCTGGCTTTAGTAAGCCAATGATCAAACCACTGAGCTATCCTTCCCCCCATATGGGGGAATGGGGGGAAGGTACACACCCATGGCTATGTGTACTCATATTTGCCTGCATGCACCTATGGACCTACTTACTCATCTGAATCAGCTATGAAATAACACAAGTGAAGCTAATCAATGGAGAGGCACCATGATTAGAAACAGATAGACACTACATTTTCCTCCAAAGGTAAGTAGTCCGGTGCCTTAACATCAGTCCAAAGTAAGTAAGGTATAGTGTTTCATGGACTAGGGAAAGAAATGCTGTGGTCTGGAAACTTCAGGAGGAAGATGTGAAGAAAACCAGTGAGGAGAAAGGGTGGCAATTAGGCATTCCTTGCTGCTCAAGTGACAAGTATATCTACTCAATTCTTTCTGCTGTCTAAACCCTCCTGGATTCCCTAGTACCTATTGGGTGTCTGGGAAGTGGGCGGGCGAAGCCCGCCCACTGCTAAAGGATCCTCCCCCAGCCTAAGGGGAGGAACCACAGGGCCACAGAACCCACTGAGTGCGGGGGACAACTAATAAAAGAACAGGGACAGGAGTGAGGTCAAAGGGTCAGAAGGAGGGAACCTAACGGGGACACCGAGCAGAGAACCCCGGACAGCGCCCACTGCTCCTCGAAGGCGTCAAGGGAGCCAGCGGACGCCGCCCAGAGGAACTCCGCCCGGATGCGTGATCGGACCATGGAGCGGAAGCAAGCCCCACAGTCACCGGAGTCTCCGTCGGCCAACCTCCCCTCCCTGGTCGCGTGGATGGCCTTTTTCGCCAGGGCGAGGAGGAGGTTGACCAGGAGGTCCCGGGACTTCGTGGGGCCACGGATAGGGAGTGCATACAAAAGGAGGTGAGGGGAAAAGTGTAACCAAAAACGTAAGAGGATGGCTGTGAGGAGCCGGTGTAGGGGCTGCAACCTGGCACACTCTAAATACACGTGCGCCAGGGTCTCCCTCACGCCGCAGAAGGGGCAGGTGTCCGGGACAGGGGTAAACCGCGCCAAGTACACGCCCGTGCTCACGGCCCCATGGAGGAGCCGCCTGGATTCCCTAGTAACAAGACATTTCCCCCTGCCCAATCCCCTCTGGTGTCTAATCCTTCTTATGGCCATTTTGTATACCCCAATTTGTCACTGAGGCATGGGAGGATTACACTTTCTCAACCTGACTTCTGCAGCTGGCCAGCCCTTTTGGTACCCATACTACTGATAATATTAAAAAAGGTTTCCCTATTTTGTATTACAAAAATCTGGTCAACCTAACTCCAAAAGAGACAGAATATAATGTAGAAATTGATTTGCAATAGATTGTTCTTTCAGATTGTAAACATTCACTCATGTTACAATTTGGCATTCCAATGAAGGTCTGAGTCTGTTATTGCACAAGATTTTAATCACAGTTACTGTTTAATAACAAGTTATTGTTTATATACCTTTTGAATTCTGAGAATGTATAAAAGCAGAAATTAGTAAGATTGTTTCAGTTGTTGCCCATTTGGTCTGACTGGATGGCTAATCAATGTTTAGAGCAGGGGTCAGCAACCTCTTATTCAACTTTTTGTTTAGAAATGGCCTTTCATTTTGAAATTTAGCTAATAACAGAGTTCAGCCTAAGCCTTCTCAGGTGTGGCTACTTCTAATGTTCCTCCTTCAGGATTGCTCAGTCCACAGTATGGGGAACATGTATGTTGCTGGTACCCACAGTCTAAGAGACTACTGTTGGACCTTTGTCTACCTCAATTCCCAATGGTTCAGGCAGTTTTAGTCTTTTTGTTAGCAGTTTATGTGCTCAGGATTCCTTAACTGACTCAGGCTTTGAACCAAATGGCACATGGAGAAAACTGTGCTCAGCCCAGTTAATTCCATCTGGCATAGTTATTTAAAAATTTTAACTCCCAAAATCAAACTAGATCCAGTCAATTTCATTCCCACACTAGAAAAAAATTGCAACGAAAAGATCTATAATATCACAGTAAGTTATCAGCATCTGTGTATGTGTAATACTACCCCCTGGTGGAATTTGGCAGACCTTTTTGATGCAAAAGCAGCCTACTTCACTATCTGTTGAATTGTTATTTTAACTCACTGAAAAATAAGATTCTCTACTTTGGTGCTATTGATTTTGAGAACTCTGCTGCTGTAGGTATTGTGTGTGATTAATTACAATAACCACAAGTTGTCATGGATTTCTGAGGAATTCTTTCAGAAAATGAGGGTAGGTTGTTTGATTGAGATCACATTTCTTGCTTTGCACATTTTTGCAAAATGTTTCTGTTGCCATAATTCTAAGTGTTGTCATATGGTGAACACTTATTTCAGACACTGTACATTTCGCACACATCATCTTCTGTCTAAGGGCTTGTCTATGTGGGAAAGTTTTACCAGTTATATTAATATATTTTATACCTGTATAAGTCCTCACCTCCGATGTGAACACTCTTATTTCAGTATAAGTGTGGCTTTTTTGGGTTTAGTTTAAACTCCTTGACAAGTGACATAAACTGAACTGAAAAAGGCATTCTTAGCCTAATACTGGAATAAGTGTGTCTGAATTGGAGGTTATACTGATGTATCGGTTTAAATTTAAACCTTATGTTATACTAGAAAAATGTTCCCATGTAAACAAGACCTTAGTTTTCTGCTCACTGCTTCTTTATTTACTTCTATTTTTTTCAGAAATTTTAGTTTTGCTCTGCAGGTATCATTTCTTCCAACTGAGATTAATGCCACAAACCAGTCTGGTTTTGATAAAATAATCTGTTAGTTCTCCAAAATCCTAAATTTAATTTAAAATTTAAGCTCTGTTAAATATTCATTTATTGCCTCAACTTGTAATTGGATACAAATGATAAAACAGATCCCTATTATATATTTGTTTTTGGGATACACTAGTCATCAAATTGCTGAAAAACAACACCCAGATTTCTTCCAACCTCTTCCCAAAAATGAGGTATTATAAACCTCCAGTACTGCTGCTTTTTCTATATCCAGAAACAAAGGTGTCAAACATCAGTGGCTTCCCCCCACCCCCACCAAGTTCTGTAAGCATGAAATAAATCAGAAATCACTGAACTTCCTGCATTGCTCAACAAGATTTCTGAGGTTTCACTTTGAAGTTTGTTTGTTTGTTTGCCATTTTGTCTGAGTTATAATCCCTAGCCCAGGGGTTCTCAAACTTTTGTACTGGTGACCCCTTTCACAGAGAAAGCCCTTGAGTGTGACCCCCCCCCCTTTTATACATTAAAACACCTTTTTATATATTTAACACCATTATAAATGCTGGAGGAAAAGCAGAGTTTGGGGTGGAGGCTGACAACTTGCGACCCCCCCCATAATAACCTCATGACCCCCTGAGGGATTCCCGACCCCCAGTTTGAGAACCCCTGCCTACCCTAACACAAGGTTATATTCTAATGAGGCAACCATCTTGAGTCCTTTGTAATAAAGAGCAAGCATTTGAATTACACAACCAGTAAAGTAATATTGTTACCATGAGAGCAACAAACTTGTACTCATTTAATAGAATATTGCCTTAGGATATTTACTATGGCAACTAATTTATTGCCATACTAGTATTTAATCAGGCAATCATCTTAACTCTTTGACATATGGCATTTGTCAGACCACCAACTAATCTATAACAGTACAGTCTTTTCACTGTGGTGCATACTCAGGATTTGGGGAGCATTTTTGGTTTGTTATATGTTGAATTTTGCTGGTAAATACATAAACGTTCAAAATACCAATGCAATATTTATGTTTAAATGGTTTCAGATTAAAAATGGACTCTTCCTTACATGGAATATTGCAATAATGATCCACAAGTGACTTCACAATGTAATCCAATTACTGCCTTATACTAAAATAGGGATAGGCAATCTATGGCTCGATGCCAAAGGCGGCACGCAAGCTGATTTTCAGTGGCACTCACATTGCCCAGGTCCTGGTCACTGGTCTGGGTGGCTCTGCATTTTAATTTAATTTTAAATGAAGCTTCTTAAACATTTAAAAACCCTTATTTACTTTACATTCAACAATAGTTTAGTTATATATTATAGACCTGTAGAAAGAGACCTTCTAAAAACGTTAAAATATATTACTGGCACGCGAAACCTTAAATTAGAGTGAATAAATGAAGACTCAGCACACCTCTTCTGAAAGGTTGCCGACCCCTGTACTAAAAGTTTGAAATACTGCATTTAGTTGTTAGATTGATACTGCTTTAAATTATTATCTTTGTTATTTGTACTGCACTAGGGCTTAGGGACACTGTGAGAAGCATTTGGGCAGTTAAAGACATAACATTTTTGTATCTCTGTCAGCAATGCTTTGGGAAATAATGAGCGAAATGTATCCCTGCTTTTATACTCGGGACGACTGGTACACAGGGGCCTCCTGTGGGCAGCCAATAGAAGATTTAAGCACTTTTAATGAGATTCTGGACTGAAAACCAAGGGTATTAACACCACAAACTCCAGTGGGTAACTGCCAGGGCTGGCCTTACTGTGAGGCGTACTGAGGCAGCTGCCTCAGGTGCCAGACTGGCGTGGGGTGTGCCACTAGGACCCAGAGTGTAGAGGAGAACAGGCAGTCAACTGAAGTAGTAGGAGCCAGTTAGGCCCTTAAGACGCTGATATCTTACCTCACTCAGGCCCTGCTACCAGCCTCCTTATTTTTCCCCTTCAACTGAGTGTTGAGAGCCACTATAGCTGGCACAGAACAGCACTCATGAGTGAAAGAAGAAAATGCCTCTCTGGGGCAGCATTCAGAAAAAGAAAGCAAGCAAAGGAAGCTTTTCTATCTAGGCAGGAAGGAGCTCTCCTGAGATACATAGACACAAATGTTCACAGTGAGCCTTTCGGCCCCAGTGAGGATGTGTGTGGTGAGGAGTTGCCTGATCTTCCAGTTAGTCAGAGTGCAGGTGACCTGGCAGCCACTGCAGCATCCATATCTCCATCTCAAATGGATGTAACCCTGCACATTCATGAAGAAAAGTGTAGATCAGAGAAGAGTATGGTGGAGGTGCAAGAAACAGCTGCTGCTGAGTTTAGTTTCTTAAGTCTAGATGATCCAGGATTGTGGACCCACTTGAGCAGTAACCTGAAGGACTTCCTTGTACTGCATGGGCCACAACAAGAGAAAAACTTCATGTTCCCCAAAGACAATGAAAATAGAAGTTTCCATCCAACACATTACTGGCGTGAAATCCCCAATGGTGACAAAGTGGAGAGGTCATCACTTATGTACTCAAAAACCCAGAATGCTGCATACTGTTTTTGTTGCAAACTCTTCCAGTCTTCCAGCCACATTGAATTCTACAGAAACAAAGGACTGGAAAAATCTGGCAAGAAATCTGGCATGCCATGAGAAGGCAGCAAATCAATAGAGAGCATTCCATAGGTGGAAAGAGCTTGAGATGAGACTAAGGTTAAAGGCCACCATAGATGATCAGCATCAAGAGAAGACTGCATCAGAGTCTCTTTACTGGCAAAATGTTCTGAAAAGGCTCATTGCCCTTGTGAGAATGCTTGCTACCCAAAACCTAGCACTGTGTAGCACTTCAGATTAGCTGTGTGTGCCAAACAATGGAAACTTCCTTAAAATTGTGGAGCTGACAGCTGAGTTTGATGCTGTACTCCTGGAGCCAGGGCCGGCGCTACCATTTAGGCAGCCTAAGCAATCGCCAAGGGTGCCAGAATAATTGGTGGGCGCCGTGGGGGCGGCAGGCGGCTCTGGTGGAGCTGCTGCAGTGGTGCCTGCGGAGGGTCCGCTGGTCCGCGGCTCCGGTGGAGCTGGCGCAGTCGTGCCTGCGGACGGTCGGCTTCTCGCGTGGCTCCAATGGACTGCCCGCAGGCACGACTGCGGCAGCTCTACCGGAGCCGCGGAGCACCAGACCCTCTGCAGGCACCACGCGGCAGCTCCACCAGAGCTGTGGGACCAGTGCGCGGGGCGGCGAAATTGCCGTCTGCCTAGGGTGCTCAAACCCCTAGCGCCGGTCCTGCCTGGAGCATCTAAGAAGAGTCGCCACCTAAGAAATGTTCACACACTACTACCTTGGAAAAACAATTCAAAATGAGATCATACAGTTACTGGCAACAAAAGTCAAACAGAAGATTGTGGCAGATCTGAAGTCAGCAAGATATAACTCTGTTATTCTGGACTGCACACCTGACATCAGTCATACGGAACAAATGACTTTAATGGTACATTTTGTAACAACAACAGAACTTAGTGAAAATGTCCCTGCAATAGTGACTGTCAGAGAGCATTTTCTAGAATTTATTGACATTGATGATACTACAGAGCTGGTACGACAAATGTGCTTCTTAAAAAGCTGGAAGATACGGGAATTGCAATAGCTGACATGAGAGGTCAGGGCTACGATAATGGTGCCAACATGAGAGGAAAGAACAGAAGAGTGCAGACACAGATCCGAGAGTTAAACCCTCGAGCTTTTTTTGTCCCATGCAGTTCTCATTCATTCAGCTTGGTGGTCAGTGATGCAGCATCTTGTGAGGCTGCTGCTTTTTTTTTATGTAATTCAAAGCATCTATGTATTTTTCTCTGCATCAACTCATCGATGGCAAATTTTGAAGCAACATCTGGGAAAATCCTCCCTGACACTGAAACCACTGAGTGCTACACAATGGGAAAGTCGAGTGGAGGCAATAAAGCCTATCAAACACCAAATTGGGAAGACAGATGATGCCATAGTTGCCCTTATGGAGGATAATGCTATGACAGGAACTGTTTGTGGGAGAACAGCGGCAGAGGGAAATGGAATCACCAGAAACATACATAACTTCAAATTTTCATGTGGCTTAGTGTTGTGGCATGACATACTGTTTGAAATAAATGTTGTAAACAAGAGATTCCAAGGTGTTGACCTTGATATATCTGGAGCAATGGAACAACTGGACAAAACAAAGTCATACCTACAGTCTTACCAGTCAAATGAGGGATTTCAAAACATTCTTAAGAGTGCACAGAAGTTGGCAGAGGAACTTCACACTGAAGTTATTTTCCCACCCATTCAAGAATACAAGAGTCACCGAAGAAGAAGACATTTTGATTACGAGGCATGGGATAATCCCATAAGAGACCCCAAACAACAATTCAAAGTTGAATTCTTTAACCAGGTGCTAAATTGTGCAATACAGTCAGTTGAAGAATGTTTTATGCAAATCAAGGAACACAGCAGTATATTTGAAATGTTGTATGATATTCCAAAACTCCTCACTATACCTGAAGAAGACCTACACCAGCAATGCAGCGCACTAGAGACCCTGTTGACACATGATGACATGCACAATATCGATGCAAGTGATTTAGGTGATGAACTGAAAGCCCTTTCAAGATACATTTCAGCAGGATCAACTCCAAAGGCTATTCTGGAATATATATGCACAAATAAGATGACCACCTTCTTTCCAAATGTTTTTATTGCTTTGTGCATACTTCTAACACTTTCTGTAACAGTTGCCAGTGGAGAACGCAGCTTCTCCAAGCTGAAGTTAGTAAAAAACCACATCTACGCTTCACAATGGCATGGGAGAGGCTGGTCGGCCTTGCAACCACCTCAACAAAGCATGAGCTGGCCCAGACTGTGGACCTTCAGCAGGAAGCAGTTCAAATCTTTGCAACCAAGAAGGCACGGAAAGCACCACTTTGATTATTCAAACAGATAAAAATGCCAGTGTTTACTATACAGACGAGAAAAGTTACATTTGCCGTTCAGCATTTGAAAGTTAAGTGTTGCTTAATATTTTTGAACAAGGCATTTTAAGTTGTTAATTCTCCTTTATTGGGGTAGGTAGCAGAGCAGTATCATGAGAGGAGTAGAACAGGAAGAAGGCAGAATTGAGACCTTTCAAAGTTTTGGCCCAAGCGAGGGGATATGGGGACGTCATTTGAGCTCCCTGCCTCAGATGTCAAAATGTTGTGGGTCGGCCCTGCTGATAGAAAAGTCTAGGTTTATTATACTTGTATGAATCTGTTTCCCTTGGTACACTTTGAGTGCTGTGAAGGTGTTTGATAGTCACTTTTCCACAGTCTGACTTCATTTTCTGGTGATGCTGATGCTATGATGTGTTGTCTATCAGATGAAATTTATAGCCACTTTAACTTATGTCATAACTTTCCTACTCAGATCTGAACCTTAGAGTTCAGAACATGAGAAGCTAGCATGAAACCTCCAAACTTAATTACCAGCTTGGATCTGATATCGCTGCCACCAGCCAGAAAATTCCAGTGTCTGGCTCACTCTGGTCTCCCCAAAACCTTCCCTGGGAGACCCCAAGACTCAGATGCCCTGAGTCTCATCTGGAGGACTACTTGGAAATGGCAGAGATGCTTAATGACTACTTTGTTTCGGTCTTCACTGAGAAGTCTGAAGGAATGTCTAGTATAGTGAATGCTTACGGGAAGAGGTTAGGTTTAGAAGATAAAATAAAAAAAGAGCAAGTAAAAAATCACTTAGAAAAGTTAGATGCCTGCAAGTCACCAGGGCCTGATGAAATGCATCCTAGAATACTCAAGGAGTTAATAGAGGAGATATCTGAGCCTCTAGCTATTATCTTTGGGAAATCATGGGAGACGGGGGAGATTCCAGAAGACTGGAAGGGGGCAAATATAGTGCCCATCTATAAAAAGGGAAATAAAAACAACCCAGGAAACTACAGAGCAGTTAGTTTAACTTCTGTGCCAGGGAAGATAATGGAAGGTGCAAACACTTAGAAGGTGGTAAGGTGATAGGGAGTAGCCAGCATGGATTTGTAAAGAACAAATCGTGTCAAACTAATCTGATAACATTCTTTGATAGGATAACGAGCCTTGTGGATAAAGGAGAAGCGGTGGATGTGATATACCTAGACTTTAGTAAGGCATTTGATACGGTCTCGCATGATATTCTTATAGATAAACTAGGAAAGTACAATTTAGATGGGGCTACTATAAGGTGGGTGCATAACTGGCTGGATAACCATACTCAGAAAGTACTTATTAATGGCTCCCAATCCTGCTGGAAAGATATAACAAGTGGGGTTCCGCAGGGGTCTGTTTTGGGACCGGCTCTGTTCAATATCTTCATCAACGATTTAGATGTTGGCATAGAAAGTACGCTTATTAAGTTTGCAGACGATACCAAACTGGGAGGGATTGCAACTGCTTTGGAGGACAGGGTCAAAATTCAAAATGATCTGGACAAATTGGAGAAATGGTCTGAGGTAAACAGGATGAAGTTCAATAAAGATAAATGCAAAGTGCTCCACTTAGGAAGGAACAATCAGTTTCACACATACAGAATGGGAAGAGACTGTCTAGGAAGAAGTATGGCAGAAAGAGATCTAGGGGTCATAGTGGACCACAAGCTTAATATGAGTCAACACTGTGATACTGTTGCAAAAAAAGCAAACGTGATTCTGGGATGCATTAACAGGTGTGTTGTAAACAAGACACCAGAAGTCATTCTTCCGCTTTACTCTACGCTGATTAGGCCTCAACTGGAGTATTGTGTCCAGTTCTGGGCACCGCATTTCAAGAAAGATGTGGAGAAATTGGAGAGGGTCCAGAGAAGAGCAACAAGAATGATTAAAGGTCTTGAGAACATGACCTATGAAGGAAGGCTGAAGGAATTGGGTTTGTTTAGTTTGGAAAAGAGAAGACTGAGAGGGGACATGATAGCAGTTTTCAGGTATCTAAAAGGGTGTCATCAGGAGGAGGGAGAAAACTTGTTCACCTTAGCCTCCAATGATAGAACAAGAAGCAATGGGCTTAAACTGCAGCAAGGGAGATTTAGGTTGGACATTAGGAAAAAGTTCCTAACTGTCAGGGTAGTTAAACACTGGAATAGATTGCCTAGGGAAGTTGTGGAATCTCCATCTCTGGAGATATTTAAGAGTAGGTTAGATAAATGTCTATTAGGGATGGTCTAGACAGTATTTGGTCCTGCCATGAGGGCAGGGGACTGGACTCGATGACCTCTTGAGGTCCCTTCCAGTCCTAGTGTCTATGAGTCTATGAGTCATTACCAAGGGAAATAACCCACTTCCCTTCCCCCTCTTTACCTCCTCCCAGATTTCCCCACCCTGGGTACTCTAGGATATTCCCTGCTTCAAGCCCTTGAAACACAAGTACCGAGAGATTAAATCTCTCCCTCCCCTCACCCAGAGAGTATGCAAAGTCAGGCTTAGTAAATCTAACACAACGAGATTTTTCCCCTCCCTTCGTTTCTTAGCCTTAACCAGTGAAAAAACTCAAAGAGGTCTTAAAAAGAAAGCTTTATATAAAAAGAAAGAAAAAGACATAAAAATGGTCTCTGTATCAAGGTGACAATATACAGGGTCAATTGCTTAAAAGAAAAAATGAATAAACAGCCTTATCCAAAAAGAATACAATTTAAAACATTCCAGCAACTACACACATGTAAATACAAAAAAACAATATAAACCTATTGTCTTACTATCCTTGTACTTACAACTTGGAAACAGAAGATTAGAAAACTTGGAGATAGAGAGATCACTCTCAGAGCTGAGAGGGCCACCGAACCAAGACAAAGAACTCACCCAACAACTTCCCTCCCTTGACATTTGAAAAATCTTGTTTTCTGATTGGTCCTCTGGTCAGGTGTTTGGTTCCCTTTGTTAACCCTTTACAGGTAAAAGAACATTAACCCTTAGCTATCTGTTTATGACAAAATTTATAGCGACTTTAACTTGCTAGATGGGAACAGTGAGCTACAAGGATTTCCTGAGGAGAAAATTCCATGAGAAGTGTATGAGGTTTCTCATTTTTCTTTTCGCTGATTGATGTTTGCCCAAATCTATTAATTTCATATCACCTCAATTCAATCTTATAAAGATACCCTTCACTGGATCCTGTGTAATCCTGTTCCCTGAACTGCAAAGAAGCATCTGTGCTCTTTAAACAACCAACAAATAAAAGCAGACAGCTTAAGACTTCTTGTTAGACTCTCCTGATGCCTGCTATTGTCTTACTAGTCAGCTTTAAGGAAAGCTTCTCATAAATGGGTGTGGCTTCCTTCTCAGAGTTCAATCAATTAATAACTACTTATGTGAATAGAAGAATGCCCATTTTCAGTACTCACTCCTGCAGTCCTTTTTATTCAGGTCAATAGGAATTTTGTCTACAGGTCTGTAGAAGTGGGTTCTGACTCCAAAAGAAGGACAAGTTAGTTATAGGTCTCATTATCCATTGTGTGATCAGGTGTCAGAATAGATTGTGATAGAACCAGCTCAGGGGAAGTGGATACAGAGTCCAGCCTGTATGAGGAGAGCAAAGAAAAAAGTTGTTGCTGTTGTACCACAGGCAGCCTATCTGAACAGTGGAAATTGGGCTCCAAGGTTCTTTAAGGAAGCAATCAGAGGGTGTGTGTAGCTTAGCTGTCTGTGGAAGGAGAGATGGAATTGCTGACTTTGGGAGAGGGAGAATGAAAAGAAGTCTATAAGCCTTCCTTGGAAAGGGGAAGGCTTAAGTGGTTGCAGAAGTGGCTGAGTATCTAAAGAGAAAGAAAAAGTAAGGACCACTGAAGAGGTACAATTGAAAAAAGGGAGGCTGAAAGCGTATAGCTTGACATCTATTGGTGGATGTTAAAACCCCACTGTGCATGCACAACTCCATGACAGACAATCCAATTTTGCATTTTAACAATACTAAGGTGACCAGTATTTTAATATCAGCTGATGAACTACAGACACATTCCATCACAAAGGTGGCTGCATTCCAGTACTGCGCAGAGTTTGTAAGGTGCTGTAATATCCTTAGAGATGATAGGTGCATGTAAATGTAAGAAACTATATTTAATAACCTATCTGGGAAATTATCATTACTAGAAACAATATATACTAAGTGAGATATTTAGGTGGTTGTTTTAGATTGTTAAAATGTTTTGAAACCAGCTCTAAGGGGGAAATTTGCATTATATATTTTTATATATTTTAAGCAATAAGTCCGATATCTTCTGGAATTTTGTTAACTGCATTGTAATCTTGTAATTCCTTTTTGATTCCATTTTAAATGAATACAAAGATTTCTCGTTTGGATTTAGCCTTGCATTTGACATTCTTTTGCTTGTTAGAAGGAAGAGAGCCTTGGCCCAGCCAAATTTGCACTTTTGCTGGTTTATCGTTGCCCTAAGATACCAAGGAGTAGTAATTATTCAGCAAATGAAGATGGATGAACTAGTTAGGATAACAGAAAAGCTGACAAACATATGTTTATTCAGAAGACGCAAACATAAAGTGAACCTTTCAGTTTTTTTTAAAAAGAGCCTTTTCCTTTTTTATGCACCTCTACATTTCCTACTTCCAGAATATTACAGAAAGACTATTCGCATGGCATCTCATGGCAGAGGTTTATTTTCATGAGATTTCCAGTTCAAAAGTACAGACTAAAAGAGTTTTGGATAAGCATCCAAACTTCTGGATAATTATTCAAACCAAACCTTTTAAGGTTCTCCCACTCTTTTTACTATCAGTAGCTATAATATTCCCATGCTGACTACGGGGGAAAAACAAATATCAGCAAAAGTACATTTATATTGATTTATCTTCCCTCTTGTTTTCGAATTTAGTAAAGACTTACTACTAATATAGCATTACATAAAGATTCCCAGGAGCTACCAGGGCTAATAAGACTGGGTCTCATTGTATGCTGTCTGTCAAATTGTACTCTACAATAGAAAGCAGGGGCCGATTTAAGGGTCCCCACATGGTCAGCAAATATGCAGCATGGGGCCTGATGGTCACATCACCATAGGCTTTTTTAAAGATAAAAATAAAAATAATAATAGGCCCAAATAAAAGTGGAATCTCACTCAGCTGTGTAATTCCAATTATTGGAACCTCTGACCACAGTGACACTTTCCCTCAACAAATTGTTTTATGATGATGTCCAGTTTCAACTTTGCTGTCTCATCTTTCTCAATTGCATGCAGAGCAAGGTCACTCAGTTATGTTTGCTAGTGTTGAATGCATGTAGTTTTTGACACATCTTAGTGTGCTCATTGTGCACTTGGCACTAGCCACTCTAGTTGGTATGGTGAGAAAAAGTCAACACAACATTTCATATCTGTTAAAAAATCATCAAGAAAACTTGACACTCTGAAATTCAGATAGCTCTGGACTTCAAGTGCCCAAATGAACACCTTTGTTTCCTTTGTAAAATAATATACTTATTGAAAGATATAATCTTGTGAACACCAACTCTAAAGAAAAATATGAGTATTTTACCATGAGTTTAAGAACTTTCTCCTTTGACTCCTCTAAATCTATATATTGAAGTCGTCTGCAATGGAGGAAACCAAACAGAGTAGCTAGCTCTTGAAATCCCTCACACTGAGGTTTTAGTTCCTCAGTCATGTTGTTTAAGACTTCAAAATATTTCCTTTGATGATTATCCTTTGTTTCTAACATAGAATCATGTGGAAATTCATCATCTATGAAGCATATACATCTCTTTATATGGCTTAGATAGATTGCATTTTCAAAACCCATTGGTTCCCACCTGTTCTGAGATGCTTTTATAATTTCCTCATATTTTTCTTCAGATCTAAGTTTGCTGAACTCATTCACTGTGCTCGCAAATGTCCAGAGGACTTGGAACAGGTCAATTTTCTTTGACTGAAGGATTCCATAGACTGCAGCCATGATAACTAAGATCCTATGCCACCATAACAGATTAAGGTAAAACATTCAAGCCATCAAGGACCGGTTGCTTTTTACTCGATGTATGTACTCATTACTCCTGCATTCAGCTACAGTTTCATCTTCTAGGCATTCAAATATACTGTGAAAATTTACTATTGTTCTCTCAGTTGCTTTCATTCAAGCTGCCCATCTAGTACAATTGCCAACCCTCCAGGATTGGCCTGGAGTCTTCCAGTATCAGCATCAATCTCCCAGTGACTATTGAAAGCAGTCAGGAAGATTTTAATACGCTATTTTAAGAAAATGACGTTACTTCATGTTGGGGGAAAAAATCTCCCAGAATAGCTTAAATCAGAGTTGGCAACCCTACCATCCAGTCTTGAAGCATACCGTTAGATGTAAAGGTCTCTGTCGTTCTTCAGAAGCCTGTTCAATTTCACCCACTGCATCAATCTTTTTAACTTCTTCTGGGGCTTGAAGTACATCATCAAGTTCCTCTTCCCTTTTCAAAACAGTACTCTCTTGAGCAAGAGTTTGAAGTTAAAGATTATCTTTGGACATAATCATTAATTTTTCCCACTAATCGTTAGAGTCTATGAAATATTTATGTATTTCCTGCAGAGCACCTAAGAAAACCATCAGGTCTGCACTGGCCTTACTTTCAGCAGCATGCACCAAAATTAGGTAAATTTGATGTGCTGGGCAACAGATGTATATGGTGCATACACTTGGTCTCCCCCTTGCCTGAATGATATTCTGTCATTTTTAGTTACAGTCCTTCATGCGTTCCAGCCATAACACTGGCCCCATCATATCCCTGTCCAGATATGAATTTGGGCTCAATCTATAATTGCAGGATAAACATTAGTTAACTGGTCACACAGGGATGCAACATCTGACTCATTTACTGCCCAAATCTTACAAAATACTCTTTTATATCTACTTTTCCTTTTATATGATGCTTATTAACAAAGTGAAAATTGCCATTTGATCAACATGGCTAATATCCATAGTTGCATCTTCAATTACAGTAAAAAACTTAGTTTCTGTGCAGCTATTAAGTATGCCCCTCCTGGTTTCTGATGCTAAATGATTTATAAGTTCATCAGTAATTGTCTTGCTCAAGTATTTGATTCTCTTGGTGTCACCAATATGTTGAGCAAATGTTGTATTATGTCTGGCAAGTAGCTTACTGATGCTCAAGCAAATACCGTAATTGTTGATCTCCAGCACTTCATCATGGCCATGGAAGGGGAGACCTAAACTAGCTAAAGTTTTGACTTTGACAAACAATATTTTTAAGTCTTCTTGCCATTTCCTAATATTTTCAGATGCTTGTTTATCAAAACATACATTGATACTATGGCTCTTCGCAAACTGTAGAGCTGCCACATGTGACTGCACATGTTGTTTGCTTCTTCTATGAACAGACCTTGACTTTAGCATAATCTTCCAATCACTGTTAACCATGTTGATTTTCGAGTTTCTGTATCCCCGAACAGCCAACAAATGTGACAATATGCACAAACTGAAATATATGAGTATGCGAAGCCACTTAACATGCAAATCTTCATGTGGTGCATTTTCCATTCTGTAAAATGAGGATGAAAAATGAAAGTTTGTAGGAAAAAAAGGAAACTGTCCATTTGGTCTATCACTTTCAGTGAGCTGTCAGGGACCAAGCTGTACAAGCATACACAATTTCTCAGGTGATAAAATTGAATCCTGAAAGTGACTTTTATCATATGGGAATGTCAAACCCATTTCAGCAGGAAGACTGCTTTAATTTGCTTCATTGTTGACCTGTTCTTGGACAGAGTCTGTCAAGGTTCCTTCCCCACTCTGAACTTTAGGGTACAAATGTGGGGACCTGCATGGACACTTCTAAGCTTAATTACTAGCTTAGATCTGGTAACTCTGCCACCATCCAGAAATTTCAGTGTCTGGGGCACTTCCTGTCCCCCCAAAACTCTCCCCTCCCTGGGTGGCCCTGAGGGACTTCACCAATTCCCTGGTGAACACAGATCCAAACCCTTTGGATCTTAAAACAAGGAGAAATTAACCATCGCCCCTCCTTTCCCCCACCAACCCCTGGTGAGTCCAGATCCAATCCCCTTGGATTTTAAAACAAGGAAAAATCAATCAGGTTCTTAAAAAGAAAGCTTTTAATTAAAGAAGAAAGATAAAAATCATCTCTGTAAAATCAGGATGGAAAATACTTTACAGGGTAATCAAATTCGTGTAGCCCAGAGGAACCCCCTCTAGCCTTAGGTTCAAAGTTACAGCAAACAGAGGTAAAATCGTCTCAGCAAAAAAAAGGACATTTACAAGTTGAGAAAACAAAAATAAAACTAATCTGCCTTGCCTGGCTGTTACTTACAATTTTGAAACATGAAAGACTGATTCAGAAAGATTTGGAGAGCCTGGATTGGCGTTTGGTCACTCTTAGTCCCAAGAGCGAACAATGCCCAAAACAAAGAGCACAAACAAAGACTTCCCTCCACCAAGATCTGAAAGTATCTTGTCTCTTTATTGGTCCTCTGCTCAGGTGTCAGCCAGGTTCACTGAGCTTCTTAACCCTCTACAGGTAAAAGAGGCATTAACCCTTAACTATCTGTTTATGACATGCCCCCCAAATCTCAGACAGTGTGGAACCACACTGGCGGTGATTTCTTTCTAGAACTTTAGAATAAACAGATTAATAAAACACATGCACCTTTACATATACTACTAATTATGTAAAACTACAAGATTTTTTACATTGCAAGGACAATTTTTAACCAGTTGATTTTGGGAAACTTTCACAGGAGAGTGCATCATCTACTTTGTTAGAAGCTCCTGAAATGTGTTGAATTTCGAAATCAAAATCTTGGAGAGATAAACTCCATCGAAGCAGTTTTTTGTTGTTTCCCTTGTCAGTATGAAGCCACTTTAGCGCAGCATGGTCGGTTTGTAGCTGGAAACGCCGTCCCCAAATGTATAGGTGTAGCTTTTCCAGGGCATACACAATGGTGTAGCATTCTTTTTCACTGATTGACTTTCCCTCTCAGACAGTTTCTTGCTGAGAAACACGACAGGATGAAATTCTTGATCCGGTCTTCCTGCATTAAAACTGCTCCTACACCATGCTCAGACGCATCTGTGGTTACTAAAAATGGTTTGTCAAAGTCTGGGGCCCTTAGCACAGGGTCAGACATGAGTGTTGCCTTAAGCTGGGTAAAGGCCTTCTGACACTCATCAGTCCACTTAACTGCATTGAGCTGTGTTTTTCTGGTCAGGTCTATTAGTGGGGCAGCGATTTGGCTGTAGTGTGGTACAAATCACCTGTAATATCCGGCCAAGCCTAAGAAGGATTGGACCTGTTTCTTTGACTTTGGGACAGGCCACTTTTGGATAGCATCCACCTTGGCCTATAGGGGATTTATTGTTCCTTGACCCACCTGGTGTCCAAGGTAAGTCACTCTGTTTTGGCCTATTTGACACTTTTTAGCCTTAATAGTTAGTCCTGCCTGCCTGATGTGCTTGAAGACTTTTTCCAAGTGTTCCAGGTGTTCTGCCCATGAATCAGAAAAAATGGCCACATCATCGACGTAGGCAACTGCAGATTCTCCCAATCCTGCTAGGAGACCATCTACAAGTCTTTGGAAGGTGGCGGGTGCATTTCACAGCCCGAAAGGAAACACATTAAATTCATACACCCCTGCATGGGTGATGAAAGCTGACCTTTCTTTGGCGGGTTCATCTAGCGGTCCTTGCCAGTACCCCTTGGTTAAGTCTAATGTAGAGATGAACTGGGCACGTCCCAATTTCTCCAATAGCTCATCAATGCATGGCATTGGATAGTTGTCTGGACGAGTTACAGCATTTAGCTTACGGTAGTCCAAGCAAAAGTGTATTTCCCCATCTGGTTTGGGAACTAGAACCACTGGAGATGTCCATGCACTGTTAGAGGGGCGGATTATACTCATCTGTAGCATGTTTTGGATCTCCCATTCTATAGCAGCTTGGGCATGAGGAGACACCTGGTAGGGTGGGGTTCTAATTGGGTAAGCATTACCTGTGTCAATGGAGTGGTATTCCCGTTTGGTCCATTCTGGGGTGGCTGAGAACATTGGGGTGAAGCTAGTGCACAGCTCCTTGATTTGTTACTGCTGCAGACATTCCAGGGTTGTGGAGAGGTTCACCTCTTCCACGCCACCGTCATTTTTTCCTTAATAGTAGACACCTTCAGGCCACTCAGCGTCATCTCCTCCCTGGGCTGTAAACTGACAAACCTTTAAGTCTCTGGAATAAAAGGGCTTTAGAGAATTAACATGGTACACTTTAGGCTTTAGGGTTGAGGTGGGGAATGCTAAGAGATAGTTAACAGCTCCTAGGCGCTCTTGGACCATGAAGGGCACTTCCCATGGCGCTTCCATCTTATGGGCCTGTTGCGCCTTCAAGACCATAACCTGGTCCCCCACTTTGAAGGAACGCTCTCCGGTATGTTTATCATACCAGGCCTTTTGCTCTTCTTGAGCATCCTTTAGGTTTTCTTTAGCAAAGGCTAAAGAGTGTCGGAGGGTGCTTTGTAGGTTGCTTACAAAGTCTAGAATGGTAGTTCCTGGAGAAGGCGTAAACGCCTCCCATTGCTGCTTCACCAACTGTAATGGCCCCTTAACCTTGTGGCCATACACAAATTCAAATGGTAAAAACTCTAAACTGGGATGTGTTTACAGCCCTGTAGGCAAAAAGCAACTGCTGCAACACTAGGTCCCAATCATGGAGTGTTCATTTATGAATTTACGTATCATGGCCCCCAAAGTTCCATTAAACCTCTCCACCAAGCCATTGATTAGATGGTGGTAAGGGGTGGCAATCAAGTGATTGACCCCATGAGCTTCCCACAGATTTTTCATGGTCCCTGCCAGGAAATTAGTTCCCGAACCTGTAAGGATGTCGGAGGGCCAACCTACCCTGGCAAAAATGTCTGCTAAGGCCTGGCACACAGTTTTAGGCCTGGTGTTGCTTAGAGCTACTGCTTCCGGCCATCGGGTAGCAAAGTCCATGAAAGTCAGTATGTACAGTTTTCCTCTGAGGGTCTTTTTTGGGAAAGGACCCAGAATATCCACAGCTACTCGCTGAAATGGGACCTCAATTATGGGGAGTGGCTGGAGAGGGGCCTTGACCTGGTCTTGGGGCTTCCCCACTTGTTGGCACACCTCACAAGACCGGACATAATTAGCAACGTGCTTGCCCATTCCCTTCCAGTGGAAGGACTTCCCCAAACGGTCTTTGGTTCTATTCACCCCAGAATGGCCACTGGGATGATCATGAGCTAAGCTCAAGAGCTTTACCCAGTACTTAGTTGGAACTACCAACTGTCTTTGAGGACGCCAGTCTTCCTGGTGTCCACTAGAAAGAGTCTCCTTGTATAAAAGTCCTTGTTCTACAACAAACCGGGATCGGTTAGAAGAGCTGAGAGGCGTTTGGGTGCTCCATGCCACCACCCAAGCTTTCTGAAGGCTGTCATCAGCTTCCTGCTCAGACTGGAACTGATCCCTTGAGGCTGGAGACATCAGTTCCTCCTTAGACTGTGGACTTGGGCTTGATCCCTTTGGAAGTGATGTAGGTGATGGGGTTGTTTTCGTTGATTGTGAACTGCTTTCCGCTGGTACACTATGTGATATTTCAGGCTCTGGCTGAGCCTTTTGGGTAAAGTTGTCTGCTGCTTCTGCCAGTTCAGGCCCGCTGGTGCTCTCTGGCATTGGAGTTGTAGATGGGTTTGCAAGCGCTGGAGTCAGTGTTGGCAACAGTTCTGGTGTTGGTTGCTTTTCCAGTTCTGGTTCTGGGACTGGATGCATTATGGCTGTTGCAGTCGCAGGCAGGGGATCCAGTTCCACCACCTCCGTCTGGGTCTCTGGTAACACAGACGGGGCCCTTGTGGACGGCTCAGGAACAGGGATGAGTGTGGAAGCTTGTTTGGCCTGGCTGCCTGTGACCATTCCCACCCTCTTGGCCAGCTTCACATGGTTGGCCAAATCTTCCCCCAGTAGCATGGGGATGGGATAATTATCATAGACTGCAAAAGTCCACATCCCTGACCAGCCCTTGTACTGGACAGGCAACTCAGCTGTAAGCAAGTTTACAGATTTGACATGAATGGGTGAATTGTCACTTGGGCCTCTGGGTTGATGAATTTGGGGTCCACTAAGGATTGGTGAATAGCTGACACTTGTGCTCCAGTGTCCCTCCACGCGATAACCTTCTTTCCGCCCAGTCTCAAGTTTTCCCTTCGCTCTGAGGGTATTTGAGAGGCATCTGTGCCTGGGGATCTTTGGTGTGATTGTGGTGTAATGTACTGTAATCAGTTGGGGTTCTTGGGGCAGTGGGCCTTTATGTGTCCCAGTTCATTACATTTAAAACATCGCCCAGCTGACTGGTGACTAGGTCGAGGTGGGTTACTGGAGTCTGATGAGGTGGGACAATAGGGTGTCTGGGGCTTTCCTTGGGTTGTAGGTGGGGTCTTGGGTTGCCCCCGGTGATAGGGTTTATTTTCGGTTTGCCCCCTCTGATATTCGCTCCCCTTGCTAGTAGTTTTTTTCTTTTCTGCCACTTCCACCCATCTGGCTCCAATCTCCCCCACCTCGGTTACAGTTTTGGGCTTCCCATCTAGGATGTACCTTTCTATTTCCTCAGAAACACCCTCTAAGAACTGCTCCATTTGCATTAGGAAAGACAGCTCTTCCAGAGATTTAGCACTTGCTCCTGATATCCAGGCATCCCAATTCTTTCTAATGTGATAGGCGTGTCGGGTAAATGACACATCTGGTTTCCACCTTAGGGCTCTGAACCGCCGACGGACATGCTCAGGTGTTAGCCCCATTCTGATTCTGGCCTTGGTTTGAAAAAGATTATAATCGTTCATGTGTTCCTTAGGCATTTCAGCCGCCACCTCTGCTAAGGGTCCACTGAGCTGTGGCCTCAGCTCTATCATGTACTGGTCTGTAGGGATGCTGTACCCATGGCAGGCCCTTTCGAAATTTTCTAAGAAGGCCTCAGTATCATCACCTGCCTTGTAGGTGGGGAATTTTCTGGGATGGGAAACAGTACAAGGAGAAGGTTTGTTAAGGTTGGCTGGTACATCCGGCTTAGCCGTTGCTAATTCCAGGGCCTGCTGGCGGGCCTCCCTCTGGATCTCCATCTCTTTTTGTTTCATCTCCATAGCTCTCTGATGGTCAGCCTCTTTGGCTTTCTCTTTCTTTTTCTTTCTCCTCCATAGCTCTTTTGTGGGCAGCCTCTTCTCTGGCTATTTCTAATTGTTTTAGTTCCATCTGTCTCTTATGTTCGTTGTCTTTCTCTGTTGCTTCCAGCTTTGCCAGTTCTAGTTTGTTAGCTGCTCCACTGGTACTCATTTTCCTGCTTTCTGGTACTGGCCACACCCCTCTGCAGTTCACTGAAGCTGGGATGTACTCAGCTCAGGGCTGCTTGGTTAACAGAGACTTTCTAACTAGCTATACCCGAGAGGTAGAAAGAAAGAAAACAATTCAGCTTGTAAATTCCTTTTGCTGGCTGCTTGCTCACAGCTTGAAGCCTCCTCTTAACAAAGACCCTTGTTAAAAAACTTAACACTTCTGCCTTCAAGCTGCTTTCCAAGCAACTAGAAAGGTGAGAAAAAAAATCCTACTGGCTTTTGGTTCCTAAAAAAATCCCACACCGCTGCTCACCATGTCAAGGTTCCTTCCCCACTCTGAACTTTAGGGTACAAATGTGGGGACCTGCATGGACACTTCTAAGCTTAATTACTAGCTTAGATCTGGTAACTCTGCCACCATCCAGAAATTTCAGTATCTGGAGCACTTCCTGTCCCCCCCAAAACTCTCCCTTCCCTGGGTGGCCTTGAGGGACTTCACCAATTCCCTGATGAACACAGATCCAAACCCTTTGGATCTTAAAACAAGGAGAAATTAACTATCCCCCCCTCCTTTCTCCCACCAATACCTGGTGAGTCCAGATCCAATCCCCTTGGTTTTTAAAACAAGGAAAAATCAATCAGGTTCTTAAAAAGAAAGCTTTTAATTAAAGAAGAAAGGTAAAAATCATCTCTGTAAAATCAGGATGGAAAATACTTTACAGGGAGCCCAGAGGAACCCCCTCTAGCCTTAGGTTCAAAGTTACAGCAAGCAGAGGTAAAATCCTCTCAGCAAAAAAAAGGGACATTTACAAGTTGAGAAAACAAAAATAAAACTAATCTGCCTTGCCTGGCTGTTACTTACAATTTTGAAACATGAAAGACTGATTCAGAAAGATTTGGAGAGCCTGGACTGACGTCTGGTTCCTCTTAGTCCCAAGAGCGAACAACACCCAAAACAAAGAGCACAAACAAAAGACTTCCCTCCACCAAGATTTGAAAGTATCTTGTCCCCTTATTGGTCCTCTGCTCAGGTGTCAGCCAGGTTCACTGAGCTTTTTAACCCTTTACAGATGAAAGAGGCATTAACCCTTAACTATCTGTTTATGACAGGGTCTTTGGTTTTCTTCCTTTCAAGTTCATCTACGGGACCTTTGGAAACAAACTACATTTCCCAACAGTAGCCCCTTCAGCACTGGAGAATTCCCAGTGGCTGTGACCGCTGTAGGGGTAGGAAACTTCTATTACTACTAGACACTGCTGTGCATGCTCAAATGTGTAGGACTTTGCAAAGGCATTGCAGGACTACAAAAATGGTGGCCAATAACAGTGTTAGACACATGCAACCCATGCAATTGCATCAGCCCTCAGGCAACAAAAGGTCATCTTGCCATGGTGATTGACTCAGTTACTTGTGAGAGTGGGGCCCCAGAATCGAGTGCGTAGGAGGGGAGGAGATGGCAGTGGCAGAGAAATAGCTGGTGCAGCTGCTCAGGGGCCCATGTGTTTAGAGGGCCCCTGCAAGCTGAGGGCTGCTCAGCCACACAACATATGCCCGGTACAGGCTGCTGCCATTGTCTGTGAGCTGCTAGAACCTCTAGGGAAAGCAATGCATTGGTCCCCACTGCCCACATTCTAATTTGCCTGGGGAATAGGCCTCCAAAATGGTGGCTCTTCCATGAATTCTGATTAGTAGGACTGCCAATGGTGGAGCCTTCCCTTCCGCTGGCAGGGAAAATTCAAATAGGGGCAGTAGGAACCAGCTTGCAATTCTTCCTAGAGGCTCTGACTATAACTTTGGTGGCAGAAGCAGTGGTAATTTATGGCTTTGGCTTTGATGACAGCAGTTCTGGCTTTGGCGGAAGCAGCACTGAGGGCTCTAATGGTAGCAGCACTTGTGCAGGGCTCAGGTCAGGGGAAGCAGACAGCACAGCATGGAGCTGGGTGGGGGCAGATGGGGTAGCAAAGCAGGGCTGGAGAGGCAGGGATGAGTATGGGAAGTGGGGGAAGTGAGAGTTTATTTGAATGTGGGACATGTGATGTCATGTGGGGGATAGAAACCTGCCCATCATTTTGTTCCTCTATCACCAGCAGATGGGAGAAGGAGATGGGGGAGGGATATTGGGGAGGGGTGTCTGTCAGCATTTGCTGACTTCGCTGGCTATTAATTCTGCCACTGAGAAAGTCCACTGTGGAGTTGCCCAGTGTGGAAAGGCTTCTGCATATTTAAGCATAAGCCACACATCAGTGCGTGTGATCACAGGGATAAGGTTGAAAGGAGCCAACAAGAGTATGGAATGGGCTAGAAAAGCTGTTTAGGAAAGTGAAATAAGAGGCAAGGCACACACGCATTTATTTCTTTATTCTATATTTTTAAGACACGTTTGGTACTCCAGATACGTGCAAGCTGTTATGCAAATATCTGAAGATCCATACTTGTGTTTTGAAATATAGGGAAATAAGCATTACTTCAGTGCTTGATCAGTTCACTTCTCTCGCCCCTTCTATTTGTCTTTGAAAAAAAAAAAGAAAAAGATTATGAAAGCAAAAATGTATGCTCTTGGAATATTAGATTTCACCATTTAAGTTCACAAAAGTCAAGGTACTCAAAAGTTTTGTCTCTCAGAAATAATATCTGAACCACATGCATGCAAACACACACACACGCACATCGTCTATACAGAGAAATTCAGAATATAGAGTTATATAAACTATTGCACATGCACAAGAGTGCCCAGTTACAGTTGCTGCAGCAAAAGTAACTGAGTTTCTTGAACTTGTATATTTAAATTATCAGTCATAACAATCTATTAACATTATTTGTTGCACTGAATATTAAATTGATTAAAAGTTTTTAGTCTTGCAATGTCAAAAACATAAAACAGTAACAGGATATAAACTGGTGAAAAACAAAATTCTCAGTATTCTCTCTGTGTACTATCCAACTGTACAAATACATGGTGGGGAACATTTCCTGCTTTACTAATGAGCAGTGTGTTACTTTTTCAAGGTAAGACACTGCATAATGGCATTGTTAAAAAGCAGAACATTTGATCATCCTATTAAATGACAGAAGAAAACAGTGGCTTACTGAAAAATAAAGTTAAATAATTGGTTCACCCAAAGGAGGAGTCTCCTAGTAAAGCTTCTGATAGTATACATCTTCAGAAATATTTTTAAAACCTTTTTATTTTCATTTCAGAATAGTTTCTCTCCCAAACTACAAATCCTACTTTTTATTTTTAATGCACTGATCTATGGTAGCTCCTTTCAAAAGCAGGCAACTAGATCTGCTGGTGATATAACTAATATCAGATAGGATACAGCAACAGAAGTAAAAGCATTCAAATTTATTTAACTACTTAAAATAATGGATTGGTTTTTATAAACTAACATTATAAACACCAGGGCAATCTTTCTCCCATTGAAGTGGGCAATTTTGTCATGCCCTACATTGGGAGCCACAGCTGGGTTTCACTTAAGTAAACAAGGAACAGAAGGATACATTTTGATTAAGAACTGCCAAGTTGTGCTAGCTGTATACAAATGATTATGTCAGATTTAAGATCACTCTGTAAGGGCCTGATTTTGCAAACTGATTTTTGGGTATAGAACCTTAGAATGGAATTCCATTAACTTTAATTGGATTCAGAGTAGGGGTCTGTGTGTATGGATTTGTTTCCAGATCAGACACTTTATTGTTAATTTGGGCTTTCTGCTCAACCTTTCTATTCCAAAAGTACTGAGAATAAGTAAGACATCCCAGTCGCACTAATCAAACAAGAAGATCCTGTTATCTCACATGCTTAATCTGTCAGTCTAATTTTCCATTAGGGTTCTAGAGATGAGCTGGAATTTCAAATTCTCTTGCTGACTGCATGCCTTCTATTATAATTACATACAAAAAACTACATTAAAAGAACATTAATGTTGCAAACCAAGCACTCAAAAGTTAGAAAATGCAAGAACTAAGGCTGTCCAGGCAACCTTAATTTGGCTCTCATGCATATGCTGCTCCTGAGGGACTTCTGTTTGGATCGGGTACCTGCACACATATTTTCAAATTCTGCAAAATTCTGCATATTTTATTTGTCAAAATAACATAATATAATCACACCAGTTTCAATTATTTTCAGTCATTTATTTCAAAATACCTGTCAGCAAGTATGTCTGTAACAATACTGACAACAAAAAAGATTCAGGAAATGTTTTTTGACAAAAAGATTCCTTACTAGGCATATTAATACATAACTCAGAGTAACAATTCATTTAAACTACAAAACAGAACTGTATTTCCTGCCCCCCTCAGAAGCAGTACAGAGGCTTGGGGGAGTCAGGGGTAAAGGAGGAGCTGAGGGAGAGAGAAGAAATTGCTGTGAAGGAGCCTGGATGTAAACTTGGAGGATTGTTGGGTATAGGTGGGAAAATATGGAACAGATTTTTTTGAGGGGTGAGGAGGGATTGTTAAGGAGCTTCCCCTATGCAGACCCTGGCAGACCCCTAGCCTCTCCCATTCAGTCAGGCACATCTTCCCCTGTCCCCATGTGGCCCTGCACCCCCCTTCCCCTGTCCCCATTTGTCTCAGTGCTCCCACTTAGCCATCCCCTATCCCTGTGTGACCCTGCACCCATCCCCACGTGGCCCTGCAGCTTCCTCCCCCCATGGCCCTGCGCCTCCACTCCCATTCAGCACCTGCCCCAGTCTGTCCTCCCCTATTAGCCCTCATGAACCCCTGTCTGACCCTGCGGCAGCCCCACACAGTCTCTCCATAGCTGCTGTCTCCTGACCTGGCCCAACAAGCACTGTGACCAAGGTAGGCTTTTTTCCTTCCCTAACGGCCAGGAAGCTGCTGCTCTGTTCTAGCACCATAGTGCCCTCAGGTGGACAAAAAGCAGAACTGTAGCAAGTTTCCAACAGATGCTTTTTTTCTGTGCAAAAAATATAAAAATATGCATAGCTCATTAATTGGTCATATGCGCAGTGGCGCAGAATTCCCCCAGGAGTAATATGCATTAAGATTTAGTCTTTAATTACGTGATCACATACTATATTTTCCACAGGACTCCTGCTTCATTCTATGCACAGGGTGGATGATGCTCACTGAACGAACAGCTTTATTTACTGTGCACCATTTGAAATCTGCATTTAAATACTGAATTATTGATATCCTCATGGGATTTTCTATGGTGTTCATCACTGAAGCTTCTAAGTGCTTCACAAATGTTAGTGAATTTATGTTAACAACACCCCTCTGAGATCAAGGAGTATTGTTATGCCCATTTTACAGCTGGGGAGCTGAGAAATAAAAGCATTAGTGTCAAAAGTGTATATTAATTTTGGGTGCCTAATTTGAGATACTTATGGCCTGATTTTTCAAGCAATGGTATTGGTTCACAGCACAGCTCTCATTGACTTCAGTTGCAGTTCTGAGTACTCAACACTTCTGCAAATCAGATCCCAGTTGCCTCAACTTGGGCATCCAGAAAATGAAGAACACACAGTTGGTGACTATCTGTGAAAAGTTTGGATTCAGTGACTTGCCCAGCATCACACACAAAAATAAAGTATTAATCCCATTGTACAAGGCACTGGTAAGACCTCATTTGGACTACTGGTAATCTGTGTTCAAGAAAGATGGATTTAAACTGGAATAGGTGCAGAGAAGAGCTAGTAGGACGATCAGGGGAATTGAGGGTTTATTCTGGAGAGGAGAGTAGAAGAATTTGGCTTATTTAGTTGATCAAAAAGTAAGATGGGTGGGATCTGATTGCTCTCCATAAATACATTATGGGAGGAAATACCAGGAAGAGTAAAGAGCTATTTAAACTAAAGGACAATGTTGACCCAATAATAAATGTCTATAAATTGGCCATGAACAAATGCCAGTTGGAAATTAGAGGATGGTTTCTAACCATCAGAGGGGTGTGGTTCTGGAACAGCCTCCCAATAGGAGTTGTGGGGGCAAATAACTTAATTAGTTTTAAGAGAGAGCTGGACAAATTTATGAGTGCAATTGTACCACACAGTTGTTGTGGTGGTAGTGGGAAGGGCTCAATAGCCTTGGGGCTCACTTCAAGTTTATGTCCTTTGTTCCTAAAGCTCATGCTTCAGGGTTTCAGCTAATCACTGGCAGAGGTCAGGAAGGGATTTCCTCCCCTTCCCCAAGTGTAGTCTGAGAGAGGTTTTTATCTCCTTTCACTGGAGCATCGGGACATGGCCATCGCTGGAGATGGGGCATTAGGGAGGGGGCAGGGCTCTGGGGTGGCACTAAGCATTCTCTCTCCGAGGTGCATGGCTTGTTGGTTCTTGCTCACATGTTCAGGATCTAACTGATTGCCATATGGGGATCAGGAAGGAATTTTCCTCAAGGTCAGATTGGCAGTGGCCTTGGGATTTTTTTGCCTTCCTCTTTATCATCCGGGTGCAAGTCACTTGCCAGAATTATCTGGGTATATCTCATTTAATCATTTCCCTGCCACAGCAAGGGCTTTAGGCACCGGTATTTCTTGATCCCTCCTATTCTCTGTCTGTGGCACATAATAGTCTAGTCTCCCGTGGATTGTAGTACTTTGGTCTCCTTTTGCTTGTTGGGTACGTGTGTGAGTGCTGGGTGGTGTTGGTGGCCTATGCTGCACAGGAGATCAGTCTAGATGATCTAGTGGTCCCTTCTGGCCTTAAATTCTCTAACTGTATGACATTGGAAATCTGTTTACTGGCAGACATTGCCTCTCTAATCCTGGGAACTGAGGCCTACTCTTATGTAGCTTTCACTCACCCTACCATTTCATAGTTATCCAAGCGTTTGGCCCAGATCAGCAAATGAATTAAGAGCAGCTTGGCTGAAGCTTAGTCTGAGAGAAACTGAGGTGATGCTGCTGGAAAGAGAGAAGCAATTTGAAGAACTTCCCCGAATTGAGGGCACCTGCCCTAAAATTGTTAAGAAGTCTTCACTCTTAGTGTTCTCTTACTCTCTTTATTACGCCCAGATAACCATGGCTGTAAAAAACGACCTTTTCCACCTCTGGCTGGCAAGAAGACTGCATCTCTCTTTGCTAGAGTCAAACTTAGTTGTAGTGAGCTACACATATGCAATCTTCAGGCTTCATTACTGTAGTTCTATGTACCTGTGTACAAAATCACCCTCTTAAAAAATAAACCTATAGTTGGTTCAAAACATAGTAGTCTGTCTGCTCTGCAACACGGACCAGTGAAAGCCTTTACTCTAATGCTCTGCAATCTCCTTTATGGGGCCAGATTCTTTGGGGAGCCAAAGAAGAGTGCAGAACAGAGGAAGAGAAATCTGTATATACTTCATAATTTTCTGAGATGCTTAAATATTGTGGTGATGGACATGGTGTAAGAATCTATATATAGACAAAAATGGAGGTTAGAAAAGTACATAATATTTGTGTGAAGCTTCAAACGTAGTTTCTTCTGTTAATTTATGTTTCAATAATAAAATCACCCTGAACTTATGAACCACATTTCTCCCCCCTCCCCCCGCCCAGCTGGGAATCTGTCAGCCTCCACAGTGTCTCACAGGTGGAGAGGAAGGACATCTAGGCATGTCAGTGCAAACATACTTATTTACTGTGTCTGCTGGCTGGGAAGTCAAGGGTGAAAACCCAACATTTGGATAAGTGAAGACAGATCCTAAAAACAAACTTCCGAGGAAAAAATTGTCCTTCCCTTTTTAAGGTACTTTAACCTTGACCTAACACTGGGAAAGTTATGGTACCTTAGATAGTGGTAAGTATTAAGAAAGCACAGGATAAATAAAATATCTTGCTTGCTTATTTATTTATTTATTTATTTTTACAGCTGTTGCATACCAGTTATTCAAATACAGTGTACTTTAAGGTATTCTTTGACTTCACCCTTGGGACTCCTGCAATTTCCAAACTTAGGTGATTAGGAGGGTGTGTACTCTGTAATGTCCAAAAGTGTTAAGTTCTTATGGTCCTTGATCCTTCACTGATTTAAGAAGATGGTTGTCACTTGGGTATTCAGGATGGCCACTTGCTTTTTTACCTCCTTCCTCATTGTCACGGTTGATCTGACAGTAAATGACTCAATAGCTCCTTCTTCCTTCTTTGTGGACCCTAATGAATTAGGGGCCATGTTTTGACCCAATGCGTAAATGACCACCCAAGTGTATTCTGGTTTGTGACTCAATTCATGTGCAGATTACTCTTTCAAAGAGATGGATAAATCTATTTAGGGATAGAGGTGCAGAAGTTCTTTGTCAGGAGGTTTGTGTCATACACAAATGTGCAGATAGGTGATGTCCTTGGCTCCTAGGCTTAATGACAAGAATACCCTGCACAGGTTCTTGTCCAGGATGGCTTCTGCAGCTGCCTCTGTGGTTTTGGTCGTAAAATGGCAGGTTGGGATTGAAAAGATGTACTTAATTCCCACACTACTGCATGCGTGTTTTCTGATGGGAGCTGATATAGAGAACCCTGACAGAATTTGGCCTGAGAGTCACTCATGTTATGTTTTATATTCCCTACTTTTCAGTTCTATTATTTCATAATGAGGGATGTTATGGGCCACAATAGTTATACCCAGTTACACAGGGCTGAATTTGGCTCTCTTGGTATTAGAGCATGCTATGAAAATGATCTAGAAATATTTACTGTTTCAAGTTACCAAACTTGTTTTACCCAAGGCAAAATTAGGGGCTACTTGCATTACTAAATAATTGTTGAGTCAGAGCCTGTTGCAATAAAAAAAAACCTGATGAGTTTGTTGTGTTTATGTGTGTTCTGATGTGAATTAAACCAAACCATTATGTCTTTTTTTGTGTGTTCCTAGGGATGCACTATTTTTATGCAGAACTTGCAAAAGCAGACACAGTTCACTGATGTTTATTAGCGACCTTGTCTTGTCCTCTGAATTATGGGCAGTCTGCTTTGAACATGGGGAAATGCTACTAACAGTCATGATGTGGGTGTTTAGATTTTTTTTGTAGTTGTTTAACCTCTGCAAGGCCCTTCTACAGTTTTAGATTTGTAAAGAGGGAAACTGAATTATGGCTGATTAAAGCTGAAATATTTATAGAAGCAGTTTTTGATTTTAAAAATAGCATTTGTGCCTGAGAAGATCATATGTGCTACTTCAATATGAAAAACAAAACCAGATTTTAGTGGATTTTATTAATAGCAACTGCATGAAATTTGATAATATTATATCATTTTAAAAGTATTTCCCCCTAGTTTGGCATTTAGAGTGCTGCCTCATTAAAGTATAATACTCTATGATTTTTAAAATATCACAAAATAGGTCATAACAAAATATTTGATTTTTTTATCTTTTTTTCTAAATATTGTAAAGCCAAGCAATGTGATCATTTTTTCATTTTTGTAAAAGGGAGAGGTATACAGGAGCCAACTAGCGTGACCAGATGTCCTGATTTGATAGGGACAGTCCCAATATTTGGGGCTTTATCTTACATAGATGCCTAATACCCCTCTACCCCCTGTCCTGATTTTTCACACTTGCTGTCTGGTCACCCTAGGGCCAACAGCAAATAAAAGAGAAAGCATCTCTGATAAAACAGAGCTTTCAAAACAAAATGAGAGGCATGTGATGGTAGCATTAGCAGTTTGATCAACATAAAGAGGTGAGGTTCAGCCAATACCAGCGACAAAATGTTTTAAATTTTGAACAAGGCATACATTAGTTATGGAACAAAACATAAGTCTTAGTTCTTTAGGAGTTAAGTTTCCACAATAACCTAAAATAGAAACATGTAAGGGACTTAAAAATCCCTCCATGCTATTGCAAAATCTAGCATACGACCCAATGCTACAGTCCTTATTCAGACAAAACTTCCATTGGAGTTAATGGGAGTTTTACTGGAATAAGTATTAAGCTATGCAGTATTTAGCCCATAGCTATTTTAAGATGCAGGGAGCTATTAATGCAGCAGCCCCCATTGGCCTGGAGCAGTGATCTGCGGCCAGTGGGAGCCGCGATCGGCTGGACCTGTGGACAGGGCAGGTAAACACACCAGCCAGGCCCGCCAGGGGTTTTCCCTACACAAAGCAGCAACCCCTGTTTGAGAAACTCTGCATTATGCAAATAAGGTGAACAGGATTTGACTCATAATGTATTAAGTATTATGATCTCCCAGTAGCGAGATCGTAGTTAAGATTGTATCAGAATTTTTTGTTTTACGTGGTCTGTACCTCAGTGTCTCACCTTTTTTTGGAACCCTTTTTTGTAAATATGCCATGGAGAATTTGAACCAATTTTGAGTGAGTGAGAGTTTAGCCAATAATCAATATGGGTGTGGAATCATTTCAAATATGCATTTTGTGTTTGCATGTTGTTTTTTAGGAAATGTGGTGAAAATGTAACACCAGATTAGCCTGGTTGCACCTTTGCTGTTCATTGCTGCTGCCTGAGCAGTAACATTGTGACATTAGAAGTAAAATCAGCCACTCATCATTCAGTCCTTCCAGTTCATTTGCATACTTGAAGAGAGTCACTGTTGTCCTGGTTTTCATAGCAACGACTGCCTTTGATAACTGATTTATCTCAGGCTACCGTAACATTATTGCAAAGAAAGTCACAGGAGGAACTGTAATCAGAGCACACAGGATAAACTCCTGCTGTGCTCCTTTGGGTTTGTACTGTATTAAGTTACACTATTTCTTTTCAAAGGGTAAATAATTGTTCATTATTTCCTCAGAAAGGCTTACATGAAAATAAGATACAAAATTCCAGCTTCTTTTTCATGTGTGTTGTTTATATGCTTCTTGCAAATTGGGGCTCTGGCTCTCTAAATATTTACCTTTTTAAAAAAATTTGGGAAATTATAGATATGGGGCCCTACTCCATTTTCTGTCAGACAATTTTAAAAAGTCATTGAAATGTTGCTGTAAAACGTATCTATTTTTTTTTCAATACTGTGGAGCTTGACATGACATTAAAACTCCCCACCCCCCAAAACACAGAGAGAGACACTGAATTCATGTTGTCTTGTTTATAGGATACATCAACATTCTACGAACAATACTGCTGCAATTTAATTAAGAATGTCATATAAAACATAATCATTGTTGTACAATGTAGTTTTATGGCATATATATGTATAAGATTTTCTTTCTGTTAAAAAACTAAGGAAATTCTCAAATAAACTTGGTTTAATGTTAGTTAAGGTTGCTTCATCAATAAACTAAACCATAAAAATGTAGGAAATACAAAGATAAGGATTAAAAAAGATTAAAAGGAAACAAAGTCAAGTAATCTCAAATTAAGAAATACCAAAATGAACATTGCTCATTCAACTTCAATTTGACTCCCATGTGTGTATGTATTATGATACAGTCTTTAATTACACCCAGAAATTATCACCTATGAAAAGTTTGATTTAAGTGACTTTTCCAGCATCACAAAGGAGTTTGGAGGCAGAGGTTGGGATAGACTCCAAGTCCCCAGGATAGCAGTAATTAAAGACTGTATTGTAATGCATATTTATAAGTGGGCTGAATTAAAGTTGCATGAGAAAACATTCATTCTGGCATGTCCTAAATTCTGAGTTCTTGATTTTGCAAACTTTTAATCATATTTAATCCTTAATTTTGTATTATCTATTTTATGATTTAGTTTGTTGATGAGAGCAACCTTAACTAACCTAAAACCAAGTTTTTTGTTTGTAAATTATATCTAGAGGATGAACTATGAAAGTGAAAGTCAAGAGAGACATTCTGGTTATGATAAGGAGGATCTTCTTCTCCTTTCCTGTAGCATATAATTATTGGTGTAATGTAATCAATATATTTACTGTGTCTCAATAGCATAAGCTGTAGCCAAAGTCTGAGTACTGAACTCAGTACCATACTCCCTCCCTGTGCTGTTAGAGCATCTGGCCACTGGTGGGCTTGTGAGGAAAAGGGAATGTCTTGTGTTGTTCTTTTAAGGGAAATTGGTGATGTAGTGTGGGGAAGCCTCTTCACTACACAGAAACAAACATGCCACAGTGGTTAATTGAAAGAATCATCCTGTGTGTTCTTTTAAAAATGATAGCTTGTGGTGGACAGAGCTGGTGACTTTGGTGTGTTAGTGCACTACACTTTCACTGTCAGAGATGTCAGGTCAAATTCTGGCTTAGAGTACACATAGAAAAAAAATAGTGCCCTGAGGACAATATCTGTATGTCCACATCACAAATCAAAGCACAGTTTTGCATAATTGAATGTATTTATGTTTTAAGAAGGGGGACTAAGCCCCTTCTCCCTAAATATTTGGATTTTTTTTTAATGTTAAGATATCTTTCCTAGATAGAGTTTGGGAAACAGTGTTGATTTGAACGTATGTGGATACTTTCGCTTCTCTGAACTAATCCATATGGCTGCCTCAAGTTTCCCCAGAATGACAAATCTGCTTGGCTTTGCAGTTCTCTCACCTGAAGAATGTGTAAGGCAGCACACTTGATTAGTCAAGAGAAGGCAGTGTGCATCCATTAAATAGGAAATGTCACATCAGACTTTCTGCTTCCATCAGCCTGGAAATGATGGGCTATACTCTTTTCACATGACTGATGGGTAACAGTAAACAATTTGAGGTACAATTGTTAGTTACCTTTTACTCCTGGGCTGACTCTTGGTTTTCCTTGCTGTAGTTCAAAGCTTCTAGTAATTGCTTGGTTTACCGTAGTATCTTGACTGGAGCTCTTGGAAAATAATCAAAGTCAGTCCTAGTTATTAATTTAACAAAACTTTCAAGGAATGTTTAGGATGATGAAGGAAATGGTGAAGACACCTGAGTAGATGGCACTCTTCCCTCTGAACCAATGACCCAGTATACTGTTGGGTTTCATTGTGCTGCTATATTATCTTTTACTGTGATATAAATTTGAGGGACTGACAATTTGTGATCATTATAGACCCCTTAGGACTTTTTACTGTAGTAGGGTTGCTAATGCTAAACCGGGCCCCAAATTCCAGTGCAGGTAATTACATTCTGCCTAAATTCTTAGAGTAGCTACAATCTGATATGGTATTCCTTACGTCTTACTGCAAACTGTTCTGTGATCTTATTGTGTTCTGTTAAACAGTTGCTGTCCTTTAACCCAAAAGGCAGCTGTATGTCAGTGAAAGGTGAAATGATTCCTGTAATAGGTTTTGGGATGCTTTGAAACCTTTTGGGATGCAAAGCACTGCATACATATAAGATGATGATTATATCATTATTCTGTAGATGCTATTGCATGCTATGGAAATTTCATTATAGGGGACTGAGAAACTCAGAGCATGGAGATGGATAGTGCCAAACATCAGGTTCCAGTTGCTGTTACTTTGCCATGTGGCAAGAGTGGAATTCATCAGTTCCAGATTGCTGAAAATTAAGATGTAGATGCATTACTAATGGTCCAATTCTGTTCCCACTGAAGTCTATGGGCCTAATTCTGATTTCTTTGTAGGAGTATAAATCATATAATGCTTGCGTGAGATCAGAATCAGGCCCAATAACACTAGTAGAAGCAAGATTGGGCCCTTACAAACAACCAAATATATTCTTGTTTTTAAAAATTCCATTTGAAAGTTATACACTTGCCAGACATGCAGAATAAATGTGAATAATGATTGGTATTTCCCAACAGAAGACTTATACAGTAATTTAATTAAACATATTTACACCATATGCACTTTCTGGAAGTAAGTTCATGCGTGCTGTGGCTTTGAGCTAAGGATCAATGTTGACCACCAGCCCACTTCCAATCCACCATATGCTAGGAATTCTCAAACAGGGGGTCGGGACCTCTCAGGCAGTTGTGAGGTTATTACATGGAGGAGGGGAGGGGTTGTGAGTTGTCAGCCTCCACTCCAACCTCACTTTGTATCCAGCATTTATAATGGTGTTAAATATATAAAAAAGTGTTTTTAATTTATAAGGGGGGAGGGTCGCACTCAGAGGCTTGCTATGTGAAAGGGAAAACCAGTACAAAAGTTTAAGAACCACTGCCATATACCATTCATCCACCGTATAATCAATCTTCTGTCTTTGTAATTTTTTTCTCATGTATATTGCTTTGATACTTTATGTCAGTTAGTCTACAAATGTCTAGTTTAAAAATAAACATAGGATTTTAGAAGGAAGGATTTTTGATAAACTAGAGGCACACAGAAAGAAGAATTGTTTATATATGGTTATAAAGCTATTTCTGTAGAGCTATTTCTGGTAAACTGGAACTATTTGATAACCTAGAGTAGCATAAAAAAAGAAAAATTATTTAAGCATAGATATAGAGCTATTTCTGGAGACAGCTGGGGTTGATCTTACTGGCATCATGTGGTTTTCACTGAATAGCTTTGCATAGAACATTCTTATCAGGGATATAGAAGATGATATGTTATTGTTTTTTCCTTGACCTTCTTCAGTTATTATAGGAACAGACTTGGTTTCTTCTTTCTTATATTAACCTGTCTTTCAATTCTAGGCATTGGTAAGACTGCAAAGCAGCACTATGGTACTGTACAGCTAAATGCAGATGTTGAAAGTGTGATATCCAGCATCCTGTCAGTCAGTCCCTTGGGCAAAAGTCTGTGTTTGAACAATAGTCATGCGTCTTATTTGTAAAGCCAGGTATTTCTCTTGCATTCTGTGCATTGTATATTTGTTCTGTTATATATTCAAGAAACTCCACTGTTGTGCTTTCTGATAAATATTCCTTCCCCAGGCTGCAGTGAAAACCAGCAGCACCCGTTGTGCATTATAGCAACTGTCAAGAGCATTGCCAACTTAAGTGGCAGGTAATCAGGATTTGAGGAGCATAGGAGTGGCTATTATTTAGAAATCATTCATTTTCAGCACCCTTAAGCTTCACCAACCTGGAACAGATAGGTTGCACTTTTCCTTTTGGATTGACAGGCAGCAACATTCAATACAAGCCTTCAGAATGTTGGTGCCTTTCTCTGCTTTGGTCTCTTACTCCTCCCAGACTTCGTGCTTAGCTTCTGTAGGGGACACAACAAAAGGGTTCAGCAGTTGCAAAAATCAAAGACCCACCAATGAGACTGAAGAGGGAGAACTTAATTTGGGAGACTGTTCAACAGTGATTCAATTAAACATTATAGATGCAATGGTCAGACTCATCTTCTGCTTCTTGGACTACTATGATGCAGACAGAGGTGAATGAGATTTTGGGTTCTCCCTTGCCCAGTTCCTTAGAGGCAAGAGAAAGGTCCTTAAGAATAGAGCATGTCAACAAAGCACAGTTGGAGGTGAGTAAACAATTTTCTACTTCACCTGTTCCTGGTTCAGAATCATAAGCTACCAACAGTGTCTTCAAACAGACCATGATAAAAGAAACTCCAGCATCTTTCCTCCTAAAAATTAAGGTGTCCTTTCCCTTCCAGTCTTGCTCCAGAATCCTAGAAACAGTCTGATGCCTTGGTTAAGGGAGACAGCCTCAGGGACTTGGTTATGCAGAAAGCAAATCTGAAATATTCAACTTATATTAATTGCTCCCACCCCCTTCTGAAGTAGGGGAACTTCATTTTGCCTCATCCACGTCACAGGTGATGACACAAGTAACCTAATGCAAAGGACATATCTTAAAGAGGAGGTAGTTATTTAGAGCTCAGAAGAACAGGAAATCAAGACTTCTGCTCTCTTCAAAACTCAGTTCCTCAGTCCTTATGTTACTTTGGACAAGTCATTTATTCTCTCAATTTCTTAATCTGCAAGATCAGTATAATAATCATTATTATATTTTATTATTTGTATTGCTTTAATGCCCAGAGGCCCCAATCAGGATCAGGGCTCCATTATGCTGAGAGCTGTACAAACACATAAAAAGGCATAGTCTCTGCATAGCAAATCTTAGTATAATTTAAGAAAACAGTGCAACAAGTAAGGATAACATAGGAGGGAAATGGGGAGGCAGAATGAGAGTAAGAATAAGATCACACAGTTACATAGGCTAATTATATGTACACCAAATATCTGTCTTCTATTTCTTTGTATTTCTTTTTTCTTTTCAAAATTTGTTTCAACTCCTGTCTCTCATACTTTAAAGAAAAACATTTAGCTATAATCAAATAAATGCTGAAAAATTCTGAGAGACTCTTCAGAAAGACACCCCTACTCTTTCTTGGCAGCCAGTTAGGGTCCATGATGCCCCTCCCTTCCAACACTCATTTATTTATCTAGGCAGGTGCACTTCAGAGTAGTGAAGGATGCTGATTAGCTGGTGAAGAGGTGAGACATTTTTCTTTTGGTGGAAAGTTCTGCCACTGCTATAAATTCAACCACAAGGTGCTCTTCTTGTGGTTCACTTCTACTGTCTCCTCAATTAAGGAACAAATCAAACCAAACATGGAAAATATTGAAGAACTTAAAAAAAAATCTAAAACTCCTCCACCCCAGAGAAAATGCATTTGTTGAGAAATAAGTGTCATTTATCATAGAATCATAAACTTTCAGGTCAGAAGGGACCATTATGATCATCTAGTCTGACCTCCTGCACAACGCAGGCCACAGAATCTCACCCACCCAGTCCTATATCAAACCCATAACCTATGTCTGAGCTATTGATGTCCTCAGATCGTGGTTTAAAGACTTCAAGGTGCAGAGAATCCTCCAGCAAGTGACCTGTGCTCCACACTGCAGAGGAAGGTGAAAAAACCCCAGGGTCTCTGCCAATCTGCCCTGGAGGAAAATTCCTTCCCGACCCTAAATATGGTGATAAGTTAAACCCTGAGCATGTGGGCAAGACTCACCAGCCAGACACCCAGGAAAGAATTCTTTGTAGTAACTCAGATCTCATCCCATCTAACATCCCATCGCAGGCCATTAGGCATATTTATCGCTAATAGTCAAAGATCAATTAATTGCCAAAATTAGGCTATCCCATCATACTATCCCCTCATTAAACTTATCAAGCTTAGTCTTGAAGCCAGATATGTCTTTTGCCCCTACTGCTTCCCTTCCAGAACTTCACTCCTCTGATGGTTAGAAACCTTTGTCTAATTTCAAGTCTAAACTTCCTGATGGCTGGTTTATATCCATTTGTTCTTGTGTCCACATTGGTACTGAGTTTAAATAATCCCTCTCCCTCCCTGGTATTTATTCCTCTGATATATTTATAAAGAGCAATCATATCTCCCCTCATCCTTCTTTTGGTTAGGCTAAACAAGCCAAGCTCTTTGAGTCTCCTTTCATAAGACAGGTTTTCCATTCCTCAGATCATCCTAGTAGCCCTTCTCTGTACCTGTTCCAGTTTGAATTCATCCTTCTTAAACATAGGAGACCAGAACTGCACACAGTATTCCAGATGAGGTCTCACCAGTGCCTTGTATAACGGTACTAACACCTCCTTATCTCTGCTGGAAATACCTTGCCTGATGCATCCCAAGACTGCATTAGCTTTTTTCACGGCCATATCACATTGGCGGCTCATAGTCATTCTGTGATCAACCAATACTCCAAGGTCCTTCTCCTCCTCTGTTACTTCCAATTGATGTGTCCCCAGCTTATAACAAAAATTCTTGTTATTAATCCCTAAATGCATGACCCTGCACTTTTCACTATTAAATTTCATCCTATTGCTATTACTCCAGTTAACAAGGTCATCCAGATCTTCCTGTATGATATCCTGGTCCTTCTCTGTATTGGCAATATGTCCCAGATTTGTGTCATCCACAGACTTTATTAGCACATTCCCACTTTTTGTGCCAAGGTCAGTAATAAAAAGATTAAATAAGATTGGTCCCCAAACTGATCCATGAGGAACTCCACTAGTAACCTCCCTTCAGCCTGACAGTTCACCTTTCAGTACAACCCATTGTAGTCTCCCCTTTAACCAGTTCCTTATCCACCTTTCAATTTTCATATTGATCCCCATCTTTTCCAATGTAGCTAATAATTCCCCACGTGGAAGTGTATCAAATGCCTTGCTGAAATTGAGGTAAATTAGATCCACTGTGTTTCCTTTGTCTAAAAAATCCATTACCTTCTCAAAGAAGGAGATCAAGTTGTTTTGGCACAGTCTACTTTTTGTAAAACCATGTTGTATTTTGTCTCAATTACTATTGACCTCAATGTCTTTAACTACTTTTTCCTTCAAAATTTTTTACAAGACCTTGCATACTACAGATGTCAAACTAACAGGCCTGTCGTTACTCGGATCACTTTTTATTCCTTTCTTAAAAATAGGAACTGTGTTAGCAATTCTCCAGTCATATGGTACAACCCCTGAGTTTCCAGATTCATTAAAAATTCTTGCTAATGGGCTTGCAATTTCATGTGCTAGTTCTTTTAAAATTCTTGGATGAAGACTATCTGTGCCCCCGGATTTAGTCCCATTAAGCTGTTCGAGTTTGGCTTCTACTTTGGATGTGGTAATATCTACCTCCATATCCTCATTCCCATTTATCATCCTACCATTATCCGTAGCTCCTCATTAGCCTCATTAAAGACTGAGGAAAAGTATTTGTTTAGATATTGGGTCATGCCTAGATTATCCTTAACCTCCACTCGATCCTCAGTGTTTAGTGGTCCCACTTCTTCTTTCTTTGTTTTCTTCTAATTTATATGGCTGTAGAACCTTTTACTATTGGTTTTAATTCCCTTTGAAAGGTCCAACTCTACATGGCTTTTGGCCTTTCTGACTTTATCCCTACATGTTCTGACCTCAATAAGGTAGCTTTCCTTGCTGATCACTCCCATTTTCCATTCCTTCTAGGCTTTCTGCTTTTTCTTAATCACCTCTCTGAGATGCTTGCTCATCCAGCTTGGTTTGTAATTCCTGCCTATGATTTTTTCCCCCTTTTTTGGGATACAGGCTTCTGATAGTTTCTGCAACTTTGACTTGAAGTAATTCCAGGCCTCCTGCACCTTAGATCCACAAGTTCTTCAGTCCAATCCACTTCCCTAAGTAATTACCTTAATTTTTTTTGTTAGCCCTTTTGAAATTGAAAATCCTAGTCATAGATCTATTTTTTGTTTATTCTTCCATTTAGTTTAAACTGAATTAGCTCATGATTGCTCAAACAAAGGTTGTCTCCTAGAACCATTTCTTCTATGTGGTCTTCACTACTCACCAAACCCAAATCTAAGATGGAATCCCCTCTTGTTAGTTCAGCAACTACTTGGTGAAGGAATCCATCATAGACTCATAGACTCATAGACTAATAGGTCAGAAGGGACCAATCTGATCATCTAGTCTGACCTCCTGCACAGCTATTTAGTTTGTGTTGGGAGCTTAACTTGTTCAGCTTTGCACTCATACTATTAATGAGAGGACATTGATAAACTAATATGTACTCTTGATAGTAAGTAAGCTATTAACTAGGGCTGTCAATCAATTAAAAAAATTAATCACGATTAATCATGTGATTAAAAAAAATAATCATGATTAATCACTCGATTAATCATGCTGTTAAACAATAATAGAATACCATGTATTTAAATATTTTTTGGATGTTTTCTATATTTTCTACAGTGTCAAACTTTAGATCCTACAAGTCCAATCAGTCCTACTTCTTGTTCAGCCAATCACTCAAACAGGTTTGTTTACATTTGTAGAAGATAATGCTGCCTGCTTCTTGTTTACAATGTCACCTGAATGTGAGAACAGGTGTTTGCATGGCACTGTGGTAGCTGGCGCCACAAGATATTTAGCGCAGATGCGTTAAAGATTATGTCCCTTGATGCTTCAACTACCATTCCAGAGGACATGTGTCCATGCTGATGACAGGTTCTGCTCAATAATGATCCAAAGCCGTGCCGACTGACATATGTTCATTTTCATAATCTGAATCAGATGACACCTGCAAAAGGTTTATTTTCTTTTTTGGTAGTTTGGGTTCTTTAGTTTCTGCATCAGAGTGCTGCTCTTTTAAAACTTCTAAACGCATGTTCCACACAAGTGGAAGGCACTTCAGATTCTTAAATCTTGGGTTCAGTGCTATAGCTATCTTTAGAAATTTCACATTGGTATCTTCTTTGCATTTTGTCAAATTTGCAGTGAAACTGTTCTTAAAATGAACAACATGTGCTGGGTCATCATCCGAGACTGCCATAACATGAAATATATGGCAGAATGAGGGTAAAATAAAGCAGGAGACATACAATTCTCCCCCAAGGAGTTCAGTCACAAATTTAATTAACACATCATTTTTTTAACAAGTGTCATCAACATGGAAGCATATCCTCTGGAACAGTGGCCGAAGCATGAAGAGGCATATGAATCATTAGTGCATCTGGCATATAAATATCTTGCGATGCCAACTACAACAGTGTCATGGAATGCCTGTTCTCACTTTCAGGTGACACTGTAAATGTTAACAAACTTGTTTCTCTTAGCTACTGGTGGAACAAGAATTAGGACTGAGTGGACTTGTAGGCTCTAAAGTTTTACGTAGTATTGTTTCTGAGCGCAGTTATGTAACAAAAAAATCTACATTTGTAAGTTGCACTTTCACGATAAAGAGATTGCAGGACAATACTTGTATGAGGTGAATTGAAAAATAGTATTTCTTTTGTTTATCATTTTTACAGTGCAAATATTTGTAATAAAAATAATATAAAGTCAGCACTGTACACTTTGTATTCTGTGATGTAACTGAAATTGATATATTTGAAAATGTAGAAAAATATCCAAAATATTTAATAAATTTAAATTGGCATTCTATTGTTTAACAGTGCGATTAATCGTGATTAATTTTTTTGAGTTAATCGCACGAGTTAACTGCGATTAATTGACAACCCTATTATCAACTTTTTAGTTGTTTCTTCCAGAATAGATTGGATGGATGAATTAAAAAGTCTCTTAATTTCATGGTGGATAAACCGTTTTTTCAGCTAAAATGGTAAGAAACGAAAATGGGGAAAATACAAATAAACAGTTTTGGTTGAGTGCTGTAGGGATAGTTTAAATACAGTACATCACCATTTTTTCTAGTTTCAAAATATAAAGACTTTCTAGAGAAGATGTTGCTGGGAACAATAAATATATAAAGGTCTTTTTACAGTGAGTTGATTCAAAGCCTGAGTACACCATACATTTTATCACCCTCAAATTGTAGGTGACACTCGAAACTTTTTGCTGCTGTTCCTAGCACCTAGTGTACTGCTGAAATTTTATTAACATTCCAGTGAAATCAATGGTGCAAGGTGTACGTGTTCAGTAGCCTAGTTGGTGCTTATTAAGAACATAAGAATGGCCATACTGAGTCTGATCAAAGGTCCATCTAGCTCAGTATCCTGTCTTCTGATAGTGGCCAATGCCAAGTTCCCCAGAGTGAATGAACAGGTAATCATCAAGTGATCCATTTCCTATTGCTCATTCCCAATGAGCAAACAAAGGCTAGGGACACCATTCCTGCCCATCCTGGCTAATAGCCATTGATGGACCTATCCTCCATGAATTTATCTACTTCTTTTTTGAACCCTGTTATAGTCTTGGCCTTCACAGCATCACCTGGCAAAGAATTCCACAGGTTGACTATGTGTTGTGTGAAGAAATACTTCCTTTTGTTTGTTTTAAACCTGCTGCCTATTAATTTCATTTTGTGACCCTTAGTTCTTGTGTTATGAAAAGGAGTAAATAACAGTTCCTTATTTACTTTCTTCACACTAGCCATGATCTTATAGACCTCAATCATATCCTCCCTTAGTCATCTCTTTTCCAAGCTGAAAAGTCCCAGTTTTATTAATCTCTCCTCATATGGAACCCGTTCCATACCCCTAATCATTTTTGTTGCCTTTTTCTGAACCTTTTTCAATTCCAATATATCTCTTTTGAGATGGGGTGACCACATCTGCCCACAGTATTCCAGATGTGGGCGTACCATGGATTTATGTAAAGGCAATATGATATTTTCTGTCTTATTATCTATACTTTTCTTAATGATTCCCAATATTTTGTTTGCTTTTTTGGCTGCCACTGCACACTGAGTGGATGTTTTCAGAGAACTATGCACAATGACTCCAAGATCTCTTTCCCGAGTGGTAACAGCTTATTTAGACCCCAGTATTTTATATGTATAGTTGGGATTATGTTTTCCAACATTACTTTGCATTTTTCAACATTGAATTTCATCTGCCATTTTGTTGCCCAGTCACCCAGTTTTTCACAGATCCTTTTGTAACTCTTCACAGTCTGCCTGGGACTTAAGTATCTTGAGTAGTTTTGTATCATCTGCAAATTTTACCACCCCACTGTTTACCCCTTTTCCATATCCTTTATGAATATGTTGAATAGGACTGGTCCCAGTACAGACCTCTGGAGGACACCACTATTTACCGCTCTCCAATCTGAAAACTGACCATTTATTCCTACCCTTTGTTTCCTATCTTTTAACCAGTTACCAATCCATGAGAGGACCTTTCCTCTTATCCCATGACAGCTTACTTTGCTTAAAAGCCTTTCTTGAGGGACCTTGTTAATGGCTTTCTGAAAATTTAAGTACACTATATCCACTGGATCCCCCTTGGCCACATGCTTGTTGACCCCCTCAAAGAATTCTAGTAGATTGGTGAGGCATGATTTTCCTTTACAAAAACCATGCTGACTCTTTCCAACCAATTATGTTCATCTATGTGTCTGACAATTTTGTTTTTTACTATAGTTTCAACCAGTTTTCCTGGTACTGAAGTCAGGCTTACTGGCTTTGTAGGGGACTGCGGAAGATTGTGTCACGGCCTAGCTAGGGTATTTCCGCTTTCTCGGCGTCCTTGTGGAAAACCCCTGCTTGCTAAGTGCCGGTCGTTGTAGGACACGGCATGCCAGATATAACTTGCTTTTAACTTTTTGAAACTAGCTTGTATGGCCTTAGGCCAAAGGGCGTACACCGCCCAGGGACAGTCCTGGCCTTTGGCCAAGGGGCGGACATAGCCTGTGGGAAGTCCCTTTTTGCATATGTATGAGTTGCTTTTGTATTGTGTCTATATAGCTGTATGCTCCCGGTCCCGCCTTTGGACTCCGACCCAGGCCGAGCTGAGCTTCGGTGCTGGGATCCCCGCCGAAGTGACAGCAACGCCCGGGGTCCCCGTTGCGAATGTGTCACTTTACCTTCATTAAAGCTAAATAACTCACAGTGTGTGTGGGCCTCGTTCTTGCAGAGCATCCAAGCACGTTACAGGCTTGTAATTGCCAGGATCACCTCTGGAGCCTTTTAAAAAATTGGTGTCACATTAGCTATCCTCCAGTCATTTGGTACAGAAGCTGATTTAAATGATAGATTGCAAACTACACAGTTAGTAGTTCTGCATTTTCACATTTGAGTTCCTTCAGAACTCTTGGGTGAATACCATCTGGTCCTGGTGACTTATTACTGTTTAGTTTATCAATTTGTTCCAAAACCTCCTCTAATGACACCTAAATCTGTGACAGTTCCTCAGATTTGCCACCTAAAAAGAATGGCTCAAGTTTAGGAATCTTGAGTCCCTCACATCCTCAGCCATGAAGACTGATGCAAAGAATTAATTTAGTTTTGCTGCAATGGCTTTATCTTCCTTAAGTGCTCCTTTAGCATCTCAATGGTCCAGTGGCCCCACTGTTTGTTTAGCAGGCTTCCCGCTTCTCATGTACTTACATTTTTTTTTGCTATTATTTTTTGAGTCTTTGGCTAGCTGTTCTTGAAAATCTTTTTTGACCTTGTCATAGTATAAACCCCCACTCTGAATCTTAGCGTCCAAAAGATGGGGTACCAGCATGAATTCCTCTAAGCTCAATCCCAGCTTAGAACCTGTAGCGCTGCCACCAACCAGGAATTCCAGTGCCTGGTACACTCTGGTCCCCCCAAAACCTTGCCCGGGGACCCCCAAGACCCAGACCCTCTGGATCTCAACAGAAGGAAAGTAAACCATTTCCCCCACCATTGCCTCTCCCAGGCTTCCCCTTCCTGGGTTACCCTGGAAGATCACTGTGTGATTCAAACTCCTTGAATCACAAAACAAAGAGGACAATTCTCCTTCCTCCCTCCTTCTCTTTCCCCCTCCCAGACTCTTCCTGAGAGAAAGTAATCCTGGCACAGAGAGAAATCAGCCTCTCTCTCCCCTTTCCCTCCTTTCTCCCCACCAATTCCCTGGTGAATCCAGACCCAGTCCCCTGGGGTCTCACTAGAATAAAAAAACAATTAGGTTCTTAAACAAGAAAAGCTTTTAATTAAAGAAAGAAAAAACAGTAAAAATTATCTTTGTAAATTTAAAATGGAATAGGTACAGGGTCTTTCAGCTAAAGACACTGGGAATAGTCTCCCAGCCTAAGTATACAAGTACAAATTAAAAATCTTTTCAGCAAAATACCAATTTGAACTCCTTTCAGCCAAATGCACATCTGAACTCCTTCCAACCAAATACACATTTGCAAATAAAGAAAACAAACATAAGCCTAACTCGCTTTATCTACCTCATACTCACTATTCTGGATCTATAAGAAATTGTATCAGGGAGATTGGAGAGAAACCTGGTTGCACATCTGATCCCTCTGAGCCCCCAGAGTGAACAACCTCCAAAAACTAACAGCACAGCACAAAAACTTCCCTCCCTCAAGATTTGAAAGTATCCTGTCCTCTGATTGGTCCTCTGGTCAGGTGACAGCCAGGCTTACTGAACTTCTTAACCCTTTACAGTCAAAGAGATATAAAGTACTTCTGTGCTATTAACTTTTCTTATCTGTTTATGACAAACCTTCCTCATTATATTTTTACATTTCATTCACCAAAGTTTGTGCTCCTTTCTAATTTTCCTCACTAGGATTTAACTTCCACTTTTTAAAGGATGCGTTTTTGCCTTTACTGCTTCTTTTACTTTGCTGTTTAGCCACGGTGGCACTTACTTGATTCTCTTACTATGAATATTACTAAAATATTCCAGATGTATATGGTAGAAGTCATGGGGTTTAAATGAAGTTTACAAACATGTTAAAGTACCAGCATAAGTACCTTTAAATTGAAGCCATTTGGATAACTTTTGTATGCCAGCCCAAATCCATGTATCTGGAGATGATATAATATATACAGAATTTAAAAAACTTTCCAGGATGTCTTTAATATCTCTCCAACAAAATAATACTTTGTTTCATGCTTCTACAACTTCTGTAACACTTTAATAATTTCCCAGTAAATGAGCTTTGGGATGTCCTTAGAGAACAGTCAAGATGAAAACATAATAAAATATACAGATTTAAAGTTGATGATTTAACCAATATAGTTAAGGTCTGTGCAGCATTTGTTTGTGGTGTTTTGATGAAGATTTTTATGGAAACAAAGAGCTCTTTTCAGCAATCTATTGGAACTAATTTTATTTTATTGAATTGTTGGAAAAAATTGCTTTATATCACCTAAATGCTGGACTAGGTGGTGCTGAGATGCACCCTTTTATTAGCTGTAGAAGATAGCCTTCCATCTCTGGGAATCTGGATTCAAATTTAATATTGCTGCCCATAAAAATATTTCTTTAATCTAGTGTCCCTTTCTTTACCCACATCGCAAAATCCCCATTTAGTTTAACACCATTACCAGTCACTATTGCAGGGGTGGTGGTAGAGCGGTGAATTATCGTGAAGAATCCAGAACGGCAATAGCTAAGGGTATTGCAGTTCAGGACTGAAGTACTCTGGTTGCTAGAGTGTTGTGATTTTTCTCTAGCCAGACAAAATAATTGATGAAAAAAGCCAAAATAATCCCATGAAAGATTTTATGAAGTAAAACACAAGTCCCATGGTATGTGATTCATTTCATAAGCATATTTAGTCCTCTAACTTTAAAGGATACATTGTCCAAAATGAAAAGCTTGAAATTCTATATGTAAAACCAGTAACACAATAACTAAGTCCTGTCTATTAACTAGTTAGTCCTACCACTCTCCTGCAACTGATAACTAAAGCAGGTAATTTGCTTTTTCAGCATATAGCCTATTACTAATATGTGTTGATCTTCTAAAAATTAACAAAATTCTCAACTGCCTTGTGTTCCATGATTTTACTTCTACAAGTTTCTACCATTTTGTTGCAAAGAACTGTGATGTAACCTTGTTCACAAAACAGATCTGGATCTTCAATTTTAAATGCTAAAAGCATTAAATTATGTTCCATCAGTCATGTTTCATCTGCCTCTTCCTGTTCTGAGCTCAACTTAGGACCTTATTATTTGGAAGCAGTCATATTGGCTAACTAGTGGAAAAGTTTCATATCTTCTTTGAATTGCTTTTTGATTTTATTGTTGTGCGGCTCCATTTGTTTGTTAATTAGATCAAGCCAGATTTTCAGTGAGATGGCAAACAGTAGCATCAACAGACTGTAATCTGTCAAATCCCTTTGAAACCTTCTTCATTGGCTTTTGTAATTTTAGTCTTTGTAGAGTCCACCATTTAAAAAAAATGCATGTGATTTTTTTTGACATAGTCCTCCCTCATGCTCTCCATAAATTTAAACTAACTTATGGTAGCTATTTACAAATAAATTTATAGATACAATATTTCTGAGAGCTCCACCAAGTATCATTAGGGAGTGTCCTTCTTCTTCAGTCAACTAACCATGAAGTGATTGTGAAGAATATTGGAACTTCCACAATATGTTTTTGGACTGTTAGGTGATTTTAATAGTGTACAGAACAGTCATATGCCGGAAGTTTAGTTAGACTTCATATTATTCATGTTGTGAGCAAATGACAAAGACCTCATTTTCATACTATTCTTTGCGTTTTCAGATGGCATCATCAGCAACTTGAACATAATATTCTATAGTTTTTCTTTTTAGACAAAGCATAAGTAGCAAAGCATAAGTAGCAGTAAATTATAATTCATTTTTCATTGTTTATCAGCTCATACTTCATGTTTGAACATCTATCTTGCATTAATGTCAATGTTGATTCTTTTAGTTCTTTAATTTTTCTTTTCCTTTACTTGCAGCATCCAGTAATGGATCAATCTGTTTGTAGCAGTATATGCAATGCTAAGTACTCCAATCCTTTCTCAGTTAGAATAAAAGAAAGTGCAACTTTTTTTTTCAAGTTCAAGTCTTTGCAGTTCAGTTTTTATGGCACAGTCATCAACTATTCTTTGTAATTTTGTAAGGAACAGAGGCTGCTCAGGAATGGAGATAATGAAGTTCTGTTAAAAGGCCTGGTGCAATGTATTAAATTAGCATTGTGTCCATGTATTGATGATGAAAATGTCATTGGAAAATATCTTACAAGATTTCACAGGATCATGAAAGCTTACCTATGATCTCTTCAACTTCATTTTCATTCAATGACACATTTGGTCTTGAAGAATCCCAAGAAACTGATTTTTTGCACTTTTTGACATGTGCACAAATCTTTTCTATCTTGCTACTTAACAGCTCTTCACAATGTTTGCATTTTACTTAGGGTAATTATCTCTTTTTATTACCTCAGTCTATTCAAGCACTTGTTTCCTACCTCTTCCTTCAACTTTAGGTATGTCAGATAAATTCATACAACGATGTTTAGTAATCACCAAACATTAATTATCTGCAGGGGTGCCCGGGGTGGGGGGGACTAGTGGGGCAATTGGCCCCAGGCCCCACAGGGGCCCCCCACGAGAATATAATATTCTATAGTATTGCAACTTTTTTTATGGAAGGGGCCCCCAAATTGCTTTGCCCCAGGCCCCCTGAATCCTCTGGGCGGCCCTGATTATCTGTTTACAGTATTGATCAACAGCTCTCACATTTACTACAGCTGGAATCAAAACCAAATTAACTCTGAAGATTGCAGACTGAAAATTAAGATGAGCTAAACCGCTTTACATAAAACAACATTTTCAGATGCCAAACCACACCCTACTTAACATTTCACTGTTCCATCCACTTCTATTTCTTCAATATAGAATAACAGTTGATTCCACTCAGTAGCCACTCCCTTGTCCAGTCTTCAGTGGTTTCATTAATTTACCTTCTTCTCAAAAATTCTAGACTTTCTTACCATTTTCTAATAGACTTAGAAGGCCCAATAATGTGGATACTCTCATAGTTTTCCTTTTAATTTTTTAGAATAGTTAAGTTTTTATTGGCATGTTGAAATTAGAACCTAATGACTGAGATTTTCAAGCCAAGTAGGGCATTTACTCATAAAAGTCCTATTAATTTCAATGGGAGTTGTGTGGTTAAATTCTCTAGTTGGCTTTGAAAATCTCAAATCCTTTTGGTTTTGTAAAAATTTTAAGTATATGTCATATTTTAGTAAATATCTCACAGTACCAAATTCTAAAAAAATGAAAACACATTGTCTTCAGCGTGAGCAGGAGCAGACTGTTATGTCCTGCCTCCACTCCCAGCCTGCCTGAGGTACAGAAACCTAAATCTGAATAAAATTTTACTTTTAGCATAGTAGTGCAGAGATCTGCAACAGGGTTTCTTTCCCATAAAAAATCATTTTTTTATGATGAGTTTTCATACAATTTCTGAAGATAAATATGTTTATTTTCTTCTTTTGAAGAATTTATCCTCTTGTGGTATTATAGGTAAAGAAATAACTACCAACAATGGTGTGAAGTTAATCTACTGAAAATAGGACCAACTAGATAATTTATGCAATAGCCATATTACATTAATAGGAAAAAAACTAGTCTGTCTGAGGCATAATGAGAGTACTTAAAAGATTGTCATCATATTTCTTTAAAAGTAGTTGTTAATATTCTTATTTAATATTCTTCAAGGATCTCTCAGTTTTTACTCCATTTCTTTCGCAGTTCTGCTGTCAAAAACTGGCATCGCAGTAGCCCTTCCTTTAGTACAACAGGGCTGGATACCAGCCACAGAACCCAGGCAGATAGCTGTAACTTATGTGCTAAGAACTGATGTTGTTTTTTATGTGCCTAATATACTCTGTATATTTGGGAAGTGAGATAGATTACTGCATTGTTTGGCAGAAAAAATAAACCAATGATACATGATCTACTGCTCAAATAAACTCTGCCACTTCATACCTTAATACAGAAGCGGTTTCTCAGAAATAAGTACCCATCTAACTACACTGCTACCTCGATATAACGCACCTGATGTAACACGAATTTGGATATAATGCGGTAAAGCAGTGCTCAGGGGGAGCGGGGCTGCACACTGCGGTGGATCACAGCAAGTTCAATATAATACGTTTTTACCTATAATGCGGAAAGATTTTTTGGCTCTCAAGGACAGCGTTATATCAAGGTAGAGATGTATTTATATGGCCCTCACCTCAATGGTATCTGAGCATCTCACAATCACAAATGAATTTTATCCTCACAACACTCCTGTGAAGTAGAAAGCTCCTATTCCCATTTTACAGAGCGAGATCAGAGGCACATGATAGATTAAGTAATTTTTCTAAGGTAACACAGGAAATCTGTGACTGAGCAGAAATTGACCCAAGTCTTTGAGGCTTAGTTTAGTGCTTGTCCACTAGACTAGAATACCCAAGTTAACAACTTGCCATGCATATTTAGTAGAGAAAACTCAACTTTCTCAGTATTTCTGTTTTACTGGAAGAGGTTGTTCCTTTGAATCTTTAATTTCTTTCTTTTGGCTGAAGAGGGCTAGATGTGGTTCTGTTTGGAAAGGCATCACTGCTTTTCGAAGCATCAGACAGCTATCAGTCACTCAAGAACAATTCAAGGCCCTCTGTCTTCCTCTGGGCTGAACATTCTGCCTCTGGTGTCTTGCTCAGAACCTACCAATCCAGAGTACTCAGGCCCAAACCTAGTTCCCTAGCAGGGCATTAGTGTGTTATGCTGCCACAACTAGACTACCAGTCTACTTATTGATGTAGTGTACTTGTTAAGTGTGCTGCATTTCCATCTCTCTAATGGCTAGTCTGTTAGAGCAGGGGTGGGCAAACTTTTTGGCCTGATGGCCACATCTGGGTGGGGAAATTGTATGCAGGGCCATGAATGTAGAGCTGGGGCAGGACGTTGGTGTGTGGGAAGAAGTGCACGGTGTGGGAGAGGTTCCAGTGTACAGGAAGGGTCTCTGGGCAAACAGTTGGGGTGTAGGAGAGGTGTGGGGTGCAGGAAGGGCTCAGGGCATGGGGTTGGGATGTGGCAGGGACTCAGCGAATGAGGGGGCTCAGAATGAGGGGCTGGAGTGCAGGAGGAGTGTGGGAGGGGGCTCAGGGCAGGGTGTTGGGGTGCAAGAGGCGTGCAGCAGGGGGTTGGGTGCAGGAGGAGTTTGGGGTGCGGGCTCTGGGCTGGGCTGCTTACTTCGAGCAGCTCCAGGGTTGCAGCTGCGCGCAGCAGGGCTAAGGAAGGCTCCCTGCCTGCCCTGGCCCTGTGCCGCTCCTGGAAGCAGCCAGCCCCACATTCCTGCTGCCCCTGGAGGTGGGGTGGGGCAGGTGGCTCTGCTGTGTGCTGCCCTCGCCTGTGGGTACCACCCCCAAAGTTCCCATTGACTGCGGTTCCCTGTTCCCGGCCAAAGGGAGCTGTGGGGGGGGCAGTGCCTGCAGGTGAGGGCAGTGCACAGAGCCCTCTGCCCCCCCCCCTTCCCCAGGGGCCACAGGGATGTGGTGCCTGCTGCTTCGGGAGCGGCGCGGGGCCAGGGCAGGCAGGGAGCCTGCCTTAGCTCCACTGCACCATGGAGCTGGCAATCCCACGGCTGGATTGAAAGCCCTGATGGGTTGGATCCAGCCTGCAGGCCATAGTTTGCCCTCCCCTGTGTTAGAGGGTAACAGCCTCCTCCTCCTATCAGATGGTGAAGTTCCTCCTTTAACTCAAGCAGTCTGTGTTTTGGTGCTGAAAACCTCAGGTTCAAACCCTGCTGTATTGTACTGGGGATCATTACATTTGCATTCCCCAATTGCTATTTTATATTTAAGTTGTCTGGATGAAATACTTCCTGGTACAGATAGTCAGTGTGAGGCACATCATACCCCTTAAGCCCCATGGTAATACATGGTAAAACCGTGTACTTAGGTTATCACAGTGTTAGGGAAATGTCGTATAACCAGCTTTACTTTAAATACAACTTTTTAACAAACTGATTTTCACAAACTTTTCTTAGTGTTTAAAATAAGATTTTTTTGAGAAAAGTGCTTGATGGTCACTGTCCTACCTCTTGACTGTCTTTCATTACCAGGATGACTTTATCTTAAATTTACATTCACTTCCACCTTTTACATAGTAAGCTATTAGTGTGATAGATGTTGTATCAGGAAACTGCTGGTTATAGTAAAACTTATTTATGTTAACAAATTAATGCAGGCTAATATTCTAGGTCCTTGCACTATTTTCTTCTGAACCTTGTTTTTGGTAATTGGCCCAACTTGTGTCCTATGTTGGGAGCTTAGAGGGATAAAGACTAGAGAAAGATCTGTGTGTGATAGGGACAGCTTGTGTATGTGCCTGCAGATGTGTGTGATTTGGCAGAAAGCAACACTATGGTGGTTGGTGGCTGACATTTGACTAATACTGTATATAAATTTTCTGCTTGTTGAGCATATGAACCAGTAAGGGCAAATGAGATGTTTACAAATGCCCCAAGGAGTATTTGACTTCTGTGTAGCAATGATCAGCATTCTCCTAAATGCTTCCTAAGTGACTGTGTCCATGCAAGTGATGGTTTTCTGGGTGAATCATGCAAATCTTGGTTGACTCATGCTTTAAAAAATGGAATGAACACAATCCAAAATTGTAAGAATTTGGGTTTATGAAGAGAACCATAGAGCATACTTATTTACATTCAAAAGTAAGAAACAGGAGCCATTGTTCAGTTCCTTTTCAATGCCAAGGGTTTATTCAATATATTTTTTGAGGGAGAAGTTATTTTTCATAGACAAAAAAAACCTAGAGATCATAATAAAAGTTAATGTAATATATAATCATTCCATCTCAAACTATGATATCACCTGGTTTCATGAATTAAATAAGGTAAATGTGTTTGGATGGGACACTATGAGATAAAATCTAGGTGCTGGAGGAAGTAGTATTTTTGATTCAGCTGGAGGCACTGTCTCTTCTGAGTCAATAATAACTCGTTGCCTCAGCACGGTGTTATGGGGAAATGTGCTTCTGGAAAATTTGTCTTTTCAATGCCACCTAAAATGGAAGTCCTGTGGTAATTAGAAAACCAGGGGACCTTTTTTATGACAGGCGAGTGTGCTGACCAAATTTCAGCTTTGGTAATTGTGTTATGTGTGGCTCAGTTTCCCTTGTGGTTTCAAGTGGCTATGGTATTAGCTTCCTTTCTTCCGGAAATCTGTTGTTTACATGTTGCTGTGTGCTGTTATGCTCTGAGTTTCACCCCAGAGATATCCACAGTTTAGTGGTGGATGAAAGATTCCTAAGAGATAGATGTTTTGTAAAGCTCATAGGGATCAATTTGGAAGAAAGGTGATAAAGGCCATTCTCATTTAAATCCTGACTACACTCTATAACCAACCTCAAACTATATGAACAGGAAAATCCTACCATTCTAGTTTAATTGAAGGTACATTAGAAAGGAACAGAGCTATGTGTATGTTTAATCACAATGAATCATGTTGCATGCATGATGCATATAAGTTGATGCTATATGACAATTAAAATATTGCATTCATTGGTTTACAGATAGGACATAATGTTCTAGACTTCCCCAAAACGCAACTCCAACTATTTTAGCTTCTCCAATCAGCACAATTTCTAGCCTCATTCCTGAGAGGGGTATTTCGGAACTCTGCATTTCTTGTTTAACATGGCAGCTCTGAGAGCCCAGATACATTTAACATGTATGTATTCAGTTCACATTTTGTTTGAAAGAAGTCATTTCTGCTCTCTGTGGAGGCTCCTCGTATAGTGGGCCAAATGACAGGGATAATTAAGAAGAATGATGGGACACCCCAACAGAACACTTTTGTGTTTCCACCAAGGATTTTGAAAACCCTAGCTTGATTAATCTGTTTAAACATCTGTGCATCCTCTTTTCTGTGCAACGTATCCCTCCCTATCCCTTTCATCCTCCTCCGTGTATTGTGTTTGTATTTTAGTTATACAGCATCCTGATTGTAATTGATCACATATAATCACAGCTCATTCCGATGTTTTGTTAAACGCCGTTGTATGAAGCAGACTTTAATATTTCAGCAAATAATATTGTCCTCCTTTAAATTCAGATCACAGATGCATTCCGTAGTGGAACCGCAGGGTAGAGCCCACAATATTGAGAAAAAAGATTGAGGAGGGGGTAGTGGAATTCTTGGAGCGATCTGCAGTGAATACTGTAGAGCTCAGTTCCACCAAGCTCTGTCTGTCAGTCTGTCTATTGATTCCACCTCCTCTCCCCCCCCCCCACTTTTCCAGGCAGCCAGATCCAGCTTGCTTTCTTGACGTCATGTCTGTAGAAAGGTTTCAGCAGGCGCAGTGAGGGGAGAGAGCATGTTAAACTTTCAGATCAAGTCAGCCGGCTCCTAAAGCTGTGCACGGGGTCTGTGTGCTGTTGCTGCTGCCACAGCTGGAACATCTGGAAGTGTTCAGTGTGTCTGTCTGTCTGTCTGCGAGAGCGAGAGGGAAGTGAGTGTGCTGAGGGAGGGGAAGGAGTGAGGGGCTGGGACTGTGCTCTCTCTCCCTCTTCATCTGCAGAAACAGCTTTCTGCCAACAGAACGCGCTCAGAATGGCTTTGAAGAGGAGCAGCAACCTTTGAACATCTCTCTCCCCTCCTCTTTTTCTTATTCTTGTAAATGATGGATTTAAAAAAAGACATTTAACCCTTTGAGATTTGTCTTGGATGCTTTTTTTTTTTCGTTTCCCCCCTTCTTGCTCTTTTTTTTTTTTAAATGGTTTAGCAGCCAGAGGTGCTGTGTTAAATTCTTGGAAGGGGCCCGGATGTACTGAGGATGCATTGCAATTTCACTAAAGGAGGCAGTAGTGGAAAGGATCAGTTTTTGGTGTTTGATGCAATAATGGGAATCAGGTAATAATAAAAGGGGAAATACTGTAGCTCCATTCTTCCTTGAATTTTACCAAGCCGATATTTGGAGGGATTAATCTGGACTCATTTTAAATGGTCAATGAAAACAAGAGGATGTACATTCCAGAAGAAAACCATCAAGGTAAGATTGAGGTTTACCTCAAAGGATCTAGCAATTATTTTCTATTCTGTCCATCGTCTCTAATGTCAATTTCTACTGCTGTTGCTAGAGTCAAGGATAGGAGGGGGAATAGCGAGGGAAAGCAAGCTATGACACCAGTTTCCATTCAGATCATACTGATAACATTAGACGGATTTGTTGCAGTGATCTTGTTAGATAGAGTATCCGCTGAAAAATCCCCATGGGAGCATGTGTTTCATAAGAAATACCAGGGAAGGAAAAGTTGTCCAAGTCCTTTTATTTATTTATTTTAAATAACAGAAGAGTGGAAAAGGGACGCCCAAAAGACAGTTTGGAAGAAGGCTAAGTGATTTTGCGGTGCAGCTTGGTTGTTACGTGTCAGAGGAAGATTACTTCCAGTACAGCCTGGTTTAGGGGTTGTCACTAGTTAATATCACACCAATTCCTCCAAACCCAAATCTCAATACAGTTTCCCAAGATGCTGGGAGGGGAGCCCTCTCTTTCGGCTATTTCTAATCTAACATCAAAGGGGAGAGGCTGAGGAGTTATCTGTGTACACACACACACACACACACACACACACACACACACACACACACACACACACGTAATATGTCAGAGATATATAGTGCTAGAAAGATATGATGTAGCCCTGTTTTATGTTTAAATCAAAGTTGGGTTTTACTTTTTGTAGCGAATTCTCAAATAGTTCGTTCTGATCGTCCACAAAATGGACTTTAAGACACGTTAGTTCTCTTTATAATTAAGAAGTGTAACCAGCTACCCCCTATATTAAAACTTTGTTGGTCCAACTCTAGAAGTCGTCCCCCCCACAACCCTCCAATTGGCAGCTGTTATACTTGATGTTATTTTTATCCTGTAACCTGCACGTTCTCAAGCTCCCTCCATTCTCCTCCCCGAGCAGCATTAACGCACAAATTGTGATTGCAGAACAAATAGAGCCATTTTCTTCCCCTGAAGAGACAGCGAGAGAGCGAGCGGTCCTTGGTGGGTAGTAATGTATCGAGGTGTCTATATAACCCCATTTGTGACCAGCGTCTTTCTCATTTCTACTAAATCTCCCCGCATTGCCTGATAAGGAAGCCTCTCCGTTTTAGTGGTGCGTACTTACACCTCTGGTGTCAGAGGCTAACTTGTCTGTCTGTAAATGCTGCCCCCGTTCCTCCCTACTCCTACTTTTACTGGAGGGGGGTTTTCCCTTAAAGACCGCAGTTAAACAACTCGTCTTGCCAAAAGCGCCTCGAGTCATTTGGTGAGCCACTCAATCTGGGGCTAGGAGGGCAGTTTTGGGCCAGATTTTTCTCTTCCTATTTAGCCCCCATTAGTTGGTGAGGAAACACCCACGGTGCATCTGGGCTGTAGTAGCCTTAGTGGAGGAGGAATAGGTGGATTTCAACGATCAAATTCCCAATTAAACACAGATTAAGAAGAAAAACAAACAAACTTCCCCTCCCCCACCAAGTACTCTCTCAAAATAAGGTAGGCGGAGCGAGGAATCAGCCCCGATCTAAATTGTGCTCTTTTTTGTGTAAGCCCTAGTGCTTTGCACATGCATTCGGCAGGCAGAAGTGGATTTCTCCTTCAGTGCCAGAGCTGGTAAGGTGGACGAAGAGCTCAGCCTTCATAGCAATATGCCAACGCTATGGCAACCTGAATCCAGCTCCCTGCTTATCAACTGCAGTGATTATATAATTGGAGGAGCAGTTTTGCATCTGTCTGTGGATGCTGATTCTCAGTGCTCCCAGGTGAAAGAACAACTTGTAAAGCAAACAGAAAACCATCCAAACGTGGAAGCAAGTTGGTTTCCCTGAGGGCTGGCATTTATTCATATGTCTTTAAATTTTTGTAAGTGGTGGAAGCTTGTGAGGTAAAAATGGATTTGTAGCCAAGAAAATGGGGTGGCAAAGAAGATCGGAGCTCAGAGGAAACCAACCCCAGGATATAATGGAGTTAATAGAGCAAAACAGCGATTCTAAAATGAAAGGCAGAGATTAAAAGGATGAGTGCAAAGGAAAGCCAGAATACTGAGTTGCTCTTCTCTATATATCTGAAAACGTGGTTTAGGACACTAGAATGTCATAGCTTTACATTCACCAGCTGTTGACAGCAAGGAGGGTATTCTGGGTACTGCCAGTAAAAGACATATATTAATGTCTGTATTAGACATTTGAGTGGCATGACTAGGCCTCTTCTTGTCATAGGTGCTCTCTGCTTATGTCTATATCTCGTCAACCACATACCTGATTATCCTAATGGTCTCACATTCTGGAGCTGGGATAACAAATGAGCCAAATTACTATTCTTTACTCAAAAAATAGCAAAAGCCTTTGGTCAGGTAGATAAGATCATACAGTTACAAAGGCATTTTTGTTGTGAATACACTATTTTCTTCTGTATTAATATGTGTAGGTTTATAACATACTTATATTAACTTTATTAGTGCTGCTTAGAAAAGTGATGGTATCTTTTCGCCCTGAAGTCATAATTTTCCCAGTTTTTAGAGATGAAAGATATTGGTCTGATATATTTTCCATCACACTCTTGTACTGCACATAGAAAAGGGTTATGGCGTTGTTTTAGCTAGTAGCACTGTTGCTTCTTGATGCTTAGTTACTTTTCAGTGCTTAATTATTCTACACAATGGAATATATTTCAATGACAATTAATTATTCATTGAAACCATAGAGCATATGTTTATTTAAGGGAAAAAATAAAAAACAAGCACAAGAAAAAGCATTTACAACTAGCTACATCTTATCAAATGCACTTGATGTATCCCATCACAGTATTTCAAATTTTTTAGTCATAAAATAAAATGGGAAATCATTCTGCGAAAGTATCTTTTGCACTCCTTTAAAATGCACAGGGAACACAGTGAACCCTTTGGTGCTCCTAGCTTGAGTCTCAGGTGTAGTTTAAACATCCAGTTAAATTTCAGTGCTTGTGCTTTTGGCATTGGGGGGTGGGGAATCTTTATTTGATGAGATTTGTTGGCCGAATATGAAGGGAAATAAAACTGGTGGTGGTGGTTTGTTTATTTAAAAAAAAAAAGAGTAGTTCAGCTGCTGCGGTTATCAAGGTGGACATGGGAGAACTTGGGCTGTTTAAGTACTGCCTCTTCCAGAAGGTGGCACTACAGGGCTATGGAGTCAAGAAGTCATAAAAGAAATAGAGAAATCTTTGGCAGGAAAGAATTTCAGGTCCACTCAGTCCATCCTTTGGATCTCAGCAAGAATATCTGCTTTTCAGAAAGAAAGTCCATATATAGCATTGATAGTTAGATATGTATCCATCTTATAATTAAATTAATTAGTACTACAGACCCCTGCTAGGTCATCTATTCCACATAGTAATGATCCTCTGAGTGAAAATCCATTTCTGATATCAGGTTTAAATTGCTCTTGATTCAGTCTCAGATTATGCCTTTGGGTTTTGTCCTTGTTGCACAGTCTGAACAGATTCTGACCTGCTCGTTGTGGAACTTCCTTAGGTATTTTTAAACCATAATTAGGTCTTACTGTAGCCTCCTTCTTTTCTAGGCTGCACATATTTTGTTCTTGATATTTTTCCTTGTAAGACAGTCTCTTCAAAATAAGTTTGTATCTTCTTAAATAAAGGCTATATTAATTAGTTCATCAATTTACCAGGAACATACTGATAATAAGAGAGTCAAGCCCCTAATATACTCATAAGATAATTTCTGACCTGAAGTTAGGGTCATGTGATGTGTACTGTGGCAGAAAATAATACATCATCTTAAGGGAGAAAGATATTTTCCTTTACTTTACAGGTAAAAATGCATAGATTTCATTTTATGGGTTGGAATCTGTCTCATTCTATGTTACAACACAAAACCATTGAAGATGTAAGATAGATAATACTGGATGGCTGCTCTAATTTTCTGGTGTATTTTCAGCATCCTAATTTTACTTTCTATACTTTTGGGGAGTTGCTGCTACATGTATGAGAAACTGCTCTCCTGCCATAATTAAAAAAAGTAAATTAGCCATTTGTTCATTAATTTTCTGGTAACTATATTTTGTCCTTCCATTTTTCTGTAAAAGGTCTGTCAGTAGAGACATTAGAAAATCTGTTTTGTGGAACATAAAAATTCTATCTTTTCAGACTGGTGCCCATGGTATCAGATCATATTTCTGTTTCAGATTTTGGCAGAAAAGAAACCTTGAATTGCTGCTTTGAAGTGCAGTTCTGCAACTCCTAGCCCTAGTGACTGAACAATAAATAATGTTATTTACAAAGCACTATCTTCCTCCTCAAAGTAGTCAGCACATTGTGCAAGCAATTAAAGTACTGTTGCAATATTAAATAAAATAGTTGAGACATTAACTAAAGCTTCATAAAATACATGTCTCAAAAGATAGGTGGTCCCTGTTGATAGACTAAAGCACAGCTCCCCTGGACTCGAGCAAATGAGTCCAATCCAGCCAATTAAAGAGGGCTGGGCTACCCCATAGCCTATAAAGGGCTGCCAGTGGGCAACCGGAGGAGGAATTGCTTGAGATGGGCTATTTTCTGGGGAGGAGGAGGTATGCTGGAATGGAACTAACACCTGTGGCGGATGTCCGGAAGCAAGGGGGTCAGGTGCTCAGGGCAATAGCCATGAGACTGCTGCCCCAGAAAAGGAGCAGAGCTGGTCAGAACTGGGACCCTGCCAGAAGCCCTGAGAGGGGTGGAGCAGAAGCCTGGAAGTAAGGACTAAGTTAAAACTGTTTTTCTACTGGCTTCTATTAAGAAAATGGATATGGCAGCATATATTCTGGAGTTGGGGAGAAACCCTGTGTCACTGGCCGGGCAACAGCATAGCGATGCTGAATGCTCTCTAAAGAGAAGTGTTTTCAGGCAGTCTTTTTCCCCCAAAGGGAGGAGCCAGGGCCGGCTCCAGGCACCAATGGAGGAAGCACGTGCCTGGGGCAGCACATGTTAAAGGGTGGCACAGTCCGGGCAGCCTTTTTTTCTTGCTTGGGGCAGCAAAAATGGTAAAGGCGGCCCTGGGAGGAGCTATCAACTGAAGTGGATGTCTAGACAGAGAAAGAGTTCTGCATATGAAGGGTTATTACATCTGCTGACAGAAGGTGTGGAGATGCAACCCCAAAAAGGTGGTTGATGTAAGAGCATAGATCCAGCCAGGAGAGGGTTCAGTGAGGAGATCTTGATTGTACAGTGACCCCCAAATAAGCTTCTATCTCTTTTATATAGACTTCAATGAGAAATGTTGCATATGCCCTGAGTTCTCAAAATAAATATGTACCCCACACAAAGCAATCGAACAAAAAACAGTAAACAAAACAAAATAGTAAGAGGACTAAAGAATGCCACCATGGCTAAACAGCAGAGTAAAAAAGGTAGTTAGAGGCAAAAAGGCATCCTTTGAAAATTGGAAGTAAAATTCTAGTGAGGAAAATAGAAAGGTGCATAAACGCTGGCAAGTCATGTATAAAAGTATAATTAAGCAGTGCAAGAAAGAATTTGAAAAGCAACTAGCTAAAGATATAAAAATGATCAGCATTTTTTTTAAGTACATCAGAAGCAGGAAGCCTGCCTAACAATTGATGGGGCTGCTGGACGATGAAGGTGCTGAAGAAGCATTCAAGGAAGACAAGGCCATTGTGGAGAAGCTCAATGAATTCTTGTATTGGTCTTTGCTGCACAGGGTATGGGAGAGATCCCCATACCTGAGCCATTCTTTTGGAGACAGGACTGCAGAGGAGGAGGAGGAGAGGAGAATATGATTGTGAGAGTGGTATCTCTTTCTCTCTGGAGCATGTCTGAATTGAGTCACACTTTATATCTTAACTGTGAACTTTGCTTGAAAAAGTCCTATTGTATCTGTGTTTGAAAAAGGCAGGGGATGCTTTCAGTTTAGTTTTCCACTTTACAATAAAACCCACTACTAGGGTGTTTTAAATATCACCTATGCGTATAGAATTCTTTCGTGCTCTCATTGGTCTGTCATGGTACGATTGAGATAAGTGCCCTAATTCTTAACATGATTAAGTATTTCCAAATATAACCCCTCAATAAAATGGGACCATGAAAGAAGAGAAAGGGACATGATTATGTAGGGGCTATCTACCAGAAAGACTTCTGTGTTTTCTGGGTTAAGAATGAGGCATCCCTGAAAAATCTAGCTGGCATTATTATCGAAGTACCCTTCCAGGACAGAAGCTAACAGGGTCCATAGGGCAAGGAGTGTATTATTGCCTATCCTCCTCATACTAGTGATATTTTATCCATGTCTAAAAATTATGTTTCAAGAGGGCACATACTGTATGAAGCACAGAATATAGAAAAAAAGTTAGAGCCTGGAGTAATGCTGCATTTCAAATCCCTTGTTGATTACACATGATTGTCCACTGCCAATAATTAATTCTTATCTTCCAGTAGTGTTCTTTGGTTGCCATAGCAACAATCCATGGTCAAGCTATCAACAGATGCCGAGAGGTCCAGCTGTGAGGTCAAATGACAATACTCTACAGTCAGGAGAGCTGAGCTGCCCCATAGCTGGACACAATCCTCTTTCCCCAAAAAAGGAAAGGCATACACTTTGTTGCCAAGAGATGGATTCCTAAGAGGTGGGCTGGGCTACTGCAAGTTTAAGGACAGAATGTTAACTTAGATGTGCCAGCTAATAGCTTAATTACAGCCATGCTATTGAGTTTAATCAGCCAGCATGATCAATTGTTGGAGCCACAGATGGTGGGTTTCAGGGAACTCACATACCACGAACATCTTCACCAGAAGCCACACTGAACTCAGCCAGGGTAGACAGTATTTTGGAAGCCTGAGATTCTCATAATTTAAAGGAATGGCGAGACAAACCTGGAGTCATTCTTTTCAACAAATATACTAAGCTTGTCACAGCAGTGTAAGCAGGTAGTTTTCCTACCCTGTGCCAAAACATAGTCCTTACGTACTGTAAAAGGTCAAAAATTCCCTTGCTCAGATTTGAATTTATGCTTTACTTAACAGTAGATAATAAAAATAAGAGTCCAAGTCCAATTCAAGTCCAAGCTGCCTTTGTAGGTTTGGCTGCTTCTATGCTTTCTCCTCAAGGATTCTTCAAATGAGATCCTGCATACACTCTGCTCAGAAAACCACTTTCACCGCCATTATAACCAGGGTGAAGTCAACAACACTTTCCTGCAGCCATGAGCCAGCAGAAATCTATGAGCAATTCCATGCAGGATTCCACTAACTGTAAACAAAGCAGGTCGACAGAAGAATTCTGTTCCTCTGTTACAAACGTTCATTTGAAGTGATTACTGTTGAGGGCAAATTTGGATTAACCACACGTAGTGCTACTAGATAGAGCTCAGCTGGGTAGTTTCTCAAAATGTAGTTGGCTGGAGACATACAAAATCTCTTGTGCTTGATTATAGCTCTTTTATATACCCCTGTAAAGTCCTTTGTACAGAAGATGATTGGACTCCAGGTGCCTTTCCCTGCCATCTTCTATCTACTCTATGACCCATCTGCATTCTGTCCCAGATATCATCATTAAACCCCAGTGATATGTGGGCAAAAGAAACAACCGGAATCAACTCCCTGGCGCCCCCTTTGTTGCAGTCTCCTTTAAACAATGGAATCGGTTATCAATGAGTTTATTGACACCTTGGCTAGAAAGTGAAGTCCAGTATGCCTCAGCACCAGTAAGGAAACTGAAAAATCCACAGGACTTCTCAGTCTCCAGAGCTGGATACAAATAGACGTGTGTTAGTACAGAGGTGGAGGAGATATTTGGATCTTATTCTGAAACCTGCAAGATGTAGCTAAATCACCCAATATGGATGACATGTGGACCTAAAATTTTCAGACGAAATCCAAAGATGAGGTCAAGAATATGACTATCCCTGTGGGAGCTCTCTTTATCCTGTGGGTAAAACTCAGTTAATTGTTTCCATGAAAATACAAATTAGTGACCATCTGCACATTGAAATCCCAAGGGATATAGAATATTTCCTTTTTAAAAATATGCTTCTATAAATGGCTTTGTTTTTTTTAACTGAAGTTTTTCAACTTTTAAGTCCATGATGTGGATGGCTGCCTTTGGATATTTTGGAAAAAACAATTTAAAATGACTGAACATGACACTATAATTATAAAGTAAATATGGCCTAATTGAGTAATTAAGTCAACATTTCTTCCTTACAGGCATTACAGGGAAGAGCATTCATGTTACTGATCAGATTTCAGATCCTTTATTCCAAAGGAGGAAGGGGAAAAAAAGTTTTCTTCATTTGTCAGCTTGCCAGAGGGATATGCTAGTTTTAAATAATCCTCCCGTTTAAAAAGTGATACTTTTGTTTTGTCCATGTGATGTCCCTATTACAAATTTCATGTCACATTTGTCAGACATACTCTCTTAAGTTCAATAAAAAGTATCTGAGTCTCCCTGCAAGTCAATCTATCCCAGGTTTGTCAGATACAGGCTATATTTTCTCTGCTTCATGCATTCTTGATAATAATAATAATTCTGAATTTGGAATGTCTTATACTATCTAGTTGTTAGCAGTAGATTTAATGCATTTTAGATATAGAAGCATTGCAATGATCCGTATGATAGGCGATAGAGTTTAAGTAAATTCAGGAGGTTAATGATAGTGCCAGTTGAAGATGATGTTAAAATACATTCTTGCCATTGAATATACTCCAAAATATATTTAACCTAAAGTAAGGTTAAGGTATGACATGGACAAATGTAAGGAGGTTGAAAGTTAGGTCTGATATGCCATGTCATCTGTAATGCACTTTGCTGTTTCTACGTAATGCAGTATTGAAAATCTCTGTAATATGCAGACATGGCAGACTACTCAAAAATGAGTACTCAAAAAACGAAATTCTCCCTTCAGATCTGCATTCAAATATCTAGAATGTGGATTTAGTTGAGTGTCTAAGGGCCTGATAGTCTCTCTGGTTAACTGAGGATCCACCGGTATACTACCTGTCTCAGAAGTGTGGATCAGCAAATGTTCTCTATCTTCTGCATTTGTGATTTCAGAATCTTTGTGGTTTGATTTAAAATTGGTGCCTTTAGCAAGAAGCAAGAGTTATTTGTATATTGACAACTGAAACAGATTTGAATGTAGAGTTGATTTGAATGTAACTTATGCTAACCTTAAGTGGAATAATTTGTACTGCTGAGCCGACTCATATATAGTGTCAACAAGGGCAAGCGATATGTAATTTTATACCACTTCAACTAAATTAGAATTCTAGATGCAAAATCTAGTACACTGGGTCATCATTTAGATTTGGGACATTCCAGGAAGGTCTTTGACTCCATAAAACAATGAATGGATTAAAATAACACATGTAATATTTTTTTGTCTGTCAAGATAAAATCTTGCTCCAGTGTTTTTCCTGGGCCGTACTGTCCCATGAGTTGTAAAGTAGAATTGCTCATTGATTTAAATGGACAGTTCAACTTAAAAATCGATGGAACAATAGGCTCCAAGTTATTTAGAGGTAAACAATATATTTTACTCACCCACAATGAAAGTCTAAAAGATAAAGAGCACTTTTCAGAATGAATACGCTGTGAGATACACTTGAAAATCAATTTTAAATCTCCAGATTCAAGTTTTAAAATATATCTAATCAAACTCCTCATCTATTCACGGTGAGCAGAAATACTGCTTATCAAATTTTTACACTATTGAGCTTGACAAAATGGGTGCTGTTTACTTTTAGCTATTCAAAGAACACCATGCATGTCTGCGGGGGATCCATTGGTCCCGCGGCTCCACTGAAGCCGCGGGACCAGTGGACCCTCCGCAGGCACCCCTGCGGGAGGTCGACCAGAGCCGCGGGACCGGCGACCGGCAGAGTGCCCCCCGCAGCATGCCGCCATGCTTGGGGCAGCGAAATGTCTAGAGCCGCCCCTGACTATTGCTGTATGTAAAGTAAATAAGATTTTTAAAATGTTTAAGCAGCTTCATTTAAAATTAAATTAAAATGCAGATCTTTTCAGTTTAGTGTGATCCTTGCCCTTGCTTTTCCTTGCTGAGTTTTCCAATGTCTGGCACATATTCGGATACTTTAAGCTGCACACAGGCTTCTGGGGGATCAGTTGTTAACCGCCTCCGAGAGGGACAGAGGACAGATTTCGTGTTTGAAAATACCTGTTCACAAAGGTATGTGGATCCAAATGCTGACAGCATTGCAAAAAAGAATTTTCTTCAAACAGTTAAATTTCACTGGCAGGGACATCCAGCAGGTCAGAATAAAGGCCCCATGATCTCTCTTGGTAGCTTCAAGTGCACTCCTCAGATCTCCAAACATTGATGTCCACAATTCTGAGCTTTTTAACTGAATGGGCTGCATTTTGAAATCTTCAACACCCATCCACTGAAATACAGACAAATCCAAGTTGCTTTCGTTGAACTTTTCAGGTTTAATTAGAAAAGAAAGCATTGGGCCAAATCACTGGAAATCTTGAAATCTGTCAGAAAATTCTGATTCCAGTTCTTTGCATATACATTCCAATCTCATTGACACTGACAATGCAACATGTCGATAGCTCTTTTATGTGTTGGAAGTAGCGGATAGTTGAAGTTCAAATATCCCAAGAAAAGTTGCTAGTTTTACAACAAATGCCTTCCAGGCTTCATAAAGATCCAGAATCGTTTGCCCTGCACCCTGGAGATAGAGATTGAGTTTGTTTAGGTGAGCGGTGATGTCAGTTAGAAACATGAGCTTATGCAGCCATTTGTCATCATCCAGGTCTGGGTAGTTTTGTCCTTTTTCTGACAAAAAGGCCTTGATTGCATCAAAACAGTTTACAAAGCACACCAAAACTTTGCCACGACTTAGCCACTGAATGTTACTATGAAGTGGAATGTTGTTATAAGCACTGTCCATCTCTTCTAGCAGTGCTTGAAACTGTCTGTGAGTCAAAGCAGATCGAGTAACAAGGAAATTCACAATTTGCACCACTGTATTCATCACATTATTAAGCTCTGAATTAGAAATTTTAGCATGCAGGTTTTCTCGATGGTTAATACAATGAAATTTGACTGTCGGGTGGCCAATTTGATCTTCCAGTAACTTTACAAATCCCTTCTATTTTCCAGCCATGGCAGGTGCACCATCTGTTGTATCACAAAATATTTTTATGATGTCAACTCCTTCAAAATGGTTTACAAAACTTTCCACTATATCTTCCCCCTTTCTTGTGCAGAGCCCCCCAGAGCAGTAGCCAGGACCCGAGAAGTGTGAGTGCCACTGAAAATCAGTTCGTGTGCTGCCTTTGGCATGCATGCCATAGGTTGCCTACCCCTGCCCTAAAGGGACCTGATTTTTCACAGGGGAGGTGCTTATCAGTTTCTGAAAATCAGGTCCCTTTTAAGGGGATCACAAATTAAGCATCTGAAAATTTCCACTTCATTAGCCACTTTAAAAAAAATTAGCTCCTATGAAGAGAGAGAGGGATCAGGCACTGGCTGTGGGCTCACTCTGCAAGCCCTCTGCATGTGGAACTCTAACTGCAGTTAATGGAGGCTTGGTGAATGAAGGGCCTGCAGGATTGGGTTCTAATATCTAAAACAAATTTATTTAAAATGGATCAGAACAAATAATTATTTCTTATCTGTTAAGTGCCAAATAGCACTAAATAGGACACACAATTTAGACAGTCCTGTTCTGAAGAGCTTACTATCTAAAAGTTAGAAATGGAGAAGGCTTGGACTTCTTGGAAACTTTGAAGAAGGATTAATTTGAAGTTAAATATGTTGTTTGCTTTCTGGATTTACTTCTTGTGGGCATGGGGGGTGAGGATTGGGAGGGCGTTGAAAACAGAGAGGTGGTGTTTTGATGAAATGGGATGAGGTGTGTATTCTTTGCATAATAGGACATTATGGAAAAAGTCAGATAGAAAGAGAGAATGAGATGAACAGGGCTTCAGGACTGACATTGCCTGCAGAGAAGAGGGGATTGAGGAAGTAACATAAGAAATGAGTTAATACCTCAGGTAATCTGTAATAATATAAGCGAATATGTACCCATGTTATGCACTTGTGGGAAAATGGTTTGAGGTAAATGCTAGTGGGCGTTGCTAGAAATGCCCACTGAAGCAACTAAAAAACAAAGTAAAACTGGATAAAATGTGGCAGAAGATGTGAACCTAGAACTTTTGCAAACCCATGGGAGCATACATAATAAGGGGCCACAGTATGCATATAGCTTGAGATGCCTTAAAAAGAGGCCTGATTTTCAGAAAGTGAACAGTCCAGTAAAATGTTTTGAAGCCGTTTGTAGTCTGAGATGAACCCACTTCCACCATATCCTAGTGATACTTATACTTAGACATCAGCTTATGCTTATATTGTGCCAAACTAGGGCACATATTTCTACCAACAGAAAGTTAAAATGCATGAGCCATATAATGCTATTGACTTTAAGCAGAGCTTGCACTGAAATGAAATGGAATTTGCTATCAGTTTTCTGTAGTGTCTACTATTTCACTTTGTTTCTCCAAGGAAGCATATATGATACCTTGGCTTTGCCTTGATTCCATCAGCATTTCCTCAGGATACTTTGGCTGTTGTTGTTTTTGTTTGAATATGCATTTATTTGTTATATCTTCTGCATGGGAACATTTGTGCTGCAAGTAGTGGCAGTGTACCAAAGAGGAGATTTTGGCTTGTGCATAGAATTTAGAGGTTGTTTTTGTAGTAAGTTGCTACACTTTTTGACATGGAACCTATGGGACCTGAGGGTATGTCTACATTACGAAATTAGGTTGATTTTATAGAAGTCGATTTTTAGAAATCAATTTTATACAGTCAATTGCGTATGTCCACACTAAGTACATGAAGTCAGCGGCACGCGTCCTCACTACCATGCCTAGCATCGACTTACGGAGCGGTGCACTGTGGGTAGCTATCCCACAGTTCCTGCAGTCTCTGCCGCCCATTGGAATTCTGGGTAAAGCTCCCAATGCCTGTTAGGACAAAAAACATTGTTGTGGGTGGTTTGTGGTACATTTTGTCAGTCACCTCTCCCTCCGTGAAAGCAACGGCAGACAATTGTTTTGCGCCAGACACCAGGGTGATTAGAAGAGCATAGCAAGGCGTGCTGTGCATCAGAGAGGCTTGAAAACCAGTTTCATGACTGGCCAGGCTTCTGTGTGACAATTGTATGTGTTTCTCCTTGATGCAAACCCACCCCCTTTGTTGATTTTAGTTCCCTGTATGCCAACCACCCTCCCCTGTTCGAAATAAAGTAACTTTTATTTTGAAACCATGCATTCTTTCTTTATTAATTAAAAAAAATGAGATAACGGCCAAGGTAGCTCGGGTGGGGTGTGGGAGGAGGGAAGGACAAGGCCACATTGCTTATTGTAGCCACACTAAAAATCAAATTGTTTGAATGGCAGCCTTCTGTTACTTTGACCATCCTCTGCAGTGGAATGGCTGGGTGCCTGGAGCCTTCCCCCCTCCACATTCTTGGGCGTCTGGGTGAGGAGGCTATGGAACTTGAGGATGAGGGTAGGCAGTTATACAGTGGATGCAGTGGGAGTCTGTGCTCTTGCTGGCTTTCCTGCAGCGGCAACAGACGCTTCATCATCATCGTGTGTTTGCTCCCCCAACAGATGCTTTATCATGTCCTTTCCTGGCCTCTGGCACTGAATGCCTCCATGCATTAAGCTGTGCCCTATCAATGCAGGAGTACTGCATGAGCTTGGAAAACATGTCATTGCAAGTGCATTTTTTTTGCCTTCTAATCAGCGATAACCTCAGGGACAGAGATGATAGAGGGCATGTAGAAATATTCTACGCTTTACGATTCTGGGGGGACTGCATGGTCACCTCTGCTGCTGAGTTTGCCACGCTGACCAAACAGGAAATGAAATTCAAAAGTTCCCAGAGCTTTTCCCGTGTACCTGACTAGTGCATCGGAATTCAAAGTGCTGTCCAGAGCAGTCACAATGGAGCACTCTGGGATAGCTCCTGGAGACCAATACCGTAGATTTGCGTCCTCACTACCCCAAATTCAACCCAGCAAAGTCAATTTTAGTGCTGCTCCCCTTGCCGTGGAGGAGTACAGAAGTCGATTTTAAGAGCCCTTTAGGTCGACAGAACGGGGTTGATTGTGCGAACGCATTCATTTTTAAATCGACCTAACGTGTCTAATTTTGACCCAGACCCGTAGTGTAGAGCAGGCCTTACAGTTCCTTATTTGCCAGAAGCATAGATAAGGAAACCCCATCCAGAGCCAGATTCACAAATGTCAAAGGGCACAAATCAAATATGTTGCTCTTATAGCACACCTGAGTGATTTTTATATTTCATAAAGGGATAAGGCTGGCCATAAGGATGAGCGTACAACTTGAATTTTGAATGGTGTTACTTCTGCCTATGTACCTCAGAACTCTAACATTATTTAAATATACGGTTACATGGATAGACGTCAATCTGTGTGTGGTAGCATGGGGCTTAAACCCCTGTTTAATAAAACCCTTATAATGACTTCACAGGGGGCAGACACCAGATGGCCCAACTCAAGCAATACAGCAGATGTACTTAATAGGTCAGCAGGAGTTTATTTTGTGGATAAATGAAGAGGCTAATATCCAGCAAGTACCTTACTCTGCTGGAGAAAAGTAACTATGGAATATAAAGTTTTGGAGGCTCAGGATAGTAGTTTCATTTGCTCCCATTTTATTACCTGGATTATCAGAAGCTCTATCATACTTCCATGGAGGTTTTACCTGGTTCATTATGATGAGACCTCTGGCCGTTCTTATCTCCTGTGGGACTGAGTTCCATAGACTAGGTCCAGCTTCTGTGAAAATTCTGTCTTGAGAACTTATAAGGCTTCTCCATTGGTCAACAGCTTCATGGTTCCAGTGGAATGTAACTGTCATAGAAGCATCAGAATGTAGTGCTGGAAGGGACTCAAGAGGTCATCTAGTCTAAAGTCATGGAGGTAGAGAGAGAGAGTCTTTCAGCTAACTGGGAAAAATCCCCTGGAGGGGTTTGAATATTAGGAGAAAGACCTCAAATTGAACTTCGTGTTTTGAACCAGTTGCAGCCTATTCAGGTTATGTGATTTCATTCCTAGATGTGTGTTGTAGTAATCAAGCTTGGGTCTCATGAATGCAGGGGTCAGCGTGCCCAGGCTGAGTCTGACAGGAAGGGGAACAATCTTCTGATCAGATGCTGATAGAAATGGACATTCTTTGCTGCTGTATCTACATGCCTCCAATAGCATTGAGGAGCAAAAGAGAACCTCACAGCTGAGAACCATTTTAACAATCTGTGCGCAGAAGCTCTCAATGGATTTGTAGTTAGGGAGGAGGTAAGTTCTTTTCTTCCTCACTGTTCCTACTTGAATCAGCTCTATGTAATCTTGGTTCAGCTTCAGCCAGCTGCTTTTGATCTATATGTTCATCTCAGCTAGGCATTTGAAAAGGTGGTAGTTGGTGCTGCAAACTGTAGTCTCCATTGTGACTTGAACAGAAACATAGTGGACAGATTTGTTTAGTTCTAGCTATCTGTCATCTCTTCAGCGAAACTGTCACAGGGTTTTAAATTCCTTTAAAAATGTTCTTATGAAAATGCATATTACATACTTAAGAAACTGGAATACCCCCTTTCCCGAGCCATTCTAATGTCTTGGACATATATGCTGGTGTGCTCTTTGTATGTAGGCAGAGGTATTAGTCACTCAATGGACCAGAATAAATAAATTACTCTAAATGGCACTGATCTAGTTACATTATATTGAGTTTTGAAAGGGGTAGGAAAACATGCAATAAAAGAAAGATGTGCTAATGTCCTGTATGACCCATGTTTTCTAATTACAGTGCCAAAACTATTAAGCTCTATTCTAATGATACATATTAAAAGAATTTAGAGCAAAATATTTTTCAATTATTAAGACCTTTTTTTTTTTTAGTGAGATTCACCAGTAGGTGCAGATGTTGCATGAGCCCTTTAAAGGTAATTATTCTGCATGGAGATTTTGCCACATGACTTCTATTAATGGATTCCTTAGATTAAATACATTTGTATCATGCTAAATATATAATCCTTAGAGTTGGTGGACTAACTTTTAGCTGTATCTGTGTGAGTTACATATCACATAAAATTTTACCTAAAAAGAAATTTCAACTTTTTACTGGAGTCACTTTTATTTAGAACAAGTTTTGGTCATGGCTTTTCCATAAATAGATAATGAAACAAAATCTTAGAAGAATGAGAGCAATAATATAGTTGCATCTGAATTCTGTCATTCTCATAAAGTATGTTCCATCTAAGGTAAATCTTAAGTGTCTTTATTCCTAAATTTTTTAGTGAAATGTGCAACAGTTGACATTACAAATGGCAAAATATTCTTTTTATTTGAGAAGAGATCATATCACTTTGTCGGGGCAAGTAATATATTTCTAAAAATCATGGACTGCATACATATTTTCTTTATATCATTGTAAACCCCTCATTCTATCATACATGCTATATCTTTTGGAAGATCTACCAAATAGGGGCACAGTGTATTCGTCATATCTTTACATATCATCTCTTCAAAACCTCTTTTTCCACAGCCTATAACTTACATTTTATAAATGCAATTCTGAATTTGTGCTTTTTGGAGAGTCAGTATGCAGACAGAGGTGAAACACTTGCCTTCCTCTGAGATGTGGTAGTCTGCTGTGGCCTACTCCATTTCTGTGAAATTATTTCTTTTGAGTCTTAGATTAATTTCACTTCCAGAAGACCATCAGCAAGAAAATCAGGTCACAAAAATTGTGGACTGGCTCAAAATGGTGGCTGCAGTTCAGTCTATAGGTTTCACCTCATTGTCTCATTTGTACAGTATTTATTAAATTATTTGAGGTTCCAGCGTAGGAAAATCTTTTTAAAAACTGAAGAAATAACATGTATCACATCCAGTAGCTTCTAGTATGGAGCTTTTGCAGAAATTGCAAACATATATTCTCCTTTTCAGTAACTTCACTGTAATTTTTCATTGACTTACCGATAATGCTTTCCCTCTCCATTTAATCCTGAATGCTCTCCACCTGCAAATGGCCAGATGTGGTAGAATGACCCAAAACATGAGATGAGAAAATGCAGGACATTTTTAGATTTAACTATGGTTGATTTATTTAAAGTAACATAACTCTTCTATAACACCAATTTCCTGATTAAACAGTTGTGCTACAAATGACTTGGAATAACGACGACAATAGAAACACGGATCTGTGTGAGAGGATGTTGGGTGTTTCTTATTATAGGCCCAGATATATCATAAAAGGGGACATTTGAGAGATTTATTAGGAAATAATTTACTTTAAATTGCAACATAACTTTACAGAGTTTTCTGCTGTTCTCAAACTGTCTGTGAATAACTAATAGATCTTAGGGTCAGAAGGAACCATTATGATCATCTGGTATGACCATTTGCATAGCACAAGGCAAAGAATCTCACCTAATAATTTCTACATCAACCCATAACTTCTTTTTGAGTAAGTAGTAGAGGTCATATATGTGGACATTAGTAAGGCTTCTTCTAACACAGTAACACATTACACCCTCATAAGCAAACTAGGGAGATATAGTCTAGATTAAATTACTGGAAGATGGGTGCACAACTGGTTGAAAGATCATATTCAAAGAATAGTTGTCAATGGTTTTCTGTCAAACTGGGAGGATGTATCACGTAGGGTCCCACAGAGGTCCATCTTGGGTCTGGTACTATTCAGTATTTTAATTAATGACTTTGATGGTGTAGTGGAGAATATACTTATAAAATTTGTGAGTCATCATCAAGCTGGGAGAAGTTTCAAGCACTTTGGAGGACGGGATTAGAATTCAACATGTTCTTGATAAGTTGGAGAATCAGTCTGAATCAATAAGAAGAAATTCAAGAAAGACAAGTGCAAAACACAGCACTTAGGAAGGAAGTTCACAAATATAAAATGGGGAATAACTGGCTAGGCAGCAGTACTATAGAAAAGGATTGGGGGTTATAAAGGATTGTAAAATTAATGAGCCAAGAACATTATGCAGTTGCAAAAAAGGCAAATACCATTTTAGGATATACTGATGGGTGTTGTACGTAAGACATAGGAAGTAATTGTTCTACTCTACCTGGCACTGGTGTGACCTCAGTTGGAGTAGTTTGTCCAGTTTTGGGCACCACACTTTAAGAAAGATGTAAACAAACTGGAGAGTCCAGAGGAGAACAATACAAATAAGAGGTTTAGAAAACGTGACCTCTGATGAAAGTAATGGGAATGTTTAGTTTAGAGAAGAGATGATGATTGAAGGGGGGGACCATGAAAATAGTCTACAAATATGTAAAAGGCTGACAAAGAGTTTGGTGACTAATTGTTCTCCATGTCCACTGAGAAGAGTACAAGAAGTAAATGGCTTACTTTGCAGCCTGGGAGATTTAGATTAGATATTAGGAAAAACTTTCTAACTAGAAGGATAGTTAAGCTCTGGAATAGACTTTCAAGGGATGTTGTGGAATCCCCATCACTGGAGGTTTTTAAGAATAGATTTGACAAGCACTTGTCAAGAATGGTCCAGGTATACTTGTCCCTGCTTCAGTGGAGGGGGCTGGACTCACTAGATGACCTCTTCAGGTTCCTTCCCACCCTACTATATCTATAGGTGCCAAGAAGCTTCAACTTCCATTGACTTCGGTGTGAGCTGAGACCTATTAAAAAGTCATATGACTTGATCAATGATTAGCAATACTGTCTAAATAGCATTCACATAGCAATTACCCACCAACTTTTAATTGAGAGTTCTACAATCCTGGTTTGTAGCTACTGTTGCAATGTTTTTCTGTTGATCAGGGATTTTGCATGTGCGTGCATTTATTCAGTAATGATCAATGGATCTGCTTTTGTATAAACAGGAATTTATATTTTTAGAAAGAATCTATAGAGACTGTCTCGTGCATTTGTCTGCACCCACTGCGGAAAAGGTCAGAGTGGTTGGTTAACAATGTTTGTATAGACAGCTAGTGACATAAGAACTATTTCAGGGTTATGCATTACAGCTCTCAACCTAAGATGCAAGCCAGACATTGTGTTTTTTACTCATAACATTGCTTGTGAGGGATCCTCCTTTCCTAACATCTCCCACCTTTTATCATCGTTGGACATGCTTCATTCTAGCAGACAGTTCTGCCTGTACATTTTTTTCTTTACTGCAGATGTAGCCTTCTGATTCAGTGCCTAATTTAGGGCAAAAATTTGCAGAGCAGTGTCAGTGTCTGTTTTTGCATCTGGATATTACACATGCTCAATTTTCAGACTTTGAACACATTCCAAAAGGATACCAGAAAATACAAAAGTATGTCAGAGAAATGTGGGCATGTTAAGATAAACTTAAATGCTTTAAAAAATACCCAAATGATTTAATGAAGTGAAATTCTACTGTGAAAAGTGCCTCTTTAAAAATACAGTTGTCTCAATGATCCCAGATCAAATATGCACAGTTTATGAGTAAAAAAGATGTTTTTTCTATCTGCTGAAATCTAAGACTCAAGCTGATTTTTTTTTCATTCTCATGTATCAGTCAACTTTAATTCACTCATTAAATTTCTGCAGGTTCAGTGAAGGGGCAATTCCAGGGAGATAGGATTTCCTCTTCCCCCTCCCAACCTGTAAAGGTCAAATCCCACACAGGTATCCGTGGAGGTGTTTTTGTGAGTTGAGAGAAAGTGGGATGATGCCACTGGGGCAACATCTATCCCACTTCTTTCTTCTAATCCAGGAGCTGCTAAGTGTTTTTCCTTTCGTCCTCTAAGATGTTAAGGGAACGCTGTCAAGTTTTAAAGCACCCATATGTCTGAATATTTTACCTTCTATAATATTAATTAAAAATAAGATTAATAAAACTGAATAGAGTTAGAAAAAAGATCTGTCTTTTATTATTTGGTTAACTTTATGCATTTGACAGAACTTTGTGTATAGTCAGTTTCATTATTTTCTCTGTACAGTTAGTTTTTCCTGTTGTGAGGGTCTTTTCCACAGCAGCAGAGGAGTGAAAAATACTTTAAAAACAGGAAAATGTGACTGTAAAGACAAAAAGATGAACAGAGAAACTCATGGTCCTCTTTAATACTTATTTTCTTTAACTCACTTTCCTTTTAAACTGACTGTATTTCAAGTATATAGTGCCCTCTTAATTCATTAGGATATTAGATATGTAATCTTAATATATATTACAAAAATATTATTTGTAAATAAATGTTGAGGTCTACATTTTCACGAGTTTGCACTTTTTGGGGCCCAACTTGACACCTTAAAGAGGTCTGCTTTTCAGAAAGTGCTGAGCACCTGCCTATGAGTATCTGGCCCATTTAAGGTGTCAAATGTTTTGCACCCAAAACTTGGGGGGCACAAAATACTAGTCCCTTCTGAAAATGTAGGCCTGGGTTCTCCTACAGGAGTTGATGTATCTTAATACTTAAGGCAATGCAGCAAGCTCTGCTTTAGGTGTTAATAATGTTGCCAGCTCTGAACTTAGCTGCTAACATAAATAAAATGAAAAGACATTTTAAAATATTTGGGAGAAAATGTAGCTATAACTTAAGTCTACCCATATTTTCTGTTAGGGCCAAATTTTGTTTATGTGGTTGGAAAGTTTGTATAAGTCCCAGATAACTGGATAAACAGGCTCGATGCCAGAGTGACTGATCCTGAGAATGCTGGGATCCCAAGAGATCTATATCTGCCCTATGGGAGTGAGGTGCAGAGATACTTAGGTATGGAGAGTTCCTGCATGAGCCTTCCCTTCACCCTTTGCGATCTTGCTTGGGGGCCAAGTACAATCTCCGTGTATGTGCTCCCAGACACAAGGACCAAGAAATTCAAGTGCAAACAATGGTGCTAGAAATCTCAAACTGGATAGGGAAATGATGGAATGATGGCTTTGCAGTATACCTATCAGATGTGGGCAGACACAGAGGTAGTATATGTTGCACATGTTAAGTGGAATAGAAGTTGATGATACTTTATGCACTTGTCCAGCTCTCCCAGACACATCGTACCTGCTTTAGGCAGAATGCCTCTGAAAGTCGCTGACTGGATGTGTGCAAGTACACACAGGCCCTAGAAGCAGCAGTTTAAAGGCACAATGTCACCCACTGAAATCAAAATAACTTGTACAGTACATTGTTTAATTGGTCAGAGCAGATCTCTATGTACAGCTGACTGCTGCTGGGGTTTCCAGATCTCTGGAAAGTGAGGAGCTCATGGAAGGAACTGGTTTAGGGGAAAACTTTGGTTCTAGTGATCATGAGCTAATTCAGTTTAAACTAAACGGAAGGATAAACAAAAATAGATCTGCAACTAGGGTTCTTAATTTCAAAAGGGCAAACTAAAAAAATTAAGGGAATTAGTTATAGAAATGGACTGTACTGAGGAACTCAAGAGTCTGAACGTGGAGGAGGCTTGGAATTACTTGGTCAAAGTTCCAGAAACTATCTGACGCCTGCATCCCAAGGAAGGGGAAAAAATTGTAGGGAAGAGTTGCAGACGAAGTTGGATGATCAAGCATCTCAGACAGGTGATTAAGAGAAAGCAGAGAGCCTACAAGGAATGAAAGATGAGGAGGATCAGAAAGGTAACCTACCTCTTGTAGGGATAAAGTGAGACCTGCCAAAAGCCAAGCAGAGATGGACCTTGCAAAGGGAATTAAAAAACCAATAGTAAACGGTTCAATAGCCATATAAATAAGAAGAAAACAAGGAAAGAAGAAGTAGGACCCTTAAGTATTTGAGGATGGGGTGGAGATTAAAGATAATCTAGGCACGGCCCAAAACCTAAACAAATACTTTGCCTCAGTTTTTAATAAGAGTAATGAAGAGCTTAGGGGTAGTGGCAGAATGGCTAATGGGAACAAGGATATGGAAGTGGAAGTTACCACAGCCAAGGTGGAAGTCAAATTCAAACAGCTTAATGGGACTAAATTAGACGGCCTGGCTAATCTACATGCAAGAATATTAAAGGGACTGGCACATGAAATTGCAAGCCCAATAGCAAGGATTTTGAATGAATCTGTAAACTCAGGGATTTGACTGGAGAATTCTATGACTGGAAAATTGCTAATATAGTTCCTATTTACAGGAAAGGGGGGAAAAAGTGACCCCAGGAAACTACAGGTCTGTTAGTTTGACCTCAGTGGTATGCAAGGTCTTGGAACAAATTTTGAAAGAGACATTAATTAAGGACATTGAGGTAAATGGTAATCGGGATAAAATTACAAAAGATAGATTGTGCCAGACCAACCTGATCTCCTTTGAGAAGATAACTGACTTTTTAGCTAAAGGAAATACAGTACATCTAATCTATATGGATTTCAGTAAGGCTTTTGATATCATTCCACATGGGAAGTTAGTAGTTAAATTGGAAAAAAATGGGGATTAATATGAGATTTGAAAGGTGGATAAAGAGGTGGTTAAAGGCAAGACTACAATGGGTAATACTGAAAGATGGACTGTCAGGCTGAAGGGAGGTTACTAGTGGAGTCCCTCAGGGATCGGTCTTGGGATCAGTCTTATTTAACTTGTTTATTAATGATCTTGGAACAAAAAGTGTGAGTGTAGCAATAAAATTTGTGGATGACACAAAGTTGGGAGGTATTGCCAATATAGAGGAAGACCGGAATATCATACAAGAGGATCTGGACTATCTTGAAAACTGGAGTAATAGAAATGAGATGAAATTTAATAGTCCAAAGTGCAAGGTCATGCACTTTGGGACTAACAACAAGAATTTTTGCTATAAGGTGGGGACATGTCAGTTGGAAGAGGAGAAAAACCTGAGTGTATTGGTTGATCACAGGATGACTATGAGTTGCCAATGTGATGGAGCCGTGAAAAAGGCTAATGCAGTCTTAGGATGCATCAGGCGAGGTATTTCCAGTAGAAATGTTAGTACCATTATACAAGGCACTGGTGAAACCTCCTCTGGAATACTGCATGCAGTTCTGGTCTCCCATGTTTAAGAAAGATTAATTCAAACTGGAACAGGTGCAAAGGAGGGCCACTAGGATGATTCAAGGAATGGAAAACCTGTCTTATGAGAAGAGACTCAAAGAGCTTGGCTTGTTTAGCCTAGGGGAGTTATGATTGCTTTCTATAAATACATCAGAGGGATAAATACCAGGGAGCGAGAGGAGTTATTTAAGTTAAATGCCCGTGTTGACAAATATCAGGGAGTAGCAGTGTTAGTCTATATCCACAAAAACAACAAGGAGTCTGGTGGCACCTTAAAGACTACAGATTTATTTGGGCGTAAGCTTTTGTGGGTAAAAAACCTCACTTCTTCAGATTCATCGAATGAAAGTTACAGATGCACGCATTATATAATGACACAATGAAGAGAAGGGAGTTACCTCACAAGTGGAGAACCAGTGCTGACAGGGCCAATTTCATCAGGGTGGATGTAGTACACTCCTAATGGGCACTGGTTCTCCACTTGTGAGGTAACTCCCTTCTCTTCATGTGTCATTATATAATGCCTGCATCTGTAATTTTCATTCGATGCATCTGAAGAAGTGGTTTTTTTTACCCACAAAAGCTTATGCCCAAATAAATCTGTTAGTCTTTAAAGTGCCACCGAACTCTTTGTTGTTAACATTGACAAAAGAACAAATGGCTATAAACTGGCCATCAATAAGTTTAGGCTTGAAATTAAACATAGGTTTCTAACCATCAGAGGAGTGAAGTTCTGGAACAGCCTTTGAAGGGGAGCAGTGGGGGCAAAAATCCTAACTGGCTTCAAGACTGAGCTTGATAAGTTTATGGAGGTGATGGTAAGATGAGACTGCCTACAATGGCATGTAGCTGATCTGCAACTGCTATCAGCAAATATATCTAGTGGTTGGAAATGGGACACTAGATGGGAGAGCTCTGAGTTACTACAGAGAATTCTTTCCCAGGTGTCTAGCTGCTTGGGCTTGCCCACATGCTCGGGGTCTAACTGATCTCCATATTTGTAAATAGGAAGAAATTTTCTCCCAGGTCAGATTGTCAGAGACCCTTTAGGTTTTTTGCACTCCTCTGCAGCATGGGGCCCAGGTCACTTGCAGGTTTAAACTAGTGTAAATGGTAGATTCTCTGTAACTTGAAGTCTTTAAATCATGATTTGAGGACTTCAGTAATTCAGCCCGAGGTTAGGGGTCTGTTTCAGGAGTGAGGTTCTGTGGCCTGCAATGTGCAGGAGGTCAGACTAGATGATCATGATGGTTCCTGCTGACCTTAAAGTGTACGAATCTAAATACATGCAGTGTTTAACCTACACCTTGGCCCATGCAGCAATCTCTTTTTTATGTTATTTATTCACTGTTTGCCTGATGCTGCTGAAAACAGGCTTCCAATCCATTTCTTGATTGAGTATCATATAGGCACCACAGTAACTGTAAATAGCTTTGTCGGATGTAGAAATCAGCAAACTTGCAGGGTCAAAATTATTTAGAGAATATATATCATCTGTAACTAAATGTTTGTCCCTGTGTTTCTTTGTGACGAGGATGTGCAAAATTTCCATATCAAAACAACTCAACCAATATTTATTATGCAGTTTTGTAGTTAGGATTGCAGGATTTTGTGGCATGGCTTTCTGTGAGGGAAAAGGAATGTCACAAAGAGACCTTTCATCTATGACATGCCTCAGTTGAAAAAACAAGTTCTAATGTGCTTTTTGCTTCGCAGAGGCTGGCCAGAAAAAGCTGCTGTTTTGCTATGCACTCGTGTGTGCACATGTACACATAGACACATCTTTCATTTTGTATAATCTATTTCAATCTTGTGTTCTTTCATAAGTGATATTCTGAGACCATTTAATAAAGTGAAGACTATTTTTAACTTCTATTGGCAGCTGGTAATAAATTATATTTTGATTACTTATTAAATGAAGATTATTATCCATACTACAAAATCACTGATGAAAAAAGTATATGCAGATGAATATAATCCATTCACTAGTTTGTGGACCTAAGGTCTGCAAGATAGGATCAAACCAATAAAATGGACCACATCAATCCCTGGTCTCTACTGAAATCAAAGGAGTTATACCAGAGATGTATTAGGTCGATGTCACTGTGTGCTGTTTCCTGAATTTGTATATTTGATTTAGCTGGAAGATGTTAAAAAGTGCATGTAAGCAAGAAAGTTTTCTGTTAGTCTACATATGAGTATTTGTGCTTGGAGTTTGTACCAGCATGTACATGGAATACACTGTGTTCATGATGTGCAGTTCAGCACACATTAGTGCACAGATCCTGTGGTGATAGGCACACTAGAAAGTGACAGATACTGGTTTAATGTAGCATGACATGAATAACTGGTACCAATGGCAAACATTAGTCAACTCATATGCCATTTGTATTATAAATGCCTATGTGATCCAGTGTGTTCTCTGGAAGACTGCATTTATTTCAGCAGAACTGCTTTATCTGAAAGCTGCTGCTAGTTATTCCCTCAAATATAAATCTATATATCTATCTATATTGGTTCTCTCACATTTCTTCCACTACTTCCAGAGGCTTACTTGGGATGAATACAAATTCTCTTCTTAGTAATAAGATCTTTAGGTTTCTTTGGCTGTGTAGGGAGGTGCCCTGGCTCCCTGCCGCACCTGAGAGGGATGAGCCAGAACAGGTGCCTCAGTGGGCGGAGCCACCGCAGCCTGTCCCCATCCCCCGGAAGTCAAGGGGCGGGACAGGAAGTATAGAAGCCCGGCCTCAGCGCTCAGTTGGCCGCAGGCTGCCGGAGGGGATAGATGCTGGTGCCCGAGCTCCCGCTGGGCCCAGCCTGCCCCGTGATCACTATCCGGAGGAGCACTGGCCTGACTTGCCTCGTACCCGGAGGAGCGCTGGCCTGAGCTTCCCTACGCCTGGTATCCAGAGGAGCTGCCTGAGCTTCCCTACGCCCGGTATCCAGAGGAGCTGCCTGAGCTTCCCTACGCCCGGTATCCAGAGGAGCGGCCTGAGCTTCCCTACGCCCGGTATCTTGAGGAACCCGTGGTCTGGGACCTGCCGGACGACGCCGGCGAAGGACAGGTACCTAGAGAGGGGGAGATTCGAAGTGGCCTGGGGGAAGCCGACCCCAGTCTGGCTCCAGGGGACCCTGAACCAATGTCAGTGTGTTGCGGCCAGGATTCCCCACTGACTGCAGCGAACCCTTGCTGTTGCTAGGGCCCTGGACTGGGATGCAGTGGAGTGGGAGGGCCTGCGTCCCCCCTGCCACCCTTCTGAGGATGGCAGACTCCCCCTCCCCCTGGCCTGAGGAGGCCTCTTGTGCTGTTTAACTCGCTGTTCAGCCCCTGCTTGAGGGTCTGGCCCTTACCTGTGTTCGTTGCCCTGCCCTGAGCCAGGGCTTGGGCTTTACAGACTGCTACTGTTCACTTGATGCTCAGCCCTGCTGAAAGGCCTGAGCTTGAACTGCGTGCTGCCCCGCCCTGCCCAAGGGCCTGGGCTTATGTACTGTTAACTTGTTGCTCAGCCCCTGCTGAAAGACCTGAGCCTAACTACTTGTTGCCCCGCCTTACCCAAGGGCCTGGGCTATAGACTTCGTATTCACTCAGCCCTGCTGGAAGGCCTGAGCTGTGAGCTGCTTACTCACCTGCCCCACCCAAGGGCCGGGCTTATGTACTGTGTTGCTCAGCCCTGCTGAAAGGTCTGAACCCAAACTGCTTATAGACCTGTACTTGCTCAACCCTTGCTGAAGGGCCCTGAGCCTGAACTGCTTGTTGCCCTTATAGACCCTGCGTCAGCTTAGCCCCTGCTGAAGGGCTAGGACTCAGAATTGCTTAGAGACTATTCATTTGCTCGGCCCTGCTGAAGGGTCTGGACCCTGCACGGACTGCTGCCTGTAGGGAGGCGCCCTGGCTCCCCGCCATGCCTGAGAGGGACGAGCCCCAGCACCGGACTCTTACAGGCCGCCTTTCCCCTCTTGAATGTTCACAGCTGCTGTAGTGGGTCATGGTTCAAAGAGGGGATAGGTGTTCTTCAGCTTAGAAGTAGAAAGCTGAGCCTCAGTCATCAACAGGAGCCTCTCTCAAGAGGCCTGGAGATGCTTGTTGAAGTTGGGGTTTTGGTTTTCTTTCTGTTGGCCAGGAAAATGGAGGTCTTTCAAAAGAAATTGGAGCTCATTATTTCCTAGGACAGGATAACCTAGAAAAATTCCTTCTCAGTGCAACTCAGTCTGGCAGATCACAGAATCATAAGACTGGAAGGGACCTCAAGAGGTCATCTATTCCAATCCCCTGCACTCATGTCTGGGCTAAGTATTATCTAGACCATCCCTGACAGGTGTTTATCTAACCTGCTCTTAAAAATCTCCAATGATGAAGATTCCACAACATCCCTAGGCAAGTTATTTCAGTGCTTAACCACCCTGACAGAAAGTTTTTTTTCTAATGTCCAACCTAAACTGCCCTTGCTGCAATGTAAGTCCATTGCTTCTTGTCCTATCTTCAGAGGTTAAGGAAAACAATTTTTCTCCCTCCTCCTTGTAACAATCTTTTACGTACTTGAAAACTGTTATGTCCCCTCTCAGTCTTCTCTTCTCCAGACTAAACAAACCCAGTGTTTTCAATCTCTCCTCATAGGTCATGTTTTCTAGACCTATAATCATTTTTGTTGCTCGCCTCTGGACTTTCTCCAATTTGTCTAGTTTTTTCATGAAATGTGTCCACTTCTGAGCACCACAATACTCCAGCTAAGGCCTAATCAGCGTGGAGTAGAGCGGAAGAATTACTTCTTGTGTGTTTCTTACACCACTCCTGCTAATACACCCCAGAATGACGAGGTTTTTTTGGTTTTTTTTGCAGCAGTGTTAGATTGTTGACTCATATTTACCTTGTGATCCAGTATGACTCCCAGATCCCTTTCTGCAGTACTCCTTCCTAGGTACTCATTTCCCATTTTATATGTGTGCAACTGATTGTTTCTTCCTAAGTGGAGTACTTTGCATTTCTTCTTATTAAATTTCATCTTATTTACTTCAGACCATTTCTCCAGTTTGTCCAGATCATTTTGAATTTTAATCTTATCCTCCAAACCACTTGGAACTCCTCCCATCTGTATACTTTATAAGTATGCTCTCTCTGTCATCATCTAAATCATTGATGAAGATATTGAACAGAACCAGACCCAGAACTGATCCCTGCAGGATTCCACTCAATACGCCCTTCCAGCTTGACTGTGAACCACTGTTAACTACTCTCTGTACCCACCTTATAGTAGCTCCATCTAGGTTATATTTTCCTAGTTTGTTTATGAGACGGTCATGCAAGACATATCAAAAGCCTTTTTAAAGTTAAGGTATACCACATCTATCACTTCTCCCCTTTCCACAAGGCTTGTTTTCCTGTCAAAGAAAGCGATTAGGTTGCTTTGACATGATTTGTTCTTGACAAATCCATGCTGACTGTTACTTATCACTTTATTTTCTAGTAGGTGTTTGCAAATTGATGCTTAATTATTTGCTCCATTATCTTTCTGGGTACTGCAGTTAAGTCGACTGGGGTCTGTAATTCCCCAGGTTGTCCTAATTTCCCTTTTTATAGATGGGCACTCTATTTTCTCTTTTCCAGTCCTCTGGAATCTCTCCCATCTTCCAGGATTTTTCGAAGACAGTCGCTAATGGTTCAAATATCTCCTCAGTCAGTTCCTTGAGTATTCTAGGATGTATTTCATCAGGCCCTCATGACTTGAAGATATCTAGCTTATCTAAGTAATTTTTAACTTGTTCTTTCCCTATTTTAACATCTGATCTTGCCTCATTTTCATTGCATTCACTATGTTTGATGTCCAATCACTATTCAACTTTTTCGTGAAAACAGAAACAAAACAGTCATTTAACACTTCTGCCATTTCCACATTTTCTGTTATTGTTTTCCTCCCTCATTGAGTAACGGGCCTACCCTGTCCTTGGTCTTCCTCTTGCTTCTAATGTATTTGTAGAATGATGCAGATTCCTATGTCTTTCCTGCTATCACCATCAGACCATCAATCTTTTCCTTCCACAGACTTGTCTTGTGCTGCGGGAAGCGTCTCACTTAAAAAAAAAACAAACCTAGCAGGTAGTTGCATTTAGCAGGTGTAGTGTTCAGCAGGCTTATTGGGAAATGTACTTCCCCTCCTGCTGCTGAATAATTCTCAGACTCCCTTTTCTAGTTAAGGCTGGTGTTCCTTGTTCTCCTTCCTGAGTTGTTGGTTGTTGTTTTTTAAACAGGGTACTGGTGTACTGAAGCCAGTTAGTGCATTGTCACAGCCGAGCCACAGAAAGGCAAATTACAAGCTAATTTGCTTTTCATGGGCCTATTGAGGCAGTGCTGATTCCCACCCTACTGGTCTTTTCAAACCAAGCTTTGATAAGATACTTATCTACTTGGTGAGAGAGAGAGGTGAGCAGGTAACCAGATTTTCAGAATGGAATTAGTCAAACTGGAGAAACAGAGGAAGAAACAGTAGAGAATGGAAAAATTCTTGATGGTGATTGGTCATCATCATCCTGCTTATTGAAGGGGGTGAGAAGAGGAATCCAGCATCTGCACTATTGCAGACTTGAACCACAGAAAGTAAATTAGCCAGTCAGCGGGACTATAATACCTTTATTGTAACTACAGGATTATGCTCTTTGTAAATAATTAATCTGAATTCTGTTAATTGAAAAACATGCTTATAGAGAGAAATGTAATCTTTAAAGGCCAGATCACCTGAAATAGTTAACAGAAACATCTGAGGTCTATTGTAGCTCTTTCCAACACTGTTCAATTGTTTGTTTTGAAGCTTAATTTTGAAATAGAATATGTTCACTAAGAGAGACTGTGAATGTAATGTCAGATATTAATGCTGTTTAAGTTCCTATATGTGCAGTAGCACTTCAATGATGCTAATCTCTGCTTACCTATTTAAAAGAGGATATCTGTGTCTAATAATTAGATACAAACAAACAATCCTGGCAAAAGAGACTTTTGTGGGACAGACATAATTCCATAAAAGTAGTTTAAGTTATTGTGACTATGTCTTAGAGAATATCTTATATGTTTGATCACTCCTTGTTCTGTGACCTCTCCCTCCTGCCCCCACTAGAAGAAGGTAAATACTATAAATACAGAGAGATGATGCTGAAATAACCTTATTAATTTATGATTCCCTGGTTTTGGTGAGCATATGTTTGACCACAAAGTTCTGCAATACCTCTATGCATATCCTCCAAATTCTTTCATGTGGTTGCAGAGTTGTCACCTTTGGGAAAGCATGGGGATTAACCATCAAATCTTGCTCAGATTTTGGGGTGTTTGCAGTGAGGCCAAGACAACTGCATTGAGGCACTGTGCATCTGCATCAGCATATCAGCCCCCCTTCTCCAATGGAGTAATAGTGTCATGGAGTCCTGCATTCATGGTTGCCACAGGACTCCCCATGTGTGGAGGGGTTCTGTGTAGAAAGGAATACTTGTTTATCTTTTTTGTGAGTTGATGTTCCAGGGCTTAAGGAGCCTAGAGGAATCTTGGGAATGTCCTCTGGTTCTCCCTCTTTCCATCCCTAGATCCTTGGATCAAAGCCCTACAGGAGTCTAGGGTTTGAGAGGAAACATGGTACTGTGGATGCAATAGATCCCAACACACATCTGGGAGGCAGGAGATCTATACACAAGGGATGTTTTATGCAGTGATTCTAAGGGGAAGATCTCTCCCAAGGTTCATTATAACGCTGATGGGTAATGTTGTTTTTGTTACGGTAGCACCTAGGAGCCCCTGTCATGGACAAGGACCCCATTGTACTAGGTGCTGTACAAATACAGAACAAAAAGACACTCCCTGCTCCAAAGAGCTTACAATCTAAGTAGTGTTAGCAAAGTTATGAAAATTTACCATGAACAGTCAATATGTAATTTTCAAACTTAAAGATGTGACTCAGTTATATACAGCCCATGCAGATCCCTCCACCTACACTGACTTATTTTTAATATTTTCATGGTTGCAGCCTCTTTTGCTTCTTATTGGACTCTGTTCTTTCCATTAATGATGTGCAGCAGAAAGAGGCTCTGTTGAAAAGAAAAAAAGCAAAGGAATCTACTCCCAACTAAAAAACAACTGGAATAAGATTTTGTGTATGTTTAATTTAAAAAAAAAAGTTTAGTCTCAGATTTGGCAGAGAACCATCTCAAATCATCTATTTTTAATGTGTGATCTGGTGCTCCAAACCAATTTACAGCAAAAAGTTATTTGAATCTGCGATCTGGGCTGGTAACTTGCATCCTGAGTTTCAGCCTGCTGTGATGTTTAAAGGAGCATGTGTACAGTATAACTCTTGCTGTAGCAAAAACTAAATTTCAGGTTGCAGTTCAGGTTGCATCTGAAGAAGCGAGGTTTTTACCCATGAAAGCTTATGCCCAAATAAATCTGTTAGTCTGTCTGTTAGGTGCCACTGGACTCTTTGTTTTTATTAAAACCCCTTATTTTCACTTACGAATTTCCCAGAAATTCTCCTTTTGGGAGGAAACTTTTCAATGCTTTGTATCAGCCCAAAGGTTAATTATAAGAATGTTTGAGCTCTCTTCAGTTGTTTTTAAGAAAGCAAGGTGAGGGGAGGAAGGGAGGAGAGCGGGGGATCTACTTTACTTAGTTATTTATTTTAAATATGAAGACTAGTTTGTATTCAATCCTACAGTCCTTGGGCAAAACTCCCCAATGATATCAACTGAGACGTTAGTCTGAGTAAAGATTACAGGATAAGGCCACGCTTTTGCATACAAATGAATCAAATTAGTTACGTTTTAGATTTTGAACTTTATAAGAAGCTAGTTTTCAATGTGCAGAATTGCTGAAGCGAAGTTTTTCCTCTAGCTACAGATTGAAGTTTAAAATCCATGGAATTGTGAGACAATACAATTATACAATTCTGTTGTTCCAGGGCATAGGCTTTTGCATATCTAGTAGAGTACTATAGTTTACAGAGCTGTAGGAAAAAAAACAATTACACAATTCCATAGTGCTGCAGCCACATATCATTTTCTACATCAGTACAACTTTAATGTTGCAAATAATAAAATGAAGTCAGGAAATGCAAAAATGACAGTTCTTATGTTAAAATTAACTTGGTCACATTGAATATACAGTAGTCACCATTTAAATCATTAAATTGTTGGCATTGTTATGACACATACCATGAATTACTTGCAAACAGCAATTGTAAAGATTTTAATGGTGATCACAATACATTATTTTGGGTGATTTTGCTGTAAAATGTGTAGTGTAATATATAGTGTGTGCAATGTGGTTAATTCACTCTGGTAGACCAATCTTAACATCCTACATTTTGACTTCATTTTAAATTTACAACCTTGATTGATATTTAATAACTGATATAGCGCATGGGTGGGTTACTTGTGGGCAGGATAGCTTGTGCCTAAGTCAGCCCTGATTACAGGTTGAGCCCCACCTGAGGGGAATCAGGGGATTCCAATGTAAAAGGCAGAAGGCAATTGCAACCAGAGGTGCGGGTGAGAGGGGAGCTAAACCGAGCCCAGCCCAGCCAGCCACAGGGTGACCAGATAGCAAGTGTGAAAAATCGGGATATGGGGGGGGGGGAGGGTAATAGAAGCCTATATAAAAAGAAGCCCCAAATATCAGGACTGTCCCTATAAAATCGGGACATTTGGTCACCCTAGCCAGCCAGCTGGGTAAAGCCTAGGAAACTTAACTATTCTGTAAACATTGCAGGGAGTAGTCAGAAGGCTTCTACAGAGTCCTGAGTCAGTAGGGGAAGGCACCACCTGAGAGAACCTGGGAAGAAGCATAAATTCCAGGCTGGGGATTCTAGGAGGCAGACTGTGCTCTGCCGACTCTGGGACTGTGAGAGCTTGTGTTGTATTTTCGAAGACTTTGTGTTATTTTGGACTATGGAGTGAGAGAGACTGAACAAGGGTTGCAGCCTGGAGGGCTGCTGTGTACCAGAAGACTAAATAAATGGAACCCCTTATGGGGATTGTTTGAATTATCTTTAAATAGTGAGTTATTAAAGGGCCCTGATGAAGGAGAATTAGAGGCAGATGGTGGCCACTGTGCTACAATGCCATGACTTTGTAACTTTACAGAAACTAAAATGCCTCTGCCCCAAAGAGTTTAGAATCTAAGTTGATGTGTTAATAAAGTGTTTTATATGTATTAATAATATTATGTAGGGCTAAAATATGTTAGCCACAAAACAGATGCACTGGACAGAGAGGAAGGGATGCCAGGGACCTCTCTGTGACCACCTGCTGGACAAGGGCAGCAGCACAAATTCTAGTGAAAGGAGTTGTAATGATGGGTGGGATCACACTGCTCACAAGGCTTTGGGAACTGTTAATCCCAGATAGTGCTATATCTCTGCCTCCTACTTTGGGGGAGGGGAAGTCAGCATTTGGCTCTTAATAGCAAGCATACAGCAGAACCTGCTAATAGTAAACTAGATATAGTGAAACTTCATTTATAGTGGCGAAGTAGAATGAAATATTTAAATTTTCACTAAATTGCAGTGTGAAAATAACAATTCCAATAACAGTGACCTTCATCTTATTGTTAAATTCTGTGGGTGGGAAAACAACTTTGCTTTCAGTAAAATTCACCCCCGCCCTTCAGCAGTCCGACATGAGACCTCTGCACCATTGAACCCTTAGGGTTAGTACTGACTCTCTGAAGTAGAAGGATAAATTTTGCCCTATAAGAGAATACCTTGCAAGTTTTGGCTATGGTGCCTTTGGTACTATTTTGCCTGGTGATATCAGTGCTTTATTCCATTTTGTATAGAGCTGTGTGAGCTTTGCGTGTTTTTTTTTTTTTTTTTTAGTTTAAGCCATTTCTCTAGATCAAGTCATTTGTCACTGCCTTTAGTTATGGAGCACAGATAGTGTCTGCAGTCTCAGAGCCTCATTAAACAGACAGACTTTTATCAGTAATCAATATTTTCAATATTTGTTAATATTAAACTGTCATTAGTGACTCGTCATTTAAAATTAATTTGTGCCAAAGGACTTATTATGGGCCTCATAATTGCAGTAGAAACAAAAGACAGTGAAGCCACTAGAAGATGCATTCTTAACCAGACCAATATATCAGTCAAAATGCATAGACTTGAGTTCATATGTTGAACCTAACTAATAAGCAGTACTAATAGAGAAATTCCCAAATTGTAGAGAAATCTTTGTTAGAATGCAGCGGCTGTTTACTTTCATGACAGTGGGATCCAGCCAGCATGGTCAGAACACAGTGGTAATGGGTCAGTAAGCTTGCTCCTGCTGCAAAACACAGATCTTTTCCTTTCCTCTCCAATAAGTGTGTATTAAAGAGCAGCTTTATTTTGAAAATAATTGGAGTAACTTTCCAGTTTTTCTTCTTTGTAACATACGGCACACTCATTATTAATCAGCTTTAACCCGTGGTGCCTAGCTGTGTGGTCTTCAGTTGTCTTCTTTCATATGGCGTAAAAACCGAGCAATGTGTGAGATGTCCAAATCTAGGTTGGTGGTCCAGTTGATTGCCTCAGGTGACATGAAGTGAATGGAAGAGATATCACCAGCATATGAAATTGGTTGACAAGGCATTTCATAGTTTGAAGTTTGTTTTTGAAGTCACAAATAGGATTGTGTCTTATGGAGGATGTAGTTACCTCTGCCATGTGATGTGGTTACAGTTCAGAATGGACTCTATATTCCATGAGAGTGAAAAGCTGCTGGGCTCTTTGGTTGGGTCCTTGATGAATTCTGTGTTTGGGTCATTGTGTTTGACATCCACCTTGCTTGCCACTGATCCTTGAGATCTTGCACTGCAATCTAAAAAGAATTTGAGTTGGAATCTCGGTATGTTATTTAGGTCTTCATGTATTGGAAGATCTTTATTCCTTCTAATCATGGGACTCCCAAAGGATTCTCATATTGCAATGAACTTGGGGTGACTTGGATGTGTGGTCTTCAGATAACAGACAGAGAAGGAGACAAGCTCAAAATTTTTCTGCTATGGGAAGAAAACTAGAACAGCCTGATAATCTCATGGAGATGGCTGACATAAAACATCAGTTGACCTGATAATTTTCTGTCTCTGCTTTCAGTGAGAGATGTATTTTAAAATCTTACATGCTTTTTACTTAGAGAAATAGATTAGAGCAGAAGAGTGCAACAGATTAACTATACCTTTCTGTTCACTCTAATGTATTGTGGCAAATTCAGGACAATTAGCTACCAGGAGAGGGGAGATAGCCACAGAGAAACAAGGTTCAGCTGGAACAGGGGTTACTAGGGAACTAATTAGCTTCAGCTGGCCCCAGTTGCTGGGGGCCTTTTTTAACCCTCTCTGGCAGGGAAGCACGGGGGAGGAGAGAAGTAGAGTAGCTGCCAGGGAGTAGGTGCAGCAGGACTCTGAAACTCTTCCTGCAAGGCAGATTGCAGTCTTCCCAGAGGGAGAGAGAAACTGAGCAAGGGACTGGCTGAGAAGGGGTTCGGCCAGACCCTATGCGACTGGGAAGGGCTTTTGCTTTGCCTAAGCCTGCGGCTCCACGGTGGCAAGGGACTGAGCCAGCAGAGGAGAAGCAGGTACTTCGCCACACATGGTGCCAGGAGTGGGATGCATTAGTGAGGGAGGCTCTGTGGCGAGCCATCACAGGGCAAGGTAAACCCCCCCGAAAAAATGGAGGACATAGTGAAGGCATTGATGCAGGCCACCGCAGCTCAACAAGAGGCTACCAGAGTACAAGTGGCGGCCCAGCGAAAGTCAGTATGGGTCCAACAGGAGACAAACCAGCTGCTGATGAGTCAGGCGGCCCAAGATCAAGCCACCCTGAACGAAGTAGTGAACCAGTTGAAAGCCCTGACCACAATGACGCACGGGGCCCAGGGGACCCGGCTGCTATGGGTGAGCAACTATTTACAGAAGATGACAACAGACGACGATATAGAGGCATATCTCCTTGCATTCGAGAGGACGGCACTGCGGGAGACCTGGCCCCAAGACCAGTGGGCAGGTCTCCTGGCTCCATTCCTGTGTGGGGAGGCCCAGAAAGCCTATTTTGACATGACCACAGAAGCAGCTATGGATTACCCTCAGCTGAAGGCAGAAATCCTGGCGAGGGCAGGCGTGACACCAGCCATAAGGACCCAGCGCTTCCACTAGTGAAAGTACCAGGATGACACAGCACCGAGGTCCCAGCTGTTTGACTTGATACACCTTGCTCGGAAGTGGCTCTGCCCCGAGACCCATGGGCCGGAGAAAGTGGTGGAAATCCTGGTATTGGACAGGTACATGAGGGGATTGCCGCCGGACATACGGGGGCGGGTCCACCAAAATGATCCATCCTCTTATGACGAACTAGTTGCTCTCGTGGAGAGACACTTAGCAGCCCAGGAACTTTCTCGAACCACCGGGGAAGGAAGGCGCCAGAATCGGAGACCAGCCTCTGCACCGAGGCCCTGGTTTGCCCTAGCTCCAGGCCGGAAAATGGAGGGGAGGCAGGAGGCGGAAGAGCAGCCAGCCGTGCCAGAGAGACTGGAGGACTGGGGAAGGAAGACTTGGGGAATAAATCCCAGCAGCCCAAAAAATAGGGTGCTGCCCTGGGTGGGGTACCGATGTTATGCCTGTGGTGAACTAGGGCATATTGCTGCCCAATGCCCTAATCTAGGAGAGCCTATGCAGTGTGAACTGGGAGATATAGGTGGACCATGCGAGCTAATAAGTCTAGTCGGGGTTGTGATGGTCCCTCATAGATACACTCGGCCCGTTAAGATGAACGGCATAGAGACCACAGCCTTAATAGACTCGGGAAGCGCAGTCACACTGGTCTCAGGGAAGCTGGTCAGGCCGGGCCAACTATCCCAGGCCAAACGCTCAGGAATATCCTGTGTGCATGGGGATGTCAGCTATTACCCGACCATCCCCGTATGCATAGAAGTTCTCGGAAACCCCACTAAGTTAACAGTGGGAGTCGTTCCGAAACTCCCTTACCCTGTCCTTATCGGACGAGACTTCCCGGGGTTTGATGGCCTACTCCCCGGGGACAAGGGAGAAGAAAAGGAGGACCCTGTGACCCAAGGGGTGGCCCAGATAGGGGACCCTCCCCCCGCCTTCCATGAGTTTAGCCAGGATGTGTTCTTCCCACCGGGGAACTCCTGGAAGACTCGGAGGGAACGGAGGGCGGATAAAAGGAGAGGGACGAGGATCCTGACCCGGTACCTGAAGTCTACACTGGCAGGGGAAAGAAGGGACTCAGCTGACAGCGGGACTGGGTCATCCAACTACAACCCAATTATTGGACCTGGTTCTCCAGGGGCTGTCCCCGAGGGGGAGACGGAGGTGGACCCCCCCGAATTGGGGCAAATAGGGACTGCACGTGGGAAATTTGGTCAGGATCATGCCAATGATCCCATATACCACAACATTTTTAAGGAAGTAGTCGAGGTAAATGGGGTCCCAGTGGAGGGGAGAGCCAAGGGCTCTGGGCCCTATTACATGATTAAAAGAGATCTGCTATATAGAGTAATCCGTGTCCAAGAGCAAGTCATAGAACAACTCTTGGTCCCCTGGAAGCATCAGAGAGCGGTAACGGATCTGGCCCACAGTCATCTGTTTGGGGCCCATCTAGGGATAGATAAGACTCTCGATCGGATTCTTCAGAGGTTTTTTTGGCCTGGTATTTATGCGGCCATCCAGCGATATTGTTCCTCCTGCCCGGAATGCCAAATACATGGGCACCGACCATACTTAAGGGTCCCCCTGGTACCTCTGCCAATTATTGAGGTTCCATTTGAGCAAATAGCTATGGACATAGTAGGGCCATTGGAGAAGTCAGCCCGGGGTCATCAGTACATCCTGGTAGTATTAGATTATGCCACCCGATATCCCGAGGCCATTCCCCTATGGAATACCATGTCCAAGACCATAGCCAAAGAATTAGTCCAGATCTTTTCCAGAGTAGGGATACCTAAGGAGATCCTGACGGACCAAGGGACCCCCTTTGTTTCTAAACTGATGAAAGATTTGTGTACCATGCTCCACATACGGACCCTTAGAACATCGGTCTACCATCCCCAGACCGATGGCCTCGTTGAACGTTTTAATAGGACATTGAAAAACTTGTTACGGAAGATGATTAGCTGTGATGGAAAAGACTGGGATGCCCTGCTGCCTTATGTACTGTTTGCTGTACGGGAAGTTCCTCAGGCTTCCACTGGATTCTCCCCCTTCGAGCTGTTATATGGTCGACACCCCAGGGGCATACTGGACCTGGCTAAAGAAGACTGGGAAGAACAACCGATCCCGGGGAGAAACATTGTGGAACATGTGCTGCAGATGAAAGACCGAATAGCCCGAGTCACCCCCCTTGTGCGCGAACACATAGAGAAGGCCCAAGGGGAACAACGGAAGTACTATAATCGTCAAGCAAGGTCCCGGAAGTTCCAGGTGGGGGACCGCGTGATGGTGCTCATACCCACAGCGGAGAGCAAGCTCCTGGCCACATGGCAGGGGCCATACGAGATAATAGAAGCTGTAGGGGAAGTCGACTATAAGGTCCGGCAGCCGGGTCACCGGAAGCTGGAGCAGACCTACCATATAAATCTGCTGAAACCTTGGCAGGATAGAGAAGCTCCGGTAGTTGCGCTGGGGGCACCATCCCCTAAAGGCAATCAGCCCAACTTGGTGGGAATATCTCCAGAGCTGACTCTGGAACAATGATCAGAAGTGATCGGCCTGATTAAGCGCAACCAAGATGTGTTCTCAGAAAAGCCAGGCAGGACTACTGAGGTTCACCGTCACATCTTCACAGAGCCCGGAGTGAAGGTGAACGTCAAGCCATACCGGGTCCCGGAGGCCTAGAGAGAGGAGATTAGGAAAGAGGTCAGGAAGATGCTGGCCTTAGGAGTCATCGAAGAATCTCATAGTCAATGGTCAGTCCCATGGTTTTAGTGCCCAAGCCAGACAGCAGTATGAGGTTCTGCAACGACTTCCGCAAGCTGAATGAGGTGTCCCGATTTGACGGATACTCTATACCCAGGATTGATGAGCTGATTGACAGACTGGGAAAGGCGCGATTTATGTCTACCCTTGATCTTACCAAGGGCTATTGGCAGATCCCCTTGGCTAAGTCGACAAGGAGAAGATGGCCTTTGCAACCCCAGAAGGACTATAGCAGTACAGTGTTCTCCCCTTTGAGTTGCATGGGGCCCCCGCTACTTTCCAATGGCTAATGGGCAAACTGTTACGATCCCATCGGGAGTACGCGGCTGCCTATCTTGATGACATCATCGTATATAGCCCCGACTGGGAGACGCACCTAGAGAAGGTAGAAGCAGTCCTAGACACCCTGCAAAGGGCAGGTCTGACTGCAAATCCCTCCAAATGTTCGATCGGGTTAGCTGAGGCCAAGTACCTTGGGTATATAGTGGGGAGGGGCGTGGTGAAGCCCCAACTCAGCAAATTAGAAGCTATACAGAAATGGCCCCGACCACTCCGCAAAAAACAGGTCAGAGCATTCCTGGGACTAGTGGGGTACTATAGGCGGTTCATTCCCCACTTCGCCACCAGGGCATGCCTGTTAACGGACCTGGCCAGAGCTCGAGGCCCAGACATAGTAAAATGGTCTGCTGCGGCCAAAGCCGCTTTTGCAGATCTGCGGACAGCCCTCTGCACAGACCCCGTACTAGTAGCCCCAGATTGTGGGGGAGGAGTTTATCCTACAAACAGACGCCTCAGAAGTAGGGCTGGGGGCGGTGCTTTCACAAATGGTCGGAGATGACAAACACCCCGTCCTCTTCCTCAGTAGGAAGCTCCTACCTAGGGAACGGAAGTATGCCATAGTGGAGAAGGAATGCCTGGCAGTAAAATAGGCCATAGAAAGCCTCCGCTACTAACTACTGGGACGGAGGTTTACCCTGGTCACAGACCATGCCCCTTTGCAGTGGATGCACCAAAACAAGGACAAGAATGCGAGGGTAACAAGATGGTTTCTATCGCTTCAACCCTTCCACTTCACAGTCCGACACAGGTCTGGAACCCAACATGGTAATGCGGATGGCCTGTTGAGGGTGCACTGCTTTCCGACCCAAGTAGCCCAACCCTGTAGCGTTGAGGGGGGGGGGAGATATGTGGCAAACTCAGGACAATTAGCTACCAGGAGAGGGGAGATAGCCACAGAGAAACAAGGCTCAGCTGGAACAGGGTTTACCAGGGAACTAATTAGCTTCAGCTGGCCCCAAGTGCTGGGGGCCTTTTTTAACCCTCCCTGGCAGGGAAGCAGGGGGGGAGGAGAGAAGTAGAGTAGCTGCCAGCGAGTAGGTGTAGCAGGACTCTGAAACTCTTCCTGCAAGGCAGATTGCAGTCTCCCCAGAGGGAGAGAAAAACTGAGCAAGGGACTGGCTGAGAAGGGGTTCGGCCAGACCCTATGCGACCGGGAAGGGCTTTTGCTTTGCCCAAGCCTGCGGCTCCACGGCGGCAAGGGACTGAGCCAGCAGAGGAGAAGCAGGTACTTCGCCACAGTATTTATAATGCAGCTATTGCTGTGGCATCTTGAAACTATACAGACAATTTGAAATCAACAATTACAGAAGATTTAAAAAACATAGATTCCCAAGCAACTTGCTAACTTCCCTCCCCAACTTTTAATCATCTCTCAGAATGTATTCTATGGATAGGAGGCACTAGGTTGCCTTCTTCTGGTCCCTTTTGTTTCCCTTGTACAGGAACTCAATTGGTCTGCCTGCTTAAATATCACTGGATTTCTTTATTAATCTTCCTTAAAGCAGAACACAGCCAATGTTAGGTAATGAGCTAGCTCTGCTATGTAAGATGATCTTACTCCTTCCTCTGGTTTCTCTCCTTCAGCTCCCCTTTGCGAGTATGCCTTTCTGAAAAGCAGCAGCACCTGTTCAGAGGTGAAGGGAACTGCTTTCTCTCAAGGGTAGCCGGTGTTCTCACAAGTTGAATCATTTATGTGCTGTGAAGGAGTAATTATAATTGGTTCAAATTTACACTGCTACAGGACATTCCAGCTTCCTAACATAATCATCAATTTCCCAAAACATGGGCTACTGCCTAGTTCACAAATAAAAACATCTAATAGAATTTCTAGGCTTTCCTTTTGGGCACATGCATATGTGTAGTTCACAGCCAGAATTTGGCTCATTGTTTACGTATCACAAAAGGGTGTGCCTAAACAAAAGCTCATGTGCCATTTCATCTTACAGTTAGGTCATCTTGCTAAAGATTTGGGGCATCAGAATTTTAATGATAGCAGACAAATGTCATAAACATAGTAATTTGAGTCTGAATATGTGAATAAGAGTTTGCATTATTTCAATACAGGATCAAGGAGAAGTCTCTGAAAACTCTTAGTAAAAAAACAAATGTGTTCAATAAGGGTAAAGAGTACTTAAAATTTATTGGCTGAGATAATTTCTTTTAACAATAACTGTTTTTTGTTAGTTTGTTTAAATGTGACAGTCTCTCTTTAAAATACAAGCATCAGAAATAATGTTTAAAAGACTCCAGTTCATGACACCAATGCAACATACTCTCAGGAATGAATTCACAAAAGGAATTTTAAAGCTATGTTTTTATTTTTGGTTTCTGTTTTTACATTTTCTCTTTTCCTGAGTTTTTGTTAAACTCCTGAAAGTTTTTTTTTTTTATATTAGCTATGATGTCAGTTGCCTGTGCTGTTGAAAAGAACAGAAGTCCCCTTTACCCCTATGCACACATGTCTGGTCAAGCTGTCTCTCTTTTTGTGTGTGCATGTGCCTCATTTTGGGTCATTCTACAGATTCACATGTATGACATTAATCTATTTAGTCTTGAAAGAGTGCATTTATGATCTTAATGAACTTTCAAACTACTGAACTTGGCTAAATGAGTGGGAGAAGAGGGGAAAGGTGGACATTTTCTTTTAACATTGAATGCCTGGTGATTGTATTGATTGAAGGTTGTAAACAACTCCATGTCCATGGATTTTTATGTGAGAGTATTTCAAGGCGATTGACACTGCAGAATAGTATTCCCATAAAATGAAGAAGTTGAACTGAAGGGAAGAGCTTTTGTTAACTGTATATTACTCTATGCTTACTCAACCTGAAATCTTTATTTTACTGAAGCTTAAGCTCTTTCAAAGTAATGTTTCCTCTTCCTGTTAATGCAGGTTAATATATTTCTCTTTGTTTTTCATTCCTAGGTTCCAACTATGGGAGTCCCCGTCCAGTTCATGCCAACATGAATGCCAATGCAGCTGCAGGGCTTGCCCCAGAGCATATCCCTACTCCAGGGGCAGCTCTGTCCTGGCAGGCTGCTATCGATGCTGCCAGGCAGGCCAAATTGATGGGTAGTGCTGGCAATGCAACAATATCCACAGCGAGCTCCACGCAGAGGAAACGACAGCAGTATGGGAAACAGAAAAAACAGGGTACAACCACAGCTACACGTCCTCCCCGGGCATTGCTGTGTTTAACACTGAAAAATCCCATCCGGAGGGCATGCATCAGCATCGTGGAATGGAAATATCCTTTTTCGGTGTAGTCACATAGAAACCAGCAAGTTGTTACCGTGCATTAGGCACAGTGCATAAATATGAATAAATAAATACATTAGGCTGATGGGCACCTCTGGGAATCTAAAGTGGATGAGTATTCTCTGATGCCTTCATTGAGAGCAGTTGTGCTCAAAAAGTTTAGGCAACTGTACTAGGCTAGAGTCTTGACTGTACTGCAGCATGTCAGAAGCCAGCAAAAGTTTTGCATGATGGATATAGTGTCAAATTTTGCCCTTACAAAAGCATGTACAACTTATGTTGAAATCAGTTGGAGCTGTGCAAAGATCTCTGACGGTAGAATTGGACCCATATTATATGAATGATACCAATGGATCACATTCTTTTTTTAGTTACACAATAGGGGAAGCATGAGTAACTTATGGTATGTCTACACTGCAATTAAAAACTTGCAGCAGGCCCAAGATAGCAGACTTGGGCTCACTGGGCTCGAGCTGTTTAACTGCAGTGTTGACTTCTGGTCTCGTGCTACAGCCTGAGCTCTGGGATCCTCCCACTTCACAGAGTCCTAGAGCCCAGGCTCCAGTCCAAGCCTGAAAGTCTACACAGCAATGAAACAGCCCTGTGAGCCTGAGTCAGCAGGGTCAGCGGTTTAATTGCAGTGAAGACATATCCTTAGAGAATTTGATGGTATGTGATTCAAAATTCAAGAGCTGTGTAAGTCGCAGTGTCACACTAAATAGTACAGTATGCATCCTGGAAAGAAAAGGGGGTGGCATTGTTATGGAAGAGTGAAACATGATAAAGTGTTGTCTGTGATTGGGCCAAATCCTGTTCACTTTACTCATGGGAGTAATTCAGTTGAAATCACTAGGACTATTTGCATGAGTAAAGTGAGCAAGATTTTGCCTGTTAACTGGAACTGGGTGAGAGACTAGGGCAGAGGTGGGCAGACTATCGTGGCCCGCGGGACCATCCTGCCTGGCCCCTGAGCTCCTGGCCTGGAGGCTAGCCCCTAGCCCCTCCCCTGCTGTCCTCCCTCCCCCGCAGCCTCAGCTTGCTTGCTCTGCCACTGGTGCAATGCTCTGGGCAGCGGGGCTGTGAGCTCCCGGGCAGCGCAGCTGCAGATCCTGGCCTGACCCCATGCTTGGTGCTGTGCAGTGGCAGCAGCGGTGGTGGCAGCATGGCCCAGCTCCAGCCAGGCGGCGTGGCTGTAGCGCTGCCAGCCACTGGTGCTCCAGGCAGCGCGGTAAGGGGTCAAGGAGTAGGGGGGGTTGGATAGAGGGCGGGGAGTTTGGGGTGGTGGTCAGGGGGCGTGGGTGTGGATGGTGGTTGGTGGGGGAAATGGGTTTGAAAGGGGGCAGGAGTCCCGGGGGGGGGGCTGTCAGGAATGAGAGGAGGGGTTGGATGGGGTGGCGGAGGTCCAGGGGCAGTCAGGGGACAGGAAGCAGGGGTGTGTGGATGGGGCAGGAGTCCTGGGGAGGCTGTCAGGAATGAGAGGAGGGGTTGGATGGGGTGGTGGGGATTCGGGGGCAGCCAGGGGACAGGGAGTGGGGGTGTATAGATGAACTGGGGGCCCTGAGGGGCTGTCAGGGAACAGGGGACGTTGGATGGGGCAGGAGTCCCAGGGGGGCAGATAGGAGTTGAGGGCCAGGCCATGACCCCCTCCCTAACTGGCCCTTCATACAGTTTACGAAACCCGATGTGGCCCTCAGGCCAACAAGTTTGCCCGGCCCTGGACTAGGGGATGAGTGTGTGACTTATAGTATAAACAATCCAGTAAAAGTTAGAGAGTGGGTGTCTGGATCTAGCATTATGAGCAAGGGGCAAACAGTCAGATAGTATCTGTTACCAGTGTGACAGAGCACTAGAATGCAAGGGCCCAGTCCTGCTCCCCCTAAAGTCAATGAGAGAAAGGCCATATACTTCAAGAGGAGGAGCAGAATCTAATTTATAATATAGCTTTATTTTGTATAGTTTTGGTCAAACTGTATCCCAAATCCCTTTGGAGTGAAATACACATTAAAATACAAAGAAAAACTATCAAAACAACATAAATCAAAACTAATCAGAAATGATAATTGTTAGTAGGTCACTAGCTAGGCAGGGATCTTCAGTAAATCCAAGGGACGGGACAAGAGGGCGGGGAGAGGAGGGGAAATAGGGCTTGGGGATCAGCCTTTCCGATGAAGAGAGTTCAGAGCTCAACAGCATGTAGGATAATGGAAACTGACTTATGGTTTTTAAGATTTGATGTGCTAATTTAGATGTTGCTCCCAATGAGGTTTGAAGGGCCAAATGTAAAGATGGAAAAGAACCCAGCACTATAAGCCTGTTTAGATCTTGCTGAAACAAAACCTTCTTTTTCAGATGGAGAACGTGTTAACAATGGTGCTGTCAGTAGGGGTTCATAGATGTCCTTAAGCATCTACTAGTCCAGGGGCTGGCAACATTTCAGAAGTGGTGTGCTGAGTCTTCATTTATTCACTCTAATTTAAGGTTTCGCCTGCCAGTAATACATGTTAACATTTTTAGAAGGTCTCTTTCTATAAGTCTATAATATAAAACTAAACTATTGTGGTATGTAAAGTAAATAAGGTTTTTAAAATGTTTAAGAAACTTCATTTAAAATTACATTAAAATGCACAGCCTCCCGGACTGGTGGCCAGAACCTGGGCAGCGTGAGTACCACTGAAAATCAGCTCGCGTGCCATAGATTGCCTACCCCTGTACTAGTCAATTCCTTCCTTTTTGGGATGCTTGTTCTTAATTCCTTTGATTTGGTTTTGCTACTTGTTATCCTTCTGACCCAGCATTAATGCTTTTAGCATAAAATGATGGATGAATGACTTAGGGGTCTAACCTGAATGTTGGTTTGCTTACTGGCACCTCAGTAACGACAGGTCTTTAGGTAGATAGCATGAATTGAAGTTTGATAAATGAATAAGATCAGTGTTGGATGAAGGGACTTGTATTATAAAACAAGATGGAGCACTGATGAGATCTGAAGAGGATCAAGCAATGCAATCAAATCAATTTGAACATGCTGGTGCTCGATTTTTGTTTATTTTTTTTAAAGCTAATAAATAGAAGATTTTTTTCTATCAAAAGCTCTCCCTGAAAGTCTAGTGTTTACAACCACGAACTATGTCAATATCATCAAAGGGCTATGATGAGATTTCATCTTATTCTGCACTCTGACTATTCCCAATTACTTAAAATTATTTAGAAGGGCTGGGCTTAATGTTCTGAACACTGAAAGCCAAAGCACACAGGATGTTAAATAAATATCAGATATCATTAATGGCCTTTTTATTTTACTATGCTGTGATTTGCTGTTTTCCGCAAAAGAAAAAGTCCAAACCTGCAAAGCCTTATTTCTGAGATGTGTCTGGTCACATATATACAAGGGCTCCCATTGTAATAGATATAGTGACAGTTATTAAAAGGGTGCTATCAAGGTTGTTAGGATTAAAATTTGGCCTGTGAGTACTTGGAAAGTTGTATTCTATTGTACCTTAAGGTTCCCAACTGTGCACTTTTTATATATCTGCTGTAAAATCCTGACCCTACTGAAATTCAGTGAGCGTGCTCCTAGTCAGTGGTGCTCCCAGTATCTTCAGAAGGGCCAGGATTTTACATCAATCTTTGCTCTATTGCAACATTTAGACACTGTCAATTTACATTTGGCTCAAAAAATAAATTTTGAAATATTAAGCTTTTATAAAACTTAAACTTAATACCAATGTAAATGTTCCACAATTAAAAAAAAAAATCCAGTGAAATTTTTTTTAGACAAAGTAAATATTTGTCTACAGTGCTTGAAACCCAAACACTACAGCATTAAGATCACACAAATAAAACTGGCTATAAATAAAATCTAAACCAACTTTGGTCTTGATTCTTCAAAGGTTTAGGCATGGATTTAACTTTAAACACTGGGAATCATATCCATGTCTTTGCAGAACTGGGATCATAATTGATTGTTCAAAGAGAAAGGGTGGGGCTGGGATAAGAAGTTTGGGGTATAGGACAGTGCTCTGGGCTGGGATCGAGGGGTTCGGAGGGCGGGAGGGGGATCGGGCTGCAGGAAGGAGTGCAGGTTCCGGCTGGGGGTGTGGGCTCTGGGGTGGGGCTGGGAATAAGACGTTTGGGGTGCAGGAGGTTGCTCTGGACTGGGATTCAGGGGTTTGGAGAGCAGGAGGGAGATCAAGGCTGGGGCAGGATGTTGGGCCATGGGGAGAGGCTCTGAGGGTGCAGGCTCTGAGCGGCACTTACCTGAAGTGGCTTCCGGAAGCAGTGGCATGTCCCTTCTCTGGCTCCTATGCAGAGGTGCAGCCAGGTGGCTCTGCACGCTGCCACATCTGCAGGCACCGCCTCTGCAGCTCCCATTGTAGCACATAGGAGCTGGAGCAGGGTCATGCTGCAGCTTTTGGGAGCTGCGTGGTGTGGCCACTGACCAAGCGCCCCAGCCAGAGTGCTGGAGCGAGGCCAAGCCACTTGGTGTGGCTCTCACCCAGCACCCCGGCCAGAGTGCCAGAGTGGGACCGAGCCACGTGGTGCGACTCGCAGGCCTGCTTAAAACACTGGCCCGTGGACCATAGTTTGCACACCCCTGTTCTAGTGACTATTTATATAAAGTGGAAAAGGTTCAGTAGGAGAGATTGAGATCCACCCATTAAGTAGGGCATTCACCTGCAATGTGGAAGATACCAGTTCAAATCCATGCTCCACATCAGGCAGAGGAGGGACTTGAACCTGGGTCTCCCACATCCTGGGTGAGTACACGTGGCTATTGGGTAAAATGAGTCAAGGGTATCCCCACCTGCTTCTCCACTTGGTAAATGCCTGAAATTGAAATGTTATGTTTTGATCAACCTGAAATAAATTATTTTTTCATTGTTTTGTTTTCTGTTTGTTTCTTTGAGAAAACTGAACAATTTACATTTTGGGTCAATCGAAAACAATTTTAATTTTTTTGTTAGATTTTTCAGTTTGACCAGTGAACCAAAAAATTGATTATTTTCACAGCTCTAGGCCTGATACTGCCCACTTATATATGTAACTCTGTGCACCTGAGTGGTCCTGCTAAGATCAATGAGTCCACACGTGGATAAAGTTAAGCATGGCTCCAATCCAATTCCTACTGAAGTCAGTTGAAAGACTCACATTGGTTTCAATGGACATTGGCTAGGGCTCTATATGCATAAGTGGTTGTGCAGGATTTGGGCCTTATTGTGCACCCCAAAAGTAAAAATTTTAAAGAGAGTGTGTGCGCGCACACCTGAGAACTGAAATGACCTTGCATAGGTTCCCTGGCATAGTGTGTGCTTGGCTGAAGAGTATCCCTGACATATTGGCTAGGCTCCCATTTGTTTTGCATGTGAATCCAATGTACACAGAAATACAATTAAAAAAAATCCTATTTCTGCAAATAGATTATTTTTTTTAAAAATCCCTGGCTTGAATCCTTCAGGTAAGGTGGTGCAGTATGAAAACTTTAAGAAAGGCCACTTTTTGCCTTAACAACCTTGATCATGCCTTTTAAACAACCTTTGGTCTCTCACTCTCATTCTCACTCACTCTTAATTCCTTTTGAGATCAAAACTGAGGAAAGAGATGCTGTGTTAAAAATATATCTCAAGCTATTTGTTACAGATTCTAGTGTTTCATTGAATGTCTCTTTGAAATGTGAGGGAACAGGGTTGAGAAATGCTAACCTGATGTCAAAAATATTTAAAATATATAGTCCTAAATGACAGCTGTGTATGGACAAGAGAAACTATGTCACAAAAGGAAAGAGAGGTCCTGTCTGAATAGGCATTTCTATTAAAAATAGCACAGCTACATGTGAGGGGAAACTAAAGTAAAAGTCAATCTAAATAAAAAGAAAAAACATTTAAGAAATCTGTGTTTACTCTGGCACGCGACTGGCCTACACTGCTTTTGACATATTAGGAAGAATCTTGGCTGGGACCTTCTAAAAGCACTTAAAAAGGCATATGTTTCTTTTCAGAATATAAGGGGCTTGGAATGTTTTCTTTAAACAGAATTCTTATAAATCTTCTTCATTTTTTTTACTTGTGTGTGCACATTTCAAAATAACTTCCTTAACTCCATTCCTCAGACCATTTGAAATAATTATTTTACTGACTATTTTTGCCAATTGTGTGGCCTTAGCTATCTATATCCCCTTTCCAGAAGATGATTCCAATGCCACCAATTCCAATCTGGTAAGTCCTCACAGGTGTCCAATTTTACTCTTTTGTAGGCCTTGCTTAAAACTGACTGGAGAGTTGGTCAGGAGCTAAGGAGAAAATAAGGCATGCATCAACTCCCTACAACAGAACTGGATTTTAGTTTTGAATGCTGTATTGCTCTTTATCCATATTAGCACCTGTCTCATCAAGACCTGTTGATTCCAAAAAACTGTAAAATCCTGTATGTGGAGTTTTGGTTAGTAAATCTGAATGTGCTGTAGAAGTATTTGGTAAATTTAAACTGCAGGTGTTTGCACAGAATATCTTTAATTATAGATTGCTATGCCTTTGTTTCGTTAAGTGCCTTTGTGTAATTGATAAGGTCCTTCTCTCAGGTGATGTACAGCAGTGCAGCTTGGTGACTAAAGTCTAGGAAGTCGTTAATGTTTGCACTGCACATTAGGACTTATGTGTGTTTGAAGGGTTTTTTTCTCTTGCCAGGGAAGATTGCTATTCTTGTTTCCATTGATGCAAATGCCAGTATTTTGGGATAGGTTGTCCATGGAAAAAGGAAGGAGTGTTTACTTTTGGCTTAGTGTGAAGTCATAGCAAAGATCTCTGTTCAGGCAGAACACAACACAAACAGAGGTCTGGAATGCAATCCACAGAATTAGAATAAAGCTTAGCCCTCCCTCTGAAAATATTATGTGAACAAATTTCATGATCTGATTGGAACAGAATGAAGTCTTACTCCGGGAGGGTAAGACTTGAGATACTGTGCTCTTACCCCAGTTGAACCACTGTGACATGAAAGACCTTTTGGATGGATAGAGTGGGGAAAATAAGGGCCATTTCTCCTAAACAGAGACAGCTGGCATGTATGACTTGTTAAAAATGTCACACTATTCTCTGGGGAACTGGTTGTTGTGATGAACTATTCTCTCGAAGTTGTCTAAAACAAATTGCAGTAAAAACAAAGACTTCCAGATCTTTCCTGGAACATAGATCCTGGGCAAAATCTTAAATTTACTTTTTTGCTTTGAGAGAAAAGGCGGGTGAGGTAATACCTTTTATTCAACCAAGAAAAGATATTACCTCATCCACCTTGTCTCTCTAGCTGATGCTAGCCCATTTGGGGTCCTAAATAGGAATATTTTTGCCCACTTCCAATACTAAAACAGGCAAGTTCTTATAATAAAAAGTGAATAGGGCCCCCCCCTTGAGCTGTTTGGGGTCCTAAACAATTGCTTAGTCTGCTTATGCCTAGCACCGGTTCTGCAAACAACCTTCTTGCTTTGAAACATCTTTAAAAAGTTAAAAACAGGGAAAAAGTGTATGCCTGTTCATATGTTTTCAGCCATTTTCCACTTAGCTTTAAACTCATATTGGGCTTTCAACAAGGATGTTTATGAATTGGTATCATTACCTATTGCTATTTGTCCTGCTGTCTGATGGAACTGTTGGAATCAGAGTGCTAGATGATGATGATCATGGGTTGTGTGGGTGTGTGGATAATTTACTTTAACAATAAAACATGTCCCTTTTCAGCAATGGACATCTTGTAATAAAAGTCAAACAATAGTGTCTGTATCTTATACAAACAGGGATTTCCCTTAATGGCCATTATAATAAACAGAATACTGTCTCCTTGTCTACTATACATTTTGATTTATAACATTAAAAGATACAAATGAAGCTTGGAGAACTTCAATTTCATCCTATTCCAGAGCTAAGTGAAATAGAGCTGAGGATACTTGTCTTATTTCAGCATCATGAAACTATTGGATAATGGCAACTGAGTAACATTTCAGATAAACTTTGGTAATAGGATCAGATAGACTGAAGTTGGCCTGTCTGGCATAATGATTAAAATTAAGCTGAGCAACTTCCACGCAGAGATCTGTTGCACACATATGGTACCTCTGTTTAATATCTCATCTCATGCCGTGACCATAGTATCAAAACATCTCCCCTTATTTGTGAGTGATATAATATAAAATACAAGAATTCCTAGGGACAGGTTAGTAAAAGGTGTCCACTTTACTTGGGGCTGGATAGAAATAATTCATTTATTTGGGCAGCTGGTCTAGGGAGTTAGGGGAAAGAAAAAAATTAACTGTTTCCCTATGTCCTGTTATTGTTTTGATCTCAGTGGAATAACAATTTAAAATGTCAGCAAAGGCTCACATCGTAGGTCAGATGTCCAATGGCAGTGAAGTGGAGTTTGATTCAGTGGCGATAAGGCTTTACTTTGTATTATGTGCTTGGTCCTGGAGCACTGACTGCTCAATGGCCTCTTGTACTGCCCAGCGGTGTATTATCGCCTAGACCAAAAAGGCCTAGGCCTAGGGTGGCAAATTTGCTCGCAACCCCTCCCCAAATCCCAGGCCTGCTTCCTCCCCCAGGCGTGCCGTGCTTCCCTCCTTCCACCTCCCTCCCAGGCTTGCCCTGTGAAAGTGCTGGGAGGGAGGGAGAAGCGAGTAGCGGCAGGATCCTCGCCCTAGCTCACCTCCGCTCCACCGCTGCCATCCCCCAAGTGCGCCACAACTCCCCTTCTCCCCGCTTTCTCCCAGGCTTACCGCGGGGGAGCAGAGGTCAGCTGGGGGGGAGGGGTTGGCAATTTTTTGAGGGCCTGGGGTGCCAAATTTGTTAATCCGCCAGTGGTCCTGCCCCTTGTAAAAGGGGCATTCTGTTAAAATTGATAGAATGTCAGGACATAATCTGATTGGTTCATCCTAAGGGAAACCTCCCCTTTGCTGAATTAAGCTTTCAAGTTGTATTTCAGTCAGTACAGCGGTTCTGCCTGTTAACGTTTTGCTTTCTCTCACAAGGTGATATGCCCAGCTTTTAATATTTGTACCTAGGAATTTAAAAAAAATACATTGTATAACCTATTTTAAACAAAGTGCATTCCAAAATGCTTCACAGAAACGTGGAATATAATTAGTTAAATATTAAGCAATAGCTAAGAGAGAGCAGAGCTAAGGAGGTTTAGATATGGGTGAAAAGATGTGTTCTGCAGAGATTTGGAATGAGATGGAGAGCTGATGAGGCAGAGGTAGAAGAAAATTGTTAAAGGGCATGAAGTGCAAAGCAGAGGGCTCTTGCACTCAAATAGCCAAATTGTGTGAAGGGACAGAGAAATAAGGACTTTAAGTGGAGAGAGAAGGATTATAAACCAAACATACTCCTGTTCTAAACCCAAATGTACTTTGCGGAATACTTTTGCTTGCAAACACTCAGCTGTCAGTTTATTTTGTTCTCTAGTTTAGGAGTCTAGAATCGCAAAGGATTATTTCTTCAATAGAAAGGGTGTGGGTATGTTTATATTGTGTGCAGATGGGCATATACGGTGTTCTCTTTCTTTTTTAAAGAGTCAGTCTGACTGAAAGGAAGTAGAATGTGTCCAACTGCCCAGGGAAACTCTTTTCACTTGGGTAGCAAGTCTAGCTTCACATTCACTTTGCGATTTCATTTGGGGTGGGAGGGGGAAGGTGGAGTATTACCATAACAACTCTTCCATCCCTGATTTTCTGAGACATGGAGAATCTTCTTCAAGAGACATATTACCCAGTATGTGTTGTGTAACAATTTTTTTTAATAAGGTTTGACAAAATAAAACAACTGTTTTCCAATAAAGTGGCACACTTTCCTCAGGCTGTGAATACTACTTTTCTAATATCTCATTGTCATTTTTAAAACAACTTTATCTTTTGAGATGGGGGAGAAATAAAACAATTAAAAAAAAAAAGTTAATGGCAAGGAGGTGGTTGTTGGGAGAGGAGGGAGTTGTGGACTGTGTGAACTTCAACCAGTGCTTTTCTTTTTGTGTAAAGCTGAGCAAAATGGTGGCTAATATGGTTTCACTGAATAATTATGATCTGGGTAAATTCTACCTGTGAGGGTATGAGATTAATCAAAAGTCAAACAGGACATATTTGTACTCTCCATAAGAATCTTGCTCAGAAGTACATTTGCCTCACTCCACATGGATAATATACATTGACACACATTCATCTCCCTCTTTTATCACCTTTGCCTTTAGGTATGATACCTACTTTGCACTAAACCAGAAGTTAGGAACATACATGAGACTTATATGCAGTTCAAACAGCACAGGCCCTTACCATCTGAACTGAAAGAGAATCTTCATAACATGTTAAGATGTTAATATAGGATCAAAAATACACAGATGAAAAGTTCTGTTTCCATCTGTGACGGGCACTTGTACATATATACATAAGCCAATTCATTACGATATTAATATAGGACTTGCTATCCTGGATTACATCATCAAGCCATTAACTGGGTGTAGTGATGTAGACTGGGTTGTGGAGAGTTGCCCATAAATGTGTTAGGTAGGTTCCTGGGGCTGGTTGGAAGCTCATCCTCAGTGCTCTGCATGTATATAAATGTGTTTTCTGTGAGTGGCTCCTACAGGCTGCTGTCACCCTTGTGTTTAGACTGTCAGTGATGCACAGTATCATCACCTACTGGTGCTTACGCACCATGCAGACAGGGTCGCCCCCAACAAGTTCCCAGCTGTTAGGTGGCTCAGTCTGTTTCTGCCTTGACCATGAGAGATTCCTGCAGCCAAGCAAGGAGTCAGGAAAAGAGCCAGTGTGTAGCTGCCCTTCTTTCTCAATCCAGTAACAGAGAAAGAAGACAGTGAGTCAGGGGTCATTGAGATCTCTCCCAGCCCATCACCAGTCAGGCCCCATACACCAGCAGCAGGAAACCCAGGCTGCATCCTTACTCAGACAATTCATGAGTTTTCCACTTCTTCTTAATTAAAACCCAAATAAGGGGAATTTTGGGGTGAGTAGCCAGGTCTCCAAGACAAATATTGTTGAAGCCAACAAGGGAAGGGAGGGGAGAGGAAAAAGAGATGGAATGTATGAGCACTGATGACATGAAAAGAAGAGCAAAACTCAGTAGCTTAAGGAATGATGGACACACAACTGATTAATTGATTGGCTAAGGACAGAACTGATTTTGTGATTGAGAAGGAGCTACAGCAGATGAATTGGGGAAGGAAAAGACAGAAATGAATTGTCGGGGTGGGGAGACTGGGAAAGAACTGATGGAAAGGGGTATGCAAAACTGATTGTTGGGTGGTGAATGTGCGTACAACTGGACTGAATGGGGGTGGCGACGAGGAGAACACATTGTGGGGGAGGATAGGATGAATATTGCTGTGGTCACCTGGCATCTTCCAGTCAAGGACTGCCTCTAATTTAATGTTTTTCCTTCAGCAGTGAATAGCACTGTACCTGTTGTTTCAGAGGAAGGCCAAACTTCCCCATAACAAATAATCAAATCATGTATACATTTCTAATATTCCAGAGTATTTTTGTATTTACCTGGCAGGCATACAGTGGTCATAAAGACACTCAAAAGGATACTGAGGTGTACAGTGGAATGACCAGAACTTTTTATAACATTTTATGGTACAATTTGCCTGGTGGAAGGAATACTGGGCCATATTCACCAGTGATTTACACACTGTGCAATCCCAGTTAATAGACTAAGTGTGGCGCATTGTCTAGTTTGGTGTTTGAAAACTATTTTTCCGAATCAAAATCTTTGACTACATTCACCCATAGACTTATACCAGTTCTTGAATGGCTTTTGGGCATCATGCATGTTTTATTTTTCATTTCTTCCTTTTTTATGTGTGTCCATGCAATGCTTATGTTTTGTATAGTTTTTTAATTTAAAAGTACAATACATATGAAAGGCCACTTTTTAAAACAGCAGACATCTGTGTTTATAAATTTAGGGTCTGAGCTGCCACTGTCTTCAATGAGCGTAATATCAGGCTGTTGAAGTCCTGGAATAATAGAAATATGCATGTAGCTTCTATGGTTTTCATATTTACCCGCGCGCACACACACGCACTCTGTGTACACTAAAAACTTATTACACATACATATGGAAGGGAATAGTATTAACTGCAAAATCATTTTGGAACTAATGAACTCAACTAAAGTTTTGCTTAAATTTTACAAATGAAAAAAGCTCACACAGAGAGCAGTGATGTGTATTCTCTTACTGTAGTCAGGAAAAATTAAACTAGTTTGAGGGGAATTAAAGTTAGCCTGTTGCATGGCTGTAGTTGATATGGAGTCTTTGTGCTTGTTATTCCTGGCGATTATGCATAAAACCAGAGATAATGTACCTTTAGAATAAAACTATAGGCTGCGTAAGATAGGAAGCTGAGAGGAAAATGCTTCTGTCATTTTACTGGCAATTGCAAAATGGCACACCTGGTCAGTGTCACAGCATGGTGATAACATAACTAGGCTAAGACCAAGATTTGCAACACATTCCGTATAACACAGCTCACTTGACTGTTTATGCTTTTGAATAAATATCAGGGGAAAATTCGTTGTGGTGTTTTGATGGCCCTGCTTTCCCTCTCTTGAACTTTTTATAGCAAGGAAGTCCTGTGCTGCAATAGTTAAACTAAACATTCTTTTTCTACACTCATTTTTATGTGTGTTTACAGTTGGATGTTACCTTATGATTAACTTCTTACAACTGAAATATGCCCCTTGGATGAAGAAAGATGGGATTTGTACCTGCCTATCAGAGATTGTGCCAGCCTGTCTGCTTGTGAGTGTGCCTGCCTGTGGAAAGTGGGCTTGCCTGCAAGATAGAGTACAAATATGTGTCTAGTTTGCTGACTGGCAATTGTGTTTGATTCCAATTGAATGTATGATGTCTGTACAAAAAAGGAGAAAGTGTGTTTAATCTTTTTGCATTTGTATCAGACACACAATGAATGGGTATATAATACTGTGGCTTGATATATTGTAATCTAGATACTGGTAAAAAGAAGTCTAATCAGTTTGCTCATCACAGAATTCTGAAGATCACATACTAAAGTGGCATTCTTGCAATCATATGGTCCTTTCCAGTATACAACGTCAGAAGTAAATTTACAAATAATATTTTAAATAAAATGTAGCAATTCTGTAAATTATTTGCTTAGGGTCTGTCACCTTCCTGGGATCCTCACTTGTCATCCGGGTATTTGGAGGCCAGTGCTGGAGAGTTTGGTATTTTACATTCACACTAGTTTTAATATCAAAAGAAAAACTTTACCAAGAGAATGGAAATTGTTTTCCATTCTCTGTGTTCTGGTTGCCTGTTAATCTGCTGTTTCAAACATTGCCATTCAGTGATTCCCTCCCTTGATTTTTCCCATGGAAGAGACTCATCAGGGCGATTGGGTCAAATCCTGCAAGTCCTTAGTCAAAAGTCCCTTTGGCTTCAATGAGAAGTTTTCCTAGAGTCAGCAGTAAGGGCTATAATATGTAGGATCTTATTTTCAAAATGAATTGAACAAAGCTGGTCAAAATAATAGAGTGGGGGAATTGCAAAAAGTTGAAATTTGAATGTTTTGACCAGCTTTAGAATTGAAATTTTGCAGATCAGGAGCCAGCATTCCCCTCTCTATGGTATGGACATCTATAATTTGATTTGTTTTTATTTCGCTAGTATATTAAATCTGAACGTCATTTAAGTTTGTAATTCAGTACTTTTCACTGATTCTAAAAGTTAAATTTTTATCACTGAGGGAATAATAAACATACATGTGTGGAAACATGATCTTTCAGTGAGTTTGCTATGGGTAAGAGTTTTTCAGCACAGCTCTGTAAGCACATAACAATAAACATTAGTATTATGAATGTTACATTAGCATCAAGAGTGCCCAACCACAGTCTGGTCCCCATTGTACTACACACCGTAAAAACACAGACACAGGAACAATCCCTGCCTCATAGAGAAGATGAAACAGAGTCATATAGGAGTGAAGCAACTTGCCCAAGGCCACACAGCAGATCAACAGCATTTTCAGGACTAGACTCCAGATCTCCTGGGTCCCAGGCTACTTCCCTATGTCTTGGACCACAGTGGTTTCATAGATATAACTGGTAGCAATTCCTGTATTTGGGTTACTTAACACTTTCCATCATAAAAGATTCTTGCAACTTCTTTTAAAATATAAACCCTTCCACTGTTTGCAGCAGGCTTTTGAAATTGCTAGGGAGAAATCCCTGCGGCCAGAGAAGCGCCTTTTCTTTGTCCCATGAAATTCTGCTCAGATTTTGTTGCGAAATCACCATTGCACAGCTCTTGCTTGCTTTCCTCAGAAAAATTTGTTGCCAAAATAATATTTGAAAAAGAAACATTCTAATCTAAGGCCGGGCTTGTGCCACTGCAATGGGAACCTCAGGAGAAGATAGCCTTGCGGAGAGAGGGAGACAGACCCAGGCCAGTCACTCCTCCGACAACACTGCACCAGACTTGGCACAATGCCCAACTCCCTCTCAACTGTGAGGGCAAGGCATGGAGAAGGAGCTCCCCTCGTCTCTTGTACAGCCTGTTCCTGCTGCCAGCAAAGTACACCTCTACCCAGATATAACATGACCCAATATAACACGAATTCTGATATAATGTGGTAAAGCAGCACTCTGGGGGGGCTGGGCTGCGTGCTCCGGTGAATCAAAGCAAGTTCGATATAACGCAGTTTCACCTATAATATGGTAAGATTTTTTGGTTCCTGAGGACAGCTTTATATTGGGGTAGAGGTGTAGTTAGTCAGCATAGCTCAGCTACAGTGCTGAAGAGTCTGGGTTTAAATCCTACCAGTGATTCATGATGGGGGGGGGAGTTGCTAAAGTTGTAAATAATAAAATTTGTTTTAACTTTTTCCTTTCAAAATAAACATATTAAATTACTTTAAACCCCCCCCCCCATAAAAGAATGTTGTGTTGCAAAACTGAACACTTTAAGTTAGGAAATGCCAGAATGTAGGTTGCCAGGCAACCTTAATTTGGCCCCATTTGTTCATTTGGATTATGATAGTCTGCAATTACATGATCACATATGATTTTTTTTCCACTGTCTTATTCAGTACACAGTCTAAACAGGGCTCAGGAAATGAATCAGGATTGTGTAGTGAATGAGGCTGGTTGTATGATCCCTGCTTCATTTGCTCTAGAAATTGAAAGGTTGTGTAGAAAACAAAGTAGGAGTTTGAAGGAAAAGAAATGAGAGCCTTGTGATTAAGACAGATTTATGAGACACAGGTGAACACAGTTCGATCCTTGTCACTGCCAAACTTTCCTGTATGATGTTGTGCAAGTCACGTAAGCCTAAACTTGGCAGGTGGCCACTGTGTTTCTCACTGTTTGAGTTGCCAACTTGAGACACCTTGGATCTGATATTCTGAACTTCTGAGCACTCACAACTTCAACAGAAGTCAGTAGGTGCAGTGAAAGCTCAGCATCACTGGCAGTAATGCAGCATGGTCTGAAGGAATGAGCACTGGGTGTGGAGTCATGCGGTTCAAATCCTTATCTTGGCTTTGTCATTAAGTCACTGTGGCCTCAGGCAAGTCTCTGTCTCATCTTTCCCACCTGCAAAATAGGATGCTGCTGCTCTCACAGAGGAGATAAATTCATTGAAGTCTATGAGGCATTCTGATACTATGCCGATAAGTGCCCTAGAAAAGCCCATCAAGAAAAGAATAATTGTATATTCATCCCATAGTGTGAAATAAGTATGGCAGTGGCCCAAGATTGAGTGAAGAGGATAAAAATAGTGAACAGCTACCTAACTGGGCACCATCCACCCCGTGAACTGAACGAGGGTGGGGTCCTGTGGGAAAAATCCTATGTGATTATGTAATTAAAGACTGTAGAATAATACATATGCACAAGGGGGCCAAATTAAAGTTCAAAGAGTAACTTAGACTGGGGGAGTTCCTAACTTTCATGTGCTTGACTTTATAACCTAAGTAACATTTTAAATGTAATTTCTGAATGTGCATACAGTGGAACCCCGATTATCCAATCTAATTGGGACCAGGGCCAGACCAGATAACCAAACATCTTGATAAACTGGAGAATGGGTGGTGGGGCTTGAGCTTTGAGCCTGAGGCAGCCAGGGCTTGGGCTGTTGCACTGACAGTAGGAGCCCGAACTGCCCAGGGCCGACAGCAGGTGCACTAGCTGGCCATGGCTCACAGGCAAAGCCCCAGCCATGTGGGGCTCAAAGCCTGAGCCCCACCACTGTCAACCCCAGGTGGCCAGTGGTTCAGTTAATAAGGAGAGCCGGATAGTGGAGGCTCGGTTAAATGGGATTCTACTGTATATATTAAAATAATGTTATTATTAAGATTGCAAAGTCAAGAACTCGAAAGTACTTGACTTGGCAACCTTGATTCTCTTTTAACATAGTTTTTTTTTAAATGTAATTTCCTAGGTTCTAAAAAGCAAACTCAAAAAAACAAATTCCATCATATGGCATCATATTGACACCACCATGGTTCATCAGCAGGACTGGAACCTTTGAATCAATCACACAGACCTCTGCCACTTGAGCTAATGATAATTGATAGCAATTATAGATTGTCATCCTCTATGTGAAGCAGCACAAGAGGGGGGTTGAGACACGCACTTTGCCAGAGTGCTTCACAGATATGTGCTGACAGCAAAGGAATGGTGAGACTCAGGAATTCTCCATTCTGGAGGGACCCAGGCAACACATCTGATTTGTGTCTTCCTTCCCTACTCCACTGGCTCCCAGTTTCCCTCCCTGGATTCCAGTGGCAGAGCTAAATGGGAGGAGGGAGACTGTGCCTCCAGCAGCTTTCAGGGGTAATTGTAGTGCTTTTTCATGGCAATAGGTATAACTGAAGGTGGCACCAACAATGATCCATTGATTGCCCCCGTCTCTCACAGTCCCCCTTTCTATCACTGCTCAGAACCTGGCTCCAGTACTGGGTTCCTCATCCAATCTCTCTCCCTGTCCATGCCTGTCCTTGGCTGTCCCTGCCTCTTTGTCCAGCCAGTTCAAGTCACCTCCTGCTCCTCCTCCAATCTGTGCCCCCTTCCCTCCCAGCCAATGGGCTCCCATTTCCTGCCCCCGCTTCCTTTACTGGCTTTCTCCACTCTCCACAACTACTGCCAGTCAGACTTCCTATTCCCTCCAACCTCCAGTCCCAGTCTCATTAAATTCCTTGGCCAGATGGTCCCATATCTCTTGCAGATGACACCACTCTCTCCTCCACTGGATCTGGCCCCCTTGCCCTGGTCCAGTTTTTGTCCCTTCTGCACTGAAATACAACAGCTTCCTCCTCCACACTGCCTGAATGCCTGCAAGAAGGTCATTGGGAGTGCAAAAGAGACAGGCTCCCTGTTTTCAGTTACTGTGCCCAGTCCCACCCCAGCCAGGAGCAGTAATTGCAGGGAAACACCTCTGAGCCCAAATAGTCTTGACCCTGAGCATGTTTAGTCACTATGTGGGGATGGAGCTTGTGCAATCTTGTTAGCACTAGGAACTGTGACAGGCTCAAGTATGCTCCATTAGGATGGCATCTTTGGAGATTTTAGCTATTTAGCTCTAGGAAGTGTCTACTGAATATGTTAACTGCAATTTTTCAAAGGCTTATAATTTGGCCAAATTTGGGTTAATTTTCATGGGGTCAGCAGAAGGCAAATCTCAGACACACAGGCCACCCCTTGCCAAATTTCAAGTCCCTGCTCCAAAGCATGAGGGTGCTAGAGCATTTCAAAGAAAAGGTCTTCAGAATTTTTAAAATATATTTTTCTTACCCTCATTCTCAGAAACATCTGAACTAAACTGAACTGATTTGGCTAAAATATTCTAAAAATATTCAGCTTGAGTCTGCCATCCAGTATGGAAAATTTCAGCCCAAATGGTTAAAATTTGGCAAAGCTATGAACAGCTGAAAACAGGTTTGCAATAATGTGAAACTTTAATAAAAATAATAAAAATTGTCAATATGAATGTATAACAAAATGGTTTATAGAACCAATAATATAATGAAAATTATGTAATAATTACAGAATTAACTGATATATAATGCTGTAACTGTATTAAGTACAATTATATTATGCAAAATGTAATACAGTTAGAGAATAGGGACTTGTCTACACTGGAAAGTTTTATGGGCAAAGTTCTGTTGGCATACTGCTATCAACATAGCTTTTTCAGCAGAGTATGTCCACATTTAGCTGCCTTCCCTGGTACAGTGTGTCCTTGCAGCATCAGGTTACACTGTAAAAGACGTGTAGCACTGGGCAGGCATCTGTGTGCACCCCATGCCATCTTCTGGCACATTATTTTGTGGGATATTTTTGCATTGTGTTGTCAGATAATAGCACTCTTTTCAGGGAATTGTGGGAATTTGACCTCAAATTCCCACAGTTCCCTCTGTTTCATTCGATATTCTACTTGTTTTTGCACTGTTTTTAAAAATCCACACAGTTCCCTCTGGTCCATCCTATTATATTTTCCGCTACTTTTAAAGGTCTCCTGGTTCTCACTCAGACCTGCATCATCTATTTCCTCTTTCTCAATGAGCTCCCCCTCATTCTGCAGTTCTGGTCCCTCCCCACCTCTGAAGGTAGTGAGGTGTCCACTGTCCATAATGGATTAGGTGAGGGATCCCTGCGCAGTATTGCATTCAGCTATACGCAATAGTGGCAGCTTTTGGGGGCAGCACCAGATTTTGTTGCCTACCTTTGTCCTCTGGTAACCTTCCTGCAGCTCCTTCTTCTTTGCCTGGCAGTGGCACTCATACTTGTCGTACCCCAGCTTCTGCATTGCCTTTGAAATATTGGAATGTACATCTTTATTCCTGCAGGAATTCCACAATCCTACCAGCACAGCTCCTTCTCCCCACAGACTGAGGAAATCCAGGACCTCTCTCCTGGACCAGGCAGCAGCACAAGGTTAAGCTGGAGTTTTACCTGGAGCCATACCTGTACAGGTGTGCCTGCAAAGGTGAGCTAGCAGGAGAAGAGGCTTCCAGTCACTGGGACCCCTGGCAGCAGAGTTAAATATTTGACCAGAGCAGTCACTGCCCCCGGGACAGGTGCATTTTGGGCTTGTTGCTGGAGGACTGGTTGTACAAGTACAGGTACTTCTGGATTCATATAAGCATTGTGCCAGTAGAACTGTGTCAGTAGAGGACATATGTCATGCAGGGAACTGGTTTAAGTTCACCAGCAAAACTTCAGGGTTTTGTTGGCAGGACTCAAAATTGTGTTTGGACATGGGCAAGGCTGTGCGGACAGAAGGCAAGTTTTGCTGGTAAAACTTTGTAATGCAGACCAGGCATATTAGAGGTAGAGGTACAGACTGTTGGTTTTCATATGACATTTGAAAAAGAAATACATAACTTCTGTGGCAGAGAGAGATTATCTGGGAAGTCTGTTCCAGATAGGAGCTGCAGATGAGCAGACTCTTGTACCAACAGCAACAGAGCTGTTGCTACACTGGAAAGTTTTATGGGTTAGAACAGAGAGCTGTGCTAGACTAGAAGGGGGCTCAGGAAGAGAAGTGGGGAGAAAGAAGTTCTGTGTCGTAAACTGGAATAAGTACATAGGAGCTTTTAAAATAAAAAAGGGCAATTTTCATCTGGATTCTGAAAAGATGTGGAGCCTCTGCTGGTATCTTCAGAATGGTGGTACTATGTTTAGATGATATTCAAATTGTATATTTTGTTTATGGCAGGTCCATACTTCAACACAAATGCTATTTCCCCAACCATTTTCCCCTTTAGTTTTAAACTGTTTAAATTTCTGAATGATCATAATATAATGATGTCCCTTTAGAATGAAAAAGTAGCTATTAAGACTGTCAAGTGATTAAAAAAATAATCACGATTAATTGTACTGTTAAACAACAATGGAATACCATTTATTTTAAATATTTTTAGATGTTTGCTACATTTTCAAATATATTAATTTCAATTACAACACAGAATACAAAGTGGATAGTGCTCACTTTATATTTGCACTGTAAAAAAATAAAAAATTATATCTTTCAATTCACCTCATACATGTACTGTAATGCAATGTCTTTATCATGAAAGTTGAACCTACAAATGTAGAATTATGTAAACAGAAAAAACCTGCATTCAAAAATAAAACAATGTAAAACTTTAGCGCTTACAAGTCCACTCAGTCCTACTTCTTGGTCAGCCAATTGCTCAGACAAACAAGGTTGGTTACAATTTGCAGGAGATGCTGCTGCCTGCTTCTTGTTTACAATGTCACCAGAAAGTGAGAACAGGCATTCGCATGGCACTGTTGTAGCTGGAGTTGCAAGATATTTATGTGCCAGATACACTAAAGATTCATATGTCCCTTCATGCTTCAACCACCATTCCAGAGGACATGCTTCCATGCTGATGATGGATTCTGCTTGATAATGATCCAAAGCAGTGTGGACTGACACATGTTCATTTTCATCATCTGAGTCAGACACCACCAGCAGAAGGTTCATTTCCTTTTTTTGTCGTTTGGATTCTATAGTTTCCACATCAGAGTGTTGCTCTTTTAAGACTTCTAAAAACATGCTCTACACTTCATCCCTCTCAGATTTTGGAAGGCACTTCAGATTCTAAAACCTTGGGTCAAGCGCTGTAGCTATTTTTAGAAATCTCACGTCAGTACCTTCTTTGTGTTTTGTCAAATCTTCTGTGAAAGTGTTCTTAAAATGAACATGTGCTGGGTCATCATCCGAGACTGCTATAACATGAAGTATGTGCAGAATGTGGGTAAAACAGAGCAGGAGATATATGATTCTCCCCCAAGGAGTACAATTGATGCATAATTTTTTTAATGAGCATCAACAGCATGGACACATGTCCTCTGGAATGGTGGCCGAAGCATGAATGTTTAGCATATCTGGCAAGTAAATACCTTGAAACGCCAGCTACAAAAGTGCCATGCAAACAGCTGTTCTCACTTTCAGGTGACATTGTGAATAAGAAGCAGGCAGCAGTATCTCCCGTCAATGTAAAAAAACTTGTTTGTCTTAACAATTGGCAGAATAAGCAGTAGGACTGAGTGGACTTGTGGGCTCTAAAGTTTAACACTGTTTTGTTTTTGACTGAAGTTATGTAACCAAAAAAAATCTACATTAGTAAGTTACACTGTCATGATAAAGAGATTGCACTTCAGTACTTATGAGGTGAATTGAAAAATACTATTTTTCAGCACTTGACCCAAGGTTTTAGAATCTGAAGTGCCTTCCAAAATCTAAGAGGGATGAAGTGTAGAGCATGTTTTTAGAAGTCTTAAAAGAGCAACACTCTGATGTGGAAACTATAGAATCCAAACCACAAAAAAAGAAAATGAACTTTCTGCTGGTGGTGTCTGACTCAGATGATGAAAATGAACATGTGTCAGTCCACACTGCTTTGGATCATTATCAAGCAGAATCCATCATCAGCATGGAAGCATGTCCTCTTTTGTTTATCATTTTTACAGTGCCTATATTTGTAATAAAAATAATAATATAAAGTGAGCAATATACCTCAATATTGAAAATATAGAAAAAAATCCAAAAATATTTAATGAATCTCAATTGGTATTCTATTGTTATAAGTACAATTAATTTTTTTAATTGCGATTACTTTTTTTGAGTTAATCACGTGAGTTATGTGATTAATTGACAACCCTAGTAGCTATTATTTTAAACCCTGAAAATCACTGTAGGTGTATTGGATGTGCCATAGGCTTGTGCTCAGGGAAAAGAGCACAAATGAAGAGGGATGCAGGGAGAAGTTTACAGTACTGGGTTCTTCAGTATACTTTATTCCTTATCTCTGTAAAAATAATAAAACCTTGAAGCCCTGGAAATGTTCAAAATAAAGTCAAGAGAAAACTGCAGGTACCGTTTGCACTGATGGTTTTGCTGCAGATTTACCTTTCTTCCTACATCTTCAGGGTCTAGTCTCGCCATAATCAGTACATAAAAATCCCATTAATGATAAAAGGAGTTATGTGCCTGTATCTAAAGGCGAAGTAGACAGCTTTATGTAAAAGACCCATTTAGATTTCTTTATATGTAATTCACATTGTTGCAAATTCTGTAGTCAGTAATGAGGCAAAACTCCTATTGACTTTAGTGGGAACTTTGTTTGATTAAGGAACTCATAATTTGACCCATTGCTACTAATTTACTGCATACTTGTGACAAACAGTTGCTGCAACCTTGGGCCCCGCTGTTACCTCCAAAACCTTTGGCTTTAAAGACAAAACATTGACCCTTTGTATCTTCACAGAAAAGAAAAAGGAAAAATCATCTTAATTTACAACTCGTTTAGAAACAACTAAGAACCAAAAAAAGGTGTTTGGCAAAGGAAGGGCAAAGTCATCACAAAGGAAGGAGTCCTTTGCATCTCTGATGTAGAGGACTTCAGTTCTCTTCACTTGAGTTTGTCTGCATTTAGCCTAATATTCCCAGCAAATGTTCATAAGTTATCACACCTTGATACCATGGTCCTGGATTGCCTCTTCTGTGACATCTCCTTCTCCTACAATAAGAATGTCATCAGCTACCATCTTGATGCCTAGGAGTCCCTCTAGTGCCAGGTTGGTTTACGCTGGAACACTTCTGGGACTGGACTGATACCCATAGTCATTTATACCCGGTGGTACCTGCCAAAACATGTGGCAGGGGCAGTCAGGTGGCTGAATGGCTTATCCAGCTCAATGTGCCAGAACCCATTCTTGACAATGCAACACAGTGAACACTTTTGCCATGGATCAGTCAGTTAGTAAGTCCTCAATCATTGGTAATGGCTAGTGGGTGGTACTCGTGTCTGTCAACTACTGCAAACTGCAAGTGATAATATCTTTTGTTTCATGAGTTCCTTACGGACATCCTGTATTCACCTACTCAGAATAGTTTTCTTGTAAATCACCAACATTTGGACTGAATGCCCTTCAAAGCCTGCGACTGTTCCTCTCAAATTTGTAAAAAGGGGATCACCATTGAGAAATGCAAGGATTTTTTAAGACTGAGCCTGATTTACAGTCTAGGCCGATTTGAGGGGAAGGAGACTGGAACAAAACCTATTGTTTCTGAATAGCAGAGCATTAACCACTCGGAGACTGGCCCTATCACCGATGGTGTTCTAGTAAGAAACAAAATATTGGAAGTTCACCAGTTGAGGGAGACTTCCAGCACATAGCAGGAAATCTTAATTAACATCTTAACATATTCCATTTCAGCTGAGTATTGGAGTGCTGCCTTAATTTCCAGTGTGCTGCAGCATATCTCCTTAGCACCCCATTAACATGTCCCATTGTACCTGGACACAGGAGCTGACTTTGAATTTTCATATTTTAGTAACCTTTAGCTATAGCCTCAATAGCCTTCAGTGTATTTTTGTGTGTGTATGTGTGCGTGTGTACCTTTAAGGAATATGTATTTTGTTTGGCTGAGCCATTAGAAATTAATATATTTGCAAACTGTTATACATTCATGCTGTAAATTCATATCCAAACATGGTGAGCTTATCCATGCAGAATTTGGATTCTAAGACAGTAGATCTTGACCCACACAGCACACGTATGGCTTGAAGATGGTGCCTGTGTTACCTCCTGCCCTTGCTGATGTTACTACTTATGATAGTTGGTTTGGGTTCTCTCCAGCTGTGGTGTCAGCACCTTAAACCACATGGACTAAATTGGGCAGTGGCAGGATCCAGATGCCCAGTTCCCTACAGTACATGCTTTCCAACTGCAGCATTTAGAAGGTTTCCCAGATGGTTTTGTTGGCAGCTATGCAACTACTTTTCAAGCTGCCTTGTTAAACTTGCACTAATAGAGAGTGTTGGGATTTTGGAATGTTTCCTGTTTTACTGGCCTGCTGTTAGCTCATTGGCCATAAGGCTTGTCTGCAGGAGTATGTTGGGATTGGATGCAGTGATCATCTACACATGATAGTCTTCATCTGGTGTATTAGAATATAATTCTATTTAGCCATAGCTTTGCTAAGCTTGTTAAAACTAACAAGTAACTACAGTTATTTCCAGATCTAAAATAATATTCAGAGATACATGCTTATGCAGTGACACTTTAAAAAGTATATTTTTAAATATGTACATTGAATATTAAACCTCTGATATTCCAGGTACCTCTATCCAGAAATAGGCAGTGCATTCTGTATTATTATTATGGTTGCTATTTATTTAAAATCACATATAGTGCGTAATTATCTTAGTGCCCTTTACTTCTGTATTCTCTAATGTGCCCTGATTTGTCATTTAACTTTTTTTAAAATTTCCAAATGATGTGGGGACATTACAGCATTTTTAAAAAGTAAAATTAAGTTTGTCAAAAGACTACAGAAGGACCCTTCCTCAACCACATAACATACTATGCCTACTGTGTAAAATCTGAACCCTGTTTAAATGAGATAATACAGCCGAACAAATGGCCACATAGTTGCAGACTTTTTAAAAAATTGCAGCATAATTATATTCCGGAACCTAAGCTTATATTTTAAAAGGTCCCTTTTCCTTATTGTCACAAAGATAACCTTAAAAATTGGAACTGGATGTACATTGTTTCATGAGTACTTGCCTGAGTCTGCAGACAGTATGAAAAAATACATCAGAGACAAAGTATGAACTGCTCCCATTCATCACAGTTGGTTGTTAACACTGAAATATAATTATGACCATTTAAATGTCAACATTCACAATGTCACTGCTGTTTGATTAAGCAGATACATCAAACTAATGTAGCAGATACTGGGTTGGTTTGTACTGGGGTATCTAATTATTAAGGGTTCCAGAGGTGGGAAGAAGAAATTCAGTTCTCTCTCCTATTGAAAGTCACGATTGCCCTTGACGAAAGGGGAGATTCATAGACTTTAAGGTCAGAAGGGACCATTATGATCATCTAGTCTGACCTCCTGCACAATGCAGGCCACAAATCTCACCCATCCACTCCTGTAACAAACCCCTAACCTATGGCTGAGTTATTGAAGTCCTCAGATTGTGGTTTGAAGACCTCAAGCTGCAGAGGATCCTCCAGCAAGTGACCCGTGCCCCATGCTGCAGAGGAAGGCAAAAAACCTCCAGGGCCTCTGCCAATCTGCCCTGGAGGAAAATTCCTTCCTGACCCCATATATGGCAATCAGTTAAACTCTGAACATGTGGGCAAGACTCACCAGCCAGCACCCAGGAAAGAATTCTCTGTAGTAACTCAGATCCCACCCCATCTAACATCCCATCACAGACTACTGGGCATACTTACCTGATGATAATCAAAGATCAATTGCCAAATGAATTGCCAGAATTATATCATCCCCTCCATAAACTCATCAAGCTTAGTCTTAAAGCTAGATATGTCTTTTGCCCCCGCTACTCCCCTTGGAAGGCTGTTCCAGAACTCCTTTCTAGTTCCAAATGTCTTAACTGCTTTCTAGAGGACTAACTAGGTATTTGCTTATGCAAATATTGCAAATGCATGCATGTTTGAAGTGATTGGATATAAACAGGAACAATTTTCTCGGCCTAAATCTTCTGAAAATAATACTCTCTAAGTACAGTAGTCATATAATATACGACACAGCATTATGAATATGTGTGTAAATATGATGGATCAGATCTGCAGCTGGTATAAATGGATGTAGCTCAGTTACATTGATTTATACATGCTAGGAATCTGGTTTCACATCTGCTACTTTCTATCAAACCGGTTTGACTGCATCCTAATTTTTATACATAATTAACAGTGTTTTTCCATCGTCAAACTGTAAATCAAGCCTCAGTGGTGAATCACTGCTTTTTTTTTTTAAATAGATCTGATCTTATTTAACATTCTCACATTGTTCATTCTCATTTCACAGTCATAATTTTTTATCAATCTCAAAGGAGCATAGATTGTGTGACTGTTTCATTCTGAAATAAACAAGTTCTAGTTATAGCAAACCTACCATCTAGCATTACTTTTTATTTATTGAAATTAAATGTCGAACACAGTTTTACAATGACCTTTACAAAATTACATTCTAGTTTCAGCATCACATTTTTTCTTTATATTGTTCATAAATATTAATGTCCAAACCAATTTTCTTTCTATTTTACATTGTCCCTATCATAGAATCAGCAACTGGGGTAGAGTGAAGGAGCTGATGAGATAGAGAGTTAAGTGTCTTAAGACTTAAAGAGGCTATGAAATATGAGAATGTGTTTGAGTCATTCAAATGGTCTTTCCATCCTAAAAGTCTCACTGGGCTGAAAAGACAGACAAACAAACACAACCTTTTCAAAAATATTTATACCTCACATAGGGCACAATTCTGTCAAGTTCGGAGCATACTCATTCCCACTGAGATGTGTGTGTGTGTGTGTGTGTGTGTGTGTGTGTGTGTGTGTGTGTATATGTATATACAGAGAGAGAGAGAGAGAGAGAGAGAGAGATCTGGGGAGGCAGAGAGGTAAAGGGTATAAGGAGGAGACATGAATCTGAGTAAAAGTCATACAATATTTAACTATTAACTAGTGACATAACTGTGGAAATATTTCTGAGAAGTGTCTGCTGAAGTAAATACTCTGGTAGCTGATGGTTCCTTTTGAAACAGTTTAGCTTTGCTTTCACATGAAAATACTGTATTGAAAAGGGATACCACAGAGTTATTGATCCTGCTCACAAGGAGAGAAAAATCACAGCTTGTATTCAGATGCTGCTCAAAGGCTACTCATGTGCATCTCTGCTCTATTCGTCTCAGTTACTCAAGCCATTTTCAGTGCCAGGCAGGGAAACATTGTCAGACTCCTGTGTGAATTTGCAAAGGTGTGTTTCAAACAGTCAGTGTTTTTTTGTGGTTCTTTCCCCCCCCCCGCACACACGACCTGACATAACATGGTGGTCAGCCTCTGTGACTATTATTGTAGCTGACATTCAGTAGAATACAAAGAGAGGCTTTGTTGAATGATAAACTGTAACAGCTTGCCCATCTTTCTTTTCTTAAAGGAGCGATTATTCCAGGCAGGGATGTTGTCATTGACCTTACAGTACGTCTTTGCTTTGTTCTGCCTTAGTGTATTGGAACATAACTGACCATCATTACTACATGCATAGCATAAAACACCACCACCACCATCAAAACACAGAAAGATGTTGTAGACTATTCCCTTCTAACGTAATTTAACTAAAAATAAAAGGGCACATGACCTCTTGAGAGCTGAGTCTGTCCTCATGAGGCTGAAGAAAGGCCACCTGTGATAAGGCCACCTTCGAGGGCCTAGAGATAAGCAGAAACTGAAACCCTGGATGCAAACTCCATAGATTAATAGATGTTTAATGCCAGAAGGGATGATTACAAGCTTCTAGTCTCACTTCCTGTACAACACTGGTCATAGAATTTCATAGTAATTCTTGTATCAAGTCCGTATTGTTTTTGGACAGACAGTCAATTGTGATTTAAAAAATTCTAGTGATGGAGAGTGCATCACATCCCTTGGTACATTGTTCCAGTAGTTAATTACCCTCAGTGTTAAACATTTGCTCCTTGTTTCCAGTCTCACATTGTATAATTTCAATTTCCAGCCAATGGAGCTTCTTATGCCATTATCTGCTAGATTGAGGAGCCCTCTATTATCAGAAATTTTCTCCCCAGTCACCCCCTAATTTTCACTTGGATAAACTTTGATTGAACTTCTTTATTCTTTCATTGTAAGACAGGTTTTCCAGACTCTGAATCATTTTCATAGGCCTTTCTGAACTCTTTCCAAATGATTCACATCCTCTTTCAAGTGTGGACAATGGAACTGGACACAATATTCTAATAATGGTCTTGTCAATGCCATATACCAGGGATTGGCAACCTTTGGCACGCGGCCAGTTGGAAATCTGCTGGTGGGCTGGGGTGGTTTGTTTACCTGCAGGGTCAACAGGTTTGGCCAATCGCAGCTCCCACTGGCCGCGGTTCGCTGTTCTAGGCCAATGGGGGCAGTGGGAAGCGCCACGGTCTGAGGGATGTGCTGGCCACTGCTTCCCGCCATCCCCATTGGCCTGGAACAGCGAACCCAACCATGCAATATACTGAGGTAATAACACTTCTCTATTGCTGCTCAATATTCTCCTGCTTATGAATCTAAGAATTGCATTACCCTTCTTAGCCTTTGGAGGATCACATTCAGTTGGTTATTCACTATGACTTCCAAGTCCTTTTCAGAGTCAGTGCTTTCTAGGATACAGTTCCCCATTGTATAAGTATTACTTGTATACTTTGTATGTAGAAGTAAGGCTTTGCATTTGGCTGTGCTAGAGCACATGTTGTTCCATACCTCCCAACTCTCCAATACACAGATCTGTGGCCCTGCATTGGAACACCCCCAAACTTGGGAAATTTTCCAAACTCTGGAGTGTTCATATTTATCTCATTACAGGGTATATCTATCTACATAGCAACTGGGAAGTGTGATTCCCATCTCAGGTAGATTTGCATGCACTAGCTCTGCTTGAGTTAGCATGCTAAAAATAGCATGGGTGGTGGCTCAGGCTAGCTGCCCGAGTACAATCCCACTCAGCTCCTGCAGGTATCTGGGTGGCTACCCCAAGCTGCTGAACGTAGAACTATGGCCACACTGATATTTTTATTGTGCTAGCTCAAGCAGAGCTAGTGCACATATGTGTACCTGAGCTGGGAATCACATCTCCCAGCTGGTGTGTAGACATACTGACAGAGGGACACTCCAGGTGCAAAGTCAGACCCAAACTAACCCAGGTCTGAGCCTATTTCTAGTGCAGACAAACTTGGACATGGAAACTTGAAATTTGGGTTCCTTCCCATTTAAAGCCTGCCTGAATAAAAGTTGACCCTAGGCATTTTGGACATGTGTGACTTCAAAGGGTTCTAAATCTTCGGGTGCCCAACTCTGTACTTTTGGTAGAACGTCTTCCTTCTGCTGTAACTCTTCCAAACCTAACACACATCTTGAAAGATTAACTTGGGGACATCCATGAGGAGCACCCCATGAGCCTAAAAAGATAAGTTCCCTGATCCATATTGTGATGGGCTGGATCACAGAAAACCCCTTGGGAACTGCCAATTGATGTGCTGAGACTACCTCTGAGCCTGTTTCCCCTGGCAGCTTGGGACTTCAAAACCCTGCCTGGTTGTGCCAGACATGCTAGCCTTCTACAAACACAGACCCATGTATGAACTACATCTCCCAAAAGGCAGCAGGCTTAACTGACAACAGCTTGAGAAGTGTTCCCATCTCCAACACCCAGATGCCCAGTTTCCAATGGGGTCCAAACCCCAAATAAATCCGTTTTACCCTGTATAAAGCTTATACAGGATAAACTCATAAACTGTTCGCCCTCTATAACACTGATAGAGAGAGATGCACAGCTGTTTGCCTTCCCAGGTATTAATACATACTCTGGGTTAATTAATAAGTAAAAAGTGGTTTTTTAAAAGAAAAAGTAGGATTTAAGTGGTTCCAAGTAATAACAGACAGAACCAAGTGAATTACCAAGCAAAATAAAACAAAACATACAAGTCTAAACCTAATACAAGTCTAAGCCTAGTATGAAAGTGATTACAGATGAAATCTCACCCTCAGAGATGTTTCAGTAAGCTCCTTTTTACAGACTAGCTTCCTTCTAGTCTGGGTCCAGTAATCACTCACCCCTGTGGTTACTGTCCTTTGTTCCAGTTTCTTTCAGGTATCTTTTTGGGGTGAAGAGGCTATCTCCTGAGCCAGCTGAAGACAAAATGGATGGGCCTCCCAGGGGCTTAAATAGACTTTTTCTTGTGGATTGAGATCCCTGTCCTCTCTCCTATGCAGAATCCAGCTGCAAGATGGAGTTTTGGAATCACATGGGCAAGTTATATGTCCGTGCATGACTCAGAACTTTACAGGTGGCAGCTATTGTTCACATGCTACCTTGAAAGTCCCCAGGAAGACTTTTTATGTGGATTGGAGTCTTCCAAGATCCATTGTCCATTAAGTGTTTCTTGATTGGACACTTAACTTGCAAATTCCTTTCTTAAGAAGCTGACCAAATGCCTTACTAAGGCTACTTAAAATCACACAAGAACACAGCCAATATGCATAAACTTTGAATACAAAAATGATACATGCATACCAATATGATGAATATATTCAGTAGATCATAACCTTTGCAGAGATATGTTTCATGGCATATGTAGCATAAAACATATTCCAGTTATGTCATATTTGCATTCATAAGCATATTTCCATAAAGCATTATGGGGTACAATGTCACACATATCACTTAGCAGATACCAAAATCCTCTTTCTCCAACCTCCATTAATGTCTATCACCCTGATATATCTATCATCCCAACGCCGCATATATAGTGTATTGATTACCAAAAGCTCCCCCTGGCATCCACATTTTTATTTTGCCTAATGGCTCATAAACTGTAGGTCTGGCCTGGTCTGAATTACAGTGATTGAAAGCTCTAACCATTGGATTGAGTAGCAAGCAGGTAGCTTGCAGAAAATCAGCAAGGGACACCTGTGCAGGCTTTCCTGAGCAAACAAATCACCCAATAGAACCCCCAGAATGCAATTCCTGCAGACCCATGAGCTCTAAGAGAACTTGAGGTTGTACCTGTTTCAGTCATCCTAAATCTTTTTGGAGCCTGTTTTTTATGAGCAACTTTAGAACTCCCTAAACTGTTAGACTCAGTCACCTTGTCAAATAGCACCCAAATCTCGTGCAGGTTACCTAGTTTTCAAGTGAGTTCATTGGGGCAGAAAAGGACTAGAGCATTGGTTTGTCTTTATTTTACTATTTTCTCTTACACATATAAAGGTTGCTTTCTTTCTTTCACTTTGCTTATCCTATTGGTATATCTTCATCTATACAAGGAAATGCTTTGTTCGTCTCTCCGGTTTACTTCTTACTATTACCTGGCCACTCTCCTGGATGTGGCAACTATTTGTGTGCCCACATGTGACATTTGTAAGAAAGTGTAACTAATGGACACACAAGGTTATGCTCTACAATGAATTGTGTAACTACTGTTTTCTGTTCGAGGGCTGTTTGCCTTTCTAGCAGGTGCTACAACACAACTACAGTACACACAAACCTTTAAGAGTATGATCATTTGCATTTATGTAGTGCTCTTCTATAATTGCTTTACGAATACTAATTAATTAAACCCCATGAAACCTCCATGAGGTAGGTAGGTATTGTGCCTTCTTCTGCCACCAGGGCTCTGCTTCAAAAACAAGTGTCACTCCTCTATCAAGCAATAACAGAATTCTTAGGCCCTGCAGGTTAGTTTACAAGTGGAGGAAAAATCAGTGAAGTCTGGGTATATTCTAATTGTAACTTGTTTTATTTGCACACATTAGTCCTGGAACAGAGGCAGTCACAAACAACATGCAAGCAATCCTCTCTTCCAGAAATCTCACCCACACAACAATGCTCAGTTCCCAGGAAGCAATTCTGTACCAAGAACTAATTCTACCAGAGAGAAAACCTTCTTATTGCTTGCTACAGCTTCTGCTACACTGAATTTGCAACTAAACAAACAACAATACAGACATTCTACAAAGATTAGCATACTAAGAAAAAGAAGAATTTTTGGAAGACTATGTGTAACTGTGCTACCTGGTGGCATCTGTCATCCAGTATTATTGGTTCCGTTTTACAGATGGGAGAACTGAGACACACAGAGGTTGAATAACGTGACCAAGTTCAAATAGTATGTGAATAGCAAACCCAGGAATTCCAATTTCCAGGCCCCTGTTTAGAACCACTACCTCATCAAACAAAGATGAGAAGAAGCTGTGATGGTTGTACTGTTTAGGTGGGAGAGAAAACCGAGAGAAGATGGCTGATGAAATAATGTGGAAAAACCCAGACCATGTAAGGAATTTCAAAAGCTGCAGAGTTTTATAGAGATGGTTTGAAATGGGAATTGCAAAAGAATCTCCTCCGGCTTTTAATGTCAGAAATAAATATAGTCCCTGTTTCAGGAACTCTGCAATTTGCTTTATAATCATGAAGTGCTGTATAAAAGACTTATATGTTTTGGAATCTAGGCGCATTACATCTATCAAATGACCAAGCTTGAGGTATCTATCCAAGAGGCTAGATAAATCCTAGACAAAGAGAACACCACGTGTCAGGGAGTCAATGTAAAACCTGGGCATGATGCCAGACTCTCAGGGACAATTCCACATTGATGGCATAAAGTGATTTATACTTGTCTCTGTTTCTGTAATGAGTGCCAAAACAAAGGGGGATGGAGTGGAGAAAGAAACAGAAGTTGAAGTGGCATATCTTTACAGGGACACATCAGTGGAAAAAAAAAATCTGTTCATTGCCTCATTCTCCTAGGGAAAACATGGATTTACAACATCATCTGAAATTCTATGGCCTGTGTTATACAGGAGGTCACACTAGATGATCACACTGATCCTTTCCGGCCTTAAAATTATGAATCTTTTGGTGCTAAAGCTGCCTCACTCATATGACCTCAGTGAGACTAGCCTCGGTAAGATAAGCAGGACATAGCCACTGATAAACAGATGGACTAAGCCCTAGACAGAATTTTTTCCCACCTAAAGAGCCCCCCATAGTAGTTTTCTCTAGTGGTCAAATCTCCAGTTTCCTGCAGTTTTTGAGGTACCTGAGTGAACTACAGGAAAGTCAGGACACTTCAAAGGTGGAAGAAGTCCAATATGTAGAAGCCATTTATGCCCCTCTAATATGGTTCTACTTGCCTGCTTATTGAAGTCAATTATTTTGCTCTGGGATTGGACTGTCTGCTTTTTTCTCAGGAGTTTTTGCTCTCTGTCTTTTTGTAACACCAAAAGAAAGCCTTGCAAGAAAGCCTTTTTGGACAACAGAGCAGTCAGGAGAGAGAAATGATTCAGTCTTTCTGTCCCTCCCCTCTCCTACACTCATTACCACCCAAGAGATTTCTCCTGAAATATTACCATTAAATAAGCAAGAGTTTATTGGAATAAACGGCAGTAACAGTGACTTCCATACAAGGCTTACATCTACCTAACCCACCTCACATGACAAAGGAATCTGCTCTCCCAGGGTATATCTCCTCAGACACCAAATCAAGGATGTCTGTGAAGAATACCAAAGACTGTTGCATCAACTCTCATAATTTTATTGCAAATCTTGCAGTATTTAGTGATTTTTCTTGAAGCAACAATTTTTGGTATGAGACTCTTACTTTCATTAATTTTTTTTTAAGGCCTTGTGATTCCAAAGAAAAGCTTGAAAACATGAAACCTAAAGGCTCAGAAACCAGAAGGCAAATAAAAACAGCCCCACATTTATTATTTCTTATATCTTATTTTTAAGACAATCTCATGATTGGGGGTGGGGGTGGCATGGTCTGACTGGTATGTCAAATGCTTGAGGTTACAGAAATCACCTCCTCTAGGTCAGGGACATGCCGGCCGCCGCTTCCCACAGCTCCCATTGGCCAGGAACTGCGAACAGAGGCCACTGGGAGCTGCGGGCGGCCGTGCCTGCAGAGAGTCAATGTAAACAAACTGTCTCGCAGCTCGCCAGTGGATTACCGCAATGGGCCACACTTTGCCCACCACTACTATAAAGAGTGTGTGGACTTTGTTTTAGACCAAGTTTGGAAAGGCAACTGCTCACAGAGGATTTTCTGTCTCTGCATTAGAGGATTCTTCCCAAAAGTATCATTTTAATCCCAGCTTTATTGGTTCCTTTCTTAGGCTGGTCACTAAAGCTCTGGATTTAAGCCTGACAGCACCAGAAACTGCCACTAAGAAATATTTCTTGAAGTAGATTAAAAAAGGAAAAGTTGTTTTTCTGACTCCAACAACTAAGTAAAGCTCTATCCTGTGGCTTGGGCAAAATCCAGTACAAATTATGCTTCCTGTAAATCTTTCAGAACAAAGACTGTTGTAAATATTGAGGCTGCTCAGTAACAGAGTGCACTAAATCGCTAAGGTGCCAGTAGCGTGCCTAGTGTACCATGACTCAGAGGCAAATACTGTAGGTGCTTCAGCAGCTAGGCCTTGTAAGCACTAGCCCCGGTTGGTCCCAATAGTCACTCTGAAACATGGCTAAGTGAAAGGTTATTTTACTAGGGTTGGCAGGAAAGGGAAAAGTTGCAAATACCCTAGATATAGAGGCTTAAAAAGTTACTCTTCAAAGCAAGCAATAGCAGAAAATGTTTGGGTCCCAGGGATGGTCCGGTAAAGAGTCAAGGTTCTTCAGGCCTAGTACTAGTGCTCCTAGTGCTCTACAATCCAGGCTCCATGCAAGAAAATAGGAGCTTGTGCATTTTCAAACCCAGCTCAGTTAGTCTCTCTCATTAAAGCCTTGTTGCACTGGCTCTCTGCCCAGCTGCTGCTTCCCCATAAGTCCTACACAGACTTGCACCCAGCTATAATGTCTAGTAGCAGGGCTGCCCAGAGGGCAGAGGCAAGTGGGGCAATTTGCCCCAGGCTCCGCAGGGCCCCCACAAGAATGGCTGAGGCTCTGGCCCCTGCCTGACCCCGCCTCTGCCCCTCTCCTGGAGCCTCAGTGCATCCAGGAGCGTCCCTGGATAGCGCTGCAGTGTGAGTGCGGCAGGGCCTGAGCTCATCCCAGCTCAGAGCCGTGTGGTAAGGGGGCGGGGCTGCGAGCTCCAGGCCGAGCGGAGGGAGTTCAGGCCCTGCTGGAGCTCGCAGCCCCGCACCCTTACCACGCGGCTCTGAGCGGGAAGGAGCTCAGGCCCCGCCAAAGCCACACTGCAGCACTGTTTAGAGACGCTCCTGGATCCAGCTCGCTGAGGCTCCAGGTGAGGGGGGAGCCGGGGATAAGGGGCCAAGGGAGGAGATGGATAAGGTGCAGGGAGTCCTGAGGACAGGGAGGGGGCAGAGGTTGGTGGGGGCGGTCAGGGGATAGGGAATGGGGGGGTTCCATCTTGGGCATTCTAGGGGTCTGTCAGGACTCACCAGGGCAGTCAGGGGACAGGAAGCGGGGGTGGGGTCCCGGGGTGGTGGTTGGGGGAGGGTCTCTGGGGGACGGTGAGGGGAAAAGGAACAGGATGGGTCGGGGATTCTGAGGGGGGCAGGCAGTCGCGGGGCAGGAAGTGGGTGGAGGTCGATGGGGGCAAGGCCAGGCTGTCTGGGAGGCACAGCCTTCCCTACCCTAAAGCTCATTCAGCAGTATGAGGCTTGCAGAAAAGCCAAGCTGTTAGCATTTCCATTAGGGCTACCATCCCTTTCACTTCTCAAATGCCAAATTATAGTCTATATTTAATTTCAGTGCCATAGGGAGATTCATGTCAGGGAAGGGTAGCTTCATTTAAAATTAGCCACTGGGGGAGGGATCACATGAGAAGAGCAATATCCTGGACCACCTACCTCCTTCCCAACCCTACCAAGGGAGACCCCCCTCCCCTGCATTCCCTGAGGCTTCAGAGGGGTTAATTCAGTGGTTCTCAAACTTTTGTACTGGTGACCCCTTTCACATAGCAAACCTCTGAGTGCGACCCCCCCCAAATTGAAAACACTTTTAAATATATTTAACACTATTATAAATGCTGGAGGCAAAGCAGGGTTTGAGGTGGAGGCTGACAGCTCACGACCCCCAGTAGTAACCTCGTGACCCCCTGAGGAGTCCCGACCCCCAGTTTGAGAACCCCTGGGTTAATTTAATTTTAGCACTCTGTGTCCATTCACATGCATGTGCTATTTTGAGCATTTCAGTTTTCACAACATAGGCTCATCCCAGATTCTGGAACAAGCTCAAACGCTCAGTTCATGGAGTATATACATAAGCTATACTAAAGACAAACCCACAGTAACCGTGTCCAGTTTATGAGGGACCTCATGGAGCCAGTCTCTAGGAAACAGATAAATGCATGTAAGTTAAGTCCATTAATGGCTATTAACCAGGATGGGTAAGGAATGATGTCCCTAGCCTCTGTTTGTCAGAGGGTGGAGATGGATGGCAGGAGAGAGATCACTTGATCATTACCTGTTAGGTTCACTCCCTCTGGGGCACTTGGCATTGGCCATTGTCGGTAGGATACTGGGCTGGATGGACCTTTGGTTTTTGGCTGTTTTTATGTTCTAACCAAAATGAACCCAAAGTTATGGAGACAGATATGAGTCAAGGAAGCCAGCAGAGTATCAGAAACCTGGAAAAATCTCTGACTGGATGGGCTTAGGCGTTTGGTCACAAGCTGAGGCGGTTCAAAAGTTTTGGATTTTTTTTAAGCAGATTTTTTTTATTGTTTCTTTAAACAATCAAACACAGCAAGCAGAAAATATTTGGCCACACACTTCTGAAACTCCAAACCATATTCAGGTTTTGGCAGACTAATTTCAGCTTTTCAATTAACAAAACCACAACACATTTTGAAGGAAAGCATACATTGTCCGTGATTCTTTTCTGCTTTTTAAAAACCCCTAGTTTTCGATTAAAAAAAAAAGTTTTGATGGAAAATATTTGTCCAACCCTTTTAATGAGCTTTAGTGCCTTTTAGCACTAGCTGATGCTGAGAACCAGTGATACCTTGTAAACAGGGGTGGCTCCAGGCACCAGCATGCCAAGCGCATGCCTGGGGCGGCAAGCCATGGGGGGTGCTCTGCCAGTCGTCACGAGGGCGGCAGGCAGGTCACCTTTGGCGGCGTGCCTGCGGAGGGTCTGCTGGTCCTGCAGCTTCAGCAGACCTCCCGCAGGTGTGCCGCCGAATCTGCGGGACCGGGGACCTCCCACCGGCAAGCCGCCGAAGGCAGCCTGCCTGCCGTGCTTGGGGCGGCAAAATGCCTAGAGCCGCCCTTGCTTGTAAAGAAGTTTTCTCAAAACTGGGTTTGTGCCGAGATGCGGAAGGTTTATTTTTCCCAGGGCTGCCTGTGGGGGGAGCAAGTGGAGCAATTTGCCCCAGGCCCCGCAGGGGCCCCCGTGAGAATATAGTATTGTATAGTATTGCAATATTTTTTAATGGAAGGGGCCCCCGAAATTGCTTTGCCACAGGCCCCCTGAATCCTTTGGGCAGCCCTGTCTAGTAGTCAAAGCCTGTTCCACATGCGACTCTGCAGATGATTTATGGGAAATCTTTTCTTCAGCTCCTAGCTAGCCATTCAACCTCTGCATCCAGCTTCTTTGCAGCTAGCCATATGGCCACTGCCCTCATCAGAGCCCAGCCACTTTGGGATTCCCCTTACCTGGCCAGAGGAAAGAGAAGTGCAGTGGGGAGCGGGCTTATGGGAGTTATAGTCTCCTGCTTAGCAGAACCATCATACTGAGTTAGACTGCCCATGGGCAAAGTTTTAGCCAGGGGCTCTGAACTAACAGTGGACTTTACTAGTGTTCCTCTTGTATAAATGATTCTCCATTTGGGGGAGGAATGTATAAGGGAATTTAAAAAAAAAGACGACTCCTCCACCTCAAGAGCACCATTTCCTGAACTGATATAGACATCAGGGTTAATGGTGCCACTTTGGGCAGGCAGTCTCAGGTTCCATGGCTTTTTCTCTGATTTGACTCAGATGTTTCAGGGGAGCTGGAAATTGAAAAAACAACAAAAAAAAAGGTGGAGAATACCACTATTGCTAAGTGGCAAATCTGTAACATAGCTTCAGATTCAAAATAAGTAGAATTATTGGACCTGACTCTTCTGTCACTTACACTGGAGTCAAGCAAAAGTAACTCCATGGAAGTGAGTGAAGTTACATCCATATAAACCTGATCTAATGCTAAAGTCATAGGCAACATAGTGTCAAGGAGAAACTCATGACTGCCATAGGGCTCGTGACTTTCTTTGTTCCCCCATCAAAATGACCTTTATTACCTTTGCTGTTTCAAGGAGACCACTTTAATAGGCAATCACAAATGGAGGCTCTAAAGGAGATGTCCAAGACACCTTTGCCTTTCTCCAAGGAAGAGAAACCTAGCAACAAGTTCTAGCGACTGTTCCTATTTTTACAGATCCCTAGCAAATTGAAACCTGTTTCTCTGATACCTTGATCATTTGTATCTGGATCTCTGTAAGGCCTCAGAAAACTTGCCTAACCTCTACATATTCATCTTGGTCTTTCAAACAAAGATTCTGACTGGAGCGAGTCATTCTTAAGAGGCATCTTTTGAGGAGCAGGCTATGTCTGTTACTCAAGTGGAATCAGTGGGTGCCCTCTGTAGTTGCTGTACTGTACTCTGCTTTCAAAGGGCTTTGGAAAAGCTATCCACTTCACAATAAATCACACTTTCTTGTCCTCTTCAGTTCCCCAGTAAGTAAGCCATCTGTTAGTGCAGCACCTTGCACTGATGCATTTTGACCTACAGTACAAACATGTTTTCCAAGATGCCTCAGGAAGGGAAAAGAATATAAGACTATGATGTCATTCTTTTTTGCGGTCCTTTCTAACCCTATGATTCTATGCTTGAGTAGTAGGGAAATTTCAGGCCAGTGCTAAATCTCAAATGGCTGAAAAGGTTAAAAGTAAGATCAGTTATTTATTCATCAAATGTTGAATCCAAAACTGATATTTGGATTTATCCTGAGTAGAGGATGGTGATATCTGAAAGTAGGTAGGTGAGGCTGATGCACGAGACAGTTTACAAAGACATATTGTATCTAATTCAAAACAGGTTTGCCATACCTAGTCTGTCAGTCTTGAGGCAATTATATTGTTCATCTACACTAGCAATAAAAAGTAGCTTCTCTGTGTTCAGGAACAAGACTGAGGGTGAGCCTTATAGCATCTGAGTCCATCTTTGTATTGCTGCTTTAATTGCCTGATTTATAAAGGAAAATGTGCTATCGTGTTGTGTTGCATTGCTTTTATTTTTGGTATCTCTCAGATTTTCTAGGAAGATAGCTTGGTGGAATTATCCTCAAGGCCAAGAAAAAAGGAGTCAAATTTGTCTTAAAATGCTAATATTGTTGGGATACCATCAGGGCTCAATGAGAATGAGTCTGTGCCATTTCAAAATCAAGCCCATCTTCAGTATATACACTCTTTCACAGGTTTCTGAGTGATTTTTATAAACTGCTACTGTCATACTCATAATCAAATTGCTGATTTTTTTTTATGTATGAGTACTGATCGCTGCTGATTTCCTGGTGACAAGAAAGTAATCCAGCAACATTTACAACTGCAACATTTTAACTTTTAAAGACAGACCAAGCAAACTGCTGCAGCAGTGCACACACACTCTGTGGGTTTGTTTACCTGATTTCACCAGTTGGCCATTGCTCTCTCTGTATCAGCTGCTGTGAGTGATAGAGATGGGCCCAAAGCAAAACCCTGCACCTGAACATCTTCAAACTTTTAGAAAATTCAGATCCCAGTTAGGATCTGAACTTTGCAGTGTGGTCCCATATCCCATGTAAGATTCTTGAAGTAGGTGCTATTTTCATGATCTAGGAACTTGGCCAGAACAATGCTCTTTTTTTATTCTACCCTATAACAAGTAGCCAACTTGGAGAGGTGGGAAGAGCCTATTTTTGTTTTAATCCCATGGCAAAGCTAGAAAAATTATTCACCCAGTCACAAATCCTAAGATAAACAAGTGAGATGTTAATAGTTTTACCAGGTCTGCTTCCCCTTCTGGTATTGCCATTGGCTAAACTGATTTAGCATGTCATCTCTTGTTTGGTAGTTACTTTTGCAAGTGTTCAGTCTTACAACATCAAAAGAAGGCCAGGAAGTGTAAAATGGAAGGCCCAAGGTTAAAGGGGCATAGCCTTATTGTAGTATTTACCAGTTTGTAAACTATTCACATATATTTTATGACAATGCCTTTGTTTTAATAATAATCAATGTAATAATTTGAAGAAAAGCAGCTCTAATGAGAACACTAAGGGTACTAATTATGCACATGATAGCATTTTAATAGACTTCCATAATTTATGGGACAAAGAGAGACTTAAGAAAACTCTGATTGACTCCCTGGAGTTGAAGGTTTCTGGCTTCAAATGGACTAGTCCTGCTTCTTGCCAGCACTAATAAATCAAGTGTAAGCCATTACTTTGTAACTAAATTATGTAAATAAATCTTAGCATGTGATAAGACCTGATAGATAAACATTAATGCCCATCTTGTTATAATGGATACCTTAAGTTAAAGGTGATTGCTAGAAGAAAACATCTTTACTTTTAATGTCTAATTAAGTTGCATATTATTAACATAAAAATGATCATAAAGGACCCAAATGATTGTATTTAGAAAGGACATTTTTGGACTCTTATGAGTGTGGTAAGAGGATACAGTGGTCTCCATTAATGAGATAACATTTGCCAATAATTACCACAGTTACTTCCTTTTGAGTAACCATGGAAATGGTACCTCAAATAATAAAATATTATAACTATCTGCATGCTGACTTTTGAATAGCAACCACGATAAATGGGGTGGGGGGGCTTTTATTATAGTGATGATCTGACTGCTGCAGTCCCCCTTCCGTTATTGATATATAGATCTGTGGGGTAATTATGAACATATCACTCCTGAAAAGTATGTCAGTGTTCATTATTTAGGATCATAGGATATATACATGTGTAAGTTTAGGAGGTGGTGAAGAGCTAGCGCCCATGGCTTTAACACAATTACATGGAAAGATCAATATTATATGGTCTATTTACCCTTATGGAGGTTAAGAACTATGAAGCATAGGTTGATTTTCCACACAATGGAGCTGAGGATGGGGAGGGATAGCTCAGTGGTTTGAGCATTGGCCTGCTAAACCCAGGGTTTTGAGAGTTCAATCCTTGAAGGGGCCATTTAGGGATCTGGGGGAAAAATCTGTCTGGGGATTGGTCCTGCTTTGAGCAGGAGGTTGGATTAGATGATCTCCTGAGGTCCCTTCCAACCCTGTTATTCTGAGGGTTGCAAGAGCCTGCCCAGGCAGAATTCAGAGGCAGTTTGTATAGTCTTTTCTATGCAGGTATGTCTTCATTGCAGAGTTAACTTGATTATAGATAACTTGAGCTAACTCCTCTCAAGTTAGCCTAGCTTGAATGAGAGCAGCCACACTGTGAAACAACACTTGCATGGCACAGAGCAATCACATTAGTAATGTAGGATATGTTTACACTGCAATTAAAAACCCATGGCTGACCCATGCCAGCTGACTTGGGCTCCCAAGGCTTGGGCTAAAGGGCTGTTTACTTGAGATGTAGATCTTGGGCCTGGGCTCTGGGACCCTCCCACCTCAGACGGTCTTAGAGCCTGGGGGCCAGTCCAAACCCAAATGTCTACATCACAATAAAACAGCCCCTTAGCTTGATCCCCTAGAGCCTGAGTCAACGGGGTTTTTAATTGCAGTGTAGACATAACCACAGAGTACCTGAGGCCCCACTGAAATAGTAGCTTGAGTGTCAGCACCACTTGAGCTTCAGCCCATACCCCTAGATGGGTCATTTGCTTGAATTTAAAGAGCCTCTTAACTCCAGTGAGAGAATTGTGTGTGAGCAGGAGCCTGACAAGGGACAACATGAGTTATTCCTAGAGCTAACACTGCAGTGAAGTTAAGCCCTGTATTGCATAGTCTACTTATTTGTTTCCTTTCTTATAATACAAGGTCTTGAATCACAGTAAAAACACTCATCTGGAGATAATGAAAGGAAAATTTAAAAAGGAAGAAAAGTTGCTTTAATAAGTGAGTGAGTGAACTGAAAAAAAGACCTTGAAACGTATACTGCAAACACAATGTGTTTTTTCTAATGACCACAAATGACTAAGTGTGAAGGCATTAAAAGAGGTTTTCTATATCCATCAGCATTCTGCTGTCCCACCTGCTGCCTGAATTCTGGAAAATTGACTAGATAGTTAAAACCTTTTAGACTCACTACATATCTTCACAAGCACCGTGAGTAAAAGAAATCAAAGGCTGACATTTTCAAAGCTGATTAGGGGATTTACCCCACAACTCCATTCATTTCAATGGGAGTTGCATGGCCTAATTCAATTCCTTAGTCAGCTTTGAAAATTTCAACCACTGATGTTCATTAGATTTACATGAAACAAAATAATTGTTTTGTTTTTTTCTCCCAGTTTTTTTTTTAAAGATTGTGTGTGTACCTTTTGTGGGTATTGGGTTCATGTACCTGTAAGTGAACAGGGAGTGTATATGTGAGTACGAGTTTGTGTGTGTGTGTGTGCCCTTATGTGAGCATCAGTGTCTGTCTTGCAAAGACAGGGACACTCATCACAAGTTTTATTTGTGTATTTTTAAGATGGTCAGAATTAGCATACCTATTTCACTTTCCTTATATACCAGTGATGCTGCAGCTTTAATATTGGCACCAAACCTGTTAATACTGTTGCCCAGACTGACAGGTGGTTTGCACTAACAGACTTTTAGGTGGTTCAGAATTGTGTTAAACCTCACAAGAGATTTATATGTAAATCCTATTTACCAGTGTTGATTTTAGTTTATTGTTTTTAAAATTATGAATATAGGAGAAAACATGTCTGGTGGCAGAAGGATTTTAGGAGTAGATTAAATAATTTAATAATAATTAAATAATAATTTAAAACAACACACATGGATTGGCAAGAAAATCTAAAAAACTCTTTGATTTCTTGTGCCTTACAAAATCATCAGTGAATTATAACAGCTACTCCTTCATATGCATGTAATTTAAAAAAACCACACAAACAGCAATCAAGAGAAACCTAAGATGAAAGAAACCATTAATACAAATATAAGCTTTACTCTGATGCTTTTAAAATGTCCCCAGAGGGAAGAATTTATGGACGATGATTTGAGGGCACATTCTCCCTTGTTTGTGAGGGGAAGTTCATCCTGTGGCTCATCTTGGGTTCATAGTTTGACATGTTTTTATCTGCTTTTTCTCACTGGAAGATGAATCTTTTAATGCTATGGTGTCTGCTGCCCCTCAATTAATTGGTCCGGTCCCACATTTGTTGCACATCAGGTTTAAGTGAAGGGCAGAAGTATGAGATTTCATAAGAATAGTATTGCTTACATGCTATTGTAAACTGTTTATTTCGGAGATTCCAACTTCAGCAGTGCACAATGTATTGTCCCTCTGTTTTTGCTTTATCTTCCAGTCTGAGAAAAACCATTATTTCATACCAAGCTGGTGAATGCTTTAAAGGGATGTTGGTATATATGGGTGATGCCAAATTATCCAAGAACTACTTGATTCCTTATAGGGATCCTATTCTTTTATTTGTGTGTATGTCTTTTTCATGACCTTTAATTTTCTAAGCTATATGATAGCTCTTCTGAAAGGCTTAAATTATGTGTCACCCCTCACTCCCCCAGTGGCTTCAAGGTGGGCTTTGACTGAAGGTAAGTTTGAACAGAAGAGCATAAATTCTAATGTGCAATGATGGAGCTCTCCACCAGAGTAGAATATTGTATATAACTCAAATTGCAGGAGATAATTTAAGTAGGTAGAAATACCTAAAGTGGAATTTTGCCAGGATACTGGTGTTAACATCCATTCTATTGCAAAAAATGACACAAGATCACGATATGACTACAGGTGCTCAGAAGCTCAGCTTTGTGTCATATCTGAAAGATGACAACTTCGGCAGCTTTGTGCCTCTTAGTACCATATTGGTTCAGTGCTGACTCAAAGGAAAGACTGTCCTCTACTGAATTACCAACACCACTTTCTGTAGCACAATGGATTTCCGTATAGATTTCCCATCCAAATGCTCATCAGGTCCAAACCTGCTTTATGTTTGTGATCTGATGTGGTTAGGCTGCAAGCATTTCATGTACTTCACATGAATTCTTAGTTTCATGGGAAATAGTTGTGCAACTGCTTTGAGATTGTGTATGAATGCTGATGCCACTATTTTCATTTTCCCAAAATTTAAATCTTGTGTTGCTGGAATTAAGAACTGGGAAAGTGGTCTGGGTAAGGAGAAGGGACAATGGCTCTTAAGACAGACTTCATCACTTTGTCATTGCCCAGAGATACTATACAGATGGAGAAGTCGTCCAACTTGAATGAAGACCAGGAATTTCTGAGATACGGTTATGACAAGTTTGTTGAACAAAACAAAACAAATTTTAAAAAAGGAGCAAAGAAGAACTGCATGCCTGACTTTAAGAAAAAACAACTTCCACATAGTATGTTGGACAAATTGTTGAAGAAAACTCCATCCATATTTATATGGCTCCCTGTAATCCTGTTTTCTTCCCCCCTCCCTCTGTCCTTCAGACACAGTACCTGGAACATTTCCTCAGTTACGCACCCCATTCTAGAAGCAAGAACATTGAAACTTAAAGTTTGAAAGAGAGAGATTCATTATTACTTAATTTACATTAAGTAAACTGATGATATAAGAATGGGATGGGAAGTCTGCAACAGACAGAGAAGGAATTCAAAGTACATCAAAAATATAATAATTCAACTCAAGTCATTGCAGTGAGTCACTGTCCTGAAGACTTTGTGTTCTGACAGAGTAGTGGATCATAACAGAGAGAGTCCTCCATCTTTTCTTCATGCATAACAAGTCATTTGGAAGAGCTGTGCAGCTGGCAGAGAAGAGACATGAGCACATCTTTCTCGTTGGAAGAACTGGCATGCTTCCGGCTATGTTAGATAAAATTAAATGATTGAAGAGAGACAGCTTGTAGCTGGTGCCAATATATGAGGGAACACCTTTAGCATGATTTATCTGCAGTGCATCTTCCGTACACTGGAAATGTTGAGATGAATAGAAAAGCATTTAATTATATTAAAGGTAAACATAATTGTTGACGGTACAAGCATTTTTTTCTCTACAACATAAGTGAAACAGTTCATAGAAAGGATAAACTGTCGTATTTTCTGCTACAAGAAAACAATTAAAACAAAAATGGTGGTTGGACTTCAAAAAGGAAGAATAATTTAATGACTTTTGATAACAGTAACAATTCAAGTTAAGCTGATTAGATCTCTTATTCATGACACAAGATGATCACCTGTGAGGACTTGGAAGTTTCTCTCTATAGCTCTCCACACCCATGTGCAGATTTGTACTGTGGCTATGTACATTATGTAGGTTTTGTGCCTTCCTTTGAAGTGTCAGATTCTGACCACTGCTGAACACAGGATAATGGAACTGGTTAATAGATTTTTAAGGTCAGGAGGGGCCCTTATGGTAATCTTATCTGGCTTCCTGCATGCTACAGGCAACACTTCCACCCAGTAATTCTATAACTAGTCTAGTAGTCTAAAAAAGCTGTGTTCTTAGGAAATGGTTGGCTGTAAATTTATATTAATTACAAAGGAAAAAGAACAATTATTTTGTTATAGTCAGATTATAGGGTGACCAGATATCCTGATTTTATAGGCAGAGTCCTGATATTTGGGACTTTGTCTTATGTAGGTGCCTATTATCCCCCAGCCCTGTCACAATTTTTCATACTTGCTATCTGGTCATCCTGATGTGATGTAATCTAGTGGGAATTAATAACTTTCAGTTGGGAGCATAGGCTGTTGAAAAGAAGTACCACATAGTTCTATGGTAATTAGGGTGTTTTATGGAAACATTGCAATTGGCATTCTGGAAGAGACCAGTGGGCTTTCTAGTTCAATATCCTGCCTTTGGCAAAACTGATGGTGATGTTTCAAGGGAAGGTGAAAAATCCTCCATAAGGTGCAAGCATATATGAGACGGGAAAATTCCTTTCTGATAGCAGTTGCTGATCAGCTTAGCTCTGAAATATGAGTTTTTTTCCCCTCCTAACTTCCTAGCCCTAAGTATTTATATAAATGTTGTTCATGTGTATCCTATTTAAAATCCCACTAAAATTTTGGACTCCATCATTTCCTGTGGTAATGAATTCCATGGTTAGTATAAAATCTTTTTTTTAATTTTTTTATTCAGACTTTTCATTTACAGTTATCAAATTCTCTAACAATATGACAAAAATTAAAAACACAAACATGAAACAGAGCATGTCAAATAAATGTTAGAAAAACAGAATTCCTAAAAATTCTTCCCAATCCCAGAAGGAGCTGCATTCCAGCACCCAGAATCTTAGACAGTTGAGAGCTGCTTGGTGCTCAGCACTTTGGAAAATCAGACCACTCTTCTGGACTTAGGAACCTAACTTTAGGCACTCATTTTAGAAAACTTGGGCCTGGGTCACAAATCTCAGTTAACAAGAATACAGCCATAATAGCAGAAGCAGACTATAGCTCCCCAGATCACAGTAACAAAGAAATCTGTGTGATAAGTGACTAAAATCCAGTACAAAAACAATAAAGGTTATTTTAATTATCCTAACTTTAAGAGGTTGAATAACTCATCAGGGCATGATTTGATTACATATTTTTCTTGATATTGTAAATGACAACATTTTAATCAGCTGGTTTGGGGACTTGTAAAGAGAAGAGAGGACTGACAACATAGTCCTATGTAACAGACAAGAGTTAATTCAGGTATTGAGAGGGGGAGCTCCATTTTATTATAGTGGCTATTACACAGTCAGGTTTCAGGACTGTGAAGCTTTGAGGGAAATGGTTAAAATCAGGCTGAAAGATGGGAGGAAAATTAAAAAAATTAAACCATAGAATTATCATGGAAGATGCTATTTAAGAGCACTCTGGTAGAGGAGAAAATGGTGGCAGTAGGTTTGGCACAATTAATCAGAGAAGAAAACTAATTCGTTAGAGCTTGGAAATCATTCTTTAGAAAATGGAAATCCTGTCCAAATACATTTAGCAGATTGGAGTACAAATGATGCAAGATATGATGTAAATTAGAAATACAATGTGCAAAAAGATAGGAAGGCCAAATAAATATTTCTGAAATCCTTTGAAGACATTTGATGTAAGATAGTTGAATGCAACTGCAGAACTAGACATGCAATACAAATCTTTTGTTGAGGGCAAAAGAAGGAACAGGAAGTGCAGCTCCCACAAAGGAAGGATGTTATAATGTGAGTTAGAGAGCTTAATGGGGACATACAATAATAAACATGTACTTTTTTGCAACCTTGATCTGAATATCTCAGAGTGCTTCACAAATATTAAGCTTCACAACATACCTGTGCGGTAGCTAAATTTAACTTTTGCTCTTTTGCAGTTGGGGAAACTCAGTCACAAAAAGGTTAAGTTGCTTGTCCACGGTCAGACAGGAAGTCTGTGGCAAGAGCAGAGAGTAGAATCTACATCTGTTCACTCACAGTTCTGTTCCTTATTCTTTTTGCCCAGTTCAAAGTGTATAGAATGATTAAAATGATTAGGGCAATTCTAGCATTGGTTATAAAATGAAGATACTCCCCACTTTGTATTATGCAAAAGTAGCTGGTATTTTTGACAATTCGTAACACTTGATGCTGAGATAATGCTTTAAAAACTAGACAATCATATCGCATGTTTCAGGGAATCAGTTATTCATCTTTGGGGATGAAGAAGGAATTTCCACAATCCTGTATATTCTATTGCAAAATTTGGTAGGTGCACTGTAGGTCTTTTAATTTCCTCTGAAAGGGTTATTGGATATCACAGAGGCTGGATTTCAGAGTAGGTGGACAAATGGTCTGGTTTAGTATCTAATCTACCTATTTATGCTGATTTGCACAAACTTCTCTTAAAACGAAGAATGGCAAGCTATGTGTTCCTAAATGGCAGCAGGTCACTCTAAGAGGAATTCCAGAATTACAGGAATTACAAAACATAGGCAAGATGAAAATTCTCTCAATTTCCCTTAGTTTTTTGAGCAGTTTGGGCAAAACTGTCTAACAGTTCAAAACAGTTGAATGGTTCAAACCATTTCGTGCTTTATAATGATTTTCTATGTTCATTAGGACAAATGTCTCCATATGCCTGAAGCTTGGTTTGTCATAGGCCTCTGTGCATCACTCAGTGCCTAGCAACAGTGATCAGGTCCAGTATTTTCGTGCTCCCTTCATTTTGAGTGTTTTTCAGCTTCTCCTAGCTTGTATTTGAAATAAAAACAGCTTGAGCAACACTCACCACCACACAAATGATAGCTGATTTTTATATTTTACTGGATAAGTTTGTCCTGGTTAGGAAGCCCTTAAAACCATTCTTTATTATTCTAATATTATGATTTCAAATCTTTGAATTTAATCTCTTGGGAACCTGGTAGCAAAATGGAATAATTTGTGTTGCAAATCACTTATGCACAAATCATAGATTATTGGAGGGGATGATGGGAAAGAAGAGAAAGATGCCAAAAAATAAAGGGTTTCTTGCCTCCAAACTGCACTTTAAACATCTTATCAAAAGAAAAACCTTGAATGTTTTCTAAAAAGCAGGCAGTTTGCAGGCACAAACAGGTTTTTTTGTCTCCATGGTGTTCAGATGATGATCCTATTTTCTCAATATTAATAACTTTATGGGTGTTAAAGAAAAGACTGTTCCTGAGGCAGCCCTTGAAGCAAAACTGCATAGCCTATACGTTCATGTGTAAACTATTTACCTTCCCTGCCATATTTTAGTTGGTAGGTATGTTATTCAATTGCCCTTTTTTGCAACCAGTAAGAGTTTTATGCATCTCTTAAGGCACCATTTGCCTATTGTACATGAGACTGACCCTGAGTGTGGCTTGTCATCAGTTTCTCCCTTTTCCCTAGAGGAATGGAAGCAAAATTCATTTGTGTTTTCACCTCCCTTTGACTAAAACCGTTTTTAAACTGACCAACTATATTTCTTGCTGTGGCATTTAATTTCGTTTGGGTATTATGTCAACTGGCATTGGATTCTGGGACTTGTTGTCCCTGCAGGCTCTGCTTCGTATTAAAGCACATTACAGGACTCCTCACACTTCATTTGGCCAGTGCCCACACTTTGGCTAACCTAGCTCTAATGAAATCACAGTCAAAAGCAGAGTGGAGCTTCTGAACGTCTACTCTGAATCATTTTATTACAATTCATAGACAGCTAGTGAGATTGTGTCTTTCCTCTCCATATGAGGCTATTTTATGTAGATGGATAATTTGCAAATATGAAATGATTCAAACTAAAATGTCTTTGAGCCAGTTCCAGCTCTAAGTTCAGCTAGTGTGAAGTGGCATAGTTCCGTTGACTTCAGTGGAACTAAGCTAATTTATGCCATCTGAAAATCTGGTTTACCATCCCCCTTCCCCTCAGATCTCCAAAATCCTTCATAAGCTGTTCCTGTTCTGGCCTTTCTTTATTTCAGTTCTCTCCTGTAGTTTCCCCACCTACATGGTCTTTTCTCTTTCTGACAGTCACACCAGAAAACAGAATCTATTTGTGCAGTTACAGTACATTTCAGGGAACTCTCCTCAGACTGGTTGATGCAGTCAAAACATAAACAAAAGGTGTGTTACCTAAGTCATGCAAAGTGCTCTGGAAGGTGATGAGAGATATTATTGGATATTCTTTCAAACTGTCACTGAACCTTGCCTAGCGAGGTTTAATTTTTGTATTGTCTGAGTGCATTGCTTTGCTGAAGGGAGGACCTATATTATGTTCTGAACTGGGATTGGATTTTGTGGTACATTTTATCATGTTTCATGCTTGTAAATGTAAGACTAATTGTTAACTGGTCAGATTCTGGCTTGTCCCTGCATATGAGCACTAGTGGGGAGGAAGTATTTTATCAGCTGTTGCTGAGCCCATGGTTGGCATGTCTACATACACAGTCACTGTACTACCAGTATTTATTTAGTAGTAAATTTATTTGGTACTTATAGGCATGGCAGCCAGATCTCAGACAGAACTGCAAAACATTAAGCACATGTACATGACACTAATTGGGCAGATGAGATATTTATGTATTTATTTATTTCAATTGATTACTATTCCTATGAAGCTCTCTAGGCACTTATGTTTTTTTAGGAACACATTAAAAACTAATGCTATTTCTGAGAAAATAACATTGCTGCTGATTCCTGAACTTTATTCGAATTGCTCTAAAACAGTTTCGTTTGGGGGAGTGGAGTAATGTTTTGGTTTTAGCTGTGAAGGAAAGAAAAGGGAACAATTGAAGGATGGGGGAAGAGAGCCCAGTGGGTTATGGGCACTCTTTGGCACTCTTGCCTTCGACCTCCTAACACAGTGGTGGGCAACTTGCAGTCCATCAGAGTAATCTGCTGGTGGGCCACAAGACAGTTTGTTTACATTGACCGTCCACAGGAATGGCTGCCTGCAGCTCCCATTGGTGGCAAACAGTGAACTGCGGCCACTGGGAGTCTGCTGGTGGCTGTGCCTGCAGACGGTCAGTGTAAACAAACTGTCTCACAGCCCACCAGCAGATTACCCTGGAGGGCTGCAGGTTGCCCACCACTGTCCTAATGGATGGAGAGCAGAAGTAGAGAGGGAACAGGACCAGCATGTGTTTCTTGTTCAAGAAGAGAATCGTAAGTTAGTGACATTTTCAGAGAAGTGGAGAAGACATCACTTAACTCATTTTTGTGAAGGCCTCCCAGCTGGAGCAGTGACATAGCTGTTGCTGTTGGTCCATACAGGAATGGAGGAGCTGGGGCACAAGAGCGAGGTTTTACTGTTGGAGGCCCCACTTGTAAGCCCTAGAGCCCAGAGCTGTGAGATAGCCAATGGCAGCAAGACCTTAATAAGATCCTGTAAGGAAGTCTAGCCTGCAGATATCAGAGATTCCAGCATCATGATCAGTATGGTTGTTTGGTTCTAAATGGGGATGAGTCATCCCTGATTTACTTCTGAGTCTGAGATTGCTTAAGCCTGAGTTACCTCTGATCCTGAACCTGTTTAACCCCGATTAGTGATCCCTGAGTTACCTCTAAACCTGCTTAAGCCTGAGCCTAAGCCCTGGTCTACACTATGGAGTTAGGTCGAATTTAGCCATGTTAGGTTGATTTTAAAATGAATGCATCCACACAACCAACCCCATTTCATCGACTTAAAGGGCTCTTAAAATCGACTTCTGTACTCCTCCTTGGCAAGGGGAGTAGCACTAAAATTGACCTTGCTGGGTTGAATCTGGGATAGTGTGGACACAAATCGATAGTATTGGCCTCCGGGAGGCATCCCAGAGTGCTCCATTGTGACCACTCTGGACAGCACTTTGAACTCCAGTGCACTAGCCAGGTACACAGGAAAAGCCCTAGGAACTTTTGAATTTCATTTCCTGTTTGGTCAGTGTGGCGAACTCAACAGCACAGATCACCATGCAGTCTCCCCAGAATTGTAGAGTGTGAAATGTTTCTACGCTCCCTCTATCATATCTGTCCCTGAGGTTATTGCAGATTAGAAGGTGAAAAAAATGCACTCGCAATGACATGTTTTCCGAGCTCATGCAGTCCTCCCACACAGATAGGGCACAGCTTAATGCATGGAGGCATTCAGTAGCAGAGGCCAGGAAAGAATTAAGTGAGCATGAATAGAGAACTCCTTGTCCTTCCCTCCTCCTCCACCCCACCCGGGCTACCTTGTCTGTTATCTTTTTTTAATTAATAAAGAAAGAATGCATGGTTTCAAAACAATAGTTACTTTATTTCCAACGGGAGAGAGTAGTTGGTTTACGGGGAATTAAAATCAACAAAGGGGGTGGGTTTTCATCAAAGAGAAACACACAACTGTCACACCGAAGCTTGGCCAGTCATGAAACTGGTTTTCAAAGCCTCTCTGATGCGTGGCATGCCTTGCTATGCTCTTCTAATTGACCTGATATCTGGCTGCCCAAAATCGGATGCCAGGTGATTCGCCTCAACCTCCCACCCTGCCATAAACATCTCCCCATTACTCTCACAGAGATTATGGAGACCACAGCAAACAGCAATAACAATGGGAATGTTGGTTGCACTGAGATCTGACCTAGTCAGCAAACAGCGCCGGCGAGATTTTAAACGTCTGAAGGTACATTCTACCACCATTCTGCACTTGCTCAGCCTATAGTTGAAATGCTTCTTACTACTGTCCAGGCTTCATGAGCCGTGGGAGCAAGGGGTAGACTGGGGTAGATGCGACCATGCGGTGCTGCCGGCTGGGAGAGCAGCCTGAAGCAGAAGCCTCCAGCTTGCATGATATTCCAGGCAGAACTGAATCTCCATGAGACAAAATTTAAAGAAGAGAAAGACCTGGAGTGTCTGGCTCCCATTTGGTGCTCTAAGAGAAGGATAGCCACGTCTGTCCAGTCACCCCGATTGACCTCACTGAGGTCTGCCAGGAGCACCTAGGAGACATACAACAGCTATCAGTCCTACTGCACCATCTGCCACAAAGGCAAGGAGCTGCTGCTATGTAGCAATGCAGTACTGCATTTGCCAGCAGCACCCAGGAAACATATGGTGACGGTGAGCTGAGCGGGCTCCATGCTTGCCATGGTATGGCATCTGCATGGGTAACCCAGGAAAAAAGGCGCGAAATGATTGTCTACCGTTGCTTTCACGGACAGAGGGAAAGAGAGAGGGGGGCCTGATGACATGTACGCAAAACCACTCGTGACAATGTTTTTGCCCCATTAAGCATTGGGGGCTTAACCCAGGATTCCAGTGGGCAGCAGAGGCTGCAAGAACTGTGGGATAGCTACTCACAGTGCACCGCTCTGTAAGTCAGTGGTAGCCGCAGTAGTAAGGATGCACTAGGCCGACTTAATGCGCTTAGTGTGGACATATGCAATTGACTGTATAAAATCTGTTTCTAAAAATCAGCTGCTACGAAATGGACTTGTTTTCATAGTGTAGACATACCCAGAGACTGTGATACGTCATCAGAAGCAATTACACTGGTCTACAATTTTTGAGAAGTCATCTGCTTCAGAGATAAAATGTGATATTTTATCAAAAATATTATGTATTTTGATGTGCTGAATTCAAATATGACAATTAAAACAACTGATTGGCTACTGTTTCTAAGATATTTAAGTTTTTACATTTTATGTCTATGTATTGTGGCAAAGTACCTGCCTCTCCTCTGCTAGCTCAGTCCTTCTCAGCCTTGGAGACACAGGCTTGGGCAAAGCAAAAGCCCTTCACAGTCACGCAGCGTCTGGCTGATCCCTTCTCAGTCAGGCCCTTGTTCTGTTGTCCTCTCCTTCTGGGGAGAGTGCAATCTGCCTTGCAAGAAAAGTTTCAGAGTTCTGCTGCCCCTACTCACTGGCAGCTACTCTACTTCTCTCCTCCCCCCCCTGCTTCCCTGCCAGGGAGGGTTTAGAAAGGTCTCCAGCCATTGGGGCCAGCTGAAACTAATTAGCTCCCTGGTAACCTCTGTTCCAGCTGAACCTTATTCCTCCATGGTTAAGCCTTCTGGGACTAATTACTACCCCTTTCTTGGTAGCTAAGTGTCCTGAGTTTGCCACAGTATATTGTATAGATAGTAGAGTTTTAATCATAAATTGTAAACCTAGGTCTTTTCATGTGTTTATGGTTGCTTTACATGATAATATTTCACCTGTCCTGTTTATATAACACTTTAAAAATCAGCAAAAGGTTTATATAAATAAAATTTATTACGAAACAAAAGGCAAAAAACTATTATGTACATAGTTTAGTCCTATTCAGTGTCTACTCAGCGCTTCTTGGCTTGTCTCTTGTATTCATTAAATGGAGCATCTCTTGTCACTGTCCAGCAATAGTCTGCAAGCATTGATGGGCTCCGTTTGCCCTGATAGCCTGCCAGGAGGTTCCACTGCTGTAGTCTGGAGCCCAACAGCTCTACCTTACTCTTGGGTAGTTCCAAATCCCTGACAAGGTCATTCAGTTCACCTTGTGTTATGAGGTGTGGTTCAGAGGAGGAGGATGGGAGAAAATGTGGGTCCTGTGACATTGATGGTTCAGGACCAGAAGTTTCATCCTCTTCCTCTTCCTCATCTGACTCAAGTGAGAATGATTCTGGTGCATCAGGAACCGGCAGTCCTTCTCCGTGGGGTACTGGGCGTATAGCTGATGGAATGTTTGGATAATGCACAGTCCACTTTTTCTTCTTTGACACACCTTTCCCAACTGGGGGCACCATGCAGAAGTAACAATTGCTGGTATGATCTGTTGGCTCTCTCCAAATCATTGGCACTGCAAAAGGCATAGATTTCCTTTTCCTGTTGAATCACTGGCCAAGATTTGTTGCACAAGTATTGCAGCATATGTGTGGGGCCCACTTCTTGTCCTGATCTCCAATTTTGCAGCCAAAATAAAGGTGATAGGCTTTCTTAACCATAGTGGTTATACTGCGCTTTTGTGATGCAAAAGTCACTTCACCACAAACATAGCAGAAGTTATCTGCACTGTTCACACAAGTACGAGGCATCTCTGCTCACTTTGGCTAAACAGAAATGTGTCCCTTTGTAAAATCAAACACTGACAAATAAGAGAGCACGACATTGTATGATTTCTAGAGCTGATATAGGGCAATTTGTTCAGCAGAGTGATGTAAGCTTCCTTATGATTGCATCATCCATGACTTATAGGAATAACGTGATGCAATTCATATCATGTATGACTCAATACCAGCTTCAGATTGCATCATTCATTGTTTTGCCTAAAAAGCAAGTACTGTCCAAACCCAGTCATAGATTTATTCATAGATCCAGTCAAAGATGTATTTTAGTCATTTCTGGTTTAAATTGAGATCCCTTCCCTTTATAACTCACTTATCCTCCGCCATTCCCAAGTCAAGGGTCGTATATACTGACCCAATAGCATATCTTGAAAACTAGAGCCAATCAACAATTTTAAGCATCATTTTTGTTCTCAGTGACCCAGAATTAGTAAAGTTGGATTACATTTATTTCAGAAGCATTTTGGCTGTAGAGAAGTGTTGCCTGCAGCTTCAGGACTAGTGATAGACCCCAGGCCATTAAACAGTGATCAGCCAATCCACAGGCAAGGACACACCCAGGTGATCCCAAGGCAGGTATATACTATTTCCAAAGGGAAGGAGTTTTTCTCTTCTCTGCAGTATTACTGTCTGGCTGGGAATGCTACCTTTGCTTAATTGTTCTGATAGAATGCCACTGCTCCTGCTCCAGCTGTCTCTTTCTCCTGTTCCTGCTCCAGTCCATTCCTGTTTCCATGTAGACAGCCCCTGCTCTAGCCTGCATCTGCTCCTGCCTGAGCCGGCCACACAGTGTTTCTGACATAGGTCAAGCATTACATGATGATCCCTGTAGTCTGTCTCATAGTATTACTGATAATGGGTGGCTGTGCTCTGCTCCATTTTATGAAAATTAGTTGCAAGTCTCTGGATCCTGTAAGTTGCCCATATGACCTTCAGTTGGATGAAGTTTGTGCAGCTGTGTTTCAAATTCCTTATAGATGGTTCCCATCAGCAATTCCCCATTGGGTGGCAATAATGCTGGGAATTGCAGTTTGCATTACTAGAATTACCCTCTCTGTTTTGTAGCATCTTAAATATATTGTAGCAGGAGACGTTTTAGAGGAGGGAACATGTACTTTACACAGGATTCTTTCAATTTTTCAGTTACTTTAACCTTTATTTAATTAATGGAACCACATTAAACTGAGTGCTTAAAAGCCATAGTAATAGTCACTAAAATTGCAAGCAGCCTTTTTGAATTCCGAAGCAGGCTAATGAGAAACATTGATTTTAAAGGAACTGGGTAACTTTGCTCTGAGGTAGTAATGAGACAATAGAGCATTTTACCGCTTTGATGGCCTGTGTGAAATGAGTTGGTGGCCCCAGTCCAGTTCCTAATAAATGCTTAGCTGCTACAACAATATATTCTCTATAAATCATCGATACTGCCCATATCCCAAAACCCACCACTACTTTTGAGACCAATTGGCTGTCTCAGCAGAGAGGCCTGAGTCTGATTGGCCATATTTATGCAGGATTGCCCCAACTCCCTTAAAGGTGGTTCTCTGTACTAAAGTTGAAACATTTAGGCAAGGTGCATTATGAGAGTTCTTTGAAAATGCTAAGTGTCCAGGTACATGTTCTTTGGATAAGCCTCAATTTCCAGTTCTGTCAAAATCTGGCATTGTTTATCAACCCTAAATTGCACTTAAAAAACAAAGTGGAAACAGAAAGGAAAGCCATTGGTTTGTAAATCTGTACAGAAAATCTGTTCAATTGCTGTTTGTTTGTAGGATTCAGTATGCAGCTTCTCTTTAAACCCCGCACAATTAGGGATGGTCTGAATAGGAAGAATCCCCACCTTATGTCTTCACAGAACACTCACATATTCATGTCTGAAAACTCCCCTTGTCGTCCATTTCCTGCAATGTTCTTTAACTTAAAAACAATAAGCATAACCCAGAGCCTAAGCTTCCTTCTGAGCTGGCTATTTGTAACATCTTTTCCTGCATGTCCTCCTGTCGTACCCACTAGCCCATTGCTTACCTCAAGAAGACACCAACATTTATCCTTCTGATAAATAAGACCTGATTTGACTGCCAGTATATATTGGACAAAGAGTGCTCCAAGGTCGTAGCACCTGACATCTGTCTATCTATGTGGTACTTATATGATCCCCGTCACTGTAATATCTGAGCACCTGTTACAGATGGGCAAAGTGGTTCAGATAAAATTAGAATTGACTCAACTCTTCACCCAGCCCTTGGAACAGAAACCAGACCATACTAACTTTGAATGGCAAAACTCTCATTGATTTCAGTCAGAGCGCTTGGATCAGGACCCAAATCTTTGAATTTTGTGAAGCTCCTAAAAGTTAACTTTTTAAAATTAATTCTCATACATCTCTACACTTCCTTGATCCAGTCAAGATCAGAAGTGCAAAAACTGAATTATGTGAGATAGGCTGCCAGATCAGAAACAGAGTGCCAGAAACCTCCCCACAAAAAACACTGCATACTTGCAAGAATTTCCTCCCAATTAGCAGGCCAAAGATGTTTGGTAAAGTGGTGAGTAATATCATATATGCTTCACCGAACCTCAAACCTCTTGTGGTTCACCCATTACTGTTCCAGGTTAAACATGCTTTCCTCACGTCACACACCCATGAAAGCCAGTTCCTGTCCTAGTGTGCTTCTGCCACAAGAATAGAAATATTAGCAGACAGAGCCCTTAAAGGTCAACAGAAATCAAAGAGAAGTGTATTCCACAGTGATAACTAAATAATGCAGAAGCTGTCACTTCCACAGTGCCAGAAAGAGCAAGAGCACATCCGTTCACTTGTGTGGGGACACACACACACACACACACACACACACACACACACACACACACACACACACACACACACACACACACACAGAGCTTAATTAGAAAGGCAGCATCTCCTCTCTCCTACGACATCATTGTAGGATCATAAAATGTGGGTTGTCTAGGGAAGCATAATATTAACTTTTGAAATGAGATTTCTCTTTTGGAAACGTTAATTAATGAGCATCAGCAATTCATGCCCTGCACAGAGAAAGCAGCAGCTGGGGGTCCATGGGGTCTGAGAAGCTAGCTGGTTTTGTGTAGCCCTTTTCTTTTCAGCAGGTGAAAGCAGACCAAAAAAGCAAGTCATTGGGGAGAACAGAACTGCAGAATGAGTCACTAGAAAGGGATTGGATAGAATCATGTGGATTTTCTGCTTGCATACTATTTTATGCCTCTATGCTCTTGGGAGTGGTTGGAGAAACGGTTTTGTGGAATAAGACGTGATCGGTGTGATGGATTTGGAGCTGCTCTGTAATAATTTATTAATACTGTATGTTGACCTGGTTATTGGGATGATTACTGTATGAATATATTGGTTTAGGTGGAAAAGGGCTATTGGGGAAAAAAGCAGGAAGGAAAAAGAATGGCTCATGATAAGCCACTCCTCAGCAAACACATAAGAGCTGTTAAGAGACAATACCAGAATAGGAAAAGGCCTACAAACATATGAGATCAAAAGAATTGTGGCAGGTTTAAAAAGGAATAGTCTTTCAAGAGAGGGGGGAGTTGTTTGGGGAAACCAGACTGAAAGATGAACTGCTGCTGGGGGTAACTGAAGGAGTTAGACCTGCCTAGGTAACCATCAGTGGATGGTTAGCCTTTAGATAAGATAGCCATGAGTGCAGACTGTTTGTTGTTTAAAATCCTTTTGTTCTAAATGCTTAGTTCTTATTGCAAAATAAACAATACTTTGTTTTAAGAGGTGAGTTTGTTAACGTATATCACTGGTCACAGACTCCCAAAGGGAAGAATTGCAGATGTCAGAACTCAGTTGGGAACCTACTGGGTAAGCACAGTTGATACACAGGGTACTGTAGCCCTCAGCCTGGTCTAAGCAAGGAAGAATTGTGGAATTCCACCCTGGGAGAGGTAAAGGCCTGGAGGAATGTACTTAGAGGGATCACAAAGGGGACAGATGTGTAGCTAGCCCTATAACTGTGGCAAAGGGTTCCCTATATATGCAGGGGACTGGACTAAATGACCTCTTGAGGTCCCTTCCAGTCCTATGATTCTATAGATGATAGGAAAAAAATGAAAGCAAGGCCATTAATAGGTATAAGAAACCACTACTGAGAGAATGAATTTGTAACTCATTCTAAGTTGTTTTGCTTATATAAATGTATATACTTGTGACAAGTAGGGCCTTTCTCAGGACTCACGCTAGTGTGACTTCAGAGCCCTTTTGCCCCTTATGGGTTTTGGTAGCTCTTTGTGGCTTGTCAACTGTCTCCCTCTCTGCTCCTTCTTTCTCCCTTCCAAGGCACAGCACCTTTCCTCCTGATTACCACCTCTTCCTGTGACCAGCTCTTCTTTTGAAACTTGCTTCCTCCAGCTGGAGCAGGCTCTGCAGGTGTGTTTGTTTGGTAGGAACTGAGCCTGAAGGAGCTTGTTAGACTTCTGATTGGAATAGGGGGCCTACTCTAGAGCTCCCAATCACAGGAATGAGTATATTTTGTATAAATAAATGTGATCTCCTAATTAGGTTTGTCTTTGGAAATTAATGCACTTTGAGAATACTGATTTTAAACAGATATATTATTTGTAAAAGAGATTATTAAAATCTTGTGGTATCAAATTCATCTAACAAGTCTCAGATTTGACCTAAATTCAAGGAGAATTTCCTTTCTAATGACACACAGCATGATCTTCATCTCCCAAAATAAAAATAAAACTTTAGCAAATCTACGGCAGCCAGTACTTTTGTTTCTATATAATTTGGGTGAAGATTATTAATACTTCATGACACTGACACCTACGTATAGATCTCAAGTATTTGTTTCAAGTGAGGGATGGCATGATAGTCAAGACTGTAGGAGGAGTTCAGAATGCCCACACTATGTGTATAATTACAAATTCTGCCATCATTTATACTGGTATAAATTTGGTGTAACTTCATGTAAGTCAATGAAGTATGACCCATTTTAAAAAAGAGCATTCCCCTGCTGTAATGGAATAGTTCTTCCTTGGGGAAATGCAATTTTCTTCTCAGCCTCTCAGAATCCCGGTCCCCCAGTGTTCTGTGAGATACATGGAATGATGACTACTCTAAGGAAAAATAAGAGCGTTTCAGAATGTTGTGGAATCCTGGATGATTATTGTCTAGTAAGGAGTTACCACATGATTTGTAATGATGTGCTTTGAGGATCAGCACAGCTGAAGGCTAGAGTTTAGAGGTCAATGAAACAGCATTGTGGCAGAGTTGGTAGCTGCAGTCTCCAGTCAGCACTGCCTCATGAAACTTGCAAGATGCTTGTGTGTTCAGCCTAAAAAGTTTGACATGGAAAATGCTGTAATGTTATTTTCCTGTACATGTAAAATCTGTTCTGAATTATATCCACCTCCAAAAGTGAGTGAGTGAGTGAGAGAGAGAGAGTTTATGTGCAATCTGAATGTGATTGCAATGTATTCTAATTGGCCAAATCTCTGTTTTAATGAATACTCCTTTCCGATTCCATTCCCCATTCTGATTTTTAGGGTGAGTCAGATGGGCAAATGTACAGGAGATACTTTTACCTGGAAGTATTTTCAGGTGCATAATGTTAAAAAGGAAATGCAAATGAGATGTTGTATTAGTCCTTTAGATACAGAGGATGGTTGCTTTTCCTTTGATGCTCACACCTCAATAAATGTGTTCTCTTTGGGATACCCAGGTGGAAACTCTTAATTCTTTCAACATAACTTAGTTCTTTTTTATTAAAATCAAGTTACTGTGGATGTATCAGATCATGTGATTATAAAACTGCACTGAAAAGATGAACAAAATACAAATCACTTAGAGCATTTAATATTTTATGCTATCATATACCTGTGAAAATCACACTGTTCTCTGCAGCAGCAGCAAAGCCTATATATAGAGAGAATCATTATCTAAACACCTTTTCAAGGTTCTAGGAACAAGATATTTGTATGTTAAATCCCTCATATGGGCAAATATGTACTTTTCCCCTTGAAGTAGCACTCGTGTTTTTATATAAAAGGTTGGCTAGCTAGCTAGATAAGTATGTTATAAAAACATGTCATCATAATTCAAAAACAGATGTTAGTTAAGAATTACCAGTGGAAGCTTCAATTTTTCTGTGGGCTTGGATGGCTTTTTATCTTATTTTGTGGACCCGGCCATGTTTTGTAATGGTGAGAAACTGATTTTTCTCTTATTTTTGCCCCATTCCTGAGATTGTTCTGACCATACAGCTGTCCCTCTCCAGCCTAGGCTTCACTATACACCTACCCTCCAGTTTGACCTTGGAGCTTTTAGACCTCTTAGTCTGACCTTAGCACTGTATCCTGTTAAGTCTTCAGACTTGCTATTTGGTTCATCACTCCCCTTCTTCACTGAACCAAGCATCCAGGCCTCCCTGATAAGCATTCTTCCCATCTCACTGCCCTTGCTTTTTTTTGGCTAGTTGCCAGATTAGCCACCAGACCCCTGGGTCCCTTTCTGAGTAAACTTGCAAACTCTCTCTTCTTTTTTCTTAGAGTGGGATGATGTGAGTTGCTAGCTGGCTGAGTGGCCCTGGTTTGCTGGAGGGGAGAGTGCTATGATATCTGAGTGACATCTGCACTGGGGAAAGGAAGCTATGAAACATGGAATGTTACATGCAGTAAAGATGAGGCCATGGCCAAAAGAGGTCTCATAAACTGTCAGCCACCATGCAATAAGCAAGGCTTATTTTTGTTATGTAACTGACCCCGTAAACAGCCAATTCCATAGTTTTTTCAGACAAAGTGAGGGGATGCTGAAATTTATAGAAAATAACTAAAAAGTAGAATTTTAATTTTAACTTAAAACTGATAAAAGGTGAAACTTACATCCACAGAGACTAGTGTGCTCACTCTGCAAAGGGGATTAGAGCATGGTTAGAGATAGTGCAAACTTCCCTCATTAATGCCACATTTGGAGTAAGCTACTCATTATGAATAGCTTACTCCAAAAGTAGTCCCATTGATTAGTGTGTGATCAGTCACACTAACATACACATCTTGAATCTCAGATATTGAATTTCAAATTATTTATTTATTTATTTATTTATTTATTTTATTTTTATTTTCTATTTCTACTGTGGTAGAATCCAAAGATCCCAATCAGGATTGGAGCCCCATTTTGTTGCTTCGTACAAACTCACAGAAAGACATGGTCTTTGCCCCAAAGAGCTTAACATCTAAGAATAATCAGAACAAACTGTGACCAATCCAAGGAGTAAATCAAATTTCCAAAATAGTTGTGGAACAATTTAAAAAAATGTATAAAAGCAAGGAAGCTGTGATCATCTCATGAGCATCTCACAAGCAATAAAATTGTCAACTACTGGAATGGATTGTTTTTTCAGCTCTATTTGCTACAATAAATACATTCACAGACAACACTTTCATGCAGAAGTATTCACTCAAACAAAAATTTCTCTTCTTATAAAGATCTTGCCATATAGATGAACAAACTCTGGTAGAGGGAGTGAATTCCAGAGGTTAGAAGCCACCATTGAGAATGCCCTGCCTCTGCTCCCACAAAATTCAAATTTAGAGATTTTCAGCAGAAACACCTCTGCTGATCTCAATATTGAGATGATGCATAAGGATAGAGGTAGACTCTTAGATTATTTGGAGCCCAGACCATTTAAAAATAGCCTTCTTCTTAGCATATGCACAATGTGCATCAGGTGGCATGTGATCAGAAGTAACCACCGAATTTGGTGTGCTGGTTGGATCACTAGTTGTCTGGCCTGGGCCGGGTACTAACAGGGAGTGCAACATGAATGCTGATCTATGTCTCCCTTTAAAATTAACACCTAAAATTACACTGGGAAGCAAATAAGAAATTAGTGCTGCCAATCCATCAGATTTAAAATTTGGTCAATACAGCTTATGATATCAAGTAATGCTACTGAATTCTCCACCAGTTGAAGCTTCTGTGGCATCTTTAAGGGAAACTCTGAGAAGAGTACATTGCAATAGTCCAACCTGGAGGTGATTAAAGGATGAACATAAGAACATAAGAACGGCTGTACCGGGTCAGACCAAAGTCCATCTATCCCAGTATCTGTCTACCGACAGTGGCCAATGCCAGCTGCCCCAGAGGGAATGAACCTAACAGGCAATGATCAAGTGATCTCTCTCCTGCCATCCATCTCCATCCTCTGATAAACAGAGGCTAGGGACACCATTCTTTACCCTTCCTGGCTAATAGCCATTTATGGACTTAACCACCATGAATTTATCCAGTTTTCTTTTAAACACTGTTATGGATAACTGTGACAAGAACCAGAGGGATAGCCGTGTTAGTCTGGATCTGTAAAAGCAGCAAAGAATCCTGTGGCACCTTATAGACTAACAGACGTTTTGGAGCATGAGCTTTCGTGGGTGAATACCCACTTCGTCAGATGCATGTAGTGGAAATTTCCAGGGGCAGGTATATATATGCAGGCAAGCTAGAGATAATGAGGTAGTTCAATCAGGGAGGATGAGGCCCTGTTCTAGCAGTTGAAGTGTGAAAACCAAGGGAGGAGAAACTGGTTTTGTAATTGGCAAGCCATTCACAGTCTTTGTTTAATCCTGAGCTGATGGTGTCAAATTTGCAGATGAACTGAAGCTCAGCAGTTTCTCTTTGAAGTCTGGTCCTGAAGTTTTTTTGCTGCAGGATGGCCACCTTAAGGTCTGCTATAGTGTGGCCAGGGAGGTTGAAGTGCTCTCCTACAGGTTTTTCTATATTGTGCCATACAAAAACTTGTAGGAGAACACTTCAACCTCCCTGGCCACACTATAGCAGACCTTAAGGTGGCCATCCTGCAGCAAAAAAACTTCAGGACCAGACTTCAAAGAGAAACTGCTGAGCTTCAGTTCATCTGCAAATTTGACACCATCAGCTCAGGATTAAACAAAGACTGTGAATGGCTTGCCAATTACAAAACCAGTTTCTCCTCCCTTGGTTTTCACACCTCAACTGCTAGAACAGGGCCTCATCCTCCCTGATTGAACTGATCTCATTATCTCTAGCTTGCCTGCATATATATACCTGCCCCTGGAAATTTCCACTACATGCATCTGACGAAGTGGGTATTCACCCACGAAAGCTCATGCTCCAAAACGTCTGTTAGTCTATAAGGTGCCACAGGATTCTTTGCTGCTGTGACAAGAACCACAATTATGATAAGCCATATATAAACTCTTAGTTAAGCACAGACAGTAGAGCCTGCTTTTGGACAGTGTTGCTATCCGAGCAGACAGAAGTATCCCCCAGTCTTTATCATGGACAAGAGGTGGGCATATAGTCTCCACAGAGGGTAGACACAATCCTTATAGCACCTTTGAGATGCCAGCACTGTCATCTCCTTCAGCCAGTTCAGTCTCATCCAAGCCTTTCTTTTAGACAAACACTGGAAAAGTGGAAAGGCTGCAAGCTTGGTCTAGGTCTGAAGAAAAAGAAAAGATTGTTGGCATGTTAGTAGTTCTGAAGTTCAGAATGCCTCGCTATCTAAAGATGTGGCAGGAAACTATTGGCCTATAGATTTGAATACTTCATGGGTGGGAAACTTCACACTTTTGTGATGTTCCACACCTTATACACGTGATCTTTTCTCTGGATCTTCCATCTCAGATAGTGTGGTGAAGAAAGTGCAGGCAGTATTTTAAAAAATATGAGGTAGACGTTTAAACTTCATCTTCTTTTGGGGTCTGAAATTTAGCTAGAGATCAGCCCTATTTCCATGCTGAAAAAAAGCCAGGAAATCATTTCCGAGATGCAGGTATCAATTGGTGCTCTCCTCCTGTGGGACTCTAACATAATTGCCTGGTTTGTAATGCTTTACTTGCTTTGCACAGATCAGTTTCATCCTGGAAACTGTTCATTGTTTCCCCAGCTCTTTTTATGTAATGTGTTTTCCAGATTAGATTTTCTTTAGTGGAAATGTCTCGCCTTTATGTGAAATTTATAAACCCATTACAGATTTTACACCTAAACATATTTTTATTCAGAGAGCTAGCAGGAGAAGTGTTTCCTTTGCAATTGATAGTACACATTGTATCCCAGCTTGTAGCCTTTAATGGTTTGCACCAGCAACAAGCAGTGTAGGATTTAATATGCGGCCTATAGGACTATGTCTCTGAGATATGTGGTGGGTCCAGTAAACTCACATTACACAGACAGGATGTGTAGCCAGCCTGTCGCTACACTAAGTGGTAAAGCAAAGAGCTTTCACTTTGAGGATGATTACAGTAAGCAAGCAGATATATTTATAGTCAGTCCTAAACTTACAAGATCAGTTTTGGTTGTACTGAGAAAACGAATGATAGATATTTTGCCTAGGTTGCATGCCAGTTTTCATTTCAATCAGGAAATGTTCCTGTGGCAAGTAAAGAATATGGCTGTGATTAATGATTCTTGGCACAGTGATACAAGATACATTTTTGCATGAAGAGAATTCTCTTTGGAGGTTAAGACATATGCAAGGATGGTGTGTTCCTGCAGCCTTTACTTCTGCAAGGGGATTTCATATTGTCTTGAGGCTAACAAAACCATAGTTGAAGTTGTAACATGATTATAGCTACGCTAAGTTTTGAGTGGGAGTTCTACTTGTGATCATAATGCAAGTCTAGATATGTAACAGTGACTATTATGTGAAAAGATTATGATGGGAGCAGAAAACCATAGGAGTGGATAGTAAATTCTTTGAGAGAATCAAATACAGGGTAATTAAAAGGACAATCTTTGTATGATAGTGATCTTTCCCCCTTATTTTCACTGCCTCTGATAGTAGTTGTGTTTTCCAGTGGTTAAAGCAAAAATCTGACATCCTGAGGGCCATGAATTATATTACTGCCTGAGTCACTGACCTGTTTTGTTACCTTGGGCAAATACTCCTTGCTCTCCATTTGGCTGAGTCTGGAGCTCTGGAAAACCTACTTTTTTTAGAAAAGGTCGGACTATCACTAAAAAAGATGTGCTGAATCTGAGGTGATTTTCCAGGGGAAAGAAATAATAAGACCTCAAATTACAGAACTTTTATTTGTATTTATTCTTTTTTTGAGTTTGTTTCTTACGTTTCCCCCTTTAATCCTCCCCTTTGTTCTATCTTTATTAATTCTTATTTATTATATGTTATAAATAGTGCTTTTCATCCTGAAGAGTGCCAAAACACTTAGGATTTACTTCTGCAAATTGCTGAGCACTCTCAATGAAATAAATGGGAGCTGAAGGGTGCTTACCAGTTTTCAGGAGGTACCTCAGTATATTGCAAGATCAAGTCCTAAAAGTGTAAGAGGATATATAATATGTTCAAGAATTCATCCACCAGTCAAATATAGCCAGTCACCATTTCACAGCAGAGAGGGTAGTAATTCAAATTGGGATTAGGCTATGAATATCAGACTTAACATGCTACCTGTGTGAAGTTCATTGGAATCTTTTTAATGCCCACAAATGTTCAGGAACCTTGCCTTTATAGCTCACCTGTAAGACAGTATCTGCAGTAGCACAATAGCTCTCTGTGAGATCACTGGTTCCATAACTAATTTATCAATACTGACTCCTAGGGGAAAGAGCCACTTGCTGAATCACAAACATGACTTTTTGATTCTTCCTTGTGCTGCTCCTTTGTATGTTGCTGAGGTGATGTAAAATGGCCAGTAGAGCCCCAGATCCAGCTAGGGGTAGAATTTCCCTGATGCAAGCTTGGAGCAAGGCAAGTTATGCTACCCCATGAGGGCTGGGCTACAAGCCCCACATAGGGGTTATACTGGGGGCAGGGCTGGGGACAGGAAGAGTATGTTGAGAAGGGGAGAAGGCAGGGCTGTAGTGCATGGCAGTACAGGGATTCAGGGATGAACAGCCACTCATATGAAGCTGGGAACAGACTTATGTAACCTGGGTATATCCCAAGACTGCCTAAATTATACCAGAGGCCACACTAGCCCCTACAGCAGCCCAAAGTCGGGAGGGGGTGCAAAAATGACATAGCAGAACAGCGTACAATCTCACACTCTGAGTTTTGCTTAAGTAATTCAGCGAAATACTCTGAACCAGTCTGACCCTTGCTTAGTTTTTTCAGTCCTGACAGACTTCACAGTCCAAAATTGCCAGGTTAAATAGCTTATTGAGTCTTACAGTAGGATTTGATGGTGGTTTACTGCCATGTTTCTCGAGTACTGGAATAAATTGAATGCTGGCAATAGTATTAACCCATTAAAGTGAGTGCATATCATGGATGCTTTCCATCTGTAGTTTTTCTCAAATGCAAGACAGTCCTTGAATATTTCAAAAGACCTCTTGAATTTTTTCAGAGGAACAGGAGTGACTCTCTCAGAATGCATTGTCAAATCTTTCTTTTTAACAGGATTAAGATTCCTGTTCAGAAGCAGGAGTACTGCTATGCTGGCTTCCCCTTGTCCTGTAGCAGTGATTCTCAAATGTTTTCATATAATTTCTAGATGTACAGTAATCTTCTCATGACACCCTTTCTATATTTCTTGTGATAATTGTGTTGCTTGGTTACATGAAAAAGTAAAAAAGAATTAAGAGGCAAGATGGAAAATAAACTCACTTAAATGGTATATGGGTGTGGCTGCTTATTTGCATCCTGCATTTCATAACTGTGAGCTTTATTTCTCCTCCCTGAATGTAGGGCTTTACATTTATTAAGCCAAATCTCCCCTCATTGCTAGTAGCTTCCACTTCTCTAATATCTTCAGGTTAGTTTGCTTCTGTCCTCCTTAGTGTTTGTTACCCCTCCAATTTTGTCTAACACCCAAGGAAGACTAAATTTCATGAAGTGCTTGAGAAATGCTTGTAGGCTTTTTAGGACTCTGGTTTGTCAAAGAAGTCCCTGAAACAGGATTGGACAATTACCATGAAATGTTGTTAAGTATCAGAGGGGTAGCCGTGTTAGTCTGGATCTGTAAAAAGCAACAAAGAGTCCTGTGGTACCTTAAAGACTAACAAATGTATTGGAGCATAAGCTTTCGTTGAAATGAAATGTTGCTATTTGAAGACTGAAAGATGCTTCACTACTGGGACAGGGACTGTTTAATGGAAGTTCTTCACAGTGGTCTGTGGAACACAGTTTGAGAACCACTGTTTTAGGGGTGTCATTCTCTTTTACCTCCTTCAAGGAGACAACTTATTGGTGCTGCACCCAGAGAATCAGTGAAACAGAAAAGGAGGACTGGCCAGATCACAACAATTTACTTGAAATAAAAGAATCTGAAATGAAACAGTGTAAATTTGTGACAAATGCCATTAAAATGACATACTCTTTCAAAGCCCTGATAGCAATATAAAGTGGGGAATTTATGGCACAAAATAAACCTTCGGGGATCAATGATGTTAGTGAACTATTCAAGATTTTCATCTGTTGCAGTATCTCTCTCTTGGGCTTGACATATATACGACCAGAAAGTTAAAAGCTTGTTTACAGGCTGCTTTGCAAAAGGAAATGAAATATTGAACCCCTTTTGTGGAGGTCTCTTTGAGATCATCAGATGCAGAGTAACTTAATCAACAGGTTCTTATTTGGTCTCTTGTAATAGGAGTTCATAGCATATAGAACAAAATAAATAAGTGTGTTGCTACCTTTTAGAACACCCTGGAGAAAGTTTTGGTTTTAAAAAAACAAACAAACCATCATTCTTGATTGTCCATTTAGAAGTTAAGCATTAATTGACATGTTTAAAATGACCAGTCGATTGAAACAAAATTCTTAATCATATTTTAGGACAAAAAAGCGCATCACAGAAACTGCTGTATCATTTTCATCATTTAAATGCAAATTTTTATAAAATGCAATAGTACTAAAATGAAATATGCTTCACATTATAGGTGAAACCGTGTTATATTGAACTTGCTTTGATCCACTGGAGTGCACAGCCTCACCCCTCAGCGCTGTTTTACCACATTATATCTGAATTTGTGTTATATCAGGTCACGTTATATCGGGGTAGAGGTGTACTTTAAATTAGAGCAGCATATCATTGAGAGAACTTTTGCAAAGAAACAGTGATGGGCCTGAAACAAATGGGAATATTGTGATCCAGGGCCAGATCAATAGATTTTAGGGTATGTCTACACTTGCAGAGTTTTTGCGCTGTAAGTTTCACAGGTGAAAGTAAAGTGCTGTTTGCATGCTCACTTAATTCCTCAGGCGTCAGAGAGTGTTTACATTAACAGTGCTTCCAGCACCCAGGAGAGCAGTGTTCTAGGGCAGCTATCCCACAGTGCAGCTCTCTCCAGTTTGACGATGGGTCTTGGGGGGAGGGAGAAGATCGCGGGGCATCCTGGGTCCCTGCACAGCCTCCTCTCCCCAAACACTAATAAGGTCCAGTAGCTCAGCATTATGCCAAGCAGGGGATCGTCTGCTCCGAGAAGCAGGTATTGTGGTCACCTAGGCACTGTGGGATACCCTTAGGAGGCTAAAAGCTGTATAAACAGGAAGAACGTGTCTTCACTTGTACATCACCGCAAAAGCATCACCAGTAAGAGCTGCATGCCTCTTGCTGAGGTGGTTTTCTTTTTGTGGTGGAACTTCTGAGTTTCACTGCAAAACGTCATTGGCAAGTATAGACACTTCCATGGTTTTTGCGCAAAGAAGGGACTTTTTCTGCTTTAAATGGCAAGTGTAGACATGCCCTTAGTTTGGGCCTAACTCTAATTTAGAAAAAAATTAACTGTGATACCCTATTTTTTTTGCCTTTTTTGTCCTTTGTTTTTATTACTAGAGACTTCCTGGAAACAACTACTAAGTTCATCTGTCTTTGCTGATCATTACTCATCTGAATTCATAACTAGAGCTGGTTCAAAAGATTTTGATGAAACTTTTTTCCACTGAAAAATGCCATTTTGTCAAAACACATTGGTTTTGAAGGTCCAGTATACATGAGAGAGATCCACCTCGGAGCAGTGATTTAGAGCAGAGACTCTCCCACATTGCAGTCTATCTACCTAGTGAATATTTAATTTTTTATACAAAATGGAATAGCTCCAACAGAAGAGAGAGACTGACATTATAGCCTGATGGTTTAGGGCAGGTTTTGCCTATGCTCTGGCTTAGGCAGAACAGGGACTTGAAACTAGCTCTCCCATACCCCAGGTGAGTGCCCTAACCCTACTGCTATTCTGGGGTGGATCTTATTCTTGTCTTTTGTGAAAAATTCTGAAAGATCGTGTTTTCATTCTTTATTGGAGCAAAAACTAATCTCAAAACCTCAAAATCTTAGGCAAAATGGAATTGTTTTTTGGCAGGCCCTAGTCATAACCCTCTGTGACAACACAGTAATTGCTGTGGAGATGATAATCTTGTTTCCATGCATATTTCCTTAGTAATACAAAGACGGAATTAAAACAATAATAAATATAAGTCTCCAAGGGGTTTAGGTCCTGGCTGTCTTAGAGATCATCTCTCTCCCAGCGTGATACTGCAGCAATGGAGATGAGCTGAGGTGTCTGAGCTAGCAGCCCTTAGGTTTAAAGGTGAAGAGCTGGACATTTTCAGTCAGGGATCCTTGACTCTTAAATTCAATTCCTTCCCTTGGTCTGTTAAAGTTTGACTTTGCTGAGCTTCCAGGCACTTGTAAAGTCCAAATAGTCTCGCTCAGTCTTTCTCTCATGTGTAGCAGAAGAGATTGAGTGGATCATTAGGAATGGATGGGGAAGAGTTTTAATTGCCCAAATTCTATATATGTATGTGGTTTGTAAATTTTATATTTGGAGCATTGGATAGGCACATTTAAAATAAATACAAATAATTAAAAATGAAAATATAGGACATAGTACTATGGTCTGCAGAATCCTTACCTTTTCTGATGGTCAGAATAGATCACTTTGAGAACCAAGCATTGTGGGGGGAGAGAAGTGATATGATAGCAACTGGAGTGAGGGAGGAAGGAAGGTGGGTTTATGAGACGATCTCTCTGTTGTGAAGTGATTGGCAGAATTGATAAGTTGTAGAACCATTGCAGTGGATCATCAAAATGGTTTCTAAATAGAATGGCTTTCAGAGTTTCCCCCGGTGGCGATGGTTGCTTAAGCAAAAGTTTTGCTCCCTTCTACAGTCTACACTCATGTGAAGGAAGGCCATTCTTCTGAGAAGACACATGAAACAGATTTCCCTGTTGGCTTGAAAATAAAGGTTACTCCTAGAGCTGTGCATGTTCATTATGCCTGATTTTTGCTTTCATAACAAACTCAGAGCTCATACTAGAAGGTTTCATTAAAATGCTGGTCTTCTTTGAAGAGTGACTTTGTAAAAATTGTATTGTAGGATTCCATGCTTGTTTCTCTGACTTCAGATTAAGTATGTTCAGTTTACAATTTAAAAAATTATTTTCTTTAACTGCCAGCCCTGCAAACTCAGTCTAGGGTTTGAAAGTTAAGCCTGGTTCTTTCCTTCTTAAACATCACCACCAGTAATATTCTGCAGGACAAATTCTGTCGTCAGTGACACTTGTTTAATGCCATTGCTTTCAGTGGGATTGTAAAATGTGATGTCAGACAGAATTTGTCCCTACAGCTAAAACTTAATGAATAATTAATTAGTAATTGATTATATACAAGCCAGAACAGAATACAGCTCACATTCCCATATCTGTATTTGTGCTGCAGGGCTAAGAAGAACAAAAAAGTAGTGAAATCATATTTGTGTCCCGAAAACAAGCAGTTATAATTGTGTTACACAGGGATTGTGTTACACATATCTTCATCAACGATTTAGATGTTGGCATAGAAAGTACGCTTATTAAGTTTGCAGATGATACCAAACTGGGAGGGATTGCAACTGCTTTGGAGGACAGGGTCAAAATTCAAAATGATCTGAACAAATTGGAGAAATGGTCTGAGGTAAACAGGATGAAGTTCAATAAAGATAAATGTAAAGTGCTCCACTGAGGAAGGAACAATCAGTTTCACACATACAGAATGGGAAGAGACTGTCTAGGAAGGAGTGTGGCAGAAAGAGATCTAGGGGTCATAGTAGACCACAAGCTTAATATGAGTCAACAGTGTGATACTGTTGCAAAAAAAGTAAATGTGATTCTGGGATGCATTAACAGGTGTATTGTAAACAAGACACCAGAAGTCATTCTTCCGCTCTACTCTGCGCTGGTTAGGTCTCAACTGGAGTATTGTGTCCAGTTCTGGGCACCGCATTTCAAGAAAGATGTGGAGAAATTGGAGAGGGTCCAGAGAAGAGCAACAAGAATGATTAAAGGTCTTGAGAACATGACCTATGAAGGAAGGCTGAAGGAATTGGGTTTGTTTAGTTTGGAAAAGAGAAGACTGAGAGGGGACATGATAGCAGTTTTCAGGTATCTAAAAGGGTGTCATCAGGAGGAGGGAGAAAACTTGTTCACCTTAGCCTCCAATGATAGAACAAGAAGCAATGGGCTTAAACTGCAGCAAGGGAGATTTAGGTTGGACATTAGGAAAAAGTTCCTAACTGTCAGGGTAGTTAAACACTGGAATAGATTGCCTAGGGAAGTTGTGGAATCTCCATCTCTGGAGGTATTTAAGAGTAGATTAGATAAATGTCTCTTAGGGCTGGTCTAGACAGTATTTGGTCCTGCCATGAGGGCAGGGGACTGGACTCAATGACCTCTCGAGGTCCCTTCCAGTCCTAGAGTCTATGAGTCTATGAGGGTGCATATCAATAGAGAAAGACCATTTTTACATGGTCACTTTTCAGAGGAAAACAGTACTTTAAGGTTTGTGAAACTTTCAAAGATACTTAGGTCTGATTTTAAAAGATCCTCAGCTAGTTTTTGATTTTTTGTTGAAATTTGCTAAAGATCAGTGGTCTTGTGGGAGTTGTGCTTTGAGTTTCAGATTAATTTGAGTTAACAGGTATGAATTTTTGTGGAGAATGAATTTCAAACATACATGTGCAAATAATCATGGGGATAGAATTTTAGATATACATGTATGTGACAAAAGTCTTGTATACTCATTCAGTCAAGGAATAGCAACAGTACCATGTGTGACTTACTGGATCATTCATAGCTGAGTAATACAGCTGTAATATCGAGAAATGGACCAAGCTAAACCACAAAATGGTACACTTATTCTGGTATAAGTGTCTACACAGGGAACTCTTCTGGAATATCTATTGCACTTTAAATACAAACCCTATCTTATTCTGGAATAATTTCCCCATGCAGACAAGCTCTGTCTTCTCTCATTGGTGTAGTCAATACAGTATATTGCATTAATTGTAGCGAACCAAAGTAGTTTTGAACAGTTCCCCGCCTTACTAGTTTAAAGGTGTCTGTAGCACCTAAATGGATTGTCTAGCTAACTTTGGCTAAGACATAATCACATCACTCTGTGACCAAATCCAGAAATCTACACACCAGGGTAATTCAAATACTTAAGACAAAAGTCTCTGTTTTTGGTAACATTTAAAATTACTGTGCATTTAGGGTGAAATTCTCTCCACCGTCTTAAAGTCTGAGTTGGATGTGAAATGTTTGCCCTCCACCTAGGGCCAAACTGAGAGACTATAATGCAGACCCTCCATTGTAGCTGGAAGGTTGATCAGCAGTCCTTCCCCTGATTTGCTACCAATGTTACCTTCTGCCTCCAGTGCCAGCATGGAGATGCTTCCAGCACTATGCAGGCATCCTTGTGTGATTGCTCAGCAGGCAGACACCCTCTTTCCCCCATGTAACTTTGACGTAGGGTTTGGGTAGTGCAGAAAACAGGGCCGGATTTAGGGACAGGCAACACAGACGACCACCTGGGGTGCTGGTTTGGGGGATGCCGGGCTCGGGGTGCTCTTTTTGTTGTTAGCAATTTCATGGTCTATGGAGACAATGGATTTGAAAGTGCCATCACTGCTGCCAAAGAAATGGCGGAAAAAGTAGGAGCTGAGCCTGTCTTCAAGGAAACTCGTATTCACTGGAAAAAGAGACAGTTAGGTTATGAGGGCAGAGATGAGGTGATGGGAAACTCAGAATCAAAATTCAAGAGAGAGGGGGTTTTTTCTCACTCATTGACACTGCTCGAGTGTCCATCAAGAAAGGTTTGGACAAATGAAGCACTGTGAAAAGATTTGGGGTGGAGGGGAGGAGAGGAGGGCCTGCCCACAACATTTTGGAACCAGAGGTGGGGAGCTTAAATGATGCCCCCATGTCCCCTTGCTTGGGCCAGAACTTTGAAAGGTCTCAATTCTGCCTTCATCCTGTTCTACTCCTCTCATGGTACCGCTCTGCTACCTACCCCAATAAAGGAGAACTAACAACTTAAAATGCCTTATTCAAAAAATTTAAGTAACACTTAACTTTCAAACACTTGAACAGCAAATGTAACTTTTCTCATCTGCATAGTAAACATTAGCATTTTTATCTGTTTGAATAATCAAAGTGGTGCTTTCCATGCCTTCTTGGTTGCAAAGATTTGTATTTCTTCCTGCTGAAGGTCCACAGTCTGGGCCAGCTCATGCTCTGTTGAGATGGTTGCAAAGTCGACCAGCCTCTCCCGTGTCATTGTGGAGCGTAGATGTGGTTTTTTTAATTAATTTCAGCTTGGAGAAGCTGCGTTCTCCACTGGCAACTGTTACAGGAAGTGTTTGAAGTATGCGCAAAGCAACAAAAGCATTTGGAAAGAAAGTGGTCATCTTATTTGTGCATATATATTCCAGAACAGCCTTTGGAGTTGATCCTGCTGAAATGTATCTTGAAAGGGCTTTCAGTTCATCAGCTAAATCACTCGCATCAATATCGCGCATGTCATCGTGTGTCAACTCTGTCTCTAGTGCCCTGCATTGCTGGTGTACGTCTTCTTCAGGTATAGTAAGGAGTTTTGGAATATCCTACAACATCCCAAATATACTGCTGTGTTTCTTGAGCTGCACGAAACGTTCTTCAACTGATTGTATTGCACAAACTAGCACCCGGTTAAAGAATTCAACTTTGAATTGTTGTTTGGGGTCTCTTATGGGATCATCCCATGCCTCGTAATCAAAATGTCTTCTTCTTCGGTGACTCTTGTATTCTTGAATGGATGAGAAAATAACTTCAGTATGAAGTTCCTCTGCCAACTCCTATGCACCCTTCAGAACATTTTGAAATCTCTCATCTGATCGGTAAGACTGTAGGTATGACTTTGCTCAGTTGTTCCAATGCTCCAGATATATCAAGGTCAACACCTTGGAGTCTCTTGCTTACATTTATTTCAAACAGTATGTCATGCCACAACACTAAGCCACACAGAAATTGGAAGTTATGTATGTTTCTGGTGATTCCATTTCCCTCTGCCACTGTTCTCCCACAAACAGTTCCTGTCATAGCATTATCCTCCATAATGGCAAATTCCCAATTTGGTGTTTGATAGGCTTTATCCCCTCCACTCAACTTTCTCATCATGTGGCACTCAGTGGTTTCAGTGTCAGACAGGATGTTCCCAGATGTTGCTTCAAAATTTGCCATCGACAAGTTGATGCAGAGAAAAATACATAGATGATTTGAATTACATTAAAAAATTCAGCAGCCTCACTAGACGCTGATGCTGCATCACTGTCCACCAAGTTGAATGAATGAGAACTGCATGGGAAAAAAAGCTCGAGGGTTTAACTCTCGGATCCGTGTCTGCCCTACTCTGTTCTTTCCTCACATGTTGGCACCATTATCGTAGCTCTGACCTCTTATGTCAGCTATCGCAACTCCCGTACCTTCCAGCTTTTTAAGACGCACATTTGTCATACCAGCTCCTGCAGTATCATCAATGTCAATAAATTCTAGTAAATGCTCTCTGACAGTCACCATTGCAGGGACATTTTCACTAGGTTGTGGTGTTGTTACAAAATGCACCATTAAAGTCATTTTTTCTGTATGGCTGATGTCAGGTGTGCAGTAATATCTTGCTGACTTCAGATCTGTCACAATCTTCTGTTTGATTTTGTTGCCAGTAGCTGTATGATCTCATTTTGAATTGTTTTTCCAAGGTAGTGGTGTGTGTACATTTCTTGGGTGGTGACTTTTCTTAGATGCTCCTGGAGTACAGCATCAAACTCAGCCATAAGCTCTACAGTTTTAAAGAGGTTTCCATTGTTTGCCACATACAGCTGATCTGAAGTGCCACACAGTGCTAGGTTTTGGGTAGCAAGCATTCTCACAATGACAATGAGCCTTTTCAGAACATTTTGCCAGTAAAGAGACTTTGATGCAGTCTTCTCTTAATGCTGATCATCTGTGGTGGCCTTTAACCTTAGTCTCATCTCAAGCTCTTTCAATGGAATGCTCTCCAGTGATTTGCTGCCTTCTCATGGCATGCCAGATTTCTAGCCAGATTTTTCCAGTCTTTTGTTCCTGTAGAACCCAATATGGCTGGAACATTAGACTGGAAGAGTTTGCAACAAAAACAGTATGCAGCATTCTGGGGTTTTGAGTACATAAACCATGGTTTCTCCACTTTGTCACCATTGGGGATTTCACACCAGTAATGTGTTGGATGGAAACTTCTATTTTCATTGTCTTTGGGTAACATGAAGTTTTTCACTTGCTGTGGCCTATGCAGTACAAGGAAGTCCCTCGGGTACTGTTCAAGTGAGTCCACAGTCCTGGATCATCTAGACTTAAGGAACTAAACTGAGCAGCAGCTGTTTTTTGCACCTCCACCACACTCTTTTCTCTGATCTACACTTTTCTTCAGGAATGTGCATGGTTACATTCATTTGAGATGGAGATATGGATGCTGCAGTAGCTGCCAGGTCACCTGCACTCTGACTAACTGGAAGATCAGGCATCTCCTCACCACTCACATCCTCACTGGGGCTGGAAGGCTCAACGTGAACATTTGTGTCTAAGTATCTTAGGAGAGCTCCTTCCTGCTTAGATAGAAAAGCTTCCTCTGCTTGCTTTCTTTTTCTGAATGCTGACCCAGAGGGGCATTTTCTTCTTTCACTCATGACTGCTGTTTTGTGCCAGCTATAGTGGCTCTCAACACTCAATTAAAGGGGACAAATAAGCAGACTGGTAGCAGGGCCTGAGTGAGGGAAGAGACCAGCGTCTTAAGGACCTAACTGACTTCTACTACTTAAGTTGACTGCCTGTTCTCCTCAAGTGGGTTCAGGGAAGCAGCAGGAAACAGGAAGAAGCTGGTGTTAATCAGTCCAAGAGAGGTACATAAGAGGCTCCTCCTCTTCCCTCTCCCTGCAGCTCCTGCTGCTTTCTGTTATTCCCTCTCACCTTTTCTCCTGCCTGCCTGTTATGTCTCTTATGCCCTCCTTCCTCCAGCATAGCACTCTACCATCTCTGTGCATCTAGAGCAGAGAGAATACATACGCTCCAGCAGCAGACACAATTTTCTACACTCTGAGTCCTAGTAGCATTCCCCCCCCCCCGCCAAGTCTGGCACCTGAGGCAGCAGCCTCAGTTTGCCTCATGGTAAGATCAGCCTGGGGTTGTGCTGTAGGGGCAGAGGGGGGTCAGGACCTTAGTAAGCTGCTGGTGGACAGGAAAACACTCTTCAACTATTGTACAGACCTTCACTGGAGGCTGACACCTGGGGAATGTTCTCACGTCAATGATAAATACCTCTATGTTGAATTGGACAGCACCTGTCAGATTTTGCAACACAGGAAGCACTCCCCACTGCAAGTTCTCTAATTCATTCATGGTACAGAGCTGAAGGACACTTTTCCTAATGTGTGGATAGCTTTGAGAATTCTGTGCATCCTGCTGGTCACAGTCATGAGTGGTGAGTGCAGCTTCTCGAAGCTCAGATTCATTAAAACATATCTTTGATCGACGATGGCCATCGAGAGACTGACATCACTTGCTATTTTATCACTTGAAAATGCCATTGGCCAGTCTTTAGATCTCTCTTATATTGCTGTGCTTCAGCTCATGAGGGCAAAGGGAAGAATAGCGGCCTTTTGAACTAAGGGACTAGGGTTAATATTCTAAGGCTGTCATCTACTGTAGCACTATTTAATACTGGACCACCCAAAGCTAGTGCACAGTTCAATTTCTTGATGTTAGTACATCTCAATTATTCTTAAAATTAAAGAGTTTCTATAAACTTAGACTAAACAAATTTTTTTTATTTGCTTATACATGGCATGAATAAATACAGATTTACAGATCCTAGTGTGCAAATGTATCATCTTATATGACAGGGATAAACCATGCATGCAAATGTGCATTAAAGTTGTGAAATGGGCTACAACTACAATAAAAATAATGTATTCAAAAGTTTAATAAATGGAGTGAGGAGGGGCACCATTTGGTCTATGGCTGGCCCTGGCAGAGGACCTTGTGCTGGCCCTCTTCACTGGGGTTAATTCAGGGGCGGCTCTAGGGATTTTGCTGCCCCAAGCACAGCAGGCAGGCTGCCTCCGGCGGTTTGCCTGCGGAGCGTCTGCTGGTCCCGCGGCCCCTCCGAAGCCGCGGGATCAGCAGACCCTCCGCAGGCCTGCCGCCCTCACGGCACCAGCAGAGCACCCCCCACAGCTTGCCGCCCCAAGCATGCGCTTGGTGTGCTGGGGCCTGGAGCCGCCCCTGGGTTAATTGAATCTGTAGTGCTGCCCGTTGGACATATTGCCTTGAACTTCTAATGCTTTAGACATACAACATAATTTGGACATAAAAACGACAGAAAGGAATATGAATACTATATTTAAAATAGTTCTTGGGGCAACAAGAAGAGCGTACTCTGTATTGTTTGTAGTAAAACAATATTTTAAAGTTAGTATATGAGAGATGATAACTAAAAACTAAGGACATTTCTACTTGACTGTATCCGAGGTGACTATTGCTATTAGGGCTAGAACTTGCCTATTGCCTGAGAGGGTCATATGTCATTGGTTCTGACACCTTGAAACTGTACATCAATGTAAGTAATATGGGGCACATTCATCCCTGGTCTTTGGACACAATACCAAGGGGGTAAATCCCTCAGTCTGGGTGGTAGTGAAGAATTTATCATAGAAGTTTATAAGGAAGAAACATTTCCTTCTTATTGGTCAGGCTTTATGAAGACAAACGGAATCAGAACAGAATGTCTTTATAAAGTAATTCCATTTCATGTTGTGCCCATCTTTATGGAGGTTGATAACTGGTGCCTCCATATATGCAGTTGCTTGGCTAAGGCTAAAGAATCGCTAATTATATTTTAGAAATAGTTTAGAAATTACCGTCTAAAGTAACTCTCTTGAACTTAGAAAAATTGTGTCTCTGGAAACCATCTACAGAAAGATATCTGTGCTTCCTAAGGGGAGCCAACAAGGAAAGAAAGCAAGTCAGATTTTTCACTGTTTGAATCTGTGCCTTCCTTAAAGGTTATCCTTGTATTTGTAATTGCTTTGTTTTTCTCAGGAGCTGAGATCCATCCAGACAAAAATCAAATTCTAGGCTGAAATCAGGTTTAAAATCCTGTTATTTTAAGTGCTGTTTGCTCTAAACATGTGTGTCTGGTTATGTTTATATAAATAACTCTTATCTGATACTCAGCAAGTCAAGCTGTATAAAATTCAGATATATGCCAGAGAGAGGGGGAGAGAATGATCCTTCTCATAAGGGAAAACTTACATTTTACTTTTCAGCAGTTTCTTAGAATAGCAGGTACAAAGTAAAAAAAAAAGTTCTCTCTTGTTTTTTAAAAGTTATCTTGAGTTTAATTTGATTTTTTTGATATAGTGGATTTTTTTAATTAACAGGTCTCAAAATACTTTGCAGAATGTTCTAAACACAGATCCACTGCCTCTCTATTGATGTCACTGTTTAAGGGCATTATTCCGAGCTTTCAAATCTTTTAAGCCCTTACCATAACATTTGCCTTTCTGATGCATGCATCTTTCATTGCTCCCTAAAATGCTCTGTAGAAGAGACACTGTTTGCTGAAATACTGTACATATAGGGGCAGAACAGGAGAGAGAAACATTTGTATTGTAATACCACTGAGGAAGGGCCATGCCAGCTTAACTACTGGCGCCAATTTGGAATATAAGTGGTGATAAAATTGTCATGCGTGACACATGGAACTGTAGGAAGATCACACTGGCTGAGGGTTGTTAAAGAAGCTTACAGCAGTGGTTCACCCCTTTATCAACTGTTTCTGCAGCTGATTCATTTCCCTGACAGTTATGAGGAGCAGTTCATGGGAATTCGGCAGCACCAAACCACATAGATCATTGAATCAATAACAGTAAAACATTACTGGTTAGGATCAAATTTAATTTGGTATTTACAGTAACAGTTTATAGGGACCTTAATGGCTTTCTCATCCTTTTTACTACAAGGAATAAACATTAAAAGCTACTGTTGCTTTGTCTGTGTGTGTGACTTCATTTTCTCTCAGAGCTGTGTGTGCATGTGTATACATGTGTCTGTGTGGTAACCTTGACCTCTCCATAAAATCATGAAAGGCTAACTTTAATAGTTTCACTGCTGTAACTTTTATGAACTTTTGATGAAGGATTTTTTAGTGCAATAGTCTATCTTCTTTCTGATGATCTTTCCATAATATTTGCTTTCTTCAACTCTATGTAAATTAGCCATATAATACTTTCGACTTCAGTAGCATCTTCCACCTGAGTATTTCAAAGCTCTTAATACATTAAGCTTCACAATACTCTGTAAGTTTCAATTATCCTTGTTTTACAGATGAGGAAAATTGAGCCACAGAGAGGCTGAATACCCAAAATAATCAGGCTTTAGAACTGGGACTAGAATACAGTTGTTCTGATGCCTTGTCTTGCCACTTAACCACAAAACCATTCCTATATAGACTATAATAGCATACACTTTTGGAGCTTTTACACCCCTTCTGTACTGATGCAGAGACTTAGGATATTTGACTTTTTTCCACGTACTAGTTACTTTTGGTGTTCAGAACAATTCCTTTTCTAGTCTTTAATTTCCTGTTTTCATCAGTTTGGAAAATAGTCTGACTGCCATTGTTTTGTTTTGTTTTGTTTTGTTTTGTTTTTTGGAAGGGCAGTGCACATTTTAAAAGGTAATCAAAGCTTATGGGCTACAAATGTGCCTTTACTGAAGGGCTCTTGAGTGTTCCTTTTTATTATTATTTTGTCTGGTACGCATGGACATCTACATTGGGTGAAAAAACCTAACGGCTTTATTTTTAGGCTTTGCTAATTCTCACTCTTCTCCTAGTTCCCGGCTACCTGGCAACAGCTTATTGTCATGGCAACACTAATGTTAATGAGTGAAGCTCTCAGTGTGTCTGTTTTATCTGGCTCTCTCTGATAGATACAAAGCTGCAGTATCTGTATAGCCATCACAGGCCATAAACTGACTTCTTGCTCACTGGAGACTGTGTGGTTTCACCAGGGACCACGTGGATGAGGTAAAGAAAAAAGGGGAAGAGGAAGGAAGGGACTTGTTGCTATTATTAGGATTCATATTTTTGCTTAGAAATACCAGGGTACCAAAGTGTTCTATTTAAAGTCATTATTGTAGTCTTCCTATTTGCCTTTTTATCCTTGTCACATTTCACAGTTACAACTGTGTTGCTATTTATGTGTGCATCCCTCATATGCTTACACAAAGTGTGTCATTAATTACTTGGCCAGGTTCTCATCTCATCCAAAGGAGTCCAATCCCACCAGGCCAGATTCTACCTTGACTATAGCTCAGGCAATTTATGCTCTGATTTATACACTCTGGATGACATCTTCAGTGGGAGTTTTGACACTGACTTCAACAAGACCAGGATTTCATCCTGTGGCTTGAATGTGGGGTTGTACAAGTTTTAAGTTAGAGCAGTATTTAGGCCATTTAATTTACTGGGGTTAAAGTAGGGATTAAAAGAAGATTTGAGCCTTCTACTTCTTTAAATAATTTATATTTTGTAAAAAAATATTCATCAGTAACATAGATTGACATCAGTCCAGAGATGAGATTTCTTGCTCCCATGTACATTTACTCTGTCACCCCCTCTCACTGATTTCATAGTAACACGAAGGCCTAGACTTGAATCCTGACTATAGGACTCCAGATACTGGCATGAAGAGTGTATTCTTCCCTTCCCCCAAAGGACAAAGCACAGTCTTCACTTTCCTCCATCTCTTGGCTAGCCCAAGATGCCAGATTTTGGTCTCACTTTGTTAAGGATAGTTATTCAATGTTCTGGACAAGAAAGGTTAAAATTAGAGCAGGTTCAAATTTTCCATTGGAAAATGTGGTTTTATTGAAATAAAAATTTCAGTTAAAGTTTTAGATTTTCCATCCAGAAAATAAAAAAAAGAAAAGTTTCATGGGTGCATCAACATTTCCCTTACTTTCCACTCTGTTTAGTGTTTTCCACCCTGTGTTTTCCCAGTGGGAAAAATGCAAGCAAAGTTTAAAGAGAGAGAGAGAGAGGTGGGGTGAAGTTAGGGGAAAAGCAGAAAATCTCAAAATTGAAAATACAAAACTAATTTGTAGTTTTAAAAACCAAACCAAACCAGCATTTTAAGCAGGGCCGCCCGGGGAGGCGGGGGGCAAGTGGAGCAATTTGCCCCAGGCCCCACAGGGGCCCTGTGAGCCCTGGCCTGGCGGCGGTCCAGGTCTTCAGCGGCATTTTGGCATTGGGGGGCCCTTCAGTGCTGCTGAAGACCGGACTGCCGCCGTGTGAGTATAAGCGCTGGTGCTCCCCCGCTTTGCTCCAGGCTTCCTGAATCCTCTGGGTGGCCCTGATTTTAAGGGAACACTAACTGAAAAATCCCATGACCTTTTTTGGTCAAAAATTTCTAAGTGATTTTCCCCAGATTTTTTTTTTTTTTTTTTTGGCAGGGGAGAAGGTAGGTGAGAGTTTTCTGATCATCTCTAGATAAAATAAAATGCGTTCCTCATAGTTAAACATTGGTGAATGGTGAATGTCAGTGTAACCAAAGTGAATATTAAGCAATATGTCATGACTGTAGGTGCTGAAACTGTTAGATATCACTGCATCACTCACCTCTGGGGTGTGCCATGAAGTACAAAGATTAATCACTATAAACTAGAGTATCTTTTCATTATTATAAATGGGCTGGATTACTGTATCTTGATATTTGTATGTCTTAAATTCCATTTAATAATAATCATTATACTTCCAAATAGCAGTTTCTTTCATGTTTCTTAATACCACTAGATATGTTTTAATCGTCTGGAAGCTTGCTGTTTTTTATTTCTCCTAACAGCACAGCAAGGTGTGCTGGAATTACCCTGATATGCTGTCTGTCATGCCTCTTAACAGCCTGTAATTGCCCAAAAGTGTACTGATTGACATGTCTTAGTGCTCATATATTACAGTGGAATGGAATATGCAGTGACCTGAGCTGTGTAATATTTGGTAAAGTCTATCACATAGTACACATTTTAGCTATGATAAAATACCACATGTTTTATCTTGGCTTGGCAGTGAGATTCCTGGGTCTTACAAGAATAGTGAACAAGAGATGTATTGGATTTGTAGAATGTGTGTATTAATTTAGATAATTTTAGGTTTATCTCATAATTACTTTTTTCTTATGAAACGTCAACAATTTGTGTAATATTGTGTGCGTATACATGGCTCAAGAAATATAGTGAAATATACTGGTTTTGCCAATTGATTTTTATTTTTGTTACTTTTAGTGCATGATTAAAATGTTGTACTAGATAAGGAGATACAACTATATGAAATGGTGCATCTGGGAGTCTACTTAATTGCATGTATTAATTAGGATTGGTTTTAAAAAGTTGGTTTGATTTAGATATATCTGCAGAGTTCTGTCCTGCACTCACTGAGTGGGAGTTTGGCTTCTGACATCAATGGGAGCAAGACCAGGTCCTTATTTCTGTGACCTTTGCTTTATTAGGTACCCTGCAAGTAAAATATTTTTGCTGTGTCAAGACAGTGAACAAGTTGGATTTTTTAATGAAGACTCATGAACACATGAAGACATCCCTTGGCTCTGTGCTCCATCATTCACCCCACAATCTTATTGCATCAGATGCTATTTATTCTTCTCCATTGAGTCTAGACTTCATTGGCAGATTGTCAAGATTTTGATGAAGAGATATATGGGAGTCTCATAATAAACAGACAACATAAAAACCTTATTAGAAAATGGAGCTTGTAAGGCAGACCTCAAGGAAATGTCTATAAAGAGACCCCCTAACACTTTTACCCAAAAGAGTTGTTAGAATTGGTAGACACTTTGCAAGCCCTGGCAATAATTCTTTGGTTTGTGGATTCCACACAGATCACTGGAAGTGTTGGAGGTTGTTTTGTTGTTTAGGCACATTTCAATCATTAGATGCCTTCTAAGAATCATTATAACATTAGAGTCTGGACAGATTGCTGGTCATGGTAGGGTTCTGGGTTCTGTGGCTATCATATTATAGTTTCAGGGCTCTAAAGGTCATTTGGAACAGCAAAAGTCTTACTGGAAGCTCTGGAGTTTAATGTTTAGATCACTGGAAGTGCTAACTAAACTTTATAAAGGAAAAAAATATACATTAAAAATACTTAAACAAAAGGAGAGACAGCCTTCAGAAATAACACCACAGAATCTGATACTATACTAATGTGTGTAATACTAGAAGAATTCTTCAGCCGACTCTGCCTCAAAGAATCATCTGACTGGACACCACAGAGTGGATGAAACATTGATTACTTCAGGAAAAAGATTGACTGTGAAATCCTTAACAAACATCACATCCACCACAATCTCTCCACTGCCAAGAGGGCAGCTGTACAGTCCCTGTTATCTAACCACCAAATAATGATCAAACCAGCAGAGAAAGGAGATGCCATTGTAGTCCTCAACTGTGATGACTACATGAACGAGGCCAACCAACAACTCTCTGACACCACCTACTTTAAAGGACTCAAAGAAGACCCCACACCACAATTTACCCAGGAATTGAAGGATATAATCAAATCCTTCCCCAAACAGCTCTAAGAGAAATTCTACAAACTCATCCCCCATGAACCTACCCACAAGGATCTTCTACATGCTTCCCAAGATACAAACCCAGGCAGACCTATCATATCTGGCCATGGCACTCTTACTGAAAGAACACTGGGACTCATAGAAACCATGCTCAACCCACTCACCACACAAAGGCCCAGCTTCCAACAGGACACAACCAACTTCCTTCACAAACTTTGCACCATTAACAATCTCCCTCAGAACACCATTTTTGCCACCATGATGTCACTTCATTATATACCTCACAATGATGGCATAACTGCTATGATGCTGGCAGACCAGGTCATGCTAGAAGGTAATCAGGTCAATTCACTTGTGTATTAGTATAGATCAAAATGAGTGTAAATGTAAAAGTATATTAAGGTGTTTAAACTTCATGAAAATTAGTGGACTGTTGCTTGTATTGTTTTCTTGTATCTGTTCCTGTTATAATGTAATAGCAAACGTTTACATTATATATATCCCTTTAACTAATAACCATCAAAGAAATCTTGTGAAATGCTAATGAAGGACTTTAACAGAAAATGCTAATTTCAAAGCAAGTGGCCATTAGGTGTGATGGTCGGAGGTCAAAAGACTAAATACGTTCCTTAAAGTCATCAAAGGAAAAGCCCATGCGGGTAGAGACACTGTCAGTTTGCTTTCTGTGTGAAGAATCTATAAATATGGATTCAAAGAAAGATCCTTTATCTCTGAACTATTTGGACTCTTACAGCGAAGTGTACCAGATGCAAAGCGGAGATCCCCAGAGACAATTTGGGTACCCTGTAAAGACTTTTGGAAAACTGACAGTTTATTATATCACTGCCACCATTTGGAATTATAAACTGTGATTCACCTGTACATATATTTTACCTGCTTTAACCTCTCAACAACTCTCATTCTTTTTTTGTAGCTAATAAATCTTTAGTTAGTTTACTGTACAATTGGCTAACACCATTGTCTTTGGTGTAAGATCCAGAGTACCAATAGATGGGCAGGGAGTAAATGACTGGTCTCTTGGGACTGGGAGAAACCTGATATGGTGTGATTTTTGGTTTAAATGACCTTTTATCACAAAGTTTAGTTTGCGTGAGTGGCAAGATAGACTGAAGAGCCTAGGGGGATTATGTATGACTCTATTGTAAGACTGGTATAGTGATCCAGGAGTTCACATTTGTTACTAGGTTGGTGAAATCTAATTATAGAACACACCACCAGTTTGGGGTGTCTGCCCTTGTTTTCTGACAATCTGTCCTGAGGTAGGCACTCACAGTTCTGAGGCACTCCAGACAGTGTGACAGCTGCCTGCCTCAGATATTTAGAAGGCAATGGACAACCTTCAGATATCCATTCCAAACACATCACCAAACTCAGCTATTTCATTCTCACCCATAAAAATTTTACATTCAACAACAAAAACTTTGCCCAAACAGCCATGGGTACTAGGATGGCTCCCCAACATGCTAACCTCTTCATGGGTCACCTTAAACAAGAATTTTTGGACAAGTTCCCCACAAAACCAATGATATACCTGAGAAACATGGATGATATTTGTATCCTTTGGACAGATGACTTGAACTGCTTCATAGATTTCCACCACAACTTCAGCAACCACCATCCATTAAACTTTCTCTGGAGCACTCCCACATTAGCATCAACTTACTGAACACCATGATCAGCTTCAATACTTCAGACAGCTATATACAAGAAATCCACAAATCATCACACCTATCTTCAGAGATCCAGTAATCACCCCAAACACTCCAAGAAATCTGTTAACTGCAGCCAAATATTTGCACACCACAGAATAAGCTGCGAGGATAAAGTCCAGGATATACAACTTAATGCACTCAAAACCCCATTCACAAAACAAGGACACTCCACCAGAGAAGTAGATCACATCATGGACTGGGCCATCCAAATACCCCGAGAGAATCTGCTTCAATACAGAAATAAAATCCCCGCTGACCGCACACTCTTAGTTGTCAGCTTCCACTCCACACTGGAACCCATAGGAGTATCATCAAACAACTGCAACCCATACTTGATGGGGACCCCATTCTGAAAAATCTTTCCTGAACCCTCTCTTATGGCCTTCACACAATCCCCCAACCTCTGCAAGCTCATCATCAGAAGCAAGCTCTCCACAGACCAGGACACATCAACTCAAAGCAGTACCAGACCTTGCCAGACCAACAGATACCCGCAGAAAAATCTCTACTGCTACAGTGGTCAACACCCTCTACCACACACCTTTCAAGATCCATGGTTTCTATACTTGCCCATCACAAAATTGTGGTGGACCTCATCCAATGCACTAAATGCCCCAATAACTCTGTGGCAATCACTATGCTTTCACATGAACTCATACAAGGAAATGATAAAAGACAAAAACACTGGTCACTTGAAGGCAGGGGTGAAAGTAACTTACAGGACTTACCAGTACAGCCGGAGTCCTGAGGAGGGTGGGGCCTCAACCGGAAGAGATGGTGCCTCTCAAGATTTAAAGGCCATGGGGCACAACTGTGGCTGGGAGCCCCAGGGCCTTTAAATCAACCTGGGGCTCCCAGCTGAAGAGGTGGCTGGGAGCCCCCCAGGGCTCAGGGGCAAATTAAAGGGCCCGGGACTGTGGCCACCGCGGAGCTCCAGCTGCTGTGGAGCTTCAGGCCCTTTAAATCACCCCCGTAGCTCCGGCTGCCGGAGTCGTGGGCAGGATTCAAAGGGCTCTGGGCTGCCCACAGCCACGGGAGCTCTGAGCCCTTTAAATCCGGCCCCAGCCTGGCCGCCCAAGCCACGGGCGGGATTCAAAGGGCTCTGGGCCGCCCACTGCGGTGAGGAGCCCTTAGCCCTTTAAATCCCCACCGTGGAAACCGGTGCAGTCCGGCACGGTGTACTGCCTCTTGTCGGTACACCGTACTGTACCGTACCGGCTTACTTTCACCTCTGCCTGTAGGTGAACACTTTTCACAAAGCGATCACTCTATATCTGACCTATCAGTCCTCATCCTCAAAGGAAACCTGCACAACACTTTCAAAAGATGAGCCCAGGCGCTTAAACTCATAACTTTGCTACGGACTAAAAATCATGGTCTTAATAAAGATACTAGATTTATGGCTTATTACAGCAATCTGTAACCCACTAACTCTCTTTTTTGTCTTATAACTACAGGGTTTTAGGCCACTTCACCTTGAATGGTCCCTTAGAATATGTGCTAACTACTTATGCTAAACTATCAGTTCATCTTGTATTTAGCTGTGATACTCTCTCAGTACCTTTCCCAGACCTGAAGAAGAGCTCTGTGTAGCTTGAAACCTTGTCTCTCTCACCAATAGAAGTTGGTCCAATAAAAGATATTACCTCACCCACCTTGTCTCTCTCAGAAATAAATAAACACAATTTTAAAAGTCCCTTAATTCAATCAATAAAATCCATGGAAAATATTTAAATGTCCTTCCAGAATAAGAAGTCAACACTTGAGCTTTGTTGCACTTGTGATAAATAGGGCAGAAGGGAAGATGACTGACACAATTCAGAGATAGAGGAGAAAGGCTAGATAATTGTGAACTTTGCTTGGGAAGTGTCATTAATAGGCTAGACTGCGCATGCAGCCACAATGCATTATTTCACCGCACAATCCAGTTTTGAAGACAGGTCCATGTCAAATATACATACATTTTTGCCAGATGAAATTACATTGGTGACATAACACTTTATTCTTTTGTCATGTTCTGTCCAGCATGCTGCTGGCAGGAAGGAAGAAGCACGAGGAAATGTTCAAGCTACAGCTGTTTTTGCAATAGAAGCATTACACATTATTGTTTTGTGTGGTTGCTTGTAGTCCATTATTCCTTTAAGAATAAATTCTTTAAGATTGTGCAGAAAGAAGATGAAATATCACTCCTGTAAACAGGAAGCTGGGGGTGGGGTGGGGGAGATGATAGTCCATCCAGAGCTGGGATTTTGGAAACATGTCTAAAATTGTACATGAGCCAAAGTTATTGTTCTCATTTAAAAAACCAAGATCTAAATGTTTACTATTAGGGGAAAGACTTCTATCTGTTTCATTTGATTCTGCAGACTCCTGTTTGAAGAAATATTGTATCACCCCTGCCAGCCTCCTCAAATCTCCTACCTGTTTCCCTTGTATCCCAGTACCTATTCAGGCCATTTTGGTTTTGCCTCCCTGACTTCTGAAACATCTGGCCATAGCTGGGATGTAGACACTGATCAGAGGAGTGTTGTTATTTTTTTTAATTCCCATGATTCGTGTTCAGTTCCCTGCTCTGGCCATGTGTGTTAAGCAGAGCAGGGAGTGCTGTTGATTGGACTGATTAGCAAAGAGAACTAGGTTAGCAGATTGCAGGTGTGCAGCACTTCCATACTGCTGGCAGAATGGAGGAAGGTAAAGAACAGGGGGTGATAAAGCATAGTGAGAGAAACAGAATCCAAATCTCCTCTCCGATTTACAGCAGCAAATTCCAGAGAAATGTGCCCATGCCTTTTCATTTTAGCTTCAGGCTAGTCATATTTTAGGTAGTGAAAGCAGGCCACAAGGAGACACTGGGCCTGATCTTACACTCAGAGTATGTCTTCACTACCAGCCGTATCGGCGGGTAACAATCGATTTCTTGGGGATCGATATATCGTGTCTCATCTAGACGCAATATATCGATCCCCGAACGTGCTCCTGTCGACTCTGGAATTCCACCAACGCGAACGGCGGTAGTGGAGTCGACAGGGGGAGCCGCGACGTCGATCCCACGCCGTGAGGATGGGAGGTAACTCGATCTAAGATACTTCGACTTCAGCTACATTAGTCATGTAGCTAAAGTTGTGTATCTTAGATCGATCCCCTCCCCTAGTGTAGACCAGCCCTCAGGTAAAGCTCCCATTGAAGTCTATGAGCATTTAGACTGAACAAGGAGAGCTAGATTTAGCCAATGGGACCCAACTCTTTATAATGCTGAAAATATTAAATACATTCAGCATTTCTACAGAGGACTGTGCCTGTGCAACTCCTGTAGCTGTAATTTAAAACTATGGAGGAGAGCCTGAATCCTTTTTTCAGCTGTGAAGGGTGTATACATAACTTGAAACTATAGGCCTTGCGCTTTCCTCAAACATCTCACTCAGAATCAAGGGACACATTTATATATAGAATAAAAACCAAAAATTGCTTTTGCATTACTGTTGCATCTCCCCTGTGTGCTCTGTACAGCACCATCAGGCGCGATAGAATGTGCAATGCAGTGTTTTGTTGCTATCACAAATCCAATCTCACAATTGAAAATTTCCCCTTTCACAAGATGAAAAGAGATTTTCTTAATGTTCATTACTGCATATTAAAACATTACTGCTCAGATCCTTTCACTGCATTATACAGAACACTGTCATTCCCTCTTCCCATCAGCCGAAATAATCAATTATCCTAAATTGCATTACCTTCAAATAAAACAGAGAAGAATATTGGCTCTAGCCTTGACAATCAAGGCTTGCTTTAGATAATGTCGTTAACCACTTGAAAAAGCAGAGTGCGATATCTGAGCCATGTGGCAAATCAGCAGAAGAGGGAGACACAACTGGATTGTTCTGCAGTAAGTCTGTGCCTCTTTTATGACAAAATCTAAGTCAAAGATTACTCTGTTTGTAACAGACTTCCATGTTGACTTCAGTGAATTAATGGGTAACAGAAATGAGAGACATTCCAAATAGAAGGCATCAGTACTCTTATTCTAATATATTTTATCATTTTACTGAGTCACAGTTGTTTGTGGCACTGTACAGACAAATAAAATGATAGGCCTCTGTGGTGAGGCTCTTAAAATCAAAATTAGACATAAGACAGTAAGGGGATTAGAAGTAAGACAGTAACCAGAGGAAACTAGAAGGGGATCTTTGAGAATGAGGGTTATATTAGTGAAAGAGTTTAAGATGTGCTTATTGTTACACACTCATTTTTATGGGTTTTCTCTGGAATTTTAAAAAAGAAAACAATTTAATATTTTAGATTTTGAGGTGGTATTCAGAACAAAAGCTGAGGTCAAAGACTGAAAGATGTGTGCCTGGAGCGATGTGAAGAGGATGAGTGAAAATAGTGCATCTATAGGGGTGGTGTGGGAAAAGATGTATATCCTTCTCATCACCAGCTAGTAAGACAATTATATCCCTGAAAAGATAATTCTGGTATCTTGCTCTAATGAAAGAGAAGTGTTCCTAGGTTCCCAGTCCAAGCACATCCAGTGACCTCATTCAGTTGTATTCCTCCATGAAATCATTTATTTCCTCTCCCACTTTGGGGGCGGGGTGCAGAAACAGGCTAAGGTAGGAGAGAGGACATGGACTAGCAGGCATTCAGATGAGCAGAGGTTGATAACTGCTGACTCTAGGGCAGCCCTCAGTTGGAGGGAGTGGACAAGGTGCAGATAGTAGTGGCATGGAGACACTGGAGACAATTGTAGCTAGGGAGAGCAGCCAGCATTCAGGCTACTGCATTTGGGAGTTCCTGGATGCTTTTCCAATGCTGGGAGCAGCAATTAAGGCAAGAGAGAAGATCTTTCTGTCAAGTGTCTCCTCAAAGAGTCTAAGAAGGCAGCACAGTAGGCACGTCCAAACAGTGCTGGATACAGGGCTTGAGGGACTGAAGAATCTCTCCAGTCTCTGGGAGGCTGCGTGCAGGACAATGTGATCACTTTGTTTTATGTGATTTGGAGGAAAATGTGCATAATTCTAGCTGCAGATGGGCCAATCTGTGCACCCTATGGCGCCACAAGTGTCATAGCCTACATGAAATAGCCTCGGGAGTTAACGCTATCCCTTTTTGAAGCAACTTTTGGGAAAATGTTTTTATTCCAGGAAAGTACCAATTTTACCTTTTATTCAGCTACTGAAATCAGCCCTATTCATGGAAAGGAGAATTCTCTGCAGTAAAGAGATTTGCAATTTCTTTAAAGTCTTGTTTCCAGCTGCACAGGTGCAGCATTGAATGACTTTAAGAGGCTCCACCGCAGTTTATAGTTTGGTTTCTTCCCTCCAGTACATGAAGTATGTAGCTTGAATGCAAGCTGCCTCTCCATGACTTCTAGATTGTTTGAACTGAGACACGAAAGCTAGATAGTTATTAGGTGCATGGTAAATGTATATAGAGAAGAAAGCTGCTAGCTCTTTGAGCTGCCAAGAGAAGGTCTCTATGTTGAAATACAGGGAAAGAAAACTGAGTCAAGATTGCTTATTCCAAATAAAAGGCTGAATTTCATTTCACTTTGGGACACATTTAGGCCCTGATCTAAAGACCAATGAAGTCAATGGGAAGACAATGGGCTTTGGATCAGACCTGAGTGTTCAGACAAGAGGAATAAATGGAATATGTTTAAGAAGATATGTTCGAACAAAATACAGTGTAATTGTTATGCTGTAGGCAGGTGCATTTTGAACTCAGGAATGTGCTAATTTTGATTTTTATCATACAGTATAAAAAGGCCTGCTGGCGCCACTGGAGTTAAGCGTTGTTAAGTGTTTCCTTCAAAAACTTCATTTTACAGGGTTAATTATCTCACCCATTTTCAATTCCATTTGAATAAACATGTAAACTGACAGCCTGTGGGCACCTTGTGTACTGTAGATATAGATTTATTTAACCAACAATGATCAAAATTTACAGAATTCTTTCATTGTTATATAATGGCAAACATAATCTCTGAAAAATGTTAGAACTTTTTTCCCCTCAAGATGTGAGAGTGAAAACATTGCTTGTATTTGGGCAAAGCCTGTTTTTACTCAATTTTTGCTTGGTCTTTACTCAAGCAAAACTCCCATGGACTTCACTGAGAGCATTGCCTGAGGAAGGACTGAATAAGAACTTTGGAATTTGCCTCCTCACGCTCCTTCATGTGACATTTTAATGAGGCATATCTCTTTTGTCCCAGTCAAATCGTCAGGCGATGCTTCCTGCCTTCATGAAATTTCTTTTTAGCATGCAAAATCTGGCTGATCATAATGAGATTTTTGTGGAGTAACAATCATTTGGATTTTGCTATGACTGTTTTCCATTATGAAAATTTGCAATCATTATACAAATCAGCATCCAAAACTGACTCTTTCCAAAATACAATGGGGCAGTTGTCAGTGCTTTTGGATGTCTGGAATGGTCCACAGGTGGTATTTTGCTTGACTGGATGGCTTCACCTTTTGGCTTTTGGTTGACCTCCAAGTCAGGGATTTTTCTTTGTCCCAATAACCCTAGTCTGTGTCGTAGAGCTTCTCAATAGTTGTGCACTGTATCTTTGATTAATTAAATACCTCTGCCTATGTGGTTTTGATTTACTCGCCATTTCAGTCTCTAATGTCACAGGAATTTCCACAATGGAATACACAAAGTATCTAGTCAATTATCCTCACCATGGGTGAAGCTGAATACCTCAACAAATGTGAAATTCCCATGTCCCTCATTAATATAACTAGACAATTTCACAATACTATACCATGGAGGTACTGTTCATTCTGATCTCCAAAAGGTAATGTTAGTACTTCAGTATTAGAGATTAACATTCTGAACTCCCTAGCAAACAGGAAGTTAGTTAGGGACACAGATTTTGGTTTAAGCTCATCCCTGGTATATGTTGTCTGAAGTTAATGGAGTTATGTCAGGGAGGAAATTGGGCCCCTTTCTCTCTCTCTATCAGCCTTCAACCCCACTTTCTCCGCTTTCATCTGAAGATATACTATGTGACTTTTCCCTTGTCTACATTTCTTAAGTTTTCTTTCCTTTGGCTATTATTTATTTTAGGTATTTTATTGCCTTCAGTAATTATTTGCTTCATTTCTCCTAACTTTGTTTGTCTAGTCTATTTAGACTGTAACATCTCTGGGCCAGGGACTGTCTCTTATTATGTGTCTTTACAGCTCTCCGACATAATGGGGCCCTGAACATGGCTGAAGCCTCTAGGTGATACCATAATAAAAATTAAAATACAAAGCATTTTGGGATACAGATGGTATGAAATGTGCTATACAAAATAAGGCTTCAGCAAAGCATTTAAGCATGTGCTTCAGTTCCCTTGATTGCAATAGGACTGAAGCACAGGATTAAAGTTAAACGTGCTTAAGTGCTTTGCTCAAAAGGGGTCTAAGTTGTACTTTTATTGCGATAAGATTCTTTAGAATGCAGAACAACTATTAAAATTTGAAGTGTTATCAGTCTTGATTATGCTTGTTGCATGGAAAATTGTGTGGAAATGTATTTGGAGAAATAAGAGCCAAAAGGACAAGTAAAGCAGGATAATTGGCAAACACTGGTCCCACCAAGAAAGCCCCACTGAGGATAAATCTAATTAAAATGTATTGTAACATTGAACTGAATAATCTCCTCATTGGCTTCTACTTTGCATACAGAAATAGTTGGCATGTCTGTCAGTAAAAGAGAATCCTGGCCATGCAATCTAATTCTTTTCTTTATTAACCTCTGAAAAAGTCCATTTATCCCCCACATTTCTCCAAACTTGGCAAAAGGAAACTGAGAAAATGAATTAAAAAAACTTCCTCCAAGGATTGACTCCTGATTAGGGTGGAGGTTTCTGAGGCTACACAGGGAACTGAGCACTGTAGATAATTTGAACTGTATTTGGCCTTTGGTTAAGTAGAGGAATTTTTCATCATTGCTGGTAAACCATGATTTTTATTAAGATTAAATAATCAATAGAAATTGAGCCTTGTTATTGACTTGAAGGCAAGTTTTTGTAGGACCCAGTCACATGATGGGATCATGGTTTAATCAGGGTAAGCTCATATTATGTTCAACATAATTTGTCCTGATATACTGATTGTTATAATCTGATCAGTGTTGTCATCCAACTTGCTTGTATAGTGTAAATAAAACTTAGAGTTTAAAATTGTAGAATAAATTCTGCAAAAATGGATTAGTGATGCAATCAAAGATGGATGATAAATTCATTTATCACAATTTATCAAATGGATATCACTTCTATGTGTGTCTGTGTGTGTGTGTTTGCAGGCACAAAATATGCTTTAGATACTCTCCAGACTTGTAAAACAAATGATTTTGTCTGTAGTCAGATAAGCATTAATAGTCATGCATTGAAATAGGAGAACAACCTGATCTTACATAAAGATTAGATTATTCTTAGCAAACTGATAAAATCGGGGATTAGAAGTGCTTTCTCATTCATGGAAAACTGAAAAGAAATGCCATCTCATCATCAGCAGGGATAGCTTCTGTGGAGTCTCTTTGATATATTGTTGAACTGTACTATTACATAAACCTATTGGAAATGAATTCACAAAGGATGTGTGGAGAATACATCCAGTAGAAATGAGGACCAGTGAGGGTTATAGCCATTTAACAGAGATGATGTGTTTTATGGATCTCAGGAACCAAGATCTGAACTGTAACCACTTTTGGTTATTATAATAGGTACAGCAATGGAACCTGTTGAACGGACCAGTAGGAAATAAGATTTAATGGAATCCTGTAATTAGTTTTAGGCCAAAATCAGGCTTTTTGAAATTGCTATAATGTAGTGATAAATGTAAAAGCAGCAAAGAGTCCTGTGGCACCTTCTAGACTAACAGACGTATTGGAGCATAAGCTTTCATAGGTGAATACCCACTTCGTGGGATGCATGTTTGTGAATGTTTGTCTTCTAGGTTATTAATAACTATTGCCCCTAGCTGATAAATTGCACTTTTTGCTACCATTGACTGTTGGCAATGACCAGCGGAAACAAATACTTACTTAAACCTTCCTTCTGTGTTTTCCATTCTCCACACAGTCTCACCAGATAAATCTTCCATAGAGTTAATAATAGGGCTGTCAAGCGATTAAAAAAAGTAATTGCGATTATTCGCATTTTTAAACAACAATAGAATACCATTTATTTTAAATATTTTTAGATGTTTACTACATTTTCAAATATATTAATTTCAGTTACAACACAGAATACAAAGTGCACAGTGCTCACTTTGTATTTATTTTTATTACAAATATTTATACTGTAAACAACAGAACAATTGTATTTTTCAATTCACATAGAACAAGTACTGTAGTGCAATCTCTTTATCATGAAAGTTGAACTTACAAATCTAGAATTATGTGCAGAGAATAACTGCATTCAAAAATAAAACAGTGTAAAACTTTAGACCCTACACATCCACTCAGTCTTACTTCTTGTTCAGCCAATTGCTCAGACAAATAAGTTTTTTTACATTTGCAGGAGATAATGCTGCTTGCTTCTTGTTTACAATGTCACCTGAAAGTGAGAAGAGGTATTTTCATGCACTGTTGTAGCTGGCATTGCAAGATATTTATGTGCCAGATGTGCTAAAAATTCATATGTCCCTTCATGCTTCAACCACCATTCCAGAGGACATTCTTCCATGCTGATGATTGGTTCTGCTTGATAATGATCCAAAACAGTGCAGACTGACGCATGTTCATTTTCCTCATCTGAGTCAGATGCCACCAGCAGAAGGTTGATTTTCTTTTTTGGTCGTTTGGGTTCTGTATTTTCCGCATCAGAGTGTTGCTCTTTTAAAACTTCTAAAAGCATGTTCCACACCTTGTCCCTCTCAGATTTTGGATGGCACTTCAGATTTTTCAACCTTGGGTCGAGTGCTGTAGCTATTTTTCGAAATCTCACATTGGTATCTTCTTTGTGTTTTGTCAAATCTGTGAAAGTGTTCTTAAAATGAACATGTGCTAGGTCATCATCTGCCAGGTCACCATTCAATTGGTATTCTATTGTTATAAGTGTGATTAATTGTGATTAATTTTTTTTGCGTGAATCACATGAGTTAACTGTGATTAATTGACAGCTCTAGTTAATAAATAAACCCAAAGAAACTAAAATTATGCTTTTCAAGTGAGCTCATACTAGGCCAAGCCATATGAACAGGGTTGGTCATTCTGGACCAAGGGAGCTGAGGAACTGACATATGCACAAAGGGTCTCTGGGAGTGGGAAATTGTTGGGACATTATTGGAGAGCTGTTAAAGTGCAGCCCTCTTAAGGGGTTGTGAGGAATGAGAAACACTTGTGATCCTATTTGTAATATCACCAGGAGGCTGATGGCATTGTTTTTGAAGGTGACTGGTAGACTGGCAAGGCCTCATCAGGGAGGAAGGGAGAACAACAGAGCCTTGTTGGAGAGCTGTGAGCAGCGCTTTATTAGCACAGTGACAGGAAGGTAGAAATGGTCATGTTGGGGCAGCTCCATCCCTTATCTCTCCTAAAGAGAAATCCTGAGAAATGGGGTTGGTTGAAGAGACAGAAGAAGGCTTGATTTGCTCTTTATTCTAACCAAACTGGTTCATCCATACACAAGACCAGTAGGAAAAAAAGGAATGTAATGCTCCCTTGCAACTTAGAAAATAACAAATAAAAGAGAGAAAAATAAAACATCAGCTGAGACAAACAAAGCTGTACTTAAAGACTGCCCCTTAAGTACTGTATTTTATGAGATAACAGATCAAGAAAAAGAATCTTAACAGTGAATTTATTACTTGATAATTTAAAAATAAATTCCAATAAGTTTAAGCCTGCAATTTTCAGTACAGTACATGCATATTAGCATAAAATTAAATCACATTTATATGGATTATTCAGTGCAGAACTCTTTCCCGCCTCCATTCTGTCCTATCCAGCGTTAGATTCCCTCAATCCCAAATAACCACTGTCTCACAAGGTTTACCCCACTATTGTACAAACCCTTCCTCCATTCCCCAGATGGAGAGGTGGAATCTATTATGGTACTGATCTGATGCCAAGGCAGCCAGTGGAAGAATGAAGTCAGATATATTTCATCTACCCTCTTAATAAACACCCCAAAACATAGGGTTTTACCTCAACACAACTATTCTCCAACCATAAAGGCTTAAGTGAGCATCCTTCAGAGCTCTGTTGGTATCATCTGATAATGATCCTGATTTCACCAACAGTTATCACTGTTGGAAACAAGCCTCACCCTTGGCAACTGGAGCTAGATGCTCCCTCCTTTACTTATGGCTCTAAAACATTGGCTTGCTTTGTGAATTTGGGCAAGGCCCTTTATCTCTCTTTGGTTGTTTCACTCCCTTTAATATGAGCGTAATTATAGTACTTACCTATCTCCAGAGAGAGATTGTAAGGTTTAATTAGTTAATGTTTCTAAAGTTATTTGAAAAGACAAAGTGCTAAATAGTCTCATCCAGTGATGAAAGTTTCTTGGAAATGAGAGGCCAGACCTGGAAATTGGGCTGCCGGACCAGAGTCTCTAGTGTGGTAGCTGAAAATACTTAACCACAGGACAACTGTGCTAACCTTGCATTTGTCACAAAAACAGTTGTTTTGCCAAAATGCAGCTTCTTAAAAATAATACTTAAATTCAGGAATAATTTAGTAGTGAGGTCTTAAAAGAAAACCCTAGATGCCATTTTGAATAATTACACTGGCAAATGGAAAGTATGTGAGAAGGAAAAGAGTGAATACTCTGAGATTCTCTGGTTCTAGGGTTGCCAAATCCCCTGGACTGGCCAGGAGTCTACCGAAATCAGCCTCAATCTCCTGGTGACAATTAAAAGCAATCTGGGAGATTTTAATGGGCCAAAAGTCTGGTCTGCAGCGTAGTATGGCTAAGGCAGGCTCCCTGACTTCCCTGGCTCTGCGTGTCTCCCGAAAGTGGCCAGCATGTCCGGCTCCTAGGTCAAGGGGTGGCCACAGGGTCTCCATGCTGTGCTCCCGCGCCCTGCCTCGAGCACCGACTCTGCAGCTCCCATTGGCCAGGAACTGTGGACAATGGGAGCTGTGCAGGTGGTGCCTGCAGGCAAGGGCAGCACACAGAGCCTCCTGGCTGTCCCTGAGCCTAGGAGCTAGACCTTCTGGTCACTTCCGGGAGCCACCTGGGGTAAGCGCTGCACCCCTCACGCTCTCCTACACCTGAACACCTTGCCCCAGTCCTGAGCCCCCTCCTGCACCCAAACTCCCTCCCAGATACTGCACCCCCTCCAGCATCCCAATTCCCTGCCCCAGACTCAGCCCGGAGCCTGTCCCACACTCCGAAACCCTTGACCCCACCCCGGAGCCCGCACCCTCACCTACACCTCAGTCCCCTGCCCCAGCATGGTGAAAGTGAGTGAGGGTTGAGGAGAGCAAGTGACAGAGGGAGGGGGGATGGAGTGGAGGTGGGGCCTCAAAGAAGAGGCAGGGCAGTGGGTGAAGCAAGAATATTTGGGTTTGTATGATTAGACAGTTGGCAACCCTATGTGGTTCTCTAACTAAGAGAACCGCAGCTGACATTTGTAAAGCTACGGTACAATAGGGCTCGGGAGATTGTTTCACAACAGACCTTTGGCAGACACGTAATAGAGTGACACCAAAGGAGAGCAAAGCCTGTGAGATAAATATATCAATGTGATCTTCTTGCAGTTTTGCAGGCTTATTTGGATATTTAAAGTCCACACAAGAAAAGCAAATCAATTGATAAAATAGTGTGTTGCACATAAGCTCTGGTGGTTGGCATGCAGCCAGAGTCTGCCAACACTGCAGTTAGTCAGTGTTTGTTAAATAGATATATGTGGCATCCCTTTAAACAGTGCTAGGCTTAACTCTTCTGCAGTGGCAGGTAGCAACACAGAGCTTGAATGAAGAGTATCAGTTGCCTGAAACTGATACATGTATGTATGTGCATAACTGTCTCCTGTCTCTCTATCTGTCGTACATACATCGTATCGTGGACGGATGGTCGTCGTCAGTACATTACAGTTTTCAACCTTGACTTACCAAAATTATTTTAGTAATAGCTACTGTGTAAATGGGTTCTCCATGCCACTCTCCAGCGCCCTACTCACCCATTAAAATATGTTAAACTATATAGATCTACATATCTGCCTACAGAAACAGATATACTAGGTGTAGCCGGTAGTACTTTGGTGGAATTAAATAGGTGAGGCACTGCATGTTGAGCTCTCAGGGCTGGAACATCAACCAAACACTTCTGAACTCTGTCTATGTACTGGCAGATTATGTCTATATCTAGATACAGATAGATAGGGAGAAGAACAGAGACAGAATAACCTCACACTTTTTTAAATATACAATCGAAGTTTGTTCACAGAGGCATTTTCTGATTCTTTTTCATAATCATATTTCACTTGACAATCTATTATCATGACACATACACTTGGTATTAATAGGCTATTTTTATGTTGTCTGCATTTCTGAAGATTTTGAGAAACCCATGTACATCTCTGAATATGTCTAACTATTGTTCTGCTATATTTAGCAAATATATGATTAAGGAGAGATGTTGCGCCAGCCTTGGGAGCCTCGTGCACAGTGCCTCTGCCCATTTTAAATGTGACTTCAGTATTACCAAACTCCATCTGAATCTTGATCTCTCTACATTCAGCACAGTACAGGCAGGGTTAATGATGTTTTTGTTTTGGGCTGTGTTCCCTCTATTTTTAACCATTTTTTAAATAATTAAAAATGATTTAACTTATAGGGGAGGTTCCTACAATTCCAGAAAACTTGTGGTGTTTGTTTGCAGTAAGGATCTGACGTGCTTCATTGAATATGAAGGTACTCTTGAAAAACATCATATTGTACTATAAATTCCCTTTTAATGAATGCACATTAATCAGATTAAGAGAGAACCTTTACCCTTTCCCTAAAGAATGACCAGAAACGTGTTCAAAATGCTCTCCAGGTCATAATACGATAGGAAATGGAGAATTCTGCTTTTGAAGCTGTTTGCATATACAGTATCTCAATTCTTGGAATCCATTCATGCCACACAGTCCTCTCATTGGGAAAATAACTACCCATAGGAAGGGACAATATACTGCCATGCATATGCAGCTCAGTGCAAAACATGAGGTTATAAAGAAGTACAGAGCTGCTGCCCTGTCCATTCCTCTTTGTTCACCTGTCCATTTGATCTTGGGAATGCTGGTCTCTCAGCAGACAGTTTTTCCCATTTCCTCCCAAATTGCTAAAATTCACACCGCTTGCTTTCCCGTTGCCTCTTTGGAAGTGCAGTTCTTTAGCCTGCTCAACATTTATCTTTTGGAGAATAGCCCTTAGATTCCAGGGCAACACTTGCATTCCTCCTCCTGGGTTACTTCATAGATCTGGACCAAGCCATTATACACCATCATTCAGCACACAGTGGAGACAATCTGATTTTGCCTCACATGCTTGGGGCTACAAGCATCAGTATTATTATTATTTTATAATTCTACTAAAGCATGGTAATGCCAAACACATAGGAAAACACAGTCCCTGCCTGTTTTTATCTTTTTAACACTGTTGTTTTCCTTTCTATTTTATTATTGTTCTTGCCTGTTTCTTGTTTTTGTTTGAAGTTCCCAGTTTTCTATAGTTTTTATTCTGTTTGTATGCCAAATGCAACCTTTCTGATTTTGGTAGAATTTGCACTTCCTGTGCACAGGTATAAATGACTTCCCAAAGTGCAGGGCAGTAGCAATCCAGAGCCATTGTCTTCATACAACCCGCCTAGTCTTTTATTCTTCTCTGCTCCTTTGGATAATCTCACTTCTGAACAGGCAGACAAAACAGAAGGAAGAGATGAATCTCTTTCTAACCATGGACTCATGCCATGACATCTCCTTCCAGTATTAAAAGTGGGAGGCAGTATATTTGGAGAACTTTTTTGCACCCTAACCTGCAGTGATAACTAAGATGAGGATGCAGATCAATACCCCCAAGGAGATATCGAAAATAAGGGTGAACATGTAACCCTTGGCCATCACCAGTTATGAAGTCTCCTCAGCCCTGAACGGAGGTAACATCTCAACAGTGGTGCTGGAACTAGTGGTACTAGGGATGTGGCAGCACTCCCTGGCTTGAAATAGTAATAACAACCAAATACATGTTTTCCTTGTTCAGCACCCACACTATAAAAATTGTTCCAGCACCTCTGCATCTCAGATCAGGGTTCATTTGCATAACCAGTATAGTAACAAAGTGTGCTCTTGTTCTTAAAACAAAATGGAGCCCATGGAGTTAACTATTTAATGTACACAAAAGCCCTAAGAAATCCTATTTACAAATAGCTGATGAGTACAAAGACTAGCAATGGGATGCAAGGGTGTAAATGATGCTTTACCACACATATGCAATACTAAAGTTATGGGCTTGGTGCAGATATTAATGATAGAATTTCTTTCCCTGTGTTTTGCAGAAGGTCGGAGAAGATGATCATAATGGTCTCTTCTGCCCTTAAAATCCATTAACCTTTGAATAGCAGTGCAATCACAGTGAATATAAGTGAAAAGGCACATAGGGATGCATGAAATAATTCATAACTAAAATACATTGGTCCTGATCCTGTATTGAAATCAACTAATGTGAACAGCTGTACTTGTGTAGAGTCCCACTAACTTCAGCACAATTTCTCAGGGATAGAATGTAGGAGGAGGGCCACTGGTGGGTGTAGTTCCACATTTCCAAGAAGGCCCTTCATTTCCTGTGCTGGTTCTGATTTGTCACTCAGGTACAGTTTTTATTTTCCCTTTCTATCTTTGATATATCTGAAACCAAGACTCTAATCTAGGAAAGCATTTAAACACATCCTTATCTTTAACACGTGCATAATCCATTGACTTCTGTTGGACTAACTGTGTACTTGAAGTTAAACATGTGCTAAAATGCTTTGCTGGATCAGGACCTAAGTAAATAAGGTTCTAGTGTCACTAGCCCAGTTTGGATTCAAAAATGAAAGCAAACCAGAATGAGTAATCTGATTCAGTAGGACCCAGTGCACTGCACACACCCAGTATGCTCGGGATGTCAGCTGTTTGTAACAGAGTTATAATAAGAATATTTTTATTTATAAAACAGTCCCCACCTCTTGCTTTATGTTGTTTGTTTAAACAAAGTGAATTGTTTACACAAACATAACAGTACAATAAAATCAAATAAATAACATGCTCTTAACAGTCAAACAGATTAAAAACTAAGAAGGCGTTCCTACTCTCTCTGTGTCTCTCTCAAACACATAAATATAGAAGGGATATTAGAGAAAGTACATTATTAATAAATACAGGGCCAACAATCATCATAAACTAAAACACTGCCATTAAACAACACTTGAGGTGCTTATAAAAGTTGGGTGAGAATTGCTGAGCGAGATGCCAGAGGGAAATGGCTCCCATTCCCAAGGGGACACTGAGGCAAAGGTGTGATCGCCTGCCACTATAAAGGGCAAAGGTGGGATCCCTGAAAGATGGGTGACATCACTGTGCAGAAACCAAGCATAAAGTCAGTGTGGATTTCCACATTACGCAGAGCCTTTACCAGTTTCTGTTTTGAAAATTAACAAGGTCAATTTAAAAGCAAGGTGTCATTCTGCAGAAGATACCAATGCAAAGAACAGCAGACAGGCTTACTATGATCTCTCTTAGGCAAACAAAATATCAGACAGGCTACTATATTCTGAATAAGCTGCAAGCTGTGAAGCTGCCCTGGGAAGAGGGAGTTATAGTAGACAAGCTATGTGGTCACAAGGATATCTGTTGCTATTGTGAGTTTGACAAGGTATAAACAAGGGCACAGCCTGTGCAAAGTGTGCAACAGAATAAAAATTTTCAGGCCATGTACACGTCTACAATTTTCCATGGAAAAGGAATAGTCAAAGAGTGATGCCAGAATTCAACTAATTTCTTAAGGTTAGAGAGATCATGCGATAGAGAAGGCACCTCAGGAAGGGAAGTGGAGAATAGCCATGCTTGCTAAAGTTCTCTAGCTCCACATTGAATGAACTGTTAGCCTTATTTATGCAAATCATTGGCAGTGTCAGGGAGAAAAGGACTCACCTGATTCTGTATGTATATAAGATTTGTAAAGGAGAAACAGTTCCCCAAGGCACAGCTGCAAGCATAGGTGCTGGAACTAGGGATGCTGGAGATGCTGCTGCAACCCCTGGCTTGAAGTAGTAACAACAACCCAAATACATGGTTTCTGCAGTCAGCACCCCCACTATAAAAATTCTTCCAGCACCACTGGCTGCAAGGCATCTTGAGAGCTAAAAGAATATGTGGTGCCATAAGATGGTTCCTATTTAATCTGAATGGCTGACAGATCTCAGTATATATTTCCAAAAATAACTCTGTAAAGGGGGAAAGAATATATGGAAAGTGTGAATACTGAAAATATACTGTATCTTACTATTGAAACTGAATTTGAAACCTCTGCATACAATTGGAACCACTTAATAGGGACACGGTTAATAGGGACATTTGCTCAATTGGGATACATGACTTGGAATTGACTTTATGTAATGTATATAACAAGTTTTAAAATCTGTTTTATTGGGACATTACTGAGACCACTTGCTAGATAATATCCACATTTGGAAGCTGATTTTTAAAATTTTCTATGGGCATGTGAGGTGGAATTTAAAATACAAGCCCAATTTTTAAAGTACTTGTTATGATAGAGGCTGTAGTATTTATGCTTATGGTTTTAGAATTTTATGTGTGTGTTTTGTTTTCTAGGAGTGCAGTGCAGCTTTAACTGTTTTTAAATGTATACACACGCATGTAATAGACATATCTGATACAATGATATTATATACTTATGATATGCTGACTTTTGTCTGCATATCTACTGATTATCTGCAAAACTCTCAGCAAATTATGCATAAATGTGTACCTGATGCTCTGCAATTTCTTTAGTCCATTTATAGTTCCCTGACGTTTCTGCAAGGTAGAGACCTGAAAATCTGTAATGAGGATCATTGGCTTAATTGTAGGGCTGTCAATTAATCTCAGTTAGCTCACACAATTAGCTCAAAAATGTTAATCATGATTAAAAAATGTATTGTAATTAATTGCTGTTTTAATCCGCATTGCTAAACAATAGAATACCAATTTTAATTTAATAAATATTTTGGATGTTTTTCTACATTTTCAAGTATATTGATTTCAGTTACAACACAGAATACAAAGTGTACAGTGCTCACTTTATATTATATTTTTTATTACAAATATTTGCACTGTAAAAATGATAAACAAAAGAAATAGTATTTTTCAATTCACCTCATACAAGTAGTGTAGTGTGACTTCATCCTGAAAGTGCAGCTTACAAATGTAGATTTTTTGTTTGTTTGTTACATAACTGCACTCAAAAATCAAACATTGTAAAACTTTAGAGCCTACAAGTCCACTTGGTCCTATTTCTTGTTTAGCCAATCGCTAAGAGAAACAAGTTTGTTTACATTTACAGGAGATAATGTTGCCTGCTTCTTATTTACAATGTCACTGGAAAGTCAGAACAGGCGTTTCTGCTTCATGCTTCAGACATCATTCCACAGGACATGCTTCCATGCTGATAACACTGGTTAAAAAAATAATGCTTTAATTAAATTTGTGACTGAACTCCTTGGGGGAGAATTGTATGTCTCCTGCTCTGTTGTACCCACATTTTGCCATATATTTCATGTTATAGCAGTCTCAGATGATGTTGCTCATTTTAAGGACATGTTGTTAGTTTTAAGGACACTTTCACTGCAGATTTGACAAAACGCAAAGAAGGTACCAATGTCAGATTTCTAAAGATAGCCACAGCACTCGACCCAAGGTTTAAGAATCTGAACAGCCTTTCAAAATTTGAGAGGGACAAAGTGTGGAGCATATTTTCAGAAGTCTTAAAAGACAACCTTCTGATGCTGAAACTACAGAAACCAAACCACCAAAAAAGAAAATCAACCTTCTGCTGGTGATATCTGACTCAGATGATCAAAATGAACATGTGTTGGTCTGCGCTGTTTTAGATCATTTTTAAGCTTGGGTGCATGTCCTCTGGAATAGTGGTTGAAGCGTGAAGGGACATATGAATCTTTAGTGCATCTGGCACGTAAATATTGTGCAACACCAGCTAAACAGTGCTATGCGAACACCTGTTCTCATTTCAGATGACACTGTGAGCAAGAAGCAGGCAACATTATCTCCTGCAAATGTAAACAAACCTGTTTATCTGAGTGATTGGCTGAGCAGTAAGTAGGACTGAGAGGACTTATAGGCTCTAAAGTTTTACATTATTTTCTTTTTTAATGCAATTATTTTTTGTACATAATTCTACATTTGTATGCTCAACTTTCATGAAAAACAGATTGCATTACAGTACTTATATTAGGTGAATTGAAAAATACTATTTCTTTTGTGTTTATAGTGCAAATATTTGTTTAAAAAATGAGAACTTTACATTTTGTATTCTGTGTTGTAATTGAAATCAAAATATTTGAAATGTAGAAACATCCAAAAATATTTATATAAATGGTATTCTATTATTGTTTAACAGCACGATTAATCACAATTAATTTTTTTAACCATGTGATTAATCACAATTAATTTTTTTAATCACTTGACATTCCTGGTTAATTGGGATGGTTTCCTATCAATGGAGCTATGTCTAGTAACCACATTCTGTGTGAGCTCCTTGAGTGTTCAGAAAGTGCCGAGCACATACTGGGTGCTGTTGTAAATAAGCCAAATACGAATAACTTTCTGCCATATTAGGTAAAGTTATCTAAGTGGTAGGTTGGAGGAGTAGAAAGCAAGGAATGTTTAGAGACTTCATGGGCCAGATCCTGCAAGGCGCTGAATGCCCTCCACTTACTGCAGGGAGAATTGAGGGTCCCACCACCTCACAGAATTAGGTCCTTAATTTTCTTAAGAAAGTTTATATATATATAAACATTAAGACCTCGAACTTTCTTTTCACAGATGTGATTCTGTCAGTTTAATGGTCTTTGTCCACGTACAGAAGACCAGAGAAAAGAGAGGAGAGTTTCTCTTGCCATTGGACATAGACACACCAGGAAAGCAGGAGACTGCTATAGGACCACTTCAGTTCTTTGGTTCAAGTTCCCAGATGGGTACATAGATCTAGAATAAGAAGTGAAATATGCCAGCAAGTCTGTGTTGCATTGTAAGGCCCCAATTCAACAAGGTACTTGGTTGTGTGCATAAAATTAGGCACATGTTTAAGTATCTTGATGAATCAGGGCCTAAAGAGTTCAAATTCTATGTAGATGGGCAATGACTAACATTCTGGCCACAACCTTTTACAACCAGGAAAACCAGAAGTTCATGGTTCTAGAGCTATGTACCACTTGAACCAAAGGACTAAACTGGTCCTATAACAGTCTTTTTTATCCTGGTGCTCTGTGTTCAGCGGCATGAGAAACTTTCTGCTAACATTCTCTGCTCAGAGATGATGTGAATCAAACACCCACCATTCATTTTACACCTTTTAAAACTAATTTATTTGTAGTGTATCTTCTAGAATGGAAATGCATCATAAGAGCTTCTCACTTCATTTGTAAGGTCAATGATACATTTTGAGAGTTTTATTTGCTGTGTGAGGATTTTGTATCTTTTATAATGAAGCACACAGATATGTAAGTGAGAACTACATGAGATCATGAGAAGTGTGTGGCAAGGGAGTCGTGCTGTAATCTAAAAGTTTGGTTATTACCAGAGAGATAGTTTCTTGTTCTGCATAGTTGGATGTATTGTTATGTGTCATTGCTTTTGTAATTCTTATGCATGTTTAGTTTTGTTTGACAAAGCCAGGATGGTAACAAATAAAAGAACAAAAAAGGCCTTCTTTTGGTGCACCCTTAGTTTCAGATAATTTCAGTGGGAGTTGGGAGCCCTCATCACAGATCAGGTAGATTACATTAATGTCTGGAGGTACTACAGCTCACTCCCCAGATTATTCCTGGACATGTTTGACTTGTCTTTGTACAAGTCCCTAAAAACACAGCTCCCATCAGCATAATTTTCAAGAATCTCATTTCTTTAAATTATTCTGTAAATCAGGACATATTTATTTTTACCTGCAGGAACAGAATCAGGTGGGACCAGGACTGCCCAATGGTTCTCTTTTTACCAAAAACTTCTGCATTTAGTACTGTGTATCTGATTGGAGACTTTCTGCATAATCAATTTCAACTCCATAGCACCTAACCATGGGCAGCCATTGTGGAACAAAATAGTCTACTCAGTTTGACACAGGATCTCACTTTATAGACCTGATACAGACTTTGATTTATTCAGCTATAATGAAATTGTTCTCCAGTAATTTGATCTCCCAATGAACTATCTCCCTGATGGTTTGGTTAAAGATCTTGTATATATATTCATTCATCTAAGCTGGTCTTGATGTACTTGTGATGGAAACTTCAATCCATCCTGTCTCACTTACTGAATAGCTCACCCAAGCTCTGGAGCTGTGGAAAAGTTACTTGAGTGGAGGATCAGATAACAAATGGACAGTGGTGTAAGTGTCACCTTGCCATGAAGGATGTAAGCAGTACTAAGGAGTGGCAAATTGCTTCAGGTAAAATAAAAACTGACTTGAACTATGACTTAGACTTGATGGATCCCATAGCTACATTTCACCACTTAACGTTTCAAGGTATTCCTATTGCTTTGTACTGTATGTAAGACTTGCCTTTTTCAACACCACCATGTCTATGGCTGCTGATTTGCACAGCAATTATTTAGGCGTAGATGGAGGGGTCTTTTCTGTCTATTGTGCATAGCCTCATGGAAAGCAGTATGGAAAGTACTTTCCCTCTTTTTCTTTTTTCCCTCAAGACCTTAGCTGTTTGACCACGTCACTATAATTAATAGTATGCTTTGAATGCTCCAGGCCTCACTTGCATTAATAATAAGGCATTGTTTTTAAAAAGCACCCCTTTAATGTTTGGAAGTGTCCACTCCTGGTGATGTTTTCAATTTCTTACTAATCTATAAGTGCCCAGTACAGTTAGTGGCTAAGAGCCTCCTGCATAGTGCTGAGCACCCTCAACATCCACTGATTTCAGTGGAAATTGAGGACAATCAGCACCCTGTGGACAGGCCATTAAGGAATGCTACGGACAGCTGGAGCAGAGAAATGTAATCAGTGCTGATGAAAGTGCTTGGTGGCTGTCTGGAAAATATGGCTTTTGTTATTGGGTTTGGCTCGAGGGATTGACTTTGAGGAAAGTTTTAAGAGAGTTAATTATATATTACATACAATAAGCTCTGTTGAAAGAACATATTAAGGTTTCAAAGGCAAGCACTCAAAAGTTAGGAAATGCCAGAATTAAAGTTGCCAGTGCTATGTTAATTTGGCCCTCATATTATATGCATTATGATACAGTCTTTAATTACATGATCAAATATTTTTTTCTCACAGGGCATCTACTTTGTTCAGTTCTCGCTTAATGAGCAGCTATTCAATATTTTTATTTTTCCTCAGTGTTCAATGGCCCCAGACCTTATTTACTGCATACCACACCAACCCCACTCTGAACACAGAATTATTAATTTGTTGCTGGGCTTTTCTATGGCACTCATCAATGTGTGACCCGAGTGCTTCATGAACATTAATTAACTTATTTTCACATCACCCCTAAGAGGTGAGGGGATGTAATATGTTATGTCAGATGAAGAAGTGAGGCACACAGAGATTGTCAAATTTTTCCACTAATTTTGGGTGCCCAATTTGAAATGAGTAGGACCTGGTTTTTCAAAGTACGTAGCATTATATAGCCCTTCATATGTTCAAAGTACAGCTCCCCTTGACTTCAGTTGTAGTTGGGAGTGCTTGGCACTCTTAGTCTCCCACTCTGGGCTTGCTGAGTCCCAAACTTCCTCACCTCACAACAGATAGTCCTAGTCTCTTTGCCCAGCCAGTCTCAATTCTTCCCTCCCAGCTCCTTATCCTATCTATCTCACCACTCCTCCTCCATTGACTTCAAGTCCTAGTCTCCCTCCCCAGGTTCCACATGCAACCTGTCTCCCCACAACCCCTTCCCCAGCTCCTTGTCCATGTCTCTTTGACCAGCTAGTCCTGGTTCTCCTCCCAACTCCTTATTAGATCCGTCTCTCCTTCCCGCTCCCCATTCTTTCCCGCTGGTTTCCAGTCCCAATCTTCTTGTCCATCCCCATTCCCATCCCCAGCCAGCTGGTTTACAGTTTCCCCCATCCATTTCCTTCACCATCTCTTAGTCCCAGTCCCTTTCCCTGTGTGCTTTTCCCAGTCTCCATCCCCAACCAGCCACAGTCTTCACTCACTCCCTAATGCCAGTCACAATTTCTCCTCCTCTCCCAGTCCCAGTCTCACCAGACTCCTTGTCCCAATCTACTCCTTTCCCTCATACCTGGCTTTTGCCTCTTTTGCATTCAAATCATGCATCTTCCTTCTCCGTACTGCCTAGGTGCCATTGAGTGATCATTGACACAGGAGAGACAGGTTCCCTGCTCTCAGTTTTGGTGTATGGCCCTACCCTGTGCCAGAGCAGCCATTATAGGGAAAATCCAGCTGTGCCCATGTAGTCCTGGGCTGGAGCATGCTCTTTTACTCTGTGGGAATGGCACAGCACTAGGAGTTTTGAGAGGGTGTGGCCTGCTCAGTGAGGATGGAATCTTCGGAGAATTTAGCTGCTAAAATTGAAGTCTCTACTGAGTATATGTGAACTGCATTTTTTCCAAAGGCTTACAACGTGGCCAGATTTGGGTGGATCCCACAGGGATGGCCAAAGGCACACTTATAACAGCAAAGGCCACCTCCTGTCAAATTTCAAGTCTCTGCTCCAAAGCAGGGGGGCACTAGAGCTGTGCAGAGAACAGCTAGCCTAGCCTCATTCCTGGAAATGGCTAAACCATTTTGGCTGAAATTTTCCAAAAAATTCAGCCTGAGGCCCAGAATTGGCATAGAAGATTTTAGCCCAAATGGTTAAAGTTTACTGAAGTCAGAATCAACTGAAAACAGGATTTTATAACAGAAAATGTCAGGCCTCCTTAATAATTGGTGCTACTTTCTCTGTCTATAATAATTCGTCTATGCAGTGACAAAAGGAGGGAAGAGACATAAACAGTTTACAAATACTGGAACTGTATAAACCTGAAAATTGGAAAGGAAATATTTAGGGTGGTGCATGGGGTTTAATGAGAAATAATGCCATGAAATTAAAAAAGGGTCAGTTTAAGCCAGCTATAGGGAAAATCTTCTGCCAGTGCATTTTTTTAGGCTGTGGAATACGAAATGATGGGAACCCACTGTTTGACACATTTGAAATGAGACTGGACAAAACTCCAGTACAATTGGGAACAGTCTTAGATTGTATCTAGGGAGATGAACAGGATGCCCTAATAAGACTTTTTAAAAGAACCATTAGGTCTTTAACAAACATAATTGTGACCTTTTCCCATTTAACATAATGTAACACAGATTGTCCTATTTATTGAAGCAAGCTCTGCACTGATAGTTTGTAAGTCAGGGACTGCATCCTGGTCTGCATTTCAGTGCATTGCGCTCATTGAGTTTATCATTGTACACGTTATAGGTCAGCTTCCAAAACCATTACTCACATTAGGAACTTACTCCATTAGTAGTCACATTGGAATGAATAGGTGCAGAATTTAGCCATATGAATTTGAGAGTCCCTTGGAAAAATGGAAAGAGTGAAGGTGTAGAGGGACCAATCAAGAGAAGTTGTCATAAATTCAGAGTTTAGACTTGGGAGTGTTTTCAGGGCTACCTGAGTGCCCAGTTCTCCGCATTCTGGAGTCACCCACCACTACTGAACCAGTATTTAGAAATTAACAAAATAAAACAAAAACAAAAGAAAGAAAAGAAAAGATCACGGTTAGAAATGTGAGTTAAAACAATGAAAGTGGCAGAGCTCCCTTTCTAAGGAAATTTTGTAATCAGGGTAAATAAGTAATATTTTAGAAATGAGTGGATTGTGCTAATTTCATTTATACTTTTAAACTCAAGCAAATCTGCAGAAAGTTATTTGTATATTGCATGTATAGAGAGAATTAATAGTTCTTTACACTGAATTTGTAGGTCAAGTATGAGACCTACATTGTAAATATTGGGAAAAGTACCTTTTAAATGATATACAATAATAATTTACATTTGGTAGTGCCTTTCAATTTGGAGGATCCCCAAATGCTTTGCAATCTACAGTACGTATGATCATGTTTCATAACTATTATTCATTATTTATAAATGATTGACATACAAAATGTGCTAGGTACTGTACAGATATAAAGGAAGACACAGTCCCAGCACTAAAGAGCTTGCATTCTAATGGCAGACATGATTTAACAAATGGAAGTTACAATAATATTAGACAGGGTAAAAGAAGATTACAAAAATATGGTCAGACTATTATTTAGTTTTTATTGATGTGTCTTGCTACAAAATATTGCTTCCCAATATGTACACCTCAACTCGCTAAAATTTCTATCTCTGGCAAAGTGCCTCCTTGCCAGCTCCCAGTCCTCACTATCCATTCCTGCACCTGACCCTCATTCCCCCATTATTTTTAAACATACAATTCCTGCTGCAATCCAACCCTCTCACTTCTTGTCCTTTCTCACGATCCAACCATACTCTGTTCTCAGTATTGTAGTCTATGAAGTGTTCAAGTCTGAATGATATGGATCACTGGAAAAATCAAAGAGCAGACAGTTCAAAAAAGAAGGGCTACACACAACCTTAGAGAAAGCCACTAAAAACTTGCCAGTTTTCTAAAAACAAATGGCATGACCTTCAACTCGAATAGTCAAGGATGAGTTCAGGTCAGGTCTGAGAAATTATATCTGAGAACTTTATTTCAAATTAAGGGAAATTACCTTTGTGTGACATAGTACGGTATACCTTCAGTTCCTGATAATCTTAGGAGCTAAATATGTCAGTACATTCAGAATATCTAAATTATATTATTAAACATGTTAAGCCTCTTGCACAAATACATTACATTGTGTGTCTGGTCATTATAGGCTAAGAGGCAGAAGCCCCATTAATAATGTCACAACTGTCTAGTGTGGCTGATGCACTGTGAGGGTAAAATACCATCTGCTGTCATAAAAGACTCCTGGAGGGGCTGCTCTAGCCTTTGGAGACTGCAGTACCCCGAGCTGCTAGCCAGGGATTTCTGATTCTGTAGCTCATAGCCTGTGGGCAGTGGCGATAAGAAGGGACTAGGCAGGGAATTGAGGCATCTGTGGCACTAAATCCACTGAGGCAGAGTACAAGGCGGGCTGCACATGCTCTCTAATGCTTTTGTTTCTGCTTTGCCAGACCCAACAATGAGTAGGGAGGGGGGTTTCTGAGCCCAGTAGCAGTGGGCATCGCATAGAATGGGGAAGAGTTCTTAGCCTGGTGGTATTGGGTGGGAAAGGATTCAGAGCGGAGAAGGTAGTTCTGAACTGTGACGATGTTAGGAAAAGAGGTAAGGGGAGCTTAGCCTCAGATGTAGGGAGGAAGTTCAGAATGGGGGACGGTTCTGGACCGGTGAGGTTTGGATCAGAGAGAGCTGAAGAGTGTGTGTGTGTTTGGGGTTCTGAGCTGAGAGAGGAACAGACTGGACTGGACAGAAATGAGGGGGAATGGCACTGACTGGTAAAATGTGATGTGTGTAGTGGGGAATGGTAGAGGTGAGAGCTGGCTGAGGTGAGCAGAGAAGAGTTTTATCAGTTTTATTATTCTGGACTTACAGAAACTTTAAAAATGTATGAAAGCAAGTGTAGAGCAGCTAATTCCCTGTCACCTCCTGTTCATAATGTAATTTCCTGCCCTCGAGATCTTTTTATTAAGTGACCTAGATATATTAACAATATCAATTAAAAGTAAAGGGGAAAATCTAATTCTGCTTGTGAATTCCTCTCTGGAGTGGCTGGTTAGCTGATAGGAAGACAGGAGCAGGCAAATCTACAAGGGCTGCTATGTTGTGGGGTTTTGCCCCTCTTTTTTGGTTCCATAATTGTGGTCTGTGCTTTTGTCTTTGACAGAGCTGCTATTGCTGAGACCCTCATAATAACATCTTTTCTGCAGCATTGTAGTTTGGAGAAATCCTTGCCACATAGCATACTATGGTGGCTGACACACATTTGAGGGGAAAACCCCAGTTTGCCAACCAAAACCACTATATCTTTGCTCTCATTTCTATCCAAAATATCAAGTTTCAATTTTTCGTCATTACCTACTAACACTTTGCAATTCTGTAGTGTCTTCTGTTAGAGGATCCCAAAGCACCTTACAAATACTGTATTGCTGAAGTAAGCCTCCCAACACCCGTGTGAGGTACTTGTAGGTAAGAATAATGATCTCCTTTTTATACAGGAGGAAGCTGAGGCATAGAGAGATGAAGGGTCTGAATTTCAACCCAAAATTGTGAGAGCACTACCATACAGGTTAGGGAGACACCTATCTAACTACGCATGTGTGCAAATTCCCAATACATACATTGTCTCGTGCTTGCAAAATAAGTGTGTAACGTGCAATTTCAAACTGAAAATTAGGCCATAACTGAGTTGCTCAAGGTCATGCAATGTGTGATATCTCTAGTGTCTCTGGTCTCTCAATACTATGCTTTAAACACAAAACCATCCTTCCTCCCTAAATGACTGAAATCAGCAGGCAAACTTAAGCATTCTAGTGAGTGCTAATTGCACTCAGAGCTTCATGCAGGTTTCATTGATTTATTTTTTGTTTGCTAAATGTCATTTTCTCACCTCTGCCTTGTTTGTTAGACTGCACTTTAGAGAACCAACAATCATTTTCCAAAATTTTGTTTTTAAAAAAAGTCATATACATCAAAACTGTCTGCTTTGCTGAGAAAATTGTAATCTAATATAGCACAGAATGACTGAATTTGGCCCAAGGAATTATCATGGAATAAGAAACGTGTGCACGCAGACACACACACTCAAACAAAAACTCATCAAAAGAGAATCTCATTTGGCTTGGATCTGACACATTGTTGTGGCAGTTTATCATGTACTATGTAGAGCATGGGCAAATACAGACATCTGGGACTATGCTATGTGGGGAGTTTAGAAAGGCAGCTGAAGTTTTCCATCCATAAATTTTTCTCTTTTGATTGCTACACCATGAAACCTATTTAATCACAGAAAGCTTCGTGATTATATCTGCTGTCACAATACTATGCACGGGAGAGTTATTGTGCTGAAATAGAATCAGAATATGATGTTTTAGAACCACTTACAGACAGGTACAACAGTTTCTCAGACCATCTCCTGTAATCTGCATTTTGCAGGAAATTTCCCTTGTTATTCATCATAGTATTTATTTTTGATCACTTCTGGTGGCAGTACCTTGACTGCCTCCCTAGGGTTGACTCTCAACTCTGATCACTCCTAATATTGAAACATATTCCCTAATATCTACTGTGATTTTTGGCTAAGATACCAAAGCAGGTTTTATCAAGCTATTGGCTAAGTGCAGGCTGCCTGTGTTGTTTCCACAGGGGCTGCATCTTGTATACAGCTGTTTATTAGCTGTTTTTCTTTTCCTCCTCCTCTAGCTAAAATTGTAAGCAATCTGAGAAGAGGCTGTTAAATAAAAGCCAGTAGGAAAAAGGGGCCTCTTAAGAGAAACAGCCACCAGCACAAATGCCACAGCATTAAATGAGATATTGTGAGTTTCAGATATCTCAGGGATTACTAGTGGCAGAGGCAATAAAAATCTTCTTCAAAGTGATTTGTGAATTATTCAATTTATTTCAAACTGCTCTATTACTCATAGGAATTGTATCAATCAACAGAGAGAGGTAAATTACTGGATCAGTCAGAAAATATTGTTGCAGATGAAGAATCAATGCTAATTGAATCATTAGGGCATTATTACATGAAACACAAATAGCTTGGGATGATAACTCATTGCTCTGTTTGATCTATAGTCTACAAAGAAGACATACCAACAATTGCCGTGCTTGATTGTTCCGCTGAAAGACATCATATCTTCTCAATATTATCAGTATAATTAGTGGCATTTTGGTTTTAAACCTTTTCTCCCATCTAGCACTTAAAATGCCTGAACTGACCTGAGAGTGATTGTATTCTAGAGATCATCCCTTTTCATGCCCTTGGGCCAACTTCATAGGGCTTGCACAAGTGCAATTAAGTACATTGTTTGGCTCCTGGTATGGAAGAATGTTTTTATTAAGTTTTCTCCATTTCAAAGAACCCTGTCATAGCTCTCTTCAATGCAGTGGTTCAAACAAGATGGGATGCAGTGGAAAGCTTTTAATACAAATTGTTCTAATATTTCATAATAACAACATTGGCACGAATTAAAGGAACTTGCTGCTTTGGGTCTCCCATAGATGTGGCCTCATTGTCACTGCACAGAGAACCAAGAAAGTTTGACACTAATGCAGAGGATGAAAGGTGTGGACATTGTCAGTAGTCTTGCACTCATCAAGTTGCAGTCACTCAGGATGGATAGGAATGGTAGCACCTTCTGAGATGCTTCATTGCACCCGTTCTCTTTCAGACACAAATAACCATATTCAGTCTGCTAGACTGAGATCTGGTGGCTGCAGGATTCAGAGACCATGTCTTTGCTTTTTAGCCATTGCAATGTGTCCTGACTGAGGCATAGTGACAGTTAGACCTACAGTCTGTACATACATATGTATATATGGGTGATAGAGAGTACATGTGAGTGAATAATTGTTTGCTGGGGTAATTGGGAATGAGTGTGTGTGAGAGAGGGTCTGTATTGTTATGTAGGTGAGAGTTGGTTTGGGATGTTGAGAGGTATTTTTGACCTTCCTACTTCCCCCCCGCTCCCCAGAAGTGTCTTTGAGAGTAATTTATATGCCGATAACACTAGTAGGATTTTGCTATATGGTGAATATTTCCTATCATCTTGTACCAATAATAAACTCTGCTAGTGAAACTAAAAGTGTTACCAAACTGTTTGATTTCCTGCTATTTCTCGCCCTGCTGGAAAAGGGGGATCATTGTACTGTATGAGATGACTTCTCTATCAAGGTGACCTCTTCTGCACCATTGGAAAGTCTGAAGATATTTAAGTGTGTGTCTGGGTATGTGCATGTGTTTGAGCAGTTGGAGAATTGTGTGAAGTAAGTCTGAAAAAGAAACATGTCAAAGGAATGACACACCCCACTGCATATTTTCTAATTCTGAAATTTGTTCAGTGCATTAAGAAGATTAATGAATGAAAGGGATGGGTGCCAGCAAAGGACTGGAGTGCACCTTTTGAAGCCGTAGCATTAATGTAATTTCATGGGTAGAGCAATGCAGCTGCATCACTTTTCTTTTTTTTCTTTTGAAGTAAACATTGTGTTTTGTATTCATGCTGATGGCTCTGCCACAACCTTTCTGGGCTGTTTGCCTGCCTGCCCGACGCATCAGCTGAGAAATTTATAAAGTGCTTTTTCCTTTCCCCGGCCTTTCAACATTTCTGCTCCTCATCAATGCCCCAAGTGAGTAGTCACCAAGCTCTATAATCACAATGGTACCGCAGATGCTCATCATGAAAAGGCTTGTGCAAAAGGTCACAGACTGCAGAGGGGAAACAGAGCAGCATGACCATGATACAAATGCATTCATTCAAGCCAGCAGATATTAGGAATCTTTTTAAATTTTGAAACATCCAGAACCATGTAATTCATGATATCATATGGAGATGATCTTGCATTTATATAGCACTTTTTATCCAAATGGATCCTAAACTTAGGCATTTGTGCTGGTGGCTGTTTCTCTTAAGAGGCCCCTTTTTCCTAAATTTACATATAAAGGAATTGGCTTGTCAGTGAGTCAGATGCAGCCACCTCCAGGGCTGAAACACAGCAACTATTTAAAAACACACAGCAATAATATAGAACATTTTAAGAGGAGAAATTAACAAATAAAATCTCAGGGGGAATGTCAAGTTAGGTAGGAATTACCCAAGTTGAAAGTTGGCTAGGACACCACATTTAATAATCATACTCTGAATTTACAGAACAACATGGGTGAAACAAAGGTGTGATCCAAAGCCCTGATCCAAAGCTCACCAATATTGATGGAAAGACTCCCCATTGACTTCAATGGGCTTTGGATCAGACCCCAAGAGATTAGAACATTACATTTTTTGTGTTATTTAAAAAACAGCACTTCCAACTACAAATGCCAGTGCACAGCATTGCTTTAATATTAAATCACTGACAACACTTCTTGCAGGCTTTTCACTAGAGGGTCCACAGCTAAGTAGTGACCCAGCCTTACTCAGTTTAGTTTGAGAGATAAGTAACTAAGAGCATGAGGAGAGTATGGCTGCATTGGCTCACTCCCACTAATTATTAGGCTTTTAAATATGATCTAATAGCTAGCCTTTTGGGGGCATTTCTTTTGTGGCTCTTCAGTAAAGTCTTGTTGCTGGTTTTTACAGACATATATAATGTTTGCCTCACTGGGCTTGCACCGGATCCCACTGAAGTCAGTGGAAATTATTCCATTCATATTAATGGGAGCAGGATTAGGTCCATAATCTAAAGAGAGAAGTTTTTGAAGGGTTCAGAAGAGAATAAAAGGCACAGGGAATTTGTCCTCTCCTGCCAGCTAATGACAAGCAGAAAGCTCTGTGGAGAAATGTGACAGAGGATTTAATGTCTTTGACTGTCCTTTCTGCACCCCAGTACTGCATAATCTAAAAATACTGCAACTGATGTCTTACAAATAAATACAAACAAATAAAATGAAAATAAGGGAGAAAATTCACATTTCTCAGTTACTTTTACCTGCAGGATTCGGGATTTTCCTGATTCAAAATCTGCCTGATTTGTATTCTCTCACAGGAGAAAAATCAGACTTTTCAAATTGTTGGTCTTTAAGATCTGTTAATCTGTCTTGAAGTTTCTCTTGTTTCTATAACAGGACTCATTGCTTGGAGTTGAGAAGCCTGAAGGGATCAGAGAAGTGAGAATTGTGGTCAGGGAAAGCAGGGGAGTCTAAGTACCATTCAGAATTTCTGTCTAAATTTCACTCTCACACACATGCAATTTTGGACAGAGGAAAGTTATTTTGTAAACAATGAATGCTTGTTGCAAATTTCAAAAGTGGCACTTCAGTCAGCTAAGATCTGTCACCTGTTCAGATGGCAGTCCTCCCACTAAACTAAACTTGAGAGGGTCTTCCCTCCCATGCAGCTTCACTTCATGAACTTGGTATGATCCTATACTCTTAGCTGCTAAGCTGCTGCTGCTGCTGCTTAAAAGATGCATCATTTGCTGATGCCTACCTGAAGAGATTTTCGATCTCCTAAAAGAGGCTTTGAGCTGCCATAGGCTGGCTGATGGCTAGCAGAAAACATAAGAATGTAAGAAACACAAGGAAAAGGAAAAGTTGCAGATTTTTATTTAGATTTTTATCCCACTATCCTGTTTTTTCACAGTGTCCCTCAATCTCCTCTTTCTTCAAAAACAAATCAGAACATTTCTTGTATTCATTATGTTTGAGTTTAAATGCTTCTTCTAGCAGCTAGAGGTGGACCTGAGCCATGAAATTCTGATCAATTTTTCTAACTACATGGATGATTAGATCTGGGGGATTGATCTATGTCCATTCCTACGATAACGTTATACCAGATCTCTTAGACTGGATGCAAATTGTCTGGGCCACCCAGATAAAAATCTGATCTGAATCCAGACTGAGTTTCTGGGATATTTAAATAATTGTTTGTACCATTCAGAACTTCTGTTTGGGGGCACAGCCATTGACCAGCTGCTCCAATTTTTCCACATGATCTTGTACGCTCCTCTACCCTGCAGAATTCCCTGACCCCCTTAAAAAGCCTAGCTCCCTCATTAAAAAGCCTTGCTAGGATCAATGGCAGCAGTGGACTTTCCACTCTACCTGTTGCCATACTTTTCAGAATTTGTCAGAACCAGCTGTGATTGAGTCTTATAAAGCAAATGTGAACATTGTGAGTTTGATTTGGAAGGCTCCCTTTGGATCACTGGTGTCCAACCTGTGGATGACTTTGTTGAGAGGAACATTTCAATTTGACTATGAATTGAAGTTATGTTCCTTGAGCTGTGTGTCGTGTGACTTTTTTAACTGAAATGTTTGTCAGCCCCATCATTATGAGGAGGTGGTAGGGGCCACTGTCTCCCCCTTTCCATCCCCCCTCCACACACACACACACTATTCCCAAGCATCCCAGGAGCAACCGTGATGTCAGCTGGAAGTGCTCTGGGTACCTACTGCCATTTTCCTGTAACAGCTGCTCAGCAACTCCCTTGCTGGCCACTTGCTGTATTGCAGGAGAGAGAGAAGAAAGTAGAGCTGGATGAATAATATTTTGGTTTGGTGGTTGAACCAAAAAACCCAGGAAAAAAATCATTTGGGGTCATCCTGAAACCATTTTTTTTCTGTTTTGTTTCATTTTTGGGATGTTTTTAGCCTTTTATTTCTTTTTAAGATAAATCTAGCTATATTTCTAAACAAAACATCTTTTTAAAAATCTCAAAATGTTTTTACTTTTAAAAAAATTCTTCCCCCTACTTGCCAAATTTGACCTGAGCTTGTGAAGTTTTGGTCGTCTCAAAACTACATTTTTTGGCAAGTAAATTTTGTCAAAAAAAATTTATCCATCTTTAGCTGAGAGCAGTTTTAGCCACTCCATTGCCTGGTTCCTTCCAGGCTATGAGAGGAGAGGAAGAACATTGTAGGAACTCAGTTGGTTCTGCCAGATGCTAGGGGAGCACCTGGCAAAGTATGGCTCAATTCTCCTGCACACAACCACCCAGAGCAGCTCAGGATAGGAGAAAAGGAGAAGCTGAAAACCAACAATTAATTATGGCTTTTTGTTTCTCTGTCCCAGCCCTAATGCAGGTTAGAAGGGCTGCTCTAACTTGTATCAACTGGATAGCCAAACCACAGCTATTTCCCTTCCCTGCCCCCAATGTCTCTTGCTATAGTGGCTGTGGGGAGGGAGGGGTAGGAACCAGCTATGCCAGCTCGATGCCTGCTTTGAAGTCTCCCATTCCAAGAGAAATTCTCAGCAATAAACTCGAGGGATGTTTCAGGACACAGAATCCATCCCAAAATATTGGTTGGGACTCCCTGACCTTTTGGAATAAGCATGTTCCACCCACAGGCTGACAAGATTGGACATTACTGCTGTAGAAGGTGGTATAACAGTGTGCCATATTAATGTTGTGACATTGAAATGCATCATTATGCAGAGCTGCATGCACTGTCATACACTGTCTCTGGTGTTTGGTGACCTGTGTGGTCAGACAGAGACTCTCCAATTTTTCTCCACCTTCTTTGAAAATGGGACAGAAGACAGTATTAATTAAAGCTATAGGTTTCATAATTTAGGTACAGATTCTGTTTTGAGCTACATGCATACATCTCAGAGCAAAGTGAGAGCTCGGTACTTATCTTAGACCCAAGTCTGTCTTTCTCTTTCATTCCCCTTTTCTTTTGATTTTTCTCTTTTCAAGCAATAGAAAGAAAAAACAAAATTAATTTCAGTGGAAAAATAATAAAAAGAGAAGAGAAACTTATGGAGACAGGAGCATCCTTAAGCATTTAAAACTATGGCTATGCCCTTGGGCTTTTCTCTGCTCAGGTTTTGCCAGGGCATCCCTCACTGACAGAAGCTCCTCTCCTACAAGTCTGTCTGGAGAATGATTCAGATTTAGAATTTTAGACTCTTGAGCTATTTTGAAATCAATAGGCACCTAAAATGACTCAGTCTGATTCTCCATTTCAGGATAATTATCCATCACATTTTGCATTCCTTCACATATTGTTTACACTGCACATTCCCCTAATTTCACTCACCATATTTCAGTCTTCTTTTTAAGAAATAATAAATCTAGTTTGTGGCCCTCACCCCCCACCTCCATCACATGTTGAAGAAAGAACAAACCCAGTCTCGGTGGTGGAATGTATGGAATCTCTCTAATCTGTTTCCAAGGAACATTTCTTCACGGCCAGGCCAATGAGCAAGAAAATGTTCCTTTCCATTGTAATTAAGCTGGAGCTCCAACTCCATGTACTCCTTTCTGTATGTTTAGCTTCTAGGTGCAAGCGAGATGTTGGGTCCTTAGTACCATAGATACTGATAGGTGATGTATGTTGGTAGTTGACATCCTGGGTAGGAAAAAGATCATAATGGAAAGGTGGTGGCTGTAACTGATGAGTGAGAGCTGCTTTCTTGTACCACACAAAATCTGTTATCCACATGTAAGGTTTACTCTGTCTGAGGGCTGGTCCACACTACGGGGGGAAATCGATCTTAGATACGCAACTTCAGCTACGTGAATAACGTAGCTGAAGTCGAATATCTAAGATCGGATTACTCACCCTTCCTCACCACGCGGGATCGATGTTCGCAGCTCTCCCTGTCGATTCCACAACTCCGTTGGGGTTGATGGAGTTCCGGAATCGATGTAAGCGCGCTCGGGGATCGATATATCACGTCTAGATGAGACGCAATATATCGATCCCCGAGCAATCGATTTTAACCTGCTGATACGGCGGGTAGTCTGGACGTAGCCTGAGAGTTACCAGTTATGCTCTGGCTGTGCCTTTGATCTCTCAACATTCCCTAATAGCTGAGTGCAGTGCAAAGAGTAATGGAAAAGAGGACACTTCTAGCACTGCATTATCCTTGCAAGTACCTGCAGTTTTAACAGAGAGGAAAGTCTTTTGAATATTTATCTGCCTATGTATTTCTGTTTTTAGCTAAAAATTTGAGATGCTTAGTCAATGGAAAATTTAACCTAGGTAAGTAGAAATAAATTTAGGTGCACATTTTCAAATGTGTGTACCTAGAATTAGATTCCTAAATGCATGTTTAAGCTCCTAAATAAGTGACTATATTTTCAAAAATTCAATAGGAGCTGCTGGGATCACAGCACTTTTCAAAATCAGGCCGTTTACCTAGGTGTCTAAATATTGATTTTGATTAAATATTGATAAATATATCAATTACATAAATCAATTAAATATTGATTACAATTTGCACACACTACTAGTTTCCAGTTCCAACTGGAGACTGGCATCTTTCTGATTCCCCTTATAAATAATATGGTAATATTTTCCAGTTCTGCAAATCAGTCTATCTATTGCATGCATCACCATTGCACTTTACTGCAAAACAAATTCTATGAGCTGCTCAAAGTACTTAACTAATTTTAAGAAATGTAGCTCCTGTGAGGTAAGTCAAGGGTAGTATCCTCTTTTTTTATGGATGAGAAAATTATGATAAATAGGAATTAAGGGGACTGGCAAAAGACACACAGGAAGTCTGTGACAGCAGCGAGGACAACGAGGAGTCCCAGTCATTTGCAAATGGGTAATATAAACCTTTTTGTTTTAGATTACTTAATTATAGAATTTATTGGAAAATCACAATTTTTTTCTCAAAAATATTTCAGATTAAAACATTTTGTTCAAAATGTTTACAAAAAGACTACGTGAAATAAAGCAATTATTTTTCTTTCAAATTGAAATTTTAATTGCATTTGCCTTTTCAAAAAATGGGGAACATTTATTTTTTGGATTCTTTTACTTCTTGCTCTTCCTTATTTATTTTTTTCTCTTTTTCCACTGGAAATTGGTGGGGAGGGGGGAAATAGAAAAGAGAGAGTGAGTTTTGGGGATTTCTCCCCCACTGTTTTCACTGGACAAATGTGAGGGAAAAGTTATTTAAAATAGTTTAAAACGTGAGGAAAAAAATTCACATTTTTCCAGTGGTAAAGTTAAAAAGAAAGTATGAAAAAGTGTTTACCCCTCCACATTCCCTTACTTTTATCTTTCCGTCTCTTTTCCACATGAAAATGGGCAGTGGCTAAGGGCTGGCTATGTAAAAACTTTCATTTGTTTTTATAAATGCCAACAAAATTAAAATTTTTCAATAAAAAGGAAAGAAAAATGTAATTGAAAACTTTTCCTAAAATTCATTTTATACAAAATTAGATTTGCTTTAGTAAAATCTTTTTGTTGAAAGTGTCACCCAGATGTACTATGTACTTAATGAAAAAGAACAATTTTCTCTCTGTATACTCAGGCATTATTTTTTCAGTTAGTGTCAAAACCTTCCTGAATAAACTGAGTCAGAACAGCAACTTCACTATAAGTTTTGCTACAGATAATTAGAATTTCTGACTAAAGAGTTCTATTTATTTGATATATTATCTGGTAAACATGTTTATAGGTGCTTGGCTTCAATGCGTAAATATTCAATGTAAAATAAAAATGAACCACAACTAAAGCCTGGGTTATACATTAGGACTTTGTTGTTTGACTGCATCCAAAACAACATCCTCAAACTTGTTGTTGCACCCAAACCTTTAAGTCTCAATGACACTCAGAGGGAGGGAGAGAACCTAAGAATTGTATCCACAGTTCTCTATATGCTTAAGTACATTACTTATCTGAAGCAAGTAGCGCTAACAAGACAGATGAGCCTTGAATGTTAGGGGTTTTCAATGTAAATAGTTTTGAGCTGTTCCAAGAGCTCACTGCTACAAATGTTTGTGCAGATCTGAATTAGGACACAAGACCCACAGTATGACTTGTATTGAGTTTCTCCAAAAATTCTTTCCCCTTTCACCATTTTCTTGTTGCTATTTCCTTCCTCTTCTTTAGCCCCGTCATCCCCACCAGTCCGGCCTATACTTTATAGCTTTCTGTTGCAACTGTCTCCAAGGAATAGCACTGATGAAAGGTTTGAAGTTATTGCAACAAATCCTTAACCATAAAGGACCTTCACTGCTTTCATTGTGTTGCACATCATCACCATTCAGAACTTTATGGCAACAGCAGGGTTAGAGCTCTGACCAGATTGCACCAAAAGCATCTGCTGCTCTATAAGCTCTATAAGCTCTCACCACTAAAAAAAAAAAAAATCATTGTCAGGTGTTAGCAGCAGTATTTGAGCTATTACACACAAATGAGAAATTTTGATTCCATTCAATAAAGACCAATAGTGTAACATACACACTAGCCAAGTAATTATAGTATAATTACAGGCAGACTTGCTGTTTGCTGTTGGCTTGCAAACCCTCACCCTGTAACTTTCAAACACTAATTATTCTCCCTTTCAAGGGATGAAATACTTTGGCCCCTTTTATCTTGCATCTCAAGTGCCAGAGTCTGGCTGCCACCTCATTTGTGACATTTGACATGAGCAGCAGAATTTGGCATTGAGTCTTGGATGTATGGACTGCTGCAGTTTTGACAATCTGCCTCTCTTGACGAGTGAAGCAATTGCACCTCATGCTGGAAATCACTGAGATGTATTCATAGATTCCAAATCCAAAAGAGTCCGTTGAGATCATCTTCTAGTCTGCTCTCCTGTATAGCACAGGCCAGAGAACTTCCCCAAAATTATTCCTAGAGCAGATCTTTTAGAAAAACATTCAATCTTGATTTCAAAACAGTCAGTAATGGAGAATCCACCATGACCCTTGGCAAATTGTTCCAATGGTTAATTACCATCACTGTCAAAAATTTATGCCTTATTTCCAATCTGAAGTTGTTTAGTTTCAAACTCCAGCCATTGTATCATGTTATATATGCTCTGCCAGCTTCTTTTTTCTTGCATGCATGTGATTAAGGTGTTTCTAATTAAAGGAAAAAGTGAAGTGGTTTATTAAAATAAAAGCCTCAAGTTATTTCTACTGGGGAACTGTCAGTTAGTATGAAGGGCAATTGTTATTCAAGGTTACTAGGTACTCCTAAAATCAAAGCATTGAAACTTGATAGTGAAATTTACAGCTATGTCTGTGCTGCATAAATATCCAAACAGCACTGATTAAACTCCAAAATTCCTGACCCAGAATATAGTGGGCTAAGAGCAAAACCTAGAATGGGTTGTCTGAAAACAATATCTTCTCTGGTCATTCTGAAGTCCTGGTTATGAGTTCAGAGAGGCTATCCTCATGACATTAGAAGAGTTCACACAGAACAGCTTAATGATTTGGAGGAAGAATGAACAGTGAATTGTGGATGGTGACTCTAAGCAGGTTTGGTTGGTAAAAAACTATCTGTGGAGGATTCTGAGAAACTTCAGATAGACTTATGCTCATAGAGGGACTCTGACCCCTTCTGATTAGGAGATTTATTTCTATTTACATGCCTATATGACTCACCACCACAGCATTTGAGCACCCTAAGTGGGAGGTAATGCTTCTTCTCTCCCCTGGATTATCCAGAAGAAAGGAAGTGTTCCCCTCCAATGGTTAGGAAGGAGAAATGCAAAGAAACAGAATAAGAGCCCTTCCCTTTCATGTAGTCTAGAGGGAAACACCCCTGCTCCTTCCATTTCGCCCAAGTGGCATGAACATACATACACACATGCCCATTTACGCAGGATAGATAACAAATGAGTTTTGTAAATGGCCTATCTCTTTCTACATACATACAGCACCATAACACCCAGAGAATCTAAGACTCCTAGCAATAAATACTGCCATTTCAGACTTTTCCTCTATTACCACAAATAACAATAAAAGCAGTCAGATGAAAGATTTAACAAGCTGTTGCTTTGGCATACAGTCTGGAAGCTCTTTCCACATAACCATTATGCACCTGGTCTGTTCTAAAAAAAAATACCCCAAAGCAGGGATTGGAATAAATAAAGCACCAAAATAAGGAAAGCATCACAGCGCAAATTTTGTTTGATAGCCACAGGACCCTGACTACATCATATATATGTTCCATAAGTACACTGAGTGCTCTGGGGCCATGCCAGACAAATGCTTTCCATTTCCTTGACCTCCCACTAGAAAGTTTTCCTTGATCAGGGAAAGCTTTAGCCAACATGAGGAAAAAATGTTTTCTGATCAACAGAGGACCCAATGGCCTGGAATTGTATATCTTTTTTTCAGGTGTCTTATCTCATAATTTCCCAGAGCATTTTCCTTTGCTTGTACATGAAGCATTCTGGGCATTTCTAAATAAGAACATATTCCTGGACTTGCCACACCAGATCAGACTGTTGGTCCATCAAGTCCAACATCCGTCTTCAGGGAGTGAGGATTATTTGATGCTTCAGAAGAAGCTGGAACAGTCCTGTAATGCACATAGCCAGTTGTGCAGTTACCTCTGGAAGGTGAAGCATGGAGCAGTTGTAATGGCCTGAATCAGGCATTTTGAACACCAATACTTATAACTTGCATAGCTACAGATATTATTGATAGTCAGAGTTATCCAGCTGCACTATTATTTGTCTTTTAACTTCTTCTTGTGACAAGTGAGTTCCATAGATTTACTATATAAAGAATAAAAAAAAAACTTGTTTGTTTTAAAGCCTGGTCTTGAATTTTAAAATTCTCCTTGTTCTTGTATTTAGGCAGTGGGGCCAGAAGAGGAAGCCTTTCATAAATGGGTACACATCAGTTTTGTCCCCTCTAACTCTTCTCTCTGGACTAATAGCAGTCTTCGCATTCTCTCATCAGATATAGTGTAAGTCAGGTCATGCTTCAGTACATTTGGATCAGATTTCTAAGGACTTTTTTCTTTCTATAGTCTACTTTTCACTTCTGTTCAGATTCTATTTCCATTATAACTTCTGTCTGCTCCTTCAAACTTCACTTGAGTTTCTTAAATTGTTGTTAAATCTTAGCATTTCACTACACGATTCTTATATATAAATGGTAAAACAATTGGTCTCTAAAGAACATTAAGATCTTTTGGATTTCGGGTATTATAATTCAGTGTAGACAAAAATAGCTTTTAAAATAATGAAATCATCGTTGGAACTAAGATATTGTTTAATCTATTACATCTCTGTTCTCCCGTTTTTCCTAGTGTTTTTTTCTCTCTTTTGAAGGATATTTTAGGGTGTTAGGTGGAAGGCTGGGTTTGGTGTTTCTAGAATAATGGATTCCAAGCCATTATATTCTGAATATTTGGAAGAGCACTCATAATGTTTGCCTGGTTTATCTGCTGAGGAGAGTGAGCGGAAGATATAGGATTAATTTTGGATTCCAATTTTTACTGAAATTGAATTCTGAAAAATTCATTTAGTTGGCCCCTTTTGAAATTTAGTTTTTATACCATCTCTGTGGATCATTTGAGGTGATGATGCTTCACTTCTATGCAGAAGCCCCATACACCACATAAATCCCACATTAAACCCTCAAAAATAGGGTTTAAGAAGTGTAAAGGCCTCATGCTTGGCTACTGGACATGGGATGAATTTCACTCGAAAATAATCTGGCATTCAGTACTTCCAATAGCCTCTTTCATGAGATTGCCATATAGCTTTTTAAGACCTAGAAGAAATAGAAGTTGTTTTAGGGGATGCCTATTTCTCTGTTGCAGTGTTTCTGTGGGAAGAAAGTAATATTAGGGAATGAATCCTCTGAACTGCTATCTCTGCAGATCAAGTGAACATGTCAGAATGTAGCATATACACTTCTGGTAGCTCAAAAAAATTGTTACCATGAGTTTCTTGACCACTGGTTGTTACATTTAGGAATGAGGTTAAATTGACCTTCCTTGAGCTAATGAAAACACTGCTGTGATTATCTTGTTGATGTATACAATGCTTTAAAGTAAATCAGCAAATGACTATACAGGTAACTACCACAACTATTTTCATGTAGATATAGTTTATGGTGGAGATTTTTTTTTTTTGTAGAGAAGTCTTTTCTGAGTGATCATCAATTCCTAGTAATGCAAATCAGTTTGGTAACTGAGCCAGGGAAATTAGCTTCAAATCTTACTGCAGTATGTTAATCCAGGGGTTGAATTGCCCATAGAAAATATTATGGCTTTCCTGGAGCAAAAAAATTGAGAGGTTTGTAAACTGCCCTTTCCAGTGAATTGCTGGATAGCAGTCGGGGAAAAGCTGTGGGAGTAGATAAGGAGGGAAAAAAGTCCCTTAATTTACATTGGATTATTTGGATTATCCACGAGACTGCAACAGGTGGGTGGCTTTTCACCTCGGAAGAATGTCTTCTCTCTGCCACTAACCTGAGACTATAGACATGAATCTTGGAAATTTTATCTAAAGATCCTCAAATGGGCAATGCCATTTTCAGAAAATGAAAATGAAAACAAATCTTGAGTTCTCTAAATGCGTTAGTTTCTTTCAGTCCCAGAAGATAAAAGAACATCTATGTTGTGAGGGTCAGAAGCAGTGATTGACACCTCGCAAAAAATAAGACCATGGGCCTCTATTCTTCTATTCTAGAATCTAAATAACTCCTCAGTCGGAGTTAATAATTTTGTACTGGAGGAGAGTTGGGCCCCAGTCTAGTTAGCTATAGAAAAAAGGAAGCCTCTCTTTATTTAGGGTGTAAAAACAAGTAGACTGATCTAATCAGAACATTAAAGTGTACAATGATCCTAGGATGTGCAGGATGTTAACCTAGAATCAAGGCTGTACAAAAAATTAGGGATAATGGATTCTCACTGAACTCGAGATTCAATTGTTTGTCCCTCTCTTTTTGAGAAAAGGCTTCTTTCTCTGCTGTGGAGGCAAGAAGCAAGATTATATGGGTTATACAGTTTATGCTGTTAATTCTGCTTAAGAAACAGTACCGGGCGTGGCCAAAGACCTGAACAATGTGTTTCCATATCCTTCTATGTTTGTATCTCTTTACATGTAGTAAGTCCAACCATTTGTCTTTAAAATGCTCACAGAATTTTCCCTCTGTAATGACTTTTAGAGATCTCTTTGGGTGAATTGTCTTTTTACATCCTTCATCGTTTTTTTCCTCTGTGTCTTCTTATCCTACCATGGATATCTGCTGTACTGAACTCTCTTCTTGTTCTTGCATCCTTGGACCTTTTCCCCATCCTGCCACCAGTTTTTCTTCATTTGTTTTAATTGGTTCATTGACATGACCACAGAAGGGCCCCTGATTTGGGTGAGTGCTTTTTCTCTTGGGTTGAGCTTGATGTAAGGATAATGGGTACAAACTCTCCTAGGCCTGGGCAATTTGTTGCTCAAAGTATGATATATGCAGTAACTCCATATAGCTTTCTGAACTGTTCCCTTAGATGACTATGAGGGTAGCCATTTTTGCTTCCATAGTCTAATGGCACATTGTACTATATTCCATTACAGCACTTGATAGTTGAATATAAAGTACCACACAGAAAAACACAGTAAAGACTGTTAATAGGACTATAATCTTTCATGTCTCAGACTTTGCAAGCAAAGAATGGGTCTTAGCTGCCACTAGGAAACTAAATTAAATTCCATCTAAAATGCTAACCTATACTGCTAGTTGTACTGCTGATAGATGGAACAAGTAATTGTTACTACTCCTGCTATGGAAAGTCTCTCAGGAGTAAAACACAGAGGCTCTCATCTTGCCCTTGGTGTAACTAGTTACAGCAGGAAGAAAAGGTAGCCTGCTTTAATAGGAGCCTGCTGCTGCTGAACACTTGCTAAAAGAAATTCAGGATAATACCTTTCTGAGTTTTCCACTATCATGAAATGAAGATCAAAGGATAAATGGCTTATATGGTTGCATTGGCTTGAGCTAACAAAACAAAAAGTGACAGAATTTTTCTGTCAGTTTTGATACACTATGTTTATCAATACTGAATGCTTTCCATTTGAGAATTAAAGTACTGAATAAAGGGGCTGGAAAACTTATTTTGTCCCATAGGGAAGAATGTGGTCCAGTGGGAGAGGACTGGGAGACAGGGAACCCTGAGTTCTATTCCTGATTGCTACCAACTTACTCTGTAACTTTGGGTAAGTCACACTGACCAAAATTTTCAATCTTAGGTGCCTGAAGTTAGGTACCCCAAACCACATGCTGATATCTAACTAAAGAAAAGGAAGGGAGAGGATAGGCAGTCAGACATACAGATTTCTTCGTGCACTGAAACTTCTTCTAAAGGGCCAAGTCCAGCTTTGTAGGACCCACAATGTCTGTGAACAGGAGTGTACTGTGATAGGCCACTGCCTGCTGGGAATACAATGTTCTTCTGACTGACATGCTGTAAATCTATTAAGATCTTTAAAATGAGCTGTGTGGAAATCCTGTTATGAGAAATACATGGATTGATATGCAGTGAAAATTTGTAGGAAGACAAACTCCCAAAAATTACATAGGGGAACATTTCCAGTGCAGTCCTTTCATAGAAAATTAGAAGGACTCTCATCAGCTAGAGCATGGATTGTGTAACTAATTCCCACTAGTCACTGACGATTTATGGCATAACTATGGGGCTTTAAGCACTAATTACCTATAGTGAGTACTTCTGGTGTGTTTTTGGTTTGTAGCATTCACTTCCTCCTACCCGAAATATGTGCTAGTGCTTTGTCTCTCCCTGTCTGTTTTCCCATGCGGTGAGCCAGTCATACATTCTCTCTTTTCTCTTTTCCAGGGTATAGATTCTCTCTCTCTTTGCAGAGAACTATACTTGGGTTCTTCTGTTCACTTTCCTAGAGGATTTTCTCCCATTGCTTGGGATCTAAGCGTGTTTTTTCTCTCTTCCTCTCTCCCACTGCAGATAGAAGCATAAGCTAAACTTTCCCTCCCAAAAGATACACGAGCAAGCATCTATTCTCCTTGTCTCTGGGTATCTGAGAATGGGTTCTCTCTTCCCTTACCAACAGAAGGATTCCTCATTACTGACTGAAGGCTGCTCCTGAGCGAGTGCTAAAGTTTCCTCGCCAAAATCTTTTATGGGGTCCGCCATTTCTGTTTCCTGTGGATGGGCATGGTGGAATACTTATACTCTGATGGTGAAAGAACAAAATGACATTCTCTGAGGCTTAGATGCTTTGTGGAGTAGACAACAAGGCTATAGCTGTGGCTGACAGCTCAACTCTCTGATAAGACTTCCAGAGCTGGTTTATTTTCCATGAGTCCTTAAAATTCTATCAGCTTTGGGAGTGAGAGCCCTGAATACAGGACTTCCATGCTACAGCACCAAAGCATTATCCCAGGGGCAGCTTCATTGAACTAGGAGTTTATTGGCCAGGGATGAATTCTTGGCCCCTTTAAAGTCAACAGGAGTTTCACCCCAGCCCTGCACTGGACTTCCATATAGTGTGATCTCCCCGTGTCTGGGGCAGCCAATGGAAAGGGGCGGCATATCCGGGTCTTCAGCAGCAATTTGGCAGCGGGTCCGAAGAATAAAGTGGCATGGTGGAGCTGCTGCCAAAGTGCCGCCCTGGTGGTAACAGCACCATCCTGAACTACCAGAGCTCAGCGCTGGCATAATTCCAGCAACACCTGAGACCCAGTTCTAGATGTGTATGATCAGTAGTCAAAGACTAACATCTGGGGTAGGTTTGCAGTATCAGATGAAAAGCTGGGAATAGCTGTAAACGTATTAGAATATGAATTCAGAAGCTATTCAGAACTATGCCGACCACTGGTTCATTATAAAAATATTTTGCCTCTCTATAATGCTATTTATCTTAGGACACTGTTTCCCAAACTTGGGATGCCACTTGTTTAGGGAAAGCCCCTGGAGGGCCGGGCCGGTTTGTTTATCTGCCGCGTCTGCAGGTCCAGCCGATTGCAGCTCCCACTGGCCGCGTTTCGCTACTTTAGGCCAATGGGAGCTGCTGGAAGCGGCAGCCAATACGTCTCTCGGCCCACGTCGCTTCCTGCAGCTCCCACTGGCCTGGAGCAGCGGTGAACTGTGGCCAGTGGGAGCTGCGATTGGCCGGACCTGGGGACGGGGCAGATAAACAAACCAGCGCGGCCCACCTGGGGCTTTCCATACACAAGCTGCATCCCAAGTTTGGGAAACACTGTCTTAGGATCCCATTGTTGTACAAACACTAACAAAACAAGCCTCACAGCAAACCCATGAGGGAGGTAAGTATTGTTATATCCATTTTACGGAATGGAAAATTGAGAAATAAAAAGATTAACAGAACTGGCCAAAATCAGAGGCTCTGCTGGGAATATGACCGAGGAGTCCACGCTATCAGATGCCTGCTCTACCCATTCAACATGCTGCCTGCTATAGGCTTAAGAGTCTGTTTGCTAAACCTGAATAAAATATATTATGATGATGGTTTTAGAAAAGAATGTTTAATTAACCCTCAAAGGTAGATAAAGTCATTCAGACATTGCTAACTTGTAATATCTGGAAGGAGAAAGCTTTTTCGTCATTAATGGGAAATCTGTAGAAGCAATTTGCTTGCAGAGTAAACTATTGTTTAAATGGCTAGCATTTTAATCTTGTGAAACCAATGTTTGAAGCAATTTGGAATCAATCAAATGTAAAATGTAAGAAGGTTGTTGGTTGTTTGGCTGTTGTTTTTTGTGGGGGTGGGCAGGGTTGTTATGTAAGGAACAAGTTTTTGCTTTTGATTCTCTCCTAGGATAAGAAACCATATGGTGCCTCTGCCTGCATTGTACGGTGGTGCTTTTCATAATGGACCAGTTTACTTCTACTCCTCATTGAACCTTGACTTATTCTTAACAATTTTCTTAACACAGTACAGAAACGAAAACAACAAAAATGACTTCATGTGCCATGGAGAAATTTGCTTTCAAGGATACATCACTAGAAAACTGTAAGGACCATAGAGGTGTCTCTTTGAGCATTGATTGAATACCTTTTACATCAGTATGTAGGCTGAAATTCAAACACATTTATTCATGAGTCAAGAAGCACAAATCTCTGTAGCTTTGTATATCAGCTTATCTGTATCTTAATCATTGACTTCCATTCTGAAAAAAATTAAGATTGAATATGGAGTTTTGAGTATGTTTTGTTTAAAAAAAATTCTTTTACACAGTGGTTTCCTTTATGTGTGTCTTTTGTGTGTATGTGTTTTAATAATTAATTGGTTAGTGTTTTTACAGTACTTTGAGAATGTAAAGCTCTATGGAAGTACTAAGTATTATTAGCACGTCAGACTAGTGTCATGGGAGTAAAAATGAGGTGCAGAAACTTTCATGTCTTGGTCGCGGCTATAATCAGGAGTGGCCAAAATTTGTGCTCGTCTGACAATTGTTAGCTGTTCTATGTGACATGAGTTGGTGGTTTTAGTCCCAAGTCTGGGGAAAAGGTAGTCACATCACAATAAATGGCACTAACAGGAACTGTAGTTGGCAGTTTCAGAAGAGAGGGAAAGCATTCCACGAGCAACCCCTATAGATGATTCCTCTAGGTTAGGGGAGAGGCACACTGAGGCAACATGTGGAAAGCTTGCACTACCACTGCCCATGCTGTTTCTATTCTGTAGATAAATAATAGATTTCAGTCTCCAGGGTTGTCAATCTGTCCTCTTTTGCAAGTTGAAATTTATTTTTAAAATATAAATAAATAAACAGAATTGTCTTTTTGAGTTTGAACAAGGGCTTCTGTGCCTCTTTGCCCAGTAAAAGAGCAAATAGAAAGCTTGGGGATGTGCATTGCTTTGTGTTGTCCTGCTGAGCCCTTGGCTGATGTGCTAAGGGCTGGAAAGAAGTTTACTATACAGGGTAAAGATGGCATATAATTAAATGCTCATATGCTGTCAAAACACTGACAGTTACAAAATGCTTCAGCCATTAACTCATTGGAGAGTAAGCAATGAGCAAAATGACTTCAATACACAGAAGAAATTCAGAGCCCTGAGGGAATGCTAATTCAGAGACAGAGTAATAGGGATTAGTGCTTGATTTATAGCGTGGCTAAAAGAAATCAACTAGACTAAACCTGCTTCTATTTCACTGCCTACATATATGCTTAAAGATATAGTCAGAATTCAGTGAGCAAGGTATTAACTATCCTATCCATCTTTCATTAATGCTAATGGGAGATATGCCTGTGCAATCTATCTTTGTGCACTGAGGTGAGGAGATACACACTTTGGTTTTAAAATAACATCAAGACCATTTTGTAGGTTTCTGAAGAAAAATTAATGAGCTGGACATAGGGCTCTAGACTGAATTCCTAGTAAAATCTGTCATTATCCACTCCTGGGTTTGTTTGTTTGTTTTTTAATTCACCTTGTCCCTCACCACACCCAGCTCTACCAGTGATGCAAACCTTGACTGCTCACTTGTTCCCTTCCCGCACGGTAATCTTCAGACCTTAATCCACACTGCCCCCGATGCAGGGATGCCCTTTGCAAACTGTGCAGTAGGCCACAGGCCTCTCTTCCTTTTGTCACTTCTTCTGTGACACCTACATGAAAGAATAGATTTAGTGTTAATCTTGACCCACTCCTTTCTTTCCACTCTACTCCACTGAAACTACTCTCACCAAGTTGTGCAGCAACCTCTTTGTGGGCAAATCTCATGGCTTCTTCTCCATCCCCATTCTTCTTGAATTTTCTGCTGCATTTGATACAGTCAGTGGTATTTAACTTCTCGAAATGTCCTCTTGGCTTTCATGTTAGTGTCCTCCCCTGGTTCTTCATCTACATCACTGGCAGTTCCTTTGGTGCCTCTTTCAGTGGGTCGTTCTCCTCCCTTTATATGCTCTCCAGAGCAATCTCACAGGGCTCAGTCCTTGGCTGTCTCATCTTTTTGCTCCACACACTTTCACACACCTGACTTCATGGAAAAAAGCCAGAAGGAAAAAGTAAATCTGCAAGTCATCTTACACTGATTATTTGGAGATTTACCTTTCCACTCATCCAATCCTTTATTTCAGTCTCACTTTGAAAAAGGCGGCACTTCCTGAGACCCTAAAAGCACCCCAATACCTGTTGGCACACTGTTGTCATGATATTTACCCAAAAAGGTGGTATATAATGTATTACTGGAGAACTAATAACTCACCAATCCTGAATATTCTTGTGTGATGTATTGATGGTAAAACCATGGAGAACTTTATAGATATATGCTGGAAATATATGACTAAAATATGTTTAAATCAGACACATCAGGGGGAGTTTTCACCAAACAAAGAGAAAAGGCCAATACCTCAGACCAGATGAGGCTAAATTCAATGGCCTATTCATTTGTTCTGGAGGTTGCAGAAAGAGATCATTTGCACTGTAAAAATCACCAGTGGAGGACAAGGCAGCACAGCGTCTACAACAGACAGCATGGCATCAATACCCAGCAGGGAAAAGGAGCTTTGTTTGGGCTTACTTATCAAAGAATACGTTTTAAAGGTTTATGGACTATATAAAGAAAGGGGAGAGAACCTCATAGTTATCCATTACTGGGCAGATACAAGAGAGCAGGGCTCTTGTACATCTGAGAAAAGTGGATCCTTCAACCAAGGGGTTTAAAGTCGCTGGGAACTCAAGATAGGTGAGAAACCTGCTTAGGCAAAGATTGTAACTTGCTTAAGTTAAGTTTCAATTTTAGAACAGTATTTTTACTTTTGTTTGTTTGTAACCATTTCTATCCTTACTCCTTTTATTTGGTATCACTTAAGCCTATGACTTTTTGTTGAATAAACTTGTTTTACTTCTACTATAAATCAGTTCAATGCTGTGATTGAGTGGTTGTCAAACACCAGTTAAATTAAAGAGCTGCAGTGTATTGACTCTTTAAAGGAGCAATGAACTTAATAACTTCTGTGAGTGTTCCAGGGGAGGGCTGGGCACTACGGAGGCACACAGTTTTGGGGAAATTTGAGACTGGAGGGCTGTCAGGGGTCACTCTGCAAAAAGTAACTAGGTGGTGGAAGACAGGATGTGACCTGCATACTTGTATGCTGGCAGTTGGTGTCAGGGCTGTGAGCCACAGCAGAATGGCATTATAGGCATCCAGAGGTGCAGAGCAGGTGGTGACATAGTTCCTTACTGGTCTGGGTTGAACCCCTAAGTGTCACACTTCCCCAACTCAGAGCTGTTTTGTGAGGCACAATTAATTTGTAAAGTGCTTTGAATGCCTCAGCTGAAAGGCAGTCTATTAATGCACAGAATTATTTAAAATATTACAAATACAAATAGCAGAATATTTCAACTGTTGTCTACAGTGAGGACCTGAAGGCTTAGGACTTTTCTTTTGTTAGAAGCCATAATCTTATCACAGAGAATTTAGAACCTTATTCACGGGAGCTCCACCATTAGATTATATTTCCTTTAAATTCAGACTCTTGTTAGAAGCCCATTTCAAGCATTCTGTCTGGGGGTTTACACTCTTATACCATGATAGTATTGTAATCTAATAATTTGGGATACTGAAAAATATTTGATTTAATATTTGAGATTAGGAGTTGTTATCATTCTGCCAGTGGGAGGCTGAGTAGAAAGGTTTGATTTATTATTGCTCTGGAAATTTTGGTATTGGCTAAACGTTCTGGTGTAGTCTTAGCTTTTTGACTGAACTGCACAGTTACCTCAATGCATGTATCAATGACTGCCAGTGCATAAGAGACACTCAGGAAGAAGAAATGAGAAGGAAATATAATCTAATTACATTTTAACACATGTCCAGTTAGCGTTGGGTTGAACATGATTTTTAGTTTTGATTTATTTTGATGTGCTTATGAATTATGTACTGCAGAAGATTCTGTAGGTATTATTTGTTATCGCTGTTTAGTAATTTTCATCTGACTATAAAACCTACAAACATTTGTAAGATTTTTCCTCTTTGACATTTTTTAGGGTGGGTATGTTATAGTGCTCATTTTTTGCACTAATGTATTATGCTGTAATACGAATTTCTATCATGTAGAATTGCCAGAGTAGCTCAATCATGGCCCGTAACACCCTGTTGTTCCAGTCTTGTGACTCATACACAGCTCTATGAATGCACTCTATGTCCTGATCTCCAAACTCCTCATTTCTGCTATTCTAGATGTGTGTGGTCCACCAGCATCAAGCTTTGCTAGTACATGTCATTCCTGGTCTTCAGCATCCTTTTCTGTTCCATTTTTAACCTCTTGCATAGTTTGGCTAACACATTTTAATTCTGACCTATTTAATATCCTTGCTGTTTGTCCCCTGGGCCTTTCTCAAACAGAGGCTGCCAATAGTGCTAAATTCTGCCAAATACGATAGTGCAGCTGGACCTAAGGTACAAAGTATGTATCCAGAACCACTCATAAAGGATTTCTGTTTTGGCCCATCTCTAGAATGATCGTTTTGTAAAGTGGATACATGGGACTAGGATAAGACTACCCTAGTCCATTTCATTTGCAATCTGCTGTAAGCAAAGATCATAGCACAAATACTAACTATTCTGGTTTGTGCAACGGTTCTGAAATATCTTCTATGGAGCAACAAAAAGTTCCTTAGATGCATTAGCCTATAAACTTTTCAAATTATTGAGCTGAAACTATATTTATATCCTGATTTTCTTGAATGCAGGGATGCTACTGTGAATATGCTCCTGTGAATATGCACATAAGCAGATTCTGAGATTTCTTATGGAACATAGTACTAATATATGAACCCCCTTGGGTGTGGAGCACCCAGTTAATCAATTAAATAGCATAATTAAAAATACTAAAAAGTATTAAGGAATTAAAATTACTGTATAATGTATTGTGAGCAGATCTGAATTAATTAAATGCATAATGTAATTTCACATAGATGTGCCAGAGATAGTCACAACATTTGGTATTTAAAAGGTTCTTAAATTTAGGAAATAGGGAATCATCATGAAAAATATTGGTTAGAATCTGAAAGTTGGTAAATGACCAATCTCCTGAGTTTTTGTCCTGTCTCCAAGAGAATGTTAGTGCTTTCAGAGCTCCTAAACCATATATCTGAAGGATAAAACTAGTCTCCAAAATTTCTTTAGGAAAGTAAGGTAAGAAACCAATGCTGAGACACATTTAACTTCCTATTTTGATTTATATCTGAACACTGGTACATTTTATGAAACTCTGCAATGCACATTTCAGTTGGAGTGAATTCCTTTGATGGGATTTTTTCCCCTAGAGTAGATGTATTAGTTATCTTGAAAATCAAATTTGTAACTTCTGACTGGAGAGTTTAGCACATTCATGTTGGTAGAAGCATGCCTTTGAGTGGAAAAAAAGTCATTGCCACTATCCTGGGAAAATTACTAATCATCAAACAAAGCCCTAAACTACTACTTTAAAAAAAAAAAGCTTTTGATAAAACAGATTTTTATCTGCATATGTTGGTAAGATCATGTCCCCATATCCAGAGAGCATATATGGTTTTATACCTGCAGCGTGAACAGGCTTGCACATCCAAAACATTTTCTGTTTTCCTGAGGGGTCCTCCGATTCCTGAGATTCGACACACTTGTCCCCTCTTAATTTTCTCCACTAGAGCATGTCATTGTCTGTCTGGATGTGGGCTCTCAATGTTTTTTTGTGTTGACATTTCACAAGGGACATCTTGTCAGGCATTATTTCATTGGTGAAATTTGACTGTAGCACACAACTGTATTTATGATTTCTAATACTAACCACTGAAGAGCCCGTCTGATTGTGGGTAAGCACTGCTTTTTGATGATGTATCTTCAGAGTTGGACAGCACTAGTGGGCATGATGATCTCTTCCACAAAGAGCTGATGCACCACTGCCTCCTTGGTACCACCAGTCCAGGAGTACTCAACAGAACTCCTTGCTGGCTCAAGGGTAGTTGAACATGAACTTGGATCTCTCAGCCCACTGGCATAATTGCAGGAAAATGTGCTGTGGCTAGAGTATTTGAAAGGCTCCAGTGTTTGAGATGTTACTACATAAGTGATAAGAACAATAACTAGGCAGGAAATATTCCTCCAACTTGGTTGCTGACAAGGAAATACCAAAAGTTAGAAATCCAGGGCTGCTGCAGTTGTGTGCCCTTCCGTGGGAAACCTAGTCCCAGCGTGAGATTTCCTGCAGGGAGAACATAGTCAGAAAATAAGCTAGATCTACCATAGCAATGAATACCTAAATGACAATAGGGAACATATAGCACAAGAAAAATACTATTTCTCCCTTGTGAATAATGTGATTATCCCAAATTCATGTTAATAAGATCTTTATACTGCACCACACCATGTCTCGGGGAGGGGGGAGGCACAGGGGAGTGCTTTAGTTCAACCACAAGATCAGACTTGATAATTATAATGGTCCCTTCTGGCCTTAAAAACTGTGGGTAAAATCCTGGCCCCCACTAAAGACAACAATACTCCCATTGATTTCAATATGGTCAGGACATCTCCCTATGAATCTATTTATTACATATATAAAAATTAGATCTATAGATTTTTCCTCGTATCAGAGGGGTAGCCGTGTTAGTCTCGATCTGTAAAAGCAGCAAAGAATCCTGTGGCACCTTATAGACTAACAGACGTTTTGGAGCATGAGCTTTCGTGGGTGAATACCCACTTCCTCAGATGCATGTGGTGGAAATTTCCAGGGGCGGGTATATATATGCTAGCAAGCAAGCTAGAGATAACGAGGTCAGTTCAATCAGGGAGGATGAGGCCCTGTTCTAGCAGTTGAGGTGTGAAAACCAAGAGAGGAGAAACTGGTTCTGTAGTTGGCAAGCCATTCACAGTCTTTGTTCAATCCTGAGCTGATGGTGTCAAATTTGCAGATGAACTGAAGCTCAGCAGTTTCTCTTTGAAGTCTGGTCCTGAAGTTTTTTTGCTGCAGGATGGCCACCTTAAGGTCTGCTATAGTGTGGCCAGGGAGGTTGAAGTGCTCTCCTACAGGTTTTTGTATATTGCCATTCCTAATGTCTGATTTGTGTCCATTTATCCTTTTCCGTAGAGACTGTCCAGTTTGGCCGATGTACATAGCAGAGGGGCATTGCTGGCATATGATGGCGTATATTAGATTGGTGGATGTGCAGGTGAATGAACCAGTGATGGTGTGGCTGATCTGGTTAGGTCCTGTGATGGTGTCGCTGGTGTAGATATGTGGGCAGAGTTGGCATCGAGGTTTGTTGCATGGATTGGTTCCTGAGCTAGAGTTATTATGGTGCGGTGTGCAGTTACTGGTGAGAATATGTTTCAGGTTGGCAGGTTGTCTGTGGGCAAGGACTGGCCTGCCACCCAAGGCCTGTGAAAGTGTGGGATCATTGTCCAGGATGGGTTGTAGATCCTTGATGATGCGTTGGAGGGGTTTTAACTGGGGGTTGTATGTGATGGCCAGTGGAGTCCTGTTGGTGTCTTTCTTGGGTTTGTCTTGCAGTAGGAGGCTTCTGGGTACACGTCTGGCTCTGTTGATCTGTTTCCTTATTTCCTCGTGTGGGTATTGTAGTTTTGAGAATGCTTGGTGGAGATTTTGTAGGTGTTGGTCTCTGTCTGAGGGGTTAGAGCAGAGCGGTTGTACCTCAGTGCTTGGCTGTAGACAATGGATCGTGTGATGTGTCCAGGATGGAAGCTGGAGGCATGAAGGTAGGCATAATGGTCGGTAGGTTTTCGATATAGGGTGATGTTAATGTGACCATCATTTATTTGCACCGTGGTGTCAAGAAAATGGACCTCCCATGTAGATTGGTCCAGGCTGAGGTTGATGGTGGGGTGGAAGCTGTTGAAATTGTGGTGGAATTTTTCCAGAGTCTCCTTCCCATGGGTCCAGATGATGTAGATGTCATCAATGTAGCGTAGGTAGAGAAGGGGCGTGAGTGGACGAGAGCTGAGGAAGCGTTGTTCCAGGTCGGCCATAAAGATATTGGCATATTGTGGGGCCATGCGGGTGCCCATAGCAGTGCCACTGATCTGGAGATATATATTGTCATCAAATTTGAAATAGTTGTGTGTAAGTATAAAGGCACAGAGCTCAGCAGCCAGTTGTGCTGTGGCATCATCAGGGATAGTGTTCCTGACAGCTTGTATTCCATCTGTGTGTGGGATGTTTGTGTAGAGAACCTCTACATCCATGGTGGCTAGGATGGTGTTTTCTGGGAGGTGACCAATGCATTGTAGTTTCCTCAGGAAATTAGTGGTGTCACGGAGATAGCTGGGAGTGCTGGTGGCATAGGGTCTGAGTAGAGAGTCCATATATCCAGACAGTCCTTCAGTGAGAGTGCCAATGCCCGAGATGATGGGGCGTCCAGGATTTCCGGGTTTGTGGATCTTGGGTAGTAGATAGAATAACCCTGGTCGGAGCTCTAGGGGTATGTTGATTTCTTCTGGTGTTAGTGTAGGGAGTGTCCTGAGTAGATGCTGTAGTTTCTTAGTGTATTCCTCAGTGGGATCTGAGGGAAGTGCCCTGCAGAATTTGGTATTGGAGAGTTGTCTGGCGACCTCCTTTTGGTAGTCAGACCTGTTCATGATGACAGCAGCACCTCCTTTATCAGCCTCTTTGATGATAATGTCAGAGTGGTTTCTGAGGCTGTGGATGGCATTACGTTCTGAACGACTTAGGTTGTGAGGCAAGTGATGTTGTTGTTCCACGATTTCTGCCTGTGCGCGCCGGCGGAAGCATTCAATGTATAGGTCCAGACTGTCATTTCGACCCTCAGGAGGAGTCCATGTGGAGTTCTTCTTCTTGTGCTGTTGGTGGGAGGGCACCTGTGTATCAGTGCACTGTTCAGTGTTGTCCTGGAAGTATTCTTTGAGTCGGAGACGGCGAAAGTAGGCTTCCGGATCGCCACAAAACTGTATCATGTTAGTGGGGGTGGCAGGGCAGAAAGAGAGTCCAAGAGATAGGACAGACTTTTCTTCTGGGCTGAGTGTGTAGTTGGACAAATTGACGATATTGCTGGGTGGGTTAGGGGTACCACGGTTGTGGCCCCATGTGGCAGGTAGGAGTTTAGACAGCTTACAGTCCTTTTTCCTTTGTAGAGAGGTGAAGTGAGTAATGTAGATCTCCTATCTTATTCTAGTGAAGTTCGTTTGTATAGAAGTTTGGTTATTAACAAGAAAGAAACCAACAGGACTCCACTGGCCATCACATACAACCCCCAGTTAAAACCCCTCCAACGCATCATCAAGGATCTACAACCCATCCTGGACAATGATCCCACACTTTCACAGGCCTTGGGTGGCAGGCCAGTCCTTGCCCACAGACAACCTGCCAACCTGAAACATATTCTCACCAGTAACTGCACACCGCACCATAATAACTCTAGCTCAGGAACCAATCCATGCAACAAACCTCGATGCCAACTCTGCCCACATATCTACACCAGCGACACCATCACAGGACCTAACCAGATCAGCCACACCATCACTGGTTCATTCACCTGCACATCCACCAATCTAATATACGCCATCATATGCCAGCAATGCCCCTCTGCTATGTACATCGGCCAAACTGGACAGTCTCTACGGAAAAGGATAAATGGACACAAATCAGACATTAGGAATGGCAATATACAAAAACCTGTAGGAGAGCACTTCAACCTCCCTGGCCACACTATAGCAGACCTTAAGGTGGCCATCCTGCAGCAAAAAAACTTCAGGACCAGACTTCAAAGAGAAACTGCTGAGCTTCAGTTCATCTGCAAATTTGACACCATCAGCTCAGGATTGAACAAAGACTGTGAATGGCTTGCCAACTACAGAACCAGTTTCTCCTCTCTTGGTTTTCACACCTCAACTGCTAGAACAGGGCCTCATCCTCCCTGATTGAACTGACCTCGTTATCTCTAGCTTGCTTGCTAGCATATATATACCCGCCCCTGGAAATTTCCACCACATGCATCTGAGGAAGTGGGTATTCACCCACGAAAGCTCATGCTCCAAAACGTCTGTTAGTCTATAAGGTGCCACAGGATTCTTTGCAGATTTTTCCTAGAGAATAATAATGCTTCCCTACTTTGTGGGGGATCATTGTGAGGCTTAAATTATTATCATAAGGTACTTTGAGATCCCCAGATGAACAGTATTATTTAAACGGGTAAGTGTTATTTTTAATATGGCAATACTTGAATACTAATATGTAATATGTCTGCCTCAAACATCTAATTGTAACTGGGTTCCCCTCACTATCACTGTGATCCTCACTGTCCTACACCCTCCACTTTTTTGACACACCCACTTTTTGCATCTTACCTTTATTAGTTCCTTTCCCAAAGAGCTTGCAATCTATCGCTTATGATATGTATACAGTGCCTAGCCCAATGGCGCTCCAATCTTGATCAAGACTTCTAGGTGCTGCTGGACTACAAACAATAAACAATAAAAATATTAACATGGTTGAGTAAATATTTATTGAGCTATTTTAAGCTATTGTAGTAATAATATTAAACATTAATATTAACCAGTTGCCACAACATTTCTATGAAATAGGTGAGTCAATATTCTTAGTTCTATATCTCAAATGGAGAAATTGACTCAGAGAAGTCAAGAGACTTGCTCAATGCCATAAGGGGGTTCAGTGACAGAAATAAGACTACAGCTGAAGTTCCTGACACCCAGTCCTGAGCTCAGTTCACTGACCATGCTGCATTAGAGACCATTCACCAGAGTATTCCTCTTTAAATGTGAAGCAGTCACTCTATAAAGTAATTCTCTACCAAATTGCATGATGCTCTGTTTCTGGATCTCAGACCTTTCATTTCCTAATTAGGTTTGCCTATCCAGCCGTCAGGTTACAGTGGTGTCTGGAGTTCTCTCTCTGGCTTACCACATCCCTCGTTAACACATTAGAGCTGGTTTTAGATTTCTCACACTTTAATTGTACTCAATGAAAGCTGTTTATGTGGAGTCCCAAAATGGATTTGTTTTTGCAGTGCTCCTCCTTTGTTGGATACTCACATTTAATTACCAAAACGATCATATTGCCTCAGCACTGAAAGAGAGAAGAGCTAAGGGACCAAGTCAATATAAAATTAGATGCACAATCAACCTTTAATCTGGTCATAATGTTGTTACTTAAATATTATTATAACTCCTGTCATAAGCTTTGATCTGATAGAATTTGAAATGTTTATACCCAGGGCATCTGGGATAACTTGTTTTTGTGAGCGTGCTAAAGTCAAAATGTCTAAACTAAAGAGATGACTGCTCCCAACGAGCTTTGTTTGGGACCTTTCTGTGCTTAAGTGGCTGGTCTGCAATGTACTTCCGACAGAATGGGAGCTGAGATGGAATCCAAGTTGAATTTAAACCAAGAAAAATAACTTTTCAAGCAATCTTTAATCAGCCATAAATGTTCTCATGGCTCCAAGGAGCATCTTTCAGTGGGAGCTGTTTTCGAAGCAACACCAGACTCTCTTTTCTGATTTTGGAAAAGGAGGGATGCGTAACCAATAATCAGATGCAATATACACTCCAAAAGTAGGGGGACTTCCTGGGGAAAAATAGAGTTTCAGTTCAGTTGGGTTTGTTTGAGGATTTTATATCAATTTAGATTAAGTCAAAGATTGGATGAGGGCTTTCACTGACAGTAATATATGGAGGGCAGCAAAGAGAAATGTGGTGGGTATGCTAGCTTTTAAAGCCTTAAGAAAACCTTGGTGTTTGTTTTTGCTAGTATCACAATGCTGCACATGGTTTGTAGGCATGCACTCTGGAATATTCTCTGATTTTCATCATTTTGTGTTTATTGTTAACAGCTGTTACTGGATAATGACATCTTGTGTTTCATAGAATCATGGAAATGTAGGACTAGCAGGAACCTTGATAGGTCATCTAGTCCAGTGCCCTGCACTACAGCAGGATTAATTATTATCTAGAACATCACTGACTATCATTTATCTAATCTGTTCTTAAAAACCTCCAGTGACAGAGATTCCACAATTTTCCTGTGTAATTTGTTCCACTGCTTAACTACCCTTACAGTTAGGAAGTTTTTCCTGATGTCTAACCTAAATCTCTCTTGGTGCAATTTAAGACCAGTACTTCTTGACTTGTCCTCAGTGGTTAAGGAGAACAATCTGTCACCCTCCTCTTTGTAACAACCTTTTATGTACTTGAAGACTATTCTCATGTTCCCCCTCAGTCTTCTTTTCCCTAAACTAAACAAACCCATTTTTTCAATGTTTCTTTATAGGTCATGTTCTCTAGACCTTTAATCATTTTTGTTGCTCTACTCTGGACTTTTTCCAGTTTGTAAACATTTTTCTTGAAGTGTGCCGAGAACTAGACACAGTACTCCAGTTGTGGCCTTATCAGTGCTGAGTATAGTGGAAGAATAACTTCTTGTGTTTTGCTTTCAACACTATTACTAATACATCCCAGAACAATATTTGCTTTTCTTGCAACAGTATTACATTGTTGAAAACTATTTAGTTTGTGATCCACTATGACCCTCAGATCCCTTTCCGCAGTACTCCTTCCTAGGCAGTCATTTCCCATTTTGTATTTGTGCATTTGCTTATTCCTTCATAAGTGTAGTACTTTGCAATTGTCCTTATGGAATTCCATTCTGTTTACTTCGGACCATTTCTCCAGTTTGTCAAGATCATTTTGAACGTTAATCCTGTTCTTTAAATGCTTGCAATCCCTCCGCGCTTGGTATTGTCCTCAAACTGTATAAATGTACTCTCCATGCCATTATCCAAATAATTTATGAAGATATTGAATAAAACTGCCCAGGACAGATCTATGTGGGACCCCACCTAATATGCCCTTCCAGCTCAGTTATGAGTCATTGATAATTACTGTCTGAGTATGGTTTTCCAGCCATTTGTGCACCCATCTTATAGTAGGTTCATCTAGGCTATCATCTAGTGATATGATGTTTCAGTGGCAACATTTCATCATGGATTGTGAATCAATTTTTAAAAAACATTCTATTGCATGCAAAAATTCAGTATTTTGACTTTGTGTTTTATTTGAATGAAAAACATAGTTTGGAATAAGCAGAACTTCCTGTGGGACAAGTATTCCAATTTTTGACCACCTCTATTTAGTTTTGTTTTACTCCAACAATGTGCTCAGCACTGGATAAAACACAAAAATAAAGAACTGTCTGACATAATTAGATTAAAGTCCAAAGAAAAAAACAAAGAAGAAAGAATACATTGGGAAATCCACAGAAGAGATTTGAATGAGGATAGGTGGTAGCTCAGTAAAGTGACTTCAGAGATATCCCCGAATTGGAATTATGAAATTGAACTCCTGCTCCTTATATTTTGGTGAGAGAAGATGGTATGGAAATTCAGATTCTAATTTCTTGGTTAAGCATTTTCTCTGTAATGGACTACTTGGAACTCTGAGTCCAAGCACCCCTGAACTTTAGAGTTATTTGAAATCTAAACGTGAACCCAGGGGTCTGAAGATTGCTGCTCAAACAAGCTTTTATATGCACCTGAACTTCTAGATACTTATCCAAACCAAATTGAGCATTTTGAGATTTGTTTATCCCTTGATTCAACAAAATAAGATGTTTCAGTGATCAGACGTCAGCATTATTAATGCCACATGACAAATTATCTGAGCTGAGTTAGTGAGTTTGCCTCCCGCTCTGACTAGATTGCAGTGAAAAAAATAAAATCAAGCAGAATCTAGCTAGGCTGTTTGGTATTAAGCTACACAAAGTAGACAGGATGAGTTTTCAGAAGCATGCAAACTCCATTCAGATTCCTTGTCCCATTGCCTTGTGAGGTAGGCTGTAGCTTTTGAGGCTGTTAGTATGTTGATTTTTGTGATGAGTTTTATGACTAGCCCCTCCTGGGACTTCTCTCCTCAAATGCTTGTCAGCACTACCTGTATTTTTTATTAATTAAATTCTCTGAAGTATTCAACTGTTCAATAGTATTGCTGGGGTAGATGTGAAACTTTTGAGCTAGTCACCGAAAAAGAAACCCAAGCAAATATATAATTTACTATGTCCAGATAGTAATGGATGCAACTCCCATTCCTCAAACACATGTTTACAATTGGGATGGTTCTTGCACGTCATCTTATACTTCCATCATTCATATACCTACGTCATGTTTGCCCATCTTCCTCTCCTCTTAAAGATATTTTGCCGCTGTCTTTTAAATTTGGCTTGTCTGAGATAACCTGGGCCTATTCTTTCTAGTTCAGGAAATATGTGCTGTACGTCTACTTTTTGTACTTGACTCACTGTGGACAGGGAAACGAGACAAGTTAATTTAATTTTCCAATTCTCTTGCGAAAAGCTGTTGTGAGGCAGTTTCCAGCATTATTGGGATGTGTTTAAATCTCCAGCATAGCAGAACTGATTTCATTTTTTAATTACAAGCATATTTCTCTCCCATTAAATTGCCCACAAAACTAAAAATTGGGACTAAACTTCCTGTACCAAATCCCTTTACAATAAATAATCTTGAAAACATGGGGGTAAGGGGGGAGATTACTGCCTCCACAAAGAACTGAAGAAAATATATGGCCCCACAAAGTAACCCTTTTATGAGCAGCCAGTTAAAACCATATGATAAGTGGTATGTGGTTTGTGAGTATTAGCTTCAGTTCAGACATTTACATTACGGGAATAGTCTTCCAATATATTTCGGAAACAAGATGCTTCATGAATGTTGCAGTCCTGTCAGTGTTCAGAATGACCAGAAGTTCCTGAGGGTTGAGCTAAGCCTCTCTTGTTTTAACCAGCAGCAAAAGCTGAATTAATAGCGCTTCTGAATTAAGAAAATACGATTGCAGCTGAACAAGAAGGCAAGACAAAATGAAATAGACAACAAGGCTGAGCTTTTCAAAGCTGTCTAAGGGATTTGGATACCCACTTCCCATATATATAGGTGTAGGGGTCTCACTCCTACATTCCCTTCTTCCTAATGTGCTTTTCCCCATGATTCAGATCAGTGCTGCAGGTTTCCAATTGGCTTTCATGGCGCTGCAGGATTAAGGGAGTCTGCTCACTGCGTTCCCTTCCCCTTTGGCACCTGCATTACAAAAGTCCCCTTCTGCTTTCTCATCTCCTCCCTCTACTTTGTTCCCCAGCTCAGATCTGTGCTGTAGCATTGAAGGAGCTCCCTCACTTTTCTCTTATTAATTTGTGTGCTGAACCCCAATTATAATTTACCAAAATGTTTTTCCATTTTCTATCCATCACAGTGTATATCTATAAAGAAGTGGGTGAGAAGACTTGTCAGTAAGTCACACCTCTTCAATATTTTTGGAAGTACATTTTTAGGTGACTGATTCAAATGGACTTTCACTGTCAGAGAATAGAGACATAGCTTTTCCTAGCATGTATGTCTCTTTCCACCCTCAATCATCTTGTCTCTGGAATTTGAATTAAATTATGGGCAGGGTGGATAAAAATCAATGAATTATTTTTTAAATTAAAAAATCAGATTTTTTTATTTAAATCAGATTTTTTGGATAAAATGCTTTTTGAGGAAAAAAGTCTATCTAAAGAGTTTTAATTAAGATACATTGTATCTGAAAGATATCTCATCATAGAATAGGGATTATAAATTCTAATTCTATAGTATGAGACAATATATTCATGTAATGTTTAAGAAAAGTTTTGTAAATGAGTTCCAATAGTTCATGGATTAGGGACCCAATTTTATGGGGTTCCAGGGGGTTCTTTATAGATTATTTAGGTTAATCTTTCTATCTACCCAGTGGGACTCAGTGCTCAGTCTAGAAGATACCATCAGAGATGCTTTGTTTTGCAGTTCTCAAACTGTGGATTTGTTTTTCCAGAGATAACATGCTGTTAACAGCAGAAATGTTTTTAAGTAAATAAATAAATATATAGACATGAGAAATAACAGACCTCAATCCTATTGTCCCTCTGCAAATTTGTGCAGAGTCAATCCTTTACCTCTCTCTAAAAGTGCAAAGTTTCAAAAAGTTCAATGAATAGAAGATTGTTGGAGGCAGAATAGATCTGGACAAGAAGAAGTCTGGAGATAAATGTGAAAAGGGAGTGAAACTGTTTGAGAAGCATATTCCAAAAGTCTTGAGTTCTTTCTGAGTGTAGCCTTCATTGATTTGAGATCTACATACCATTCTCTCACTAGAAGGGAAAACCTATAATGGGAGCAGGCCGTAAAAGAGACCCAGTTTGGGATAAGACAGGCATGTGTGCCAAATGCAAACAGTGCAGCTAAGAAATGCAAGGCCTGGTGATGTTCTCCTCCTAATACAGCATGGCAAGAAAATCCTCCAAATATTAATGATTAACCTGTTGAATTGGAGATCACCTCCCAATGACTTCATAAGTATCTGCTTCAATTACCTTTGGTAAATGAAATAACCAATCAATCATTCATTTTCTGATATAACTGTAAAACTGATCTGAAATAAATCAAAATAAATCACTTAAAATGTATAGTGTGTACCTTCTAAAAATGAAACCTACATCTGTCCCTGAGTTGTGAAGAATATTATTAAGGTTATAACAACCAACAAGAATGCACTGTTATGTAGAAATCCATGATTAAATTGAGTCTTCCTGACTAGTGATTTAAATCATGATTTAAATCAAATCCATCCTGATTGGTGCCATTCCAAGGGCTCAGTCCTGCAAACATTTACCCAGGTGAATAGCTCTGCTCATGGGAGTACTCCCATTGAGCTACTCCTGATTTAAGCACCAAGTATTTGCAGGATTCGGTCTTATTATTGTTGATATGGACCCTCCAAATGTAACTCTAGTTATATTGTAACTACTAATGCATATCTAGTCACAGCAATGAGGTTGAAGTTATTCCATGAGTTGCTCATTCAGAGGTGAAAGAACCTGGGCAGGGGCTAGAGTACAGCAGAGAATTTACAGTGGAAGGTCAGTGTATGCTGTCATTTAATTTTTTTTAATTACAGGATATTGTCAAGATAAACATGATGGACCAAATCTTTCATTAGTCTCTCAGGCAAAACTCCTTTTGACTTCAATTTCAACAAACTGTTCTTTCAATTTATTTTTATAGTCCCTTATCACTGCTATTGTTTTTGGATTTCCAACATTACAGGGCAATCTTGAACTAGGAAAAAGAATGTTTTCACTTATATAAAAACCATATTAAGGACATATTTCTATTTATATTAAAGTTTTATACCCCTGTGATGCTTTGGGGATCACCCAGACCAGTAAGAGGCTGTGTTACTCCCTGCCTTATAACCTTGGGTGCTTCTGTGCTGAGCAGCTTTGGCTCAGAGCCCTGACACCAGGAGCATGCTCATAGCACAATGACCTCACCCCAGCTTCCACCAGCCTGGTTACTCCTTGCAGAGTGATACCAACAGCACTTCCAGTCCCAGGTCTCCCCCAAACCATCTACTCTGTAGTGTCCAGTCCCTGTCACTGGATCCCCACAGAAATTATCAAATTCACTGCCTCTAAAGAGACAGCACACACCAGATTGTTGGTTTGGTTGAAGACCCAATTTCAGTTTAATACACAGCTCTGAGATGATGTTGTAAGCAAACAAGAATAAGGGCTTGTTTACACTTATCAGAGGATCGACGCTGCAGCGATCGATGCATCTGCGGTCAATTTAGCAGGTCTAGTGAAGACCTGCTAAATCGACCACCAGTCTCTCTCCCGTCAACTTCTGTAGTCCACCCGATCAAGAAGAGTAAGGAGAGTCGATGAGAGAGTGTCTCCCGTCGACGTCACGTAGTGTGGACCCCGTGGTAAGTAGATCTAAGCTACGTTGATTTGAGTTACGCTATTCACATAACTTAAATTGCATAGCTTAAGTTGACTTTTCCCTTTAGTGTAGACAAGGCATAAGTTTATTAATAAAGATGATAGGTTTAAATGATTACAGGTAAGAGTGAAAGAGCTAGGAAAGATTACAAACAAGATATGCTTTCTAGCAATTAAAATTTAATTCTAGCAATTTACAATCTTGAACTAAACAGTTTCCTTACTTACATCAAGTTATCAGTGTCCTTAGTTCTGCAGAGTAGGGGACCCAACTTTCGTAGGCTCTAATGGTGTTATACCCTATCATCCCCTTAGTTATGGATGACAAAATGGCATTTTGCTTTTGCTTATATCTTCCTCAAGTTCATTGGCCTGTTTCAAGAGGCAGGAAGCCTTCCTGGGGGTGCAGCCTTCTTCTCCTTTTGTGATTATTTGTGGTCATCTTCCCCTACTTGCTTGCCTGATGGCTTTGTTTACCTTATTTGTAAATGTTCTTTTCATTGTCTTTGGTCACACCTGGCTTCATTTACATTTGAGATACAGTCAAGCTTGCAAAATGACATTCCTTTGTCTAGGATAGGCTGGCCTTAGGCTCTGGTCTGCCAAACACACTTTAGGAACATATTGCCAGCACACGTCTATAATCCTTTATACACCACCTTTACATACATCACACAATAATATTAATGATCGGCATGTTACCAGTTTGCATATGACATCTTACATGTAGGGTTGCCAACTTTCTAATTGCACAAAACCAAACACCGCCTGCCTCGCCCCTTCTCAGAGGTCCCACCTCTGTCCTGTCCTTCCCTCAGGCCCTGCCCCTGCTCACTCCATCTCTCCTCCCTCCTTCACTTGCTTTCGCATACCCTCCCTCACTTTCACCAGGCTGGGAAAGGGGGTAGCAGTGTGTGTGGGGGGTATGGTGGGGCCAGAAATTAGGGGTTCAGGAGGGGGCTCCGGGCTGGAGCAGGCGGTTGGGGTACAGGAAGGGGTAAGGGCTCCAGCTGGAGGTGCAGGCTCTAGGGTGGGGCTGGCAATGAGGGGTTTAGGGTGCAGGAGGGGACTACAGGCTGGGGCACAGGGGTTCAGAGTGCAGATGGGGCTCAGAGCTGGGGCAGGGGGTGTGGGGTGTGGGAGGGGGTGCGGGCTCTGGGAAGGAATTTGGGTGTCAGAAGGGGCTCAGGACTGGGGTGGACGGTTGGGGTGTAGGCTCTGGGAGGGAGTTAGGGTGTGGGAGGGGGTTCTGTCCTGGGGCAGGGGATTGGGGTGCGGGCTCCAGCCAGGCAGTGCTTACCACAGGTGGTTCATGGAAATGGCCAGCATGTCTGGGTCCTAGGCACAGGGGCCAGGGGACTCTGCATACTGCCCGAGCCCACAGGTGCCGCCCCCACAGCTCCCACTGGCCGCAGTTCCCAGCCAACGGGAGCTGCAGAGCTGGTGCACGGGGTGGGGGCAGTGTGCAGAGACCCCTGGCCCCTGTACTTAGGAGCATATAAATTATGGTTTAGGGTAAAGCCCAGAAAAATGGATTTATTGGCCTCTGCAGAGATCTAATTTGATGGACCAATGGTTTGATGTGAGTTGGCAAATCTTATGTACTTTTGAGTTAATCTTTCTGAAAACATTTTTCTTTAAAATTTTGGGTGCTGTCTTGGCTTTTACTATTATCCCCTTCACTCATGTATTCACACTGCAAAGATAACAGGCTTTTATGGCCTGGTTTTGAGAGTGGCCTTCTGTTTTGCACCAGCAGATACTTGCACTCACAAACATGCTCATATTTATTTGTATCCACAAATACAATTAATAATTGTATAATTAATATGGGTGATTAATGAGAGGCCAGACTGAGGCCTCTTGCAAAATCAGGACCTCCTGCAGGTTCTGACTGAGGTGTTGCTGCCACATATCAGACCAAAGTGAAGTCAGTTTTATCACGGACAGTGTCTTAAATATTTAATGGTATAATTATTCCCCACGGGAAGCAATGCATTCTTCACAGTTTTTTCCTAGTGAGCTGCTTCATCCCTCAATGGAATATAAAAGGGTTCAGCTTTGGGGTCCAGTGTCACAAATATGACCATTCCAAAGCAGACATTGTCATTATTAAAGGTTGTGCTTTCTATCCAGCAAGAGAAGTTAAGGTGAGAGAGTTGATTCATCGTCATTTAATTGTTGTAAACAGCCCCAATATGTTGATCAGATTATTGCAGACACAGCTGCCGACCTCCCCAGCTCTTCCTGATGAGATATAATCTGTGAAATACATCACCTCAGTGCCCCACAATATTTGTTTCTCTGGTCTGATCTTTTCAAGGCTCTTCATCTTTGGGAGCTCTACTCCAGACATGCCAAACCCACAAAAAAAATACAGAAATTGGGCTTGTTTCTGGCTTAACTGGCTTGTGAGTTGCTTTTTGGCTAGTTTTTGGCTTGTTGCTTGTTTGGCTTGTAGTTTGTTGCTTGTTGTTGTTTCCTTTTTTTTTTTTAATTGGCTCCTGGCAAGCAGGCGCAATGGAGTAGGAGGGGCAAGGGGCAAGGGGGGGCAAGGTGGGGAGAGACTCAGGGGTGCGCAGCGGGCCCACCACAAACCCAGACTGCATGCCGGGGAGGTCTAGTCAGATAGAGTGTTGGGGTTCTTAGAGATTGGTTTGTTTTGGCCTTGTTTTGAAATGGGATTAGCTTGATTTTTGGCTTATTGTGAAAGTCGGGGTGCTTATTTACCGCATGAAAGTTGGGAGCTTTCTCCACTCCAGTAAGCTGGGGAAATTCCCCTCCTCTAATCTATCCTTCCCTGATACAAATCTTTAGTAAATTCCTACACAGGATATATATTTCCCCATCCTGTCCATATTTTTCTGTAGTTTGCCTTATCACTTGCTAAATGCTATTTCCCTCAATCCAAGCACTGAGAGCTTTGTGGACCACTTCCCTTCCCAGGAATTTCACAAATTAGTAGTGTTGCTGTCCAGTGAAATATGGAGTAAAAATCTAAGGTCGTGTACTACTCTCTGCTTCATAGATAAGAAAACGAGAAACCTCTGAAGATAGAAAGCATGACAGCTCTTCTACATTTGTCTCCTCTTGTCCCAGACACCGTGGAAGACTCATTTTATTGTAAGGCCAGACACAGAAGTGGGGGAATTGCTGAGGAGCAGCCCCTCTCTGTTGGATGTTCCCTGCAGGTCTGGGCTGGTTTGTAAATGGGAACACACCCAGGAATTTCTGCTAGTCTGACCAGCAGAGAGAGAGACTATAAGGAGGCAACTCTGAGGAGAGGGTTTTTGGTGTAGCCATCTGCAGAGACCGTACCACTGAAGGAAGGGAGAGAGCTGCAGAGCTCCCTGTCCCCACTGCATGTGTCCCAGGTTCCATGCAGATCCTGGACCATCTTCGGGTTTAAGGGTTCAAACTCTCTACCTTTCCCATTCAGGAGTAAACCCTGCCCCCAACCCAGCATGACTGGGAAGAAACTCAGTGAATGGAAACTCATGGACCCCTAAGCCACTATTCAGGAGAACTTATAAGAGCAGCATATGCCCCCTGTTCTGTTAGTTGGTAAATTTTCCGCTTTCTGTATTTCCCCTACTGAGGCTGCTGGTAGTTCATATGTTAGTAGGCTTTGGCTGTTATCAGATATATGTATTTAAAGGCCTCCCTGTATTTCTGTTTTATGTTTGGTGTATGGAAAACCTATATTTTTCCTCCGCTTCATTCCGTTTACAGGTAATCCTTTGTATGGATTGCACTGTGAATGCTAACAACTGAATGCTTGTGTTTGCAACAAACGTGGGGGATAACGTACATATTAATCAACACACTGCTTGATTCACTGCTATCTAGTGGCTCTAACAGTGTTAGTCAAAGTATTATTTAGTATACTTCATCAGGAGAACTGTAGCTGCTAAAAGGTAGTGCTTATATGTATGTTTGACCTGAAAATTATAACGTAAAGTGCAGGGCAAGGCATGTAGTATAGGCAATTTTTAATTAAAGTCTGATCACAAAATATGTAGCTTATTATGATGTGGAAATGCCAAGTTGTCAACATGTCAATCACACTAAAAGGGTTTCTATCTAACAAAGCAGACCAGTTTAAAAAATATGGTTTATTGAAATTCAATGTCTTTGAATAATTATGTATGAAATGTGGCTGCCATATGAAGGCACACCGCAACAATGGAATCATGCCCAGCAAAGTAAAGCTTCCTGAGCAATGCAGAGTCTTCCAAGGCTAATAGTGCAAGATGAGTACAGTTTGTACAGAGGGAATGCTTGAGGGCAAAGAGGAAGTGGTGTGATATACACTTAAATGGATTGGATGTGTGAAAGCACCACAGTCTGGCTTTATTCTGATTTAAAGTATAATTTCTTTCATCTTGCAAACCTAGACATTTTTCATTGCCGTCCATGATTTAGAGTGTGTGTGATTGGATACTAGAAATTTCAATTACATAATATATCTAACACAGGCTTTACTTGTAAACAAATTGTGGTTCTTTGATAGATCACTAGGAGGCGTGTGACTGAGGTTATAGGATAAATTTAAAATGATAGTCTAATTCAACCAAGTGCGGTAGAGAGAGAGCTGTAATAACTGCATATTAATAATAATTTGAAAGTGTCAGAGTTAATCCATTGCTATTTGCTAAGTAGACACTAAAGAAAATATGTCATTAAAGGTGACTTGCAAAGAAATATAAAATAATCCAACAACTTTGGGTTTAACTGCTGAATTGATAGGAGCCTGTTTGTACAAGGACTCTTAGAAAAATTAAGACAAGTTAACTAAAGGTGTGAGGTTAAGGGACATAAGTTAAAGCACATTAAACCCTTGTGTGGATGCTCTAATTCAGAGGTACCATGGAGAATTAAGCTGCAGGGAAATAAGACCACTTTACTTATGAATTAGTTAATTCAGCTTAACTTTCTTGAGTCTTCCCATGTACCCAAGTCTCAAGTATATTAGAAAGGGGTATTAATACATCAGCAACTTAAAACATACCTTTTTTTCAGCCCTACATTTTCAAAGTCTCTAGGCACTTTTATGTCTCATATTACCATAGTATCAAAGCACCTCACAATTTTTAATACATTTGTCCTTTGATGCACCTGTGAGGTTAGATGGCACACAGAGATAAAATGACTTGCCCAAGGTCACACAGGAAATATGTGTCAGATCAGAGAATTTAGGTTGGATCTCCTGAGTCTCAGGTTTGCATCCTAACCACTGGACTACCCTTCCTTTCTCTTCATTGTCACACTGGCCTAACCTCAGGCTTTTGGCCTGAGACTGTTGGTGCAGCTCTCAAGCTATCAGGACTGACTCAAAAGTTTCAGCACTTTTGGCACTTCCTTGACTATAGCTATTACAACCATGAAAGTAATGTTGAATAGAATAAACCAGGAACAGTGGGCTAGATCCTGTCCTGATGGGAAAAAATGGTGGGTGCTGAGCATCCACCAGCAGCCCCACTATCAGTTCCCCCTCTGCCTGCCAGTGCCTCCCACCTGCCCAGGGCCGGTGCAAGGATATTTTGCGCCCTAGATGAAACTTCCATCTTGCGCCCCTCCCCACCAAAAAATCACATACATTATACACAATACACGGTCACGAAATTGTGCCTCAGACTTTTTTTTTTTTATCTGCCATGAGGCTGCATCAACTGTAAACGAAAAAAAATAAAATTTTATTCCTATCAGTCCTTTTTCTTGTTCACTATTAAAAGCAAAGGATAGAGAATGCATGTCACTTACTATAATTAACTATTTGAATTTCATCAACTGTTTGACTTAAATATTGATTAAGAGATCAAGATGACTTTCCCTTAAAATTAAGCAATGTTGATTGTAATCAGAAATACACCTTTTTTAGTCACGTATACGTCCTTCCTTCATATCAAAATCTGACTGGGAGTGCTGCGGAACCCATTCTGCCTAACTAGCCATGCACCTCCAAATGATTAAAAACATCAAATGGTACAAACTCAATTTGAATGAAAAATTTCATTTTCTAACTAAATAGGTCACACACACTCAAATGGTTGCCAAGTGCTTTCTGTGGTGGTATGTTCATCTGCTCTAAATGCCTACTAACTTCCCTGTGAAAATAATCTTTGACTTTGATCCAATGAAAGCAGGATGGAAAAGCTCCCCCCCCCAGAAGACCTAAGACATGATGGCTGGATGACATAAACAGACACCTGTCCCTCACAGGCACTACCTCATAACATACCAGTTGTGCTCAGGACAGAACATCACAGAGGAATATTATGCATTCAGTGGTCTCTACAGTGGCCAAGCAACAGCACGACAACTAACCTAACCAGTCCATCCAACTTTTTGGACTGCTTCTTGGGTACTGGTGAGGGGTAACGGTGCCAGACTGAGCCCGGTGATGGGTGCAGTACAAGTCCACAAACTGAGGCAAGGTGCTGGGCCTAGAGTCCTGCTGAGACTGCTGTCCTGCACCAAGTGGAGCACAGCCTCCATGAGGAGAGAACTCAAATAAATATCACGCTCCTTCTGCATGATTCCCCCAAGCACTTCTTCAGGCAGCTGCTATGGGGGTCACTCACAGGCTTAGGCCTGCCTGTTGCAGGCAAAACACAGCAGCAGGGCTTAAAACTCAGACAGGGCTGCCCAGAGGATTCAAGGGGCCTTGGGCAAAGCAAAATTGGGGGCCTCTTTCATAAAACATTTGCAATACTATAGTAACATGTATTAGGAAATGTAAAAAATAACTAGTGAAATACATTAAAAAATTAACTTGTAATAATTTGAAAATACACTAAATACATTATTTAAAAACATTAAAAGCTGTAATGGTCTGTATACATTTGCAATTACATAATGGGCAGATGATGGGTGATTGTGATGGTTGGTACCAATGGGCTGTCGCTGCCTGGGGGTGGTGCTGTTGTTGCCCAGGGCTGGGTGGGGAGCTGGGCTCTGGGTTCAGGGGTGCCCAGTTCACAGGGGCTGGGCTCAGGGATGTGGGGAGATGGGGTCAGGGTGGTGTCCAGCTCAGAGGGGCTGAACTCGGAGCTGGGGGTCAGGACTGTGGTGGGGATGGGGTCAAGGGGGGTGCCTGGGGGCACTGGGGCAGCTCAGCTCTGCAGGCTGCTGTTCTCTGGAGCACCCCACATACAAGGGGAGCAGGAGCAGGAACCAGCCAAGGACCAAGGGGGCAGGAGCACAGGAGCCTGAGGGTGAGCTGTGGGGAAGCACTTGCTTACCTTGCCCAGCACATGAGCGTCAGAGTCTTCTTTCTTCCTCCACTCCACCAGACCACCACTGAGGCTCTTTTCTTCTCCTGCCCCTCACTGGGGCTGATGTGGAGGCTGAGCCAGGGGGCAGCCCCCGCTTTCCTCCAGAAGCCCTTGTGTCGCGCCATCGCAGGGCTCCTACCACATGTGCTAAGCAGAGCTGCGCAGCTCTCCCAGGCCCCCCCCCCCATGAGAAAAATTGCATAGGCTGGAGCCCCTGCTCTGGGAGGGAGAGGGATTCTGATTTCTGAGCCTCTGCTAGCAGCCCAGGGATTCCCCTGGGTCAGGGCGCAGCCCGGCAGCCTGAACCTCTGGGCAGTTGCAGCGGCGCCCTGACCCAGGGGACTCCCTGGGCTGCCGGCTGCCGCGGCGCACCCTGACCCGGAGGGCCCCTAGGATGCCGGCTGCCACGGCGGTGTGCGCTGACCCAGGGTCAATGCGCCTCCGCGGCAGCCGGCAGCCCGGGGTTTCCCTGGGCCAGAGGATCCCCCGGGCTGCCGGCTGCCGAGGCGCACCCTGACCCGGAGGCCCCTGGGATGCCGGTTGCCATGGCGGTGTGCGCTGACCCAAGGTCAATGCGCCTCCGCTGCAGCCGGCAGCCCGGGGTTTCCCTGGGCCAGGGGATCCCCCAGGCTGCTGGCTGCTGCGGCGGCGCGCTGACCCCAGGGGACCCCCTGGGCTGCCGGCTGCTGCGGTGGTGCACTGACCCCGGGGGGCCCCCTGGGCTTGCGGCTGCCGCGGCGGCGTGCTGACCCCGGGGGACCCCCTGGGCTGCCAGCTGCCGCGGCGGCACCCTGACCCGGGGGACCCCCTGGGCTGCGGGGTCCCGCGGGGGCGCCCTGACCCGGGGGACACCCTGGGCTGCCGGCTGCCGTCGGCAGCAGCGGCCAGTCAACTGTTTAAAAAAAAATTGGGGGGCGCTTTTTGGCTCCCCCAAATCTCGGCACCCTAGGCAACCGCCTAGTTCGCCTAAATGGTTGCACCGGCCCTGCACCTGCCAGCTGTTTTGCAGCATGCAGGAGGCTGGGGGGGAGAAGGGAGGAGCGAGGATGCAGTGTGCCTGGGGGAGGGGGCAGGAGTGGAACAGGCAAGGAAGAGGCAGGGTGGGGTGAGGCCTTGGGGGAAGCGGTGGAGTGGTGGCGGGGCCTGAGGCAGAGCCAGGGGTTTAGCACTCCCTGGCACTTTGGAAAGTTGGCACCTGTGGTTCTTTGATCCTACTTTTGTCCCAGTTAGTTAAAGTAGGGGGTGTATTATTATTTTTATTTAAAAAACATTGTTTAATGTCAAAATTTTTCGTATAGCAAAGCAAATCAGAGGCTTGTGATGGTGAGTGTCAGTTCCCAAGCTAACTGCATCTCTCCTGGTTTGTCCAGGCATACCGCCTTCTAGGGCTCAGGCCTCAAGCCATCAGTTGCCTCCTATGGTGGAACCTTATGATTCTTTTACTTGCAGACTAGACGTTGGCTGCATTCCCCTATGTGTCCATTATGATTACCTCAGCAGATCTGATTTAGGCTCAGACTTTGCAGTTCTGTTCCCTCCAGGGGAAAGCAGTGGTAATCAGTGACCAAACAGCTTCCATGAAGCAAAGTACACCTCAACTCTGATATAATGCGACCTGATATAACATGAATTCAGATATAATGCAGTAAAGCAGCGCTCCAGGGGGGCGGGGCTGCACGCTTCGACGGGTCAAAGCAAGTTCGATATAATGCAGTTTCACCTATAACACGGTAAGATTTTTTGGCTCCCGAGAACAGTGTTATATCAGGGTAGAGGTGTATCATTTATTAAGAACAAAAATATTTCAGAAAAAAACATACCTTGAAAACAATAGAACAGGTTATGTACATGCCTGCCATCTAATGCTTATCTAACCATCTTCCACGGGGAACTCTGGAAGGAGTAACTCCCTATAGACTCTTCTGCAGACCCTTCTTCTGCATCATCATATCTCTCTGTCAGAAATCACTGAGACTGCTTGGGCAGTTCCTGGCACCCCCCTACCTTATCCCCTTTCCAGGAATCAATACACTTGAACTTTTTATAGAGTTCAGTACAACTCTCTAGGCCAGTGGTTCTCAAACTAGGTCTGCTGCTTGTTCAGGGAAAGCCCCTAGTGGGCCGGGCCAGTTTGTGTATCTGCCCCATCTGCAGGCTTGGCCAATCACAGGTCCCACTGGCCGCGGTTCACCGCTCCAGGCCAATGGGGACTGCAGGAAGTGGCTTGGGCCGAGGGACGTGCTGGCCGCCCTTCCTGCAGCCCCCATTGGCCTAGAGCGGCGAACTGTGGCCAGTGGGAGCCGTGATCAGCTGAATCTGCAGACGCAGCAGGTAAACAAACCAGCCTGGCCTGCCAAGGGCTTTCCCTGAACAAGCAGCGGCCCTAGTTTCAGAACCACAGTTCTAGGCTATGTGTGCACTAGCACTTTTGTTGGTATAACTTACGTTGCTCAAGAGTGTGAAAAACACACACACACACCCGAACGCCATAAATTTCACTGACAGAAGCACCGGGCAGCACTATGTTGGTGGGAGAGTGTCTCCTGCTGACATAGCTACTGCTGCTTGTTGGGAGTGGTTTAATTATGTCAATGGGAGAGTTCTCTCCCGTTGGCATAGAGCGTCTACATGAGTGATCTTACAGTGGTGCAGCTGCTTCTGTACAGCTGTAACACTGAAAGCGCTCTAGTGAAGACATGACCTTAATCTGGCAACTCCCAGCTCTGGCAAGATAGGGTTTCCAACAGGAAATTGGATCTCTGAAGCTAACAACCTGCCACATTGTCTTCCAAACATATAGCTAAATGTTCTTATCTGGAAAATCACTGGGCTGCTTTCCTGTTTGTTCTTCCCACAGCTCTCTTGTGCTAGAACAGTGCATTCACACAGGAAAGGCACATACAGTGTTCATAAAATTGTTACATCTATTCCTAACGTTACAGATGATTACCTAGCAGCTCTACTTCTGTCACAGTGTAAGTCTGTATCATCTCTAAAAGCATTCAGCCTTGTAAAATTTTATGGCCATATTGTGCTCTGTGGATCTGCAAGCTGTGTGGGCTATCAGCATGAGCCTCTTCTCTTGGCTGTAAGAGAGGTGGAGCATATTTCCTATGGCATTAAATCACCATATCCCTTCTACTGGATCCCAGAGAGAACCACTAATGACACTGGAGACCCACAAATAGGGGTAGGACAGCAGGGGGCTGCTGGGAGATGGCCTGAAGCAGGGCCCAGGATCAGGGCTGGCTCTTCCACTAGGCAACCCTAGGCAGTCACCTAGGGTGGCAGAATTTTGGGGGCAGCATTTTGCCACCCTTGGCGGAAATTCGGCGGCGGGAGTCCTTCCGCTCCAGGTCTTCGTCGGAAATTCGGCAGCAGGTCCTTCACTCTCTCCGGGACCCACTGTTGAAGTGCCCCGAAGAAGCGGAGCAGAAGGACCCCCGCCGCTGAATGCTCAGAGGAGGAGTGCTGCCGCCTATGGTGGCAAAAACCATGGTGCCGCTCCTGCCCAGGGTATGTGTGTCATTCTCTCTGAAATTCAGGTCAAAGGAAGTGCTGTTGGAGACTTAGTATGTGGCCCTGTTCCCTATGGGTAAAGCTATGTGAATAATTGATTTTTTATTTGCTGGTAATTCCGAAAAAAAATTAAAAAATGTGTTTAGGGCTAACCCCAAAATGATTTTTTTTCAAAACTTCTGATAAAATTTTTAAATGCACATACCTTAATATCCACCAGGGTTTTCAGGGCAGTATTTCTCAATTTCAGCATTGAAGAGTGCTAGTGGGCATTGTGAGTCTGTGTGCCAGGTCACAAAGACACTCACTGAAATTTGGCCTGCCTGCCCTCCACCATGATGGAGGGGCATGTGGGCCAGATTTGAGTAAGTAGCATTGCAACCTGATGTGTGAATTGGAAGGTTTGCCGTGCCCCACTCCACGCCCTGTTTGAGAACTATTGTTCTAAACAAATTCCAACTTAGCTAATTATATTCCTCTTTCCTAAATCCACCTTATATCAGTAGTTTCCATTGGACATGGTCATCTTCTTCACTTGCTGTCCACTAATATTACTACTCTGTACCCTGTGTTCCACCCCAGATATGGATGCGTTTCAGTGACGCGTGGAATAATCCCTTTTTATCTCCTGCCTACCCACAAAAGTGTTGTGAGGCTAATGTTCTTTGAATCTCAAGCACAATATAAATGCAAAAAGCTATTAAAAGATCTCACTGCACCATGGTGCTATTAAATCTTTGCTAAGAGGTGGAGTGAAATACATGTTTTCTGTGTGCTAATGTACACATTGCTAATTAGCACACAGAAAACACGTATTTCACTCTATCTCCTAGCAAATATTTAATAGCAGAATGGTGCAGTGAGGTCTTGTATTATGAAGACATCATTATGTTTAGAAATATGCTAAAGAACATTTACTATTATATTATGAAGTCTTATCATGAATAACTAACTATGAAACTACATTTGCCAAATGAACAAAGTACGTTGTATGATACCTTATCCTTGTTTGTGCATGGGTGTTAGTCCACTTACTTGATATTCAGAAAATGTACTAATATGCAATGTGTCTTCTAATCACAGCTCTGAGAGCTGGCTACTTAATGTGGATATTTTGAGATCTAGAACCTGACTCTGATGACACAAAGAAGTGTCATAAAAGTCAATAGAGTTGCATAGTGTAAAATTGGTGTTGATGAGATAAGAAACTTTGGAATATGAAGACCTAATTGAATCAATATGAATGTTGAGGAATGTAAGTTTTGCATATAACCCCATATACTATTATTAGATCAGTGTCACAGCTGGAATTTCTGTTTTGTGATAAATTCTGCAATTTTGTCATTTGTTTTTGTTCTCAATTGGAAGAATTTCAAAATTTCCTCCAAAACAATTTTGTCCTGAACGTCTCATGTTAGGCCAATTGAAACATTTTGTTTTGATAACATTGAAATGTTTTGTTTCTGTTTTGAGTTTGTAATTTATTATATTATAATATAAAATACATTTTGAAATGAAATCATTTTAAAACAAAAAATAGAAATGTTCTCTTCCTAAATGTTTCAATACTTTATAACAAAACTTGATCAAAATGTACACTTTCCTGTGGAAAATTTCAATTGGAAAAAACATTCCATTGGAAATATGTTGACCAGCTATAACTACTGTATATTTTAAAATAATTTCTACTAAATCAGAGTTAATATTTCCATCGGTGTCAATAAATATATGTAGGAAGGGCCACAGTGTACAACTTCTAAGAATAACCTATTCAAGCAAAGGCTTGGCTTTAAATACAAAATATAACTTTGGTATTAGGGAATGTGGGGAGGAAAATGGTCAAACACATCTGAACTGTGGAATTTCAGATATAATACAGCAGCACAAAATTTAAAATTCAGAACAGGGATTAATTGGATTATATATAAAAGATGATATATAACCCTTGATTTGCTCTTATTTTCTGAAAATGTTAAAGAAAGTCTATAGTGAAAGGTGGGTGAGGTAATATCTTTTATTGGACCAATTTCAGTCTGTGAAAGAGGCAAGCTTTTAAGCTTACATAGAGCCCTTCTTCAGGTCAGAAGTTGGTCCAATAAAAGATACTACCTCAGCAATCTTGTCTCTCTAATATCCTGGGACCAACACACTTACAACAACATTGCGAATAACTATAGTGAAAGAAACTATTATGACCATATAGTGACTGAAAGAAAGTGAGCAATAGTTGGCTCCTCAATGTGAAATATTTAGATGCAGTTTAGAAACGTAATATTTACAAGACATCAAGACTGGTATTTGACTAGGAACACTTGTCTTACTTGTCCAAGTATTGAAGTAACTGGAAAAATTGTTAGCATCAACTATTAGAATATAGAGCTCCAAATTTTTTTGCTAATTTGTATACAAAAGAAGAGTATGTGAAGTTGAAGTGTCTGTAAATAGACAGCTTTATATAGGACCTTTCATTTAATCCGTCTTTTGAGTAACTATGGTAATGTGAAAATTAGTCACAAGATCTGAGAAAGATGAGGTTTCAGTGTGATATAAATTGGGATGTACTCCAGCATCCAAGTGGTTTCTCATGGTGGAAATATACCTAATGCAGTTGAGGGTTTCAAGAATCCTAGCAATATCCACATAATATGTTGTCTAGCACTCTTTATGGACATGAAGTAGCAGTCATGGCCTGGTTACTTTGTACTCACAGTTTGTACCCAAATTTGCTTGTTGTTGAACTGTTTGCACTCACCTTTGTTTAAGTAAAATGCCTTAAAGAGGAGAACTTCTTCCTGAGATGTTTTCTCTGAAAACTCATTACTCTGAAGTAAGGATCTGGTTCTTTTGAGACAATATTTAAAATAACAGAATTATACTTTGCACTTATTAAAAAAAACCCATCTTATTTATCCTTTCATACACATGAACAACAATAGACAAGAAATACAAAAAGAATACATACATAAATTCCCTCCCACTCTCTCCCTTCCTCTCCATTTAACATTATCTCCTTGGTAACGCATCCTCGGAATGTGTTAGTGACATTCAATTCAATATCTAGCTGTTTAATCTATTTGAATCTTCTCTGTAAAGTCCAGCTCCACATACTAATTTACTTCTGCTTTCTCTGTCTCTTTACATATGTTTTCCAATGGCCTACTTCTTGCTCAGTGATCCAAAACCATAAAGAATGAAATCCTGGCCCCACTGAAGTCTATGGCAAAACTCCTATTGACATCAATGGGGCCAGGATTTCACCGAAAAGCTTTTCCTCTTCTGCTTCCAATTCCAGTTATTTAATATCCAAACTTGTTTGATAATATCTGATGGAGATCTTTACACCTGAGTTTAACAAAAAACAAATGTGTGGTAAACATGCCTAAAGCCCTTTCTAGGTTCAGGAATAGCAATATTGTACAATCTTGCATGGAGGCTGGCATTTTTTTCTCCCTTCAGTATTGCATTAAATAAATTTGTGAGAAAGCCTACTGATTTTGATTTAAATGTTTTATCTTGTAGAATCAGTATAACCCATCTGGGCCTGAGGTTTTCCCATTTTTAATATACTCTGCAGTTGATGAGACTTAATCCTCTGTAATGGAATGACCAAGCACATGTAAATGTAGCTCTTCCTCTGAGGTGTAGCTCAAGTCTTCTTTCTGGGCTTGCTGCTTGCATTAGCTTCTCCTTTCTTGCATGTGTTGAGTCCCAGGTTCTTGCATATGTTGAGTCCCTGGTGCCTCTACCCAGGGTGACATATCACTGTTCCCAAGACACCAGGCATGTTATCCCTTTGGAAAATGAAGGATACTACCACTGCTGGCAAGGACTATGTACCCAGTACACAAGAAACAATAAAGTACCATATGTAGGCACCCTCTACTAGTGTGGCCCTCTAAACTTAATTGAAGCTGTTCCAGTCAGGAAGATTCTGAGTGCTGCACTCCTGCCTTGGAGACTACAATTCCCATGATGCCTTGGTGAGGAGACCTCCATTCCCAAGGGTGAGGAGAGCCTTATTTTGGATGCAGAGGCAGCATGCAGTGGGATCCACTTTTGTGGGGAGCTGAGGTCCTGGTCAGGTGTCAGGATATTGCTTTGCGGAGCTCTGTACAAGCCAGGAGCTGCTGTTAAGCTGCTCCTAGGAAGCCAGAAGCTGCTGCTGAGATAGGATTGGCAGGTGTCCAGTTTTTCACCAGAACACCCCATTGAAAAAGGATCCTGCTGGCTCTGGTCAGCATCACTGACCAGGCCGTTAAAAGTCTGGTTGGCAGCGCAGCAGAGCAGGTAGGCTCCTTGCCTGGCTCTTTGCAGCTTCCGGGAAGTGGCCAACGTCTCCCGCTTATAGGTGGAGAAGCGGCCAGTGAGGCTTTGCCTGCTGCCTCCACCCGCAGGTGCTGCCCCAACCGCTGGCTCCACAGCTCCCATTGGCTGGGTATCGGAGCCCCCTGGTCGCCCCTCCACCTAGGAGCTGGAGGGACATATCGCTGCTTCCCAGGAGCTGCCTGAGGTCAGCACCCCCCAGAGCTTGCACCCCGAATCTCCTCCTGCACCCCAATCCCGTGCCCCAGCCCTGAGCCCTCTCCCAGACTCCAAACCTCTTGGCCCCACACCCTAGCCTGGATCCCCTTCCTGCACCCCAAGCCTCTCATCTCTGGCCCCACCCCAGAGCTCACACCCCAGTCAGAGCCTTCACCCCTTCCTGCACCCCAACCTCCTGCCCCAGTGAAAATGAGCGAGTGAGTCAGGGTGGGGGAGAGTGAGCGACAGAGGTGAAGGGATGGAGTGAATGGGGGTGGGGCCTTGGGGAAGGGGCTGGGTAGGGGGCAGGGCAAGGGTGTTCAATTTTCTGCAATTAGAAAGTTGGCAACCCTTTGCTGATAAACTGCTGTGGCTTTGACCACGCAGGGACCCCAGGAGGTTATTGCTTGGCTTCATTGGAACTAAAGCACAGACTGTTGTTGTGAACAGAAGTGACTGAGGTTGGCATAGAGTGAAGGTGGTGTGAGTAAACACAACGAAGTGCTTGCAAGGGAAGGAGGATAGAAACTTGACAGGGTTTCCTTGAGTCTGAGAAGACACAAAGTGTTCTTATTGTCTAACCAGGATTCAGGGTTATCAACCTATAGTTTTAACAACTCCTATCTCCAGAGAGATTGTGCAGTTTGGAATTATTCCAAGTTAGAATTGTTCTGCTCCTTGCTGCCCTGCCTGGTCTACTATACTGCACCAATAGAGTGCTGTCCCAAGCTTCAAGATCTTCCAGTGCACCCACACAAGCAAGAGTCTAGAACTCTGAAACTAAGAGTAGTGTACACCCAGAGTAGGGTAATTGGTGCCAGTGTAAATATAAGTTGTGGGGAGAGGAGTTAGTCAGAGATCTCCTGATGTCATTCTGCTTCTCATTCAGTTCCCTCCCAAGCACAAAGCTCAAAACTGAAACTAAACCTAGCCTCTTTGTTTCTGAGTCACGCTATCCCCTTCCATTGAGGGGCTGAGCAGCCCTGGTTCATCCATGACCAAGCAAAGTTCTTGTCTATATCACCTACTGCGGAAGCCTCCCTGTTGGCCTCAGAAGAAGTTTCTAGTATGTTCTGTCCCCATCCCTGACTCCAAGCATGCTGGGAAATAGGGTCAGAGGGCTCTGATAGCCATTATTGTTGTCGTCCATTGAGTGGGACCCTCAGTAGGCTCAGTGTGGCACTCCAGGACTTGGCAAACTCCAGATGGGGGTTACACTGTGTAAAATAATGGAAACATGGGGACATTTGATTTATTTAGATAATGTGTAATTTTTTTTAACACTAGGGTATCGATGTATAGAGTTTTTAGAATATGTTGGAAATATGTCTGTTTCTTTCAGATGGGGAACTATTCATTCCTTTGAATTCCTAAATGGAAGTTGATATACTTTATTTGAATTCCTTTTAATTGTCTGGCTGAAATATTGTTCCCTTCAAGTCCATTTTCATAATATAATTGTTTGGTCTCCTTGAGGTCTCTGTCATTAATAACATATTTACTTGGCAGCCCCAGTAAATAACTAGAATTTTATTCAAATCAGGTTTTTTACAATGGGATCCTAGTTTTTTAATCTTCTGTTTTTCTTGTCATCTCTCTTTCTTCCCCACTCCTCAATTAGGAGGCTTAGTCAATAGAGAGATCTTTCATCAGTGCTTTATTTGGCATCCTTGGCAAGCATTATTAGATGTGTGCAGTTTAGTTTCATACAACCTCACTGTGAGATAGGTCAGCATTATTATTATCCCTGTCTTACAGATGGTGAAATTGAGGTACACAGAGCTTATGGTTAAGAGGTTGACATGCTCATGGTTACACAGGAAATCTGTGGTGGAGTCAGGCATAAAATACAGAACTCCTGACTCACATAGTCCTGTGCTTTAATCCCCAAACAAGCCATTAAACAGAAAAACAGTGCGTTTTTTTTTTTAAAGAAATTTCTTTTTAGAATTTTTTTTCATAGCTTTTTACCTTTAGGAGAGAATAGAAGTTTTTCTACAGTGCCCTTCATATTGTACCTGTCTCAGATGGCCTTTCTTAGAGATAAGTTGGAGTATATAGTGACTTTGCAGGCGAAGATAAAGGCTGTTGTGTGTGCAGGCATTCTGTTGCTATAACACATTAGCACCTGCTCTGTAAAGCAAGGGAAATTTTGGCTAGTTCATGAGGTTATCCTCTGCTTGCTTGAAAAAGTCCCCTAGGATTTGAAACTTCCATCTGGGCAGTCATTAGAGATGGGCAAAAGTAAACAGGGTTTGACATCAAAAGATATACTATACAGTCTTGTTTTAACCAGAAATGGAACCATGCTAGCTATTACTGTGTCCTGAAGTAACTCTCAAGCTTTGAAGCCTGACCACTATTTGAGAACATGGTTGCGGCCTACCTGGTTTCTGGGTCCAAGGAGAACAAGAGATCCTATTGTTCTTTTTCAAGTGATGTCCCTGTGGGTGCTCCACTTCAGGTGATTGTGTACCCCTGCACTTCTAGTCGTAGAATTTTGACAGCAGTGCCCAGCTGGGCCACACATGTGCTCTCCCCGACTCACGCCGTCAGTGGCAGTCAACTGGTGCTGTGTGACCAACAGCCCCTCAGTTTCTTCTCAGCTGCTCTTGGTCTGAGTCCAAGCTCCGACAGTTAGATATTTTCCTATCCTTTTTTTCTTCTCCTCTATATAAAAAATTATTTCTAATTCTATATTTCGTTTGCCCCTCTCAGAGACAACATCACCTGAGACTACCCGGGTCTCTAGGCTTTAAATCTTGCCGCTCCTGCCGAGAGGCAATTCTAGTCTCGGATGGACATTCCCAGTGTTCCATTGCCACAACATTAAGGTCTGTGCCAGAAAAGTAAGAGGCCTTACACTAAAACTAATTCTGATGGAGAAGTCTCTCCACCCAGCCTCTGACCTGGGACTGCAAATTCCTCCTGGTCACAGGTCGCCTAACTCAGCTTCTAACAGACTCTCTCATTGACCCTGCAAGGAAGGGACCAATCTCCCAAAAAATGGGCTAAGAAGAGAGTTACCACCTCTCCTCCAAAGGGAACTTCGGGGAAAAAAAAGTGTTTGCAGACTTTCCACCAGAGCATGGCTAAGTACCTATGAGTCAGTAAGATCCTTTGGTACCACTTAAGCCAAAGACCTTAAGCGGGCACGCTCACAGAAGGACATCAGAGACAAGACTGCCCCTTCTGCCACAGCACCAACTGCAGCAACCAAACACTTTGTACTGAGCACCTCTGCAGTGCCTCGGCTTATGGTGCCACCTTCTGGCTCAATAGCCCACAGTGCAGAGACATTGGTATGGAAGTCTGCTATACCTCCTTCGGCACCGTCATCCTCAACACTGATACTCATAGACTCATAGACTCATAGGTCAGAAGGGACCAATATGATCATCTAGTCTGACCTCCTGCACAAGGCAGGCCACAGAACCCCACCCATCCAATTTTATAACAACCCCTATCCCAGGACCGAGTTATTGAAATCCTCAAAATTGGTTTGAAGACCTCAAGCTGCAGAGAAACCACCAGCAAGCGACCCATGCCCCACACTGCAGGGGAAGGCGAAAAACCTCCAGGGCCCCTGCCAATCCGCCCTGGAGGAAAATTCCTTCCCGACCCCAAATATGGCGATCAGCTAAACCCTGAGCATGTGGGCAAGACTCACCAGCCAGCACCCAAGAAGGAATTCTCTGCAGTAACTCAGTTCCCATCCCATCCAACATCTCCCTGCAGACCATTGAGCAGACCTATCTGGTGGTAATCCAAGACCAATTGCCCAAATTAACGATCCTATCATAACATCCCCTCCATATACTTATCAAGCTTTGTCTTAAAGCCAGGAAAATCTTTTGCCCCTACTACTTCCCTCGGAAGGCTGTTCCAGAACTTCACTCCCCTAATGGTTAGAAACCTTCGTCTAATTTCAAGTCTAAACTTCCTAATATCCAGTTTATACCCATTCATCCTCGTGCCTACATTAGTACTAAACTTAAATAATTCCTCTCCCTCCCTAACATTAATCCCCCTGATATATTTATATAGAGCAAGCATATCCCCCCACAGCCTTCTTTTGGCCAGGCTAAACAAGCCAAGCTCTTTGAGTCTCCTTTCATAAGGCAGTTTTTCCATTCCTCGGATCATCCTTGTAGCCCGTCTCTGAACCTGTTCTAGTTTGAATTCATCCTTCTTGAACATGGGACACCAGAACTGCACACAGTATTCCAGATGGGGTCTCACCAACGCCTTATACAACGGTACTAACACCTCCTTATCCTTGCAGGAAATACCCCGCCTGATGCATCCCAAAATCGCATTTGCTTTTTTAACAGCCGTATCACATTGGCGACTCATAGTCATCCTGCTATCAACCAGTACCCCAAGGTCCTTCTCCTCCTCCGTCGCTTCCAACTGATGCGCCCCCAACGTATATCCAAAATTCTTATTATTAAAGCCTAAATGCATGACCTTGCACTTTTCACTATTATATTTCATCCTATTTCTATTACTCCAGTTTACAAGGTGGTTCAGATCTTCCTGAATAGTATCCCTGTCCTTCTCCGTGTTAGCAATACCCCCCAGCTTTGTGTCATCCGCAAACTTTATTAGCACATTCCCGCTCTTTGTGCCAAGGTCAGTAATAAAAAGGTTAAATAAGATCGGTCCCAAAACGGATCCTTGAATGCAACAATTCCTAGTACCACAGCAATTACCGCCAATGCCTTCTTTGGTACTGAGACTTCCTGGAACGCAGCAGTTTTTCTGACACAAGGGCCTAGTAGTTTCTGTGGCACTGGAATCACCGCTTCTCAGTACAAACATAGCTTCAGTACATTCAGACCCATTATTCCACTCGCCAACGATCAGATCTGCCCCTCCTTTTTCTAGCAAGAAAGAGGACAATGAGGAGAGAGATGTTTATTCCTCACACCATTCTTCAATCATTCAGGGAATTTTCAGACCAGACCTATAGGAACAACCAGGACATCATTCCAGGGCTGATACCCAGGTGTGGTAGGGACATCCATGGATACCGTCACCAATGCCATTCCCACCACAGTGGCCATATTGGGACCTGTGGGCTGTACATGGGCAACATTATTCCAAGCCTCTCAGTACCTCCAGAGAAAAACAGAAATAGTCCTCATCAGCATCAGAGGCAGGGCCCCCAAATCCCCTAAGGAGACTTTTGAGGAAACAGAGGAGGCTCTAGATCAGGAGGCCACCCCAACAACCAACACCTCCTCCCCAGATGAGGCCATCATGCCTCTGTCACCTACAAAAGGAGATGATTTTAAACAATTTCAGGAGCTGTTGAAAAGAATTGCAAACATGCTCCTAGTACCCCTGGAAGAGATTACTGAGTTCCAACACAAGTTGTTAGTCATATTAAAACATGTCAGCCTCATCCAAAATTGTCTTTCCCATAAATGAGGCACTCATGGATCCTGCTAAGACAGTCTGGCAGACCCCTGTAACAATCCCTTCTACTTGTAAAAGGGCAGACAAGAAATATTACATCCCATAAAAGGCCCTAGAATTTCTATTTTCACACCCCAACCAAACTCACTGGTGGTAGAGGCGGTCAAAGAGTTGGGCAGACATCACCACTCAAGGACCACACGGTATGATAAAGAATGGAAAAGATTGGACCTCTTTGGTCACAAGGCCTATTTGTCAGTGACCTTGCAGTTCAGAATAGCCAACTACGAAGAATCACACAAATTACTCCAAAATGTCTGAATATATTGACTTCATACTTGAAGACAAAAAAAAAGTATTTTAAGTCAGTCATCTCTGCAGGCCATCTCCTGGCAAGGACACCTCTGCAGGCATCCTTAGACGCAGCAGACACTGTGGCCAAATCCATCATAACTGCCATAGTAATGCAATGTTCCTCTTGGCTTCACTTGTATGGGTTACCAAAGGAGGTACAATCTACTGTAGAGGATCTCCCCTTTGAAGGCCCAAAACTATTTGCAGGTAAGACTGATTAGTCCCTTCACACACTGAAAGACTCTAGAGCAGTGGTGGCCAACCTGTGGCCCGTGACCCATCAGGGAATCCACTGGTGGGCCACAAGACAGTTTGTTTACATAGACCATCCGCAGTCACAGCCATCCGCAGCTCCCAGTGGCTGTGGTTCACCTTTCCTAGCCAATAGAAGCTGCGGGAAGAGGTAGCCGGCACATCCTTGTCGCCTGTGCCACTTCCTGCAGCTCCCATTGGCCGGGCCACAGGTTGCTCGCCACTGCTCTAGATTGACTCTTTGGCCTTTAGGTATCCACACGCCTGCACAAAACTGAAAACAAGGCAGATATTACCCATCACAATGGTCAAGACTGGCACCTTACACTCAGTCACAGAGGCAGTATGACACCCAGAGGCAAAGACCCACAAGATATAGGCCACTCCCATTTCAACCTCCTACGTCACAACAACCTGGCTTAAAACTCCAAATTTGAGGGTTTTGTCAAGGGTCCAAGAGACCTCGCCAATGCCAGGCACTGAAATCACTTTGTACCATCCATCCCTTTACAGACCATTTGACACCATTCTATGCAGCATGGCAAATTATTACTTCAGACAAATGGGTGCTGGAAATTATCAACACTGGTTATTCCATCCAGTTCACCTACATCCCCATCCCTCTTCAGGGACCCTTCTCATGAGCACCTTCTAATACAGGAAGTATACCATATTGTGCATTTGGATGTGGTAGAATTGGTACTGGTACTACACAGAGGGAAGAGCTTTTATTCCCATTATTTCTTAACCCAGAAAAAGATCGGGGGTTGGAGGCCCATTCTTGACTTGAGAAGCCTCAACAAATTTATCAAAATACAGTGGGTCAGGATGGTTACTTTAGCAACAGTAATCCCAGCACTGAAATTAGGGGACTGGTTTTCGGCCTTCAACCTGCAAGATTCATACTTTCATGTTGCCATACATCCATCAAACAGGTGCTTCCTCCAATTTGTTTTGGGATAAGATCAGGGACAAGATCACTATCACCACAATGTACTGCCATTTGTCCTCTCCACAGCCCCCTGAGTATTTTCCAATCTTCTAGCACTGGCGATGGCCCACCTCTGAAAACAAGGGGTGATGATATACCCATATTTAGATTACTTTCTACTCAAGACCTCGCTCAGGAAGAGGCCGCAGAAGCCACACAAAAGACAATGTCGCTCTTTAAAACACTTGGACTCCAATTCAAAAGTCAACGATGACACCAATACAAGAACTAGAATTCATTGCGTCTCACCTAAACTCATTGGAGGTGAAAGCATCGCTAACACCACACAGATTTGCTGCCTTAGTGAATTTGATCAACTACAATGAACAGCCCACAGACATCTGCCAGGACTTGCCTCCAACTACTAGGCCACATAGCGGCAACCACCTACGTTGTAAAACTTGCCAGACTACACATGCACTGCCTCCACGGTTGGCTCAGGACAGTGTACATCCCACACAAACACAGTCTGAGCAAGCCCCTCAACATACCAGAAAAGGTCAAAGACTCGCTACAGCGGTGGACCCAATCACACAATATGTCTGCAGGAATCCCCTTTCTACAGAGCCCTTCTGCAATGATACTCACAATGGATGTCTCCTTAGTGGGCTGGGGCGCCCATCTAAACAACCACACGGGACAGGGCAGGTGGTCTCTTCCAGAGTCAGCACTGCTCATAAACATACTGGAACTGCAAGCAGCTCGCAACGCATGTTCACACTTTCTTCCCATGATCAGAAGCACAACCATACAGATCCTAACAGACAACATCGCTTCTTCTTCTTCAATCCTTAGTCAAACAGTCAGCCATAGTGATCGTTTGCCATTTGGTCCATTCCTGTGCAGCCGCAAGGGCTTGCAAGCCCGAGAGTCCAACATCAGAACAGATTTGATGAACCCATTTAATAGAGAGTCTGCCTCTGGGCTGCTTCCACACCTGAGTTGGTGAAATTTTATTACAGATGTTACAAGCTACTGGAAAACGGAATTCGCTGAAATGTCTTGTAGCATTCTTGCGACATGTCCAAAAAGCATAAAGTATTGTCTGCAGACAATGGTCCCAGTAGTCTGTAGACCAGAGTTACCATAAACATCTGCATTACAAATGAAGTCATTCCACTTTATGCTCAATAGACAGCATAGGCATTTTGTGTGGAAAGCCTCCAGCTTTGCTCAGTCAGAGCAGCATAGTGTCCCTTACTCAGGGAGGATACAGCTCGAATAGATCCTGAACTTGGTTGTCATGCGGAGATGATGTTGGTTCCATATTCATTGTAAATGACCCATGGCAGATGCTGTGATGCCAATCTGATGGAGAACCTCCATGTGAGAGTTGGAGGAATTGATGAGTATAGAACCCAAATAGCAAAAGCTGGAGACTGATTCGACAGTTTCATTATTCAAAGAGATTGGAATTGTGGGTTGATTTGGTCCTAGATTTCGCAGTTTTGTTTTTGACCATGAAACATGGAGGCCAGTTTTAGCTGACGACTCCTCCATATGCTGGAGTGCCTCATGAAACCTGTCGGGGCTCTGTACTAACAATGTCATCAGTATAGTCAGGGTCTGAGAGCAAGAGATCACCATCGCGTGCATGCTCTATATAAAAGAACAGGGAGGAGCTCCCTCTGCACTGAGGCATTAAGACTGTGGAACTAGTGCATCAATCACAACATCACTATATCAGCCTTCTGTCTCCCAGACCATCAAAACACTGCAGCAGACCTGTTAAGCAGAACGTTCTCCCACAATCACGAATGGGAAATAAATAACTCGGTGATACAGGATATATTCCGACAATGGGGTTTCCCACCCATAGATCTATTTGCCACAAGTCAGAACAGCAAATGTCCATTTTTGCTCCAGAACGGGGTTGGGGCCAGGATCCATGCTCAATTGGATGCACCTCTCCTTTACGCTTTCCCTCCTACCCCGTTTTTGTTCAAGGTCATACATAAGATCAAGGACGACCAGTCCAGAGTCATTTTGGTAGCCCCCGCAGGGCCCAGACAAATTTGGTTCCTATACCTGCAGCAGATATTGGCATGTTTTCTTCCACATCTTCCGTTACAAGATGCAGGCCAGGTCTTACACTAAAACCTGGAGATACTCCATCTGAGGGCATGGCTCCTCCATAGTTTCAAGGTGACATGACCTGCTCAAAAGAGGTGAAGGATATCTTGATAAACAGTAGGCGGTTGACTACATGCTCCACTTACCTTCTGAAATGGAAGAGATTCCATGCCTGGTGCCAGAGCAAACAAATCAGAGCTATCACATCTGCTCTACCATCAGTCCTGGACTATATCCTTGGACTAAAAAAACTGGGTCTTTCACTGAGCTCAGTTAGAGTACATGTGGCAGCTATCACGACCTTCCACCATAAAGTAGATGGCTCTTCAGTCTTCACCCATCCAATTACAAAATGATTCTTACAAGGTGTCCAGAACCTCTGTCCTGAACTCAGAGTCCCAGTGCCTTCATGGGATCTTAACCTAGTACTTTGTTCTCTTACCAGACCTCTGTTTGAACCCTTGGCTACATGTTCACTGTAACATCTATCAATGAATGTTCCTTCCTTGTCACCATCACATCTGCAAGATGGGTCGAAGAACTTGAGACCCTCCTGGCATACCCACTATATACAGTCGTCCTCTGCGGTAGAGAAGGAACTGATGGGGGGTTGGTCACACAGCACTAGTTAATTACTACTGACAGTAGGAGAGGGGGACAGCACATATGCAGCCCAACAGGGCACGGCTGTCAAAATTCTCTGTCCAGAATCACCCGGGGGGGGGGGGACACCTCTCAAAGAACCTCTGTTACTGCACAAGATAAGTAACCTCTTTCTTAAACTGTGTTAAACTGTGTTTGAAAAATGCTTTCAAACACAGTTACTAAGTCTGGTGCACATAGGCTGTAAGGTCTTTCCTTTGCCCCCGGTTAAAGTGACACACTGTTAGCCTAGCTCCTAGGCCTAGCTCCTAGCCTAGCATTATGTATGAGTCTAGCTTCCAATAGGATTTGATCTTGCACTGTGTACAATAATATGGTAGCTAAACTAATAATTCCTAGTATTTAAATGCATATCTTCAAATGCTTTACACAGCTGGGTAAACTAGCAATACCCCCATTTTACAAATGGGGAAAGTGAAGAACTATAAGATGAAATGACCTTGCTAGAGTCATATAGCACATCAATGTCTGGGAACACAATCAAAGTTGTCTGATTCCCAGTCTAAGGGTATGTCTACACTACAGGATTATTCCGATTTTACATAAACCAGTTTTGTAAAACAGATTGTATAAAGTCGAGTGCACACGGCCACACTAAGCACATTAATTCGACGGTGTGCGTCCATGTACCAAGGCTAGCGTCAATTTCCAGAGTGTTGCACTGTGGGTAGCTATCCCGTAGCTATCCCGTAGTTCCCGCAGTCTCCCCCGCTCATTGGAATTCTGGGTTGAGATCTCAATGCATGATGGTGCAAAAACAGTGTCGTGGGTGATTCTGGGTAAATGTCGTCATTCCTTCCTTCCTCCGTGAAAGCAACGGCAGACAATCCTTTCGCGCCCTTTTTCCCTGGATTGCCCTGGCAGACGCCATAGCATGGCAGCCATGGAGCCTGTTTTGCCTTTTGTCACTGTCACCGTATGTGTACTGCATGCCGCTGACAGAGGCGGTACAGCAGTGCTACACAGCAGCATTCATTTGTCTTTGCAAGGTAGCAGAGACGGTTACCAGTCGTTCTATACCGTCTGCTGTGCCATTGTAAATTGGCGATGAGATGACGGTTATCAGTCGTTCTGTACCGTCTGCTGCTGTCATGGGTCCTCCTGGCTGACCTCGCTGAGGTCGGCCAGGGGCACAAAGACAAAAATGGTAATGAATCCCCGGGTCATTCCCTCCTTTATGTTTTATCTAAAAATAGAGTCAGTCCTGCCTAGAATATGGGACAAGTGTACTAGAGAGCCAGTGCATCAGAGAACCAGAGAGCACAGCCGGTCCGTGTCAGATCCCGCAGAAATGATAAGCTGCATGCCATTCTAGGGAGTGCCCCTGCAACAACCCCACCTGTTGCTTCCCTTCTCCCCCAACCCTCCTGGGCTACCATGGCAGTGTCCCCCCATTTGTGTGATGAAGTAATGAAGAATGCAGGAATAAGAAACACTGAGTTTTTAGTGAGATAAAATGAGGGGGAGGCAGCCTCCAGCTGCTATGATAATCCAGGCAGAACATTAAATGGTGGGGGGGAGAGGAGCCCAGCATCCCGCTGCTATGATAGGCCAGGCAGTAAAGAATCTTTTCTTTAGACATGAAAGAGGGGGGCTGATGGAGCTCAGCCCCCAGTTGCTATGATAAGGACGATTACCAGCCGTTCTGTGCCATCAGCCTGGAATAACTGGGAGTCATTCCTGTTTTTAACCAGGCACCCCCGGCCCACCTCACCTGAGGCCAGCCAGGGGCACTCACGGGATGATGACGAGGATGGCTATCAGTCCTTTTGTACTGTACTGTCTGCCACCAGGGAGGGGAGGGGAGGGGAGAGGATGCTGCTGTTCAGTGCCGCAGCACCCCGTCTACCAGCAGCATGCAGTAGACATAGGGTGACATTGAAGAAATGATTTTTTTCCCTTTTCTTTCATGGGGGGGAGGGGTGTAAATTGATGAGATATACCCTGAACCACCCTGGACAATGTGTTTGACCCTACAGGCATTGGGAGCTCAGCCAAGAATGCAAATACTTTTCGGAGACTGCGGGGACTGTGGGGTAGCTGGAGTCCTCAGTACCCCCTCCCTCCCTCTGTGAGCATCCATTTAATTCTTTGGCTTTCCGTTATGCTTGTCACACAGCACTGTGCTGTGGACTCTGTATCATAGCCTGGAGATTTTTTTCAAATGCTTTGGCATTTCGTCTTCTGTAACGGAGATCGGATAGAACAGATTTGTCTCCCCATACAGCAATCAGATCCAGTGTCTCCCGTACGGTCCATGCTGGAGCTCTTTTTGGATTTGGGATTGGATCGCCACCCGTGCTGATCAGAGCTCCACGCTGAGCAAACAGGAAATGCAATTCAAAAGTTCGTGGGGCTTTTCCTGTCTACCTGGCCACTGCATCCGAGTTCAGATTGCTTTCCAGAGTGGTCACAATGGTGCACTGTGGGATACCACCCGGAGGCCAATACCGTTGATTTGCGGCCACACTAACCCTAATCCAACATGGCAATACTGATTTCAGCGCTACTCCTCTCGTCGGGGAGGAGTACAGAAACTGGTTTAAAGAGCCCTTTATATTGATATAAAGGGCCTCGTTGTGTGGACGGGTGCAGGGTTAAATTGGTTTAATGCTGCTAAATTCAGTTTAAATGCGTAGTGTAGACCAGGCCTAAGAGGATCTGTTTTTTTCTAAAAGAGTCCTAATGGTCATAATAATTGTTTTCTCACTGTTGCTTATAATTACCCTCTTGAAAGCTCAAAACTAAGTTACAAAGTGTTTTTTACTGTGCACCTACATATAGGTTTGTTTTTGTAAGGTTACTTGTGGCAACCTGTTGAACTATGTTTGTTATATAACTTAATATGTGTATGTACGTATATAATCTAACATGTATATGTGTTGGGGAGGACATCCCCGCCTTCTCATTTCTCCCCACATGAAAGCACACACACGCGTGCACGCACACACGCAAATAATTACTTGGAATTTGCAGATAGAACAATGTGATGTCTTCTGGCCTTGACAAGTATTCATTTTTTTTAGCAGAAAAAAGAAACAAATGGAGCAAATGATAAAATTAGTTCATTTAGAGGAAAGATTGCGCTTAAAACCCAGGCCTGGGAATCAGGAGATCAGGGGTTTTTCTATGCCAAGCACTTTCTTTGTGTCTCTGGACTAGTCATTTAGATCACAATTTTCAAATGTGGCCAGTTATTTTGGGTATCTCCATTGCTGTGTGCTCAGCTTGAGACACTTATATGTACCACAAGTTGGGCACTCAATATGTATGACCATTTGAGACAATTTTGGCTTTAGCTTACTTGTTAAATTACAGAATGGTCTTCATGTACTTTATGAAGATTAACATATCAATATTTGTAAAGTGTGTTGGGGTCCGTGTATGTAGGGTGCTTTAGAAGTGCCGAGAGGCAGTGGTAAATATGCAGATATGTTTCTGTCATACACAGGCATTCTCTAATAATCCTTGGGGTTATCTGACCATGGTGTATCAGTTGTACTGACCTGTACAAGTGGCCGAAGACAGCTTCCATCATTTAATAAGGAGATAATCCTGTGGAGATAACACTGGAATGACTATGTTAGAAAGAGAAAAGTTTGGCATGAATAAACTTGTAACAGACCTGGTATGTCTCTCATGCTAAAAATAGATTATATTTCCCTGATCTGGAAGAGTGTTTGTGTGTGTGTGTGTGTTAGAGGCAGCAATTAGCTTTTGTATCTAAGGGCTTGTCTACAAAAACAATTAGTTCGTGGCAAGCTGGGGTGTGAATTTCTCCCACACTAACTTGCTGTGGACTAACTGTTCATGTGGACCCTGGTCTCCTGCATTAATTGTTGGGTAATGCTCTTTAATCTAGTCCAGGGGTAGGCAACCTATGGCACGCGTGCTGAAGGTGGCACACAAGCTGATTTTTAGTGGCACTACACTGCCCGAGTCCTGGCCACTGATCTGGGAGGCTCTACATTTTAATTTATTTTTAAATAGAGCTTCTTAAACATTTTAAAAACCTTATTTACTTTACATACAACAATAGTTTAGTTTTATATTATAGACTTGTAGAAAGAGACCTTCTAAAAACGTTAAAATGTATTACCGGCACATGAAACCTTAAATTAGAGTGAATAAATGAAGATTTGGCACACCACTTCTGAAAGGCTGCCAACCCCTGATCTAGTCCCTTGGCCTGCACCACTTCCAGCAGCTCCCATTGGCCCGGAGAAGCGATCTGTGGCCAGTGGGAGCCGCGATCGGCCGGACCTGCGGACAGGGCAGGTAAACACATCAGCGTGGCCCACCAGGGGCTTTCCCTATGCAAGCGGCGACCCCTGTTTGAGAAACCCTGCTCTAGGGGACCTGAAATCTCACTGCACAAATGCTTAGTGCGGGGAACCAGAAGTCTCCAATTCCCCAACATTTGGTGGGGCACTCAATATCTTCTCATCTTTCAGCTAATGAAAAGGAATAGGAATGGAAGGAGGGTCTCAGAGGGCTGGAGACTGAATAAACAAACTGATAATGTACCAAATCAAATACTGATTGTATTTGCAACTTTCCTTAGCTTGATTGTAACCTGTTTAGTTCAGTTTACATTTATATTGTCATTTGCTAGAAGGGGAAAAAATACCTTAGCTGTCAGCATAGTGAGCTGAATTATAGACAAGAAGCATGCATTTAAAGGTTGTTTTATCAACTGCATTGGCTGTGCTTTACAAGAGTTGCATTAATCTTTCACACAGGATCGAGATTGACAAATATAAAGTCATCAACATAAACAGAAAGCTGTCAATAGAGGATATATTTATGGAGGGGGTTATTACTACTACCTATTGCAAGGGTTGTTAGAGAGAGCAATGTCCATGCTGCACAAGCAATTTATAGATTATAAAATGGGTGGAGGAGAAATCATTTTCCACTGCCAAAAACTCCTTTCTCCTCTACTGGAGGAGGGCATAGGGCTCAGCACAGCCCAGGAGTGGGTAGCTCTAGCCAGGAAGGGAATGTAGGGCCAGTGAAATTATGGGGTATGCTGATCAAATACACCTTTCTTGCAGAGTTTGTAACTGTAAACTAAAGCTGTCCCCATCACTTAATAGAAACCTCTATCATGGTGAAGAAACATGGGTGGCATCAGTGCCTGCACTCTGTTAGAATAAATTACCCTGAGATAAAAGAGGCCTCTCTCCTGTTGGGAGGTGTCAATTATGATTCTCTGTATAAGCACTAGTGAATCTGGCTCTAAAAACTGTGATCCTTCAACACTGCACAATTAAGAGACTTTCACTCTATGCTTTATAACAATGTGTGTAGTATCACACAGATGAGAGACCTCTTTTTAAGTCTGTACAGAATCCTCCTGCATTACTTGCTGGGCTTAACTCCAGAACCTAGTGCAGTTATTCAAAGCAGATGTCAAGTAGTACAGGTTACCCCACAGATTTGACTTATCTTAAAATTGTTATAATCCAATAGAGAATGTCCTGAATTGAGGCTTCATGAGAGGCACACTTTACTAGGTCTTTATTTGAGGGATTTAGCCTGTAAGGAGACTTAAAAGCAGTAAACATTGTACTCCTAAGTCTGTGTGTGTTTGTGTTTTACACACATATTTACCTGGTCCGGCGATATTCACGTAAGTGACAAGGGTATGCAAAGGAGCCATGGGAGATGAGTTTATGTGGCTACTGGGGGATAATAAATTGCATGAGGGGCAAGTGAAAGGGCTTGCCCAGGTGTTGGGCAGGCTTTACAGAGAGTTAATGGAATCACTAAGCAATATTTACAGAGAAGACTTGGTGGTGAAGAAACTGGGTCAAGCAATGTATGGCATAGACAATAAGAACAGGACATTATGCTGCCTTCCAGATGCCAGAACTATTGTCAAGGTATTTTTCCCCACTTTGAACTTTAGCGTCCAAAAGTGGGGACCTGCATGTACCCTTCTAAGCTTAATATCTAGCTTAGATCTGATAGCGCTGCTACCAGCCAAAATATAGTGTTTGGCACACTTTTTGTTCCCCCAAAACCTTCCCTGGGGAACCCAAGACCCAAACCCCTTGGGTCTTAAAACAAGGAGAAATAAACCATCCCCCCTCCTTTCCCCCTCCCAGACTTTCCCCTCCCTGGGTTACCCTGAGAGGCTACACTGATCCAAACTCCTTGGATCTTAAAACAGAGAGGAATTAATCTTCCCCCCCTCCTTTCCCACCACCAGTCCCTGGTGAGTTCAGACCCAATCCCCTTGAGTCTTAAACAAGGGGGAAAAAATCAATCAGGTTCTTAAAAAAGAAAGCTTTTAATTAAAGAAAGAAAAAGGAAAAATTATCTCTTTAAAATCAGGATGGAAAATGTTTACAGGGTATTCAGCTCATATAGACTAGAGGGACTTCCCGCCCTCTAGCCTGAGATTTAAGTTACAGCAAACAGAGGTAAAAAATCCTCTCAGCAAAATACACATTCACAAGTTAAGAAAACAAACATAAAACTAATCCGCCTTTTCTAGCTAGTACTTACTATTTTGAACATGAGAGACTGTTTCAGAAAGATTGGAGAAACCTGGATTGCACGTCTGGTCCCTCTTAGTCCCAAGAGCGAACAACGAACAAAACAAACAGCACAAACAAAGACTTCCCTCCACCAAGATTTGAAAGTATCTTGTCCCCCCATTGGTCCTCTGGTCAGGTGTCAGCCAGGTTCACTGAGCTTCTTAACTCTTTACAGGTAAAAGAGACATTAACTCTTAACCATCTGTTTATGACAACTATTCTGGAATGTATATATGGGGGCATCATTTGTATGAGTAGGGAGTTTAAAATATCTCTTATGCAGCCTGGTTGCTGCTGTACTTGGGAATCCCATCACTCTAAGGGTGCAAATCTGACCCCCTTAATATAAAACAGGCACTGACACAGTACATAGGAAAATATCTAATGAAGGGCAATCACAATAATGAATCATTAAAGGAAATCGCTTCTGAAAATGGTGTAAGAAAATTAAATATGTACTGTAAACTTTGGAGAACGGGGACTAAACTAGTCTGAGAAATATGAATATAAAGGAGGGTGAGAATCTGAGATAAGTGTGAAACAAATGGGAAACTCATGAAACTAAAACTGCTAAAATATGCTTCTAGGGAGCATGTTTATTCTATACTCTTAATATAGAAGAAATTGCCTGTTCCACAGTGGGCGCTGAACAAAATAACTTGTGAAAAATCCCATCTTCACCCACCCCAAAATAATTGTTGGAGTATTTTAGTTAAATACATAGTTAGTTACTCAGTCAACAAATGGTACTCAGGTTAACTAGCAATCCCTATACACTCAAGGAATTGACATGATAGTACAAAGGCTATCATAGATAATGCTGACAAAATTCAGGATGGTAGACAAGGCAGAGCCACATTGGTCTGTGCATCATAAGGAACACAGGCAGACAATCAATTTTTATCAGTGGAATGGGAAAATATTGATCAGGGAAGAAATATGACTTCTCAGCTTCTTTTCCTATGAGGCTAGTAAGTAAAATATGACATATTTCACAATGGGTGCACTGGTGTCAATGATTCAGTAGATGACACTTTTACCTTTGAATCAGTAATAAACCGGTGTCTCAGCATGAAGTTGGTGAGTAGTGTGGTGCTGGAGATACTGAGGTGTAAAATTGAGATCTGGTGACTAAAGAGTCCATGAAATGTTTAGTTAAAATAGGGGTCTCAGACTCACTATCTACTGGTTACATTCTAATCCAGGAAATAATCATTCTGCTTACTTACATTCTCCCTGAAGTTTCAGTTGGATATTCTATTCACTTCCTGACTTGCTAATTTACTGCGTAGTGTTGTTGTGTGCTGTTGTCACTGTTCAGGCTAGTTACATCTCTGCCCCCTCTTCTGGTCTCTTTGAGTGCACCTCAGGAGACTGGCCCCACACTTTCACCTCTCAGGGTAGAATCCCATGATTCTCCTGTCCTTGAACTAAATCTGTGGCTACTACTCCTGTGGATCCACCATGCATATTCTGCATGTCTGACTGGATTCAATACCTGAAATAGTTCCCTATGGGAGCTTTTGACCAGTTGTGTACACACTGACCAGACAGCCTTTTAAAATGAAGTAGCGTTTAATCTTAACATTAGGAACAAAGTTTAAGAGGGAAAGGGTTTTAAAAACCAATAAAAGGTCTACAAGCATATCTTACCCAAGTCTTACCAGCCTCTGGAATCTTAGCAAGGCCTAATTTCTCAAGATCCCCAAGCAGGTGAGTGTCTGTGGGTGATAGCTTGTTTCCCAGGAATGGGTTCCCTGGTAACTGACCTTCCCCTAGAGAGTGTGTGTCCTTTTAAAAAATGTAGTCGTATCCTTTGTTCTCTCTTCCTGGGCCTTTTGCCTTGCTAGTCCACAACCAGTTTGGTGAGCTCCCCAGGTGGTAGAGTCAGATCAAGGCTTTTGCATTTTCTCAGGTGTTTGCACCTTTTTCCTCCTCCTTGAATTAACCCCTTGTATAGGTGTTTAAGACAGTAGCCTCCTTTACAACAGTCCAAGGATGCAGTATTCATAAGATATTACAGAACAGCTCTAGATCTGTCTGAGCTGTTAAACAGCTGCCACTTTCCACGTCAGAGGTAGATGCACTTCAGTGGAGAAAGAAATGATTTCTATATGTTTGGTTTGTAAAGTGATTTATCTTCAAAATGTTAGGTGTTGTTTATAGAACAGTAAATTATATTATTATCAAGAAAGAGTATTTGCTAATACTTCATTTCAAAACTGCTACCTACTCTTCTTCAACAGTTTTCATGGAATGTGATTACTATTTTCTGAGGGAGCATGTTTCCCTGTCTTATGATTTTTCACTTCTGGCTACTGCTGCAATATAATTCTGCACAGAATATATTTGTCTGCAAGTATGCATGATCTTTTTGTGAAATTCTGTAAATCGTGTTCTTCTCAGCTAGTTTTACCATATTTCTGGTTCCCAAAAAGAGGACATTGCCAGAGAGGGAGGAGCTAAATGGTGGAGGGGAGGAAACTAGGGGAGTGCTGAAGGGGATACCTGCAGCGAGGGGTACTCATTGGAGGTGCGGAATAATGTCACTCCCTGTCATGGTGACAGGGAGGCTGGAGCAAGCCCAGGATGCAGTGACAGCTATCAGTCAGTACCTTCTTGAGTGACCCTCTCCCCAGGGCTTGGAGCCTTGGCCTATGTGGGCAGGATCCGACAGCTGTGGCTTGCAGGGGAATGAACCAATCAAGAGGGTGTGGAGTGTTTGTGTGAGCGTGATTGAATCTGTTCTCTGTAATCTGCCTTGGCTGTCTTTTGGTTTCTAGATTGTTTTTAAAAAAGGGCTCGAAAGGCAATGCTGGCAACTACAGGACAGTAAATTTACCTTCAGTACCAGGCAAATTGGTTGAAACTATGATAAAGAACTGGATTATCAGATACACAGATGAACACAATATGTTGGAGGAGAATCAACGGTGGCTTTTGTAAAGGGAAACCATGTCTCACCGATCTATTCAAATTCTTTGAGGATGGCAGCAAATGTGTGGACAAGGATGATCCAGTGAAAATAGTGTCCTTGGACTTTCAGAAAGCCTTTGACAAGGTCTCTCACAAAAGGCTCTTAAGCAAACTACATACATGTGAGGCAAGTTTGTAGAAATTTTGGTGGTGCCCAGAACCCGCCCCCCCAACTCTGCCCCCTCAAACTCCGCCTCCACCTGCCTAAGGCTCTGGGCGGAGTTTCAGGGAGGAGGTCTGGGGTGCAGGTCCTGGGCTGGGGATTAAGGTGCAGGAGGGGTGCAGGCTTTGGGAAGGAGTTTGGGTGCTGGGTGCAGGCTCCGGACTGGGGCAGGGGATGGGTGTGCAGGAGGGGGTGAGGGCTGAAGGCTATGAGACGGAGTTTGGGTGCAGGCTCTGGGCTGATGGTGGGGGTGTAGGAAGAGGTGAGGGGTGTAGGCTCTGGGCTGGTGGTGGGGGTGTAGGAAGGGGTGAGGGGTGCAGGCTCTGGGAGGGAGTTTGGGTGCTGGGTGCAGGCTCTGGGCTGGGGCTGGGGGTGGGTGTGCAGGAGGGGGTGAGGGGTGCAGGCTTTGGGACAGAGTTTGGGTGCAGGCTCTGGGCTGGTGGTGGGGGTGTAGGAAGGGGTGAGGGGTGCAGGCTCTGGGAGGGAATTTGGGTGCTGGGTGCAGGCTCTGGGCTGGGGCAGGGGGTGGGTGTGCAGGAGGGGGTGAGGGTGCAGGCTTTGGGACGGAGTTTGGGTGCAGGCTCTGCTAGGGGTGGGGGTTTAGGAAGCGGGAGGTGGTGCACGCTGGGGCAGAGGATCAGGCTGCAGGGGAATGAGGGTTGGGGCTGAGGATGAGGGGTTTATGATGCGGGGGGGCTCAGAGCTGGAGCAGAGGCTCAGGGTGCAGGGGAATGAGGGTTGGGGCTGAGGATGAGGGGTTCGTGCTGCGGGGGGGGCTCAGGGCTGGGGCAGAGGATTAGGGTGCTGGGGGATGAGGGTTCTGGCTGGGGATGAGGATTAGGGTGCAGAGGGATGAGGGCTCTGGCTGGGGATGAGGATTAGGGTGCAGAGAGATGAGGGCTCTGGCTGGGGAAGAGGATCAGAGTGCAAAGGGATGAGGGCTCTGGCTGGGAATGAGGGGTTTGGGGCGTTGGAGAGGCTCAGGGCTAGGGCAGAAGAGCAAGGTAAGGGCAGCCTGCCTTGCCATTAGGGGATGGCAGGCGCTAGGACCCTGGGGCAGCAGACAGCAGTTCTGCCGGGAGCCGATTTACGAGCAGGCAGGGATGTGGCGGAGGCAAGATACAGGGGGAGGGGTGGAAGGCGGAGGCCAGGATCTGCTCCACACAGGGATGCGGCAGGGCGGGGCGGTGGGGGGAGACCCGCCGGGGCCGGGACCCAATCCAGGCAGGGCTGGGGGAGAGACCCAGCTCCAGCTATTGCTGGAGCAGGGCCCCCAGCCCTGAATATTCCTGGAGCCCGGGCACCTCGAGCCCATATAATCCACCGCCTATGACTAAATAGTCATGGGATAAGAGGGAAGGTCCTCTCAGGGATCAGGAACTGATTAAAAGCTAGGAAACAAAAGGTAGGAATAAATGGGTAGGAATAAATAAATACATCTCACAGCGGAGAGAGATAAATAGCTGGGTCTCCCAAGGATCTGTCCTGGGACCAATGCTATTCAACATAGTCATAAATGTTCTGGAAAAGGTTGCACAGTTTGCAGATGATACAAAATTACTCAAAATAATTAAGCAGCAGACTGCAAAGAGTTACAATGAGATTCACAAAACTGGATGACCAGGCAACAAAATAGCAAATGAAATACAATGCTGATAAATACACATTGGAGAACATAATCCCAACTATACATACAAAATGATGGGGTCTAAATTAGCTGTTACATCTCAAGAAAGAGATCTTGGTGTCACTGTGGATAGTTCTCTGAAAACATCTACACAATGTGCCGTGGCAGTCAACAAAGCTAACAGAATGTTGGGAACTATTAGGAAGGGGACAGATAAGAATGTAGAAAATATCATAATACCACTATACAAATCCATGGTACGCCCACATCTTGGATATTGTGTGCAGTTCTGGTCAAGTCATCTCAAAAAGGATGTATTAGAATGGAAAAGGTGTAGAGAAAAACAACAAAAATGTGATTGGGGTGTGGCACTGATTCTGTATGAGAAAAGATTTAAAAGATTGGGATTTTTCAGCCTAGACAAGAGACAACTAATGGAGGATATGATAGAAGTCTATAAAATCATGAATGGTGTAGAGAAAGTGAATAAGGAACTGTTATTTACCACTTCACATAACACAAGAACTAGGGTCACCTGATGAAATTAATAGCAGCAGGTTTAAACAAACATAAGAAAGTACTTCACACAACGCACGGTCAACCTGTGGAACTTATTGCCACTGGATGTTGTGAAGGCCAAAAGTACAACTGGGTTCAAAAAAGAGTTAGATGAGTATACAGAGGATAGGTTAATCAATGGCTATTTGCCAGGATGGTCAGGGACACACCCCTATTCACTGGGTGTCCCTAAGCCTTCCACTGCCAGAAGCTGGGACTGGATGACAGAGGATGGATCACTGGAAAATTGCTCTGTTCTGTTCATTCCCTCTGAAGCATCTGGCCCTGGCCACTATTGGAAGACAGTTGGGGTCAGTGGAGGCACCTTAGTTGAGATACCATCAGTGTAAAAGAGAGGGCTTGGCTGGCAGGGCATTTGGAATTCTCTTCCTCCCTACATCTGAAAACTGCCTGAGTTTCCTGTCATTTGGGGTGCAGTGTAAAGGCCCCTTTTCTCTACTGCTCATGAGATGGGTGTTGGGTAGGTCTGACAGAGAAGTTGTGGAACTTTGGGAGGTGTGTGAGCAGATTGATTAATTTCTGCTGTATTTATGTTCATAGAGTCATATATTTAAGGCCAAAAGGGACCATTATCATCTAGTTTGACATCCTTTATAACATAAGACACAGAATGTAATTAAATGCATCAAGCCCATGATTTCTGGTTGAGGTAGAACACATCTAGTTGGACTAGAGTGCAATCGTAATTTAAAGATTGAGAAATGCAGAGTCCTTGGTGAGTAGTTCCCATGGTTAATTACCTTTATTGTAAAAAATGTTGAGTCTTATTTTGAGTCTGAATTTGCCTAGCTTCAATTTCCAGCTATTGGATCTAGTTCCATTTTGTCTGCTAAATTAAAGATACTTCTACTATCAAAAATTGTATCTCCTGTGTAGGTACATAAAGACAGCAATCAAATCAATACTAAACTTTGTTAAGCAAAATAGATTGAGTGTCTTTAATCTCTTGCTGTAAGGCAAGTTTTTCAGACTTTGGATCACTCTTGTAGCTCTTTTCTGAACCCTTTCCAAATTCATCTACATCCTTTTTGAGTTTGGACACCAGAACTGGACATAGTATTCCAGTAATAGTCTTGCTAATGCCATACACAGCGGTAATAACATCTTCTTCCTTCTGCTCAAGCAAGAGTATATTATCTATCCAAGATCAGTCTTTGCTCTCTTAGTCACCATATTGCAACTGGAAGTTGATGATCTAGCCATGAACCCGACATACTTTTTTAAGTCATTGCTATCCAAATTACAGTCCCCCATTTTGTAAATGTGACTTACATTATTTGTTCCAACATCTGTGACCTTGCACTTAGATGTACTAAAATGCATGTTGTCACTGGGTTAGTTGATTTTATTCCGATGAATTGGGAAAAGGTTGGAATGGACTCTCAAGGCACTCGATAGGCATTCTTTTATAATTTGTAAAAATCTAAAAGAATAATTAATATATTCAATTCCCCACAGGTCAGTTTTTCATCTGAATGAGAAGCATCTCTGCTAGTAAGCATATTTGTCACATGCTTCAAAGAAGCCATCTGAATTTCTTGACCAGTAGTAACCTATAGAGAGAGAGACCCTCAAAACTAAAACCCAGGTTTTACATGAAATTCAGTGTACCACAGAACTAGACTTTGAAAGTTTTATCTAGAGTGCAACTGATGAAAATTCTTTCTTGACTGGAGATCTGAAATTACTTTGACCCTGTATATAGGAGCAAAAATAATCATTGACACGTGTCTAATATTTTCTTAAGACAGTTTGCTGCAGCTGTTTGATCCAAGAGATATCACACTGGGAGAGGCTTTTCTTAAAGCATAAGGAGTTGAGAAGAGAGAATTAGATATGGCTGTCCAAGATATTCTTGTCTATAAAGAGAGGATTTTATGGATTTAGGACCCAATCAGAGCTCAATGAAGCCTGATGAGAAATAAACTCTGGTAACTTGGTGAAATCTAAAGAACTGTTCAACTTATACTAAATTATATGTTCTAAGATTTTATATTATTTTATATTTATTTTAGGAGTTATCAGAGTTTTTACACTCAGTGGGTCATTAACAAGTTAAATAGGTGACCTTACAACATAGTTCATGCCTTTAGCATTAATTTAAATTTAGTGTGTATTAATTTAGTATTTATTTAGCAATTAGTGTTATTTTTGGATATATTTGCTGAAAATGAGAGAGATCTGAACCAGCCCCAATCCAAACAACCTAGCATTATAATGGGTAGAACTGAAACCTCAGAATCTTTATCTTGCTTTTTACTGAGCAATGTTTGATTTCAAGTGACCTTGAGAATTGGTGAATGTTTGTTCCCAGTACTACAGCTGAGTGAAATTATTCAGACTAAAATCTTTTAAATCAAAATAGGCATATTCAGGTCAACCAAAACTTTGAAAACTCATACCAAATTGTTTCAGATGAAAGAAAGAAAAAAATTCTGAAAAAGTCAAAATGTTTCATTCTGACACTTTCAAAATGAAACAATTTGGATTTTATGATTCTGAACAACTTCATTTCAGATTTTACTTCTATTTCATTTTTTAAAAGGTAAAAAAGTCTCTTGAAAACTAAACATAATATTTCATTTTAGGTTGAACAAAAATCAGGGTTTTTTTGCTTTTTCATTTTGCTGAAAATTAAAACAAATATTTTTTGTTTGGTGGCCAAATCAAAAAGTCAATTATTTGCACACTTCTACCTAGAACCATGAGCTGGAAGTGTTGCTTTATTAATAAATTAATTAGAGTAAAGGGGAAGGATGTTAAGTGAATAGTGGTTTCTCACATCTTCACTTCCTCAACATGTCTATTACCTCCTTTTGAGGCCTGAGCCAACTCCCTTTTGAAGTCAGTGGAAATACTTCCAGTGATTTCAGTGGGAAATAGATGAGACACATAGGATACATCTATATAGCTACTAGGAGGTGTAATTCCAAGCTCATGTACCGGCTGTGCTCAAGCTAACACCTAAAAATAGTAGTCAGGCCTTAGCAGCCCCCGACAGCAGCCAAATATGTACCTGGGATGTGTGTATATCTACCCAAGCTGGGAATACACCTCCCAGCCAATGTGCAGACATATCGTTAGGGACAGATTCTCAGCTTGTTTAAATGTAGCCAAAGTAGCTATGCCAGTTCACACCAGCTAAAGATCCTGCTTTAATCTTTAAAATGTTGGCAGTTTGCAGACTGATATACCAAGCAGAAACTCCAGAAAATGTACACAACATATGTCCATTGTCTCTAAAGGGTTAAAAATACAAATCTACAGACAATCTGGGAGTTTGATTACCAAAGTTTATTCAGCCCTATTTTTAGTGGTTTGAACATGTTGACTCTTATATAAGATTCGTTCAGTATAAATAAATTATTCAGTAAATATTCCCACATGTGAAGGAATGGTATTTTCATCCATTTTGTTTCTGTCTTTCACTTTCTAAAATAGGCTATGGGAGCTTTTTTGTATGTATTTTCATGGCAGTTGCATGAAGAATAGCTTTGTGACTTGATCTTGTTGAATTTAGATTGGGCTTGTCAAGTTCCTGCACTGATTTGTAAGTGTACATCATATATTAATGACATTGCAGGGAAGTGAAGACTAAAACCAGGAAGCACACAGCTTGATATGTTGTTGTTTTTTTTAAAATAGGCTTTATGTCAGCTTGATGCATGAATGCATTTCTCTCTCTCTCTCTACTACAAGATACAACTATGGCTGTGTTGGGGAACCTGGTTACAACATAATTCCATTAGGTAATACAAATGAGAACTTAACCACGCTACTGAACTAGGCTGAAGCCTTTGACTGTCCAGCAATTTAACATGGTTTGGAGATACAGTTAAGGTAACCATCTATGCAGGAATGACCACAGTGTAGCTGAGTCCCCTTATGTGTCTGTAGCTATAATATACACAGACTTTCTCTCCCTAAGCCTTCAAGGAAACTTTTTTCTTAGTGACAACAGACCTGATTCTTTTCTCTCTTACAGCAGTGTAAATCAGGAGTAAGTCCACTGGCATAAAGCTCATGTAAACATCCATCTATTTTCCTAGATGAACCTTCCATACCTCTCCATGCTCACTGCAAACTATTAAGCACTCAGAAAAGTATGGTGTGTTTTATTCAGTTTGCCATATGTCTGTCTTTTCTTAAAGTTACAGGATTCATTAGGTGAGTTGTTGAGGACTGAACCACAGAAAGGGAGAGGCCAAGGTTTTTGATCCACGGAGACATGATGCTGAGGGCCTGATTTTGGTCTTCTTTTCAGTGGAGTTACTCCTGATTTACACTAGTGTAACTAAGATTAGCCTGTCCCTTATAGTTTGAATATCTGTGACTGTATTACATTGATTTAGTGTTGGAATATGGTATTTTAAAGTAATACAGACCCACAATCTACATATCACTGGGCTTGTTGACAAAAAAGCCAGCATCAGTTTCATTATTTAAACTGCAATAATTCAATACAAATGGGAGTCCTATGAGAACCAGGGAAAGCCCATGGCTTATATCTGGGCCTTATGCTCCCAGGTCACAGTGGCTTAGAACACTGTGAAGGCAGTGCACTCAGTTCCCATAGGATGCCTGGAACACTAAGCAGTCAGCTCCCAGATTGGAAGTTTTATGTAAGTAGCGCACCCAGCTTCAGAACTAGTGAGAATGTGGAGCACTGTGGACACAGCATTGGCCTCTCCTGTAGTGCTAAAGACGGGACTCATCCTCGAGGCAGCACATTCAGGTCTTGGACCAGGGAGGTCTGGAATGTTTATGGAGGCACAAAGTCAGCTCATGCACTGGCAAATGCAAGGTGAACTTGGCGGAATATTCCACTATTGATGGAATAATCAACGCCAGGTCTGGAGGGCAACACGGTCCACTACCAGAGTGGCAGGGACACAGAATGCAGAATAAGAATCACAGTCATCTTCTGTAGGAGAAAGGGGTGGGATACCGAACACTTCTGTAGCAGTTTTCTGTTATCCAGCTTCCTTTATTCAGATGGAAGGGTTCACCTCACTTAATGCTTTTGAAGAGGAGGAGAATAATCAGTCAGGAATGGGGAACATATTAGAGAGATCTCAGAGAAATCCCTCCCCACTCTGCCAAATTAAACAGATTTTCTTTCCAAAACCAAAGTGGGCCTAAAGATTGTTATTTCAAATGAGGAGCATTGTAAAAACCTCCCAAACTCTAGGTCCAGTTCATGCTATACTACAAGGAGTTATCTCTGCCTTCTTTTTCTGGCTTTATAACTGATATTCATACATCATATTCTCTGGCATCGAGCTGTTTCCCCATCTGGTTCTTCAGAGTTAGTGAAGAGTGATGGCTGATTTAAAAAAAAAAAGAGTTAATTCCCCTTTCCTCCTTCCCAACCAGGGAAATCAGACTTTATCAAACAGCAAACATTCCTGTCTCTGTGCCTCGCAGCTTCCAGATGTTGGCACTGGAGTCCAGTGGAATTTTACTGCCCTCAAACCTTCTAATAATTTTAACTGTACTCTGGGTTGCACATGTTTGACATGAAGGTACTTTGGAATGTAAACACTGCTGGGCACCTACTGGAATTAATTAGAGCCACCCTGTATTCTCCAAGGTTTTAAGCCTTTCAATAAACTGTTTACACTAACACTAAGCAAATCAACAGGTCAAAATATAAACATAGTTTAATCGCTTTCCTCCTCCACCTGCAAGGGAAGAGAAACCACTGATGATCCGAAGCAGACCACCTGTTTGCTATGTTGGATCATGGCAGCCTCGTTTTATAATTTCTTGTCTCTCAAAATAAACACTTTCTGACTACTTCGTTATCATGGTTTTTGAGATGCTTGGCATGGAAATCTGAAATGCCAAAATGTCTCTCTGTTAGTATACATTTAGACTTAGGTCTGGAAGTTTGTATGAAAATGGACTAAGAGTAATTGGGAGGGCTGCAACTGGGCAAACCAAACTCTGCTCTAATCTCACAAAAGAGAGTGGCTCACAAACTCCTAATCATAGATATTAAGGATGGAAGAGCCTTAGGTGGACCCATAAAGTCCCAGTATGTAAAAGGTTGTAAGAATGAAACAAAATACAGAGTTTCCACAAGAAACAAAAGCAATCCAAAAGACAGACTAAGGCTGAAAAATCTCAAAACATCTGATATGTATAAATATATAAATGTTACCTTAATTTATAGCATTTATAACATGATAACATTTATAACATTTATACATCAAAGTCACTACCATCTGAAGATACATGATTTCAAAGAAAAGAATCCACACAGCAGTACTTACACAAATACATCAAACATTAGAGCAGGCATCATAGACAACACTCACCTACCAGGAAGATTCCAGTCACACATTCTATCCCCCAACAAGTTCTACAACTCCCAAACCTTAAGGGCAAGAGAAGGAAGGGCAGGGAGGAGTGGCCCACTCTGCTTTCTAAAGCTCCAGATCTTGACAAAACACACAAACAAACCCAACTAAGTATCCTAGAGCTGGTCAGGAGTTTTCCATTGAAATGTGCATTTGTGGGAAAATTTCAATTTTACACACACAAAAAAAGATTTTTTGTTGGGAAAATTAAAATGAATTATTTCATTTCAGGCTGGGTTGTTCTGAATGGAAACACTTTGGTTTGCTGAACCAAATCAAAACATTTCATTTTAGGTCAGTTTGATGTTAATCTATGCTCACATGTTAGGTCATGGTTCCTGGGAGTTGTAGTCCAGGTGTCCATTTTCCTCCATTAGCTGGACTCCTTGACAGGACTACATCTCCCTTGATGCGTCGTGGTCTCACTTCTTGTTGAGCCTTTGTGGTGCATTGTGGGAACCTCAGGACCATACCAATGTGAAATGTTTGAATTTGGAGAATATTGAAATGTTCAGGTTGGACTGAAAATGTTAAAACAAAAAGATTTGACATTTCCAACTTGAAATTTTCTGGAACTTTCCATTGCATGAAAAAGAATGAAAAAAAATGTTGAAAAAATAAAATTTCCCGCGGGACAGAAATTCTGATGTAGTTCTAGTCTTTATGTTGTGCAGGCCACAACCTCCCATCTGAGAGCCATATTTTTAAACAAAACAAACAAAAAAACAAACCCAACAGCATCAAACACTCCAGTCATAATCTACATTTCCCCACAGCAGTCTTAGCAAGAGGGAGGGAAATGGGTGGTACCCCACTCTGCTATACCAGATCTTGAGGCTCTGAGCAGATAGTAACATCCTCTCACAAAATAAAGAATCCATAATACATTTTGGTAAATCACTTCTTCAAGGCATGATCCTGATACTCAAAATGTAACATTTAATAAATTCATCTGCCCAGCTGACTTCCCCCACCTTGCCTTGTGATCTCTGCCAAATTTACTGCTGTTAATTTTTTCTTACAGAATTACATCATCTTTTTCACAATCAGCACTGCTGTCATACCCACCCCTCTCCCATCTGTATTTGCCCACAGCTGAGTTTTCCATGCCAGATTCTCCTTATATTCAACAGCTTGCAAATGTCCAGCAAAAGATTAGAATCAGGCCACTAACTCCTGCTTTGTTAATTCCCATTACTCTTTTTGAGAAAAATAGTTCCTCTGTGCTGTCTCTCTTGTGGCTAATACTCCTTCCACCTTTCTAATTAGTATCTTACTCAGTAGCAGAATAACATTCAGCTTCCAGTTTATATGACCAAAATGCAAAGTTCCCAGAGGACACAACTGTACCTGCAGTAAAGGATGGTCTCAGATTTCTGTGTGCCAAATTCTCATTTTCCATGGTATCTTTTACATATATTCTGTCAATCTGACTGCAATACTTCCCTGTAATAAATGTGAATTCCTCATCTGCCCTAGTTTGTGTGTGCCTCTATACAGCTTTTAATCCTGTAACATTACAAATCTCCAAACAAATCTCATTAAAATGTAACTTCCTGGGACCCCAGCCTATATGTTGTTGGTATAACACAATTGAAGTCATCCAGAAAAAACAAAAGAAGAGATCAGTAAAGAGGCGGTGATCTCTTTAAAATGTTTTAGTTCTGAGCTTCCAGAAGTGTGGCCAGATATAGAGCAGTCACCTAATAAACAAACTGAGAAAGACAAAAAAAAATCTACCAACAGTGCTATCCCTGGCAAGGCTTCAGCACTCGCTGATTTTCTACTGAGTAACTAAAACCAAAATCCCCACTCTATCAGATATGTCTGACTCACTTGACCAAAAAGAAGGGGCTAGCTTTCAGTCCAGCTTAACACAATATTCATCCCAACCACTACTCAGTTAAGTTTCCTGAACTTGTAGTGGTCCTGCCTTCCAAAAACTGAAAATTCAGTCACCATCTTTGAACCCTGAAAATGGAATGCATGTTTCACATCGTTGTTTAAAAGAAAAGAAAGAGGAACAATGTCAACCCTAAAATAAAACAACCCTAAGATCCCATATGCTGTGAAAGCCACATGATGGTCACTCTGTGATGTTCTTTTTCTTGTATGTAATTGCGGTATTTACCACAGGGAAGATATTATATGCAATTGCTTTTGGGAAGGGAATTGGCTGTATGATTGCAAATGGGTAGTGACCATGAGGCAACCTTTCCAATAGCATGTGGTCCATTATATGAAAAATATTGAAACTCCCCAACTTAAAGACACTCAAGTCTCCTCGCCCAGGCACATCTCTGCTGTATAAAAGAGAAGAGTTGCTTCCATTGAAATGATCTTTGATCATTGAAATGATCCTTTTCTTGCCCTGTGAGTCAGTAAATTCTGTGCTGCTGTTTTTACAGATTTTTCCATTTGACAGGATTGAGCTTGTCATTCTGATTGTTTAATATGTTTCCTGTCCTGCAAGAAGGGAATGACTCTCTCACAGGAAGCCAGTGTTATATAATGGAGTTCACCCTGTAGAAAGTCTCCTCCTTTGACTTGTGATTCAGTTTGAAAGCATCTGGATTACCACAGCAAACAGCTGAGCTGATTGATTAAACTCTTCCATTCTGTGAAGGTGCTATTGTAGATAATGGGCATAGATTTCTTTCCTGTAAAACACTATCTCCTCTCCAACTGCTCATTGGTCTCCAACTTGACCAGCAATTCATACAGTAACTCATGAAATCATATCCTATCTCTGAAACATACTGGTCTTTTTTTGTCTTCAGTAGCAGTTTTTTAAATGTAGGTAAAGGATAATGCTCTGGTGGAGGAGCATATAAAGTGATAAAAGGCTTTTTTGGGTGATTAAACACCAAAGAGACATGAGAGTCCAATGCCAGGGACATTATTTCTATTATGACAAACTGAAGGAGAATCAACAAAGCAAAGCATTAAAGAAGAAAGAAAATGCATCCTTTTCTTGCCCTGTGAGCCAGTAAATTCTGTGCTGCTGTTTTTACAGATTTTTCCATTTTACGGAATTGAGCTCATCATTCTGATTGTTTAATATGTTTCCTGTCTTGCAAGAAGGGAATGACTCTGTCACAGGAAGCCGGTGTTACATAATGGAGTTCACCCCGTAGAAAGTCTCCTGCAACACAGGAGAAATCTTAGAGGGCTAGGACACAATCACGTAATCTACTGAGTACCTCATCAGAGGCACGAAGGACCCTCAATTCTTGGGATTTAAGGGCTTCATCCCACTCCAACTGAGGCTGATTGAGGTCAATCGGAATCTTTCCATTAATGTCAGTGAGAGCTAGATCAGGCCTTAAGCAAATAATTTAACAAGGGAGCAGCTTTAAAAAATGAGTAACTGTCTGACGATTGGGCTAAAAAAATGAAAGATTGTGTCTGTAAAAATGGAGTGATTTGTTTGGATACAGATAGTGACACAAATGATTTCAGTGTTTTTAGAGGGAGGATTTTCCTGTGTGTAATGACTGCCTGGAAATCTTCTTTTCTCGTCTAATAATGCCTGGTAAGGGCTTGAGTGAAGGAAGGGAGGGTCCTGCTCTTTCTCTGCTGTATGACATAATACCATCCATCTGAAGAAAGGTACATTGGAACTTTGAGCCTTGTCATAATAGAGTTTTGATTTCATCCTAACACCACCAATCTCTCATAAATAGTCATCTTTTGGGGGGGGGGATGGTGGAATTTTTTTTTTTTTGAAGAATTGGGCGTAAGTAGTAGGTGAAATAGTGGTGTAGCAATTGCAAGAGGGTGTTTTTTAGGGAGGATCATGTTTGGAATAAAAATGCTGGGTGGTTTTTTTTGAGGGGGTATATGAAAATTGATATTTTTATCTAGAAATTGATAATTTTTCCAAGGCATTCAAATAAAAAAAATATTCATTGTTTGCAAGTGATTAGTGCTACTGCAGGTTTCCAGGTTTTCCCCATAACTGGTGTATACTTATACTGTATCTGTAATACCACAGCAATGCTAATTACTTACAAACTACAAATGTTTTTAATAGCAACCACTGTACATATCTATATGTGGGAAAATATTTTAAAACCTTCTTCTGTAGGGGTATGAGGCAGGGGTATTTAACGTTGATTCAGAAATTTTGCATTCAATGTGTGAGTGGGGTTAGACAACTGGAAATTGATTTCCCTCCCAATTTAAAAAATAACAACAGGTCCTTTTCTGTTAAAGCACCAATAAGTTGATCACATGCCATCCCCCAGTGATGAAACGGGGAAGGGAGAGGGAAAAAGACTGTTAAGAATATGATAGTCCAATAATAAATAAATAAATAAATAAAATAAAGTGTTCTTCAGTAACATTTTAACCTCAGGATCTCAAAGCACTTTACAATCATTAAATAAGGAAATCTCATAATAGCAGGTTAAGGATACATAGAAATTACTTCACTTGCCACTGAAATATAGCCACGTATGGGGGAATATGGCTCTTCCTTAATAACAAACAATAGCATTACCCAACAGTTTAGGACAGGAAGTGAATAATACCATTTCTAGTTGAAATTGTAGGGGAAATTTTGTTAGACAGCCTCTAATCAGCTGGTTTGGAATTGAGACACTACTGACCCAAAGAGATCTATGAGATCTTTTTATGAACAGGACTGTAGCTTGACATCTAATCTGAAAGACATCACTTCCAACAGAAGTGTCAATTGTTCAGTACTGACTCAGATGGAAGAGTATCACCTCCTAAATCACCAAAACGTCTTCCTGCAGCAAGTAGATGTTCCCTGGAGATCGTCCATTAAATGGATCAGCATAATATCTTATCAATCCATAACCACAGCCAAGTCTGGTGTTATCACTTATTTCAAATAGCTCCTTGGGAATACAGGGGAATTGACAGGGGGTACTACATAAGGCAGTGTTCAAGTGTTTGCCTAGGCTCTCCACATTCAGATTAGGGGTCATTCCTTAGCTTCCATTTGATCACATTGTCCCCAGCTTTTGCCACCAATTCTTGCTCAATTTAGAATGTGCCAGTGTTTTCGTTCAAGGTCAGTGCCTAGAGTTTGTGTTTCTAAAGGAATCAGGTTCTCCAAGATCATTGGCATTTCCTGCCATTTTGTTACTCTGTAGTTTTCCACAGTGGTATTTTAGGTAAGGGAATTTCAGCAGCAAAGCTCTTCCTCCTTGTGGGTGTTAGAATGTTTCTATACAGTGGAGGTCTTGGATCATACACCTGTTTTTGTGTCTCCTTTTCACTGAAGGCTTCTCAGCTCAAGGGAGTATAGCAACAGTGGAGGAGTCAGTTTCTAACTCTCTGTAATGATTCTATAGAGTTAATTGAATTCAGTATTAATTTTATGTGTGTGGGTTGAGTGTGACCATCCTGGGAGTAATAGCTGAGTAACACTGGATAAGACTGGGTGCTTGGGGTGTTTTGGGGTCAGCTCTCTATTTTGTGTTGGCCAGTTTCTGGAGTACACGATTCCTGGAGTTCACTTTCTTTTTCAGCTTCTTGTTGTGTTCTTTGAGACCCCAAGACACACCAGACTTTCATAGTATTCAAGGATAGTATCATCCCCCAATATCTGGAGTTTTTGCTTGGCATAGTGATGTTTCAGGTGGAAGGTGTACACTTGTGTCTTGCTAGGATTGGCATTCAGGAAGCATGTGTGATAGTATTTTCCCAGTACATTCTGGGAGCCAGTTAAAGTGTGCTCAATGTCCTCAAATCTTTGATGGGGTGGCAATGCAAAGATCATCAACATAAATGAGTCTTTGCATGTTGGGGAATTCTGACCAGTTATTTCTGTAGACATTAAACAGCAAGGGTGATAGCACTGAACCTTGGGGCAGACCATTCCACTGGGTATGCCATTGACTTTTCAGACTCTCTATCTTGACAAAGAAATGTGAATTTTTGAGCAGGGAGGAGTAAACGTACATGATGGCTCACAGTGTTGTAAGCAGCTGACAGATCAGCAAAGACAGCCACTGTAATTTTGCAAGTTTTGAACCATTTTTGATGTACTGAGCTAGATTTATAACTTGTCCACAGCATGAATGTCCTGACCAGAAACTGGATTGGTAATCTATCAACTGTCCTTCCACTGTTTACACTATTCTACCCATTATCATTTGCTCATCTAGCTTGTAGGTTGAGTAGAATAAGAAACACTGGGCAGTAACACTTTTTCAGAGATAGGGATTTTATATGGTTTGAGTAGTGCAGCCCATTTTGGCCTTTCTCCTAGGGTGACCAGATGTCCCAATTTTATAGGGACAGTCCCAATATTTTGGGCTTTTTTTTAATATGGGCTCCTATAACCCTCCAACCCACCCCGATTTTTCAACTTGCTGTCTGGTCACCCTACTGTCTCCACAGCGTAGATATATGCATAGTCTCCATCCAAAAGTTAAAGAAATCAACAGCCATTTCTGTGCTCTCCTCCTGAAGTGTAGTAATGGTTAATTAGCTATACTATCAAGTCCAGCTACCTTTCCACATTTCAAAGTTTTCATGGCTATTGTCAGCTCCTCAGTGTTGAGCTGCTCATTGTGGACTTTGCTGTCTCAGGAATGAGCAAAATTTCTGCTTGACTTGTCTCATTCTGCACTTTGCTTTGTGGACTGGTTTACCATTTAGGATGAGTTGGTGTATGACTTGACTGGGAGAGAGTGTAGTGATGTGCTTTGGTTGTTGTCCATCCAGGTTCAGCTTGCAAGTGGTGGCCCATACTTTTTTGCTATTATGGCACAGGTTTGTTGTTTCAATCACATCTTACCAGTGGTTGTGTTGCTCCTTTCCAGTCTCAGAAGCATTGCCTCAAGACCAGTGACTTCTTCACCAAAGAGATCCAGTCAAACAGTTCTGAATATCTCTTAAACTGTTGGCTTATCTGTTCTGAAACCTCTGGGGATGTATTTTTGAGCTAAATTCTCCATAGTGCTCATGTGTCAAAGAAATATTGTAGGTGGATTCAAAGATAAAGCCTTCCCAGTTAGCCTTTATGAAGCTGAATCTTGGCAGATATTTTGTTTTCCTGGGTTGTACTGCAGCCTCTATTATCACTTGCATTGATGTGTACTGTCATCTTGGGATCACTGCCATGACCTCCCTTCTGAAGTTGTCTACATTTTCAGAGATGACAAGAGCTGTATCAGGATTTTACTCCTTTTTCCATCATGTGGTTTGGAAGGTACATTTGTTCTTGAAGTTGTGGAGCTGCCCACTTCTGTACTTCTTCTCAATTGTTGGGATATCCCAAGACAGTATTGTGACTGTTAAAGTTGCCTATGACAAGACATGTTTTTTCTTGCAGAGCAAAGTCAGTTGGCCATGCAAATTTTCACCTGTTTTTTTGTAAGCAGAAACTACTGCTGTTTGATTGAGTTCAACTGTGATAAATTCCATGGTACTTGACATTTCACGGTAGAGTTTCACAAATCTTTTGTCACTTGTAAGTATCACGTTGCCATAGATGTTGCTTTTGATGTTTGCAGCGATATTCATGCCAGGGATGTTTGGTGGTCTTGTCTTCCTGTGTGTCTCTTGTAAGCACCTAATGCCTACTTTATTGCCAGACAGAACATAAGCTTTCATTGCAGAGAATCCGTCCACATTCACACTGATTATTTAAAGTGCCATCTTGGTTGAGGCCCTAAAAGGGGCCACTTGAGTTGACATCTATGTCTACGTCTTCTATTGAAGTCTTAGTGCATATAATCAGTTTTGGTCTCTACCATGGTTAGTTATAATGGGAAATTAACAGGGGCCACAACATGAACATGTCTGATGTGACCCTACCAAAGGGATAAGCCAATATGACTTTCCTTAGTTTGAGATCTTGCACCATCACAGCACTAAGGGGGTCTAACTGCAGGCAACATATGCTGCTAAATCTGCTTAAACGAATTGAGGCGCTGCATTTGCTACAGCAGAGGAGACTGAAATCTCCATTGCAATGCATTGACTTGTTGCAAGGACTGCAACATGGGCAATTTCATTTATACATCCTTAGTGACAGTATAGTAACAATGCAAGCAATGGGTATTAGAGACAAAGCACACATCAATTGGCTCCCAAGTGGAATGGACAAGGAGTCAAACTGACCTGTGGGGAGGGGTAAATGAAACACATTTAAAGAACTGCATTGTGTCCATGTTACTTGCATACTTTGCAATTTGGTATTGTTGTTTTTGGAATTGATATCCATACAATGAAAACTGGTTGCTTTAACTCTGTATAACATAATTATAGGGCTGACAGGCTGTGACAAGTTGGAAGAGAGATTTATTCTTGCAGCAGGCAGATGCTTAAATGATTTTGTATTGGAAAAAGCTGCCTGTGAAATGTTCTGTCTCTGTGTACATTACTAAACCCAGATTTGTAATGAAATCTAGCACCAAATATTTATGTAAAATTACTTTAATGTTCAAAATTTTATCTTTAAAGAAAAAAAAGCAGAGAAAATTAGTAAGGGAGTTTTAAGAATGTTGTGTTAGTTACGGAACAGTGATGTTTTTCTTCATCAGTTCTTTAAAATTGTTACCCAGCTGGTACTTCGCAGAGTGAAACGTACACAGTATCTATTGCTATGTGAAAAATGTTTGTGTCCTGATGTATTAATAGCACTGTAACCTATCCCAATTGGGGTCACTGTTTATTATTAAAATCCTCTCACAAGACCAATTTGGGGAAAGCAGGAGGCTTTATGTAATAACCATGAATCAGTGATAAATAAAACACTTTCCCACAGTGGCTCTCATCAGGAAATGCCAACATTGCACATGCTCAGTTTCTTCTTAGTCCCCTTTCCTTCCTGATTTAAGTTAATACCCTAAAAAGAACCTCTTTTGCCATTAACCATCTTTAGGCACTAAGGAAAGTACAGAGATGGTAGGGATGACGTCAGTAATTCAAGCCACATAGCCAGCCATACTCAGCTGTGGCAGTGGCAGAGTTTATTTTAACATTTTAATTAATTAATTTGAACATTAAAACAACTGACTCTAATCCCCGGAATGAATATGATGAATATGAATGTGATCTCAGCAAAAGCCCATGAAATTGCACATTCCTTAGGTATCGTAATGAAGGGAAATCTTGATGGGACCCACTTTTTCTAGTTTTCATTCTCTCTGATTAAGAGCACTACACAGGGCCTGCTGATTCCTGCCCCAAGAGACCTGAAAATCCCAAATATTGGCTCTGTTTACAACTTTGCTTTCCATAAAGTCTCTAAGAGTAATCTCTGCACTGCTGCCTAGCCACTAATCCGACCTAGTTACTGTAAACTGATTTCTCTTGGATGAAAGGATTTCTCTAGTTCCTCTGGGACTGTTGCACTGGGACTTGGACAGATTACTTTGTGGGGTTATGCAGCATAACTAAGAGTATAATCTGACAACTACTCCCTTGGTTAGAGGTGGGCAAACTTTTTGGCCCGAGGGCCACATCTGGGTATGGAAATTGTATGGTGGGCCATGAATGCTCACAAAATTAGGGTTGAGGTGCAGGAGGGGGTGAGGGCTCTGGCTGGAGATGCAGGTTCTGGAGTGGGGCCAGAAATGAGGAGCTCAGGGTGCCGGAGGGGACTCCGGCCTGGGACAGATGGTTGGGGTGCAGTGTGGGGGGGTGAGGGCTCCAGATGGAGGTGTGGGTTCTGGGGTGGGGCTCGGGTTGAGAGGTTTGGGGTGCAGGATGGTGCTCCGGGATGAGATCGAGGGGTTCAGAAGGCAGGAGGGGGATCAGGGCTGGGGCGGGGGGCTGGAGCGCAGAAGGGGCTCAAGAGTGCAGGCTCTGGGTGGCACTTACCTCAAGCAGCTCCCGGAGGCAGTGGCTTGTACCCCTTCTACGTGGAGGCATGGCCAGGCAGCTCGGTGCGCTGCCCCATCTGCAGCTGCCACTCCCGCAATTCCCATTGGCTGCAATTCCCAGCCAATGGGAGCTGTGGGGGTGGTGCTTGGGATGGGGGCAGCATGTGGAGCAGAATCCCCTGACTGCTCCTACGTGTAGGAGCTGGGCGGGGACATGCTGCTGCTTCTGGAAGCCGCGGCACACGCGTGCAGAGCGGCCCTCAGCCCTACTCCCCAGCTGGACACAGGAGCAGGGCAAGCCCCAGACCCTGCTCCCCAGCTGGAGTGCCGTAGTGGGGCAAGTTCCTGACCCCGCTCCCCAGTGGGAGCTCAAAGGCCAGATTAAAATGGCTGGTGAGCCGGATATGGCCCACAAACTGTAATTTGCCCAACCCTGATCTAGGTGTTTATCTGGGCCCCATCACTCTAGTATCTGAATACCTCTCAAATATTCAAAAGTAGAGCGAGATTGTTACTGATATTTCTGTTTCTTCTCAGATCATAGAAGAAATAGCTTGATTCATTTATAGGTTTTTTTAGTTTCATGCTTGTTTATACTTCTGTATATATTTATACTACTTGTTTATACTTTTAGAAATTTGCTGAGGGAAAGCTCAGAAGAAGAAAAAAGATTTTTGCAGTTAGTTCTGAAATTAGTGAGATCCATGGTCATTCTTATCTCTTGCAGGAGTGAGTTATATAGAGTAGGTTGTTTAGATTATGAGCTCTTTGGGGGCAGGAAATGTCTTTTTTGTTACATGTTTCTACAGCTCAGTAGAGTCCTAGTCCATGACTAAGGGTGTTAGGTGCTACAGTAATACAAAAAAAAAATAATAATAGCTACTGTGAAAGTTCTGTCTCCTGTGTTTCTGATTATTGGTCAGTGGTTTCATGGTGCCACCAGAATGTAGTTGTTGTAGGAGATCTGACCACAGAGAAAGATGCAGTTTCTTAAATAGACAAAGCCAATCCCATGGAAGATTTTGAATATTAGACAGAGATCTTGAACTGTACCTTGTATTCAGTGAGAAGTTAATGTAGAGAACAGAGCACTGGAATGAAGAATGCATGGTGGCCTGTGTTTTTAAGTACACAAACTATTGAGTTTTGCTCCAATGGGAGTTTTTTCAGGGTGTGTGGTTTCATTACAATATATGATTTTTAATGGTCAAAAATGTGTGGATCCTATACTCATCTGTGTCTAATAGAATCAGATTTAATCTTCTAGCCAGATGTACATTAATGTTTTTTTGCCATCATGGTTATTAGGCTTTCCAATATCCCTGAGGAGTCCCAAGCAAACTAAATGGCCACAAACCTGCAGGCTGACTTAATCTGAGGACAAATGCCCTTGATAGTGGGAAAAGTTATTGTGGACTTAAGTTCTTAGAAATACTTCCTGTTCCTAACAACGTTACCTCAGTCTTGCCTGAGTTGTTCAGCTGCAGCCAACTGCTCTTCATCCAGGTGATGATTTCATCTAGGCATTGAGAAAGCTGAGAGAGGTGCTGTTTACATTTGATATAAAGGAGATTTAGAGCTGGATGTCGACTAACAGGCTGCTGGCACTTCAGCTTTTGTTTTCTTACCAGCTTGTCTCACAGTTTCATCCAGCTACTGGATAATGTGGGGGAGAGGACTGAGCCTTGAAGACTCTGCCTTCTGCAAGTTGGGGGCTTGGTATTGGAGGAACAGTTGTATTGGTATCTACTGGTCAAATGCAGCAAGAAAATATTGCTGATGATCAATGGTCTGTTTACTCTATTTGCACTCAGGAAAAGGCAATGGAGTGCTTCTCAGCCAAGAGATATCAGTACTCTGCACTCTCCCCTGAAGACCTGGTAGTAGTCAAGCTACCTGGCTCTCCCTTCCCCATGCAGGGTGCAGGAGAGAAGAAGCTCCAACATATTTTTTCCCACCAGACCATGTAATAATAATTCTTATAATATAATATAATAATTCTTAGCTCCCTATAGAGTGTTTATTATCCAGGTAGCTCTCAAAGCACTTATGTTGGGGAGGAAGAGATGAAAAACCTGCCACATCCTTCATACAGGAGTGAGGAGATTACAATCCCTTCTGCTCCATAACTGACCAGAAGGGGTGAGAGGAACCCTCCCACCTCACTCTGACCAGATAGGAGAAGTGGGTAGGAAGCCTCTGCTCTTTTCCAGAATCCATAAGGCAGAGCAGAAGAGTCCCCCAAGCCACCACAACAGTCTTAAGAGAGGATTGTTGAACACCACTTCCTCCTATCAATCAGGAAGGATAGATGTGCTTTTTACATTTACTAACACTTACGATACATTAATGAGCATGTACAATAAGGAGGGTGTTTCACTCGCTGTGATCCTTGTGGCACTGTGCTCATTCTGGTTTCTATCTGGAGATCTGAAATCTCTGCAGGGATCTTCAAACTGGCTCATTAAGGATGTGTTTCAGTTAGTGGTAACAGGCGATTACCCTGAAAATCATGCAACCTGCAGTTTAATGTCTGTGGAATGAATTGACTTTACTAATAGAATGGGACTAGAGAGCTCAAAATGGAACTGCTGAATTCTTACCATGTTTAGCTATCAAAGTAGGGAGAGAGCATAAATCCCACCATTACTTATCATGTGTATACTAGTCGCTGTCAACCCTCGCACACTGTCACACTCACAAGCAGGCACACAACACTGATACTTGACCTACCCACCTAGGAACTCCCTGTTTCTTTTTTGCATGCATGGAGAAAGACAGACAGAGAAAAAAAGAATGCTGTGGTCACTTCCCAGAGTGCATGCCATGGGAAAAGGACAGATATGAGATTCTTCGAGAATCAGACAGCAATTGTCCAAAATGTTATTGAAATGTTCCCAGTTCTGGTGTAAGCTACAACTGAACCTCTTAATGTGATAAGAGGCATTAGGAATATAAAAGGGCTCCAGCAGCTATTTTAAACATTGGAAGGTCTGATTTTAAAGCCTATAATAACATATTTACAGTGTTTCATAACTCTAACTTAATAGTGTGATAAGCAGAGGAACAGCCACTTTTCACAGAAGCCAAGAGAAGGCTGCCTGCCTTAGTTGCGCAAGTGGCAGTATTGTTCAGAACAACAAACTAAAGACTGATTTGTTCCATCTTCTTGAGAAAAATAAGAAGGGGAATGGGCCGGGGAGTTGGAAAAGAAGGGCAGGGAATGGAGAGGGAGAGGTGGAAAATATGTATATAATACAAAAACCTATTGCAAGTTTGCATAATTGAACACACAAAAGTGAGGAAATGCAGAAGTTAAAGTTCCAAATTTAACATTAACTTGGTTGCATTGCATATCCTAAAGAGTAAATCACACCTTCAGCTTTGTCACCGGTAACCCAAAGTATAATACATGTATATTAGGCAAGTTATTCTTCCTATGGATACCTTAAATTTTACATTTCCTGACTTCTGGGTGTATAGAATTGAAATATTAACATTGAATTATTATAAGGAAAAAGAACAAAATGTAAAAAAACAAAAGCAAAACAACAAAAAAACCCTACAAAAAATCAAAAACATAGAGGTCCGCAGCTCTAGTACTATGAAATTGCACAGCTGAGTTTTGGCAGCTTCACAGGCTGTAAACAACAGTACTCCATACATACAAGAGGAATCTAGCTGTGCCACTGCTGAGTGTCATAGTATGGACACATGGGCATTATTCCTGTTTTACCACTGTATCCAGGTGTGCTGGGACAATTTGTATAGTGGGGGTACTGAGAGACATTGAACCAAACTGTAAACCCTGTATATGATGGAAACCCCTTCAAGCAGGGGGTGTGGCAGCACCCCTAGTTCCAGCACCCATGACTGTAGAAATGCAGAGGTGAAACTGGCTCTTGCACAGCTCCTTGGTACCACGGGAAGCAGTATATAGGGAGGGCTAGCAAATGTATCTCTAAGCTACCTTCATATTGCTCTAGGGTGACCAGTCTGAAAAATCGGGACAGGGTATGAGAGGTAATAGGAGCCCATATTAAAAAAAGCCCCAAATATCGGGACTGTCCCTGTAAAATCGGCACATCTAGTCACCCTATATTGTCCTGTTCTGAGGCGGGCTGGGAGCTGTGTGACTTTAACAGAGTAACAGTGTAACTTAAAGGCAGCCTCAGAGCTGTAAATTACACCCAGGTGCTGTGGGCCCAGTTGATTGTGCAGGTAGCCAAGGATTGCTGGGGTAAAGCAGAGTACTAGCCATGACTCCCTGAGCTAGAGGCAAGGAAGGAGGTAGTGAAGAGCCAGCATAGGTGTACACTACCTAAGGAACCCCCTTACAGAAAGTGAATCCACAGGGAGCTGTTAAGTCAGCCCAATGGCTACTATGTACTATTGGAGCGGCATAGGCCCACAATATCTGCTTTAGCTACTGTATACTTTAACAATCATTTTATATTTAAAACCTTTTTTGAAAAAAAAAAGTACACGATGGCTGTTGCTCACAAAGAATTTAGACCCATATGATTACATTTTAAAGCATTTTTCAGTTACTAGTCTCAGTATATTCCCTTAAGAAAGCCAGAAAAAGTTTATATTTTTCTCTGTGGTGTAGTTTGAAAATGGTTGGATTTAACTCAAGTTCTCTTAATGCAATCACCTGTGGGCAGCGACTAAGTGTTGACAATTTCAGCCTGCATGCACTTTTTCTTGAGACATTATGCGCTTGTGAAAACAGAGGATTAAAATGGAAGTTATGTTGTAATCCTCACTATTTCTTTTGCTCCTGGCAAAACTAGCTGTGAATAATAAATAATAATAATAATAATAATTAATGTTATTTTTAGTGATTGCTCTACATTTTCTTAAACCATGAATCAAAGTTGGAGAAATTCCATGAGCTCAGATCAGTACAGTAAACGTATGTCCCATATTTCAGAGGTAAGTTTACATTTCCAGTTCAGAACCATGCATTCAGAATGGATACATTGCTTTGTTGCCTTTCAGGATGTATTTGCTGCATCTTGCAAAGGACTTTAGGACTCTTCAATAAGAAAGCTGCCATAAGAATTTAGATCCCCCAGAGAAAGGGAAAGTGTGGTTGACCAGTGCAATTTTAGAACATACCAACTTAAAGAAATCTCATTTTTATTTCAGGAGCTGATTTGTAGTTTACAGATCTTTCCCTCTGTGGAACAGTACAGTGAATAATAAATATTGGCTTGGACTGTGACAGTCAGATCCAAATCCAAACTTTCCCAAAGTTCAGGGATGAACCATGAATAATTTGTTTATTGATGTTGACTGAGAACCCCACATCTGATCATCCCTGAACTGGTGACGATAATTGTATTCCAAACGCTCTTTTTAAATACTTGAGGGAGAAGCTATACTATTATTTGCCTAGATGTTCAAGGAAAGAGAATTTTCAGTTTCCATAGCAGCTTTGGACCCAATTTTCAATTCTGCTTCTCTGAACAAGACAGCCAAATCCCATGGGAATTAGCACTTAGTCCACAAATGCCCATTTTATGCACCACAGTGGCAGTTTGTGTGTCCAAATCAGGGTATAGGACTAGGTAATATTCTTCCATTCTTAGATGTTTAAAAGGTAACTGAGCAATGGTCAGGATTTCCCGGTAGGAAGTTAGTATTTTCTGCATTTTGTATTGTCATCAGCAAAGAAGTGATGTGAACATCTACTAAAGTTCTGCTCCCATCTCACACGGATGTATTGCTCACCTTTTTGCATGGAGTCACAGCTCTGATTTGTGCTATATTCAGAGAGCTGGGGTTTAGTAGGATGTAGTTATTTGACCAGAGTGTGTCTATTATTTAAAAAGAAAAAATGTGGCATTTGCATGCCCTTTTTATGTTCTGCTTTTGTAAATGGGGCTATCTGTCTCTCAGGGACTCCAAACTGGCTACTGAGGCACATCAATCTAATTTTTCAATATGGGCCTGAGCATAAAGTTCAGATTAGGATGCAAACTTGCTCAGCGTTTTGGGTGCTTGGATCCAGGGTTTTGCTTCAAGCTGATCTATCTTCATTTTAAATCTCATCTGAAGACTTACATTTTTCTTTTTTCTATACATTTTACTTTCTCTTTTTCAGAAGTCCCTCTTGCTTTTTCTAAGCTTGTCACATCCTTCCTTTCTAGACAGACCAGTAAGTGTTGGCTGGAGCTATGGGACAGGTGCCTTTGGCAAATCCTGCTCAAGCCATTAAAAAAGTCACTGCTTGTTCTAAATGTATTGATATATAAAATACCACTGAAAAAAACAATGGAGATTCCTAATACAGCTGCTGATTAAATGTTCCTCTCCAGAGAAAAAATAATTTGCCAAGAAAGTCTGGTGTCAAAACATGTTAAGTGAAATGAAAGTTCTGTTGGGTTTTTTTAACTACGGATAGGGAAATGATGAAAGAAAGCCACTGTCAACCCAACAGTGTAAACTCTATTCACTCTCTCAGCACCAGAGCCTCATCTCAGTACTCATCCCACCTAACTGGTCTGGACATTGCCTCCAAGAGGACATAGGGAAAATTCCTCAACTTATTGGCTGCAGTGTGGCAGCAAAGCTACTCCTGCTCTCTCCTGCACTGCCCCAATTCTCTGCTGTGAATCTCTTTTTTCTCTTCCTCCCACACTGCCACAAGTCTCTGTACAACGGATTGCATGGTACACAGAGTGTATGTGCAACCTGTTTGAGCTTCCACAGTCATGTCACTCCATTGTGCAAAGAAGCTGTACTGATCCCATGGCATCTGGAATCCTCCAGATCTGGAGAAGAGTGGCAGGATTTGCCCCTCAATACAGATGGACAAATTTGATTAAACTGTGGTCTTTTTGCTGCCAACTATCATTAGATGATGTTTTGCTTATTATCAACTAAAGTTCTTTTATAATAAAGTGAACAGCAATGTCTATTTCAAATTGTCCTACACAAATGAGCTCATTGGACCAACTCTAGGTTGAATGAACATTAGAAACATGTTATCTATGATGTTTTGGAATATTTTCATGTCCATTCAGAAGGGGCAAAATTTATTTTTTGCTTTGTTTGCTGTTGTCGTAATTGTCTTTTCTTTAAGTTTTAGTAGTTTTATCATTTTTTCTTGTCATTAAAACTTGTTTGTTCTGTTACTTCCAGCCCTTTAACTGAGAGTTAATGGTTTTCAAGAAGAGGGTAATAATTTCACAAACACAATATAACATTGAATCTTTATTTGTAATGGTATATTTGGCACAATTACATTAGTTTTGATTCTTTTGCATTACGGTTATGTGAAAAACCTTATCTTCACAATAGTCTATTTCTTTTATAGGTTGGAAGTTCAGTATTGATATTGCAATCCAGTGGTAAATATACGATGTCTTTTGTTGCTAAGGCACTAATTACACTTCAACAGGTTGATCTGTTCAGTGGATTTTTCTTATAGACTTTGGGATTTCTTTTAATTTTTTAAAGATAATTTACATGCAGAACTGATAACATCTGACACTGAAGACTTACATTTAGCCTGGAGGGAGGTACCTCATGGGCATTTGGTAGTGCTAGCTCCCACTCCACAAACCCATAAAACATGGCTCACTGCTGACCTGGAAAGTTCTTTTTGCTAAGACTGCCAACAAGGAGGCCAACATGTGATGATGGTGTTTTTAGTGTATGAGCAACTACCCGCTAGGAACTGAATTGAAACCAACAAATTGAATTTATATAGTTATTATAATAATAATAATAAATTCTCCAGAGACTGCAGCTCTTGGATCCATTCTCCAAGCATAGGACAAGATAAATAGCTCAAAAATCCTGAAACACTACTTCTGTATTATGAGCTACCCCCACAGAGCAGCTATGCTGCTCCCTGGTACCTCCAACCATCACTACCTTTCTGACCATGGTTGGAGAAAGTGTTCCTGTGGGTTGCTGCACTGCTCCATTTGCAGTGCTATGTCATCTGTAGGGTGACCAGATGTCCCGATTTTATAGGGACAGTTCCAATTTTTGGGTCATTTTCTTATATAGACTCCTATTATCCCCCACTCCCTTTCCCAATTTTTCACATTTACTGTCTGGTCACCCTAGTCATCTGTGACACAGCAGCCCATGTGTGGTTCACTACTCTGTGTCCACAACTCTTATCAGGCCTGATGTACTCATTATGCCTCACACAATGGTGTCACGGTGTTTATTTAAAAGGTGGCATGTAATATATTATTTGAAAACTAATAAATTTCTGGTCAGTAATATTTTTGCATGATGTATGCACAGAGTGTTTACAAAAAGTTATGAATATGTGCTGGATTTATGACTTAAGTATGTTTAAACCAGGCATGTCAGAGGGAGTTGGTAAACAGATCTGCCTTAGACAAAGGAATGTGTATTTGATTCTCTGACCAGCCCAGTCATCAAGCAAACACAATGAAGGTCTATTGTTTCATATTAGATAAAAAAGTTATTAAGCTAAGAAGTGGGGGAAGAAAATTCATGGAGTTTCCTTTACCACCAGATTTCATTTCACGACCTTCACAGCTTAAATAAACTTTTATTTGAGGGATAAGCATCAGAAAAATCAATTTTAAAGGTTTACTAGTCTATAAAGATGGGGGGGGCTGAACTCATGTCATAAGCAATTGAGTCAACTGATTGTATTATAAAATGTATAGAGTGAGGTATTTTCTGAAAGAAAATGGTACTTTGGTGATTAACATCATTGTGAAATGTATGTATTAATACTATATGAAGGCATATGGATACTTATTGAGTATTATTCTTCAAAGTCTGTGTCCAAACAGGGAGAAATAGGTTCCCTCCCAGACAGGAGAGAAGACAGCTGTTTACCTGTCTCCTATCTAAATTAAGCATGGTGGAATAAAAACAATGGAAGGCCCATTAGATGCAGGGGGATGGGAAGCCCATATGAAGGGGAAAACAGCATGAGGTCATCTTGCCTATAGAAACAAAGTCATTGAATTTTGGAAGACATAAGCAAAGACAGAAGCCATCTTTGGCATTCATCACTAGACAGACAGAAGGGAACAGAGCTGTTGCAAGCTGAGAAAGATGGGTCCTTCAACCAAGGGAGGAGTTGAAGTCTCTAGAAACAGAATCTAGGTGAAAAACCATTTTGAATAAAGCCTGTATCTTGCTAGATTAAGTTTTAGTCTTTTAGATGCATGTTTTCACTTTTGTTTGGTTGTAACCCTATCTAATTTTATTCCTTTTACTTGGTATCACTTAACTTTTATCATGTTGTTAATAAATTTGTTTTACTTTTACTATAAACAACCTCAGTGGTGTGTTTAAATGGAAGGGTATATTTACCCCAGTTAGGTTAATAAGCTATGATGTGCCCTTGTGTCTAGAGTAACAAACGGACGATGTTATCTCACTGAACTGTCTAGTGAGGGTTGGACGCAGGGCCGGTGCAACCATTTATGTGACCTAGGCGGTCGCCTAGGGCGCTAGGATTTGGGGGGGGGCACCATTTTCTTCAGCAGCAACCACGGCAGCCGGATCTTCAGCCGTCCCGGTTGCCACCGGCATTTAGGCGGAGAGAGCTGGGGCAGGAGAGCATGGGGAGAGCTGCCTGCAGCAAGTAAGGGGCTAGAGGGTGGCACACAGGGAGCTCCCCGCCCCAGCTCACCCCTGCCCGCCTCCTCCCTGAGCACACCGTGGCTGCTTCACTTCTCTCACCTCCCAGGCTTGCGGTGCCAATCAGCTTAGGCGCCGCAAGGCTGGGAGGTGGGAGAAGTGAAGCAGCGACGGCATGCTTGGGGTGGAGACGGAGCAGGGATGAGCTGGGGCGGGGGTTGGGGTGCCTCATGGGGGGGTGGGGAGCTGCCGCAAGGGGGGGACCTTAGGGTGGGGGGGGCTGCTGCGGAGTGGGGGCGCTTCAGGGCGGGGGAGGGCGCAAGGTGAAAGTTTCACCTAGGGCATGAAACATCCTTGCACCAGCCCTGGCTGGACATTGCAAAGCACACAGTTTTGGGGAAGCTGGGTTCTGGGAGTGTGCTGTGGTCACCTTGCTGGTTGTAACCCAGGCTAGTAGAGAGACCAGGGAGTGTGAGTCGTGGTTTTGCTGCAGGCTGCTGGGGTCAGAGTTGCTGGACAGGGCTCCAGTTATATACAGACATTCAGGGTGTGACCTGCATGCTTATTGCTGACTGCGAACATCTAGGCAGGGTTTTACAGTAGCAAAGCATTTTTGCACTTAAGGTTATTAGGCAGGCAGTGACTCACCCCCCTCATTGGTCTGGACTGCACCTCAAAACACCATCACTTCATTTGCTACCATCCACTTAATTAAATTTGGTTGAAATTTCTTCCATACACCCAGCAGTAACTTCTAGCGGTGCCTCCTTTAGCTTAATGCCTTCTTTGCAGAAAGTAATACAGTTTTAATTTTGAGTCTCCTCAAATTCAACAATTGAGAAAGTTTTGATGCCTTAGGTCCTCTTGGATTCCTTGACACCTGAACACTTGATGCCCATGAGCTGTGCGGAGTGAGCAAGCTTCAAGTGAAAGATTTTATTCCTTAAGAGTAAGGTGTTATTGTAGTATCATTCTAAATTCCTTTCAAAGATGATGGCAGAGTGACATCTTAATCAGTCATTCATTTTGCCAACATGTATCCCATGCCTTCATGGCTGTCCAAGCAGGAATATTCTCCAGAAACATGATATGAAAAAATCCTCACATTTCCATCTGGAGTGGACAAAACCCTTAGGAAGTTCACCCAGTATTTTTCTTTCTGTTGAAACAAATACAATAATTCTGCTGTCTCCAAAGGAAGGTCTAAATAGCAGTCTGGTTGCATTTCTCAAGAGCCAATTCAATGGCATATTCAGTATGAAGGATTTCAGCCCCTATGGTCAATGTCTGATCATTTTTGGCAGCTACATGAAGTTCTCAGCACACTTTTACAAAGCATTATTGCTTAGACTTGGCAGGAATCAAGGGAGGAGGCAAGGATTGGCCATCTGGATTATGGACCTGTTTTTTTGGAGTTCAACCCATTTTAAATTTCCATCCCAGAGACCAGCAAAAATGGGTTGTTTAACAGAACGTGGTCTTTATTTACAGGTAAAAAGAAATATATTAGAAACATTGGAATCTGGAACTGGTGTCTTAAAACAGAAGTTGCCAAATGGACGTAGTCTTCAGTGCAAATTGTTGGGAGATATCTTAGCCCTCCATAAGTTTTTTTATTATTCTTAAAATACAGGGAAGCCTGTTAAAGTTCCTACTGCCTGTTCCAGAATTATGTTACATTTTTATCTTTTTTTATTGCTTTAACTTTGGTCTCTAAGAGTGGTGATTTGTTTTGATGGGATTCTTTAGAAGCACCATAATTATCTACTTGTAATTGCTTTCTGAAGATTTACCTCATAACAGATCACCACTGACTAGCTGTCTTTCCCAGAGTTGAGAGTATAGAATACTTCTTTGATACTTGCAATAGATGCTTGCATTTCACTAAATAGGAATTAACTATTAATACTAAGGGATGCAGCAGCTGTTATGAAAGGAAAGCTAATGATGCAGGAGCAATGGCTCAAAACATTGGGCTATGGGAGTTCCTGCTGATCTTGGGCTCAGAGTATGCACTTGAGCAATGTTCTTTCATAATCTGTCTTCAAAGTCATTACAACTGAAAAGCATCTGTCTCTAGGATAAAAAGCAGCTCTTTATTTACCAGCCCACAACAACATAATAGAAAATGAAGTGAGCAAAGATAATTTAAGTATATTCTAATATGGGAAGAGTGTCCCTAACAAATCATAAAATATATTGTGAAGCAACATCACATGGTAGGATGGTCAATGGTACCTCTTCAGCTTCAGATCAGGGGAGGTTTCCTAACCATGACCAGGTCATCCCCTAGAAGCAAAATGTACAAAAGAAATGCAAATATTGCTGTTTGGAGATTTCACGATGCTGTGGAATGGCTGCAAAGACATTTTGAAATCTGAGGGGATTTCTAGCAAAACTAAAGAAGCACAATTATTCCAATTTTATTCACATGTTCTACTGATGGTACAGGTTCTGAATACTGTGTGTATTCCATTCTATTTTCAGTGCAGGGTATACAACTCCTATTTTTAGCAGCAATGCAGTATTGTTAATCTAAGACTTTGACTATCCTGTGAGTCAGAAGGTCTGATTGCCCAGAGATATATGAGTCAGACAGGCAAGAATGGTCTGTTCCTCTTCAAGACACCAAAAGACTTAAATTTAGAGAGGAGTTTTCATACTCGGTCAACAATACAAATGAAAACATAATATATAAATAGAAATCCTTTTACCCTTCAGATTAGATTCTTTTCCCAGGAAACTCTTGTCCCAAAATTGTTACATACAACACTGCCTCTATTTTTATACAAAAAGGGCCAGCTTGTCACCCATTTCTTTCTTTTCATATCCACTGCTGGTGAGTTAATGTATTTCTAGGTAATGTAATCTTCTCATTGTGACATAACTATTCCCACAGTAAGAGATGAAGTATACAAGAATCAGGGAGACGAGATGGAGGTCATGGAGGAGAATTTCATAACCATTTAAATTTATTCTCAGACATCAGCTGTTTGGAAGGGCACATTCAATTAAAAGAGCAAAGACAAACTAGCTTATGTGTTCTTGAAGTTTCACCGAGCATTGTACTTCATCTGGCACCCATGGACACCAACCATTGCTAGCATCTATTTATATCTGTGAAAAACAGGGAAAATGCTAGTAGCCACAGAGCTGCAAATAGTCTTTCTATATAATGCTAGGAGGAATTATACAGATAATCAAATTCTAGCTCAATGCTAAAATGTTGAATCTTTCTCAGGCCATGCAGAAATGTCCATTTAGCTAGACCATTTAGTGACTTTTGAGTTGTGGAGACCAGAGTTTTAACAGTTTAACATAAAACACATAGGCACAGCAGATCTTAATAATTGAAAACCAGTTCATGGGAGACATGTTAGTTCAACAGATTGGTAATGAAACATAGATCCTCTCACTTGTAGGTCACTGGTTCTAAACCATCCAAGTCACTAGTGTCAGAAAGTTGTTGTATTATGACTGTTCAGTGACCTATGTCAGCTGAATTGGTAGTCTCAGTTGTCATCATACAAACTGTGAACACAAATGCAGTAGTTGGCTTACTTTCTGGCAGTTTCAGGAAAGAATACGAGGACCAAATAGGCCAAGGAGAGTGTAGCACTCCTATCTGCTCTGTGAATAAAGAGAGGACTGAAGTCTTTCAGACTGATAATCCAGAAACTTTTATCAGTACTAGGTTCACTACAAAATGTAAGAGAAACATATTTTTTTTAAAATTAAAAATTTCAAGTCAAATCGAGAGGTGCTGAGCCATTCCAATTCCCACTGATTTCAGTGGCAGCTCCACATGCTAGGACTGCTTAAGATTTGGCCCAAGTGAAGTAAGCTTGATGCACAGGTTTGGACCAGCTAGCCTTAGCTGTTCCATACAAGTACTTGCATTTACTGTTTAGTGAAATGTTGGGTTGTAAGGCAGCGCTGAATCAGGCTGTTGACAAAACCTTGTTTCCTTCACTTTCAAAATAATTGTTGCAGTGGACTCTTATTTGGCTTCTTGTTTAAGTCTAGAATATTCATTTACAATTTGTTTATGTCATCTGTGAATATCTGTGAGGTCTTTATGTAATGTATCACTAGTGTTTGGTGTTCATCTCGTGTTCTTGGAAACTGATTGCAAATGAGGCCGCTTCATCTGTTCCAGGAACTAATCTTCTGCTGTTTTAATGTGCTTTACCTGTCTTTAAAAATGAGCTTCTTTTCTCCACTTTAATCAGAAAATAGCACAATTGTAGCAGCATATTTAGCCCATTTTCATCGATCCATAGATTCTAACAAGAGAGCATTTTGATCATCTGATCTGACCACCTGCATACCACAGGACATAGAACTCCCCTCAATTATTTCCTGTTTGACCAAGACCATATCTTTTAGAAAAACATCCAATCTTGATTAAAAAATTGTCTATGATAAATTGCTCCAATGATTAATTACCCTCTCTATTAAAAATTTGTGCTTTATTTTCATTCTGGATTTGTCTAGCTTCAACTTACAGCCATTGGTTTGTGTTATACCGATGTCTGCTGGATTGAAGAGACCATTATCAATTTTTTGTTCTCCATATAGGTACTTACAGTTTGTGATCAGGTCACCCTTTAACCTTCTCTTGGTTAATCTAAACAGATCGAACTCCTTGGATCTGTCACTATGGGGCATATATTCTAATTCTTTAATCATTCTCATGGCTCTTCTCTAAATCCTCTTCAGTTTATCAGCATCCTTTTTGAATTGTGAGCACCTGAAATAGACATTGTATTCCAGTGGTGCTTGCCCCAATGTCAAATACTAAGGCAATATAACCTCCCTACTCCAACTCAAAATTCCCCTGTTTGTACATCCAAGGATCACATTAACTCTTTTAGCCAAAATGTTGAACTGGGTGCTCATGTTCACCGATTATCCACCATGATCCCCAAGTCTTTTTCAGAGTCCCTGATTCCCTGGGTAGAATCCCTGATCCTGTAAATATGGCCTACCTTCCTTGTTTCTGGATGTGTAACTTTACTTTTGGCTGTATTAAAACACATATTGTTTGCTTGTGCCTATCTTACCAAACGATCCAGATGACTCTGTATCAGTGACCTCTTGTACACAAATTCTTCTCTTCATTATTTACCACTTCACAAATCTTTGTGTCCATTGCAAACTTTATCAGTGATAATTTTATGTTTTCTTCCATGTTATTAATAAAAATGTTAAACAGTGTAGATCCAAGAACTGATTGTTGTGGGACCCCATTAGAAACACACCCATTCAATGATGATTCACCATTTACAATTATATGTTGAGACCTGTCAGTTAACCAGTTTTTAATCAATTTAATGTGTGCCATATTAATGTTGTATTGTTCTAGTTTTTTGATCAAAATATCATGCAGTACTAAGTCATTGCATGTGTGTCCAAACTGAAAGTGTGGCTATATAAGGACAGTGCGTTGCAAAAAAACAATTAGGGCACATCAGGGCTTTGCAGTACTGAGGCATCAAGGCTCATGACAGAATTATCCAAGTCTTATATTTCCCACATAACAGTAAGAACACAGATACAGACCTCGTTGGACATGGCTCAGCTGAAATTTCTTCTTCCAATCTGCAAAAACTCAAAACGGCATAGCCTTTGTTTTTTCTAAAAAAAAGAGATTAATCAGCACTAGTATTTTCAGCAGGATCATACTGAACATGTTAGGTCCAATAACTTATACAGTGTAGTAGTCATAGATGGATGTCAATATTATTCCCTAAAAATGGATAGGAGGCAGTTTTGGGTATTTTGATTCATAGAAACTCATGTACAGGTACATGTAAAATGGTAGCAGTCATGGTAGCTTTTAAAGTCAAGGAACTCCAGTCTCCTTATGGTTAAACAATCTATAGTATGAGGAGTTTAACCAAAGCAAGTTAGCTTTGCACACTGAATGAAGATTTCTTCAGCTGGTGGTTCATCAGTCTATCATCTAGACACAAAAGTGTCTTCTGACTTTGTATTCCATCAAAATGAAATGTAACTGATAAGCTGAATATAATAAGTTCCCCAGGGTTTTTACAATGAGATCAGTGACCTTCCTATTTTATCTGGCACTTAATCATCCTGTACCTAAAAGTGAAATTTCAAAATTGTTCCCTTTGTGTAGTTTTCCTGTTTATATTGTCCAGAATGTCTGTCAAGTAAGTCTGATGCCAAAGGTAATTAAATCAGAGCAATGTCCATGTCAATAACCAGCCTCAAGTAAGAACAACGACTAAAACTGGACAGATCATGACAAAAAGTATTCACACACTTTTCTGCAAATTCGGAATTACATTTTGACTTGGCCATAGTCGCACCTGCATCACCTCCTTTAAAAAATAAAAAAAGAATCATGAACGTTCCTGGAAGTGAAGTTTTGTTCAAAAGAACATTTGCAGAAACTAATTTTGGACCTATACCCAAGTTTCATTGAACCAGACTGACAATTTCAGGCAGAAGCAGAAATCATAATACTCATCTACTAATATATATAATATTATTTATGTCAACTGATCTGGGAACAGAAATGATACTATATGAGTTGTGTGACCAGTCAGACAGCTTGATTTCCAAATTGAATTCCTCACTGAATAATCAAATAAATACCCACTACAAAAAGCTCATAGGCTGAGCAGTCCATAGGCTGAAATTTGTTTGCATAAATTATTCAAAAAGTTTCAAGTAACCAATAGGTAAATGTTGTAATTGATTTGCACAGAATTCATGAACAAGAGAAAAGGGCTAAATTCCCTAAATAAATTGTCTGTAATAATTCTACCCACTACAGCAGATTTGCAGCACAGCCAAATGGATTTCACTGCATTTTTCAGTAAAATATGAGTACCTCAAAGCTACATTACTGTATATTTATGAATTGTCTATCCATTATATTGAGTGTTGCCTAAATAAAGGAGCTAGTTGCACCTCTCCATGATATATGTTCACATTTTACAGCAACATATGCCAAGACTCCTTCAATATATGATATTTTTGGTAGGGTATGTGTTATCTAATTTGGGCAAAATAAGAATTATGCTGAACCTTTTCCAAAACCATCATTTGAATTTGATTAAAAAATTTTCACATTGAAAATATTCTACCACCCTACCAAAACACTCTACCAAAACTTTGTTTACTGTCAGTGGCATAGCCTTTATGGGAGAATGGTTGGTTCCAGGGCCTACTCCTTTCCACTGGTTGCAGAAGCTAGGAAATAGGAATGCAACAGCCTCTCTATTTGGATCAGTTGCAGGTTCTTGGTTAAAGGTTAGCAACACTCTTTGGCATCCCTGGAACTTGTACCCTAGAGTCCATCACACTCTTTTAGAAGAATATACTATCCTATGAGATGTGAGTCCTGGGAAGCCTTAGAATGACAGTAACATGTAAGTAGAGCAGCTGTAAGTGTGCCCAATGAGCTGATTCTGACTCTCACTCCCTGCCTATCACCATTAGAAGATAGAGTAGACAAGCTTCTGCTTGGCACTGACTCAGGAGGGAGGGAACAGGGATAGAAAGTATGGGGACCCAGTATCCATGGAGAGGTTGTGCCACAGGTTGTCTAAGCAATCACAGATTACCCAAGGATTATAAAATAGGGGACACTCAGAATGTTCACAGATTTGCATGTAAATATCAGGACTTTTGGCTGTTTATTGGAATCAAACATCTAAATCTTTGGAGGTTTGTCCATCAGTTGTTTTTAGTCAGCTACTGACATCATCCCAGGAGAACACAGAAGAACAGACATACACACAATAGGCCTGACCTGTAGCCCATTTAACACAAAGGAAACACTTCCATTGACTTCACTAGACTTTGAATGAGGACCAATACTTGCTCCATAGCAGAAACTCAAGGAAAGGAAGTTCTCTAAAGGGTTCTTTATTCTAACATAAACTGTATCATAAGCTGTCCATCTTCTCCAAAGTGCCTTTTGAGTATATAGTTGTGACTTTCTCAGGAGGTCCAGAACTATCAATCATGTATTATTGCTCTGCCTTAGCAAAAGAGGGATTTGTTGATGCTAAATTGTGTGTCACACCGCTCCGTTAGCCAAACAAACAAACTCCTTAGGACTCTATCAGCCTAACCAGTAACACCTGGTGCCTGCAATTCCCAAACCCCCTGGAAGAGCATTCCAGATAGTATCCAGCCCCTGTCACTGTACACACATACAAATGATCAAGTCTACAGTCTCCAAAGGGGCAGAACACACACCAGCCTGTTGGCTCAGCTGAGGATGCACATCTCATACTTTAATATAGCAACACTGAGATGAATTTATAATATGCTGACCTCTTTGTTCCCTCAGTGATGGATAACTAAAATGTCTTTTTGCTTTTCCTCATGTTCCCCAAAGTTTATTGTGATTGTCACCAAGTCATGACAAACCCCTGGGGTTCAAACTCCAGTGTCTTGCCATACTGATTTCACATCCTCATCTTAATTTGTTCCTCCTGTTTACCTCAATAATTCCTTGCATTGTGTTAATACGTACATTTCACAATGATATTAATAACCAGTGCGTCATTGGCTTTCGTTCATTAGAGATAAATATGTGTGACAACTCTTTGTTAGGAGTAGTGAGTTTGTCAGGCTTGACAGGAGTTGCTGTTACATGACATTGAACCCTTTGCCAATGGGCATTGAAGCCCTTTTAGGGACACAGCAGTACTTTAAAACAATGATCTAATAACTATGTATACCTGACAATTGCTATTTTAGAGAGCTAAGTGGTGCAATAGATTAATGCACTATTCACTCAATCTGGGGAACTTGCATTCAGATTATGTGCTTTAGTCACATAACTAAGTGTGGTGATCTTTTTATCAACATTACAAACACACATCAAGCAATTTGACATAATTAATCTTTCTTGGCAGTCTCTGCTCAAGACATGCCCAGGACTGAAAGAGCTGGAATATTACTAATCAGGATTCAACTGCATTAGCAGAGCTGTGTGGAGCCAGGACTGGAAGAGTAGGAATGTTGCAGGTCAGGATTGTGGGTGTATTGGCAGAACTATATGACAGTACAGGATTGGATTAACAAGGATACTGGTTCAAACATCTGGACAAGACTACAGTACAAGCAATAATACTATATATCACATGACACTGAGAAGGTTGAGGTGTTAAGTGTCTTTTTGCTTCAGTCTTCATTAAAAAAGTCAGTTGTGACCAGATGCTTAACACAATTAATATTAACAATAAAGAGGAAGGCTTGACTTTAGTAAGGCTTTTGACAGAGTCCCATATGACATTCTCATAAGCAAAGTAGGGAAATATAGTCTAGATGAAATTTCTATATGGCAGGTGCACAGCTGGTTGAAACACTGCACTACAGGAATAGTTATAAGACAGGGATAGGCAACCTATGGCACGCATGCCAAAGGCTGCACACGAGCTGATTTTTTAGTGGCACTCACACTGCCTGGGTCCTGGGGGGGAAGGGAGGCTCTGCATTTTAATTTAATTTTAAATGAAGCTTCTTAAACATTTTAAAAACCTTATTTATTTTATGTACAACAAAAGTTTAGTTATATATTATCAACTTATAGAAAGAGACCTTCTAAAAACATTAAAATGTATTACTGGCACGCAAAACCTTAGAGTGAATAAATGAAGACTCGGCACATCACTTCTGAAAGGTTGCTGACCCCTGTTATAAGAGTTTATTGTGAAATGGGATTACATATCAAGTGGGGTCTGAAAGGGTCTGTCCTGGGTCCAGCTCTGTACAATATTTTCATTAAGGACTTGGATGATGGAATAAAGAGTACACTTATAAAATTTTCAGATGACCCCTAGTTGGGAGGGAATGCAAGCACTTTGGAAACAGGATTAGAATTCAAAATGATCTTAATAAATTGGAGAATTGGTCTGAAATTAATAAAAGAGAATTCAATAAAGTGTGAAGTATTCCACTTAGGAAGGAAAAATCAAATCCACAAATACCAAATGGAGAGCAACTGGCTAGGCAGCAGTACTGCAAAAAAGGATCTGGTGGTTATAATGAATCACAAATTGAATGAGTCATAATTCTGGGGCATGTTAACAGGAGTATTGTCTGTAAGACATGGAACATAATGTTCCACTCTACTCAGCACTGGTGTGGCCTCAGTTGGAGTACTGTGTCCAGTTTGGGGCACTACACTTTAAGAAGGAGATGGACAAGCTGGAGAGAGTGCAGAAGACAGCAACAAAATTGATAAAAGTTTTAGAATACATGAGGAAAAGTTGAAAAGAATTTGTCAGGTTTAGTCTAGAAAAGAAAAGGCTGAGGGGGGTGAAAGAGAACAGCCTTCAAATATATAGAAGGCTGTTATAAAGAGGACAGTGATCAATTGGTCTCCATGTCCACTTTGGGTAGGACAAGAAGGAACCAGCTTAATTTGCAACAAGGAAGATTTAAATTAAATATTAGGAAAATCTAACTATTAGGATAGTTAAGCTCCTGGTTATATAGAGAGGTTTTGGAATCCCCATCACTGGAGGTTTTTAAGAACGGTTAGACAAACACCTGTCAGAGATGGTCTGAATATACTTGATCCTGACTCCAAGAAGGGGTATGGACTAGATGACCTCTCAACGTCCCTTCCAGCCCTACATTTCTATGATTCTATAGTAAGATAAAAGTGTTTTGGCAGAAGTGGACTGGGACTATTGTCTCAAAGTGCAGCGGGTGCTGCAGATCCTGATAAAAATTTTTTGCCAATTATATGAAAGAAGCTCGAACAGCAGTGCACTGCATTGCACAAGACAGCATCATGAACCCCTCATATAGTGGGGCTGGGGAAAGGAGAAAATGTACAGGCAAGATAAGTAGGTTAGGGGCTTGAGATGGGCTTGCCTTTGCTGATCGCTACACTTGTGATCCTGAAAGAAAATTAATAAAAGCAAAGCACCTCACAGAGAGTCCCAGCCTGACTTTGACAGTTAAATCTCACTGTTTCCAACCATTAGTATCCCAACGGACAGACCGTTCCCCCAGGAAAAGGCAGCCATGCAACCATTTGGATTCATCCAGTGCTTCCTGCTCAGAATGCATCTGAATAGCAATAATGATAATAATGGGACCCAGCAAGTCTGTTAAAGAGAAGACTAGCTAATAGATTATTTTCAAATATTAGACAAGGAGAACTATCTTCCCTATTAAATATTATCTGTTACATTTCTTCCCTTCCGTCCATCAAGCAATATGTTCTGACAGTCTGAAACTTGGAGATAATTGTTAAGTTTTATTCAAATTACATTACTAACCCTGTAACTCATACTGTGTTTAATCTTAACTATCTAAAAGGATTCTGTAGGAGGGGTAGTTTTCCATTTAAGCCAACATTTCTAGGCCTTTTTTTCCCGACAGCATTTAGCATCAAGGCCTAGCCGACACATTGGTGGTTTGAAATAACAGATTACTAAAGGTTGGAATTGTTCTAAAGAATAATATTTCACTTTTGGATGTGTTATGCTAGTCTTCTTTAGAGGCTATGATGGAGGAAAAAATTCAGGAAAAAATCTTCAGGAAGTTTCATTATATTTTGATTGATGCAATGATAGTCATAATTACAACAGTGTCTGCTTTCCGTGGTTTCATAATAAAGTTTAGTTTGACTGCTATACTGGAGGAGATGGAATATCTTAGATCTTACCATTTTACCCACTAACTTTATTTCTTTTTCTTTTTCCAAACTGTTCAGTCTGTTAAAAAAGGGAAGAAATTGCCACTAGATTTTCCTCATTTTCTGTCTACCAAGACGAAATAATTTTCATTGGGAGTTGCTTCTCATTTTCCCCAACGTAGTTGAAATTAGAGTCAAGCCCAAATGATTTTAGGTGTAAATGATGTTAAATCTTAAAAATCATGGGCCTGATTCACACCTTATCTATACTGCTGAAAATCATGAGGAACTACAATGAAGCCAATACTGTTAATACTAGTGGTAACACAATGTAAATGAGATCTGAATCAGGTGGAATAGAGAGAATCCATCCTGACTGGACAGAAATGTGGTTTGAGCTTTGTGATTGGGCAGGAAGTCCAAGAAAATATCTCCTGTCAGGGGACAGGGAATGATTATGGTGGGGATGCATCTGGTATGTTGCCCATTGTTTGGCAATAGTTGTTTTGATTGTTTTAATTTTTATAAATGTTCCCAGATCATATGTTGCTAGAAATAATATAAATCAATGACTGAAATTTATTCAACTTCTAAGCAACCTGGAGAAATCAGAATGGAGGTAGCAGGCAACAAGAAGAGATGTGATATTAATAAATATAAAGTTCTGTACCTTTACAGAGGAAACAAACAGCATAGTTAAACTTGGGGGTTGAGGAGAGAGTGTCTATGGAAGAGGGATGAGATTTTGTTGAGGCTTGAAGTGGTACTTGCTGTACAAATTGATTTAACCACCCCTACTGTGAAGTAAGCAGAAGGATTTTATCTGCCTGTGATTCCTTCAATTCCCAACATAAAAAGGTAAATATAATACAAATTTAACTGTGAAAGTTTGTTGCTGTAAGACTTCATAAATATTACTGTTAAACCCTGTCGAGGATATTAAAATAGTTTCACTGCAAACAGCTTAGGATAACTTGACAAATTGTTCCGACTCCAGAAGGATAAAAGTCCTTTCCACATTAATTCTAGGGAGGGCTTTAATAAAAATCTTAGAAGAAGAGCTAGCATAGTGACATGATTTTTTTTTTAAAGAATCCATATGGGAACTACCTACCTACCAGGTTTATTTCAGAATCCAGTGCTATTAGCAGGGAGGAGTTATGTGAGCAAAGCACAAACTCATTCATCCCTGCAATGGCCTGACAATCTGCATCCATTGCTCATAAATCCCCCTAGTGCCTCAGTCCACATTTGTAAGAGAACTGGTGCCATATGGAAGAGATTCACTTAAATTTCAAAGGTGTTTAAAATGAACAACCTCACGCCACATTTCATCAAAAATTGTAAAATCTTTCCAGGAAAAATGCAGGGGGCATGCTCCTAGTCCCCATAAAGTATCTCAGCTTTAGACTCTGCAGCACTTGGAATTGAATCTGACATATTAACCAGGCAAAATCTTCTTTGAGCTAAGTTCCTGCTGCCTGGAAATTTTTAAAAATACTGTATTTGGAAAGAATTCTGCAGGTTGGTTGCATATGCAAAAGTTACTAACTACTTCGGGATTATTCTGATATCACAGAGGATTCTGACTTGTGGTGATAATAAACCAGATCAATAGAACTCTTAAGGAAAAAAATGATCCTGTTTAATACAAATGAGCCAGATTCTGATCTGATTGACATGAATGTAATTCTGGAATAGTTCCACTGAAGTCAGTAGAGTTGCTCTAGATCTACATCGAGGTGAGGTTAACCCAATGCCCTTAATTTTGTAAGATTTCTGAATATATTTAACTCATTTAAATTGGAAACTAAGAGTGCTGGATAGGCAGGCATAGTATGGTGCAAGTTTCCCTTCAACAGTTAACCCAAAGTATTGCTTTCATGACCTGCATCACCTTCTGCTATTCTAGGTTCCTGAACCCTACCGAGTTCTTCTAATGCCCCTCAGTCCTGACCAAAAAACTCTTCATATTTCTCAAAGTGGAGGTTGGCCTTTAACTAAACGGATTTTCATATATACAGTTGTCATAGTATAATTCCCAAATCTGAACCTTAGCGTCCAAAATATGGGTACTAGCATGAATTCCCCTAAGCTTAATTACCAGCTTAGATCCTGTAGTGCTGCCACCAATCAGGACTTAGAGTAGAGTGCCTGATAGACTCTGGTCTCCCCCAAAACCTTCCTGGGGACCCCAAGACCCAAATTCCTTGAGTCTCACAACAAAGGGGAATAAACCATTTCCCTTCCCCCTCCTTTCTTCCTCCCAGCTCTTTCCCGCCATGGGTACACTAGGAGATCACCATGATTCAAGTCCTTGAATCACCACACAGAGAGGAATGATACCTTCCCCCAGAGGCAATCCAGATTCAAGTTCCGTGAATCTAAAACAAAGGGATTCCCCCTTCTCCCCTCCCTCCCTGTTAAGTACAGACTCAATTCCCTTGAGCCTCAACAAGGAGAAAAAATCAGACAGGTCTTAAAAGCAAAACTTTTAATAAAAAGAAAGAAAAAAGTAAAAGGTCTATCTCTGCAATTTAGATGGTAAAAAAGTTACAGGGTCTGTCAGCTTATAGAAACTAAAAAGAAGCCTCTCCCCACCAAATACAATTTAAAATACTTCCAGCAAACTACATAATTGCAAATAAAGGAAAAGAAATAAAAAGACTATACCACCTTTCTACCTTTTTACTCACAAAATGGGAATAGAATATTAGAGAGCCTGTAGGTACGTGTGGTCACTCTCAGAGTCCAGAGGGAACAAAGCAAAAACACACACAAAGGCTTCCCTCCACCGATATTTGAAAGTATCTTGTCTCCTGATTGGTCCTCTGGTCAGGTGTTGCAGGTCACTGTTTGTTAACCCTTTACAGGTGAAAGAGACATTACCCTTTAGCTATCTGTTTATGACAACAGTGGTTCTCAATTCACCAAACTATGACCCTGTGTTACAAGAGAAAAAAAAAGTCAGTATTCTTTGTCATAAAGAAGGGGAATTTAAGGGTGATTGTGATCCCTTAAAACCTGTTCACTACCCCTCGGGGGTCATAAAAGTGCTTTAACAGGTTAGGTGCTTGCAGGTTAGGTTTTTATTGTGCTTAGATCCTTTTGAAAATCTCACTGGCCTCTGTCTGCAACTTTAGAAACCTAACAGCTTTGAAAAATCTGGCTTTGAGGGCTAAAATTCTGCTTATTTGTTATAGCAACTTGGCATATCCTGCATGCTCACTGATCTGGGGAAGTTACAGTGATTTCTAGCAAGAAGTTTTTGTTATGTATCCTCTGAGTTCATAGACATGCATTCTTTATAGTGCAAGTCATTAGTGTAGCAATGAAGTCTCTTTGTAAGAATGACAAGGTATGAAACCTTAGTTAAGCAAATTGCTTAAGTGATTAACCATACCACCTTTCTTAGGGTTCTTTGAATTTCAATTGCATAACTAAAGAAAAAGGAGAGTTATCTTATTAACAATGCATAGCAATAACTAATAGTACAGGCTATAAGAAGATAAAACTCGTACTGGGCTATGATTCTGTTAACATAAACTAGAAAAACTGGTCAATATGATTACCATCCAGGTTTTCGGAATCAAATAACACAACCATGATAGAAAATAACACTTATACTCAATCACTGTACTGGGAAGGTGACTTAAGATTTTTGACAGTCCCTCAGAATAGGGCCTCACTTGTGCCAGCTGATTATCAACTCCACTGTTGCTAATACAACAGAAGAAAAACAATGCACAGCTAACGCATGAGATAAATTGGTCAATTACTTACACAGTAATTCACCAAGGTCTCCTTCCCAATGGATCTATAGTAGTCAACCCTTTTAATCTACTTCCCTACAAATTATATTAGCTCCAGGATCTGATTAACACTCCTAACTATCTAACATAAACTCCTATATTTATGACAAACTGTATAGACCGAGTGCAGTTCAAGAGGCTTGCACATCTGTTTCATTTTGTGTCTGTATACGTCTGGATCTTGAAAGGCAGATTGAAACCATTAACGATAGTAGACACATGTACAGTGTTTCACAATCTTAGTTAACAATAGTAATCTTTTCAATTTCAAAGTGACTTTAAAACAAGGACACACACTGTAACTCTGTGACAATCTTTAAAGCCCAAAGCGTGTATGCTTCCTTATTAATGAGGTACCCAGTTTCAAGAAGAGGTCAATTGACTGATTTGAGTTGTCATCCAAGAGAAAGTCTGTGTGTTACTCATCACCAGACCTTTGCTCAGTCATCAGCTTCCAGTTCAGTTACTGTTCACAGCAGGAGTTGACATTACAAACACAGATGGAGCGAAGGATGGACATGACTGTACTTTTATATTGATGTGCCTGTGGGCAACTCAAATTGCAGGCAAATTGAAAGACAGTTAAAGGTGCCTATGCAGGCGAGGTACTTGATATCATCAGGAAGACTTCCAGGTGGCCAACCCATGACCTTAGTCTTCTTCCTTCTAGATGTCTTTGGCTTTCTGGAAGCAGTGTGCTGAAGCCATTTAATCCCATTTCAATTGGGTTGTCCAACTTGGTTTCTCTTCTTGGAGATGCTGGACCAATCAGATGGTGACCCAAAGATTCTGCCAAAGATTCAAAACATTCAAACAAAATGAGAGTTGTCCTTTTTGACCATCCAATCGGGGAATGACGTATCAGCTTTGAGTTCTTGTAACTGAAGCTGGAATTTTCCAGGCTCTTTGTGCAAACATCTTGTCAGATCAGCTTGTGTGAAACAAGTTAGAAAGTAGCTGTTGAAAGCGACAAAGAGTCCTGTGGCATCTTATAGACTAACAGAAGCATTGGAGCATAAGCTTTCGTGGGTGAATACCTACTTCATCAGATGCAGTAGCTGTTGTTACAACCATATTGGGACATATATTGAACACCACCTAGAAATTAGAAGGAAGTTTTCTAATCATCAGAGTAGTGAGCAGCCTTGCAGTAGGAGTTGTAGGTGCAAACAACTGAATTAGTTTTAAGAGAGAGCTGGACAAATTTATGAGTGTGGTTTGTGTGACTAGGTTGCTTGTGATGGTATGGGGCAGCGCTTGCTTCCAATGTATGACCTATGTTCCTAAAAGCTCATGCTTCAGGGTTTAAGTCAGCCTCCTGCAGGCTGATTTATGTATTCTGGAATTGGGGTTCTTTTAATCTCCTTCCTCCGAAGCATCAGGGATGGCCATGACTGGAGGTGGAATGTTGGATGGGAGGGGCAGGGCTCTGAGGTAGCACTAAGCATTTTTTTTCTGAGGTGCTTTGCTGGCTGGTTCTTTCTCACATGCTCAAGATCTAACTGATCATGAAATGTGGGGTAGAAAGGAATTCTCTCCAAGTCAGGTTGGCAGTGACCTTGAGAAGTTTTTGGCTTCCTTTGCAATGGATGGGTACAAGTCACTTGCCAAGATTATCAGAGTATATCACATTTAATCATTTCTCTGCCATTGCAGGGGCCTTGCACACTGGTGCATGTTGGTCTGTCCTATTCTCTGCTGTGTCCGGCAGGCTGTAATACTATGGTCTAATTTTGGTTATTGGGTTTAATGTGTGGCTGCTGGGTGGTGGTGGTGGCCTGTGCTATATAGGAGGCTAAGCTACATGATCTGGCAATCCCTTCTGGCCTTAAATCTTATGACCATGACTTTCTAAGTTGCTCTCTGTGGGCTGCACTGAGGTTTATCCCTTGGCCAACTTTACATAGTATGCTTGCCCAAGTTCCAGTTTCTCCATCAACACATTGCTAGATGCTGAAAAGTCTTCTTTAAGGTTCACATAGAGTATACACAAAATCTCTTCATGTTCTCTGATGCTCTTTAAACTTGTTTTAACAGTCCATTATACAAGGCAAAGTCACTTCAAGAACTGCTGTTCTCCAGCAGGTTGGGACAGCTGTGTAAATCCCCCATTCTGTTCTCCTTGTTTAAAAAAAAAAAGATGGAATCTTCAAGTGTATGGTTGAGCTGTGTCTGTGCCATGTTGCTCAAACATTACACTTCTAATTATTCCATTCTGTGATCAAGTGTCCTTGTAACACACAATTTAGTTTCCATCCTGTTTGTTTACTGCCTCTTTCAACACTGGTGTATTTCACTAACCTGATAGTGTAAGCATGGTTGATTGCAAATATTAGCCCGACTTCTTCATTTTACTACTAAAACTAAAAGAAATCAGTCTGAATGCAACCTCTTTTTTTCCTTATCAGGATTGCCTATGAGTTAATTCCTGCCATTAAAGTTTGCAATATTTTACCCAAAGCTGTATCACTTATAGTTGACTTCCCTTTTACATATATAACTGTATTTATTCACAATAATTAATGCAGTCTGGTTCCCTATTTTTCCCACTACTGTATCTGGCAACATAATGTAGTATCTTAATATTTGATATCTGTGTTTTAATTCATTCATTCACAGACAGGGAAAAAGGGAAGTCTCTTCAGGTCACCAACAGTACACTCTTGTGAAAAGCTCCAAAAAATTGCTGAGACTTTTTGGAAAGTTTGAAGAAACCTAGATGATAGATTTTGAGTTTTATTTTCTCAGCCTTGATGTCTGGGCAGTTCTTAAATAGTAATAACTCATAATTTTGGAGCCTTAGACATTACACTTTCTATTGTGTTTTACATTGCCTGCTCAACTTAATGAGTTATTTTGTAAGGTTCATAACTTTTCATATGAAGCAGCATGTGTACACAAGTAAATGAGTTACAGTATATGTTTAGGAGAACTTCCAAAGCATGTATTGCATATATAAACAACTCTCAGCTGATCTGCCTCCAAACAATTCATAGAGAGCCCAATCCTTGGATCCTGCCAAGCTACACTTGGCACAGAACCCAGGGAGTCCAGGAGGGAATCAAAGGTAGCTGTATGCTTCCTTTGTGCTTCCCTGTTGGTTTGGCCCCTAGCATAAATTAGAATTTTTTTCTGCCATCTGTGAAATTTAGGATTAGTTTCTCCCTTTCCTATCATTTTCAGGGTGGACTTCCAACTGGTTCTCATTGTCTTCTTTGTAACTTGCATGTGTACAGGTTCCTCCAAGACCACCGTGAATTTTTTTTATTCCATCCCTTAAAAAGGTCAGTCATTGCTATGACCCATGCTCATGGACCAAGAGCACAGGCCACAGAGCTCTCCTGTCCTTCCAACAGAAAGGAGATCGTATGAGTGATGTGAGTCACTGAATCTCCCCCTGAGCTAAGCACACTGCTGCCACAGCCCTTAACTGTCTGGAAAGCAAGGAACTCTTACCTTGATCCTAGATCTCCTGGTGCAGTTGTTGGCTTCCCAGCTCATCCCTGAAAAAACAGTTAACTTCCGTCAATAGTTTAAAAAGAGAGAATACAAATATCAGAAGAAAAATTAACTGTGAATGAAAACTGGAAGACAAAAGTATGTGATTATTTTTATGGCTTCTGCCCTTCCTTAAGGCTGCAAGCCTCCAAAATCCATGTCACAGGATAGGAGGATCTGCTAATCAAACAAACCCTTTGAAAACCTTCTCCGGCTCCATAGTGCTACATTTCCCCAGTGCTTTATGATTATAGTTGTGCAGTCCCTTTTCAAGAGAGTGATACAAAGCAAACTGCGCTCAGTGTCTCCATATTTTATGTAACTTTTTCTAGCTGGTTGGAGTTTTAATAAATTTTATCTTCCAGTTGAAGAAAGAAAGGGAGCCTCCATTAGATGTCATTATTTTTAAAACATACCAGTGGTACTGTGGGGTGCAGGAAGAAGAATATCAAGACAGTAACTCTGTAAATTCAAACTTGAAAAGAGAGCCCGAGAAAAGTTATTTGGTTTATAAGGGGTGAACGTCATTGTAAAAGTTTTGATCAATACTTTCTCATCAAGATCAGGATCACATTACTATAGATATGGCAGTTTGCAGTGTGAAAGGAACAGGGCAAGTGTATTTATTCCTTTACCCTGCTTTTAAAAGTCAAGACATGCTGCTTATATGGAACTTTGGGTTGTTTGTAATTACATTTTCCTAGGCGATGCAAGAGTATGTCATTTCTCATCTGTCTGTGGCATCTGTTTTTACATACTTCAAATACAACAAAGTTGTTTTTTTTTTCTTTTTGGCCTTCATGTAAAACAAAAATAGGAATGGCTGTGAACTATGATTGGATTAATTTTAATATGTCCTTTGTGCACAGACAGCTGGAATTAAACCCCTATGAGCCAATATTTGCCATCAGTTATTCCTGTACAACCACATTGAGCGCAAAGAAATTCTATCTGTGTAGATGAGGGGCAGAACTCACATTATATTTCTGTGGTGTAGATCAATATCCTCTAACGACAAGCCAGCTTACCAGTTCTTGAGTGAAATAACCTGATCTTATAAGTTCCCCGAAGCTTCATGTTAGCACAGTTATTTGAAAATGCAGACTGAGCAACCCTTGCTTGATCTTAAGATGCAGTGACGTTCATATGCTGTGGTCCTGTAAGGAACTATAAAAAATCTTGCCATCTAATTTACCATTCTAGAGTTATGAAGTATGCAAGGACTTGTAGGCATAGATTCTGTGAATTTGCTCATCTTCTAGATCTATCCTGCAATCAGTCTTTGTGCCTCTGCACATTGTCAGGAAACGGTGGGGAAAATACTGATTTTTGTGTAGTTCAGTACTTTGGGACATCTGCAGGACCCTACAATTGTCAAGTTCTTGGTTTCACTTCAACGAACAGTGATTGCCTGAGTAGAATGAAAAAAATTTTGTGTGACTGGTCATTATAGGCTCTGAATTATTCAAGCTCCTGAGAGCCCTCAAACATTTGTTACACATGAAGTCAGACTGTCTCAGGGACATTGTTTGTAGTCTCTGTGTGTTTGGTTCTCTGTTGAAAAGACTAGAAAGCGCCAACTGTTCAGAAGATCACTCCATCCTAAATAGAGATGTTTACTTCTGAGATGGGTGTCTTTGTCCTATTACTCACACTGGGCTTGATTTGATCCCCATTTTACACAAGTGTAACTCAAATGACTTCTATTTAACTACTATACAGTCAAGCCAATGTGAGAGGAGAGCTAGTCCACTATGTCTAAAGCATTTGAACAGTATCACATCCTTGTTTCTCTCTTTTCTTTGTTTTGCACGGGAGCTTTACGAGTGCATTCTTTTTATTCATCATGTGACTTGGGGAAAAAATCTTCTGAATGAAACATCTATGTAGCCATATGTCAAAATTGTCCAAAATAGTATCATATCTTAGATCTGCTCTCTCCTTTATAGAGTGCTTCATCAGAAATAGTCCCTAATGGGTTTTTACATAAGTCATCTTCTGTTATGACAGCACATTTTCTGCCCTCTTCACTTTTATTTCCCTGATATTATGCATAGCTTTCCACCATCTCTGGTTTAAAAAATCCTATTCATATTATAGAAGTCTCCAATGTGCCCTGCACAATGTCTCTGACTGGGAAACCAATTTCTTATTGTATGGACATTTTTTTCCCTTATTATCTCTGCATATTTTTAAACGTTCTGTTGTCCCCTCAAGTTTCAAATAATTCTTGGACAGTCTCAGATTCTTGATCATTATTATGTGGCTCTGCTTGAACAATCTGGAAAATTCTGCATAATCTGCCCTACTGTATGTTCTATGAAGTCTCCCTTGCTTGAATGATATTCTGAATACAGTCCAATGATGAGATCTAGCAAGTGAATAAAGTAGTAATAATGCCACCTATCATATACAATATTATGTTTCTTTGCTACAGCTCTGCATTGAACTGAAAGCTGTAGGGATCTTTCAGACTATCCTGTACTTCTCTTTTAATCAAATGATGCAGTACCTTTTGATTTATTTTCTTTATTCTTTGCTCCAATGCTGAGTATTCCAATGTCCTCTTATCTAAGCTGAAATAGTTAGCTAATTAATTGCTTGCAACCATTTTATCTCACCTTTTTTTTTAAACCAGTCAAATCTATCAGCTTTATATGTATTTACTGTTTGTTCTTCTGCACTAGGAAAGAAAATCCCCCTTAGCATTCTTCCATGTCAGAATGGGGATCTGCTGAATGAACTATGTGATATTTAAGAGATCAAAAGAGTTCCAGACAGTCATGTCATGCAACCTCTCCGAGATAGGTATACTGGTTCAGATAAAATTAGACCTAACCTTAATCTTCGCCTCAAATTCAAACTGAAGCCTTCTGGAGGTTCAAAAAAGTAGGCCAATGTTTGCTCTATTTTTTCACTTTTACATATCTTTGTGTGCTTCCCAGTTTGCCTGAGACTAAAAGCAGAAGCATCAAGAAACCACAATACAAACAATTTTGCAGACTCAAAAAATTAGGATAACTACCAGCACTTTTAAATGCTCATCTGAACCTTCAAACAATTTGTGGTTTGCTTATGACTAATTTCCAGTCAGCTTTGGAGGGAGCACCTCAAGTGGTATTTTTTCCTTAGTAGTGTATCCAAACAATATTTATTTTACTGAGGGGACTTGCAAGAGATTTTTCTGCAAATTCTGTGATGTCAGTTTACAAGCCATTCCTTTGGTTTTCTACTACAGCAAAACAGTGTGAAGAAGCTGAGTTTATTTGGCTGATATTGGCCTGAAAATATTTGCTAAAATGATTATAGTGATTGCAGCTCTTGATGGGCTTCCAGTTAGCCTTTTGCTGATGGTAGTTAGCCTCCTACAGAAAATGGGTAAAATGTCAGGAGTAACTAAACAGAAAACTGCAGTCAAGATTGTAAGCTGACAAAAGAATATGCACCAAATTCTGCTGTCAGTCACACCTGTGCAAAGGCACTGATGTCAGTGGGATTTCAACAGCATAACTGAGGGCAGAATTTGTCCTTGAATCTCTTGTAAAATAGCATTAGTAATAACAGTACTATCTCAAAAGATACTCCTAATTGTGGGTTCTCAGGACCACTTAGGATCAAGCCCTATGTCTGCAAAGTGGATTAAAAATCTCATAAGAGAAGACTTCCATATAAAATTTTGGAAAATGTACTGTTTTGGCCAGGTCTGAAAAACTTTGAAAATAGCATTCCCTGTGGTACTTGGACATTTCTGTTTTTAGGAAAAGCCAGGAGTGTAGAAACATGAAAGGTGTAAAACTTGGGGCTTTGGACTGATCAGGGAGCTTAAGTGTATTTTTTGAACCTCAAAGAAGACACAGGTTTTCAGTTTGGGGCATAGGTGCATGCATTACATTATTTCTCACAGAATCCAAAAGGCTGTGCCTATTCTCAAATGACAGCTCCTCAGAATAAGATTTCTACATCTTCAAGGTGAGTAATTCTTTCCCCCAGCTGTTCCTGATTACCAGTTAGTGAACAAATAGCCTAACAAACATAAGTAGTTCTTGGATTGTAATTGTACCATTGTATTTAACCAGGACAGGAGAAAATAGAGATGTGAAATTTAAAAAAAAATCTCCTTGTTGGTCATTTATCCTACTCACATCTGGAAAGTTTCCATTTCCAGCACATTCACAGTATACAAAGAAATTATAGACAATTCCCGCTTAGCCAGCACTGGGCATACAAGGGATATTTTCAGAAGAGCATGTTTGACTTTATAATATGATAGAGAAAAAATGGGTAGCTATTTTCAGGGGCAGGAATACTTCATCTATCTCTGTCTGTTATTTAATTTTGTATCTTGAGAAGTATTATCCACAGTACAAAATAAGACTTGATTTTTGTAGGTTCATTAGCGAAACACAGATCCATCCTGCTAGCCAATATTTCAGTCTGTCCTTCAGCCTGACGTGCTTAAAGCTCTTATTAATCATTTGGTTTAGCAATTTGATTAAAGACAAACTTAACTAACATCCTAGGCAGATAAAAGGGAAGACACCCAGAATGAAATCTTGCTCTCTTTTTCTAGATACATGATACAGCTAAAGACAGGGAAAGATCATTGTCAGAGATATTCCTGGAGTAACTGTTTACAAGTCAGATAAGATCATAACTAAATTTCTCTCAATGTGTCTAGATCACAGGTTTCCAAACTGTGGACTCTTTTTAGTTTGGTTGTTCTAAAGTGCTTATCAGAAAGAGTGGATCTTTACAGACCTTCACAAACACCAACTGCCTCTTTCATTAGTTTAGTTTCAGTGAAGTGTTTTAAAAAATTCCCGAATAAATTGTGAAGCAAAAAATTATGCAGAACAAAATATAAACTGGAAATGAGAGTTCATTTGGCTACTTGTCTCCTTCTGCCTCACCCTTTATCGGCTTCTGTGTAGCATGTTGGGATTTTTCCTCTTTTGTTCTTGCTTCTTTCGGAGTAGTTGGCTGGTTTGGCATCTCAGACTCTTGTAAATATTTTTAGCATGTCTTGAAATTTCTGAAATGGATTCCTGCTGCTGATGCTGCATTCTCCAGTGGTTACCATCAAAATCTCATCGCTCTAGATATCTGCTCCTCCCTTCCGCTCCTACCCCCACATTGTATTTACCTATTTTATTCTTACTGATATATCTGATTTTTATGTTAGATCAAGTGTTTCCTCTTCCTTTTTTGGGCAGAAACCTATGAATTCTGGGCTGGGCTGTAAATCTCTTGCCCCTAAAACTCTAGACTTGCTATTTAAACACACATAAAAAACTTTTGGGTTATGTTGCCATGGTGATAGCAACATGTTTATCATGGTACCTGTCTTAGTTTTTCTTGTATAAGAGCTCTTTGCCCAGCTTTCCATGGCACTGGAGGGCTGTTTCTTAAATTAATTTTGACAAACTAGTCTTTCTGTCTATTTAGTGCAGTGGGATTTTTTATCTCAGAAAAATGAAAACTCTGTGAGATTGGAATTGTCTCCTGGATAAAGACGGGCTGCAGGGTTTGTTAGGGTTTGGAGTTTTTTTAGAGCTACCCAGTACATCTTTTCCTGATGCAGTAAGTGCCTCATAAAGAAACCTGGATTTGCTCATTTCAGCTTGCAGAAAAGTGCTCTCAGTTTTCACAGGGCATTTAATGGCAATGATGTTTTTGTATAAGAACCTCCACAGTCAGCATTCCTGCCCTATTCCCTACAATGACACCTGATAGGAGAGCACAGAACTAGAGTTGCTGTGAGCCAGGGGCTGCTCCAGGCACCAGCACACCAAGCGTGTGCTTGGGGCGGCAAGCCACGGGGGGCTCTCTGCTGGTCCCCGCGAGGGCGGCAGGCAGGGTGCTTTCAGTGGCATGCCTGCGGAGGGTCCGCTGGTCCTGCGGCTTCGGCGGACCTCCCGCAGGCTGCTGCCCAATCCGCTGGACCAGGGACCTCTCGCAGGCAAGCCGCCGAAGGCAGCTGCCTGCCGTGCTTGGGGCGGCAAAATACCTAGAGCTGCCCCTGCTGTGAGCTGCTTACTCCCTACACCATTTCATTCTGAAAATTGTGCTAGGTGGAAATGAGTTCCAAGTACATATAAGATAGTAAAGGGTGAACCTCAAAATGACCCAAGATTTAGTTCCGTTAACTCCCAAAATGTGGATAGTTGTCCAAATAGATCTGAATCTTGGCAGGATCTTCCTTCTCCACCCTCAAGTCTTCCTCCTGCTTCCTTCAAATCCAACAACAAAATCCATCCCCAACTTCATCAATCTCTTTTCCTGATCTTCCCAACTCCCTGACCTACCACACGCTCTGCTCCTTCTCACCAGTCCACTTAAATGTGCTCTAGCTAACTGTTATATTGAAACTTTGCCAGATCAGAAGTGCCTCACAATGCACCTGGATTAACCTGGCCTAGAGAAATGAGATTTCTAGAGCCATGGAGACAACAAGGTAGTTTTCACCAAAGAAATAAAACTTTTTGGGGATCAGGGAAGGTGGAGGTAGTTATCTGTATTTTTTATAATTGGGCTCAATTTAAAATTGAGATTTAGGCTGAAATTCAGGATTGGGAATCAAGATGATCCTTATTTTGTTCCAAACCAATTTATTTATCCCTAATAGGCATGCACTCCCTCTGGCTGAAAAGACAAGGATGTGATTGAATGTGGCAAAAGCCATCCTCACTTTTGTACTTTAGGTTATTTAAACACAGAAGTGGCAAGCGCTGCATACAGCACAGAAATATACTTCCCTGTCATTGATCAGCCTCTCCAGTGTTACCCCAAACAGGATGTTATTGTTGATTTCATTCACCTTTCCTCTATACCTCTTGACTCACCCTATTCCTTGAGCATTCACTGAAGGTGAATCCTGGCTGTATTCTCTGATCCGTAATCTGAGACCACAGTATCTGGAACCCCAAAAATGTTGTCCTAGGAAAGGACCTGATTTCATGGAATTCCAGCTCCTCAGTGGGAGTTACTGCAAGCTCTCTGCACTTGGATCAGGCTTCGAGTGTTGAAAGGATAGATTAGAGTAAGTTTGCCCAAGAAAGAAAATGTTTCTAAAAACTAATAATAATACTTAGCCGCTATGGAGCTTTTAACACATAGATTTAAAAACCTGTTATAAAGGAGGGGAAGGTTCACTGCCCGCTGGTACAGCTGGTGGAAATGAGGCACAAAGACATGAATAACTGTCCATGACCACACAGTGGGTTAGTAGCAGGACTAGAACCCTGTGTTCCTCCTCCCAGTCCCATGTTAGACACACTGTATCAGGCTTTCATAAAAGTCCTCCTTGGGGCTATAAAATTCTTAGACACATGGAACTGCTATGGAACATTTGAGGAAGAGTGTTATGCATCATTGAGTTAAATCAATGAGATCTTCCCTTTTAGCAAGAAGCCAGCCAGGAAGAGATTAACACCAATCCTTATTGGAAGTACTCTCTAGAGTCTTTCTAGAAAACCTGTTTCTTCCCCTGGCTTTGAGCCTGTGCCTCTGTCTAAAGTACTGCAGAACTGTCTTTTGGACACTGCAGAAGTCTTACCCTGCTCTCAGCAGTGGGGTAAATTTCTTAGGCCCTGTCTTCACTGGGAAACAACTGAGTCATCAGCAGGCAGGTTCGAACCTGGGAGCTCTGGGATTAAATGCATGAACCTCTACTGCATGAACTAAAAGACATATGGCTCTTAGCTAAGGCTTTACAGCAGACTCATTAATCTCTCTCTAAGTGGGCTCAGTGCCACTAGATGGGACAGAACACCACACCAGAAGGTATGTGAGTTACACTTACATATCCAGTATCTTAAATATGTAATTAAAATTTATTGGTACAACCTTTTCTGCTTTCCCCTTTAGGCCTGATCCTACTCCTTGTGCATCTAAAACTTCCATTGAAGTCAAGGGGAATTTTGGATGCACAAGAAATGCAGGATTGGGCCCTAAAGGAGCCGAACTCTTCTTCAACTTCCATAAACTTTCAGATGGACTTAAAGACCAACACAGTTTTGGAGCTGTGCGCGTGTGGGTTGGTGGACCTTGGTGAATGTCCTCAATGGTTTGTTTTTGTTAAAAAAAGAAAGATATCTCAACTAATATCTTTTCATTCTGACAGTGCCTCTATTTAAACAAAGATTAATTTAACTGATTCTCAGTTAATTGGTTTAAAAATACAAAAAACCTCGACTGTGGGGTGTGCAGTAGGCTTTTCATAGCACACAGTGGAGTCAGTTACCATGGCATTGCAAAAGATTTTGGTCTCTATAGCAACATCAGGTCGGCTTGTCGCACCTTATATCTTATGCAGACTGAAAGCAGCAGCTTGTTTAATCTAGAGTTAATATAAATATCGGGAGATAGGCAGATACATGTACCAGAGATTTTTCTTCTAACCACTTTAAACAAAGAGCCTCAATCAATCTTTTAATTAGTACTAATCATGTTAATAGTGTGGAGCTTGTGGTAAGGGTCGGCGCAGAGCTTCAGTATACTGAGGGAGCATCAGGAAGCATTCTGCCTTAGAAGGCAGAATACCACCGGGAGCTCTGCAGTTGTGCTGGAGAGAGCACAGTCTTCATCAGACAATACTTTATGGGAAGCAGCAGATTTCCCCCCTTCTTTCCCCAGGTCTGGCCACCGGAGCCTGCTGGCATGTGGGGATGCAGAGCCATGGCTCTGCTTACTTTCTGCCCCCTTTCTAGCAACTCTGTTTGAACTCCTGCACTTCCCTAAGAATGCAGACTACAATCAGAGGTGAAAGTAAACTGGTACGCCCCAGTACAGCGGACTGGCAAGAGCTGGTGCACCGTACCAGGGCTGATTGGCTTCCCCTGGCAGCAATTTTAAGGGCCTGGGGCTCCCAGCAGTGGCTGGAGCCCCGGGCCCTTTAAATTGCCTCCAGAGCCCTGCTGCTGGAGCACTGGGGAAGTGGCGGTGGGGCTCAGGCGGTGATTTAAAGGGTCTGGGGCACCTACCGCAGCCGCTACCGCCCCAGCCCATAAAATCACTGCCAGAGACCCACCGTTGCCTCCCCAGGGCTCCCTTTAAATCGTCCCCGGAGCCCTGCTGCCGGAGCCCCGGGGTAGCAGCGGTGGGGCTCAGATGGCGATTTAAAGGGCCTGGGGCTTGGCCGCTGCTACCACCCAGACCCTTTAACTTGCCACTGGAGCACCGCTGCTGCTAGCCCAGGCTCCGGCAGCAGGGCTCTGGGGACGATTTAAAGGGCCCAGGGTGGTAGTGGCAGCCAGACCCCCGGGCCCTTTAAATCGCCACCTGAGCCCCCAGCTGCCACTGCTACCCTGGGGCTCTGGCAGCGCGGCTCAGGTGGTGATTTAAAGGGCTCAGGGCTCCCACTGCCACTACCCTCCAGGGACCTTTAAATTGGCCCCAGAGCCCTGCTGCTGGAGCCCTGGAGTAGTGGCGGCGGGGCTCTGGCAGTGATTTAAAGGGCCTGGGGCTCCCAGCTGCTGCTACTGCAGCAGAGCCCCGGGCCCTATAAAGCTCCGCCAGAGGCCAGAATCCACTCTGATGGTCATTTAAAGTGCCCAGGTGTCTGCTGCAGTAGCAGCAGCTGGAGTCCCAGGCCCTTTAAATCACCCCCAGAACCCCCAGCCGCCTCTGCAGCTGGTAGCTCCAGGGGTGATTTAAAGGGCCCAGGGCTCCCAGTTGCTGCTACCACAGCCCCAGCCCTGGGCCCTTTAAATCCTGATTTAAAGTGCCCAGGGATTTAAAGTCCCCACCTCTTCTGGTAAAGGCCACGCTGCTTCCGGTTGAGGTCACGCCCCCTCTTAAGGACGCCGGAGTACCGGTAAGTCCTTTAAATTACTTTCAGCCTGGCTACAATTCATGGTCCCCTTTATGCAGGGCTATACAAGGCATGGTGGTAGGAAAATTCTTTACTCTCTTCCCCCTCACTGTACACCCAGGAAAAGGAGAGCCATGATTTACCCCTCTGTACTTTCAGGACAGTGCTCTAGAAATTTCTTTCTTTCTTCCCCATTCCCACTCTAAGTAAGTTCAATTTGTGCATGAGCTGTATCAAATTCTAATGTAGCTCCCCTGCTGGAGCACCTTGATGCCCAAGACTGGGAGAATTTACTTGCTCCTCCTTTCTAAGTAGCTCTGTGCCCTACCTGAGTGACCAATGGGCACTGGCTTCTTAGTTTTTCCTTTGGCTGATGGTAGGTGTCAGCCCTTAACTTGCTAGTCATTTGGTGCTAAATGGGATTCTCCGAGTGCAATGCCTCCACCTGGTGGCTGGGTAAATAAGTTAATAGTCTTCTGACTTCTAGGGCATTAGGAATTCACAGGAATTAGTCAATATTAAGAAGCACTTTATTAGGGGAAAGAATAGGGTTAAATTACAGGAGGAGCAAGGCTAGGAACTGGAGTAAAAGGAAAAGGCTGGAGAATCAAGAGGAACAGACAAATGAACAGATAACTCACAACAGTAATCAGGCCTCCACCAATAAAAATATCTTCACTAATAATTACATGTTATCAAAATCCCACACACTTTGGGCATGACACTGAAGTGTGCCCACAGAGACCAGGTTGCTCACTGTGCACATGGTTCTTTGTGTTGGAGCTCTATAGAGATGACTGAATAAAGGTATTTGTACAATCAAATAACCAAACAGACATTGCAGGCCTAACTGTTGCTTGTATGCATTGTGGTGCCAACACACTCATTCAATTCCAGGGGTACCTTGACCTGGCTGAGCACCCACTGAGCAAGATTTTCTTTGCACAGGAGGCCTGACCTACCTAATTAGGCTCAGAGGGCAAACGGTACTCACTGTTGAGGCATTCCACTACAATGGAGATCTCACACTGGGTGGAACAAGACCCTAGGTTGCTCAAGGCCTTGCTTTCCTTAGCTTCCAGAGCAAGGGTGGCAAAACAGGTGAGGCTGGCAGATGATCCTCTCTTTCTGCATATGAGTCTGGGGCCTCCATCTCTCACTGCTCAGAGCTGGTGATCACTTGAGTAGGGGTCTGCCTTTTCTATTGTAACTAGCTGTTTCAGTGACAGCTAGTTGAGGGAGGACACCCTCTTTGAAACTGGGTGTTTTGGGTCAGATCGGCTGCCTGACTGAGAGCAAAAATAGAATTCTCTCCCCTGCTCTGCAGAGAGCAACTGAGGAGCTGTGTCTCTGGGTATGTCTACACTACGGGATTATTCCGATTTTACATAAACTGGTTTTGTAAAACAGATTGTATAAAGTTGAGTGCACGCGGCCACACTAAGCACATTAATTCGGCAGTATGCGTCCATGTACCGAGGATAGCGTCGATTTCTGGAGCGTTGCACTGTGGGTAGCTATCCCGTAGCTATCCCATAGTTCCCGTAGTCTCCCCCGCCCATTGGAATTTTGGGTTGAGATCTCAATGTATAATGGTGCTAAAACAGCGTCGCAGGTGATTCTGGGTAAATGTCGTCGCTTAATCCTTCCTCCGTGAAAGCAACGGCAGACAATCATTTCGTGCCCTTTTTCCCTGGATTGCCCTGGCAGATGCCGTAGCACGGCAACCATGGAGCCTGTTTTACCTTTTGTCACTATCACCATATGTGTACTGGATGCTGCTGACAGATGCGGTACTGCAGTGCTATGCAGCAGCATTCGCCTTTGCAAGGTAGCAGAGACGGTTACCAGCCCTATTGCACCGTCTGCTGCTTTGGAAATTGACGATGACGGTTACCAGTCATATTGTACCATCTGCTGCTGTCGTGGGTGTTCCTGGCTGGCCTCGCTGAGGTCGGCCGGGGGCGCATGGACAAAAACAGGAATGACTCCCCAGGTCATTCCCTTCTTTACGTTTTGTCTAAAAATAGAGTTAGTCCTGCCTAGAATGTGGGGCAAGTCTACTACAGAATCAGAGAGCACAGCCGCTCTGGGTCAGAGCCCCAGATATCCGCAGAAATGATGAGCTGCATCCATTCTAGAGGGTGCCCCTGCAACAACCCCACCCGTTGCTTCCCTTCTTCCCCGCCCTTCCTGGGCTACCATGGCAGTTATCCTCCCATTTGTGTGATGAAGTAATAAGGAATGCAGGAATAAGAAACACTGACTTTTTAGTGAGATAAAATGAGGGGGAAGTGGCCTCCAGCTGCTATGATATTCCAGGCAGGACATCTCCATTACTCATTAAAAGGTGTGGGGGAGAGGAGCGCAGCCTCCTGCTGCTATGATAGTCCAGAATCTCCATTAGACATGAAAGGAGGGCAGAGAGGAGCTCAGCCTCCAGCTGCTATGATGAGGACAGTTATCAGCCCTATTGCACCGTCTGCCGGAACTGAATCTCCAGGAGACAAGCTTAAAGAAGGGAATGACCGGGAGCCATTCCCATTTTTGCCTAGGCGCCCCCGGCCGACCTCACCGAGGCCAGCCAGGAGCACTCATGGGATGATGATGATGAGGACGGATATCAGTCATATTGTACCGTATCATCTGCCACCAGGGAGGAGAGGGGAGGGAATGCTGCTGTTTGGCGCTGCAGCACCCCGTCTACCAGCAGCATCCAGTAGACATAGGGTGACATTGAAAACAGGTGAGAAATGATTTTTTTCCCTTTTCTTGGGGGGGGGGCGGGTAAATTGACAACATATATCCTGAACCACTGGCGACAACGTTTTTGACCCTTCAGGCATTGGGAGCTCAGCCAAGAATGCAAATGCTTTTTGGAGACTGCAGGAACTCTGGGATAACTCGAGTCCTCAGTCCCCCCTCCCTCCCTCCATGAGCGTCCATTTGATTCTTTGGCTTTCCGTTACGCTCGTCACGCAGCACTGTGTTGAGTCCCTGCTGTGGCCTCGGTCTATCATAACCTGGAGATTTTTTCAAATGCTTTGGCATTTCGTCTTCTGGAATGGAGCTCTGATAGAACAGATTTGTCTTCCCATACAGCGATCAGATCCAGTATCTCCCATATGGTCCATGCTGGAGCTTTTTTTGGATTTGAGACTGCATGGCCACCCATGCTGATTAGCGCTCCACGCTGGGCAAACAGGAAATGAAATTCAAAAGTTTGCAGGGCTTTTCCTGTCTACTTGGCCAGTGCATCTGAGTTCAGATGGCTGTCCAGAGTGGTCACAATGGTGTACTGTGGGATAGCTCCCGGAGGCCAATACCATAGAATTGCGACCACACTAACCCTAATTTGAAATGGCAATACCGATTTGAGCGTTACTCCCCTCGTCGAGGAGGAGTACAGATATCTATATTAAGAGCCTTTTATATTGAAATAAAGGGCTTCGTTGTGTGGACGGGTGCAGGGTTAATTCGGTTTAACGCTGGTAAATTCGGTATAAACGCATAGTGTAGACCAGGCCTCTTTCTGCTGCTGGAAACCAATGCCTTAGGCAGCTCCCTTCCACTGAATGCTGGTTTTGTCCATTTTCAGACAGCAAGCATGTCTGTGAGTCCCAACCCTGGGACTGTAGTTGGTCACTCTGGCATGTCACGAAGGCTCCTGGCCCAATAATTTCAGCTTTTATTCTCTGCTTCTGTCCTACAGGAAGCTGCTTTTCTCAAGTTCCCAAAAGGCAAGAGGGCTATGTCCGTTGAGCGATGGAGGTGCAAATGTGGCTTTTAAGCCACAGCCCTGAATAAGGGACAGGACAGAGTACACTAAATCAGTAGGAGCATCGGCAAGGCTGTAAATAAAGGAAAACATTGAAAGGCCATATGCACATACTCCTGCTCACCCAGAACACTTGTTCTGAAAAATCTTACCACTTTCACAGTGGTGGTAAATTGATATTTCTTCAAACCATGGAAGCAGCTATTCGGACTGTTAAAAGAAAAGTATGATACTCAAAGTATATTAGTCCATTCAGGCCCCGTTTTAAATGAGCCTTCATACATGCTCTTTCTCTGTGATGAGTCTGAAGCCAGAAGTAGGAAGAAGTGAGGGAGACGAGGTCCTGAGACAGGAGTGAGGGACATATCTTGTGCTTCCCAAACGGTAAACATGTTTTAAATGTTTCTCTGTTTCCAGTAGTCCTTCTGTCTGCTCTAAGGGCACCACAGCATACACTGAGTACTGCTCAATTTGAGTTATGGCAGGTGTACCGGTCTGGGTGTGGGCTGAGGCTACTAGATCCACACTTCTGACAAAAAATGGCTTGTGTTTAACCCATGCTGATGCCCGTTTATGGGTAATTTGTCTATTATGTGCTTCATTCTGGCTGTCCAACTCAGGACTCTTTAGCCGCTTCTTCATCAAACAGAATATATTGTAGACCACAGTAGCAAACAAGATTAGTATTTTTATGAGAAATGAACAAGTTTCTGTGGAAACCGCAATCGCTGAACATTTTAACAAACTGATTATGAACAAGACATACAATATACGTAAAATACACCTCTGTTTCTTATATCTTATAACTTGGATTCAAGCAGCCTCTTAGGGAGATGGAATTCCTTGCATTTTTCAGTTTGTATTCTGACATCTGGGTTGGTGATGGGCATACTTCAAAAGGGTCATAGATCTGGTTGGGAAGCTGTATCTGAACCTTATTTGTACTATGCAAGTTTCTGTAGTCTTCAATGTCGCAGTGAAAATCTCACAAAAACCATCTTTTCTCAATTGTACATCTAGTCCTAGTTAGAACTAGGAAGCACACAAGTTCAGATGAATGAAAAACAGGGAAGTTATGGAATTTTCTCAACCCTCAAAAATTAATGTCTTTTTCAAAATACTGGGGTAGGTTATAGTTGATTTTTATTTTATTCATCTATCCTTATCCTGGATTGCTATGAATAAGATGAGCCAATGTGGCAAAGTTTAGATCCAGTTCTGAAGGAGGACGTTCTGTTACTATGAAGTCAATATTTGAGATAGGGAAAGTTTTCTGGCTTTATTGTTTAGGAAGTTTGTTTTAAGATATAGAAATGGTTTTTTAGAAATGTGTGTGCTTTTAGATAGATGGAACTCAGCTAGACTTCAGACAAGCAAAACTGAAAATGTTACCATGACATAACACGGTTTGTTTAGCACCAGTAAGAAGGGGAAGGAGATTTGATACCCTCTGGTTGATAAATATCTTAAATTGAGCCCAGCATAGGAACTGAGTGATTCCTACACATGATACGTTGTGTCATTCTGCACTGGAGTATGGCAGCTTAACCATTGCTTTTCTGGCACACAGCTACCCTGATAACATCACAGCATGGTGAGAGAGAAGCAAGAGTTATGAGGATAAAATTCTTGCTTACATTTCAATCATTTCTCTGATATAGTGAAAGACAGATATATATAAACCTATAACCAGTGACAGCTTTTCATTTAGCAGGATGCTTTATAAAGGTAGCCCTAATGGTGAAGGCTTCCTTTTCCATACTTTACCATAATACACATGTTTGAGAGAAAGATGTGACTGTTTTAAGGGACAACTACTTGTTCTGAGTGAGATGGTCTTAAATGGTTAAAAGAGCACTTTACATGCACATAACATCTTTGTACAGAATGTATTCAGGGATGAGTATGCCGCAACAGAGAGAGGGAGCAAACAATGACAGAGCATGCTCTGTTTTCTGCCTGACTTGAGATAGATGACAGTAATCACAGAGACAGTAATCTGGCCTTTTCTGCTGTGCCCACCTGCTGCTGATGTTGTCATGTTCTGCACTCTGCTGCCATCCTCTGTGACAGTGGAGCCTCCATTTTGGCAGTACTGGGAATAATGAGGGGTGGCATAACTTCACAGCTGGTTTGGTGTTAAAGGGGTGTGTGTGGGTGCAGGCAGGGGGGAGTAGAGAAACTGGGACAAAGCCAACAAAAGAGGAAATTAAATGGGCTGTCACTAGAGCCATCAGTTAGCATTTTAACTCCACTATTAGCTGAGGACATAAAAGAAAAGTTTTCTGTCTGAAAATCTGGTTATTTTTGTGGGGTGTAGGAAAGGGAGCCATTAGATGGCCAGGAATAGTCAGAATAACAGATTACAATAAAATAGGTTAGACAATAGGCCCAGATCTTTAAATTCAATCCTGGCCCTTAAAAATCCCCCATCCTTCACAAGGGAAGTTCTTTACACAAGAACTTCATTCAGTGGAATTGACCCTGCAAGGCAGCAAATCTCCCGCAAAACAAGAGGAACATTAAAGGGCCAGGATTTTATGACTATCAAAGCAAAAATAAAATGTATGATGCCATGTTCAAAAGATCTAGTGATCCTGGGATGTATAAACAGGGGAATCTTGAGTTGGAGTAGAGAGGTTATTTTACTTCAATATTTGGTACTGATGTGACCTCTGCTGGAATACTGTATCCAGTTCTGGTGCCCCCAATTTAAGAAAAATATCGATAAATTGGAGAAGGTTCAGAGAAGAGCCACAAGAATGACTAAAGATTGTACAACATGCCTTGTGGTGATAGACTCAATGAGCTCAATCTGTTTATCTTAACAAAGAGAAAGTTAAGGGGTGACTTGATTACAGTAAAAAAAATATCTACATGGGGAATAAGTATTTAATAATGGGCTCTTCAGTCTAGCAGAAAAAGGTAAAAATTGATCCAATGTCTGGAAGTTGAAGCTAGTCAAATTGAGACTGGAAATAAGGAATAAATGTTTTACTGTGAGAGTAATTAACCAATGGAATGATTTACCAGTGGTCATGGTGGATTCTCCATCACTGAAAAATTTTAAACCAAGTTTGGATGTTTTTTCTAAAAGACCTGATCTAGGAATTATTTTGGGGAAGTTCTATGGCCTGTGTTGTACAGGAGATCAGACTAGATGATCACAGTGGTCCCTTCTGGCTTTGAATCTATGCATTGCTTTATCCATGGTGCAAAATTATACACTGGTCTCACAATCCTTTGCATAATTATTGCTTGAAAAAATATTAGAGATGATCTTCATTTTAGATACAGTTGACAGGACATCATTCAGCATCAAATAAGGGATATGCCTTAAAATACAAATGATCGCTCTAGTTATTTTCATTTTCCATCATATGGAATGGGCACTCTGTAAATACAGACTAATATATCTCCTCATCTCTGCCTAGGGCATATCATCTTAAAGGGGGAGTTCTCTTCATGAAGGGCTTCCTTTTTCAAGTGAAGAAGAGAAATCCAAGAGCTGAAGGTTTCAGAGTAGCAGCTGTGTTAGTCTGTATCCGCAAAAAGAACAGGAGTACTTGTGGCACCTTAGAGACTAACAAATTTATTTCAGCATGAGCTTTCGTGAGCTACAGCTCACTTCTTTGGATGCATAGAAGGGAACACACAGACAGGAGATATTTATGCATACAGAGAACATGAAAAGGTGGAAATACGCATACCAACAGGAAGAGTCTAATCAACTGAGATGAGCTATCATCAGCAGGAGAAAAAAAACTTTTGAAATGACCCATAGAAGGTGTGAGGAGAACTTAACATAGGGAAATAGATTCAATTAGTGTAATGACCCAACCATTCCCAGTCTCTGTTTAGGCCTGAGTTATTGTATCTAATTTGCATATTAATTCGATTTCAACAGTCTCTCTTTGGAGTCTGTTTTTGAAGTTTTTTGTTGCAAAATTGCCACCTTCAAGTCCCTCACTGAGTGGTTAGAGAGGCTGAAGTGTTCTCCCGCTGGTTTTTGAATGTTATGATTCCTGATGTCAGATTTGCGTCCATTTATTCTTTTGCATAGAGACTGTCCGGTTTGGCCAATGTACATGGCAGAGAGGCATTGCTGGCACATGATGGCATATATCACGTTGGTAAATGTGCAGGTGAATGAGCCTCTGATGGTGTGGCTGATGTGATTAGGTCCTATGATGGTGTCACTTGAATAGATATGTGGACAGAGCTGGCATCGGGCTTTGTTGCAAGGATAGGTTCCTGGGTTAGGGTTTATGTTGTATGGTGTGCAATTGCTGGTGAGTATTTGCTTCAGGTTGGGAGGCTGTCTATAAGCGAGGACAGGTCTGTCTCCCAAGATCTGTGAGAGTGAGGGATCATCTTTAAGGATAGGTTGTAGATCTTTGATGATACGCTGGAGAGGTTTTAGTTGGGGGCTCTAGGTGATGGCTAGTGGCGTTCTGTTATTTTCTTTGTTGGGCCTGTCCTGTAGTAGGTGGCTTCTGGGTACTCCTCTGGCTCTGTCAATCTGTTTTTTTCACTTCAGCAGGTGGATATTGTAGTTTTAAGAATGCTTGATAGAGATCTTGTAGGTTTTTATGAGCTGAAGAGATTCAGTACCCAGTCCTGGAAGGTTCTGAGTGCCTCTTGCATAGTACTGTGTGCCATTGACTGCTATTGACTTCAAAGGGCAGTGACTGGGCTCAGCACAACACAGAGGCACTCATCACTTGGGGCAGTGGCCCTTATTCCCCATAGTCCATTACTTGTGGTCAAGGGAACTCCAAGAACTGTATACTGTAGATATCTTGTCAGGTGTTGTGACCTTGATGTGAATTTCTGCTTTGTAATAAACCTTACTACAAAGATTACTGATTTCTGTCATCACAAAATCTAAAGCTGTTTATCTTCTTCACTACACAATCATTAGAGTGGCCATAGGACTTGATCCCCTCCCTTACCTGCACACATCAGCATTATATTTGTAGAAGGAACAAGCAGACAATACCACGGTGTTCTATCTTTTATTGCAGTGAACTCTGAAGTAACCTGAAGGCCTGACCAGTTTTATTGCTCTAAGTAAACTAGAGATGAGCCCAAAATGCAATACGTGGATCCAAATTTCAAACACCCCTGAAGACTGAAACACATTATGTAGATCTGTGGTTTTGGCTTCACCTATTATAGTGATAGGAGCCAACTGCAAAATTCAGAGCTGGGCTCAGATTCTGAATCACCCAAATCTCCAGCATGGCCGCAGTTTCTATGGAGAGAATATTGCTTCTCTGCTTCTTCAGGGTGTTCAAAGGATTTTCAGACTATCAGGAGTTTTAACATTGCAGAAATGGATGGGACAAATGGATATGGCGAGGGATCTGGGAGGAAGGGTCATACAGAAACAGTGGGACCGAGGTGGTGACAGTGATTGTGAAATGATTAGGGAGATTAGAGAGGCTACAAAGGCAGAAAACGCAATAATAATGGGAGATTTCAACTATCCCAATATTGGCTGGGTATATGTCATCTCAGAAATGGATGCAGAGATAAAATTTCTAGAAACCATAATGGCTACTTCTTGGAGCAGCTGGTCTTGGAACTCACGAGGGGAGAGGCAATTCTTAATTAGTCCTATGTGGAGCAGAGGATCTGATCCAAGAGGTGAATATAGCTGAACCACTCGGTAATAGTGACTATAATTTAATTAAATTTAACATTCTTATAGTGGGAGAAATGCCAAAGAAACCCACCACAGTAATATTTAACTTCAAAAAGGTGACCTACGCAAAAATGAGGAAGCTCGTTAAAAAGAACAGTCACAAGGGTAAAATGCCCACAGACTGCATAGAAATTATTTAAAAATACCATAATAGAGGCTCAAACTAAATGTATACGTCAAATAAGAAACACAAATAAACAGTAAAGAGGACCAAAAAAATGACACTGGCTAAACAGCAGAATAGAAGAGGCAAAAAGGCATCCTTTAAAGATCAGAAGTCAAATCCTACTGAGGAAAATAGAAAGGAGCATAAACTCTGCCAAGTCAAGTGTAAAAGTATAATAAGGCAGACCAAGAATTAATATGAAGAGCAACTAGCTACGGATATAGAAAAAAAAAGTATATCAGAAGCAGGAAGCCTGCCAAACAATCAGTGGAGCCACTGGACTACTGAGGTGCTAAAGGAGCACTCAAGGAAGACAAGGCTGTTGCAGAGAAGCTAAATGAATTATTTGTTTTGGTCTTCATAGCAGAAGATATGGGGGAAATCTCCATATCTGAGCCATTCTTTTTAGGTTACAAATCTGAGGAGCTGCCCCAGACTGAGGTATCAGTAGAGGAGGTATTGGAATAAATTGATAAATTAAACAGTAATAAGTCGCCAGGAGCAGATGGTATTCACCCAAGAGCTCTGAAGGGACTCAAATATGAAATTGCAGAACTATTAACAGTCATATGTAACCTACCACTTAATTCCACCTCTGTGCCAAATGACTGGAAGGTAGCTATTGTAACGCTGATTTTTGAAAAAACGGTTCCAGACATGATCCTGGCAATTACAGACAAATTGGATGAAACTATAATGAAGAACAAAATTAATCAGACACATAAATACAATATGTTGGTAAAGAAACAACATGTTTTTTGTAAAGGGGAATTATGCTTCACCAATTTATTACAATTCTTTGAGGGCGTCAACAAACATGGACAAAGGTGATCCAGTCAGCATAGTGTACTTGGACTTTCAGGCAGCCCTGGACAAGACCCCTCACCAAAGGCTCTCAAGCATTCTAAGCAGTCATGAGACAAGAGGGAAGGTCCTCTCCTGGATCAGTAACTGGTTACAAGATAGGAAACAAAAGGTAGGAATAAATGTTTAGTTTTCACAATGCAGAGATGTAAATAGCAGGGCCCCCAAGGATCTGTAGTGGAACCAGTGCTGTTCAACATATTCATAAATTATCTGGGAAAAGGGGTGAACAGTGAGGTGGCAAAATTTGCAAATGATAGAAAATTATTCAAGATACTTAAGTCCAAAGCAGACTGCAAAGAGTTACAAAGAGATCTCAGAATACTGGGTAACTGATGGAGTCTAAATTAGCTGTTACCACTCAAGAAAGAGATGTTGGAATCATTGTGGATAGTTCTCTGAAAAGATACACTCAATGTGCAGTGGCAGTCAAAAAAGCTAACAATATAAGGAACCATTAGGAAAGAGATAGATAATAAGATAGAAAATATCATAATGCTGCTGTATAAATCCATGGTACAACACCAGCTTGAATATCACATGCAGTTCTGGTCAATCCATCTACAAAAAGATATATTGAAATTGGAAAAAGTATAGAAAAGGGCAACAAAAATTATTAGGGGTATGGAACAGCTTCCATATGAGATTAAAAAGACTGGGACTTTTCAGCTTGGAAAAAAAGACGACAATGAGGGGATATGATAGAGGTCCATAAATGATGTGGAGAAAGTGCAACTCTAATCATCCCTTTTTTGAGGTATCTGACCTGGGAAATCTGCAAGGGGTACTCAGTATGTGCTGCCAGCTGTCCAGTTTTATGGGCTCAGGATCATCCTGGATGTCTCTTGGTGGCAATTCTAAGCCAACTGCCAGTAATGGAAGCCCCCATTACACATTTTCAGAGGCGTTAGCTAATTTAAGTTAATTGGTGATCAGTTCAATTGAGTTACAACAGAGCCATGAACTCTAATCTAGACATACCCTAGGAGTTTTGTCTGATCCTGTTGGCTCGGGTACACTGTTCTGGAAAGCTCACAAGACCAGGCTCTCATGTCAGATTTCTGGTGCTCCCAACTTTAGTCAGGCCAGAAATGTGGTATTGTGCAAAGATGGGCCCAGACCAAATCCCGCGGTCAGAGACTACAGTGATGAATAGAGTAAAAGTACTTAGATACATCTGAATGCCTCCAAATTTATTTTAAAAATGCTTTCATCAATATTATTCTGTTCCAATTACATTTTGTATTAATTCCCTCCATCCTTCCACAGTTTGATGCCAATTGCATTGTACCTCTAAACTGTAGGATAGTGTCTCATTAAGCCAGAAACAGAGGATCTGCAAAGACATTGTGGAGCTGGAAAGTCACTGTGTACTGTACAATTTTCTATGTTCTGACTAATAAATTATTGTGCATCTTCAGTGTGCTCTGACATGCAATACAATTTGTCCATGTAATGGTGATGATAGGCTGTCCTGAGCTAAATAATCAAGACCCCTTTATTTAGATTTCTCTGCCTTTTAAGGACATCTTAAGTAACAGTTCTTATCTCTTTGTCAGTTTTTATTCCACATTTTATCATAAATGGAACAAGCTTTTAGCCTTGAGTTTTACTGTTAAAACATGTTAAAAAGAAATTTAAGAAAAGATAAATAATCAGCTCTGTTTGCAGTGACAGACAGCCTTTATGCTTCACAATAGAATATGGTTAATTGAATGTTGCAAGATGCTTAGAAAAGGAGATCTGTCTTTCCCATCAACACCACAACAACCCTATGCCAACCAAAACCAACATTCTGGCTTTGTTCTGAAGTTTTCCCTTTAAGAACCCCATGCAGTTTGGAGCCTGTTGTTCTGACCCTGCACTTAAGCATCCTTCTTATCCCTCGAGCAAACCGATTGCCACCCACAACAGTGGCCAAGCCTTGTTTTGAATGACTGATGGTGTTCTCCTTGGAACAATCCCTCCCCACACTTTCTTTTTCAATGTTTTCTAACTGCAGTTGTTGCAAATTTGCTTCTAAGTGAAACTTGTTATGAAGGGTCGCAGATGCAGCATGATTAACTTATGTCAGAAATGTTAAAAAAGAAAATTAATTTGCTCTTTCTATTTTAAACCTATGGTATTAGTATTTATAATTTCTTGCTAAAGTCCTAAATAATTTATGACCAGTCCGCTGCACCAAAGTGACTATGCTTTTCTCCTGTGGAATATTCCCTCTTGGCAGAACATATTAGCATGACAGGAATTGCTTACCATCCCATTGTAAAATCTTGAGAGATTAGGAAGTGGTTCCTTTTCCCTTCAACACCTATGCCTATGGAATGCTTTACCTTCTCCATGTACTCTGACACACATATGTACCATCCTTCAAAACCATACTTAAGACATTCTTATTGACATTCAGTTATGTTTGCTGAGTGCTATTGTTTTGGATTTTTGACTCCATGTTTTGTGAGAGACATGTTAGGGTATTGGCTTTCCTTTGTTCTCATTCTGGGGATTTACCCATCCAAGTTAGCCCAGTTTAATGATTGTTTCTATTTTCCTGACACACTCATTACTGGTATTTAAGTTACAGGAAGGCAACCCCCCTTCTATTCTATTCAAATATACCAGTTTCAGGAGCATTTCCAGGTTATTTAAAGAATAGCTGTAACATTTTAATTTCCAAGTCAATGAAATGTATATATCTCACCAGGACCAAAGATTTCTGGTTCCACGACACATCCCAGCGTGCACTGAACTGACAATGACATCATTAGAGCTGCACAGGATTTTTTTATTTTTTTGATGAACCTTTTTTTGTTGGAAAATTCCAATTTGTCAAAACTTAAAATGTTTGTGTGAAAGAGTTGATTTCAACTGATTTCTCATTTTGAAAAGTTTCACAATTGTCAAAATGTCACATTTTCAAAATAAAGAATTCCATTTTTCTGTTTGAAATGACTTTTTGCTTAGAAATGTAAGCTAACTGAAGTAAAAAACAAATTCAAAATAGACTGAAATCACAATGAAATGTTTCAAACTTATCAAAACATTCTGACTGACCTGAACCAAAACCATTTTCTGATTGTTAGTTCACAAAAATTTTTGAGAATTTTACTTCTTCCCAGTTTGGGATGGGAAAAGTTTTCAAAGGCTCAAAATTTTGCCCAGGACAGAAAAACTGTTTTCCCCCAGCTGCAGACATCATAGTGTACTTGCTATTGACAAACATAGGAGGTAAGACTGTCTAGAGATAGGGTGTGAGGTGGGTTTCAGAGATTTCTCCCTTCCAATACTGAACTGGTGTCTACTCAGTAATATTATCTGGAAGGCATAAAGTAAGAATGTTACATTTTAACAAAACGTGCAGTAATGATGGGGAAGAAAAGATAGACTTTCCCTTCCTTGGGGCCTGCTGCATATTCACCAACAATCAGCACTGCAATCAGCAGCACAGTTCTTGCTGGGCATCTCTTGGATATGGGACTACATGGAGGAAAGTGTTTCATGCACCCGAAACCTTTAAAAAAACCAAAAGTTTGACATTTGAAAACTTTAATTAGATTTATGATGGCCTTATATTGATGGTACATCTGCTATTTGTAGAAAGGTGGCAAATGGCTCCTCAGAAGCACCTCAGGCCTCCTTTAATTAAAAAATGACATTTAGCTGCAGTCATCAGTCCATCGTAGAGACTGGGCCTTTTAAAAATAATAATTGGCAGGGTTGTGTATAGCTGACAATTACCTCTTTATAACTGTGTTATCATTACTGTTTCATTCCGAAAATAAGCTGTCATGCATGCACAGCAACCTTTTTTCCCCTAAAGATATTTCATATGCACATTTTGTAAGTGCCCAGCAGTGCTATGTACGGAGACTGCGTGCTGTTACCTCGTTAACGGCTCCCAGGCTCCTGTGGGAAATCCATAGGAGCCATCCTAGTCTGTGGAGTAAATAAGTGTCAGAAAAATTAGTGACTGCATATTTGCAGGAAGGATTCTTTCAAAGTAACGCACCTATCTTGGTACAGCTAATAATGCAGCTAGTTTTGTTTAACACTATCCAAACTATATATTTCTCAAGTTACATCTGAGTCCCCGAATGGGGATTTACATGAATTCACATCAAACCATTTGTCTATCCAGTCTTTTATTCTGCTTGTCAGTGAATGATACCCAATTTTATTTAGATAGCTCTTAATCCCTCTGAGGTGCAGAGTGCTCTCAGCTCCCATCCAAGTTAATAGCAGTTGTTACTTGGCACCTTACAGGATTGGGCCCTTAGTTATTTTTCAATGCACTTATTAAAATGGCTCTCTTGGCATGGGAAGAATGCAAATGTAAAAGCACTAATATTTGTCAATCTGAGTGGGTAAAATAGTGATAAGCACTTCTTGAAATATAAAAACCCAAACACCTTCTTCATTCAACCCAGTCATACTGCAATGGAAGTCTGACTGAACAGCTAGGCCTCTGTGTTATGCTTTAGAGCAGAGGTAGGCAACCCATGGCACGCAAGCTGATTTTCAGTGGCACTCGCACTGCCTGGGTCCTGGCCACTGGTCCGGGGGGCTCTGCATTTTAATTTAATTTTAAATGAAGCATCTTAAACATTTTAAAAACCTTATTTACTTTACATACAACAATAGTTTAATTATATATTATAGACTTATAGAAAGGGACCTTCTAAAAACGTTAAAATGTATTACTGACACGCGAAACCTTAAATCAGAGTGAATAAATGAAGACTCGGCACACCGCTTCTGAAACGTTTGCAGACCCTGATTTAGAGGGATGGGGAAAAAACATCATATGAGGATGATATTTTAATGTCCTGCAAACCTAGGTTTCTAATATAGGTGGTGGAGGCATCATGCCTTGGGACATTTACAGCTAGACTGGACAAAGGACTGGAGAATAAAATATAGGTAAAAACCCTGCACTGACAAGGAGGTGGACTAGATATTTAGTAAGCGATTCTGCTGAAGAAATCCTGGCTCCATTGAAATAAATGGCAAAACTCCCATTGACTTTACTGGGGCCAGGATATTACACTCTGATTTGATGGCATGTACCAGTCTATCAAACTCAAGGTATGTGGCAACTCTGTGTGAAATAGCTCTCCCTTGGGATGGAAGCATGTTGCACAAAGCCCCTTGCTCACCCTGTAAACTGTGCTGTAGTCACCGGACTCCTTTTGTTGTCTTAACACCATGATACAATTAATTTGTTATAACTTTGTGGTATTACAGAGTCTTCCTCTTGCTTGACCCTTTACCCTGTCTCTTGTGATGAGTGAGCTCACAGTTATGGGACAATTGTGATTTTTATTATAGTAAATCCTAATAGGAAAATCAATGCATTCTTGCTGCTTTTTTTGGCCATTTTATTTCACCATTTAAAAACAAAAAAGAATAGGGAAATGTGGCTGTTAAAATGTGTGAGGGAAGCAGTGGGACCTTCCTACAGAAGCCCTTTTATATGAATCATGATAGATCTTTGTGTTTATAGTTTCAGATGGTTCTATAAAACAGAATTATTATAGATTTATTGTTATACGTTTCTGTTCAGAGCTGTGTTTAGTGGCTGCTACTATAGATCTATTTCCATGCTGCCAAGGCCATACCAAACAGGGTGTGGAAGATTATTAGCATAATTGTTCACCCGACCAAGCGTAGTACTTTTGCATCTAGTTAACGACATTATGGCAATATATTAGCACAGGTTCATCATGGCACAGATCAAATTTCTAAGATAAAATTTACTGTATTGCATATTTGTTAAGAAAAAGCATGGGGGATGAAAAACAGGTTAATCTCCCAAACCCATGTCTTTACCAGGCACTCCATTTGTCCTTCCACTATTTTCACTATGTTCCACTTTCAACCCCAACACTAACACTTAATTTTATTTCTATAAGAAGACTTCAGTGCTATGCCCAGTAGTTCTCTGCTTCTGCTAAACCCAGACTAGCTGATATGTTCAATTGCACATGCACTTATGAGCCTTCTTTGTCAGATGCTCAGTGCATTCTGGGTGCAACTAATAAAGAAGGACCAGACACTTAGGTTTTAGCATAACACTTGGCCAGAGCCTTGCAGAGACTAAACCTGTGGTCTTCACATGTATGGGCTCAATTCATTGTTATCCTAACATTGGACAGTCATTTACACTTTGCACAGGCGTATGCCAGACATTACTATAATGATCTAGTAGCATTTTATATCCACTTTGTGCTCAATTTGCACTGGTGTAAATTAATACAAAAACGTTCAGGGTAACAGTCATTATGACTCTAAGTCTTCAGAGAGGTAAGGTGGTGGTGGGAGGTAACTATCAGTCATAGTGAAGTATGGACATAAATAGCAACAAATACAGTTATGAAACAGTTTCAAATTGTACAATATTGGGATTCTTCAGCATTCATAATTTCAATCCATACACACTTTGATGGGTTACGGGATTGGTTCCGAATGCAGTATGGTTAATGTTCAGTTGCTGTAGCTTTTTACTCTCTGCCTTCTTTCTCCTTTAAACTTCTCTTCTATGCCCTTAGGGGGCATAGCTGTTGTTTAATGTCAACAGCAGGGAGGGGTCCAGTAGAAGTCATCCTGATGCCATCAGAAAGTAGTGCTCTGGTCAATAGAAAATACCATGGAAGGTGATTTAGGAAGACAGTTGGAGAAGGATCTGTGATACTTTAGCTATAGCTACTCAGGCAGATAAAGACACTTGTATTATGCACACACACAGAGCACCATGAGCCAAAAACCACAGTCACTTGTTTTTAAAAATGGTCAGACTAGGCCTCAGGTTGGTGAGCAGTTACTTGCAAGCTGTTCCATTGACTTCAATACGACTGCTCCTGTGAGTATGGGGTGAATGAGGTGTTCACAAACTGTCTCCAAGTTAACAGTAGATTTACAAATAGTTCAAGAGTCACTGCCCATTTATTTTCCTAGACAGGTCGGGTTATCTAGTTGCAAGATCACTGGATTAAGAAACTCAGTTCTAGTCCCAGTTTTGCAGTTGGTTCATTCTGTGTACTTGGGCATACAACCTCTCTGATCCAAAGTTTGCACATCTGTAAACAGGAATAATAAATACTTACATCCTATCACATGTGCCATGCGTTCTAATTAATGAAAGTTTCTAAATTGCTCTGAGTGCTGCAACTGTAAGGCACTCTACAAGTGTTGCTGTTATTTCTTAACAGCCAGATATCCCCTTCCTTATGTCTAGTTTCCTTAGTAGCTTTTTAAACAATTGATCTGTAAGCTGCTGAAACCGCGTGGTGTTTTGAGTCCATGATATTAAACTAACCATTTGGCCAGGAAACAGAAGATAGTGAAACATTCACAGACACTTTTCAGTAATTGTTTCAGTTAATGGAACCCCCGATTACTTTGAGAGAAGTCTCACTTTGTGATTGCGCTTGAATTTAGCATGCCATGAAACCATTGTGACATACTCAGAGCCTGAAGCTTTTGCTGCTCAAACCTTTTCCATGTGGCTGCGAATCCTAATGAGAAATGAAGGCCTGCAGCTAAGTATCTCACAGCAGAGTGTATTACCGCAAACTGAGCAGAAAATGCACCCTTAGGTGAGAAATCCTCTTTAAAAGATTACTCTGCCATGGAGATGGGAGGAACGCCACCGCTGCCCATAAGGACCAACTCATTCAGATCCAGACAGACACTCTGGCAGCCATTATTTGATGAAGAAACAGTTACCCATAATGGCTCAGAATAAGCCTCCATTAGTGCCCTCCACGTGTCCTGTTGTATATATCTGCTAGAAGAGCTTTACAGAAAAGATCTCATCACTGACAGAACATCTCATTTCTGCAGGTTTAGCCTACTCCCTCTCAAATATCTTTCTTTGGGTGGGACAGGAGCATGGTGGGAACCAATGACTGTATTTCCATGGCTATTGGCATGGTGTGTGCCTTTAATTTTTCAGATCAGCTAACTTGAGGCACAATGGTATGTGCATTTTTAAAAGCTCATATTAGCTTACCTGTGTCATACTTTTCAGAGCTCACATTAGTTTACTGATGGCGTGTCTCATCAGTGAGCTCATATGAGTTCTGAAAAGCTTTTCAGCCTCGTCAATGCAGTAACTCCTCACTTAAAGTCATCCCGGTTAACATTGTTTCATTGTTACGTTGCTGATCAATTAGAGAACATGTTCGTTTAAAGTTGTGCAATGCTCCCTTATAACATTGTTTGGCAGCCACCTGCTTTGTTCACTGCTTTCAGAAAGAGCAGCCCATTGGAGCTAACTGGCTTCAAGACTGAGCTTGATAAGTTTGTGGAAAAGATGGTATGATGAGATAGCCTACACTGGCATGAAACCCATCTGTGACTGCTAGTACCAAAAATCCACAGTGGCCAGAGATGGGGCATTAGATGGGGAGGGCTCTGAGTTACAGAGAATTCTTTCCCAGGTGTCTGGCTGGTGGGTCTTGCCCACATCCTCAGGGTTCAACTGATTGCCATATTTGGGGTCGGGAAGGAATTTTTCTCCAAGCCACATTGGCAGAGACCCTGGGGTGGGGCTGGGGGGACGGAGGAGAGGTTGCTTTTCTCTGAAGCATGGGGCACAGGTCACTTGCTGGTTTAAACTAGAGTAAATGGTGGATTTTCTGTTACTTGCAGTCTTAAAATCATGATTTGAGAACTTCAGTAACTCAGCCAGAGGTTATGGGTCTAGTACAGGAGTGGCTAGGTGAGGTTCTGTGGCCTGCGATGTGCAGGAGGTCAGACTGGATCATCATGATGATCCCTTCTGTCCTTAAAGTCTATGAGAATGTATCCTTTTCATTTGGTTTGACTTTATCGGCAAAATAAATCAGCTAACACAAAATCCAGCCCAGGTGCTTGGCTTCTCATAAAGTTCCTCCCCGAAGACTTCTCTTCCCACACCCTATGTCCCTTCTCGAGAGGCACTACCAGCTCTACATCACCTCGCCAGGTAATGACCCTTCTACATTAGTGAGTATGATGGTGTGGGACTCACCCCTGCAGCACCTCCTGCTGGTCGTCTCAGGGAATTAGCTCTTTTCCAGCCTTGCAGCACCCTCTGCAGGCCAGTGTCCCGCTGCTGCTGGCCCCGTGTCCCTCCCAGACCCCACTGTCCTTTTATCAGGGGTGCTGCCCCCGGCAATACCCCCACACTCTGCCTCTGGGTCTCCCCTCTCTGGGGAACCACCAATGCTCTAATCCCCACCTTGCCTCAGTCTGGGCTACTGCCAGTCATCATCAAGGCCCCACTCCCTGGGGCAGACTGCAGAGTAAAAGCCACTCATCATAGGCAAGGGGGTTCGAACCTGCTGCCTTCCTCTGCCTCCCAGTAACTCTATGGGCCTTGGACCAGGCCCTGCGGCCTGGGGAGTTGCTAACCTGGAGCTCCCCTGCTCCTCTGGCTCTCCCCAGCCCTGCTTCACTCCCAGTACCCTTCCTGCAGGTAGCCAGGCACTGTTCTCTCCCAGCCTGGAGAGAGACTCTCCATGCTTCTGGCCCACTGTCCTCTTATGAGGGCCAGAGGGGCCCTCATTAAGCCAGCCATAGCTGTGGTTGCTTTCCAATTAGCCCAGCCTTTCCCCTGCCACAGCCCTCTCCCAGAGCTATTTTAAGCCCTTCAGGGCAGGAGCGGGGTAACCACCCCGCTACATCCAGTCATCAAAATCCACTTAACATTTTCCATTAGGATTATCACCTAATATGAGGATGTGGTTTTCAGGCAAACACTGTAAGCTTCTTAGAAATCTTTGTTATTGTGTGTGTATAATATGAAACATTGATACAGCTATAAAATAAACAATAGTAGGTCAAAACAGGTATATATTCATACTTGGTACAATATTTGTTTCTCAAGAGAAATTTACGGATTTACAAACAACGGATTTGATTCAGATCTCATTTATACCAGTTTAATGCTGATGTAACACTAGTAGCTTCACAAGAATTACTTCTGATGTTCACTGTGGCAACTAAGCTCAGCATCGTACTCAGTGTTTCTAACTTTGCTAATATAAGTGGACTGTTGTCCCCTTACTAAAATGCAGTGGGGTGTTTTGGTTGGCTAGCTCCCAGTACCAAAAGAAAGGGGAAGAGTCAATGGGAAATCAGGACCCTGAGACTCACAGTCCCAGGAATAATGGGGAGAGGCCAATGCTTCAGGTCAGCCAGATTGACAGGGCAGGCAGGTTAATCAGGTAGTCAGGAGGCCAGGGGGGTCCCGTCCTCTAAGTGAGCCAGAATTGCCTGGGTCAGACAGAGTGGGGCTGAGCTAAGGAGAGAGCAGGGGCCCAAGCTGAGTGGGGGAGTAGAGCTGTGCCCGCCACAGGGGCCAGAAAAGCAGCCCAGGAAGCAGGTCAGTGCTAGGAGCAGAGTCACAGAAGCAGCCAGCAGAGCAGACGTGTGCCAGGAGGGGAGCTGCAACAACCAGAGGCAGAGGGGCCAGAGAAGCAGCCCAGGGAGCTGGAGGCAGAGCAGCAGCAGCAGCAGTGCTGGGGCAAAGAGCTGGAGCTGGAGCAGAGGCAGAGTGGAGCTGGAGCTGGGGCTGGAGCAGTCCAGAGCCAAGTGCAGTGAGCAGCTGGGGAGAGCGATGGAGAACCTGGGCAGTGGGCCCAGCGCAGGGAGACGCCCCCAGCCAAGAGGCCTTGTAGGCCAGACTTGGAGGGGGATTGTAACCCTAATGGGGCAGGAGCACCGCTGGGAAGAAGGGTCCTGCCACCTAGAGCCTGAAAGCATGTGGTCACCGCCAGAGCAAGTATTTGACCCCCAGCATCCTGAAGCACAGCTAGGGCCTGGGAAGGAGGCCTAGGACTTGTGAGGAACAGACTGAACTTCCCTTACATTCCAGAGATGCTGGTTGAGATGGGGTTCTGTGTTTTCCTTTAACCTTTCCCATTTTTTCCTTGTTTTTTTAATTGGTTGCTGTTTAATAAATTGTATTTGCTTTGAACTGTATGTATGATCAGTGGGTCAGCAAAGCATCCAGTGCAGAGAGAGCACCCCAGAGTGGGGACACCCTAGCTCCTGCTGTAAGTGATCACAACAAGGTTGTGGGTTGAGCCCCCCAGGAATCCTGGGCCCAGCCTTGTTTTGGTTACAAGGACTCTGTCACACAGGAGAGTTGAAGGGGAGCCCTCAAGGTCAGGCAGGGCTCTGGGTAAAGGAAGTGGGTGCGAGAACTCAGATCCTTTTGCTAGCCCGCTTCACCAGGGTATGTATAAGCCAGGAAAGTTCCCCACAATAGCGGGATCATTCCCTCGCTTACACTAAGGTGAAAGACCTTACTACTACAATGCATAGCCTGAATAGAGAGAGAGATTTTATAATATATTTGTGTATATATTATTGTCAAAATTGAATGAAAATCAGTTAACTTTTAACAGTTATTCTCTGGTCAATCTTGTCATCAAAATGAACATAAATATTTTGCCAGAATCTCAGGTTTCTCAACATTTATTTGACAAAAATCTGTTTGCACTTTGACTAATTGAAAAGCCATTTGCATGTGTGTTGCCAGAATTAAATACTTTGGGGCACTTTTTCAGTATGATGTGTGTTGAGGGTTTACTCTAACTGCACAACTCCCATTCCTGTTAAATAAATGCATGAGATTTACTTAACAATTTACTTGAAGATGTTAGAGGGAAAATCTTTGCATCTGGATTAGCTCATGTACCAGATATTACCTGGTTGTTTGGTAGGGGGTTTAATGGCTGGTTTTAATTCAACCTCTTTTGCGAAGGGGTAGTAGATTTTAGGACTTCCTAGTGGTTGTTTCCTGTTGGGGGAAAATCCACAGTTGGTGATATGTACTTTGGGTATTTTCTCTTAGTCTGTTTTATTTACAGTATGTACACAAGTGCTATTACTTTGAACAGAGGTGGGAAGAGCATCAACAAAACTGCACAGACAATTCCACTTGCAGAAATGCTAGCTAAGAAATCACTGTGTGCAGCCTGTAGTCTGAAAGCCCCCTCTCTGACCTTTGATCTCTCTGGTATTAGTACATTGTCTATTCCTGTCCTGCCTGCTCACTATGAAACAGGGTGGCCCTGGATGCGAGGTCATAGAACCGAGCTTGGGGCAATGGGTGGGGGTGAGGCAGTGGGACTAAGAAGCAATTTTGGGGGAGCCCAAGGAGGCATTGGGAGTCAGAGGGATGGGAGGGAGCCCAGGAATGTAGCATGGCCTGGGGCAATGTGGGGGTTGGGAGCCCGGGGAGACAGGGGTCAAGCGGGGAGGGGTGGAGAGCCTGGGGAGGCAGCAGGGGTAATATGGAGGTGGATATGGAAGTCGAGGAGGCAGTGAGGCCAAGGGGATGGATGTGCAGTGGGGGAGAGCCCTGGGGTGAAGGGCAATGGGAAGGTGGGGAGCCTGGGGAGGCAGCAGGGACTAGGGGCACCAAATACAAGTTTGCCCAGAGCACAATTTTCATAGAATCATAGGACTGGAAGGGACCTCAAGGGGTCATCTAGTCCAGTCCCCTGCACTCATGGCAGGACTATATTAGCTAGACCATTCCTGACAGGTGTTTGTCCAACCTGCTCTTAAAAACCTCCAATGATGGAGATTCCACAACCTCCATGGGCAATTTATTCCGGTGCTTAACCACCCTGACAGTTAGGAAGTTTTTCCTAATGTCCAACCTTAGCCTCCCTTCCTGCAATTTAAGTCCATTGCTTCTTGTCCCATCCTCAGAGGTTAAGAAAAACAATTCTTCTTCCTCCTGCTTGTAACAACCTTTTATGTACTTGAAAACTCTTATCATGTCCCCTCTCAGTCCTCTCTTTTCCAGACTAAACAAACCCACTTTTTTCAATCTTCCCTCATAGGTCATGTTTTTTAGACCTTTAATGATTTTTGTTGCTCTTCTCTGGACTTTCTCCAATTTGTCCACATCTTTCTGGAATCTGGCACCCAGAACTGGACACAATACTCCAGTTGAGGCCTAATCAGCATGGAGTAGAGCAGAAGAATTACTTCTCGTGTCTTACTTATAACACTCTTGATAATACATCCCAGAATGATGTTCGCTTTTTTTGCAACAGTGCCACACTGTTGACTCATATTTAGTTTATGGTCCATTATGATCCACAGATCCCTTTCCACAGTGCTCATTCCTGGGCAGTCATTTCCCATTTTGTATGTGTTCAACTGATTGTTTCTTCCTAAATAGAGTACTTTGCATTTGTCCTTATTGAATTTCATCCTATTTATTTCAGACCATTTCTCCAGTTTGTTCAGATCATTTTGAATTTTAATCCTACCTTCCAAAGCACTTGCGACCCCTCCCAGGTTGGTATCTTCCGCAAACTTTATAAGTGTACTCTCGATACATTATCTAAATCATTTTCTGGATTTAACTCCCCTTTTCTCCATCTGTTATGCAATGCAGAGGAGCCCCTCAAACAAGTTTGGCTGTTCTCAGCATTCACTAGAGCTTGCCTCTCTGAAAGCAGAAAACAAAATTTGATTGAAGGTTTTGATATTGTTTTTTTTAATCCATCAAAAAGAAGCAAAAAAAGGCTCAAGTTGTTTTCCTTTACCAGGTCACCTTTAACCCATGTGATAAGGCTAACAGCTGTTTTGCTCAGTCAGTGTAGCCAAACATTGTGGGATTGTTAGCACTGTCTTTGTCTTTTTAGAGTGCTTCATATTAAATATTTCGAGTAACATAACGAAGTAATTCAGTAAAATGCATTGCGCAGATTATCCATTGCTTGGATGTGAGGCCTTTGCTTGCTCTGTGTGGCCAATTTGAGTGACTGTTCTAATCAGGCCCTCAATGACCTCATAACTGGAGAACCTACTTTGGGAGACATATATGAATCCCTAAGACGAGGGTTCTGAAACCTCTCCATTTTCCTCCGAAGAAGAAGATTTCAGCAATTTTGGATTTCGGCTTCTGCCATCTGTAATGAGAGCCTCATTCCAGGCATGTTCTGGTGGAGGACAGGCTTAGGAACCACCCAATGGCAAATGCCATAAATCCCTTCAATTCCAGAAAAGCCCTTTTTAGCGTGATGAGCAGATCTGGGTGGAGTTCTTAATTTCTCAGCTGCTTGTCAGAACTCACCTCTAATGCAGAGCTTTGGAGACTTGGTGAGTCCATGGGGCTGGTTTATTGACTGCCCAGGAATCAGGTGGAGAGGGTGCCAAAAGTGAATAGAGATTCCCTTGTTCCATTGCACAACATGAGGGAGTATCCTAACAGACAGGACAGAGCACAACCATAATAGAAGCCTGAACATACCAGTGTTTTTTACAATCAGAACATTTCTTGCCTCCCTTGACTCTCTCCCACTTATACCATTTATCTCCATACTGCTAACAAGCATCAGCTCAGAAATGCAAAATTGATATTGCAAAAGGGTTTTGCTGAAGCTGCTGGCAGGACATCTCTAGCAGAAAAGAAACATGGTAGCTGAATTGTCCGGCTTCCCGTCTGTCTGTCCATCAAAGAAAGCATAGGAATCCCAGTAATCCGATGGTATATGGAGAGTCTCACTGCCTGCTAGTTGTCTGTCTAGCCATCATTTGATCATCGGTGACAAATACGATTCTCTATGTGACACTACCACTGCCTCATTGAGAAATGCTGATAGGATTAGGATAGAGTCTCTAATATAGTTAGAAGTGGAGCAGAATGCCTGAGGCAGGGTGGTATAGAACAGGTATTCGAATAACTGTATGGAAAGCATGGGAAAAGGAGGTTCTAGCCTTGATCTATCAGAGAATGGAGCATGAAAGCAAGGAGAACAGACATGGGTGGCAATTTACTAGACCAGGGGTAAGCAACCGATGGCACGGGTGCCAAAGGCGGCACGCAAGCTGATTTTCAGTGACACTCACACTGCCCAGGTCCTGGCCACAGGTCCGGGGGCTCTGCATTTTAATTTAATTTTAAATGAAGCTTCCTAAACATTTTTAAAACTTTATTTACTTTACATACAACAATAGTTTAGTTATATATTATAGACTTATAAAAAGAGACCTTCTAAAAACGTTAAAATGTATTACCGGCACGCGAAATCTTAAATCAGAGTGAATAAATGAAGACTCGGCACACCACTTCTGAAAGGTTGCCGACCCCTGTACGAGACTGAAAAAAGGCCAGGGAAAATGGGAAGTTTGGGGCTTCTTTAATTAATGACAGATAGTAAGACTCATTAGTAATTTTGATGATCATATTCCTTAGAGGGGGGTTAAGATACGTTATTGTTTAAATGGATTAACTATAGGACTAATCATGTAATTGTCAATGGCCTATCCAGTTATGCCTATAAAATATACACATAAACACACACCCCATTGGCAGTGTATCGTGGTGTGGGTGGAGCAGTGGGGGTTTGTGTTTGGGTTCTAATACACAATTTGATAAAACTGAACTCAAACTTCTCACCGTTCTCTGAGTTCTTGGGGCACTGTACTTTCGTGCATTGGATGAGTATTACACATATCACAGGGCAACTCTGCCATGATATGTCTTCCCACATGAGCTCAGACATATTTGGGTTGGGTTCAGAAGACTTGAACATGAATGGTTCAGCTAAAATAAAATGAAGCAAATTTAAAATAAATATCTTTTCATGCATCATAGACTGAACCTGGGGAAGTCTGTCACATATTACCTAGGCAAGCAGTTTAGTAAGTTACAAAAGGGACTAGATATTTATTTAAATAAAAATTGCATTTGTGGTTATATTAGGTAGGATTAAATTACAAGACCCATAAATTTCCATGTTTCAGGGTATATATTGATCTTCAGGTTGGGGTCAGGAATAAATCACACATGCACATACACAGCTGAGTTACAGTACTGCAAAATTTGTATTAAATTTGAATCTACAATAACTGACCTCATTTCCCTGTAATTTCTCTCTGAACATATTGAATAGTTGGTCTTGAGAATCAAGTTGCCTGGGTTTGCGTAGATGATCTGTCCAGACCTATCTCCAAGAAGTTACAAAGAATGCCTAAGATCTATACACGTAGTACTTCAGGCAGAGTTGAGAGACATATGGAAATATTTATTAGTTACTGAAATTGGTGTATGAATAGGTACACGTGGACATCAGTAAGGAAAAATAACCCATGTGGTCTGGAGTAAGGAGTATTTTTCCAAATGCTAACTGAGATTTATCATTTGAATGGTGAATCCTATGGTCAATTTACAGATACATTATTTTGCCATCACAAAATGCAGTTTCATCAAAAATGAAACGGTGCAGGAATGTGTTAATTTTGGTGAAATTTTGTTTAGAAAAAATTGAAAAAATGTTTTGACAAAGTCAAAGTGTTCCATTTGGATGAAACATTTGAAATTTTTGTTTCGAAATGACTTATTTCAAAATTTGTATTTTCAATTTTTTAAAAGAGTGGAAATGTGAGTGGAATGTTTTGATTTTATAGAAACAAAATTCAGCTTGACTTGAAACTAAGTTTTTATGAAAATTTCATTGTGTAGAAACTTTTGAAATTTTGTTTATGTTCTACTTTGGACTATGTTCTTTATTCTTAGGGTTTTTTTAAAAAAAATCTTAGTAATTGGAAGATCACATTTCCTCTTTGCTGATTCTATCCATCTTTTATAAATATTTTATTTTCCAGTGTTTTTAATGCAACAGGTATCTATGTTTAACTTCTCCTTCTGTGTATCAGCATCTTCATTCACCATGTCATCAGGAATGTGTGTGGTTCAGAGAACAGAAGGTTTTTTGCTGAAGGGAAAAAGAGTGTCAACATAATGAGTTTGGGTGTCACTCAAAATGTTTGTTTTGGAGGTTTTTTCCTTTCAGATGCTGAGTAGATATAAAAATCAAGAAATATGGTAATTGATTTTAATAATGTATAATTGTGGGCCAATAAAATAAATCAAGCAACTTATGTTTAGGCTATGAAAATCATTCCCCAATGGATCACAAAGTTATAATGTTGGTCAGATTAGAGGGTGAATGAATAGACACTGTCCCTTGAAGGGTCAGATTCTTAGGGTCTTAGCTATACTTGCATGATTTTCATCATCTTCAGTCAAGTGAAATAAGAAGCACATGCTCATCGAAACACTGAATTTGGCCCTGAAGTTTTTTTTTTCTTATCTTTCATAATCTATGCATTAAGGACTGACAAACAGATCCAAACAGCATAGGAATCTTCTTTGCTTGAGCCTTGAACTGATCAATTCAAGCAAGTTGTCTTTTTAATTTAAAAAACATGATTAATTTGTTTTTAACTGTTTGTGCTTTTGCACTTATGGATTATGGTCAGTTCAGGAAGCCAAGATGCCAACAAAACAAAAATGTGTGAGAGAGAAAATGGCACTTCTCATGTTTTTTCATTCTGGCCATAAGTAGTACCAGACAAAATCTGGAAAAGCTAGAAATAATCTGTTTTCATGAGACTAGGATTGCAAACTAAAGATTTGGATACTTCAGTTAGATGCAGAGAAGCATCTAAACTTGTGTAGCCACATTGTCAAAGTTAGGCTTGCACAACACCACACGTACTTTTCCCTATGCCCGGCTGATGCATGTGAATATTTGATAACCACATACGCATAGACTGGCTAATGTTTGCACCTGGGGATAGATCCACAAAGGGATTTAGGTATCTAACTGTCATTTTAGGTGCCTAAGTCCAAAATTTAGATCTTCAAAATCCCTACTCAGCTGCTGTCTAACTCTGTAGGCACCTAAATTCTTTAGGTGGCACCTACCTTTCTGCCCACCAGCAGAAACATAAGTACCTTAAGTCCTGAAACCACTGAACTGCTCGTTGTCCGAGCTCATGCCTAAGTCCCAGTGGGATCCTTAAACTAGGCATTGCCCTGCCTGTCTCGCCTGCAGGGCCTGATTCAATGGGAGTGCGTCGAGGCTAGTGCCCCTATTGGATTGGGCCCTGTTCAGAATGTGGTCGTGGAGGTGCCATTACAGTTAAAGCATTTACCTGGGAAATGAGAGACCCATACTCAAATGCTCACTCTACCTCATTTGCACCAACAGCTTGAACCCAGGTTCCCTGCTCTCCTATAAGTGCCTTAACCAGCGGGCTCTAGGATATTTTAGGATGGGTTTCTCACCTGTGGAAGCTGTTGCGCTTTTATAAAATACTTAAATATTCATTGGGCCAGGGAGTGAGAAAGAGAGACTGACTCTATATCCTCGTGGTTAGTGCACAGACCTGGGAGAATCAGGTTCCTGTCTCTGTTACAATGAATATTTATGTATTTTATAAAAAGTAGGACAGCTTCAACATGAACAATGAAGAAAGCCAAATCCCAGAACAATCAATAGCCCAGTGGTTAGGGCACTCACATGGGAGACCTGGGTTCAAGTCCTTGCTCTGAATGAGGCAGAGTGGGGATTTGACTCTTCAAGAGAGTTTTTGCTGCTGTGAATCCCAAGCAAAGATTCATGCCTCCTTCTGGCCCAGAGTTAGGCGCATACATTCCTTTGAGGCCTGACCCTCTCCTTGGCATCTCCTACTGGCTAGCTTAGGTGGCTCCCCACTCAGCTTTCTGGCTTCTGTAATTCCCTTTCTTGGTTGCCTAACTCTCTCCATGCATTTAAAGGAAGCTGGGGTGCCTAACTCAAGGCTGTGAATTTCATTGAGTGGCATGCCACTTTAAGTTAGGTATTGCAACATTGTGCCTCAGTCCTCTTTGTGAAGCTAGCCCATGCGTGTTTAGACACAACTGACCACATGCACCCAAAAATTCCCGACTCATCCAGAATTTGCACAAATTAGTTAAGAGCATGCAAATATATATGAATACTTAAATAAAAATCTGGGGTTTGGGGTGCTTTTCCGGGCTAGATTATGAGTTTGTCTCATCACTACTTATTCTTGGATTTTTAAAGGTTATAATGAAAAGTACTAAACAGTTTGGAGGTACAGTATGTTTCCATATACTCGCTCATGGTTTGACTTGCCCCATACTGTTCCTTGGACCTGGAGATTTTTCATTACTTTTATTATTATTATTATTATTATTATTATTATTATTATTATTATTTATTTTACTGATATATGCAACATGAAGTTGGTTTAATAAAGTCAATCTGAGTTCTTAGAATAAGTAATTTTTGTGATTATTGTAGCAAAATATACCCGTCTTTATTTTAATATTTCACAGCCCCAAACTGCTGTATTTGTGGACTAAGAACACTGAAATTCTCATTTAAATTCCTGATAATAGAAAATATTAATCAGTCATGAACCGTGAGTGAAAGGGCTTAATCCCAAAAGATGTTCCCATTTACTGCCACAACAAGAACAGTTGTGTTCACCTCCTTAAAGAAAGCGACAGAGTCCCGTGGCACCTTATAGACTAACAGATGTATTGGAGCATAAGCTTTCGTGGGTGAATACCCACCTCGTCAGGTGCATCTGACAAAGTGGGTATTCACCCACGAAAGCTTATGCTCTAATACGTCTGTTAGTCTATAAGGTGCCACAGGACTCTTCGCTGCTTTTACAGATCCAGACTAACACGGCTACCCCTCTGATACTTAACTCCTTAAAGATGTCACTCTCACAGGAAATAAGTGTACTAACAGCAGGCACGGGTTTTGGTTGAATGAAGAGTAATACAGGAGCATGGAATGGCAATCTAAGGTTTTGAAAGGTAGGTTAAGAGCTTTGTGTCTTAAGCTAATGATAGATATGGTGATGGTAATACATTTTCTGCCTCTCTTGTCAGGCCGGATATTCAAACACTTTCTAGAAGATGCTGTGCCATCTTTAATAGATGCTACCTGTCTGACACACTATGCAGAAATAATACCGGGAAAGGGCAATGAGATTGCAAGTGTAAAAAATCGGGACACTTTTTTGAGGAGGGGGTATAGTTGCGTATAGAAGACAAAGCCCATAATATCAGGACGTTTAGTCACCCTATGCTGGGAATTGGGGGAAGAAGGAGCAATTCCAGAAAGATATGTGAAACTGTCTAGGGTGATGCTGTCTTGCTGGAATGGCTCTATCTGGGACAAGAACCCTTGAATGTGTAGAATATGTTAGTTCACCAGTGTACCCAACTGTTTTTGAGGCTGGTGAGGAGAGCCTTCTAAGGTGGGAGGGCACTTCTTTCTCTGCAGCCAGAAGAAAATGTAGAGTTATTTCCCTTTCTCAGCCGTGTCACTTGATGGTTTATCCTGCTTGATGAGTGCTTTTTCACTTCCCTTCATTTTTCTGGGATCATTGAATCATAGATTTTAAAGGCTAGAAGGGACCAACAGATCATTTAGTCTGACCTCTTATGTATCACAGGCCACCAACACCACCTGGTACCTACACACTAAACCCAGCAACCAAAATTAGACCAAAGTATTACAGCCCATAGGAGACTAGACTGTTATGTGCCACAGACACAGAATTGGAGGGACCAAGGTGCACCAGTGCCTGAGGCCCCCGCAGTTGCAGGGAAATGATTGAGATATACCCAGATAATCCTCGCAAGTGACCTGTAGAGGAAGCAGTACTGTCCCTCTTTAGAAGGTTCCCCTCACCATCCTCAAAAAAGTTGGGCACACTGGTGAGCTAACATATTCTGCACATTCAGGGGTTCTTGTCCCATTTTAAGGTTTCTCTAGCCATCCCAGAAAGAAAGCCTCACCCTAACCGGTGAAGCTATCAGTTAAACCCTCAGCATGTGAGCAGGAACAAGGTAGACAAGCACCTGAGAGAGAGGGAGAATGCTCATTGCTATCACAGAACCCTGGCCCTCCTCCTCCAGTGTTCTATCTCTAGCTGTGGCCATCCCTGATGCTTCAGAGGAAGGAGATTTAAAAAAAACAACAGAAATACACTGGGGTGGGGGGAATCCCTTCCTGACCTCTGCAGGTAACTGGCTGAAACCATGAAACCTGAGCTACATGAGACATAAACTGGACGTGAGCCCTAGGGCTGCTGATCCCTGACCCCTCCCGTCACAAGCAACCCTGGAATACCATAGTAGCAAGCAAGGTTCTAATGTAATTTGTACAGCAAAGAATGAGGTTGTGGGGGGTTTTGTTTTTTTATTTCGGAAACCTTGGTAATAGAGGTTGTGAAACAGGAGAAATCTCCTCTGTTTAGGTCTTCAGTGAGTTAAGTCAGGCTATAGAGGTACTCCAAGGTAGCCTTAGGAGCAGACATTATGTACCATGCTTAGCATGGGCCTTTGTGGAATTATATGCCTTTACAAAAGAAGGAAATTTAGTCCTATCATTTGTAATGGGGCTTAAAGAATTAGAAATGGTAAAACCTTCACTGTTCATAAAAGCCATGTTTGTTTCATTCCTCTAATCAGAACTGAAGAGTCACTCTTTTACGCAAACCCATTTCTGCGGCCTGTCAACAGCCTGTGGTAATGAATAATTTTTGAAGACATATAGTCATGGATCTACTGCCTTTCATCCTGGAGAATCCCAAGCCACTTTACAAACTATATACAGACATAATTTTGTCCAGTCCTGAAATGAAGCCATGTCTGTGGTGGAATGCAGCAGTTGCTTAACAGAGCAGAACTCTATCACTACCACAAGAAGTGAGGAAGAATATAAATGCAGCTGAAATGGCAGGAGGGATTTAGGTAGGCAGAATTAGAGAAGATGATTCTGCAACAGCCTAAAAACCTGTTTCAGCTTCAGTGCCCAAAAACTTTCTTTTTTGTGTGTCTGTGTTAACTATGTAAGTCCCCCCCAGTCATGTCTGTCATCCCTGTTGAAGCAGGAAAGAGCAGCAATGGCAGTTCTGGTGCTGCTTTTCTTTTCTTCTTTTAATTAATTTAGATCTTTTGATTAAGTGACAGCTTTCCTCACTTTTGGCAGTCAGTCCTTCTCTGACAAAATGATTTATAGACGCATTGACATTATATGATTAGGACAATAGGGTAAATAACAGATGAAGAGCTGATAGCTGTGAAACTAATAAGTCCCCTCCCTCCCCCAAAATTCTCTGTGTGTGTGCTGATTTCACGTGCTGTAAGAAATAGATTGTTTTGTATGCTCAGCAATTCAATACCCTGCTAACATCTAAACGAAAACCACTCTGATGCAGAAATGAAAGCAAAGAGCAAGATAGTAAATACCCTTGTGAAATCTGATACAGATCTATGCAACCTATGAGCGGCCTAAAAGGAATTAGAATCAAAGACTGGAGATGGAAAAACTCTATTAGAGCATTCAGCTTTCCCCTAGTCAGTTGAGAATTAAATCTCATGCTGTACTGAATCAACATCGATGTCTACTAACTTTGAGCCACATGTGTAACTACCACTAGTGTCCTCACTCTGTGCATGGTTTAATGTACCTCACTGGGGATCTTAACCCAAATATTAGAGTCTAGCATATGCTAGTGGTCTAACAGGGATAGTTATTAGAGTTGGTCAGAAATTTTTTAACAGAACATTTTTCCATCAGAAAATGCTCTCGTTTTGAAATTGAAATGTTTTGCAGAAATGTTGATATTGATGAAATTTTGTTTTTTAAAAAACAGAACAGAGTGAATGAAACATTTTGATTTTCTGTTTTGAAGTTACTTTGTTTCCATTTAAAAACATGGTTTAGAATATTAAAAAGTCAAAATTGGAATAAAACATTTTGAGCAACCCAAAATGTGGGGGTTTTTTTTTGAATTTTGTTTTATGTGAAATTTCAAACTGCCTTGGTTTTGTTCCTTCTCAGAAAATTCTTTACAAAAATCACAGAATTCCCCATGAAACAGAAAATCTGGTTCCCACATAGCTCTGGCAGCTAAATGTAGCCTAGAGTCACTCCAGCTACTGCACAGTAACATGGAATCCTCTGGGTGAAGATACTGGAGACAAACTGAAAGATGTGCTTAAAGTATAGAGATGAAGTTCTTGGATTCATGGAGCATTAGAATCACTTCTAAAACAATAGACTGTTTAGATTAGATAGTCTCCCCAGAAGTTGAAAGAATGGCAAATAGGTCCAAAACTGCACACCTTGGCAGGTGAACTTTAGAGAAAATACAAGAGGGAAGGAGAATAAGAGAAGTCTCACTTGAAAGATCTTGTGAGTACTTCCAACATACAATATGGCAGATACTGAAAATGCACTTTGTAGTGAACAATCCTACATTGACATATTGTGGGATTGGATGATACACCCACAATAAAAGTCTTTTCCATCTGTATGAGAAGTTACTATGATTCTGTGGACATTAAATGTCTAGAACAAATACAGGAGGAATAATGCGGATTTAGAAACTCATGAACGTGCCCAGGACTGAGATCAAAATCTGTCCATATACCTTATTTCTTCTCTTCAGTGGCAATACTCCTACCTGATCCCATTTGTAAGAATTCACTAATCTCTTTTTTGCTGAAGCATCTCCCTTAACCATCACAGGAGTCACTTTTTTGCATCATCCAATTCCTTTGGCTATCCCAAAGGATGGTTGATTGCTATAGTAGTATGTATTTTATATTTGGGACTGAGTTGAAATGGTGGAAGTGTGGGTCTTGGTTTCAATTCTGTACTAGCTTTGGTGTTTATATATGTAAGTACTATTTGCCTTTGTTTTGAAGATTCATTTCTAGTTAGTTGTTTGTTAGGCATCCAGTGGCCTTCAGGCCTGGGGTGCCACTGAGATTAATATATTTTAGAAACATGTTTTCCTCATTGCACTCACAGAATCATTTGAATTTGATCAGTGGCTTGAAAGTAAATAAGATCAACATGAGGCTCCCATTGTTTATTCCCAGACACACAAATGAAGTGATTTATTTTGTGATCTCTCAGAGTGAAATGTATCTGATCACAAAACCTGGAATGCAGAGAGGAATTGCTTAATAGATCAGACACATGGAGCTGCACGCATGTTTGCATGCAGACAGCTACACACAGACATGGACAGATCATCCTGGCAGTCACATTTAGATCCAAGGTTCTGACACTCTGATTTATTCATGTTTCTTCATAAACAGCATGAGTGTCTTTAAGAAATGTCTTAAAATCCATGAGAAAAATTAGAAAATGTAAGAGGATAAAAGTTACCTCTATAAGGCTCTAATTAATGCTAGGCTATCCCTGAGGCAGTGTGAAATGCTACCTCTGCAAACATGGTGGGCCTAATTCTGAGCTCACTTACACCAGTGTAAACCATTTCCTTTAATGGATTTCCTCGTTTATACTAGTGGAACAGAACAGAGCCAGGCTCACCAAGTTGAGGCTCAGAGTACAGGTACAGGAATGTGCTCAGTGCCGCATAGGAATCACTTAACTGGGTATGTGTAATCACCATTGACATTCTGGAAGTTCCACTTCCCAGTGCACATTGGGAGGGAAGTAATTTATGTGCGGTTATAGCTTACTCTGGCTCTGAATTCCTTTGAAGCTGAGGCGAAAGGTGTGGTATATATCCCTCCAATCTCCCATGTTCACTGAAGGAATGAGGACTTAACATCAGTGGGTTAAAGATTGGGCCCTAAAACCAGACTGAAATGATCAGCTGCTTGGTCCTCACAGCAATTGCACAGGGATCCCCAAATCAGAAGCATTTTATTACAAAAATTTCTCCTCCTCCAAGAGAATCTGAGCAGGTTTGATTTTAACCTTTTTGCACCTATCCTTGTGAGTGCCAGGAGAAATGGGTTAGGGCCTCCAATTTGTTAGCTTAGGAGAAATTCAGAATGCAGGTAATAGGGTGGCACAATTGCCCCACCCTGTAAGCGGAGATTGTAACCCTGAAAGGAGGTGCAAATTAATTTCTCTGACTCATCAAAGTAAGTTTGTCTTGTTGACATCCTCTGAGAGTATAAGGAAGGTGGAAGCAGCTCTTTAGAGAGAGATGGAATCTTGAACAGCCACGTCTGGGGAGAAATCTTCAGCTGGAGTTTGTTGCATAGTCTAAGTCATTTTTGGTAATAAAGGCCAGATCCCATGGAGGAGGTAGCTTCTGAGCATATACAAAAAGTGTGTGCAGCTTCTTGTTGGAGCATGGTGGGACCTAGCCAATTTACACTTCTTTAAAAGCAGAGAGTTGGAGAAGTGGATGGGCAAATATCCCCAAGCCACAGCTACAAGGTATCCAACACTACCTGTGGCTGCAGATGAGGCAGAAAAATGAAAGACACTTAGCGAGCAGTTGGCTTTCCCACCTTCCTCCAAACACAGCCCACACATGCTGGACAGTGTCACAACTCACCCCTTTCCTGGCATTTGATTTTATTGACAAAGCTACTTACAGGAAACATAAATTCCTACCCTAGCCCTCTTCCTGGACATGGATGCTTCTAGCGTGCCTCCCTAAGGAATTTTCAGTCCAAGTTCCTTATATCCAGGACAGAATTGATGAGCCCACCTGTTGCAGTGAGCCAGTAGTTCCCTGCAGAGCTATACCACCTAGCAGATCAACAGAAGAATCTGTCTACCCTCTTATTTTAGTCTGTTGGTGTAAAACTATAGCTGGACTCAAAGACTTGCCTCCTGTTGGAGCTGCTCTAATGTATCTTCATTTCTCGCACTAACATACAAGGCCTTGAAAAGCTCTGTGCATTTGAAGGCTTACTACAATCAGTGTCCTTAATTCACAGTCCCTGGAGACTGCTGAAACAGTCCATAGGAAAGACTCCCACGCTGAGGGGTGTGTTCAAGTTAGCCCTGTCTCTAAGCTGCACTGGCATAGCCGTATTGTTCAGATGTGTTAACTCCAATAGATTTATTGTATGTATATTTAAACATTCAGGCAGCTGTGAGCTGAAGAACGGCTACGCGTTCTGGTCCTGGTGTCTGCCTCCAGGTCTAAGTCCTTAGCTAATATGTTGCTACTGCTGCTGTCTGTGTTGATCTGGAGACACTGGGATGTCCGTGCCTGGAAAGAGCATGTGGGCATACTGACAGAAGCACTGCTGGAGGCTATAAATTCTAAATCCCAAGAGGTTAGAATTAAAACAATGGTAGCATGTGAGCAAGTGAGTTGATCTGGATGTGCTCTCCAGAACAGCACACTGCTTGCAGACTAAACATAGGGGGACTTATTTCACCAGTCCATTTGTTTGCAAGTCTTATTCTCCTTTCTGTGAGGGGAGGAATGTGTCATTTTGGATTATAAACATGCAGCTTTCAGTAGACATGGGCCCCAACCAAACCTCTGGCTCCAAACAGCCCTGAACTTTGGGGAACTTTGGATCCAAATTTAACAGCTGGCACCTTTTCTTTTAATGGACCAAGTTAAAACCTCAGATCCAGATAAGCCTAGGCTTTGAGAAAGATCATATGTTGATCCCGACCTTGCAGTCCAGGCCCATCTCCAGTTTTTGCCATTGAAGCCAAATATTCAGGGGGTTTCAAGACTGTGCCAACAATATGTGAGTGAACATATTTATTCAGCATTCTATTAATGTATGTATTGAGATGCACCATTGCACTTGCAAGGAGGTTAGCTGCCTACCTACAGCTACCAGATCTCTGTGTACAAACCGGTGTTTATGAATGCACAAATTGGATTTCCATACTAGAAACAAATTTTGGAGACAATTTGAAAATGTGGCCCTCATAGCTCAGATTATAGTGCCAGAAAAGACAACTGTGATCCTCTAGTCTGTTCCCCTGCATAACACAGGCTATAGAACTTCCCTGAATTAATTACTGTTTTGAACTAGAGCACAAGTTTTAGAAAAACATCCAGTCTTGATTTAAAACTGCCAGTGATGGAGCATCTACAGCAGCCTTCATAATTTGTTCCAATGGTTAATTACCCTCATTGTTAAAAAGTTGTGCTGTATTTCCAGTCTGAATTTGTCTAGCCTCAACCTTCAGCCATTGGGTTGACTTATAGGTTTGTCTGCTGGATTGAAGAGCCCATTGTCAATTTTTTGTTGCACATATAGATATTTATAAACTGTGCTCAAGTCAATCCTTAGCTTTCTCTTTGTTAAACTAAATAGATAGACTCATGGACTTCAGTCATGATAAGGCAAGTTTTCTAATCCTTTAGATCATTCTTGTGGCTGGTCTCTGAACCCTCTTCAGTTTATCAACATCTTTCTTGAATTGTGGACACCAGAACTGGACACAGTATTCAGCAGCATAAGAACATTAAAATGGCCATGCTGGGTCAGACCAAAGGTCCATCTAGCCCAGTGTCCTTTCTTCCGACAGTGGCCAGTGCCAGGTGCCCCAGAGGGAATGAACAGAACAGGTAATCATCAAGTGATCCATCCCCAGTCGCTCATTCCCAGCTTCTGGCAAACAGAGGGTAGGGACACCATTCCTGCCCCTCCTGGCTAATAGCCATTGATGGACCTATCCTCCATGAATTTATCTAGGTTTTTTTTTAACCCTGTTATGCTCTTGGCCTTCACAACATCCTCTGGCAAGGATTTCCATGGGTTGACTGTGCGTTGTGTGAAGAAATACTTCTTTTTATTTGTTTTAAACCTGCTGCCTTTTGATTTCATTTGGTGACCCCTTAGTTCTTGTGTTATGAGAAGTAGTAGACAACGCTTCCTTATCTACTTTCTCTAAACCAGTCATGATTTTATAGACCTTAATCATATCTCCCCTTAGCCGTCTCTTTTCCAAGCTGAAAAGTCTCAATCTTATTAATCTCTCCTCATACGGAAGCCGTTCCATACCCCTAATCATTTTTGTTGCCCTTTTCTGAACCTTTTCCAATTCCAATATATCTTTTTTGAGATGGGGCGACCACATTTGCACACAGTATTCAACATGTGGGCATACCATGGATTTATATAGAGGCAACATGATATTTTCTGTCCTATTATCTATCCCTTTCTTAATTATTCCCAACGTTATGTTCACTTTTTTGACTGCCGCTGCACATTGAGTGGATGTTTTCAGAGAACTATCCACAATGATTCCAAGATCTCTTTCTTGAGTGGTAACAGCTAATTTAGACCCCATCATTTTATATGTATAGTTGGGATTATGCTTTCCAATGTGCATTACTTTGCATTTATCAACATTAAATTTCATCTGCGATGTTGTTGCCCAGTCACCCAGTTTTGAGAAATCTTTTGTAGCTCTTTGCAGTCTATCTGGGTCTTATTACTGCCGAAACAGAGATAATATAATGTCTTCTATCGGGGTTCACTCATTGCTGAGGCACCTCTTTGTGGTTGGGTCTGGGGATCAGCTCTTGCCCAGTCTGATGCCCCTTTCCATTGGTTGCTTTCACCATGGTGTATGTATGTGTGTGTCTCTGTCTCTGTCTCTGGGACTCAGGGTGCTCCCTTTTCATGAGTCAGCTGTCTGGCCAGATCACTTTTTAGTCCTCCCCTTCCAGGGTGTCAAAGGACCACTGGATAAGCTGTCCATATGCCATGACAGGCAGTCTTCTGGTCCAAGCCCATGCCCAGTGCCACTTTACCAGTGTCTGGTAGGGAACCTTGGCCCACCCACCATTCCAAGTTCCACCCCAGGGACCCTATGACTAGCAATCCAGGGCTGCTTAGTCTCAGATCCTCTTGCTGTTTCCTTGAGATCCTTCCTACGCCATCTCTCTCTCTCTCCTGGCCTACCTCTGATTTACCATCAGAGATGCCTCTGCTCTCTGTGGCTACTTCACAATTCTTGGCCTCTTGCCAGACTTCCCAATCAACAGCAGGATCACAGTGCTTACTCTCCCCCTAGAATGCCTCCTTGTCCCTAGCCAATACCCTTTCTCTCTAGGGAATAGCTGCAGAGCTTCTCCCTGCGGCCTGTCACTTGCTCACAACGTTCTGGCTTTATACAAGTCCAGCCTGCCCCTGCCCAGCTGTGCTTCATCTTCAGTTACAGTTTATCAGTCCTTGGCTCTCCTCCAGTGTAGACTATAAGGTTAATTGGCCCTTTTTAATCTGCTCGCCCTATCAAACGTCCCTGCTCAATTTCTTCTATTTATACGTCCAAAGATCTCATTAGCCTGTTTGACCAAACAGTTGCACTGGGAACTCATGTTCAGCTGATTATCTATCATGGGGACCCTAAGACTTTTTCAGTCAGTTTCCCAGAATACATTTCCCCATCCTATAAATATGGCTGTGTTCTTTGCTCCTAGATAGATAATGTTACATTTGACTATATTAAAATTAATATTGTTTGCTTCTGTCCAGCTTATCAAGCAATCAAGATCACTCTATCAGTATCCTCCCCTCTTCATTATTTACCACTCACCCAATCTTTGCATCATCTGCAAGCTTTATCAGTAATGATTTTATGTCTTCTTCCAGATCATTGATATAAAATGTTATAGTGTAAGGCCAAGAACTAAGCCCTATAGGGCCCCACTAGAAACAAAAGCGCTCGATGATGATTCTCCATTTATAGTTACATTTTGAGGCCTGTCAGTTAGACAGCTTTTGAGCCATTTAATGTGTGCCAAGTTAATGTTGGATTGTTCATTGCCTGTAATCTTTAAGTATCAGAGGGGTAGCCGTGTTAGTCTGGATCTGTAAAAGCAGCAAAGGATCCTGTGGCACCTTATAGACTAACAGTCATTTTGGAGCATGAGCTTTCGTGGGTGAATGCATCTGAGGAAGTGGGTATTCACCCACGAAAGCTCATGCTCCAAAACGTCTGTTAGTCTATAAGGTGCCACAGGATCCTTTGCTGCTTTTGTAATCTTTAAGGTCTCTTACTAAAGCCAATGTAAGCTAAACTCCTACAAGCCACTTTCAAATTGATTTAAGAGTTTTCATACACAAAGTTGTTCTGGTTTAACTAAAGGTGGGACTGCCCTCGTTTAACAAAATCTGTTTTCAAATGGATTTAAGTTAAACCAGTGCAATGACTGCATGTAAACAAGCCCTAAGTAAGCCACCTGTGTAGGAAGACTGCCTTAAAACACAGAGATTTCTAGTTGTACTTGCACTTTTCAGTCTGAAATGCCTACCTAGAGCCACATTTTATTGTCTGGAAGTTCATTTCCTGTTGCTGTCCCAGCCTGTTTTGCAAAAGCAATACTATGAACAAGCAGGCATTTATACCAATAAGACACAGGAACCCCTGTAGCAATAACAACACCTGTGGTACTGTCCCTGTTGTTTTAATTGCAACAGAAACTTCAACTGATCAGACAGAATAATCTTGACATTGAACAGCTGTATACTAATAGTTTCAGTCACTGGTACCCTCACTCTATCCTTGGACAAGGACCTTGAGTATATCATGCTCATGGATATGAGGCTACTAGCTCCATTAAAGGCCAGTAAGATCACACTTGCTATATCCAGAATTCCTGAGATTTGTGCCATTAAAATCTCAAACTGATTCAATTAATGTTGGGCTTTTTTGCATAAAATACTAAAAAAAATTGGTTCCCTAGTAGTTTTGATGTGGAATTATATTGCTGATGTGGTTGCTAAAGATATATAAGTTTATCCTTAACAAGTTAAGCGTGTGTGTGTGTGTGCACGCGCAAGTGCATATACATACACACATGTTGCTGTCTTATTTTATAGCCTCTAGATATGTAGCTGTCTGTTCAAACTCTTGAATCTGCCTCTAGGCATGAAAGACGTTCGAACACTCCCACTACCATTTTCTACACTATGAAAGGAAAAAGATATTCAACAAAACTCTCTGTGAGTCTTGACAATTTAAAAGAAGACACTCAACTTAGTTTTGGTTACAAAACTGTTGCCACTTTTCTCAGAGTGAAAAAAACAACCCCACAAATACTCAAGCTCAGTTCCCAAATCAGTGACTGCTACCTTGGCTCTGACATGCTAAATATAAATCACCTTGGTAAGAGGTTGTTTTGCAGATGGAAGTGATTAGCAGTGAAGTGTATTGTACTAATGGAGTGCGCTAAGGTTACATTAGTTCAAAAACACAGTGTGAAAAAAGTGCCATTTTTTCTCTTCAGTACAACTGACCCAATTAAAAATATGCCAGCCAAACTGATCACACGAGCAGCCCTCTCTTTGCTTCTCTCTAACTTTCCCCCTTTTTCCCCTTCAGTCCTCTCTCTTTCCCTATTTCCTCTTCCACTCTCTTTTTTTATCCCTTTCCTTAGTCTGTTCCTCCTTCTTTCCCCAGTAAAGGCTTTGGCCCTAATCTTAGCCTCACACTTAGGGCCGCCGAGAGCGGGTTTGGGCCCCGGTGAGAAAAAATTTTCAGGCCCCCCAGCAAGGGCAGACCAGCTAAACAAGGCCAGGGAAGCCGGGCCCCAGTAATTTGTACCGGCTTCCCCCCCCCACACACTTCTCGTCAGCCCTGCTCATGCTTACAGTAGCTTGGGAAATTCCACATACCTCCTACCACCGTCCCAAAAAAAAAGGGTTATGGAAACAATAGAGCACTAGTACCATTCCCCCACCCCCAAAGTGAAGTGCATTTGGAGCTCGAGTGCCCTGCTGTTTGTACACAGAAGCTTTGTACAGCTGGGAATATGCAAATGTGAGTATGGTTTCCCTGCAAGTTTCCTTCAGAAATGCATGAGCAAGACAGGCAGCAAATAATCAGTGCAGACAGCAGGCACAGTTAATAGATAAATCACACACACACACACACACACACCACTAGGGATCTGGGCCTAGAATGTTCCTCCCACAGCTCCAAACGTTAGGCATTTACTACTTGAGTTAAAGGCGATCTGCTTTGGCTGCTAGCTGCTTCCTTATCCTCTCTTTGGGCCTCATCTAGTGGGCATCAGTGTACATACAAAGCCACTGCATTACAGTAGCCCCCAAAATAAAGTAGCCACTGTCTGTTTTAAACTGTGTTGCAATGGCAAAGGAGGTAAGATCCTGGGTATGACTGATTATAATCTTTGATTTCGTAGATGGGATCAGGCCATTGAAGACAGAATCCTAGTGAATCCCAGTGGCGGCTACTTCAAGTCACCCTCTGATATTGCCTTTGAATTATCCTAATTAGTACTTTGCTACCCATGTGCAGGCAGGGTTCTTTGTATGTTTTTGTGGGTGTTTGATCTGTTGGGTGTGATACCCTGTCTGCCCTATGTCCTGATGTGTTTATATGAATTAAGTAAAGGAAGATTAGGAGGATTAGCTTGATTTCATTATTCAGCTGAGTTTGAGTAAATTGGGCTTTCTTCCTCATTTCTTCTCCTTAGCACCATGATTGTTCTCAAGAACATATTGCATCTACTTGCTCCTGTTGCAATTAACCATATATACAATGGCTATTCAGGTCTCAGGCTGACAGTGTAGTATGCTTGGCAGATAGTTGTGTCTCTGGGCTGGTCTACACTAGGGGAGGGGATCGATCTAAGATACGCAACTTCAGCTACGTGAATAACGTAGCTGAAGTCGAAGTATCTTAGATCGAATTACCTACCGTCCTCACGGCACGGGATAGACGTCCGCGGCTCCCCCTGTTGACTCTGCTACCGCCACTTGCTCTTGTGGGGTTCTGAAGTCGACAGGAGCGTGTTCGGGGATCGATATATCGCATCTAGATGAGACGCAATATATCGATCGCGATATATCGATCCCTGAGAAATCGATTGCTACCAGCCGATATGGCGGGTAGTGAAGATATAGCCTCTGTTGATGTGGGAATGTTCTTCTGACCACTTATAAGGGCTCTGATCCCTTTGACCACCCTTTCTGGGCAGGGCCGCTGGGGGGGGCAAATGGGGCAATTTGCCCCAGGCCCCACAGGGACCCCCACGAGAGTTTTTTGAGGCCCCTGGAGCGTGGTTCTTCACTCGCTCCAGGGGCCCTGGAAAACTCTCACGGGGCCCGGACCCCTGGAGCTTCTTCCACTCCAGGTCTTAGGGGGCGGTAATTCGGCGGTGGGGGGCCCCCACCGTGGGTCTTCGGGGCATTTCGGCGGCAGGTCCCGGAGTGGAAGGACCCCCACCTCCGAATTACTGCCGAAGCGGGGGTCCCCAGCCGTCGAAGACCTCAGGCCCCCTGAATCCTCTGGGTGGCCCTGTTTCTGGGACTGCCACCTGCACTATAGCAGTGACTGTCTGGTTACCCATTGTTTATGCCTTCCCAGATTGCTACTGGCTGTTGTGATGTTTTCCTCCCCCTGCTCTTTACAGCCATAGTGTACTTTCCTCCCTTCTTCCCCATACTGTCTGTGCACATGGCTGTAATGATCAATTCTGGGGTTTTACAATACGGTTGTCTTTACTGAGCACAATTTTAGTTTATATCTCTTGCCTGCGCACTTTGAACTCCAACTCCCATTATTTTCTTCCTTTTTAATACCTATCCCCCTTTCACTCTCTCCTTTAAACCTTTTCTCGCTTTTCCCCTCATTCATTTCCTTTCCTACTAACCTCCTGCCTTCCCCGCTAATCTGTTCCCTCTCTTTTTTTCCCTTCTTAATCACCCTCCTTTTCACTTCCTCTCTCCCTATCAACCAGCCTCGCGTGTTCTTATTCATTCTCTCCTCTTGTCCATCCCCGCACCTCACTACATTAATGTAATCTGATTATCCTCAACTCCCCATTCCGTCCTTCTCCATAGTTGCCATCTTTCAGTCAGAGAAAGACATTTGGAATGTGAGCCACCTGAATTTTATGTGCCATAATAAACAAATGAAATGTATAAAAACAATGAATACATGATCGGACAACTGCAATCATGGGAGACCAAAAATTCTTATGAATTAAATTTAAAAAAACAAAAAACAAACCTTCACGCTGAACTGATAGCTTTAGCTTCCTCATCACATGCCCATCAGTTTAGCAGCAGTTGGGATAATTCACTAATGAAATCATCCTCCAATAACAGCTGTTTGTATTGAATCAAGTGTATTATTGTACTTCTCTCCTCCTGCCTTTTGTTTAGCATATAACTCAGATATGATAGTGATGGGGGATAAGTAGCTAGGCAAGTAGATGGACTTCCTCCTGTGGAGGGTGGGGTAGTGATGTCCTGGCTATCCGTTCAGCCCTTGTGCATGGGGTAGGGAAAATTATTTCATCCACTTCTGACCCATGGTGGCTGCAGGCTCAGGACAGCGAAGTCCTGGAACTCAAGCACTCCTTCTAACACTTTGCAGCAGGGCTTTCCTGTAACTGCCTCCCTCCCCCAGTTCCAGATCCTAAAGAATTCTTGTCAGGGTAAAACTGTAACAGAGAAACCACTCCAACTTTACCTCACCAAGGAATGAGTTAAAATATAGTAAGTCTCCAAAAGGAGTGAAAGACTGTAATCCTTCCCCAGCCACCCACTGCCTGAGCCCCAAAGGGAGAAGCCTGAGATCTCCTTATATGGGGATCTTCTTTTCAGTTGAAACTGGTCAGAAACTGAATGATGTCTGTGTTCAGTGTGTATGTACAGTACTGTCACTTCCTATGTTATGGCTTCGGATAGCCACAGATAGACGTTCTTCCAAGGAAAAAGCAGCTCAGATGCTGCTGTTTCAATTCGAGCCAGAGTCAAACAGAGCTCTGAAGAGATGTATAGTTAATGCAATCTTCCCTTTCTCAGATACTTCCAAGGCCAACAAATTACTTTCCTGACTGAATAAAGTGGCTTTGTTAAGCTGCACTGAAGAGAGGTTCCTGCCTGGAATTTGTACTGTGTGAAAAATTCTAGTTTATTACTCTACAGAAATGGACAAAAATCAGAGCAGTAATAAACCAGCTGCTTCATTAGCCTCATGATATCTTAACATGCAGGTGGTTTGGAATGGTAGCGTGTGCGTTTATGACAATTTACATTTTGGCCAAGATCAGACCACAAACTTTGTCACTTTTATATTAATGCTTTTCCCATAAAAAAAATCATCTGCAATCATCTGCTGTTATATGCTGATTTGCATTTTTTTTTCTCTGCTTGTCTACCATTTTGTGCAGCATGATTGAAAGGGGGGAAGAAAGGGCGGGGGAGTGACAAGAGAAATAGCACTGCATCTGCCCACACTGAAGCCACAGTTAGGATTATAAACTAAGAACCTGCTCAATTATTTTGTAATTCCTTCTAAATAACAACACATATGAGAGCCTCCATCTGACTAGCTTGAGATGCAGAGTCTTCCTCTGTTTCTTTGGTTTGTGAAACTTCCACCAGATTGTGCTTTTCCTGGCATGCATAAGGGAACTGGTGTCGTCACTCAGAGTTGAGCTCGTCTTCCTCTTCTGTCTATCCCTCTCATTGCTGGCTGACCGGGATGGATTACCTCTTCACAAACAACCATGTTCTGAATCCACATGTGTCCTAATTCCCCCGATGAGTCCTTGTAGAAATGGGACTCTTTGCTCACATGGCTGCTCAGAACACAGCCCAAATCATTGTGAAACCAACAGGTTGTTGGAGCAGCACCAGATTTCTTATCCCTGGCTTTCTGGTAGCTCACCTCAAGCCACTATACCTTCTCTCTGCACTGCTCTCCAGTCCACTCCATACCATGATCGTCCAGCAGCAACTTAGATAAGATTCCTCTCTGTACTGTTAAATTAATGGATTTTGCTCACTTCAGCCCAAAGCTGCACTAACATTCTAATGTGTTCTTACTACAAAGTGACAGCATGCTGATACGCAGGCTGGGGGGCGGGGGTAGGGAGTGGAGAGGCATTGTTCTGCTGTTTCACATGCTGGAGGTGGCAAACCTGCAGAAATTGCAAATAGGGTGGACTGTGGATGCAGAGCAGATGAATATGAAGATAGACCACTTCTGGTCAGGGGTCAGAGTACAAGTAGGTGGCAACGTAGTATAGGAATGGGGCTCCCAGGGCTTATAGGAGGGGATTGGAGGACCATGATATCTCTCTTGTTGTGGGCTGCATGTATTCACTGCATGAACCTCATGCTAGCAACACATGATAAAAACTACCTCATAGTGTGCCCTGCAGCTCAGAGTGCGGTGGCTGCTTCGCTGTGTGGATGTGTGAATGCGTACCATAGTAAGGGGATAACCGGGGTTGGACGTGAGTTAGCATGCAGAGAAGACAAGCCATCAGTTTGACCAGCCTGTGGCCCAGTGATTTGAACCCTGAGTCCCTTCTTGTTTAATGGCTCAAGTAACTTAACCACACTCCTTTGGTTTTGGGTTTTGGTTTTGTTTTGGCTTTTTTTTTAGCTCCCCTACAGAGTGTTAGAGTAAAATGAATAAGTAGATAAGTAGATAAAATGAATACATAGATTGTCTAGACAGTTGAAATAATTCAAGGTCAGTGGCAACAATCCTCTTACTAGGGGACCACACTGAGATCCCTGCAGAAGTATGGTGACTGTGCCATGTATTCAGAGGTGACATAACTGCCGTGCCATGATTCTGTTAAAGATGCAGTGACTGTACCTTGTTTGCTAGGGTGACACTGTGATTGTGCCCTGTTTGCCAGGAACTTGCAGTGGGCCCCCCTGTCATTGGGACCCAGGTGCAGTTTTTTTTGCTACCGTGAGAGGCACCATCACTGCACCAACTTTCCAGCAGCGATGCAGGTATGCACAGCATCTCATTTCCATTGGAGACCCAGCTGTTGCGACATTTTCACTAGCGCTGCAGGCACAGCATAGCATTTTCCAGTGGGATGCAGTTGCTGCACTACATTTCCACCAGAAAAGCAGTCACTGCATAATGTTTCCTGCTGATGCATTGTATTTCCACTGGTGACGCAATTGCTTCATCCCTTTTAAAGGACTTTAATTAATTTCAGGGAGATAGGGCCCTTCTCATCAGCCTACCCATGACCCTTGGCAGTATTACTACTGTAAGAACAGAACTGATTAATCATTAGGATTTTTAAGATTTCTGAGTTGTGGATCTCTCACTAGTACAGCAGCATGGCTTTCTGTACTATCCACAGCCTTTGCCACCCAATAGCATTGACACCGATAGCAGAATGAGAACCTGTTTGACATCAAGCCGTACATTCAGACACAATATTCTTTGTCTAAGGTAAGGTATGGTGACCTGTTTTAGTTGAATTTACTCTCACTTTTACCCAGTGATGAGCTGCCAAAATCTTAACAACCGGTTCCCTACCAGGTCTTCAGCAGCACTTTGGCGGCATGTCCTTCAGTGCCGCCAAAGACTCGGAGCGCCACCTGGTGCGTACAAGCTGCACGTGTTTTTTTACGTGTTTTTTTTAGTCATCCCTGCCAGGGCCCCGTTGAAACTGTTCGAATCGGGCCCTGCACTTCCTAAAGCCAGCTCTGCACATTGGGGTTGCAAAATTGTATAGGGGGCTGGGTAGGGAAGGCCGTGCCTCCCAAAACAGCCTGCCCCCCCCCTGACCCCCAGCCACATCCTGCCCCAAACTGACCCCCTCAGAACCCACAACCCATCAACTTCCCCTGCTCCTTGTCCCCTGACCACCCCCTCCCGAGACCCCCCACTCTAACTGCCCCCCAGAACTCCACCACCTACCCAACTCATTCCACTCCCTGTCCCCTGACTCCCCTGACCCCATGCACCACCACCCCGACATACCCCCGGAACTCCCACACCTACCCAACCCTCCGTTTCCCTTCCCCTGACCGCCCCCCGAACCTCCACCCCCCCAAACGCTCCCTGTCCCATATCCAACCCCTCCTCTCAGCCCCAGCCCAGCCCCCTTACCATGTTGCTGAGGGCAGCGTGTATGGATGTTGTGCGAACTGCTGGAGCTCGCAGCCCAGTCCCCTTATCATGCCGCTCAAAGCAGCAGGAGCTGCATAGCTGCCCAGGAGCAGTCCAGAGCACTGGCGTCAGTGGCGCGGCACACTGAGGCTCAGCAAGAGGGGGGAAAGTGGGGGAGGGACCGGGGGAGCCTCCCCAGCCAGCAGCTCAGGTGAGCCGGACGGGACGGTCCCGCGGGCCATGTAACGACAGAAAAACCTCCCTCTCCCAATTGCCCACCCCTTTAACAACCGGTTCTAAACTGGCTTCTAATTTAACAACCGGTTCACGTGAACCGGTGCAAACTGGCTCCAGCTCACCATTGCTTTTACCGATGTAAATAAGGAGTAACGCCACTGAGAGTAACTCCTCTCAGGGTCCCTTCCAGTGCTATGATACTATGAAGACAATGGAGTTAAATGGGCAGAAAACCAGTATAAGTGAGATCAGAATCAAGCCCAGCTACCTTAAAGTTACACAACCCAAGACTCCTTACTGGTCCTATCCTTTCTCCTAAAGGGATACAATTCTACCATCAGATAGATGGGTAAAAGTCTCACTGAAATCAGTATGTATTGTTCCACTTCTAATCGATGGCTGAATTGGGCCTGCCGTTCCTATTGTTTTAAGGTAAGTTCTTTAATGCTCATTTTTTAAAATTTTGTATGTGCTATTGAAAGCACTTCTGTCTCACATGCCAGCACATCAGTAATCTCCAAAGTGATCTCAATTTCTGAGTGAAGCTTTGCATTTTGGGCCAAATTCTGACTTAGGGTAAGCAGGTACAACTCCTTTAAATTTGGCCCATTTAAGTTTAAGACCCAACTTGCAAGTTGTTCAAAGTATGTTAATTTTTTTTAACAAATGTTTGTTTTTATTTCAGTTCTGGCACCTAATTATTGCATGATTAAAACGTGGATATAATCCTCTATACGTTCCATCCAGAACTGATTGTATATACCTGACACATATTTTATCTTTTGTTTTTAGTGTTCTATTCAATACCTCTTGCACCTCAGTTACCTAGGATACAGTTCTTTTAGAGAGAGTGGGCTAAATTCAGTCCTGGCATAAGCAGATACAACTCCCATGGATTTCAATGGGAGTTGTATCTGCTTTTTCCAGGATTGTATTAGGTCCAAAATGCCCAGTCATTAAAGACTCCTGGAATCTATTCCTGGATTCACCATCATCTAGTTCTGCAACCCTGAGGAAATCACTTAACCTCTTTGTGTCTCAGTTTATAAAAGAGTCTTGTTGAATTTAGCAGGAATGGAACCAACATTTTTTTAGTTATTTATTTATTTATTTTTGAGCCATCCTGTCAAATCCTATAGCAAAGATATATTTCTCCATGAAATTCTACAAGATAGTTCAAATAACATATAGGAAGAATATAATTTTCTTTCGAGCCTCGTAATACTTTTCCAGAAAGGGATGGATATAAAATAATCTCCTAGTCCACAAGGTGTTCTGAAGGTTAATCAATGAATATTTTAAAAGTTCCCTGAAATCTAGACTCATAGAAGTCGGAGGCAGAAGACACTTATTAGACCACACAGTCTTTCTTGTTTCTTATGTAGAATTGTTTCCTACAGGGCATCTTTAGTGTTCTGTCCAGTCTAGTGTTAAACATCCCAAGCATGGTCTTCCATACTTTCTTTTGGGAGACTGTTCAATAGTATACCAAAAGTCAGTCTAAGGAAAATGAGATATTTAGTGTAAGTTTACCCTCTCTAAATGTTATGCCATTATTTCTAGTTATATCTTCTTGTACAACCTCCTCTTCTTCCTGGGTGTTTATGGCCTTCAAATATTTGAAATATTTGCATTCTGTTATGTTTCCCTTCTTAATAGTCAAGCTATGCATATTTAGCTCTCTTAAACTTTCCTTCTGAGTCAGTCCCTGGTCATACTTGTTGCTCTTCCTCCTCTAATTCATCTAGATCTTTCTGGTGATGAGCTGCTCAGAAATGAATTAAGTATTTTAAGTGTGTCTATATACATGTAATGTAGAGAGGGACCATTTCTCTCTGTCCGTGATATGATGGCCCCAATCTTCAGCTGCTGGGGTCATTTTGCACTGCCCTGCCAACACAAGGGAATTCTAGAGTCAGTCTTCAAGGCTAGAAGATTCCTCTTGCATAGGGAGATCCTGGGGTGGAATAGAGGTCCTGTTGCAGCTTTTACACTTTGCCTCTCGGGAGCTGGTGCAGGGAACATCACCAGAGGAAAGGGAACATAGCTGGGGCAGCCTGGACCACGGCAATCCCTGCCATGTTGACCTTTGGGCCATTGTCAGTTGGCACAACTTAGGACAGCCCTAAGGATGTTCTAATTTCCTCCATGAAGTGGCCCAGCTCCTGCACAGCCCAGGATCAAGGGAACACAAAGTGGACCTCTCTCCCCTCCCCCACCACAAGCTGTGCTGCATTAGCCACAGCCCAGGATTGGTCCCAATGCCTCTGTGTGCAGCCCAACGTTATATTGGCTTCCTTTGGTGCCATGTCTTATTGAAAACTCACGTCTAATTTACTATCCACTTTCTTATCCCAGGTTTCTTTCAGCATTACTGCTTCTCAGATTCTCCCCTGCCTGATTACTTTTCTCCCAATGGAGTAGCTGGCAATTTTCAAAACTGAATTTCATTGTTATTTTCTGACTGTGTTTTCTCCAGTTTCCCCAGGTTCTTTTCTGTTGTTTTTCTGCCGTCACTGAAGTATGCAACTTTTCTCACTTTAGTATCATCTGGGAATCTTAATGAGCTGCTGCTCCTCTTTCAGAGCAGTAATGAGGATGTTAAAGAGTGGACCTAACATTTATCCCTGTGGTACTGCACTTGGCCACTCACCCAAACGTGATATATTGCCAATATCTTTTTTTTTTACTGACATTGTCAGTTTTCATTCTCTATGACTGTGTTCATATCCAAGCTGAAATGAATTAATTTCATGAGTAAGATTTCATGAGGTGCTCTGCTCTGTCAACTGCTTATAATCCAAATACATTACATCTACTGCCTTCCCTTCATCCACTAATTTTATAATTCTGTAAAAAAGATAATCAGGTTTTTCTGGCAGTATCTGGCCTTTCTAAATGAGACAGCTTTTAACTTCTTCTCCTGTTCTATAAATCAGTGCTTCTTAGACTGTGATCTCTGAAACAGAAGTGTTTCACGGAGCAGGGTTGGTATGTTCTGCAGAGGGCAGACTGGTCAAATGGTGCTGTCTCCCCCTTCTTGCTTCCAGTGGCTAAATTTCATTGCAAGACACTAAAGCATATTAAATGCATGCCTAATATTGCCCTTCTTTGTAGGCAATTGCTAGAGTTTCTCCAGTGATGTTATGAGATCACAAATGAGAGGGAATGTGGTCTGAGCGCTGGGAAGTGAGGTGATCCACACAGTAGCGAATGAGATGAGGGGTGTCCACAAGCAAATCTTTGCATCAAGATATGGGCCACCTACAAACTGTAGCTGCTGTCCCTGGTATTTGTACAGGTGTGTAGTAAGGGAAATGAGGTCACAAGGAGCTCCCCACCATCACCACAACCACCTTCCATATCCAGAGCACTTACCTGGAGTGATTGCAGTTCCAGTGATCAGCGAGCACAGGGACTGCTCCCTCTACTCAGAAAGTCTCAGGGTTATACATTTCCCCCATGGGAGTACAGAGGAGTCAGGGCTATAGCATCAACCATCCCCTTCCTTACTGTAGAGTTCACTCTCCTTGAGTTCCCCAAACAGTACCTGGTCCCCCGGTACAGAGCTGAATCATAAACTTGACAGAAAATGCAGTGTCGGGGTGACAAACTCTTCCTGAAATCTGGTCCAATTCAGTGAATAGTTTCAGCTGAAAAAATTAGAGAGGTTTTTTTTGAAAAAAGTCAGATAGTGGCATTTTGAATCAATCAGAACAAAACATTTCCTTGTTCCTTTTGGGCAAGAAACAACAAAAGATTGAGGCCATGTCTACATCTAAAATTTTGCAGCGCTGGTTGTTACAGCTGTATTAGTACAGCTGTATAGGGCCAGCGCTGCAGAGTGGCCACACTTACAGCAACCAGCGCTGCAAGTGGTGTTAGATGTGGCCACACTGCAGCGCTGTTGGGCGGCTTCAAGGGGGGTTCCGGGACGAGAGAGCAAACCGGGAAAGGAAACCAGCTTCGCCGCGGTTTGCTCTCTCGGTCCCGGAGCCAGCCAGCAAACCGCAGGGAAGGAGACCTGCTTGCTCGGGGTTCCGGGACCGAGAGAGCAAACCGGGAACGCCGCGGTTTGCTCTCTCGGTCCCGGAGCCAGCCAGCAAACCGCAGGGAAGGAGACCTGCTTGCTCGGGTTCCGGGACCGAGAGAGCAAACCGGGAACGCCGCGGTTTGCTCTCTCGGTCCCGGAGCCAGCCAGCAAACCGCAGGGAAGGAGACCTGCTTGCTCGGGGTTCCGGGACCGAGAGAGCAAACCGGGAACGCCGCGGTTTGCGCTCTCGGTCCCGGAGCCAGCCAGCAAACCGCAGGGAAGGAGACCTGCTTGCTCGGGGTTCCGGGACCGGAGAGCAAACCGCGGCGAAGCTGGTTTCCTTTCCCGGTTTGCTCTCTCGGTCCCGGAACCCCGAGCAAGCAGGTCTCCTTCCCTGCGGTTTGCTGGCTGGCTCCGGGACCGAGAGAGCAAACCGCGGCGTTCCCGGTTTGCTCTCTCGGTCCCGGAACCCCGAGCAAGCAGGTCTCCTTCCCTGCGGTTTGCTGGCTGGCTCCGGGACCGAGAGAGCAAACCGCGGCGTTCCCGGTTTGCTCTCTCGGTCCCGGAACCCCGAGCAAGCAGGTCTCCTTCCCTGCGGTTTGCTGGCTGGCTCCGGGACCGAGAGAGCAAACCGCGGCGTTCCCGGTTTGCTCTCTCGGTCCCGGAACCCCGAGCAAGCAGGTCTCCTTCCCTGCGGTTTGCTGGCTGGCTCCGGGACCGAGAGAGCAAACCGGGAAAGGAAACCAGCTTGATTACCAGAGGCTTCCTCCTTCCACGGAGGTCAAGAAAAGCGCTGGTAACTGTCTACATTGGATTACCAGCGCTGGATCCTCTACACCCGAGACAAAACGGGAGTACGGCCAGCGCTGCAAACAGGGAGTTGCAGCGCTGGTGGTGCCCTGCAGATGTGTACACCTTCAAAGTTGCAGCGCTGTAACTCCCTCAACAGCGCTGCAACTTTCTGATGTAGACAAGCCCTCAGTTTTGGTTTGAAATGAAACAGATACCAAAGGGAGGGGAAAACTGCCTCTTAGAATAGTAAGAACTAGGAACCCTGCTGGCCAGGGTCGGTTTAGAGGCCTTAAAGGGGACACGTTTTTTGGTCAGTCTGGTTTTGGCCTTCCCTGTCTTGAATCCTGTGCTGAAATCCCCAGCCATTTTTCATTTAATATCTCTCTGTCTGAGAGGGAAGTCTTGGAGGGTGTCAGCATTGTAAGCTTAACTGGGAAGATGGGCAGAGCTGAGATGGGGATTTTTGTTATGCAGGAAGGTGTTAATGGCTGCCATCAGCTGGTTCTTTGATCTATAGACAATTACGGGGCTGACTGTTGGCATTTCTAACAGTTGCCAGAGGCTCTGCATGTGTCCTATTTCCCCCTTTTGGTTTTTCTGCCTATTGATGCCTAGCACATTCCCTGCAATGGTGGAATTTATTAGAGCTGGCACATTACAGACAGACAGAAATGCTATTAGTTGAACTTTGTTCTGCTAACAAATGCCAGGGATTGTTTTTTTTCCTTTTTTGGAAAATTGGTACCATATTTGCTTGTCATTATTTTCCCTATGACTTCTCAAAATTATCATTGGGATAGTAAGTTATTTGCGTTGAGTTTCTCAGATGAAAGTTGCTCAAAGTATGTGCCTGTTTTCCTAATTTTTATCCAGTGAATGTGAGCAGTGAATATCTGAGAGTCAAGTCCATCATTCAAGAATGAGTATAAGTAAGATGTCTCTCTTGGGTTTTGTTAAGATATTCATAGCAATATTCAGTGAAAATCATTATTAACTTTGTTTCTTTAAATCTTTCTATCTTGAAAATATCTCCAAGTTACTGATCAAGTGAAAATTTTGTGAAATAAATCAGAGAATCTTGTTCCAAGTAGCCTGGGAACTGGGTCTGGGCAGTAATAAACGGTTTTCTAGTTTATTCTTGTATGGTCCTAAGAACCACTCAGTACCCACTGGCAAAGAATTCACTGCCACATAACAGCAACTTCTATCAAGTCTGACAAAATCACTACACCTAACACATTGCTGGCATGGTATTTATCTAGCAAGGATGTTGTGTAAGATATCAAATGAAAGCTGGTGACACTCCAATCATTAATAGCATTGTGCTATGTATGGAGGGATGGTGTTTAAAGAATTATGCTGGAAATATGTTCCTAAAATATGTCTTGGAGGCAGAGTTGAAAAACAAGTTTGTCTTAGACAAATGAATATTGTCTGGTCTAAATGTAAATTAAGCAGGGTGAACCAGATACAATCAGCTGTTCATTTGCACCTGAAGTAAACACTAGTTACCAGGAGGATGAGGAAACAGCATGGTGTCAGCTTGCTGGAGTGCAAACAGCAGGGAAGAAGAACTTTATCTAGGGATACACTTCTAGGATTTATTGGACTATAAGAAAGGGAGAGAACCCCTTTGTTATCCATCACTTAGGGGACGAGGAGGCCAGCGCTTTCTGTATCTTTGAATGGTGGATACCCTTTGGGTGGGTGACGCTGAAAGGCTGCTTTAGGTAAGAGACTTATCTTAGGCAAGGATTTCTGCCTGTTGAGTTAAGTCACTGGGAAGTATGGTTATACTTTTGTTTTATTTGTAACCATTTTCTTTTTTGATTATCTCTACTGAGTATCACCTAAATCTCTGATCTTCCTTAATCAGTTTATTCTTGTTTATAAATTCACCTCAGTGCTGTTATATTAAAGTGAGGTATGAGTCCTCAGCTGAGCCAACAGGCTGCTGTAGCTCTACCTGTTTGGAGACAGTGGACAAGGTAATTTCTGCAAGTGCCCAGCACCAAGGGCTGGATGCTGCAGAGGAACACCCTTCTGGGGGAGGAGGGAGTTGGTAACTGGGGGCAGCAAGGGTCACCTGCAAGGAAAGGAAAGAACTGTCGGAATCCTTAGTTTGTTGGACTGGCAGACAGACTGCAGTGTCAGGGAGCTGACACAATTTAGCAGCAGCAAATCTCTCTCTCTTGCTAAGGCAGAGGGGTAACAAGGTGACTTACAGGAACATCCAGTTCTGGATGTCACAAGAAAGTGTCACACCTTGTCATCCCCTAATAATAATACACAAATCATTTTAGAAAAATAAAGGAGAAAGGGACTGAAATCTTATCACATACTTGTATTACTGTAGCACGTAGACCACAACCACATTGTGCTAGGTGCTGTACAAACACAGAACAAAAAGACAATCCCTGCCTCAAGAGCCAACGATCTAAGTATAAGACAAGAGACAACAGATGGCCACAAATAGATGGGGGAGTACAAGTAAGTAATGAGACTTTACTGGTCAGCATGATAGACTGAGAAGATGGACAATGAGATAGCTTTGCAGATGTTTATGGGGAGCATCTCCCAACCAGGTGGGGCAGCATGGGAGAAAACATAAAGGTGTTTGAAAATTTAACAAGGGGATAGTGGAGGCTGGCATCATGGGTCAATCAGAGGTGAGCATTAGCAGCTCAATAGCAAATGGGCATTGTCTGTCTTCTCAGGCTCTCTTAGCTCTCCAAGCTGTGAACCAGAATGCCTCCCCTTTGCAAGACACTCCCTTAATGCTTTTCTCTTCCTACATGTGGTTTCCTAAGTAAGGTATCACCTGCTGCCATCTCTCTGCTCTCAGTCTTTGTGTTGCTCCAACGGTTACTATGATCTCAAAGGGGTTATCCAGCACATACTACTGCATGTTTTTCTCACCCCACTTTAGCTGCTTGTGCTGAAAGGAGCCATTCTTTCCCAAAATTTCTTCTGCTGGAAGAGAGAATGGTGCCTGTATCTCCACATGCAAAAGGTTCCCCTAATAGCTCTCTGTTCCTTAGTCATTCTTTCATATGCACTTCTTCGTCTCTCACACACGCACACTTACATCTTCCAGCTCAGACTTGAAATGAGATGAAGGGTCAATGGAGATACTGGAAAGTAATTCGACCTAGCGGAAGCTTTGAAGGAGAAGGATTTTGCAATGACAGTGATGAGATTATGTGACAGACAGAGGAGAGGCCATTGCTAGACAAACAGAGGGAGTAAAGTGAGAGTAGGCCAGTACAGATAATGATGTCACAGCTGCGGCCAGAGGAGGCCCTGTGTTCATTAAGGCACTATCCCATGCCCTTGCTCCAATGCTGCTTGGTTTGGAGTAAGAGCGACAATATGGTGACTCAGAACCCTGGAGAGACAACTTGAGCATCCATGGAGAAAATATAAATTTGGAACAAATGGCTGAATGGCCCCCTTACTGTGTGGATCTGAAGCCTTCCCCCATCTGGCATGATAGAGCATTTGAGGTTCATTGTGAAAGAGAAGGTCATACATTAAATCTTGGGACTGGCAAGTAGGAGCCCAAATGAGTTGCCTTGCAGGGTGCTCTAGATTTGTTTGAAGCAGTCCTGAGAAAATTCTCTATATTAAAAGATTAACTACTTTCACCTAACCACCCTGGGAGTCTGGGACAGCAAAGAACAATGTGCCAGGGTATCCTGCCAATGCAGCTGCTAGGGTCTGGCATCTCTTGCTGTGAGGGCTGGTTTGGAGCATTCCCAGAATTAAATTGCTGGCAATCACTGCATGAGTAATAAGCCAGAGCAGAGTCCTGGTTGCCTCTGTTTTGCACTACTTTGGTAGGATCTCCTCAGCTCCCTCCCTCTCTCCACACCACCCATTAGAGTCACAATTAGTGATCATGCTTATTGCATTCCTCTTTTCTTTTCAGTGAAGGGCAACACTCGCTGCTTGTGTTGTTTTGTCTTTCACCGCGCTGATTTAGGTAAAGGTCACAGATGAATGTGCTCGCCTGCACTTGGATTGTTTTATGTTACCGTTAGTTAGGATGATAAGATAAATTATTAAGAATGACCTGCCAGCCTGTCAGTTGCCTATTAATAAGGTGTTTGTGTATGTCTGTGTGTGTATGCGCGTGAGTGCAAGAGAATGAACCTGTGCATGCAGCCAGACCGCCCTGGGATGTGAGCTGAGTTGATCTGACAAGCCCAGGGAGTCAGCCCAGTGGCTCCTTTTCCCAACGTCTCAGATTTCACCAATGAAAACCTCCTGCTGAAGTCAGTGAGACAATTAATGAGGACCTTTCTGTAACTCCATGTCACACAGAGAGGGAGATGAGCAATTTTCTAGCCTCCAATCATTAGGTTAAGGATAACCTCAGATAAGGGACTCCAAACAGCCTTGTCATAACCTTTGAAAACCGAGCAATGTTTTATCTGAAAGCAAAGTGGAGTTTAACCCCAAAGCAGAACCCAGTTACAGGCTTGTCTGTGACACAACTTAACTTGTGACAGGAAGTCACTCCTTCACCAAATGCCACTGGTTTATTTTCTTTTTCTGAAAGCATCCCTTTTGGAGCACAGAGCTCTCTCAATCATCTTCTTCCCTATACTTTTACTCCCATAAAAAAGATCTGTCATTTGGGATCCCAGCCAGAAGGGATCACTAGAGGGACAGATGGGCCAAATTCCATCACTAGATGGGCCAGATTCCTCCCTGTATAAGCCCAATTAAGTCAATGGAGTAACACCAGGGATGAAGTTAGCCCAAGTGCCTGCTTCCTTGCCAGGACTGAGTGCCCATCCCCTTCTGGTTTGGAGACAAGCTCAATAAAGTCAGACTTTTCTTTATCCCCTTATATTGGAAACACGTGTGTTTTAGATTCCTTGGTAGAGGGAAATGATATCAAACTTCAGAAATATAAAATTTATTTGAATTCCCAAACCACCACAATACATGGGTAGACTTAAACAGGACAAATAAATCCATTTTAAAAGGACTGGCTGTCTCAGGGGATTGGTAATGGGACAAGGATCCTTTCATATCTGGGTTACTGCTTGCTTCAAAATTAGACCATAGTAGTCGTTTCTGCAGGTTGTCATCTGATGGCTGGATAGTGTCCTAAGTGAAATGTGTTGGTGTCCACAGCATAATAGGTACCCTTTGGTGACAGTCTTTGGAGACACTAAGGAAATGAGAACTCCAGAAGCAACTATTGCAGAAATCTCCCTCCTTCACCAGCAGTTCAGTTTACAGGGCCCAAGTGAGATGGCTTTAGGATCAGTTTACTACCACTAGAAGATGAATGGCAGGACCTGTTTTAGTGAACAGATGCTTGTTGTCCTTTCATTTTTTGATGTGTAGTAGGGATACCCCAGGTTCATTAAGTGAATCCCAAATTTCAAGCCATGTGTCTGACAGGACCAATCTTGTTTCCCATTAGGGCCAACCCCTTGGTTCCCTTCACTGTACTGGTCAAGACTCTTGTGCTGAGTCTAAACTTATTTTTTAGCCTGGCCACTGCTGTACCTCTACTCTGTCCCTTCGGCTGATCCTGTAGTCACAGGTTCAGGCTGTAGTTGGACTGTTCCCCCACAGCAACCACAGCAAAGCCACATGTGTTTATGCCTCAGTCTTAGCTGTCCTCTCTCCAGCCCAGCCCCATGCCAGCTAAGCCATCCAGATGGCCTGCAGCCAGTCCCTTGTTCCCACTGGGGCAGGGCTGAATTCCTGCTTTGGGGTAACATTCTTCTTCTCCAGTGAGAAGTGGGATGGCAGCAGGAAGTCAGGAGTGGGATTTCCTCCCAGTCTCTTTTGCCAGCCAGCTACCCTCTCTGTCTGCCCCCTAATAAACCAGGACAGCTGGGGATGGCCCTTCCAGGTGTCTCCAGTTAATCTGTGGAGCAGAGGCTCCACGAAAGGATGCTAGCTTCTAGATAGAAGGTTTGGGGCACCAATGCCTGTGGCTGGTTATAGTTTTATTTTGTGGGGAAGGGTTCATAGGGTGATGATAAGATTTGGTTAGAGTAAGGGGCACTGATATCACAATGTTAATGCTATTGCAACGTGTGATTGTGTAATTGAGCCAAGGTGACTTTATCTGAGCCTAATTCACTTTTCAGTCTCATTTGTGCTTTGCATACTCCAGGGAATGTAGCTGTCCTCTCTTCCCCACTCCTGGTTTAAACAATCTCTGTGATGCTATTTTAGTAGAGTTCTTGTTTGCTGAATAAAGAAGGAGTCTGGCTGCTTAGTGCAGAATAATGCTAGAGCTTCTGAAAGCATTGGTTAGTCTCCTCTTTCCCAAAAGGTTAAAGGGAGGGCTCATTTGGTTTGGAAACTCATTTCAGGGGATGAAATGGGGGAAATATCACCAGTAATGGGGTGAAGTTGAGCAAATGAAAATTTGGGCTAAATGTTAGCAAACATTTTAACTGTGAGGCCTCCTAGATTGTATAGTATGCCTTAGGAAGAAATAGTGAAAGCTCCTTCATTAGAGCTTCATTAAAAATAAACTGGGCAAAGCCCTGGAGAATATGCTGTAGAGATCAGTTCTGTTTTGCATCCCACCTCCCCTCTGGATGAACTTTTCTATCTGTGATTTCTGTGACGCTAGTAACTTTTTCCTGGGGTAAAAAAACAAACAGTGTAGGTGTCGGAGGTGTTATCAGTCAAGTGGGAAAAGAAGCAAGATGTCCAGGAAGAGAGGGACAGGCATTCTCTCTTTGTCTTTGGATGTTCACCTCTGTAGGAAATCCTGTCTCCTCTTGCTCTCCAATCATTCCACAGGAACATGACTGGAATTGCTGTATGCAGTGGCTATTGGTCCCAGTGTCCAGTGTTGCAGGTTTGTTTGGAGGTTTTTTGTGTGGCTTCAGGCTGGCAAGGAACAGCTAAGAAGGTGCTTGGGAAATCTCTCTCACTCAGGCAGCCGCCAGAGTTAATATACGTGAGAGATTAAGTTTTCGGAAAATCTGCAAATCTCAGATCTTGGCCATAATGACTGCAGCATCCAGAGTGAAACATAAGAGGCATTGTGGCCATATTCATTAGGTAGAATGAGAAACCATCTTAATGAAGGTGAAGCTTTTCTTTTAGATGTTTGTCATCAGGTTTATCAATCCCCCTCAGCCTGTTGGCCAGATGCATGTGTTGTCCAACTGCCTCTTGAGAGGGGATAATTCAAAATCGCTTCCCCTGCTAGAAAAGGAACTTAATCTCAGATAGAGAAATTGTGTTATCCTCTTAAAGTGCAGCAAGCTCTTAGAAATGGTGGGATATGCATAGCCAAGTATCTCAGTGTAGTTGCTGGAGCCAAATAACCTCAAACTTCAGAGGAGTTTGGATCCAAGTCTGGGCTCAAACCCCAACTTTGAAGCTTCAGCCCATCTCTTATAGTTCGGCAGCTCTAATCAAACCTTTGAAACAAAATGCCAGCAAGTTACAGGAAACATTCTGTACTGTTCCAACACTTTAGCTGATGTCACTGCACTCTATTGGTATACGACAACTAGCAAGTGTTGTTAATTGTCATTTCTATAATACTAAATAGTAACCTTTACTATTCATTAATGAATGTGAATGTTTACAAGTCAGTGGAACAACAAATCACCAGCATATATAATTTATTTTAAAAGTGTTTAAAATTAGTGATAAAATGCTATGCTTGTAGGAACAAGTGCATACTTAACTCTGTGATAGTGGGACTGATTCTGCTCTCAGTGTCACAGGTATAAAGGTGTCAATCAGGAATAACTCCACTGAGGCCAGTGGTATTACAACACTGTGAAGCTGGTGTGAGGGGAAACTGAGGCCCATTAGCTATCACTATACTGCATATGTACCATTAATAAACTAAAGGCAGCTGTGGATTGCAATGATATCAATACCTGAAACCAGCTCTCTCCTCAGGTGATGTCATGACACTTGAAATCAGCTGGAATGTTTAACTAATAGCCTCAAGGTGAAAACAGAATGGAGCTGGTGACAGGTTATATTTCGGGTGGGGCCCTTGACTTTGAAACTCACTCCTCTGGTTTTTTTGTTTGGCTTCAGCAATCTGTTATGAACTTCAGTTCACATCGCAAAACACATGTATTTTCCTAGGTCTTTGGAGTGATGGGGATGGATGAGAGTTAATTTTGGTTGGCTATGGAGGACTTTGATCAGTCTCACAATATTTGGTATTTTTTTTACTGCCCTAGCTCTTGGAAGCAAGTGATTCTATGAGAATCTCAGCTTTTGTTTAAAAGAAAGAAAGAAAAAAAGAACGAAACGCTCATAGTTTCAGAGAAAAGCTGGAAAATATGAACCACATGTACTCTAAAGGCTGAGAAACCAGAAGGCAAAGAAAAAGAACCAAAAATGTATTGTTTTTAAAAATCTCATGATTCTGGGACCTCACTTGTGGTTTCTGAATGCTTGGTGTTGGCAATAATATGTATGGGGTTGAAATAAATAAATTAAAAGCTTATGGAGAAATAATGAACAGTGTATGGGGCATCAGCAGGATAGTAAAAAATATGGAGGGTGGGAGTGTGATATATACCTCCCCCCCCAAAGTTCCCTGGGAGGGAAACGGGGTAGGAAGAATCTTGAATTTTTCCCATGTCACTTCCTGCAGCTCCCATTGGCCGGGAACAGCGAACCACGGCCACTGGGAGCTGCGAGTGGCAGTGCAAATGTAAACAAACAGTCTGGCAGCCTGCCAGCAGCTTGTCCTGATGGGCTGTGTGCAGCCCTCGGGCCGCATATTGCCCACCACTGTTGTAGAGAAAAGAGCCTTTTTCTCATCCTGCCACTGACCCAGAAGCAGAGCTGTGGGTCTTTGCAGAAGCTGCATCCAGCCCTTCACAAATGAAGGTCAGCCTTTGAGGGGGAACTGAATTGTAGGTATCCTTGAGGAGTCCCCTCTCCCTGGCCCTTCTCAGACAGCAGCCTGGGTAAGAGCATGGGAAAATTGTTCTCCAAAAGAAAATGCACTGAGTATTTTGCTCTTTGCTTTGCATTATCAAGCATTAATACTGGAGTTTCCCTGTTGGTGATTGATCAAATTAAATGCAGATTGTTCTCACTCCTGGCATGAGCCGGAGGATGCTGAAGAAGGAGGTAACTCTATTTATCATGATAAAGGACACTGTCTGCCCCCTCTGAGGTTGACTGGCCTAGATTTCAAAGCCTTCCTTGTTTGTTTAAACTAGATGAAATGAACAGCGTGATCTTCCTTCCTAAACAGAGAGGCACTGTGCCTCCCCTGGGAAATGGAGTCTATACTGAGGAATTTCTGAATCCAGAGACTTTACACAGCATTACTTCTGCACCAACAATCTCGTTCTGTGTGGTGCCCCCTCAGAAAGATGGCAGTGGTGCCTCATACTGGGCCTGCTTCTGCTCCCATAAAAGTTAATAACAAAACTCCCATTTACTTTGTGTGGAGTAGGCTCATATCTTCTGATCATTGTGATAAAATAATTTGTATTTAACCCTTTAAAAATGTCTGGTGATGGCTGCTGAAGTCCTACATTCAGCTAGTAGTAGCAGAGCAGAATTGCAGCAGAAGCAGTCCTACCCCTTTTCCATGAAGATATTGACTAGTAAAAATAAGTGGGCACCACTGTCCAAATTTACATTAACCTCATCCAGGCCATCTGTTCAGGTCTGATGATAATCAGCATTATACAGTAGCCACAAGAGAGGCAAGGAGTGACCTCCAGTACAGCCCCTCCTGGGCATAGCCTGCTAACAGATCTCAAGGATCACAGGGGGATGGGGGCATTTGGGTGTCTGCTTTTGCATAGCCAATTGAAGGGAGGAGGAGTTTAAAAAGAAATCTGTGGATCAGTGAGAGCAGAGATATGAGCTGAGATGTATTGCAGAGCCTTGAAGGTGAGGACGAGGTCTCTTGCCTACAATTAATGTCCATTTCTCTACTGCTCTCGCTGTATTCTAATAAATCCATTCAGATCAGTGACATCTATAATAACCCACTCCAAGCCCACAGCCTGCAGTCAGTGAAATGTATTTCTCCCTTCAGTGCATCATGATATAAAATAAATAATTATGTTTTAATATTTCAGTTCCACCACCCAGAAAAATAAAATACTCAGAAATTTCCCAAAACAGAAATCAAATGCAAGCCACTTAATTACTAGCAGGTAAACTGATTCTTCCTCCTTAAAATACCCGAACACATTCATAATTAACTAATTAAGCCACTATATAAATGATTATTCAATATAAAATAGAGATAGAGGCGCAGGGAAAGAAGAGAAAATATTACCAGCAAACACATTTCTTTCTGCAGGAAAGGTAATGACTCATTACAGGAGAGACGATAAGTGGAAAAAAAGAAAAATCATGGCAATAATTGACTTAACAATGTCTCCAGTTAAATCAACCAGTCTGTCTAAGTGATGGAAGATCACATATGAGATGTTCAACTGTTTCTCAGAACCCCCAAAGACTATGTTATGATGGAATGGTTGGTCTTCTTGGCCCAGATCCACAAATGTATTTAGGCTCCTAACTTCCATGGAAATCAATGGAAATTGGGAATAAGATGGGAGTTCCAGATTCTGCCCATGATATTAATCCTGGTTCACTCTGTACAGCTTGGACAAGTCCCATAGGTCAAAATATTCAAATAGGGGTGCCTAATGTTGAACATCAAACTCCATATTTGTACCCAGACTGTGAGTGGACCTTGCATGGCTGCACAAGGACTGCTCACAATGACAGTCCCAAAACTCAGTGTTCTGCTATCAGAGGATAGATGAATAGCAGTAGTTCAGTGTTTGTGCAAGCAAACGCAAGGTCAAGCATCATGAGTAAGTTATGAGAGGTGCACATAGTTTTAACCATACAGCTCCCGCTACATATCTTAGGTGCAGGAAATTACTGTAGTATCTCAGACAACTGTGTGGTAAGTACTGGTTTATTCATGGTGACCACTGTATCTCAAATGGTCCATGTTGAGCTTTTAATGGTGTCCACTTTAATTCACAAGCAAATCAACATACAATATTTTGTAAATTGGCCAGCATTTATTTTATATATAAGGATAAACTCAATCAGAAATCCTCGTCATATTTAAAATGAATATACCTGTTCCTCAAGTGGGGAGCTTTGCTAGCTCAAAACCCATATATATTTATTTTATATTTCTGTACAATGCTTGTCATGGGAGGCTTACCTCAAGGCACCTCCTAGGAAATGGATCATTCAGTACATAAAAATAAAACTATTATTTAATTTCAAACACTGACAAATTAATGAATCAGGCACGAGGCACATGATCACATCAACTATCTTTTTGTTCTGTATTTGACTGGTGCTTTGTCAATGACTAGGGCTTCTAGGCACTACAGAAATACAAATAAGAAAAAAATAACTTCATGAGATTATAAAGAAGCAACATCGGTCAGTGGAGACTTATCTTCAAGAGAAATAAACAAGAGAGGGGAGAGAGTAAATATTGAGGAGGAGCTACTCTTTCCTCTCATCTTTCTTCTCTCTATCTCGGGTACTTATGTGACCCTCATCACTAGAGTATCTCAGCACCTCCCATAAGCAAAAAGATAACTATGTTGTCTCTTCCTTTCCTGCCTCCTTCCCACCAAGAAGCACAGGGCTCTGCCTGGGTTTCCTCTTCTTTAATGACTCTCACAGACAGATATAATTGTTTCTTTCTGTTTACTTAGTGTTCATTAGAAATAATTCATTCGAAGAACAGTTAAAAGACTACAGGATGAAGGGAGATGTTAGCTCTTTGCTAGCAGTCTGTGGAAAACTAAAGAGGGAAATAGTCTCCAATAGGCTGAAAAATACAGATGGTCTAAATGGATTATGGAGACAAATGTACCCCAGTAGTTGTATGAGTCAGATAAATCCTTTCCTATCATTTTAAACTAGGCTTTTTTTTCCCATGTAGTAATGCAGCGGAATAAACAGATATCAGCTGTCTCTTCTTCAATAAGCGTAACCAATTTTTATAAGGCATTTGTGTGTTTTGATATTGGAACTGCTGCCATTTTTATGATTACTTGTGATGCACTGAAATGGTAACATCTCTGGACGAGCTTTGCTGAGATGTGGAATGAAGTGTATGTCCTTCAGATTTCATTGTCTGAGAAAACAGTGCAGAGTGTGTGAGCCTTGATAACCTGAATTAAACAATAAGTTAAAGTGATATCCTAATCACTGAGTGCTTTAGCTACTCTGCTCTGTGTCTGAGATGTTGTAATATTGGAAAGGGAAATACACTCTGTTTAGAAAACATTTAGCAAAAGGAATCCTTGGTGGCGAGAGGGGAAAAAAGAGAAATTGGAAATGAAAGCCCAGATGCGGGGCTGGCTCCAGGGGCTGGGAAAGGGCAGCTTCCCAGGTGGCCTTAGGGCGGCACTGCAGCGGCTTTCGGCGGCACACCGGCGGCAGCTCCTCCAGCAATTTCCTCAGTGGCGGCATGACGGTGGCAGCTCCTCTGGCGAATCCCTCGTCGGTGGCATGACAGCAGCAGCTTTTTTTTTTTCCTTCGCCAGTTGGGGTGGCAAAAAAGGTAGAGCCGGCCCTGCCCAAATGGAGAACAAACAACCACTGCTGCGTATGGAATGCTTTGCCACTCTATGAGCACTTAGTGGGAAATTTACGTGGGAAGAGGTTGCTTTACTGCATGACCATAACTGTGGAGACAGTTTGACCAATAAAGTTGAAAACATGTTAAAACAATCTGGGACCGTCACTGGAAACTATGTGAGAGGGATGAAGGCTTATAAGAATCACTCATATATCTGCTGCGAAAGCAGTTATTTTAAAGCCATTTGTACATTGTGCAGAACTTTGTGGACCCTTGCAAACAGTGAGTCTGATTCTGTTCCTGCTGAAGTCAATAGGACCTACTGGAGGCTCAGCACATTTGAAAGTCAAGCCATATATTCAGGTGCCTAAATATAGATTTAGAGCACTCTTAGACTTAACGGCCAGAAGGGACCATCATTACCATCTAGTCTGACCTTCTGCACATCACAGACCACAGACCATTACCCACACACTCCTGTAATAGACCCATAATAGAAGCCTACCTTTAGGCAGCTATTTTTTAAAATACTGGGTCTGATTTATTGGTGCCCAAGATGTGCTCATCACAGGACTTGAGGTGTCAGAGAAAAAGGTGTCTGTGTGCGACCTTTGTGCTTCTGTTCTTCTGGGAATGACCAGGGGACTGGTTTTGCCCTTGATGCAGGTTAGGCTGCTTGAAGCCCAGCTGTCTATGTTCCCAAAGGACCATCCCAGAGGCTGGGAATTGTTGCTCTATACATAGCCCCTACTTCAGGGCCTGGAATGGAGTGATTCTATACCAGGGATTGACAACCTTTCACATGTGGCCCACCAGGGAAAGCCACTGGCAGGCCGGGATGGTTTGTTTACCTACAGCGTCCGGAGGTTCGGCCAATCGCAGCTCCCACTGGCCATCCAGGCCAATGGGGGCTGAGGGAAGCAGTGCAGGCCAAGGGATGTGCTGGGATGTATGAGATGTGCTTCTAGTGCTGGGACCGCCTTTGCTGGTTCCCCATTGTCATGTCTCTTCAAGTTGTTCATAAGTGCTAAACCTTCTAGCTGTAAACTTTACATGCACTTTATCCAGCTTACTTGCTGTGCATAATCTCCTCTGATTTCCAGTATTGCTTGGCTCTGTTGCTTACTTAATGACATTCTAGGTTCAAATATCCTTTACTACTATTACACACATCTGATTTCTGCCCTTTTCTCTCTCTCTCTCTCCTACCGCATTGTCTCTCTAGCTTTGTCTTTTTCAGGCAGGTCTCACACAGCCTAGCTCCCTTGTTCTGTTTTCCTTCAGGATGACTCATGTAAAGCTGTGTTTACCAATCATAAAGTTAGTGACTCTTTAGGGTTGAACCTTCAGTCTAAATTCTCCGCTCTGTTACATTAGTGCAACTCCACTGAATTCAACAGAACTGCTCCAGTTTAACTCAGGACGGTTTGGCCCTCCCTTTTAAACTCTCATAATAACTCCGTGTGTGCTGGCTGATCGTTTACCCTTGGCTGATAGGTATGTACTGACACCACAGAGGTTGGAGAGACAGACAACCATATACAGACAGTCACAAAAATAGTGTGGGAGTGCAAGGCAGATTTTTGATGCCCCTTCCTTTCAGAAATACTTTTCCTTCTCTCAGGCCATTAGATCCAAAGCCAGGACACTTTTCCTGTCAGGTAGGAGAAGGGCTGGTCTGATGAATAGACTTCTGTCCTCACAAACCAAAACAGTTTTAATGAGGTTGGAGAGCTGTTGTCTTTGTTGAGTTGTGTGAACATGAGGTCAAATTCTGATCCCACTTATGCTAGTATGTTTCCAGAGTGACTCTATTAAAAGGCAGTTACTCTAGATTTACACAGGTGTAACTGGGATTAGAATCAGCCCTATAGATTGCAAGCTAGCAGAAGAATCTGGAGGAAAAGCAATGAAATGGACAAATTTTCATCTCTGAATCCCCACTTCTGTTTCCTATTGTTTATTTTTTAATCCAGTTATCTATATCATTTATTTTTCACTGTCCCCTTGTAACAGTACCATCCTGAGTTAATGTAGCACAATATGAACACCATGTACAATCCTATTATCCAACTAACAAGTATACAGTTAAATATTATAACATAACTAAGCAACTCTGGACACATCCTGTGTCCTGTACCTTCATGATATGTATGTCCCAGCAATTTATAGATGTTTGGATATTATTGACTGCAACAACAACAAAAGTGTGACTGGAGATATGTTTTTTTTAAATAAACAAGATATTATTTTAATTAATAAAAAATGACATTGCTATATCACCTTCCATTCAAAGACCCTAAGGTCTGCATTCTTTACAAACAGTTAAAAATTATATGAGAGGATTGCTTCATTCTTCACTGGAATGCAGTGGCTTCTGAGTGGGAAGCTACAGCCTATAAACAGTGCACAGCAACACACGAGATCAGGAAGAAAGCGAAGAGTTCCTTAGCCAACTGAAAATACAATACAGGAGAATTTCTGGTATAGGCAAGGTGTATTTACCCAACTGGAATTGGCCTAGGTACTGAGACAGGCGCTCCTACTTGTGTGAAAAGTACCATGGTATGTTAATAATCACATCTTTTTTTCTTCTTCTTTTTTTTTGTTTGTTCAGAAAGGGATATTTCCCAAGAGGACCTGAGATTCCAGATTTTAGAGCAGTGTGGAGTGATATGTTTTAGCCCCTGCTCAGAAGTGAAATTCTGCTAGAAAATTTTTGGAGAATAAATGTTAGAGAAAATATATTTAGTAACAAACATAGGCTAGTGTGAGAAAGAGCACTGTACAGTATTTTTCTATGTAATTGAGTTGCATTTCAGTGTTAATGGAAAAACAGAAACCGATCAGATTGATTACTCTCATTTAAAATAAACCTACAATATTTGAAAGTAATTTTCCCCAAAAGTGCAGTGTCCCTACTGTATAATAGTGTTACAAGAAATTACTTTAGAATACTACAAGACTTTCTATAAGGGTGAGACCTGACACACTGGAGACAAGGAACAATAAAAGACTCCACACACAACTCTCCCAGTACCCCTAATCTTGACTTTCAAAGGCCCCGACACTTCCAATCTTGTAAAGAACCTCAGTGTTGATCTTCAGCAAACCATGCTACTCCAATCTCATTGCAGGCTTTACTTACAAAGGCTGCCAACTGATGTGGTGGCTTTGTGTTAACGACGAATAGCCTATACCCTGCCTATTTAATGTTTTGGACATAAGGCTTATTATACAATCGAGGGGCTGTTTTTTCTGTTCTGTGTTCTGTGTTTGAGAGATCTCCCTTTTATGATAATGGACCATTAGTGCTGTTTAATGCTGCTTGAGTCAAACTGACTTGTAGTCTCCAATTCCAATTGCAAGGCAGGGTTGGAAGAGGCTTTACTTTGTCAGAATAAGGATACAGCAAGGGACTTGATGAGCTGCAGATTGCCACATGAAGCCAGATCTAAACTGCATTGAGGTTCTTTGCAATGGAGAATATAGCAAGATTGTTAGCCCTTTCTGGATCTAGGTCAGGGTTTTAAAATGCAGCATTTGTACTGTGTCTACTGTACAGCAAAATCCTCAAGTTCCCTCCCTGTGCAAGTGGAATATATCTCAACCACACAGAGAAAACTGAAGGCGTCAGGTGCTTTAATAAAATGGAAGTCACTATATACCTGGTTACAGTAAATGTTCAGCAAGTGAAGACAAATACCTACTGTAGGCAATCTAGGAATATATTTTCTAATATTTTGCCAGTTCTCTGTCTGTTAACCAGGACAGTGACAGGAGGCTGCCAGGCACTCTTTCAGACAAGTTCCATTTTCATGTAACACTTGCCAGTCTCGAGAAAGAGAATAATTGTACCCAGGCATTTTGAACCTTAGTTTGATGGTTTCACCGCACAGAAAGATTATTGCCCTTGGGCTGCAAAAGTGGATGGAGAATCTCATAAGAACAAGTTTTTCTTGTGATGTTTTGGCACTTCTGGTCACACTGGAATTCAGATGTCACTGCACAATAAAGGCACTGCTTTAGGACCATACATCAGAGTATCTCAATGCACTTCACAAACATCAGTGAAGTAAGTTACCCAATACCCCAGTGAGGTAGGAAAGCTGCTCCTGCATGCCTCAAACATTGTCCTCCTATGAGCATTTTTATTTAAAGGATGGGAGGTAGTGCAGGAGACCCAGATCCTCCCTGTTGAAGTAAGTTTGATTTTAGAGTTTTCACAAACATTCTAAAATTTATATTAATTGTGCAAGTGTCACTGTCATGGGCTGGCTGGCCCTTTGAGGGACACTGGGCTCAGCCTTGCCCAGGATTTAGCAGTTATCCCTCAGCCTCTGGCATTAGCTGGCAAGCTAGTTAGAGACCACAACTGGATGCAATGGGGCTTAATTAGAAAATTACCCCAATTAGCTATTCTCTGCACCTGAGCTGTGATTGATTAATTGCCTGTTGGTTGGGAGAGGTGGAGCTAGGCCTTAAATAGAGCTGAGACTTCAGTAGTAGGGAGGAGAGTCTGGAGGGAGGAATAAGGAGGAGCCCTGCCCTGCCCTGCCCTGCTGGAAGAGACTGTGGAAGACAGGCTAAGAGCCCAATAGGGAGCTGTGTAGGGTCATCTGGGGAGCCTGAGCTAGGGCCAAAGACAAGTCCAGGAGGGGTAGAAGAGCTAGTAGTTATAGGAGAAGCTTTGCAGCAGGGAATAAGGAAAGTTGTTGGAATCCCTTGGTGGGGGGACTGCTGTGGGGAATCTTGCTGGATTTTGTGGAGACTGACAGGGGAAGAAAGACTAACTTTGAGTATTTGATTTTTGAAGTTGGACCTTTAGCTAACCCAGGAAGAGGACTGACTTATGTGTGACTTAACCAAAGGGCTGAGCCTCAGAAGATCCAGGAAGGAAATCAAGAGAAGGAACCATCTGGAATTTAACCTTGAGACCAAGCAAGTGGCCCCCAGAGTGAGTGTGGGAGGTAAAGTTCCCTACAATGCCATGTCTGGGCACAGAAGGATGCCCCAGAGATAAGGACATGGATCTGCAGTCCTCTGTGGTGGAAAATTAAGAATAGGTGAACTCAAGAATGATATAATAATCTTGTAATACCCAGTGTTCTGCAGCTCTTAAGTTTATATAAGGCTTTGTTTGTAAGAATATTAGAAAGGGAAAAGAAAGCTCCCTGCTGGAGTAGGGTTAACACAGGCATAGAGGAAGTATAGAGCCTGGGCTCCACAGCTAGAGGGGAGTAGGGGGCAATGTGGAGAGAGGGAGGGAAACAGAGCATAAAAGAAACAATGTTTAAATATTATGGTTTAATTGTAAAGATCATATTAATAAAAAGGGCTCAATTTAAAAATGTGGTAAATCCTATTCAGGATCAGGTCACAACAATATAGTTTGTTTCCTTTTTTTTAAAAAGGAAAATATACGGGAACTTTAAAATTGCTTTGTGTTTGATGGTAACTCTATCTAAAATCTCTCATTTAAAGAGGAGGAGCAAATGTAATGGAGCTCTGGCTGGGGGGATTCTCATCCCTTTTGGCAAAGGAGCAAGCTTGGTACTTGTGGGGGAGTTTATTAATGACATGGCTGATTAATATGAAGGGGATGGGCAATCTAATGAAAAGGGTATGCTGCTCACTATGAAGGATTTTCCTAGTATCTAGTTACAGGAGACACGCTTGAAGAAAAATGATGATAAATCCCCAAATGCTTGTTGAACACCACTACCATATGCCTCTCCAGGGCAATCTAATTGAAAAGGTCTGGACATGCTCTTTACTAAACACTTCCCTTTTATTGTTTCAGTACAATACATAGATGCAGAAGGCAGATATTTTAAGGGGACCTTGAAAGGTAAACTTCTCACCTTAAGCAATGCTGCTAACCAAGGGCAAATTTCTTTTTAATCCCACTTTGGATCAATTGATTGTACACAGAGGGCATTCAGAAGGAGCAAGTGTAAATTTATTGAATCACTTAAAAAATGAGTATCTGTTGGATATCTGGCAGGAGATGAATCTGGATGTTGAGGGCTATACATACAATTCATATGGAAAAACAACAGAAAAAGGGTGCATTTTTAAAGTCATATCAGCCTACAAAATGGGGTGGACTAGCATTCCTTAATTTGACTTAGATTACAATTTTTTTTAATATTCATCACAATGAATAAGATGTGATCAGTTGAGTTAACAATAGACCAGGGGTTGGCAACCTTTCAGAAGTGGTGTGCTGAGTCTTCATTTATTCACTCTAAAGTTCTGCATGCCAGTAATACATTTTAATGTTGTTAGAAAGTCTCTTTCTATAAGTCTATAATATATAACTAAACAATTGTTGTATGTGAAGTAATAAGGTTTTAAAATGTTTAAGAAGCTTAAATTAAAATGCAGAGCCCCCCCGGACCGGTGGCCAGGACCCAGGCAGTGTGAGTACCACTGAAAATCAGCTCACAAGCTGCATTTGGCACATGTGCCATAGGTTGCCTACCCCTGCAAGAGACCATCCAAACACTGGTAAAACTTGAACACGACTAAAGACCAAATATAGCTATTCACCAAAAATTAAAAAATCATCCATTCATCCACACCACCTTAGCAGCTTTGCACAAATTTTTAAAATGCCTGTTGCTGAGGCTCTCTCTCATAGCCAATTTAATTAATAATCAGTAATTTATCCATAGGAAATATCCAAAGTACTATTTGTTGTGGGTGAGAGCTGTGATTACTCAATTTGAACATCTGTTCCTGGGTCCTGATTTGAAATCATACCAAGAGAGATGTAATGTCAATAATATAAAGCTCCTATATTTTCAATATTTACAACTCAGTTTTATTGTGAAATCTTGATACCCTGAGGCTCTATCTAGACCTTTAACTGCATTTGAGGAATTGACCCAGGAGCAAGCTGCAACAAAAGGTTTAATTTTCACTGAAAAAGATCTTGATAAGAAAACAGCCCAGATGGGAGAGGGACTTGGACAGAGAAACTGATCTGGATGACTGGGTCACTATATGGGAAATGGGATAAATGGCTTCAATGTGTGTAGCTCATAACAGAGAATTTTTAGAAATAGCTATTTTACTCCAGTTAAGATCCATCATAGTTTTGCTACTAGGGAGGAGCTCTGTTTGCACCCTTTTTTTTTTTAGGGAAAGGGGAACCTACTTGTAGATGTGAAGGTAGTTGGTTTTGGGAGAAAACTATTAGAGATTCATTTTATGACAAAACACCAGCTTATTAGCAGGTCAAGGGATCTATTACTTAATGCTCTAGTAAGGAATTTACTTTTTGAACAGAAAGGTAAATTCGTTTGTTAGCAGCTAGACTTGGTATTGCATGTTATTGGAAAAAGTGACAAGTCGTCTTCCTCTGACACTAATATAGTATAATATGAACTGTTCATGTAATGGAAAAACTGTCACACTAAGTATGTACACAAGAGAAGCACCAAAAAGAAGAGGGGTATTTAGGAAGTTGGCCACCTTGTTTAGCATACTTGGAAGAGGAGGGCTCTCTTGTTAGCAAGACACTACCCAGATTTTGAATGTTAACCTGACCCTGAATAAGTACGGTATGATGTAGTGTATTCCATTTTTTTAAATTATCCCATCTCTTATGGCTTAATTTTTAGAGGTTTTGAGCACCCACAACTCCAGTCTACGTTAGGGGTGCTTGTGAATACTTAGCATCTCTGAAATCAAGTTCAGGTTGTCTCAGGTTGGGCAGTCAGCAATGAAGGGGCCCCAAAACAGTGGACACCTTTTGGAAGTGTTGGCCTTAATGTGTCTGTTCTCTCCTTTTCACAAATGGAAAACACACTGAAGAACACCCTTTCTCACAGTGGTGGTGTGACTTGTATCTTAATTCATTCACTAACGTTTGCAAAGTTTTTTGCAAGCATCAGATGAAAGATGCACTATTACTACAAAATAGTAGGATTGTTATTTTGAAAACTCCTCCGAGAGAAATCAGTAACCCCAGGAGGCTAAGCCAAAGTCTCAATTAAATGCCAATATATCCTTGGGCACTGGCGTCAAGGAAACTCTGACATTGCCAGAGACAGAAGGAGTTCAGCAATCCACAAATTGCCACATTCTCTAAATCCAGGATTAATTAAAAATATGCTCAGTGAAGCTTGTGTCTGTGCAAAAAGGGCTCTGAGGAGCCTAAGCAAAAGAGATCAAAAGAAGACTAAACATTCACCAGGGCATGTTCCTAAATGCCCTCCTGAGGGCAGGTCCGATGAGGAAGAGGAACTTTCTATTCTAAATATCTCCAACCCAACTGAGGATCATTCAAATCAATGCTTGAGATTCTCTGGAAAGAGGGGAAAATCCCCCCAATTAACTTTGGCCTTACCTTGTGACCTTTTCTTAGGTTACCATGTAATCCCAGATCTACACTAGAGGAGTAGAAAAAACTATTTAATCAGTGCCCGAGAGACTGTACAACTGCATGTGGTGACGGTAAAGCTGATTATCCAGGAGTGGAAGTCTCTATTCCACTCCCCCCCAAAAAAAAGTAACTTAAATTTTTTCAAGGATATATACTGTACAAGACATTATTTAAAATCCCAAATTATTAACAGAATTCAGGTGTAGATTTACTTAACAATTGTAATTTAAATATGGAGAGGCTTTTCAGCTGTGAATACCTGAGTATTTCTGGAACAAATACATAAAGAACAGGGTGTTGCAGTCCTGCGAGGTGATAATGCTACACTATTAACTGTATTAGGGGTAACTTAGACCATGGCAGCCTTTTGGCTGCTGTAAAGTATAGGGGGCCAGGCTGGTCTTCGGCTGGTTCTCGGACTGAGGGAACAAACAGACGTCTTAAACTACTCCCCTGTCGTCTGATCTAAAAGCAGAAGACTGGATGGCACGCTTGGGGCTGCAAGCAATTTTTCTATTTGTTTCCTTTCAATACACAAAAGGGTTGTTTCCTTTTTCCTCCAGCATCCCTTTGGTCTATTGAAAAAAAAATTTTTACCCCCCTACAGTAGTAATTTAGCACCAGCATAAGGCTGGATGAGAAATTCAGCAAACAAAACCTGAGGCCACCCAAATCAACCATGGATGACAGTGCTTGCCACAATTCAAATGTTTCAATTTTGAGGCAAACCAAGAGCTTTTTAGGCATTTATATTGAAACAAAATGTAGTAATGACATTTGTAATGAAATAAAACAAACATAAGTGCGGCCTGCATTTCTTCAGCCCCAGTTCTGAAGCTCAGAAAGAAGGGTTTTGAGTTAAAATAGGGTTGCCAACTTTCTACTTGCAAAACACTGAACACTACTGCCCCTTCTCTGAGGCCTTCCCCCCCCACTCACTCCAGCCCCTGCTCCCTCTGTTGCTCACTCCCCCCACACTCACTTGCTCATTTTCAGTGGGCTGGCTCAAGGGGTTGCGGTGTGGGAACAGGTGAGAACTCCAGCTGGGGGTGCAGGCTCCCAGGTGGGGCCAGAAATAAGGTGTTCAGGATGGGGGGAGTAGGCTCTGGACTGAGGCAGTAGGTTGGGATGGGGAAGGGGGTGACGGCTCCAGCTGGGGGTGCGGGCTCTGGAGTGGGCCTGGGAATGAGGGGTTTAGGGTGAGGAGGGGGCTCCAGGCTGGTGCAGGGGGTGTGAGGGCTCTGGCTGGGGGTGGAGGGGCTTGGGGTGCAGGAGGGTGCTCTGGACTGGGATCAAGGGGTTTGGAGGGAGGGGGATCAGGCAGGGGGTTGGGGTGCAGGAGGGTGAGGGCTCCGGCTGGGGTTGTGGGCTCTTGGGTGGGGCCAGGCATGAGAGATTTGGAGTGTCGAAGGGGGCTCTGGGCTGAGGGGTTTGGAAGGCAGGAGAGGGATCAGGTGTAGGGGAGGAGGTTGGGGCAAGGAAGGGGTTCAGGGGTGCAGGCTCTGGGCAGCGCTTCCCTCAGGCAGCTTCCAGAAGCAGCGGCATGTTCCCCCTCTGGTTCCTATGTGGAGGCGCAGCCAGGTGACTCTGCATGCTGCCCCGTCCGCAGGCACTGCCCTCACAGCTCCCATTGGCCGTGGTTCCTGGCCAATGGGAGCTGCGGAGCTGGTGCTTGGGGAAGCACGTGAAGCCCCCTGGCTACTCCTACATGTATGAGCCAGAGCAGGGACATGCTGCTGCTGCTTCTGGGAGCTGCTTCTGGGAGCTGCACAGATCCACGGCAGGAAGGGAGCCTGCCTTAGCCCTGCTGTGCTGCTGACCGGACTTCTAACGTCCTGTCAGGGGTGCTGACTGAGGCCGCCAGGGTCTCTGGTTTTCAACCAGGCATTCTGGTCGAAAACCAGACACCTGGCAACCCGAAGTTCAAATGGGCTAAACTCAAAACCCAAACATCTCTTCCCTACAGTAGATGCAACTTGTAATGAACCAATGTTATAGATAATTTAAAGAGCTAAATTAATGGGAAAAACTCATCACTGGTGAGTTAATTTGTTGATTTTTAGGGAACTTATATTGGGATGAATTTGCCCCTTGACTTTTTCTGCAAAATACTTCTGTGCTGTTGTCTCTGCTTCCCTTTGCTGTATGAGAGTTTAGCTGAGCTGAGCTTCTAGTACAACGAGGCTAATGGCATCCATTACTTGTAATTGAACTTTTCATTAAAGGAATGATTGCAGAAAGAAAACTAATTAAAATTAAAGAAACTCATTAGATTACTCTATTTTATGGCCCTGTTGTCAAAGGCCAGTGGAATGACAGTCTAATTTGTTTATCATGCATCAGCTTTTAGTCACTGAGAACCGAGACTGAAATAAAGCAAAGCAAGACAAAGTGGGAGGGTTTGGGGAAGGAAGGGGGAGAAACAAAGGATGTGAGAGTGACAGATATTGTGAAAGAAAGATAAATACCATATTGTTGCTAGAAGAGAGATAATTAGATGTATGGCACTGATGCAGGACTCTGACAGGTTAACTGGGGAAGGTTTCTTGCGCTTCTCTAGAGAAAGCAATGGAGACAAATGTGGAACTAATTACGAGGGGGAAAAATAGAAACCCAAAACTGACACATTTTCCCATCAAAAAACAAAACTTTAGCCAGAGCAAAAATGTTTGCAGAAATTCAATCAAAAGACCATATTTTATCCAACTGTTTCAACAAAAATATTGTGCACATTTGTAAATGCTGTGCACTCACAAAGCCAAGTAAAATTTGGGGCAATTGTACATCCCCATTGCCTCTAAAACACTGTTTCCATGTGTTGTTATTATTAATACCTTAGATCACTAAAACTGAATTATTAAAATCTAATTTGTTTTTCCATCATTAGCTTTTTTTTTTTTTTTTTTGTCCTGTGTTCTGCTCTGACAATAGATTTTTTTTTTTTTTTTTTTGGTTTAATTTGTGTTGCTAGTCAGTTTCACTTTGAGGTTCTGCTGCATTAGTACACTGCTGCATTTGAAGGGATTGGAGGCAATGAAGTGAAAATAGCACCTAAACCAATACAATTATTCTTTTGAAATCTCAGTATGAGAATATTTGTGGTATTAATGGGCCACATCCTTATGCATTTGCTCATTGTTTATTCAGTTCTTACTCATACAAAATTCTCACTGAAGTCAGTGGGAGTTTTGTCTAACTAAGGACTTCTTCATTCAGAATTTGGTCCATTTGAATTTTGTAAAGCATTTACAGGATTGACATTTTTGGCTTCAATTTCTCAAACTATATTATGTTACGAGGGAACTTTTAACAGCTTTACCTGTAATACCAATGAGATTAAGATAAAAGATTATTTTTTGCAACCTTTAACATGATCTCTCTAACTCTAATGTGGGAGCTGAAGTCTAAAATATAATAACTATTGCACGTTTGGTTGGGAGATAACAGCGTGATAAGAGAACATTTGTCTTGCAACAGCATTCAGAAGTTCATCAGCTCCTGCCACTTTTGCACTGGCAGATATAAACCTAGCTTTGATGTGCATGACCTAAACTGTACAAGAAGCAGCAGGGTAAACAGCCAGAGAATGTCACAGGATGACAATGTGCAGAGCCTGCAAGGTTATGAGGGGATACATACTGAGCACAAGAAAATATTTATGCACCACCAAAATGAGAGTTCAAGTACGAGTATCGGCAGCCTTTTATTTCTGGGATGCAAGTCGGCACTTAGCCAACAGAATGGCAAAAAATGATGTGTTTAGTGTATTACAGATCAGCAAGAACAACGAGTAAGGATACAGAACTTGGAAGGGATCCAGTGCAGCAGCGTATACCATTTATAGCATTAAAAATAATTTTCAGGCAGAACAATATGAATCCTGTTTGCTTAGCACCTGAGGGCATGCAGTGGAGTGGGGGACTACACGGAGGAGGATGAGTAAGTGAAAACGCAAAGCATGACATCTTATCTTCATCAGTGAACACACAGCCTTTGAAATCTCAATCCATTTGGCAAAGTGTGTGAGTCTGGAGCTCTAGTCTCTGTCTGATGTAGAGGAAATCAGGATGAGTTCTTGGAGATCAGTTCCCCGGGGTGATCTGCTGATCCATTAGCATAATAAGGATTTCTTTGAAATGTCATAGAAAAAAGGAGATTCTGGTTAGGGTTAGGATTTAGAATCCATGAACAGGCCATCTGAAATCTAATTTTGCTTTTGAACAGAATTTCCAACAGCCTACAGTATATGGAGAAAATTCTCTTCCCTGCCCACTCCCTGAGAAGTAATCTTTTGCAAACTAACCACAAGATAATCAGGCTGACTGAATTTCCTTTAGCACCTTGTAATTTATTAAATTCCTGACCACCTAAGGTCAGTTTTTTCCAATTATTTCATTTTCAATCTTTTCTGGGTGACCATGAAAATGATTTTAGGGGTTTAGGATAACTAGGAAAATATATACGTGCCTATCCACATCCTTACCCATCGTGAAATCCTCTGACCCCAACTGTCCTGTCCTCTTGCCCAAACTTTTTCAATTCTTCTGAATGGTCACCCCAGTCTTCAGCTTTCTGAACACCAACATATGTAGAATGCTACTGCCAGTATTTTCACACATACAAAAATGGTTAAATACAGCATGACAACTCTACTCGTTCCTCATTCATTTTGAAATTCTGTTCAAAATCATCCTCCTTGTCTTTAAAACTCTCCAGGGACTTGCTTCAGCCTATCTCACAGATTTCCTGTCCTATCCTCTAGTAGTTGAGCTATTTTAAAACCCAAATTTCCATTCCATGGGAAATTCTGATATTCCAAAAACTATTTTAATCTCAATTTGAAATTTTTTATTTTTTTAGATTGGGAAGTTCTGAAAGACTTTGGGTTTGGAAATGTCAGAACACTTTGTTTTGACTTTTTTTTTTATTGAAATGAATTGTTTGATATTCCTGAATTTACATGTTTTGTTTGTGTCTTGAGCTGATCAAAATATTTATTTCTACACCAACTGGTATTCCCTCTGAACTGTTATGATTTTGTAGTTGTAGTTCAGCTGCCTCATGTCTCCATTCTCTTCTGTGGACTGAACTACCTGGCTGACTACATTCCCCATGATCCATTTTGATCGTATGATTCCCATGATGCAGAACACTAGTTCAATCACCGGGAAGATTGCAGTGTAATATGGGAGATGTAGTCTAGCCAGGAACCACATCCATATATGAGAACAGAGATTTGAGGGATAGAATTAGTCTGAAAAAGAGAGACACCCTTACAAGAAACATTTCAACTAACAGGACTACATGGGTATGTCTACACTACAAAATTAGGACAATTTTTTAGAAATCGATTTTATACAGTCGATTGCGTATGTCTACACTAAGTGCATTAAGTCGGTGGAGTGCATCCTCACTACCATGCTTAGTATCGATTTTTTTGGAGCAGTGCACTGTGGGTAGCTATCCCACAGTTCCCACAGTCTCTGCCACCCATTGGAATTCTGGGTTAAGTTCCCAATGCCTGTTAGGACAAAAAACATTGTTGCGAGTGTTTTGTGGTACATTTTGTCAGTAACCTCTTCCTCCATGATAGCAACAGCAGACAATCATTTTGCACCAGACACCAAGGCGATTAGAAGAGCACAGCAAGGTGCGCTGCACATCAGAGAGGCTTTGAAAACCAGTTTCATGACTGGACAAGCTTCGGTGTGACAATTGTATGTGTTTCTCCTTGATGAAAGCCCACCTCCTTTGTTGATTTTAATTCCCTGTAAGCTAACCACCCTCCCCTCTTCGAAATAAAGTAACTATTATTTTGAAACCATGCATTCTTTCTTTATTAATTAAAAAAATGAGATAACGGACAAGATAGCCAGGGTGGGGTGGGGGAGGAGGGAAGGACAAGGCTAAATTGCCTTGTCCTTCCCTCCTCCCCCACCCCACCCTGGCTATCTTGTCTGTTATCTCATTTTTTTTAATTAATAAAGAAAGAATGGATTAATTAATCCAAAATCCAATTAATAAAGAAAGAAATAAGGAGATTTGCTTATTGTAGCTACACTGAAAATCAAATTGTTTGAATGACAGCCTTCTGTTGCTTTGGCCATCCTCTGCAGTGGAGTAGCTGGATGCCTGGAACCCTCCCTCTCCCACTCCCACCCCCACATTCTTGGGTGTCTGGGTGAGGAGGCTATGGAACATGGGAATGAGGCAGGTTATACAGTGGATGCAGTGGGGGTCTGTGCTCTTGTTGGCTTTCCTGCAGCTCCAACAGAAACTTCATCATCATGTCTGTTTTCTCCTCCAACAGACGCTTCATCATGTCCTTTTCTGGCCTCTGCCACTGAATGCTTCCATGCATTCAGCTGTGCCCTATCAATGCGGGAGGACTGCATGAGCTCGGAAAACATGTCATCGCGAGTGCATTTTTTTCGCCTTCTAATCTGCAATAACCTCAGGGACAGAGATGATAGGTGGAGCATAGAAACATTGTACACTCTACAATTCTGGGGGGACTGCATTGTCACCTGTGCTGCTGAGTTTGTCACACTGACCAAATAGGAAATGAAATTCAGAAGTTCCCGGAGCTTTTCCTGTGTACCTAGCTAGTGCATTGGAATTCAAAGTGCTGTCCAGAGCAGTCACAATGGAGTGCTCTGGGATAGCTCCTGGAGGGCCATACCGTCAATTTGCATCCTCACTACCCCAAATTCTACCCAGCAAAGTCGATTTTAGTGCTACTCCCCTCACCGGGGAGGAGTACAGAAGTCGATTATAAGAGCCCTTTACGTCAGCAGAACGAGGTTGGTTGTGTGGATGCATTCATTTTTAAATCAATCAAACGCTGCTAAGTCAAGTGATTAAAAAAATTAATCATGATTAATCATACTGTTAATAGAATACAATTTTTAAATAGTTTTGGATATTTTCTACCTTTTCAAATATATTGATTTTAATTACAACACAATACAGTGTACAGTGCTCATTTTATATTTTTGATTACAAATATTTGCCCTATAAAAAACAGAAGAAATAGTATTTTTCAATTCACCTAATACAAGTTCTGTAGTGAAATCTCTTTATCATGAAAGTTGAACTTACAAATGTAGAATTATGTACAAAGAATAACTGAATTCAAAAATAAAACAGCGTAAAACTTTAGACCCTACACATCCACTGAGTCTTACTACTTGTTCATCCAATTGCTCAGATAAATATGTTTTGTTTTGTTTTTTTTATATTTGCAGGAGATAATACTGCCTGCTTCTTGTTTACAATGTCACCTGAAAGTGAGAACAGGCATTCACATGGCAGTATTATAGCTGGCGTCACAAGATATTTATGTGCCAGATGCACTAAAGATTCATTCGTCCCTTCATGCTTCAACCATCATTCCAGAGGACATATGTCCATGCCAATAATGAGTTCCGCTCGATAGCCATCTAAAGCAATGCAGACCGCTACATGTTCATTTTGATCATGAGTCAGACGCCACTAGCCAAAGATTTTTTTTCTTTTTTTGGTGGTTCAGGTTCTGTAGTTTCCGCATTGGAGTGTTGCTCTTTTAAGACTTCTGAAAGCATGCTCTACACCTCGTCCCTCTCAGATTTTGGAAGGCACTTCAGATTCTTAAATCTTGGATTCAGCATTGTAGCAATCTTCAGAAATATCACATTGGTACCTTCTTTGTGTTTTGTCAAAGCTGCAGTTCAAGTGTTCTTAAAATGTGCTGGGTCTTCATCCAAGACTGCTATAACATAAAATTTATTGCAGGATGTGAGTAAAACAGAGTAGGAGACATACAATTGACCCCCCCCCCACCAGGAGTTCATTCACAAATTTAATGCATTAATTTTTAACAACCATCATCAGCATGGAAGCATGTCCTCTGGAATGGTGGTTGAAGCATGAAGGGCCAAAGCATGAAGAGGCATACAAATGTTTAGCATAACTGGCACATAAATACCTTGCAAAAGTGCCATGTGAACTCCTGTTCTCACTTTCAGGTGACATTGTAAATAAAGAAGGCAGCATTGTTTACATTTATGGGAGATAATCTTAATTGTTTTAGGGATTGACTGACCAAGAAGTAGGACTGAATGGACTTGTAGGCTCTAAAGTTCTGCATTGTTTTGTTTCTGAGTGCAGTTATGTAACAACAAAAATCTACATTTGTAAGTTGCACTTATTTTAGTGCAATCTCTTTATCCTGTACTTGTATGAGGTGAATTGAAAAATACTATTTGCCATTTTTACAGTGCAAATCTTTGTAATAAAAAATATGAAGTGAGCACTGTTAACTTTGTATACCGTGTTGTAATTGAAATCAATATATTTGAAAATGTAGAAAAACATCCAAAAAATTTAATAAATTTCAATTGGTATTTTATTGTGTAGCAGTGCAATTAAAACTGCAATTAATCACGATTAATTTTTTGAGTTAATTGCGTGAGTTATTGACAGCCCTAGTTGATTTCTTCAAAATTTCCCATTTTTGATGAAAATTCCATTCAAAAAATGTCAGTTATATTCTTTTTTTAAAGAAAATTACTTTTTAAATTTTGCAGAAATTGATTTGCCACTCTTTCACTTGTGATTGGTGACTGAGTTTTCTCACATGTTGCTGTGTGGTGGTGCATGAGTGGATAAGTGTACCTGTAAATACTGCGAGGGCATGTGATCAAGTCAGCTGAGCAGCAAATCAGAGAGTGAAATGTTGTTCTGTTTGGATTGGTGCTAGGCACTAGGCCCAGATCCATTAAACGACTATCTTCTCATGGGGTTCCCTATAGGGCTACTGAGCCATAAACCTCCTTTATCTCAATCTTTGGGAAGAGGGAACAGATTTTGGGCTGTTTGTCTCACTGATCATTGCAAGTTGCAGCTCTTTGCCTGAGCTTTTCATGGGGGTTCTGGGCAGACCTTCTATATTGTGGGTCTCACTGTCTGTTAATGGGTTTTCCTGTAGGCTGCTCTGTCATACCCCGAAACCTTTGGCATGAGAGAACAGGGATTTGAAGCTGGTGTTTTTATCATTGGACCCTGCAGTTCTTCTACTCTAGGGCCCCATTTTCCTCTAACATTTACCCCCCAGCTCCATGGTGCTAATCCACTCCATAGATTTCTCTCAAAAGGAGCCTGGGTGCAGCAGTGAAAGGAAAGACTGATTGGGGCTCCATCCAGAAATGGAAGAATGGGTGGGAACTGAAGTAGTGTTAGGGTAAGGGGAACAGGCAGGGTTTGCTGCTTGTGGTCCTCGAAATACCTCCCAAGAACTCTAGGTACCTCCTCCAGAGGTGGTTTCACTGGTCCCTGACTTCTGCTCCTTGCTTATGTGTGAATCTGACTTCCCTGCAACCAAAAAAAAATGTTCCCAGATGGTGGAGGGCAACCCTCTTCCTTTGCTACCTCTAGGCTATCAAGCAAGTGCAGCCATTTCTTTCAGATAATTTTCCTGGTCCACCTTCTCCTCATTTCTCCCCCATCCATGATGCAGTGGGGGATTATTTTTGCTTTGTTTTGCTGTGACTTGGGGTTGATTTTTTTTTTCTCCTTTTTTTTTTTTTTTTTTTTAAATTTTGCAAGCTGAAGACAGTGCACCCTCCCTTTGGCTTCCCTTGCCTACCAACACATTGAGAGAGAAACTCAAAATAGCCACTCTTGGACTTCCTCTCTGAGCAAATGTCAAAATGTTGGATGAATTCAAACCTTCATTAATTTCTAATGGAAAATGTGAACATTTTCCCTTTCAGAAGTTTTCAATTTGAAACTATCAGAATTTTTCATTTCGTAAGAAATTTTAAATTCTCTACATTTCATTTTATGATTTTTTAAATTTATTTGGCAAAACTTAATATAAAACCATTAGAATTCTAGGGTTTAACTACTGGAATCAGAGGAGCCACCTAACCCAGAGACAGCTTTGGGCTAATGTCAGTAGCTTGATGTCAGAATTGTTCAGGAGCCCTAACGATTGGCACCTGTAATGTCACGAGAAAACAGTGACTTACAGACTTGGAAGGCCAAATTCTGGCCTCAACCTAGTTCATATGAATGGTTATCAATGGGAGCCATCTGCAGAGAGGTGAGCACAGAATATGGTCCTTAGAGGAGAATAAGAAGAGGTGACTTTCTATTGAATGCCAATCTAACTGCAAACGTAAATTAATTCTAAAACAGTGGAAATCAGATAAAGGAATTAAAATTGCTAAAATTATACCACTGTAATCCATCATCTGCTTGTTTCCAGTGCAATTCAGTCTGTAGAAGCCTAACCATGCTTCTAAAAATGTTATTAGAAGAAAATAAAATAAAATTACAGCTTAGTCTATACATTAACTCTTCAAGTATATATAAATTAACAAACAGAACTATGTCAGTTAATCCAGACTTGCTTCCAGGAAGCATGTGTCTAAATTAGATGTGATTTTTCTTTGACCAGCAACATTTTACTCTGCTTCTAGTAATGTTTGTTTCACTATAAGGACCCAAATCCTGTTCACCTTGCTCTTTCAAAACGTTCCCTATCTTCATTGGAAATTTTACATGGGAAAGTGAGCAGAATTTCCTTCAAAAGGAGAGAAGTGTATGCATTTTTACTTTTTTAAATATCCGTAAGTATGCTAGGTGCCTCACATTAATAAACATTTCCTATGCCAAAGAATTTATAATCTAAATATTATATATATGTACACACACAACTATATGTGCTTATGTATCTCCAGAGGAATATATATGAATTTTTAAAGCAAAAGTGTCATCAGGTGTGTTCACTATGGCCAGTGTCGTCGTCTTCCTTTCCTAAGTGATGTTCGGATACTTTGGTAGCAAGAGCCTTTTTTTAACGACACAAAGTGTGTGATTTTTTTTTTCCCCCCTAAGACATTTCAAATTGGTCTCCATTTGTGAGCATCCTCAAGCCAACTGTGAGTGCATTTTTCAACCTGGGCATTTGATAGATTCTAATACCTGCACACACAGCTGTTAGAATTCATCCTCCCTTGCATTCACAGGAGTTACTGACTGGAAGGTGAACAAACATACAGAGACTGGAAAAAAAGTACATACCTGAAAAAAAGACTATGTGAAAATCAAGCCCAGAATCTCAACTTCTGGGAGGATAAATTAGCCGTGACTGCTAAAACTTGGTGCATCTTTCACTTCTCCTTTCCCAAAGAAAAGCTGGTCGCTTTGCAGCAGGACTTGTAAGTTCTGTCTATTCAACGTGAATCTTAGAGACTCGTCTCCATTCACAGGACTACTAAGCAGATCACAGTTGTTTTTAATCATCCAATTAGCTTTCCATTAAGATAATATAATGAGGTTTGTTTGCTGGTTGTCAGAGGTCCTTATGGCTCTTTCATTTTGTGTGCCCTGTGCATTCAAGCAGCAAACAAATAACATAAAACTACTACAGAGTAGTAAACAGAACCTCAAATTCTTTGCGCCGTAAAAGGAAAGCTAGTTGGAGATGAAGAAGCTGCAAGGGCTCTTCATTTTTCTCTCCTTCCAGTTGTGTTTTTCCCTGTCTGCTGTGAGCTGTGTGAACAGAATGTGAAATATGCCCTTATATTACTCATGAAAAGGAAAGGTCATACACACACAAAAAGCAAGTGAAAGAAAAAGGCCCATAGCCTTAAAACAGGAAGAATGGGACCTTAGGGCCACCTTGTTTGCTTAGAAATTTCAGGAGGGAGAAGTTAGATTATTTATATCTCCATTTATTTATAAAGCATTCCCTGCTGAGGCATTCACTGCTCTGCATAAACAATTATAAAAGAATCATAGCAGATTAAAAACATAAATTAAAGCATCATAAAATACACAAATTATCAGATTAAAATGCCTCTGGAAGATGTATTTTAGAAGTGGAGAGGGATAGGCTATACGAGGTTACAGAAGGAGAAAGTTCTATGCCCACTGGGCCAGCACAGCACAGCCTCAGGGCCATATTCTTATCAGGGAGTCAGTTACAGCTCCCTGATTCTCTGCTCTGACCCTGGAGCAGTTTAGAGCAATTTTACGGCTGCTCTAAACTGTGCTAGTTTAGCTATTGTTCCTTAGGCATCGAATACGATGGGGGATTGCCAGAATGCTTTGAACTCTGTATGTTTCCCCTGCCTACCCCTTCTTGTTCCCAATACATCCCCTGTGCCAGGGGATGCTAGGAGAGAGGCATAGTATGTGGTTCTGCTGGTTCCATTCTTGCTGGGAACTCCCCCATTCTGTAGTATTCCCATCAGGGAATTTAGAGGTTTGCACACACTTTACATCACCTAAGTAATCCTTTTCCCACAAAAAATGTGGCAAAACTCACATTGACTTCAGCAGGGCATTTCATACAGCCTACAACATTCTGGAATCACTCAGTAACTTGCAGGATTGTGATCTTGTTAAGAAGGGATGTTCTGAAAGACCAGACACCTGTCAGGTCTCCTTTTTCAGACTTCTTGACTATCAGCTCCTCTCACCACTAAGGGATTTAGTGCCAGATTTTCAAAAGACCTCAGCGCCCAGCATGCCCTTGGGACATCTGGGCACATATTAGGGTGCCTGCTAGCCATTTTGACCCAAGTGGCTATCCAAAAATGTTGGGTCTTGCAGGCGGTTCTCATTTGGAGGAGAACTTGATGATAGGTATTTCTTTGATGCAATTTTGATTATTTAAAAAGAATGCACACTGAACACAGCAGGAGTCAAGTGGTAGAAAACACTGTCCTTGCTCAAAGCATCAAACTCTTTCAGCCAGCATTCTGCCTATCTAGGTTTCTCCCATGGCCCCACACCTTGCTTCCAGGCTGGACCTCCTTGTCTTCTTTCCTGTTCCTTGGCTTGTGGTGCTTCAGCTTTGTGCTGTGTCTTTTTCTTTCTCTCTCACACAGACCAAAAACAGTTCCACCAATCCAAATCCTAGCCCTGCATTGAAACCCATTGGGCCAGGTAATTCAGCTTCCACTCATGTTTTTCCATGTGTTTGTGATTTTGAGTGCAACTACTATTGTTTCAGCTATCTGATTGCAAGGTCTTCTTTGTGTTTAGTCTGTATGGTGAAGGTGGTGGCCATACCTGACACATAGCAAGATTTAGCAGCTAGGGAGCACTGCTAGAAACCTCTATAGGGGCATTATCATTATGGGTTATTCAAAAATTCCCCTCCCATGCATACTGTATTCATTGTTCTTCCTGGACAGGGAAATGTTCGACAATTTTAACACCAACATGTTTTCAAGTTCAAAAGGGCTAGGCTGTATGGGATTGTTTAAATAATAATAAAGTGTTGTTAGTAAAATGGAGCTCTGAAATGTTTTATGGCTTGTAGATTCCTATATCTCATTTGAGCTTGTGAATGAATCCAAACACCTAAGTGTGGTGAGCAGCCAATGTGTGATTCATATAAGTAATTTAGGGAGCCAAATGAGACACGATACGCTCCATGATGATCTATTAAATGTAGCTGTCATACTGAAGCCACTTTGATTTAAATGGATGCCTCTGGTATTCTGTCCTTAATCATTGGTTGGTGCTTTCAGCGATTGAGGATAGCACCACAAATGGCTGTTCTAACCTTGGGAGAATTTTCTGGACTGCATCTATGTCTGAAACCAGCTAAGGGAAACCTGCAAAAAGTTCCACACTTGAAATCTCCCCTTGTCACAAAAACAGCACAAGGCCAATGAACAACTTAATCCTTGTGTTGAGGATTTAAATGATTAGAGGCCTAAGGCTGGCCCTCTGCACGGGGAAATTCCAGTCTGGACAATGTGGGAAGAGGAGAAAGTCTGATCAGTGTGATAAGAATATAGCATAGCCGTTGCTTTTTGTTTAATTGAAATAATGAACTTGAAACCAGAAAGTAGAATCTGAATTTCTTTGTACTTTAGAGGTTTGGATTTGAATCTCCAGATCCCAGCCTGTCCAAAAAAACCCCCAGAAGGGACCTGTTTTCTGCCATTAGATCATGTATAGCCAGAATCTAGAGAACAGCCATTATTGGCAAGTTTTAGTCCAAAATAGGAGAAATCTTGAAAGATCCACTGAACTTATAGGATTTCCATTGTTTGGGAACTGAAGTCTGGAAAGAATAATTCATGCAATATAGGCACTATCTAATTTGAACCAAAACTCAATTCCTAGACCTGATTAGTCGCCTAACCCAAACCACATCACTAGCCTATAGCTAATCTGAATCAGGACCCAAACACAGCCTCCTTGTTCCAGCTATATTGAAATGGTACCTTGATGCTCAGATACCTCAGTGATGAGCTTATAATAAGAACCTAAATAGAATAGAAACATAATAGTTTTATATTCTCCAAGTTGAATGCTATAATAATTAATGCACTATACCGTAGCTGTGACTGAAGTAACATAATTGGCGCACACATTGAGACATGAGTTCTTTTAGGAAACAAGGATAACAATGGCTCAATCTACGAGATGCCCTGATTTGATCACACAGTAAGTCAGTGGCAGAGCTGGGAATAGAGAGGCCTGACTTTCCATTCTCTTCCCTACCCACTGTACCACACTTCCCCAGATCTTGATTTTAAGCTCAGTGATCCGACAGCAAGTGGTAAAATTGACCATCTGAAGTGATGAAAGAGTAAGCCATCTGTCTAAATGAGAATGCATTTAAATTCAGGTCCTGAACTTCTGAAGAGAATAAGGGTCGGGAAGGCGCTCCGGGTGTCACTTCTGAGCAACAACCAGTCTTCCTTGGCTGACTCAGCAATAGTATTGTTGGGTAATAGAGTATGTCTAGCCATCCTTGGTTAGAAGAACAAGGCACCATAGACTCATAGACTCATAGACTCTAGGACTGGAAGGGACCTCGAGAGGTCATCGAGTCCAGTCCTCTGCCCTCATGGCAGGACCAAATACTGTCTAGACCATCCCTAATAGACATTTATCTAACCTACTCTTAAATATCTCCAGAGATGGAGATTCCACAACTTCCCTAGGCAATCTATTCCAGTGTTTAACTACCCTGACAGTTAGGAACTTTTTCCTAATGTCCAACCTAAATCTCCCTTGCTGCAGTTTAAGCCCATTGCTTCTTGTTCTAAGGGCATCATGAAGGGCCTTTGATAGGTGATTTAAAAGAAAAACTCTGGCTCTTCAGAGTCTATTAATGGTTAAATCATAGAAGTGTAGGACTGGAAGGGACCTGCAGAGGTCATCTAGTCCAGTCCCCTGCATTGAGGCAGGACTAAGTATTATCTAGACCATCCCTGACAGGTGTTTGTCTAACTTCTTGAAAACTTGTAACTTGTTACTGTACCCTTACAGTTAGGAAAAACTTCCTAATGTCTAACCTAAATCTCCCTTCCTGCAATTTAAGCCCTTTATTTCTTGTCCTGTTTTCAGTGGTTAAGGAGAACAATTTATCACCCTTCTCTTCATAACAACTTTTACGTACTTGAAGGCTGCTATCATGTCCCCCCTCAATCTTCTCTTCTCCAGACTAAACAAACTGAGGTTTTTTCAACCTTTCCTTATAGGTCATGTTTTCTAGACCTTTAATCATTTTTGTTGCTCTCTTCTGGACTATCTCCAATTTGTCAACATCTTTCCTGAAATATGGTACCCAGAACTGGACACAGTACTCCAGCTGATGCCTTATCAGTGCTGAGTCAAGTGGAAAAATTACTATTTATGGCTTGCTTACAACACTCCAGCTAACATCCCAGAATGATTATATTGCTTCTTGGTTTTTTGGTTTTGGGGTTTTTTTTTGCAACAGTGTTGAAAACTATTTAGTTTGTGATCCACTATGACCCTCTGATCCCTTTCTGGAGTGCTCCTTCCTAGGCAGTCATTTCCCATTTTGTATTTATGCAATTGATTGTTCCTTCCTAAGTATTGTACTTTGCATTTGTCCTGATTGAATTTCATCCTGTTTATTTCATACAGTTTCTCCAGTTTGTCAAGATCATTTTGAATTATAATCCTGTCCTCCAAAGCACTTGTAACCCCTCTCAGCATGGTATTGTTCTCAAACTGTATAAGTGTACTCTCTATGCCATTATCCAAATCATTTATGAAGATATTGAATAGAACTAGACCCAGAACAGGTCCCTGCAGGACCCCATTTGATATGCCCTTTCAGCTTAACTGTGGACCATTGGTAACTACTTTCTGATTATGGTTTTCAAACCACTTGTGCACCCACTTTATAGTAGAAGCAGCAAGAATCCTGTGGCACCTTATAGACTAACAGAGGTTTTGGAGCATTTTGGAGCATAGTCTATAAGGTGCCACAGGATTCTTTGCTGCTTTTACAGATCCAGACTAACACGGCTACCCCTCTGATACTTGACACCTTATAGTAAGTTCATCTAGGCTATATTTCCCTAATTTGTTCATGAGAATGTCATATGAGACACTATCAAAGCTTTACTAATATTGAGATACATGACATCTACTGCTTCCCCCATCCACAAGGCTTGTTATCCTGTCAAAGAAGGATATTAGGTTGGTTTGATATGATTTGTTCTTGACAAATCCATGTTGACTGTTACTTATCACCTTATTATCTTCTAAGTGCTTACAAATTGATGGATTATTTGTTCCATTATCTTTCTGGGTACTGAAATTAAACTTACTGGTCTATAATTTCCTGGGTTGTCCTTATTCCCCTTTCTTTAGATAGGTACTATGTTTGTCGTTTTCCAGTCCTCTGGGATCTCTCCTGTCCTCCATGAGTTTTCAAAGATAATCGCTAATGATTCAGATCTCTTCAGCCAGTTCCTTAAATATTCTATGGTGTATTTCGTCAGGTCTTACTGGCCTGAAGCCATCTAATTTAAGTAATTTTCAACTTGTTCTTTTTGTTCTATGTTAGTCTCGCCTTCCCCCCCCCCATTCACCCCATTTACACTAACGTTCGCATCCCATTTACACAGATGTTCACTATTTTAGTTATCTGATCACTGCTAAACTTTTTGGTGAAAACTGAAACTAAAAAGGGATATAACACTTCAGCCATTGCTGTGTTCTCTGTTATTGTCTTTCTCTCCTCGTTGAGTAATGGGCCTACCCTGTCCTTGGTCTTCCTTTTGCTTCTAATATGTTTGTAAAATGTCCCTAGCTAGTTCAATCTCATTTTGTGCCTTGGCCTTTCTAATTTTGTCCCTACATGTTTGTGTTGTTGGGGTTTTTTTTTTATCTTCATCCTTCATACTTTGACCTACTCTCCACTTTTTGTCTGACTCTTTTTTGTTTCAGGTCATTGAAGATCCCCTAGTTAAACCAGGGTGGTCATTTACCATACTTCCTATCTTTCCTACACATTGGGATAGTTTGCTCTTGTGCACCTAATAACGTCTCTTTAAAAACTGATGTATTTATTCAGATTTATAAAATATGCAAGTAATAGTATGTCATGGGCACCCCTTTCAAAACTTCAATTCACAATCGTCTATAAAACAAATTGAATTGCTTGGGTCTGTCTCTCCATTGCCCCAAACCTTGTGTACTTGTTACACCAGTGCAAAGTGGGTGAAAAATGTTACCAGCGCAAAATGATAATGACTTACACATTGGTTCAAAGGTGGGATTTCCATATTCACCTCAGTGAATTAGGAGCACAAATGCTGCTGAAAGTCAACCTAAATTATTACACAACATGCAAAGGAATGAAGAATTGGGCCTTTATGCACCTTGTAAATTGCCCTTGCATTTACAATCAGATTTTTCCACAAAATGTAATCTCTAGTGAACCCAAAAATAACTCCTCCCAACCCTTAGGCTGCTTCTTCAGAAAGCACCTTAGAGAAAAGGCTTGGGATCAGACCGGGCCAGGGCTCTATGAACTCACAAGGGCTTTAGTGGGAGCTCTGAGTGCAGAACATTTATAGGACTGGCTGCAATGACTGAAATCTTGCTTTCTTTCTAAATCCATGGGAGGTACACATGTGGACCAAGGGCAGGATATTAATCATTTTAAATAACTAAAAGTTGGCTCTCACAAGCACTTGATGTATGAAATCGCCATGTTGAAGGCAAAGGGAATTCTACATGTAGAACACATCTGTTTGTTCATCCATCTACTCTTATGCATCTAAACTAATCTGTGATTCTAAGCATTTTTAAAGTACCCACTGATTATAGTATTTCCATGGAATGGTCAGTTGCAGGATCAGGCCCTAATTCTTTAGAGTGGGAATGTCAAAAGCTCTCAGTGTTGAGCTTTCTGTTCCAGTTGAAGCCTGTGGTAAAACACCCATTTCAGTGTGAGTAGAGTTAGGCCAGTGCTGAGCACTTTTGAAAATCTTTGCTAAACAATTCTGACCTTTCCTGCTTGACACCCCGATTACTCAAGATTTGTTGCATGCTATCCATTCACTGCCTTCTCTTTGTATATTTTGCCCCTGTCAGGTTATGCAGGATAAAATTAGGTAGTGTTCTACCACTGGGTTTTTGAGATCTTTCTGGATTGGGGAACAGGTATAAGAAGGTACAGTGTGTGCTGTTTCAGAACCAGAAAAAAAAGTGAATGGAATAATTCTCAACAGCCAAGCATTTTACGAGTCCTCTCTCTGCTGAATAAAGAAAAAAGTTTCACCATTTTCTGCAGTGAAAATGCTGCATGAGAAAAAAAACTTTTTTGCTTTTTTGATAGTTTTAGTCTCTTGCATGCTTGTCTGCTACACTCATGTATACTTAACTGAAAATGTCTCTTTAGCAACATAGTATCTTTTGGAAGTAATCCAACATTAACCACCCTGTTTTAACATATGTTTTATTGAGTTGATCCTGTAAGTGCACACATCTGGTACTGTTGCATCAAAGGTCAGAGTTATTCACTGCAGCTTTAGGCCAGCATATTCACACAGAGCGGATATTCATATCTCAGATCTTATGATAACTTGTAATCCAGAAACACAGATCGTTTCACTCACAGTTTCCTTGTCCTCCTTTTCCAATGTTACGTTTATATTTCCTTCCTTCCGGTCAGCAAAAGGCCGCTTCTCTTAGTGCACAGAGCCTATGGTATCAGCCATGCATCTTTCTGAACCTGTGTATAACTTAGTGCCATAAAAGCAGTGGCCCTTCAAACATTACTGTCTGCCCTACATAACAAAGCATTTGCAGCATGCAAAGTATTTACTATTGTACGTTTAAGGAAGTGCAAGGAAATAATGCAGATACAGATACTGTACTGTATAATGCAGATACTAAGGTTAAGCTGGCAGGTTTTTAAAGGCCATCCATGGGCAGGACCTCCTGTTTATAACTTAGAACCCTTGTTTAAGAAATAGTTTTTGAAATACCATAGTTGAGGACTAGAGTATTGGAGAGAGAGGGAAAAGCTGAGACAGCCTTGTGTAAGCAGGGTCTGAACACGGTCTCCCCTGACATCTAGTGATGAGCTGGAGGAAGACTACAGGAGCAGACCCTATTTGCATAGACATGCCCACTTTGCCTAGGTGCGCAGCATGGTGGAGCTACTTTGCCAAAATGATGAATGTTGGCTGGTTTTGGGTTACAGATCACTCTAGTATTCAAATACAGTGGTAATGAAATGTTGTTATCCTTATTGTACGAGTAAAGGGCAGCAGAGCTATGCTTAGCATGTGCTGATTGAAGGGGTCATCCAACCTAAATAAACCCTTGCTTGCTAAGCAGGTGGTAAGAATGCCAAATCCTAGTGAAGATGAGTGGGTGAGAGTGGGTGTCCCTATCCCTATCCGGTGGTGTGGGCTCTGCCCAAAGAGTCCTAAACACTATTTGACCAGCTGCTCTTCAGTGTTTAATCAAAGAGCTAATTAGACTCAATAGAGAGTCCTTGTTTCTGATTGGTGATTCTGAGAGCTGATGTAGCTTCTGAGCAGGTCTAGGAGCTAAGGCTCAGACCTTGTGCGGGGACAGTGAAAGACAACACAAAGACTGCACTGGCTGTGAGGTTCCCCACTACTAGCTGAAGTCACCAAGAGCTGAGTTAAGTGGCAGAACCTCAGAACATGAAGTAGAAGCAGCAAGCAGAGGTGGCTGGTGGCAGCAGAGAGTGGTAGCAGACAAACAGTGGCAGCAGCAGAGGGATTACTTGATGCCCTCAGGGGTGGGAGGTGAATCATGTGAACACATCCCTGAATTCTGGGTCTTTGCTACCCAAAGACAGCCAGCTCTGTGTGGGTTGCAGCAGAGAGAAAGCGGAGTGATGTGTTAAAGGGACATTCGTCAAACTTTCCCACTGCAAGGTGGGAAACTGAGGCAAAGGACTCTGCCCAATGCATTGTGAGGTCGGGTTGCTTACGATCACATGCTTTTGAATGTGGTTGTGGTGATGTCACAAATTAATGCTTGGTTCCTTTTCCCTTTTAATAAAAGTTCTTTTTTGTTATACACAGATTCAATGCTTGCAAGACAGGGAGTATTGCCTCTAGGGATGCTGGTAGGGTTTTCCCAGATTACTGGGTGGGGACTTGAGCCAGTTCTGTTTTGTATTTTTAAGAGTAACCCCTAGGTGCTGCTGACTCCACCTGGCAGAAAGGTTACACTTGTAATGTTTACATTTCTTAGTTTGTTAATTGTTTATTTGGGACAGGGACAGTACAGCACCTAGCACAGTGAGAACCTGGTCCTGATTGAAGCCTTTAGTAACTACTGCAATAGAAATATTAAAAACTAATAATGCTGTGTGGCATGTGTGAGATGGGAAGGAGGATGTTGGAAGAAAGAGATGGGAAAGTAGCACAATTCTGGTCAGCTCCTCAGATGTAGTGCTGGGTTGGTAACTTAACTCCCAATGGAAAGAAGCCCCAGAATGCCACGCCTGTTCATTCAGAGTTGCTTGCATGTACTTGATGTTTTCAAACTCCCATCATTACCCCAGGACATCAGTAGGAATTATAGACAACACAGAGACATCTTCAGCAATGAAAAATGGGATTAGAGGTTTCTGGTGTTAATGTAATCATTCCAAAATCCTTTGGAAACAGATATTAGTATTAACAATAGGTTAGCATTTATGTCTTTATTAAGAGTAAACAAATGTGCGATCTATTTCTCTGTAATGTAAACTCTGGTGAAAAGAAACTTTGACTAAAATGTCAGCTACTCTAGCTGATGCTTGTGTCCAATGTCTGTAATAACCAGCATGGAAATCAGCTACAGAACATTTGCACGTGCTCCGGAGATTTATTCCAACGAGCTCAAGTCAATGTTTCTCTCTGTATTCCCTTCCCCACTCACTCCAGACATTTTGCCTGGCCTTTTCTCTGTTGCGCCACAGCCTTGCCACTAGCCAAGCAAAAGCCTTCTGCTCTGCAATTCCCTCCATCTGCAACATGCATCCTGCATTCCAGCCTCATAGACACTGAATAAATTTTTCAATGACAGCTGAAAACATATGGTATCTTCTGTCTTTTTTCTTTACCATATTGTATCTCCAACTTCGCTCTGAATCAGCCATTGTGTTTTGTCTTATCACTCTGGACTGGATTAACTCTGAAGGTGACAAGAGCAGGGCTGGCTCTAGGCACGAGCATTCCAAGCATGTGCTTGGGGTGGCACTTGTGAAGGGGCGGCACTCCGGCATTTTGTTTGTTTGCTTTGACAGTGGCACTCTGTCCGTCCCCCCGTTTTTTGTTGTTTATTTTTTGCTTGGGGCGGCAAAAAACCTGGAGCTGGCCCTGGACAAGAGGCTGCAGTTTGCACCCCCTTTCAGCCCAGAGGGTCGTTGAGCTGGAAAGGGCATTCAACCCCAGGGCAGCAACAGTATCCTGGAACTCTACACGGAAATGACATATTTAAACTCAGGTTGGAGCTGCATGAGACCCCTGCCAACAGAGACTGCCCAGGAGAGGAAATGAATCACTTTCTGTGGGCTGGCGTCTTTTAGGGTAGTGCCAACTGGTCTTCCCAAAAGAGTTGAAATGCAGAGTATCTTGCAATTCTACGTTCTCTGGATCCTGGAACCCCAGGGGTTAATCTGGCACTAAATTATACTATTGAGCTCTGTTAGAGCAAAGCATCACTTTGGATGCTCACCCAGGAATGGCACTTAAACCTGAAAATTATCTAAGGTTCATCCATCCAATTATGGCAAAGCACTTTATCACCATGAGTTGATTAAGCCCAGTGCTTAATTTGAGCTGGGGCTTGTCAAGGCTGAGCCCCATTATCTTTGAGCTTGGCAGTTCATAGCCCCAGCACCTCTGGGTTTGCTGCATCAGTTATGAAGTAAAAAAAACTGCTTGAGCCCCAGCACCTCTTTCATTACAATTTAAGCCCCATGATTGTCAAGTACAGTCGGTATTCTCCCCTTCCCTTAACTCATGAAGCAGGTCAACATCAGAGCCTGGACTGGAACCCCCCATCCTGGATCCTAGGCATGTCTTCTAACCAATAAACCACACTGCCTTTTTAGTGGAGAGCTGCTGAGGTTTATGGTTTAGAAAAGAAGTGAACATAAATCAATGATTTTTTTTAAAAAATCCTTCTCAGTTCCAAGCAGAGCTAATTTATGGATAAAAAGTGGCCTCTTGAAATAGTCTCAGAGTAGCTGCACATTTAAAACTGGGTAATATTTTTCCTTTGGATTTGATTCCTAAAATCATTAGTTTAAATGGAGAGGGTAATAAAGTCTGTGTTCTGCTCAGCAGTGTTTGGTATCTTATGTTCATTGCAGAGGATTTTACAGTGTTTTGTTTTTTATGGATCCCCTAAAAATTGTTCTGAGTACACCGCCACCTCAATCCACAGATCCACCTATTAGTTGGCCCACGGACAAGGAATAACACCACCAAAATAGCTGGGCTCCATTTGCACATGGAGCCCCTCAGAAAGCACTCTGAGGACTATGGTCTCAAACCCTACTGGTGATCGGCGGGGGTGGAACAAAAGGGCTGATCTATCTACGCAGGGCGTGCTTATGGCTATGGAGGCATAGAGAGAGGCCCTTAATGGAATGGGATGCAGTAAGAGAAGTCTCTCCCTTTCCGTTTTAAAAACGTTTGTTCATCCCTAGCAAGGCCGATTCAGTCCCAATTGCAGCACTGCCATGCCTAATTCCCAGCACATTATTCCCCAGCTGAGCCCATTTCTCTGTTCCTCTTGTATTCCCACAGACTTTTCTTAGCTAGGGCATTGTCTCCTCACCGCGGAGTTAACACAGGCTAGCTGCCTGCTGAGCAGAATGTAGCCTGGCCTCATGCCATGCTGATAAAGGCATGTGGCAACACAAAGGCGTGTGGTAATCAAAAGGCGCTGCATAAAGACTTCCCATCACACACTGATTTTTATTAGAGGTCCTCTGACAGCTCCGCTTACACTTACTTTACAAATGGGCGCATGGAACTTAATTGTCAATGTTTGTTGTTCTACTGTTTACACAGCAAGTAGCCACTCAGATCCAGGGAATTGGGAGAAAAGCAGGGACATTAAATAAGACTATTTCAGGAATCAGCAAGCCTTTTACCATTTCAGAGCTCTTATCTTTTGCCAAGCCAGTGGCCAGGCAGTTGGCTATTTACTCTTGCATGCCAATTTCTTTGAGTAACAATAAGTAATGTGAGGTTGGAGGTAGAATGGTCACCTTATAAAAAGTCAACATTTGTAAACAGTTACCAGCATTGGTATTGTAACTGTAAACTGAAATGTCTTGGGTATCTCTGTGTGAAGGTTAATGGTGACCACTGTAATTTACAATTGCACCAAGTAACTTAGGCTTTGTCTACACTGCACTTTAGTCGGTAAAACTTTTGTCATTCAGGAGTGTGAGAAAAACACCCCCTCCTGAACAACAAAAGTTTTACCGATGAAAAGGGCCGATGTGGACAGTACTTTGTCATCAGGAGAGCTCTCTGGCCGACAAAGCTACTGCTCTCCTTTGGGGTGTATTTATTTTATCTGCAGGAGAGCTCTCTCCCATCGACAAAGACTGGCTACACTGTGCACCTTTTAGTGGCATGGCTGTAGCAGCACAGCTGTGTCGCTAAAAGGTGTGTGGTGTAGACATAGCCTAAGTAACATTTACCTAATATACGTGTAATTTCCCTAGTTAGCCCCTGTATTAAGTGCAGGGCATACTGCAATGCTAAGATAGCATTATCTAATGGAAAACGACAGCCTTTTTAAGCACAAAGGCTTGTATGCTACTGTAAAACAGATTTCTGAGGCATGTACAATAGTGTGTTAACGTGCAGATGAACTGGATAATGTGGTTCTTGGTCATCCACTACAGCATCAGGAGCTTTGCTAGCTACTGTGTTACTGTTAATAATCTAGAGTTGAATGTTAATCTTAGAGGTTCAGGGGTGGGCCTGGGTCAGATGTTGTAATGACTTCTTTTAATGCTGTGATCCACCAAAGAGAAGCAGTGATACATGCATTCAGCAGAGTAGCTGGCAGGGAGAACTGGCCAATTATATTCTGAAACAGAGATGCAAAATCCGGCAGTGACTCACTGAATTATTTCACTGGTCAGGCTGCAGGATCTACTTGAGCCACAAGTTTCATCTATTTATTTGTGCTTTTCTGGAGCAGGGATTCTCGCAACAAATTTTTAGTGGCCTCAGAGTGTGGCCACCAACTCTTTCTGGTGGCTGCACTGACATTTTTTCCTAAAATTATTTATTTTTCCTAAAGTGAATAAAGTAATATACACATATATACATCCAACTCATTGTAATTTATTTATGTAAGGTTTTGGGGTTTTTTTGCAGACTCAATAATAAAAATCATGCACAGTTATCTCTAGCCTTTACTGGACCTAACAGAATAGAAACACACAAAAAGTGCTTTGCACGTTCTTGTCTTTTTTATTATTGTTTCTTTTGCTTTTTTAGTAAAAGTTGTCTGTATAACAATTCTGAAGTAAATTTTAAAATGCTTTGACATAATAGAAGTCCAAATAATAATGAAAAACATATCTGGGTGGCTTGGGTCTGGGGAGGGGATGCACAGCTGTGGCTGGCCCGGGTCTCTTCCAGGCAGGTGGCAGGGCTTAGGGCTTTGGCCAGCTGGGAACTCCTCCAAGCAGGTTGAGTAGGAGGGAAAGGTCTTGTGGCTTCTCCGGAGGGGGCGGTGGCTTGTGACTTCCAGTGCTCCAGCTGCCAGAGGGGAATGTGGGCAGAAGGGGTGGAGTCAGGGGCTAGCCTCCCCAAAGGGGGGGCTCCACCTACCACCTATGTGCCCGCCACTCACCTCCTCACCCCCTGCTCACCTCCTATGTCCCTCCTCACTCCCCCACCCACTGCTGGCTTCCTCACTCCCCTGCCACAGACACCCCCCTGCCCTCTGCGAGAACTCCCACTTGATAGTAGCTCACCACTCACCTCCTCACTCCTCCGCTCACAGCCAGACGCCCTTACCCACCTCATCACCCAGCTGCTGGCTCGCCATTCACCTCCCTACTCCTCCACCAGGGCCCACCCCTGCCACTTGCCTCGCCGCTTGTCTCCTCGCCACCCCCAGCTCGCCTCTTGCCTCCTCACCCCACCCCCGCTTGCCTCCGCACTCCCCCACTTGCAGTCAGACCCTCACACGCCCGCCTCACCCTGCTGCTGGCTCGCCGCTCACCTCCTTACCCCTCCAGTAGAGCCCCCCTCCCACTCGCCTCTTGCCTCTTCACCAGAGTTGGTAGATATAATCTTGGTAGCTCTGAGGACTACACCTATCCTTTCCCTTTGAGTCCAGTGGCATGTCGACGCAGCATCTGAGAATGAGCCTCCCAGCCTGGGCTCACAGACCTGTGTTGGCAGGGCTCACGCGAGCACGCTATAAGTAGCTATGTAGATATTGTAGCTTAGGCTCTGAAATCGAGGATGAGGGATGGGCTTCAGAATCTGGGCTCCAGCCTCAGCAGCAACATCAAGGCACTGTCACACAGCTGTCTTTAGTAGGCTAGCATGAGCCTTGCTAGTATGGCTGTGAACCCAGGCTCACTCCCAGATTCAGTATCGATATCTAGATGACTGCTCTGATCCTGGGACAGCTGAGTGCCAATTATCTTCTAAGCTGCTCTCAGTGCCTTTGCAGTGACTGGCTAGGAAGTGAGTGAGGAGGACTGGGGTCACTGTCACTTTAGCAGTGCTGCGGCTCTGCCTCCATCCTGGGAATAGGAAATCCAAAGTTAAGAGAGAGCTTAAACCCATATTTGGACTCCTGAAACCTCCCTGCTGAATCAGACTGTATTGTCACTGCAGATTACTTCCTTTGCGTATGCCAGACTCTGGATTGCATTTCACACGTCGCACACGTGAATGTTCTGATGAAATCACTAAAACGACAGTAACTATGCACTGAGTGCTAATGAATCCATATGAACTGTAAATCATTTATCACGTTCCTACATCAGGTTTTTCCCCAACAATGTAGGGAGCAATCTCACAAGAAAAGTGAACAGAATGATAATTTTTCTTGGGGTGATATGTGTGTCTCCGCAGAGCCACTCTTCTCTCTTCTTTCCACAAAGCCTCAAATCCAGCCACCTTCCCCCTCCAAGAGGGTTGGACACAGCTCACTCTGGAGGCTCTCAGTGCCTCTCAGTACATCCTCCCAAGAACAAAATACTAGAGAGCGATGCCTCCCAACACTGGTGCTGAGCGTTCTGTCTCTGCAGAGTTTACAGTTCCTGACAAGTCAAGGAACATGAAACTTGCATCCTAACCACACTGCACTGCTGCTAGCTCATCAAGCTAGCCACAGAAATAACAATTCGGAAAGGAAAAGCTCATTGGCAAGTAATGGGGTTTAACACTGGATATTCCCAAGTGGCTCTGGTGGGCCACTGACTAGAAGGCTGCATAGATAAAATGTAAAAAAGGTAAATAGATTCTTACCCATTCTTTTTCAGCACTGAGCTAATTGTTGTCTTTCTTTTTTCTTTTGTCTTCTCTCCAGGAACGAGTGGAATATCTCTTTCTCATAATTTTTACAGTGGAAGCATTTTTAAAAGTAATAGCATATGGACTTCTCTTTCACCCCAACGCTTACCTCCGCAATGGCTGGAATTTACTAGATTTTATAATTGTGGTAGTAGGGTGAGTACTATTGTCTTTGAGTATACTGTACACATGGGTTTTCTGATATTGTGTACGTCCAGCTCCTTAGACCCCATTCCAGGACTTTACCCATTTCTAAGGCATTGAAAGTAAACCACTTTTTAACACTTGTGGAGGAAAAAAGAGAAAGCAACACAAGATTATTGGGCAATGTACAGCTGGATCTCAGACTCCTGAGTGTAATCCTGACAGAAGATAATCAAATAAATTAACTCTTGACAGCTCCATGAATGTAGGGGGAATAGTTCATGGGCTGTAATTGTAACTTGTTACTTGTAACAATGGGTGAACCCCAGGGCCTCAGGCCCAACAAATATTTCAGAAAATAGAATGTTAAAAGATGTCCCACATTGGTCCATTATTGATCCTGACCACTGTGAGGGTCAAGCAGAGAGCAACATTATCAGGAATGAGGAGTTTATTTTGATTAAAATGGCCCTACTACTTATTAAAAAGCCCAAAACAAAAGAAATACAGAGAATGTGTTGTATGACGCACTATTTCCCCATGCTTATTTTTCCCCTCACATCTTCTTGTCAATTGCTGGAAATGGGCCATTTTCATTACCACTACAAACAGTGCTTTTTCTCTCCTGCTGATAATAGCTCACCTTAACTGATCCCTCTCCTTATAGTGTGTATGATAACACTCTTTGCTTCATGTTCTCTGTGTGTGTGTGTGTGTGTGTGTGTGTGTGTGTATATTGTGATGGGGCAAGGCCAGATGGCTACAGTAAAGTACTGAGGAACAGGTATGTTAGCCCCAGGTAAACAAATCCCTAGTACTGTGGTAACCAAATGGCAGTTGCTCCAGGTTAATCAAGGCACCTGGGGCCAATTAACATCTTTCTAGAAGGCAGTGGAGATAGCTACATTGATTAGAACACCTGCAGCCAATCAAGGCAGGCTAATCAGGGCATCTGGGTATAAAAAGGAGCTCACTCCAGTCAGGCAGGGAGGAGCCAGAGGAGAGGAAGTGTGTGTGAGGAGCTGGGAGCAAGAGGCGCAAGGAGCTGAGACTGAGAGGGTGTGCTACTGGAGAATTGAGGAATTATCAGACAATCAAGCATTATCAGACACCAGGAGGAAGGTCCTGTGATGAGGATAAAGAAAGTGTTTGGAGGAGGCCATAGGGAAGTAGCCCAGGGAGTTGTAGCTGTCATGCAGCTCTTACAGGAGGCACTATAGACAGCTGCAATCCACAGGGCCCTGGGCTGGAACCCGGAGTAGAGGGTGGGCCCGGGTTTCCCCCCAAACCTCCCAACTCCTGATCAGACACAGGAGGAGTTGACCCAGACTGTCGGTTCCACCAGAGGGGAAGATCACTGAGGTGAGCAAATCTGCCAATAAGCATAGGACCCACCAAGGCAGAGGAGGAACTTTGTGTCTCTCTCTCTCTCATTTATTCTATATATATAGAATGTATGTATATATGTGTGTGTACACATATACACACACACATACATACATTCTATGTGTGTGTATATAATAAATATATATCTTCCTACTGTATTTTCCACTGCATGCATCTGATAAAGTGAGCTGTAGCTCACAAAACCTTATGGTCAAATAAATTTGTTAGTCTCTAAGGTGCCACAAGTACTCCTCCTGTTCTTTTTGTGGATACAGACTAACATGACTGCTACTCTGAAATCTAAAAAGAGTGTTTGAGCTAGGAATTGAGCTTCATCATTCCCTTATAGGCTCCTAACACATGACCTCTGAGAAGCCAGAGGAATTGTGAAGCCCTAGAGAAAAGCAGCCAGGCAGCAAGCTCTCCCTTTTTGGATACCTCACAGTGAGTTGTGCAATGCTGCTGAAGCTGAGATGAGTTATCAGCTTTAGGAAAGGGGACAGCATGGACACTGTTCAACTTCTATACACTTTTTCTGAGTGGCCGTGCTTCTGCTTCCTGACTCTCTTCTCAGAGAAGATCCTGGGCCTGCAAATACAATAAATTCCTAATTTCCCTAGGGATTAGAAGTACAAGAGTGGAGCAATTTCTGCGACACTTGTAGGCAAGTCTCCAGTAGGTATCCCTACCTCACTACTGAGAGCAGAAAAATCATGGGATGAGGTGATGGGTTTAATGTAGGGGAAATGATACATTAAATTGAGTTGAATTAGTTGAGTTAGAAACTTGGAAAGCAACATGACAAGCTGTTTGAATGGTAGTTAGATGAAGGAAGTGTAACATGGGATGAACTAACTCTTAAGGCAATGAGGCTGGGTCTTATTCTCCTGAATGCCTCTTCCCTTCCTATCTCCAGCCTCATCTCCAGAGTGAGTTCCATGCCCCACGACCATCCAGGCCTTCCCCTATCCTTCCCTTTCCAATAGAAATCTTTGCGTCCATTCCCACTCTGAGTACCAAAAAAGGGCAGTTTAGCAGCCAAAGCATCTTATGCTTGCTGCCCAAATCCACTGACCATCTGGCCACTTGTCTACTTGTATGGAGGAACTGAAAGCTATAAAACTCCTAACCACTCACCTTTGCTGCTGCTGCTGCGCTACTTGATCCCTTCTGCTTCCAGAATGATAGGTGGAAGTGGGGGAAGAAGTTCCCATCAAGGAGGTGGGACAAGTTGGAACCTATTCTTAGTCCCAAAACACCTACCTCCTACCTAGACTCTTCGCCCTGCTATTTTGGTGCTCGCACCTCCGTGCTCCCAAAGGAGTAAAAAAAATACCACAGGAAATTAGTGACATCCACCCAGGGATTAACTGATTTCCCAAGATAAATCTGATTCTGCAATCTATACTCATGTAGGATTCAGTCACCTGACTAGGGACTGTTGCTCAATATGAATAAGGGCCTTATGAATCCACTTGTTTTCATTTTATGTGGGTCTTTATAGAGACTTTTAAAAAGAGGACAAATATTTTACCACCTTTCTATTGCCATGTAAAAGAACAGGGTTCCAGAAATGCTAGATCAGTATTATATGTAGTTTAACTTGAGCTTTCCTATTAGGCCTGTTAATCAGCAAGATGATATTCAGGCTGAAATTAATTCCCTTGCCGGTGACAAAAGCAGCAGCTCTCCACTGTGCTAGTCTGTCTTCTCTCATGTTCAGCAACACTTACTCTGTAGCTGGAGGAAACAATCTGACAGCAACTGCAGCAGGGGAAAGATTACACATATATAAACATGACCAAGACCCCTAGGTCCCAGTTAAAGAGTAATAATTGTGAGCGGCAGATGCCACTTCAAGGCTGGATGGGTTTCTCTGATATTTATCTGTTTAGACTGGCTCATACAGGACTATGCCATAGTGTGGTGTGCTGCTTCCTCTCCCAGCAGACCCTACTTATCAGCAAATTCTGAGAGGCAATGCTGTTTGCCCCTGTTCTCCCCTGCTTGCTCCCTATTGTTTGTTTGAAAATTGCAGTGTAAACCCAGGCTGCAGTTACACCATATTTAAACTTGAATTGATTTTGTTGGAGGGGCAGGAAGTTTTCCAAATTTCTCCATTTTCTTTTTTATTCTGCTTCCTGCAAAGATCCCTTATTGACCTAACATTTTCTTCCATCTGAGGGGAGCCAGCCAGGGCTTCCTCTGGTGTCCATCAGTGCTGTCGGAAATGGTTCCAGTGGCAGCCTGAAGCAGTGGCTGGAAAACAAGAGGAAGCATTCTCCTGACAGTGGCTGTACATGCTGCCTACTGTGTTCCCAACTCAGGCCAGGCTTTCTTAACATTGAGCACAGGCTCATTCATGAGATTTCAGAAGAGAATGAGACACTAACTAAAAAAATTTGATGTTAAGCCTAGCCATACTCAGTAGGGCTTCTAGACTGATGGATATGATGCTCAGAAACCCAGTTTAGAGGTAGCAAACCTAAATGTATTATCCTAAACTCTTGACTAATACTATTTTTTGCTAAAACTAAAGACCTGGGTAATTTAGAAGGATGCCACTCAAGGATGCTCCTGTGACTTTGTGGGCTGGAACTGTTTCTTGCTTTGTGTTTGGAGGCCTCTGGGTGTTACTGTTCTCCAAAGAGTAAAGAAAAACTTGCCTTCCTGTGGTAACTGTTCTCTCGGGGCTGACTGATATGGACGTAGTTGTAGTATTGTAACATAGGCCAGAGAAGGTCATAGAGGTTCATGGGATGGCAAAAGAGGATGGTGCTTTCCTGGTAATATTCAGAAAGTGTAACCTAAACCTGTGGTTCTCAAACTTATTTGATTGGGCCCCCCCTTTTTTGTGTCTGTAATTGTTTATGCCCCCCGCCCCCACATATATAAACCATCACCCAGCTCTGAAGGCAGAGCAAAGAGCAATGGCTGCTGGCTGGGTGCCCCGCTCTGAAGGCAACACCGTGCCAGCAGCAGCACAGAAGTAAGGGAGGCAATGTAAAAAGTGATATTTGTCAAAATTACTCTTCACAGCAGATTTAGTGCCCCACTGCCACCCTTCTTTCTGCGCTGCTGCTGCTGCATCCCAGGGCTGACAGATGGGAATTGGGGGATGAAGCGGAGGAGGGGGGATGGGAGGAGAGCCTGAGTCCGGGCAGCCTCTGGTGAGGAATAGAGGGAGGATGCAGGAGGAGAGCCCGAGCCCAGGTGGCGGGGCTCCGGCTGTCAGCTCCAGGGTGGTAGGGCTCTGGCTGTCCTCTTTTCCCTACTTCCCAGAAGAGCAGAGCTCTTCTGCATGAGCTCCAAACATCCAGGACTGGCAACCAGAGCTCTTCCTCCCCCCCACCCCTCCGCCACCCTGCAAAAAAAGCCCACAGCTCGCACCTTCCTAGACTCACTCCCATGCCTCCATAGTTTGAGAACCACTGACCTAAAGCATTACATTTTAAAGACTTTTTCATCGCAGCTGTCATTTTGCACTCATTCTGCCTTTGGAATCTTCTTCTTTGCTGGTTCTCACCATAGAGAAAAGAGTAGGGCTGGATGGGAAATGGAAAAATCCTATATACAACGAATAATTCAGGTGCTGCTATGCCAAAAAGGAGCATAACCAAGGACAATGTCTAGATCCTCAGTCTAACTTAACTCCCATTTTTTCCCACCACACCAATGCATGCAGCTGGAAGGTCTAATAAGGAGAAACTATTCTGATATTGTTCATTATTTTCAGGTAGACAAGGAGATAGGGAATGAGCATTCTAGAAAGCAGTCTCCATGAATTCTTTATAGTACCCATTATCTGCTACACTTTATAGTACCAAGTATCTCCCTGTCTTCAAAAGTTGGATCATCCACTGCCTGAAGCAATCTGTGACTTCACTTTGAATGTGTAGTTCTAGGATGGTCAGATGAATCCATGTCAGGAAAGGAGAAGAGCATTAAAAGCAAGGACTAAATCTAGACTTAAAGGAATGCCTTCTGAAGAAGGGACACACTTTAGACTTATAGGCTTGTAACAATTTATCTGTCTTGCAATATGGTTGATCTGCTTTCTGAGCAGCTAAGTCCTTTAAAGCTTGATCTAGCTTATCCTCAAATAGCCTATGACCTTTCTGTGGCAGAGCCATTAAATATTGCTTTGAAGAAAAATCTCTTTGCATAGGTATCAGTCATAAAGCTCTGTGTTTAAGAACATTGCTAGTTAAGAACAAAGATCACATACTCAAGCTGTCTAGTGAAGCATATCCCACAACTGCTAATCATTAGTTAAATTGTTTCCTAGTTATTTTGATTTTTATTTTTCTCCTTTTGGAAAACAAAGGGTTTTTTGATACAAGTGTTGACCTTGGAATTCATCTTGACTTAGAAGGAAATTTCCTTCCCTGACAAAAATGACTTCAAAGTGTTGTGTTACAAGAATATTCTTCTTACCAGACAGCATGTAAGGCATTTCCTAAGAGCACTATTTTCTGAGGACTCACAGTTTCTACCAAGAGAAAGGTATCTTAATTTAGAGAACAACCTTACTTAGATTGTGCACTGAAGGTATTTGCAAGGGGGTTGAAATTCTGAAGAGATTCAAAAACTTGGGTGTAGAAATGAGCCTTTCCTTAGGCCTGTGGGGAATTTCCTAAAGGGCAGACTCAGGCACTTCCACATTTACAAACGCTTCCTGGAGTTAAAAAATAGCCATCTTTAAAGGTGAACTGTAAAGCCAGAAACAAAAAATCTTTTGGCCTTTACTTTTTCTTTATGCTGTACAAAGACTCTCTCTCAAAGGTGTTTCTTTGCTTGTTATTTGCATTGGAAATATCAGATCCTCAGTTCCCTCTATTTGCAAGAGCCCCTTGACAAGATCTTCTCTTAGACTATAAGAATCAGCATCCCATCCACACAGACAGGGAAATAAAGAGCTGCAGTACAGGTAGCAGCCTTGTCATGCCACTATTGAGGTCCTCAAAAGATCTTGCTAAGGGCCATCAGCAAAGAGAATACCTTATGTGTCAGACCTAAAAAAGGAAGCAGGAAAAATATTGGGGGGAAAAAAGGAAAAATAATAATACATAATTGAGAAGAAGCAGAAGTCAACATTTGGTCTTTTATTTGCTTTGTAGTTAATCTTTAAGAAATGAACCAAAACTGGATGTAGTGACCCGTAGGCTGAGATTCAGAAATCATTTATCAATGCTCAAGAACACTACACAACAGTTTAAAATAGGAGGTGGAAAATATTGCATCCAGTTGGAAATGGAAGGGAAAGTTAGGTTGCAGCATGTGCTTATCTGAGATGAAATAGGGTTGATTCTCATACTCTTTGGAGAAGTGCTAGGGGATCTTCAATAACTGCAAGGGAGTAGAACCTTGCTTTTAAATCTCATTGACAATGCCTCCATCAGCACAGTGCTCTCTCACATCATGCTGTGGCATTGTTTCAGCTGGTTCACCTACTGAAAGGGAATGTCAGGAACTACTGAAGCAGCCACACCACTTCCTGCAGTGTCTACTGTAGGTTTTTTCAAGAGGTTTTCTTGGTCCTGTTCATTAATTCGCAACATCCTCCCCTCTACTCTCCTGCCTCCTCTCTCACTCACTACATGGTTGTTAATTTTTCAGCAATACTTTAAGTTATTACTTTGAATTGAGTCAAGTAGCTCCCCTCTTCCCCCCTCCGCATCATAGCTGCCAAGTTCTGTGTAGCTCCAGCTGAGACATTTGCAACTAATGTGTATATAACCAGAAACTTCAGCTTAAAAAAATTAGTGCTGGTGAAAGGTACTGGCCTGAGTGCTGTAATGAATGTATCCTTTTTATCTATGGGGCAAGCTTCCCATACGTATAGCTCTGCCAGCATGTCTCAACCCTGAACTGCAGGGATTTTCTGTAGAGGTAATAGGGCTATTTCATTCTCCCTGGCCCATGCAATTTTTGGCCTTTCTGTTGAATCTGCCAGTTAGTTCAAAGCATGGTGATGAGTTTGTGGAATCATAGCTGGAACTGGCACCCACCAAACTTACCTAATATAGCAGCACCATAGGATGGGAACAACTTCTTTAATCTCTACTGAGATGAATTGGATTCAGAGTGAGGCCCTCTAGGTGAAAGGCTTTGTGGCTCCTTAGTAATGCCCTCAGAAATTCACTCTTCTAATAAATGCCAACATTGCACCTCAAGAATGAAGTTTTCTTTGTTGAAAGATAAGTGTATTAAATCAAGTTCTGACTTTTCACAGGCTGAGTCTTCCACTTTCTACACACATGAACAACATCTCCCACACACTGCTCTGCTTTCTTCAAACACTCTCTATAATTAAGTGCCCCACCCTGTTTTTAAAGGGACAGCTCCTATTAACCCAAGTAAACCACTACAAATATCATAATAAAACAAGTATGAGAATCCAAATTCGCCTCTAAATAAAATGTTTTGTAATATGACATGGCATCATGTCAACAATTGCATTTTTCCAAAGTCTTCACATGAACTTATACCTACACTTTTACCCCCCTTAAGCCATCATTAGGGTTTGAACCCAAGATTTTTGGATCACAGACCTCTTCCACTTCATCTATACTTGTAACTGGTATGGAAATATGCTGTTATGTTCTATTAGGACCAGCCCATAGAGTGAGCCATGATGCATACTTTGCCACGGGGTACACAACTATTGTTGAAATAGCCCTGGAATATTTGATTTTAGGATTCACGGCTTCTATTCCTAGTTCTGGAAATAGAATATGAATAGAAACAGCATTGCCAAATTTAATGAATGCTGCTGTTCGGTCCTCACGAAGGTTTAAAACTGGAATCTCTGGATCTAAAAACCTATCTTTATCTGCCTCATAAACGGCTGCATGTGATCTAACTTTGGGAGGGGGTCAAAGGGCCACACTTTGTTAACATGGATTACACATGCACATAATATGACATGGTTCTTCTGAAAGGCAGTAAATGAGACCTGAGTTCTATTACCAGTTTCACCTGCAGTGACCTTGTAGAACCTGAGTTAGATGTAAAATAGATAGGGGGACTGAACTCCCTAAGAATGGGGGACCAGATGGATAGGAAAGGAGGGAGCAAGGGAAGTTACTGAGACTCGAGGGGGCAGCTGGCTGGGAAGGTATGTCCTAGTAGTTCCCATTGCCGTTCCTGTGGTTGGTGCCTGGTGCCGTGTATTCCCCTCACCTCCTTGGCAGCTGGCACCCCGTGCACCATTGCCTCCCACCCAGGTGCTGAGGCCCTGTCCCATCTCCTACCTCACGTTAATGGCTGCTGCACACTCTCAGGCCCTTCCCTGGGGCTGGCTGTCTCTGTTGGGACCTGTAGTGGCTGGAAGGAGGGACCTGGCTAGGCTGGGAGTCATACCTGCTTCTCATCAGTCAGCCTGATCTTGTGGCCTTGGCAGCTGCTACAGCCTCTTCTCCAGATCCTGCTCTCAATCTTCCTCCTTGGGAATGCAGCAGAGTCCACTCCCAGATATTGATGGATAGGCAGAAACATAGACCTCCACACACTATTTCCATTGCAGAGATGCTAGCTCCCTCCCCTGCCCCCAGTTCCACTGGCCCTGAAATGGTTGAATAATTGCCCTTCTACAGAAGAGTGTCAGTTAATAAAGGTTGCAAATGGCACAGAAGTATTAATAACTGTCAGAGGAAGGACTGAGATTAGAACTTACTGGTATGTCTCCTGCCTTACATCTCAGTTCCCATTCTTCTAGACTACAGGATATTGTATAGGGGAAGAGTCTCTTTCTCCCCCACTACATAAGACTATCAAGTCAGATATGTGATACATCTGGTGGGTTTGTGCAATATGAGGTAGTTTCAATGATATTATGATGTTAATTAATTTTCTGTTTAGCCTGAGCCTTGCTGTCTGCCTACAGCTTGTTTCCTCTTTCCTTTCTGCAGGCTTTTTAGTGCAATTTTAGAACAAGCAACCAAAGCAGATGGGGTGAATTCAATAGGAGGGAAAGGTGCCGGATTTGATGTTAAAGCACTGCGGGCTTTCCGAGTGTTACGCCCCTTACGATTGGTATCCGGAGTTCCTAGTAAGTAACAATCATTTTCCCTTTTGTTTTTTTTGGGGTGTGGGGGGCGGGTGTGTGTGTGTGGAGATGAGATGGATGTGGGATAAACACAGGGGCAGGAAATATTTTTCTGTGGAAAGATGTAATGTGATGCAGATGTTTTGGGGACTAGGAAGAGAGACACTGTTTTACGTTAATGTGGCTGCATGGTCAATATGACATTAAATTAAAAGATGGAAAGTCAAACCTGAGAGGGTAGGTAGGAAGAATGGGGGTATGTGTGAGAGAGAGATTTATTACACAGTTACATAAAGTGTATGATCAAACAACCGCTATAAATAGTGGAAATTGCAGATCAATTTCAAACAAAAGTAAATGAAGTTGTAATCTCTATAATGAATCTAATATAAATCAAATGAATCAAACAACTGGGATCCTGGCTTTGATGTCACTGTATTAGTCTTGCAAATGGCTGACCTACTGGAACAGTGAATAAACACCCTTGTTCATGGGGAGACTGTTTAATAAAAACTCCATTATTCCTACCTGTCTACCACCTGCCACTCTGATCAAGAGTGTTCAGAGTAATTGAGAACAAACTGGCCATAGGACAATAAATAATCATGATTTCAGTTAGTCATATTAATTTAAATAATTTTGACAACTCTGAGGAAGCCTCCAGGCAGTTTCTGATCATCCAGTTTCTACTGTCATACCGGCAGCAAAGTTTTGACTGACCAAAAGCTGACTTGTCCCATTGTGGAAATAGGATCTGAGCATTGTTGTGTGGCAGGGCTATACCTTTTGAATCAAGAATTCTGTTTGAGAATGAACCAGTGATTGGTTTTTTGGGTAAGGGGTTAGGGTGAAGGACTCCATCCAGTTCCATAGGGGTGATTGATCTAGCTGGCAGAAATGAGTGGGGATAATGTAAGGAATGGACTTTTGGGGTTGTCATTTGCACTAGAATGGTTGTGGAGAGGGGGCTTTCTGTACTTTTATTTGGGGAGACTTCTAGGTTGAGAGCTTATTTCAGTATTGTCAACCTCAGTCATTCAAAAGTCATGAGTTGGAGCTCCAAATATTATTAGATTGTCTTAAAAACAATAATGAAATTAAATAAATAAAACTTGGGTTCTTTTCACTTATCTTGGATTCTGAGCCCTTAGGTTACAGTTGGGTCATATTTTCAGGTCTTTCTCCTCAGCTATGATGGCTAGAAACTTACTTTTTAAATGAAAGTTGAGATTTTTGGCTTTAGGAGCTAGGGCTTTCAGAAAAACAATAAATATTGCAAGAGTTGACAACCCTGTGCAAGGTCCTTGCTCATGCACCCAGATGTGACTGCGTTGGTGGTCATTGTAGGGTGGGAAGGATGGTTGAATAGCTTTCTGTACACTGAGGAGATGAAGGACCAAAGGGGGAGCCTGCTGCAGGAGAAGGGAGAGACATTATCTGCCCCCTGAACTGCAGGGGAAGGCCCATCTTTTGTTAATAAAGTTGTATGCAGTGTTGTTGTAGCCATGTTGGTCCCAGGATATTAGAAAGAAAAGGTGGGTGGAGATGGTATCTTTTATTGGACCAATTTAGCTTTTGAGCTCCACAGAGCTCTTCTTAATAAAGTTGGCAATCTAGTAGTCCTGCTAGCTCCTGCACAGCTTTAGAATACCCAGACAGAAGCAGTAGCCAAGAGTACTTTTTTAAAATATATGTTCAGTGAAAAAGGTTGTGACCTCTCCTCTCAGATGTGCACCTCACAACAGTTATCAGTGCCTTAGCTACCTCTGGGTAGGATTACTGCAACTTTTTTTTATATCCAGCTATCCTTGAAGACCTCTCAGAAACTTTAGTTAATACAAAATGTGACTGCTCACTTAGCTTACAACTCTAAATAAGCAGATCAAGGGGGAGATTGGTAAACCAGCTGGCTGGTTGGCAGAGATGGTGGTGGGGCTGACAGAGGATGGGAGCAGTAGGGATGGGAGTTGTTGTTTTGAATTGAGAGGGATTGTGTGAGGTTCTTCTTCTTGTAAGATTTGCAGTTATAGTCCATGCTTAGTGTCCAGTCTTTTCAGTCTCTGGAGACTCCAGTATGAGCTAGTATGTATGAACCTCTCCAGGCAGTGGTACTTTTTTCTGGAGGTATTACAGCCTGATTGAATTTGCCCAATTGTCTCCTGTCACTCTTCAGGGCAACTGCACCTGTATTTCCCCTTTGTGGTTCAGCAAGGGCACCCACTCTTAATTTTCAGCTTCACAGCTATTGCCTCTCATAGGTGGAGACATCTCTTTCTCCCTTCTGACTGGGTATTCAAGTTTATCTTAATTCCATAAGGTTTGTTCAAGATGTGACAGGTGGATCATATCTGGTCACATCTCCCACTGTTCTTAATTCTTGGAGGAGTTGTGGTCACCCTCCCCCATGAAATTCATACAGTCCCTGTCCCATAATGATACATAAACTCAATACAGTAAGATCTCCCAAAAATATTGCAGGAAATTGTTACATCTGTCACACTTTCCTATTCACATAAATCTATCCCCTATTTGTGGCCTATCCAGTCTAGATTCATAGAAATGTAGGGCTGGAAGAGACATTGTGAGGTCATGTAATCCAACTCTGTGCTGAGGTAGGATCAGGTAAATTTAGATAATTCCTGACAAGTGTTTGTCCAATCTGCTCTTAAAAATCAACAGTGACCGGAATTCCGCAACTCCCATGGCAACCTATTCCAGTACTTAACTATCATTATAGTTAGAAAATTTGTCCTAATATCTAGCCTAAATCTCCCATGCTGTAGATTAAGCTGCTTAATTCTTTTCCAGCCTTCAGTGGACATGGAGAACAATTGATCAAAATTCTCTTTATAACATATTTGAAGATTGGTATCAGGTCCCCACTCAGTCTTCTCAGTCTTCTTTTCTCAAGACTAAACATGCCTAGTTTTTTTTAACCTTTCCTCATAGGTCAAGTTTTCTAATCCTTTTATAATTTTTGTAGCTCTCCTCTGGACTCTATCCAGTTTGTCCATATCTTTCTTAAGGTGTGACTCCCAGAACAATACTCCGTGTAAGGCCTCACTAGTGCTGAGTAGAGCAGGACAGTAACCTTCCATATCTTACATACAGCACTCCTGTTAAGACAACCCAGAATGATATTAGCCTTTTTCACAATTCCATCACATTGTTGGCTTATATTAAAGTTATCCACTATAACCCCTAGATCCTTTTCTGCAGTACTGCTGCTGAGCCAATTATTCCCATTTTGTGTATTTGATTTTGCCATCCGAAATATAGTACTTTGCACTTGTCTTTACTGAGTTTCATCTGGGTGATTACAGACCAATTCTCCAATTTGTCAAGGTGGTTTTAAATTCTAATCCTGTCCTCCAAAGTGCTGGCAACCCCTCCAGTTTGGTGTCATCCATAAATTTTTAAAGCATACTCTCTGCTCCGTTATCCAAGTAATTAATGAAAATAATTAATAGTACTGAACCCAGGACAGACCTCTGCAGGATCCCACTAGATACATCCCCCAAGTTTGACAGCAAACCATTGAAAACTACTCTTGCAGTACAGTCTTTCAACCAGTTTTGGACCTACCTTATAATAATTTCATCTAGACCACATTTCCTTAGTTTTTTATGAAAATGTCATGTGGGACTATGTCAAAAGCCTTACTGAAATCAAGATATTTCATGCCTTCTGCTTCTCCCCTCCACTAGACCAGTAATCCTGCCAAAAAAGGATATTAGGTGGGTCTGGCATGATTTGTTCTTGACAAATCCATGTTGGCTATTACTTATTGCCCTATGATCTTCTAGGTCTTAGAAATTGATTGTTTAATAATTTGTTCCAGTATCCATTTAGATATCAAAGTTAGGCTGACTGGTCTATAATTGCCCAGGTCCTCTTAGTACCCCCTTTTCAATATAGGTGCTTTATTTGCCCTTCTCTAGTCCTTTGGGACCTCAGCCATCTCCCATGGGTTCTTGAAGATAATTGTTAATGGTTCCAAGATTGCTTCAGCTAGTTCCTTAAGTACCCCAGAATGAATTTAGTCAGATCCTGCTGATTTGAATATATCTAACTTATCTAAATATTATTTCCCCTGTTCTTTCCCTAATCTGACTTGTTTTCCTACCCCTTTGTTGTTAATATTGTGTTAAGCATCTGGTTACAGTAAACTTTTTTAGTTATGACTGAAGCAAAATAGGCATGTAAACACCTTAGCCTTCTTGATGTCACCAGTTCTTAGCTCTCCTTTGCCACTAAGCAGTGGACCTACACTTTCCTTCATCTTCCTCTTGCTCTTAATTTATTTATAAACCCTCTTTTTGTTGCCTTTCATTTCCCTTGCCAGTTGTAACTCATTCTGTGCCTTAGCCTTTCCAATTTTGTCCCTATCCACTTGCGTTATTCTTTTGAACTCATCCTTAGTAATTAGTCTGTTTCCACATTTTGTAGCGCTCCTTTTTGATTTTTAGGTCATTAAAGAGCTCCAGTTGCAGCCATATTGGCCTCTTACTTTTTTACCTATCTTTCCCTTGCATCAGGACAGTTTGTTGTTATTGTGCCTTAAATATAGTCTGTCTTTGCCAGGTCTCCTGAACTCCTTTTTTCCTTAGGTTTTCTTCCTGTGGGACCCTACCTATCAGTTCTCTGAGTTTGTTAAAGTTTGTTTTTAGGAACAGCATTGTCCTTATTCTGCAGCTCTCTCGCCTTGCTTTCCTTAGAATAATGAAATCTCTCATTTCACAATCATTTTCACCCAAATTGTCTTCTACCTGCAGATTTGCAACCACTTCCTCCCTATTAGTCAGAATCAAGTCTCAAATGACTGCCCCTCCCCTGTTACTTTCCCTGCCTTCTGAAACAAGAAGTTGCCCTCTATTCTTTCCAGGAACTTACCAGCAATTTTGTATTTTGTCATAATACTTTTCCAGAAGATGTCCAGGCAGGTAAAATCTCCCATTACTACCAGAACTTGTCTTCTGGATATTTCTGTTATATGTCCTAGAAATGCATTATCCACTTCCTCCTCCTGATTTGGTGGTGTATAGTAATCCCCTGTCAAGACATTACCCCTATTTTTCCCCTTTTATCGTCACCCAGAGATTTACAACGGGTCTACCTTTCACCTCTTTCTAGACGTCAGAACAAGTGCATGCATTCTTGATGTACAAAGCAAAACACCTCTTCCCTTTTTTCCCTGCCTGTCCTTCCTGAACAAGTTATACCCCTCTATACCAATATTCCAGGCCTGAGTTTTATCTCATCTCCTCCTTCACCTCTCTTACCTGCTTCCTGAGGGATATCTCCACAGTATCCCAGGTAGATCACCAAGCTTCATTAAGAATAATCCACCATTTTAAATACCTCAATTAGCTCTTGTTGTGCGTTGTGTTCATATTATCAGTAAGATAATCAGTGGAGTACCCAAATAGCCATAGGGATTTGTGTGTGGAGGAAAAGGGGCATTCCCTACTCAGTGATGTTATTCGGTAGGTATTTTATCAGACAGTGTAAAGCTGAACTGCAACAGTTGTTTTTAGTAAAAATACATAAAACTAGGGATGTGGCTTCTTTAGGATCTCATCAGGTCTCCTCTAAATTCTAGTCAGAGGGAGTTACTCAAAAGCAATACAGGGCTCTCCCTTATACCACCGCCACCATCACCACCCCCCCGCCCTGCACAACCCACTGCATTTATAGCACGGCAGCCCCTGATTGCCTGAAAACACAGAATATGAGCTCAGGAATCAAAATCAGAGCCTCCTCACAGTAGCATGTGTTTCTGCTAGGCTGTCAGTCTAGTCAACTCACCAAATATCTTTTTAATGTAAATTATCTAAGGCCACCATTTTCAAACATGAAGGCCTAAAGTTAGGCAGGCACATCCATATTTAGGTATCTAATGAAAAGGAGCCTGGTTTTCAAAGAAGCTGAGCACTCTGCTGCTCCCACTGAAGTCAGTGGGCGCACATCCCCTCTGAAAATCAAGCTACTTTCGATGAAGTGCTTACATATGAATACAGGTGTCAAATTGTAGACACTCCCTTTTGAAAATGTTGGCCCATGTCACTACAGTAATCTCCTATTACTCCCTATGATGCTCTCTTCTTAGCTATAACACTTTCCCACAACTTCCTACAATTGTCTTCTTACTCTTTAAATCCTCGCTCCCCATATTCCTTGTGAAACTTTTCTCCTGACTCCTTTCTTTGAAATTCCCTTGTGCTATGTCACATGGATGTCCTGTCCCTTATCTGCCATATGCTGTTACATCCAAACTGTTCAAACCAGTGAGGGGAGGTCATGTTAGTCCTGCTGGCTCAACAGTCTGCAGCACTCTTTACATATGACAGCACATTCCTCACACACTGCAACAAATACGAGGGATTATAAAGTCTCAGAGCCTTCTAATAAAGATTAAGAGAAGAGACAGTATTTGCAATGTAAGGGGAAAGTAATTTATGCCTTTGAGAAACACCAGGGCAGAGAAATGAATCCCAGCTGTGTACTTTATGCTGGGTTGACATACCAGCAAGCATCTTAGGGGGTTACAGGGCTGCATTTTTTCCTGTATCTGATTCTGCTTGAGTGGAGTGCTCTGTTAGGTTTATTGCACTTGCTTCCTAAGTATGGCAAGATTTTTGAGGAAACAAAGAGAAGAGGGCCTGCAAATGTTGTCTCATGTTTAGAACCTAATATGTCTTTTCCAGTTATAACTTCTGTGATCCTATATCCAGAATGGGAATAACTTTCTTTTCTTTAAGGAATTTGTTTAATAGTGCCAGATCCTTGGAGATGCATAGCCAGAGATCCTAGTGTTCCATCCAATCCCAGCCAGTGCCAGCATAAGTTAAAGCAGCCCTTAGGAAAACAAGAGTAGTGGCTAGCTGGGGACCATGAAACTCAGGTTGGCCCTCTAAGAGAAGACCAGTTATTTTTTCCCCACATAAGCAAACACTCTATTCTTTTGTCTGGTTTCCAGGTAAGTCTCCTCCTATGTTGCTTGTCTGAAGGGAATTTTTGAGTTTCTACAGCTCCTTTCATACCTGGCATATGCAAAAGGTCCTTTGGAGTAATGAGCTAGGTACTGGTACTATATTCGGGGCTTAACCCTGAGGTTCACCTGAACTGGGATTGGTGCAGTTGATGGGAGGAGGAGAAAATGTAGTGATACACCACTTTTCTGCATCCAGTAATCTTGAGGCTGGCCAGAGGCCAATGCAGCTCCTATTATTAATTAGAGAAGCCTCAGGGCTGCTCTAATTTATGTTCACGGGCAGCTGGTCCACCAACTGATGATAAGATATAGAGCTGTGTGCTCAAGCTCTACCTCTAGCTGATGCCGCTTAAACCGTATATACTGTCTATACCAAGCAGGGGGGGAGTGATGGGTTATTTTATGCTATCCCCACATTCCCCTGTGCAGGGGGAATCCTTATCTGCCCATATAGAACATCTTTAAAGTAGCTTTGTGCCATTCTGGAATGCAAATTTGACCTTACAGAGGGCTACAGATGAGGCCCAGAGGATTTATACCTGTGCTTTCTATGTCTCAATGCATCTACCCTTCTCCTTATCCTAATACGCAGCAGTAATCTCTCCCCTTCTGTAATCTCTACCCTATGGCACCCTCTCTGTTATCCCTCATCCACCCATTGAAATAAACACAGCTGCATTTATTTCTTCTAAGTGTCTACACTGGGTTATTTGAATGCGCAATCAAAATTTGTATTTGTATTTTCTTTTTTCCATTGCCAAGGAAATGAAATGAAGAACACTGTGTTAATTAAATGCTATAGCTGAGATTTTAAATGCACAGGACTCCGGAAATTAAAAATTCTGGTTTCTGCAGAAGCTATAATGTCCTCACCGCACACATACAGTACATTACATAGGGATGTGAGAAATCCACTTTTTTTCTTTTTGTTGGATACATTTATTAAGCATTAAATTTAATCTCATAATAAGTACCAGTCAGGGTCACACATTTTGTTCAGAAATATTTTTCTCTGGCAGTGCAAAGTTGGCATAACCTTTTCCATTGTTTGCATGCATGCAGTTTCACTGGTGGGTCAAGGGGATGAGTTTTCTCACCATAAAGTACCTGATTATTTCTACCATATCAAGGATGCTGGGGAGATCCTGAACTGCCTTCAACTGAGATGATCTGAGGAATGGCTTGATCAAAGATGCAAAATATGTCTTTCTATACATTTACATAAAGGAGTTGATTCAGCTATCATTGGAATCAATATCCTTGGCTAATGTCTGCCTTTGAATCCATGTGTGGCAGCCACAAAATCCAGCTTTTTTCCTGTCTCATGGGCAGGGGCGGCTCCAGGCCCCAGCACGCCAAGCGCGTGTTTGGGGCGACATGGGGGGTGCTCTGCCAGCCGCGGGGGGAGGGAGGGGCGGCAGGCAGGCGGCCTTCGGTGGCATGCCTGCGGAGGGTCCGCTGGTCCCGCAGCTTCGGTGGAGCCGCAGGACCAGAGGACCCTCCACAGGCAACGGTGACCAGCAGAGCGCCCCCCGTGGCTTGACACCATGCTTGGGGCAGCGAAATGTCTAGAGCCACCCCTGCTCATGGGCTCCCATACAGCAAGATACATTGCACCATAATGCAGATTTCCTGCATGCTGCCTCATTGCTGAGCAAACCTTCTCAACCATCTGTCCTATCTCTGTAGCATACACTACACTATGTGAGGACGAGCTATGTCACCTTTCCCAAGTAATTGCCTTGCTGGTTTTAATCTCAAGTGGCCAATTTTTTTGCTTTCATTACAAAAGGAAAAAGGGGAGGAGGGAGGGAACAACATGAACTAAATGTCCTGATTTGGCTTATTTCATTGCATTTGAGTTTAAAACAGTGTCCAAATTAAGGCACTCCTATTAAGCATCCTTACTCATGAGACTGATGCCATTGATTTCAAAGGAGTTACTCCCTGAAGTAAAGGCCACTCACATGAGTAAGGGTTTGCAGGATCAGGACCTAAATTCCAGATTTTTGAGGGGAAAGCTCATAGAACGGTGTGATTTGCAGTGGAAACAGTTAATTCAGTATGATAATATGCATTTAATCTTAGCAAGGAGGATTGCTCACAGAAACAGACTTCTTGTCATAATACAGATTTGTCTCATATTGAAGGAATGCCAGTGAAAACAATGAAATATTTGTTATTTGTGTTTCACTACACAGCTCTTTTAAAATAGTAATAACTAAGAATGTATCGAATAACAGTGTCATCATTTATCTTACGAATTACTATGCATACTTGCATGATTATTAAAACAGCCTGTGTGAGAGAACAAAAAGAGTAAATTACCAAGACTGTGGCTAAGGAAGTCAGGGCCTAGACAATCATTTCAAACTTCCTATTGAAAAAAAAAATGCATCTTAAAACAGTTAAAACAAAATTGAGAAAGAATCTAAAATAAGCTCATTGCTCAATTTTCAGAAGTTTTCAGTGTGGGCCTAACTTTACATCCAGTATTGACAGTTTATTTTTAATGTTGTGGTAGTTCCCAGAGGTCTCAATTATGAGTGGGGGGTTCTATTGTGTGGCACTTAACAAACATAGAAATAAACCCAGTCACTGCTCCAAAGAGGGTAACACTTCAGAATAACTATCTGGCTTATTCTGAGTATTGTTGACATAATTGCATAGCTGTACTTTATCGCCTGGACCATAATGGAATGGCAATAGATACTCAGATTGTAATTAGCCATTGACACCAGGAGTAGGTTACCAGCTGCCCACCCATAATTAATGGCTTTCTTTACCCCAGCAGTGGGGGAAGAAGGTCTCTGCTGTATCCAGTCAAAATAATAAGTATATTATCTACTCCATCCTTTTCTTATGTCCTCACCCTATTGACATCGCCTCTTCTTCTGATGGCAGTCCCAACCCTATCTTCAAGTGTCAGATCTTTCATTGATCCTGAATGTCTAATTTTTGCACTACTTACTCGTTTAGGGTCATATAAGCTACGATTTGAAGTCTTTGTTCAGTTTCTCTAATGTGATTTGCTGTTTGCAAATGTTACACAATCCAAGAAACTTCAGCAAGACAAATCAGAGGCTTTCTTGTCCTAGTTATAAAATTTGGCCAGGACCCAATGGCTTGCAGAGGCAGAACTGATTAGAACTGGAGCTAGGAAACAAGAAAAATGATCTTGCTGGGTTCATAAGAACTCTTTTTAAAAAAACATGCAGATTTAGTCTAATGGTGTTTCAGTGACTCATAAGCATCATTTAACATGAGGAGTTTTTTGCTAATCTAAGTTTCCTAAAAGATGATTAGAAATGGAGGATGGTCATTGAAGTGCCCTACTTTCCTGAGTATTGCCAACATGTCAGTGAGGTAGAGGGCAGTGCAGCAATCAGGTAATATACTCAACACCTGGAAAAAAAATTGAGTCTCATGTTCAGTCTATAAAGAAATTACTTTAGACAATGACCTGGAATGAGGCCAAATGGTGCCTCTGCAAATTCAGAATAAGTGTCATAGGAGGAAAGAGAAAACACAGGGTACATAAGAATGAGAGGAAACAAAATTTGAGAAAATGGCAAAGATTTAAGCAGCTTTTTAAATCCACTGGAGACCCTCTCTTTAATGGATCCCTTCCAATCCCGCTCTGCCAAAATCATGTAGTACATTCTGTACTGTGTTGGCTCAGCAATGGATCACACATTGCTGTGATTATCTGGGACACAGGTGTGTCCGCTGTCTTATATTTTATTTATTTATGTATTTAGTTATCTACTTATTGGTGGAAGGAACAAGGAAAATATTAGCATCAGGGGAAGGCCAGCCAACCTAATACACCCAGTCCCCTAGTGGTTTATCTGAAGCCTATCTTCCTGCTTTAAAAAACATTCTCACTTTCTTCTTTTCCCAGAGTCAAACCCAGGCCCCTCTAACTCATGTACACTCTTTCCCCAACAACTTATCCAATATGTTTGTTACCCTTTGCTTCTACTAGTTCTACCTGAGTTGCTAGTTATGCCTCATTTCTTCAATTTTATACTATATTTTCCTAGTTTATAAAATCACCAAGGTGAAAAATGTTTGTCCTGCCACCTCATTAATTCCATTCATTATTTTGAAAACATTTGGAAAATAGCTTTTTGATTAAATGGAAATTTTCATGAAAAAAATTCTGTTTCATCAAAATTTTTCACAGAAAAAAGTCTTTTAATGACTAGAGCTAATAAAACTTCCTTCCACTTTGCCTTACATAGTGGCTATGACTAGACTGCACAATGAACCTGAGTGATTGATACCTGGGTGTTAACGTTCTCACTGCAAAGCCCTGCCCATGTTACTCTGTCCTCAGTCTTTCTGCATTCACTTGTATTTGTCTGTCTGTGTGTCTGCCTGTCTTGGGGCATATTCCATGATGATTCTTTGTGCAGAGAAGCTCTAGGATTATTTCCCTGTCAATTGTGGAAGAACTTGTCTATCCTTCAAGGGGAATTGTGAAAAGGGTTTGGAAGGACTATCAGCACTCTAGTGTTTTAGCCTGTGTCTTCACTGCAAAGTGGGTAGGTTCCAGCACGTGTTATAGCAGAGCCATGGTTCTAACCCTCACCTTCAGCCAGTAAGCTAACCCAGGTTAAAGCACCTCTAAACCCAAGTCAGAGGTTTTTTGTGTGGATAGTAGGAAGGTTAAGTCTAAAACACAGGCAGTACAAGAGTCTGGGTTAACTGTGTAGCGTAGACTTACCCTTAGATTCTTCTAATCTAGAATCATTAATGCTGTACCCTGCCCCCCTCTATAAGGCAACAGTATCATTCCTGTAGCATGCTAGCCAGTACTGCACACAGTATTTTAATTGGGATCTAACTAGTGCTTTCATCTCTGTGGTTTGGTATTCTTTTCTGTCTGTCTCTTAACAAAGTAATCTCCTGGCCTGTTTAGCGTTTCTCTGCTTTGAATTGAACTGATGGGTTTAATGATTTCTCTACAATAACCCCAATTCCTTTTCTTGATCAGTGTGCTGAACAATTGTTTTATTTAACACATGTTCTCTAATTTGGTACCTTCCTCCCAGACTAATTATCTTACATTTGTCTTTCTACTTTAAAACGTATTTAGCATCCACAGTCTCCTAAATGATGCAAATCCTTTTGATCATTATTTGCATTGGTTATCCTACTAGCTTTACACTTTATAGATCTCTGAACAAGTGATAAGTTTAAAAGTTAGGAATAGACACCGAGAAATTTGATTTTTTTTTTAAATAGAAATGGTCCCCAACTGGAAATTTTGGAACCAAATTTCACCCTCCACCCCACAAAGTTTGGGAGGAGGGAGTTTGGAATCAGCTTTCTGGTTTAGACATATCTCTATATTTGAGTAGTATTTTATTGAAATTTTAATCAAATTAAAAGTTTTACTCTTCATTGGGCCAAATTCTGTGCTGTTTTTTATCCCATGTGGCTCCAATGAAATCAGCACAGAATTTAGTCCATCCTGTCTAGTTCTCACCATTCCTGTCCTGCAACAGCAAATCTCTAACTATGTGTCCACCTACGTGACAGTTTATGAATGCGTAAGGGAAAATTCAAAATAGATAACAGCCAGTGCAAATGCATTCCAACAAGAATGTATAAAATGTACAAAGTTCATGCAAAGAGTTCAGAAGATAGGAAGCCACCAAGAGAGTGCTCCTCTGTGACAAATGCATTCCAGCAAGAAATTTAACCGTGGATCTTTCTATCCAAATGTAGTAGGGCTACCTACAGTGCTAACAGAGAATATACGTATTGTGTCAGTAATGGTCTTATTTATTTGAGGCCTGTAAGTAAAGTTTTCAGACAGAGTACTCAGATTTATAAAAGAGAAGGAGCAGACATTGCTATTTTTGAGTAGAGTAACACTAGAGTATTAGTTATTTGAGGTAGAGACTCATCCATCCAAGTACTAATTTGGCCCAAACACATTTAGTGTGTGTGTGTGTGTGTGTGTGTGTGTGTGTGTGTGTGTGTGTGTGTGTGTGTGTGTGTGTGTGTGTGTGTGTGTGTGTGTGTGTGTGTGTGTGTGGCAAAGTTACAATCAAACATTAACATACTACATTGTACATTACTTATTACTTATTCAGGGTCAGGTTGATATTCAAAGAACACAACTAAACATTATGCCTTGCTGGCAGGGAAGCCCTCCTCCTCTGAGTAGGTTGAACAAAGTGGCTGAGTTTCTAAATGCCTATCCTATTTTTGGTGCTTCTCTTGTGTACATACTTAGTGTGATAGTTTTTCCATTACAAGGGCAGTCCATATTATACTATATCACAGTTAGAGAGGAGGAGGAATCACATAATTGCAAATTATTGGAAAACCAAGTCCAACTGCTGACAATAAAAAAGAAATGAATTTGTCATTCTGTTTAAAATGAAGGCCCTTTACTGGAACAGTGAGTAAGCAGGTCAGGGGATCTCTAGGAAGCTGGCATTTTGTCATCAATTGAATCTCTTTAATAATTTGCTCCTAAAACCGTATAATTTTTGGACACAACCACCATGTGTGCAAGTGTGTTCCCCTTTCCCTGCAACCCCTCCAACAGAGCACCTCCCTCATAGCAAAACTATGATGGACCTTAACTGGAATCAAATGCCATCTACACAGTAATTTATAAAAAAGAATTCTATCTGACCTACACAAAATTGAAGATGTATATCCCCTTTCCTATACCCACTCATCCAGATCGGTTTCTTTGTCCAAATCTCTCTCCCATCTTTTCAGTTGGGCAGGTGTGGGGGCAGAATCTTGGTCCTGCCGGCTCCTGGGGCTCCTGCTGCAGGCTCCGCACCCACCAGCAGCCAAGCTCCCCACTCCCCTGCCTCCTCCCCCGAGCGCGCCACTTTCTCGCCCCTCCTCGTCCCTCCCAGCACTTTCCCTGCCACCAAACAGCTGTTTGCTGGCACTTTGCACACTCTGGGAGGGGCAGGGGGAGGACCACAGCGTGCTCAGGGGAGGAGGTGGGGGCAGAGCCTTGGGGAAGAGGGTGTAATCGGGGCAGGGTGGAGCAAAGGCAGGGCCCTCGCACTCCCCCTACATGTACTCCCCCTAGCCCCATGCTGTGAGCTGCTCAGGGCAGGGGGCTGGGGTGGGGCAAGGGGCTGGGAGCACCCCCATGACCCCAGCACACACACCCTGCCATGACTCCTGCACCCTCTCAAACATCCCCAGTCCCCTGCTTTCCCTGACTCCCGCACCCCCCACACACATATCCAGGCCCTACACACCCGATGCCCTGACTCCTGCACCCCCCACACATCCCCACCCCCCCCCTGAGCACCAAATGGGAGCTCTTGCACACCCCCCACATTCCCACCTGCACCCCTTACACCAAATGGGAGCTGCCCCAGGTATGCGCTCCACACTCAACCCCCCTACCCCAACGCTGAGCCCCCTCCTGCATCCTAACTCCTGGCCAGACCCTGGACCGCAACCCCCAGCCTATTCCTGCACCCTAACTCCCTTCCAGTCCCTGCACTCCCTGTCCTGACTCCTGCACCCTCCTCACACACCCCCAGCCCTGGCCCTCCCTGACTCCTGCAACCTCCCACGCCCCCTGCCCTCCCTGAATCCTGCACACACACATCCCCACCTGCGCCCCTCGCACCAAACGGGAAACGCCCAGGTAAACGCTCCATACCCCAACCCCCTGCCCTAGCCCTGAGCCCCCTCCCGCTCCCTAAGTCCTGGCCAGACCCTGCACCCCAACATTTTCTAACATTTTTTTAATAAAGCGCTCTTATCCAAAAGTGCTTCACAATAGTTAATGATACAAACAAACAATATTTGGAAAGATCATTAAGTGGTCTGCTGAGACCCTCAGCAATTTTCAGGTGGTCTGTGGAAAAATAAATTAGACTACAAAAACAATCAAGGTACCTCACTTTATTTTCATTTACTTCCTATTACTTATAGGAGGAGGATGAAGAAAAAAAGAATGAAAAACGGGGTGGTGGAGAGATGAGAGAATGTTCTTTTTCTTGGCTGGATCCCAAGGAGGGGCCCCAAAAATAAAGCTGAGCACAGGGCCCCACTAACTCTAAATCCACCACTGCTTGTAAATACTGAAAATACAGGATCTTTATATTATTTACATGTTTACATATTTCTTAGTATGATTTCAGAAACCAAGACCCAGGAACAGCTGTCCAAATTGAGTAATCGCAGGTCTTGTCCACAGCGAATAGTCACTTCGATATTTCCTAGGGATAAATTCCTGATTATTAATGAAAGTAGCTAAGGGAAAGAGCCTCAGCAACAGGAATTTTAAACATCATAACAACAACAAGGAGGCAAATTAGGGAAAGCTGGTCTCTTTGCAGGCTTATTCAGAACTTTAGAACGCACCCTTGGTCTTTCATGTCTCTGTATAAATTTTAACGTCATGCCAGGGATACCAACATGGATTCACTAAAATAAAAATAATAACTTTGGGGGGACATTTGTCTTTACTGAGGCTACTCTCCCTAGCCAAGTAACTCCTTATTTGTTCCATTCTTCCAAGTCTTTCATTATTTTTATTCCACATTAAAGGGTAATTTGTTTTAAGAAGTTTTGTATCTTTTGTTACAATATTTATTCTTAAATATTTTAAAGATTCTTTTATCCATTTAAATTTATGTAGCTGACAACAATTTGGCCAGTAGCTTCGACTCGCTGGAGGGCAGGAGGAGCAGAACCCGGTCCACGGGTTCAAAGTAATGCACCTGCACCTCCTGGTTATAAGTCTGTTCCTGCCTGTCCTGTGGAGCCTTTAAGTTTTCACGAGCCAGGGCCCCAGCCTGAGCAAAGTATTCCTGCAGTTCTGAGGACATACTTCAGGAGTCCCTGGGTTGGAGAGGGAGACTGCTCCCAAGTTTCCCGCATTAAGTCCAGCAGGCCCCGTGGACGGCATCCATACAATAGCTCAAATGGGGAAAACTTGGTTGATGACTGGGGTACCTCACGGATGGCTAGCAGCAGGGGAGGGAGCAACTGGTCCCACTGGTGTAGCTCCTCCAGGGGGAACTTCCGCAACATCTCCTTGAGGGTCCGGTTGAACCGTTCCACCAGTCTGCGGGTGGTACATAGAGGTGCATAATTGTTTTACCCCCAGGAGCTTGCAGACCTGCTGTAACAACCTGGAGGTGAAATTGGTGCCTTGATTGATTAGGATTTCTCAGGGCAGACCCACCCAAGCAAAGACCTTCACCAGTTCCCTGGCGATGGTCCGGGCGGTGGTGCTCCGCAATGGGATGGCCTTGGGGAAACGGGTGGCATAGTCAACGATGACCAGGACATACTGGAACCCGGCAGCGCTTTTTGGGAGCGGGCCCACCAGGTCCATGGCCACTCGTTCAAAAGGTGTCTCGATCATAGGCATGGGGACCAGGGGTGCCTTGGGCACTCGCTGGGGAGCGGATAACTGGCACTCTGGGCAGGAGCTACAATAGTTCCTCACCTCCTGGTGAATACCAGGCCAGAAGAACCATGTCAAGATCCGGGTGAGGGTCTTCTCATGGCCCAGATGCCCAGCAGCCGGGATGTCATGTGCCAGCTTCATCACAGCTCACCGGTGACACCGCGGTACCAGCAGCTGTGTTTGGGGTTCCTTCGTGCGGGAGTCACGGTTGATCTGGTAAAGACGGTCCCGGCGTAGTTGGAAGTGGGGCCACTTGGTTGCGCACTGGGGGTCGATTATTGTCCCATCGACTGCCGCAAGCTGTTCATAGGCCGGCTAAGGGTAGGGTCAGCTCTCTGATCACAGCAAAAATCAGTATAGAGGAGGGGTTTGACCGTGGGCACCAGCAGGGGATTGTCGGTTTCTTCGGTCTATGGTTCAGTTCGCGGGGTCCCGCACTCCTCTTCCGGTAGGGCCTCCTGGCGCTCTCCCTCCAGCGCCTGGGTCGACCGGAGGATCTCCTCAAAGGTGGGCCAGTCCTGCCCCAGGATCACCGGGTACGCCAGTCGAGGTTCTAGGCCGACGACGATTCATCAGGTGATGCTACCTACTGTCAACGGGACCCAAGCACTAGGGCAAGGCCGGACGTCCCCATGGATGCATTGCAGGTGAATCGTTCGCAGGCGGGGGTCTGCCTGGGGTCCCAGAGTCTGGTGGATGAGCGTCTGGCCACAGCCAGAGTTGATCAAAGCCTGGGTGGCATGGTCCCCAACAACTACTGGAACTGTGATCTTGGGAGCCTGTGGTAGCCGAGCCCTGGTGTCCCCTGCACAGACCTGCCCGAAGCTGCAGTCCATTTCCGTGCAGTCCCGCTGCAAGTGTCCGGACTTCCCACAATGGAAACAGGGTCCGAGTTCAGGGCGACTGCCCCGGGAGGGGGCTCCCCTCGGACTCATAGGGGGACTCCAGTGGACCCTCACGGCCCCCGGCACGGGGAGCACTGGACCAGACCGAGGAGCAGGATCCAGACGTCTGAACCGAGACCCCAGGCATGCGTCCTGCCTGCAGCCAAGGCTCTGCGGCCCGGTTGGGGCATCCCCTTTTCTGCCCAAGTTAGAGCATTCAGGCCCGGGGTTTTGAGGTCGGAAGGCGGGCCCCACTGGCGTTTCGGCCACGAGAATGTCTTCCATCAGTGAGACGGCCGCAGCCAACGTTGCTGGCTGATGGCGGAGCACCCAGGCCCGTCCTCGGGCCGGTAGGGTGTGCACAAACTGTTCCAGGATGACTTGTTCCGTGACCTCCTCTGCCGTCCTCGTTTCTGGCTGTAGCCATCGTCTACATGCCTCCTTCAGGGCTTGGGCCACCAGCCAAGGTCGGGTGCTTGAGGGATACATCTGGCTCCGGAACCGTTGCCAAAAAGTCTCGGGGCTGACATCTAAGGCATCCAAGATTGCGGCCTTGACTTGGCTATAATCCCTAGCCTCTTGTGTCGCCAGCCCCCGGTATGCCGTCTGGGCCGTCCCGGTTAGATACGGGGCCAAAAGGATGGCCCATTGGTCCTGGAGCTACCCAGCGACCAGTGCCACCCATTCGAACGTTACCAGGAATGCCTCAGCGTCATCATCGGGGCCCATCTTGGTTAGTCGCACTGGGGCGGCAGGGCGTGGTGCCCCAGCCCCATCTCTTGGTGGCAGTTCTACGGGGTGCGGTAACGCTGTCACCAGCTGTTGCAGCTGGGCTCTGAGCTGCTGAATAAGCTGCTGCTGCTGCTGGAGTTGAGTGGCCTGCTGCTGCTGCTGCTGGAGTTAGGTGGTGTCCTGCTGTTGCTGATGTTAGAGTTGGGCAGCTGCCTGCTGCTGCTGTGGCTGCTGCTGTAGCTGGGTGGCCTGCTGCCGCTCCTGACTCTCAGCAGCTTAAACAAACACTCCATCTCCATGGTTCTTTGGGGGGGGTGGCTCTCCCCCTCCAACCCATTCTCACAGTCAAGGGATCAGATCCCCACTTCTGGTACCATGTGTACAAGAGTTCACCAGGGCTCGACCCTCTCTGGGGTGGAGAGGAGCCACGCTGGCTCACTACACACCAATGGGTCCGGGGAAATAGTCCGGCCGGGGCTCTCCCTCGGTAGCCCTTGCGGTAGTCGGCTGCACAGTGGTTACGTCTGGCCCCAGCTCCGGCGAGGCAACCGCCACTAGGTCAGGAGTGCTCAGGCCCTCAGGCAGGGCTGAGCAACAGTAACAGTTTTAAGGCCCGGCCCTAGGTCAGGGTGGGGCAACAACCACTGAGTCAGGAGTGCTCAGGCCCTTAGGCAGGGCTGAGCAACAGTAACAGGCTTCGGCCTCCTCAGGCCAGGGAGAAGAGGAGTCTGCCACCCAGGAGCTGGGTGGCAGGGGGGACGCAGGCCCTCCCACTCCCCTACGTCCCAGCCCGGGGCCCTATCAGCAGCTGACAAATCCACTGCTTAGTCAATGGGGATCCTGGCCACAACACACTGACATAGGCTCCGGTAATGCTGCAGCCAGACTGGGGTCGGCTGCCCCCAGGCTACTTCCGTATTCCCCCTCAGGCCCTACCTGGGTCCTGACGTCAGCCTCTGCAGGGTCCAGGAGCATGGACTCGTCGTGGCCGGGGCTGGTTGGCAGGTCTGGCAGCTCCTCCGGGTAGCGGGCGTGGGGTAGCCCGGCAGCTCCTCCGGGTACGGGTGCGGGATAGCTCCGGCAGCTAATCCGGGTACCGGGTACCGGGTGCAGGGTAGCTCCGGCAGCTCCTCTGGGAAGCGGGTGCGGGGTAGCTCTGGCCAGTCTAGGTGGCTCCCTTGGGCCGCAGGAGCTTCCCAGTCTCGAGCTCCCCTAGGGACGTCTGCTCTCTCCGGTGACTGGGGCGCTACTGAGCTCTGAGGGCTGGCCTTTATAGTTCCAGGTCACTGCCTGACCCTTTGAGGGGCGGGCTCAGAGCTCCCTAGCTCCGCCCACTCTGGCCTCTGGCTGGGCTCTTCCTCCTCCGGGACAGACCTGCTTAGGCCATCTGAAAATCCCTCTAGGTGCCTATCTGCATCTCTAGGTACCTAATTATCTGGCTATCTTACCCCTTAGGGACTTCTGAAATTGTTACCCTGTGTTTGAATGGTAGTCTCAATTTTTCTATGTGACCAGCATAAATATGCTAGATGAAGTGACAAAATGAGTTTTCTGTTGCTTTCCCAGGTCAGATAATCTTTCTTCCCTCAAATATCAAACAGAGGTTCTGTGCAACTAATCGTCTAAAGATGATGTTTTGGAGTTTATCCAACATTTTTGCTCCACTTTCTTACACAAAAAAAGCAAAATGCAGCAACGGCTGATGTGGTAGTAGAGATAGGCTTGAAGTGTAGAATCTTAATAGTTCCCCAGAAAGATTTTTCCATATTTGACTAAAATGTGTCACCAATAAATGCTGCAGTCTTCCCAGGAAGTAAAGACTGCTGTAATATACTCATCCCAGAATGTACTTTTACATTTACAGGATCATTGTTTGAATTTGTTACACTATTAGCTTTTACATTTTACAAACCTCTGTGCAAGTGACAAGTTGCAGAGTTAAGGAGGATTATTGCTGCAGGAAAAGGATGCTACTCAGAGCTCACCCCAAATAAAAAGTCAGTGGTATTTAGAGGACATATAAACTTGTTGAATGCAAACCATAACAGCTAAAATCTTTTCACTTTACCAGGCTAAGAGTGTAAGTGAGAAGCATATATAAATAACATTTTGATGTGCTCCCTGAAATTGAGGAAACAAACATACTGAGAAAAGATGCTTGTAACCCAAACTCCACGAGCCCTCCACTCAAACTTTGATGTATTCAAAATCCTGATCCAAATCTTGTGCCTGGGGCCCATCTCTATTAGTATCCAATGCTCAGAGCACAATCTTGAAACTGCCACAAGCCTTTATTTCAAAACCCTCTTTCTTCAAATAAGGCAGAGCATGCAATCCCTTTTTAGAGCTATGTATATGCTGCATTTAGAGTTCTAAAAGTTGTTTTATAAGCTATTTTATTATTATCTGAGTACAAAAAGCAACCAAAACATTTCTTAACCATATTTTTTCATGCTCACATAATTCAAGCCTGGCTGCATTGCTGTATGTCAAACTTTCTAAACAAATGGCTCAATTCCATTCCCATTGGAGTCAATGGCAAAACTCCCATTGGTTTCAGTAATTGGGTCCAAAATTGAGAGTTCCAACCTCTAAAGTACTTTACTGAGAAAGCTGTGATTGAGTGAGAACAGGCTCAGAGTAGAAGTGTGAATGGATCATCTCACTGAGTCATTTTGCAGTCTTAGGGCCAGACAGTTTGTCTCTGTGTAAATGTGCAGGGGGTGGGCACAAAAAGCCTCCCCTTTGGTGAACATGTGCAGGGACCAGACACAGCCCTAGTGCTTGTACTGAGCACCAAGACTTCTCTAGGAGAGCACTGATAGTAGTGTCCACAGAGGAATCATGGCCTCACATTGAGAGCTGGAAGTCCATGCTACATCATGGAAAAGGGCATGACAATAGTCATGCTTGCCTGCACGCTCCCAAAGCTCCTGCACACATTGTACCTACCTCAATGACAGCACAACTCTTAAAACCCCTGACAGGGTAATAAATATCTGCACCCCTTCTGCCCAGCTGCATGTTAAAGACACATTCCGGCTTGATTCAAGATATCCTTCCAGTTAACGTACAGCATTTGTCCTGTGTTCTTGGCCAAAATAGTCTTCCTCTAGTGGCTTTCAGTATGCTGTGTGCAGTTGGCTGCTACATTGCAGCCCAGATGTGACTGAATTTTACCGATGCTATGTTGTTTGCAAAGCATAATCTTTTAGTACGAAAGACTATGTCTGTAAGACTTATGATGGGGTATAGGTGTTTGTTGAATGATGAAGGGGTTAAACCTTCACTGGACTGGAATAGCACAACCCATAGGGAGACTGCCTTAGGTGTGGGCCTGGAGAGAAGCTGACAGCTGAGCCTCATGCACAAGGAAGTCACAAAATCCCTAAAACTTCCAGAGGGGTAAAGAGATGGTCCCAAGAAAGGGGAGTTTCTTCCAAACAGAGAGGAGAGGTCTGGAGGCTAAGGGAGTGGATCATAGCATGACCTCTTCTTTATCCATTCTTTTCCCTTACACAGAGTAAAACTGGGACTGCGTGGCCACCCTGCTGAGGGGAATTCTTATTGTGTGGTTGTTTCAGTTAGGTCGCCCTGACAAAAAGGGAACAATGAAAGATGAATTGCCTCCTAGGAAGAAAACAGTGTGAAAAAAGAGCTGGGTTTTGTTTTTGTTTTGTATCAGAGGGGTAGCCGTGTTAGTCTGGATCTGTAAAAACAGCAAAGAATCCTGTGGCACCTTATAGACTAACAGACGTTTTGGAGCATGAGCTTTCGTGGGTGAATACCCACTTTGTCAGATGCATGTAGTGGAAATTTCCAGGGGCAGGTATGTATATATGCAGGCAAGCTAGAGATAATAAGGTAGTTCAATCAGGGAGGATGAGGCCCTGTTCTAGCAGTTGAGGTGTGAAAACCAAGGGAGGAGAAACTGGTTTTGTAATTGGCAAGCCATTCACAGTCTTTGTTTAATCCTGAGCTGATGGTGTCAAATTTGCAGATGTTTTTGTTTTGCTATTCCTTCCTGGCTTAACAGGATTGAGGCGATGACTGTTACAAGATTCTAAAAGTATATAAAATAATTTTATTCACACACCCACACCCCCTTGGTTTCTATTCCTCTCTTTTTGGGTAGATATCAATTTGAAAATCAATTAAAAAAATTAGAAAACATAAAGCAGATATGACACCATGGAAGCACACGAACGAAGAGTATCCCATTTTACCAACACACATGACTTTTAAAATGGTTTATGCTGAAATTACATTACTAGTCCTGAAACAACCAGTGTTCCATCCCGAAAGTGTCCACCACTGCCTCTCCTTTGCCTTTTGCACCTTAAGCCAATTTTCTGTCCTGTGTCCTATTTTGCCTCCTCCTCCAGGACCTTAACCATTGAACTCTGATCTGAAATCTTGTCCAAATACTAGGGCTGTCGATTAATGTCCATTAACTCACGTAGTTAACTAAAAAAAAATTAACTGCGATTAAAAAAATTAATCGCAATTAATCGCACTGTTAAACAATAGTATACCAATTGAAATTTCTTAAATATTTTGGATGTTTTTCTACATTTTCAAATATATTTCTGTTACAACACAGTACACAAAGTGTACAGTGTTTATATTATTATTTATTACAAATAATTGCACTGTAAAAATGATAAACAAAAGAAATAGTATTTTTGAATTAATCTCATACAAGTACTGTAGTGCAATCTCTTTATCATGAAAGTGTAACTTACAAATGTAGATTTTTTTGTTACATAACTGCACTCAAAAACAAAACAATGTAAAATGTTAGCGCCTACAAGTCCACTCAGTCCTACTTCTTGCTAAGACAAACAAGTTTGTTCCCATTTACAGGAGATACTGCTGACTGCTTCTTGTTTACAATATCACCTGAAAGTGAGAACAGGTGTTCGCACGGCACTTTTGTAGCCAGTGTTGCAAGGTATTTATGTGCCAGGTATGCCAAACATTCATATATCCCTTCATGCTTCGGCTACCATTCCAGAGGACATGCTTCCATACTGATGATGCTCGTTAAAGAAATAATGTGTTAATTAAATTTGTGACTGAACTCCTTGGGGGAGAATTGTGTGTCTCCTGTTCTGCTTTACCTGCATTGTGCCATACATTTCATGTTATAGCAGTTTCGGATAATGACCCAGGACATGTTCGTTTTAAGAACACTTTCACTGCAGATTTGACAAAACGCAAAGAGGGTACCAGTGTGAGATTTTTAAGGATAGATACAGCACTCGACCCAGGGTTTAAGAAACTGAAGTGTCTTCCAAAATTTGAGAGGGATGAGGTGTGGAGAATGTTTTCAGATGTCTTAAAAGAGCAACATTCTGTTGCAGAAACTGTAGAACCCGAACCACCAAAAAAGAAAATCAACCTTCTGCTGATGGCATCTGACTCAGATGACCAAAATCAGGGATCTCAAACTCAAATCACCACAAAGACCACATGAGGACTAGTACATAGGTCCGAGGGCTGCATCCCTGAAACCTTCCATGAGGCCCTGCCTCCTCCCACCCCTCCCTGCCCCCATTCCAACCCCTTCACCAAATCCCTACCCCGGCCCCGCTTCTTCGCTGCCTCTTCCCCTGAGCACGCTGCTTCTCCACTCCTCCCTCCCTCCCTCCTGGAAAGTTCTAGGCTGCTTGGCAGTGGGAAGCGCTGGGAGGTAGGCAGAGAAACGGGGACGTGGCGCACTGGGGAGGGGAAAGAGGGAGCTGGGAGGTGGGAGAGTGGCAGGCTGCAGGAAATAACTCCGGGGTGGGGGAGCTTGGCAGGCCACAGGAAATAACTCCGGTGTGGGGAGGGGAGCTTGGCGGGCTGCAAGAAATAACTCGGGGGGGGGAGCTGGGCGGGCCATAGGAAATAACTCCGGGGGGGGGAAGGGGAGGTTGGCGGGCCACAGGAAATAACTCCGTTGGCTACATGTGGCCTGTGGGCTGCGTGTTTGAGACCTCTGATCAAAATGAACATGCGTCGGTCCACTCTGCTTTGGATTGTTATTGAGCAGAACCTGTCATCAGCGTGGACACGTGTTTTCTGGAATGGTGTTTTAAGCATGAAGGGACATATGAATCTTTAGCACATCTGGCACGTAAATAACTTGCGAGACCGGCTACAACAGTGCCATGTGAATGCCTGTTCTCACTTTCAGGTGATGTAAACAAGATGTGGGCAGCATTATCTCCTGCAAACTGTAACCAAACTTTTTTGTCTGAGTGATTGGCTCAGACTGAGTGGACTTGTAGTTTCTAAACGTTTACATTTTTTTATTTTTGAATGCAGTTATTTTTTGGACATAATTCCACATTTGTAAGTTCAACTTTCATTATAAAGAGATTGCACTACAGTACTTGTATTAGTTGAATTGAAATATACTATTTCTTTTGACTTTTACAGTGCAAATATTTGTAATAAAAATAAATACAAAGTGATCACTGTACACTTTGTATTCTGTGTTGTAATTTAATATATTTGAAAATGTAAAAAAAATCCAAAAATATTTAAATAAATGGTATTCTATTATTTTTTAACAGTGCACTTAAGCGCTTAATTTTTTTAATGGCTTAACAGCCCTACCTTTTGGAAACCAAAATATGCCACATCCATTGAATTTCCATTATCCATCATGGCAGTAATATCATCAAAGACTCCAGAGGGTTAGTTAAGCTTGACCTCCCCTTCCCGAATCCTTGCTGTAGGACTATTTTGAACCAAATGGTGCAGTTCCAGGTTTTCCTTGCCGCAGTGATGAGGAAAATCTTGGAAACTTTCCTCAATACATTTCCTGAAATATATTAGTTTAAAATGGCCTGCTTTTGTCTCTTGACACTTTGACAAAATAATGGAGTTATTTGTGTCACTTTCCAACCCTCCTCTGAAATCTGGATCAAATCTGCTATGCTCTTACAAATATCAGTTAAGCATTCCCCAATTTCTTAGCCCAGTCCTGTGTATATTCACTGATGAGCCCCCACCCTGTGGTCTGTTATTGATTATCCATCTCATGCTTTGGAAATGGTACTGTAATGCTTTCAAGTTGGTCATCACAAAGCTGCACCAAAAAGAATGATGCATAAATTGTATCATCCAAAGAGTAGCCCCCAGAAGCATTCTGACTCAAACACCTCTTTGAGTCTCAGTTCCTTCCATTTCGTCCTTGTTCCCAGGTGGTAGTTTTCTGTTGGACGATACCAGTAGCAAGTTACTACTGCCCATACCCCTCTCCCTAGCTTTCTTCCCTCTTCCTACTGGTACTGGCTTAGCTGCTTGGCCAGGATAGGGGCAGGAGTAGAGCTACAACTCTGCCCATTCCTCATCCATTTCCCATTCACCTGCTCCAGGGAGTAAGTGGTGAGTAGCTCCATTTTCTCCTGTGTGCCTGGTCCCAAGCCAAGGTGCAATGGGAGCTCTTACTCACTTGGGCAGGTCTGTAGTCCGAATACAAACCTAGCCCTGAATAATGCGACAAGGAACTGAGGCAGGGAATGCTGCGCACTAGTTCAGACTGAAAGCTTTGTAGGGAAAAAATTGATGATTAATAAGATTAAAAGAAGAAAACACCACACCCAGTAAACCAGGTTTGGTCCAAAAGGTAGATGAAATTGCCAAAGAGAGCTCCTCTTTAAAAGGCCCAATTGCCTTCTCTGAGACCAGCATTCTACTAGTTTCTCTGGATATGTTTCACAGAGCAGCAGTGCCAAGGGATTTTTAATGGTTGGCTCCAGTGTTCTCTTTTGAGCCATCTTGTCTGCTCCTGCAGGAGATGAACAGAGGACCCAGACTCCCTCTCTCCTGACAGTGCAGGTCTTCAGGAGACGTGCTTCCACAGAGTGCTCCTCTACACCCTACGGCAGTGCAGTAAAATCCAGAGAGGTTGACTCTATGTGAGATAATTCTGCCTTAGCTTCTGTGCAGATTTCCAGTCAGAAATCTAGGTAGGGATCAGTCCTGCAAGGTGCTGAGCATTCTGCCCAAGGTGCAAAAAAGCACATAAGCACATGCTTAACTTTTAGCATGTCAGTAGCTCCATTGCCTTCAGTGGAATTACTCACATGCTTAAAGTTAAGAATGTCCTTAACTGTTAGGGGCTAGAGTGCACCTCACAGAATCGATCCCATAGTCCTGAGGGGAATATACAGTACCATGCAACTGTTCCTTGAATCCACCCCTTCCACCACAGCTCTGGCATCCTATATCCACAGAGGACTTTCCATAGCTTTGAAAGGAGACCACGCTGTATTGACTCCACTCCATCCCTCCCACAGGCATAGGGTTTTTTTGGTACCCTAAATCTTGCTTCTTTGCTTTCCTCTAGAAGGTCATAGGGACCTTGATCTGGCAAAAAAAGAAGTATGATGTTCCTATATAATAAATATTTTTAACATTTTTATTAGTGTAAATAAATCCTGTAGTCTGGAAGCCCAGAGAATGCAGCTAACATGTTTTGCTTGCTGAAACATTTATGGAGTCATTTTCAGGCAACAGCATGCAGCCATACTAGTTTGTTAAAGGTAAACTGAAGTGCTTTGGAAATAAACACTAAAAGGTGTTTAAGAGCTTAAATTATTACCAGAATAAAAGAGTAGGCTGAAAAATTACAAATAGTCTATTTTTGTGATTCCCCTTCCCTAGCCTCTATCCACCTGTCTATATATCCATCCCTGAGAGCTTTTCAAGGCAAGTACCATCCCTTCATGAATGTGCAAGAGTGTGTAGCACATTGTGGTGGTTTCCACATATAAATAAATATATTGAAAAACAACAGACATTTGAACATCATTTCATATTCGCTTGCCAGACCTAAGGTCAGGGCTCTGCATTAGTGAATGGCATCACTAACCTCTATAAAGCCGCGTAAGCAGTGGTGCTGGAACAGTTTTTATAATGGGGGTGCTGAGGGCAGAAACTAAATGTTTGAGTTGTTATTACTACTTCAAGCCAGAGGGCGTGGCAGCACCTCCAGCATCCCTAGTTCCAGCACCTATGAGTGTAAAGATGCAGCTCTCCACTCTGCTGTAGTGGGGTAGTTGATGGTATCATCTTTTTTAAATCTAGAATCTGGAGTTTGATCTTGCCAGATAACAAACCATTCCAGTTTGATTTTAGAATGTATTTATGAGTAAATACTATCCCATTTTCTCTGTTAGTGGAATATCCGGGCACCTTCTCCATGTCTGCAGGGGAAAACTGTAACTCAAATAGTTTGCTGAACAGGAGAGTGGGGACTGGATAGGACACAGAGTGGTGGAGTGGGTTCACTTCCCTGCACATTGTGAGTCCCTAGTTTGGGTGAGCTCCATGCATGGCAGCATTGGGAGACTGGGAACAGGTGGAGCTTGGGGCAGAGGAAGACTTTAGATGTGATTTCTCCCATCCTCTTCTCTTCCAGGGGTTTGCAGGGGCTCCTCTAGCCTCTGGCTGTCATAGACTCTGGCCTGGGGTGGAAACTTTGCCCCAGTTTCCCCTGATGCACAGACTCATCTAACCAGTGGCCAGCCCTCCTATTCAGGGCCAGCACAGAGCTCAGGGTTTGCCAGTTTATGACTGAGACCATTTTGATGACGCTTTTTTTTTTTAAAGACAATCTCTTTGTACTGTTGTTTCCGCTGTCATCCCTCGACTACTCCTATTCTTCTTTCTCTACTATCCCTCTTTCTTTCCTCTGCAACTCCACAACTGGGTCCTCAGACACCCCTTGTGAGTCAAAGAGATCTGTTTGTGTTGCAGGGCTGCAGGAGCTCAGAAAAACTATACTGTAATAATAACTTGTCAGCAATGCTGGACACACTGATAAATGTTGTGTGTGATTTTTTTTTTCTTTTGCAAGTAGCTTTTGGCAGTTTTTTTTTTTTAGCTGACACCTCTAAAGTTGCTACGTTGTTAGCAGTTTTCAACTTTTAGAACTTCTGTGAATACTTTAACAGTAATGTGTGTACAATTTGCTAATTAATGGAATCATTTGGATTTGAAAACAGTTTGTCCTAATGGAATACTGCAAAGCACTTGCATTAATTCATGATAACATTATTCAATAGCTTTTCTCTTCTTTTCTTCAAAGTTGGTTTATTATCGTTGTCATAAACAGATAGCTAAGGGTTAATGTCTCTTTCACCTGAAGCACCTGACCAGAGGGCCAATCAGGAAACCGGATTTTTTTCAACTCTGGGTGGAGGGAAGTTTGTGTCTGAGTCTTTTGTCTGTCTGCCTGCTTTCTCTGAGCTTTGGAGAAGTAGTTTCTGCTTTCTAATCTTCTGTTTCTAAGTGTAAGGACAAAGAGATCAGATAGTAAGTTATATGGTTTCTTTTCTTTGGTATTTGCATAAATATAAGTGCTGGAGTGCTTTGATTTGTATTCTTTTTTAATAAGGCTGTTTATTCATATTTCTTTTAAGCAATTAACCCTGTATTTTGTCACCTTAATACAGAGAGACCATTTGTATGTATTTTTTCTTTCTTTTTATATAAAGCTTTCTTTTTAAAACCTGTTGGAGTTTTCTTTTCTGGGAAATTTGAGGGAAATTAAGTCTGTACTCACCAGGGAATTGGTGGGAGGAAGAAATCAGGGGGAGATCTGTGTGTGTTGGATTTGCTAGCCTGATTTTGCATTCTCTCTGGGTGAAGAGGAAAGTGCTTTTGTTTCCAGGACTGGGAACGGAGGGGGGAGTCACTCTGTTTGGATTCACAGAGCTTGTGTCTGTGTATCTCTCCAGGAGCACCTGGAGGGGGGAAGGGAAAAAGGATTATTTCCCTTTGTTGTGAGACTCAAGGGATTTTGGTCTTGGGGTCCCCAGGGAAGGTTTTTCAGGGGGACCAGAGTGCCCCAAAACACTCTAAAATTTTTTGGGTGGTGGCAGCAAGTACCAGGTCCAAGCTGGTAACTAAGCTTGGAGGTTTTCATGCTAACCCCCATATTTTGGATGCTAAGGTCCAAATCTGGGACTAAAGTTATGATATGAGTGGCAGCGGTTACGGGATAGACAAAATCCAGAAGCCAGTAGGAATATTATTTTTTTCTCTTCTCTGCTAAGGGCTTTTTAGCAGAGAGAAACAGTTTGGGTTTAAAAGAGAATTTTTTTTTCTGCTCTCTCTGGCAGTTTGTGGCTTGCATAATAAGCAAGAGACCATTAAGCTGTGACAATCTTTTGTGACAATAGCTCTCCCATTGAGAGTCATTACCAGCACTATATACATGCAAATAAAGTGGTTTTTCAGGTTTACTTAACATTGAAGATTAGATAAAAGCATTGTTGCTAGGCAGACCCCAGGAGGCAACAGAGCCTGCAGTTCAGAAGAGAAACACCGGAGGGCACCCAACACAAGAAAACAGGAATCATGACTTCTAAGGCAAAAATTGAGGCCGAAGAGCAATTCAAAGAAGCTGAACACAGGCGACAACTGGAGCTGAAAGAAAAGGAAGAAAGCATCAAACTGGCAGCCTACCAAAGAGAACAGGCAGCCAAAGAGGCAGCACACAAAAGAAAACTAGAAGAAGAAGAGGCAGCCCACCGCCGAGACATGGAAAAACAACAAAAAGAAATGGAAAAACAACAAAAAGAAAATGAAGAGAAGGAAAAACAGAGAAAACATGAACTGGACTTGGCAAAAGCTGGGCTGCATGTGCCAGCCAACCCTAACAACCCGGCGCCAATTATTGCTCCACAGCACAGGAAATTTCCCACCTACAAGGCAGGTGATGACACCGAGGCCTTCTTGGAAAATTTTGAAAGAGCCTGTCTTGGGTACAGCATCCGCGAAGACCAGTACATGGTAGAATTGAGGTCACAGCTCAGTGGACCTTTAGCAGAGGTGGCAGCTAAAATGCCTAAGCAGCAAATGAATGACTATAAACTTTTTCAAACCAAGGCCAGATACAGAATGGGGATAACCCCAGATCATGCCCGTCGGCGCTTCAGAACCCAAAAGTGGAAACCAGATGTGTCATTTCCCAAACACGCCTACTATGTTGCAAAAAATTATGAGGCCTGGATATCAGGACACAATGTTAAAACCTTGGAAGAACTGCACCTCCTCATACAAATAGAGCAGTTCTTGGATGGTGTTCCTGAAGACATCACACGGTACATACAAGATGGAAAACCCAAAGATCTTGCTGAGGCGAGGGAGATTGGAGCCAAATGGATGGAAGTGGCAGAAAGCAAGAAAGCTACTGTCAAGGGGAACGATTACCCCAGGGGGCACACAGACCATAAACCCTACAACCGAGGACAGCCAAAGACCCCACATACCACCCAAGTAAAGCCACAGACACCCTACTCTTCCACCTCACCAGTCTCCAGTAACTCACCTCGGCCCAGTGACCCATCAGATGGAAGATGCTTTAAGTGTAATGAACTGGGACATATCAAGGCCAACTGTCCAAAGAACACCATGCGAGTGCAATTCATTACACCACCATCACACCAAAGATCCCCAGGCCCAGATGCCTCTCAAATACCCTTGGAGCGAAAGGAAAATTTGAGAGTGGGCGGAAAGAAGGTTACTGCGTGGAGAGGGGCACAAGTGTCAGCTATCCACCAATCCTTCGTAGACCCCAAATTCATCAACCCAAAGGCCAAAGTTACAATTTACCCCTTCATGTCACAAGCTGTAGACTTGCCTACAGCTGAACTGCCTGTCCAGTACAAAGGCTGGTCAGGAATGTGGACTTTTGCAGTCTATGACAATTATCCTATCCCCATGCTACTGGGAGAAGACTTGGCCAACCAGGTGAAGCGGGCCAAGCAAGTGGGAATGGTTACACGTAGCCAAACCAGGCAAGCTTCCAGACCTATTCCTGTTCCTGAGCCGTCCACAGAGGCCCCGTCTGTGTTACCAGAGACCCAGACAGAGGTAGTGGATCCAGATTCCATGCCAACCACTGAAACAGCCACAGCACCTCCAGTCCCAGGCCCGGAACTGGAACAGCAACCAGCACCAGCAATTGCAACCCCATCTTCAAACTCAATGCCAGAGGGCGCCAGCGAGCCAAAACTGGCAGAAGCAACAGACAGCCATGCCCAAAAGGCTCAGCCAGAGCCTGAAATAACCTCAGGTGCACCAGCGGAGAGCGGTACACCAGCAACGGAAACAACCCCATCACCTACATCGCTTCCAGAGGGACCAAGCCCAAGTCCACAGTCTGAGGAAGAACTGGTGACCCCAGCCTCAAGGGAACAGTTCCAGACTGAGCAGGAAGCAGATGACAGCCTTCAGAAAGCTTGGGCGGCGGCACGGAGCACCCCACCGCCTCTCAGCTCTTCTAATCGATCCCGGTTTGTTATAGACCATGGACTTTTATACAAGGAAATTCTTTCTGGTGGACACCGGGAAGAATGGCAGCCGCAAAAACAGTTGGTGGTTCCAACTAAGTACCGGGGGAAGCTCTTAAGCTTAGCCCATGATCATCCCAGTGGCCATGCTGGGGTGAACAGAACCAAAGACAGGTTGGGGAAGTCCTTCCACTGGGAGGGGATGGGCAAGGATGTTGCCAAGTATGTCCGGTCTTGTGAGGTATGCCAAAGAGTGGGAAAGCCTCAAGACCAGGTCAAGGCCCCTCTCCAGCCACTCCCCATAATTGAGGTCCCATTTCAGCGAGTAGCTGTGGATATTCTGGGCCCTTTCCCAAAAAAGACGCCCAGAGGAAAGCAGTACGTACTGACTTTAATGGACTTTGCTACCCGATGGCCGGAAGCAGTAGCTCTAGGCAACACCAGGGCTAACACTGTGTGCCTGGCCCTAACAGACATCTTTGCCAGGGTAGGTTGACCCTCCGACATCCTTATAAATTCAGGGTCTAATTTTCTGGCAGGAACCATGAAAAAACTGTGGGAAACTCATGGGGTGAATCACTTGGTTGCCACCCCGTACCACCATCAAACCAATGGCCTGGTGGAAAGGTTCAATGGAACTTTGGGGGCCATGATACGAAAATTCATCAACGAATTCTCCAATAATTGGGACCTAGTGTTGCAGCAGTTGCTGTTTGCCTATAGGGCTGTATCACATCCCAGTTTAGGGTTTTCACCATTTGAACTTGTGTATGGTCACGAGGTTAAGGAACCATTACAGTTGGTGAAGCAGCAATGGGAGGGGTTTACGCCTTCTCCAGGAACTAACATTCTGGACTTTGTAAGCAACCTACAAAGCACCCTCTGACACTCTTTAGCCCTTGCTAGAGAGAACCGAAAGGATGCTCAAGAAGAGCAAAAGGCCTGGTATGACAGACATGCCAGAGAACGTTCCTTCAAGGTAGGAGACCAGGTTATGGTCTTGAAGGCGCAACAGGCCCATAAGATGGAAGCATCATGGGAAGGGCCATTCACGGTCCAAGAGCGCCTGGGAACTGTAAACTACCTCATAGCATTTCCCAATTCCTCACTAAAGCCTAAAGTGTACCATGTTAATTCTCTCAAGCTTTTCTGTTCCAGAGACTTACAGGTTTGTCAGTTTACAGTCCAGGGAGATGAGGCTGAGTGGCCTGACGGTGTCTACTACGACGGGAAAAAAGACGGTGGCGTGGAAGAGATGAACATCTCAACCACCCTGGAACGTCTGCAGCGGTGACAAATCAAGGAGCTGTGCACTAGCTTCGCCCCATTGTTCTCAGCCACCCCAGGACAGACTGAACGGGCATACCACTCCATTGATACAGGTAATGCTCACCCAATCAGAACCCCACCCTACCGGGTGTCTCCTCATGCCCAAGCTGCTATAGAACGGGAGATCCAGAACATGCTACAGATGGGTATAATCCGCTCATCTACCAGTGCATGGGCATCTCCAGTGGTTCTGGTACCCAAACCAGATGGGGAAATACGCTTTTGTGTGGACTACCGTAAGCTAAATGCGGTAACTCGTCAGGACAACTATCCAATGCCACGCACCGATGAGCTATTGGAGAAGTTGGGACGTGCCCAGTTCATCTCTACAATAGACTTAACCAAGGGGTACTGGCAAGTACCGCTAGATGAACCTGCCAAGGAGAGGTCAGCATTCGTCACCCATGCGGGGGTGTATGAATTCAATGTCCTTCCTTTCGGCCTTCGAAATGCACCCGCCACCTTCCAGAGGCTGGTAGATGGTCTACTAGCTGGACTGGGAGAATTTGCAGTTGCCTACCTCGATGATGTGGCCATTTTTTCAGACTCCTGGCCCGAACACCTATTACACCTGGAAAAGGTCTTTGAGCGCATCAGGCAGGCCGGACTAACTGTTAAGGCCAAAAAGTGTCAAATAGGCCAAAACAGAGTGACTTACCTGGGGCACCAGGTGGGTCAAGGAACCGTAAACCCCCTACAGGCTAAGGTGGATGCTATCCAAAAGTGGCCTGTCCCACGGTCCAAAAAGCAGGTCCAATCCTTCTTAGGCTTGGCCGGATACTACAGGCGATTTGTACCACACTACAGCCAAATCGCTGCCCCACTGACCGACCTGACCAAAAAAACCCAGCCAAATGCAGTTAAGTGGACTAATAAGTGTCAAAAGGCCTTTACCCAACGTAAGGCAACGCTCATGTCTGACCCTGTACTCAGGGCCCCGGATTTTGACAAACCATTCCTAGTAACCACGGATGCATCTAAGCATGGTATAGGAGCAGTGCTCATGCAGGAAGCAACAGATCACAACTTCCATCCTGTCATGTTTCTCAGCAAGAAACTGTCTGAGAGGGAAAGTCACTGGTCAGTCAGTGAAAAGAAATGCTATGCCATTGTGTACGCCCTGAAAAAGCTACGCCCATATGTTTGGGAACGGCGGTTCCAGCTACAAACTGACCATGCTGCGCTAAAGTGGCTTCAGACTGCCAAGGGGAACAACAAGAAACTTCTTCGTTGGAGTTTAGCTCTCCAAGATTTTAATTTTGAAATTCAGCACATCTCAGGAGCTTCTAACAAAGTAGCTGATGCACCCTCCCGTAAGAGTTTCCCAGAATCCAGTTGTTAAACAGTGTTCTTAAAATGTAGAGGTCTGTTAGTTATATACTTAGTGGTATATGTAAAGGTGCATGTGTTGTACTAATCTGTTTATTTTAAAGTTCTAGGAGGAAATCGCCGCCAGTGAGCTTCCCCACTGTCTGCAATTTGGGGGGCATGTCATAAACAGATAGCTAAGGGTTAATGTCTCTTTCACCTAAAGCACCTGATCAGAGGACCAATCAGGAAACCGGATTTTTTTCAACTCTGGGTGGAGGAAAGTTTGTGTCTGAGTCTTTTGTCTGTCTGCCTGCTTTCTCTGAGCTTTGGAGAAGTAGTTTCTGCTTTCTAATCTTCTGTTTCTAAGTGTAAGGACAAAAAAATCAGATAGTAAGTTATATGGTTTCTTTTCTTTGGTATTTGCATAAATATAAGTGCTGGAGTGCTTTGATTTGTATTCTTTTTGAATAAGGCTGTTTATTCATATTTCTTTTAGGCAATTAACCCTGTATTTTGTCATCTTAATACAGAGAGACCATTTGTATGTATTTTTTCTTTCTTTTTATATAAAGCTTTCTTTTTAAAACCTGTTGGAGTTTTCTTTTCTGGGAAATTTCAGGGAAATTAAGTCTGTACTCACCAGGGAATTGGTGGGAGGAAGAAATCAGGGGGAGATCTGTGTGTGTTGGATTTGCTAGCCTGATTTTGCATTCCCTCTGGGTGAAGAGGAAAGTGCTTTTGTTTCCAGGACTGGGAATGGAGAGGGGGAATCACTCTGTTTGGATTCACAGAGCTTGTGTCTGTGTATCTCTCCAGGAGCACCTGGAGGGGGGAAGGGAAAAAGGATTATTTCCCTTTGTTGTGAGACTCAAGGGATTTGGGTCTTGGGGTCCCCAGGGTAGGTTTTTCAGGGGGACCAGAGTGCCCCAAAACACTCTAATTTTTTGGGTGGTGGCAGCAAGTACCAGGTCCAAGCTGGTAACTAAGCTTGGAGGTTTTCATGCTAACCCCCATATTTTGGACGCTAAGGTCCAAATCTGGGACTAAAGTTATGACAATCGTAGAGAAGCTTTTTCTAATTAACCTAGTAGACGCTGATATAAAACTCTAGGTGGTACCAGTTCTCCCAGGCTGTCTGAACTCCTTTACTATCTCCTGTTTCTGGTGAAAGCTTTTGATTTTTTACAACCACTACTTTAACAAAGGATGCAATGGTTTTAACTGACACTGTCTACCGTGTATATCTGCAGTACACTTGAGCACTTTAATGGAGTGGCTTTTTATATGTTTAAAAAGACAGCACTTTTTATGCATCATCATGGTTATCTTTAATACCCTCTCAAATGCTTTGGGGAAATCCTCATATGAATGTTAAATAAATTAATAAAAATAATAATTAATGACTAATAGTATGAAACTAGGGTCTTAGAATACTTGACCTTCAAGTCTAGACCACATTTAGGATTGGTGAGGCCTTTAAAATCATTGACAATTAAGAACTTCCTTTGTTTGCTTGTAGGATATTATAAACCCACAAATTTTGGATCCAAATCTGAAGTTTCATAAAGTTGTTGGAATTAGACAAATTCAGGGTTTGGCTCAGACCTCTGTCTGCCATTTCCCATGTAGTGATTGTGGAGTGGGAAAGTGGTTTTTATTTTACTGTGAGACTCCTAAAAGCATTTGGGATGGAATTTTTGTCTGGAATAAATTAGCACCATTTTCTGACATGGACTACAGTTAATTTTCTGTATGTGCAGGTAATTCAGACTAGTAGGGTGAACAAAATGAGCAATCAGAGAAAGGAAAATCATCTCTGACTGGCTCAGAAAATAACTGATCTTTTAGGTGGCCATAGTCATATTTTCCTCCTGAGCATGGCTACCCATCCATAGCTAATCCGCAGTGGGAATGCCACAACTGAGCTGGCAGGACATCCTTCTCTAGTGTGAGGTGAACATCTGATAACATCAATATTGTATTTCATTTACGGATTACTATATGAGAAGCAGGGTGTTCCATGCTGAATACAGTACACCTTAGGAGAGGATGTGAATTATAAAACTATAAACCAAGTGACTATAACCACTCAAGAAGTGCTCTCTGAAAATGGTATCAATATAGTGATATTGACAGCTGACTCAAGTTACTGCAAGTGAATGAACTGGGTGTCTGGCTGGTGAGTCTTGCTCACATGCTCAGGGTTTAGCTGATCGCCATATTTGGGGTCAGGAAGGAATTTTCCTCCAGGGCAGATTGGCAAAGGCCCTGGGATTTTTTCACCTTTCTCTGCAGCATGGGGCACAGGTCACTTGCTGGAAGATTCTCTGCACCTTGAGGTCTTTAAACCATCATTTGAGGGCTTCAGTGGCTCAGTCATAGGTTTGTTACAGGAGCGGATGGGTGAGATTCTGTGACCTGTGTTGTGAAGAAGGTCAGACTAGATGATCAATAATGGTCCCTTCTGACCTTAAAGTCTTTGATTCTATGATTCTATGATCCAATTAGCCTGACTATTGACATCTTCTCTGGTCATTCTTACTGGATGCTGGGATGATCAGGTGAGCAAATTAGAAGACTCAGTCTGCTCTGTCAATGACAAGTGGTTTGCACATAAGTGTGCAAATGCTTATTGAGAAATGTATTATCATCATTAGAATGCATTTAAATTAGTTGTTAAAACAGTAGTAAAAACAAAAATGCCTAGATCTCAGACAATAGATTTGAAAAGTTAATGGTTATTGCAACTTGGTAGGTGTACAGCAGACATTTACAACTCGAATCACATGTTTCAGAAATCACAGCTAATATCAACTTCTTTGATAAGATGACAGAATTTGTAGGAGACATGAATGGATTAATTCAAGGCTAACAGTTATTGCAAACCCTAAGGAGCTTATAATTGTGAACTGGCTGTTTCTCAGCTGAAGGATAGTAGATACTTAAGATGTCCATAGGGAACCCTCTCCACACTCCCAACATTAATAGCATAATAATGTTGTGCTATTTATTGTATTTTCACCATCCAAATAAGGATTTGTAACTTTGTAAACGTTAGTGAATTTCCAGTAACCTTACAGCATTCCTGTGATGTAGATATTATTATTTGTGTTTTAGAAGTGGGGGAACTGAGGCACAGAGAAGTCCAAGGTGCTGAGAACCTTCAGGTCCCATCAGTTTCAAATGGAGTTACGGATGCTCAGCACCCTTTGCAAATCAGCCCATAAGTGACTTCCCACCGTCACACTCTGTGACAGAGCCAGAACCCTGAACCCAGATTTCTTAGTTCCCAGACCCACAGGCACTGGCTTCCAATTGTCCCAGGAAGTACTTAACCCCGACTCAGCCCCAGACCCCTTCCAGAGGTGGACAAGAGGCGCTGAGAGGGAGGCAGAGGACTTGATCAGTGAAGCCACCGGCAGGCAGGAGGCGCTGGGGGAAGAGGGAGAATTTAGCTGCCAGTGGGTGCTAAGCACCCACTAATTTTTTTCCTGGAGCACCCACGGAGTCAGCTCCTATGCCCAGACCTATGCCTTAAGTACAGTATCAGTCTTCTTCCCTCTGTAAAAAATATGTTCTCACCTTTCATCTCTTTTGGCAAAGAGGACATAGAGTTACCCTGACAGAGCATCTGGGGATTCCCTGTTGTAGAGGGAAGGCCCAGGTGACATAAAACCAGCACCAAGTTCTGTCTCACCCAATAGGAGTAGAGAACATTCCTTGTCAGGCTGAAAGGACGGGACAAAGATGAAGTGCAGGGTGCTTTGGCAATCTTCAGTCAGCAGAGCAGGCTTTAGAGGATCATTCTAGTCAATGTAATCTAGGGTGGTCCTTAGCTTGCTTTAAATTGTGCCAGAGATTGGTTTGACCCCCAATCAGGCCAAGAATTGAGGAGCAGAAAGGAGCCTTGATGCTACCTTCCTTCTCTACACTCCAAGAACTGCTCTGCCAGTTCCGGGCATCTGGCTCATTGGTGTTACCCACTGCTGCTCTTCTTCTGGCTGAGTTCTGGATTTGTTTCTCTTGTTCTTTTTACCCCTTTTTTCTCACTTATATCCCTCGAGGAACACCTTATAACTGATTTTGGGGAATATGCAGAAACAGTTGCTGTGTTCCATCCCAGAGGTGGTAGCATTCAGTGGTAGGTGAAGCAATCCCTTCAGTAGTTTACTTTGTAAATCAGGTTTGCTGTGGTAAGTTTGTAGAATACTCTGGGCTCCCTCTGGATGAAAGATGATGTATAAATGTAAGTCACTATTATCAGTTTATCAAATGCTGGGGGAGGGGGATTGGTTTTATATGCCCAATAAAAATGAAGCATTTGTCTGCAGTTTACAGTCCTCGATGGCTGTATTAGCTTTGGCTTCTTCTCTTATTGATAGTGTTGCCTTCTTCCCTCTCTTCAGGTCTCCAAGTGGTTTTAAATTCCATTATCAAGGCTATGGTCCCCTTGCTGCACATTGCTCTGCTGGTGCTGTTTGTCATAATTATCTATGCCATCATTGGACTAGAGCTATTCATGGGGAAGATGCACAAGACCTGCTACTTCCTGCAAGGTGGATTACTAGGTAAGAGATGTGTTACTTGGGGCGGGGGTGGAGGCTCAATTCACTGTTGCCCTGCACCTTGCGTAACATTTACCCCAGTGCAAAAAACATAAGAACTGAAGAATGGCCATACTGGGTCAGAGCAAAGGTCCATCTACCCCAGTATCCTGTCTTATGACAGTGGCCAATGCAAGGGGCCCCAGAGGGAATGAACAGAACAAGTAATCATCAAGTAATCAATCCCTTCTCGCCCATTCCCAGCTTCTGGCAAACAGAGGCTAGGGACACCATTCCTCCCCTCCTGGCTAATAGCCGTTGACAGAACTATCCTCTGTGAATGTATCTACTTCTTTTTTGAACCCTCTTATAGTCTTGGCCTTCACATCATCATCTGGCAAAGGGTCCCACAGGTTCTGTGAAGAAATACTTCCTTTTGTTTGTTTTAAACCTGCTGCCTAATAATTTCATTTGATGGAACTATCCTCCAGGAATTTATCTAGTTCTTTTTTGAACCCTGTCATGGTCTTGGCCTTCACAACATCCTCTGGCAATGATTTCCACGGGTTGACTGTGCGTTGTGTGAAGAAATACTTCCTTTTGTTTGTTTTAAACCTGCTGCCTCTTGATTTCATTTGGTGACCCCCTAGTTCTTGTGTTATGAGAAGGAGTAAATAACACTTTCTCCATACCAGTTATGATTTTATAGACCTCTATCATATCCTCCATTAGGCATCTCTTTTCCAAGCTGAAAAGTCCCATCTCTCCTCATACGGCAGCCATTCCATACCCTAATCATTTTTGTTGCCCTTTTCTGAACCTTTTCCAATTCCAATATGTCTTTTTTGAGATGGGGTGACCATATCTGCATGCAGTATTCAGGATGTGGGCGTACCATGGATGTATCCTATTATCTATCACTTTTTTAATGATTTCCAACATTCTGTTCACTTTTTTGACTGCCGCTGCACATTGAGTGGATGTTTTCAGGGAACTATCCACAATGACTCCAAGATCTCTTTCTTAAACGGTAACAGCTAATTTAGACTCCATCATTTTATATGTATAGTTGGGATTAGGTTTTCCAATGTGCATTTCTTTACATTTATCAACATTGAATTTCATCTGCCATTTTGTTGCCCAGTCACCCAGTTTTCTTGAGATCCTTTTGTAGCTCTTCGCAGTCTGCTTGGGACTTAATTATCTTGAGTAGTTTTGTAAATCTGCAAATTTTGCCACCTCACTGTTTACCCCTTTTTAAAGATCATTTATGAATATGTTTAATAGGACTGGTCCCAGTACAGACCACAGGGGGAAACCACTATTTACCTCTCTCCATTCTGAAAACTGACCATTTATTCCTACCCTTTATTTTCTATCTTTTCACCAGTTAACAAAGGATACGAATAAATTACCAGTTTGTATTATGGAGAGGGTGTCAAATGCTACTATTATGATCTGGTAGTGTTTGAACATCCAGCTGGCAGTATCTGTGCATTGGTGTATATGTATGACAATGCAAGGTATAGCTCAATGATGAATTTGGCCCTGATAGTGCAGGGAGGTACTTGGGTGTTGCTGATTTACCAGCTATAAGAAAGCAAAAACTCTAGGGTTTTGCTCCAAGATGCTGCGCTGGGTTTAGTCAGTTTCACAATTTCCTTCTTGCTGTTTTGGGAATTTCATGATTGATGTGTGTGTGTTTGTGTGATGCTGGTGTGAGTGGCCCTATAGACAGTTTTAGAGCCAAAAAGAACAGTCTGCTACAGTATTTGTCTAATTTACACATTTATATAGCACCCCTCACTGCTGAGCTAAGCAGAAGCTTCAGTTTCCTACACTCTGATTTTTGCAATTGTTTTAATGGGATTTTCCAGGTTTAGAAGTATCTAGAGCCAACCATCACCAACTAACACATTTTTAAACATGACTGTCTTTGTCCACACTGAGGGCAAAATGATGGTTAACACCCTTATAGTTAAAATGTTTTAGTGAACATGTTTTCTGCCACAATGCGTTTTCCCGATGTAGGCCATGCCTGTGAGGCTGCATTAGGGAAGTGTGAAGTGCCCATTCTGCAGATGTGTCTGTGGGCTTCTGCCTATGGCTGTGAAAACAATGGATTTTTTGGTTTGGTGGCACAATTAAAATTATTTTTAAAATTAGTTTTGGGTCAAATCAAAACCAATTTTTTTCAAAGAACTTTTACAAATCAAAAAGTTAAAAAAAAAATAGGTCAACCAAAAGCTTCATTTTGATTTTGAGCTTTTAATAAAAATTAAAATTAAACTAAAGGAAATTTCAAAACAGCAAGTCATTTCATTGAAGCATCTCATTTCAGGAATGTTGATAGGAAATATGTTGATTTTTTTCAGAATTTTTTTTTAGGGTGTTTTTTTGACCAAAGCATTCTGACTAAATTTATGAAAAGTTTCAGTATTGCCGAATCTGCATTTTTTACTGGAAAAAACTTGCAGGCCAAAAATTTTGCCCAGCTCTAGTTCTGTCCCCAAAGAGGAGAACGTTTCGCCTTGATATTTAAGGCAGTTTGCACATTTTTTCTGTTTACTGTATTGGAAAAAGCTGCAGATGCCTTTAAACAGTTCCACAGAGGATATTTGTCCATCAGCATACCATGTAATTAGAAATACAGCCAAAGGAAAACAAATGCCGATGAAGGAATGACTGAACAGAAACATCCCTTTGTATTTTCCTTATGCGAGCCAGTTCCTACCTCCTCCTCTGTTTTTCCAGTTGATTCATCGCCAGAATTGAGTTGTTTCCTTGCTCATCTCTTTAAGCCTCATCTCTTCTCTAAGTCCTCATCCTTCAGAGTCCTTGTGGACCTGTGAGTGAAGGAAGCAGAAGCTATGCTTGTTAGGGCATCTTTATTGGGCTTCACCGTCACTGGCTTGGTCGTGTTAGAGTGTGTGTGGAGGAGCACTGCACCAACAGCAATTGCTGGAGGCATTCTGCTTGTGGAGGACAGAGAGAGCAGGCTGATTGCCTCCAGAGGACCAAGTTGCAAGGGTGTGACCAAGCAGCAATATTAAAGGCACTCTCTGCACAGATACACAAGTGAGAGGGAAGGAACTGCAGCCTACATACAAATATTTTCAAAGTAAGGCTTTCCCAACATAATGTAAGTTTAACTGAATTAGAACATTTACATGAATTTAGCACTGTTGAAAGGTGCCAGAGTGCCAGCACTAGAGATAGGAGTTCTCTCTCTCGTCACAAAACACGTACGATATGGGGATCAAAAATGGAAACTCCTTCTACTCTGCCCCTTAAACAGGACTCAACTTTGATATGGAGAAACCAGCTATAAGGGTGAGAGTTTAGCTCAGTCTCCACAGCCCATCCAGTCATTGGCCTTTCTGTTGAGACTTCCGGCAGAGTTGTCAATTCCTGCTGAGCGTGGCGGTGCTATTTCATATGAATGTTTGCCATTTGCAGCTGGGCTGAGACCTCCAGTTCTTTTCCCATGGACAAAAGCAATAAGACAGTAATGACTTTCTCACCAACAGACTGAGTTGTATTTGAGTCAGAAACATAGAGTTGAACAACTCAGCTATTCTATAAGGACTTCAGTCCCCAAATATACAATACTGTAAACTTTAATAACTATTATCATGGCAGAGGAGTTTCTAATCTATGATCAGCGCTTCCTTTTTCTCTCTCAGGATGTGGCTGTGGTTAGAAAGGCAGCTACTCTGAAAGTAAAAATGAATTCATGGGAGGCATCCTGCACATGAAAACCGTCAGGAAATGCCTCCTAAGAAAATCCAGTAGATTGTCACTCACACATCTACTCATCTGCTGTTTATCATTTGATTTATTTGACCTGAGCACCAGTGATCACTGTGAGATTCTGGGTACTAATGACTCTGTCTCAGTCACGAGCATATAGCAAGGAATTATCATACAGAGAGAAATTGCCACAGGAGTTCTCTAGTTTCTACCTTCTTATAAGATCAGTAAATTTCAATTGCTGGAAAATATACTAGAACTGTAATGACCTGCCATGGATTTTTACACTCTGTTAATGTATATATTATCTTTGTCTATGGTAACTACTGAAGAGGCACCTGATTCTGATCTTGCTACTCCTGATGTACTTTGGTGTAAACACTACCAGAACTTTTGGAAATCTCACAAGAACAAGCTGTCTCATGAGATAGATAGTAGGAACAAACAAAATAGATAGAAACAAACAAAATAAACCCTCACATATCTATTTTAAATATAGGGCCTTATCTTGCAGTCCTCATCCAGGCAAAGCTCCCACTGCTTTCAATGGTAGCTTTGCCTGAATAAGGACAGCAGGACTGTACTCTTACTGATCAATCACTCTCATTACATATTACTAGGATCCCAATATTAGTATTTGTGTTTATCTGTATGTATTAAAATGTTTTTCATGGGCTTTTTTAATGCACCAGAGAGTTGGAACAGACATGTAGTTTGGGTCCTTAATTTTACAAATTGGGAGAAACTCCAAACTTATATAGAATAGGCAGGTGGTTTATCAGAAGTTATGATCCTGCAGAGCTTCTGAGCACCACAGGACCTGTGGATAACATTCCACAAAGCTTCTAAGCTCCAGAAATGCATCACAGCAGTTTAACATTAGTCCAGCATCCCTTGGTAGCTCCATAGCACTGAAGCCTGAAGTTTGGCTCCTTTAGAGGTAAGGTGCTCCACAGGAAGAGAGCTTCAGTCAGTTCAATGCTAGGGGGCATAAGTGGCCTTAAATTAACCCAGACTGCCCGTGAATATGGAAATGGAAAATCACAGTTGCAGTGCGCACACCAAGAAATGCAATAGGCATAACCTAACATCTCCTTATGTAGGAGTGCACTGATTCTTGTTTGTGGAAGGATGTGTATTGAAAAATGTAAATGACAATTTTGATGATCATAATTGGTAGCTTGTCTATCCTCTGCAAAATAAAAAAGCCAAACCAAAAAATGCACTGGCACCTGGTTAAAACCAATACAATTTTTGGTGGTGTCTTCAAATAATGTGTCAAATGCACTGCAAAAGTCTAGCCTAAAAAGCAAGTATCCTTCTTTTGCCTTTCCAGTGACTCAGGCAGTACTTAATAATTCTCTCATTTTTGTTTTCCCACCATTTATGATACACCAGCGGAAGAGGACCCCTCTCCTTGTGCCCCTCAATCAGCGCATGGACGGCAGTGTCAGAATGGCACTGAGTGCAAACCAGGATGGGAGGGGCCCAAGCATGGCATTACCAATTTCGACAACTTTGCCTTTGCCATGTTAACTGTGTTTCAGTGCATCACTATGGAGGGCTGGACAGATGTACTGTACTGGGTACGTATCCGAAAATGACCAGTCCCTGGGACCAATAGTCCTGTCCTGCCATGCTGAGAATATGGGGCTCTGGCTTGGTCTCTATTTTGCTCACTGGTTATGTGTGGTAGTGGGAGGGTTAATAATAAATGGCTTTAATTAATTTAATGTGTCAATGGGATGACATGGAAGCTGTTAGCTGTCATATTTTTTTTAATTTAAATGTGAACTTTCTATTATATTAAAATGTTAAGAGATGGCAGATGGCATTTTGTTTGAGAATCTGCAATGTACCTTTGTTCAGCGGGGTGTCACTGAGTGACCCTCCCGATGTGTGAACTGTCTCACACAAATCCAGATTACTAATGCAGCAATATTTCTAATGAGCGAAGATAACCATGTTCTGTTAACAAAGACACTAGAATGAAGAGCCCCATGGATTTCATAAGGAAGTTCAGAAAATCCTTCTAGATCCGCCCTCTAATCCTAATTATGAACCTCATCCTGACCCTAATTCTTATCCTAATCCTAATTCTGATATTGATCTAGATAATGACCTGCACATTTATCTTAATCATGACCTAAATTCTATGTTTAATCTTGATGTTAACCTTAAAATTAACTTGTCATTCTCATCCTACTCCTAACTTGGAGACTTGCATTCAACTTCCTTCAGCTTTTTTAGGTCCCATGCTGTAATTCCTGTTATGTTTGGGGACCCGGTAACAGCATGGTAGTCCGACAAGAGTTAAAATAAGGATTGATCTTTCATTGTAAACTGGACCTACCTGGGCTTCTGAACTATGCTACTGCCTTGGACTTCTGCAGGGTTGCAGCATGGTCCAGGAACATGCTTAAAACATGATTTAATCCTGACTACTTTAGAGTCTGGATTATAACTGTGTTTAGAGACTTCCGCATTACATCTGGTTCCCCCAGTATGATAGGAATTTCTGTATAGATAGGCTCAGTGCATGGTAGAATTAACACAAGATATTCTAAGGAAAATGGGGAAAAGATCTGGATTGGGGCAAGCTTGTGCTGTTAATCAACACCCCCATCCTCCTTTAAACTTGATCCTGAAACTACTGCCACTGGGTTAGAGTTTAAAATATTTCTCTTTGAAGATTTAGAGTCCATTGCACACGGATGGAACTCACACAGATAATGATGGTCTTTTTACCCTTTTAAATATAGATTCACTTTGTAATGCCAGTTCCCCCCGGGAACTAAGATAAGAGACAGAGATGAAAATATTTGAGAGCAATCTAGGTCCTGCAAAATGAAAATTAGATTTACTTGAAACAAGAATATACATTAACAAAAACAGTGACAAAAAAACTAAAACCAGAAAAGAAACCAGGCAAAATTTCTTGATATTTGATACAAAGAGTATATCTGTCTGTCATATTTCAATAGTATCCATCACTGTAGTATCTGAGAGCTGTATCTCTGTGTATTTGAGGGAGACTCACAGGCCATTCAGTTGAGAGAATCCAAAGCAAGGTGAACAAGACAATCAGTAATAAATGGTGATGCACTGGTGGCATTGTACACTGTTTATTCATATGAAATGAATCTCCCAAATTATCATTATTTTCTCTAATGGTAGGTTTTACAATAGACCATCCCCGAGTCTCTGCACTCTCATTCTCATGATAGGGTATGAAACACTCAGGATGCAGTCATCAGTTCTTATTCACCTACTATTAGGAGCCAAAAGCATGTAGCCACCGATAAATGCTCTTCTACTGTGACTGCTACAGATTGCTTCATTTTTCATGGATTCCCTACAGCAACCTAGCTTTTGGCTGTTGGGTTTTAGTTTGGTTTGAGCTACTTTCTGAAGTTATTTTTTCCTTTCATGCAGTATAGTATATCAAGGCCTCAAATTATAACAAATTGTTGGGTATTAGTTCTTCAGGACAACTCTGGAGCTCTTAGTCGTCAGGGTGTGGATATATAAAACACTTGCTTTGGAAGGAAAAAAAATGTTGTTCTTGTTCTCAGTTCTAAATTATTCACAGACAAAAAATCTCAATTAAGCTCGGTGACAGGGTCTTCTGTGGCCAGGCAGCCTAGCGGCTAGATCACTGGTCTTTCAGTCTGTAAGGCCCAAGGCCGTAGTAGAGGGACACAGACCCTCCCTGTCTACTGGGTCCCATCCCAGGGCCCTGTGTAGATCAACCCCTAAACAGGGATGATTGGGTCTCTCATTCCAGCAGGGAGTTAAGCCACATTTCCCTGGGCTACTTCCTACCAGTCTCTTCAGTTTGGGGCATGGCCCCACTATTCCAGTTGCCCCGAGCACTGAGGCTTATTTGCAGCCTCCCCTTGGCAGGGAGCCCTTACTTGCCTCAAGCACTGCCTGATCTGTCCCTTCAGGCAAGCAGAGAGCTCCTTCTTCCTCGCCAGTCAGCCCGCAGCTGAGCCTGTCTCCCTTCTTTTCTTCCCTCCTCCCCACTTCAGGTCTGGCATGGGCCACAGGTATAGTGGAGCTGGGCTAGCTGAATCCAAAGGTTTTCTTTAACCCCTTCTGTGCGAGATGGCCGTTTCTCTGCTCCCTCACAAGCTGAAATTAAGGTTGTAAATATAGTATCAATAACAAAAGGGAAAAATCTCTGTAACTAAAAAACTTCACACCATCAGCTTCTGAAAGCCAGGTAATGCAAAGTTCAGGTTGCACTTTAGAAAAAAACACCAGAAATGATGGATATTTAGGGTTAAGGTGATCCAAAGAATCTTAGCTGTGCCCTTGTAGCCACACTATCCTTTGACTTTGTCATGTTATATAGATACATTGGCCACCATTAAGAAGTCTGTTTTTGTCAGTTGCCATACAGTAGTATCTGAGCTGCCATGGTTATTTGACTCTACTTAGAAGAGTGTTATTTGTTTAGCAAATGCTAACTTTTAAGGGTGACTATGGTACACATCTATGACAAGTGTTACAGCTATAATAATTGGCATGTTGAAACCCTATAAACATTGACATTTCAACTGTGTCAGCAGATGTCTTAAACAACATGCACGGGTTTATGCAGTAGAACCAAAGAACAAAGGTATACTGGCTTTAAGATACTTACAGCAATATAGAGACTTAACATTCTGAATAGTAAAGAGTTAACAGAGTTCCAAAATTTCCAACCCTCTGGAATGGGTGAAGTATTTTACAAAGTGGTATAGGATATGGGTAGGTTTTGGGAACCAATTCTATGAGTTGCTGGGTCTGTAGTAGAGCCTGGATCATAACCCAAATCTCTCAGCTCCCAGGTCTCTGCATTAACCACAAGACTATTCTTCCCCTGCTTAGAGTTAGCCTGTTGGTGGCTACTCTGCGGTCAAGTAGGTGACACATGGCACTAAGGCTATTTAAAAGTGCCGCTGTGTCAAATTTGGGGGTTGGGAATCAAAATTTGATTTAATTGGAAATATAGCTTCAACTTTAAAGAGAGATTGGTGTTTTTCCAGTATAATAGGTTTCCTCTCACCCACTTTCTCCGGAGAACGATGGAGAGAAATGTGTGTTGTTTTTTATTTTAACTTGTATGTCAAGAAAAGTGCAGACAATTTCTAGAGCTTATGCCTCAGCAGTGGTTAAAAAAAGTCAGAATTTTAGGCCATTATTTAGACACCTGAATATTTGACCTGACTTTCAAAAGTGCTGAGCAGCCAAAGTTTAGAGAAAGCTGCTGGGTATTTGGCACTGTCATGGTATAATTCCTCACTCTGACCCTTAGCGTCCAAAAGATGGGGTACCAGCATGAATTCCTCTAAGCTCAATTACCAGCTGAGAACCTGTAGCGCTGCCACCAACCAGGAATTCCAGTGCCTGGTACACTCTGGTCCCTCCAAAACCTTGCCCGGGGACCCCCAAGACCCAGACCCTCTAGATCTTAACACAAGGAAAGTAAACCCTTTCCCTCACTGTTGCCTCTCCCAGGTTTCCCCTCCCTGGGTTACCCTGGAAGATCACTGTGATTCAAACTCCTTGAATCTTAAAACAGAGAGGAAAATTCACCTTTCCCCCTCCTCCTGTCTCCCCCTCCCAGACTCTCCCTGAGAGAGAAAGTAATCCTAACACAGAGAGAGAAAATTAACCTCTCTCTCCCCCTTCCCTCCTTTCTCCCCACCAATTCCCTGGTGGATCCAGACCAGTCCCCTGGGGTCTCACTAGAATAAAAAAACAATCAGGTTCTTAAACAAGAAAAGCTTTTAATTAAAGAGAGAAAAAACAGTGAAAATTATCTTTGTAAATTTAAAAAATGGAATAGGTACAGGGTCTTTCAGCTATAGACACTGGGAATACCCTCCCAGCCTAAGTATACAAGTAGAAATTAAAATCTTTTCAGCAAAATACTGATTTGAACTCCTTTCAGCCAAATACACATTTGAACTCCTTTCAACCAAATACACATTTGCAAATAAAGAAAACAACCATAAGCCTAACTCGCTTTATCTACCTAGTACTCACTATTCTGACCTTATAAGAGCCTGTATCAGAGAGATTGGAGAGAAATCTGGTTGCACGTCTGGTCCCTCTGAGCCCCCAGAGTGAACAACAACCAAAATCTAACAGCACACACACAAACTTCCCTCCCTCAAGATTTGAAAGTATCCTGTCCCCTGATTGGTCCTCTGGTCAGGTGACAGCCAGGCTTACAGAACTTGTTAACCCTTTACAGGCAAAAGAGATATAAAGTACTTCTGTTCTGTTAACTCCTACTATCTGTTTATGACACGCCCCCCAAATCGCTGACAGTGTGGAACCACACTGGCAGTGATTTCTCCCTAGAACTCTAGAATAAACAGATCAATAACACATGCACCTTTACAAATACTCCTAGCTATGTAAAACTACAAGATTTTTTACATTGTCAGGACAATTTTTAACCAGTTGATTCTGGGAAACTTTCACGGGAGAGTGCATCAACTCCTTGATCTGTTGCCGCTGCAGACGTTTCCGGATTGTGGAGAGGGTCACCTCTCCCACGCCACCGTTACTTTTCCCTTTATCGTAGACACAGTCAGGCCACTCAGCATCATCTCCTCCCTGTGCTGTAAACTGACAAACCTGCAAGTCTCTGGAATAAAAGGGCTTGAGAGAATTAACGTGGTACACTTTGGGCTTTAGGGAGGAATTGGGAAATGCTGTGAGGTAGTTAACAGCTCCTAGGCGCTCCTGAACCGTGAATGGCCCTTCCCATGATGCTTCCATCTTATGGGCCTGTTGCGCCTTCAAGACCATAACCTGGTCTCCTACCTTGAAGGAACGCTCTTTGGTATGTCTATCATACCAGGCCTTTTGCTCTTTTTGAGCATCCTTTAGGTTTTCTTTAGCAAGGGCTAAAGAGTGTCGGAGGGTGTTTTGTAGGTTGCTTACAAAATCCAGAATGTTAGTTCCTGGAGAGGGTGTAAACCCCTCCCATTGCTGCTTCACCAACTGTAATGGCCTTTAACCTCGTGGCCATACACAAGCTCAAATGGTGAGAACCCTAAACTGGGATGTGGTACAGCCCTGTAAGCAAAGAGCAACTGCTGCAACACTAGATCCCAGTCATTGGAGTGTTCATTGACGAATTTACATATCATGGCCCCCAAAGTTCCATTAAACCTTTCCACCAGGCCATTGGTTTGATGGTGGCACGGGGTGGCAACCAAGTGATTCACCCCATGAGTTTCCCACAGTTCTTTCATGGTCCCTGCCAGGAAATTTGTCCCTGAATCGATAAGAATATCGGAGGGCCAACCTACCCTGGCAAAAATGTCTGTTAGGGCCTGGCACACAGTTTTAGCCCTAGTGTTGCCTAGAGCTACTGCTTCCGGCCATCAGGTAGCAAAGTCCACGAAAGTCAGTATGTACTGCTTTCCTCTGGAGGTCTTTTTTGGGAAAGGACCCAGAATATCCACAGCTACTCGCTGAAATGGGATCTCTATTATGGGGAGTGGCTGGAGAGGGGCCTTGACCTGGTCTTGGGGCTTTCCCAGTTTTTGGCACACCTTACAAGACCGGACATACTTGGCAACATCCTTGCCCATCCCCTCCCAGTGGAAGGACTTCCTCAACCTGTCTTTGGTTCTGTTCACCCCAGCATGGCCACTGCGATGATCATGGGCCAAGCGTAAGAGCTTCCCCCGGTACTTAGTTGGAACCACCAACTGTTTTTGTGGATGCCAGTCTTCCCGGTGTCCACCAGAAAGAGTCTCCTTATATAAAAGCCCTTCTTCTATAACAAACCGGGATCGGTTAGAGGAGCTGAGAGGCGGTGGGGTGCTCCATGCCACCGTCCAAGCTTTCTGAAGGCTGTCATCTGCTTCCTGCTCAGTCTGGAACTGTTTCCTGGAGGCTGTAGACACCAGTTCTTCCTTAGACTGTGGACTTGGGCTTGGTTCTTCGGGAAACGATGTAGGTGCTGGGGTTGTTTTCGTGGTTGGTGAACCGCTCTTCACTGGTGCACCAGGTGGTATTTCAGGCTCTGGCTGAGCCTCTTGGGTATGGTTGTCTGCTGCTTCTCCCAGTGCAGGCTCGCTGGCGCCCTCTGGTGTTGGGGTTGAAGTTGCGTTAGCAAGCCCTGGCGTCAGTGCTGGCAATGGTTCTGGTGCTGGTTGTGTTTCCAGGTCCGGGTCTGGGACTGGAGGTACTGTGGCTGTTGCAGTCGTTGGCAGGGGATCCAGGTCCACTGCCTCTGTCTGGATCTCTGCTAACACAGACGGGGCCCCTGTGGAGGGCTCAGGAACAGGGATGGGTCTGGAAGCTTGCCTGGCTTGGCTGCGTGTAACCATTCCACCCTCTTGGCCCGCTTTACCTGGCTGGCGAAGTGTTCCCCCAGTAGCATGGGGATGTAATAATTGTTATAGACTGCAAAAGTCCACATTCCTGACCAGCCTTTGTACTGGACAGGCAGTTTAGCTGTAGGCAAGTTTACCGCTTGTGACATGAAGGGGTAAATTGTCCCTTGGGCCTTTTGGTTGATGAATTTGGGGACCACCAAGGACTGGTGGATAGCTGACACTTGTGCCCCCGTGTCTCTCCACGTGATAACCTTCTTTCCGCCCACTCTCAAAATTTCCCTTTGCTCCGAGGGTATTTGAGCGGCATCTGGGCATGGGGATCTTTGGAGTGATGGAGATATAATGAACTGCACTCGGTTGGGGTTCTTGGGGCAGTTGGCCTTTATATGTCCCAGTTCATTACACCTGAAGCATTGCCCAGCAGGCTGGTCACTGGGCCGAGGTGGGTTACTGGAGATTGGTGAGGTGAGAGAATAGGGAGTTGGCGGCTTTCCTTGGGTTGCAGGTGGGGTCTTGGGTTGTCCTCGGGTATGGTTTATTGTCGGTGTGCCCCCTATGGTATTCACTCCCCTTGATAGTAGCTTTTCTTTTCTTTTCTGCCACTTCCACCCATCTGGCTCCAATCTCCCCCACCTCGGTGACAGTTTTGGGCTTCCTATCTAGGATGTACCTTTCTGTTTCCTCAGGAACACCCTCTAAGAACTGCTCCAATTGTATTAGGAGGTGCATGTCGTCCAGAGATTAAACATTGGCTCCTGATATCCAGGCATTATAATTCTTTCCAATGTGGTAGGCATGTCGGGTGAATGACACATCTGGTTTCCACCTTAGGGCTCTGAACCTCCAACGGGCATGCTCAGGTGTTAGCCCCTTTCCGATTCTGGCCTTGATTTGAAAAAGTTTATAATCATTCATGTTCTCCTTAGGCATTTCAGCAGCCACCTCTGCTAAGGGTCCACTGAGCAGTGGCCTCAGCTCTATCATGTACTGGTCTTCAGAGATGCTGTACCCATGGCAGGTCCTTTCAAAATTTTCTAGGAAGCCCTCAGTGTCATCACCTGCCTTGTAGGTGGGAAATTTCTTGGGATGTGGAACAATAACTGGAGAAGGGTTGTTAGGATTGGCTGTGTTATTCTGTTTAGCCCGTGCTAATTCCAGTTCATGCTTTCTCTCTTTTTCCCTCTCTTCCCTCGCTCTTTCCCACTCTTTTTCTTTTATCTCCAGCTCTCTCCTGTGGGCAGCCTCTCTTTCTCTTTCTCTCAGCTCCATCTCTTTTTTTGTTTTATTTCTAGTTCTTGTAGTTTCTTTTCCACGTCTCACCTGTGGACTGCATCTTTGATTTGTTCCTCTGCCTTCAGTCTCGCTCGTTCCTGTTTCAGGGCGTCCTTGGCACTCATGGTTCCTGCTTTCTGGTGTTGGGGCACCCTCTGGTGTTTACTGCCTGAAATGCTGCTTTTCTGTTGCCTTCTTCGGGTTGCTTAGCAACAGAGTATTTTTAACTCCTTCTACCTAGCTATTCCCAACAGAGTTAGAAAGAAAAAAACCATTCATTTGCAAATGTGTTTTGCTGGTGTATGGTGACTCACAACTGGAGTCCCTTTGTTTAACAAAGATCCTTGTTAAACCCTAATGCCTTTGCCTTCAGAGTCCTCAGAAGGGAGAGACCAAAAAAACTTGCAGACCTTTGCCTTTAAAACAATCTCCTCTAGCCTGCTTTACATACAGCTAGCAGGGAAAGAGAAAGAAAAAATCCTACTGGCTTTTGCTTCTAAACCCAAACCTCTCAGTCTGCCTGCAGATAGCTAACAGGGAGAGAAATAAAAACCTCACTGGCTTTTTGACTTCTATCTATCCCACATGCTGCACACCAAGTCATGGTATAATTCCCCACTCTGAACCTTAGCATCCAAAAGATGGGTTAACAGCATGAATTCCTCTAAGCTCAATTACCAGCTGAGAACCTGTAGCGCTGCCACCAACCAGGAATTCCAGTGCCTGGTACACTCTGGTCCCCCCAAAACCTTGCCCGGGGAACCCTAAGACTCAGACTCTCTGGATCTTAACACAAGGAAAGTAAACTCTTTCCCTCACTGTTGCCTCTCCCAGGTTTCCCCTCCCTGGGTTACCCTGGAAGATCACTGTGATTCAGACTCCTTGAATCTTAAAACAGAGAGGAAAATTCACCTTTCCCCCTCCTCCTCTCTCCCCCTCCCAGATTCTCCCTGAGAGAGAAAGTAATCCTAACACAGAGAGAGAAAATTAACCTCCTTCTCCCCACCAATTCCCTTGTGGATCCAGACCCAGTCCCCTGGGGTCTCACTAGAATAAAAAAACAATCAGGTTCTTAAACAAGAAAAGCTTTTAATTAAAGAGAGAAAAAACAGTGAAAATTATCTTTGTAAATTTAAAAAATGGAATAGGTACAGGGTCTTTCAGCTATAGACACTGGGAATACCCTCCCAGCCTAAGTATACAAGTAGAAATTAAAATCTTTTCAGCAAAATACCAAGTTGAACTCCTTTCAGCCAAATACACATTTGAACTCCTTCCAACCAGATACACATTTGCAAATAAAGAAAACAGCCATAAGCCTAACTCACTTTATCTACCTAGTACTTGCTATTCTGACCTTATAAGAGCCTGTATCGGAGAGATTGAAGAGAAGCCTGGTTGCACGTCTGGTCCCTCTGAGCCCCCAGAGTGAACAACAACAAAATCTAACAGCACACACAAAGACTTCCCTCCCTCAAGATTTGAAAGTATCCTGTCCCGATTGGTCCTCTGGTCAGGTGACAGCCAGGCTTACAGAACTTGTTAAGGCAAAAGAGATATAAAGTACTTCTGTTCTATTAACTCCTACTATCTGTTTATGACAGGCACTTTGAAAATCATGCCAATTTTGGTACCCAGAGTGAAATCCTGGCTCTATTGAAGTCAATGGCAAAATTCCCATTGACTTCAATAGTATCAGGACTTCGCCCACTTTTTAAAATTCTGGCCTAATCTCTCAGTGCGCCACATTCAGCCACATGCACAAGACATGGACCCACAAGAATGTATTTGGGGATGGGATCTATTGTAAAAACTATCTTCTGAGGACAGGAATTACAGGTAACCAATTTGCTTTTCTCTTACTTCAAGTCTGAAAATGAAAGCATCTGTCCTAAAACTCAGTAGATCAAGGCAGTTGAGCAGAATTAGTTAGTTGCAAATATTCAACCAATTGATCAATTTCCTTGGCTGAACGTTGCTAAGTGCCTTGTAATATTCAGTTCTGCTTCGCCCTTCCCCTCCACTAAGGACAGATTCTGAGAGGTGCTGAGCACACACAATTCTTATTAAAGTCAATGGGAGTTGAGGGTGCTCAAATGCCTCTCAGAATCAGGAGCTGAAAGAACAGCGAGCCACTTAGGAAAACTTCTGAAGTCTGTCTGTCTGTATAGAGTCTTTTGACAGACACACCACCACCCTGGTACCAGAGTGCAGTTATTTGCCAATCTCCTGTTCAATCAGGGTAAAATTTACACTAGTGACCTAGGAGTTTAAGTCCAATTGGCTTTTCATGAAACTTAGATTTCTAAGACACTTAGGCATTATTGCAGCTTTTAACTTCATTCTCTTCTGCATCCTTTCTCACACTTGCTGTTTTTCTCATCTTTAATGAAGCCTATCCCTTCCATCTCACAAGATTGTTTCCCTGCCTATACCTGCCTGCCCATGAGAAGTGTCAGAGGCATTCAAATCAGTAAACTTTCATTCCACAAAATGTTTTTAAAGTAATGTCAATAAAATCAATAAGCTTTCTAAGCTCCTCTCTCACCCAGTGGATAGTGTGTGCAAATAGATTGCCTTCCTTTATATTTTTAGAAAAAATGATGCCCTTCTTTATATAGTTTAACATTACTTTATTTGCTATTATTGTTGTTGTTGTTGTTGTTGTTAATTATTATTTATTTTATTAATTTACTATGGTCCAAATTCTGCATGCAAGACAGTGAGGTTGCACAGGCTGTAAATCCTAGCAGAACTGTGCCCAGTAAGCCCCAAATGCCTTCTGCATCCTCCATGCATTGAAAATGCTAGCCCAGTGCTGTCACTTGGGTGGCAATGTCCAGCAAAAATTCCACTGGCTCCTTAAATAACCTTTAAAGCCCTAAGAAATAGTAACAGTCCCCTATCTTTAAAAGCAGAATTGCTGAGGCCCTCTGTTAGAAAACAGCATTCCATGTGGAGTCTGCTTGTGACTTTCTGAACTTGGTAAAGTTATCCTAGCACGGGAGATACTGAAGGGGCCTTGTGATTGCTAATAAGACGACATAGGAAATTGGTAGTTTAAATATTGCAAATAAACAGTTCATAATACAAATCCAGAGAAGCACTGAGCACCCACAGCTCCTCTGACTTCAACAGCGGTGGTGAATATTCAACACCATTCAGGATAGACTCTGACTGTGAGGTTAACTCAAGTTAGGGTGACCAGACATCCCGTTTTTAAAGGGACAGTCCTGTATTTAAGCCCTCTTGCAGATGTCCCGATTTTTTCTTAAAAGCAGGCACATTGTCCCATATTTTCTGTCTCTCTCTCTCTCTCTCTCCCATCCACCCCCACCCTCACCCCATCAGTACTGATGGGTCCTGCTGCTGGCCAGATCTCTGCTTGCCAGCATCCCGCTCACCAGCAGTGAATCGGGGGGTCCAGTGGCCGACAATGGGTGTGGGTGTGCAAGGCTGGTGGCAGGGCTGGCCGCTCCCCCAGCTGGTCCATCAGCTCAGCCCCCACTGCATGCCAGCTTTCAGCCCGTAGGGTCCTACCCCACATCCTGTTTCCAGCTGGCACTGGCTGTGCGCTGTGAGCTGCAGTGGCTGGTGAGTGTGGGTAGGCACCAGGTGAGGGCTGGTTATGTGTTGCCTCTGCTGCCCACCCATCGACCCATTACGTGCTTCCCCTCTCACTGTCCTCTCCCTGCTTTGCCCCTTCACCTCCTCCTGCTCCTCCATATCCCACCCCCCAGCAGGGCGCATCGCGCTCCCAGAGCTGTGTGGAGAACCAGCCCCTGGTTGGAGTGTTCAGCTCACTAACAGCCTGGCCAGCAGACTCCTTCTTTCCCCCATTGTGCCCCAGGAAAGCCCAAGACCCTCCCGCCCGGAGGGTTGGCCAGGAGGAGCCGAGCCCTGCATGTGCCAAAGCCCCACACAGCACTGGCACGGGGAAGCCTCTCTGTCCCTCAGCTAAGCTCTGGAGTGGGGCAGGGAGAGCAATTTCCAGCCTGTTCATGCCTTGAACCTGCAGGCTCCACAACAGCACCCCAGGCAGGGGGCTTAGCACCTTCTTCACCTGCCCCTCTCCCTGGGTCCTGCCCCCAGGGAGCACGGGGCTGAAGCCCCTGCAGTCAGGCTCCCTGGACCCTGGTGCACAATGCATCCTTAGGGCTTACCCCCTTCCTGCCCATGCTGTAGCCAGGGGACAGGATGTGGCTGGGTTATGTCATTGGCCAGCGACAGCCGGGAGGTGTTAGCTGCCTTTTGACACTGTGCGGGCAGGAAGGGACAAGCTGCTTCCAGCCACAGGGGAATGCAGGAGGGGACGATGGGAGAAGAGATGAGCTGTGCAAAGACACAGGCCAGGTCATTGCTCCCTGGCTCCTCCTCTGTGGCTGGAAGCAGCTCCCATCCCTTTCCTCCTGCACAGTGCCGAAAGGCTGCCACTGGCCATGTTCTGGTGTGAACCCTGGCAGAAATCTGAGGAGGGGAGGCATGTTAGCCTGCTTGCCCCCCTCACGTGTTGCCGCAGGAAGATGCAGCACCAAGTACCAAGTGAGGCAGGTCCATCCCAGGTGCCCAGCCAGGCATGGAGGGCGGAGAGCAGCGGACAGGGAGGGTTGGTTGATCTCACACCCTCACTCCTGTACATCTCTCTCACACAGAGGAGTATGTGTGTGTGTGAGCTCTCCCCTTGTGAACCTAAAGCCTTAAAGGTAAGAAAGTAAAGAAAAAGAATCCAACTACATAGTATTTCTTTTTAACAGGGACTCAGTCAACTTGATGTTAATTTGAATATTTGTACTGCATAGTTCTGATTGCTATTGAACTCGCTTGAGTACAAATAATTTTACCAAGTGTACCGTATTCAGGGACATATGGGGAAAATAGTCACCCTACTATTTATTATTATTACTAAGCATAACATATGCAATTGAGCAAACAATGTACTTATCTGCTGAAGTCCATAACTATTTAGCAAAGGACTTAAGCACATGTTTAATTTTAAGTCCCATTGAAGCCAATCAGGCTGAAGTCATGCTCGAATTAAGCATGTGATCAGGTGCTTTGTTGAATGGGGACAGACTGCTGAATCAGGACCAGAGTGATTTCTAGCTTAGCTCCAGCTTACTGTATGTAGTAGATCTCCTACATTGGCTGAGCCAGATGGAGGTGGTTCATTTTTTGATTTACATTGTTGAACTTCTCCCTATGAACTATGGAGTTTTGAATCTCAGAGGTACTAACATTCTGGACACCCGAAGTATCCCAGCCACTGAATCATAGAATTGAGTTGGAAGGAATTGGTAGTGGTCATGCTATTTCCTGTTTATCAGGACAAGATTGGCCTTATCATTCCTATATCCCCTCTGAACAGATGAGTGTCTAGTCTTGGCAGCTCATTCCATTGCCTAAACTGCTCTTATGACATTTTAAAGTAGGGACAAGTCTGACCAAATCCCATTCAGAACACCATTGAATTTTAGGAACATTCAGAGGAAGACCAGATCTAAAAGTTACAGATTGCTCCCTTTCTCTATTTTAAAGAAAATCTCTGCTGTAGCTCTTTATTTCTTGTACTCTCTTTGATAATGGGAATAATTAATCCCTGTCTACTTTTTAACATCCCATTTAAGTATTTGTAGACATTTATCACGTCTCCCCCCAAATCTTTCTCCAGACTGAACAGATCCAGTTCTCTTAACAGGGCTTAATTTTAATTATTTTTAGCAGTTTTGTTGCTCTCCTTAGGGGAGGTGTCACTTATCAGTTAATATGCCATAGAGTAAGGCTAATATCTAGAATGTGTGTTAAACTTTGTATGCAGTATGCCCCTTGCAGCTTGAGCTATGGGACACACTGCATGTAGACTGCTGTGTGCAGCTTTATGCCTGGTTTGCACTGAAAAGTTACATCAATGTCGGCCGCTGGTGTGAAAAAAAACACATCCCTGACCAACGTAGCTATGCCAACAAAACTCCCAGTGTAGGCATATCTAGGTCAATGGAAGAGGGCTTCCTATCTTCAGTCAGGTTTCAGAGTAGCAGCTATGTTAGTCTGTATCCGCAAAAAGAACAGGAGTACTTGTGGCACCTTAGAGACTAACAAATTTATTTGAGCATAAGCTTTTATGGGCTACAGCCCACTTCATCGGATCTTCAATCAGGTATTCCTACACTGTAGGCTGTCACTGTAGGCTGCCTCTAAACTATGGGGCTATACTGACATAGTCTCTGTAGTAGAGACATACTTTTAATTCTGGAAGCCCGTTTCTCCATTATGCTGCACTTTGAGGTGTCATTTCCGCTAGTGCAAAGTGAGTGCAGAGTGGGTGTGAAATGCTACCAAATCAGAATGATTGCACCCATTTTGCAGTGGTGCAAATGACTACTCATGGTGCAGAGTAATGGAGAATCAGGCCCTGGAATGATCTACATGCAGTCTGGTCCTTGCAGCTTGAATTCTAGGATCACCACTTTTTAAAAGAGCCATTCAGGCTACCTCAGTGAGGAGGGATTTGTTTTGTTTCACATAATTCATGCAACACTTCTGAATTCTTGGCCAAAATCTCTGAAAACATGACATTCTAGTACTTGCAAGGGCAGTTTGCACTGAGGCTCTGACTATAAAGTAATAATTATAACGTAAAGGAGGGCAGGTTTACCTTGGATATAATTCGAGATGGACATGAGCTAGAACACTCGATCTGAACCCTCCTGGACTATAGGCAAGATCAGATCCAGGGTTTCAGCCCATCCATCTAAGAGACACCTGACCTGGAATGCAGGATTTCATCCCCCTCAAATTTAAGATGACCAAATTTCATAGGTTGGCCCAATCCCTACTCAGATTGAGAAAATACTCTAAGAGCAGTAATACAATGGAACAGCCACCAAGACAGCGCAATGAGTTTGAATCAGTGGAAATGTTCAAATGTGGGTTAGATGACCCATCACAGGGTATCATGCACTAGATGCAGCAGGTCAGATGTGCTGTCTTGACAGGCCCCTTCCAGCGTCAGTGCCTATGAATCTATGAAATCATACTTCTGAGATGATTCAGTAAATGAGCTTGAAACCAGAGCTCACAGTCACCCTGGAAACTCCTGTCAGAAAATCAAATTGGAGAAGAAACCAAGCAATAGATATGATTTACTTTGCTGACAGCCTTGACATGCTTTGTGAGCTTTTCTCATCCCTCCACAGCCTGATAAAGCCCGAGGAGGAAGCTGTGATGAGGAGTACAGTGATATTGCCATAAAGTGGAAAATGTTAAATGCAGAACTGTAACCCCCAATTTTCACCAGCTGTGTTGTACTTTCTAACCCTTTATTCTTACAGCGCTCAGCTTGAATTAGTAAGGCTTTCCGCACAAGGGAATGATCTGATTCTCAGAATATACCTCTCTCTGTTTCCACAGCATTTATTTTTTCCAAGAAGTGCTGGGTTTGTATTGGGTTTTTAATGATCACATTAGCAGGATTTGGCACAGTGGCGAAAAATAATAAAAAAATAAAAATAAACTTCAGAGCACAAGCAAACGGTCTCACTGATCACAAAAGTTATTCCACTTTCGTCTACTGTAACAGTGCCGTACAGTGGGGTGTCCACATGCTGTGGTACTGAGGGGCCACAACATTGACTTGCCAGAAGACTAATGGCCAAGCCTAAAATTTATGGCCCACAGCATAAATCTGTTTTTCACAAGCAAATGCATATGCAACCATAACAGTTGCTTCTGCTTCTGTCTTCCTTGAGCAATTAATAGGAATGGCTTGTTGTTTTACTCCCACAGAAAAAACTTGGCCTCCATACAAAGAAGGTGCACTTTAAGACTGCAGGTTTCATGTGACCCTCAAGCCTCACTTTGGGCACCCCTCCTGTACATGTAGAGAGGCTCTCTGTTTAGGATAAGCTTCTTTCTTGGATATTTATGGGTTGGTGTTAATGGAGTGCCTCTGCCCAATGCTCCTGCTTGTGAAGGATTTCTTCAATAGCCCTGTTTTTCTCTTGCCCTCTACCCCTCTTTCTTCCTTCGCTCTTCCTCAGACTCTCTCCTAATGATGGCTTTCTCTACCAGAGAGACCTTCCTCACCCTCATCTTCTTCCCAAAGCTGGAAAATTGAGAGCTTACCTGTTGGGACAAATATTTCAAAAGTTACAGGAGATTTTGGGTGCAACAATTTGTGGGTTCCCAACTTGAGACCTCTTAGATTGGCCAGATTTCCAGAAGACAGATACTCAATATTTTTTGAAAAAGCAGGCCCTGTTAAGGCGAGTCAAGCTGAGCATTCAAAAATTGAGGCCCCTGAAGTCATGGTCACTTTTGGAAATGTCTTTGTTCCATCCACCAGCCCAGGGAAGTAAAAGTATAATGACTATGAGGTAGAGACATTGTTTGTCAGATGTGCCCAGAAATTGAAGCTTTAGAAATAGATGATATAATTATTTGATTTGTTTCCAGTCTAATTTTGTTTTCATTAGTTGCTTTCAAGACTTGGAGCCCAATTCTGGTCTCAGTTACACATATGACAGTCTCATTGAGTTCAATTGGAACGCCACTCATCCACTGAATACAGAGTTGGTCCCTTAGGATTGGCTCCTGCATTTCTCAGAGGCAAAGTCCATTGATTTCAGTGGGAGTTGTACCTGCAGGAGGATTTGAGGATCAAATCTTCAGTAATCTCTTATGAGTGAGTGGCAGAAAGCTGCACACTTTGGGGTGACTGAACCACTGGTAATGGGGAACTACTGACAGGCTTGATATAAAAACAGGAGGAGACTGGAAATGAGAAGGGGAATGAGGTGTCATTGGAGTTCAAGACCCAACAGACTGAGAAGTTATTATGAAACAACGACATCCTAGTGAGGCTAACTTTTGAGAGCTATTGTTCTGTTACTCATAATGTGAATGATTCTTCCATTAGGGCCATAATAGAAATCAGACTTTCCTTTACTGCAGAGATTTTCCTTTCAGATGGGTGTTTTAATACCTTTCGTTGCTAATAGTGCACACAAGCATATCAGAAGATTCAGCCTTGTCTTTAGAGGTTGCAATCACAAGTTTAAGTGTGGCTGTGTTGGAAATGTTGTAGCAATTGCATTACATTCAAGAGCTCTGATTATGGTTTCCTCGGTAGAAGTCTAACAGTTGTATTATGTTAATACGGAGTTAGTGTGATAATCAGTGAAATGTGTAGTACCTGTATATTATGAGGTGTGAGTTAGCTTTCACCAGTACAAGTCTAGATATTTTATGTTATATTTGTGAACTGTGAGAATAATTTCATCAGTAGAAGGTGATCGGTGTTTATGAAATGTGAATATGACTTCATTGTCTAAAATGGAAAGGCTGAAGTCAGTTCATTTGCTGGGAATATCATGGCTTGAAAATTTGCTCTGAAAGGAAACTGGGATATATTGATCAGATATAAATTAGAAAAGTTGACTGTTGTGCCTCCATTTAGTAAAGTGAGTGCTTATCTACAGCTTATATTACTGCTTCTCATTATCTTTATTTTTAAAGGCTTAATCGACTATGGAAATCAATGAACAGCATATGCTTGGTTATTAGCATGCATGCTGCAATCAGCACTGTTCTGATATACCTATGGTAGTACCTTGTGTCAGCCTGTGTAGAAAAAGCACTGAGACAAATAGAAGAGGATAAAAAACAGCAGTACAGTGAAATGGGCAGCAAATCCCTTTCTGGATGATCAGCCATGTAAATGTAAACACAAAATAAATAAAGGCATGAAGGGAAAGCCCTGAATTGTGAAATGAAATAAAATCTGTAGGTTTGGAGGCCTGCTATCCTGAGGAATATTTTCATGCTTGAAATCAGCATTTTATCTTTGCAGAGTGAATTTCCAAAGCCTTTAAAAGATGAAAAGGTTTTTAAGCAGCGGAGAGCGATGGAAGTGCTGTGGTGTCTGTAATGAAAGAACTATCAGCTCCCAGGGTAAATACTCTTTGGTCCTTATGGGCATTTTTTTTTTCAGAGATTTTTACATGTTTTTAACACACACTCACTTAGGAGCAAGGTGATCTGGCAGGTTAACACATTAGGTGTTTTGCCTCTGGAGACCTGGATTCAAATCTTGATTAAGTCACACATGTCAAAATAATTTTGGAGGTCACTAGAGGCCTATATGCAGATGACAAAATCACTGCACACAAACATCTTGGCATAATTAGCAATCTGTAATAGGGAGGATGGGAATAGTAAAGTGTGACATTTGTCTGGATTGAGACCTGATCTTGACCGAGCTGAGTTGAGAGTCCAACAGCCTGAATTTCCTTTCAGTTACATGGATGTAAATGAGACAAGAATCAGGGCACAGAAATGGAATAGCAAGGTTCTTTGAGTGCTGGTCCCTATGTGTATTCCACTGTGCGTATGCATATGCACCATTGTCCTCAGAATGAAAGATTTTGCTAGTACTGTCCATTGGTCCACACCTGTGCTCTTCTTCTCACATTTCAGACTGAGGGCATAAGGGTGTGCAGGTCATCCACCTCTCCAGTTCCTTTCTACTACCACGTGGTCTGAGACAGAACCTCTAATGTCCGCGGAGCTGCTGTTCTGCCTTTGAATCTCTAAACATTGTAATATAAAATTTTGTTAGTTAAGTATTAGTTACTTACTTAGATTTTGGGGATCCGCCCTCTGAATTATGTCCAATATTCCAGACTTCAGGAACTGCATCTCCTGCCCTCCAATCCCTCCTGGTCAGCGACAACTATCAGAGGTGCCTATCCTGGATAATCTCCTCTCTTCACTAAGTCCAGGATCTTCCTCTTCTTCCCCAGCAGAACTCGGCAAATGCAGTGATTCATAGATTCCAAGACCAGAAGTGACCATCTAGTCTGACCTCCTGTATAACACAGGCCGTAGAACTTCTCCAAAATTCCTAGAGCATATCTTTTAACAAACATCTGATCTTGATTTTAAAATGATCGGTGATGGAAAATGACCACAACCTTTGGTAAATTATTCCAGTGGTTAATTACTCCCACCATTAACAATGTATGCCTTATTTCCAGTCTGAACTTGTCTAGCTTCAGCCTCCAGCCATTGGATCGTGTTATGCCTTTGTCTGCTAGATTGAAGAGCCCATTGTTAAATATTTCCCCCCCATGAAGGTAATTGCAGATTGTAATCAAGTCACCCCTTAACCTTCTCTTTGTTAAACTAAAGAGATGGAGCTCTTTAAGTTGATCACTGCAGGGCATGTTTTCTAATCCTTTAATCATTCCCGTGGCTCTTCTCTGAACACTCCATTTTTTCAATATCCTTCTTGAACTGTGGCCACCAGAACTGGACAGTATATAGTAAGATGAGACCCTGAAACATAAACTCTTATGTCAGAGGCCCAGTCTGAGGCCTGAATCCTGAACCAAAGTACTTCCAGGCATTGCTAAGCAAAAGCTGGGCTGTGAGCCAGAAGCAGGCCCCACTCACAGAAGTTGGTGAGAAAAGGGTTGCTAGAAGAAGGTGCATCCACACGTAAGTGCTAATAAGAGGAACTTGTGCCAAGATGACATTAGGACACTCCACAGATATAACAAGAAACAAGCAGGTGCATCTTAAAGACAGAGTCAAAAGGACAGCATGATGGATAAATCTATCTGTTTAAAACAACATGACTGAAGGAGGAGACAGCACCCTAATGAGCCAAGGGGCTATACTTCAATACGTCAGTAGGGATAAGTAATCTGTCCTGTAACTGTATAAAAGTGGGTCCCGGAGTGCGCATCTTTGTCTGGCCTATGGGGAGTGGAAAGTCCCGCCACTGACTGAGCTGGTCCATTGCCAGGGGGCACAAATTCATAGTATGTCTTGTAGAGTCTACGGGAAACTATTACTATGCTTCTTTTGACAATAAACCTGGTTTGAGTTCCTTCGTACCTTACTAGAGTCTATGGTCTTTGGGGGTTCTCTTGGGGTTTGCCATGTCAGCTATCTGTGCAGAGTCAGGGCAGCACACAGAGGAAAAACACACACAGCCAGCTGTTATCATCATCAAACAAGAGCAGAACACCACACCGGTAGCTACTGACAACACAGTATGCCAACAGTGGTTGCACCAGTGCCAAATATGGAAGTAAAATAACCTCTTTACTCCTACTCAAGATTCCCTGTTATGCATCCAGGGATCGCATTAGCCCTTTTGGCCACAGCATCATACTGGGAGTTCATGTTTGGCTGATTATACCCCACCAGCCCCAAATCTTTTTAATGTCTCTTTATACAGCACCAGAAACCCTGTAAACATGGAATAAACAATAACAGCAGAGTAGGTCATCAGGAAAAGAATCATGAAGGAGAAGTCAGAAGCTTATAGATCCTGTTGAGTAGGCTTAAAGGGTGTGTCTGGCTCTTCAGATTTAGCAAACATCTCATGGAGCAGGCTATGAGTTTCCAGTCCAATCTAGGGTTGGTAGACCCCTTGTACATTGGGCAGAGGCATCAAGGAGTGTGCCACCCAGCAACACTACCTCAGATACAGGGACGAGCAAAGGCAGAGCTACAGACTCCTCTTCCCCACCTCACCATGCAAAGCCTTCTCAAAAGCCTACAGAGAAATCCACTTTCAGAAACATTTTTAAGAAGATGGCTGCTTGTCCAGCACCTTCTAAGTCAGGTAATTCTTTGCACCTGGTCCCAGCAGGCTCGAGAGCCCATATGGGTCACAGTACCAACCCGCAGACTCCGAAGGGTAAGAGTTCCTCCATGTCAGCACCATCTACAGGAGTGGGATTGCCAGCACTGAGCAAAGAGAGACATAATCCAAGGCCACAACAACCACAGGTACCAACAAAGGGTCCCAAGAGCAAATACTGACAGGGGCACAGAAGAAAACACAGGCTTCCAAGAGCATTTCTATACCAGCTCACAAGTGCACAGGAAGAAGACTCTTCATCCCCAAAGATGACTGACAGATACACCCTCTAGAGGAGATCTTCATCTTCCTGGACCCAGAATCATTCCTTCTATTGGACCTGATCCTTACCAGGGAAATTCTAACACCATCAGTCCACAAACAGTATGAGAGATGTTGATCCCCTATTACGTCTATTAATTGTGGCATCCCAACACTGACAGTACCAAGGGCACCACAGTTGCCCACATTTCCTCTTTGGGAGAATCTGGCATGAGGAAAGGACTAACCTCATCTCCACAAAAGATGAAAACTCGGAGAGAGGTTCCAGAATTTCCTGGATCCTGCCACAACCTCATAAGATGGGGCATCCCCTCACCCAGAACTGCTGGTCCCCTTGCCTTGGGAACCTCCTCAACCTATTTTGGATCCCTCTCACTGACCATGCTATGAAACATAAGATCCATAGATGCAATATCCAGAATTGGTATGGTCTCATTAAGAATCATGCCATTTCTTTCTTCCACCTCCCAGGATCAGCCTGAGCTCCCTCAGGAGCCTATGGAAGAGGAGGAGGCAGAACCAGATACACCAGTACCATGAATCCCAACAGGAGTATTATCAGAATCGCACAATGAAGTGGTTGACCCAGACTTCCTGTCTCCTTCAGTATCAGAGGAGTAGCCGTGTTAGTCTGGATCTGTAAAAGCAGCAAAGAATCCTGTGGCACCTTATAGACTAACAGACATTTTGGAGCATGAGCTTTCGTGGGTGAATACCCACTTCCTCAGATGCATGTCTCCTTCAGATGACCATAAACAGTTTCAAGGTTTGGTGAGGAGAGTTGTGGATGAGCTCCAAATTCCCCTGGAGGAAATTGCAGATCTCACAGATTTCTGGACATGTTACAGAGTTCAGAAGCTAGTAGAGTGGTGCTCCCATTAATGAGGCCATCCTAGAGCCTGCCAAGATCATGTGGCATACCTCAGCAACACAGTCATCTGCTCCTACAAGGGCAGAAAGCAGGCACTGTGTCTCAGCCAGGGGAGCAAGGCTTTTATTTATTCATCCTCCCCCAAACACTTCAATGGTTCAGGTATCCAATGAAAGGAGTAGACAACAGCACCCAAAGTCCACTCCCTCAGATAAAGAGGCCAAACATATGGACTTCCTTGTAAAAAGAAAAAAAACCAACAAAACAGTATTGACATCCACTAGCCTGCAATTCTGATTTGGCAATTTCCAGGCATTACTATTGAAGTATGATTTGTGTCAACTATTTAAAAATTTCGGAATTCAGAGACAAGCTCCCTCCAGAGGACAGAGCACAATTTCAGGCCCTTATTGAGGGTGGTCAGATTGGGGGACAGAACATCTCTACAAGCTGCAGTTGATGCAGCTGAAACAGCCTCTAGGTCAATGGCAACAGCTATTGTTATGTGTTGTGAATCCTAGCTGTACTCCTCAGGATTCCCCAGAGAAGTTCAGTCAACTGTAAAGGATTTGCCCTTCAGTAGGAATAACTCATTTAGTGAAAAGACTGATTTGTCTTTACGGACATTGAAGGACTCCAGGGCAACCCTTCACTCCCTGGGTATGTAGGAGAAGTATCATAGGCAGCCTTCTAACCTGAAGACCATTGCCACAACCGTTCACTATAGGTCCAAATTATTATCAGTACAAGGTGTTCCCCTTTGGATGAGCAACAACACCGAGAGAGCTTACGAAGGTGCTTTCTGTAGTGGCAGCACACTTCTAACACCATGGCTTGATAGTCTTTCCTTACCAAGATGGCTATTAACTGAGAGATATCATTGGGAAGTACTGACCTCAACCACGTCTCCTTTCAATCTCCTAGTTACAGGGAATCTTCATGAGCACACAAAAGTCCCTTTTAGTTTCATCAGGGACCATTGAATTTATCGGAGCAACTTTGGACTTGGCCAGAATTAGAGCTTACCTACCTCTGCACAGGTTTAATCAATGAACTGAAACAGAGCCCTCAGCCATCACTTGATGCATATCTTATCCTCCTAGGTCACATGGTGTCCTGAACGTACCTAATACTCTTCACAAGACTTCAGCTTCACTGTCTGCAAGCCTGGCTTTGGATGGTATACATCTGAAGTAGATGCGCTATGAATAAGCTAGTCACACTCCCCTTTCAGAGTGAGAGACTCTTGTTTGGTGGTGGAGCAGGGAGCAGGAGTTCCCTTCATTCTTCCCCCACTGCAGAAGATATTGATTACAGATGACTCCCTCCTAGAATAGGGCACCCATCGGGACAAACACACAGCACAAGGAAGATGGCATTTCCGAGAGTCCAGGATGTACATAAATCTCCTGGAGTTGAGAGGTGCCCATGAGGCCTTCAAGCAATTTTGATCACTCAGAAAATCCCAGCATATTCAAGTTATTATGGGGCTGTCAGCCCCATCCTCACATCAGCCTCCAGTCTTACCCAGACCTCTTGACACAGGGCAGGGACAAGATCAGACATCCCAATCCAGAGGCTCTCCACCTCACAGCCTGGTATTTGGATGGATGTTAGGAAACATGACAACAGCGTTCTACATCAACAAGCAAGGCAAAAAAAGTTCCAGCCCCCCTCCCCATGCCTGGTGGTCAATCTGTGGAATTGGTGTATTTGTCCCCAAATCATCCTACCAGCAGTACACCTCCCAGGAATACACAGTAGATTAGTGGGCAGCCCCAGCAGACACCTTTTGATCAACAATGAATGGGATCTACATTATTCTATAGTAAAGACTATACTCAGGCAATGAGGATTCCTATCTTGGGACCTATTTGTGTCACAAGAAAACAGGAAATGCAAGACATACTGCTCCAGAGGCACACGGGGTCAGGACTACAGAGGGGATGCCCTCTTAATCTAATGGGAGAGGCCCTTAGCGTACACCTTTTCACCCCAATTCCTTTCTTACTGATTCAGAAGGACAGGGCAGAGATCATCCTCATTGCTCCCAGATGGCTGAGACAGTGTTAGTTCCCCAACCTTCTCCACCTATCAGCCCTGTCCTCACATCAGCCTACAGTCTTTCCCCAAAACTCTTGACACAGAACAGGGATGAAATCAGACATCCCACTCCACAGGCTCTCCACCTCACGGCCTAGTATTTGGGTGGATGTTGAATCTAGAGCAGACATGTTCAGTAGCAGTTCAAATCCACCAGAAAGTGCTACTTGGCTCAGTGGAATAGATTTCCTGTTTGGGCTCAACATTGCCATGTGTCCCCAGAAGAGTCGACCTTTCCCACCATTTTAGATTATCTTCCTACTCTGAAGTCCTCAGGTCTTTCCCTTAGCTCCCCTCTGAGCAGCCTTGGAAGCAATTAGCATCAATTAGTGCCACAGAAGTACAGGTCAGGACTGAAGTGCATTGGCAGAAATGTTGTAGGCAAGACTGGAAAAGATGCAAGTGCTTAAGATCTGGATTGGTGTGCTTTTACAAATGATGTGCATTGTATCAGGGTGATGCTTACCCCACTCTGCATGCACGCACACACACACCATTTCTGAAAATCCAGTTAGCACCAGATTATACCTAGCCCTTGTGCAGGTGGACAGAGGAAGGAGATTGCATAGACTCCATCCTCCAGCTATACCTGCTGCTCAAGAGCCAAGCAAAATAGGTAGAGAGTGCAGTGATAAGGCAGACTGCTGCTGCTGCTGTTAGCCTCTCCAGAGGTAAAAGATGGGGAGATAGTTACAGCCTTGCTAGCCCTCCAGAGCAGCTAGCAGAACTGACCAGGAGTAGAGGAAGGCTTCAAGGGTGGCATAACAGCCACACTACCTCTGTATTTATTGGGGCTTCCAGAGCCATTCTTCTTGCTCCAGGCATGTCGTCTAGAGCTCTCACTTCAGTAGAGTACCTGCTCACCTTCCCCTACATGGGACTGTGACTATATGTCACAGTCAATCCGTTAGCAGAGAGCAGGTGATCCAGGGCAACATTAGAATTTTTTAAGAGAGTAGTTCAGATGAATGTATTGCATCCAAATTATGCAACTGTCAAAGTACCCTGTAGAACATGGGTCACTTTTAGTATGTAAGACATGAAAATCAAAATTTCATCTTTGGACAATCCAGCTAATCTTTTGTAAGCTGTATGGTTGGGAAGATTGTTTGTACGTGAGACACTGGGACACTGCTTTTCAAAAATGCATCTATGTTATTGTGTGTGCAACAATGTGTGCAGAGTTACTTGCCTAGTTCCTGTGAACCTACCACAGGCAGGTGTTTTTACTTGCAAATGGCCATTTAGGTTCGTCTGTGACAGTCCATTTGTGTGACTAATTAGGTACTGCATTTGCAGATGCATTTTTGAAAATCAGGCCCAAAACACATTTATTTTCAAGAAGGGATCAATGACTGTCCAAAAAGAATTTTATATTTATTAGACAGTAAGTGCACAGAGTTGTGAAGTGCACTGGAATCATTTCAGGCTTTCTGTGTTCACTGTTGCTGTTTTAAATGTATACTTTACCAAAAGAGATCAGGTTTAACAGATTTAACAGTTGGCATAATGGCCCCATTGTATGTTATGGATTATTTGAGTTGGAAGGGACCTCCTCTAGGTCACTTAATTCACCTCTTGCATTGTAATTGAATAACTAAATTCAGCTGATTGTTGCACTTCTATTAATTTGTTTTGTTGGCTTGTCTCATTTACAGGGCCAACTCTAACTTTTTGCCACCCCAAGCAAAAAAAAAGAGCACTGCCCCACTGTAAACCCCCCCCATGAGTGCCGTGCTGCCAAATCCCCCTGAGTGCTGTGCCGCCCAAGCCCCTAACCCCCGAGTGCCACACTGATGAAGCCCCCAGTCCCTCCTGAGTGCCGAGCCGCCCAAGCCCCCTGCCCCTCTGAGCACCGCACCACCCAAGCCCCCACCCCCTCCGAGTGCCGTGCCACTGAAACACCCTCCCCCCTCCAAGCACCGCCTGGCCGAAACAAAAACAAAAAAAAAACCTCCAGTGCCACCCAGCTGAACAGAAAAAAAAAAAACCTGAGTGCAGCCCTGCCCTAAGGTGCCACCCCAAGCACCTACTTAGTCGGCAGGTGCCTGGAGCCGGCCCTGCTCATTTATAGAACTTGCGTTGTCCCAAAGGTTCCCAACATACTTTGCAGATTTCAGGCCTGATTCTGATCTCTCACTGATTTAAATACAAAGTAACTCCACTGACTTTAAGGAAGTTACTCCAGATTTACACCAGTGCAAGTGAAATCTGAATCAACCCTCTGTGTACAGAGACCCACCCCTGAAATGCAGCCACTTCTAGGGCAGAATTCCATGAACCATCTGTGCTTGCCACGAGGCATAACAGGGTTTTTAGGAGAGAACATGAAGAATTATGTATCCAGTTGAAATTACAGGCAAGATCTGAGCTGAACTGAAATTTGGCCTGGGCAATGGGGCTAACACCCCAGCTGTCACAAAAAGTTCTTTGCAGACCTACAGTACCAGGATTAATTCACACACCGGCTAATCTCAGCCATGTGGTTTTAGAACACCCAAACTCTCAAAGAGCACACCTGGGGTGTATCTAAATAATCTTTTTACTGACTATTTCAAAAACAATACAGAAAACAAAACTTGATCATTGATAATCTTTTTAAACTACCTGTGGACAATAATAAAATAACATCTACCATCATATCACAAATAATCTTCCTTAAATTTCTGTGGAGGACTTGGCCTGATAGATTGTAAACCAGACAGCCAATTACTCTGTGCTACACTGGACTGACATAAATTAAAAGATTAAAATAAAATAAAAAAAATGTTCTGTAATTTATTAGCCTGGATGAGCTGGGTAGGTGATCGTATGTGACCTGTCTGAGGGATGGAAGTCTCATTGTAATCCAGAACTTGACTGCCCTAAGTGTACGGAATATTAGCTATGTAACTAATATTTTCAGTAGGAGTGCACTATGCTGTGATGATGTATTTGTGACAGCTTTGATTGTTTCTCCGCTCTCTCTGCACTGAACTACAGAAATCGCCCACTAATATATTGATCAATTAAAATGAAAATGCTTTGGTTCTCTGAGCCAAACAAAGCACCCTGTGCTCCATGGTAATCCAAGTCTGATGTAGCATTATTGGTATCATTTAATCTTCTAACTTTATGGGGAGAAAAACAACTGTTCTCTCTGGTCAATAGAATTCCTAAATGTTTATGCTTATATTTTTAAAAGGGGACATGGGGATTTATCTGCCAACATCTATTAACATCAGTGTATGTTGTACTATTACATTTCTGAACCTGTTTCAAAATTATGGGTTTAATTAAAACAGGAACTAAACACACCTGAGCCTTGTAAAGAGCCAGTATTCTCCTCCATCTCAGCCTGCTGCAAAGCAAACTAACATGCCATAAAAACATATGATCTGCAGGCATTTTCAACATGAGTATATTGCAGTGAAAAACAGTTCAGTTGACTCAGCATGTATCACAGATATTTCGACCTTCTGGCCTTTGAATACACATTTTAATTCTCTTTGTGCACTTATCAGAAGTTTCCAAAATGACACATACAAAGACCTGATAATTTTCACAATAATGTGGGCTTTTACTGAGCAGCTGACCTAAGAACAGAATGTTCAGTTGAAGCAAATACACATGGAAAATGAAAACAGAAACTGACCAAAGAGTAAAGCAATGTTATAGAGTCCTGTGTTCAGACACTGAGAACTAAAAAGCACAACTGAAGGCCTCCATGACAGGGTAGAATATCAGTAATTTAGCGCTAGATAGTCAAAAGGTGTTAAAGCAGCAAAGAATCCTGTGGCACCTTATAGACTAACAGACGTTTTGGAGCATGAGCTTTCGTGGGTGAATACCCACTTCGTCGGAAGACCGATCCAGACTAACACAGCTACCCCTCTGATACTTGACACCATCTAAAGGTGTTGTTTGTTCATATGTGTTTTGGACTTTGCACAGCTTCATTTGACTGGAAAACCACATGTATCCTCAGAGGATGTAACCAGTGATGAAAATGTGGCTAAGTGCTAGTGTAAATAGATATACTTGACTAATTCTAAGTTAGAAAATCCTGATGTCTGATCTAATTTACACCAGCAAGTTATGGTCCCCCAGTGACCACACACCATATGGAGATTGCCAGAGCATACCACTCCCTTTTCTCGCTTCTCCCTGCCCCTGCTCTTCTTCCCTGTTCTCCCTCCCCATGCCCTTCTTTCTTAGAAGATATTTTAAGAAAGGATCTAGGCATCTGTTTTATGGTTTTTTATGTAAGATTATTTGTAAAATGTCTGAATCCATGTACTCAGATAAACAGATAGTGGGGGCCATATAAGTAAGTGCTAGATGTATTCAATGAGGCAAGAGAGCATTGCTTAAGATTTCTTGTCCTAACCTTGGTACTTTGAAATGAAGTGAATTTAAGGAGCAAGAAAATAACCACTTTTAGCAGAAGCAGCTCAGCTGAGTGCTATCTCAGAGTGAGGTCTTTGGCTAAGCTCTCCAGCCCTCCTCCTCCACATCAGCAATCCTGCTAGTGTTGCAGAGTACAAAATTATTTTTAAAAAGTAGTAATGTTGAAACATTGTCCTGATTCTTTTAAGGCAATCAGGAAGGAAGTTTTATTTTTAGAAAGATATCCTATTGAGAAAAGAAGCAAAAGAGTCAATTTATTACTGTATTTTAAGGTATTCAGCAGCAATTTCATCCAGTCATTTTAGAATCTGTAAAAATAAGTCTTATTTCTTCTATAGCTTTTTTCCCTGCCTTTGCCTTGATTCAGCTGTGAAACTGCAGTTCCCCTGCCTTATTACCTAGCTTATAGACTCTGGAATGCTGAAAGTGTATTTCAGTTTGATAAATTCTTCTCTTGGTGCAGTGAAATGTCACTTGTCTGGACTGAAATGTCTAATATTCTGTTACATAACAGTGATTTTTCGTTCATCCGTCTCATTCTTGACTTCTTTCTAGGGAATTGGCAGAAAATAACCTCCCCATAATGTATGACCCTCAATCCTGAACAAAGCCTCAATCAAGAAAAGCACTTAAGTACACATGTGATGTTAAGCATGTGAATAGTCCCTTTGACTTCAGTTCTACTGGTAACAACTCATTGGCCTTTGACTTCAATGAGATTAATCATGTACTTAAAGTTATGCACATATCTAAGTGCTTTGTTGGGTAAGGAACCAAGTGAGAAAACCACCTAATGGGATTTTATATAGTGAATCTTTGTGGGAGCTGAAGGATGAAATCCTTATCCTGGTCCTTGGGGCAACCATGTCAGTAAGCCAAATCTAGCTCTTGATGAGTATGGTGGGAAGTAGCAGAAGTAGTCCTTTGTTCCCCTCCTATGTGACTTTTGGGCCATGTGTGTTATGCCCAGACCAACTTTTTTCTTTGGCCATGCCCATACTCCCATTTCTCGTCTCTTTCTGTTCTTGTGAATAAAATGCAATCACTCAAATATTCATAGAAAGAGACGAGAAGTGGGAGTATGGGCATGGCCAAAGAAAATGCATTTTTAAATCCAAACATTTGGGCTTTCTTATTTTCAGTAGTCTACCATCTCAAGTCAGCAGGTGGCCTTGATAATCTATACTTGGTAAAATTATTAGGTCAGATTAATAAATCTGTGGCCCTTTAATGCCTAAGACCCCAAAATTACCAACGAATGGCTACAAAATGGCCAGTCATTCACTATGGGAACAGAAGTTCAGATGTATCAGATCAGACCATTAGTTCATTTAATCTGCCCTCCTATCTCTGATCATAGTTGAGGAAAGAATTGTAACACATGCTTAAAGTTAAGAATGTGTTTAAGCACCTTTCCTAGAGATAGGGATGTTTTCCTGAATCAGGGCCTCTGGCAGAGAGCTCATGTCACAGTTACATTTTCTCCTGCCCCTTACTGTAGTACACCTGACTAGTTATGCAGCGCTCTCCCTAGAGATGGGGATTCTTTCTAAATCCCCAACAGATAGGTCACTTCAGGAAAAATGGTATTTTATTTTCCCTTATCATTGCAAGCGTAGCATTCTTGCCGTTACAGATTATGTTGTTGGTCATAGCCCTAGAATTTGGCTTGACCACTTCCTGAGGCAATGAATTCCACAGTTGCCTATATGCAGGACTGGCGCTAGGGGGTTGCGCGCCCTAGGCAGACGGCAATTTTGCCACCCCGAGCACTGGTCCCGTGGCTCCGGTGAAGCTTCTGCAGTGGTGCCTGCAGAGGGTCTGGTGGTCCACGGCTCCGGTGGAGCTGCCGCAGTCGTGCCTGCGGGAGGAGCCAACCATCCACAGGCATGACTGCAGCAGCTCCACCAGAGCCGCCTGCCGCCCCCTCCGGCAAAGTGCCGCCCACCAATAATTCTGGCGTCCTAGGCGATTGCCTAGGCTGACTAAATGGTAGCGCCAGCCCTGCCTATATGCTGCATAAAGTAGCATTTTTTCCTTTTGATTTCTACATTTACTGCCCTTTATTTCGCTGAGCAGTCCATTGTTCTTGATTAATGTTAGTCTGCAAAAGGCTGTACATCTTATTATGAAGTGCTTGAAGCACTTGACTTATATTTTAAAAAACACAATCACAATATTTCACAGCTATTCAAAATCAATTAGCATTTTTTGCAGGAGATAGGAAGTTAGCCCTGCTGTCCTAGTTAAGTTACGTTCTGACAACCTAGAGCTCCCCTCATTTTTTCACTGGATACTGTGTCCTTTGCTTTCTCGAATTGTTTCAGTTTGAGAGCTGCTGCTTTATTTCCTTCCTTTCCAGAGGCAGTTGCATTTCATTGATGGATGAAGTGATTCACATATATTTAGTTTGTCCTGGCTTTGTAGAGTTTGTCAATTGTTTTGAGACAAGCTTTTGCACAAAATGTAATTGTATGTTTGTATATCCTAGAGGCACCATAGTCTAGTGGATTGTTTCCACCTCAGCCACTGACTGTATGAAGACATTCTGTATATGTCTGGTGTTATTATTTGTTACAAAGCTGGGGAAATTTGATGTGCCTTCTGCCTTACTGGTCGAGAATTACCCGTTCCAGTATGATGGTGAATAATAGCCATTCTGCCATAATGCCATTGCATCTAGCAAGGGACGTCACTATATGAATTTAAAGCTTGTAAAATGTGCCAGATTAGCAACCCTGAAAACAGAAATCCTCTAAGCAGGTAAAGGATGCCAGGATTGCAAAATGCCATGCTCCACCCCACCAATATGCCTCAACTCTGTTCTGGAAGAACCACCAAGCCACCTCCACCAGCCAGATGGGAGATTCATCTCCATGTCTTTTCAGCTCTTGGCTTTGGCTGAAAATGCCAGTTGTGGTTGTAGTTTAGCAAACTCTAGAATTAAAAGTCACAGCTGTTGCTGCTGCTCGCAGGCATTATCTGCATCACTGGGATCAAAGTCTTGAACTGAAGTTGAAGGCTGAGATGCTATTCCCATGACAGCAAACAAAGAAGGCTGCACTGTAAGAAAGGAACTGTTATTGCACTACTCTGTGTAAAACAATTCCACACTGGCAGAATAGCTGTCTGACCTCTGCAACAGAAGTCACGTCAGTGTGAATAGGCTCCTCAACTACCAACAACCCAGAATTGTCAATAAAATGATTTCAAAATTCATAGAATCTCTTCTGTGCTGTATTGAACAATATCACCAGTATAAACAACGTTGTTTATTTCACTCCTAGGGGGAAGAATGACCTGATGTTTGTTTAGAACAAGAGACTTATGTTGCACCCAGTAGAATGTGAGACTTACCTCACCTCAGAAAGATAATTATGCAAGAAACGTCAATCTGGAATACAGGGTTGTGTGGAATTCTGTAATACTTGCATAATATGTTGACTGATATGCAGAGTAGTCAAAATTATTCCCAATGTATCCAGCTGTTCTCCAGATTTTGCAAAAAGATAACCCGTATATAACTTCCCACAGAGTCTCACTAATAACAATAGTGCTTTGCACTGCCATAGCCCTTTAGAAACATTCATTTAATCTCTTAGTACCTCTTTGAGTTATGTTAGTAGCCTGTTTTGCTGATTGGGAAATGATGGTGAGATGAAGTGACTTTCCCAAGGTCACCTAGTGAGCGTGCAGCAGAGCTGGGAATAGATTCTGTTTCCTTACCCCAATTCTGTGCCTTACCCATAAGACCATCTCTTTCTTTTTTAACAAATGATACATCAGAGCTAATGTACAATAATGTACTAACCTTATGATCCCTGAGAGTAGTAAAATATATGCCTCTGAGGATGTGACAGCTGAGAAAGGGTAGACATTTTGAGACGGGAAACTGAATGATTTCTGCAAATTATCATATGTAGGATCCCACCTGCTGTTAGTTTTGAGGTCAGGTGGAAGTACTATCACGTGCAATCTTTCACTGACACCAGCTTGCAGTCCCTGTGCCCTATCAGACAGCATAATCACTCAGCCTACCTAGTATTATAGTCCCATTGCAGAACTGTAAAGTTAGTAGATGATCCACCTTTCCTGTTAAGGCTCCTGATCAATAATAAATGTTCACCTGTAGAAAGATAAGGGAAAATTTACCCTGCAACCAGAAGGGCCAAACAACTGTAAAACAGAAGCGGAAGAAGTAACCTTTAGCATTGTCTCTGCCTATTCTCACTGGACAGTAGCTACGTAAAACATCCTGAGTCTAAGTCTCCAAACTTAATGGCATATAGACAGTAAATCTCTTTCAAGTCCTGCTGTGACCTTCTCCACTTCAACAGCATTATTAGCAAAAGCCAGTTGTACCAGTCCAGTAAGTTCTGCTGTGACAGTCTCCAGCCGCTGGCAAGGGGTATGTTTGTGATGAATGTCTGCATATTCACCAAGCTTTGAAAAATAGCCAAGAAAGATTTTGGACCAAGCAGAGATTCAAGGCGCTTTTTGATACAAGTACAGAAACATTGTTCAGCTGATGACAGTCTATCCCAGACTTTCAGGACAGATCCACTTTACAGGAAGAATTCCCAGATATGTGGTGACATGCAGTCTTAGCTGAGGATATAAGGCCTCCCTGCATGATAGTACACTGTTGTTTTGGGCAAGTGTATGTATTTTTCTTTCCACCATCTGTCAAACAGTCCATAATCGCTGCCCTATCCCTTCTTCCCTCTCCCAAACCCGAAAGGCATTCTTCATGGGCAGGTAAAGGATGCAAGGTGTACCTGTCTTTTTAGCTTTTTAAATAATCGCACCAAGTCTTAGCAAACTACTGCAATACAGAAACTGTATCGTATTGTCACTGAACACCTCCTTTCTTCTTTTACCTGTTGCTTACAGCCCAATCCTATAGCGTTTGGAAAACTTTCCCCTCTACTTGAAGCCAATGAGAATTGAGGGTGCTCATAATTTAGCAAGATGCTCTATGATTGAGCCCAGGAAGAGACATAGTAAATAATCAGCTCCTTACCAAATACCAGTGATTTCTGTACACCTAATGAATTATTATAAAATTAATGCTTTCACTCAGCCTTTTCATTATACATAAGAATGTACATTGCAAAGGAGATGAAAAATTGAGGTTCTGATCACATAGTATCAGAATTGCAGATGTTCTACAATGCCAATGTGCAGCTCCCTGATTCTCCAGGTCATTTTGTGATGACTCCCATGGTCAGCAATACCAAAGGAACATACACTAGTTAGAAATGTCTGGAGTACAACATGCTCTGGCCATACCATTCCATTCCCTACACCAGGATGTGGTTGGAGCTGACATCTCCTCCATGCCAAAATAGTACAAAGGCCAAGAATGCACCTGTGAATCTGGCCCATAGCAGTTAGCGTACACTTAAATCAGCCTTGCAAAATTTTACTCATCCGCTGTTCTAGGCTGAATAATTTTTTTTTGATGGGTAAGTAATGTACTGTTAGTTTTTTTCATTATCATCGACCGTGATTAAGGGATGTCAAGTCATTTTTGTGCCTATGCTGGTAAATTTTTATGGCATTGTTTCAAACCTAATTTATAATAATTAAAAATCCCATGCCATTCTTCATAAGAGTAGGGGTGTTAACTCAGATGTCCTGGCCAATTCCAGGTTGGACAATAACATTCCACCCAAATTTCCCTCTGTGGTTTCAAATGGTTGTCTTATTCCTCCTGTCCTGAATGCCCGTGTAGTGCTGTTGTGCTCTTGCAATAGCTCCTGTGTTTCACTGCAGAAGCGACTGCATTTCAGTGGGCGGAGAAGTGAAGCCTGTATAATTTGTTCTTATTGCATAATGCTTCCAACCCTTTGGGATGAAAGATACTACCTGAATATAAGACATTATTTCTATTATTTATAAACTAATGTAATAACAGAGAACAATTCTACACACATATTCAAGAGAAACCTTAGAGAAGGTAGGAAGAGGAAGCCTTGCACTTCTGAAGGGAGAAGGAGAGTTCAATAGCTCTTTTCCAGGCACAAAACCTATAAAACTTCTTGGGAAGAGGCCAATGAGATAGTTTCACTGAGGCAGACTTTGAGTTCATTTTTAGTGAGTTCTTTCCTGTTATTCTGCAGTTTAGGGATCCCTGCATAGAGACATAGATTGCCCCATTGACTGTGGACTATTGCCAAAGAAAGTCATCAGGTTACAGTTGGAAAGTTATGAATTTGGGACTTTAAAGACTGTACAATGAGAGGGATATGGATGAAGTACTTTTTTTGTACAAAGAATTCACTTACCAAGTATTACTTTCCTACCTCTGCCTATTGAAGATTTGAATTCTTTTCCTGAGTAGTTATGTGGCTTAGTCATCTTTTCTAAGCTAGTAATATGTGAATGTCTGTCTACTGAAAAATTTTATGACCTGAAAGAAACAAATGGTTAAGTTGCCATAAGAGGAACAGTTTCTATACTATACAGCATAAAATGTTCAAAAGCGTGGTCAGTGGGACTTAGGCTCCTAAGTGATGTAGGCACATTTGAATATGGAACTTAGGCTCCTAGCTAAAACACTTCAGTGCTTTTGAAAATGTTGCCTACAGTCTATTTCTCTGTCTTGGAGATAAGTGTTTATGAAATGTTAAGTCTAGGTTAATGCATCCAGCTATGAGATATCTTCACTTGAACATCCCAAAATATGAATTTCTAACAAAACTTTTAAGATAAGGGTGAACCCTTGAATATAGTTTTTGTGTGTACCTGAATTGATATGCTGGCTGCTTTCCATATACTGCAGGGTCTGTGCTCAGATGACATTGTGCTTGAAACAGTCTGCTCTATTTGCAGCCACCTGCACTCATGTCAAAGCTGGAACTGCACTCATGCCATTCGATTGCAGGGTCTCTGACTGACGTGCAGAATCACTGGGTTGCATGAATGGCCTCTACAGACAGAAGGAAGTTTTATAAGAAAAGTTTAGAAAGCACTTTACAGCATCAGAAAATGATGAGCAGTGGCAGGGCTTTCTTCCCAGGCCTGGTCTACACTTAAAAATTAGATAACCCTGAATGATGAAAAATTTCACACTGTGAGCACTGCAGTTGTGTCACTCTAACCCCTAATGTAAATGCAGCTAGATCGATGGAAGAATTTTCTGTAGCCTCAGTGCTACAGCAGCACAGCTACAGAGCCATAGGTGTGCTGCTGTAGTATAGACATGGCCTAAAGGACACAGAGACTGCCGTGACTATGGTAAACAGTGTGAGAATAACCAGGAAGTTGCCATTAAAAGTCAGCATTTGCCAACACTTACTACTATCTGAGGTACCACAGTTCTCACTTTACTTAGAATGAGAAATTACTTCTTATCTGAGATCACAATGTGTGGTGTGTGTTGGCAAAAGCTGATTCTGTAAAGGTGACCACAAAAGGTCATACCTATGTGGAAACAGGTAAAGAACAGAGGAATCAAAGGAGAAAAAAGAGAAGTGAAGACATAATAAAGAAGAAACATTTGGTACATTTATGTGTAAATAACCAGAGGCTCTGTTTACAAACCTTTCCCTCTGTTCCTTCGCCTAATCAGTTCTGCTTTCTCCCTCTCTGTCTTCTAACTTTCCTTCGTCTTTCCAGATGCAGGACGCTATGGGCTATGAGTTACCATGGGTGTATTTTGTCAGTCTGGTCATCTTTGGATCCTTTTTCGTTCTAAATCTGGTTCTTGGTGTGTTGAGCGGGTAAGCTGCCAGTTTTCGATGTCCTTTTTCCAATGCTGCAGGGCAAGACTCCATAATCAGGGTTCTTCCCAGTCACCAGGATCCTTTCCTGACTCGCCTCCATCCAAAATAAAATTCTGAATCCAAGGAAGTTTTTACATTGGTTTTGAAATAAGTAACTTAAAACTTGATCAGGCAAAATAACTGTCACAACAAAGGGTTACTCTCTAATGAGGAAATTCAACCTAAGTCCAACCAAAATACCCAGCTCCAACTAGACTGGAGAGAAGACAACTTGATCTCAATCATAAACTGCAATAATGCAAAACTTTGAAAACCCTGGTGCTGGTGACTTGAGATCCCTTTGGCTGGAGCCTTGCAGTGCTCAGAAACTGAGCCTGTCTCACTAATTATCATTCCACTCTTCCAGGTCAATGATGCCATAGGAAGGGACTGGCCCTGGATCTATTTTGTTACACTAATCATCATAGGGTCATTTTTTGTACTTAACTTGGTTCTCGGTGTACTTAGCGGGTAAGCAGAACCAGGAAAATGTTTTATTATTGTTTATATATTTCATTTATATCTCTATTCCTTCTGTTTGGTTATGGCTATAGTGGGGCAGTGGTGAGTCACTCTCAGAAATGTTTAGTAGGAGCCTCTAGCTTTGTTGTGTAAATACCAAAACATGGCATCAGATGGCCTACCTGAAATGGGGGGAATCTTTGAGTAAATCCCTTTATGAAAAGCCAACACGTTACCTTTAAAATACTCTTCTCCCTACAATAAGCTTTAGCAGGTGCCATGAAACTACAAGTCCTGAATTTGCCTGAATAAGGACAAGCACATCACTTGCCAAACCAGGAAGGGATTGTTGGTAAAATTCTGGAAAAACCAGCAGAAGTGAAAGGTGACTACCAGCATATATGGCAAATCCCTAAACATTTGTAAAATGGGAGTCTTTCCAAATTATTCCTTCTCTATTGAGAGAGTCTCTTGTTTAATATCCTTGAAATGTAGGCTGATCGAGGGGATTCTTTTCCCCATGAATGGATTAACATATTTTTCTTTAATCCCTGAGAAAGGCTCCTTGTTCTTAGCAAACTGAAATGATGAGTTGAAGTTTTCAAAAAAACTTTAGAAAAAATAACAGAATGTTCAAATAGTTAACTTTCAAATGCAGTTCTGAATTGTACTGAGTCCTGAAATGTCTTTGCCCCTCAGACTCAGATATTGCTCATGCACTCCCTATTTCGATTGATCCATTCTGCATGGATATTACAAAACAATATTCCTGGTGACCTTTACATTCCAGGTAAGCCATTCTAGGCATCTCATTTTACACCCAGCATGTCTTTTAGGAAGAGAATTATTTCTTATACTTCATCATTCAAAGGGGAGATGTTACATTCTTGCTCATATAGGCCTAAATTTTAAAAAATTGCTTCCCAATAATGTGGATACAATTTTGTGCTCACAGTTAAATTAGAGTGTAATTAATTGTGCCTACTAAAATGCCTTAATTGCACCTACTTTTTTGCAATTGCAAAATTGGAGGTTGAATTATGTTCTGGCTAAAAATCAAAGTCATAATCAGTCATTCCTAGGTTTCTCATTCCATATAGTCATTGTGGACAAGCCAAGCAATCTACTATACCTAGTTATATACTAAAGAAAGTACTATACATATACATATACATCGCTATAGTCCTGCTATTGGCTTGACTGAGGATTAAGGAATATGGATGTATTTCTAAAGAAAATACCATACCAGTTGAGGGGAAATGATTCCACATAATAGTTACAACAGCAAATTTGACTCAAGATTTCAGTTCCCCCAAAGATTGGGGTGTTTACGTCTGAGGGGTTTGTTTCAGTCCATTAGAGATGTGAGTTAGCTGTGAGATTCTGATTCAGATTCCACTTTCCTCCATAGCCATAAGCCATGGTGGTATTCAGATTCATGTTTGTGATTCAATCAATATCTGATAGTAACTCCAAAAATATGGTAAGTTGGCAGGATATTGTGTACCTGTCAGAGTAAATAGGGTTCGAATCCGTATGCTGGATTTAAAGCAATCACCAAGATCTTTAAACAGCTGTAAGTTCACCGTTTTGCTTGCTTTCCTTCACTGCTCTGAGTACCAGAAATTTTAAACAATGGGGTATAGAACAATAATTCTGCATCACATTATCAGAGCAGGGAAGAAAAGCTTTCCCCTAAATGATACAGGACAAAAGACTCAGCCCAGTCTCATATACACTGAAAGTCACTTCCCAGACACACTCCATTTGTTGAGGTTGTACCCAAGTGAAGATTTCTCCTCTAGTTTCCTGTAGGAAGAAGGGGAAAGTGAAGTAAATTGAATGCTGGTAAAAATTGCCAGATTTGCAGCCCTCAACTGATGATGTCTATCCACTGAAAAGAGACAGGCTGGTCATTACTCGTGTAAGCCTCCCTCATGCCACTCTCCCATCCTATTGCAATGTTGTTCTAAGGGTACCACCTGTAGATTTAAGATGGTAGTTCAATGAACAGGATCCTTTGGTCCTGGGCATCCCTGCTGAGACTTCCAATAAAAACAATTAGTGTCAAATGTGATGGTGGTGTAGGTGATGTGCCTCCTGGGGAACTGAGCTGAGATCACCAGCTTATTTCACATAGACTACTAAATAGCTTTCAGTCAGTAACAACAGTTGGTCATTAACAACTGGATTAGCCTGGATTCTAACTGGTTTCCTGAATATGAATTGTTCTGAATTTCGTGACGCATGTACCCCTCAAGCATCAAGTTTTAATGTTACTACAGCTTAGAAATTAAGCACGTTTGATTAAGTCCTGTTCTTTAGAAGGTTTTCTGAAATGGGAAGTCCTCTTATGTTTTGTGAGGGAAGAGTCTGTGCCAATATTGTTCATTTAGGTCAGTGGACTAAGATTTGGGATTACTGGATTCTATTCTGCCACTTGTGGGATAGCCCAAGGCCTATGTACTACTTAAGCCCTGTTAGAGACCACTGAAGTCCTGCTAACACTCAGTGTAACTGGAACTTAAGTGGTTCCTAATAGGTTTTAAGTGAGATTTAAGTAGGGCATAGGCTTTTTGCTGGCCCTTTGCAGAGGGTTGTAATTTTGTGTGACATAAGCCAAGTCATTATGCCAAAGATCAGCATTTTTACACTTGTGTGCCCAGATCTAGCCATTTAAATTCATATTTAGACACCTAAATAAGTGTGTTTCCACTGGTCTCAAATGCTCAGCACCTCTGAAAATCAGGCCACTGATTTAGGTGCTTATCTTTAAGCACTCAAGTTTGAAATGTTTGGTCTTAATCTTGCTTTTCCTCAGTTCACCCATTTATAAAATAGGGTTAATAATGCTCCTCTACCTCACTTTTTTCTGAGCATTAAATTCATTAATGTGGAGAAAGCTCTTTGAGAGTCTCGGAGGAGAGATGCTATAGAAGCGAAACGCATTATTATTGTTGATTGATCTTTTCAACATCCATCTTTTTTACATTTCCAAACAACACAGTTGTGGTTCTTAGGGTAAGAACACTAGATTTGTCACTTCTGACACAGGGCAAAGTTCTAACTCAGGACTTATTGTGAAGCTATATTCAGAACCAAGGACCCAGCACAACTACTCTCCACTTTCCACTTTCTTCATTATCACAATCCCATGAAACAGGGCAAAAATGCAAGATGACAGAGAAGAGGACTGTGCAGGCGTACTTTGTCACACACTGTAACTGCATGTTTGTCTGATTCATGAAGACCCTTTCCTATGTTTATTCTCTTGCTGCCCAGGTTACAGTCAGACCTCACAAAGGGCCTGATCCAAAGCCCACAGAAGTCAGTGGGAGTTTTTCTATTGATTTCACTGGACTTTGGATCACACCTTAGTTGAAAGGGAAGCATTTCCTCTCCCAGCTCCATCTGAGTTATCTGAGGACACCACACTTGGCACTGATTGACATGTTTGGGACTTTCAAAAGTGTTTAGCTTTTGTCTAACTGCTCCCTTTGACTTCAATGATACAACTCCCATAGACTTCAATGTGGACAGTTAGACCAAAGCAAAGCGCATTTGAAAACCCCACCCTTTGTTGGCAGTATCACCAAAGAGGCTACAGATTAACTGGTCACAGAGAATGAATTCACATCATATGCCTAGAGATGGAGGGATTGATTCTCCACTGCCTGAATCTCATGTAGTCCTTAACACCTGTGCAAAGTGGATGTGAAATGCTACCATTCAGAATAGTTGCATTTTACACTCACTCTGGTAAATGACTACACATGATACGAAACAGTGCAGGATTTCACTCAGTTCCTGTAAGTCAAGGTTGATCCACATTGGCAAGGTAGTATGGGAAGCTTGCACTGTCTGAGCCCATGCTCTACTTGTTCTGTGGATAAATGAAGGTCTGAGTTCCTGAGGGCTGTCAATCTAGTACGTTTCACCACCACTAAACTCGCTTTTTTAAATAAAAGCATCTCACTGGCTTAGAGTTATGGAAGAGAAAATTCACTCCAATTAAAATTGGATTCCATTCAGTTTAAAAGAAAATCAGTGGTTCCCCAAATATTGTTAAGACAGCAGCTGCTAGGAAATCATGAAGTGAGAACACCCAAAAAAGAGCCACCTTTCTTTAATGCAGTCATGCCACAGGTTCATCTGATTTTCTCTAGTGCAAGAAGAAATCCAGTATCTAACCAGAGGCAATCTAACACCTCCAAACAAAGCTGATTCAGGATAGGATTCTCTGTCTACAGAGGAAGTAGGGGACAGCCTACATAAGACCCACCAAAATGCTTGGATTATCAACATGGAATTCTTGTTCCCGTGTCTTGTATGTAGCCCATATAATGTTTTGTCATCAAGCTGCAAAATGGTCACCCCAAATCCATTCTCTGCTGTAGTCATTATTCCTAATGGTTGTCCCCCAAACTTTGGATTTGCAAATGCTTCCTTCTGGTCAGGGAAAAGCAGCTAATAGTCTCTAGTAGTGGAAACCTATGGCAGAACACACCGGCCTAAATTTTGAAATACAGCTTCCCATGCTGTGGCTGCAATTTTTCATCCTGGATTAAATATGTGAACAGAATTGTGGTTGTGTTTAATTACACCCGCAGTTGCACCAATTGAGGTGCAATTGCATTTCCATTCTGGAGATCAGGTTGAGACTTGGCTAAAAATCAGCACTGCAGTCCCTCTCCAACTGTCAGATTACTGCAGGACATTTAATTTGGATCATCGGATTAAACTAGTGTAATAATAACAGATATTCACAAATGACTGGTGGAAAGATGCATATAGCAAAGCATTATAACCTAAAAAGAATGACATTTTACGTAAATATATGTAAGTTTCAGTTACATTCTTAACCAAATGCTAAGAGTTGGCTTCTTCCTAACATATTTACAGAGACTAGACACTACAACTGTTATATCTGTATATCTGACAAGGACCACTCTATGTACATATTAATGTGACTTTGAATGAATAGAGGCAGCTGAGGGTCCAAGTTAGGGGATGTCATATTTCCAGTGCAAACCAATCTAATCCCATTGTTTTTCAATTTCTCCCACCCACATCCTGTCCCTCCCTCCCTCTTTGCCAGGGAGTTTTCCAAAGAAAGAGAGAAGGCAAAGGCTCGGGGTGACTTTCAGAAGTTGCGGGAGAAACAACAACTGGAGGAAGACTTGAAGGGGTACCTGGACTGGATAACTCAAGCAGAAGACATCGATCCAGAAAATGAAGATGAAGGCATGGATGAGGAGAAGCCCCGAAACAGTAAGCAACTTTCCTCTGTCTCTCTCACTGGGCTTTTAGCTAGGGAGGAGTGCTTCAAAATTTGTAATTGTGAGATTTCTTGAAAAGAAAAACATATCCATACTGAGGCATCCACCATTCTTATACATTACCATGATTGTATACTTGTAGGAAGTTCGGGGAGGGTGAAATACATATAAAATAATTGGTATTGATCCACAGATCTTCAGTAACAGTAACTTTAAATGCTGATCTTAAAAAGAAAAAAGACCATTATTTGCTGTTGGGAGTGCTCTACAGGGATACGTGTTACAATATATATCTGTCTCCTATTCATTTATTTAATTGCAGTTCAGTGTTGCAGGTTGTTGACATATGGTTAATTACTTTGAAAGCAAGGTTTCTAGCCAAAGCAAAGCTACAGTATGGTATAAGGGCCAAATCAGCCCTGTTATTCTGTGTAACATTCTGTAACTCCTCTGAAGTCAGTAGAATTGCATCTGATTATGCCAGGGTCAAATTAAGCCTTAAGACTTTGCTTCTCAGGGAATTTTCTGTTATTTTTGTTCTCTGGAGTTCAGTACATCTTTGTGCAAAGTAACTGGGAATTCACCAAATGTCTCTGCTAATCAGAGCTGCTGAAAGAGGAATGGTTACATGACAGCAGCAGTTTCTTATATATTCCTACATTATCCAGATCTTCCCACCAGCTCCTCTTATCAGCACTGACTGCATATTCACTTCTCAGACACCTGACACGTATTTTTACAGGTCCCATAGTCTGAAAATATCAGGGCTGGAACCCTTCAGACAGTTACACAGTTAAAGGACACTAGCATTGTTCTTAGCATTTATTACTAAAATGTGCATTTTCAACTGCTTGATTTTGGAAGGGAGGCAGTGAAATATTTCCATTGGGGTGTATTATTACCCTAATTGCTGATGAAATCAATAGCTCTTAAGGAGGAAAAGGTTTGTCCTATTCCCCCTCTGATCAAACAAGCAAAAGACAAAAGACTATCACCTATGAGACCATATACAGGCAACATGTTGGCACTGAAATGATTTGTTTGAGCAACAAGGTAAGATTAATATCAGAGGCTGGTGGTCTTCTCCAGGGTAAGCTCTAGCATTGATAATTGTACCACCAAAGCTCTTGATTTTGCAAAACTGCACATTGTTAATTAACACCAATGGCCAAATCTTGTTCACTTTACTTAAGAAAACTAGACGTGGTGGAGTAAATAGGAGCTCTAGGTGCTCCATCTCTCTAAAAATCAGATGACTTTTATTTAGACACCTAAAATGGGGCCTGTTCTCAAGTTTGAGAATTTAGGCTCAAGAACTACTTAGGTTAGAATCTGGCTCAGGTTGTTAATGACCAAATATTGGTGATAGCTGCTCAGTGGCCTATAATATTTGAAATGGGTCTGGAGATCTAACGGTAATTCTCAGTGCAAAGTTGTCCACATTAAAAAAAAATAAATCATGACCGTGATTCAATTAGCATCTTTATATGAAGTCTCGGCAAAAATACCAAGGATTAAATTGACACAGTGCTTGATACAAAACCCACTGAAGGTAAGAGAAGGCTTTCTATTGACTTCAGCAGGCATTGGATCAGGTCTATAGAGTCTTACCTGTAGGTGGTCCCTTCAGGAAAAGGTTAAGGCACATTAACAAGGCAGTTTGATGAAACCCTTGTACTGCTGCTTCCTGTTTTGTATCTGTTCCAAGAGTCAGCAGAGAATAGCTGTCTCCACAATAGTTTTTATGAGCATGAGATTAACTCTTTTTTGTTATCAGAATTTCAGAATTAATCAGACTTCAGCCCTTGACTAAGTTTGCTAATTCCAAGGTAGGCAATCGAAATGTGAGCTAACAAACTCCATTTACATCGGGCAAATCTGTGATGCTGTGGGGAAGCTCAGAACTAAAAGCTAACACATCTGCAGTGTGTACAGTGCTACAGGACCCTTTGTTGCTTTTTACAGGCTGCACTCAGTTTTCTGTCTCTCAGCCACACACATGGATGAGTTTTGTAGGTGCTTGTCTCAGTTTGTCCCATAATGTATGTAAGTCCCTCTGGAGGTTGTCACTGTTGTCCATGAATGAAACAAAGAAATGTCATTAGCAAAGTTTACTCACTTGCTGTCTGTTTCTTCTTCAAAATGATTAACAAACAGAGCATCTTAGATAGCATTGGTTCCAGTACTGGCCACTTGGGGAACTACTGTTAACTAGTCTCCACTCTAAAGAGTAACCATTTTCTGTGACACTGTGTTGTTCGTCACTTAATCAGTTTCTCTTCTATGACGAGATCAGGCTTTGGAACAGAAGACTGAACTGTCTAATAATGCTGTAGGGTGAAGTCATGCTTCTACAGATAGACACCACAGCGACGGGTATAGGAGGGAAGTGGAATGATGCTGGCTACACATTAGTGACATGAGTCACCCTGGCAATGCAGACAGGATAGGACAGGCCAAGCAGCCAAGTCACAATATGGAACACACATTCCTGCTCTTCTGAAAAGAGGCTGTATGTGCCCCGGTGAGCTAATGCTGCAGATGGCATTATGTTTGCTAGCTGACGGGGGACCTGGCCATGCCCCCAGGGCTGGCAAACTAAACCCTCTTGTAGCCTTGGTACATTACCCAGTGCAGTAGCTGGGTGCTCTTATTTTCATTTGCTTGAGCACTGTTGCCCCCTTCTCCACTATGGTAGGATTTGGCCCCTAAGGCCAGTTTGTGAATCCCGTAGTGCCACTGGGGAGCAGTTAATTGCATGAGAAGTCTAAGTGAAATAAATGAGACTCCCCCGGGTGAGTAACTGCTCATCCATGCGAGTTAGTGGTTCACAATCTGGCCCTCTGTGTTTATAAGTAAGACTTTTTTTTGCATCTGGTGTTTTATTTGCAGTTGTATGAATAGAGAGCTCATGTTATAAAAACACCACAGTGTTTTTGTAATGGTTCTGAGTTTACTGATGTCACAAGTTATACTGTGCTGCCAAATAATTGATTTAGAAAAACACTTCTGATTGCCCTGTACCGATAAGTAGTATACATGTCATTGTTTAGAATATCTGTTTGTCTTTTATGTGTATGAGAAGACATTCCTGGTATATTTACAGTGTATACATAGAAGACTTCCCATCCTTCATATCCCATCCCTCACAAGCCAGTCTCCCACATGGCAATGCAGAGCAGCCCAAAGCCATTGTGGTCTAAGGAATGAGAGGCTAGGGCAGGGGTCGGCAACTTTCGGCACGTGGCCCATGAGGGTAATCCACTGGCGAGCCGTGAGATAGTTTGTTACGTTGACCATCTGCAGGCACATCCCCACCCCACCCCTGCAGCTCCTATTGGCCGTGGTTCTCCTTTCTTACATGCTTTGATGAGTAATGAATTAGTAAACAATGTTGTTATTTAAATTATCAGCACTGAGCACTCAATTAATATTTCACAGAGGTGATAGGGCTGTTCAGGTTTTGGGCTATTGTTTCAGGCTCTTTTCAGACTTCAGTATCAAGAGGGATTGCTCAGTGGTTTGAGCATTGGCCTGCTAAACCCAGGGTTGTGAGCTCACTCCTTGAGGGGCCATTTAGGGATTTGGGGATTGGTCCTGCTTTGAGCAGGGGGTTGGACTAGATGATCTCTTGAGGTCCCTTCCAACCCTAATAATCTATGATTCAACAGCTGTCTCTGGATCAGTTATACATGGGTCACTTGAGTTAACTGTATCAGCAATGGATTTAAGTTTTTTAATCAAAGAAGGCAGCTTGACAGAAATGCTGGTATGCCAGACCCCCATGTACCAACTTAATTGGAGTGTTACTAATGTGGTTAATATCTATTTGTGATCACACCACTCATCAAAAAGATTCTAAACTAACTTACATAAAGAAATCACTTCACCTACTGTTGAACTGCAGCTGTCTCTGGATGGAAGGTGAGAGCTATTTAAAACTCCATTGCCATGGGAATCCTTTTATGATGGTGTGAAGGTACTTTCCCCATAGATGTACTATTCTTTTCACAGTGCAACATCTCATTTAAAATTTGGGGTTGTAAATTTTCAAGGGAGTGTGCTGTGAGGTGTTCATCTTTAATGTGAGTCAGACAATTACATTTGAACACGTAATTTCTGAGGTAGCATAGATAGAGCACAGAATCAAAACACCTGGACTTCTCTGACACTGACTCATTCTATGACCTTCGACAAGTCACTTAGATTCTCTGTGCCTCGGTTTTCCCATCTGTCTAATGGGTGTGTGGTTAGGCATAATTGATTAGCATTTGCAAAGCTGTAAATGATCCTCGAAGAGAAGATGTTATTATCTAGTGACTATTGTTACTCTATTTGTCTTGTTATGATGTTCGTTTTGTCTGCTCAGGTTCTTTGTTTTTTTTTTAAATAGGGAACAAAGTCAGCAGACTTCAAGGCAGAGTTAAATAGCAAATAACAAATTTGTTTGATTATTAGGCCAGTGCCTCAGCTCTATAAATCAGGGAAGCTCAGAGATTCACCAATTTACATCCTCTGGAATCTGATTCATATAGTCTACCTAAACTAGGCCCAAACCAAAAAATATATGCTTTCAGTGTCTTCTCAATCCTAAAGCACAGTGGGGAGACTTCCTGCTCTGTAAACAGGGCCGTCTGTTCTGGCCCAGGAATCTGCCTACTGTGAAACTGAGACGACAAGGCATAGGAAAGAGAAATCTCACTTGCAGCCTGTTGGTTTTTGGATTGGCTGCCTGTGTCTGTTCCTAAGGGGGTTGCTGACCTTGGCCATATGTCATTAATCATATTTCTATCTGCTGTCACGCTCCTGATGCCTCCACACTGTGCTCTGAGCCATGATGCGTGTTAACAGCCCTGAGATGAGAGGCCAACAAATCCAAGTGCTACAACACTGAGGGACTTAGTAGAGAAAAGATGGGTAAACAAGTGAAGGCAGTCAGAGCTACATATTCTATACAGACTTCAACTGATGATAGCCCTAAAAAAGACCGTGGCATTCTTCTGAACCAGTTTAATTGATTTTATCTTTCACATCTGTTCAGGGGACATCCACAGAGCTGGCTGCATTCATCTGCTGTGTCTTAGGGAGTGGCTGAGAGGTAATGCAGCAGCGTTATTTGCAAACATGATTTAACAATTACAGCAGATGCAGAGTGGAGGAGGTAAAGAGGCATCTGGAGGTTGTTTGTGTTGATGGTTTTCATCTTTGCCCTTTTCCTGATGGGCTTTTTTGCAGAGGAAGAAAACATTAATTTGATCCAGGAGAGAAACGCACGACATGCCACAAAACAGATGCTGAGCTTCAAAATTATAGCAGAACACGATAGCAAAGAGATTTCCCCTTCCTGTTGTACAGCAGCTGGGAATTTGCCCTGTTTTATCTGTTATAAAGAATGGAGGTGCTCATGCATTGCAGTGTGTAGAAACAGGAACCTCAGCAAAGACCAGAGTCTCCCTTTGTTGAAGCTGAATGGCAAAACTCCCATTGACTTCACTGTTGCCATCCATGGCTCCTGCCAGTCACATTTTCTCCCTCTCTTTCAGTTCTGATTGGTATAAGTTCTGCTATCAGTAGCGATGCAACCCCACTGATTTCATTGGCGTTCACAGGATTTCATTGGCGTTAACAGGTGTGACGGACAACATGCTTTGACGGCCCATTTTCTGACAGCAAAAGCATTTTGGGATTCGAGGTTGCTCATTTTCCCACTTAAAATCATATCCAAGACTTTAATGTAAATTATAACAAGAACTGATAGTTCATCTAATGGGACAAAGATACTAAGATCTAATTACACTCCAGGGTTTTGTTGTAATGGGACTGATACCTGGAGAAAGTCAGATCCTCATGTAGTTTAGCGGGAAAAGCAGTGGAAATCAGTATATCGCCCCTCCAAACTATGTAGGAATGGCTTAGAGAGTACATTAAGTGGTGACAAGTACAAGGGGTTTTGGCTGCACATCAAGATTTGTGCCTGATTCACAATAAGAATGTGAGGAAGCCCAAATGAAGAGGCAGAGAGAGAGCAGGTTGTGAACCAGAGGAGAAAATTACCCAAATTCTAAAATTAAAATCCAACATAGCTTGAAAAGAAACAATCTCAAGCTTCACAGAAATGACTGCAGGGTCTGTCTGACCTTTGGGGTCATCTTTACTCAAGGAAAAACTCACTAATTCTCTAATGAACTAGCAATAAATAGGTCTTTCCACTGACATCAGACTTACTTGTCTTGTCTTACAGTCCCTTCTTTTGTCTTATGCAAATATCCAATGTTTCTTGTGGACGGTGGTATGTTGTGGTGATCAGGTGATTTCAGTGTAGGCAGCAGAGTGTTTTTCATATGTGGCATGCAAGGGACTTTGTCAAAAGCCAACCATTTTAAGCAGAAACATCTAAGCAGAAAAGTAGAATAGGAAAGAAGAGTTTTCAGTTGAAAAGGTAAAACTTTAAGAAGGAATGGGGAGCTGCTGGATGCTGAGCTGTAGCTCTTGAAAATCTGCTTTTGCATTTAAGTGCATAACTGGGAGCTGTGCGCTTGTGAAAATCTGGCCAGAAGTGAGGGGAGTACATAAATCAATGGAACAGAATGTGAAGAGAGAAATATTTTAGGGCACCAGAAATAGCAACCCCAAGAGTAACAACCTGACCACATTATCTTGGGATAACTCACAAGGTCTATGAAATCATTTTACTCCTTTGCACAATACACTGATAGTGGCCACCACTTTTCCCTTAATGTTCACTTTGCTCAAGATTTACCCACACAATTCCTTTCGACTTGAATGACTCTTCTTAGGCCAAATTCTGCCCTGATTTACACCATGTGCAATCCTCATTGACTCCAGTAGGATTTGCACAGACTTTGTCTAACTGACTTTAACAAAAGGGGTCTCTAAATCCTATGCATCCCTTTGAAAACCTAAGATTTTGAGGCTGTATGCTGTGGAATGTGTTTAATGTGCATTGATTCTAATTCTAATGTTGACTCTAATCAGAATAGTAAGACAAGTACGTTGTTAATTTCATGTATCAGCTAGCTCTGTGCCCTCTGAATCATATATGCTGAGTGTACTGACAGGTAAATTGTCAGCCCTGCAAAGCCAACATAGTGCTGTGGAATCACATCTGAATCAGAAAGCACATAACTGGATTTCCAGAGGCCGGGTTGTAAGGCTGAATTTGTAGAACTGGCCTTAGAAAAGTCTTGTTTTGATTTATAAACTTGTCAAACTTTATGTGCAAATAAATAACAGATGAAAGTTTCAAAATGGAAAATCTAGATGTTAGTTTTAGAGAGGAACTTTTCAGATTCCAGTCCCAACGCTAACTGCTTTTTTAGGCTCTCATCATCTGATTATGTAGCCAAAAAAGTATAAACTGGGCCAACATCTGCTATCAGTTTTACCAGAATAAATTTGGAATAACTGCAATGAAGTCAATTCAGTTAATTCTGATTTACTCCGGCGTATCTCTGAGCAAAATTTGACCCATTGTATTTCAAATGAACACTCAGGGACAAAGTCAGCAGAACAGTGAGTGGACAGTATGGTGCAGTTTGCTGTTTTAGAAGCTGTCACTCACTGTAAAAAACTCAGGAAGTAGAAGTCTGTGTAAAAGTTGTAAGAGCCAAGACACAGGTTGAAAATGAAGTCTTTGTCAACTCGTTTTCTTAGCTAACCAAATAGCAGCTCGAGAATGGTGTCCTACAACCTGATTGCATTTTGCCCCCCTTGCATAAATACCAGAAAATAAAAGCCCATGTCATGGAATGATTTATTATCTGTCAAAAATGGCTCTAAAGAAGGAGAGTGCACGGCAGCATCTACCTTTATTGTTGGCCACTGATGTGGAAAATAATCATATGGTAACTAAGAAAAGATTAGCTACAAACTCCAACCATTGTAGGCATTCTGAAAGGGAGTCTGGTGATGCGCCACAAGAACACAGACAACCAAACTTGACTTATTCTCAGTAGACTAGAGTGACAGAGCTATGGGTAGAATGTGCAAATGTCCACAAATTATATTGATTCTCTGTAGGGACGAACCTCATATTCTGCACCGCATCATTGCTGGAGGATACATCAGTTTAGGCTCCAAACTTTGCTTGGGTTTGCGTTGCTGCCATCTGTATTTAGCATGTGGCCTAGAAAAAGCTTTTGGGTTACATCAGGCGTTCTCAACCTTTTTCCTTTTAAGTCCCCCTGCCTCCTCAACATGGTATAAAAACTCCACAGCCCACCTGTGCCACAACAACTGGTTTTCTCCATATAAAAGTCAAAACTGGCATTAGGGGGTAGCAAGCCGGGCAATTGCCCAGGACCCCACATCGCAGAGGGACCCGCAAAGCTGAGTTGCTCGTTCTTTGGCTTCAGCTCCAGGTGGCTGGGCTCAGGGCCCTGGGCTTTGGCCCCATGTGGTGGGGCCTCAGTTTTCTGCCTTGGGCCCCAGCAAGTCTAATGCCAACCCTGTTTGGTGGACCTCCTGAAACCTGCTCGTGGCCCCCTGCAGAGGGCCCTAGGCATCTGGTTGAGAACCACTGGCCTACATCACTTCGGTGGTCCTTAGGCAAAACTCCCATTGAAGTCACTGAGAATTTTGCCTGGGTAAGTCCCAAGGTTCAAATCTGTCTGCATTTCTTGTCAACCACAAAACTCCTGAAGTGTAAGGTCAGCAGAATTTTGTCCAATTTGAGAAGTTGATGCAGCAAAAGAAAGAATTGTGTGTGCAAGCTTAAAATTGAGTGCTTATTCACAACTTTGATGTTCTGTGAATATAGTTTGTATGGAATAGTATGCGAGTTTTTCTTTCTTAAATGACTACTGCATTTAATATTTTCCAGCCAAATTCATTCTTGGTATAACTCCAGTGACTAGAATCTAGTTATCCGAGGATGAATTTGACCCACTACGTTTACTTGTATTTTGTCTGTGTGATTAAGGTGGTTGAACTTAAGGAGATCTGGTTCAAACCCTAGAATGATCTCTTATACCCTGAGTAGGTGAGACCGGGAGCATTGCAAAGGAAGGAGAAGGGGTGTTAGTTAGGCTCCTAACACTCTACAGTGATCACTGATTATTATTCGTATGTGGCTGTAACTGAGTGGCTAGGGAAGAATTCAGCCTCACAGCTGAAGGAGAATCATGGCAGCAGGATGCCTATGCACAAAGAGGAGCTTCCAGGAAGGATAGGGTTTGAGTTTGGACTTATTTACACTGATGTAAATTAAGACTGATGCTACTGAAGTCCATGGAGTTGCACTGGTGTAATACCAGGGCACATGGATCAGGCCCATTGGTTCTGACTATTTCCTCATCCATTGGCTTCATAGTCTATCTAGGGTTTTTGTTCACTGGATGATCTCAGATTAGGATTATGATTTGTAAATCATAATATTCTTTTCTGCTCGTAGCACTTTTCCTTGGAGAATTGAGATTGTCACTTTCCAAACATTAACTAACACATCTTCCCAACATCCATGTGGCCTCTCAGAATAACCTGTGTTTATCACATTTAGGCATTCAAATGGTTAGGTACCATGATATTTGTGATAATTTCTCATTCTAAGCATGAGACTGATAAAAGGAGTCCATGAGAAGTTTATAAGGGTGCTCAATGGGGGTAGAATTGTCAAGTGTCCAGTTTTCAACCGGCGCCTACACCTCACACCCCCTCCTGTGCCCCAGCCCGCTTCCCCAGCTCTGAGCCCCCTCCCACACCCAAACTCCCTCCCAGAGCCCACATCCCACAATCCCTTCATGCGTCCCAGCCCTCTGCCCCAACCCTGAGCCCCCTCCTGCACTCTGAATGCCCCAGCCCAGAGCCCCCTCCTATATCCGAAACCCCTCATCCCTGGTCCCATCCCAAAGCCCGCATCCCCAGCTGGAGCCACCTTCCACATCCTGAACCCCTCATATCTGGCTCCACCCTGAAGCCCACACCCCCAGCCCAGAGCCCATACCTCTTCCCACACTCCAACCCCCTGCCTCAGCCTGGAGTCCTCTCCCACACCCCAAACCTCTCAGCCCCACCCCTCGCCTGGAGTCCCCTCCTGCACCTGAAACCTCTCATCCCAGACCTCGTATGTGAAGCCAGAGCCCTCACCCTTCCTGTACCCAACCCCCTGCCCCAGCCCAGTGAGAATGAGCGAGTGAGTAAGGGTGGAGGAGAGTGAGCGACAGAGGGAGGGGAAATGGAGTGAGCAGGGGCAGGGCCTCAGAGAAGCGGTGTGACAGAGGGCAGGACAAGGGTATTTGGTTTTGTACAATTAGAAAGTTGGCAACTCTAACTGTGGGTGGCACACTCAATTTAAATCTGATAAAATGAGTTTGAAAATGGCCTTTCATTGAAAAAAATTGTGAAAAAGTTTCAATTCCATTTTTCAATAAATTTCAAAACAAAAATTCTCAAGAAACAATTAATATTATTTAGTATTTTTGAATATTTAATTTTAAAATTGTGGGGGGAAAGTCCATTTTATATCAAGATTTTCCTATTTCCCCTTCTGCCCTTCTCTGTCATCTTCTGGTCCCAAAAGAAAGAGAGAGAAATGTTGAAAAGTGATAGAAACTATCACCTGAAAAAGAGCTCTATGTAGCTTGAAAGCTTGTCTTTTTGACCAACAGAAGTTAGTCCAAGAAAAGATACTTGGTTGTCTCTCTAATATTCTGGGACTAACATGTCTACACCAACACTGCAAATAGACATTGGCACTTATGAACATAAGAACTTCCACAATGGGTTGGACCGAAGGTCCATATAGCCCAGTATCCTGTCTTCTGACGGTGTCTAATGCCATGTGCCCCAGAGGGAATGAATAGAATAGGTAGTCAGCAAGTGACCCATTCCCAGCTTCTGACAAACAGGCTAGGGACAGCATCCCTGTCCATCCTGGCTAATAGCCATTGATGGACCTATCCTACATGAATGTATCTAGTTCTTTTTTGAACCCTGTTATAGTCTTGGCCTTCACAACATCCTCTTGTAAAGAATTCCACGGGTTGACTATGCCAAGGTAGACTTACACTTTTAAAATTAAGACTTTCTCTCCATTTTTAACTTTCTCTCTGTCTTTGCATGAAAGTAACAGAAAGTGAACATTTGGGGTAAAATAATGGCTCCACTGGTGAAATAGTGGTAAAACGCCCATCTACGGCAATAGGACCAGGATTTCATCCTTTGATTTTTTTTGCCACAGGAAAAAAAAATTAAAAGTGAGAGTAGATCTCCCCCACACACACACACACACTTTCTCTTACTGTTTACATTTTTATACTGGAAGAAAAAGTGGCAGGTAGAAGTAAAAAGGAGAGTGGGTTTCCTACCCACCCCACTTTGTCTCCCTTTTTTTACTTTCCTCCCCTCTTATCCACTGGAAAAAGGGGAAATGTTTAAAAAGTAAGAGATTTGGGCTGTAGTGATCCAACTTACAACCAAAAGTGCTGGAATAATTTGTGTAGTGGGGATGCTGAGAGCCATTGAACCAAACTATAAATTCTGTATATAATGGGAAACACTTCAAGCCAGGGGATGCAGCACCACCCCTAGTTCCAGCACCTACACTTACAACTTTTTCCAGCTTCTCACTTCCCTGACTCTTGCAACCTGGATTGCAAACAACATTCAGTTGAAATCTGCTAGAGCAGTGGTGTGTGACCAGCTACAGCATATAAAAGCTGACATTAATGTTTACAGGGCACAAGGTTTTCTGCTGTGAAGGTTTTTTCCCTGGTGAAGCATGATTGATGAGAAGGCCATTCTGTCTGGCCTATTGGAAAGGAGACCTATGATGGTGTGGGAATCCTGTTTAATATCACTGAGATCACTATGCAGAAACATCACTGAAGGTGAGCCCTGACAAGGGGCTGATAATAAATGTGGTCCAGGAAGGAAGCTTTTCCAGATGAATAAATCTCCACTTATCCTATTGGAAAGGAAAGCATTGGTTGAAGTTATCAGGACATATCTGATGGCACCATGAGTCCTCCTCTGGGAAGAAGACTTTGTGTAGGAAACAGTCTGGGTGTTACATGGTCAGTGGCTTGCTCATGTGCCCTACTTGAGAGGAATCAGCTGATTCCAATATAAAAGGCAGCAGGAAGCTAGAGAGAAGGGTATGATTGAGAGAGGAGCTGAAAATATCAGGGGCAGGAAGCTTGGCAATAAGCTGGGAAAGCTTAGGAAACTGCAGCTATCTCTGCAGATGCTGCAGGAAGTGGTAAGAAGGCTCCTGCAGGGCCCTGAGTCAGCGGGGGGAAGGCACTAGCTAAGAACCTGTGCAGGAAGGACAAACTCCAGGCAGGGGATGCTGGGAAGTGGACAGTCAGACCCTCAGGGAGAAGGGGCTGCGCCTAGCTAAAACTGGGATAAAGACTGTGAGAGTTTGTATTCTATTTTCAAAGACTTTGTGTTATTTTGTACTACTAGGGGAGAGAGACTGAACTAGGGTTGAGGCCTGGAGGGCTGATGTGTACCTATATAAATGGGGTTTGTTTGAATTACCTTAGAAGAGTGAGTTCTTAAGGAGGCATAGATGAAAGGGAAGTAGAGGTGTGACAGCCACAGGGAGGCAGTAAGCAGCCACTGTGCTACAGTGGCCAGAGCTGTCAATCAAATGCCCTTAGATATAATGAACACACTTTAACTCCAATGATTAAACAAACTGACATAAAACATGGAATCTCCTTCCATAAAGGTTTTTAAGGTCAGGATTGACAAAGCCCTGGCTGGGATGATTTAGTTGGGGATTGGTCCTGCTTTGAGCAGGGGGTTGGACTAGATCAGTGCTTCTCAAAGCCAGTCCACCGCTTGTTCAGGGAAAGCCCCTGGCAGTCTGGGCTGGTTTGTTTACCTGCCGCGTCCGCAGGTTCGGCCGATCACGGCTCCCACTGGCCGCAGTTCACCATTCCAGGCCAATGGGGGCTGCGGGAAGCTGTGCGGGCCAAGGCACGTACTAGTCACCCTTCCTGCAGCCCCCATTGGCCTGGAGCAGCGAACCGTGCCTAGTGGGAGCCGCAATCGGTCGAACCTGCATACGTGGCAGGTAAACAAACCAGTCCAGACCTCCAGGGGCTTTCCCTGAACAAGCGGCGGACCAGCTTTGAGAACCACTGGACTAGATGACCTCTTGAGATACCTTCCAACCCTGACTTTCTATGATTCTATGTGCACCACCTGGGGTGCAGTTTTTATAAGAGATGCTACAAAAAAAGCAGAACTGACCTAGTATATACCAAGGCGAAGACGTTCAAAAATGAATGCCTAAAGTCCTGCTCCTAAATCTGTATTTGGGCATTTAAATTAGTGGTGTCATTTTCAAAAATGTGGAGCATCCAGCAGTTTGTATTGAAGTCAATGAAAGCGACTGAGTACTCAACACTTTTAAAAATCAATTGTTGCAGTTATGACATCAGGAGATACCTTCACTGAAAAACGGCAACAGTGCATTCAAAGCATAGGTGGACACCTGTGGAACAGGATTACACACACAGGTGCTGGAACTAGAGGTGCGGGGGGTGCTGCAGCACCCCCTGGCTTGCAGCGGTTTCCATTATATAGAAAGTTTACAGTTTGGTTAAATGGCTCTCAGCACCCCCAGTATAAAAATTGTTCCAGCGCCCCTGATTGCATGGCAATAATCATTCCTGAAATCCAAAGGACTTTTTAGATGGTGTTGAGAATTCTGAGTAACGAGGTGGTAGTGGTAGGCAATGAGAGCTGGGAGATATGGAGTGTGCTGTTGGAGATGTGGAACTGTGGATTATTATTTGTATGAAACAGTAGCAAAGCAGAGCCTCGTTGTGCTTTACATACATCGTATAGTCTATAGGCAGGCAGGAGAAAGGAAGTAGTATTCCTGTTTTCATAAATTCCTAGATTTTTAAAGCCAGAAGAGACCACTAAAACAAGGAGTCCGGTGGCACCTTAAAGACTAAATAAATCCAACTGTTAGTCTTTAAGGTGTCACTGGACTCCTTGTTGTTTTTGTGGATACAGACTAACACGGCTACCCCATTATAAGAGACTGCTGTGATTATCTGGTCTGACTTCTTGCCTAACACGGACCATAGGATTTCCCTGTGTTAATTCCTGCTTCAGGTCCAATATCTGGCCATGAACTAGAGCACCTCATTTTACAGCTAAAGAAGTGTAATACAGAGAGAAAGCAACTGACCCAAGGGCACACAGGAAGTCTGTAGCAGAGCCAGAAATTGAACCCAAATTTCCTAAGTCCAATTCCAGTGCCCGAAACACAAGACTATTCTTTAATAGTACAATACATGTGGTGAGCCTAGACATTGGGGAAGTTGTTCTGGTGTCTTTTTTCCAAATGTAAGAATAGATTGACGGTGAGTGTCTTTTTTTTAATCTTTTATTTTAGTTACTCCTTTGCTTCCTCTATATTGTAAATATTTTATTTGCGGTTTTACATGCAGTGAAGGAAACAGGCAGGCCAAGACTGACCTACGTTGGCAGAGCGGTGTGCAGGCTGAGGCCTGGCTGCAGTAGCCAGAAATGCTGCATCAGAGGACAGAGGTGTATTGGCAGAGTAACATTGGGGAAGGTTTCGTAGCCTGGGCCTGTATTGCCCATCACTCAAGGCCAATCTCATCTGTCCCTCACTTTCAGAAACACCAACATTCTCACACAAACATTTTAAGAGCAAGAATAAAATATTTTAAAAATAAAAATCAGAGTTTAGACAGCTAACTGCTGACCTCACAGGTTCCGGCTGTTGCAAGAGACCGATGCAATTAGTTGTAGCTAACGGGCAGTCTATGCTGCTGCTTTTTCCTGAGGCAGAATTTAGACAGAAGGAATCTGGGTGACCTTACACCACTGAACTGGAAAATGTGCTGCTGAATCAATCGCCATCACTGGCACAATTGAGAGGAATTCAGTTACAAACAGCGCTGGCACAGCTGAGAGGAATTCAGTTATGAACAGCATTGCATCCTTCTCGTTACTTAGGCAGGATACAGGAAGCCTATAATAAGAACCTAGATGTGGCTCAAGCAGGAAGAAACAAAGATTCTTGCTCTGTGACCAGACCGTCTCACAAGAGGCCTCTTCCTCTGCTCGGTGGAAAGAAAACTCTCATCCACTCCAGTTATCTCTAGTCAACTATCAGATAATAGGCTAAAAATCCTAAACCACCTCCTGTTGTCTCTGTTTATGAGAGGAAATACACATCCCCATACTCCAAATGTCTTACAGGCTTCAAGTTTTGAAAGACAGAAAAACAATTTCCCCCCTTGGGGTAATTGTACCTATAACAGGTGCCACACACCTGTCTGATCTTCACTCCCACAGCAGTTGTTCAGTAGCAGGCTTGCAGAGGTGAGTCAGTATTTAGTGAATTAGCCTTTCACCTCTTGAGACAGGTTCAGACTCCGCTTGAGGGCACATGAGGTTTTACTGCTCTCAGCCATTCGTACCACCACAGCACATTTATCCTCTCTGCTAAAGAGAGGACTGGAATAGGAGGTGGTTTTCCAAGTCTTAACTGAGATGCATCAGTAAAGTTTTGTGGTGGGGCCCAGGACTAGACTAGCATGGGTTTTTGCAGATCAGTTTTGAGCTATGTTCACAGTTGTGTTATGTCCCCTTGAATGGAGTAATAATGAAAGTCAAGGTCAGAATTGAAAGGCATTGGCAGAGTTGCATGGGGTACTCCAGGTCAGAATGTAAGTCCATTAAAAGGTCCATTTGGAGGACCTAGGAATGGAAGAGCAGGGAATATTTAAGGTCAGGAATGAATTGTTTTCATACAGCTGGGTGAGGGAAGCTTGCATAACACCTATCCACACTAAGCTTAGCTCAAGCTGGTGTTATCAGTCCCTCAGTTTTGGGAATGCTGAAAGTATTCACAAACTAAAAATTACTATTTCAAGCCCACTAGCAAATGCCTGTTTCTTTGGCTTGGAGTAATTGACCTATTTTCAGTGTCTTATTGCAGAGGTACAAGAGCTTTAATTATACACTTTACAAGCTAGCTTTAAGGGAAAAGCCCTTTAACTTGAAATCCTTGTTTACATTCCTGGTTCCAAGCTGTAGCACAGCCTGCCCTGCTAGCATGTCTCATTCTTCTGACTCATAAGTTATTATAATAGTGTCTAGTATCAGACTAGTCATTATGTTAGCAGAAATGTCTGAAATAACATCTCATGCACAGCAGTGTTCAAAATTACAAACATATTATTTCCTAGATATAGCAGAAATGTAATATAATGGGCAGTATCTGAAAACAGGGGAAGATGTTTATTCCCATTTCAAGCTGGGAGAAGTGATTGCCAGCTCAGATCAGGTTGCTGAATAAAATTGGTTAAATATGATACATTAATACAACCGCAAGGGCCTGCACCAGCTCAGTGGTGACCTACAACTAATGAGCATATTGATCAGTAAATTGGGTTGATTGCCACTGGGAAAGCACCACCCAAGAGGCTTAGCCAAAGATTCCACACGAATACTGACACTGAAAAATGTCTGTACTCACATCCGAACATGGCAATCGCTGCCTGTAAAACAGGCACCTCAGACTAAGGAAGCCTCACTGCTCACTCTGCTGTTATATGTCACTTTGCAATGTTGAACACTAGGAGCAAGGTATCTGTAGCCTGAGATACTGCAGCAGGGAGTACTCAGTGGCAGCTGATCTGTTCCACTAATCTCGCCCACAAGGGTCCCAACCTCTGTCTAGCTGCCTTCAACCCTCTGAATGTGCCCCAGCCCAGCCTCTCCTTCTTAGCTGCCAGTTCCATTTATATTATTGTAGTTCCTAGGTGCTCCAGTCATGGACCAGGACCCTGTTGTGCTAGGTGCTGTGCAAACAAAAACCAAAGTTATTCCCTGCTCAGAAAGCTTTTTCCTCTCTTCTGGATACAATCTGCAATCAGACCTGCCTTCTAGCTGTTGTCACCTGTTTGCTATAAAATCCTTTACGGAATCAGCTTCCCAGCTACAGTAACTTTCATGGCTTCTCAGGAAAGACTTCCAGCTGGACCTGACTCCCAGCTGCTGGAAGTCACACACACTCCCCTGACCATGATTTCAGACCCCTCTTACCTCCCAGTTGTTGGTTCATTCCCTCTCCTACCTACGTATACTCCTACCTACTCTGCCTTCTAGCTACCAAAGCTTGCCCACTAACCATAGGCATATATGCTCACCTTCTCCAACTCCCAACCTTCAGACCACTCACTCAGTCTCCAGGTATTGCTCACTTGGAAATGATGGATGGGGGGAATGTCACAAAATTGCTTGGACTCAGTCCTTTGAAAGTGTAGAAATATAGGTGGCCTGCAGCACTCCCTGGAGATTTTCCAGTGGCCTGAACGTAGCAAATTGGAATTGCTTCCTACTGCTTGTTTCTCATAGGACGTGCAGGAGGGACATATTCATAGAGCTTTGAACTGAAACAACAAAGACACTTGCCAATGTGGAGACCATTTTCAGAGTTACTAATTTGCTGTTATATGTTACTGTTATATGTGCAGAGCAGCTGCAGAACTGATTCCTCATACCAGGCTTTGCCACAGTTAAAAAGGACACCTTCAAATTGAAAAAACATTTGTGCCTGAAACTTGTGTACCTATTACTATGACAAGTAACACCTAGATTCCTGGAACTTCAAGAATTGCTAAACCAGAGGGGAAATAATAGTCTCTATTTTTCTGTTTGTTTATTATGTGCAATTGATAACCGTTCTTCTATGGTCAGTTTTACTGGTGTGTTGATGGTCAGTTGCACTTCCTGTGTCACTAGCACAATATCCACTGCTCAAGGGACAGCTCACATGCTGCCATTTCCCAGGCCCTACCAAGGCATGTTTGCCAGTTACAAAGCAGTAGAGCTACTGCTATTTCCAAATTAATGGCTAGGGGGTTTTCTCCTTTACCCAGACCTCTGCATGGAGCCAGGGAACAACAGGAACCAGGGTGGATGGGGAGTGCCCCTCTAAACTCCCTAAACCCTGCCTGGAGCAGGCTTCAGTACATTGAGTGGCATTGCTCTTGGGCTCACCTCCTTTGCTGAAAAGATGCTTAGAAGCATCAGCAGGGATGTAGGAAAATTCTTCGAACTATTTGGAAATAATCTTTTAAAATCAGGAAATAGTGTTTAAATAGTGCAAGACCCAACTCGAAATGTTTTAATTTAACTAGAACTCAGCATTACAGCTAGAAGGAGTTTCCCAAGAGAAGCAGACAGACTCAGGATGCTTAAGGATGCAAAATGCATCCCAACCTGTCTCGTAAATGGTTGTACTTTTGCCCTTGGTTGTTCCCAGCCAGGAAAACAATACAAGCCATTTACCAGAAAAGTAAAGAGGCCAGTATAGAATCTGTTTTGCAAAGGTTGATTTGATGTCATACAGTGGGATCCACACTGGGAGGAGGCATGTCTTCGATTACCTGTTCTTGTAGCAAACTCTCTTAGCCTATGACCTGACCAGTCTGTTTCTGCATTCCTTCTTGAGTCCCAAGAGGCTAAGTGTGCTGCTTCTATAGCCCTTCCAACCGCAGTTAGCCTGAGGAGTGATGAGCAAGCTAGTGATTTGAACTTGGATGCCCACTTGGCAGTACAACTAGCTGCCACTGGAGAGTGCTTGGTTTGCCTTTTCTAGCACAGGAATGAGCCATTTCTTTAACATATGTTTCCTAGTGAGATCCCTGCATACTGTGCTTATGAGAAATTCAAAATATTACAGCTGTGTCAGTTGTTTTAAAAAAAAAACCTGAACACTATGTGCAGGGAAGTGTTAATGCACTCCTGGGAATAGATGTACATGTTCTTTCTTGGGAGTGGAAAACAGAACGCATTTGAGGCTTGAAAAGGTCATCTCACTTTGAAAGGGATGTAGATTTGATTTTGTCTATTATGTGGTCTTCTGCATAATGTGTGTTCCATTCACCAGCTATAAGGAACCGATATTTATGGAACACAATGTCTCTCTGTTGAGATGATTTTAAAAATAAAAAATGGCAGATGTTTGGAACAGCTGAGGGGTTTGAAATGTCAGACTAGATCCCAGGGAGATGGACTAACGGGAAGACAATTCAGCTATAGGTATGTGATAAACTGGATGGGTATATGGCAAATGTATCAATCACATACTTGTGCACTTTGGTTTATCTTGATTTATCACATGTTAAATATCAGGGGTAGTCATATTAGTCTGTATCCACAAAAACAATGAGGAGTCTGGTGGCATCTTAAAGAGTAACAGATTTATTTGGGCATAAACTTTCATGGGTAAAAAATCCACTTCTTCAGATGCGTCTTTATCTTCAGATGCATGATTTATCACATGGTTATTATTTCCATGTATGTGGTGTATATACATTTATCACATGATTCTGTCACCTCAACATGTGTGAGGTGGGTTAGTTAGTGTGAGTATATGTATATAATCAGTTTATTGCCATTTCCACTCTGAAAAACCACATAATACTTCCTAGCTCAGCTCCATTCCACTGTCTTCTGCCTTCACGTGTCAATCTTCTGTCACGCAACCCAATGTGCTAGCTATCCTCGTCTTTCCATCGTAGGGAGCTCTGTTACTATATGCTAGCTTCTCCATCTCTTTATCATTTTTTTGCTCACTTTAGGCCTGATTCTTATTTATGTTAAGACCCCTTTACACCACTCTACTTACACTGTAGTGGTATAAAGTTACCTTAAAATGAGAGCCACTTTAAGGCCCTTTAACATTACCACAGTGGTCTAAAGGGTCCTTGTCATAAATGAGAACCAGGTACTCTCTTTCTAATTGATGTCCTCAGATATATTTTTACATAACCTAAGTTGGCCTCTTGGAAATCAGTTCTCGGTACTAATTGGACAGGCATTGGCCTTTTGGCGCTCAACTAGTAGTTTCCAAGGATTTTACAGTCCTTCGGGGATCTTTTGTGATAAACTCATTGATGTACCATCTATCCTCATCATATACCTCTTCTGCTTCTCACTTAGCTTCTCAGGTGAACAGCAAATCACATGTCCCTTTTCCTTAACTCCAGAGGCCATTCAGGTAGGTTCCTCATCTAAGAAACGGGGCCACTTTTTTTTTCCACTGTTCCCTGATCATCTTTTATTGTGAACGCTTACTAATTCAAAAACAGTTTATCTTTTGGGAAGAAGGACAAGTGCTCTCTGCAGCAGCCAAAAGTCTACTGAGAAGTGATAAAAGAATTCTCAAAGAGGGTGGAGGGAGGAACAGACGGAAGAATGCATTTAATTCAGATCTTGTCATGAAAAGGAATGCCTCTGGGGAGCATGTGCTTAGTGAGTGAAAGAAGTGTCAATACCCCACGTTAAAAACAATTACCAGCACTGGTGTTTTGTTATATTTTCCTTGCCCTACTATGGAGCTTAAAATCCATCTCAGCACTGAACTTTTTGACAGAGTTAAAGTTGGAGATTATCTACAGGAATCTGCTCTGCTTAACTGAACCAAACCTCCATTCTAAAATATACATTATTTTTATCTCACTGTAGATAAATCATTGGTCGCATGACCATACTGCTGATGTTTGGTCATGTAGTCATAAGACACTTGCTCAAATAACTTTATAATCCAGGAGGTACCTAACCACCAAAATCCCACTGATAATTCTAATTCCCATCTTGTCTTCTCCTGGAGGGGCTCCGCTAATACTGTTACCACTTTTCACCTAAGCAGTTAGTCAAAGTTTGGGCCTCTTTGGGTTATTCCAGTTGGGAGGAGACATTGATGATGGAGTCTGGTATTTATGATGCAATCCTGTTTATTCACAAAGCCCTGTTTCTCCAAACACAGGAGGAACCCTAAAATAGCACATAGCTGCCTTGATCACAGCAGCAGTCTCTTTCAGCCAGCTTGTTCAGGCTTTCTTTCTGGTTCTCTCTGTGGTCTTTCATCTTGAGCTGTGTCCCACTCTCTCACGCCAACCCACATACCCTTACCCAAAGACAATACCCTGTGGAGCCCTCTGCCCAAAAAGTCCAAATTACTGTGCAGGCTCAGATGCCCCCTTTTTCTTAGGTGGCACTGCTTAGCTGTTTTGCCCAGCTATTTTAAATGAGGAGTGGAGGCCACGTTTGCAGTGTTGTAGCCATGTTAGTCCCAGGGTATTAGAGAGACCAGGTGGGTGAAGTGAGAGGCACAAACTTTCAAGCTACACAGAGCTCTTCAGGTTTGGGAAAGGTACTAAAAGTGTCACAGCTAACTACAAGGTGGAACAGATTGTTTAGCATCAGTAGTTAGCACATATTCTAATGGACCATTCAAGGTGAAGTGGCACTCCTGTAGAGACAGGACTAAAAAGGGGGTTAATGGGTTACAGATTATTTTAATAAGCCATAAATCCAGTATCTTTAGTAAGGCTGTGATTTTTAGTGTCTAGCAATGTTATGAATTCAAGTTCCCAGGCTCATCTTTCGAAAGTGTCGTGCAGGTTTCCTTTGAGGATGAGGACTGATAGGTCAGATATAGAGTGAAAAGTGTTCACTCACAGGTGCTATGACAGGGGTTCTCAAACTGGGAGTTGGGATCCCTCAAGGGGTCATGAGATTATTATATGAGGGGTCGCAAGCTGTCAGCCTCCACCCCAAACTCCGCTTTGCCTCCAGCATTTATAATGTTGTTAAATATATTAAAAAGTGTTTTTTAATTTCTAAGGGGGGGGCGCACTCAGAGTCTTGCTGTGTGTAAGGGCTCACCAGTACAAAAGTTTGAGAACCACTGTGCTATGATGTTTTTAGCCTTTTCCTGTGTGAGCTCATTCGAGAGTGTAGTGATTGTCTGATTTCACCCACATACTTGTTACTGAGGCATTTAGTGCGCTGAATGAGGTACACCACATGTTGTGATAGGTATGGGTAGGGTCCATGAATCTTGAAAGGGGCATTATGAGGGGTGTTGATCATTGTAGCAGTTGAGGCCAGAATAGATTAGATAAGGTTTAACCCAATCCACAACAATACAGTATCACTTTGCAGGATAGAAACCCCAAAAGAGCTTCCCATTTCATAACTATTTTTTTCCTGCCAGCCATCCGAGATGAAGAGGGGCTCTCCTATACACAAGCATTTACCCCCATGCACCCAGTAATTTACTTTGTGCGTGCTCCTTGTATAACTTACGCACCTTCTGGGTGTGCTGTTCAATCCCATTTAGTAGCACCGAGACCACTTAGAGAGAGATTAATGAGTCTACTCTACAGCCTTAGCTAAGGGCCACATGGCTTTTAGCTCATGCAGTAGAGGCTCATACATTTAGTTCCAGAAGTCCCGGGGTTTATCGGTGTTACACTTGCATATAGGAATATACTCACTGATTGTTCCCAGGACTTTGTCAATCTTGGGAAATGCATGCAGCAGAATAAAAGCTGTATCTCATTTAAATTAATTGGTAAAATGAATAAGTACGGCATTTCCACAAACAGAGGTGATGAAAGAAGGAAGCTAGGCAGTGTTCATGTTTTAAACTGAGGACTGGTCACAGAAAAAGATGACTTGTTTGTTATTCTGACAGTTGCCCACAAACTCATTCGTGAATGAATGGGCAGGAGAGGCACAGTAGGAAATGAGGTTCTTTTTGGAGATGAAGTAATTCATTCAATGCTAACTCAGTTTAAGGAGGCAGCTTGGAAACTGAAGACTGCAATTTGTTTTTGTTGTGTCTGATGGAAAAACAAATCTTAAGTTCCAGCTGGAGAATTCACAGAACTTCTTTGCTTGTCAGAGTAGTTTTGTGATCTTGCTGAGTCCCACCTGGAACACATTAGCAGCAATAATAATGATAATACTTAGCTCTTATTACGATGTTTTTCATCCACAGATCTCAAAGAGCTTGACAAAAGTGAGTAGAGAATTACTATCCCTGTGTTAGAGAAGGAGAAACAGAAGCATAGAGAGGTTATACCAAGACGACACAGCGAGCCCATGGCAGAACAAAGATGAAATCCAGGTCCATCTGGTGTCAAATCCATTGCCCCGTCTGTTGGACCACACTGCTTCGGCTCAGGTTCCCCTTGTGTCTCATTACCTTTAGCAGTGATCAGCAGTGACGGGGAAGGGGAAACGTGTGAAAAATAAGAGTTGGAAAATAAGTCAAAATAGCCCTCTATCATGCTGGTGGACAGAATATTACCAATAATCATATTGCAACTTCACAGGACCTTTCTCCTAGAGGGATCCCTGTCATCATCTCAATGAAAGATTAGGCTCTGCTTCTTCCTAAAATACATCCCCTACTCTCATGGCTTAATGGCCACAAGCAGAGATAATTTAGAAAGTGACGGGCAAAAGGCTGGTTAAGAAGAGTTCATTCTGCTGTGCATCACCATAGTTCAACAGCATCGAATCATACAATCAGAGAAGATTAGGGTTGGAAGAGACCTTAGGAGGTCATCTAGTCCAACGCCCTGCTCAAAGCAGGATCAACTCTAACTAAATCATCCCAGCCAGGACTTTGTCAAGCCAGGCCTTAAAAACCTCTAAGGATGAAGATTCCACCACCTCCCTCAGTAACTCATTCCAGTACTTCACCATCGTCCTAGTGAAATAGTTTTTCCTACTATCCAACCTAGACATTCCCCACTACAATTTGAGACCATTGCTCCTTGTTCTGTCATCTGCCACCACTGAGAACAGCCTAGCTCCATCTATTTGGAACCCTCCCTCAGGTAGTTGAAGGCTGCTATCAATCCCCACTCACTCTTCTCTTCTGCAGATTAAATAAACCCAGTTCCCTCAGCCTCTCCTCATAAGTCGTGTGCCCCAACCCCCTAATCATTGTTGTTGCCCTCTGCTGGACTCTCTCCAATTTGTCCACATCGTTTCTGTAGTGAGGGGCCCAAAACTGGACTCAGTACTCCAGATGTGGCCTCACCAGTGCCAAATAGAGGGAAATAATCACTTCCCTTGATCTGCTGGCAATGCTCCTACTAAGGCAGCCCAATATGCCGTTAGCCTTCTTGGGAACAAGGGCACACTGTTGACTCATATCCAGCTTCTCATACTTCTCATTCTCTGTAATCGCCAGATCCTTTTCTGCAGAACTGCCACTTAGCCAGTTAGTCCCCAGCCTGTAGCAGTGCATGGGATTCTTCCGTCCTAAGTGTAGGACTCTGCACTTGTCCTTGTTGAACTCCATCAGATTTCTTTTGGCCCAATCCTCCAATTTGTCTATGTCTCTCTGGACCCTATCCCTACCCTCCAGCATTATCTACCTCTCCCCCCAGCTTAGCATCTTCCGTTAACTTGCTGAGGGTGCAATCCATCCCATCACCCAGATCTTTAATGAAGATGATGAGCAAAACCAGCCCCAGGACCGACCTCTGAGTCGCTCTGCTTAATATTGGCTGCCAACTGGACATCGAGCCATTGATCACTACCCATTGAGCCTGACAATCTAGCCAGCTTTCTGTCCACCTTATAGTCCATCCATCCAATCGATACTGCTTTAACATGCTGACAAGAATACTGTGGGAGACCGTATCAGAAATTTTGCTAAAGTCAAGGTATATCATGTCTACCGCTTCTCCCATATCCACAGAGCCAGTTATCTTATCATAGAAGGCAATCAGTTTGGTCAGGCATGAATTGCCCTTGGTGAATCCATATTGACTGTTCTTGATCACCTTTCTCTCCTCCAAGTGCTTCAAAATGAATTGCTTGAGGACCTGCTCCATGATTTTTCTGGGGACTGAGGTGAGCCTGACCAGTCTGTAGTTCCCCACATTCTCCTTCTTCCCTTTTTTAAAGATGGACACTATATTTGCCTTTTTCTAATCGTCCAGGACCTCCCCTGATCACCACAAGTTTTCAAAGATAATGGCCAGTGGCTCTGCAATTACATCAACCAACTCACTCAGCACCCTCGGATGCATTGCATCGGGCCCCATGGACTTTTGCATGTCCAGCTTTTCTAACTAGTCCTTAACCTGTTCTTTCACTACTGAGGGCTACTCACCTCCTCTCCATACTGTGCCGCCCAGTGCAGCAGTCTGGGAGCTGACCTTGTCTGTGAAGACCAAGGTAAAAAAGGCATTGAGTACTTCAGCTTTTTCCACATCATCTGTCAGTAGGTTGCCTCCTCCATTCAGTAGGGGTTCCACACTTTTCCTGACCTCCTCCTTGTTGCTAACATACATGTAGAAACTGTTCTTGTTACCCTTCACATCCCTTGCTAGCTGCAACTCCAATTGTACTTTGGCTTTCCTGCATGCTTGAGCAATATTTTTATACTACTCCCTAGCATATAACAACACTAACAATTAATTAATACATACTGGGCCTTTTTGTAGTGCCTTTTAACTGAGAATTTCAGAATACTTATGAATGTTAATTAAGCTTCAAAATGTGCTTATCAGCTAAGTGTTATTTTGCAGATTGATAAACTTGAGTTCAGTGGAGTTACTTCTACTACACACTAGGACTGATTTTTACAGGGAAGCTAAGTGGCTTGGCCAAAGTAACATAGTAAATTAGTAGTAGAGCGGAAAATAGAACCCAGAAAGCTGCATTCCTGGTACGCAGAGCAAACCACTAGACACACTCCCCCATGACTCTGAAAGAGTCATTTGATTTGCCTTTTTTTGTTTTGAAAGTCATAACCCTGGCCTAATTTGTGGACATGTAGCTAATCAGGGGATTTATCAACAAAAGTGCATTGTGAATATGATGAACAAGGATAAATCTGAAGGTGCTGGGAGTTCCATCATAACTGGTCAGGCACAGCACTCTTGCCTCCATGAGAATAAGTGTGGTGTCTGTCACTGGAACACTCATACTGCTTTTTCAGGTGGTGCATGGCAGAACCTGGTTTGGGGGCAGGTGGTGCTCTCTTTGTGCTCTCTGCCCTGAGGGCCCCTTAAGCAGCTGTGATTGCTGGTAGGGCATTACAGTGCAAGACGACGGGGGCAGGTTGCGTGCTATTTGTACCGGCTGCCCCCTTTAACAAGCTGCTGCTGGTGAGCTGCACTGCGGGGACGTTTGGCCTCATTCACACTTGGTTGCTTGACCTTCTGTTGAAATGAGGGTTGGACAATGTCATTCAAGGCATGCAGCAATGAGAGATGTTTCTTTGTTTTAGACTTAGGTGCCAGGATGAGCAGACACCTGCAGTGTGAAGTGTGTAGTGTATGGACCCTTCATCAGTCTCCTCTGAGGCAGTTAGGGTGGGTTTGGGGAGCTCGTATAGGGTGATGTTCTCTGCATGCTGCAGAGCCCAGCTCCGCGGGGATTCCTTGCATGAATGCATGCAATAGTTTTTTAGATGCAGGTGGGGAGCCAGTGATGGGGGAATCCACCCATCATGAAGCACCACAGAGGAGAGGAGCACAGGGCACAAGAACTACAGAGGATAATCCACTCCCACTTTTGATTAATAGAGCCATAGATTATAAAGCCAGCAGGAACTATTGTGATCATCTGGTCTGACCTCCTGTATAATACAGGCCATAGGACTTCCTGGAATTAATTTGTGTTTGAACTAGATCATATCTTTTAGAAAAACATGTCATCTTGATTTTTAAAATGTCCAGTGATGGATTCTCCATTGCATTCCCTGGTAAATTATTCCAATGGTTAATTACCTTCACTATTAAAAATGTGCACCTTATTTCAAGTCTAAAGTCTGGGTGGCATTAACAAGTTTTGTATCTCTGTGAATAAGGTTAGATAAGAATGCCCCCCCCATCTTTGTTGTGGTTTGTTTCATACTCTGTCCCAGTCTGTGTGTGCCTCTGCCTCCTTCATTTCGGCGTTGAAAAGTAAGTCCCTCCCGCTGCAGCAAGGCTGGTGGTCTGTTCATCTTTGGCGACTAGTGCTTCTGAGTAATGGGGAGTCAGTTGACTATTTAATAGGCACTGGCTCAGCGTTGGACTACTGTGCATTTGAACCCTGCTGTAGACTTGCTCTCTTCAATAATGTAGATATATGAATGATACAGTAATTAGCTCTTCTGCAGCACCTTCCATTCTGAGGAGCTAAAAATGCTTTACAAACATGAACATATGAAGCTTTGCACCACGCCTGTGGGGAGCATGAGTACAATAACTCCTCGCTTAACGTTGTAGTTATGTTCCTGAAAAATGCAACTTTAAGTGAAACAATGTTAAATGAATCCAATTGTCTCATAAGATTTAATGTAAATGTGGGGCATTATATTCCAAGGAAATTTGTTTGGGGCAGACAAAAGGCATTATACTGTATACTGTACAGTACTGTACTGTACTGTGGTTGGGAAGTGCCCCTGGCTTACCCCACACAGGCACAGCCTGCTATAGGCAAAGACACTAGGAAGCACCTTTGCAGCAGCAGTGGCACCTTCCCCGGAGAACAGGCTTGGATTTTGCCGGGAATGCTCCAGGCCCACCTCTTCCTGTCCCCGCTCCACTCCAGGCCCACCTCTTCCCACCCCCACTCCACCTCCGCTCCGGATCATTCCACATCCTCCCCCCGAAAGTCCAAAGTCTGTTTGGTGGGGCTTAGGACTTTCTGGGAGGGAGGGGAGGAGTGGAGACGCAGTGCTTCCTCACTCCTGCCCCTCCCTCCCAGAAAGTCCTAAACGCAAAATGCTGGGAGGGAGAGGGAGGAGAAGGGAAGCCCTACGTCTCCACTCTTCCTCCTCCCTCCCAGAAAATCATAAGCACCGCTAAACAGCTGTTTGGTGGCATTTAGGACTTTCTGGGAGGGAGGGGGAGGAGCGGAGACACGGCGCTTCCCAGCTTCTGCCCCTCCCTCCCAGTAACTCCTAAGCTCTGCCAAACAGCTGTTTGGCGGTGGAGGAAGCGCTGAGAGGAAGGGGGAGGAGGCGCAGAAGCGGAACTTGTGCAATGCTCCCTTGTAAAGTCGCTGCTCTTCCACAGAATCTTACAAGCAGGCAACCAAACGACGTTATAAGGGAGCATTGCACAACTTTAAAGGAGCATGTTCCCTAATTGAGCAGGGACGTAACACTGAAACAATGTTAAGTGGGACAACGTTAAATGAGGAGTTACTGTATGATTCTCCCCTTTATCTTGATGGGGGAGATGAGGCACAGAAAGGTTAAAGTGATTTGCCTAGGGAGGCTGTAGCAGACCTGGGAATATGAGTCCAGTTCTCCTGTCTGCCCTGCACATTAACCTCTAGGCTGTGGTTCCTCTGGCATACACATAGGGATTTATAGCATTTATTGCTGTGAACATCTTCCACCTATGTTGCGTTTTACAACTAAAAATTACATTAATGTAGCCACGCCCGAGTGCATGACAATGTGCTATGCCAGGAGTGGCCACGCTTATTGACCTTACGAGCTGCATACAATAATCTTCAGATGTTTCAGAGCTGCAAGAAATGCACAACCTGCCCCATGGGATGGTGCCTGCAGGGGTGTGAGCCTTCTGCCCTGATGCCCCAGCACTGAGCTAAAGCTCTTAGACTCCCTCCCTGCAGGGCAGAAGCCCCTCGTCCCACTACCTTGCCACAGGGCAGAAGCCCCGAGCTCCCCCTTCCCAGTCCTGAAGGCGGAGAATGGTGGGGAGGTGCGTGGGGGGCTCCAGGAGCCGCACTTTAACTGTAAAAGAGTGCAAGGCACAGTTTGACCAGTCTCTACTATGCTGATCCTGGGCTGTGATTTGAGCCTTTGTGGCCATTGCAGTGCAGTCCTCAGCACTCTCTAATTAGCTTGTCTCTCACCAACAGAAGTTGGTCCAATAAAGGATATTACCTCGCCCACCTGGTCTACTCGAATTTAGGACAGGCAGACCCGCCTGCAGAGAGCAGAAGCAAGATTAGTGGAGGATCTGGCCACTCATGTGTAATAAACAGTGGATCCATGTTTTATAATGCCATACAAACGCACACACCAGAACGTCAGTGGGCGGATGCTCAGTGTAACTTCAGGTGGAAAGCAGGAGACATAGTGTGGGAAAAAGACTCATCAGTCTTACTTCAGTCTGGGCATGACTCTGTTGTTCAGCTCCTCTGGGTCTGCTTGGTAGATTTTATTAATCTCTGGAAATCGGCATAAAACAGAGAATTGCAATCACAGCAGTCCACAAAGAGCTTTCAAGTAGCAGCATTGCCAGCCCAGCAGAGGAAATCAAACGTGTATTCAAACATGGACTAGTCCAAATCCTGGCCCCATTGCCCACAATGCAGCCATAAAACTTGGAGACAAGTTGTGATTGCCTTATTTATGCAACAAGTCCCATTGACTTCAATTGGACTACTCCCAGGAGCAAGGCAAATCACAGTTTGGAGAACAGATAGCTAGATTAGTCACTCTTTGGGAAGTTTGCCATTCACGTCAGTGGGACAAGGATTTGGCCCACAACTTTAACTCAATGGCTTGATGCTTGCAGGATTCAGCTTGTAACTAAGAGCAGAAAGAAAGGGAGGATTCTCCTTTGACAGTGTATATTGTAATATTTCATACTTCCATTTGCCTTTATTTTCCATTTTGTATTTTTTAATTCATGATGAAGTTTTCAGATAGAAGTGGATGTCATATGTGTAAGCTGAGTTCCTTGTTTTTTTCTTTTGCCTGTCACTGGCTGCATGCTCTCTATTGATGTCTTGTTCCTGGTACTTGACACTGACCATCTTGTCTGTGAAAGGAAGCACTCCTGCTGGCTTGCCTGATAAGAAGAAAGGGAAGTTTGCTTGGTTTAGTCACTCCACAGAAACCCATGGTAATGTTCCACTGCGCTCTGTGTCCATAATGTGTGTGTATATGTATATATATTGTACGTAAGTATATTTATGCATGTATGTGGCTCATTCCTTCTATTGCTTGTGCAGTGTCCTGTATATGTGTTTGAGGTAATAACTCCTATTGCAAAGCAACCTTTTTCAAATATCTTCAAAACTGTTTTCCATTTGCAATCAAGCTCAAATGTGTCTTGAAGGTGCTTCACTTCATATCAGAAGATTATGTGCCAAATAACTCTGTTTTGTTTTCCTAGAGGTGGGGGTCAGACTGTATGATCAAATGTTAACCTTGTGACTCAGTTTCTTTTTCAGTTTGCTTGGCGGTTTCTTGTGCATCAAAATATTAATCTAGCTGGTTTCTGGGGTTGTTTCTCCAAGCAAATAAGACAATAAGAGCACATATGTTATTGTTGCCCCTTTTTGACCTAAGCAGCTAATCAAAGTTCAAGCCCCTAGGAATGTTCTAGTTGGAAGTAGAAATGGATAGAGTCTGGTATTTTCTTTGTTGCAATCTTGTTTATTTACAAGAAATGTATAAAATCTTCCTTCTACAAACCCAGGAGAAAGAAAGAACAAAAGGAGCAGTTTCTTAGCTTACAGCCCCAAGCCTCTGTAGCCAGCAGACCCAAAGCCACTCTCCTCTACCTTTTTTCCAGCATCACCCTGTGCTTACAGGCTACTGCTAGGCATTCTAGCATTTTGCATCTGCCTCTCTGTTCTTGTCTTTTTCAGGCCACGGCTACACTTACAGTTCTGCAGCGCTGGTAGTTACAGCTGTGTTCGTACAGCTGTGTAGGGCCAGCGCTGCAGTGTGGCCACACTGACAGCTACCAGCGCTGCAGTGTGGCCACATTTGCAGCACTTGCAGCGCTGTTGGGAGTGGTGCATTGTGGGCAGCTATCCCAGCATTCAAGTGGCTGCAACGTGCTTTTCAAAAGAGGGGGGTGGGGTGGAGTGTGACAGGGAGCGTGGGGGAGACAGAGAGAGTGGATTTTTGGAGCTGACACTGTTCTCAGCTCCCTGCCTTGCAAGTTCTATGGACTGGAAGATACACAGTGCCTACCTTCAATCATTTAAAAAGTTTTGACCTTTCCCCCACCTGTCTCTTATTCACTAAATGCTAATTATGCACTCCTAAATAGCCGTCAGACCACATAAACAGTTGCTCAACATTACCCCTCCCCCCTCTCTCCTCAAGCAAACAGCTTTGAACATTCCAAAGCAATTCTCCTGCCTTCGCTGGCTCGCTCACTGGAGCAAAGAGCAGCTGTGTTTGTTTTTTAGCAAGTAGCTACGGGGATGTTGTGGACAGGAATTCTGGGATACCTCCTTATACCCCGGAGGCCAATAAAAGCGCTGGTGGTGTCCACACTTGCTGACCAGCGCTGCATCACCAGCGCTGGAATCGCTACACCCGAGGCAGACCAGGTGTACAGCCAACGCTGCAACCAGTGAGTTGCAGCGCAGGCTGTGCTTTGCAAGTGTGGCCACATCCTGAGTTGCAGCGCTGTAACCCCCTCACCAGTGCTGCAACTCTCCAGTGTAGCCAAGCCCTCAGTCTGTTGTCTCCTCTCCCTTCCCACACTCACCCCTATCCAAAGCAATACTCACCCAAAAGCTCCTGGGCAGATTTCACGCACTCTTCTTGTTCTAAGTGAGGGCTTATGCTTACAGTAATGTTAATTGAATGGTGCATTCACACTTCTCAGTCTCAATGGGGTTTTAACTCAACCCATAACAAGATTTCACCCAGATCATAAGATTATGTAAAGGAGTGGACACACTTGGAGCAATGCATTTGGTCATGTTGGAGGGAGTGCCACAATGTCAAATGTTTCATTCAGTGCTCAAAAACACAATCTAAGAAATTTAGCTCTCCATAAGAGAGAAAGTAGAAATGCTAGAGATTGTTAGGTTGAAGAAGAGGGAAGACTGTGCACTGAAGCAAGAATACAGGATATGTTTGGAAGGGCCATCAGATCTCTCTCCAGCTGCTAGAAGAGGACCTGGTCTCATGGCCCACTGGACATCTCCCCAGTTGCAAATGCAGAGCATATCCTGAAGGACCATCAGGTTTATCTCCTGGTGTTAGTTTAGCTCTTGCTCTGGTGGCCCATCAGATGTCTATCTTATTGCTAACAATAGCTGTGTTCTTAGTAATACACAACATGTTCTGACAGCCCATTAGATATCTTTCCAGCCGCTAATACAGGGCATACGCTAAAGTCCCACTGACATCTGTTCAGCTGCTAACATAGGTCATGTTCTGACACCCTATCAGACATCTGTCCAACTCCTATCGTGCCATTCAGCTTGAAGAGTCATTTCTTTGCCTTTAATTCATTTTGTGTATTTGGAAAGTAGGGAGGGAGGAAAGGCACATGGGGAGAAGTGCTATCCTTTGTGCCACACGACCTCAGTCAGATATATGCTAAGGAGGTATTTTAATTCTCCAAACAAGGGACACAAGCAGTTACTCAGTTGGCGTTGTCTTGTTCCATGAACTCTTGGTGGAATTAAAGGTTTAGGGGATTAATAATGCTCTAGGAAGTCAGTCCCCTGTTCAAAAACAGATCAGGTAGATGTGGATTACAATATAATGGCTGCTCAGTGACATGTATATAATAAGTTAGTGGACTCAGCCACATTCTTAATTGACAGGTGTTCAAACAAAAACTCCACCACAGTCAGGATTCATTAGCTTCCTTGTTGGAAACTCTAGAAAATCGGACCAAAGATTGAATGGGCCATAGAAACTGAGCTACTCTTTCATTCCTGGAGATCCCATTCCTCCAGGTGTAAGGTTGAGGCACAATAGTGGGATGTTCTGGGGAGGATCACGTCACTGCTGCTTGTGCTGTAGCTGCTTTTCAGATAACAGAGGACTTCAGTCACAAGAGCTGTGACTCTGGTACTTTTCATCAGCACTCAGTTCACCAGAACATATGTTGTTAATTTTAAAAAAATGTAGACCATGCATAAATAAAGGAACGTTTTTTTAAATGTTTCACTGTTAATCTCTTTGGTGGTTTTGCCAAATTTTCCTTCCAATTTCCATTGATCCTATTTATAAACTTTCAAGGGACTAATTCACTGAAAGAAACAGAGCAGCAGCTCTTGTCCCACTCTTTTCTGATTGGGGAACTTGTGTATATACTTAAGCTATACCTGCCTGGCCTGACCTATGCAATAAGGCCACAGACTTGCTCAGCAAACTGCATAAGTAGGACCCTACCAAATTCACGACAATGGAAAACGCATCACGGACCATGAATTCTGACCTCCCCCGTGAAATCTGGCTATTGTAGAGGAGGGGCAGGACTAGCACCACACCCAGAGGCTCCTACTCTGCACCAGGCTCCAGCTGCTAGTCCTGGCCAGGATGGGAAGGGATGGGACTTCCTCTTCCTCTGCAGGAGCTACTACTGGGGCCGGGTCAGACCCACCTCCAAGAACCTCCCCCAGCTGCAAGAAGCTCAACAACTGCTGAGTGGGAACCCAGCTCTGAAGGCAGCTCTGCCACCAGCAGCAGCCCGGCAGAACTAGCAGCTGGAGTTTGGCACAGAGTAGGAGCTCCTGGCTGGGACATCCTCAGCTCTGCCCCTTCCGGGCTCCAGGTCCAGTGCTCAGGGTCAAGGGGGTCTTGGGCTGGCTGTGTGTGGGGAGAGATGACCACAGCATCCTCTTGACCGTGACATCCACCCATAAGGCTGGCCCTGCCGTCCCCAAAAAAGTGGCAGCCCTTCCCCTATACCATGTGACCCTCATCTCTGTGCTGCTGCTGGGCAGTGGAGCTGCCTTCAGAGTGGAGTGCCTGGCCAGCAGCCACCCTCCAGCAATCCAGCTCTGAAGGCAGCACTTCATAAGTAAGTGACCCCCCTCCTACAATAGCCTTACGACCCCACCACCACTACAGCTCCCTTTTGAGTCGGGACCCCCACGGTTACAATACCGTAAAATTTCAGATTTAAACATCTGAAACCATGAAATTTATTATTTTTAAAATCCTGTGACTGTGAAATTGATAAAAATGGACCATGAATTTGGTAGGGTGCAATGCATAAGGCTCAGATGTTGCTACTTAGAATCCTTTGCTAAGCTGGCACTTCCATTGTCATTGGTTGCTAATAGATGTGTTGCAAAGTAATCACCAGCTCTTTGCTTTTTCTTCACTTTGACCTTTGCAGTGAGCATGCCTACAAGTGAGACTGAGTCCGTGAACACAGACAATGTGGCAGGAGCAGATATTGAAGGAGAAAACTGCGGTGCTAGGCTGGCGTGAGTACATATATAAAGATATCGATGTTGCTTTTACTGCATGCGAGATTGATTTAAAGGGTTAAGTCCAAATATTTTAAATGCAAACTTAAGGGTTTTTAAACAAGAAAATGGTACGTGTTGAGTTACGAAAACTAATAGGCCACATTCTGATCTCAGTCAGGTAAATCCAGAGTGACTCTTGATCTCAGTGGAGGGATTTAGGATTTACACAAGTGTTAATTAGACCAGAATCAGGTGCACTATAAAAAGAACTGTTCCCATGGTCTTATATACAAATGAAAATTAAAGCAGAATAAGGTAGGGTGTAAATTTGAAGTGGATTAACTATTCCTGGTTAACTTCATCTGAGGACACACTTATTCCAGAATAAGATTTTCAGAATAAGTAATATTCTTATTCTGAAATATGAATGTCTGCACAGGGAGTTAATCAGTAATAGCTATTCTGGCATGTAGACAAGCCCTATAATTTACTTTTTTTAAAGTTGATGAAAACTGTTTTGTTTTTTTTTTTAAATTAAACATTCTCCTGTATTGATAGATACCCAGACAGAATGACATTGTTCTGGCTAGCACATGAGAACCAAAGAGTAAAACTGACTAGTCTGATTTAATGAGCTGAGTGACAGGTAAAAAGCTAGCAAACGTTATATATCATGTGAAATCATTTTGATATTCAGAATTATTTCAGGTTAAATTACTTAAGGTGTTATTAATAAAACAGATAACATAATTTAAATATATATCTGTGATCACAAACCTGCAAGCCTCAAGAGTTGCAGCATTGGGCCACATATTTTTATTTTGAAAAGTGTCCATTTAAAAGTGATGGATCCAGATTCCAGAATTCTTGATATGTTCTCAGTTCAATGCACAGTGCTTTTATCAGGACTAATGGGATTTGTACTACACATCAAGCTCTGATTACTGTACATAGCACAATACCTCTTCTTATAAAAATGGTAATGACGACATAGAAGTACCTCAGTCAGAAAAAATGCTATGGGTCATAAAATCTATTGGGCACATATGCAAAATATGTGAGACAGTATTTCTGGAAGGTATTTAAAATATGTGCTGGACTATGGCACTCCCTTGTGTGAGTGCAAAGCAGAGGGAAAAGGCATTTTCTCTCACCCTCTTGCATGGCTCTCACAAGGACTGGTCACAACTGCAGGCACAATGCTACATCAGTGTGCACCCTGGAGCATATGTCATGCCAAAGGGAGGAAGTGGTAGGTGGGATTATAAGTGACATCACTACCTCAATTGCCCTGCAGAACAGGCCCAGTACACCTGTGGTGCAGCCTGCACAGTCCCCTTGCAAACTGGAGAACTCAGGGAGGCAAAAATCTACCTCAAGCTCCCTGGGACCTATACTATACAAGCATAATTTAGGCCCCATAATATTGGTCAGCAGTTGACACCATCTGTAATTACTTATCTGGTGTGCACAAAGTTATTTGCAAGTGCAGTTTGTTTTCATCACCCAGCTCACAAACCTCATGAAAAATTATTTATCCTTTTTCCTTGTGCTCCCTCCGTCTGCTGCATCCACCTGTTGTCTTTTGCATACTTAGATTGTGAGCTCTTTGTGGCAGGGACTGTCTCTTTTTTCCTTTGAGTGTATAGTGCTTGTCACAGTGAGGTCCTTAGGCATGAGCGTAATACAAATAATAATAAAAATGGCAAATGTACTATAATGTCTATATAGTCACCTATAATTTAATATTACAATGTGCATTCATATCATGCTTTTCATCCCAAAGGATCCTAAAGCTTTTCATGGTCTGTGTATGTAGGGTTCACTTTTCCAGCACTGAAGTGCAACCACCTTCAGGGTGAAAAGTGACAGCTATCTGAAAGTGCCAAGAGACACTGCACATTCATGGGTTTAGGAGACATGAAGGATGACTTGTCCTACGTTGAAACTGCAGAGGGGATTCTGACAGCTAGAGTAGAATTACCTTAATTGGAAAGTGGCCAGGATACTGAGGCTAACACTCAGTTCTGTAGGTAATCAGGTTCTTAGATATATGTTTCTGTGGGGTGCAAAGTGGGCCTAAAATAGCCAGAGATGACCAGTGGAAAATTCCACTTTGCTACTTTCTGCTCCAGCTATCCGCCTACCCAAAGTGTAAGGACAGGACATGTCAGGGGAAATCCAGGGGCTGGGCATGGACAGGAAGGTGCATGGTGGAGCAAAGTTCCTTTACACCTTATCCTCAACTGTGGTAGAAATTAAGACAGGCCCATTGCTGTTCTAAATTCTACCAGGGTTGGACAACTGAGGATCAAGGAGGGAGATGCAGCCATCTCTCTGCAGTTACCACTCTCCACTATATCTGAGAACATCTCAAACATAGTGGGAAATTGAAGCCAATACAGTTTTATGGAGAGGGGGTTCACATTCCTTCCTCCAAAAAAAGACTAGAATCTTAGAAAACTTTTCTTTGGCCAAAAGACGACTGGGTGCAGGTTCCTCTAGGCCCCATTGATACTGTCCCAAGCATCAGGGAAATGGAAGATGCTCCTTTCCACCAGGATAATAAGAGGCCACACCAGTGTGTTTGAAATCCAAACTCAAATCTGGACTGAGCTCCACATTTTGCCAATGGTTCCTGTCTTAATAATGGGCCTGAACCAATAATCTGGATCTGAAAACTCTCCAACTTTAGATGCTTGGGCCCATCTCTAGTTTATTGTAGTTTTCATGTCTCCCTCTCAGGCAGCAACAAGTCTGAAGTTCAGATTGTTAGGATGTACCAAATCCTGAAGTTCCTATTAAGTCCTTGTTCAATCCTCATGTAAGCCAAAATACACCATGGAGCCTGTAAAAAATTATGTAAGAATTTCACAATTTGACCTATTAAGTTCAATGAGTGTATTCCTTGAGGAGAGGCTGAGTAAGGACTTCAGGACTTAGCCTGATAATAGGGAAATAGTGATTAGCTCAATTTGTTCTAAAATACAGGGGCAATTCTTGTACGAAGAATGCTGAATCTTTCAAACAAGTCTGTAGGGCCATATCTTCAGTTCCTAACAGGCTTTTTTTTTTTTGGCTCATTTGGCTTCCATTGAGCGATGCCCATTTACTCCATCTGAAGATCTGACCTGTACTTTTTAGCAGAACTTTGTGAGTTCATCTTTCCACTGGAATTTGCGTGCACAAATGAAATAACTAGATGAGCTTTGTAAAGCTTCAGTTTGTCTTTTAGGCAAATTATCATTTCCACAAATCTGGTAAAATCTCAGTGGCAATGAGTCACTTTCATCTTGTTATAAGCACATTTTTTCCCAGAGGGCAGAGATCATGCTGGGCAAACTACAACTGGACATGACAGGAGCAGTAGGGAGATTTCAAGTCAAAGTTGATTTTTTTAGTGACAGCCAGCTAAAGGGTATTTAACTCTGTCAGTTTGGCAAGTCAACCTCACCATCAGAATGTACTTATGACAAGAGGAAGACGTGCCCTTGGAAGAAGGAAAGGAAAAGCAATGTTATTAAAGATGACTTAGAATTACCGGATGTTCTTTCTGTTCTTATATGAAGTAGTAGAACCTTAAAAAAAGGTCTGTGAATGGCAGAAATATCAACACAAGAAGCCAGTTCCAATCATCTCTTTTGGAAATGGAAATCTCCCTTGACAGCCTTACCTGACTTCATGGAGATATGTTCTCAGTGAGATCAGGAGAGCACCCCTCCAGCAGAAGTAGTTTCCTGGTGACTCATCCTCCAAAGAAACCTCTATCTTCTATAGTACCTAAGCCTAGAGCAAGTGCCTTCTTCAGCTGAGCTGTCTGGAGTGATGCTAACCTTAGAACCAACAGGAGTTCTAGGAAGAGTTAAATTTGGATTTCTTGATTTGGTTAATGTGCTTTACATCCAGTTTATCAAAACAAAAACAAAATATCCGTGTCAAATTCATCGCTGGGGTAATTCCATGGAGTTATATCAGGGATGGGTTTGGCTCACAATGCCTAGGGTAGTTGTAATACATATCAGGTTTTGGGACCGTTCTGAATTTGATAAGACTATCAAGAACCATCTACAAGCATCCCAAAACTTCTGCAGTGCCAACATGACGTCACTCATACCATGACGTTGCCTCACACTGATAACATCTGCATTGGAATGGTAACATAACAGTTTTATCCCAAAGACAAAATTTGAAAGCGGTAACCGTAACCTTACCTCTTTCTCACCATAGCTGTGACTAACCTATTTTAAAAAGGTGTATTGAAATGCGTTTCCCATGATACTCTGCAACAAATAAACTGGTGTTAAACCTAGACCTAGGAGCAATGGATTTTGGATTAAGGAGCTGCCTTAGTCACAGGGCTTCCCAGCAGTGAGTAATTTATCTGAGATGCTGCATTTTTATCAGAAGATCATATGAATTCCCTACAGATATAAGTTTAATTTGGAGCCCATGTTGTTGTAGCTTAGATTTCTGAGGTCATGTAGTGACCCATGCTTAATATTAGCCTCACTGGAACTGAATTTTGAACTAGGTGCATCCATGAAATCTGGTCCTCCAGTACAACTGGAAATACATAGGGTGACATGAAGCTCTTGCTTTTGTATGAGTGGCTGATCTATAGAAAACCCCTTGCTGAGACTCATGTTTCAGGAGGCTACAGTAGAGGGTTGACGCATTTGAACTCAAAGAAAGAAACACCTTCAAATGATCAGTTTTCATTGGATCAATCAGCCATTTGGCATTTTCTTCTTGGTCAGAATTTCCTTTCAATTCTGGTATAGTCCAACCGTTTTCCACGGGGGGGTTAAAACAAAAAAGCCAGAATAAAACAAAATAAATGAGCTACACTGGCTTTTCAATTGAATATGCTATGTCCTGAAAATCTTGTAAATAATGAAAGCTCTTGGCAGCAACTGATCCATCAGTGTATTTCCCTGGGTGCTTTTTCTTGTGCTCTTCTGGCTGGCAGAATAATTCCTTTGCAACTCCTAGAACAGTCAGCACAGGCGTCTGTGGAGAAGGGGGAAGAGCTGATCACATGCAGGTTTGTTGTCTGCCACGGCTGCTGCTGTTCTGGGCTTGACAAGCAAATCATGTCTGAAAAGATGTCTTTGCTGCTGCAAGATCTCTGGTTACTGCCACATCAGGAGCAATGGTAAGAAATCTCTGCCAAAAGCCCAGAAACTCACTGCTGAGTTCAGTAGGAAAATGCACAGACTTGGCCCTTGTTTCTCTTTCTTGTCTACGACCCTCCCAAGTATCACAGCCTGGACCAATGGTACTCATGGCCAAAGCCCGTTACCTCTTGAGATGTGTGTATAGAGGACAGTAGATTGGCTTTATAGAGGAGGATCCTTCACATTTCCAACTCTGTGACTAGCCTGAACCACCCCACTCCCCTCACCCTTGCTTCACAGTCAGGTCTAGAGTATCCATTAGACTCTAAAACCCCAGTCTAGTTTCGCAACCTGTGGTGTAACTCCTTGAATAGCAAATCACCTTAAGATTTCAGCAGGACAGATTTGGGGATAGATTGCACCCTCAACAAGTTTGCTAATGACACTAAGTTGGTGGGAGAGGTAGATACGCTGGAGGGTGGGGATAGGGTTCAGAGTGATCTAGACAAATTGGAGGATTGGGCCAAAATAAATCCGATGAGGTTCAACAAGTACAATGCAGAGTCCTGCACTTAGGACGAAAGAATCCCATGCCCTGCTACGGGCTGGGGACCGGCTGGCTAGGCAGCAGTTTGGTAGAAAAGGACCTGGGGATTACAGTGGACGAGAAGCTGGATATGAGTCAACCGTGTGCCCTTATTGCCAAGAAGGCTAACAACATATTGGGCTGCATTAGTAGGAACACTGCCAGCAGATCAAGGGAAGTGATTATTCTTCTTCGAGTGATTGCTCATATCCTTTCCAGGTAGGTGTGCGCGCCGCGCTTGCATGTTTGCCGGAAACTTTTTTACCCTAGCAACTCCAGTGGCCCGGCAGGTCGCCCCCTAGAGTGGCGCCACTATGGCACTTGATATATACCTCTGCCGGCCCGCCCGCTCCTCAGTTCTTTCTTACCGCCGTGTCGGTTGCTGGAACTGTGGAGTGCGGCTTGCTGTCCTCCATGTACCTAGCTCTCTTGTACACTGTTCGTAGTCGTAGTTGTAAATAGTTTTATAGACAGTTTAAAGTAGTATATTAGTTAGTTGTTTATTGTATATAGTTGTATAACTTGTTCGCAGGTGGGCCGTTGCCCTTCCCGGTGCCTGGCACCGGGCTCATGCCTGGTTCGCCGGGCTTCAAGCAGTGCTTGGCATGCAAGAAGCCGATACCGACTAGTGATCCCCACGACGCGTGCCTCAAGTGCCTGGGGGAATCGCACATCATTGAGAAGTGTCATATATGCAAGGCCTTTAAGCCTCGCACAAAGAAGGAGAGGGATCAACGACTCCGCGCTCTCCTAATGGAAGCGGCACTGACTCCGGTACCGGCGGCGCAACCGGCCACTTCTACTCCGGCACCGGACCGCGCCGGCACCGGCAAGACTCCCCGGCACCGTCCATCCCCAGCACCAGGAGCAGACCCAAGACCCTCGAAGTCTGCAACACCATCTAGGTAGGCTCGAGTGGAACACCCGGCACCTACCTTGGCCGCGGCACCGCCTGCAGGGCTGCTGTCGACTCCGGGTCCGGAAGGTCCGTCGAGTCCAGCCCCTCCTAGCTCCCCCTTGAGATCAGGGGTCGAGCTGTTAGTCCCATCTACGCCGGAGACCTTTGCCTCGGCACAGGACTTGATAGCGCTCACGGAGCCATCGCAGCCTCAAACCACGGCACCCCCGGGACGGGTAACCTCCAGAGGCAAACCGATGCTGAGAGCGCTGTCTCCGGAGTCCAGGCACCGATCGCCCCGGAGACGTGATCGCTCGCGCTCTGGGCGCCGCTCGCAGTCCCGGCACCGTTCTCCTCGGTGGTACCAGTCGCACTCGCGGAGCCGATCAGCATCTGCACGGTCCCGATCTGGCTCCTCTTACCACCGGCACCGAGACTCTAGGAGCCATTCACCTCGGCGTTCAGCTCCTCGGTCGACCTCCCGGCACCGAGCCGGTGGTAGGTCCCGATCCCAGTCGACCTCCCGGCACCGCGTCGGTGGCAGGTCCCGGTCCCCACTGCCATCCCGGCACCGCACTGAACGAAGATCGCGGTCCCGCTCTCGGCACCGACCTCGAGGCAGATCCCGATCCGGATCCCGGCACCGACTACCACGCCGTTCCCAGTCCCGATCCTGGCACCGGTATGGCTCGCAGTACCGATCCTCGGCACCAAGGAGATCGTCGGCATCGGCATATAGAGAGGTCTATCAGACTGGCTCAGCGCCTCCGTGGCCTTCAAGGGAACCATCCGTGTCCTCTCAGGCAGAGAGCGCCTATACGCTCGACCAGGACAGACACTCGGCCCTATTTCAGGACCCTCCACCTCAGGAACGAGGGCCTCAACAGTGGGGGTTTTGGACCCCATGGGTGTACCGCCAAGCCCAGGGTCCGCAACATATTACTCCCCGCCCTGTGGCAGAACGCAGGCCACCAGAGGCAACGGTGTCTAGACCCCCTCCCTCCCTGGAAGCAGAAGACAGGTCCAGCCACCAGGACCCAGAGCTCCCTCCAGTGATGGAGGTGCAGCCCCAGACAGAACCCCCTGTGGGCGCTCTGTTGCCAGGGATTTCCTCGTCGTCTTCCCCTGATGAGGCAGTGGCGGGTACCTCATCCTCCAGCCCTCCCCCTCTAGATCTTAGGGCACACCAGGACCTCCTCCGACGCGTGGCACAGAACCTGGACATTCAAGCAGAGGAGGTCTCTGAAATCGAGGACCCTGTGGTGAGCATCCTCTCCGCCGATGCGCTCACCAGAGTGGCCCTGCCTTTCATCAAGACTATTCAGGCCAACGCCGCTACTATCTGGCAGTCACCGGCCTCCATCCCTCCGACCGCTCGAGGAGTGGAAAGGAAGTACATGGCCCCCTCGAAGGGCTATGAATAGCTGCACGTTCACCCGACACCCTGCTCCCTTGTGGTCCAGTCAGTGAACGACAGGGAGCGCCATGGTCAAGAGGCCCCGGCGCCCAAGTCTAAGGAGGCGAGGCGGATGGACCTCCTGGGCCGCAAGGTCTATTCAGCGGGGGCGCTACAGCTCAGGGTCTCGAACTAACAGGCCCTCCTTAGCCACTACTCCTTTAACTCTTGGGTGGCGGCGGGAAAATTTGCAGAGCTGTTACCGCAGGACGCCCGTCAGGAGTTTACCACCATTCTGGATGAGGGCAAAAAGGTAGCGAGGACCTCGCTACAAGCCTCCTTAGATGCTGCGGACTCGGCCGCTCGGACCCTTGCCTCGGGGCTTACGATGCGCCGCATTTCCTGGCTTCAGGTCTCTGGCCTTCCGCCAGAGCTCCAACATACTATCCAGGACCTCCCCTTCGAAGGCAAGGGCCTATTTTCCGCTAAAACAGACCCCAGACTAAAGGACCTTAAAGACAATAGGGTCATAATACGGTCTTTGGGGATGCATACGCCTGCGACACAGCGCAGGCCATTCCGGCAGCAGAACCAACAACAGCAGCGTCAGCCGTATCCTCAGTTCCGTCCACGGCAGGACCTCACCAGGCGCCGCGGCAGGAACAACCGACGCAGACGGTCGGGTGGCCAAACGGGGCAAAACCAAGGCTCCGCCAAGGCCCCTCCCGGACCCAAGCCTTCATTTTGAAGGTGCGCCGAGGGCGCAGTACCAGTTTCCCCTCCGGATCCTTCCCCACAGTTTTCCAACCGTCTTTCATTTTTCCTCCCGGCGTGGACCCAAATAACTTTGGACCGTTGGGTCTTGCGCACTGTGCAGGCCGGTTATCACCTGCAGTTTTCATCGCCCCCCCCCCGCCACCCTCGTCCTTCTTCAGGGACCCCTCTCACGAGCAATTCCTCCGTCAGGAGCTGCAGACGCTCCTCGTCAAGGGAGCCATAGAGGAGGTTCCAGAGAGCGAGAAGGGCAAGGGGTTTTATTCCCACTACTTTCTAATCCCCAAGTCCAAGGGGGGCCTCAGGCCTATCCTCGACCTGCGGGAACTCAACAAGTATATGGTAAAGTTGAAATTCCGTATGGTATCCCTTGGAACCATCATCCCATCCCTGGATCCCGGAGACTGGTACGCCGCCCTTGACATGCAGGATGCTTACTTCCATATCACCATATCCCCCCCAGCACAGGCGTTTCCTCCGCTTTGTGGTCAACCGCCAACATTATCAATTTGCGGTCCTCCCATTTGGCCTCTCTACGGCCCCAAGGGTGTTCATGAAATGCATGGCACTCGTCGTCGCATACCTTCGGCGCGGCCGCATTCATGTGTTCCCCTACCTCGACGACTGGCTGATCCGGGGCACATCGGAGCTGCAGGTCCGCGACCACGTCCGCAGGATCAGCAGCCTCTTTGCTGCCCTGGGCCTCGTGATCAACGTGGACAAGTCTACTCTGCTCCCCACGCAGAGGATAGAGTTCATCGGGGCCGTTCTGAACTCTACCCTAGCCAGGGCCTTGCTACCCTTGCCCAGGTTCCAGTCGCTGTCGGCCATCATTCTGCACTTGCAGGTGGCCCTGCTGACCTCTCTAAGAACATGTCTGGCCCTCCTGGGACATATGGCGGCCTGTACGTTCGTGACAGCATATGCCCGACTCCGCATGAGGCCTCTTCAATCTTGGCTCATCGCGCAGTACCGGCCGGCCAGACATTCGTTGGACACAGTTGTCACCATTCCCCAAAGGGTACTGGACTCCCTTCGGTGGTGGCTGGACCAGTCCGTAGTCTGTGCGGGGCTCCCGTTCCATCCGCCCCAGCCCTCGGCATCCCTGACGATGGACGCCTCAGATCTGGGCTGGAGGGCGCACTGCGGCGCCCGAAGAACTCAGGGCCTGTGGACCCCTAGGAGCTGGACCTCCACATCAACATATGGGAGTTGAGAGCGGTCCGTCTTGCTTGTCAAGCGTTCGTCCATCACCTTCAAGGTCGTTGTGTCGCGGTGTTCACTGACAACACGACAACCATGTTCTACATCAACAAGCAGGGCGGCACCAGGTCCTCTCCCCTATGTCTCGAGGCGATGCGTCTCTGGGAGCTTTGTATAGCCCATGCCGTTCACCTTTCCGCCTCCTATCTCCCGGGAGTACGAAACACTCTAGTGGATCGACTGAGCAGGTCCTTCCGCTCGCACGAGTGGTCCCTCCGCCCAGACGTCGCCCTCTCACTCTTCCAGAGGTGGGGTCGTCCCCGGATGGACCTCTTCGCGTCCAGGGAGAACAGGAAATGTCGAACATTCTGCTCCTTTCAGGGTCGGGAGCCCAGGTCTATAGCGGATGCCTTCCTGATCCCATGGGCGACCCACCTGTTTTACGCGTTCCCTCTCTTTCCGCTGATACACAGGGTCCTCCTCAAGGTGCGCAGAGACAGAGCTCGTGTGATTCTGATAGCACCAGCGTGGGCCAGACAACAGTGTTACCCCAGGTTGCTGGACCTCTCAGTAGCCAACCCAGTTGCCCTGCCCCTTCATCCGGACCTGATCACCCAGGACCACGGCAGGCTCTGTCACCCGGACCTTCGGTCTCTGTACCTTACGGCATGGCTCCTGAGTGGTTGACCAGCTCCGAGTTACGCTGCTCTACCCCGGTTCGGGAGGTTCTCCTGGGCAGTAGAAAGCCTTCCACCAGGGCTACTTACTCAACTAAGTGGAAGCGTTTCTCCTGTTGGTGTTCGGAGAAAGGTCTTCTCCCTATGGAGATTCCCATCACCACTATTCTGGACTACATCTGGTCCCTCAAGGCCCAGGGTCTGGCGTTGTCGTCCCTTCGGGTTCACCTAGCGGCTATCTCCACGTTTCATCCTGGAGGGGACGGACGTTCCGTCTTCTCCCACCCTATGGTGGCGAGATTCCTGAAGGGACTGGAACGTCTCTATCCACAGGTCCGCCCTCCTGCCCCTTCATGGGATCTCAACCTGGTCCTAACTCAGCTCATGGGTCCTTCTTTTTGAGCCTTTAGCTACTTGCTCCCTGCTCTATCTCTCATGGAAGACCGCCTTCCTAGTGGCCATCACCTCAGCTAGACGAGTGTCGGAACTATGGGCCCTCACAGTAGATCCCCCGTATACGGTCTTCCATAAAGACAAGGTGCAGCTGAGACCACACCCTGCCTTTCTTCCCAAGGTGGTCTCAGCTTTCCACATTAACCAGGAGATCTTCCTCCCCGTCTTTTTCCCAAAGCCCTATTCGTCCCACAGGGAGCAGCAGCTCCACTCGCTAGATGTCCGTCGGGCGCTAGTGTTTTATGTGGACAGGACCAAACCGTTCCGCAAGTCCCCCCAGTTATTCATGGCGGTAGTGGACCGGGTCAAGGGACTACCGATTTCCTCGCAGAGGATATCTTCCTGGGTTACCTCCTGTATCAGGACCTGTTATGACCTGGCCCACGTTCCAATGGGCCGTGTGACTGCTCACTCCACCAGAGCACAGGTGTCATCGCTGGCTTTCCTTGCCCGCGTGCTGATCCAAGACATTTGTAGGGCGGCGACCTGGTCATCGGTCCACACATTCGCTTCCCATTACGCCCTGGTTTAGCAGTCCAGAGATGATGCGGCCTTTGGCTCTGCAGTGCTCCAGGCCGCGACCTCTCACTCCGACCCCACTGCCTAGGTAAGGCTTGGGATTCACCTACCTGGAATGGATATGAGCAATCACTTGAAAAGACGGTTACTCACCTTGTAACTGGTGTTCTTCGAGATGTGTTGCTCATATCCATTCCACACCCGCCCTCCTTCCCCACTGTCGGAGTAGCCGGCAAGAAGGAACTGAGGAGCGGGCGGGCCGGCAGGGGTATATATCAAGTGCCATAGTGGCGCCACTCTAGGGGGCGACCTGCCGGCCCACTGGAGTTGCTAAGGTAAAAAAGTTTCCGGCAAACGTGCACGCGCGGTGCGCACACCTACCTGGAATGGATATGAGCAACACATCTCGAAGAACACCAGTTACAAGGTGAGTAACCGTCTTTTCTCCTCTATTCGGCACTGGTGAGGCCACATCTGGAGTACTGCATCCAGTTTTGGGTCCCCCACTACAGAAAGGCTGTGGATAAATTGGAGAGAGTCCAGTGGAGGGCAACAGAAATGATCAAGGGGCTGGGGCACATGACTTATGAGGAGAGGCTGAGGAAACTGGGTTTATTTAGTCTGCAGAAGAGAAGAGTGAGTGGGGATTTGATAGCAGCCTTCAACTACCTGAAGGAGGGTTCCAGAGAGGATGGAGCTAGGCTGTTCTCAGTGGTGGCAGATGACAGAACAAGGAGCAATTATCTCAAATTGTAGTGGGGAAGGTCTAGATTGGATATTAGGAAATACTATTTCACTAGGAAGGGGGTGAAGTATTGGAATGGGTTACCGAGGGAGGTGGTGGAATCTCCATCCTTAGAGATTTTTAAGGTCCGGCTTATCAAAGCCCTGGCTGGGATTATTTAGTTGGGGTTGGTCCTGCTTTGAGCAGGAGGTTGGACTAGATGACCTCCTAAGGTCTCTTCAAACTCTAATCTTCTTTGATTCTATGATTTTATGGACATGCTCTGCTGTCTCTTACCACTGCTGGCCAGCAGCTGTCATTCCAGTACAATTCAGTGCCCATCCAGTCAGGTTGGAGTTTCTCTTTAATTCTCGTGGAGTCAGAGCAATACTACAGTGAGAGAACAGGAGAGGAGAAATGGCATCAATCTCCAGGCATTGTTTCAGCTCACTGATTCTGCCAGGAAACTGAGTATAGTTGTCAAGTAAAGATCTTCCCATCAAGTCACAGTGGAGTTGTGGGAATATCTGAACCCTTATTAGAAGCAAAGTTAACTATCCTTTTATCATCAGTACTGTGTCCCAGTTTACTAGAAGCCTTTAGTTAATACACAAAGGGCCAGTTACTATCATCACTTACATCTGTGCATCTCCACTGATGTTAATGGGGTTACACAGAATGTACCTGAAAGAAGAGCTTAGTTTAATGACTGCCATAGGAATTACACAGCCATATCTGAGAGCAGAAATCATCTCTAACAATTTTACTAGATTTATTGCTGGGTACATACCTGAAACTGACTGACCCTCTTAAAGTGTCCTGCATTTGTGTTGCATGCATTTGTTACATGAAAGGTATAAAATGGGATCTTTTGGTGATTGTCTCTGTTTCCGGCATTCCAAAATCCTGAGTTGAAACAAGCAAGGAATTTTTGTAGCACCTTTAAATTAATCAGGAAAAAATGTTATCTGGAAAGTTTTTTTTTACTGTGTGACCATTAACTGCACCACTAACCTGTGTCATATCAACATGCAATCAATGTCACAACACTAGGATTAGTGTTAAATCTAAGGTCTGAACAATGCACTTCCTTGGATATGATGAATATCCCAAAAGTTTTGTACATCCTAGAGTTACAATAAATGAATTTCTATACTACTGATGTTCTGAGAGCTTTTAGTTGTGTCCATAAGGGTTTGTAGGTCACCAGGAAGATAATTATTTGAGAGGTTATACAGTATAGTAGTAGCTGTGACCAAGGTTGACAAATAATTACATGGTTATATTTTGGTAAAATCTGTACACTGAGAATATCTGTACAATATCATGATTGATATTACATGCTTGGAGACCTGTAAGGTGTTCCCAGAATTGCTGTTCTGGTAGATGCACAGTTATATTGGTGCCTAATCCTCCCCATTCTCAGTGCAATAGATTTTATTTCTGTATAGCTTTCATACCAGAGTATCACACATTTCTTCATAAACATCCTTCTGTTTGTCTCCAATGGAATACTTGGTGGTCTGATGTGTGATGGTGTTGTGTAACGGTTTTGTCAGTAAGAATCTGGGCTATAGCAGATTTCTGTGATTTATGCAGATCACCCTGAACTCATTAACTCTTTGTACCCCACATACTATCTGTTGTATGTTACAGATTTATGGAGATACAATTTTAGAAAAGTTTTAGGGAATTAAAAACCAAACAGGGGACTATTTTGGCGTCCTTCTTTCTTTAAACTTAGGTGAGTTAAACTATTATGAGTCTAACTTTGCTCAGAGAGAGCTCTAAAAACATCTAATAATGATCTAAAATAGCTTTCCTGTATTTTAAATGTCAGGATTGTAAGATCCAATATCTGAAGACCTTCCAGAGCTAGAAGTAAAAGCTGTGTTTCACTGGAAAACTGAGAAGCTCTCTTTTCCAGTGACATAAAGCTCCTAACATAATAGGGTTGTGAAGTATTGGTCTTAAACTCATCACTTTGTCTAGCACTAAATTTTGTCCGCTCTGAGCCTCAGGCAGGTGTAATTTTGGAGTGGCACAAAGGGTTTGTAACAAGGGACCAGAATCCAGTCTGTTGACAGCAATAGAAATAGACAGGGCTGCTCAGAGGGAGGGGGGCAAGTGGGGCAATTTGCCCAGGGCCCTGCAGGGGCCCCGCAAGCACTGGCCCAGCGGCAGGCTGTGTCTTTGGCAGCATTTCAGCAGCAGGGGGCCCTTCAGTGCTGCTGAAGACGCAGAGCGACTGAAGGGCCCTCCGCTACCGAAATGCTGCCGAAGGCCCAGGCCAACTCTGGGTGAGTACAAGTGCTGCAGCTCCCCCACTTTGCCCCAGGCCCTCTGAATCCTCTGGGCGGCCCTGGAAATAGATATAACGGCATGTTTTTGTGTGAGAAGGAAGACTGTGGTTCTGAAAGGCAGGAGGCCTGTCGTAGTAAGGGTCAGTTGAGAGGAGTGTTACAGACTGGCTGGCCTACTGTACATAATGTTTCCATGTTTGTAGAATCAATCATATTATACAACTTATGTTTTCAGAATTCACATTTCCCCCTTTTATTCTGGCTCTAGATAAAAATATCTTCTTCCTTCCCTGACCTTTGCTATAGATATATAGCACCACCATGGGATAAACCTTCTGCCCTAGCAGAAGGGCATCCAAAGCAGTGGAAAGGTTATTAGCTAGTCTGATAGAGAAGTGAAGACACTTTGCCGCAGCTCCTTGTGCATCAGAGATGTAATTATCACATGCATGATAAGTATAACGCCTGCCACAACTTTTTGCTTACCTAAATAAAAGGTTCCTTAAATGCCACACAGCTCTCTTTTTTTTGTAAAGCCGGAAGGCCACTTGAATTCAGCCCGTGGGGTCCCCAGAGGTCTTTAAACTTCTGTCCTTCACCTTCCATTGGTCATATCCCCCATGACATCTTCCTCTCTCCACCTCTCTCCCTTGTTCCTCCCTACCATTCTCTGGGAGTGACCTTTCCTCTCATTCTCTGTGCATCTTTCTATCTCTCTCTTACACCCTTTTCTTCCTTCCATTCTCTGTGACTTGTCCCTTGCTCTGACTGCGCTCTCTCTCTCCTATTGCATGTTCACAAATTCTGATTTGTTTTAGGTCATAGTTTTAAAACATTCTTTAAAGCTAAATATTCATTAAATCTACATATTGTACAATCTATAGAGGTGGCTTTTCAAAAAAAAACAAAACTTATTTCAAATTAAGTGTTTGGAACGTCATAATATTAAGGATGTACCTCATTACTCCATTCACTTTTAAGCTCCCATTGTTTTTTTTCAGCAATGTATTATATTTAGAAGATACATTATATTTAGAAGATTTTTGTGGTGTTATCTATATTCACTGCAGGCTGGTGTGTGACCTAGTCTTCCTTGCATATGACACAGCAGGAGAGATGCATTCAGTGCAGAGGATTTTTCTTTATTTGGACCATCTGCTGGTGAAATATGTTTCTATCTCTAAAATCCCTTCCAGATAAAGAAACTGACCCACTGGCCTCTGGTCTGTCAGTGACAGATCTCCCTGCACAGAGACAAAACCATTTTTAACATCACTATAAAAAGCATGGTTAAGAGATGGTTAAAACTCCATAATGATTTTGTCCCATCTATGTAAGCAGCTAAACAATTTTTAAGTGGGTTCAGGGGAACCTTTTGCTGACAACTATCATCAGCAGTGTATCAGTTTCCTTAGATGGAGCCTTAAGATGAGACGTTCCTGCACAACTCAACAGTAATTTCTCACCGACTAGAGCATGTGCAGATTCCCCTTTATATTCTGAAGAGTTTTTATTTGGTTATTGTTGTTTTCCACAGCTACATTAAGGTCATTTAAACTTTACTTTTGTGTGTTAATAGGCAGGGTAGTGTAATGATCAGAGAAAAGAATTGGGAGTCTATTCTTGGCTTTACCTGTGACTTGCAGTAAGTCACCTAGGTCATTAAACTTGGGTGCCTCAAATTAGACACTAAAATACATATTTAGGATGAAAGTGGTTTGATTTTCCAGGGTGCTGAGCACCCGCAAATTCCACTGAAGTCAATGGAAACTGTGGGCTCTCAGTGCCTTTGTAAATCAGGCCACTTTAATTTACATGACTACATGTGACTGTAGGCATCCAAATTTGAAATTGTTGGTCATAACCCTTTATACCTTAGTTTCACCAAAATTAAGATGATATTTACCACCAACACCCTTTGCAAAGTGCTCCGAGAGCCTCAGGTGAAAAGTGCTATATAAAGACAAAGTGTTAATATTTCTATATTAACATACATTTATTTCATATTAAAGTAGAATCCAGAGGACTCTAACTCTTCAATGACAAAAGGAAAAAGAAGAAGATGGTAACATTTGTATAAGATATTTGGTAACAGGGTTATGGTAACCCTTGGCATCAGAATGACCTCTTAGATAACAGAAGGGCTGTTTCATTGATGATGTAGGTGACGGAATCCTCAGGTTCATGTCACCACTCCCCCTCCTCTTACTAACAAGACTGTACTCTTCTTCTGCCAGGGCAACCACCAGTGGCGTGGATTGAGTTACAGTGTTCAAAGAGGAAAACAGTATGCATTGGGAATCCATTGTGCTTATTCTTATTTCTTTCTATTGCTGTTCTCATGGAGGTCTAGAGTGTACAGTTCACTTAGAAGCACTAACAGTAACTCTTATCTTTCAGGCATCGGATCTCCAAATCTAAGTTTAGGTGAGTAAAATATAGTATATTTTTTGTCATTCCACTGGTTTTGTATCCCACCTTTTAAAATAATCTTTCACTGTCACCATGGCACACGAATAGCTCTAAGCCATTCCCAGTGTTGCTAGATTTTAGTCAATCATCCACCAAAATCAGTGACCATTTTACTTAATATTAGACTGAAATAAGGCCCAAGAGTTAGAGGTGACACTTATCTCGGACATTCACATTTGCTGTTGTGTTGGCTCAGCTCCTGAAAGCTTCCCCATTGGTAACATTGGCTCATAGAATTATAGAAAGCTTGAGATAGACCAGTTAGATCATCAGCTGATATTCATTCCACTGAAAGGCCAACCCAAGGGCTTGCTTTTCATAGCACTGGGTAGTGTTCTGTTCTGTTTAGTTGTAAATGTCTCAAGAGAGAGAGCTTCCATGTTAAATTAGGCTTCATCCCACCGCTGCACAGAATTGGAATCTTTTACCTTTATGTAGCAGGATCCACAGAGTTTCCCTACTGGATGTAAGGACTAACAAATTTATTTCAACATGAGCTTTCGTGAGCTAAAGCTCATGCTGAAATAAATTTGTTAGTCTCTAAGGGGCCACAAGTACTTCTGTTCTTTTTGCAGATACAAACTAACAGGACTGCTACTCTGAAACCTACTGGATGTTTGATTCTTAATAATTTATCAGCTTTTAGAAATGTGTGGAGGGCATGGGCTGACCAGACATATACTTATACTGCCAGAATTTACTCCATCATGCCTATAAATATATACTTTTCCTTTTGAAAAAGGTTTCCAGTCCATTTCCCTCTCCTGTATGTGACCTATATTGGCTTCATGGCTTTGAAGCAAGACTTCTAACACTAGAATTTTATGAGAAATTTTTTTGCTTCCTCAATAATTGAGACAGGACAGCTGCTGTTTTCTTCCTCATACACAAAATGTGACTAATAATGTAGAATTGTCATATTAACCCGTGCACATATACACAAGTATGTGTGAATGCACATGTAGACACACAGGAAAGCATAAGTATTACTATATGCATTTACATGCACGTATAATACACACACACACACACACACTCATGCATGTGCACACTTACACATTTTGGACTAGATGAAGGCTGGAAAACAAGCCCACAGCATTAATGCTATTTGATCCTCACGCACTTCTTCCTGATGATTTCAGAGTATTTCATTACCCAAGCACTACAATCATTTTCTCACTTTTCAAAAATAACACTTCTAGACTCTCTTCCACTTGAGCACACACAAACTACTTGTGTTTCGTAGAAAATTTTTTAGTATTTTACCTAGCTGACAAAGATTGACAGCTGAGTATCTGGTAAAATTTTTCTGTAAGATTCTTAAGCAGTTGTGAAGTATTTGGATCTGGCTTTAGTGTGTCTAGGTGCTGAACTCCGTCCTAGCACGAGGTCACTGCTTACCCCTGGCCAGGGAATTAGAGAGACAGGTCTAGCCAGGAAAAGTTCCCATGCCACTTGGTCATGTAATATATATATAATAAAAACTATTAGATGTATTATACGGTGCCAAGAGTTGCCTGGAAACTGGTTGCTAAGCAAGTTAAATTCTGAAGAGTAGGAGGTGTATAATTAGCTTTAAATACCTTCTGTGGTTAGTAATTACCCTCAGAAATCAGTGTGACACTCATGAGGGGCTGTGTTCATGGAAGGCATAATTTAAAGGGGTACTGTTTATTAGCAAATGGCATCTTTATCAACAGGCATAGGGGAAGATGTTGAGGGTCCCCATGGATCTCAAAGAAAATAGACTTTTTTGTGACATTGTTTTCAGTACAGAGTTGGCTGTCTTATTGGGCCTGATACTTACAGGTGCTGAGCACTTGACATTCCCACTCTTTGCTGAGACTCACTAGCTCACGGCACCTCTCTGGGGGCCTCGATTCCAGGCCCATTGTAGGCAACGAAAGACTTTCAAAGTTGACTTCAGTGGGCACTGGATCTGACCCATGACCAAGCCCACAGTTATTCAATAAAGAAAAGCTTACTATTTCTGTGGAAAACAAGAAATCTCTAGAGGCCTTTTCTTTCTGGTCAGCACATGTGTCCTCTCACCAAGGCATAGTGGCTCAAAGGGCTCGTCCACCTGAGAATCTTAGTACTTTGTTTAGAACCGTGTTTTGTTCAGACATTGTGGTCACCCTGACCAGTAGTGGAGACTCTCTCCCAGCATGGATTTAAAAGCCTTTCACTGTCATCACTTCAGACTCCATAATACACCTGAATGAAAGCTGGAGGGCTTAACTGAGGGATTTGCAATGGCTTACACATCTCCATTTTTTCATCCCTTTTTCCTTTCTCCCATTTCAAGCCGTTACTGGCGCCGGTGGAACAGGTTCTGCAGGAGAAAGTGCCGAGCTGCTGTCAAGTCCAATATTTTCTACTGGCTGGTGATCTTCCTTGTGTTTCTCAACACCCTTACCATCGCCTCTGAACATTACAACCAGCCAGACTGGCTTACAGAGGTCCAAGGTGAGATGAGGCAGGTGGTTCTGATTGCTGTCCTTGTAACCAAGGGACGAACAAACTTACAGAGAAGGAGAAAGAGAAAGAGTTAATGAGGTCTGATGACCCAGTATTTGAAATCCCAGCTTTGAACTACAAACAAATACAAACACAATCCTCTATTTGCAGAGGATGCTAGATAGCATCTTAAATACATGATTGCATTATAAGAGGCCTCAGAGAACACTGAGGACTCAGCTGTTAGGAGCCCACCATCTACCAGCTAGAGAGTTCCTTTAGATCCAGGTGAGGTCACATAGTTGGAGTTTACTGCTATCTGTGTGTGCAGTACTTGGGCTGCCAGTTTAAGAGTAGATTCTCAGGGTTGTAAGTTCCCTAGTTTGTCACTCGAATGGCATTTATGATACATTCTGGTTACAAGGGAGGTGAGAAGAGAGGAATGATTTATGAAGTTCTCTTTAGTCTAAGAAATAAACAGCTGAATCCTCAGTGGAAATGAGAGCAGCTGAAAGGCTGAATTGAACAACAGCAGATAACATGGCAGCCAATAGCTGTAACCTGTACATCGGAAGATGACAAGCGTGACAGGAGGTTGTGCATTGAAAAGCACAGTTCCTGTCAAGGAGGTTATACAGCTGTGTAATACATGCATGTAGGAAGTGTTGTGATTGAAACCAGGGTTTCTATGCAAAACATTTTCATGCACGAATTGCCAGCACATAGGCCCATTTCCTTGGCTGAATGCTGAGCTGAGTCTTCTCTCTTTTCACTCTGACCTCAGCTGTTTTGCTGGCAGTAGTGGGTGGGATTTTTGGTGGTGGTGGTGGTTTTGGGTTAAATTATAATAATTATTCTTTATCTGTTTTTTCATGAGACACTGCCAATAAGGTGCTGCTAGCTCTTTTCACGGCAGAGATGCTGCTGAAGATGTACAGCTTAGGTCTCCAGGCCTACTTTGTATCTCTCTTCAACCGCTTTGACTGCTTTATTGTTTGTGGAGGAATCCTGGAGACCATCCTAGTGGAGACCAAGATCATGTCACCGCTGGGCATCTCGGTGTTGAGATGCGTCCGACTCCTGAGAATATTTAAAATCACAAGGTACTTCTGTTTTCTGTGGAAGCCAATTTTGAGGATGAAGCAGGGACAGGCTTAGGAGCCACTACCATCATGGACAAATATGGTACTTGATATCTGTTCCACACACACATGTATCCAAATCACTGATCTCCTTGCCAGGGGCAGCTCCAGGCCCCAGCTCGCCAAGCGCATGCTTGGGGCGGCAAGCTGCGGGGGGGCGCTCTGCCGGCGCCACAAGGGCGGCAGGCAGGCTGCCTCTGGCGGTTTGCCTGCGGAGGGTCTGCTGGTCCCATGGCTTCGGTGGACCTCCCAGAGGCGTGCCGCGGGACCAGCGGACCCTCTGCAGAAAACCACCGGAGGCAGCCTGCTTGCCGTGCTTGGGGCGGCAAAATCCCTAGAGCCACCCCTGCTCCTTGCAGCTCCATTCCGTCCACTATCCTACCTACTTCTTCGTATAAAGCATTTCTTCCTCCAAAGGGCATCCCAGTTTCTGCTCAGTCATCTGCGGTGTGTATCTTTGGCAATACAGTGGTTTCTGGAGAGTAGCTGAGGACTAAAGGCACCTGCACACGATTGAGCAGAAACAGACGCCTTCTTGGGGGGATGGGAGAAGGGAAGGGAGCAAGAAACAGCTGAGCAGAAATTCCGTAGCCAAAGCGGAGCAGTTTGAGACTGGCCTGTTGATAGGGGATTTAGGATGCTTGTGTGCCTTATGCCAGGGTAAGGATATCCTTGGGATGGAGATATCAGCTCTTTCATAGGGAAGAAATGGGAGAAGTCAGAGTGAGAAGTTCATTGAGAATTGATCCCCTTTCTATACAGATTGGGGAGTTGTAAAGATTGGAGGCACGTCCATAGGCACTGACTTCGTGGGTGCTCTGGGGCTGGAGCACATACGGGAAAAAAATGGTGGGTGCTGAGCACCGACCAGCAGCTCCCCTATTAATGCCTCCCTCTTCCCCCCAGTGCCTCTCACCCACCGACGGCTCCGCCAATCAGCGCCTCCCACGCCTCCCAGCACCTCCAGCCCGAAGCAATCAGCTGTTCCACAGTGTGCAGGAGGCGCTGGAGGGAAGAGATGGAATGGGGGCAGGAAGAGGCAGGGTGGGGTGGGAGCAGGGGCTTGGGGGAAGGGGTGGAAAAGGGGCAGGACTCGGAGTGAAGCGGGGGTCGAGCACCCCCCAGGAACCAAAAAGTCAGCACCTATGGGTACCTCACTTGAAGAAACGGGAAACCATCCTCCTGGGTGATTAGCAAGGCTAGTTGGAAGCACTTTAAACTAAGCAGGTTAATGTATTAAAATATGGGAAGATGTTATCCACAAAGCTGCGTCTTTTAAGGGTCCCTGTCAAATCAAAAAGAAATTGGCATGTGCCCTTATTTTGCTGCTTTATGGTGACTCAAGGAGGCCTGAAATGCTGCGTTAAATGGGAAAAAAGCTGATCGAGAAGCCCATTGCCATCCCGAGCAGCCACAACAATGGGCAGACCAGAGAGTGGACCCTGGCGGCTTCCTCCCCTCCAGTACCTATGGAGAGAAGCACTGTGTCAGACCTAGCAGCAACAGAGAGAGGACTATATCCATTTCCTCCTCCCATTCCAGTTCCTCCCTCAGAGGAGGGGAGCCCCACACTGGCAGCAGCAACTGAGACCTTCTTCAAGCTCTTTCTTTTTCATTCCCTTCTTTCCTCCCTCCTTCTCCACAAAGGCATAATGCCTCCTAGTCAGTGATTCTGTTCCCTCCTGTAATCAGGTACTGCAAAACACAAACCTGATTTAGCAGGACTTTGCCAGCTTGAGGTGAAGTCACTGGAAATGTCAGCTTCCGACTCATCCAGATTTAGTATCTCCATATAAATTCGTGGGGGGAATAGCTCATTGGTTTGAGCATTGGCGTGCTAAACTCAAGGTTGTGAGTTCAGTTCTTGAGGGGGCCATTTAGGGATTTGGGAATTGGTCCTGCTTTGAGCAGGGGAGTTGGACTAGATGACCTCCTGAGGTCCCTTCTAACCCTAATAATCTATGATTCTATGTAAGTGGTCACTTGATGGAGAAAGGAGTCTGGGGCTCACCCATATGGGCTTCCAGTCAGCACTTTGTAAAAGCATCAATTGTGGGGGTGAAACCATGGGTTTTCCTGCAGACTCAGGTATGAAAATGGCCCTACAATCATTTTAAACTTCCAGAAGGAGATCTCTGCGAAAACTGAGATAAAAACACAGAGCACAGGAAAAGTAAAACCAGATCTGGAAGACGTTCAAGATGGCAAAGCTGTGCTGCAGACAAAAACAACTGACTTAGATGCCAGATTAGTATAAGGTTTTACCCTGAATTTAACAGCCATTATAGAATCCAAAAAATTGAAAAACACCTTTGAAGTTTCTATGGTTTAGCTTACTGCCAAGGGTGGATGGCTTTCAAGGTCAGATGTCAGGGGCTGAAAAGAGGTTTACAGCCATAGAGACAGTTCAGGCATTGGCCAAGGCAAGGCTGCGACTATTCAAAAGGAAGGTGGCCTATTTAGAAGAGTCAGCTGAAGATACATGGAATAGGAACTAGCAAAAATAAAGTATTAGTCAGCCTCCCAGGAGAAATGGAGAGCCCAGATCTACAGAGTTTGTCTTCTTTCTATATCCCAGACAAAGGCAAAGGGTGACAAAATTTAATTAGATATGGCTCATCGAGCTCTGGGCCAAATTTCTAAGGAAGGTGCCTGTCCCAGGCCTAAGATAATAGGATGCAGGTAGGCCATCCTACCAGCAGGTTTTACTGAAAAAGAAGTAAAACATGATGAAGAGGAAGAGTTGTTTGTTCAGGACTCTTCTCCACTCCTGCAGAGACAAAACAATATGTTAGTCTCTAAGGTGTCACAAGTACTCCTGTTCTTTTTTGTTTAGAAAGAGAACAGTTTACAATCCTGCTAGGAGAATTCTCTGTAAAAAAGGGCACAGATGTGGAACCTTTTGCCTAGAAATCCAGAGAGTGTTTAAGGGAACTCAGACCCTTACATCTGGAAATTAGAAAGAAACACTGAAATATGCCAAGACCCTGCTTCTTGTGAGTGTTCTTTCTAGTAGAACTGCCAGTTTTCCCATTCTTCACTCAGCTCTAAACACAGTGATGATTTAGTGTCATTAACATTATAGACACTGGTGGAATAAGCCACATGCATGGAATGATAATAAAGTAAGACACCATCCCAGAAAGGGCAGAAGGGCAGAAAAGATGACAGTGTAATGCTATATGTCAAATATATATTTCTGACTGACATGCAGACATATTGGACATAGAAATAGTGATAATCAAGAGGATAAAAAGAGGTACAAATCATGGAAAATATGATGGCAAGGGTATATCTTAGACAACTTAATCTTCATATATTTATGTGAATTTTCCATCATAAGTATCAAGTGTAGACAAACTCTCAATGCATTAAAAATATGCACATATATGAAAAGGGTGACTACTACTTTATAATACCATAGAGCAAATAAAAACACAATTGAATGAATATCCCATAGTTTTGGGAACCACTGTTAGAATTTCAAGAGCAAACATTACTTTGATGATTATAAATAATCATCAGAATTATTTCATGACATAAATTAAGAAGCAGCAGTATAATCTGTTTGTTTTGTTCTCTCTAATTTTTACAGTGTTGTACAGAATATCTTCCCGTGCTGAGAGAAGTCAAATGACTGTCAAATGAGCTATCCTAGATGGCTTTATAAAACCCTATATTTATTCCTTTATATAAACTGAAAAGTAATCCATTTATTCCTAACTATAAACTTAGATTCATATGTTAAAGCTAAGTCCTGCCACTGGATGTCCATGGTTGGTTTTCTGTTAAGTCAGTGAGGGTTCTTATACCTCCAATGAGGTGTCTGTGTTGGATAAACAATGTTGGAAGCGCTAGTGTAGACAGCCCACCATCATTATCACCATTTTAAGAACCGTATCTTGAGACTGCAGGTATCACAAAAGCCATAGTTGAAGGTGTATAAAGACAGGGAAGAAGAATCTTGGGACTTCAAAGCACAATACTGAGAATCAGGACTCCTGATTTTAGTCCAAGCTCTTCAGTGGATTCTGTATGTGGTCTTGGGCAAGCCACTTCTCTGTACCTTAATTCCTCCAGTTGAAAGCTGGGGTTAACAACAGTACTGGCCTACCTCACAGGGGTTTTGCGAGGCTTAGTTCATTATTGTCTGTAAACTGCTTTGAAATCCTCAAGTGGGAGATGTTATAGAAGTGCAAACTGACAATTCATTTCTTAGTCCTGATGGTGAAAGCAAGAATGGTTTTCTCCTTTACAGCTCGGTTTCTGCTGCTTGTTGCTGAAATGAATTCAAATATGTGTATGTATGATATCACAGATTGTTGCCATGAAAATTACTGTGATGTCACAGGCATAGCATTTTTTTTAAATTTATTTATTTTGGCTGTATGATGATAGAAGAGGAGAAAATGGGAGGTGAGGGTCCTTTTTCAAAATCCACTGCAATATGTTTGAATACTCCAGGCCAAATCCATTCCTGGATAGCTCCATTGAGCTAATTGAGTTACTCCAAGGATGGCTTTGACTCTCATGGTTTGGGTTTGTTCCTGAACCAGCTAAAGTTAAGCTATAAGGGGCTACTCTGGATGTACACTAGGGAAAAGGTTGAGTTTAGGTCAGGTTTAGCTCACACACAATAATTATAACATAATAAACTTGAGCCCTGCTCCTGGTCAAGACAAACCCTCACTATGCAAACCTGTTTTCTGAATGGCTAGCTTAATTTTGTGCTGATGTCATACTTGGGTTTAAATCCTCACATGAGTGCAGGTAAGACATCACTATCATCTCAGTTATTTACTTTCAAGTTTTAATGTCCCATAATAAAATGAATTTGGAGTGCTGACACATCTATAAGAATTATAAAGAAATGTTGACCAGATAAATGTCTAAGGAGTTGGGCCCGAATCCAGCAATGCCTTTAAGCACCTGTGTAATTTTAAGCAAGTCCGTGAGACTATTCACATGTTTTAAGTTACACGTGCATTAGGGGCTTTGCTGTATTGCAAACTAAAGGAGTTGTGCCTTAACTGAAATTATCTGAACTGGAGGAGTTTGATGTGCAGGGAGATACTCTGGAACGGCTTAATCTCTGGTGTAACTCCACTGAATTTAATGGAGTTACACCAGGTGTGAATTTAGCCCTCTTTCTAGTTCACTTGCTCTTCCTCCCAAAGCGTAAAAGTATGTGAGCTGTAAGTGTGAACAGAGATGGGAAAAGCTGTTAATTGCACATCCACTGAGGAAGTTTGGTGATGTTGATCGCATAGCTTCAGTAGATTTACCTTACTTCTTCAGTTTTGTGTTGTCCCATCTTTCTAACTGCAGTTAAACTTTAAAGCAGCCTACCTCCTTTCAGCACTGCCACTGGACAGGGGAAAACACAACATTTCTCTTTGATGCTCAGCCACTTGAGATGAGCTGGTTGCTAAACTTCAGAGGAAAGGTCCACATCCCCCTCCAGACCTGGCCACCAACCTTTGCAAAGTAATTCATAGAATCATAGAATATCAGGGTTGGAAGGGACCTCAGGAGGTCATCTAGTCCAACCCCCTGCTCAAAGCAGGACCAATCCCCAGACAGATTTTTGCCAATTTGAGCCTCTCTGATGTTTCCCTCCCCCATGAAAAAGGAAAGCAGCTCCTTTTGCCTTGTTTTCTTAGAACACTTGGTTAATGGCATCTAATTCCACTCTGTTTGTTGTAATGATATGGAAGGCACCGTGTTCATTTGGGGTGAAAGTCATTCCTATGCAAAAAGCCAACACAAGGTCTGTGCACCATTTAAATGCTACTTAAACCCTATTTTAAGTGGTTAATGGGACTTGATTTGTGCACAGGCTGTGTGCTGGCCCTTTATATAGGTGTCAATTTCCCCGTTAGTGATCATATGTGAAATTTACTGAAGTACAGAGTTTAGAGATTAAAAACAACTGTTAGCTCACCTTCTTCCTTGACTGATGTAGAATTAGAAAATATCACCTGCTCTCTTGGAATGCTTATGTGAAACAAGTGATAGGTCGATACTGGAGGAACGTCCCTGTTAGTGCCTTTTAGGTGTAAATCTTCAGAGGTGCCTGAGGTTTTCACCATATGACTCCAGTTGGATTCAATAGAATTAAATCAGGGATTAATATGTTCTTACATCCCAGTCTACCTAAGGTAGTTAAATACTTCCCCCTCCACCCCTGCTACCATAGTATCTTGGTTGCCTCATAGTCTTTATTGTATTTATCCCATAACGCTCCTCTGAGGTAGGGAAGTGCCCATTTTACAAAAAAGGAACTGAGGCAGAGAGATTAAGTAGCTTGCCCAAGGTTACACTGAAAATCTGCAGTAGAGCATCCAAATGAACCCAGGACTGTCAATTCCTAGCCGAGTGCCCTGGATCATCAACCAAGATGGTAGGCACCTGAGTACAGATTGTTGGCATTCATGTGGTTCAAACTTTTTTTCAGTGCTTTAAATCTGGGGGGAGGGGCTAATGAATGTAATATTTCTCTGTTTGTGTGTGGTTAGAATTAGCATTCCAACAATGCAGGACTGTTCTGCTGTGCCCTCCTACAGTTAGAGAAGCTCAAATGAAAGCTCATCCAAGGGATACACGGTGACCTAAAAATCTAGAGAGTCATACTCAGAGAATGTTCCAAGCCACTCACATGGGATTTAATGCTCTTCTGGTGCCTGATCCATAAGCAGAAGGAATGGACTCCCTCATCATAAGACAGGAGGTATATAGCTGCTGATGTCTGTTCCCCTCCTATCTATGCCTATGTAGAAGATGTGACTGGAACTTCAGAACGAGACTTGAGTCCACAATAGCTACTATGGAATGGACAATATTGGCCAATGTTGAACTTCTGGGTGAGGAGGTATGCAGGGGGAGTCACTTATTAGTAGAGTAACAAAGGATGAAGGATCTGCAGATGGAAGGCAGATTGACAGATCATGACTGGACACTATGGAGGATGTGCAACTTGTTGAGACCCAACCGTGTGTGTGATTAGAGGGAGTGATTAAAGGATAACAGGTTTCAGGTCAGCTCTGCTGTCAGACCCATAACTGCCTCTCTTGGGGTAACACTGGTATAGGAAACGGGGCCACCACAGAGCTTGAAATGGAGTGGGAGGTGTCCAGCAGCCAAGAGGGCAGCATGGAAACTGCTTCAGAGTGGACACTCTGTGTCCCATAATGCAGCCTGTTTTCACGCCAGTGCCGCTCTGAGTTTGGTGCGGAGGGAATGCAAAGTACGGCCACAGCCCATCTTCACCCTGCTCCCTTTGGACCACCATAAGCCCCCAGGCAGTTTGGATGCTCTCCTGAATGGGTACACAATGGGTTGAAGGCACTTTGCAATGTCTCCACTCTGACCCCATCACTGATATATGAATACAGTGGGCGGGGAGGAGAATTGCCAATCCTATCAATTTAACACTAGTTGTTTTAATAATAGCTGCAGTCAACATTGTATATCATTATATAAAAGGGTTTGGAATGTAGAGTTTGGAACTGTCACAAACAGTTTATTCTTCTGTCAGTAATTGCACTAAATGGGCTTCATCTTAGTAATGTCCATGAAATTTATGCCTGTCTCAAAAGCTTTTTAAAAATGTTCTGTTGATTTTTAACATTGGGATCCAACTGGCACCAAGGTACCAGGGTAATATTAGAAAATGTCAAGCTGGAACTAGTTAGGAGCATTTTAAAGATGTACTGAGGCAATGTAATGAGTTAGATGCATAAAGAACAGTGGTAGTGTGCAGTTCGCAGAAGCAAAAGACAAGGAATTGTTGATGGCCTGAATCTGATATCACACCGATGCATCTCCAGAGTATCTCCGCTGAGGACAACGGAGTTACACTATTGAAAACCAGTGTGGGAGGAGGAGATGGCCCTGAGTATCTACCCCAGTCTTCCAAACACCAGAAAGCTCAGCAGCCTCCATCCAAGACTGAGCACACGCGTGCACACATGCACACACCAGATTTTGGACAAGTCTGTATTTGCATCCAAATAGTTTCCCCATCTGTTCTTGTCCGTTATTACAGAGCCATTCTCTGGAGTCAGGTATTCTGGCTGCTGTACCATCTGTGAGTGTTGTAATGAGATTGGTTAGAATGTAACTCACTGAAGCAGCAAGAACTAATCACTGTATATTGATAAGAGATTTGCAGCGCGTTAGTCTGAGAACACTGCAGTAATCTTCTGTCTGTGTGTGTGGCCGGGGGCGGGGGGGAATTGTGTACGTACACGTGTGGTAGTAAAATTACTCATTTACTGCAGTAGGTCTCATTATCTCAGGGAAGCACATGGATGATTCACTGCTTAACAAGGTGTTTGGAAATGCTTGTTTATATGCAGCAGGCAGCCTGAAACAATATCTGATGCAGTCCATGAGCACCTGCCCTGGGAAACGAATCTTAACTGCCTCTCTTTGGCTCCCGTAGGTATTGGAACTCCTTGAGTAACCTAGTGGCTTCGCTGCTGAACTCAGTTCGCTCCATCGCTTCCCTCTTGCTGCTTCTCTTCCTCTTCATCATCATCTTCTCGCTCCTGGGAATGCAGCTCTTTGGGGGCAAGTTTAACTTTGATGAGATGCAAACCAAGAGGAGCACTTTCGATAACTTCCCCCAGTCTCTCCTCACAGTGTTTCAGGTATGAATCCCAACAGTTCCAGCAAGGAATTGACAGTCTGCTCATGTGTGGTCCCTATTGGGGTGAGAAGGGCCTGGATCATTCCTGTGCAGACTGATATTCAGTGAGACTGGAGATTAAATTAGTCTGCTGCAGAAAGTGATCCTTGACCGCAAGTTCTGCAGCTGCTGAGTTGGAGGCCAAGGTTAGGAGCTGAGCTGAATTCCATCTATAGCAGAGGTCAAACTTCATGTGCCTAACTTGGTGAGGCCAAAGGATAGGCACTGCCCTTTCAAAGGCTAGCTAATTGCAGTGTAGCCTTGTATTAGTTCTCTGCCCTAACAGAGTACTGCTGGGTCTGAGAGGAAGAGGTTCAAGAAAACCAGAATATGAATCTAGTATCTATATTCTGAGTACAGCTTTGCAAGTGTTCATAAAAGAGCAGAGGTTTAGCTAGCTTGTGTCCATGGTGAGGGGAAGTGAAAATCACCTGCTATACAGAGGTATATGTAGCTGTGACTTACTCCACTGTGCTGAGCGTTCTGTTCCAGCACTCAGTTCAGCAGTCTGACTGATGCAAACAGGCACACCATGGCATCATATGGAAATGGCCAGGAAACCTGAACACAGCTGGCTTGGATATCTGCCTGGCTTTAGTGGTCAGACCTCCTGGGGACATTTTGACATTCAGAGCACAGGCCTTCTCAGCTCCTTTTTGTTTTCTGGTTGGATACATCCACCAGTCTGAGTCCCCCAGGGAGTTTCTCTAGGAGAGGGTGGGGTTTCTTTGTTATCATGGGGTTTTCAGGTTTGTTTTGTGGTCTAACATTGTGTCCCTTATTGGTGGGAATGTGTCATTTAGATCCTGACTGGGGAGGACTGGAATTCGGTGATGTATGATGGGATCATGGCTTATGGCGGCCCCTCTTTTCCAGGAATGTTGGTCTGTATTTACTTCATCATCCTCTTCATCTGCGGAAACTGTATCCTTTGATGCTACCTTTTCTCCAGGCAGGGCTGTATTTAAAACCATGTTTTACTACCTTATTGTGTCAGGGGAATATGAATTTCATGAGTGTCACCTTTACAGTTTACTTGGCTCTGCATTTTGGCTTCTGACAGCTAAAAATCAATGCCATCTAATGAATTTTAACTGATACTAAGACTTTCAGTTGTCAGAGAAGGGTAAGGCCGAACCAATATGCCAAATACCATTTTGGTTTAATTCCATCATCCTTTTGTTCACCAGACCTTAGTCCTGTCCTTGTCCAGAAACTAAACTGTGTACCTACTTACTGTATTTGCAGTGTATTTTTTGCTTTAATTTATTCCATTATTATTTTTATACACTCCCTGTGGAACAAATATATATGTAGTTTACAGTATACAGTGTACAAATGCTCTAAAAGTAGCATGTTTTACAGATTAGATTTTGTGAGATCCTACATTAACTCATTTATACACCAATGTGATAGAGATCTCCTTTCCTATATTACAGTGTACTTGTATAACAGATATAAAAACTCTATACCTTGTTATCTATGGGTCAGAGCTGGTGCTGAGCACCCTTAATACCCATTGACTTCAGTGGGGATTGAAGGTACTGATCACACTCCAGGAGAGTCAGCACATCACACAGAGGGCCCTGTGTATATGAAACACAGCTGTCCTTTCCTCTTGAGTTTTCATGAAGTACATGACTGTAGATCTGTCCTAAATCCCTGTCTGCTATTAGTTCCTTCTGGTTTAGTTTGTGTTTGGATGATCCCCTCCCCAGAGATGATACATTTTTCCTGCTGATTCTTCTGCGTGATCACCTTGTAGACTCATCCCAACCCCTTTGACTTTTCTTCATAATTTAGATCTTTCAGACCCTGATGTCTGAACATCTCTGTGCCCTGTGCTGCCCTCTCTTCAAAGTGAGATAGTGCAGTCCCATTATCTGAAGGTCAAGGGAGGCAGTTTGTCATCTTAGAAAGATTGCAATTCAGGTCCCCCTGTAAAGAGTGAAAAGGAAAACATCAGCCAGCTTTGCAAGGCCCTTGAATTCACAGCAAGGTGACAGTCCAGGAGGGTTCTGTATATTTACAATACAAGCCTTTAACTGGAATTCACTTCAACAGGATTATGCTATAATAAGAACCTACACCAAGGAATTCATAAGAGAAGCTGAAATTCAACTTTGTGGTAGAGGGGGTCTCTGAACAGTGATTGATCTAGACATGAGGGAAAGGATGGAGCTACAACTCCAGGTCCAAATTTCCTAGCTTGTCCATCGAGGCCCCTCAAGTTATTTGAGTGTGATTGCTTTGTATGAATACCTTACATGCACGGGACTTACATTGGGATTGACAGAGCTGCCAAATGATTCCCTCAGCACTCAGCTATAATGAATTTCACTTTGGTCCCCTTAGAGATACACTGCTAATGACAATGCTATATGTAATGTCAATTATGGCCAGTCAAGTCTGTGGGGAGACCTTAATGAGGTTGTTCAATTCACGTCCATAGGCCAAAATTTTCACAGGCAGGTGCCTAATGTTATGAGGATCTTGAATATGTATTTAGGCTCTTAAAGAAAAGTGGCCTGCTTTTTCAAAGGTTGAACCCGTGTGCATTTTCCATTATCTTCAGTGGGACTTTGGGGTGCTCAGCTCTTTTGAAAAACAGGCCACTTTGAATTCAATACCTACATATGGATTTAGTTGCCTAATTCAGGAAGGCAGGTTTTTAAAACACAGTGTATTGTATTAGCCCTGGGGGGTGAGGGGGTATGGGTATGTGTCTGTGTGGCCTAAGCATTTGTGAGATCTGACTGCAGCTTGGCATTTCAGGTGATTAGGGTTCTCCCTGTCCTGGTCTACAATTTTCCAAGCCCATTTTCTTTACAGAAATACACAAACAGATATCCTGCTGAATGTATTTTTGGCCATCGCTGTGGACAATCTTGCCGATGCCGAGAGTTTGACATCTGCTCAGAAAGAAGAGGAAGAGGAAAAAGAAAGGAAAAAACTAGCTAGGTAAACCCATCTATAGCTATCATTTTAAAAACTAAAGTGGTTGAAATGGGGGAGCAAAAGGAAGGCTTTAGGGTTATCATGCTGCACCGCTGTGTGAGGAAACCCAGCTATTAGGGGGACCACTGTTCCTTGACCTACCTGGGCTGGGAGCATTGTGGAGGTGATCCTCAGTGGAGGAGGCTGCCCCATTAATACCCTGAGTTTAAAGCATGTCACTAGCTCCTGTGGCTTGGACAGAGAGGAGGCATGCAGGGCAAAGGGGCTTGTGCAGTAAACGTGGTGTTGGAGGAGGAGAAGTAGGAAGTGATAACAACGCAATGACCCCATTTGAGCTACCCTAATGTTTTCTGATCCCCACCCCACCCTCAATGGTTGATGTTTATCAGGGACAGTCTCAGCCATTACTTCCCAAGACCTTTCACTTGTGATGCCACATCCCCCATTCCTCATCCCAGTTCCAGTGGTGCTTCTAAGGACTCCCGGTAAGGGTGAAACTTCACTCAGATTTTCTTCTTTCCTCCTGGCTGTTGGCAGCAGGGAAGCTTGATGTTCTGTCACCACCTGTTACTTCTTGTCCCCATATCTTCTTCCTGGTTGCCTGGAGAGGGGAGCTGCTCTGATACGCTGATCGTTCTGCAAGACACCTTTGCAGCTCGCAGAGTATTCTTATGATCAGGGCTCTATTTGCCCTGCCTAAGAGCAGGCATAGCAAGCAGAGCACAAATAACCAGCAAAGATCATCAGACTGCTGGCATGAAACTGGGAGCCATATTAAGGAAAATCTGCAGGCAGTATAACTCAGGATTATAGCCTAGGGATTGAAAATTATTCATACAGTATATGTGTTGGGTGAGTGAAGAGAAGGCCTATGGTAAAATCCCTAGGCCTGTGGTCAAATGTACACACACACACACACACGCGTGCACGCAAACATTACTAAGAAGCTCTGCATATACTGTCACTGATATTGCCTTTCCAGCCATTAGGAAGGAGGATCCCACTGGCATGAATGGAGATGCCAGCTGATTATTGTCATGTTTTGTACTGCAATATACTACATTTCTGAAAGGGAATCCCCTTTTCCCTTTTGTAAATGTTTGCTTTTTATCCTGCTGAATTGTTAGGACCGCTAGTCCTGAAAAGAAACAGGAGATTGAGAAACCAGCTGTAGAGGAGGAGACAAAGGAGGAGAAAATTGAGCTGAAATCTATCACTGCTGATGGAGAGTCTCCGCCTACTACCAAGGTCTGCTGTCTCTTACCACCCAATGTGCTATGAGCAGTTCAGATTTCTGAGTGAACAAAAAGTCAGGGCACAATCTGACCAGGGCTTTGTCTCTGTCTCCTCTGTTTTGTCAGATCAATGTGGATGATTATCAGACCAATGAAAATGAAGAGAAGAACCCATATCCTACTACAGAAGCTCCAGGTACATCCCATCCCCTTTTCCTTACCACTGATCCAGGAAGGAAAGGCTCTAGTTCCTAAAGTAATAACAGTTTGATTATATTGATTCAAATTATTTTTATTATTATAAATATCCAAGTTCTGAGATACCTCAAATTTGTGTCAATGGCTGATGCGGTCACACCAACCCACATGATTGGGGGGCAAAAAAAGTGAAGTAAAAACACTTCTCCCCTCACCCTCTTTGGTGCGCCAGCAAAGCTAACCCTAAATATGAGTAAAGAATACAGATTTTCCTGACATGATCAGTTTTCCAAAAACTCATGCTGCCAATTGTCCCTGGTGGTGTTATCAGTGAAATGCTAACAGATCAGCTGCATGGTTATTTGCTGTTGTATTTTACCCTTAATTGAAGTGAAGTGAATTGTATGGTAATTCCCAGAATTGTTCTTTTCACCTTTTTTGAAAATTGGAATTACATTTACTCTTCTTCAGTCCTTTGGTACCACTCCTGGTCTTAATGATTTGTGAAAATGATAGCTATTAGCCCTGCAATTTCCTGGCTGCTTCTCTTGGGTCCCTCAAATCAAAAAGGAAATCAGAAAGGTCAGGTGATTTGAAATTTTTCATATATTCAGGTATATTTTTAGGAATCTGTTTTATCTATTATTAGACCAAATTTACTATAATAATCTATTAGAGAGACAAGGTGAGTGAGGTGGTATCTTTTATTGGACCAATTTATTTTGATGAAAGAGACAGAAGTTGGTCCAATAAGATATTACCTCACCCACCTTGTTTCTCTATTATCTTGGGACCGACACGGATACGACAACACTGCATATAATAATCTATGACATTCTATTCTATATGGTCTTCTCATTCTGTTGTGTGAAACTCTGACCCCACAGAACCCCTCTAGGGCCTAGGACAATTGGTTCTCAAAAAATTTGGTCCAGGGCTTCCCCTGCCTATTAGGAAATAATTATTTCAATCAGTTGTATTTCTCCCTCCCATTTATCAGCTTCCTTGTGACCACCTGACATTATGGGCTCCTCGTCCTCTTAGCTAACCAAGCCTGGTGTGCTACGTGAGGGGCCATGTGTCCATATCCTGTCCCTCTGAGACAACACCTGATCTCAGACCTCTTCTTGCTCACTGCCTGCACATGGATGTACTTTAGCTGTGCCTAGACTGCAGTACTGCATTTTTCCTAGATGTTGTCTTTTCTCATCTGCAATCAGCTATTTCTACCAGCTATCAATCCGTGGCTTAATCTCTTAATTCCAGTGATCCTTTTACAGACACCATCATCCCACCCTCTAAAATCCCTCATGCTCACCCAGTGCCTGAAAATGATTTGAAATGGTCATTTCATGTGTTTCCCCACTAGCTGGACCTTTATTCTTAAAACCTCCCCTCTCACTCTTCCATCAGCTTCACTTCCTTACTCCCACTAACCTCCTCTTACAGTGTCTACTACACAATCCAGCATTAAACCTCCATCACCACTGATCCTCAGAGCACTTATTATGCAACTCACCACTCTGCCCCCTTCCTCTGCTACGTCTCCAAAAGAGATCAGCACCATCAGTGAGTTTACATATAGTAGAGAGATGATGATGATGATGAGCGATTCATCAAGGTAAAACAGGGTGCAATCTAGTTCAGCTACAGAAAAAATTCAAATCCCAACTCTCAGACATCCTGTGAGAGTTTGGGCAAGTGCTTAACCTCTTCCTCAGTTTCCCCATCTGTCGAACAAGGTCATCTACTTATCTACCTCACAGGAAATTTGTGAGAGTCAGTTCATTAATATTTGTCAATAACTTTGAAATCCTCATGTGAAAAGCACAAAAAAATGCCAAGTGTTACAGTTATAGTATTATTACAGTCATTAACCTCATCGCCTCCTTTACATGGACAATACAGAAAAGCACACATGAAAGAATGTTTCTTAAACCCATAGAGCTTGTGAAAGTATAACTTCCAGTGTATTACAAGATACAATACAATAGAAACATGAGCTGTTACAGAAATAAACTTTTTTAAAAAGGTATGTGCTCTGTGTACTGAACGCAAATATTTATCCAAAACCCTCTGAGCTGAATTCCTGCTAACGAAGGTGTGGAGAGAGAGAAGCCCATTTGTGTGCACTCAGGTTATGCATTGAAAAGGTTGCTTTTCTCCTGTCCCCAGTAGCTATGCACCAAGATTAAGGTATGAGCTGATTCATCTGCATTTTCTCATGCGTTGAAAGCCCAGCCAAGCACAGTGACTGGCCCTAAGGGAAGGAGAAAGAAAGCAGAATGCGGAGCTAGAGTCTACCTGAAATTCATCTCATTTTGTGTGGGCCAAAGAAACTATTCTATTAAAGTAGAATTGCCTCATAGGTGTAGGCCGGAAGATGGATGTTGTAAGAAGCCAATAATCTCTCCCATCTTTCAGCATTTCTACCTATCTTACTAACTAAATGAAGGGAAATGCTATTGCACCATGCACAAAGCAACATCTGACTTAAGCAGGGGCTTGAAATCCTCAAAGGGTAAAAGTTCTCTTTCAAACCTTCCCCATAAGGCCCAAAGGCCCCATCTCTGCATTTCTTCCTTGTGGGTTAGTCACTGATCTCTGCAGTGCCTGCAGCTCTGCTTCTTAGGAACTTGGTTCAAGAGTTTTACCTTTGTCTCCAGCCTTTCAATTCTTCTCTCTCCTGAATTCTAAAAAATGACAATTCTGAGAACTTCTGACTGGTGTTCAACAAAGCGCCCATCCCTAGTGTTTTCTCAGTGGCACACTCACTCATCTTGACACAACCTCAGGCAAGGTGTTGGCTCTGTGCAGGGCTCATATAATGCAAGAGGAGAAGTTTCTACCTGTCGTTCAACCCAGAAAAGTAACTGAAACTTCTGGGTACATAAAGTGCTCTGCGCTCAAGTGCACCAGTTACTGATACCCCACTGCATTAAAAAACCCAACTGTTCCTTACAGGAGAGGAAGAGGAGGAGGAGCCTGAAATGCCTGTCGGCCCTCGACCACGCCCAATGTCTGAACTGCACCTCAAAGAGAAGGCTGTGCCCATGCCGGATGCCAGTGCTTTTTTCATCTTCAGCCCTACCAACAGGTATTTGAGAAGTTGCTGTGCTGCAGTGTTCCAACCATGAAAGGCAGATTAGGTCTCCTGTTTGTACTGGACCCCCAGGAACATGCTGTGCAGAGCTTCCTGGCTTCAGTCAGTCCTGAAGAACCCCCTGCTTGGAATCCCACATGGAAAGCTCTGCTCTAGGGAGCTCTATGCCAGTATCGCTGCCTAAGGGGAGTTCAGGGCACCTAGAAAGTTTGTAGGAGAGGCAGATCATGAATACTTTGTATAAAGGGGTGCCACCCTACTCTTACAAGACCTCCCCCCCTGGTTGAGTGTGTGCATACCTGCAGTTTTTCTCAATTTCCTCCACTCACAGTGCCCCCTGTCAGCTACTGTGCTCATCAGGTGGGTCTTCCGTGATTCAGCCCTCTGGCTGAGTCACACACAGGCCTGTGTGAAACTAAACAAAACAAACCCCATTTCGGGGTATACTGGCCAACCAGGCCTATCTCAAAGCACTCAGTAATGTACTGCAGCTCTTCCCAGCTCAGTCCTTTAACAGTCCAAGAGGGCCCATCACGGTACCCTCAGCTGGTCATATCTCTGCAGCCCTCCACAGGCTCAGTCCTCAGTCTGACCAACAGAGGCTATCTCAGTATCCTACTTGGCCAGCTTACATGTGAAGGTCCTGCTCTGAGATGGAGCAGCGCCCCCTGGAGTCTCTTCATCTGTTGTTTAGTCCTCTGACCCTGGCTCTCCAGCTGGGTCAGTCTCAGTTCAGCCCACTTCCTGCCCCCCAGGAAACAGGATGCTGAAAAGTGAATGGAAGAGGGGAGCTCATGGCTCCACAGAGCAGGGCTGGCCTGCTGGGGGCAGCATTCAGCACCAGCACAATCTCTCTGATGTCCATCCTGGGGAGGTGTGGGTACTCACTGCCCCCTACATAGGGCTGTGGTGCTCTGAGCCACATAATAGCCCTCAGGAGATCAGTACCAGTCTGACCAGCACAGGAGCTCTGGGGTGACCTCCATCAAAGCTGAAAAGAAACCTGGGCACTAGAAATAAAATACATAAATAGGGGGTCTGGAGAAGTTGAGGAATTGTTATGGCATCTACAGCCTTTCATCTGTTCATCACCAGTTCAGATCATTTGTGATCAACAGCCACTGAAGGGCATTACCATTGGAGTCTGCTGGGTGGCCAGTCATGTGTAGAATATGTTGATGATCTGATGGCCTCCTGAGACCACAAACCTATTTTATAGAGATCGCTGTAAAGCCATCAAATGCCAATGATGCCAGTCATTAGGGACCTACTCCCATTGAAATCAATGACAAAACTCTCATTGATTTCAGTAACAGTAAGATTTGGCCCGCTGGGTTGAGTTGGTGAATTAGTGAGGAGAAGCTACTTGTATCATTAACAGTTCCCTCAAGGCCTTTCTTCTCTGCCCTTTTCCCTTTTAGTTGGAAATGTCAGTAATTGCATCCAATCTATATTCTTCCATTTATATTAAAAAATCTCCTCTCGCACCCTGGGACAGTGCTAGGACATGGAGTCTAATTAACAGATAGGTTTCCTGATGTACCATATTGATGCACAAATAACATAAGTGCAAAAACCAGGTCCATCTGGCACCAGGAGTACATGTGGTGCTTTCTTTGGGTGAGGGTGCTTAATTATGTCAGACACACATAACTTAAGACATGTGGCATGATTGTGCCAAGCCCTGCACTGGTGTGCAAAGGGGAATGGGCACAAGGAACCTCATCTCTCTTGTGCCCCAGTGCAGGGGTCTTTGTGCTCTCCTGAGTATAGTACCATGTGAGGCTAGTGCCATTGGTGGCACTAGCTTCTCCAAAGGGAATGGGAGGCTATGGCTGTCACAGAAGGGAATGCGTGCTGTGCCCTTCCAAGGACGTATCAGAAAGCATGCTTGCCTGATGCACAAGGCCTCCCAGAACTTCCATGGGGTCATTGTATAGGAGCGCAGTTCCAACATGAGGCTGTCATAAAGGGTGTGCGAGTGTATATAGCAGGCAGTGAGGTAACGGCAGTCAGGGCTCTTGGATTCTAATTGTAGCTCTGCCGCTGACTCACTGCGATTTCTTGGGCAAGCAATGTAACCACTGCACCTATCTGGAAAGTTGATCTAATAGGGGTTGGGGGTGCTATAAACCAAAAAGGGACCGAAATAAGATAATGATGCTTTAGTCCTCATTCTTTGTAAAGTGCTCTGAGATCTTTGGGTGGAGGGAGCTGTGGAGGTGCATACTAAACTGGGGAAGGGCACTTTTCCATTTGACTGGAGTCTGTTTTATTTCTTGCCTGCTACGTTGCTGCTAAGGGTAAGAATTGCTTTGTATTAGGCTGATCTTCAGCAAAGAGACACTGCCTGACATGATATTATGCCCCTAGAAGCCCCTACTTGCACCTGATTTCCTGTTATTGTCTGAGGCAAGGGTAGTGAGTGGAGCTCTTCTAGCACCTCTCCAGAGAAATTCCAGTTCCATTTCGGGTTCCATGGTAAATGAAAAACATGTATGGAAAAGAAGCTAAAAGAACCTCTGAAGATTCCTCTTAATTGGGTTTCTATCTCATTTAGTTCCCTTTAATTGAGGCAAGTGGTGTAATTTCAGGATGAACAAACAGGAGGTCATTTATTTTAGAACACAACTAAATCTGAATAGGGACCCAAACATATGTAAACAGAATGGCTGCCATCCTCTCTTTCCTTGATTGAAGCACCAAGGGCCTAGTCCTGCAAGATGTTAAGCATCTCCCTGTGTGGCTCAGTGGGAGCTGAGGACACTCAGCACTTTGCAGGATCAGGTACAACTGCCTGGCCTAGCTTTTTCCCCCACTCCTGGTCAGAGGGACTTATGCAAAACATTCTTACAGGTACAGACTCAGCAGCAAAAGTGGAGGAGTCCCACCCCTTAGCTCTCTCTGCAGCTGGTTCTGATGGATAAGATTGTGTCTTTCCTCTCTCTTGCAGGTTTCGTCTCCACTGCCATCGAATCGTTAATGATAACATTTTCACCAACCTGATCCTCTTTTTCATCTTGCTCAGCAGCATCTCCCTGGCAGCTGAGGACCCTGTCAAACACTACTCTTTTAGGAACCAAGTATGCCTCCCATCCTTCCTCCTTCCCTCACAACACGTTAAGAGTGTGATTCAATCAGATCATGAGCCCATGCAAGAATAAACTAATGGCAGTGCAGAGAGGGCTGTATTGAAGACTTCTGGGGCTGGCTTGAGTAGGCCAAGGGAAACCAATGGGCTTGCAGAGAAGGCAAGCCAGGGCAGAATTTGGCCTCGGTTATTCTGGGTTGGCACAGAAGCCAGAAAAGTCAGCAGTTGTGTGTGAGATAACTTTTTGGAGCCTTTCTAGTCTAGTTCTGAAAGAACTTGGAAGACTTTGACAGTAGCTAAATGTTTTGTAAAGCTTGTTAAAGCTTAATTTAATACTGAATGTTCAACTGTCCCTCAAAAACACACACGCACAACACAAAGTCTGATCAGTTAAGGCATAGTACATGTTTCTGGGTTTATCTCAGCTTTTATCATAGTTTTGCATTTCACCTTTAAGAAGAGCACTGACAATATAATCTGACCTATGTGATTGATACCCACTGGTGCATTGCTGAATGTACTTACTATGGAGGCCTAAATGCATGTCGGCTCTGCAACTGACATACCTGGGGCAGTATTTCCACAGAAGCTCTAGTAGAAAGCTGTAGCTAAAGGGGATCCAACAGTTACTACTGGATGAAGAGCTGGAGGTTTGGGGCAAAATCTTGTCTTGCATATTTGAACCCAGTAATGTTATATGAAAATCTCTGCTTAATTTTTGCAGGTACAAGTGTTTAAAATGCATCATGTAAGGGGACACTGGCAAGATGTTAGGGTTGCAAAAGTGACCTGCCTTTACAGTATGACAGTAAGATTGTACCCTGCCCTGCACAGGGTACAATTACAAGCAGCCTATCTCCCTTTCTGCATCCACACAGGGACAACACTGGTCCATGCCGAGTCTGGTCCATGCCCTATCCTGTGCACCAGGACTCTGCAGGGCTAAGGAGAGTGGGGAGGCCCTATCTCTGCACTGGCCGGTGGAATGGACCATACTTGCCATCCTAGGGGAGCAGTGTCTGTGTTCTCCCTGTGTTCTCAAGGGCTTGTGCCCTCAATGCACAAAACAGTTCAACAGGAGAGACTAAGAAGCCCCACATCAGAATATCCCAGAGCCCAATAGTTAGAGCACTCACTAAGAAAAGCAGATCCCTGTTAAGATCCCTTTTCCCCCTCAGGCGGAAGGGGAACTTAAACCGGGAGTCTCCCACATACCAAGTGAGCCAAATAATTATGAGAGAGCTCCTTCCCCACCCCACCTCCCCACACACCCTCAGCTTCTTGGTAAAAGAGCATAGGCACCTAATACCAAGACAGGATTCACAGCTGAGAATCACTAACAGCGATAGATGCTTCCCTGCAGCTGGGACTTATGTGACTTTGGGTATGTCTACACTACAGGATTATTTTGATTTTACATAAACCGGTTTTGTAAAACAGATTGTATAAAGTTGAGTGCACGTGGCCACACTAAGCACAATAATTTGGCGGTGTGCGTCCATCTACCGAGGCTAGCATCGATTTCTGGAGCATTGCACTGTGGGTAGCTATCCCATAGTTCCCGCAGTCTCCCCCACCCATTGGAATTCTGGGTTGAGATCACAATGCATGATGGTGCAAAAACAGTGTCACGGGTGATTCTGGGTAAATGTCATCACTCATTCCTTCCTCCGTGAAAGCAATGACAGACAATCATTTCACGCCCTTTTCCCCTGGATTGCCCTGGCAGACGCCATAGCGTGGCAACCATGGAGCCCGTTTTGTCACTGTCACCGTATGTGTACTGGATACCGCTGACAGAGGCGGTAGTGCAGCACTACACAGCAGCATTCATTTGCCTTTGCAGGGTAGCAGAGATGGTTACCAGTCATTCTGTACTGTCTGCTGTGCCATTGTAAATTGGTGATGAGATGATGGTTATCAGTCATTCTGTACCGTCTGCTGCTGTCATGGGTGCTCCTGGCTGACCTTCGCTGAGGTCGGCCGGGGGTCCAAAAACAAAAATGGGAATGACTCCCCGGGTCATTCCCTCCTTTATGTTGTATCTAAAAATAGTCAGTCCTGCCTAGAATATGGGGCAAGTGTACCAGAGAACCAGAGAGCACAGCTGCTCCTTGTCAGATCCCACAGAAATGATGAGCTGCATGCCATTCTAGGGGGTGCCCCTGCAACAACCCCACCCATTGCTTCCCTCCTCCCCCAACCCTTCTGGGCTACCATTGCAGGGTCTCCCCATTTGTGTGATGAAGTAATAAAGAATGCAGGAATAAGAAACACTGACTTTTTAGTGAGATAAAATGAGGGGGAGGCTGCCTCCAGCTGCTATGATAGTCCAGGCAGGACATTAAACGGTGGGGGGGAGAGGAGCCCATCATCCCGCTGCTATGATAGTCCAGGCAGTACAGAATCTTTTCTTTAGACGTGAAAGGGGGTGGCTGATGGAGCTCAGCCCCCAGTTACTATGATGAGGACGGTTACCAGCCATTCTGTACCATCTGCCGGGAATAACCGGGAGTCATTCCTATTTTTACCAGGCACCCTCGGCCGACCTCACCTGAGGCCAGCCAGGAGCACTCAAGGGATGATGACAAGGATGGCTACCAGTCCTACTGCACTGTACCGTCTGCCACCAGGGAAGGGAGGGGAGAGGATGCTGTTGTTCAGTGCCACAGCACCACGTCTACCAGCAGCATGCAGTAGACATACGGTGACATTGAAAAAGTCAAGAAAACAATTTTTTTTCCCTTTTCTTTCATGGGGGGGAGGGGGAGTAAATTGATGAGATATACCCTGAACCACCCCGGACAATGTGTTTGACCCTACAGGCATTGGGAGCTCAGCCAAGAATGTAAATGCTTTTCGGAGACTGCGGGGACTGTGGGATAGTTATAGTCCTCAGTCCCTCCTCCCTTCCTCCATGAACGTCCATTTAATTCTTTGGTTTTCCATTACGCTTGTCACACAGCACTGTGCTGTGGACTCTATCATAGCCTGGAGATTTTTTTTCAAATGCTTTGGCATTTCGTCTTCTGTAACGGAGCTCTGATAGAACAGATTTGTCTCCCCATACAGCGATCAGATCCAGTATCTCCCGCACAGTCCATGCTGGAGCTCATTTTGGATTTGGGAATGCATGGCCACCCGTGCTGATCAGAACTCCACGCTGGGCAAACAGGAAATGCAATTCAAAAGTTCACGGGGCTTTTCCTGTCTACCTGGCCAGTGCATCTGAGTTCAGATTGCTTTCCAGAGCGGTCACAGTGGTGCACTGTGGGATACCGCCTGGAGGCCAATACCATCGATTTGCGGCCACACTAACCCTAATCCGATATGGTAATACAATTTCAGCGCTACTCCTCTCGTCGGGGAGGAGTACAGAAACTGTTTTAAAGAGCCCTTTATATCGATATAAAGGGCCTCGTTGTGTGGACGGGTGCAGCATTAAATCGGTTTAACGCTGCTAAAATCAGTATAAACGCGTAGTGTAGACCAGGCCTATCTCTGAGACAGGGATGGACAAACCTCTGTCATCAGCATCTCTCATTGGCTATCTTAGGCCTGCCTAGCATACTGGCTTTTCTGAATCACAGGTAAAGGTGCCAACTTCTCCCTATTCATTTTAGGAGCTTAGTTCCTAACTCAGGCTTCATGAATCACAGTGATTCTGCCTAAAAGTTAAGCATTATGACGCTGAGTGTCACAATGCCTAACTCCCTTTGTGCATTCAGGCCCATGATTCTAAGAGCTGCATCTCCACACCAACCCCAGCACCAACCAGCCTGTGCCTTCAAGGCCTAGATAACTATATACTTGAAGTGAGAAGTCGTTCCAGCCGAGCAGGATTGTTTTGACTTTAATTTGTCCCTGAATAGAATACCTTTAAATAATAATAAACACACCAGCTGGTATAAGATCTGCCAGTAAATAAAGCTGCATACAGAGGTGACCTGCAGTCACTTCCATCAGGCACAACTTTGTTTATATGTGAAACCTCTTCTAGATGCTGCTTTGGGGCCAGATTCACCAGTGCGCTCCAGCTGTCTTGTACGGCTCTGGTGAGGCAAAATATCTGCAACTCCAGCTTTATTAACCAGTTTAATCAAGTTTATATCCACTTTGTATCGCCGGAGTGATGCAAAGCAGCCAGAGGATACCAGTGAATCTGGCCCATGATTATAAAATGATTCTACTGATATAAAAATCAACTGTCAAAACCCCAGCAGACTGGAATAAGGAGGACATTTCCAGTTATAATATGCCAAAATGAATGGAGGTTGTATTTGGGGCCCGAGCATCCTTGAAATGGCCCTTTTCATTTTCAAGTTACCAAGACACACATGGTCAAACCCAGCCTGACTTCCGTGGAAGTCTCCAGTTCAAGTTTAGCAGTGATAGTGGATCGTTACATTCTGAGTGTAAGTTGCTAGGTTGTGTAACTTGCCCCAGTTTGACAAATGGGCTGGACTCTGGTCTCATTTACATTGTGTAATCCAGGGTAACTCCACTGGATGTAATAGTTACTCTATATTTACATGGTACAATAGTAAACTGGAATCTAGCCAATCAGCATAAATTCTGCTGCCATTTACATCATGTCTAAATTTGACTATAAAATCTAGAGACAGGAAGGATCTACTATGTGATGCAGTCCATCTCCTTGCCACTGAAAGATTATGTTTACTATTTCTTTGTCCAGCTTTACATTTGCCAAGTGATGAGGTTTCTACCACTTCCCGTGGCAGACTATTAAATATAAAGCTTAATCAAACTAGCAAGACAGTTTGGGGGACTGCAGGAGATTTGACTGTGACATGAATATTCTCCTTCATCTCAAATATATAGGGTCAAATTCTGGTCCCATTGAAGTCAATGGCGAAACTCCTATAGCTTTAATGGGACCGAGGTTGATCCATAGTAAGGTGTTGTCTGCTTTGGATGTCACTTTACACCTCGGGACAAAAAGCTATGATTATGTTTAATTTGCAAGTGTATATGTTTGTTATTCCTCCAATTCATGACAAGTCAGCATAGAGGAAAAAAAGAGCAATAGCTGCCTCTGAACAGCAATGTGGAGCCTTTTTTCCCTCCACCGTAAAGGACACGGAAAAACTTAAATGGAAGTTAATAAAAAGAAATCACATGTTTTCCATTGAGAGACCAGATATCCTTGTATTCTCCATTTGGAAATGTCTTTGGGAAACCCTGAATTCTTTATAAAATTTAATTAAATTTAAAAAATATTATTTTGCCTCCGAAGCCACATGGGATTGTAACTCACAGCAAAGATTTCATTAATATGCTGCCTGTATCCTGTACCAAGAACTTCATTGTATTCAACAGGATGTTCTTACCAAACCATTTCCCATCTATTCCTTCCTGCACTCCTATTAAAAGACTTGTGCATTTTGATTTTGAATGGTGATTTCTCATTCCAGTGATCACTCACTGATCTACCCCTCCACCCCTATTCCCTTTTGTTTTACAGATTCTCTTTTATTTTGATATAGTTTTTACTGTCATTTTCACCATTGAAATTGCTCTAAAGGTAAAGTCCCCATCTCCTCTACCATTATTATCTGTCACTTATAAGCCTACTAGTTCTCTGCCACTATCTGTTGCTAACACACACGCCTGTTTGTATTGGGTCACGCTCAGTATCACTAACCCGATTGTGCTTATTTTTCAGATCCTAGGCAATGCAGACTATGTCTTCACTAGTATCTTTACATTAGAAATTATTCTTAAGGTAACCAATCTGAGCAATACACTTCTCTCTCTTTCTTCTCTCTCTCTCTAACCTCTCTCTCTCTGTCTTTGTATCACTTTAATCCCATTGTTATCTCCACAGACAGGATTTTCTTTTGTTTTTTTAGCTTATTGGTAGTTGTCTAAGCTTCTAAACAGATCTTGTGTCCAATTTTGATATTCAAATGACATTTATTATTTAGGGCCAGTGTCAGCATGATGCTGCATTGAGGAGTCAATATGAAGGAATGATTCTTTCAAGACATATTAGTAAAGGACAAGAAAAGGGCAAACAGGCCAGAAATGTACCCCAACAGTTGCCAGTCGTTTCAGGACGACAGTACATGTGTACCATACTAAGAACCATGAGCATGCTAGCCTCTCACATGTGGAACTCACACTGCAGAACGGCACAGTGTGAACCGGTGCCCTTCCCTCCTCACACAGTTTAGTGTATCAAAACGCAAAGTGAAGCTGTGAGTTCTACACTGTCATGAGATTGCAGTTTGGAGTGGCCAGAAGTCCCCTGTGGCTCAATGGGAGACAAATAGCAGAATTCCATAGGGGCCCAGCACAGAAGCTCATTGTTAAGGTCTGGAGGAGGAGCTCAGAATACCAGTCACTAAAGAATGAAGGCCCATAACTGGGATGGGTACTGGTGGCTGAAAATCTCTGATCCAGAGAGTGAAACTGCCTGGCTAAATACTAGGGTGACCAGATAGCAAATGTGAAAAATTGGGATGGGGGTGGGGGAGTAATAGGAGCCTATATAAGAAAAGACCCAAAAAATTGGGACTGTCCTATAAAATCGGGACATCTGGTCACCCTACTAAATACCCCCTTCTGATTTTCAGGGGAACACCCTAGCCACAAGGAAATGGAACAGGAGAATAGTTTGGCAATGAAGAAAATAAAAATCTGTTGCCCCTGTCTTAACTCTCATTTTCCCAAAAACTAATATTTTAAATAACAGTAATCAGGCAATCTCCTGGCTCTCTAGATGCAGGGTTCAGTTGGCAGTTTGCTTTTTACCCAGTGAACTGGTTTTAAGTGCTGGTGGATGGCAGCATTCTCCTTGGAGCTGCTGAGATCTCATAATTCAGACAGCTAATATAATATCCAAATGAACACTGGAAGGACAGGATGCTCCCTGAATGTTAGGAACTAGGCTTGTCTGTTTGGCTTCAAAGCACTAAAACCACAGTGCTGTCCAGAGAAGCTCACACTTTCTGTTGTGCTGCTGCGTACACTGTATGTGCCCATTAAATCTAACACCCAAAACAAAACAAAAAAAACCACGTTAAAAAGGAAAGCAGCTCAGCAGCAACATTAAATATAAGTTTAATACAGCCTTTAGCTCTCTGTACAAGGGCACCTTCAAACCATTTGAATTTATGGTAGTATACCACTAATGACCCAGTCCTGCTCCCACTGACATGAATGGCAAAGCTCTCATTGACTTCAGTGTGAGTGGGATCAGGTCTCAATCTTTTATCTAACAAATCCACTAGCAGAGTGGTCTGCTTTCCCCTGGAGGAGTACACCCTTGTAGTAACTATATCTGGGATTCAGTCCTGGTCCCATTGAAGTCAATGACAAATCTCTTGTTAAATTCAGTGGAATCAGGATTTCAACCTGGGCTATTTCCAGGTGTAACTGATTAAAAGAGCAGGGACTGAGCACAGGGTTAGGACTTAGGAAATCCTGAGTTCTACTCCTGGCCCTGCTAGTGTCCTGTAGCTTGACCTCAAGACAAGTCACTTAATCTCTCAGGGCCTGTTTCTCCACTGTCTTGCATCTTGTGCACTCTTTAATGAGTACCAAGTAGGTTGTAAAGAGTTGCCTTGACTGGACAAGCACAAATGACTGTACAAATCTCAAGACAGTGGAGAATTTGTAATTTGGGGCCGATAACACTTCCCTAGCTCACCGTGTTGTGATGACTCTTAATTAATTAATGTCTGCACAATGCTTTGAACATATAAAGTGCTGTATAAGCAAAGACTATAATTCTTTAAATAATTTAAAATGGTATTACAGTTGCTTTGGTCAGTGCCACACATGGAAAGCAGACACTGGATTATACACCCTTTAAGTATCTTCCCTGAATATAGGGAAATCTTCCAACAGGCAGTAAAGAACCACTGTTCCTACAGTACTGAAACCCAGCAGAGCTTCCCATCCTGATTTCAATGGTGTCTTCTTTCTTTCAAGATTGCCATACAAAACACAAGCAGTAAAGGGCACCTTTACCACCTTTGTCATGGCAAGAACCCTCCCTTTCCCCAGTCAAATGTGTCCATAAGTATAAATTCTAAATTGAGGCCAGAGTTTATACTTCCTTCCCTTCTGAGTTCTGTCTGACTGATTTGATTGGTAGGCAGTTCCTAATGTCGTGGATGTTTGGTGAATAAAGTCATGCACTATATCATGCTGTCTTCAGCGCTCCTTGACTGGAATTGCCATGGGTAGCCAGGGCTGGAAACTGACAGGAAGTACACTATCTGGACTAATAGCAGGAACCAGAGGACCCATATAAGGTTGTGTATCTTTCACAATCCAACTGGACTTAGCCTTTCTTCTCCTGCTTTGAGCAGCCTGATTAAAGCTAATCATTTTTAGAAGCCACAATGCTAGTCTCATCTAGTTGTGTTTTGAGATGGGTCTTGCTCATAAACTTCAAATCAGGGTCTGAACTTTCTCAAAAGATGCTCCCTTTCTGTGGGACAGAGGGAATTCTAAGGCTCCAGAACTGTATTTATTGACAATGTAAAAAGAGAGGTCTGAACCTAAACTCCAGGTCTAAAACTTCTGGACCTCCCAAAGTTCAGAGGTTTTTAGGCCTGGAGTTTTGTTCAGACTCATCTGTATTTACACTCAATAAATACAGTTCCAAAGATGGAAAATTCCACCTGCCCCACAGAAAGGGCACATCTTATTTCACAGAATCTCGTTGTTATTCAATAGAATACACTTTCTGGGGCAGGGAATCCCTCATATAGGAAGTGGAATTTTAATGTTCCAAGAGTGGAAGGTGCTCCTGCTGACTGTTCTTCCTAGTACAGAAGCTTTAGTCACATTGTCCCATGGAATCCTTCCTTAGGATTTGTGGAAAGGAGGGGAAATATATATGCTTCATTTCTTGAACAAAATTATGGGAACCAAACTGGGGCTGAACTTGAGGGAAAGCAAGTAGAGAGGACACAGTACTGAGTTTCTGAATCTAGAGAATGAACCAAATCAAAGGAATTCTGCCTATCATTTCAGCCCTGGCCTAAATCATAAAATCCCCAAGTGATTCAGTTGTTGTTCTCACTCAGAGGGAGGAGGTCTCAGCTGTCCACTCCAGATGGTACTGCCCAGGAAAATATCCCAAGAAACAGTCCCTTTTTATGTAATGTTTTTATTCAGCCTAGTCCTGGAAACCTTTATAAATGCAGGCATCTTAGTCATAAGTGCCTTGCCATTAAAGATAATGGGGAAGGCATTTGGTTGCAAAGAGTTGTTTTTCCAAATATTCACTGTGTTGCTTTGCTATTTCTGAGTGAACTTTATGTTCCCTGTATGCTCTAATTCCAAGGAAGAATTACTGTTGGCCCCAAATGAGCACCCCCTCCCCAGATGGGCTGGACACTGGCTTGAAACTTTTTCTCATATATTCTCCTGATAGTTATTTTACCCTGTCTCCCACTTCATTTTCTTTCCACTGGGACCCATCCTGTCCACTGGGGTTTTAAGGTAAAATGACTGCTGCATTAAAAATATTGCCCTTTCTTAATATATACACCTTGAGCATAACAAATTGGACTTGGTCTGAGAGATGATCACCGGGTAGCTGCTAATGCCAAAGTTTGTTTGTGTCTCCATATGCCTCCCCGCCAGATGACTGCATATGGAGCTTTCCTCCACAAGGGCTCCTTCTGCAGGAACTACTTCAACATCCTAGACTTGCTGGTGGTCAGCGTGTCTCTCATCTCCTTTGGGATCCAGTGAGTGAGCCATTCTTGACTGAGATAATCCACTGGTCTGTTGGGAGGACGGGAAGGGGAGGGGAGGTACAAGATGAGTTGTGTTGGCTTGTCTGTACAAGTTTTTATTTATTTTTTGCGCTCCCTGAACAACAGTCTTCTGAAGCCTCAGAATTGTTTTCCAGACTACTTCAGGAAGTGGCTCATACTAGCAAGGCTCAATATGAATTGAGTCAAGCTGTCTATCGGTAATGACCTGGAGTAGGAGATATCGGAGATAGCAAATGAAAGACAAGAGTGTAGTCCAGTGGTTAAGATAAGGAACTGGGAGTCATGAAACTCTTGGGCTCTCACAGTGTTAGTTCAGGAGAGTCTTTACACTGCCCTGTGATTCAGTTACCTCTTCTGTAAAATGGGGGTAATATATATCTACTTCACAGAGGTGTTTTTCCTTAAGGAATGCTTGCAAGGTACTTTGAGAGCCTAGGGAGAAAGCTGCAATAAAATTACAAAATTGTTGTTGTTGTTGTTATTACCACCCAAGCACTCCTTCCATAAACCTTACCCAGCATATGGAACCACTTGGTTCTGTTAGAACTGTCTACCTCACATGGAAGATCTGAGGATAAAGCCAGGGTAATTCCTACATAACAAGAATCCAGCTGATCCCCAAGCAACTTTACCTTGTTCCTATTATGGGAATAACAGTTTCCTTAGGCCCTGATCCAAAGCCCACTGAAGTCAACAGAAACATTCCCTTTGACTTCAGTGGGTTTTCTATCAGCTTCTTAATAACTGTTCAATGCTCATTTTGGCCATTATCCCCAGCCCTTGAAGAGCTTGTTCAGGCTCTTCATATGCTAGCAAAAGGAGAATGTTCCCAAAAGCTGTAGGCGGGGCCTGACACCGTACAACTGCAGGAGGGATTCTTCATCGGGGTTCACTCCTGCATGGTGCTGACTGAGTCCTCTGTCCTAGATGTAGCAAAGCACTCATCCACATGCTTAAAGTTAAGCATGTGAGTAGCCCCACTGAATTCAAGAGGACTATTCATCTGCTTAAAATTCAGTACATGCTTAAGTGTTTTGCTGGATCAGAACCCAAATGCTCAGCACCTTGCCAAGTCAAGCCCAAGGTTGGACAAGGAACCTTTTAAATTCATGAGACACCAGGAATTAACTGATGTGCTCCTTTTTTCTTTTAGCACTTCAGCAGCGTGCTTCTTTGTGCCCTTATCTTAAAATGTCTTGCGATGATTGCATCTTGGCACTGTTTTCCATCGCATGTCTGTCGTGTATTTGGCAGCTTGTCCTGTTCGAGAGAGCCTCCCTCTGTTCTGGTCATTTTGTGAATACAATGGAGATGGCTAACACTAGTGGGATGTACCCTGGGACTCTGATCAAGAGACAGGGCCCACCTTGACATTTCAGTAGGATAGCTTCCCATCCTATCTCAGTGCTTTCTGAAGTGCCTCCTAAAATCTCCTTCCTTTCACAGAAAGTTCTGAAACATGGCTAAAATTACATTTTAAAAACTAGATGTAGTCTGAGGAGAGTATCTACCATTCTTGATGTCTCTGAATTATAATTTATTCACATCAAGGACTGTGTTCAAATGAAATGATTTGTAAGGAACTTGCTTGTGTGTGTGTGTGTGTGTGTGTGTGTGTGTGTGTGTGTGTGTGTGTGCACGCGCACACAACTGCCCTCTAGTATACTAAATCACACTATGATAATCTGTGTCATAAACCCTATACTGCCAACAGCTAATGGAGATCTCATTTAGCCAAAATTGTAGTAACCTATGCCTTTGAAGCAGAAGGTATTGAGTTCTACCCATGTTGCCACCTTGATGCTTTTCAGTGGCATGGCATGCAGCAAGGGACAACTCTGAAGTGTTGGGTGACCTTGGATTTCTTACAGTATTTACAAATGGGAAAGAGTGGGTGAACTGTCCCCTCAGGTAGGTCACTTCCTATTCTTACTGTAAAAGCTGATGTACTGCTACTCTCTTCCAGGTCCAGTGCCATCAATGTAGTGAAGATCTTACGTGTCCTGCGAGTGCTCAGACCGCTGAGGGCCATCAACAGAGCCAAGGGACTAAAGGTTAGAGAAATCCTGATCCCCACAAGTAGTTCTCAAGGCTAGAAACCCAGGTTACTTCAGTCAAGAAGTATCAGTCTTTTAACACCACTTGAGTAGCGTTTTAAAAGCTTACTGACAAGGCTGGAGGGCCTAATGAACTAGCTTGGGTTATTTTGCAGAGAGGTGGGCTGTAGTTCTTGCCTTCTCTCTATCAGTCAGGTCCCTTCACCTGACCAGGAAGGGTATTCATATAGATGAGGATCCTGCTGCTGTCTGAACCGAGTTCTGGTCTTTTCTACACTTTTCTGCCTGCTCACAAGACTACAGCTCACAGTCCAGGGAGTTTTTTCTTCCTTTCCTGAGACGCTACTTTATGGAGCTTGTATCCTGAGATTCTTATATTTTTGCTGAAGCCTTGGGCTCCTCCAATAGTGACAGCAGCTCAGGATGGTCCCTCCAGTTACTCTTGCCCCATCTTCCTTTGCAGCACGTGGTCCAGTGCGTATTTGTAGCCATCAGAACCATCGGAAACATTGTGATTGTCACCACTTTGCTGCAGTTCATGTTTGCCTGCATTGGAGTTCAGTGTTCAAGGTAAAACCATTGGGTCCATTCATTCAACCATCTCACTGAATCATCTTCTCTGGTAGCTGGGGCGAGAAACGTAGTGTGAAGAAGTGTAGGGGAAAGGGGAAATGGAGCTTTGCATGGAGCAGAAAACATCCTCAGTACTGTCAGATAGGAGTCCTGGGTTAAGCACTAATCCCCTGGCTCCCATTAGCCAAGTTCTGAAGACATGAGACCAGGCATGTCACAAATGTGACTCATTAAACCTCAGGTCATGAGAACCAGGAGCAGCACTTTGCCACCCTCTCCCAGAAGTTTGTGGCATAACATCAATAGCAGTGGGGCTTTTCTCGGGGAATGTCCACATCCATTTCTTGTACAACTGAAGGGACTCCAGATGAACGCTGAACATTCCTTCTGTCCTCTCCCTTTGGTTTTTCCTTTTATACCCTACCCTCCTGACACCAGTTGTTACTCAGCTCTTCATGGAGGCACATAGTCAGTTAAGCAAAGAGAAAGTGCAGTCTCCCTGCCATAGTGATCAACTATAATGAAGGGAGACTTCACTCCTCTTCTCGCATTCTTCCCTAGGGCAAACTATATAGCTGCAGCGATAGCTCCAAGCAAACAGAAGCAGAATGCAGGTGAGTCCGGCCTTTCCCAGGCAGCTGCGTTTGTCAGCTCCACTCTAACTGGGTCTAAGTTGGGAACTGAAAATCTCTCTTGTGTTCCTTCTGCCGTCCAACAACAGGGGGCATTATATTTGGTACAAAGATGGAGAGGTCACCCAGCCAATGATCCAGTCCCGCAATTGGGAGAACAGCAAGTTCAACTTTGACAACGTCTTGACTGCCATGATGGCACTCTTCACTGTTTCAACCTTTGAGGGCTGGCCAGAGTGAGTGCACAGCTGATCAGGGGGACAAAAGGCTTGATGATGGGGAGCAGTGCAACTTCCTCATTCATTTCTAAGGGAAAATCAAAATCTAACCATTAATCTTCCCTCGTCTAAATTTTCATGCAGTGTTGCATAAAAGCTGCCACACCCCAGCCCAGAGGTGGCTGTGTTTCAGAGGTGGGTGAAGTGATTCCTATAATATCCCTTATCATCCACTCAGCAGAGCTATGAGGCTTAATTAGTGTTTGTAAAGTATTCTGATATCTGTAAAGGAAGGCGATAGAAAGTGCAGAGGAGAAGTCATAGCAGCATTGGTATTTCTGTATATGAAGATTGTAAGCTCCTTGGTGCCAGGCCTATTGCCCCTTTCACCCTGTCAGCTCTCAGCAAATACTGATGAGTAGTAGAAGCAATATTAATATTTTGATTACTACTGATTAATATTAACATTATTATTCTTTCAACCAAGTGAAAGCAATTGTTCCCATTTTGACTGTTCCAGTTAGATGCCCAGTACTAAATGCTTGGTATGTAGAATACTACGTGTATAACAGCTCCCTGCCATGACATACTTTATCTGTGCTGTGAACTGCATGTGAGGCACATTATCAATAGTTATGGAGAATGGTGAGTTTTCTCACGGGGCCAACCACCAGTGCCAGGCTGGTGTGAAATGCGACAGCCCAGGCCCTTCCATGCTGGTGAGACACGAGATGTTTCACAGTGCCATCCTGTGTGTGCCAGGGGGGCCCGGCATCTCTCTCAGTACCTTCCTCAGAGTGACTTGGGCATGAGCTGTCTCATGGCCCTACCCGGTCCTATCCAGGCTTAAGAGCTTTCTTTTGTTGGTGCCAGCATGACTTCAAATAGTTTAAAGTGCCAAGATCATGCTTCCTTTCAGAACGCCTGTGAACAGCATCAACTAGGACCAAGTTCCCAACAAATTGGACTGTTCCTTCTTTATCTGCACTATGTTAAATGAAGGGGCACATCTTCTATTTTAATCTTTAACAGATTAAGCTACAGATACCCTGAACCTACAACAGAGTTGAATGGATAAATTAAGATCTAGATCTGAACTTTCACAAAAGTTTGGGAGCCAGATCAGGAGGTTTAGTGTGTGTCTTGTCCCTGTATAAAACTAAATCCTTTTTCAATATTAATAAAATTAGAAGAAAAAAGCTAAAACTTGGACTCCCACCGTCTACTTACATAGCCCAGTGGGGTGTTGAGAGACAATTATGTTGGAAATTTTCTAAGTGTCTGCATTGGGTTTCTCTTCACCTTTAGGCTGCTGTACAATCCATTGATTCTCACATGGAGGACGTGGGACCCATTTATAACCACAGGGTGGAGATCTCCATTTTCTTCATTATCTATATCATCATCATTGCTTTCTTCATGATGAACATCTTCGTTGGTTTCGTCATTGTCACATTTCAGGAACAAGGAGAGCAGGAATACAAGAACTGTGAGCTGGACAAGAACCAGGTAACTTACAGCTGCATAGTGCAACCAAAGGCATGAAATACTAGCCAAAGGAAATGCACGAGGGCTAAAGTACACCCATAGTGGAACACATGAGGGCTATCAAAGGGATACAGCACTATGCTGTCTCTATTTGTCATCATTCAAGAAGCAAGTAAAATAATTTCTTCTTAAAGGCCCATCGGTAGAGCCAAATTCTGCTGTAACACCCATGCAACCACGCTGACTTCATTGAGGTTGCATGAGTATAATTGTGGGCATAATTTGGCCCACAGAAAGTACAGATGGAGGCTCCAATAAGTAGAATATATTTATTTAGATTGTGATCTAAAAGAATTACATACCAAAAAAAATGGTCATTGAAATATATTAATTTTTACACGAGGGCAACTCACCTACCTTATTTTTAATCTCTCCTTTTTCTTTAATAGCGCCAATGTGTTGAGTATGCCCTGAAGGCCCCGCCCCCTGCGGAGGTACATCCCTAAGAACCAGTACCAATACAAAGTGTGGTATGTGGTGAACTCCACCTATTTTGAGTACCTCATGTTCGTTCTCATCCTGCTGAACACCATCTGCCTGGCCATGCAGGTAAGTCAGAGATCAGAAAGCACCATAGGCGTGTGGATGGGCAGCCTTCAGCTGGGAGAATGTGGGAGTCTGGCAGAGCTTTAAGTTGCTCCCTGGCCTATATTCCCCTGGGGTGAGAAGGAAGAGACCTGACTCTCTTATTTGTTAAGGGTTTCAGAGTAGCAGCCATGTTAGTCTGTGTCCGCAAAAAGAACAGGAGCACTTGTGGCACCTTAGAGACTAACAAACGCTGAAATAAATTTGTTAGTCTCTAAGGTGCCACAAGTACTCCTGTTCTTTTTATTTGTAAAAAACATTGGGCCAGATTCATTCCTGGTGAAACTGAAGCCATGAATCTGGCTCTCCTCCTCTTTCCAGAGGGCACGAATAACTTAATTCTGTTTATCCTCAATTTTAAAAAACATAGCAAAGTCACAGTCCAATTAAATGGTAATCCAAAGAACAAATGAATTCACAAGCCACAGACAGAAGCCTCTGAAAGTATAGGTGGGCCTGAACCAACACCGCAGATATAAATACCCCTATAACTCCAGGATGGGCCAACACCCAGATTTGAACTTTGCATCTCACCCTTTTCCCAATTGGAAAGACAGGACAAATATCTGGGGAAGAAAAGAAAGAGGCGGGTGGGAATGGAAGGGAAAAATCACTAGTATCATCTTTAGTCTGTGGTCTGTTCTTGCATTGCTGAATGAAGACTAGGACATTTGAGTTCACCATGAGAACACACCAAATACCACATTGATGGCCGCATATTCAAAGGGGTTTCATCCCAGTCTTCTACATCATTTCACAACAAAGTTATTGCCCATTGTGTCAACTCCACATTGTGTGCAAAATTGCATTTGCTCATGCAGTCAGGTAATTAGGTGCTTATATTTGCAGAGAATGCATTTGAAAACTCAGCCAGGGGGTTCAAATTCTATCCTTGGATGTGTATTTATGGCAATGAGAGTCAGGAACATACAATTAAGGGCAGACTTTATCTCAAAGGGCAAAGTGTTGTAGCAGACCTGCAGCCTATTAGGACTACTTCCTTTCCTTCCTGGAGACTTGCTGTGTTCAAAAGCAAAGCTTCTGGAAGCAATACCAGACAAGGAACCAATTAGTGATATAGTGAGAGGCATAGTACTATCATAGATCAGTAACTAACTAAGAGACTGAAAACAAAGACCAGGAATAAACGGTCAGTTGTCAGTGGCTGTGTCTATATAGTTGTGTATAGAGTACATACATTACACACTTAGCTTGGGTAGAAATAGCAGTGTAGACCGTGAGGCACTGCTTAGGTGAGTAGAGTAGACATGCCAGAACCTTAGGATACATACCCTACCCAGGTCTCGACACCCCCAAGCCGTGCCTCCCACATCTATGTTGCTATTTTTAGCAGTGTGGCAGAGCCTTTCCCTGCTGCCTATGCACAAGTACGTGTAGCCTTTCACTGCCACATGTAGCTACACGCCATAGTATGGATGCAGACTAGTTTTCATAGAATTGCAGGGCTGGAAGAGACCTTGAAGGTCATCAAGTCCAGCCCCTTGCGCTGAGGCAGGACCAAGTAAATCCCCCAACAGATGTTTGTCCAGCCTTCTTCTTCAAAATCTCCAGTGATGGAGATTCCACAATCCTGCTTGGAAGCCTATTCCAGAACTTAACTACTCTTACAGAGAGAGAGTTTTTCCTCGTATCTAACCTAAATCATCCTTGCTGCAGATTAAGCCCATTACTACTTGTCCTACTTTCAGTGGACACAGAGAACAATGATCACAGTCCTTTTTATAACAGCCCTTAACACATTTGAAGATTGTTATCAGGACCTCCCTCAGTCTTCTTTTCTCAAGACTAAACATGCCCAGTTTTTTCACCTTTCCTTCTAGGTCAGGTTTTCTACGCTTTCTGTCATTTTTGTTGCTCTCCTCTGGACTCTCTCCAGTTTGTCCACATCTGTTCTAAGTGTGGTGCCCCAAAGTAGACACAGTATCCAGGTGAGGCCTCACCAGGTCAAGTAGAGTGGATAATTACCTCCCATGTCTTACCTACATGTGTTAACTCCTGATAATACATCCCAGAATGATATTAACCTTTTCTGCAACTGCATCATATTGTTGGTTCTCATTCAATTTATAATCCACTATAACCCCCATATTTTTTCAGAAATACTACTGCCTACCCAGTTATCCTTATTTTATAGTTGTTCATTTGCTTTTTCCCTTCTAAGTGAAGTACTTTGCACTTGTTCTTTATTGAATTTCATCTTGTTGATTTCAGATCAATTCTCCAAATTCTCAAGCTCATTTTGAATTCTAATCCTATCCTCCAAAGCACTTGCAACCTTTCACATGTTGGTGTCATGTGCAGACTTTATAAACATACTCTCCACTCCATTATCCAAGTTATTAATGAAAACTATTGACTAGTAGCGGACCCAGGACTGATCCCTGTGGAACCCACTAGATATATTCTCCCAGTTTGACAGCGAACTATTGATAACTACTCTTTGAGTACTAGTTTTCAACCAGTTTTGCACCCACTCTATAGCAATTTCATCTAAACCAGGGGTCGGCAACCTATGGCACATGTGTCAAATAGACTCATAGATTCTAGGGTCAGAAGGGACCAATGTGATCATCTAGTGTGACCCCCTGCACAAAGCAGGCCACAGAACCCTACCCATTCACTTCTATAACAAACCCTAACCTATGTCTGAGTTATTGAAGTCTTCAAATTGTGGTTTGAAGACCTCAAGCTGCAGAGAATCCACCAGCAAGTGACCCATGCCTCACGCTGCAGAGGAAGGCGAAAAAACCTCCAGGGTCTCTGCCAATCTGCCCCGGAGGAAAATTCCTTCCCGACCCCAAATATGGCGATCAGCTAAACCCTGAGCATGTGGGCAAGACTCACCAGCCAGCACTCAGAAAAGAATTCTCTGCAGTAACTCAGATACCATCCCATCCAACATCCCATCACCAACCACTGGGCATACTTACGTGGCACGCGAGCCAATTTTTGATGGCACGCGGCAGCAGGCTGAGCGGCTCAGCCTGCCGCCACTGTGGGGATGAAGACCTGGACATGCCACCCCTTTCCATTGGCCGCCCCAAGCACCTGCTTCCTTCACTGGTGCCTGGAGCCGCCCTGATTGCTCTGTAGACTTCCAAACTCAGGCTGGAGCCTGGGCTCTAGGACACTGTGGGATGAGAGGGTCCCAGAGCTCAGGCTCCAGTCCTTTGCTCCAGAAGTCTACAGAGCAATGAAGCAGCCCCACAGCACAAACACAAGTCAGCTGGCACAGGCCAGCCATGGGTTTTTCTTTGCTGTGTAAACTTATCCAGAGTCCTGCTTCACTCCCAGGCCCTCCCCAGCCCTGAGTTGGAGCATGCTTAGTTGCTCTGTTTGGATGGTTCATGAACAGTCTGGTCAGTATTAGGTGACAAAGAGATGGAGCATCTTAACTGAGGATGAAATCTTTGACATTCTAGCTGCTAAAAGTAAACAAGTCTCTACTGAGCATGTGCAAACTGCTATTTTTCAAAGACTTATAACTTGGCCAAATTTGGGCAGATTTTCACAGAGACCCAAAAGGCACATCTTTGATGAAAGCCTCACACAGACACACACACACCCTACCCAGAAAAATGGCAAGTCCCTTCCCCAAAGCATGGAGAGATACTAGCGCTTTTCAAAGAAAAGGTCACCAGAATTTTTTAAATGGATAGAAAAGCATATTTTTCTCTAGCCTTGGTCTCAAACGAGCTGAACTGTTTTGGCCTAAAAAAATTCCAAATAATTCAGCATGAGCCAGATACCCAGCATGGAAAGTTTCAGCCCAAATGGTTAAAGTTTAGCCCAGTCTTATAAGCAACTGAAAATGGTCTTATAATGGGACATGTCAGGCAACCTTAGCAATGGGCAGCACTACTAGCCCCACCTATAATGATCTGGTCAAGAGGATGAACAGTGAGATGGAAAATTTTGCAGTAGACACATTATGTGGGTTATTGAAAGCTAGAGGACTGGGAGTAACTTCATAGGATCCTAATAAAGCTAAGTGAATGGGCAACGTGATTTCAGATATAATTCATAGTTGACAAATGCAAGATAATGCACATTAGAAAGAATAATTTGAACTACTCATGTAGATTGTTGGATTCTGAATTAACTGTAATTACTCAGGAGCAAGACTTGGCATCATTGTGGACAGTTTAATGAAACCTCTGTGAAGTATGCAGCAGCAATCAAAAAGTAAACAAGATGTTGGGAAAAACTGGGATAGGAAATAATATTGCAAATGTAATTATGCCCTTACGTAAATCAATAATACATCCTCTACTGGAATACTGTGTTCAGTTCTGCTAGCCCCCATCTCAAAAAGAAGATATCCAGAGACAGATGACAGAAATTATTAGGTGTGTGGAAATACTTCCATATGAGGACAGATTGTTGATATTGAGACTGATTGCTATGGAGAGGGGACGTGCTAGAGGGATGCACAATAATGAATGGTCTTGAGAAGATAAACTGGGTGCTCCTATTTACACTTCCTCATAATACAAGAACAAGGGCACATTTAATGAAACTGAAATGCAACAAATTTAAAACTGATCAAAGAAAACACTGTTTTTAGCCAACATATAATTTACCTGTGGAATTCATAAGGTGTCATTGGAACAAAGAGGTAAGTAAGGTTAAAAAATTATTGGATCCATAAGTACATTAGATAGGAATTAAAAAATTAGGCATATAAACCCTCATGCTTCATGGCATAAGCCAACCATTAACATATGGAGCCCCAATTTAGCAAAGCATTTGAACATATCCTTAAATCCGTCCCTAGTCAGCAAAGCATTTAAGTACACGTGTGTCTTGTTGAACTGGGACCAGAGTTAAGAAGAACCTTCCTGTTTGAGCAGGTTCTTTCATAATGGCCTATTGAACTATTATGCCATTTCTGTCAAGTTCCTATGAAGTTTCTGGTATTGGCAATTGTCAGGAACAGACTACTAGACCATATGGACTGCATGGTTGGTCTAGTATGACAATTCCTGTGTTACAATCACAAACTAAACCTAAAGAGATCCACATCCAGTCTTGCTCGACCATGAAGGAAAGTTATGCTGTGAATGAATTTAAGGAGATGGGAGTCATAAACCTGAAAAAATATGGGCAGTCCTCTTTAAATGGGGGATGCAATCCTGTATATCCAAACAGCCCATTCTTCATAATACTTCTGGGACGCTTGTTTTTCAGCACTATGGTCAGAGCTGTCCCTTCAAACAAGCCATGAATATCCTCAACATGCTCTTCACGGGTCTCTTCACTGTTGAGATGATTCTGAAACTAATCGCCTTCAAACCCAAGGTAGGTATTGTAGATGGGAATTTCTCTCCCTGTGTATGGTGGGAATGAGGAGAAATATATAATAACCCTACCCCATCCCCACAGTCACCACCCAGTAGCTGTACTCTCTGGATTGGAGTCTCACCCGTGTTTGGAAGAGCTTTTCTCAGGAAGAAAGTAGACACATTTAAAAAGACCAGTTTTAGGAGAGGAAGATCCTGCTCCTTAGTTATTATGAAGGGATGTAGTTACTCTACAGTTAAGGCTACAGCATGATTTCCATATTGAATGCTGGTCTAACGCTCTCTTAACTTTCCCAAAACAAATTTTGTAGCCTGAAACATCTCCTGATTAGTCCCTAGGCCACAAGTGATTTTAAAGAAAAGGAAGTTAATCAAACATGATTCATTGAGTTATGGTACTTGGAAATTTTTCTTTGGGTTTTGGAAAAAATATTCTAATTGATCTACTCACAGGTCAATTATCAGTCTGCTCATAGTTCAAATGGCTGGCAAATTGGCCTGTACACTAGTGCTTTGTGAGGATTACAGCACAGGGCTGCTTTGGATAATGTAAGTTTTGAATTTAATAATTTATTATCAGTGTTGGAAACCTCATGAGTTCCTATCTCCAGAGATTATTACATTCACAGGAGCTACACATTCCACTAACATAATTATACCAGAAGGACAGTTGTAATTTACAAGCTCTTCCAGCTAACCCAACACAGCTCTTAAATTAACTGAGGCCTTCATCTTTTTAGCGTAGCTTCAGCTACATTTCATGAGGTCTCAATATGGCATTAACAAAGGTGACAGTCTCCACCATGTCCAACAACCAAGCTTGTCTATTCTATTGGAAATTAAAGCACCACCCTTCACCAACCTGTCATCCTTCTTCCCCTCAGCAGTGCAGTAACTTTCTGCTCACTCCACTCAAACCAATCTCTCTCTCCAGCATCATCTCTAATTGGTTCTTCTCCCTCCCACCCCAGCATCTGTATCCCCTCTCCCACCTCTTTCTATATAGGCCTTTTAAAAGGTTGATGATCAAGGAAAGTCACAGTATCTGCCCTCAACCAGCCCAGAATCTCTCTCCCTTCTCCCATCATTCTCTTATTGGTAGCACTCATGAAGGTCACAAGTTTCATGGGTTATGTTTGAAATCTTGGTACTTTTGTGAGGTCTCAAATGTAGTGCTTGTGAAAATAACAAGCATCACCAGCTGTACCAGCAGAGCTTGTAACTTCTAGTAGGCAGTAGACTTACAAGTTTGTGACTTTGCCACATATGCTACAATAGAAATTCTTCTGAGTCCAACACTCTGTAAAAACTTATATGCATATTATATGTGTAGGAACATAACTCATGCATTTAGTAGCATTTTCTGCTTAGATCCTGCTTCATTACACTCTTCAAGCTTTGCTATGGGCTCTGATCACCGTGAGTTTAAAAATAATCAAGAAGATTTCTAAATAAAAACTTCTCTGTGATCTAATTAAAGATGAGACTATATGGCATATCTTTTTAACACTCTTTTTAACATGGACTAGAACAACAGCGTTTTAATAAAGAGTCTTGAAAGCCAGGACATTCTGAGTTAAGGTCCCAGCATCAACCATAACTCTGCTCCCACCCATGCTGAAAGAACAGCCAGCCACAGGAATACGCCATATTAAGATAGAAACTAAAAACGCCTGAATGCCAAAAATAGCCCCAGAACTTAATTTAATTTTAGAGGCCGTCAAACTGGACAATCATAGTGGTTCCTTCTGGCCTTGAAATTTATGAACCATATCTTCAGAGGAGAAAAACAGTAAAACAGGGCATTTGCCCCCCAAAAATGACAGGGGGGATGTAAGCCGGTGGTGTCGGGGCTCGTCCCTCTCAGGCGCGGTGGGGAACCAGGCACACACAGCAGTCCGGGTCGGCCTAACCCCTCAGCAGGCGTTGAGGGAATAAAGGGTCTGCAAACAAAGTATATCAGTCCAGGCCCTTGGGCAGGGCGGGGCAGTAAGCAGTTCAAGCTCAGGCCTCCAGCAGGTTGAGCAAACACAGTATATCAGCCCAGGCCCTTGGGCAGGGCGGGGCAGTAGCAGTTCAGGCTCAGGCCTTCAGCAGGCTGAGCAAACACAGTATATCATACGTCCACACAGAAGGCCTCCTCAAGCCAGGGAGAGGGGGAGTCTGCCACCCTTGAGAGGTGGCAGGGGGAACACAGGCCCTCCCACTCCACTGCGTTCGAGCCCGGGGCCCTAGCAGCGGCAAAGGCACGCTGCTGTCAGTGGGGATCCTGGCTGAAACACACTGACATGGGTTCAGGCTCTTCAGGAGCCAAACCAGGATCGGCTACCCCTGGGCCACGTCTGACCTCCCCCTCTCTGGGTACCTGTCTCTCGCCAGCGTCGTCTGGGGGGTCCCAGACCATGGGCTCCTCCGGGCACCGGTCGTAGGGAGGCTCAGGCAGCTCCTTGGGATACCGGTCGTAGGGAAGCTCAGGCCGCTCCTCGGGGTACCAGGCGCAAGGCAGGTCAGGCCGACGTTCCTCCGGGTACCGGGTATGAGGCAAGTCTAGCCAGCGTTCCTCCAGGTAGTGAGCGCAGGGCAGGTCAGGCCAGCATTCCCTCCGGTACCAGGTATGAGGCAAGTCCAGCCAGCGTTCCTCCGGGTAGTGAGCACGGGGCAGGTCAGGCCAGCGCTCCTCCGGATACCGAGCGCGAGGCAGGTCAGGCCAGCGTTCCTCCAGGTAGTGAGCACAGGGTAAGTTGGGCCCGGCGGGAGCTCAGGCTCCAGCATCTGTCCTCTCCTGCAGCCGGCCGCCAACTGAGCGCTTGGGCAGGGCTTTTATACTTCCTGTCCCGCCCCTTGACTTCTGGGGGCTGGGACAGGTGGCGGTGGCTCCACCCACTGAGGCACCTGCTCTGGCTCATCCCTCTCAGGCGTGGCGGGGAGCCAGGGCCTCCTTCCAGGGGAGAATGAACCTATGGAAATTGCTAATACAGCTAAAAACCTGCCTTGAGCAGCATATTAATGCTCATATATGTTCTGTACCAGTGCAATGATTCTGTAAATCTTAGAACATCAAATGTGTTCTGCAACATAACTCCCAGTTGCCCTCCTTTTCATCACAAAGGTATGACCTGCAAGCCTGTAGAAGTGCCATCATGCACTGCTCCATCTTGATTCAAACTGCCTGCCAAAGAAGGACACCACCTACTTCTAGAAGGCCTCGTGGATCAAGGTGGATCACTGCGTGATAGGATCTGTAGTCACTATCTCTATGGGCCACGGGGTACGGCTATAATATGGTGCTCTATTTTATCTATGTAAATTGGAAACAGACTTCCAGCTCTCAGAAAGATGGTGGTGCAGCCCTCACTTAGGCAGGGGCTGAGCACCGACTATCACGAATGGTATAAAAAAATGGCCTGCAAATGGGTGGTTATCCCTAAGGGGGTTATCTGAACAGTCTGAGAGATGAAGAGCTTTAAGATACAGTCACCCTCCTCTCTCACTGAAACATCCCAAGTTCCCCAGCAGAAGCTCAAGAGGGGATTTTAAGTGCATTAAGTTTTCCCAAGTGTGAATGACTAGCATCAATACTTATGGGGTCTCTGTTGTAGATGGAATTGGCTGCCATTTCCAGAGCAGTAAAGCCCAAACCAATCTTTGATTAAGCTGTTTTGATGTTATGTCTAAAGCCCAGTCTTTTCAGGCTGAGGAGTTTCTAAAAGCGGTAGAACAGTTACTCCTTTATGACTGACTGCAGAGGAGCAGGAGACATAGATGGGGACCTGAAGGTATCATACTGTCAGCTGAGCAACAACAGGAAAGGCTTTTAGGAGAGGACAATGCAGGAGAAATGAGTGTGAGAGAAGCAGCAGCAGGCTTGTCACAGAACTAAAGCTAGGGCGTTTGCTCTAGGGAGCACTCCGCTTTCTACAGCTGCTGGTATTTCTGAACCCAGCAAGAGGCACCATATAGGTGATGTAACTACTGCTGGATGTTGGGATGTTGTTACATACCTACGCCTCTTCCAGCCACTCCCGAAAGGATAGTTGGAAAGGAAAGGTCCCAGCGTCTCCCAGTAGTTACAGCTAATCGCAGTATCTCCCACGAGGGGTCCCAGCAGGAACTGTTGAAGGAGCAGTTATTGTGTGGAGCGTGGAGTTTTCACGAAAGAATAACTGAAGAGAATGAGATAAGTGCTGTGGCCACCAGGGGGCTTACAATTGCTGTGATCCCAGCTTCTCCCTGCAGGAGTCACTGTAGGGAGTGCACAGAAGTGGTGGCCTTGTAGAAGTATTGAGCTAATACATCCCCAGTCTCTCCCTGCATGAGTACCATAGGCAATGGGGTAGTAGTGCTGTCTGAGGGGAGTTTACAGATACTCCTATCACAACTGTTTTTTGCTGGCATTTCTGTGAGTAATAATGAAAGACATATGGCTCTTTCTGATTCTCGTATGTATTTTCACCATGTCCGTAGACCTCTAGCATTATTTATCTCTTGGCCCTGTTTTTTTGAGGCAATGTGCCCTGCTTATTCAGCTCTCTTGACAGTATAACGGAAAGGAAAAAACCCAAGAAGGAATCAGTTCCATAAGCACTAATTGTGAGCACAGACTCACCCTGGCATAGGGAATTTACTTGTATAATCCAGTGCTGGAGCTACTTCTTGCATTAGAGTAATGATTTAGTAATCAAGAGGCTATTCTCTGGGATGGAGAACTATGTTTAGTCCAGGATCTGGGTCTTCCTCTTAGTACCATTCCATGCTCTGTAAACCATATTTGAAGATGGTAGCAAAACAAGAGGTTTCATAACTAAACACAGCCCTGTCACTGGGAATGCTTGGCTTTTGCAGTGAATCTGTACTTCGCCCTTCTGTGAGCAGTGCTATCTCTTTAGTTAGCCTCTGTGGGGGCAGGGCAGTCTCTGTCATTTATGCCCAGCCGTGGGGGTAGTGCAGTCTTTCAGCTGACAAACTTAGTAGGAGCAATACTGTCTCAAGCCCATGTCTTTAGGCCTGCAATGTTTTTCTGGAGGAGAGGCACAGATCTCTCAGGTTTATCAGAGTAAGGCAAATAGCCCATCAATATCTAACCTACTCCAGGCATAAAGAGGAATGAGAAGTAAAGGATTTGCTAATAATCAGAGAGGATTTGGGATGATTAGGGTTGCTGACAAGGAACAATCACTGTGTTCCTTGCATCTCTGTGCAGAGTATTAACCCTGCTCTGAAGTTTGACTCCCAATGGACCTTGAGAGTTTGTCTTGGCCAAGTCCCATGAACTGATTCAAGATTAGTTACTCTGAACAGGCAGGCAATTTAAAGAGATGTTCTTGAGGCTTGGGGAACAGAGGGGCTCTGGTGTTTGTGTTTCTAATTTATAAAAAGCTCCAGCCACTCCAGTGAGCTTTTTGTGATGGTGCTTCTAGCGTTTTCTCTTTAGAGCTCAGAGTACAGTCTAAAATTTTTACACACACATTTGTGCCTCCTGCCCACAACACACCCATTATCTGCCTAGGCTAACATGGCATTAAATACAAGGGAACAATTTAACTGCTAGTGCAGTCGGGGACATAAACTAGTTCTATAGCCCTTTACATCAGTGGATCTCACAGTGCTTTACAAAGGAGATCAGTATCGTGGTCCACGTTTTACAGATGGGGCAACTGAGGCCCCGAGAGGCAAAGTGACTGGCTCAAGGTTATCCAGCAGAGCAGGGAATTGAATGTGGGTCTCCTAAATCCTAGTCCAGTGCTCTCTCCACTAGGTCACATTGTCTTCTGTGAAGAGGCTAATAGTAACTTCAGTGGACTTTTTCCACTTATGCCACCAATGACTTTAGCCATGATCAGTAGCCCAAAAGGTGTCTTTAACTAGAGAAATCCAGAACTGAGATGGGCTTGAGTCAGATCCCCAAGTGCAAACACCCCAAAGCTTTGTGGGAGTTCAGATCCAGGCAGAAATTCAGAGACTGATCATTGGCTCTATAATTGGCAAAACTGAAGCCTGAATGCAAACATGCACATGTACATGAACTTTGGGAAAATGGGGCTCTGGAAACAAACTTTCCAGCTTAACCTGTCTCTAGTCTACTGTAGAATTGTATGAATAAAAGGTCTGGTAAAGAACCAAACAAATTTGCCACTCATTAGAAATCTTGTCCCTTGGAGAAGTAAAAATCCATACATCCATATGTTCCCCTATACTCATGTCCTAAGCCACAGTCATGGCATGCATCAGCTGCATGTCACCCTCATTGATGAAGCTCCTGCTTGTTTCATAACCTTATGCCAGAAGATACCATCCCTGCTAAACAATGGTACTGGTGGACTGTTTGTTGTTTTGGTGTTCCAGCATTAAGACTGGCCTCTCAAGAACAGGAGTACTCTCCTTTTCAGAGAGGAAGGTTTCGTTTACTGGAGCTTTCTTCTCTCCCTGTTTCATGAAAAGAACACATGTTTTATAACTCATGCAGGTAGAGAAAAAGGATGAAGAGTCTAATTAATCTCTGCTTTAACTCTGTTGGCTTCATTAGCGTTTCAGGGAATGAATATAGGGATGAATTTTCCCCAGTGAATCCTGTAACTGTCCAGAGCCATTGGGAAGTGGTTTCTTTAATTGCTGAGCCTTTCATACTGTGCTTGTCTTCTTGGAAAATGCTCATTATACCCTCCCAGAACCATTTGTTGAGTCAGAAATAGGATCCTAGAAAACTGAATTTCTACTACCACTCTCTTCCTGGCCCTAATTCAGATGGTACTTCAACGGAATCACTCCCATGAATAAAGCTAGGCATATGTTTAAGTACCTTGCTGAATCTTGGCCCTGTGAAGAAGAGGAATACTGATGATTTATCTCAAGGAATCATAGATATTAAAGATGTAAAAGATCACATAGTCCATTTCCCTTGCTGTCCAGTGTAGCAGTCAAAACGTCTCTCTCCTTGATGGTTACAGGTAGGTGACTCTCATGTCCCCCATAAATCCTCATACAGCCAAGCCAGGCATATTTAGATCTTCTAATTTTTCTTTATAAGATCATTATGTCAGCCGCATTGCTGCTCTTCTCTGAGTTCCCTCCCTTTATTGACACCTTTTTGGTATAGAGGTGTCCAGAAATCATTACAGAAAATGAGTTTTGCATTCAGTGCAGGATGTACACTCCCCAGGCAGTTCCAGGAAGGATTGTGACTTTCTCCACACAAGGGAGTCCTGGCTACCAGTCCATCCCTCAATTCACTAGGAAACCCTCCTGTTCTCAGCCCTAATTGATGCATGCTTCCACATTTATTAATAGATCTGCTTTCTTTCTAGTATTTCTTTTTCTCTGGGTATATTTGGCAATCTTTATTCCCCCTTTAAGCCCTTCAGTTAGCATTAATCATACTTTTGATGCTCTTATATTTCCTTTCACGCCTGCAAACTGACTCATCTGTTTTGGTTCCTTCCTGACTACTCCATTTCAGTGCAATTCCTTTTTTCACACTCAGATCTTTGGAGTCTTTCGCTAAGCCACATTGGCTGCTTCTTTTCCTTGCATTCTTCTTTTTCAGAGAGATCACAATCTGTTGTGCATTGGTTATGACATATTTTAGGATGCTCCAGCCTTTGTTCATGCAACTGGATTTTTTACACCTTCCCATTGCACCATTCTCATGAAGTTTCTTAATTTTTAGAAATCTACATTCTTTGTATTGCTGCATTCTTGTCATCTTAGAAATATCTATCTATCATAGGCTGTTGAACAGGCATCAAACACCAGAAGATTTAAGCCCCTCTGTCATGTCAAGGACTCTGGCACACCTAGGAGGATCAGATTAAGGACCTTTCTACACTAATGCAGCCATGTCAGAAAACCTGCTGCAACCAGGCTGTCTCCAGCCCAATTACAAATATTGTTCCAATTTGTAATTTAGATTGGATTTCAGTTGTGGTCCAAGGTTTGACCAGTTATAAACACAGTTAAGGTCCAATCCCACACATGATAACCAGGAACCATATTTTTGTTGTAACCAGGTTCCCCTGAGGTGCAGTGCCACAGATTTATAGCGTAGAGGGGGTGTTAGCTCAGGCCTGGATTATCCATGAGATTCAGGAATAGAGCATCCAGATACCATGAGCCTCCTGAGTGCAGGCTACCCAAAGACTTTAATTAGGCTGTTCTGGTTGTTAAAAGGCTCAGATGCTGTGATTTCTTTCTGCACTGGACTTGAGGCTGCCAGGATAGGCATCAGGCTAATTTCTCTCATCAGCCTCTGTTTCATCCTTTCTGCTGTGCAGGAGACAGCAAGCTAGAGGACACTGAGCTAAAAGAGGTATTGGTTAACTGGCTCACCCCACCTACTGCAACAGAAAGGACATTCTGTCCCCTTCCTTTAATGTCTTAGTGACTGGGAGCAGGGGCCTGAAAAGGGATAGAGAGAGGAGGAGTAAGAAAATAAAGATATGAGTGGCCATAAAAGGGGAAAAAGATAATGAACTTCCTTTGAGGATGAAAGTTGGAGAAGAGACACTGGAACATGAGGAGAGCAAGAAAGGGCCAGACAACAGGATGTGAGGACCAAAGAAAGTGAGAGAACAAAGAGACCATGTATGAGGGGAAGGAGAGGAATAACAACAAAGAATTGGGTTTCAGTGAAAGGGAAAGAAACAAAACCGAGAAAGGAAATAGTGTGTATAAACAATGGGTAAGGGGAAGGAGATAGTATTTTTAAAGGAAGAGAAAATACAAGACTCAGAAAGAGGAAAAAATTAATAAAATGGACAACAAGACGACTAAACAGAAAGTGGAAAGGAAAGAGAGAGAAGCACAGAGGGGGGTAGAATGAAAGAGTGAGATGGAGAGAGAAAAATAAAGGGAAAGAAAAACAGAGGGAAATGGAAATAAAAACCAAGGAAGGAGGCATATAACTTTTAGGGTAATTAATGATATTTTATTTATGCTTCTACATGTTACTGAAGTTCCCTGGCAGGGGTCGCACCTCCCATGTCTGAGGGACATGGATTTCTCATTCACAGAGTCTCCTGAGGTGCTGTTCTGTGGGGATTGGAACTGGGTGAATAATTAATATTCACTTCATTTCACCTCTTTTTGTGTGGATTAGAGGTGAAACTCACCCCTGGTGCCAGGGTTTGATGCAGAGTCCTCATCACCATGTGAGCCACACAGAAGAGCCACATACACCCCCTGCACACCACAAAACTGACCTGCACATCGGCTCAAGGTCATTTTGGAGGTAGGACGCCCATAAGCCTGTTGGCCCTGGGTTAGAGGAGTGAATCTGTGATAGATAAATTATCATTATCCTCATTGCAAAGAGGGGAAACTGAGGCACAGAAAGGTTAAGGCCAAAGTCAGGAAGGGGGTTAAATACATAGGCAATTTAAATACATGCCTAATCTCATTGACAGCAATGGGCTTTTTCATGAGTGTAAAAGTATGCATGTGCTTAAGTACTTTGATGAATCAGGCCTAAATGACTAGCCCAAGGTCACATAGGACATCTGTGGCAAAGGCAAGCAAAAAACCTGAATCTCCCAATAGCCAGTCCTGGGCTTTAGCCATAAACTGTCCTTCCCTTTTACAATAGACTGCGCATTTGCAATCACCTGTTTGACAGGGATTAGGAGTGCAATGCATACATGTTGTGAGGGTATTTGAATATGTGACTACAGGTGTAGCAGGGAGAATGGCCCTCTTTTCTAGTTCAGTTATGCAGAATTTATACTAACGTGTGTCTTCCTATATGTCTGAACAGCACCTAGCACATCTGGGCTGCTACCATAATATACATAAATAACAGTGATTAATAATTAGGTCTATACATAAAGGATCAGACTGTCTCAAGCCCCTGCCCAGGTACATGGGGTACAGGCCCTTCAATAGACTTGCTCTCTCCATTGCATTCCCTACACGTAGTCGTTAATTCATCTGTCTATGGCTGGTATGGGACAAAGGTATTTAACATTCCTGTGCTTAGGGAAACGTAAGGACTGCTTCCTCCATGCACCTCTGGGAGGAGGGGCATAGAAGGGCAGGGAGGAGGAGGAGAGGCCATGAGCCCAGGTACCCTCCTCACTGGCCTGAGAAGTTGGTCAGATGCACCTCAGGGAGCAGGTTGCACCCTGCATGCCTAGGGAGCCTTGGAAAGATGGAGTCCAGGTGGAGGAAAAAAGCAGAAATGGGATTAGGGAGGGGTTGTGCCTCCTATAACAGTCTTCCCCACAGTTCCACCAGGGTGTGTGGATCCACCCCACCCCAAACATGAGTCAGTGGCTAAATGCCATTCATGCATAGAGCAAATGTGACAGGGATTGTCGCAGGACAAGCATCAAGGTGGCTGTTGTTGTTTACTATGGGATCTCAGACAGATACCATTCCGACTCTGTTCCATAAAGCCTATTATATGAAGGAGTCATCTGAAGAAAGGGAAACTGCATTCCTCTTATTTAGAGTGCAGGCTCGTTAGGTTAAAAAATCAGGGGGTAGCCGTGTTAGTCTGTATCCACAAAAAAACCACGGTGTCCGGTGGCCTCCTTGTTGATTTTTTAGGTTAAAAAATACATTTGAAATAGAAAAAAGACCACTGAACAACAAACACTCCCATACAGAGGAATGTAACAAACTACACAGCAGGGGACTCAGGAACAGGATTGCTCTGCTAACATTTTTCAGACTACAGGCCTCAACACAGCAAATAATGGATCGAGTCCCTTATGCAAACATCCATGGAATCCTTATTAGTGCTTCCTTTAGATTTCAATGAGTTTTCAGTAATGTTATATTACTGTAACTGAGAGAATTGGATCCATTGGCTTCCATGTTCATCTGAAGACAAAATTTGGCCCAATTGTGAAAATTGGCTGTTGGGCCAGGTATTCATTAAAAGCATGTATGATCTGCAAACCATAAATCCATTTGTTGTTGAACCTACTCTACCAGTTGTGGGACACTGATCATTAGTAGGAATTTAAAGGAGAGGAAAGCAGGCAATATAGTTAAACTTCACAGATGAAGGAGGCAGGTACCCCAGACAAACAAATTGTGCAATGTGAAAAGTATTCATTGGATAAATGAAATAGAGGGAACTGAATTGGTAACAGGACACAAAGCTTTACACACATTTCTAGGTCACTGGTTCCAATTGAGCCCTGGTCAGCAGGGATCAAAATTCTTCACTCTGAATGCTAGTTGACATCCTGTATGAAATGAGCTAGTTTTCCTAGTGATGGGGTCCATGTCACATAAAAAAGCAGCATAATTGATCTCTTTATTGGCAATCCCAGTGGAGAGGCCAAGAATTGAATGAACACGGAGAATGAACTCCTCTTTGCCCTTAGAAGTGTTCCCCATTTTGTCATGGTGGAAGCACATTGGTGAGAGATGCGAAGGATGTTTGCACTGCTGTTGCCTATGTGCTTATAGGATAGAGGACATCCTTCTTCTGGGATTGACAATCCAACACCTTTCAACAACATAAAATTTATCTTGTACTCTTTATTATGAATTATATGTAACTGTTCTAATTTTCTCCAGCAAGGGCTGTGCAGTGTGATAAGCCAACCTCCTAGAGGACTGATAGGAAATCTGGTAGGCAAAGATAAATACTAAGATGCTGAATAGGAGCTTCATTAAGGAGGGACCTTTTCCTTCACAGTAAATGTACCCAGGGAATTTGCATATTTCTGCAACATTGTGACAGATTTATTTCCAGTCTGGCACTTGAGGGTTTTAATGACATTATGAGTGTTCAAAAATAATGATATGACTACACAATGCAGCAGTGTAGGAAGCACAGTATTAGCTATTAATCTTTATTAATATAGAAAATTATTAACACTGTGTTAAAAGCACAGTGGGATGGTGCACTGGGATCTCATTCACAATGGTGCCTGCAGCAACAGCAGCAGCACTGAAAGGGAACAATATCAGGGGAAAGTTACTTGTTCTCAACCACAGAAGGGAAATCCCAAACCTCTGTCACTTCAGTCAGGCTCATACAAAATGGTCAAAAGTTCTCACAGGTTCTCTTCATTTAAAAACAATGCCAAATAACAGGCTACAGCAAGGCCCCATCTACACAGTACTTTCTATCCTGTTAGGAAATGATATGTCAGAGGCAGTGTTGCCTAGGAATAAGGCACTGGACTGTGGCCAAGAAACCTGATTTCTATCCCCCACTCTGCCACTGGCTGGATTGGCCATGTCACTTTAGTGCTCTGTGCTTTTCAGTTTCCCCAAGCGTACAATGGGCATAGTGATGCTGACCCTCCTTTATAATACACTTTGAGATTGATGCATAAGAACGAGTATTGGTGATGGTGTTATTCTATAGATGGAAAAACTGTACTCTCTGTAAAATCAGGGCCTTTTTGAAAAAATACAGAGAGAAAACTACAGTAAACCAAACAGTCTAAAAACATATGATGCATATCTCTCAGGACTGTCACTTGAGTGTAGAGTTGTTCCAGTGAGCAACCATACCTCTGTACCAGCCATGCCAGACAAGACGTCTAGCTCCATCTCATGGCACCTATATGAACAGAGTCTGTATCCCCTCCTAAGACATCTCTCACTGATTCTGGATGCTTTCCAGTCTGTTACCACTTCCTGGCTCATCCTCCACCAAAATAAGGATAAAAGATTCTTCATTTCCAGAGATGTGCAGGTAGAAGCCTCCACTCGCAAATCTACCATTGCATCCCACTTGTTATGGTATTTAAAGAACATGGGATCTCTTTCAGAAAGAGGGAAGTGAAACTGTTGGGTTTTTTTTAAAGCAAAGCATTTGCTCCTATTCTCATGTAGAAGTGGCTATGGAAAGGTGGACTACGACAGTCCTGGAAGCATCAGTGATAAAGGTCAATGATTGGTAGCTGTGTCCTTACATGTTGCTAGCAATATCTCAGCTCATAGTTGTTTTTTGCAGGGGACAGCTTCTTTTGGGTCATGCTCCCTTCCCTAAAAAGAGGGAATCTCTTTTATATCCTCTTTTGCCAAAGGATGTTGTGAAGGCCAAGACTATAACAGGGTTAAATTCATGGAGGATCAGTCCATCAATGGCTATTTGCCAGGATGGGCAGGGATGGTGTCCCTAAACTCTGTTTGCCAGAAGCTGGGAATTGGTGACATGGGATGGATCACTTGATGTTTACTTGTTCTGTTCATTCCCTCTGGAGCACCTGGCACTGGCCACTGTCGGAAGACAGGATACTGGGCTAGATGGACCTTTGGTCTGACCCAGTATGGCCGTTCTTATGTTCTCTTATGTTCTTATAGCAAAGTCCAGCTTTTTGTTTTTTCCTTCTCCTGTGCTGTTGTCTTGGTGCATTCTCTCTCATACTTGATCATGACAGAACCTGTTCATTGTAGCCCTTGGGGAGTCTGCCAATGTAGAAACCAATAGTTTCTCCCTAATGTGACGTGATAGCAAATTGCACATGGTTATCAATATATAGAATGTGAAATGTTCAGGCATAGCTAGCCATCATAGCCATTTTTCAGTCTTTCCATCAAGTCAGTGTTTTGACAGGAGTGTAATGTTTCCTGTGGGTTACATCCTGCTATCATGACCATGAGGTATTCATGATGATGTTATTCTTGGAAAAAGCCCATTGCTCTTTACAGAGCTTCACCGGATCAAAAGGTTTCCACCTGGATGAAGATCAAGAAGGCTGATTTCATTGTTCCAGGGGACCAGCAATGGAGATAGGGGAACATTCAATTCCTATTCCTTGTATTCATGTTCTTATGTCAGAGAGGCCTGAAACTTCGGTGCGTACAAGCTCTTGCCATTCCTTACCCTCCTTTCCCACAAAACTAAGAAGAATCCAAGCCAACAACAACAACAGTTTCCCAGGAGGATTTCATCTAGTTACAGTCATTGTTCAGAGTCATTGTTCTCTATCCCTTCCCATTGTGCAGACCTGAAAGATATTCCTGCCACCATTAGGAGGCACTTTTGCTGCTGGGTGCCATCTCCAGAGATACAGGGCATCACCTCTGCCATGCTTCTAACCTGATCTAGGGCACAGGCACCCTAAGTCACACGTTGAATTTCAGACCTCACACATGGCTGAGTGCTTATATACCACAGTGACAGCTACCTAGAAAAATGAAGAAACTAAAGATATGAGTTACCAACTGCACTATCATCCAGGTGGGAAAGAACCTATTTGATTATTTGCAAGCAAACATAATGCTGGGTGAGATGAACTGTAGTGTAAGATCTAGAAATGGAAGTCCTTTAACCACAAAACAGATACAAACTGCTGCAGGGCAGGCATCCTCAACATCGCCCTTACGCCTGACCTGGAGACACCACCTCTAAGGAAAAAGACTAGTTCAGATTCTATAAGTATTTTCTTCCTTTTAAGACTGCCAGCGAGGAGGCCAGTTAGTGCCAACTGAGGTGAAGATTTTCCATGTGTGTGTATGAGAGAGAGATGGGGACTCTTGTCCACTGGGAACAAAACAGAGACCAGTAACCTATTTTAGATACTGCACCTTGTCAAACAGTACTCAGAGGATAATAATTTTTGGTCACTGATAATCTGAGCCAGATTCAGCCAGAGACCGGAAATGAATGTATCTGTGTTCTATTACCAGTCACAGAGCCATCCAGTCCCTGCAACATCTTTGATTCTGACATGCTAGAGACAATATGTCTGGGTGGTCCATTAAATCCCAGGGGAAAACCACCCATCTGCTTTCAGTACCTTCTTACTGGGGGAAATATGAGAGCTCATGAATCTGAAGTGTAAAATAAAGATATCCAGATTATTAAAAATGAATCTTGCCCTAAAAGGATGGGGCTGCTTTCTTGTTGAATAAGCAAAGAGCAGCAGCATGTTCCTTCCTTTTTGGAACTGACTCAGAAGTTGAAGAACTTGTCTCCTTTGACTGTTTATAGCTTTGATGAAGTACAGGATTTGTGTGGCTCCCTGCAGCAATGACTCATTACGACAAGCAGTAGGTGAATTGCGATGACTCTGTCTCTCGAAATTAATCCATCAATGAGTGAGAGCTGATAGTATGCAAATAGGTGCTGTTTTCCTACAGTCTGTCATGATCTGCAAGCAGCTGCATTCTCCAGTTTATTTCTTCTCTACTAGGCACTGTTAATTTCCATGATTGCTGTTATGGCTAACTGGCATCTTAGCATAATTTGCATTATCTCCATTTGATGTCAGTTGTTATTGTAGCTTTGTAATATTCTGCAGAATACATGTGGTTCTCTCAGCCATGCCCGTGAGACTGCGCCAAGATTCAAATGACAGAATATATGTGATTCAGTTTAAATTTCTTCATAAAGAGATGCCCCCTTGCCTTGCCACTTTCCAGTGCAGACGCTTTCAGTAAAAGCCGAGAAGCGAACCCCACAACTCCAAGTGGCCTGCAAGAGTTTTAAAAATGCATTCCCGTGTTGAACATGAAGGTACTGTGCTACTACCAGACTGTGGCAGCTCAGCTAGCTTTGCAGATCATCAGCGAAGTCTGAATTGATGGCCATTCCAATCAAACAGAATTTTTGCTCTCCTTTTAAGAAATCACATTCCTTATCAGGAAGTCATTCTTGAACCAGCCCCTTTCCCTCCCTCCCATAAACTCCCTCTTTCACCATACACATGGCTTAAGACTAATGTTTCTTTCCATTGTCTAGACTTGCAGATTTATTTTAGGTACTCTGAGACCACACCATCCTGTCAATATTCTTTCCTGTTAGTTCCCCCATCTTCTCTCTCTCTCCACCCCTCCCTTTCTATATCTTTCCCATTTTTCTGCAGTACTGTAGCAGCTTCTTCCATTGGGGACCATCTGACCTACATTCAGATCCCACCCAATAGAAACACTGAGGTTTTGCTGCACCCTTCATCTACATATGTTTTACAGTGGGAGAGACTAGTTAATTTTTGCAAACCTTGTAGTAAGAGAGCATTGAGCACCTGTGGCTAAGCAAAGAAATATCTGCACATCAATTAGCACAGAGGTGACCCTGGAATTTCCACTGGGCTGCGTACTCCTAACCCAGCTGAGATCACTATTCAGCACCCCATCCTCCTTTTCCTGTTAGGAATTCTGGGTGTGGGGTAGCCTGGTTTGTGCTAGAACTGTCCCCCAGAGTTCTGATTTTGAGTTTCAAGTGGCTATGAGCTCAGACCTTCAGACAGGTTCTAGCGGGCAATTTCTCTGCTGTTAACAAGGCTTCCCAGCTACTGTAGTTAGGAGTATTTTCACAGGATATAAAAGCCATGGTCTCCAGAGATCACAGTGATTCCATTAGTGTTGAAACAAACCACAGTATCTTACTAGCTGAACTCAGTACCCAAGAAACCTAAAGATGATTGGTATATTCATTCCGAAGTGATACTGTGTCTGCTCCCCTGCACAAATGAGATTCCACTCCAGTCAGTCACTGCATATGTATGATCAGCTTTTCATTATTTAATTGATCCTGGGGTGATTTGCTAACAGTTCCTTTTGGGGGGGAATGCAGAGAGGGGCAGAAAATGTGTGTGTTTTATTGTAATGATGGGTACTTCATGCTTATGAGTAACCAACCTGGCCTCCCTCCCACACAAGCTCCATAGATATCATGTACTCCAAAAAATTCCCACAAGGGGGTGACTGCAATTCCTCAGTAAATCCCAGGAGAGTTCAGCACAGTGATATGTAACTCTATGGCTGAAGTAGGGTGAGCGTCTCCCTTTAAGGGTAAATTATGGTATTGCACTCTAAATTCCTCTATTGCAAAAATAAACAGTGCCTTCAGTTCACTTCCCCCTCCTTCCCTGGGGGGGGAAAAATCAAAACTTTCTGGTGGGAAAAATAGTTTGGAACTGCTACCTCTTTATTTGACCGAAAGCGCCTTCCTCAGTCAGCTTGTCTTTCATCAACCACCGTGATTCTCTTTAACAAGGAATCTGGCTTTGAGAGGTACTTTGAGGTCATAACAAGAAATCCCAAAGGGGTCTAATTCACTTTCAATATGTGCTTGTAACTCTTGACAAGATTACAAGCTATAATCTAAAGCCAAGCAATCTCATGGGCAGTTTTCAGATGATGTCTCTAAGAAGGATTGGCTTTTAAGGAATGATTTAATTAATTTCCACACAAACAAAGTATTCCTTGGACCTTATTTGAAGAATATAAGCAGCAGCGCTCTATGATTTCTTTAGACTGTGTGACTATGAATATTATCTTCTTCATTCAAGCCCCTCTTCTTGCTATAGAGAGGGGTTGGGAGAGGAGGAGGGAAATTATTTTAAAATAATATTTTTTAATTCAATTCTTAAAAAATGGACTGTTGGGTGTGGGGATGAATGAAACTGGAAGAGTAGCAGTAGTTCCTCTTTATCAAACAACCCAGGTGTGTGAGGAAAAGAGGAGTTCTTTGAGTGTACCTCACACATGGGTACCATACACAGTGGGTCATTACAGGTGTGCCTCCTATGGAGACTAAGATGACAAGACCATGACTCACACCTTTCAGAATGAGCCAATGGCTGACTGGGATCAGCAGAGCTGCCATTTGAGGGAAGCCATGGTTCAAAATATGGGCCTATTTTCTGACATCAGTAATTCCAGTGTAAACCCACAGTAACTCCATGGAAGTAAATGAAGTGACTCCAGATTTATTTTGGTTTAACTGACACCAGAATCAGGCCTATTAAATTCTGATGAAAAAAGGAATCTTTGCTCTGAGGGCCAGATTTTGCCCTGGGATCTAGATACACAGCTCCCTTTGGGCCACATACTGCTTGGTTATGTCAGCACAATGTGGTTGACTTCAGTGAGGTTATGTTACTGTAACTGAGAGAATTGAATCCATTGGCCTCCATGTTTATCTGAAGACAAAATTTGGCCCCAATGGTCACCCTGATGTTACACCAATTGTGAAAATTGCCTGTTGGGCTGGGAGTCCAGGTATTCATTAAAACCTGTTAGGCCCAAACTATGATCTGCTGTAAAATTGGTATAATCTGATGGCGGCATCTCCCGTGCTTGCTAAAGAGCTGTTTAAACCATACAAAGTATCCATGGATTTAAAAGTAAACAGCTACCATTTTGGTGGGCATAGCCCAAACAATCAAACAGGCATGAACTTCACCCCTGTTGCTGCATAAAAGAAAACTCAGAGCTCTTATTTCAAGAGCTGTTTGGAATCCCATCGACATCCCTTTTGAGGCTGGTAGATGAACACAGAGAAGGAAATGGAAGGTAGACATGTTACTGAGTCTGATCCTGCAGATCTTCTATATGTGAGCTGTGCCACTACCTCAGTGGGACTGTGCTCATGAAGAAAGGCTGTAGGATCGGGCCCATTGTCTTCTGCTTTATTCTCTTGATTCTTCAAGTGCCCTCAGGGCTGAGGTCATGTCAGGTCACACAGGCACCTTCTTGCACCTCTGTGTGATCTGTATGTGTTCTTTATTTGTTCAAAATGTGAGTGCCTTTACAGTTTAATCTGTCATTCTCTCCCTCCCCTTCCCCTTGGTGAAGTCTAATTACACTTTTATTCCAGGTCCATCTGGTTCCTAGAAATGCTGGAGAACACCGCTGTGCTCATGCTAATGTTTGCTGTGTATTTTCTAGGCTGGATGCTGACTAATATTATTCCCTAAATTTGCTTTTGCTCCTGTTTCCTCTCCCCAAATAGCAGACTGTGTAATATGGGATATGAAGTGGGAAATTTACACTCACTAGGCAGATTTTTTTTTAAGAGTTCAGGTTTTTAACAAACCTCTTTCATGTTTGCACACGAAAACACTCGCTGTGTTTTTCAGAATGGGGTTTCTTTTCTTGTTTCTCTTTTCAAAGTCCATTCTAACAATTCCCCTCACAGCAACTATCTGGTGTGTACTCAGTCGGAAAGTGGGGTTTGCATGTTTGTTTGTTCTGCCCAAGGCGTGGCCCATAAATGTGAGAGTTCTCCAGAAGAGTCCATCTGGGCTGCCTTCCAGGGTTCAGAAGGAAACTCTTAGCCAGTGACTGACCCAGATATTAGTTGTGCCTACGACAATCTCAGGTTCCCAAGCCTGGCTTTTGCAGTGCCAGCAGTGGGATTGTTTGTTCTCCCCTCTTTTCTTTCTGCAATGCTGTCTGGGAACTCAGGTTCACACTTTACCCATGACATGACTTTCCAGCTCTAAGAATAGCAAGTGTAGTGCAACTTAGGTTCAGTATCGCTGGAAACAAGACACAGCTGGGAATCAGGAAAGTCAAATTAGTCCATCCTTCCACAACCAAAATACATAACAGGAGTACCAGAGTTCCTGTTTGTTTGTTCCTAAAATTGAAGAAAAAGGGTATCATGCAGGAAAGGTGAGCTCTTGGCAAAGATATTTTGCAAATCTTGACAAATTCTCTTGAGAGTAACTGTAAAACTTTGCTCAAGATATTAATTTGAAAAAGAGACAGACAACCAGAAGCTCAGCAGCCAGACTGAACAAGGCCTTTCTGAAAAGGATGCTGGATCCTAGCTCCCCTTACTGCTCAGGATCATTGGGGTGGATGGTAGGTAGTGGAGGCTGGTGCCACTTGAATGTTGGTAGGCAAACTGGACACACAAAGTTGCCCTCAATTCACAGAGTGCGTAAAATATCATAATGTATTTGACTTAAAGCAGCCAGAGCTGAGGACCCTCCACTGGGGTGTGAGGAGGCAACAGGCAGGATCTCATAAAGAGCCTGAAGAATAACACTAACATAAGAACATAAGAGCGGCCATAATGGGTCAGACCAATGGGCCATCTAGCCCCGTATCCTGTCTTCCGACAGTGGCCAATGCCAGGTGCTTCAGAGGGAATGAACAGAACAGGTAACCATCAAATGATCCATCTTCTGTCACCTATTCCCAGCTTCGGGAAAACAGATGTTCGGGACACTTAAGAGCCTGATTTTGCATCTCTCTTGCTAAGAGCACCAGTCTGCCTCGATGCCTTGAAGAGAAGAGCTAAGGCACAATCAGTAGAAACTATTGGTGCCTTGCAAATCCACAAAAGGTGTTTGGACAAAGAACCAAACATGATAAGCAACGAGTTGTAAAAGCTCCTTCTACCCCACCTCCTGATTTTGTCAAGCCCCTCTTTCTCTTTTCTTAAGAGACACCTGGTCTTTCATAGCCCTAGCACAGTCCATTACAGCCTGAATGTGGATCCAGTGGCCGTTTCTCATTTGCAGCATGAGAGTGAATACTGGAGAGAACCAAGGGTCACCATTCCTTTACCTCTCCCCCCAAAATTACACAAGCCAGGAAAACCAGCATAGCAGAAGGTGTTAGATTACTTGGAGAAAGGTGGCTCTGACACCCGAAGGACTCGGTCCTGCAACCCCTACTTACAGAGCAGTCCTTATTCAAGCAGGGAGTCCAATTGGCTTCAATGGTTACGTTGTCTGGAAAAAGGACAGCTTGCATAAGGGATGCAAGAACTGGTCTTTGGTCTCTAAACCAGATTTAAGAGCAAAACTGCTTGAGGTATCAAGGCAATAATTCTAATGGTAATTTTGAACTGTTTTTGTCTGTCTAACATTCCTTTTTAATCCCCATCCTGCCTGCCCCTTCCTTATGTAGGGTTACTTTAGTGATCCTTGGAATGTTTTTGACTTCCTCATCGTAATTGGCAGCATTATAGACGTCATTCTCAGTGAAACTAATGTGAGTATTACTCTACCCTCCCCAGGATACCACCACCACCACCTCCTCCTCCTTCTCTGTTTCCTTCTCTCTCTCTTTTTTCTGGTTTTTTTCCCCCCTCTAGTCATGCTTTTATTGAACTTGCCGTCGTCCTTCTCCTTCTCCCAAGGGAAAAAGAAAGGGGGAACCGCCTCCTTCTTTTTCACTTGTCATAGCACACCTCCGGCTGTGACTGGTGAAAGTGCACAGAGCTTGGAGTGTGTGTGCTTTTTTTCCCTCCAAAGAGTAGACATGCTTGAGTGTAACTTCCTAACTAACCAGGCTTTTGTTGATACCCTCCATCATGTGAAACTTTACAGAGGTTTGAGCAGCCAGTACTATAAAGTGGTAAGAGACTATTTAATATGCCCACGTAACCTCTTTCTTTTCTTATTTTTTTCTCTTCTCTCCCTCTTTCATGCTTTTTTTGTTTTTGTTTTATTTTTGTTTTAATTTTTTTACTTTTTTTCCTTTCTTTCTCTCTCTCTCTCTCTCTCTCGCTCTCTCTCTTTCCTTGGCTTCTCTGCCACATGCAGCACTATTTCTGTGATGCATGGAATACATTTGACGCCTTGATTGTTGTGGGTAGCATTGTTGATATAGCAATCACCGAGGTGAACGTAAGTAGCTGGCGTCTGTCCATGATCGTGCCTGCTCTAACATTCGTCTTTCTCGGTTTTCTTTTTGTTTCTTTTTTTCCCTCCCCCTCCCCTTAAAGATTGTTTTTTGTTGTTTTGAACATTTCTTTTATTTTTTGTTTTCTTTTGTTTTGACTTTTGGAACAACTTAGAGAACTTTTTGACTGTTGCATCATTTTGTTTCCTTCATAATCAGTCTGGCATGAGTAAAACTGTATAGCAGGAAAATCAATGGAAAATGTGGAGGAGTGTAAGTGAGAGTGAGATTTGTGCCATGTGAAGTTGCTGGAGTAGTCCCAGCCCAGGACTCTCCATGGCATTGTGACACTTTCCACTCCACAGAAATCTAAAGGCAACTCTTTCGAGGTGGAACTGTGGGAACCAAACCTAGAATTTTTTGTGTTAATGCCCCTTGGTTTTCCTCCAAAAAAAATCCCAGCACCCTAGTAGCCACAGAGAAACCTGTCCCTATTTTTCCATTTTCATTTGAGATCAAGTAAACTGGGTAAAAAAAAATCTATTATTTTACAGGGTAGTTTCCCCCCATGCCTTGGTTCCCCCACCACTCCAAAAAAATCCATAGAAAATGTACATGTTCATGTCTCATTTGATTTCCTACTGGACACATTTACACATCACAAAATTCACCAGCACAATTGGCACTAATTGTCACCACTTCTGGTTATCTCAGCAAGCAGGCCAAGGATTGAATGGCCCTTGGAGACTGAAATGAGTAGCATTAGGTTTATAAAGAATATATTTTACTAGCAAACTTTATAGTTTTTTTTATGGGACAGGATAGAATTATAGAATTACTGGATGAAGGAAATGTAGGAGGTATAGTACATTATATTTAGATTTGAGGTAAGCATTTGATACGTTAGGTCAGCTCTTACTGAAATAAATGCAAAACTCTCATAGACATCAGTAGGACAAGAATCTCAATAAATCATATTTGGAAACTTAAATCAAAATGACTTGGACAGGAGCACAATCATGGGGATTGAAATCTGGCTAAAAGACCATAAAAATACCCTGGTGTATCAAGTTGGTAGGAGGGCTCTCAAGGTACCACAGGTTTACCATTATTTAATGTCTTCATCAACGATCTGGAAGAGGGAGTAATACATTAATGAAATGTGCAAATATACTAAATGAGAGTGAGTTTAAAAAAACAGGACAGAAATATAATACAAAGGGACTTAAAGAGTTTAGAAATGTGGACAAAAAAATAACAATGCAATTCAGTTTAGAGAAACCTGAGTAGTAGAAATACTGCAAAAAGGTATTACTGGACAGCAAATTGGACATGAATTTGCATTGGGACATGACAGCAGAAAAGGCCAATGCAGTTTTGGGTTGTATATGTACAGTAGAGGTATCATATCATGCAGCAGAGAAGTAATAGTGCCCTGCTGTAACTGTACTTGGGATGCTGCATTAGGTTTTGGGCACCCCACTACCAGAAAGATATTGACAAATTGGAGGGAGTTCAATGAAGGGCAGTTAAACGATTTAGGGAGTGAGGAGATGGATTGGTCTGCGGAAAACTGAAGAGCTCTCCATATATATTGCTTGTCGAAGAGACAGCTAAGGACTTATCTACATGATGCACCCCAGTGTGGAGCATGCTAACTGGCCTGCGTGGTTGCTGCTGGTGAGCGCTAGAAGTTCCCTAGTGCTCGTTAATGTAGTCCTGTTTCAAACATTAGGGAACTTCTAGTGCTCACCAGTAGGGGCCATACAGTTCAATTGGTGCACAACATACTGGTGCTCATTAGAGTTTGCCCCCAGCTAGTCTGGACTAAGGCACCATGTAGACAAGCCCTAAGGGGCAGCCTGGAAATAGTCTACAAACACTGAAAGATGGAGAGACATCATATAGCATAGGTATGGGAAACAGGGGCCAAAGGGCCATTCCTCCCTGCACACACTTTTTTCATGATGGCTGCCCCTGCACCATGGGCCAAATGTGAATGAGTGGCATTGCAACCTGGTGCATGGGGTTGCAGTGCCATTCAGATTTGGCCCATTTTGGTTGCTTGGCCCTCCCACTTTTAAAACCTTCTAGTGTCCGTCATGTAGGGTGATGAAAGGGGAATAATAGCTATAAGTAATGAAGTGGGAATTATGCTAAATATCAGGGGAAAGTTCCTGACTGAGAGATCTTCCAAGTAAAATCTTCCAAGTAAAATGATGGAAGTCCATTCATAAGGAACCTGAAAGCCTGAAAATATACTATAGGAAACAACCCTACACTGTCAAGGAGATGGACTCAGTTATCAAATATATCTTTTCAGTGTAATTCCCATGATTTTTTCCCACGTAGGAGAAAGTTTGAGGCACATTGTCAGGGTGTTGTAGGGAAGCTTATGCTATTGCTACTTGTGCTGTACCTGTTCTGTGGATAAACAGAGGTCTTCAAGGCTGTCAATATGATATGCTTAATTACCATGGAATTTGTACATGAAAAAAGAGAAGAATACACCAAACATGGCCCCCTCTCTTTTCCATCCCTGTCTGAATTCAAAAGCATTTGTTTTCAGGCTAGCTCCTAAATCTGTCAGCTTTGTATTTCAAAATACATAGAAAAGTATGATAAATGGCATGTCTCTGTAAGACCATATCTGTCCAAATAAACAATTGTCTTTCTCAGCTGAGAAGGCAGCCATGGGCAGCCCTATTCCCTGACTAGAAAGTACCAGTGGCACTTAGTGATGGTCCCTGTGTCCCCTCTAAAGAGTTCCCTCCTACTATACAGTTCCCACCGATTTCTGCACATGTCTTTTTGTTACCTGGCATGTTTAAATCTTCTCTCTTTATCTAGGCAAGTCCTTTGCTCTTTAGTTCCTAACATTTGTTACTAAAAAAATTAATCATTGTTCCACAATCTTTTGACGCACTGATAAATGAGCAGCAGCTAAGGGTGGAGTTTGTTTTGAAATATTTGAAATCCCCTTGCACTTATAACACTATTGAATAAGAGAATGTGTTGTATGTTGGTGTGTCCTGTCAGATTCCCTTCCTGCTAGCAGCACTTGGTATACTACAGCTTTAGCAGATGGGCATTGGAAATAGCAGCCCACATCAAATGGGCAGTTGTCATCTTCTCAAGCAGTGTGATGTAGTTTATCAATTCACCCCTCCCATTCTGTTAAGGAGCTTGTTGCTTGCTCACTGTTTGTGGGTCTGAGCAAATCTGCCTTTTTTTGTCTGCATACTGTCTTGTCTTGTTCCAATAGACTTGGAGTCTGAAAAAGCGAGAAAACACACACACACACTCCACTAGATGAAGAGCTTTAGACCCCTTAGGATCAGTTAAGATGCTTCTGAGATAGGGTCTCAGAAGGTGCTAGTAGCATTCCGTGTAATCATTTCTTGAAGGTGAACCTACCTGGCTCGGCTTACTTTGTTATAAGGAATTGTAGATGTGTGGCTATATATGAAGACTCCATGAATTCTACCAGTGATCTTCCCGTGCAGATCAGATTTACCTGGGAAGCACTTATGCACTACAGCAATAGGTGCTATGGAAAACCCTAATATAGATCAATAGGTGCCTCGGTTTGTGTGTAGTTTTACACTCACATCTGTGTGTGCAATACTGCATGCACCAGGTTTCCCCTTGACAAATTTTCTAGAGAAATTCCCAGATCAAAAACTTCATTAGGATGTGGGGGGCAGAGGCTTTTGTAAGTGTATTCCTATGGTTGTAGTATATGTTCCTGAATGTGTTTGAATAGCTATGTGTAGGGCTACAGATCTAAGTCAGAGTGTGCATCCCTTTAGATCTGAATCAGTGTGTATGCATGTATGTATTTGTGTGCACAGGTAACCCATTGGTGAGGGTGTGTTACAGGTCTCCCTCAGTGCCAGTCCTTACAGGATATGAGTGGGTACAGCCCCCCAGCTAGAGGGGCTTGGTTTTTTTTCTCAAGATGTAGCAGCTCATGCTTTCAGCTCTCGAGGTCCTCAGTTCAATCCCAGATGTGTTGGCCAAGAAGGAGGTTGTCACACGCACACATATGGGTGTGCATGGTTGTTGATGGAGTTGTGTGCACCTTGGAGTAGGTGTGGGTGTTTTGTATATGTCTGAGTATATGAACACAGTATCTGAGTGTATGTGTATATCTTAATCTGCACATCTGTTGGAGTGCGTTTGCGTGGCTGGCCACAAATATCTGAGAGCGTATGTATGTAGGCATGTTTATCTGCATGTTTATGGGTGACTGTACACATGCATGTATATCTCAGTGTGTATGCATGTTTAGCATGCCTCTGTGTTCAGCATTGTAATTAAAAGGTATGCAGATGAGTCAGATCCTGAGGTTCTCCTCAGTTTTTCTCAATTCTTACACAGGAAACCCCCCAATGAAGCCATCTGAGTGACACTGAAGAGAATTCACCACTAGTGCACATTGCACCAAGCTAAGGCCTATTCTGAGTTGAGCTTTAGAATGCATTTCAGTAACTACTCTCTCAGCTGTACCTTTCAGAGATACAGTGACAGGTCTCACTCCACTCACTGTGCACAACAGAGTTAGTTTAAGATCTTGCATATGAGAAAACTTCAGGTAGTAACACAATTTCTGCCAGATTCACTTTTAAATTGGCTTATTTTCAAGCCCATTATGTAACTACATTTTCAAAACTTTGCCCCTCAATTTTAACAAATATTGCACAGCTAAATTCTCTCCCGCAAAATGCTTTCAAAATGTAACCCTAAACATTTGATTGTTTCAGTAGCCTTTCATGGCTGAGTGTATATTTTTAGTCACTCCTAAGAAGCAGCTAAACTTATTTATTTATTTATTTACTCACTTACCTTTAATTCTAGTATTAAAAAAATTAATTCCAGAGCAGAAGCCAGGTCTGCCAAATTTCAACTATCAGTGAATGCTAAGATCTAGCTCCTGAGAATAAAATTCATGATGCTCTAATGGCTGGGGCTAGAAGTCAGCACTTGTGGATTTTATTCCCTGCTCTGGCTTACTGTGTGACCTTGGATTTAATGGCTCTATCCCTCAGTTTCCCGATCTGTAAAATAGAGATAGAATATTTACCTAACTTACAGGAGCATTGTCTTGTGAATTACCTTTTACAAAGCATCTTGCGATCTCAGAAGAAAAGCATTATGGAAGTAAAAATGTTTAATATTGATAATAATAATAAGGTCATGAATCTCTGCATTATAGGAAAAGAAATGTTACAGGAGTTGAACAGAACAGAGGCCAGAAAATTTGGAATACATTGTCCAAGAAGCAGTCACAGGGACAGATTTAGATGTCCTTACTTTCCAGATCAGCAGATACAGTACAGTATTCGTTGCTCTTTGTTCTTACTGGAGCTTCCTGACAACCTGCTAGCCCCTTTCCTGGGTGAAAGAAGTTTCTCGTTACTTTTTACTGTGTGGTATTGGAGAGGGAAATCAAATTTGATTTGTGCACTGTGTTACTGTGCCCAGAGTGATGGAAAAAGACAGCCAGGCCTGAGTCACTGAGAAAGCTGCTCACATAATGTCCTCCCCCTCAGATTTTAGTCAGAGAAAGCAGCTGACGCATCTTTGGTCCTTAGGGTCCTTCTTCCTTTGTTCTATTCCCCTTCAGTGTCAGACAGCTTTCTTTTGTAGCTGAACCTTCATTTGCTGCAGAAGCCAGTCTCACAGCAGGACATGCTTACCTGCCTGGGCTCCTCTGGCAGAGCTGCTGCCCTTAGCCAATGAAGACTTTGTTCAATTCTTTGAATACACTGGACAGTTTGGGAATTGCATTGGCATGCACAGATTTGAATATATCCATTTATCATGCACAGGCATGGGTATCTGTGACCATTATTATGTTTGGCGGTGTCTGCGTACCTTGAAAGAGTGGAAGGTGGGTGGATTTATATTTATTTATGTCCAGCCACAAGTCTTTGTGTCTGTGTTCCTGTGAGTGATCTAGGCCATGTTGGAATGTCTGATTGTCCCCATGTATGTCAAAGTGACATGGTGTCTGAGGGTGTGTGGTTGTGACTGGGCAAGAATGTCTGCATTTATATCCACCTGCCTGTGCCCATCAGTGACCATCAAAACATTAGCATGTATAAGTGTGTCTCTGTATGCTGAAGCGTACACAAAGGAAGTAGTACAGAATGGGAGCTACAGAATAGTAAGCAGCAGTGAGACTAACAGCCAGAAGATCATGGTATAAAAAGCCTAGCGAGCCATCCTCTGAAATGTCCTGGGAATGAGATAAGATGATGAGGGGTGTAAGCGATTTGATGGCTTGTGTGAATAAAAAGGAAAGTCTCCACATGTAGATTGCCCTCCCTTTGTAAAAATCCAGTTTTGCCAAAGAGTGAGCAGTGTGTTGCGTCCTAGAGCAAATGGAAATGTTTTCTAACTGGAAAGTGTAGAGGAAGGAGAGAATAGTGAAGTATGATTTCACTTGCTAACCCATTCTACAGTGATAGAGCTGGTGGCCCCTGGACCAAAGAGCTCTGGAAAATAACATCCCATGAGGAAGTATAGAGAGAGCCAGCCAACTACATGCCTTCCACAGGCAAACTTCAGCCAGATCCAACACACACCACCACCAGTCCTCCTCTCGTCACACAAACACTTTGTTTCTCTGCCTGATATTCAGGAAGGCTGAATTTATTTAGATCTTGATATGGGTCTGAAAAGTAGATGGTGTTATAGAGGAGTCTGTAGGGGTTCACCAGAGGGGTATGGCTTTGTTGATTTCTGGCTTTAAAGAATTTATGAGATCAGATACAGTACGGACAGAGACACAGGCTTTCAGATTCTAGGGTTATCTGGAGTCCAGTGTAGTGATTTCTTCTTTAGTCCCTTGGTTGTGAGCAAAAGAGCCTCCTTTTAGAATCATCCTGCTTTTGACTCCAATAGATTGCATATGATTGTCATGAACTTCTACTCCTATTCTCTGGAATATTTATGAAACAGCACATACTCAAGTCTCCCTCTTACCTTCTCTCCTGCACCCTCTCTATTTACCCTGCCCCTTGCTTTCCCTCTTGCTCCCCTCCGCTTTATCTCCAGCCAGACCAAACCTCACAAGATTATTTTCACCTCCAGTCAAGAGTCTGAAGGCAGAGAACCAGTGGCTCAAATCCTGCAGTCCTTACTGAGGCAAAACTCCCACTGGGCACTTTATCTGAGTAAGAATTGCAGCATTGGGCCCTATCCGACTAAATTCTGTCTAAGCCGCACCCCTGCAATGGGAGCAAGGATTGGTGGAAGGACGGCACACATCTAGCCTGCACTTCAGTTGGGACTTGCATCCATCTCTGTCGCTGCGTCTGTCCATCTGTCTCTCTCTTTCTGTAGCTGTGCCTGGCTGGTTCTCTCAGCTTCAAAGCCCTTTGCTCTCAGATTTTGGCCATCCAGTGACACTGGAAACAAATCTTCATAATTCTGAGCACTTGCTCAAAGTGTCTCAAGGACGGGTGGTATTTAAATATCACTCAACCTTCCAAATGCCATTTGGGGAGCAGAGTCTTCCAAAATACGTAGCAAAGGGCTGTTGAAGCACAGCAGCTTCTTTTGACATCCTGTGTGACACCCTTCTTGTTGCCATCCTAAAAGTTGTACATAGTTTGATAGATACGTATGTGTGTATGTGTATACGTGCGTATACAGAACACATTTTATTTTTGTAAAGCTGCTGATAAAACCGATGATGGGAGGGTTGGTTGGTTTAGAATTTTTAAAAATCATTCATGGTGGTTTTTATTTCTGTAATAGTAAAAAGTTTATGCACCACAGTGGCCCCACCTTCCTTACAAAAATACCCATGTTGAAACATGGCTGTGGCAAACAATGGGATAGCATGGTGCAGTCTTCTCTTTGTGGACAGCAGAAAAAACCCAAAAACATGTTATAACATTGTTTTAACTTAGCCATCTACCACTGTTAAAACATGAGTTTTAAACACATTTTTCACATTTATGAAAACTAGAAGAAAGTTCTAAGACTGTGTGACCATACACATGTGAATAGGGTTGTTTTTGTAATGTTGATGGGGCCTTTTTTTGTTTTTGTCTTAACGAATATTTGTATTCAGATTTTCCAGACTGCATCATACAACTTGCCCATTCCAGAGGAGTGCTCACACTTACAGTCTTTATGGAATGTGGGCTGTCAGAAAAGAACTTTTTCTTTTTTTGCAGAAATGGAGGCAGTGAATACCAATGACTCCTGCTCTCCTTCCCCTCTGCCCCCACATCTACCTAGGCCCTTGAGCCATTGCCAACATCGAATGCTAATAGCAATTCACCACCACAACAGAAAACCATGTGATGCCTGGGTGCGGGGGTAAATGCATCAAAAAAAGCATGTATTCACCAGTTTTATGGAAAATGCTGAAATATGTGATTTCCACAAAACTGCACGTTTGGACTCAGTCATTGCTCCAGATCCAGGACATGTTTTATTGCAGGAGAGATTTAAAAGCAGGGTAAAAATGCATTGACCACTAGTTCTGGGCATGTTAAATCAATTATAATCTGAGAAACAGACAATACAGTACCTGTGACAAATTTTCCATATAACAATAATATGATGTTAACAGCAGTGAAGTGATAGGGAAGAAGTATGGTGTTATAAAGTCATCTATAGATTCAGGGACCCAACACACAGGTTTTCTTATCTGGCATCCTTCTAAATCAGTGATACTCAGACTGAGACTTGCAAGCCGCAAGTGGCTCTTTAATGTATCTCCTGCAGCTCTTTGCAGCACGATATTAAAACACTGTGTGATTTAATTATTAACCAATCTAAATTATTAACCAGTCACAATGCTTTTACAGTGTTATTAACCAATTGTAGTTGATAAAATAATAATACTTGGTCAGTCATTTTGCTGTGAGAATGAGAGAGAGAGTACATGAAACAATTAATTCACACTACTTTGACTCTTTTGAGTAATATCGGTCACTAATTTTGCTTCTGAACCACTGAGGCCTGAGTATCACTGTTCTAAATGAAAACATTTAGGACACTCATTAAAATGGTGGGACAGTGGCAGATTGACAGGTCAATACATTACAAATTTGTATCCTTCCCTCCAGATCATTCTCCAGAGCACCACATTTCCACAAAAGCATGTTGCCACAGCACAAATTTTGTGACCCAACAGTGCACCATCATTCCAAGTCCCTTGGAGCCTTATCAAACTCCCATTGAAATTCATGGAAACATTCACAATGACTTCAGCAGGTACTGGATCGACTGATGACCAATTTCTGCACTCCTTATTCAGTCAAAATTTTCATTAATTTGGAAGATCTTCAGGGCAAAGACCTTGTGTTCATTCTTGCCTGTAAACTGCATACACCATTTTTGGTGCTATATTAATAATAATATTAGTGCAAGCTTTGATTGAATAAGCAATGCAAACTTTGACCCTGAATCTGTTCAGTAGTGAGACATACATATAGCATAAAAAGCATGTTTAAAAAGATACATTAGGTTTTCTTTGTAAGTATTTGAATTTTCTTCTGGTTTAATTATCATCTAACTTTTGAGATGGTGCTATTATATTGTGGTGCTTATAATAATAGACTAATACTTGTTTTAATATAATTTAAATATTTATTTACACAGAGCACTTACTAGTTAAAACAATCAAAAGAACAACCAAAAATAGCGTTAAAAACCATCTGAGGTTACATTTTCTGCTAGTTACTCTTCACATTGGTGGCCAATGAAACAATTTTCTTTTGCCCAGCTACAATCTCTTTAAGTTTCCATGAATACACATACAAACTGTACCTTTGTATGAGTTTGCAGAGATTCAAGCACAATGGGTCTCTGATTCTAATTGAGTTCCCTGGTTACTTCTTTAATATAAATATTAAATAATAACTCACCAAGGACCAAAAAGTCTCATGTCCTATTGGAAGATGTTGAGCTTGAAAATAAATGTTCAAGTCCCGATTGCTGTGTCATGTGGGGCAACGCCCTGAGGCAGCATGGGGATTTCCTAACAGCCACCTTCACTCCTTCTTTCAGGACTTGACTGACTTGTAAGTTTCAAGGAATTTTGCCATATGTCCCTGTTTCCACATTCAGAATGCAGTTTTCAAATGTACATAAAGGGCTGCCAAATCTCGCCATGTTCAATAGTGCTGTAAAAAAAAAGTTTAACTTTTCATCAAGATCAAATTACTTGCTTGTAATCTTTAACCGTCTGCCAGCCCAAGATCTCATACACACATCATACATGTTCAGTACACTATTCCATTACCCGCTGTGCATAGTCAGGGCCTGCTTAATGTGTACAAGAGGAATAAAAACACACATTATATCCCAGCCTGCAGCACCAGAAATACTAGTTATAGTGAATGCAACAGGAGCTAGGCTGACAGAAGAAGGGAAGAGAAACAGGAGAGCATTTATCCTCATTATCTCCTACCCCACTCCTCATCTCCTCTATTGCTTCCTTCAGACAAAAACCTCTAAACCTTTCTGAGACCCTTGTGGCAACAGAGAGCATACCCTGCAAACTGAGGACAGTTTTCATGCCACAGCAATGGTCAGTCCCCCTTCCCTAAAATTTCAGGCGTTAGCTGTCTCTCTCCCTCTTCCTTTGCCTGAACCCCTGACTACCAGCAGATGGGAAAGATTAATTCTCTCTTCTCTTTTGTGCATTTCTTCTTCACCAGGTCTATGTATTAGACATTAGGATATCATGGTGATGGGCACCATTTTAAAAACCTAGATGGACAGACAGTGGATCCACTCTGCCTGTTATATGTGACTCCTGATGTTCCCATTAAATAAATCCAGTGGACCAGCAGGATACACTTGCATGGCTCCTTCCCACAGGCGGGTAGGATGTGGGCTGTCAAAGTCACGATACCTTGTCTTACCGCAGTAGACCTGGGTGGGCTGCTTCTCATGGGGATTGACTGAGAAGAACACAGACTGCTGAGAGCAGTTTCTGCCTCACATATCTTCTTAAAAGTCTGATAAATGGAGCACAGTCACACCTGAGTCCAGCTGACCTAGTTGTAGGGTTTGGACTGGTTCTGATGCTCTGCAGATTTACAGCTGGAAATGCAGGTCTGACTTTAACCAAATGTAAACTTGACTAGGGCAGGGAACAGCATGTTATATGCCCCTGCCCCATGTCAATCTGCACCTCATCCACCCACTTTTAAACCGAGATGTACCAATTGTGTATGCAGACTGCTAGCCCTTCACATTAGCTTATCCAAGTGAGTGGGAGAGAATTTACTGCATGTAACACATGACATCACTTCCTAAACAGAACTGACATAATGGCCAAGATACCTCCACTCCCAACAAACATCTGCTAATAGGAGAGGATAAAAAAATGTATTGGGAGATGCTGAATTCACTTTCCGAAAATTAGGGATTTTGACTCCAAGCTCATTGTCTGCTCTGGGCCCACTTTCACCTACAAACTCATGTATGTTAACAATGAGCATTATGTTTCACACATCCTATCCCTCTACATTACTGACCTCACCAAAGCAGTCACCAGTTATTCTCAGGGCGATATGCTTGGAACAAAACTATGTTGCTCATTACTTTACAACATCAGGCCTTGGTCTCCATAACACACTCAAATAATGCCTATGATTAACATTTGCAATCCAAATATGGCTCATAGACTTTATCGTATCCTATATTAATATTCACAAGCCCAATCTACCTCCACAAGCATTTCCTTTTAAAGAAATTTCAGCCTCTATATTAAACAGCTTCCTAATTAAAAAGGCAATGAAAAGATGCAGACTGTGATTAAATACTAATTGCTCCAGATTTCAAATGAAAACTATCCTTAACAAACTCTCTCCTTGGGCTATTGATGTGTCTGGACAGGCTCCCTTGGGCAGAGACTTGATATGCTAGAATAAGTCTCCCCATCAGGGACTGCTAATTTGCTTATGTTCAGTCTATTGGGCTGTACATTCCAGCTGCATTCAGATAAAAGTTTTTTCCTGGCTTCAACCAAATGAACAATGTCTTCCAGCATCTCCTTCAAAGTTTGACTGCTCACCAGGTATCTTCACCCTGTCTCTGGGCTAGCTACAGGCATCATCCTAACATCATTGCAGGATCTTTGGGCTGGCCCAGTGCATATCTGGCTATCTGGAAAAATCTGCTTACTAAACACATTAACTCCCAGGGAAGTCATTGCACTATCTGTAAGCTACATAAATAGGTAAACTGCAGATCATGGGTCTGTTTCTGCCCTCGTTTCCCATCAGTTCAATAGGAGTTGCATGTATGTAGCTGCGAGCACTGTACTGGATCTTCTCATTCCTCTCAGGCAAATCCCAGAACGTCATAATGGGCTATCGCTACTCCTCACAGATGGAGGCCTGCAGAGTCTGATATTCTCACCCTCCTTTTTAACATATATATATGTGAGCCTGCTCAGAGAGATCCAGAGACACCATAGACTCCAGTGTCACACATACATGGATGGCACCCAGTTGCAGTCTCCTTCTCAGCCTATGCATCCCCAGGTCTTACTAGATGTCCCAATGACTGTAAGCCATTACCAGGTGGATGAAGAGCAAATGGCCTAAACTCTGAACCCAGGGAGGACAGAAGTGATGATGACAGGAAGGACATGCATCATGGAGCTTGCTTGCTGAGACTCTGACACCACCTTCAATCTGATCATCTGTCATCAAGGGAGTACTAAGCCTGGAGGTGAAGCTCAGTTCTTCACCACTGCTGGACACAAGGAATGCAGGAGAGGCAGTATTCTTCTGCCTGTGACTGCCCAGGAGACAGTGCCCTTTCCGCTCAGAGGAGGACCTTGCCATCCTAATCCATATTTTGTCACTTCCAGGGTAGACTACTGCCAGTCATTCTACGTGGGGTTGAAAGTGAACACCTCTTGAAGGCTACAACTTGTACAGCACACAGCAACCTGTCTCATAAGTAACAATAGTTGGCTCCCTTTTCACTTCTGGACCAAATTCAGGGTCAATTTGTGATGTGGTATTCACCCTACACTGGCAATAACGGGGTTAAAAGCAGCCTGGGGAGGCTGTGCAAGGAGCAGCCAACTAGAGACAGACTAAACAGAGCAGCTAATCAGGGCCCAGGAGGCCTATATAAAAAGAGGCACAGGGCAGAGCAGGGTCAGTTTCTGCTGGGAGCTCAGGGAGTAAAGACTGTGTCTGTAGCAGCCTGAGAGACCTGCGGCACCTTAGTCAGAGCAACTACTGGCAGGGACCGGGGAGCAGGAGGAGCTCCTAGCTGGGTGCTGGGACTGGGTAGTTGCATGTCCTGAGGAAGGGCGAAGAAGGTGCAAGGGCCATGGGGAAGGGGCCCAGGGAGACATACAGCAGTGCGAGGAATTTGAGGCACAGCAGGAGGCCGCAATACACAGGGTCCCTGGGCTGGGACCCGGCGTAGTGGGCAGGCCCAGGTCCCTCCATTCACCACTGGGGAAGTGACTGAACTACTGAAGGAGATACAACCCCACACCGAGTCATGAAGAGGACGCTGCAGTGCTTGGACTGAGGCAGGTCTGCAGATGGTGATGACAGTGGATGAGGCACCATCAAGAGAGGGCATGCTGGTTGAGTGAGCTAATCCCCCATATTAGCAGCAGGAGGTGCCGCTCTGGTGAGTGAACTCCAGGACACCGTTTTAATATAGAAAAACCTTAACTGGTTCACACCTGACTATCTCAGAGACCATTTCCTCATCTATTGCCCACCAAGGCAGCTGTGGTTTCACAGAGATGCTACAGATATGCCCAACATAACTAATAAATTAAACCGATGGAGGCAGGACTCTCCTGATGACTGACAGATCCCTGGCTGTGTAACTCACTGCTGAAGGGATCTGACTTAGGCACAGCCAGACTGCACTCAGGTCAAAATGCCAACCCCACTTTTCCCACAAAGCATCATTCCCTCCTATCTCATAGGGATGAGGAAACTTAAGAAGAAAATTGAGAAAGAGGGAACAGAAAGGAGAGATGAAGAAAGGATGAAAATCTTCAATCCTGAAGAGGTGGAGAGAGGTGATCACCCTTTAGATTGTATTGCTGGCCCTATAGCTGTGTTCTGCACTTAGAAGTCATGGTGATGGGCGTGGATACATCTAAACTGCAATTTAAAAAAATCCTGCAGCAGCAAGTCTCAGAGCCCAGGTCAACTGACTCAGGCTCATGAGAGTTTCATTATGGGACAAAACTTAGCAGTGTAGACATTCCCACTTGGGCTGGAGCCTGGGCTCTGAAACCCAGTTGGGGGGGGGGTCTCGGATCCTGGGGGCATGGAGTGCAGCAGACAAAGAATGTGGCCTAGTAAGTTGAGATGAAAAATGGGAGCCTGGATCTTGGAGTTCTGACTCAGGTTCTGCCTCTGGCTCACTTTGTGCCCTGCTCAGCTATCTGCATCTCACTTTCTTCCTCTTAAAATGGAGGTGACATTAATAATGGATGGGGCATCTTGGCACCTCAACTGCCTCCCATCTCTGCCTCCTCACAATAAACCTGATCCCTTACCAAGTGCCCCAGTCTGAACCTGGTGTCTTCTTTTGACTAATTCCTTTCTTCTCTCCACCTGCCTGACCATCATCCCAGTCAAGCCCACTCTGACTCATGGATCATTTCTTCCTTGTCTCTACTGATATGCTCCTGAGCCTGGACTTCCTCTTTCAGGATTCCTGCCCAACAGCGAAATCAAGAACTAACAGTGAAGAGACAAGTCCTACATGGAACCCATGCTGGGACTCCTGGTTTCTGGCATTGGGGCACAGGTCAGTATTGACTCTAGTCATGAGTCCCAAATTGCCAGGCCTCCTTGAAGCAATAAACTCTCCATCTCTGGACTAGCACCTAAATACTAGTCACTTTGTAAGGGCTGACATTTGATTGCAGTCATATTAAAAATGACATTAAATATGAGGTTCATGTATTAGGGAATGACCCTCTATAATCCTCATTGCATTCCACACCATTCAGATAGCCCGTCCTAAAAATGCTATAACCACCCTCCACTCCAGCTGAGCTTTCAATGTCTATGTCCCTGCCTCAATCTTTCTTCAGTTCCTGCTTATCTGGATGGGACTTTCTTCATATACCCATTCCACAGAAATCAAAGACTATAATCACAGGTGAACTTGCACCTGCTCTGCTTAGTCAGGACCAGAACTAGCAGCTATTACATTGTGGAGATGAATACCACATCTCTGATACTATTTAATGCTAGCTATGCTCTATATCTTATTTCTCAGGAACCCTGGGGCTTGATTATCGTAAAGCTTGAACTCATCATTTACCCAGATTTAATTAGAAGCATTATTAACACATCCTGTAAATTAAGAATATTTTGCATGTACAGGTTTTCCCAGTTGTACTTTTCCTCTGAAACTCAGGTTTTTAAAAAAATAGCTCACAGCTGTATGAAAAGTGAACCTTTCATTTAACTGTCCAATAACTCAATCTGGGGTCATTTGCATAGCCAAATTAAATCAAGTGACTTTCTTTATATTTACCTTTAATCACCTGGAACCATAAGATTACTATCTCTGGAAATTTCATGGATATATATGTCAGATATTAAATAAATTAGTAAGTTATTAAAATTGACATGATTTGCATATACAAATGAAGCTAATTAGTAGTGCAGCTCCCTGAATTTAAAAATCCTAGAATTCATAGGAAATGAAGATAGAATTGACTATTTTAAGCCTCGCTTGGTATATATGTTTCTTTTAAACATCATGAATCATATTGAAAATAGGACTAAGTTGTATATGTGGATAGGCAAATAAATATGACCTTTGCAGATCTGACGTTGGATACATGAAACATGGATGTTAAGTTTGTATGAGCTGACACTTACTATAATGGTTCAGTGACCCACATTAGCAGAGAATAACATAAGTGTTACGACAAACATCATCTCAGGCATCAAAACCCCTGTCCCAATAGGTGCTTGAAGATCCATATTGCACCAGATGAAACTGAGTCTCTACATTAAAAGAGATGACATCATATTAGTCTCCTCTGTACAACAATCAGGAGTTTAGCCTGAGATAGATCCCGCTGGAACCACTTAGGCACAGTGCTGTTCCCATTGAAGTTAGTGGGAATTTTGCCATTTACTTCCAAGAAGACAGGATCAGGCCCTTTGATTCACCACCTATATGAAACAGGTGTGACCGTCTCAAGCACTCACTAAACCCAAACTAAGCAAATTATCTGTTTTATGGACATGATCAAAACTACTGCACTCAAAATGTTTCCAGTAATAATCAAAGGTACTGGATTCTTAGTGGAGAGTAGGGAGTCTTAAATGCCTACATGACTGTCTTTTTGTAATAGCCAGTGAATCCACTGGTTTCACTGTAGGGTTGTATGTGTTCAGAATTATTTCCTCCATAATCCCATAGCACTCAGTTCATCTCTTAGAGGAATGGCAGACTGATTTCTGCCTGGAGTGTTGATACATTTACAAACATCAGTGGCAAATGGATTACCTCCAGAGGTCTTGTGATTAAAACCCCCCAGACCAATGACAGACAGATTACTCAGGTTGTATGATAACCCCTAGGGTAACGACTGAGTAATTACTGTCAGAGCTCAAAATAGTTTTATGCTCTGGACTTCTTCTGGGCATCCAATTGCCTCTGGAGGACTTGTGCTGTTCTTGTCACCTGACAGTGATGTCCCTTTAGTCTGTTCAGACTAGAAATGCGATGGAAAATCTAGCAACTATATTAGAGTCATTGGAGAATTGATAATTTGGCTCCAATGTCTTTTATAAATATTCTGTTAACCTCTGATTCTTCTTTGAATATACGTCCATGTGGCTCCCACTCTGATCTCATGCATATGGGGTATGTGCATCTAAAGTCTTTTGAATCACAGTGTCTGTGGAGCCATGCCTATGCAATGAATGTCCTTATGCCCCTTCGTTATGTTATTTTATTTTATTATCCAGTCATAGCCAGCAACAAAAAATTCTCCCTTGACACCTTTACCTGTGCCAAAGTGATGGATTCAAAGCCCTCAGACCTTCAACTGTGTCTGTCCTAAGATGGCTGCACACTGATGGCCACAGCCACTGTCTTTCTCTCTATGAGAACCATGTGTCAGATCACTGCTCCATTCATCAGTTGTCTTAACAAGAACAAGAAAGTCTGGGAGCACCCATTTGAAGTTTTACCTCCTCAAAGCATCGTGGGGGGAATGTAAACCCCCAAAGAGGGAGGAATGACTTCCAAGATGGATCTGATCTTTCCAAGTCTTTATCTTTGTCAGCATCCCTGCCAGCCAACACACAACTCCCAAGGTCAGTACCAGCAAAAGACCCTCAGCACCATCAGGCAAGGATCCAGTGTGGAAGATTACCTAAGCTCAGACTGCTACCCTGGCACCAAAGACCAGTCCCACCACCTCAGTGAGGCAAGGGAGACCTGAACACTGGGATATGCATGGCTCCCAACACCAGTCCCTTTCTTCCTATAAGGTGGAACCCAAATCTTCAGTCACCAGCTCAGCATCAAAGAAGCACAAGATACCTGTAACTGTCAGAAAGCAGCACCGGCTTCGACACCTGTAACAACATCAACATTGGTACCATCAGCAGAATCCCTGCTGGTACCTAATGGGTCTCTGTCTGAGGAGGTAACCACGTTCCCAGCACCAGTATCTCTACACTTGGCACAGTTGCATATTTCTGGCATCTTGGTACTGAAGTCACCTCAGAGGTTGGTGCACCACCTTTGGATGATGTCTGTTCTTCATCTCCATCACTGAAACATGCCTTTTCTTCTCCATCCACTAGGAAGATGCCTCCCCTCAGGCATGAGATAGTCTCTCTCTACAAACTAGGAATCTCAGTTTAGAGCTCCAACACATCCACCTACAACATGGCAATGGCCAGGTCAACACCATCTGAACCAGCCTTACTAATACAGTGCACCACCCTGGCCATATTAGGCAAACTAGGAACACCTTTCCAGGGCATCCAGGAGCTGGTCTCCTTTCTATCATTCTGGGAAGCATACATCTCCTTCTCCCTCTACATCTATGGCTAGACCCACATCTACAGAGACAGAAGAACAAGAGCAACTGGCAGAGGAGGAAAAGGCACTGGAACCCCGCAGAACAACACCTTTCATCCACCAGACTCTCATCATCATCCTCTCCAGACAAAGCCATCTCTTTAGCTCCAATACTGGCTCCTGATTGCTTTAAAGCATTTTAGGAGCTACTTGCCTGCATTACTGAAACTCTTGACATCAAAACATCTTTCATTGAAGAAAAAGCTCCCAAACATTCTCATATTTTGCACTCGTATTCCCCTGGTACCTGTCAATGAGAGGGCATCTTAGACCTAGCCAAGACCCTGTGGCAGACACCAGCTGCACTACCACCTATGGCTAAGACAGCAGAAAAAAGATCCCAGGTTCCCCAAAAGGGGTTTGAACAGTTTGATATACATCCAACTCTGATGGTGTTGGTTTCTTAGTGGTTTCTGAGGTCCGTGAGCAGACAACAAAGCAGACTACTAGCATTCCTAAAGACAAAGATACCCCCCCCTCCAAAAAAAAGTTATGCTTATTCAGAAGAAAGGTCTATTCATCAGTATCATCACAGCTATGAATTGCTGATTATGGGGACTTATTTGTGGGAAAACAGCTGTGTCATTGGGGTAGGGTATCTTCCACAAGATTCCAGAGAGGAATCAAAAAGCATTATTGTGGAGGGCCAGCTAGAAGCAAAAACACCACTACAGGCAGCCATGGATGCATTTGATACAGCAGCTAGAGCCATGGCCACTTCTGTGACCACACACAAAGTGCCCTGGCTGCAAGCCTCTGGCATTTGTAAAAAAAAGTGAAACACACAACTGAGAATTTTTTCTTTGAAAGCAAAGAATTGTTTGGCACTAATGCAGACAATGCACTGCAGTCTCTCAAGGATTCCAGGGCCATGTTCTGTTCCTTGGGCAGCTATACCTTAGCCCCAAACTATAAGCTCTTTAGGTATCAGGAGCAATTGTGTCAGAAGACACCTACCTACCCCCAACACAGGTCTTCTGAATACCTACCCAGGAGGAAGCCAAGGTTTTCTTAGAGGAGACCATCATCTTCCTCAACTGTTAGTCACTCTACCTCAGTTTCCAGGCAGCAGGTTTGATAAAAGGGTCAAGAGCCACACTCAGACCTCTGGTAACCATCCCTAAACCTTCCTCTTGAATGCTGACTTGGTTTCTTCCATCAAGCATCATTATTTATGATAACAACAAACAGATGTGTGCCGGAAGTTATCAGTCATGACTACCTCATCCACTTTTAGCCCCTAACCCCATCCATCCCCTTCCCTGTCCCTCTTCGGGGACCATTGTCATGAAAATCACCTGAAAGAAGAAACAGCTTCTCTGTTCTGTCTAGGAGTCATAGAGGAATGCCTCTGGAGTACAGGGAAAGTGACTTTTGTCCCCAGTATTTCCTTACCCTGAAGAAAAAAGAGGCTTTAATTCTATCCTACACCTGAGAAGACTGAACAAATGTATTCACTGTTCCACATTCAGGATGGTAATACTTGCCTCCATCATCCCTTCCCTTCAGACTCAAAACCAGTTTGAAGCTCTCAATCTACAAGACTCATACTTCCCCATTGCCAGCCACACAGTCCCACAGGATGTATCTGCAATTCACAATAGGGCCCAGTCATTATCAGCACAAAATGCTTCCATTTGTTATCTCCACGGTACCAGAAGCCTTCACAAAATTCCTAGCAGTAGTGGCAGTACAACTGAGCAGATGAGGTATTCGCATATATCAATATGTAGACAATTGGATTATCAAAGGAAGATCTCATCAAGAAGTTGCCAAAGCTGTGAACTATTCAGGTAACTGGGCCTCATGGTGAATTAGGATAAATCATGTCTCATTCCAGCACAGAGGACAGAATTTGTAGGAGCCCTAATCAAGTCCAAATAAGCGAAAGCATATCTTCCCAGTAACAATTTCTTTCCCTTCAAAAGATAATCACCAGTATCAAATCAAATCCGACAACTACAGTAAGAAACTGCCTCAAACTCCTAGGCCACATGACAGTTTGTATACATAATGCCACTACCCAGACTTCATGTGCATCCATTACAAGACTGGTTAATGTTGGTGTGTCACCCACCCTCCATGACATCAAATGAGCATCTGAATTGTGGTCCCTGCACACATCCTGTCAGCATTGAACTGATGGTTAGGCTGAAAAAATGTTCAGAAGAGGCTTCCCATCTCCAAATCTCTTCCAACAAAGATATTTATCACTTATATATCAGGACCGGTTGGGGAACACACCTGGAGCACCTCTGGATACAAAGGACTTGGTCTCAAAAGGATCTGACTCTTTATGTAAATGTCATAGACTTCTGAGTGATCAGATGATCTTGCATAGCATTTCAGCCTGTTCCACAGAATTCCATGGTGCAAATTCTCACAGATGACACATCTACACAGTACTGTAAAGCAGGGAAGTGCCCTATCATCACCCCTATGTTAGGAGGCTATCATGTTAATGGACATGGTTCCAACAATACAGGATAACCAATAACCGCAGTTGCTCTTCTAGGAGTCAGCAACAACCTAGCAGGTTTCTTGAGCAGCCAATCCATCACCAATCACAAGTGGTCTCTGAAGAGCTCCATCATCAAACCAGTATTTCATCTCTGGGGAAATCCCATTACAGGCTTCTTTGCCACAAAAGATCACATGAAACATCCAACCTTTTGTTCCAGGAGAGACATGAGACCGGAATCATTACATGACACCTTCCTTATATTGTGGGATCAACGTGTAGTACATTTCCTTTGATTCCCTAGATCCCAAGAGTGATGTGTAAAATCAGACAGGAGATAAGAAATGCCACACCTTGTTTCAAGGGCCTTGTGATACTATCTTGACAGAACAGACTGTCTCCAAATCAAGGCCAGCTCCAGGCACCAGCATTCCAAGCTGGTGCTTGGGGTGGCATTCTGCAAGGGGCAGCAGTCCCTGTGTTTTTGCCCCAAAGCAGCATACCAAATTGCCGCCGCGGACAGCGGGGGCAGTCCATGCGCCTTTAGGGCAGCAGGCGCATTTCCGCGGTGGCGGCAATTCGCCAGCAGCTTCTGTGTTCAGCTGTCTGCGGCGGCTTCAGCTAAACATAGAAGCTGCCACCAAATTGCCGCTGCCGGGGAAACGCTGTCTGGCGGCAATTCGGCCACTGCTTGGGGCGGCGAAAACTGTAGAGCCGGCCCTGCTCCCAATCCTTTTATTGTCTTCCCTGGTGCTTCCAAGAATCAAGCCATCTCTTCTCAGAGAATATCCAAATGGATTATGCAGTGTATATCAAGTTGCTATCGTATGATTGATATGCCTCTCCCTCCAAAAGTTAACACTCACTCCAGTAGAGCACCAGCCACATTCTCTGCTTGCATCAGGAACATCCCTGAATCCAAAATTTGCAAGGCAGTCATGGATTAATAGTCTTACTTTTGTTAAACACAATGCCCTTGAGCTGGCTTCAAGATCAATAGGAAAGAGTTACAATTGTTGTTCAGTTAGTGACAGTCAGGGTTCATCAGTCCTATTTTCCAGGTGGGTCATTGCTTATCAGTCACCTAGAATGTGATCCCCACAGACACATACTCGAAGAAGAGAACAGTTACTTACCTTATAGCAACTGTGGTTCTTTAAGATGTTGCCGTCTGCATGGATTCCACAACCCGCCTTCCATCCCCATTTTTTCAGAGTCCTCCTTATTTGGGATTCTGTATTAGCGAGGGAATTGAGGGCTAGTTGTGACAGCCCTGCAATATGCCTTGGGGCAGGGCACGAAGACACCAGGGCACATTGGTGGCCTTGCCAGACCCTGCTAGTCAAAAGATTCATATCTCCCACACATGGGGTACATGCACACGTACAATGGGATCCACAGACAATATCATCTTGAAGAACCACAGTTACTGTAAGGTAAGTAACCATTCATTTCCAGGTGTGCTCCAGCTCTCCCTCAGCCTTCATTCTACTGAGTCCTTTTCCAGCCTCTAACACTACAGGAGCTCTCTGTTTCTCCTCCCCTCCTGCTCCCAGTCTATCTACCTCTTATAAATGCAGTAATGTAAAAAACATCACCATCATACAGGCCAGTCATTTACAACTTACATTATGTTTGACTCCATGAATGTCTTTATGCAAGAAGAGGCCTGCCCTGGATGTCTCCTTCCTTTATAGTTGCAAGTGCAACTTATAGTGTCTAATCAATCAGTTAATAAATACTTTACACAGAGGTTCCCAACCACTTTTAACTGTCCCAGGACTGGCTGTGCAGGTTTCTGTGACTCATACTCTAGGTTCTTTGTCTCTACAATACCAGTTGGCTCAGGGCACAGCCTCTGGAGTGGGCCCCAAAATGCCACTGCTGCCCATCTGTCATTCAGTTATGTGCAGCGAAGTCTGCCTTGCCTCAAATCCCAGTCTTCAAATGACAAGACTGGTTTGGGATAGCCAAAGCAGGTTAAAGCGTGTGCAGATGAACAGGAGGCAGCAGATAACAGATGGTAAAGCCAAGGTCTTATTGCTAAATTGATACACTTGCCCAAAACTCTTCTTTAAGAATCTGCTTTTGTACGTAGTTCCTCGGCTTCTTATAAATGAGCCTCTGTTTATTTTAAGGAAACCTTATTGTCCATTTATATGGAATTTATACACTGATATTTAAACTTCATTTCCAAGTATCTACCAGCACTGCTTAAACCCCTGTGAGCCTGTGTGACTTCAGTGTTCCTCCACTCTTCTAGGACAAGCAGTTAGGGTACTAGAAGCCCCGAGCCTTTCCTAATCCAAAACCAGTGGTGCTTCACAATGCATAAGGCTGGCAGGGAAACTACAAAGAGCTATCTCTGTGACATAGTTAGCCATGTTCACTCTTATGCACCAGCAGCATGTCCTCAGATGTCTCTACTCCAGTCCACAGAGCCTTGCCCCAGTGGAATTAGGAAAGTGGTTTGGCAGTGTCTGTGATTTCAGCTTTTGAGATTCCTGCTCCAGAAATTGCTGTTGGACTGAAATCTATACAGCAAGATGGCGGCAAGCTTGCAGCAGTGAAGGTTGGAGTGAGTGTGCTCCATGCTGCTTGGTTTAGAGGCTGTCCCTCATGGTGACAGTACAAAGAGTTTTGCTGACACATTCCACCAGCCAGGAATAAAAAGTCACACACACCCCCAGCACTTGTTGGCAGAGTTCGTTTAAAAGGGTCACATTCCACACATAGTTAGGGATGCTCATGATAAAACAGCTACTCATGGATTTGTAAGGGACTGACACAACAGGCAAGGTCCTTGCATACCAATCCATCAGCAATGGTGGAAACAACGGTGGGACATGGAAGTTCTCACAACATTTTCAAAGTACCATGGAATATTTTCAGCAAGCAACATGGAAGACCAAACTTTTAGAACGTTCAGTTCACCATCCCCTCATCTCATACCCACCCCTTCCACGAACCCCACACACAGTACTGTGTGTCCACAATTTCAAGAGAGCAAGACTTTATTAACTGGAGACTACTAGATGGGACCTTAACAAATATTTCCATTGGGTTATAAGCCCTTTTTGTGGGAAGTATCAACATTTAAATTATATTTGATGCTTTCTTAAAATTCAGGCCAGCTGCTCAAGGAGTGGGAGAGGGATTACCCAAAATACACTTTGCTTCTTCAGCCATACCAAGTAGACAGTCTCTGATTCATAGTTACCTAACAGATTACTGATTGCTCCATATTAGGGGCCACATGCTAACTATTTTGGTTCATTCATAGCTTCTTAAATATCTTTTCGTATAGAATTGTTGTCACTATTACGTTACTATTATCCTCACATTCTGGTCAAATACTGATGATATCAGAACTACGAGTAAGGAACAGTAACTTTACAGCACTTATAAGGCTTCTTGAGACAGCCAGTCACAGGAAAACACTATTTCTGATGTCATCAGCCTGGTCATACTGGTAATCCTGAAAGATTCTCAGAGCCGCCTGAGAAGCATTGAATGCCCTGGATTCCTGTTGACTTCAATGGAACCTGCGGGGCTCAGCACCTCCTAGCAGGAGCTCAGTATCTGGTAGGATTGGGCCCTCTCCTGTGAGCAAAAACTCAAATTCAAAATAATGTTTGTAAGACAGACCAAAAGAAAAAAAATATCCATTGTCAGAAAGGAAGAATTAGCGGAGCAGCATTAAAACAAAACCTTTATCTGGCCTGTACGAAATTTGTCTGTATGGGCAAATTTCCATCTTCAGTATTCCAGCCAAATTTTCCTTGTTTAATACTTGAAAAGAAAACACAAGAGCAAACATCTGAAAGAGGAGAGTAAAAGCAAAGAGACCCTAGAGTGCCAAAGCAATGAGTTAAAAAAGAGCACCACGGAGCTAGAGGTAGCTTTCGTTTTTTATTGTCCTCATTCACACGCATCACTGGATGTTCAGGGCATCTAAAAATACAGCCTCAATTTACATAAAAACAAAATACAAAGCTAATTTGGTTAGTTCAATGTCCTCAGTGTGTTCCCATTGACAGAAAGCACAAGAGCATCTTGCTGGAGTCCCAAGTAGCCTGTTGGCTGAGTTCACCTGCAAGGGAAGAAGCAGTGCATCAGTTTCACCCTCACTGGTGTAGCTACAGAGAATAGCTTCAGAGACATTTCCATCAATCAGCGTGTGATGTCGGCTAGTCCCTACAGATTAAGCTGATGTTTATCTGAGGGAGCCTACATAAAGTTTTCATTCATTTTTGGATTCTCTTGTACTCTCCAGTACAGCCTGGAGCACTAGCTACCGACATTGGTTTTCAGAACTAATCTCCACACTAGAAATTGCCTCAAAGGCTAATAAAGAAAGCGGGTCATGCACAGTGTTCGGAGTGGTTAGGTTTCTCTAGGGGTAGCTGGAACTCAGCTGCTACCAGACTCCATTGGCTCATCTATCACTACCCTGGAGTTTCTTTGCCTGTGGGGGTGGGTGAGGATAGATCATGGAGAGGGCTAATTGACAGCTTTACCATCCCACTTTCTACAGCTGGCAATGGCTATTGTAGGGTTGCTAAGCGAGTGATTACATTATCTCAGCCTATTGTTTTATTAACCACAATGTAATTACTGAGAACTGTATGCTAGGACATGGGGACATATAAATAGAATATGTCATAGATTTGAGCTATTGTGGATTAAATGGGTTTGCAGATCAGACTGAAATATTAGAAGATAGCTGCTTCCTGTGCAGAAGTGGCCTTGAGTTGAGATGGGAAGCTCAGTTAGCTGCGGTACTGGGAGATGTTGTCCCTTCTGAGTTCTAGCTAGATTTGGGACATCAGAAATGTATTAGCAGCATTCTGTCCTCTACTCCCTGGGGGGGGTCAAGATGCCTAGAAACCCAGAAAACACTGGGCCAAATTCAGATCTATTGTCAGCGGGTGCAGCTCTCCTTGAGAGTTGCATCCACATTTCCTGAATTTGGTCCACTGCATCCTTAGGGAATCAGCCCAGTCTATTTCTGCATTCTTTTCCACCCATTTTGCCCTCTTCTGCCATTTTGTTGCTCCTTTGTTAGCCTGGGCCTCTTACTGGAGACTTATTACAGCTTATTTCTGTCTCCCTTTCTTTAAAGCCAGCTGAACATACCCAATGCTCTTCCTCTATGGTAAGACCAAAAATACAGACCACCCTCACAGCTTCTGTGACAGTCGTCCTCTCACACTCCTTTACTCTCTTCCCCTGATCATGGTCTTTTTCCTCCAAGCCCAGCCTAGTTATTTCTGCATGAACCTGCTGTGTTGTGTATTTGTGTGAGTCTGGTGTTCACATGAGCTGCAAATATGCTACATGTGTGTATTTCTCATGCATTCTGAGTTTTCCTTTGGTCAAGTTATTTGTTGTCCTACCTTTTAATGAATTGCCAAGAGAGAACAAGAACTGTTAAGATTTCTTGTTAGCAGCTAACTTTCTATATCATTTTGACATTGGATTGACTTGCAATGTGATTTCAAATCCAAATTTACTATAACGGTCTGGGGCTCTGAATCTCTGATGAGCTGAGATGATGTAGTAGTGAAGTTTAAATTTACCTGTTGTGTAAGAAGAGGATGAGCAATAATGATCAAAAACTACACAGCCTTTAAGAGCTACATTTTAAAACCTCATACCATCAGGGGTGTATTAAACCCATTCTCTGTGTGCAGCCCTGTAGAACTTCCTTGCTCTGTCAGAGATACGCACATCAGAGAGCTTCTGGAAAATGAGAGTATAGCAAGCAAGGAGGAATCCATTCAGACTGGCCAAGCAGTTGTCACTTGGTCTTACACTGTCCAGCTCCCCAAGTAAACATAACAAACGTGGAAGATGTAAGCAAAAATTCCCTAATTTATGCACCGCCATAGTAGGTACAATTAGGCTCTACCCACACACAAGTAAAAATTTAAATAATTGGCCTTAACTCTCCTTTGAATTCAGTTTATTAGAGGAAATTTGTCCAGAGGGCTTACATGGGATGAGAGTGGTGCACAAGCTTTGTAGTTGCCTTCTTGAATATAATCCTGGATGTAGACAGGCAAGTCTCATGTCTATTTAAATGCTCACAGCCAAATTCTCCTCTTATTTACAAACCATTGACTTTAGTGAAGCTGTGTTGATATAAATGAGAGGAGAATTTGGCTTACAGACTATTGGTGGTGTTAAAGTGGGAGGAGGGGCAGGCGTTAGAGTTTGGAGGGAAACTCGTTGAAGTTTGTTCCTGGAGATTGTCTGTCTCCTCAGTCTCTCTGCTGATCAGTGTGCTCAGCCAGCAAGAGGCCCCACAGCCTCACGCTGAATTCCGTGCCTTGCCAACAAATGGGGAATGCCCCAAATTGGCCACAGGTTTAATGGTCCTCAGGATCCCACACTGTAGGCTGGAGGAAGACACTTGCTCTCAGAGGTGTCACTGAAGATTAATGTGCTTTGTATAGCAGGCAAAACTGCACCTCCAGCGCAGCTCTGATCTACTAGACACAGCACAATGTTTCTCTGAGATTCTAGCTTGAAGTGTAAGTAGCCACATACCATTGCAACTCACATGCTGGAGTGGAGGGTCAGCTGTGAAGTGGTTGAAATCCTTCTGGAAGCAAAGACTACAAACAACTGGCTGGATAAAGGAATAGACACACGCACAGGCCCTCTGGTCACTGCACCTTAAAACTAGAATTTTTTCTAGTAATCCCAGAAATATAAATTCAAGTAGTTTCGACAGCTTGGATTTCATGAGAAATAGAAATGCAAGCAGATGCTGCTTATTTTGAGCTATAATAGGAAATCCAAAAGCTCTGTTCTCTCCTGGTTTATACAGTGGTGACTAGTTATGAGGGGTGATCTGCACTGTTTCTGAGTCCTGAAGGTTACTCTCTCGGTAGTTTGGTGCTTGGCATCAAGCTCTTGGCTTTGCAGCAGGAAAGGGAGGTGGTATCTGTGTACTTCTCTGGCAGAGTGAGTAGGAGGATGTTAAGATTCTCTCCCTATATAGCACAGGGTTATGTTCCCACAGCATTTCCGATAGAAATTATTGTCTACATATATTTAGCACAATATTTTCGGGGGGAGGGGGAAAATGAACTGGGAACCCTGTAACTTTGTTCTGCACAATTCCCTCAAGCAGAGTGATTGTCTCACCTTGAGCTAGGCAGCAGGGTTCATTACACAAGCTAAGGCAAGGCAACTGACCCCTTTTTGTTCAGGAAGCTGTTGCCTGAGCATATGCGAAGCATGAAGAATGTCAAAGCTGGTTGCAGGCCCTGGGGGAAATGCTTAGGGACAAGGCTGAGCAGCGAGAAAAGCAGAGGCCAGCAGAGAGACTATTTAAAAATACTCCCGGCCTGAGCACTAGCTATCAAGCCAAAATTTAAAAAAATACAGGGCAGTGCATAGGCTGTGGGAAATACAGAGAGGTCATGAGAAAGACAAAGGGCCCAGAGCTCAGGACTGTGAGTGCACAGTGCAGAGCACAAAAAACACAGCCATGCCACTGCAGAGATGGGAAGGCTGATCCTGAGATTCAAACACTGTTAAGAACTTGGCTCAGTGGCAGCACATGCTATGTGGGACCTCCAAGCTTCAAAGCAGACTTGGGACCTGCCAGAGTTCCCCTGGAAGAGCAGGCTAAGTGGATACTTAGTGCCAGATTAACCAGGGCAGCTGGATGATGCACATTATGTAGTAGCTACAGAGACAACTCTAAAAGAAAACTGTATTTTTCCCCCACTGTCTAATTGTGACTTCTTGACCACTGTAATTACGAGGGGAACTGAGGACTCCTTGAGGAAGATACTGTCAGGAAAACTATTCCATTACCTTTAAGACCCTGATCATGAGTTCAGGGACCCTCACTAAGGAACCCAAAGGAAGGGGTTGATGAGAGGTTGTAAAGCTCCACTAGGGAATGCTGAAATCCAGAGAACCTTTAGGATAGCACCACTGCCTTGGGATAGAAGGCAGGTTAGACCAGCATCAATCCATCTGAGCTGCTGGGCCTAGTGCAATGCCAGAGAGCTTTAACAATGAAAGAGAACAGTGCAGTGAGCTCTTCCTACGTAGTGTTGTCTGTAACCCAGGATCTTTGTTCCTCATCTGCTGTTATAACTACTGCCTCTGTGCCAATGGGTTCCAGAATGCAGAGGAAAACTCGCGCATCTCAATCACCTTTTTCCGACTCTTCCGCGTGATGCGTCTTGTGAAGCTCCTGAGCCGTGGGGAGGGCATCCGGACGTTGCTTTGGACTTTCATCAAGTCCTTCCAGGTATTCCTTCACTTATCACTAAGCAGACATGCCTGGAAAGAGGTACTTATGCTCTTTTTGCCTTTCAAAGAGAGGTTTTCATGCTGGCAGGATGGGCCTTAAGCGCAAAAGGCAAAATTTTCTCCTATGCAGGTCAGCACATCGTTTAAGTGGGACTTCAGTGGTGCAAAGGCCTCATGTTGGCCTTCTGCACAGTGGTGAGTTCTACCTTGACAGCCTAGGTAACTCCTTGGATCCTATACACACTTGGCATCTCATGGGACATGCTGGTCTCTGCTTCAAACCAAAGTGAAAGGCAATTCAGTCATGAAACCATGGCTCTGATTGCTTTATAATCATTAAGATCCCTAGCATTTTGTAAAAGAGAAGGGATATTGACTCCCATGTATTGGCCTAATTCTGACTCAGGTAATTACATTCTGCCCACAGCTCCCTTAAAATTCTGCAGGTTTCAGAGGTATTCTGAATATTTTAGGTGAAATTCACTCATGTGCAGAGGGCCAGCGTAAGGCTCTGTGCACACTGAAATCTCATTAATCTCATAGCCTTTGTGCTCCCTCTCTCCACAGGGGTAATTTGCCCTTTCTGCCCCAAAGTGTGGTGTGATTAGGTGAAAGTAAACTGGTATGGGCTGGTATGGCGTACCAGTAAGAAAATGGCCGCTGGTATGGGCCAGTACAAAGCCGATGTTAAAGTGCTGCTGTGGCCGCCAGGGCTGCTGATGGCAGGGGGGCAAAAGGGGCAGCTGCCCTGGGGCCCAGCAAATTAAGAGGCCCTTTAAATTGCTGCTAGAGCCATGGGCAGTGCAGGCCAGGCACTGCTGAAGGGCTGGCTGGGGGAGTCTGGCCCCAGCCTCGCCCCTTCTGGGGGCCCAGAGCTGCCCCTCGACCTTACCCAGGAGCCCAGCCACCCTGCGAACCCGGTAAGTCCTTTTAAGTTACTTTCACCTCTTGGTGTAATGTAGCTGTAACTTGTTAAACAGCTGTTGCCCTTTCACCCCAGAGCTAGCTGTATTTCAATGGGAGGTAAAGTGGTCTAGGGTTTGTAAAGCACTTTGAGATAATTCAGAGTGAGAGGTGAGACATAAAGGCAAAGTGGTATGGTTGTTAACCTATTGCACCACAGCAAGAAGTGAAGCGGACTCTCCTAACTGAGTCAGATCTGTAATCTAAGGTATGAGAGTAAACAAAGTGGGTGAGGAGAGGGGGACCATGAAGCATAAGAATGATCATCTCTGACAGAAACAAATAAGGAGACATCCACTCATTTGAAATAATGGTTTCAAACAGTTGCTGAGGTTAGCCAAGTTCCAGTTACTAATGAAGCCCAGCATATTTCTGCATTTCACAGATGTTTGACATCGACTTATTGGGCCAACACAACCTGATACTAACAGGTCTAGCTTCTGAGGCAGTGTCTGGGCCAAATATAGGAGTGATGTAAATGGTGGTCTAAATTAAATATCAGTGTAAGGTGGTCAGACAATGTAGTCTAAATAGGTAAAAAAGTAGCATGTACCAATGTGTGATTTGGCAAGTGTGCAAATGAGTGTAATGCAAAATCCAAGCAATTCACCAGAAGCTGAAAGAGAAAGCAGATTTCTCTATACCCGCACACCCATAGGTGCCGACTCCATGGGTGCTCCGGGGCTGGAGCACCCACGAGGAAAAATTCCACACAACCCCACCCAGCTCACCTCCGCCTCTGCTCCATCTCTGCCTCCTCCCCTGAGCACGCCACATGCCCCTTTTCCCCCACTCCTCCACCACTTGCACCATGAAACAGCTGTTTCGCGTGGCTAGGAGTGGTGGGAGGAGCAGGAACACAGCACACTTAGGGAAGAGGCGAGGCCCAGGCGGGGATTGGGGAAGGGGTCCAATAGGGGCAGGGAGGGGGCAGAGTTGGGGCAGGATCTTTGGGGAAGGACTTAGAATGGGGGCAGGGCACCACCAAGTTGGTGTAAATGACTCATTTTGTCCACTCACTGAATGCCAAATTGGTACAAGTCACACTACCACTTAGAAGGCTTTCACTCATTTTTCTGACCAACTCATACCCGTAACCTACCCCACCACTTCCATCACTGCTAACTTTGGTTCACCGTGTGAGCAGCTCCAATGGGAACTCTGTTGGCAAGGTGGGTAGGAAGGAGATTCACTGACACAGCCCAGTCATCACTAACTCAGGAAACAGAATGAAGTTTTCAAATTCCGGTTGCCCCTCTGTCTTAGGAACAGTTCCTTTCAGTTCTGAGATCAGCTCTCCCCTCCCCAGACCAGAAGGGATGAGAATGAGGGAGATGTGTTTGCAGCTTGGGTAACCAGACCCACACTAGCTTTAATCTAGTCAGCACCGCTAAAAATAGCAGTGACATTGCAGCAGCACAGGCTTCAGCATGGGCTAGCAACATGCGTCTGTATCTGGGGTCCCAGGCAGTCTGGAACGGCCCATGCAGAACCCCAGGCCTCCACATCTTCACCTATTTTTAGCTGTGATAGCTGGATTAAAACTAACATAGCAGAGTTTACCCAAGCTGCAGTCACACCTCCAGCTACAATGTAGACATACCTTGGTGGGAAAGGGAGTGGCTCTCTGAGGCCTTCTTGGCGGCAGAGTCACTCTGAAGCAGGACTGAAGGATGATGGGAGAAAGTCAGTGGAGAAGGCAGAGTGCGAGGACTAAAAATAGCCATTGCTAAGAGCTCTCTGTTCAGCCAGTTCCACTGTCAAATCTGAATTTCGAAGATTTTTTTCTCTGGGATTGTGCATTATTCTGTGTCTCAGAATATGCCCAAGAAATGTCCTGACTCATCCAGGACAGCCTGATATTCATCAGCTGTCCCATGTTGTGGGAGTTCAGATCCCCTCCACCCTCCCACCATTGTTGTGATTAGTGCTGTACCGGTGGAGCTGCATGTTGATCAGAGAAGTGGTCTTGTGTTGTGGGAAACCAGTCAGCAAAGCTTCCACATTGTGAGGCATCAACACAGACCAGAATGGATAATTTGGGTAGAAGAGAGAAGTAAGGATGTTGAGGGCAACGTAAGGGAGTGAGAACCAAGAGGAAAGAGCAGTGAAACCAAGGAGAGGCATAGCTGAAGGAGGAGTAAACCCAGGAGAGTGGAACCAGAGGGAAGTAAGGGAATCTTGGAGGATAAGGGAAAGAGGAAAAAACAGAGGGGAATGGAGTAAGTAGGAAAACAAAAGGAGAGAAGTAGAAGAGATTAAGAGAGGAGGGTAAAGAAGGAAGCCTTCTACTATCTCTTCTAAAGATATAAGAGCTTTTAGGAGCTTGGCCTGTTGGGTCGCTAGCTGGACGTTGCCCCTGGACCACTTTTGGGGTCTCAGCTACCCCCAAGTCCATAACCTTAATTTGACCCATAAGGGCTCTCTCCAAATTTACAGACTCAAATTCCAGTTTGGTTTACCTCCAATGCGGCCTGGAAGTACCACAGGGATTAATTTGCCCATTAGATTAGTAGAACACCAAAGATTTCCCTTCCTTCTGTTCTATTTTGATGCTTTAGATGGATTGTTTAAAAGTAAATGCAAAAGATCTAAGGTTTAAATCCTGTTTTAAGATTCTAGTTCACTTGTGGCCAAATCCAACAGTCCGTACTCTGTCAAAACACTTGTGGAAATCAGCTCTGTCTAAATAAGGACTGCAGGGTTGGGCCCTAATGAAACATAGGGGTAAACTTAAAATTTACAAATGAAATTCAAATAACAATACAAAATTCTGGACCAGACACTCCCAAAAGAGAAGGTATTCAGTACCCAAACCAAGGTCAGTATCCAAATTTTGCAGATGGCTCTAAGATCTATAAAATGGACCAAACCAAAATCTCAGATTGCAACACTCCCAAACTTTGAGGTGTTCAGACTCGGGATGGAGATCTGAATTCTGTGGCTTGAGACCATCTCTGCTAAATATCTTTAAAAAACAAGAAGGTGGAAAATCAGTTTCTCCTTTAGGGCCGGACTGTTATGCTTATAAGCACACAGATATTTTTTCAGGGGAAAAGGCAATATGCTGTGTTTATTGAAGATATAACAATTAGCATATGCATTCAATCACACTATACAGACACTGTCCCACCAGTCGATGTTATAGTTACTCTCCAGAGTCTGGATCTAGTGGCCAGTTAGGTTGATCACGGGTAGGCCATTCCTTTCTGCTATTCAAAAAGGGTAGCAGGCAGGATATGGTCACATCATACACCAATACATTTAATACATGCTACATTATTATTATTTTTATTTTAAATTATACAAAATACAAACATAGCTGAGGAAGCTGTGGACACGCAGCATCTCGCGGGGCAGGTCTCCTACTTACAAGCCAGCACCAGCTATCAGGATTTTGCATTTTCTTTTCAACAGCTGATCACAGACACAGAACGCATCTCTGACACCATCATAGATACCTAACTCAGAGCAGGGAATGTAGCTCATGCTGCTTTTGGTGCTTGTGATATCATCAGCTGGAGCAGGAGAAGCCTTGAACTTTGGTCTTGGCACTTGACACACTTAGCTGCAGAATGTCACACTAAAGAGCATCACTTGCTGCTAATATCAGGGCGATGCTAATTACAAGTTTTCTACATTTGGAAGACAAGCAGAGATCAGACCTAATTCTGATCTTACTTTCATTGGTGTGCAGCTGAGTTATTCCACTGATGTCTGTGGAGTTACACTAGTGTAAGTGAAAGCATAATTGGGCCTATCTTGTTTTGGGTGGTACAATGGCTGTATTTGAGGCACCTTGGTGAAATCAGATGTGGATCAGTAGAGGCATCTAGTGGTCAAATGGATAAACTGCAGACCTTAATTGATTCTGGACTGGCACTGTTCTCCTTAGGACATCTTGATCAAGCAGGGCTCCAGCAGAATATGCCTGATTCCAACATGCCAAGTTATCTGCTTAATTGATACCATATGTCCTGTTATTTTTTTTCTCCAGGCTCTCCCCTATGTGGCTCTTTTAATAGTGATGTTATTCTTCATCTATGCGGTGATTGGAATGCAGGTAAGTGATCCTCAAGAGCTATGTTATCTTTCACACATGAGATTCTCGGGAGGATAGTTGCACAAGAAGTCACCAGATCATTTTCTGGTTCTACATGTAGCTCCTCTCTTAGCCATATAGTCAGGCATTTAGGAAGTTGAGCTCAGACAATAAACTTGGGTCAATTCAGAAAACATTGACTGGGTTTGGACTGCCAACAGGACTTGACAACCACACCAGCCAAACCAAACAAAAACATTATGTAGAAGACCACAGAGTATACACTAAAAAGAACCTCACAGCCACCCAGCCTCCCAAAGGAATGTCCCTACAGCTGTATCAAAGGTGGTTTACTGGCTTGCTCATTGTCACACAGCAATCAGTTCAAATGGCTCCTGGTCATGGTGGTGATCAGGCCTGATTATTCTCTCACCCCACTTTCACACTGGTGTAACTCCATTGACTTCAACAGAGTTACTCGTGATTTACACTGGTGTAAGTAAAAGTATGATCAGACCCAACATCTCAACGCTTTACTTGTGCCAATTCCTCATGAAGCTACATCAGTGCTATACTGTACTCCGCTTACAAAAACAAATTTGGAACCAGCATAAGCATTAATCTATGCAAATGACTGATACTGTATGCAGACAAGTGGAAAAAGCTATTGATGTGCACACAGTATGTGACTGTCCCAGCTATATGTTGCATTCCTGCCTCACTTACTGGTGGTGATTTTTCATGCTAAACTTTACTTTCCACTTACTAGTTAATCAAAGGTCTCAGAACAACTACCAGACCATCAGAGGTTAGAGATAAAAAAAAAGAAAGGAATGGTGTATTACTTCCAAAGGTCTTTCACCATCCCACAGTTCTTATACTTCACGATGGAGCCAGAAATAGTTAGAAAGAATGTAAGAAAGATTAGGCAAAAAGTCATCTGATCTGCTATGCCTCATGGTTTTTTAATTTTTATCATAACCCCAATTTACCACCTTTTCACTGTCTACTCTAGTCTCCTCTTTCTCAAGAAACAAAGCTTGGTATCTCTTGAATTAATTTAGACTCTCTCTGTTGCCTCCTCAGTAACTCTGTCTATTTAGCTCTCCAATTAAAGTGGTCACCTTTTAAAACTTTCCAGTTTTGCCTTTATTAATCTAACTAGCTAATGTTACCAAGATGTTCCTAGTATTCCCTATACAGTGTAGGGAACAATTTGGGAAAACTCCATTAATGTTACCTAGCTACTACTACTACCATTTAATGATGACCTCTGTGTGCCTATCTGTCTATAGTACCTCAAATGAGCCTGTCAGTGTAAAATCTGGGTGCATGATCCAATAATTCTGTTATCTTTTGTGAGAAATAGTTATGCCTGACTTTCCTATTTAATCCTAATTTTAGATTCAATCCCCTGTTTTTAACCATCTCAGCAGTGGGAAAGCCAGATGTCTATCAGTTATGTCGATCCCTTTCCAAATTCCAAAGACCTCTGCTAGGTCATCTTCTAGTCTCTGCTTTTCCAGTGAGAAGCCCAAGTCTTTGATCGTTCCTCATCGCTTAGATTCTTCAGACCCATTATAATGTTCGTTGTCGTATACCATGCCAAAGGAAATAACGTAATTATAGCACTTATGCCCCCCGGTTTGTGTGCTGTCCTGAGCCTGCCAAAGCAGAGTTCTTGAAGAAAGCCTTCAGTATCTCACTGTTGAGCAGCTCACTTGAAAGCCTAGATGACAATGTCATTAGTGTGACAATACTTTGACAATGACATAAGAATTTCCCATATAAAGAAGACCTATCAGTTCATCTTAGCTACCTCTCTGACATGAAGTGTAACAATATTCAAGCCTCACTACCTAACGTGCCCAAGTGGAAAAATACAAATTGATGCTGATGGATGAAGCTACCAGTCTGATGATAGCCCAAGACGCACTGTCTGGAAAGGATAAGAGGGAGGAACCTCCTCCTGCATCTTCCTCTACTTGCAGCTCTTCCCTCACGCTCCGTTTCGCAGCTGAGTAGTGTTGCAAGCCTGTAGTAACACTTCCAGTGCCTTATATGAGTTGAAGCTGAGTAGTTAAAAGGAAATCAGACTCTTCCAACAGGGAAACTCTCATGTACTGTCTCCTGAAAGGAAAAATATGGGCTGTCTCAACTCAAGCTGCCTCTGAGTATTTGAGCTGTCCTCCCACGACAGTTACTCCCAGTGCCTCCTCAGTGCAGCTGGGGCTGTCACAGCCCACCAGAGAGAGGGGGGATCTGAACCAAGAGAAGCCCAAAGGACTCTTGAAAAGCATTCTATTTAAAGATGGCCCCTCTGAGATGGAACTGTTTCCCTGTAATTCTCCCTGTACTTCTCTCCTTCTATTTATTTTTTAATTACTGAGGATATTTGCATGCAAAGAGGATATTTGTTCCTCCAAAGCCGCTTGGTTCTTGCTACTCATTCTAGCTATGAGGTTACAACACTCTGTCCATTCAATCAGCATCATGATGATGTCAGATGGGGAATAAAGAGCCCTGAGTAGATGAAGTTCTAAGAGAACTTTCTGGCCTGGCAAGGCTTCCTCAGCTCTTGGCAGTAGTGGCTGTAAAAATTAAAGCTGTACAAGATGCTTTCAAGGAAGCCTGAAACCATCTGAACTCTCCTGCCTTTGGGTTTCATTACACACTCAAAACCCAGACCCTGCTCATCTAAGATTTGCTGAGGATTGTGGGCTGGATTCTGTGATCTGACTAAGCTGAGCTTGGTGCAAAACTGGTGGAGTTGGTGAGGAGCAAAGATAGCTTTAACGCACCTTTACGCTCCTCCAATTTGGGGAACCTAATGCCAGTCTCCTTCAATCCTAAGGCTGACCCACAGCCAGTCTGCTCCCCTGTGTAACTCAGAGCAGCGTAAAGGATAGGGGTGGATGAATCCACATGGGCTGCACCTGAAGAAAATGTTTGTGCAAGCCCTAGCAATGCAAAACTTCAGATTCCCTCAGCTCTTGATAAATACCAAGGTTCAAGTACAAGTACATTCACTGAGGAGGATGCGCTTTAATAAGTGGGCTGTATAGTGCCCAGATCAGATTCATCCCTGATCTAACTCCACTGAAGTGAATGGGGATGCACCTTTGGGTTTTTTTCCAAATTTTTAATCGGTGGCTCTTAAACCTTTCTGTGCTTGTATCACAGACCACTACTTGATCCTTAAGACAGTAATTCTGGGGCAGACACCTACCTTCCTCAACATGCTCCCATGCCTTCCCTGCAGGTACCAGAATGACTGAATTCCTAAGAAGTACCATTAGGACAGTAATGTATTAGGGAAAGAGGATGGAAATGACGTCAGTTTGGTATGACGAGGCTGGATGCTTACTTACCTTTCCCCCTTGTATGTTTGTGCTGTTTATTTCCTCTCCTTACAGGTAGGACTTTGCGCTTACTAGTCCTGCATTTGTCTGCATTGCCTACAGCCCTGACTTGGATCTCTTCAGGTCGCTCTGCAGTTTGCCTCTCTGTGTTTACTTCCTCCCTGGTTTCAGCGTTGTCAGCAGCTATGATTAAGTTGAATTTTACACCCAAAAAGCCCCAATCAAACAAAAACACACAAAGAAAGAGACTTGTTAATAGGTTTCCCTGTCTGTATAGCAGCCCAAACACATGCATACAAGGGAGTTCTGGCAGGCATCCAAAGAAGCCATTAAAACTTCCTAGCATGGCAGGACCTCATATTGTTTCAATGATGAAAGCTTCACCTCTCGGATGGCAGTAACTCGATGGAGCGGCTGAACTCCACAGATCAGAACTGAAGAACCTCTGCTTTAAAATATATTTTAAGGCTTCTGATAGGTTTTCTCTTTCAGTAACTGTCGCTCTGCATGCTTTGCCCTCTTCCTTCCCCCACCCTCCTTGTCTTCTGATTTCTCCTTTTCCTCATCTTGCCACACCCTCTTTACATGCTGTCCTCTCTCTCTCTTTCCCCTGCCCTCCCTCTGGATAGCAGTTCTGCTCTCTTTTCTCCCTATTCACTGCCTGAGGCGCTCCTGGTTAGCCATTGCAGGATTCACTAGCACTGCAAGTATTACTCAGAAAAATGATCCTGAACTCATTGAAATCAATGGAAAGATTCCCATTGCCTTCATTTTTGATCAGGGTCACGCACCAAGTCCTGTGTGTCCTTGTGCTCTCCTTAATCATACTTCTCATTGACTTCACTGGGAGTTTTGCCCCAAGTAAGGACTGCAGGATTCAGCCCATAGGTTTTTTTTAATTCTTGCCCCTGTCCCAGTTTCCATGCAGCCAGGGCCAGCTCTACAGTTTTCACTGCCCCAAACAGCAGCCGAATTGCCACCGGACAGCAGGGGCAGTCCCTGTGCCCTTAGGGTGGCAGGCGCGTTTCCCGGGCAGCAGCAATTCGGCGGCAGCTTCTATGTTTAGCTGAAGCCGCCGCGGACAGCTGAACATAGAAGCTACTGGCGAATTGCCACCACTGCAGAAACGCGCCTGCCACCCTAAAGGCGCACGGACTGCCCCGCTGTCCGCAGCGGCAATTCGGTGCGCTGCTTTGGGGTGAAAACACAGGGACTGCCGCCCCTTGCAGAATGCCGCCCCAAGCACCAGCTTGGAATGCTGGTGTCTGGAGCTGGCCCTGCATGGAGCAGTGCTGGTTTGGGGCAGAACTGTTTTGAAGCAACCACACCCAGGACACCCGGCAGCCATGGTTGCACCATTGCATTCTGGGATTCCTGAAACACCTATCTCCTCGCACCAAGCACTGTCGCTATAGACCTTTCGGGTAAATTCCAAATGTGAGGCACTACACTGTACTAGGGCACAGCTGTTGTGTGCAGATGCAAGGCATCTTACAGACACTGGGAGCTCATGGAAGTCCAGACAGTGCTCTGTTGCAATGCTTTTTCTCCTAGTGCAGACCGAGCCTCTGGAAAGCCAGTGAAGGAAAGAAAAATTGCAGCCTCTCCTCTCTCATTATTTTTCTTTCCACTGAAAACATCTAGTCTGAGTGCACATTGAAATGAGATCCCCATGTCACATATTCATGGCACATGCAATAATGAATGGTTAGTTAAGTTAATGGTATATTAGAATGTGCCTCTTGTTTCTGTGGGGTGCTTTTTCAGTGATATAGCACAAAGAGGAGGAGGAGTAGCAAATTTTGGAAACCATCAGGAAATATCTTGTAAGAAGGGGGAAGGCTTGAGTGCTTACAATCACTAAGATGCAAGGAACTACAGCTGACAAGAGTGTTTTGGGGGCTACAAGGCTAAATTGACAAGACCTCTGCTTTTTGCTAGGTGTTTGGTAAAATTGCTCTGAATGATACCTCACATATAAACCGCAACAACAACTTTCAGACGTTCCCTCAAGCAGTGCTGCTACTCTTCAGGTGGGTGTCTCGGAGCTTTGGACTGTGAGGATGACTTTGTGCATCTGGACATGTCTTCTCCATTTTTACCATATCTTGATCATGAGATGACTAGAAATACAGTGTCCCAAATCCAGAACCTAGGATTTTCTATTTTAGGGTAGACGGTTCGTCCACCTGGCCTGATATCCTACCGCCAACAATGGCCAATACTTGATGTGTCAGAGTAAGGCAACACCCCCACCCCACAAATTCATATATCCAGTTGTTCAGTGGGCTACATGTGGGAGAGGGGAATTATTTCCTTCCCCCTGAGGTGACCAGTTACACACTGAAGCATCAAATCTGATCACCCCAGCTGAACCACAAATGATATTGATCACAAAACCGTCCATTCTTTTAAACCAACCAAAGCATTTGGCTCTCTGACCTTCTGCAGCAGGAAGGGGAACCTTTAACACAGTGTTCAAGTGGTTCCCTTAAATGTACAGAACATAATTGCCTTCTTGGAACTCACCAGTGGCCCATGCAGTCTAGGATTCTGTCTCTGACAGTGGCACTGTTTCAGAGAAAAACCTAAAACTCCCACGATGGAAAATACTCTGCCACAAGGGAAAATTTCTTGACCCAGTTGTTGATCAGCTGATATCCTGAAATATGCTATTTCGATGTACACATCTTCCTTTTGTTTATTGTTGTGCCTATATTTATATGGTACTTCATCCACTAGGACCCCCAGATCTTTCTCCCACTAAGGGTTCAGCCGGTATACCGCATCCAAAGGCCTGACAAGACTCCCCCCAGAACCTCCACTACCTGTCCAGGTTATTTATTGCTGCTTTGGTAGTCTGTCCCTTTCCCTCACTCCCTTGTGGAGTATGTATTCAGAATGGGATGCCAAACACCAATCAGGGCACTGTTCCTTGCTCAGTTTGACACAAAATCCCTCCCATACCTGGTGTTTGGAACCCAGCTCTGGCTATCTCTGTCAGGCAGGGCAGAGAGTGCTGAGGACTGGACCTACTGAAGGAAAGTGTTTGCAGGGGTATAGCACTCTTACATTGTCTGCAGGTTTACAGGGAGTGAAGACAGGGGAAATGGGCAGCTCAGGAGAGGACAGGGAAGAAAAGGATGAGGGAACGCAAATGGGAGAAGCAAAATGCTGATCTCCTTCCAGCCCTATACACTCTCCATCTAGCCACACAAAAATCTCCTCATGCATCTGGTCAGAATATGGCAGCCCCATATTCATGGTATACAAAAGCAGGTGCTCCAGTAATGGATAACATGACAATAGCAGCAAAGCTAGAAGGAGAGGAACATACCAGTTCATGTTAAACCTGTCCCATCACCCATTGTATGTAGGCCATTACTTCAGTGGGAGCAGGAGAGAGCTCTTCATGTGCTAACTGCTGCTTCCCTTTTGAAGTGGTCACTGTTGACTTCACTTCCCCATTCTCAAGTATCCCTTTATTCCCAGGTGTGCCACTGGTGAAGGCTGGCAGGAAATCATGCTTGCGTGTCTCCCAGACAATAAGTGCGATCCTGAGTCAGAACCAACCAACTCTACTGAAGGAGACCATTCCTGTGGGAGCAACTTTTCCATCTTTTATTTCATCAGCTTCTACATGCTCTGTGCCTTCTTGGTGAGTCAGCACTGGCAGCGCAAATGGTACTGGCCTGTAACTGCCCACTAACTCCTTATTTCCCTGAGCACTGACACTGTGTGGCAGAAACGTGATCTCATACATGGAAAATCTGATACACGTTGTCCACCATGGCCTCACATGACAGTGATAATTGATCCCCACAGTTCATGCTCAGGAGCCTCTCTCTAGACCAAGCTCAACAGCCAGTCACAACATAAACAAGGACACCCCCCATCAGAAGAATAAATTAGTGGCCTGAGGTCTGAAGTGAGGCCGCCAGTGCCTCACTCCCACTTTCCCTCCTACCTTCCATCTGTTTTTTATCCACTGCTGCTACTACTGTGAAAACGGCATATCCCACTGGCATCTGCTCCGTCCTGTTAGTGCAGTTCTCCTGGTATTACGCAGTACTGCAGCACACACTGTACAGCTGGCCATTAGAGCTCCAAACACTCTCCTAGAATGTCTACAATATTTTTAAACCATTTGGCTCAATGCCAGTAAATGACTCCAACTCTGCCCCCAAGGGAAAAAAAAACCAGGCCCTTCTCAGGAAAAAGCCTGTATAAATACATAGGCCTTGCAGCATGCCCAAAAGCTCAGCAAACATGGGCTTCATCAATCAGTTGTGGGGAGCAAGATTTGAGGGGCCCTTGCTGAGAACATGTTGCCTCCAACACCTTCCCATTTAAATCAAGAGCCTCTGCTTATCTCACTTGACATGGTGTCACGTATGAGAAGAGGGACAGTCAAACCACACAGGGCCAGGCTTCGGATGCAAACTGGAAGCCAAGTAGAGTCTGGTGTTCCATGCCTCCTCCTTTATATCACCTCTTTCTTTGTTTGCAGATTATCAATCTTTTTGTAGCTGTTATTATGGATAACTTTGACTACTTGACACGGGACTGGTCCATTCTGGGGCCACATCACCTTGATGAGTTTAAAAGGATCTGGGCAGAGTATGACCCTGAAGCCAAGTAAGTGACCAGGCCTGAACTTTAGAACATGCTAAGTTCTGGTGCAGTCTCTATTCTCTCAAAAGTCTGGCATCCCAGACCCAATGCAATGGGGTGGCATCTTCTCATGGCAGGAAGCAAATCCAGCTGTCTGTAAATCTCTGTGAAAACTCTAAAAGGGAAGCAGAAGCTGAAACCTCCCCCATCTCTCCACATGTGAATCAGATGGAGAAGCAGCCTGTTCCAGGATATGTGAACAGGAGAAAGTCTAGTAAATGGTCTGTTTTTTTTCCCAGCTGCATTTAATTTTTAATTGTGCACAGCTTGGAAAAATATAGGCCATTTATTAGATTAATAAACAGGCCAGTGGGGGATATGCATTAAGAAGGAGGCTGGTTGAGTGGATTGGTACACTGGATCACCTGCTGTAGTACTGAGTCCCAGCCTGTGAGCTGGCCAGTCTGACCCTTCTTGGGTAGCCATAGAAACAGGTCTTTGAGCCCTTATAAGAGCTGGACTTTGTTACTTTTATGCCTTCTGCTCTGCATCCCATATTTGACTCACACCAAAGCTGCAGCATTCATTCTTTGTGTTTCCATGTGCCATCCACATGCCAGCCACAGCCTGCATCACTGCATATATGCATTGCGTGTGGAGGGCCAAATTCTCCCCTCTGTTCCACCCCTGCAACTCCACTGACGTTCATAAGTTTGCACAAGAGCAATTGATAGGAGAATTTGACCCGCAGGCACCAATATGGCTAAGTCTGAAACACTCTTGGGCCTGATGCTCATTTACACTAGACCTCTTTAAGCCAGTCTGATAGTGTAAAGGGGTGTAACATGGGTATAAATTACTTGGCTCTGACAAAGAGATCATGAGTTCAAGACTCATTGGATTCATAGCTAATTCTGGCTGTGCAGCGTTTGGGGCTGTGTCACATTGTTGGAAATCACATTTAAGCAGAGGTCCCTTTTGGCCATCCCTGGTGACTGTCCAAAGCAATTTTCATTAAAGATAAGAGAGAACCTCAGTGCTGGAATAAACATTCCATTTGCTAATAAAACAGGCCCTCATATCCAAGGCATGGTGACATGGGGAGTTATTTCAGAATAGCCATTCCTGAGGAACTATCCCTGGCTAACCCTGTGTGTGGACGCTTTTATTCCTGAATTAGCTTAATCCACTTGGTTTAAGATAATTCTGAATAGGGCACTCTTATTTCCAGAGAGCATTCACACATGGAGTTAATCGGAAATAGTTAACCTATTTGAATTTCACATCCTTCTTTATTCCAGATTAATTCTCATGTGTAAACAAGCTCCAGGACTGTTTGTAAATAGGGTTAGCCATATGTTGCTGGAGCCATATGACAAATATCACCTGTAAGAATTCACCTGTGAATGGTCTCTGTTTCTCAATCCTGTCTGTATGTCCATGCCACTCCCTGCCTGGCTGAGATTCCAGCTCTGGTTGTGGCAACTCCTGTCCCTTCCCTGTTTGAGTTTTTCACTTTTGATGATCCATTTACAAAATTTGGAAAGCCAAATTGCAGCTTTCAAAATGGGTGTATGGAGGCATTAAGGGACTGGATTCTTTGCATTGCCCACTGGCCACAGAGACAGATAGGAGCATAAACAAGAATTGAAGGATGGTGGATCGGGGTTGTGACTGAGACAGAACACCAGGAAAAGAGAAACCTCCTGAAGTTGCCTGGGTCACAAGGCCAGCCCTGTCTTCAATGCTATTTACTAAGGCCAATGTTTCAAAGATGACCACTGATTTTGGATGATTCAATATTTTGCATGTCCACAGTATCAGGTTGGGCACCCAGAAACTGAGGCACTGAAATCCATTGCCAATTTTGCAAATATTGGCCTAAGTATATAATGATTGTTGTATTTTCTTACACATTCAAACTAGTAGGAGCTAACTCATGGCTGTGCAAGGCTGGAGAGATACACTTAGTATGAGAGGCGCCGAATAAAGCCACCTGCTATGTCACGTTAACACACAGTGGTTCTGGCAATCTCATATATGTTTCTAACAGCATCTGCTCTCAGGCCCTCTCCAGATGGATTCGGCAGGCCCTTATATCACTGATATTGTATTTCTTCCCCAGGGGACGGATCAAACACCTGGACGTGGTGACGTTGCTCCGGCGGATTCAGCCTCCGCTGGGCTTTGGGAAGCTCTGTCCTCATCGAGTGGCTTGCAAAGTAAGACAGTGCAGTTGGGGGGAGGTTGGAGGAGGGAAGAACATCTCAGAGGAAGCACAGATATAACAAATTACAGCTTCATTTACTGATAATCTAGAGCATAGGTTCTGGGGAATTATCTGGTAAACACTGCTTGCTGCTTTATTAGCATGTATTCAGGCCATTTATTAGCCTATATTATATAGATTCCTTGCTACAGTTTGCAGACTGCCTGGCACAGGAATTATCAGGTATACATAGTGGTAGATGCTATAAACATATTAGCTGGGGAAACAGTCATGTAGGCTATAAAGACCCATCTGAGGAGGTCTGCTGCCCCCTAATGGGGAAGACAGGAATAGTATGTGTTTACTCCGAACCCGTATACTGTAATTCTATCCCCTGGCCTATTTCAGATGGGACTAACCTTCCCCAGGGCTCTTCTGTTGAGAGACGGCAGGCAGTTTCTAGTTGCATTCAGTGCCCTGGTGGGAATCCATTAGCCATATCAAGCCACTGTGTGACTAATAAGGCTCTTGGATAACTGTAGCCCTCAAATATGAATGATGTATGCATGCAGTAGAGACAGATAAATAGATAAGATAGATATGGTCTCTGAAAGGTAGACAGAAATAACAGGGGAGAGGAAATAGCTTTTAGATTTTTCTTTGTACCTAAGGCACCTGGGATGAGTTATCATTCCTTAAATAATTTCTGCAGACTAAAAGCAGTATTACCTACATATTGAAATAAGAGAAGGGGAGGGGGAAGGGAGGAGAGTCTGTGTGTGCAAATTTCCTCCTCAGCTCCTTAGTTAAAAGCTTCCAGTCATCAGAAAGGATTTTTTCTTGTGAAGGATCTGTTTCTAGCCTTTGTGTTTCCTTTCTCTTCTATGGACAGATTTGTCCTTTGTCAGAGACTTATAAAGTTTACATGTTCTTCTTATAGCTGGTTATTATCAGTCTTAGAATATAACAAGGCTTTGGGCAGAAATACATTACTTTTTGTGGCTGCAACCAGACCACTTCAGCCTGTTATTTTGCCAGATCTCGCATGCTAAGCAAGGTCTGGTTGAATCAGTAAAACCCAGGAACTGCAGAAAGTGGAGCTGGGGAGTCAGCAGCTGGCATTTTTCCCTCCCAAGTCAGCACTGAACCATGCCCATTGTGGAGGTGTTGGGGGAAAAGTGTTAATGAAAGTGCCATCTTTAAGATAAAATGTAAAATCAAGGCTTTTGTGTCATTATAGATCACCTGGCACAAGGGGAAGGATTTTAATTCCAGTTTATCATCCACATTCTGATTTAGACAGCTATAGTCTGCCTCACTAAAATTCTCCATGCAGTTGCAGTAGGATATGGTAATAACTCCATGTCCTAAAAGGTGGTGGAGTTTCTGTGATCTGTTAAACAGCTCTGCACCAGAGGTAGCTACATTTCAGTGGTGGGCAAAGTGATTCCTTATAGACTGCAAAGCACTTCACAATCATTCGGAATTAAAGATGCCATGTAAATGTAAAATGTTGCTTCTACTGTAATAAATACCAATTTGTGTAGATGCATTGTGGGTACATGCCCACTTGCTACTGGGGAAAGTGGAGAGATAAATTATGTCCCAGCTTGGAAAGGGCTATCCACATTAAGGTACTGTAATATCTGCCTCCGGGCAAACACATTCTACTGTTATGATTGTATGAAGCATCCTTTCCTATCTGTGTAACCAAGCACATGGACTGCGTCTGCATTGGTGGGAGGGGTGATAAGTCTGGAGAGTGGTGTGAGGGCATGAGAAAAAACATTTTGTTGAGTAGTGTGTGCTGACTGCATGATTGTTCTGTTTCTTTCCCCTACCCCATAGCGCCTAGTCTCTATGAATATGCCACTGAACAGTGATGGGACTGTCATGTTTAATGCCACCCTCTTTGCATTGGTCAGAACAGCACTGAGGATCAAAACTGAAGGTAACCCACTCTGGCTGCGACTCCTAATCTCAAAGAATGTGTATGACGCATGTGGTTTTATTTCATGCATGTAACTGCATGTGATGACTGGGAGCATAGATGGATGACACCTATGCTGAAATTTACTGGGTCTGAAAATGACATATGGAGATCACATGCATAAAACAATTCCAGCTATTCACTTTGAGAGTGTGGCACGGGAAGCAAATGTAAATGTGTAGAAAGGAATAATACCCAGGAGGGACAGTACAATGTTTCTAGCTAAGTGTCATCCAGGCAACTGGTACCTTTGTAGTTTCATTCCTGATTATTAGTCATTTTCCTAAAATTCCCTCTTAGATGATCTTGCAAGTAAAGCTGCAGCTCTAGTGCGTGCTCAGTTAATGGTCAGAAAAAGAGGGGAAAAGGTGGTATATATGCCAAAGCTGTAAATCTGCACCTTCAGAGGGCACCAAATAGGCTCTGGGGTAGCAGCCTGAAATCACTGACCACTCTAGGATGGAGAAAAGATGCTACCAAAGAACAATCACTGGCCAGTCCAAAGGGCTAGACCCTCAGCCCTTTGCACTGCAGGGGAGAAGGTGAGCTGCCATAAAGGACAGCTGAGGAGATTCCTTATGTAGCGGAACCCAACCATGGCATGGAGCTGGTCTGGCCATATAAACACCGCCCAGTACTGGCCTCCCTAGATGTCGGAGATGTCCCTTGAATCCTCCTGAGAGATTTTGATGGAACTTTCCTGGCAGTATCTGCAATCCCCTGCCAAAGGTTTCTAGGGATGGCAGCCTTATTTTTTCTTCTGCCGTAGGACACTTTCCCACACCAGTCAGCGATAACTTAGGCCGGCACCACTGTAGTACATAGGCTAGCAGCATACAGGCCCAAGATGCTTCAGGATGCCAGCAACAGCTGTGCTATCTGTGCCTTTGTTACCCTCTGGAGGGAGATATCAGCTAAAATCACTGTTGCTGACAGTGGTGCCAGGGTTCAGTGCTATTGCCCTATACTTGTAGTTTCATGCAGCCGAGCAATTCCTTCTTCACTTCTGTCACCCGGGTAGGCCACTCTCCGCGTGACTGGTGCTATGAGTGGCGTGGTGCACAAGCACTCCGAAGCAGAAGTGGCAGTAAGCAAGTCTTGTTTAAATCTTTAGGGGAGCCAGGGAAGGCAGTTCTGAAACATAATTTTCACTTTCCATTGTGACTATACTGACAATGGTAACTCTGTGTTTTATTGCCTCTTCTAATACGGCACCACACAACACCACAAAGAAGTTGGTGCCTACTCCACTGAGCCTGCCCGTGCCGCACACAAGGACGGTTGCTGTCCCGGCACCGACATCTCAACCACCTATGACTACGCATACGGCACCACACCAATCGGCACTGGCCAACCCTATGGCACCCCTGCCACACCCCAGCTATGTATTCCAGCTCCTTCTACCTTGGCACCACAATTTATTCATTCCAGCAATTTGCTAATCTCACCAATTCCACGTTCTCCATTACTTGGTACTGATCTCTCACTGGGACCATCGGCACAGCTCCGACAGCTATCCGCTGTTCCTTCTCATTTTTCTAGTGATGAAAACGACGAAGTGGAGAGAGTTTTTTCACCATACCATTCTTCCCCCTTTCTCACTCCTACTAGCACAGGACCAAGGAGACCAAGGTCCTCATAATCCAGGGACTTACCACCCTGGTATGGACACCCGTGGATGGGAACTCCCATGGCCTTCCCTTAACAATGGCATTATTAGAACCAATGGGGGCCCTACAGCAGGCACCACAGTAGCCGGTACAGCCCATGTAGAGGCGACATTAGATCTCCTCCTGTACCCATCCACAGTTCTGTGACGGATGGACAGGAGCAACCTGCAACGGCGCATGCAGATGAGGAGGTACCTGAATCTTCCCCAAATAATAATAATTCATCCACCTCACCAGAAGAGGCTATTATGGCCCTATCCCCAACAACAGTGGATGATTTTACTCATTTTCAAGACCTCTTCAAAAGAGTGGCCAGCGAGCTCAAGATCACTCTGGAGGAGGTGTCAAAGACTCAGCATGAGCTGACTGACATATTACAACCTTCAACCTCCTCCAAGATCACTTTACCTATTAATGGAGCCATTATAGATCCTGCCAAGAATATCTGGTGAACCCCAACCACCATACCCCCTACCTGCAAAAGGGCAGACTGGAAATACTATGTCCGCTCCAGGTGCTCAGAAATCCTTTCCACACACCCAGCACCAAATTCACTGGTAGTAGAATCAGCCAACCAAAAGAACAAGCAGCAGCGTTTCCAGTCCACTCCCTCTGACAAGGACAGAAAAAGAATGGACCTACTCGGCCACAAAGTTTATGTATCATCCATGCTACAATTTAGAGTGGCAAACTACATGGCCCTACTGGCCAAATATAATCACAGAAATTACAGGAAACTCATGGACTTAATGACGTCTCAGATGACAAGAGCCAACAATTTAAAGCAATAATCTCTGAAGGGCAGATTATTTCCCACACGGCATTGCAGGCTGCCCTCGATGCTGCGGACACAGCTGCCAGATCCACTGTGATGGTCATAATGATGCATCTGGCTTCATGGTTTACCTCTTCTTTCCCACACGAGATTCAAAACACTGTGGAGTATCTTCCCTTCGATGGTAAGAAGTTATTTGCAGCAAAAACCAATGAGGTGCTGCACACCATGAAGGATTCCAGAGCGATGCTTAGATCTCTAGACATCCATACACCGGAAACTAGAAGAAGACAATACAGGTGTCAGCCTTACCAACACACATGATACCCGGCCTACACACAAGAACAGAGGCCATACGACCACCAGCAGCAACAGTACCAGAGACCCAGGCATCAATGACAACACCCCACAACATCAGCACCGTTGCAACCCCCTCCATCTAATAAGCAGATTTGAGGTCTTGGTCGAGGGTATAGAAGATCTCCCACCCACTCCAGCACTTACACTGCTCAGCCAATCTTTTGATCACCGTTTACTCCCATTCTACCACAACTGGGGAGCCATCGCTATGGACAGATGGGCCCTAGAGGTCACCCAATTGGGCTATTCCATCCCCTTCCTGTCCATACCCACTCAACCCCACCACTCCATACCTCTTCAGGGACCCCTCTCCAACAAGAGGTGCAACATCTTCTACACAGGAGCAGTGGAGACAGTGCCTGATCAGCACAGGGGAAAGGGTCTTTATTCCCACTACTTTTTTGACAGAAAAGTTGGAGATGGCAACCCATCCTTGACCTCAGGCAACTCAACAAGTTCATCAGAAAGCAAAAATTCAGAATGGTTACCTTCACAGTCATAATTCCGGCGCTGGAGCAGGGAGATTGGTTTTCAGCCCCCAACCTGTAGGATGCTTATTTTCATGTAACTATACACCCCATTCACAGGCATTTTCTCAGATTTGTTATGGGCTCAAATCACTATTAATACAGGGTTCTACCCTTTGGCCTCTCAACAGCACCCCACGTCTTTTCCATGATTCTTGCGGTGGCAAAAGTGCACCTACAGAAAAATGCAAGCGGAGAGGGCTAGAGTCATACTAATAGCCCCGGACAGGAATGGTACTCATTTTTAACAAGGATATCAGTTTGCCCACTGATTCCACTTCCCCCCTATTCCAAACCTATTATCACAACACAGGGGCCAACTACACCACCCAACGTAATGATGCTGCACCTCAAAGCATGGCTTATCAATGGTTCTCTAATGAGGAACTAGATTGCTCTGAACAGGTACAAACTGTACTGTTACATAGCAGAACGCAATGCACGCGTACCACCTATCTCCATAAGTGGGCTAGGTTCACTCCCTGGTGCTCCCCCAAGCACAGCACTTCCACTTCCGCTTCCGCCCCTCTTTCACTAGACTAATACTAGACTATCTTTTAGAACTTAAACTATCTAGGCTCTCCTTTAGCTCCATAAAGATACATTGAGCAGCAATTACAGCATTTCACAATAAGACCGGAGACACTTCTATCTTCGCTCTCCCCCCACCCATCACAAAGCTGTTCCTCTAGGGCCTCCAGACGTTAGACCACCCATTCAACCCTGGACCCACACTTGGTCCTCACATGCTTCATGCACCATCCATTTGAGCCACTTGTAACATGCTCTCTCCTATACATCTATCCATGAAAACTGCATTTTTAGTTGCCAATACAGCTGCCAGACGTGTAGAAGAACTTGGAGCGCTTATGGCTGACCCACTGTACACTATATTTTTTAGAGACAAAGTCACACTCCAAACACATCCTAAATTTCTCCAAAGATGAATTCCTCCTTCCACCTCAATGAACCTATCCATCTATCAACCTTCTTTCCTAAACCACATGCGAACACTTTCAAATCGGCAGTGCAGACACTCGATGTGTGCAGAGCATTGTCCTTTTATTTGGATAGGACTAAGCCCTTTAGGGCTTCCCCTAAACTTTTCATTTCAATCGCAGAATGATTCAGAGGCAAATCCATCTCTACTCAGAGAATATCCAATTGGATAGCAGACTGCATCCGCCTATCCTACCAACTAAAGAAGATGAATCTTCCAACTTCTGTTAGAGCACACTCCACCAGATCTGTGTCAACGTCTGTGGCATACGTAACATTCCCCTCACAGATATTTGCAAAGCTGCCGCCTGGGCTTCATAGCATACCTTTGCTAAACATTATGCTCTTACTCTGGGACCCCTGACCGACGTTTGAATGGGCTGAGCTGTGCTGTCTACAGCTTTCTTACCAGATCCAAAGTCCCTACCTCCTTAAGAGATGCTGCTTTTCAGTCACCTGGAGTGAAGCACCACAGGGACATCTCTCAAAGAAGAGGAGATTACTCACCTGTGCAGTAACTGACGTTCTTTGAGATGAGTGTCCCTGTGGGTGCTCCACTACCCACCCTCCTCCTCTGTACTTTGGAGTTTGGAGCAATCTCCATTGTAGAGATGGAACTGAGGAGCCTGGGCCATGCGTGTGTTATTGAGGCACATTTGGCATGCAAGTACTACTGTAAAATCTCCAAGCGAAGGCGCTGGGGCGCACCAACACCTGGAGTGGAGCATCCACAGGAACACTCATCTTGAAGAACGTCAGTTACTCCACAGTTGAGTAACCTCCTCTTAATTGTTATTGTACAGTGTGACACAACTCAGAGGTCCAGAGACAAGCACAGTGTAATAATTATCAATGTACCACAAGCACCACAAAATGAATAGGTGCATTGACAGTGTTATATTCATAGATGTACCCCAACCTCATGTAATTCCTAGCAGGCCCCAAAACTGCAGGGCCAGGCAGTGCACAGACCATCACAGCACATTACTGTGGCTTGCAGTAAAAGTACTCTTTCAAAGCCTCTCTGAGCTGGATAGCTCCACACTGAGCTTTCCTAATAGCCCCTATGTCTGGCTGTTCAAACTCAGCAGACAGCCACTCCACCTCTGCCACCCACCCTAGCGGCAGCTTTTTGCTCTTTGCCCCACAGACATTATGCAGGACCCAGCAGGTGGCTATAATCATTTTTTTTCACTGAGCTCCTGTCTTGTCAGTAAACTATGCCAGTCTCCCTTCACTCTACCAAAAGCACATTCAACTGTCTTTGTGTACCTGCTGAGCCGGTAGTTGAATATTTCCTTTTTGCTGTTGAGGTGGCCGGTATACGGCTTTGGGAGCAAGGGGTAGGCTAGGTCCTCAAGGACCACTCTTACCATCTCATCATCCCCAGTGGTAATCCTCTGTTCAGGAAAGAAAATCCCTGCTTGCTGCTCTCTGAACAGTCCTGTGTTTACTTAAAGATGTGAGCATCATGCAACTAACCTGACCAGCCAACGCTGATATCAGTGAAGTGTCCCCAGTGAGCCACCAACACTTGCATAACCATGGAAAAGTTGCCCTTTCTGTTGACGCACTCTGTGGCAAGGTGTGATGGGGCCAAAATAGAGATATTTGTGCCATTTATTGCTTCATCACAATTTGGGTGTCCCATTGCTGCAGATCCATCCACTGTGGCCTGAACATTGCTGAGAGTCAAAGTTCTGCATAGCAGGAGATGATTGATGGCCCTGCACAGTTGTACAACAGTTGCCTCCACAGTGTATTTTCCAGTTCCAAAAATTTTTCCCACTGACATTTCCACAATACAAGCACCACTCACTTCTCTGCTGTCCATGCAGTTCTCATACTGGCGTCCCTGCACTGGAGGTTTGGGGCAAGCTCAGCATGCAGATCCAGGAATGTGGCCTTGAGCATCTGAAAGTTCTGCAGCTGCTGCTCATAGTCCTACTCTTGCATTACAATGCAATCCCATCAGTCGATGCTAGTTTCTCGGGCCCAGAAGTGGCACTCCACTGTCTGCAGATGCTCCGTAAATGCCACCAACAACCTTCCATTGGTTCTCGCTATGTTCCACAGCAGTCTGTCCTCCGTGAAATCATCATGTTTCCCACTGATTTGGGTCTTCTTACGGCCCTACAATTACCAGAGGATCATGCATCCTGTGCATGCAACACTTATGACAATAGTGTAAAGCTGTGCAGGCTCCATGCTTCTGTCAGAGATGGTGGAGAACAAGGATGGCAGCGAGGGTTCGTGAGATTTTTTAAGAAGTGTGAAAAATATGGGCTATAGATGACAATATGGGATGGAGACAGTTGAAAACTGGGAAGTTGACCTCTTGCTCCCAGTCACCCCTGGGCAACTCGTTTTGGTTCCATCATGCATTGCCAAAACTTCCCAAAAGACAGTGGGCGCTGGATAGTGGCAGGTTGCACACTGGGATACCTATCCATGGTGCAACACACTGTGCCTCAATACGAGCACTGCGGGTGAATATGCACAGCGCTGACGCAAGGAGGCAAATACACATACGTGCACAAGGAACATACTAACTGCGGGAGTTTTATGCTGATGTAACTTGTGTCGACCAAAGTTTGTGGTGTAGACATGGCCTTAGCTTCAAACCATGTAAGTATGTTCTTCATGGTTAAAGCAGGAGACTGTGAATCAGAACGCATGAGTTCTAAGTCCTGACTTTGACACTGACTTGCTGGGTAATCCTGAGCAAGTCACTTAACGTTATCACTCATTAAGAACTGCTGGTGTGCACACTGCTGTGCAGAACACTGGGGAGGATGGAGTTCCCAAAGGAGCTTCCAGTCTTAGCTCACTGTATCAGGAGGTGGAGGGGACTCCTACTGTAAGTCCACAGGGGAATTACAAAACTGGGCCCCTCATTAGTCTGACAGAACATTAGGGGCATTGAAAGCACCAGATGGAGTGGAACCTGAAAGGGGTTCAGAAGTTGGGTGACTAGATGTCCTGTTTTTAAAGGGACAGTCCCATTTTTGGAGACTTTTTCTTATATAGGCGCCTATTACTCCCAACCCCCGTGCTGTTTTTTCACAGTTGCTATCTGGTCACCCTATGCAGAAGGCAATATGGATTTGGTTGTAAGGGCCTGGGAGTTCACTTAGGGTAACAATGATAGACTCCATGAGGCAAGTGCACTTGGGGAGAAGAGGGTGGTAATGGGATCCACCAGGAGAAGGAAGGAAATTCCATGCATAAAGGACTGCATGGAAGAAGGGGCATACCTGAGAGTTAGAAAAATAAACCAAAGGGGTATAAGGTGGGCAGCAGGGAAGAGAAAAGCAGTTGGAAGGGGATCACAGACAATGGAGATACTAATATTTACTCAGTTCCAGAGGTATTGTGTTGCTTGATTCAGTAATGTCTGTTAAGAGGTTAGAGTTCCTTGGATGCAATATGCAATATCCTAGTCTTGGGTATGGTCCCCTCAAGTATTTTTGTACCATGCTTATATACCTCACAGGTGGAGCCTATTAAGCTCTCAAAGTCCTTCCTCATAAAATAAGCAAGAATACCTTTAAAATAGCCTTTGTATTAGTTTGTCAGAATGCTTTGCATGTCTCTAGTGCCTTCCCCGTAGCACTTCACACACCACCACCAACTTCAGACTCTCAACTTCCCTGTGAGGTGGTAGTACGTATGCTTTGCACAGAGCAGGGAAGACCTGGGAATAGAATCCAGGTCTCCTGACTCCCAGCTGTGCTGTTACTACAAGATGGTTCTTCCTTCGGAAATAGTTCCCCTCCACAGGCCCTCTCTTGTCACTGCTCTGCCTTCACTGGACCTCCGAAAAGGCGGGAAGTGCTGTATCTGATCACGCATGTGGTCATTTATAGCATAAAATGGTGCTACAGTTTTCTGTCTCCCTCAGCCAGGCTGCCCCAGGCAATGCCCATCCAGAGCACACGTCTGACCACATCCAGAATCAGAATGTGCACTCCCACCTTTCCATCTCTCCACGGGGAGGTGTGAGCAGCTCTTCAGTCTCTACACATTTAGGAATGAGACTGTCTGCTGTGAGCATGAGGGAGTAAGCCATGGTCAGACAATCCCCTTGCCCACATCCAATTGCCCTCTGCTGCCCTTGAGGCATTCTCCTGCTGTAAGAGAGTGCATTCGACAGACTTTTGAGCCACTCTTTTCCTTTTGGGATGCCGAAATATAGGTGTGAATTTTTCTCCTCTGCTGGAGCTGGCTTAATTCCTCTGTTCACTGATTCCCCTGGCAGGTAACCTGGAGCAAGCCAATGAGGAGCTCCGGGCAATCATTAAGAAAATCTGGAAGCGCACCAGCATGAAGCTGCTGGATCAAGTTGTGCCCCCGGCAGGCGGTGAGCAAACTAGCCTTTCCTTGTCTGTCTGTCTTGTCACCCCTTTCTCTGCCTGCTTTTTGTCTTTCCATAATCCTGTCACTTTTGTGGTCCTGGGTGGGATATGGGTGGCATGCTTTCCTCTACACGATGATATCTGTCAGACTGGACACTACAGCTGGTTGAGTGCTGATCATGCTTGTATCAATGAATGCGTAACCCTCTCAATGGGCAACTTTTGGGAGGAGGTGGAGATGTCAGAGTGGGAGAGAAAACAATATTCTCAGATGCATACACCAGATCTAAATGGAGTGATGTTTACAGTTCTCTACACACTCCCAATGAGCCAGGGACAACAGGATTTTGCCTTGCATTTCCCATGTCCTTTCTCCAAAGGGCTAGATGCTTATCAGTATTGCATAACTCTAACGTGATCCCTGGTACAGGGTGTTCTGTTTATTTGCCTTGTCAGTGACTATTTGCTGCTAGGAAGAGAAGAAGCAATAAACATTTAGTAGCTGTAGGCAGGACATATGAGAGCAGAGTAACATCACTTTTATTAGCATGTCAGAAATAAACCTTCAACCTTGAGCTAAGGCTCTGGCCTCTTCTGCGTTCCTAAGCCTGTGCTTTCAATCTGTACTCCTGTCAGATCCATATGGACACAGTGGGCCAGATTCTCAGCTGGTATAAATTGTCATAGATCCACATCTATCCCAGTATGTTATTGAGGTAGATTTGGGAGTATGCACCGGGATTGTATCAGGCATGCTTTCTGTCCTCCTCCCCCTCCTTTTCTGCTACCTACTTTCTGTCTCACTCTCCTCTCTCACCCTCTGTCCCACTTTTCTCTTTCCCACAGCCCCTTTATCCATCCCTCTTTACCCTCTTGCTTGACCCCTCCTCTTAGCCCTTCCTCCTCCAACTCCTGACCCTCTCACAGCATCAGAACAATGACCCCTCTCTCTTCTGGTCCATCCATCTCCTGATAGCTCATCCTTGGCAGGAGCATGATTAACACTTGTGGTTTCCAGACACTGGGCATCTGGTCTCCCCTCTTGTATCTTAATAATGAGCCTTCATGCTGGGCTGGTGAGCCTTCCCACAGCAGCGCTGCATTATTACAAGCATGATCAGCAGTCCCATTCAGGCTGTCACTCGGAATCGCACTTTGAGGATCATCTGTATTTAAGGTCAGATCATGAAATCTTTACTCAGCCCTTGTCCTCACAGAAGTCAATGCCCCACAAAGCTTCCATTGACTCCAGGTGGATTTTGCCTAAATAAAAATTGGGTTAAGATTTGACCCATTGACGTCAATGAGAGTTTTGGCTGGGTAAAGGGAAAGCAAGGACTGCAGGATTTGTCCCTTGGTTTGAAGCAATCCAAGTTCCCTTTTGGGTTATAGCAGGTACTAATTCACAACAGGACATTGCAGGTACACTGAGGTTTTATCTGGGAAATTGGTACAAGCGACTGAAATGGTCAGGAGCCATGTCTGTATAGTAAATGTACCCATCAGTTATAGGCATTCTGTACCAGTATAGCTAACCTGTGCCCGTAGATGTAAGCCATCTCTGACCCCCACAGAGCCTCTGCAAACCGCTATGGCTCTGGAGTAAATGTGCCCTCTAGCCTGCTGTACTTCTACCCTGAAAACGAATGCCTTTTCCTCTCTTTGGTTCCTGGTATTTCTTCTGTAAATGGCTATGCTTTGCAGCTCATATTGGTGAATTCACTGTTTACAATCAGCTGCTTGTTTGCTTTTGGAAATATCCCCCATGCAGACGATGAGGTGACAGTCGGGAAGTTTTATGCCACTTTCCTGATCCAAGAGTATTTCCGGAAATTCAAGAAACGTAAAGAACAAGGCCTCGTGGGCAAACCCTCACAGCGGAATGCTCTCTCCTTGCAGGTGAGTGATGGGCAGACATGGGTCTGGGTGCCACAGGAATGAAACAAGGACATAGAGCTGGAGGTTTAATAAGTTTGTAGACCTCCTTAACCTTGTTACAGTCAAGGACACTTGGCCATGCCTCCTTCCCAGCAAGTGCCATGCACTTCAGGAACTGTACTGAGCAACTGACAGGCCCCTCATTAGAGGGAACATTGGAGGCACCTTGAGCTGCCACATCAATCCCTCTAGATAGACGTTCACCTATCAAAGGCCATTCACCCTTCCTTATGTTGGTGGGATGCTGGGGTGAATTATGTTCATAGTTGATAAATCCATTGGTAATGTTTGGGAAGTGCTTTCCATTTGGATTGCTGGTTCCATTTGGATAGCTGGTACTAAATAAATGTAAGATTGTTACTGTTGTAATGTTTCACTCTAAACCCCTCTGAGGAGGGAGTGATTATGTATAGGTCAGGGAAGGTGTCTGGCAGTTAAAAAAACCAAGGCAGATGCCTGGATTCCAGAGGCATCAGAGTCCAGTGGATAGGGCGTGGGACTAAGGCTACGTCTAGACTACCCGCCGTATCAGCGGGTTAAAATTGATTGCTCGGGGATCGATACATCGCATCTCATCTAGACGTGATATATCAATCCCCGAGCGCACTTATATCGATTCCGGAACTCCACCAACCCCAACGGAGTTGCGGAATCGACATGTGGAGCCGCGGACATCGATCCCACGCAGTGAGGACGGGTGAGTAATCCGATCTTAGATATTCGACTTCAGCTACGTTATTCACGTAGCTGAAGTTGCGTATCTAAGATCGATTTCCCCCCGTAGTGTAGACCAGCCCTATGAGTCCTAGGATCTAGTCTCAGTTCTGCCACTGATTCGCTGTGTGGATTGCTAGATTGCGTGTCAGAGGCTTCCATTGCAGTTCTGTAAAAAGAATTTGCATTGATTACAGCTGCAGAACTCAGAGCAATCCCCAGCTCTAGACACTTCTGAAACTGTTACAGTAAGAGAGAAAGATAACACTGGACTCCAAGCAAACAATGTGCCATGTGAGAAATAGACTGATATGTACACAGCATCAGCATAGGACAACTATACTGTTTCCTAGAACAACACTAATTGAGAGACATTCCAATTAATAAGGTCTGGTAAATGCTGGGTATAGTTTCTGGCTAAAATTTCCAAATCTGGGTGCCAAAAATTCAGCTTTCCACTCCATATTTAAGTTCCTGAATAAAATTAGCCTGATTATCAAAGGTGCTGAGCTCCCGTTGACTTCAGCTGGAACTGTAGGTGCTCAGCTCTTTTATTTGTTTGCCCAAATACGGATTTAGGAGCCAAACTCTAAAGCACCCACACTTGCTCATTTGGGCTTGTATGTTTATGCACATGTACAGTACTTGTTAAAACAAGCACCTGGTAATGAAGAGTCTTCAGTCCTATTGCTAATTCTGCCAGAAATTTGCTATGCAGCCTTTAGCAACTTACCCTCTTTGTGAGTTGGTCTTGCCACCTCTAAAAGGGGAATGGGGTAACAGTACCTGCTGACCTCACAGGGCAGTGGTGAGGTTAAATTAATCAATATGATAAAGTGCTGGGCAACAGATGATGTCCAGGGTAAAGTGATACTTTTTTCATTGCTTACCTAACTACATGGAAACAGACTATTACGTGGTACTGTTTTCCAGGCCGGGTTGCGCACATTGCATGACATTGGGCCAGAGATCCGACGGGCGATCTCCGGAGATCTGACAGCCGAAGAGGAGCTAGACAAGGCCATGAAAGAAGCTGTTTCTGCTGCCTCTGAAGATGATATCTTCAGGGTAGGTGCTACTTCTGTAATCCTTCTTTTCCTCTTGAACGAGGCTACGTGCTGAGCCCAATACATTAGACTGAGCAATGCTATATGCTACATTTCAGTTTCTCTCTCTCTCAGTTTCCCAGGCTGTATTATAGAGAACAGAAATGGAAAATATAAAGCTATATGTCAGATAGAATCAGATGGCCAAATCCTGAGGGCCCACTCCATTTTTCCTCAGTGGGAATTTTGCCTGAGTAAAGACTAAAGGCAGTCAGAGTGAGAATGTCACGGTTTGACCCACAGAAATTGAAAAAATGAATCAGGTCATAACCTCCATGCTCCATCCTATGCATTATTGATCCACTACTTTCTCTAGTGTTTTGTTTAGTCCACTTTTAAGTGACCCAAGCAATGGGTCTTCCAGCACATCCTGGGAGATGGTCGCACCCCCTCATACATCTCACAATGGAGAATTTTTTGTGATCAGGCTAAATTTTCTTTTTCTTAGTTAGGCCTTTGAGCAACCCTCAACATTCCCTCTCCCTCCTTGGTGCCTCTACCCTTCAAATACTTACAGAAAGTTACTGTCTCTGCCCTTCATTATGGCTTAGTCAAGCTCTACATAACAGGCTCTTTAAAACTTTCCTCACTAGTCCCTCCTGCTGGTTAATCATTTTCATTGCTGTTCTCTGAATTCCTTCTAGTAAGTGGATCTCTTTCTGGTACTGTGGTACGCAGAATTGAACACAATAGCCCAGATTCTCCATCCCACCCAAACTCCACTCAATACAGGAATGGAAGGGAGGTGCAAAGGTGGCTCTTCACCACTTGTAGGGCCTTCTGTATTCTGGAGCTGGCTCTTGTCATCTATCAGAGCACTACATTAGAGCTCATTTACAACAGACCCCATCACAGCCCCTCTGACAGAGATGTCCATATTCTAGGATTATTTCCTGGTAGGGAGACATTCTGCTTGTGACGGGCCATATCACAATACCAAATTGGTCCCCAAATTTTCTTTCTCTAAACATTCTTTGAGGTGCAGTGACAAACACCAGGCCTGGAGAACTGTCCTCATTTGCACCTATTCTCACTCACCAAGAGAAAATGTTTTCTGTTTTGCTGACAGAGGGCTGGTGGCCTGTTCGGAAACCATGTCAGCTACTACCAAAGTGATGGCCGGAGCTCATTCCCCCAGACATTCACCACCCAGCGCCCTTTGCACATCAATAAATCTGGCAACAACCAGGGAGATACGGAGTCCCCATCACACGAGAAGCTAGTGGATTCCACCTTCACTCCCAGCAGCTACTCGTCTTCGGGCTCCAACGCCAACATCAACAATGCCAACAATACTGCCTTGTCCCGCTTCCACAGCCCACCCAGCTACCCAAGTACTGTCAGCACAGTGGAGGGGCATGGCACACCCTTGTCACCCACCATACGAGTGCAGGAGGCCCCTTGGAAACTCACTTCCAAAAGGTAAGCTCCAAAGAAGCAATGGGCTAATGAAACCAATGTATATGTACAATTTTTTTTAAATGATATTGCCTAGTTAAAGTCATGCTCCGACAGTCTAGAGGCGGGACAAAGTGCTGTCGTGCATAGGATTTGAGGTGAGCTCTCAGGCTCATCACTTGCTGCCTAGACCAGCAATGCTGCAGAAGCACCACACTCAGCCTCTGGGAAGAAGGACTGCACCACCATTGATCAACACCCTCCATCTCCCAGACTATAGCATTGGTATCTGAAGGGAGCTGCCATCTTAGGCTGTAGGAAGGTGTTTTATCTAAGGCAAATTAAATAGAGTAGGAACGGGGAAATGCAATTTGTAATTGCGACCACTGGAAGGAAGACTCTAGACCAGTATTTCTCAATCAGCAGGTGACAACTCCCAGGGAGCTCATAAAATGCAATCAGGAGGGATGTGAGGCATTCAAAAATGCATTATAATCTAAAGCAAAGGAAATTTCACTCTCAATCTCTCCATACATCCTTACCCTTCAAAGTCAGATATTCGCTGTTAACCTGTCAAAACACACACGAATGAATTCTATCATAGGCTCATCGCTGTTATCATTCATACATGTTTTAGTCGGTTATAATAAATGTAAAGGGGTCATGAATATTTCTGACTTCAAATAAAGGGTTGCCAGCCTGAAAAGGTTGAGAAATAATTGTTCTATAGAAGAGAAGAAAATAACATGAGGATACCAGAGATGTGTAAGTTTGTTTGAATAAAAAATCCAATAGCTTTTCCATTTCCCACCCTTCGTTTTGGAAACTATAAGAATTTCACAGCTATTTGTTTCCATACTTCTCCTCCTCCTCCTTCTTACTTGTGTTTATGTTACATTCCTGACATAGTCTTCTTTTTCCCCCTTGCTTCCTTGGTGAACTAGGACACATTACTATGAAACATTGGGACGGTAGGTGTTTCCTCTCATGCTGTAATGTTCTCCAGAGTTGCTCCTGTTGAAGTTAATGTCCAAATCCCCATTATTGTTTCACTTAAGCCCTTCCTTTCAGTGCCAGGAAGATTAAAAGAAGTACAGTAGAGCCTCAGAGTTACGAACACCTCAGGAACAGAGGTTGTTCATAACTCTGAAAAGTCTGTGACTCTGAACAAAACGTTATGGTTGTTCTTTAAAAGTTTACAACTGAACATTGACTTAATACAGCTTTGAACCTTTACTATGCAGAAGAAGAATGCTGCTTTCCCTTTATTTTTTTAGTAATTTACATTTAACATAGAACTGTACCATGTTTGCTTTGTGTGTGTGTCTCTGCTGCTACCTGATTATGTACATTTCGTTCTAAATGAGATGTATGGTTGACTGGTCAGTTTGTAACTCTGGTGTTCATAATTCTGAGGTTCTACTGTAATAGTAGTATGGTATCTTCAGGAGACATTCACCAACTAGGTTCCTCTAGCCATAATGCAGACAATTGTATGAATTCTGGTAGCTGGATTACCTGATGGACGTGCGTGGAATTTTCACCTCAATCTCCACATGATCTCAGACCTGACCCCCGTCATTCTCTGATCATTGCAGAGTGAAGTCTGTTTTATCCTGTTCTTACCAAAATAGTGTAGTGGCTAGAGCTTAGCCATGTTGGCTGATGAGGGAATGACACTGTTATACAGGACCTTTTCTTTACCCCATACAGCTATGATTGCCAATCATCCCGTCTGATCGCTCACACAGTCTTCCTTGGATTTTTTTTTCAACTGACCCAAGCACCATACATATACTCATTTCCCTCCACTCCACCAAGTGGAGTGAACCAATGACCAAACAACCATGTTTCTTCACTTCTCCTCTTAGTCCCACATGGTGCTTCTGTGCCACACTGCTCCCTGCTGACAGCACAGGTAACAGAGTGAAAGTTTCAGATTTCTGAAGCTCTCCATGCTGGCATTTCAGAGATTCAGGTTCTGTTCAGTTGCTTGCTGACTGCAGCCTAATACCAGGAAGGCCAGCACAGGAAATGGAGGGAGGAGGAGGTAGAGATGGAATTCAAGCTGCTCCACCCACAGAATTTGAATAGCACCCATTGAACTCAATTGAAATTACTCATATTCTATGATTGGAAAATAAGGATCAAGGATGGGAAAGACAAGGGGATAGAGAAGATGAAAGAGCAGAGGGAGAGAAATGGCACAGAGAGTGGAAGACAGGAAAAAGAGACCATAAGCATTACAGCTGAGAGGGGTGGTAAAATGTCAAGGAGGCACCCCTTTGAAATTCCTTACTGGCACTTTGTGACAGCCATAGAAGAAAATCCACCCCGCTGTCCCTCAGGGAATCCATCTCAGGTCTTGTACTGAGCCCCAGGTGACAGGACTTTAGGAATTTTGTCAGTGCCCTGAATGCTCATGCAGTGCAGGCGTGATCAATTACATTCATAGTATGTACATCACTACTGACTCTTGATGCTTTGATTAAGACAAAACTAAGTGGGGACAAAACAAAGGGTCACTTGTATTTATGAATTGTGCTTTTGTCTTTGATCATTGATTTTTGTGTGATGGCTTGGCACCTGCCATAACAATAAACGCAGACAGATGAAGCCCTGTCGCGTTTGTCTCGATAGCAGCTTTTCTTTACCATCTCCAAATTTTGACTTGCCTTTTTTGCTCATTAGCTCCAGTTCTAGAGACAGCCAGCTGGCAATCGTTTGCCAAGAGGAAGTGTCTCAGGATGAGACTTACGATGAGAATTTGAATGAAGACGTAGAGTACTGTAGCGAACCAAGCCTGATCTCTACTGAAATGTAAGCTTTGCAATAGAGTGGCCAAGCTGTTTGAGGTTTTCTGGTTGGGGGGCTGTGTGATATCTTTCTTTAAAGACCCTTCATCAGTTCAGCCTAGGGAATGGAACTAAGAGAAGGCTAGTAAGAAGAAACATGTTTGAGGATGGAACACTGCGCCAATCCAGATATCAAAAGATGAAAACGTGCTTAAGCCCAGGCAAATAGTATTGGGAAAGGAATTTTTTCTATGACTTTTTTAAGTCCCTTTCCTCCCAGTGATACCACTGGCAGGGCTACCTCCAGGCCCCTTCACCATCCATTTCTAATGTTTAACGTTCACCAATTTCATCAGGAGAGCTTTCTCTGTCCCACAGTCTTGGATGCTGTCTCTGGAGCATTTAGATCTAGCAAACAAGCTAGCTACATCCCTTCTTCATGAATAGAGTGTTCTTCCTCTTCCTCATCTCCTTTCAAATAGTGCAGCCTTTCCCTAGTAGAAGGGATATCCCATCCAGCATGAAACGCTGTTCAAGTGATGGTTCCAAACTCTCTGTTTTTCATTCCAGGCTCTCATACCAAGATGATGAAAACAGACAACTGACTCCACCTGAAAACAACAAAGGGGAGAGCTCCAGGCAGTCTCCAAAGAGGGGGTTTCTTCGCTCCTCGTCACTGGGTAATATTCCAGCAGGATGTACAAGCTGTACCTTCTCATACCTTGACTGATTTCTAACATCTTGCTGGAGAATCATGTCATGTGTGGCCTCAGGTTTTGATGTGCAATTTGCTTCTCAGGAAGAACATGAGACACAGAGAGCAGGATAAGAGCTTGACAATGCACGTCTTACCAGCAGGCCTCTCCATTGCTTACACGCTGCTCAGTCAGTGTATAAATCTGTGGTTCTCGGGATTGCATGCATCTATGCAAACTGGTTGGTTAAGTCTGCATGTGAACTAGGGGAACTTATCAGAGCTCTGTGGGCCGAAAAGAACCTCCCCACAGAGCCAGCCGATGGAGTGAATTAGTATGTGATAGTCTTTTCTTTAAATATTGAACAGGGAGAAAGAAAATATTCTTCTTTCTTCTCTTGCAAAAGAAAAATGATGAATTTTAGTACAAGCAAATACACCAAGAATCTGGTCTCTGCTTTAATTGTAACTGAAACTTTTCAAGTGTTAGGATTTGCAGACTAAAGTCAAGTGCAGTCCTTTGACCATGCGGTTTCACAGAAGTACTAGCCCCCTCACATCAGTGAATCCTTACAATGTTGTAACATGGTGTTAGATGAGGAAATGAACCATTGCAACTCATTTTGCCACACTGTTTAGAAAGCTTCTAGCATACCTAGGAGGATCATCAGTAGCACAGTTTCTACTAGCACTATTGTAAAAAAAAAAAAAAAAATCCCTGTCCAGAATATGTGCTAGTTTTCAGCTGTCTTGGAACACAGCTGTTGGTCAGACTTTATGATGCTTGACAAACTTTTTCAAATACAGTTGCTCTAGCAAGGTGCAAAGTATCAAAGTAAAGTGGACAGGGCCTGTAATGAGGATTTTTCCTGTACACTCCCAGAGGTATTACACTGATACCAAGCTCAAGTCAGAGAGTCTCTGTAATATGTTGTGAATGATGATCACATTTTGTGCCATTGGCATTGCAGGTCGAAGAGCATCTTTTCACTTGGAGTGTCTGAAGAGACAGAAGAACCAAGGTGTAGATGTCTCACAGAAGACAGTTCTGCCATTGCATTTGGTACACCATCAGGTAAGATTTAATTACTAAGCAGCGGCCAACCAACCCAGCTGAACATTTAACATTTGCAGTGCTTACCAATGGCACCACTAGCCAACCTTTCTGAGACCAGTTAGGACTGTTTTGTGTCAATATCAAAGATGCTGTTGTTAGAAATTGTTTTTGTGCTCCTGTCAGCTCCTGGTTTCAGGATTTTCATAACTCCCAGAACAAAGCTGCAGGAACATGCTCTCCAAAATTGGCAACATCAATCTGTACCTGACATACATGAAGGGGAAAAAACAAAAACCTAGCTCATGGTACAAATAGTTAGCCAAATCCATCCCTACTGTAACTCCATTGACTTTGATGGAGCTATTAATGTGAGTAAATGGAGAGGGATCACCTCCACTTTAGTACAAAAATAATCAGTTACGGTAATCATTTTTAAAAAGTAAACTGATTACATGTAACTAGTCAGTTTTTTAAAAACCCTGACAGAGACATACATCACCTTAGTGCTTTCTATTTGGACATATCTAGATGATTAATCAGCTGTCAAGTCAAAAGTGAACACCTGTCCTTTGTTTGATCCTAAACTGTCTTTCCCTGTCTGACACTATAATACAAAAACTATTGCAGAAACAGTTTTCATATGGCACTACCAGCCTTGGGACAGTTGATGTTCCCATTGGTTGATTGCACATTTCTGGGGTGCTCTTATTATCTGTAGAGTATTAGTATACGTGATTCTTAAAAAGCACATAAGACGGTCCCTGCTTCAAGGAGCTTTCATTCTGATTCACTCAATCCAGTACACAGGTCAACAGTTCAATGCAAGAAGGCCTTGTGGAAGACTATATTGGGGAAGCATGTCCTTCATTTCTTTGACTATCAGGAACTCATCGTGCTGCGACAGAAAAACCATCCAGTATCCCATCAACATTCCCTCTAGTGTAAAAGATGTTAATGCTACAAGAAAGCTCCACTATCAGAATATAGTCTTCTGGGTTTGGTAATATTGATTGCTGCTTTCTTTCAGTGGGTGACATTAAGATTTGCACTGTCCATTGTAAACAATCTGTTAATTTCCCTTTAGATATTAAACACTGTAGGGTGTCTTCTCATTGTGAATACTTGAAGAGTTATTCATAGAAAAGGCTCACACATATTGATATATGAAGGATATACACGTACATAACTTGCTGTGGTCCATCAGACATTCCTGGAACATTGTCAGTATTGTACTGGATGGAAACACAGCTTGTATTATATTTCTACAAGAGGCTGAAGAATCAATTCAGTTGTGCTTCTAACCAACTTAGGACCCATCCTGCAGCCTATTCAATTTAATGGAGCTGCTGATGCGAGCAGAGACTGCAGCATCAGGCCTTTAGGGGGAGATATTCATAAGGCCCAAAGGCCAGTTAGGTGCCCATTTTATACTGAGAATTAATAGGAGCTGGACAATTAGGTGCCTTTAAAAATCTCCCCCTTTATGAAAAATGTTCAGGTAATTGACCCATGGCACTAATAGAAGACTCTTCTGTTATCCCATTTCTTTGTCTGAAATCATCAGCATAGCATATTTAGAAACCATTCCTGTTTGTGTTAAAGTCAGTTGCCATTGATTTCAATGGGAGGAGGGCTGGAAAGTTAATGAGGGAACTTTCTGCTTACAAATAGTACAAAATCACACTTTTTTATTTTCTGTGGGTCGGCTTCATGACTCATGAATTATGTATTTAATTCTTTTGAGGGACTGGGTGGTAGTAATGGATATCGATCTTTTCACTAATAGATCACTACATAAAATCCAAAGCAGGTTGGTTTTAACTGAACGTTATTACCAACTAAGGCTGTGTCTACACTAACGCTTATGTCAGCAAAACTTCTGCTGCTCAGAGGTGTGAAAAAACACACTTCACCCCATCCTGAGCAACATAAGTTTTGCCGGCATAAGCACTCATGTGCACAGTGCTATGCCAATGGGAGACACTCTCCCACCAACATAGCTACTGCTGTTGAGCTAGTTTTATTATGGGAGAGCTCTCTCCCGTTGGCATAATGTGGCCACACGAGCGCTCTTACACCGGCACGGCTGTATCGGTACAGCTGTGCCGCTGTAAGCTTGTAAGTGCAGACATGGCCTTAGTATCACTGGAGACCTACATGAAATGAGCTGATGGTCTCAATCCAGTTTCTAGAGTAGATATCACCAAAACACATCACCACAATTAGCAATACATGATGTTCGTGGTGGGATCAGAAGAGGAGTCAAAGATTAAAAGGATGTGGAAAATGAACTACCATGTCACCCTACATCAGAAGTGGTGGTCTCTCCGGTACAGGAATGAAAGCACTCTGGCAGGTTTATATGGGGGAAGTGTGCACTGCTGCTAGCTATGCTGTACCTGTTCCATGGACAGAGGATGTCAGTCTCTAGAGTTTTTGACCCGGAACATTTCACCAGAACAAAATAAGCCATTTTTATTGGAATCTTTGTAATATTTACAAAATGGATCAGCAGAAAACAGAACAGTGTTTTATTACCCCCAGCTGTGTTTCACAGTGGTCAATCCCTCTACATTCCCAATTAGCATAAACCCATTCAAGCCATCCTTGTAGTCTTTCCTCACTGTCTAGTCATTTGTGCTTCTAAGAGCTGGCTAATACGACATTCTTTCTCTCTCTCTCTCTCTCTGAAGGCACTAGCAGTGGCAGGGCTGAGTCCCCTGCTCCAGAGAAGCCATTCCCCAACAACGTTCTCCCCCCGGTTGTGTGCCACACCCCCTGCCGGGCCCTGTAGCCGTGGCTGGCCACAGAAGACCATCCCAACTTTACGGCTTGATGGAGTGGAGTCCAGTGAGAAACTCAACAGTAGCTTCCCATCAGTACACTGCAGCTCCTGGTACTCTGACAGCACCAGCTGCAGCAGCCCTCGGAGAGCCAGGCCGGTCTCCCTCACCGTCCCCAGCCAGACTGGAGGGAACAGCAGGCAGTTCCACGGCAGCGCTGGCAGCCTTGTCGAAGCAGTAAGTCACCATGGCATGGGAGTGACTGCAGCAGCAACTAGAAATGAGTCATCTTTAGGGTGCTGTCAGAGGACAGGTAGTAGCAGTGCAGACAGCTGTACTGGGCTTTGGTAGCCATTTCCAGTCAGTGCTTGGTGGTGTGAGTAGGAGGAAAGAGAGGTTTGGCTGGGAAAAGGGAATGGCCAGACAGGAGCTGGGGTGGTGGATGGAAGGGTGATGGGATTGATGATGCTAGTGCTAATCTTTATCTTTGTGTTCTGTCTCTGGTTTCCCACTTGCTTTTGAAGGTCTTGATTTCAGAAGGACTGATGCAGTTTGCGCAAGATCCAAAGTTCATTGAGGTCACAACCCAAGAGCTAGCAGATGCCTGTGACATGACAATAGAAGAGATGGAAAATGCAGCAGACAACATACTCAATGGTAACAGCAAGCAAAGCCCCAATGGCAACCTCTTGCCTTTTGTTAACTGCAGGGACCCAGGGCAGGACAGTGCAGGAGAGGAAGAGGAAGAGGTGCAGAACCCGGATTGTAGAAAAAGTCAGGAGGAGCTCCAGGACAGCAGGATTTATGTCAGCAGCCTGTAGTTGCCAGGGCTGAAGCGATGATGGTTTTTTATTTGTTTCAATGTTCCTAATGGGTTTGTTTCAGAAGTGCCTCACTGTTCTCGTGACCTGGAGTAACCGGAACAGCGTTCTTCATTCATTTCTGTTGGGACGAGTCGCAGAGTTGGGTGGTGTAAGAGAGCTTTTCAGGAGCGAATACAACCCCAGCATGTGTCCATGAGGAGGAGGAAGAGGTGGAGGAGGAGAGCCAGCTCCCGCTTGTTCTCAGTCGCTGCACAAGGAACGATGGCTGCTTCCTGAATGCAAAGGAGAACCTCAGCTTCCTGTGGATGGCCCTAGCCAAAAGGACACTGCATCAAATGGGTGTCTTTCAACTTTGCTTGTAAAAATAATTTTGCACATATTCTGTATGAGCCTCGCCGTCCCCATAAAGCCAAGGCCCTTTTGATTTGGAATAGAATGATGGACTTCTTCTGCTGTGGATTCCAGTACCTTGTTGGGGAGGAGGAAGCAGAAGAAGCCTTAGGGGACATGAGAGGCAAATAGCAACACTTCAGGAAGGCTTGTTGACAGAAAATGCAGAGACTCCCAGGCAGTGGTCTCTGCCAACCAATCAGAGCTCAGGCAGTCACTTCTGCCAACCAATCAGAGCTCAGGTAGCCATGTCTGCCAATCAATCAGAGCTCAGACAGCCAGCTGTGCCAACCAGTCAGAGAGCAGGTAGCAGGCTCTGTCAAGCAGAGCTGAGGCAACTTGCCCTTTTCTAAGTGAGGTGGTGATGGGCTTATGTAGATCTCGCCTTATTTTTGCAGTTTGATATTTTCTTGAAAGCATGTTCCAGTTTTTATTTTGAGTATTTTTGTTTTGTTTTGGAGGGAGAGGGGAGAAAGGCGTGTTTACAAAGTTTTGTAACCACCTACCCTTTTTGTTTTGTTCTGTGTTCACCTTTGCAAATGTTAAATTGGTTTGGTTACATTGTATTATTTAAACTATTTTTTCTCCATTGAAATTCAGTAGAAGCTATAATGATAGAAGAGTTTTATCAACCATTATGTACACCAAGAATTTGTAATTTAATTTGATAGTAATTGAAATCTCCTTTTTTTGGTTGTTGTTTTATAATTTAAAGATAGTAGGCAATGCACTTGATATAGTCTTGCACATTTGAGTGATTGATTTGGATTATTTTTAGTGCTGGTATTTTTGTGAGTGTGTGTGTGAGCGGCACTGAGCGAGCGTGTGTGTGTATGTGTGTATAAGTGCAGACCAGTCCTCCACTTCCTGGTTTTACCTTCAGGAGAACTGCATCTGGGGCCATTTGAATGCAAAAACAAACCACTGTCTCTGCTTTTGAAAGGGGAATCAGTAACTCTTTGCATTTTCTGTTCCACAAGATATGCAAAAACAATGCAATAATATTAATTTTAAAATACAATTGTGAGTTGTGTTGGCATTAAAACTGTATAGAAACAAAATTAAGGGGAAAAACAAACAAAAGTGAGAAGGAGTTATGCTTCAATATATTCCGTGTGATGTTTTATTGCATTGATAATGTTTCTGTTGAAGAAACCGTAATACTTGAATTCAGGTCAGTTTCAGTATTTTTCAAATATTTTTTTAAAATGAATTGCAATTGTGCCAAGCGAATATAATGAATTGAATTAAGTTTGTTTTAAAAGATCACTTCTTGTATATTTTGCTGCATGTAAAGTAAATCATTTCGTATTTGGAGTGTGCCAAGCTTTACCTTTGAACTTTTAAGTGCTTTTCTATGTGTGGTTGGGGAAATCGGTACTAAATATTTTTTTTCATTTTTTAATTTGTACAATGAACAAAGTGTACCTAGTGTAAGTAACTAGTCTGCAATCCACTGACAGGTTGAACGTTACTGATTTTGCATATCTTGTGTACGCTTTCCTTTTTCCTCACTCCCTTAAACATGCACAATTAATTTCTGAGTAGAGTATCTTGCTTCCTGAAACCAAGACATTTTATCCAGTCTTCATCCTCTTCCCTGTGCTCATATTCTCTCAATATTTCTTCTCACTAGGGTGGCTAAATCCATATGCCAAGCTGATCTGGTAAGATTTCTAGGAACTCAGCTGGCACCAGCAACTCTGGGGGGATGGGATTGTAATATGTAATGTCATATTTCTTTCACTGAATCTCTAACTCTTGGTCATCAATTATAGAGTTTTCTGGGGTACATGATGGGCAAATGCAAGAGGCAGAGTCATTATCTAGGGGAAATAATCTAGCTCTGCCCTTGACTGATATTCCAGTGTAAATGAGATGAAGAATTCTGAGTTGTTACTCAAGAGAATTGCTCTGGTACTGCTCTCAGCTGGTGACACTGAGGGTTAGTGACGTGAGCCCATATTTTGCATTCCAATGTGCAATCTCATCATTCTCCTCATACCTGAGTTTACGGGCCAGGTTCTGGACCTCAGTCATACTACTTTAAATCTGGCATAACTCCACTGAAGTCAATGGCACTATGTCTCTCACCCATCTCAATCTTGTTATGGAATCTGAACTTCCTCTTGTTCATCCACCTGGCACTTGTCTCTTACTAGTGACAAACCAGAAGAGAAATATGTAGATCTTATGTAATTTGCTGGGTTTTCCTTGGAAATGGAGTCTTCATTTGAAACCACTTGAAATTGCATCATTTGGAATCTTGGCTGTCTCTGTCTAAAACTCTTACAAGTTTTGCTCCATTTTCCAGATGGATCCCAGAGTTGCAGATCAGTACTGAATAAAGAAGAATGATCTGACTCAGGAAAATCAGAACCAGACTTTCATCCAAAACTTGAGCTTATTCTGAGATCTGAAAATGTTTAGTTTATGTATGTTGTTTATATTTTCATGCTCCTCTGGACTTCCCTGGTTTTGAATGGGGCCTAAAGGAGAAATAACAAAGGGGTATTTTGGGTGGTATTATATTTATTCCCACTGGTATTATCAAGTGGCCAGCAGCATTTCAATATGTCCTGGATATCTTACATGGAAAAGCCTCTTCTCAAGAGATTTTTATTGAACCAAAGAAGCTTCCGTCAGTTTAGCTACACATGGGGGAGCGGGGTGTCAGAATCTTGAAATCCAAGACTTACCTAGGCAAAATTATGCGTAGACATCAATCAGCCCAGTGCTGAGCATTGTTACTTGTTCTTTACTGAGACAAACTCTTCTGGAGTTTTGCCTATGACGACAGTGATCAGACAGCAAGTGTGAAAAATCAGGACAGGGGTGGAGAGGTAATAGGAGCCTATACAAGAAAAAGATCTACAAATCAGGACTGTCCCTATAAAATCGGGACATCTGGTCACCCTAACTAGACTTGCATATGGATTCAGGATTTTATTTCTGGATACTTATCTGATCCAAATCAAACCTCCAAACCTTTTGAAGGTTCTCCATTTTTAGGTTCTCCACCTCCTGTGCACTGGACCTCCATGATGCATAGGTCCAGTGCTATTGAAAATGAAATAGTCCCACTCCTAATCAACTATTTCTGAGAGGGATCAGGTGGCAGAGTCTCCCTAACTCATTCTCTTTTACTGAATAGTTCATCTCATGCACATTTAGTGGTCACATTTGTTGGTGCTCATCACCTCTGAAAAACAAGCTACTAATCTGTAGTAGTATTTATTGAAGTCAGTGGGAGCTCTGGATGCTCAGCAGGTGCTCATTTTCTCTTAGGATTTGGCCTCAGGCTAGAAGATGAAGCTTACATCATCTACATCCTTCTGTGAAAACTGCTATTCCCTCAGTGATCACCCCCTGCAGAGGGCTGGAGAAACCCCATCTCTCTACTGAACAGTCCTCTACCTCCTACTTATTTAAATCCTTGTGCAGAGAGGACAATGCAGATGATGATATTTATAATTGGGGAGTGGTACAAAAGTCAGAACTTGCTGATGCCAGCTGTGCTAATTTCACTCTTTGGAAGATGGCAATTCATTTAGGTACTTTCTGACATACAGATTGCAATAGGCCTGAGCAAAGAGCTACTGCCTCCTTCAAGTGGGGCAGGGTCTGGGCCATGGTGGGGAGGAGAGGGCAAGTTTAGTTCCCTGGAGTGTCTTTCCTTTCTCTGTGTATTGGAGCAAGTGTCAGGTACAATCACTGCACTGTGGATGGAAACATTGAAGAAGTGAATGATTGAGGAGTTTTGTGTAAGGAAAAAGAAAGGAGGAAATAGTCTTATCTTCATCATTTGAGTGTGGTTGATCTGCAGCTTGCTAACAGTACACTGCAGACTAAAGACATTTCTTACAAAATAACAAACCTTCTCTCTTATCACCACTGGTCATTACTCCAGGCAGCTCCAGGCCAGTCACACTGGATGCATTTCTTTTTTCTTCCTTATTCTGTGTGGCTGCCATAATGGAAAAAGTGGGACTGATGATTCAGAGCTGGAGTTTCCTTATCCACAAACCTTTTCTGCATCATCTGCCTCTTCAGCTGGACATATGAATGATGATGATGTAGATGCTGCTGCTACTGTGAGGGGTTCAACCTTCAACCCAGTCTGGAGGGACAGCTGAAGGAGTGCCATGTACAGAATCGCATCTATTTCTGCTTTGTTTTCTGACTCAAAACCCTGCCCCTTTGATGTCTACGACAACAACAAAAAAAGGGCAAATGCATTTTTTTACATTTCTTGGTAATTTTCAAAGCAATGTATCATTGCTTTCTTTAGACTGATGCCAATATAACAGTTGTATGGGTCTCAGCCAGGCTCCTGTGTCTTTTCTGACTGCTAGTTTCAGATTGATGTGTGAAAAGTATGCATGTTTGCACACAGACACAATCCCACAAGGTGACAGACTCACAAGCCAGTCAGGTTGCTAACATGCTTTTTACATGCAGTTGGAGGCCTCTTGCTTCTTACATACATATGAAAAAAATAATCAGCAAACCAGAAAATATTCTTTAATGAAGCAGCCACATTTGGATAGAACTGAATAATAATTTATATCCACAATACAGCCTCGACTGTCCAAGTGTCATGTGGGACACTGAGTAAGACATTTGAAAATCAAGGGATTTTAAAGTAATTAACATCTATCAAAGAACCTGAATTTACGTAAGATAGTGGTGAGTTTTGATAGGTTCAGATAATCAAGATTGTAGTGCATATAAAGAAAATCATAATTCCAGTCAAAAGACCTAAATCACGTCTCACTAATGCCAGTGTAAACCAAGTATAATTCATTTGAAGCTAATGAGGTAATACTGGTATCACACCGGTGTGAAATCAGAATCAGGCCCAGAAAATTTATTTTTTCTTCCCTGAAGGAGCCTGACTATAAATTTTGCATAAACCAGAGCTGTCTATGTTTTTCATTTTATTTCAATATTTGATTTTAGTTGGCTTTGTAAGATTCATTTAAAATGGGAATAAATGTATAAGCCCCAGGATCAAAACAGTTCTTATCAGAAGTCCAGTCCCAAGAAAGTCCCTCTGCTGCTGCTTTGTTTCTGAGGATCTTACAGTAAGAGCTGTATGGCTTCCCTGCTTCAGTGGGCCTGACATGGGGGCAGGTGAGAATGGCTGCACAGCAATGAAATGAGTGGTGCAGCGCTAAAAAGAGATGGGTCTCTAACTTAACCACAAAAGGTCTGTGGTATCACACTAGGATGCAAGTCTCTCCTGATATTAAATTCAGGGTCCTGTTCAAAGCCCCTATTCTCCCCACCTTGTAGAGACTTTGCTTAAGGTGAGCATAAAGAGCAGCTCCTCTTTAGAAGTGAACAGTCCTGTCTAAAGGGCTACCCAAAAAGTGCATCTTCAATAAGCAAACTGCTGTAGGCATTTATCTACTTCAGCATTACGAATGACTTCACAGGAGGCAAAAATCAATAGCCCACAATCTCACACTGTTGCTTCTTTGTTCCATCTCACTCAGACAACCTGCTTTCATTGAAGTCCATCACATTCTCCAGCCACTGCTTTCACTTGGTCCAGGAGCAAACTAGCTGGGTCATAAGCCAAATGCTATGCCACAAACGCAGACCAGGGCAGACATGCCTCCTTCCTAGAACAGATCCTCTCCCAACCTTCAAACAAACCTCCTTCCCATGCAGTAACCTTCCCAACCTTCATCCCCTACTTAGTACAGAGCCCTCCCACCACTGGTCTTCTCAGCTATATGATAAATGTCCTGAGTTGTCCAGCCAGGCAAAATGTAATCTATTTCCCAGAGAGAATCCAGAGCCAGTTTGCTCCTGGCTCAGTCAGACAGACTAGTATTCAATACTCCTTAAAACCTCTCAGTGCCATGACCGCTTGTGGAAGTGACAGATGCAGGGGAGTCCAGTCCAGCTATGATCATCTGAATGGGGGAAGATCTCAAATAACTAAAAGTGAGATTTTGAATATCACGTTACCAACTGCTGCATCACCCAAGAGAGAGACTTTTAAAACTGCCTTAACAAAATGAATTCAGAATGAGGGAGTCTCCCTCCAAACGAGTGCCACATGGCAACCAGGGAAAAGCCATTTGGGGGGTGAAACCTGGCTGGAAGTGGCTGGAATCTAGCTTAGTTCCAGAGGTGAAAACATAGTTTGGGGCCTGATCCTGTAGTACTTACTCAGGATAAATTCCCCTTGACTTCATTGATTAAAGACTGCAAGATCAGGACTTTACAAGGCAGAGGTGGGTATTCTCTTGCCTGCATCTGATTAATTTGGGGACTGATCCTGTAAGGTGCTAAGCACATGTATTTCCCACTGGCTTCTGCGGAAGATTTGGTTGCTCAACATCTCTCAGGCTCAGCACTTGAACATCATTTCCTGCTCGGACCATCAGCTATAAATGTTGATAAATGCAAGTATTTTGCCTTCATTTTAATTGCCCAATGCTGTTAAATGAACTGCCCTAGATATACGCCACCCCAGGTGTAAATCTCCTCTCCCACACTTCTCTCCACCCCAGATGTCCCTATCATCATCACTGAAGCCCTTCCCAGTACTAGTTCTTTACCACATCCCACTATTTTATACCCAGGTTTCATGAAACCACAGAAATGCTTTTGTAAATAATGCTGTACAGTTTGTAACTGTAAGTGTACGCCTGTCATCGGTGCCAGAGTCCGGCTTGCCCTCTCGCACGTTTTAAAAAAATCAACGACGGAAAGTTAGAGCGAAGGGCCCACAAGTGAGCGATAGGGTCATCTCTATGTGGGACAAATGTATATTCCTGTAAGATTGCATTTTTATCTAAGGAATGATGTTATTTTAAAAATTGCTAATAAATTTCTAAACAATGCCTAGATTGGTTTAGTATCTGTAAATTTTATCATAACTTCTTTTACACACCCATCCGCTTCTCTCAACAGTGTCTAAAAACAAGCCAAGTGCCTGCAAACCCTTATTCACTTGAACAGTCACACTGAAGTTAATGCGATTACTCATGTGATTTAAGAGTTCGCAGAATTGGGTTCTTGGTACTGACAAGACCATCCTGATAAATATTACCCTAGAAAAGTCAGTTACATTTTATAGTAGAATGACTTTAATTACATTGTAGTTACTCTGCAATGTCTGACTATAAAGTGTAACCCGTGTAGTTAATCTTCTGGCTATAGGATTTTGTGCTACATATATATCAAAATGTATAATTTATAATTTCAGCATAATTACAATTAAATGAATACCTTAAGCATGAAACTAACAGGGTATTAATAACTAATTAAGTCACCTATTTAGCTTACTGATTACATGAATGTGACATAACTATCCTGCAATTTTATTTTTAAATAATTCCAGTGGAACAACACTGTAATTACAAACACAGTATAATAAACCATAGGTAATTACAGCCACTGTATTGAAAAGTGATTCAGAAAATTCTTCTCCAAAACAAATCAATGATTCTTCTTCAGCTGTTTGTAAATAGTCTCTGATATTGGTAACCAAATGTTGCTACTGAGGGGAGTCTTCCAAAGCAGACCATAAGTACTGGAACCTTTCATTGCCGCATGAGGCTATTAGGAGGAGGAACAGACACAAGCCAAACTCACCACTGGCATAAGCTGATCTAATGTCATTGAAACGGAGTCGTATTTTCTTATCCAAGGACTAAATTTGGCCTTCAGTTAGAAACTTTCACCACAAAACCATGAGACACTGGCTTGGTCTCAAATTCCATTACAACCCGAACATTCAGCTCAGATTTGTTGAAAAGTTTACTTCTCTGCGACCCATTTTAGGATCAGGTGAGCCAGGTGATGGTTTTCTGTTGAAACTATGTGGAATGTGTGGTTTCGATGCAAAATCAGATGAAACTCCAAGGTTTAGAATGTATTTGAATTTCAGGTTGAGGATGTGTTCAGACTGAAACTCAGAGTGAAACCTGTGACGGTGGGAGGAACTCCATGTACATCAGCTAAAAGGTTTGCACAAACCCTTGTGAACCTAAAGTACTGAAAGTTACTCCCTACTATAGGGAGATATAGTACTATGCAGTTTCATAACACCTTCCACTTAAGGACCTCAAACCACTTTAATCCAATGTTTATGAATTGAAATTCATATCACCCCAAGCAGATTGTTATATCCCCAGTTTACTGATGGGGAAATGGGCTCTGAGAAGTTGTGACTTCCCCTAGGATACACCTCAAGTCAGTGACAAATCCAAGAACAGAAGTCAGCTCTCTGAGTTTTCAGCCCCATGATTTAACCACAAGACTATCCTTCTCCTAGCAATAATGTGCATGTAATACGTATCTAATTCAGTTCACAGCAAACGCTGAGGTAAGAAGTGAAAACTAGAGTCCACCTTTGGCTAGCCTGTCACAGGAAGGCCAATTTGAAGTCTGCATAACGCTGTGTGTTAATGGATCTTTCCCCTGGGCACTCCAGCCTTTGACAGCATGGCAGGGCTTTGGCTTGCTCTTTCTGTCTGTGTTCCAATGGGCAATTTACAGTCAGAGTTAGAAAGAAACAACAAAGCCAAGAGCTCTGAGAGGCACAGGCTACAGGGCACTTGTTGATCTTTTTTTTTTTTTAAATCTGCCCCAATAGGAAATGGGTTTTCAAACATCCATGAAGGGAAGACATGAAAATGGGGAAATCAACATTGTAAATGAAACACAACAAACCTAGGGATTTATAATGAGATCTAAAGCCTTTCATCTCTAAATTCAAGTTGGCTTGGATCAGCAGTGATGGGAAGTGGTTACTATCTGATGACTCCCTGAATTGTGGTCTCAGCAAAGTTGCATCCACAGCAGAACCACAAACTGGCCCTTTTACTTGCAACCAGAAGGCCAAGGACTAAATGAACAGAGATTAATCTGTTCTCTCACCCCTAAAGTGGGCCCTTCCATAATGTAGTAGGAAGAGAGCCTGAGACATAAGCCCTTGTATCAGAGGCCTGGTATGAGGCAGGCATTGCTCAGAATCTGGTGAGAAGACAGTTGATATTGCAGAAATACACATTCCTCAGACGTGCTAAGCACAGAGTACTCATGCAAACACATCCCAATATCAAGTGGTACCAGAACATCCCGATACCAAGGATGATACAAAAACATTCCCCAAGGATAACAGAAACACACTGACCCCTCCTAAAAGATAAGGTCAAGATAACAGAACATGTTAATATCGGGGTATAAAGATGTATCTGAGAGGGTGTATTTTGGCCAGCTTCAGGGGCAGTGGAAAATCCCACCACTGACTGAGCTGAGTCCATTTTCACAGGCATACATGCCTTAGTATCCTTAAAGAGTCTGCCAGATGCTATTACCATGCTTCGTCAACAACAAACCTGGCTGGGTGCCTTTGTACCTTAACGGATCTTGTGATCATTAGGCAGTTTGCTCAAGGTCTGCTGTGCCGACTGTCTGCAGAGCTGGGACAGCACACAGGGAGAACGCACACATGCAGCCACATGTGAGAGTTAATGTACATGGGTTCAGTGTGGCAAAGTTTTCTTTGATGCTTTTTAGCTAGAGAACTTCAGTCTCCAGCACTGTCAGGACAGCACTTACCATGAGCAATAAATTCACTAAACTGAATAATACAAAAGTTTCATTTTGACTATCTGTGGGCAATACAGACCAAACAATAGTTGGCTGGTGACAATTTCAGCTTGTGTATACTTTGCTTGGGTAGGTTCAAGATATAAAAGGCTTTATTTTCCATTGCCTTGCATTGTGTGGTCACTTATACCTGCACAAAGTTTAAAATGCTACACAATCCCAATAGGAGCATCTTACACCCACTTTGACTACACAGGTTGCAAGGCAGTGGAGAATCAGGCCCTAAATTCAGCTCTGGATTGAGTTTGATTAAGGAGTTCAAATCTGAGATTTTCATTTGGCTCATAAATAAAAGGGCAATTTGGAAATTTGGCTCTGAAACCAGTATTGGTTGAAGGCGATCTTTATGCTTACTGTGACAGCAATGGTTGCCACTCATTAGCTACGTTTCCTTTCCTCACATCAATATGCCATGAACCCATAAAGGAAATTGTTTACCTTGCATTTTTCTCTTTGCAACTGAACATAACCTACTTTTAGGATTTTACAGGATTCAGTGACAGCAGCCTCCAGAATGTTGTTCTTCCCCAGAGACCTATAATGAACTGTTTGAACAGCATGGCCAGGTCACTAGCTTTGTTTACTGGTTAGGTGTGTGGAAAGTGAATACTCATGAGGCTCAGACACCAGAAAACTTTAATTGGATCCATATTGCTGCTGAAACACAAGGTAATTTTCAAAACATGCTCGCTCCAACACTTTCTTACTCAAATATGTTCTTTCGGAGCGAGCAGGGGGAGGGGGCCAGGAAGCGTGCTTGTTCCAGGAGCAGAAAGCAGGGAGGAGAGTGTCTCAGTGGAGGTAGTGACAACATGTTTAAAAATAACACCTCCCCAGAAACACATTCCGTGCCTGGAATAGACCTCAGACCACTCTGTACTCTGGGACCGCCCGCAAGACAGATTCGGGCTGCTCCTGTGGGGCGCTCAGGGCAGAGGAAAGCACGCAGCGACTCCCGCCCTCCTACGGGACAGCCGCACGCCTGCGATGCGTGGTCCCCGAGCACACGGTGTGCGGGAGTCACCGCCCCCGCCGGGGCCTGGTCCCACGTCCATGACGGTACCAAACCGGCGCTGGCTGCAGCCTTCAACCCGCAGCAGCCTTCCCCGTCGCCTCCGGCCGCTGCGGGTCCGCACTGCTCCCTTCGGCAGCGCTAGGCGCCGTGCCCCGCCCCCCGGGGAGCCTCGCGCCGACACACACAGCGCGCCGCCGGCACAGGCACGCCGGCTCTCCGACCCCGGCGGCCAGGGGGCAGACCACAGCCCCGGCTCTACAAGCCCCGCCCCCTCCTTTCCTCTAAGCCGCGTCCCCTTCCGTACAGCTCCCGCCTAGCTCCGCCCCTTCCCTCGCCAGTCTAGCCTGGCCCCGCCCCTGGCCTAGAGGCCCCGCCCCTCTCCGCCTCCGCGAGGTGCTGCCCCCTCCCGCCACGAGGCCCCGCCCCCTGCTCCTCCTCAGGTGAGTGCGGGCCCCGCCCCCTCCGGAAACCGGCGCCGGGCCCGTGGTGCGGGGCGGCCGCTGCGCTGGCTGGGGCCATGGGGCGGGTGGTCGCGGCGCTCCCGCGTCTCCCCCTCCCCCTCCTGCTGCTGCTGGTGCCCGGGGCCCTGGGGCTGCGGCTGCTCCTCAGCGCCGCGCCGCCCTTCGACTGCTCGCAGCCGGTAAGCGCCGTCCGGACGGGGGGAGCGGCGGGGGCGGGGCAGTCCGGGCCGCGAGGGGGAGCCCCGCACCCTCCACCGGCCCCGGCGGGCGGAGACACGGGCCGGGGCTGCTCCCGGGCCCCCACCCGCCCCTCGGCCGCTGAGGTGAACGGGCCGCCAGGCAAGGAGCGAGGCGCGGGGTGTGTGACCGGCACCCGCCCACCCCGTTACAAACCCCCCTTTAGCGGCCCCGCCTGGCCTGGGGTGGGTGGCAGCCGCCTGCCCACAGCGGGTTTGGTCCCCAGCCTTTCGCCCCCGCCCCACAAATCCGCCTCGAGCCCGACCTGTGACAGGGAGCCGTGGCCTGGGGTGGGAATAGCCTGGGTGCTGCTCTCCCATTATTTGCTCTTGTGAACTTTGATTAAAATCGATCACCCACAGTTGCCAGTTTTGGAAGCTGCTGTTGTTCATTGTAGGGCCTCTGAAAATCAGGCATAAAGTGCCCCCAGGTTTAGGCACCCAGAATCTCTGACTGTGTTTTAAAATTTTGGTCTGAAATTCTGTCTCAGTTCTCCCATCTGTAAAAGGGGAATAATACTTGAAACTTCTGTCAAGACCTCTGACATCTGCTGATGGAAAGTCCTAGTTAAGTGCAAGTAATTGTATTAGAATTGGATTTGTATACCAGGTGGAATTTGGGTTTTTTTTAACCATCTTCCAAAGGTCCAGAGAAAAAATAATTTGCCTGCTACAGGGGCTTTTAAATTATTTTAAAACATGTCTGCATTGTAGGCTACCTCTTAAGAGAGGGCCTCTTGGAAACACTTTCAATCCCAGACCCTTTCCAGATATCTCATCTCCCATTCCCTGCAGCAACTGTATAATGTTTCTTTACACAAAGTAATAATGTAAAGGCATTATTAAAGATACAGGATCAAAATAAGCTTGCTTTAATTTAGTAAGTGAGGGTGCATGGTTTCTTTCTGTCTGCTGTTTAATTTTAAAATGTTTCTAGCCTTAGCAGTTGTGAGGAGTGTTCTAAATATAAATGTGAGGCTGCTTGATTTGTCGCCGCTGCAGACGTTCCAGGGTGGTTGAGAGGTTCACCTCTTCCACGCCACCGTCTTTTTTCCCGTCGTAGTAGACACCGTCAGGCCACTCAGCATCATCTCCCTGGACTGTAAACTGACAAACCTGTAAATCTCTGGAATAGAAAGGCTTGAGAGAATTAACATGGTACACTTTAGGCTTTAGTGAGGAATTAGGAAATGCTATGAGGTAGTTTACAGTTCCCAGGCGCTCTTGGACCGTGAATGGCCCTTCCCATGATGCTTCCATCTTATGGGCCTGTTGCGCCTTCAAGACCATAACCTGGTCTCCTACCTTGAAAGAACGTTCTCTGGCATGTCTGTCATACCAGGCCTTTTGCTCTTCCTGAGCATCCTTTAGGTTCTCTCTAGCAAGGGCTAAAGAGTGTTGGAGGGTGCTTTGTAGGTTGCTTACAAAGTCCAGAATGTTAGTTCCTGGAGAAGGCGTAAACCCCTCCCATTGCTGCTTCACCAACTGTAATGGCCCCTTAACCTCGTGACCATACACAAGTTCAAACGGTGAAAACCCTAAACTGGGATGTGGTACAGCCCTGTAGGCAAACAGCAACTGCTGCAACACTAGGTCCCAATTATTGGAGAATTCGTTGATGAATTTTCGTATCATGGCCCCCAAAGTTCCACTGAACCTTTCCACCAGGCCATTGGTTTGATGGTGGTACGGGGTGGCAACCAAGTGATTCACCCCATGAGTTTCCCACAGTTTTTCCATGGTCCCTGCCAGGAAATTAGACCCTGAATCTGTAAGGATGTCAGAGGGCCAACCTACCCTGGCAAAGATGTCTGCTAGGGCCAGGCACACAGTGTTAGCCCTGGTGTTGCCTAGAGCTACTGCTTCTGGCCATCGGGTAGCAAAGTCCACTAAAGTCAGTACGTACTGCTTTCCTCTGGGCGTCTTTTTTGGGAAAGGGCCCAGAATATCCACAGCTACTCGCTGAAATGGGACCTCAATTATGGGGAGTGGCTGGAGAGGGGCCTTGACCTGGTCTTGAGGCTTACCCACTCTTTGGCATACCTCACAAGACCGGACATACTTGGCAACATCCTTACCCATCCCCTCCCAGTGGAAGGACTTCCCCAACCGGTCCTTGGTTCTGTTCACCCCAGCATGGCCACTGGGATGATCATGGGCTAAGCTTAAGAGCTTCCCCCGGTACTTAGTTGGAACCACCAACTGTTTTTGCGGCTGCCATTCTTCCCGGTGTCCACCAGAAAGAATTTCCTTGTATAAAAGTCCTTGGTCTATAACAAACCGGGATCGATTAGAAGAGCTGAGAGGCGGTGGGGTGCTCCGGGCCGCCGCCCACGCTTTCTGAAGGCTGTCATCTGCTTCCTGCTCAGTCTGGGACTGTTCCCTTGAGGCTGGGGTCACCAGTTCTTCCTCAGACTGTGGACTTGGGCTTGGTCCCTCTGGAAGCGATGTAGGTGATGGGGTTGTTTCCGTTGCTGGTGAACCGCTCTCCGCTGGTGCACCTGAGGGTATTTCAGGCTCTGGCTGAGCCTTTTGGGTATGGCTGTCTTTTGCTTTGGCCAGTTCTGGCTCGCTGGCGCCCTCTGGCGTTGAGGTTGAAGATGTGGTTGCACTTGCTGGTGCTGGTTGCTGTTCCAGTTCCGGGCCTGGGACTGGAGATGCTGTGGCTGTTTCAGTGGTAGGCATGGAATCCGGGTCCACTACCTCTGTCTGGGTCTCTGGTAACACAGACGGGGCCTCTGTGGACGGCTCAGGAACAGGAATGGGTCTGGAAGCTTGCCTGGTTTGGCTACGTGTAACCATTCCCACTCTCTTGGCCCGCCTCACCTGGTTGGCCAAGTCTTCCCCCAGTAGCATGGGGATAGGATAATTGTCATAGATTGCAAAAGTCCACATTCCTGACCAGCCTTTGTACTGGACAGGCAGTTGAGCTGTAGGCAAGTCTACAGCTTGTGACATGAAGGGGTAAATTGTAACTTTGGCCTTTGGGTTGATGAATTTGGGGTCAACGAAGGATTGATGGATAGCTGACACTTGTGCCCCCGTGTCTCTCCACGCAGTAACCTTCTTTCCGCCCACTCTCAAATTTTCCCTTCGCTCCAAGGGTATTTGAGAGGCATCCGGGCCTGGGGATCTTTGGGGTGATGGTGGTGTAATGAATTGCACTCGCATGGTGTTCTTTGGACAGGTGGCCTTGATATGTCCCAGTTCATTACACTTAAAGCATCTTCCATCTGATGGGTCACTGGGCCGAGGTGAGTTACTGGAGACTGGTGAGGTGGAAGGGTAGGGTGTCTGTGGCTTTACTTGGGTGGTATGTGGGGTCTTTGGCTGTCCTCGGTTGTAGGGTTTATGGTCTGTGTGCCCCCTGGGGTAATCGTTCCCCTTGACAGTAGCTTTCTTGCTTTCTGCCAGTTCCATCCATTTGGCTCCAATCTCCCCCGCCTCAGCGAGATCTTTGGGTTTTCCATCTTGTATGTACCGTGTGATGTCTTCAGGAACACCATCCAAGAACTGCTCCATTTGTATGAGGAGGTTCAGTTCTTCCAAGGTTTGAATGTTGTTTCCTGTTATCCAGGCTTCATAGTTTTTTGCAATGTAGTAGCCGTGTTTGGGAAATGACACCTCTGGTTTCCACTTTTGGGTTCTGAAGCGCCGACGGGCATGATCTGGGGTTATCCCCATTCTGTATCTGGCCTTGGTTTGAAAAAGTTTATAGTTATTCATTTGCTGCTTAGGCATTTCAGCTGCCACCTCTGCTAAAGGTCCACTGAGCTGTGGCCTTAATTCTACCATGTACTGGTCTTCGGGGATGCTGTACCCAAGACAGGCTCTTTCAAAATTTTCCAAGAAGGCCTCGGTGTCATCACCTGCCTTGTAGGTGGGAAATTTCCTGTGCTGTGGAGCAATAATTGGCGCCGGGTTGTTAGGGTTGGCTGGCACGTGCAGCCCAGCTTTTGCCAACTCCAGTTCATGTTTTCTCTGTTTTTCCTTCTCTTCATTCTCTTTTTGTTGTTTTTCCATTTCTTTTTGTTGTTTTTCCTTTTCTCGGCGGTGGTCCGCCTCTTTGGCTGCCTGTTCTCTTTGGTAGGCTACCTCTTCTTCTTCTAGTTTTCTTTTGTAGGCTGCCTCTCTTTCTCTCTCTCTTATTTCCATCTCTGTTTGTTTTATTTCCAGTTGTCGCCTGTGTTCAGCCTCTCTGAATTGGTCTTCGGCCTCAATTTTTGCCTTGGTAGACATGGTTCCTGTTTTCTTGTGTTGGGGTGCCCTCCGGTGTTTCTCTTCTGAACTGCAGGCTCTCTGTTGCCTCCTGAAGTCTGCCTAGCAACAGTGCCTTTAGCTAATCTTCAATGTTAAGTAAACCTGAAAAACCACTTTATTTGCATTTATATAGTGCTGGTATGACTGTCAATGGGAGTGCTATTGTGTGACAAAAGACTCGTGATAGCACCTTAACGACTTCTTGCTTAACATGCAAGCCACAAACTGCCAGAGAGAGCAGAAAGAAAAAAAAATTCTCTCTGGTTCCCTTTTAAAACCAAACTGTTTCTCTCTGCTAAAAAGCCCTTAGCAGAGAAAAGAAAAATATAATATTCCTACTGGCTTCTGGATTCTGTCTATCCCACCTCTGCCACCATATCATAACCTTATTCCCAGATCTGGACCTTAGCGTCCAAAATATGGGGGTTAGCATGAAAACCTCCAAGCTTAGTCACCAGCTTGGACCTGGTACTTGCTGCCACCACCCAAAAAATTAGAGTGTTTTGGGGCACTCTGGTCCCCCTGAAAAACCTTCCCTGGGGACCCCAAGACCCAAATCCCTTGAGTCTCACAACAAAGGGAAATAATCCTTTTTCCCTTCCCCCCTCCAGGTGCTCCTGGAGAGATACCCAGACACAAGCTCTGTGAAACTACACAGAGTGACTCCCCCTCTCTGTTCCCAATCCTGGAAACAAAAGAACTTTCCTATTCCCCCAGAGGGAATGCAAAATCAGGCTAGCCAATTCAACACACACAGATCTCCCCCTCCCACCAATTCCCTGGTGAGTACAGACTCAATTTCCCTGAAGTAAAGAAAACTCCAACAGGTCTTAAAAGAAAGCTTTATATAAAAAAGAAAGAAAAATACATACAAATGTTCTCTCTGTATTAAGGTGACACAATACAGGGCAATTTCTTAAAAGAATATTGAATAAACAGCCTTATTCAAAAAGAATACAAATTAAAGCACTCCAGCACTTATATTCATGCAAATACCAAAGAAAAGAAACCATATAACTTACTATCTGATCTCTTTGTCCTTACACTTAGAAACAGAAGATTAGAAAACAGAACTACTTCTCCAAAGCTCAGAGAAAGCAGGCAGCCAGAAAACAAAGACCTCAGACACACAATTCCCTCCACCCCAAAGTTGAAAAAATCCGGTTTCCTGATTGGTCCTCTGGTCAGGTGCTTCAGGTGAAAGAGACATTAGCCCTTAGCTATCTGTTTATGACACTGCTGCTGCTAACTTTCCCAAGCAGCAGCAGAATGAAACTTGGGAGATTCTGGCTACTTTCACTGATCCTGTACAGACCTCTGTGGATAATAGTTAAAATTAGCTGCATGGGGAAGCTGAGATATTAGGACTAAAACTTTCCCTGCAAACCACTTTAATTTCTCCACGTCATTTTCTGATCTTGAATCAGTATTCTTGTGTGCTAGAAAACACAAGCTGTTCTTTGAAAATTGTCCCCTTTCTGAGAAAAGAATGTTCCCAGAAACCCCTAGTAAACAGCAGCTATGGAGGGTCACTAGTGCTTGTTAATCTATTAAAAAGAAGGATTCACATAACTAATTGTGAGAAGAATAACTCACTCATTTGGATCAACCCTAGGGTGACCAGATAGCAAGTGTGAAAAATGGGAACACTTTGTTTTTTCCCGAGGTGTATTGCGTATGTAAGACACAGCTCCTAATATCAGGATGGTCCCAATAATATCAGGACATCTGGTCACCCTAATCCAGCCTCCTTGCCTATCTTGCAAATCATCTTGAAGAACCACACTTACTATGGTAAGCAACTAGGGTTTCTTGTGTTTAGCTAATTAGCCTCTGGAAACCCTAAGGGAAGCCTGGTTTGGGACTAAATTAGTGGGAAGTGACTGATCAGATTCGGAATTTTTCATTGAGACAGAAGCAGCTGCATAGATCAGCTTTGAGCACCACTCTTTTCATGGAAATTGCATAGGGATACTTTGAAACATATTCTCTATTGTAAATGGTCTTCAGTGCAGTTTTCTGTTTTCCATATATAACAGCAATACCACCATCTAGGTTGTGTATTTCCATAGTGGTTAAAGTCCCATTGCCCAAGATACAATGCACTGCTTGTCACACAGTATTGCTAGTATTTGGGTTTTTCTACAGCTTTGGAAGCTGACTGTGATTGATGTGATCTGCACTTGATCTTAATGCTAAAATATAAATGATACAGAACTTGCCTGGTCAGATGACCAGTGTCTGGAATTAAGCCTGTCATTGACAGGTTTGAAACAAGTGAGAGGCCCTGGTTGGCGCCAAGATTTGCCAAGCTGCCTGGAGTTTCTGGGCAAGATGTGAGGCTGTGCCAACATCTCCGGTTGGGTAACTTGTCTGAAAGTTGTCACTTTTACCCTGTTATTTCTGCAGAGCGGAGCTAGACTGGCCATCTGAGGTGAAAATTAGGTGGCTCTTCTGCTGGAATAGTTGTAAAAAATTCAAATGTATACATTCTTGGATTTTTGCAAACACGGGTTTAGGGTCCCCTTTCTCTCTGTGTCACTACCAGGACTTGGGCAGTCAGGCCTGGTGGTCGGGGTCAATGCCAGAGACCAGGGGTCAGAATGAGGGTCAGAAACTAAGGGCAGTAGCCTGAATATGGGACTGGGGGCAGGATCCACATACTGATCCCATGGGGCAGGAATGGAGCCAGAGTTCAAATGCCAAAGGCAGGAGTCAAAGCTGAAATCAGAGCTCCATACCAAAACTAGGGGTCAAAAGTCAGAGTCACAGGACTGAAACTAGGGGACAGAGACAGAGCCCAAGTACTGAAGCCAGGGGTCAAGATCATTCAAGGGCAAAAGCAGAGGGTCCAAGCTGGTGTTGGGAGTCAGAGAGCAAGCGAGTAAAAGGCAGATCTGCCACTGTGGCTGGTGGGGGAAGTCACCTCATTGCATCAACACTTCCTGGAGCCCCTCTTGGGCTTAAATAAACCAATCAGGTGCCATGAGAGAAGCTGTCAGCCCAGCCTTCTGAGATGCTACTGCTGCTGGTGTGTTTTTCCACAAGGTCTGTGTGATAATGTGTGAAGCCCTACCATAGGTCCATGCAGGATAGTGGCTTGGAGATGTCAGCCATTCCACAAACCTGTGTTCTAGTTCCATCCCTGCAGAACATCACTCTTTGGCACTAGTTGGAAGGAGTGTGAAATAAAAAATGTGTGATAGAGCTGTGTTCAGATGGATTAATCCAGAGATTTACTGACCTGAAGTGGAGCATAAATTCTGGCACTGGGTTCTGTTCCAGCAGTATACAAAGAGTTTGGAGGCAAAAATAGCTCTCTTCACTTATCGGGAGTAGCTGTGTTAGTCTGTATCCAGAAAAACTATAAGAAGTCCGGTGGCACCTTAAAGACTAACATATTTATTTGGGCATAAGCTTTTGTGGGTAAAAAACCTCACTTCACACTTTTCACTTGACAACAGTAATGTTATATATAATTTCAGAGTCACAAATATGTGGGCAGTCTGACTTTAACTTCTGGACTAGAAGTTTTATGTCATGCTGTGTCTTCTAACAAGTAATTTTCTCTATATATCAGATCTGACCATCTTTTGTATATATAATTCTTACACTTCCTTCAGTAAAGGATAAGAGGTTTAAAAGTGAATAGAGCAGATGCACATCAGCAAATTAGTGTAAAATCCCTGTAAAATCCCCTCTCTATTTAGATAAGCCTATAGTCTAGGGCAGGAGTTCCCAAACTAAGATGTCTGAGCTTGATATTCGCCAATTATAATTAAGCAGGCCAAAAAAGAACTTGAAGACTGTCATAAACAGATAGCTAAGGGTTAATGTCTCTTTCACCTGAAACACCTGACCAGAGAACCAATCAGGAAACCGGATTTTTTCAACTTTGGGTGGAGGGAAGTGTGTCTCTGAGTCTTTTGTCTGTCTGCCTGTTTCCTCTGAGCTGTGGAGAAGTAGTTCTATTTTCTAGTCTTCTGTTTCTAAGTGTAAGGACAAAGAGATCAGATAGTAAGTTCTATGGTTTCTTTTCTTTGGTATTTGCATGAATATAAGTGCTGGAAATGCTTTGATTTGTATTCTTTTTGAATAAGGCTGTTTATTCAATATTCTTTTAAGCAATTGACCCTGTGTTGTATCATCTTAATACAGAGAGAACATTTGTATTTTTTCTTTCTTTTTTATATAAAGTTTTCTTTTAAGACCTGTTGGAGTTTTTCTTTACTTCAGGGAAATTAAGTCTGTACTCACCAGGGAATTGGTGGGAGGAAGAAATCAGGGGAAAGCTGTGTGTTGGATTGCTAGCCTGATTTTGCATTTCCTCTGGGTGGAGAGGAAAGTGCTTTTGTTCCAGGATTGGGAACGGAGAGGGGGACTCACTCTGCGTAGTTTCACAGAGCTTGTGTCTGTGTATCTCTCCAGGAGCACCTGGAGGGGGGAAGGGAATCAGGATTATTTCCCTTTGTTGTGAGACTCAAGGGATTTGGGTCTTGTGGTCCCCAGGGAAGGTTTTTCAGGGGGACCAGAGTGCCCCAAAACACTCTAATTTTTTGGGTGGTGGCAGCAGTACCAGGTCCAAGCTGGTAACTAAGCTTGGAGGTTTTCATGCTAACCCCCAAATTTTGGACGCTAAGGTCCAGAATCTGGGAATAAGGTTATGTCATGGTGTGCAGCGGCGGGATATAGACAGAATCCAGAAGCCAGTAGGAATATTATATTTTTCTTTTCTCTGCTAAGGGCTTTTTAGCAGAGAGAAACAGTTTGGTTTTAAAAGGGAACCAGAGAGAAATTTTTTTTTTCTGCTCTCTCTAGCAGTTTGTGGTTTGCATGTTAAGCGAGAAGACTGTTAAGGGTCTTTTGTCATGCAATAGCCCTCCCATTAGGAGGCAAAGTACCAGCACTTATATGCATGCAAATAAAGTGGTTTTTCTGGTTTCCCTTCATTGAACATTAGCTAGAGAGAGAAAAGGAAAAAAGCACTGTTGCTAGGCAGACTTCAGGAGGCAACAGAGAACCTGCAGTTCAGAGGATAAACACCGGAGGGCACCCCAACACAAGAAAACAGGAATCATGACTTCTAAGGCAAAAATTAAGGCCGAAGACCAATTCAAAGAAGCTGAACACAGGCGACAACTAGAAATAAAACAAAAAGAGATGGAGCTGAAAGAAAAGGAAGAAAGCATCAAACAGGCAGCCCAAGAGGCAGCACACAAAAGAAAACTAGAAGCAGAAGAGGTGGCCTACCGAAGGAAACAAGCAGAAGATGAGGCAGCCCACAGAAGACAGATAGAACTCCAGAGGGAAGCCCACCAACAGGCCATGGAATTAGAAAAGGCTAAGCAACAGACTCCAGCCAATCCTAACAACCCATCGCCCATTATTGCTCCACAGCACAGGAAATTTCCCACCTACAAGGCAGGTGATGACACCGAGGCCTTCTTGGAAAATTTTGAAAGAGCCTGTCTTGGGTACAGCATCCCCGAAGACCAGTACATGGTAGAATTAAGACCACACCTCAGTGGACCTTTAGCAGAGGTGGCAGCTGAAATGCCCAAGCCGCAAATGAATGACTATAAACTTTTTCAAACCAAGGCCAGATACAGGATGGGGATAACCCCAGATCATGCCCGTCGGCGCTTCAGAACCCAAAAATGGAAACCAGAGGTGTCATTTCCCAAACACGCCTACTACATTGCAAAAAACTATGAGGCCTGGTTAACAGGAAACAACATTCAAACCTTGGAAGAAGTGAACCTCCTCATACAAATGGAGCAGTTCTTGGATGGTGTTCCTGAAGACATCACACGGTACATACAAGATAGAAATCCCAAAACTATCGCTGAGGCGGGGGAGATTGGAGCCAAATGGATGGAACTGGCCGAAAGCAAAAAAGCTACTGTCAAGGGGAACGATTACCCCAGGGGGCACACAGACCATAAACCCTACAACCGAGGACAGCCAAAGACCCTACATACCACCCAAGTAAAGCCACAGATACCCTACTCTTCAACCTCACCAGTCTCCAGTAACTCACCTCGGCCCAGTGACCCATCAGATGGAAGATGCTTTAAGTGTAATGAACTGGGACATATCAAGGCCAACTGTCCCAAGAACACCATGCGAGTGCAATTCATTACACCACCATCACCCCAAAGATCCCCAGGCCCCGATGCCTCTCAAATACCCTTGGAGCGAAGGGAAAATTTGAGAGTGGGCGGAAAGAAGGTTACTGCGTGGAGAGACACGGGGGCACAAGTGTCAGCTATCCACCAATCCTTCGTTGACCCCAAATTCATCAACCCAAAGGCCAAAGTTACAATTTACCCCTTCATGTCACAAGCTGTAGACTTGCCTACAGCTCAACTGCCTGTCCAGTACAAAGGCTGGTCAGGAATGTGGACTTTTGCAGTCTATGACAATTATCCTATCCCCATGCTACTGGGGGAAGACTTGGCCAACCAGGTGAGGCGGGCCAAGAGAGTGGGAATGGTTACACGTAGCCAAACCAGGCAAGCTTCCAGACCCATTCCTGTTCCTGAGCCGTCCACAGAGGCCCCGTCTGTGTTACCAGAAACCCAGACAGAGGTAGTGGACCCGGATTCCATGCCTACCACTGAAACAGCCACAGCACCTCCAGTCCCAGGCCCGGAACTGGAACAGCAACCAGCACCAGCAAGTGCAACCACATCTTCAACCTCAACGCCAGAGGGCGCCAGCGAGCCAGAACTGGCAGAAACACACGACAGCCATACCCAAAAGGCTCAGCCAGAGCCTGAAATACCCTCAGGTGCACCAGCGGAGAGCGGTTCACCAGCAACGGAAACAACCCCATCACCTACATCGCTTCCAGAGGGACCAAGCCCAAGTCCACAGTCTGAGGAAGAACTGGTAACCCCAGCCTCGAGGCAACAGTTCCAGACTGAGCAGGAAGCAGATGACAGCCTTCAGAAAGCGTGGGCGGCGGCACGGAGCACCCCACCGCCTCTCAGCTCTTCTAATCGATCCCGGTTTGTTATAGACCAAGGACTTTTATACAAGGAAATTCTTTCTGGTGGACACCGGGAAGAATGGCAGCCACAAAAACAGTTGGTGGTTCCAACTAAGTACCGGGAGAAGCTCTTAAGCTTAGCCCATGATCATCCCAGTGGCCATGCTGGGGTGAACAGAACCAAGGACCGGTTGGGGAAGTCCTTCCACTGGGAGGGGATGGGCAAGGATGTTGCCAAGTATGTCCGGTCTTGTGAGGTATGCCAAAGAGTAGGTAAGCCTCAAGACCAGGTCAAGGCCCCTCTCCAGCCACTCCCCATAATTGAGGTCCCATTTCAGCGAGTAGCTGTGGATATTCTGGGCCCTTTCCCAAAAAAGACGCCCAGAGGAAAGCAGTATGTACTGACTTTAGTGGACTTTGCTACCCGATGGCCAGAAGCAGTAGCTCTAGGCAACACCAGGGCTAACACTGTGTGCCTGGCCCTAACAGACATCTTTGCCAGGGTAGGTTGGCCCTCTGACATCCTTACAGATTCAGGGTCTAATTTCCTGGCAGGGACCATGGAAAAACTGTGGGAAACTCATGGGGTGAATCACTTGGTTGCCACCCCGTACCACCATCAAACCAATGGCCTGGTGGAAAGGTTCAATGGAACTTTGGGGGCCATGATAAGAAAATTCATCAACGAATTCTCCAATAATTGGGACCTAGTGTTGCAGCAGTTGCTGTTTGCCTACAGGGCTGTACCACATCCCAGTTTAGGGTTTTCACCATTTGAACTTGTGTATGGTCACGAGGTTAAGGGGCCATTACAGTTGGTAAAGCAGCAATGGGAGGGGTTTACGCCTTCTCCAGGAACTAACATTCTGGACTTTGTAAGCAACCTACAAAGCACCCTCCGACACTCTTTAGCCCTTGCTAGAGAGAACCTAAAGGATGCTCAAGAAGAGCAAAAGGCCTGGTATGACAGACATGCCAGAGAACGTTCCTTCAAGGTAGGAGACCAGGTTATGGTCTTGAAGGCGCAACAGGCCCATAAGATGGAAGCATCATGGGAAGGGCCATTCACGGTCCAAGAGCGCCTGGGAGCTGTAAACTACCTCATAGCATTTCCCAATTCCTCACTAAAGCCTAAAGTGTACCATGTTAATTCTCTCAAGCCTTTCTATTCCAGAGACTTACAGGTTTGTCAGTTTACAGTCCAGGGAGACGATGCTGAGTGGCCTGACGGTGTCTACTACGACGGGAAAAAAGACGGTGGCGTGGAAGAGGTGAACCTCTCAACCACCCTGGAACGTCTGCAGCGGCAACAAATCAAGGAGCTGTGCACTAGCTTCGCCCCATTGTTCTCAGCCACCCCAGGACGGACTGAACGGGCATACCACTCCATTGATACAGGTAATGCTCACCCAATCAGAACCCCACCCTACCGGGTGTCTCCTCATGCCCAAGCTGCTATAGAACGGGAGATCCAGAACATGCTACAGATGGGTATAATCCGCTCATCTACCAGTGCATGGGCATCTCCAGTGGTTCTGGTACCCAAACCAGATGGGGAAATACGCTTTTGCGTGGACTACCGTAAGCTAAATGCTGTAACTCGTCCGGACAACTATCCAATGCCACGTACCGATGAGCTATTGGAAAAGTTGGGACGTGCCCAGTTCATCTCTACAATAGACTTAACCAAGGGGTACTGGCAAGTACCGCTAGATGAACCTGCCAAGGAGAGGTCAGCATTCGTCACCCATGCGGGGGTGTATGAATTCAATGTCCTTCCTTTCGGCCTTCGAAATGCACCCGCCACCTTCCAGAGGCTGGTAGATGGTCTACTAGCTGGACTGGGAGAATTCGCAGTTGCCTACCTCGATGATGTGGCCATTTTTTCAGACTCCTGGCCCGAACACCTACTCCACCTGGAAAAGGTCTTTGAGCGCATCAGGCAGGCAGGACTAACTGTTAAGGCCAAAAAGTGTCAAATAGGCCAAAACAGAGTGACTTACCTGGGGCACCAGGTGGGTCGAGGAACCATAAACCCCCTACAGGCCAAGGTGGATGCTATCCAAAAGTGGCCTGTCCCAAGGTCAAAAAAACAGGTCCAATCCTTCTTAGGCTTGGCCGGATACTACAGGCGATTTGTACCACACTACAGCCAAATCGCTGCCCCATTGACCGACTTGACCAAAAAGACCCAGCCAAATGCCGTTAAGTGGACTAATGAGTGTCAAAAAGCCTTTACCCAGCTTAAGGCAACACTCATGTCTGACCCTGTACTCAGGGCCCCGGATTTTGACAAACCATTCCTAGTAACCACAGATGCATCTGAGCGTGGTATAGGAGCAGTACTCATGCAGGAAGCAACAGATCACAACTTCCATCCTGTCGTGTTTCTCAGCAAGAAACTGTCTGAGAGGGAAAGTCACTGGTCAGTCAGTGAAAAGGAATGCTATGCCATTGTGTACGCCCTGGAAAAGCTACGCCCATATGTTTGGGGACGGCGGTTCCAACTACAAACTGACCATGCTGCACTAAAGTGGCTTCATACTGCCAAGGGGAACAACAAGAAACTTCTTCGTTGGAGTTTAGCTCTCCAAGATTTTGATTTTGAAATTCAACACATCACAGGAGCTTCTAACAAAGTTGCTGATGCACTCTCCCGTGAGAGTTTCCCAGAATCCAGTAGTTAAAAAGTGTTCTTAAAATGTAAAAGTCTGTTAGTTATATACTTAGTAGTATATGTAAAGGTGCATGTGTTGTATTAATCTGTTTATTTTCAAGTTCTAGAAGGAAATTGCCACCAGTGAGCTTCCCCACTGTCTGCAATTTGGGGGGCGTGTCATAAACAGATAGCTAAGGGTTAATGTCTCTTTCACCTGAAACACCTGACCAGAGAACCAATCAGGAAACCGGATTTTTTCAACTTTGGGTGGAGGGAAGTGTGTCTCTGAGTCTTTTGTCTGTCTGCCTGTTTCCTCTGAGCTGTGGAGAAGTAGTTCTATTTTCTAGTCTTCTGTTTCTAAGTGTAAGGACAAAGAGATCAGATAGTAAGTTCTATGGTTTCTTTTCTTTGGTATTTGCATGAATATAAGTGCTGGAAATGCTTTGATTTGTATTCTTTTTGAATAAGGCTGTTTATTCAATATTCTTTTAAGCAATTGACCCTGTGTTGTATCATCTTAATACAGAGAGAACATTTGTATTTTTTCTTTCTTTTTTATATAAAGTTTTCTTTTAAGACCTGTTGGAGTTTTTCTTTACTTCAGGGAAATTAAGTCTGTACTCACCAGGGAATTGGTGGGAGGAAGAAATCAGGGGAAAGCTGTGTGTTGGATTGCTAGCCTGATTTTGCATTTCCTCTGGGTGGAGAGGAAAGTGCTTTTGTTCCAGGATTGGGAACGGAGAGGGGGACTCACTCTGCGTAGTTTCACAGAGCTTGTGTCTGTGTATCTCTCCAGGAGCACCTGGAGGGGGGAAGGGAATCAGGATTATTTCCCTTTGTTGTGAGACTCAAGGGATTTGGGTCTTGTGGTCCCCAGGGAAGGTTTTTCAGGGGGACCAGAGTGCCCCAAAACACTCTAATTTTTTGGGTGGTGGCAGCAGTACCAGGTCCAAGCTGGTAACTAAGCTTGGAGGTTTTCATGCTAACCCCCAAATTTTGGACGCTAAGGTCCAGAATCTGGGAATAAGGTTATGTCAAAGACACAAACACACAAAAGACACAAAAATTAATAGCAAACATATTTTTAAGTATGTCAGAACCAGGAAGCTTGCCAAGCAATTTGTGGGGCCACTGGATGATCAAAGGGCTAAAGAACCACTCAAAGAAGACAAGGCCATTGTGGAGAAGCTAAGTGAATTCTTTGCATTAGTCTTCCTGGCAGAGGACGTGAGAGAGATTCCGACACCTGTGCCATTCTTTTTAGGTGACAAAAATGAGGATCTGTCCCAAACTGAGGTATTAGTAAAGGAGATTTTGGGAAAAAATGACAAATTAAAGGGCAATAAGTCACCAGGAACAAATAATATTCACTCAAGAATTCTGAAGGAACTGAAATATGAAATTGCAGGACTAATAACTGTGGTATGTAACCTATTTCTTAAATCAACCTCTGTACCAGATGACTAGAGGGTTGCTAATGTAACGCCAACTTTTTTTTAAAGGACTCTAGAGGCAGTCCGGCAATTACAGGCTGTTAAGCCTAACTTCAGTATCAGGCAAATTGGTTGAAACCTTCATAAAGAACAGAATTTTTAGACTCCTAGATGAATGAAGTACGTTAGACAATAGTCAACAAAGCTTTAGTACAAGGAAGTTATGCTTCACCAATCTATTAGAATTATTTGAGTGGGTCAACAAACGTGGACAAAAGTGATCCAGTGGATATAGTGCACTTGGACTTTAAGAAAGCCTTTGACAAGGTCCCTCATCAAGGCTCTTATGCAAAGTAAGCAGTAATGGGATAAGAGGGATGGTCTTCTCATGGATCAGTATCTCGTTAAAAGATAGAAAACAAAGGATAGGAATAAATGGTCACTTTTCAAAGTGTAGAGAGGTAAATAGCAGGGTTCCTCAAAGATCTGTACTGAGACTAGTGCTGTTCAACATGTTGAAAAATAATCTAAGGATAAATGGTGAGATGGCAGAGTTTGCAGATGATACAAAATTATGCAAGATAGTTAAGTCCAAAACTGACTGCAAAGAGTTAAAAAGGGATTTAATAAAACTGGGTGACTGGGAAACAAAATGGCAGATGCATTTCTTTGCATTTATCAATGTTGAATTTCATGTTTGAAAATGTAATCCCAACTATACATACAAAATGGTGGGGTCTATATTAGCTGTTACCACTTAAGAAAGAGATCTTGAAGTCATTGTGGATAGTTCTCTGAAAACGTCAGCCCAATGGGCATCGACAGTCGAAAAGCTAACAATGTTAGGAATCATTAGTAAAGGGATAGGCAAGACAGGAAATATCAATTACACTATATAAATTCATAGTACACTCAAATCCTAAATACTGTCCGCAGTTCTGGTTGCCCTATCTTAAAAAAAAAATTAAAATTTTGAAAGTGCAGAGAAGGGTAACAAAAATGATTAGGGGTATGGAACAGCCATCATATGAGGAGAGATTTAAAAGATTGGAACTATTCATCTAGAAAAGAGATGACTAATGTGATAGTGGTCTATAAAATCATGAACAGTGTGGAGAAAGTGAATAGGGAAGTGTTATTTACCCCTTCACATAACTAGAGGGTCACTCGATGAAATTGATAGGCAGTAGGTTTAAAACAAGCAAAGGAAGTACTTCACATAATGCACAGTCAGCCTGTGGAACTCATTGCTCGGGAGGTTGTGAAGGCCAAAAATGTAACTATTAGCCAGGATGGCTGGACATAACCACATGCTGTGGGTGTCCCTAAGCCTATTGACTGTTCAGTTCATTCCCTCTGAAGCATTTGGCATTGGCCTCTGTTGGAAGACAGGCTACTGAGCTAGATGGACCATTGGTCTGACCCAGTATGGCCATTCTTATGTTCTTAAGGTGGGAATGTGAATCAATCAAATTTGGGAACCATTAGTCTAGGGTTAACTAAGGGAACCTTTACAATGGAAGATATTTTCTGAAACCTTTCAAAACTTTCCCCAGTAGACTCAGTAGTGCGGGTCCCCACCCAAGCTGAAGTGGCCAGATTTATTTAACCCTTATTTAACCCTGAAATGCTGAGCAAGCAAATGTGTCAATTCCCAGTCCCTTCTGTCCTTCTTTACAAGAGACCCAGCCTTCTTCTCTCTTACTCTTCTGTTCCTCTCAACCTGACTCCTCTTTCTTCCCTCACAGCTGCAAACTGCTGTCTCCCTCCCTAATTCCTGTGAACGTTCAATCACAGCTGAATTGCTCTCCCTGTATAGTCTCAGTAAGTTCTGTAACTTTTAACTGCTCTTAATAAAAATACCCCAAGTGAGCAATCAACTTCTAAAGGTTTAATGTACACACTGTGCAATAAATTATGACAGAATTCTCACAAATAGAGAAAAAGGACATTGCCTGATTGGTTGTCTGATGAAACCACACAGATCAAAACTCCATTAGCCTATTTTTACAGTTTGATCAGAATAACACTGCAAAATAATTTATACTAATCCCTGAACACCTTCTGATTAGTTGCTTGGATTCTGGTTGTCTTTATGCATACCAAGCTGCATAGCAATTTACTGTAAATGAGAAGTAGCATGTTGAGATGTGCATTGGCTGAATGCAGTCAAATGTCTCTACGTACCCTGGATGTGCATTTATGGATGAGGTGCATATGTTGTTACTTTACTTGATTTTTAATTTTCTTCCAACTTTAGTGTTCCATCAATTTATGTACGTTTATATAATATTTAAAAACACATTAAGAGTAGTAGTAGTACTGGTAAATAACAAAAATGCTCTTTTAGGTATACCTGTAAAAATTTAGATATAAATACACAAAAGTTGTCTCTTTAAATTTTTGCATTTGAAAAGCCAAATCTCCCATTTCCCTGGGCAGCATTAGTCTGAGCCTGACCTCAGAAAGCATACCATTGACACCCTTCCCAGTCAGCAGCAGCCGCTGTAGTGGGTTTTTTTAAAAGGAAACTGTTGCTAAGTAGGGTTGCTGATAGGCACTTCCCTTTTGTAATCCTAATAAAGATTCTGCTAGTGATGATAATTTGAGCAGCTTGGGGCAAGCAACCGTAACATATGTTCTTGAAAGCCCTGATCTGGTTGCTGCGATTCAGGAGAAGGGGCAGAGAATGGGAAGTGTGATATCAACAGACACCTGTGATGAGCACAAAAGTAATACTGAACGGTTTCCATGGGCTGGAGAGGGAAATGAGTAATTTCTTAAAAATACATTTAGATTTCAATTTTGTGGGCCTGATTCATCACTGTTACTCCAGTTCTGCAGTAGTAAACCAAGAACCTTTTAGTAAGAAATGTTTGAATGTGGTTAGTAATCTGGTTGGAGGCAAGGTTCTATCCTCCAAATGTGCTCATTTAAACATAATCACATAGGTTAAAAGGCTCTTCAGCCAGTTGGATTGCAGCTCTTGACCAACACCTTTGTCATTGCTTCTGTAACTGTTGTATAAAAGGATCTGTTTTTTTGAAGCCCTCTGGGATACAATGTTTGGTAACCCCTACCAATTTTAATAAATTGTTGGAAAGATGTACAGAATGTGCTGAGAACCTGGATCCCTGTTTAAGTTCAGACCACCAGTTTTAACTTGGAAAAAGGACAGGGACCCACAAAAGACCTTACAGAAGGAACACTCATTGAATCTGTTATACTTCATAAAAGTGATGCTGATGGATAGGAGAGGGAGTGGAGTTTTTGCAGAGAGGAACTAGAGAAAATGTATGTCTATCTGGGCCACGGTATGTGTTCCCTTTTTTCCTTTGTATGCTAACTTTTTTTTTATTTTGCTGTAGACTGTTGCTGCTAGCCAGAACAACCAGTATCACAACTAAAGCCAGTCAAAATAGTCTCAACACACTTTTCATTAAAAAATGTCTTTTTAACCAAAATGGATCAAAATTTTACATATTTTTTTTGACAAACAGACAAACTAAAAACTGAAATTTTTGATAATTTTTTTAGTTTGGGGCTTTCAAAAATAGAACATTTTTACTGAACAACTTTAAAAAGCAGAAATATTAAATTTTGTTTTTTGCAAATTTTTTTTAAATTTTCGGTGGAAAATTGACTTTTTTTTAACCACTTCTAAACACAATTTTGGTAAGGAATTATTTGTATAGTGTACACAGAGCCTAACTAATCTGCTCTTGCAAGATAAGGGATCAGAAAAAGGAAGTGGCAGTAGAGCATAAGTAGGTCGGGCTGCAGCAGCCATGCACGTGAGAGGTAGCTCACCAAAAACATTACACGTACTCATGCTCAGATGAGGGGTAAACCCTGCAAGCTTGGAACTCTTCCTGTCCTGCTGCAGCCACTTTTTAGGGGACAGCAGGGAGCCCTTCCCAGGCTAATGCAGGTGCCTTTGGGTTCCCACAGAGTCCTGCTGGGAAATATTGGCCTCCTATTAATTGTATGACTGAAGCATTATGACTCAGTGCTGATGGACCGGTATCCCATTTTCCAGATTTGTGATGTTTCCCATTGCCCACAGCACTGTGATTCTTTTTTAAAAGCATCGACAAGAATAAAAAATACAAAAGGAAATGTGGTTACTAAATCAGATATAAATATTAATTTATAAAGCCACTGACTCACGTCTTCATTCTGCCACTGAAGCTCGCCTTAAGTAGAGCTTGGCAAAACTTTATGGATAAATAGTTTTTATCCAGTAGTTAGACACTCACCTGGGATGTGGGAGACCTGGATTCAATTCTGGATTCAATTCTCTCCCCCTCCCCCCGCCTCCCCCCCCAGTGAAGCAGGGATTTGAACTTGGGTCTACTCCATTATAGGAGAGTGTCCTAACCACTGGGTTTTGGAATAAACTTGTGTGGACTTTCTTAATCTCTCCTCTTGAAGACATTCCACGGGGACTTAAACTTGCGTCTCCCGCCTCCAGGTGCATGCCCTAACTACCAAGTTGTAGTCATTCTCATTATCTTTTTGGCCCAATGGCTAGCCATTGTCATGAATAACTGAATTGTCACTGTGAAGGACAATGGATAGTCATTGGACCAGGGAAGGAGAGTGGGAATGACACTCTAGCCTAGCGGTTGGGGAACTGACCTAGCATTTGGGAGACCCAAGCGCAAGTCCCTGCTCAAATGACTGTTTAATTACTGTACTGATAAAAAGTGAAAGTCAGCATGAACAGTTTTTTTCTGACTTTTCAAAATTGCCAAGGAACCTAAAAATCCATTATTTGCTCAGATGTAGCTTCAAGCACCTCCATGTTGTCTTCCATGTTGCTTTTTTTATGTATGGGAAAAATTCTTCATCAAAATTGATAAGGCTTCTTCCTTATCTTTTAAATCCCTTCTTAAACTTATCTCTGTAATGATGCCTACAAACATTACTGTGTGGCATTAGTTAAAGTGGTGAGCTGTCTTCTGCTTTTATGTTAAACTATTCCCTTTACTATTTCCTCGTCATCCTAACCCCCACCTTCCATCAGTCTGTTACTGTGGAAACTCTTGCACATTTTTAGCTTTATGGATATAACTGGTACTCTGTCTTCTTTCTAAAGATGAATGGTCCTCGCAGAGAACATCCCACCAGCTACCTGTCTCTCTTACACAAGTAGGGATCTAGCTTAGGTACTCCTGCTGACCACAGCTGTGACAATGTGGCTTGTGAAGGGAGGTGGTATTTCAGATAAGTAGTTGCCAGGTGATTTAGGACTTTCTAAGTCAAAACCAACACCGTATGTTCTACCTAGTACCTAGCAAGTAGCCGGTGTGGATCCAAAAGTGCTGATATGTGCTCCTGGCAGGACAAATGAGCTGCCAAATTCAGCTGCAGCTTCTGATTCTGAATAGAGCCTTAGAAGGTTTGAAACCAACGCAATACTGTGGTTTGTGAAATAGTGGTAGTTGGCAGGGGAAGAACATGCAGCGTGGTAAAAACTATTTGCACAAATTAGAGGTGACATAATTCAAGAGTGATGACTTGACTTATCACTGCTTGTTATCATATATGTGGTTGTGTGACTTATTCAACACGTCCACATTTTTGATGTCATTAGGTTTTTAGCTAACTTTTTGTATCCAAATTGTAAGTGTGCCATTTAGAGGAGAAGTTCTGTAGCTAAACAGCAGTAATTGTGTATGCTCATTTGATTATAGTCCACTTTTGTTATGCAAGAAATTCTGGCAGGTCAAAGTCTGATGTAGCCTGTCAGGTTCGTTTTAGTTACGGCCTCCCCACTTCAGTCGGTTGTAGTCCTCTGATTGAATTGTAATTCCTCTTCTGACTGAAGGTTAAAATATTTCAGGCTAGCTGCATTGGAAATGAGGATCCAGAAAGTAGATCAGAGCAAAAGACAGGAGTCATGCTTGATGACTGAAGTAGTTCGTCTTCCATGAACACCCTCTTGGTTAAGTAAAACTGTCAAACTCCAGAGTGTAACAGTAGCTACTGGAGTCAGTGGATACTGATCATTCTAATGCAAGAATGGCATTAAGCTTTGCAAACCTGTCCCACATCTAGTGTCTGGGACTGATGAATAAAGCCAACTCTCTTACCAGCACTCCAATGTATTGCACTTTTATTACACAGAGCCTTTACATGTGCATTTTTCTTCAGTTCCTGATAATGGTCTTCCTTTAAGAGCACCAGTATTGATCTAAGTAGCTCCCAACAGTTGGAATTAGTCTAATTGATACCTTTTATATAATTTGAAGAATGCCAGAATGCTGCATTACCCAAATTAATCAATTTTTTCAACCTTTCAGGCTGTTCTTCTCCGCATATCATGATCCATATGAGCTATAACTATGCATAATACTGTGGTCCTCAGTAAGCTGATGGCTTTATTCATACTTTGCAAACAGCCTGGAAGAGTGCTGAAAATGTAGATTATGTTAAAAGTCAAATGAAAATTTCACATAGTATAACTTGGAGCATGTCTTACAGCAGAATTCTTCCTCTAGTTGATAGGCAATTGTAATGTGCTTATGTATGCCAATCTGCAGAATGTGTAAACCATCTGATAATAATGGAATCCTCTTAACAGATTGGAAAACCAGCAATAATTCTGTGAACCTACGTTAGCACCTGGCCCAATGGATATAATTTCAGTTCTTCTTCACCTCAATGTGGCAACCTCCTGTCCAGACCCTGCTTATTTTACATATGGCTTGGAGGCCTTAAACAGTCTTCCTCTATTTTCTAGGTTTTTAAATGAAGTATTAGAGGGGTGGTAGTTGTTGCAGTGTTTACAATGTATTTGTATTGCAGTACTACTGTGAGGCCCCTAGTGGAGGCTCGTTATTATTCTAGCATCATGTGCACACAGCAAAAAGATGGTACTTTCCCCCAAAGATTTTATATTCTGAGAGCTTAGGTAGAAGTTACAATGCAACAAATGTCATTAGATTTAAAATCTGAGGTTGCACTTGGAATTGAAATTAGTTGCTCTGTCTGCTTTGGAGAATTGAGGCAGTACCCTCTTTGATGTATATCCTGGGATGAGAGGGTGAAGGAGATACTATAGTTATACAATAGTTATACAAATAGATGTGTTAATGTAGTATTCTGTTCAAGGTTTTCCAAAACCAGTAATGAGCAACATCATATAAAAAGTCATCTTGGTTCTGTGACACGTAGCTATTTGTTTAAATGATCAAGCAATGGGATCAGAGCATTCCTGTTGGTTAAAATTTTAACCCTTTCTTTGCTAAAAATTATGCTTTTTCCTCTACAATGTTGAAAGGGGTTTGTATGTAGCTACGAGAGGAGGGGAACCTGTAGTAGCTACTGATGATGTGAGAGGCGTCATGTTGTGTCACCTTTCTGTCATACAGATCTGTGGTCTATGGCAATTATTGGGGTCTAGCAAGGAGTAGCTAGATGTTTAGATGTCTAAGTTGGTCAAGTCTAGCTAGAGAGCAGAAAAGGAGAAGAAAATCATTGGTATTTTCCTGGAGGCCTGGTACAGATATGCTGTTGTTTCCTTGGTAGTATAGTTGTGGAACCAGCTTTCCAGAAATCTTCCCCCGGCTTCTTATTTCCCTGCCTGGGTTTATGGTTCAGTTTTGTGCTGTTTTCTCCTCTCCTGTCTTATAGTCAGGAAATCATTCTCAGACTCTCTGGCACATAAACTTTTCCTTTAAGGAGGCAAATACCTAGGAGTATGTGTGGTTATACAGGCTTAGGATGCTTAGGTACTGGAAGCATCTCAGCCTGACTAATTAATAACCTGAATTTTTGCCTGACTAGACACAACTTCTAATTTTTAAATGAGCCCAGCTATGTATAAACAAAAGCTTTTTGCCCAATAGTTGAAGAGACCAATATGGGGTAGGAAGAAGGGAACTCTGCACTGGGAAACAAGTCATTTGAAAGTCTGGAGGAGAGTGGAATGGAGACCTGCACTAAGTAGGAGGCATATCTACTGCTGTTTCTGCTTGTAGGATTTCATTCTGGTCCATGATCTAGTCCAGGGGTCGGCAACCTTTCAAAAGCAATGTGCCGAGTCTTCATTTATTCACTCTAATTTAAGGTTTTGTGTGCCAGTAATACATTTTAATGTCTTTCTTTCTCTAAGTCTATAATATATAACTAAACTATTGTTGTGTGTAAAGTAAATAAGGTTTTTTAAATGTTTAAGAAGCTTTATTTAAAATTAAATTAAAATGCAGAGCCCCCCGGACTGGTGGCCAGCACCCGGGCAGTGTGAGTGCCACTGAAAAGCAGCTTGTGTACCATCTTTGGCATGTGTGCCATAGGTTGCCTAGCCCTGATCTAGTCAGTATACCCTGGCATTATAAATAGACTATATATTATTGCAGGGATTACCCACTTTGTCTGGGGACTACAGAGACTTGTGAGTATCTACAGATGATCATTTAACCTATAGATGTGGTTGCTATAAAAAAAAATTACAGATGTCATGAAGAGGTCCAGCAAGAAAGCAAGCCCAACAGAAATCTTACTGAGTGCTCAAGATGGAGTTAATATTAAATATAATTTCAGTGGGAACAGACTTCTTTTTGTCACAATCCAGTTGATGTTGCTGGATGAACCTGAATACTGTTGCCAGTTCTGTATGGACAAAAAAAAGAATGATGTAGGGGAGATGTCTATGGATAATCTCTCCAAATGGCTTTGCCTAGAACAGTGGCTTTCAACCTTTCTAGATTACTGTACCCCTTTCAGGAGTCTGATTTGTCTTACGTACCCCCAAGTTTCACCTCACTTAAAAACTAGTTGCTTACAAAATCAGACATAAACATACAAAAGTGTCACAGCACACTATTATTGAAAGATTGCTTACTTTCTCATTTTTACCCTATAATTAGAAAATAAATCAATTGGAATATAAATATTATACTTACATTTTAGTGTATAATATATAGAGCAGTATAACCAAGTCATTGTCTGTATGAAATTTTAGTTTGTACTGACTTTGCCTAATGCTTTTTATGTAGCCAGTTGTAAACCTAGGCAAATATTTAGATGAGTTTATGTATCCCCGGAAGACCTCTGCGTGTGCCCAGGTGTATGCATACCCTTGGTTGAGAAACACTGGCCTAGAACATTTGGTTTTGGGGGAAGTGACTCTGATTAAATCTGCATTGTGATTCAGTTTTTAGAGAGGTAGTGTAGATTGAGAAACTGAGTTGCAACACTTCCTCTTCCTGCCTCAACTGGCATCTCCTTGCCATGATGAGTTAGCTGCTTCTTCGAGTAGTGTCCTATGAGTGTTCCACTCCAGTTGTGCTTGCGCCCCGGCGCCTTTGATCTGAGATTTCTCCTATCAATGTTCATTTGGCACATGCAGGCGGATGCGTGTGACTCAGCCTCATGGACCATAACATTGCCATATAATACTGCATGGGCTAACCATCCTCAGTTCCTTTTCAACTGCCCTCGCTTGAGAGACAGCCTTAGCTAGTTGTCCACATTGTTTTTCCTCAACTATGTTCTCTTAGCTTTTGTAGTGAGTGTATTATAATAGTTAGTATTAATAATAGTTGTATTAGTTTTTTTTAAACCAAAATAAGAATTCCATATATATAGCTTTTAGATAGTTTTCTCCCATTCTGCGGAGGTTTTGCCCTTTTCAAAGGTATGCCTGGTTCTCCTGGACTCAAGCATTGCCTGTTTGTGCCAGGAGGCAACCCCAGTGAGCAACAGACACTCCCACCGCATCTGTTGCCTTGGGGAATCAATCTCTGCCATTCGTAGACAAACCACCTCACCCTCCCTTTCTAGGAGACCGGAGCCTCAGGAAGAGACCTCTGAGGAACAGGAGGACAGGGCTGACGAGGAAGTTTCTCCAACTGCAAACATCTTGCCTTCATCCCCGGATGAAGCTGTCACGGCATCATTACCATTCCTGGCTGACTGTTTTAAGCAGTTTCACGAGCTCATCAAGAGGGTTATGGATTCTTTACAGATTCTCCTTGGGGAGACTAAAGAACCGCATCATAAGCTGCTCGACGTCCCTCATATAGCCTCCACTTCCTGCATTGCTTTGCCAGTCAACAAGACACTGCTGGATCCTGCAAAATTCCTTTTATATACTCCAGCCTCGATTCCTCCCATGTGCAAGAGGGCAGACAAAAAATATCAGTTCCCACTAAGGAGTCAGAATTTTTATTTTCTCATCCTTCTCCTAACTCTTTGATTGTCGAGGCTGTTAATGAATGTAGAAGGCAACACCACACACTAAGTCTATGCTTTATAGTAAAAACATAAGTATTATTCTTCAGCTACTTTACAGTTTGTAATCACCAACTACCAGGCCTAAATGGCAAAGTTCAACTACACAAATTATACCAAACTCATCTCCTTTATTGAACATCTGCCAACAGAACACAGACAGTGGTTCCAGACAATTCTTGCCGAAAACCAGCTCCTTGCCAGGACATCTCTGCAGACTTCTTTCAACATTGCTGATGCTCATTCAATTTCTGTGGCAGCAGTTATGAGGAGAGCATCCTGGCTTCAGTGCTCAAGATTCCCTAAGAAGGTCCAGAATACAATAGGAGACCTTCCTTTTGACCACACTAAGTTATTCACTGACAACATGGATGAATCTCTGCATACATAAAAAGATTTCGGGGCCACTTCACAATCTCGGGGGATCTACACACCTGCCCAGAAGAGAGAATTTAGTAGGTTCTGAGCAGTACAGAGGACCTATTCCACCCAGTTCCCAAGCTCACAGAGCTCTTACGAATGTTACCACAAGAGGCAGAGATTCCCCAGGAGGAAACCACCCAGCTCCTGGCCTTCAAACTTCACAACCTTCTACCTCAAAACATTAATTTTTGATGGGATGATCAAGGTCCTGAGCTGCCATCCTCTTTCTGATGAGCTGCAATGTTTCACCTGCCTTCCTCTTTTACTGTCTTTTTACTACTTCTGGCAGGCTTGGGAGCTCATTGCCCATGGACAAGTGGATTTTGGAGATCATTTCCACAGGGTACTCATCCTATTCAATTAGCTTCCATCCTCCCTCCACCTCACCACCTTCCCCATCCCTCTTCAGGGACACCTTCCACAAGGACCTGCTGTGGCAGGAAATTAAGACTCTTCTACACCTGCATGATACTATAGAACCATTTCCCACACAGCACAGAGGGGAGGGGTTTTATTCCAGGTATTTCCTGGTTCCAAAAAAAGAGCGGCAGTTCAAGACCCATTCTAGATTTAAGACTACTTAACACCTTTTGTGAAGGTACAAAAATTCAGAATGGTGACACTTGCAGCAATAATCCCGTCACTGGATCAAGGGGATTGGTTCTTGGCCCTTGACTTTCAGGACACACATATGCCAATTGCGATCCACCCATCCCACAAACAATTCCTACACTTTACAGTATGCCAGGACCATTTCCAGTACAGGGTGCTCCCTTTTGGCCTATCATCCATCCCAAGGATCTTTTCAAAGGACATGTCAGTAGTAGCGGCACACCTACACAGGAATAGAATTTTGGTGTTCCCTTGCATAGAAAATTGGCTTCTAAAAGGACACTCTTTGGAAGTAACTTTGTAGGCAATGTAGGAGTCCATAAAACTCTTCCTCAAACTGAGCCTGCAGTTGAACTTTCAGAAGTCCATCTTGACCCCTGTTCAAAAGCTGGAATTCATAAGGGCTTGTCTTGATTCAGTAGTAGCAAGTCTGCCTCCCAATGCACAGATTTCTGTGTCTATCCAACTTAGTTAATACAATTCAGATCAGCCTTCAAACTCTGATAAGGAACTGTCTTTAGCTACGGGGTGCATATGGTGGCTGGCACTTTCGCTAGAGATCACACTGACTGCTCATACAATGCCTTCCAGGTTGGTTCAGGATGAGCAGACACAGTTTAAACACACTGCTTTCTATACCCACTTCTGTAAAGGAATGTCTCATTGGTGGAAAGATCCCATAATGTGTGTGCTAAAAATCTTTAAACAGAGGATCTCTAGGTGGAGAATTGATTGTATTAATAGCTGCTACCAGTCTCATATTCTTGGAGCACCCACTGACATACGAGCTCACTCTGAGATCCATTTCCATCTCCACAGTCTTTCTTAAGAAAGTTCCTATAATTGAAATATGTAAAGCCACAACTTTACCATACTACTCTGTGCAGTAATTTGCAATTCTGCTTCCGATACTGTGTTTGGCTCAGCTGTACTTTTTTCCATACTGGACTGAAGCTCACTCCTCCTTAAAGGGGTAGTGCTCAGTAATCACCTAGAGTAGAGCACCCATAGAGATAGTACTTGAAGAAGAAGAAGAAGAAGAAGAAATGGTTATTCATCCCAGGCAGTAACTGTGATTCTTTGAGATGCATGTCCCTATGGCTGTTCTGCTACCTGCCCTCCTTCCCCTCTGCTTCAGAGTTCCCTGTCATGGGGCAGGCTTTGCAGTGGAGAAGGAACTGAGGATGGTTAGCCCACGCAGTGCTATATAACAATGCTAGGAGGCTGAGTAACACACATGCAGTACCCGTTTGGCCTGTGCTATGAAAAATCTCCAATTGAAGGTATAGGGGGTGCAAGCGCACCTAGAGTGGAGCCACATAAGGGGACACATCTCAAAGAACCACAGTTTCTGCACAGTGTGAGTAACCATTCCCTCTCTGCGAAGGCAGAACTCCTGGCTGCTGCTTCAAAATTCTCCACTCAAGAACCTGTTTCTTGTGGCACTATATTCCCTTTGAGCCTGCAGTTGTCAAATAATTCCCAGTGGGTGCCAAACCAAGAAATGTTGGAACAACAGCTGTGCTTCCAGGCACCCATGACTTATCCACTGATAAGAAAAACCAATAGTTAAATGAAAGCAGATGGCTTTGCCTTTTGTATAAATAACTTATCATCATTTATGCAAGGACTTTATTATGAAGTACAATTTGTAGTAATTACTGGTAATCTAAAATTGTCCAAGTACAGAATGATTCATTTAGGTGATTGGTTTTATCTAAAGGAGAGTAATTGTTTGTCAGACTTGTCTTTTTATATCTTGAATGTTTGTTTGTTTTTAAATTGAATTTTCATAATCTGTGGCCCATTACTTTCTTTGAATGTATTGATTAAAGGGACATTTTCAGGTAAAATAACATATTCTTGTGTCCTTAAATTCTGTTACTAACACTTAAGCTTTTGTGATAATTAAATTTGTTTCAACATGTATTATGTTCCTTGAATTGTGTTTCTCTCAGTAAAAATAGATTAGCTGGCTTTGCATTGGTTTACTCAATATCTAATCACTTTCTACTTCTCATTCACTGGGAAAGTACAACAGTTTCGGTTGCAGATGCTACATGGGAATGTTTCAATCCAAGCAAACTGTTCTCATTTGAAGATATAAAAGTGGTGAGAAAATGTCCCCACTTGTGTTTAGATGCTTTATTAACACTGATAGAATGTAAAAATCCAATTTAGAAATTGTCTAAACATAGAAGTTGCATCGATTTAACTTAATTGATGCAAGGGCACTCTTAAATTAGTTTGAGTGCAATGATTCAATATATCCACTTTAGCTGACTGACTAATTTTAGTGTGTTAGGAGCTTTAAAGATAGAGGCCTGGCCTGCCAAATATTTTTTTTCTCATTAATTTTAAACTTGAAGCTAAGTGTAATCTCAGTATAGCTTTGATCATGATGGTCCTTCTACCCACTGGAGGGCACAGTTAATCAGAGTTTCTAGTGGTGCCAGTGCTTAGGCCCCAGTTCAGTAAAGCTGAAGATGAGACACTGATTTCAGTGGGACTCTGGCACATGCTTAAGTGCTTGCAGAATCGGGGACCTTAATGCTGGAATCTAGTAATGTGGCTGGAAGTCTGGTTTCCCACCCAATAAGTTATTTGGGGACTAGAAGTAAGGGATCAAGGTAAGGTGGGAGCAGTGGTCATTCCCATTAATGAGCTGCTGGTTTGGGGAGGAGTTGATGATCTTCTTCAAGTGCTTGCTCATATCGATTCCAATTAGGTATGCGCACACTGCGTGCACGTTTGTCGGAAGATTTTTACCCTAGCAACACTCAGTGAGTCGGCTGGGGCGCCCCCTGGAGTGGCGCCATTATGGCACTGGATATATACCCCTGCCGACCCAACGGCCCTTCAGTTCCTTCTTACCACCCGTGACGGTCATTGGAACTGTGGAGCGCGGCTTTGCTGATCTCCACTTCCCTAGCTACTCATAGTTCTTTGCTGTTTATTGTGTGTATAGTTTGAGTTCTTGTAGTTATAGTTAGTATTAGTTAGTTAGTGTATATAGTTTAAGGGGGGATCGGGAATTAGCCCCTTTCTTCCACCCCGGTACGGGCACATGCCCAAGGCACCAGGATTCAAACTGCTTGGCTTGCCAAAAGCCGATGCCAATAGAGGATCCCCACGACTCCTGCCTCAAGTGCCTAGAGGAATCCCACCTTACCGATAAGTGCCGCATCTGCAAGTCGTTTAAACCAAGGACGAAGAAGGAGCGGGACTTTCGACTGAAACAGCTCTTCATAGAGTTGGCACTTAGTCCTGCAGCGTCAGTACCGAGCACCCAACAGACTGCTTCTGTAAGGAGTGCCCCTTCGGCCCCGGACTGCTCTGGTATTGAGAAGGAGCCCCGACACCGACCCTTACCAGCACCAACATCTGCTTGGCACTGCTACCTGTCCCCGAAGATGAGTATCTGAGCTTCGAGCCTTGACAGCGGACCCCCCCCCCCGTATACGGTATTTCATAAGGACAAGGTACAGCTGCGATCACACCCCTCCTTCCTCCCTAAGGTGGTGTCCGCCTTTCATGTCAGTCAAGACATCTTTCTCCCAGTCTTTTTCCCGAAGCCGCACCCATCGCTTTGGGAGCAACAGCTGCACACCCTAGACATTCGCAGGGCTCTCGCCTTTTATATCGAGAGAACAAAACCCTTTCGAAGGTCACCTCAGCTCTTTGTAGCTGTGGCAGGCCGGATGGGATGAGACCATTAGGTCTTTCAACGAATTTCATCTTGGGTAACATCCTGCATCCATACATGCTATGCTTTGGTTCACATTCCGGCTAGCCACTTCACTGCCCATTCTACTGGGGCTCAAGCTTCATCTGCTGCCTTCCTGGCCCATGTTCCCATCCAGGAAATATGTTGGGCAGCTACCTGGTCATTGATTCACACCTTTGCCTCACATTATGCATTGGTTCAACAGTCCAGAGATGATGCAGCATTTGACTCAGCAGTTTTGCATTCTGCAACATCTCACTCCGACCCCACCACCTAGGTGAGGCTTGGGAATCACCTAATTGGAATCGATATGAGCGAGCACTCGAAGAAGAAAAGACGGTTACTCACCTTTGTAACTGTTGTTCTTTGAGATGTTGCTCATATCCATTTCAAACCCGCCCTCCTTTCCCTCCATCGGAGTAGCCGGCAAGAAGGAACTGAAGGGCCGTTGGGTCGGCAGGGGTATATATCTGGCACCATAACGGCACCACTCCAAGGGGCGACCCAGCCAACTCACCGAGTGTTGCTAGGGTAAAAATCTTCCGACGAACGTGCACGCGGTGTGCGCACACCTAATTGGAATAGATATGAGCAACACATCATGAAGAACAACAGTTACAAAGGTGAGTAACCGTCTTTTTCTTCTCCCTCCCTCTCTTATTGAGTAACAGCTGGAGGCTCTGATTCTCTCTAAGGTAGGTGTTTTCCTACCTTAACTCTAATTCTGTGTTAGGAAGATAGTAGTGAGTATTGGCACTTTTAGTGAAATTCTTTTTGTTTTTCAAAACCTCAGTGTTGAACATAAGCTACTTGACAATGTCCCTTGTAAATGAAAATCATTCTTCACCAAGTTTATTTTAGCTCTCAGGTAAATCCCTACATAAGCCTCTGTGTAACTCAAATTTAGAATGGCCAGAGTAGTCGGACTCTACCTCCTCTTGGATTGGTACAACTTGAATGGCCTGCTGCATGCCACTAGAACAATATTTTCCAGATTTGTAATAAGTTTTCTGACATGATGACCTTTGATGTGACCTGAATTTTGTAGTAAATTGAGTACCTGTTCCTTAAGTACTTCTGTGATATTACTTATGGGCATGCAGATATGTTTACCTCCAAAATACTATTGTTAAAATTACATTTGTACCCTTTTGTACTTTATGGTGTACGTAACAAGGGCCTGGAAGAGGCTTTTAATTTTTCTTTTTACCTAAAAACATCTATAATGTCAAACCTGGTTTTCCCTGGTTTGCTGAAGGATTTTTTTTGAGCTTTAGGTATTTGTGAGTTCTCCCACACTAATTGTAGAGGGACTGTTGAAAATTCAGCAAAGACTAGAATTTTGCAGCAAGTTCTTTCTGTAAAAGCACACTTTTTTTTTTATAATGAAGCCAGAAATTATGGGGGAGCCTATAAATCATATGGAAACAACAAATTGCTTTGTCTTCACTAGGATTTTTACCTCATGTTTGCTAACTCTCAGGTTAAGAATGCACCAGTTTCCTAGTGAGGACAAGACCATAGTTTTCCAAGGTAGACCAGACGTGGAAAAAGAAGCAGAATCACATTCCCTCTGCCTTTTTATTTCTTTTCAGGCCATCTTGATTCTTCATAAAGTATAAAAGAGCAGTAACTCATTTCCCCCCCGTTTGTAGTTCAGCTTTAAAACTGGTTCTCAAGAGGATAAAAACACTCTCCTTTTAGAGGACTGGTACTGATTAAAGATGCTAAAACACTTCGTGCCTTGGTTCAGAAGAGCATCATAGAAATTAAAGGTGGTAAACAACTGTTAGCTCATGCAGTCCATCTCCCTTGAGACAATGCTGGATTGTTCTCTACGGTTGCTCTCCAGTGATTTGTCCAATCCAGTTTTAAAGTGACCATAATTATTTCTATTCTATTCTGTTCTAGCACCTGTGGACCTCAAACACAGAAGAGGGCTTCTTTGTATTAGGCACTATTTGAACAAATACCACAGTGACAGGTTCTGCCCCAGAGAGCTCAAAGTGTAGGTCAAAATGATCTCAGAAGTCGCAGATGGCTGCCAGCATGACCAGTGCTAGACAGTAATAATTTGTAGCCATCATGGCAAAGACAGGTCTATCTGATTCAAGCAATGGGACTTTCACCATCTCTCTTGCGAGACTTTTCTACAATCTAACTGGACTTCATTTTAGGCAGCTTTTCCTGATGTTCAACCTGAATTTTCTTTTAATTTCATCCCATTACTCCTAGCAATAATGTCACCCTAAATACTCCAGTGCTTGTAGATAGTTATCATGCCTACCCCTGAGCTGTAATTTAGCCAAGCTATATGTTACTGTTTCCTGGTAAGTCAGTTTTTCCAGGCCATATTTGTTGCTCTTCTTTGTGCCCCTCTGTCACCAGATCAGGATAAATAAATGAGAAAACAACTTCTAATCTCAGAATAATTTTCTTGTTTTCTCCACAGGATCTAAACTGCCTGGTAAGAAATAGTAAGTCAGTTTTTCTTCTTTCTGGTATATTCCCTCCTCTCTCTTTTTTATAACTGAAATCAGATGGTGAGTGCCTCTGTTTAAGCCACTGAGAGGTGGCAAAGTTAAGCATTATCCTGTTAATGAGAATTATGAGCTATTCTCTGCTGCCTAATCAAAAACCAGCCCTTTCCAACAGGCAAATAGCTCAGGTCTCTTTTCAGACTTCTTTCAGGCCAGAGTTCTTGAAAAGAGCAAATCCATAATTATTTAGCTTCTGTTCAAAACTGTCAATAAAAAAAAATTACAGTAAGATTTTAGGGTAAGTTTGTTGTGTGTAATACATATCCATCCCACACTCTGCTCACTAAGGCAGCAGGTAAAATTAGACGTAAAATTATTGCTGCTAAAGAACAATAAAACAAGGAAAATTGATAGAAGTGACTAAATTAGCAGGCATGATCTTCAGCAAATTGATACAAAAAGCAAACAAAAATAATATAGGTTCATTACTAGATAGATACATTAAAATTATCAGGAATGCTGCAGAAAAGACAGAAGTGTTGAATAGCCATATTCTCTACTTGGGAAGAAACTGGGTGTTGTATTTGTGTCTTACAGTGGAAAATTAAATACTTCCTATTCCAACATTAACTAGGAAGGATATTAAACAACTTCCAAAGTTAAACATCTTTTAATCTGCGGGACTGAATAACATACACTAACAGTTTTTAAAGAATTGGCTAAGCAGCTCTCTGAGCCATTAAGTGAACTGAATATTTAATTCACTGAGTGTTTAAGAAATCTGGAAGTACAGTACTGGGGAAGTGCCAGAGGAAAAAGCTAATGAGCCAGTATTTAAAAAGGGGTAAAAGGGATGCTCTGGATAGGCCAGTTTGCTTAACATCTTTCCTGGGCAAAAGCATGGAAAGGCTGATGGGGGATGGGTATTTACTTTACAATAAGTAAAGAATTAAAGGCTGGTAGTATAATTCATTCCAATTTACATGGTTTTATGGAAAATAGGCCTGGTCAAACTCGATACTGTTTTTGAAGGCGTTATTAGTTTGATTGACAAAGGTAACTGACATAATATACGCAAAAAGAACAGGAGTACTTGTGGCACCTTAGAGACTAACAAATTTATTTGAGCATAAGCTTTCGCAGATGCTGTAGCCCATGAAAGCTTGTGCTGAAATAAATTTGTTAGTCTCTGAGGTGCCACAAGTGCTCCTGTTCTTTTTGCAGATACAGACTAACACGGTTGCTACTCTGAAACCTGACATAATATACTTAGACTTGTGTAAGGCATTGTCTTAATATCTCATGATATTTAAAAATTAGCATTATATGAAATTGATATGATACACAGCTAGATTCTTAAATCCATTAACTAACTGTTAGATCTGCAAAAGTAATTGTAAATGGGGACTCATCATCCACAGGGTGTTTCTGGTATGCTCTCATAAGGATCATTCTTGACCCAATGCTGTTCAATACTTTAATTATCATAGAATATCAGGGTTGGAAGGGACCTCAGGAAGTCATCTAGTCCAACTCCCTGCTCAAAGCAGGACCAATCCCCAGACAGATTTTTGCCCCAGATCCCTAAATGGCCCCCTCAAGGATTGAACTCACAACCCTGGGTTTAGCAGGTCAATGCTCAAACCACTGAGGTATCCCTCCCCAGACGATCTGGAAGAAGATGTAAAATCATTGCTTGTAAAGTTTGCAAATGACATACTGATGAAAGTCACCACCTAATGTGAGCTCCCAGTGCAATGTGGTAACTACAAGAGCAAATGAAATCCTTGTTTGTATAAAATGGGGACTGTTGAGTAGAAATAGGGAGTTATTTCCAGTATATATAGCATCAGTGAAACTGTTTCAGGACTTCAGAAAGGATGTTGACAAACCAGAAGGGTTCAGAAAAGAGCCACAAGAATGATTCAACATTTAAAAAACCTGCCTTACCATGAAAGACTAAATAAACTCAGTCTGTCTGGGTTTTTGTCTGAGAAAGTTGAGAGAACCTGATCAGTGTAGAAGTTCCTAAATGGGAACAAGATTGCTGATGGTAGATTCATAATTGTTTGTTTCTAAAGACCAGAGGGTACTATTAAACCATCTAGTCTGACCTCCTATATGACACAGGCCATGGAATTTAATCCAGTTACTCCTGGATTAAGATCAATAATTTGTATTTGATTAAAGTATATCTTCGAGAGAGAAATCCAGTCCTGATTTTAAGACTTCATGAGATGGATAATTTATTGTTTCCCATGGTATTTTGTTCCAATAGTTAATTACTCTCTCTGATAATATTGTGTGCCTTTATCTTCTGCAATAGAGAGCCCTTAAGTGCCTGGTGGTGCCTTCCTGTGAAGGTACTTAATGAAGTCGCTTTTTGATCTTCTTTTAGATATGCTAAACAAATAGAGCTCACTGTAGGCATTTTTCCTGCCCTCAGATATTTTTATGGATCTTGTCTGCATCCTTTCCAATTTTTAACACCTTTTTTTTTTTAAATGTGGACACCAGAATTAGCTGCAGTATTTCCATATCAATCTCACCAATGCCATATACAGACATAAAATCACTTCCCTGCTTACTCCTCCTCTGTTTATATCTCCAGGGATTGTATTAGCCCTTTTTGCTACAGCATCACATTGGGAGCTCTTGTTTGTCTACTGTAACTCCTAAATCCTTTTGAGAATCACTGTTTTCTGGAATACAGTCCCTCATTCTGTAGGTATGATATTTGATATATGATGTATTTGTTGTTGTTAGATGTATGACCTTATGATTGGCTGTATTAAAATATATTTTACTGAATTGGGTCCTGTTTATAAAGTGATTCAGGTCCCTGTGTATGATTATTCTGGTTACTTCATTATATACTTTTCTGCCAGTCTTCCACAAATTTTATTAGCAATGTTTTTTATGTTTACTTCCAGATCATTGATAAAAATACCAAACAGCATTGGGCCTAGCACAGATTCCCGCAGAACTCCACTAGAAACACCCCCTTTCAACGATGATTCCCCATTGACGACAGCTTTTTGAGCTCTGTCTGTCAGCTACTACTTAATTCACTCAATGTGTAGTTTGATACTGTATAGTGCTATTTTTAATCAGAATGTTGTGTGGTAGTAAGTTAGGTATTTAACATCTATGCAGTTACCTTTATTAATCAAACTTATAATCTCATCATAAAATGAAATCAGGTTTGACATGATTTTTTTTCCATAAAGCCATGTTGGTTATATTCCCATCCAGAGGGCTCATTAAGTTAGCAAAACGTAAGCGCCAATGACTGAAAGCTGAAGCTGTCATACTCAGACTAGAAATAAGGCAGAATTTTTTAACAATTAGAGTGAGTAACCATTGGAACAAATTGCCATAGGGATATGGTGGATTCTTCATCAAGTTGAAGTTTTTAAATCAAGATTAGACTTCTTTTTAAAACATATGAACTAGCTCAACAAGAAATTATGGACTTGATGTAGGAATTACTGAGCAAAATTCTATGGCCTGTTTTGACCAGGAGATCAGACTGGGTGATCATAATGTTCCCTTTTTTGCCTTAAAAATGTACAAAGAAAAATATTTTCCCCGGAAGATTAATCAAGAGTATAGTATTCATAGTTCATATAACATGGCTGGATCTACCTGCTCTCAGAACATGGCTTTCCACTACAAGGACTATGAAAGAAAATGTCAGTGACCTTGCCAGCAGGGTTTACTGGTTTTCAACCTGTGGTCTGTGGAGCTGCAGACTGTCTAAGGGGTCTGCGAAAGATTGTTATTACCATACAACAGTAGTTTTCAACCTGTGGTTCACAGGCACCTGGGGGTCCACAGACCTCTTTGGGTCCACAGACTAAGGTTTCCAAAGGGGTCCATGTCTCCACTTGAATTTTTTTAGGGGTCCACAAGTGAAAAAATATTGAAGACCACTGCACTAGAGGAGGGCATAGTTGCATGCACTTGTGCAGGTCTTATGTCATCCAGCAGTGAGCCATGGTGGAAGTAAGCTTAAGAAATATCTTTGTTTTGACTGACAGGTACCTGCATGGACCAAAGCTGGTTACAGGTTTCCACATGGACTCCCTCTGCTCCAAGCGTTCTTGATGTCCACCCTGACATTTTCCATGATGAGGGAAAACTGCTCCCTGTGCTGCGGATAGAATGGAAGGTGGCTACTGATGGTAAGTGATCGCTTAACATAGACATGGAAGGGGAGGAGCTTAGAGAGATTATAGAATCTCTGAAAGAGAGTGATGGGACTGTAGTGTTTGCGGTCATTCACTGGTTCAGCTGTGGAAGTTGAGCTTTGAGATGAGTTTTGGACAGCTTGTCTACTGGGTCAAAGGACATGAAATGAGTAAAAGTGCAATTCTCCTTCCCTCATTGCTTAGTCTTCAACAGAGATCAAATGCTGCTGTTAGAATGGAAGGGCAGCACTTAATGTGGAAAAATAAAGCCCAATAGTGGTGCTTAACTTTACCAAGATGAGGGTGAGCTCCCAGTGCAGTCGGTGTCAGATAAAGACCCGCAGTCCAAAGCCCTAAACTGGGATCACTATAGTCTGATTTTTTTTAAACAGGTTTATATTTCATAGATACTTTGAAAATCTCAACTACAGTACTGAGTGAGGTTTACTCTAAACTGATCCTGAATATGCAGATGGAGCTTACAAACTAGGTTTACAAATGTGCACAGACTGATGGCAAGAGGAACTAGCTAGAAAACATTTCATTTACTAGAAACTAAGAATTGTTCAAGGGTTGAAGGACTCATAATAGTAAAAAGACATGTCTACAAAATCAAAAGTTGGTGAAGGCCTAATGGGAAGGAGAAGTGAGGGAAGAGTAGACTTATATTTACTCTGCCTGGACCAACTCCTAACCTATACTATTCATAGCTTTATATTCCTCCTTGTACTATGAATAGTACAGGTTAGGAGTCGGTCCAGGCAGAATAAATGTCACTTTTGTGCAGCTGTCTTGAATCCAGTGCAAGTTTCTTCCATTTGGGATAATCAGATCCAGTTCTTATAATCCAGACTTCCTACATGCATGTGTGTCTTGGTTCTCACCAGAGGCTTTCTCCAGCTTTCTCCCATCACTCTTCAAACATAGTTGATTTTCACAGACTTGGGAAATCCCCTTTGCACACACTAGTCAGCCTAAACTGACCATTGCTGGAGTCAGAATGAACAATACTAGATGTCTGCTGAGTCAAGTGATGCACTCCAGAGTTGTCTGAGCACTGGTCTAACCACATTTTTGTACCACTATAACTACATCAGTTTATCAGAGGGGTAGCCGTGTTAGTCTGTATCCACAAAAACAAAACAAACATTTTTCTTACATCAGTTTAAAAATAGATATAGGTAGAGGGTTGTACCATTTCAGTTTGGATGCAGGTATAAATGTGCTCATACTAGTATAATTTATTTCTGTACATTTACAGAAATAAGCTATTCTAATACAAGTACCTTTTATAACTGCGTCCCCACTAGAGGGTGGTACTGCTTTAACTATGCTTGTTTCTAAAATGATGTCAAGTATCAGAGGGGTAGCCGTATTAGTCTGGATCTGTAAAAGCAGCAAAGAGTCCTGTGGCACCTTATAGACTAACAGACGTATTGGAGCATGAGCTTTCGTGGTGAATATGCATCCGACGAAGTGGGTATTTGCTCACGAAAGCTCATGCTCCAATACGTCTGTTAGTGTATAAGGTGCCACAGGACTCTTTGCTGTTTCTAAAATGATAGTTATAATGGTACAAAAACTGAGTATACCCGCCCTGAGATGCAAGGCTGGAGGATGAGGGGGACTGGTTATAGCACTGAGATTCTCTGAGGTGAAGTTGGAGGGTTGGATTTATTTATTAGACGTACTTTCTGCTGCCTGCAGGAAGCTGCATAATGAATAAAATGGGACTTCTCAGACTCTTGATATCATGACCCCCACACTCACCTACTTGCAGCCAGTCTCCTTAAGATCCCACTCCAGAATCTTTGATGCCATTTCCCATGGCACTTCATTTAAGTGCCCCACAAACTGATGCAGCAGTTTATGGGCTGTTCTTGTCATGTGAAGGTAGCTGACGGCAAGGGACTTAGTAAATCAGATGGGATAAAGTGAATGGGAGTGGACCTGTGACATGCCGGCATGCTGGCAATCTCTGGGGGTAGGGTGAGGTAAAATCTTTAGATTTGGAATTGCTAGAACAAAACTTTAACCTCTCCCCCCTTTCCCCTCCCTCAGCAAGCATTCAGTATCTCCGGGGAGTGGAACTGGCTGTGCTACAAGTGAACAATAATCAACAAATCTGTGCCCAGTTTGACTTTCAGAACAATCTGCCACTTCAGGTCCGTCCGGATGGAGGCCGGGTGAGTAAAGAGGGCTCTGACAAACGGTTTTCTAACCCACAGCTTTGTTTCCTGTTCACTCAGTCAATTAGCAAAGCTTCTCCATGAATAGCACAGAATGCTTAAACAGGAAGGATGGCCTTGTGATTAAGGCAGTGAACTTGGGACTCAGGAAGTCTGGATTCAATTTCCAGCTCTGCCCTTGACTTCCTGTGTGACCCTGGGCAAATCAGGTATTCTGTGCCTCAGTTCCCTATCTGTAAAATGGGGACAATTTCACTGCTCCCTTTTCCCACCACTTCTGTCCTTTAGATTGTACCTACCCTCCTGGGCAACTGGGACTATGTATTACTAAGGGCTGGGGCCGTGGCTCCCAGCGCTGGTCTACTGTCTACACTGGCAATTTATAGCACTAAAACTTGCTGCACTCAAGGGGATGTTTTTTCACACCCCTGAGCGAGAAGGTTGCAGCGCTGTAAATTGCCAGTGTAGACAAGCCTAAGCGTGCTGTGGAGAAAAACTCTGTCCTACAGGAGCATAGTGACCTTCTCCAGAATTTTGACATCTTCACTGATGTAAAGAGCATTGTGGGTAATGATATAGAAGTGAGAAACACCAAGGCAGAGCAACTGGCTATCCATATGAATACATACACTTACAGAGCACTGCAGAATTTATTCTGGCTTGCACAATTTCACTCATACAAATTGTACTGAAGGGGATACATACTTTTTTCCCTTAATCTGCCCTTGATTACTAATCTCTCTTCAAACATAACTGAAATCTGTCCAGACAATTAAGTGATTTCTGGGTTGTGATTCTCGCATTTCAGCCCAGAGTTTCCATATAGTGATTTAGACCTCCCCCAAAAGTAGCCTTACCCTTCCCATTCTGAACAGGCACATGGAGATGGAGCCAGGGGAATTCTGGACAGGTTTAATTAGCTTGGAGTCCATGTCTCACCCTAGCTGCCAAAAGAGGTGAAGAATGGGGGGACAGAACAGGATCAGCTATTAATTTCAGTGCCTTGACAGGACATTGTCTGATAAAGACTCTATCCTCATCCTCTGTTTCAGTGGAACTTCACCTTCAACCGCTTTGAGGTGGAGCCTGGCCAGATGTACCAAGTGACTGTCCATCATCTGCCCAAACTGGGCACCAGTGGAGACCACAACTGCAAATCCACATCTTACACAGTGCCTGGTAAGGGGTCCTCTGATGCCTTTTATTAAGCCTTCGGCTGGAAATATCGGTTTGCCAGTTCTGAGAATAGGCCTGTTTCTAAGCCAGACCAGATCAAACAAACTGGAATATGACTCATGAACAAGCATAGTTAGGGAGCTGGATTGCTGGTAGAATTGTCAGACCTGCTCTCTTCTCCTACTTCAAAAAGTAAATGTTCAGTCCACGCTTTAACAGTGCTACTGTGGTTCCTCCGCAAAGTATGTACACAAGGTCCTGTGCTGCACGACACCATGCCCTTCACATCTAGGCTTTCAGAAGTCTATGTAGTTAGTGTCCCATACCCTAAAAATATACAGCTCTGCTTGGGGAGTAGAGTGCAGAGAATAAACTTTCCCTCTGCAGGAGCCACTGTTACCAGAATGAGACGTGCACAAGTCATTATGTGTTCCATGAAAAGCTGGGCTGAAATTCTATGGCCTAGTTCCTGGACTCTGCAGGGTTCCAATATGGTAAACTGGAAGTTCTGCAGCAGCTTAGATAAGTTTTTTTAAAAATTGAGATTCAGAATTAAATATGAAAAATAATAGCCAATACAATAGCTAGTCTGGGCGACCGTGTGGATTCTGGAGTAAATGCATTTTGGGGTGTTTCTGCTAAAAATGCTCAGCAGTGAAATAAGTGGAAGTGACTCCTGTTGAGGTGAATGAGGTAGTTCACACCTGTGAGCTAATCTTTCAGGCTCTCTACAAACTCAGAAACAGCACTGATGCGTTTCATTTGGTCCAGTTATCTTCACAACCAGGAGGGCTAAAAACATAAGCCAAAATTTTCAAACCAGAGTGCCTAAAATTAGGCTTCTAGAGTCATATTTAGGGAAAGATTTTCAAAGGCAAAATTGGAGATGGGCTGTCAACTCCTGGTGACTCAGTAGGATGAGGTACCTAACAGCCCTTTGTGCCTTTGAAAATTTCTCCCAAAAAAAGATTTATCACAGGAACTCCACTGACTACACTGGCCACTTTATTTAGGCTCCTAAAATTTGATTTAGGACCCTAACTTAAGCACCTGGGCTTGAAAAGTTGCCCATAATTTATTTTAATAAGAGTTTAAATTCTGAACACAGTTCTTCTGCAAAGAACATAAGACCATAAGAATGGCTGTACTAGGTTAGACCAAAGGTCCATCTAGCCCAGTATCCTATCTACCGACAGTGGCCAATGCCAGGTGCCCCACAGGGAGTGAACCTAACAGGTAATGATCAAGTGATCTCTTCCTGCCATCCCTCTCCACTCTCTGACAAACAGAGTCTAGGGACATCATTCCTTACCCCATCCTGGCTAATAGCCATTAATGGACTTAACTTCCATAAATTTATCCAGTTCATTTAAACGCTGTTATAGTCCTAGCCTTCACAACCTCCTGAGGTAAGGAGGATGAATTTGGCAGCGTATCTGCAGGTGTGAAATCACAAATCTCACAGTGTGCAGTTGGGAAAGCAGGGTAGGCTGAGTGTGCAGTTGGGAAAGCAGGGTAGGCTCTAGGTCAGGGGTAGGCAACCTATGGCGTGGCACACGAGCTGATTTTCAGTAGCACTCTCACTGCCCAGGTCCTGGTTGCCGGTCGGGGGGGCTCTGCACTTTACTTTAATTTTAAATGAAGCTTCTTAAACATTTTAAAAACCTTATTTACTTTACATACAACAATAGTTTAGTTATATATTATAGACTTCTAGAAAGAGACCTTCTAAAAAGGTTAAAATGTATGACTGGCACCTGAAACCTTAAATTAGAGTGAATAAATGAAGACTCAGCACACCACTTCTGAAAGGTTGCCAACCCCTGGAATAGTCCTTTCCCACTAAAACTTTTGTCCTGGAATGATCCATAAAAACATGACCTGAGTAGAGAAGATGGTCCACACTTGGACAGCAGTGATGTACTGCTTTTAGTTATTATGGTTAGTGACTAATTACTCTGGTTATGGCTGCACTGAAACAAAGGGCTCCATCCTTCTAAAGCAGACTAAAAATTCTGACTTCTAATGAGAATGTGTGTTCAACACTCTGAATTAAAGTGTAACATTTCTGTGCAAAGACCTAACAGACTATCTTTTTGCTGCAGATTGCAGGGACCCTGTGATGAAAACAACCATGCCATGTATGCAGACAGGTAAAGTGGGTCTGTCTCAGTCTGTTAGAACTTTGGGAGCTGAGAGGTGGCCCATTTTGAATGCTTCTGAAATTTTTTGTAATTTGGGATATTTTACACTACTTGCAGGCAGCCTATGGGAGCCCAGTATTGATGGCAGAAGTCTAGATGACAGTTCTCTGTTGGTGAGTTTTAATCCAGGGATGGAGTCAGCCCGATACCGGATCCATGTGACCAGTTTCCCAGATGAGGAAAAGCAATGTAGAGAGACCACACATGATATTTATGAGGTAATCATCTTCCCTCTCACATTTCTGCTGACACAAACCAAAACTGAAAAAAATGGTTACTTACCTTTCTGTAACTGTTGTTCTTCGAGATGTGTTGCTCATATCTATTCCAGTTAGGTGTGTGCACGTGCTGCATGCACAGATGTCAGAAACTTTTTCCCTAGCAGCTACCCGTCGGGCTGGCTGGGGAGCCCCCTGGAGTGGCACCGATATGGCATTCTATACAAGACCCTACCAGTCCCGACCCCCCTTCAGTTCCTTCTTGCCAGCTACTCTGACAGAGGGGAAGGCGGGTGGGAATGGAATAGATATGAGCAACACATCTTGAAGAACAACAATTACAGAAAGGTAAGTAACCATTTTTTCTTCTTTGAATGATTGCTCATATCAATTCCGGTTAGGTGACTCCCAAGCCTTACCTCGGAGGTGGGGTTGGAGTCAAGGAACCGCAGATTGGAGGATCGTTCTTCCAAAGGCCACATCATCCTGAGAGTGCTGGACGATGGCATAGTGGGACGTAAAGGTGTGAACCGAGGCCCACGTGGCAGCCCTGCAGATTTATTGGAGAGGAATGTGTGCCAGGAAGGCAGCTGATGATGCCTGAGCTCTCGTAGAGTGAGCTGTAACAGAAGGCGGAGGAACGTTTGCCAGGTTATAGCAAGCACAAATGTACCCGGTGATCCACGAAGATATTCGTTGAGAGGAAACCGGGGCACCTTTCATCCGCTCCGCAATGGCGACAAACAACTGGGTTGTTTTATGAAAGGGCTTTGTTCGGTCTATATAGAAGGCGAATGCCCTTCTAATGTCAAGAGAATGGAAATGTTGTTCATGAAGGTCAGCATGCGGTTTTGGGTAGAAAACCAGTAGGAAGATATCCTGGCTCACATGGAAGCAGGACACCACTTTTGGTCTTAGTGAGACCAGTGAGGTCTTAGTTGAACTTTATCTTTATGAAATACGGTACAGGGCAGCTCACGTGTGAGATCCCGTAGTTCGGACACCCGACATGCGGAAGTGATGGCCACTAGGAAGGCGACCTTCCAGGAGAGGTAGAGACGTGAGCAGGAGGCCAGTGGCTCAAAGGGAGGGCCCATAAGGCAAGAAAGGACCATGCCCCAGAGCCCTGCAGGGCAGTCATTGATGGGACTGCCCTCAACTACTAAACTACTCTAAATACTGTAGGAAACACTTAATCCTAACTAATAACAATTAACGACAATCAAGATGCTAGGGATAAGTAGAGCACTTGATGAGACAAGAGACCACTGTTCCAATAACTGTCACAGGCGGTAAGAAGGAACTGAAGGGGGGTCAGGCCGCCAGGTCTTATATAGAACGCCATATCGGCACCACTCCACCGGGCTCCCCAACCAACCCAATGGGTAGCTGCTAGGGAAAATGTTTCCAACATCCGTGCACGCTGCATGCGCACACACACAACTTGAATTGATATGAGCAATCACTCGAAGAAGAACCCCTTTTCCACATTTGCTCAACAACTGGCATGAGCCCCAATCCAGGGAGAGCTCATGAATACAACTGAGCAGCTATTTCCTAAGAACTGTTTTTGTGAATTTATTTTTAATTTGCTTGGGGAATTTTACTCCTAGGAGGCTGAGGAGTGAAGGATCAAATTTCAGAGAAGAGCTACAAGAAAAATTAAAAGATTAGAAAACATGTCTTATTGAGGGACTCAAGTAGCTCAACCTGTTCAGTTTAGCAAAAGAGATTGAGAGGTAATTTGATCAGTCTAGAAGTACCTACATGGGGAAAAAAAAATAAACAGGGCTTTTCAGTCTAGCCTGTTGCACACTTTTAACAATGAGGGTAATTAACCACTGGAACAATTTACCAAGGCTTGTGGTGGATTTTCCATCACTGGCACTGATTTAAATCAAAGTTGTATGTTTTTTCTAGCAGATATGCTTTAGTTCAAATCGGAATTAATTCAGAGAAGTTCTGTTGCCTGTGTTACACAGAAGGGCAGACTAAATGATCAGTGGTCCCTTCTGGCCTTATCTATGAAGTTTGACTCTCAAAAGAACCCCTGCAAATACCAGTGTTGGGGTCTGCCCATTCTGGGGAAGTTGTGGAAAAAAACTCCTGAAAACTGATGCTATTTCCCATCCCTATGGCAAGGTTGTAGATATAGTCTGTCCCATTCATTCCATTTCCAGCATCCCATTTACTCTTTATGTATTGATGCATATTAGGATCACTAATGTGGTATGTACAGCTAAAGATATCTGGCAGAGGTATAAGGCCCAACTTAAAAACAGGCCCTGCCAGTTGTCATAAGTAGGGCTCCGTGTCTGTCACAGAGGTCACGGATTCCGTGATGTCCTGTGACCTCCGTGACTTCTGCAGCAGCCGGTGTAGCTGACCTAGGGCCGCCCAACCAGCTGGCCCCCAAGCCAGCTGCTCTGGCAGCCCTGGGGACAGCCACACTGGCCGCTGCTAGAATGGCTGTGCAGCCAGATGCTTGGGCAGTCTCACAGCCAGCGGCACCAGCCACTACTCTGGCGGCCCTGGGGCTTCCTCCTCCCTGGCAGCGGCCAGAGCAGCAGTGGGCCCCCTGGGGCTCTGTACCCCTTGGCGAGGGCCTGAATCATGGCAGGCCACCAGCTTTCCCCCCACAGTGCCCCCCGCTCCAAGATTCAATCAGGAGTATTTTTAGTAAAAGTCATGGACAGGTCATGGGCAAAAAACAAAAAATCATAGCCCCATGACCTGTCCATGACTTTTACTAAAAATATTCATGATTGAATCTTAGCCTTAGTCACAAGGAATATTATCCCTGAGGATATCAGTTGTATTCCATAGTCCCTAGATGTCAATCATTTGCCAGTTTTAAGTATCAGAGGGGTAGCCATATTAGTCTGGATCTGTAAAAGCAGCGAAGAGTCCTGTGGCACCTTATAGACTAAACATCTGTTAGTCTATACGGTGCCACAGGACTCTTCGCTGCCTTTGCCGGTTTTAATCACCCAAGTAGCAGTGCAAAGACCGCTGTATTTAGTTTGAAGCTAAACAAAAGTTTGCCCATTAAACATTTAATCTTTGCTTATTAAATAACCTTAGTAAACACATTAAGGTTGTTTAGTACTACCTTAACTTTGGGAGTTTCTGACTTAGGTGGTTAACCTCACAGTCTTAATACCAGAGCTGGGCAAAACTTTTTGCCAAAAAATGAAAACTTGGAGATACCAAAACACTTTGAAAATTTGTCAATTTTGAATTGTTTCAGGTTTAAAAAAAACAGAAGCCCAAAAAAATCAAAATATTTTGTTTTGACACTTTCTAAACAAAATGCTTTGAGTTTTTTGTTCAAAATAAGTTTATTTTGAAATGTCCTTTAATTTTATTTTAAAATAAACATTAAAAATCCTCAAATCAAAATAAAATGTTCTGTTTGACCTGAAACCATTTTTTCATTTTTATTTTTTTTCAGAATTGCCAGTGAACCAAAAAGTCTGTTTGCCCATCTCTACTTAATACATGTATTCAATTAAGGGAGTATTATAACTGAGGCTAAGATTTTGTCTCAGATATTTTTAGTAAAAATCAGGGACAGGTTACGGGCAATAAAGAAAAATTCATGGAAGCCCGTGATCTGTTCCTGACTTTTGCTAAAAAATATCCATGACAAAATAGGAAGGGGCTGGGTAGATGCCGGGTGGGTGAGAGTTCCAGGGCCGCCCCCAACTGCAGCCGGAGAGCTGCAGGGTTCCCCCACTTCCACTCCCACGCCAGCCGGGGAGCTGCAGGGGTCCCCCCCTGCCCACAGCAGCTGGGAGCTTGGGGACACCACTTCCTCAGGTGTCAGGGGTACCTCACAGCTCCCTGCCACTGTGGGACTCTGCAACTCCCAGCTGACAGGGCTGAATTCACAGATTCTGTGACCTCCGTGACTAAATCGGAGCCTTAATTATAATATGTATGTCCCACTGCTTGTTGCTGTGGGACCCTCACTATATTATTCTTTTGTAGGGCTACTCTCAGTTCCTATTAAAGTTTATTATAAACTCTCCCTATGCCTAGCACTGTAACATTTTGTGACCCACATACTCCCACTGCTCTCATCCTCATTTTCCCTCCCTTCTTCAGATCTTTGTGCCATTTTCTTCTGCCTTCCCTTGTAATCCTTTTGTCTGTTAGCCTCTGCAGAGTGGACAGCAGCACCGTGTGAATGTCACTGTCAAAATCAAGAAAAACTTAAAAGCCTGTTGCAGATACAAAGTACAGGTAGGATCTAAATTATTTTCAAGGGAGGAGAGGGGGAGTGGTGAACAGACTCTGAATATTAGGTTGTTTGTACAACATGGAGCTATGTCCATGACTAATCCCCAGTTGCCCAGGAAAAATTAGGTACACTTCTGAAAGAGGTGTACCTAATAGATGAATTCTCTGTAGACAGTGGTTCATCCTTACATCATTTTCCCCACACTAATCAGTCCTGAGAGAGACTGGGACTGACATAGCTGTAGGCACCCCAATGGCCAGTTGTTGTCTGTGTATATGGAGTATCCCAGAATCTGTAATCCTTTAACACCTTGGAGAGTAAATGGGATTATAATCTTTGTCTCAAAATTTGCAGTGGGAGACAGGGTAAAAAAGTAAGTTAGAGTTATTTCCAGGACTGTTTTCTTATTTCCTGATTTGTTTCAACTCTAGATTCAACCGTTCTTTACCATTTGTGGCACTGACTGTCTGAGACATTCTGCTGTCATCCCATGTCCCTCAGTTGCTCCAAGTGAGGACTCCTTTCCTCTATATTTGATTTGCATTATTTTATAGGTGATAACTGAGCCTTGATGTAACTTTCTGTTCTCTGTTTGATTCCTTTGCAGCTACACAACCTGCAGGTAAGACAATAACTCATTCCTATTCCTATTAAAATTTTCTTTGTGGTTATTTTCCTCTATATGTAGTATAGATAATGTCTCACATGCAAGCCAAGTTAGTTTAATACATGCAAGGTGTGGGATTATTCTAAGTAGTCACCCTGCTATACACAGGCTTTAGGTGTGTTCACTCCAGAATGCAGAATCTAACAGAGCTGCCTTATTTTGTATTAAAAGAGAGAGCTTGTATACAATATATACAATGTGCAACTTTTCTTAAAGGAACTACTTGTTTAGAAGTATGTCTCTTAAAAGAAAAGCAATGTGTGATCGGGGGGAGCATGTGTTCCTGTTTTGCTCAGCAGTTTGAATTTACACAGTTAAAAGGTGCATGTGACATACAAGGTCACAATGCAGACTAATTAGCAGCTGTGTCATCCCTGACCAGCAACATTGGGTGCCTTACAATGCCTTGATGAAGTAGGTCACAGTCTTCCATCACATAAGCCATGCTGAGTGTCTGTGTGTAACTGCAGCTTACCAGCCACACTTGGGTTGCACTCTGCCTCTCACTAGCCTTGGTTATTCTGCATGGTGACCCCAACACACATGCCAGTCTTAAATTCCACCCCCAGAAATTTATGTCCTGTACAGCCCAGCCCTCTCCTGGACAGTATAAGTTATATTTAAAGTCCCTTATCTCTTTTTAAAAGGAATAATATGCACACAATTTGCCACCCCAAATGGAGTTTCCCAGACAATTCAATTAAAACACTGCATTAGAAAACAATAAAACCAGTTTATTAACTACAAAGAGAGATTTTAAGTGAACATAAGTAATTAGGCATAAAAGTCAAAATGATTACAAGAAAAATAAAGACAAAATGCAACTGATGCCTAACTTAACAAACTATGTGAGATTCAAAGCAAAGTTTTCTCACCACATGCCTTCAGCAGTCTTACTGCTGACCAAACTTCTTGGGTCACAACCTCTTCTTCCAGAATCTAGCAAATGCTTCCTTTGTTGCTTCAGGTGCTGGGAATGGGTAGGGGCATGTTTGTCCTTCCTTTTTATAGTTTCAGTTCCCCACTTGAAAAACATTTCCAGCTGGATACCAGGAGACAAAAGGTGTATGGGGAAGGATGTTCCCTGCTGCTTTTTCCTCACCTGTTGGAGATTCTTTTGTTTCTCTGTTTGCTGCTTAAATGCATATTAAGCAAAGCAACCAGGCCTGTCTTAAACAAAGGAATATTTGCCAACTTCTGCTTGGAGCATGTGGTGTTACCACACAGTGGAATCTTATAAAATCACATAAACTGTTGCCACACATATTTTATCAGGACAATATTGATCAGCAAATGATGAATTTTCAAATGATACCTTATTAAACATGCCTTGTACAAAAATTATTAGTCATGTGTAAGGTGTGGACACAGGTACATTCTGTCACAGCTTGTCACATATTTTATATATATGTGTGTACAATTTGGGTTGTTTTTCCTACTGTTTAAAACCCTCTTATCAGGCTGTAATAGCTCAAGCAGCTAAATGGAATCTTTCCCAAATTTCCAAAAGAATTTGCCTCTGGGCTGAACAAACATGAGACATTCATCCTAAAGGAGTTTAAAAAAAAAAAAAAAAAGAGCGAGAGAGAGAGAGAGTTAAGCATCTGAAAATAGGAGTTTAAGCGTTCTCAGCCATAACTGCTGTGTTGCTACTTTGGTCCTATAAGGAGGAATTAGTGGGTTTCCTTTTTCCTGCTACTTCCCAGTATTTTTGGGGACAGGGTACTGCTGTTCACCTGGCTTCTGGTGTTCAGTACAGCATTTTGTTGCTGGATGATACTCCTTGGCCATGTAAAGTTGTGTCTTATTCTGCTCTTCTTGTGCCATAGATGATCCGATTATGTGGCTATACTGGTGTATTACTGGCATCTGTATTTTACTGGTGGGCTCAGTCATAGCTGGTGCTATTTACATGACCCGAAGACAAGTAGGTAAGGACGATGTCAGCTGGGGAGTGAGACTCAGAGGCATGTTTGTGCCGCTCCCTCGTTTCTCTTCATTTACTTCCCTGAATCCTTGTGGGATGCTCTGCCATTAGGGAACTGCCAGTACAAACTTTTCCTTCAGCCCACTCTAAGGTGTTTGCTTTCTGGTCTTTGAAGGGCACAATCTGAAAACATAATTTAAATTTCTTTAGGTTTGACCATGTATTTTTTTTCTCTTTCAGGCCGCCAGCACAGGAAATACAGCAGCCATGGTAAGAGATACTTTCTATGCTGTAGGAGAGTCCCTTCGTGCTGCACATTCTAGGAACCTGCCTTAACTGCCCTTTGGAGTCCATACTAGGATTAATTTGCTATTGATGTTTCTTGATACCAAAATATTGCTCTGCAACTTTAAAGCTGTTTTCTTTAACCAAAAGGGACTTATGGGACACTAGCAGCCTTGGACAGAGAACAACCCGGGTGTGAAGCTTTTGCCTTCCCCCAAGGGGCTGCTGCTTTATCTAATGAAATCCTTTGGAAACTATGGATCTGCACATGAGATGAGAATGGACTGTGACTACATTTGTCCATCCGTGTGTCCTAGAGCTAAGCTTGATTGCTTGGGGACCTGTGAGAGCAGGGAGCTCAGCTTTCGCTTGCGGGCCTGAGGAGGGCTTTTAGAGTTGCTGGGCTTTTTCACTAGAATAAAATGGTGGCTGAGAGAGCGCTTTTCCTTTTTTTTGCTTGTGGTAGAACATCAGGAGAGGGAGGAGGGGCCATGTCTCTGGCTTTGTGGAGGTTGGATCTTGCTATGTTTTATTTATCTGTGTGGTGTGTCCTTGGTCAATTAATTGCTTCTGGATTACCCAGATACTGCTTCAGCAAATGTTATTGGAATGAACAATTGTATTTTTTATTTTTATTTTTTTTTACCTTTTTTCAGAGCTGTTACCTGCACAGCTGACTCCACCATCCCTGAGGCCCCGGAAGGTTTGGATTGTGTACTCTGCTGACCACCCACTCTATGTGGATGTGGTGCTGAAGTTTGCCCAGTTCTTGATCACAGTCTGTGGTACTGAGGTAGTCCTGGATCTGCTGGAAAAGCGTCAGATTTCAGAGATCGGGGCCTTACCCTGGCTTACTCGACAGAAAAAGGAAATGGAGGAGCTATCTTCAAAGATCATCATTTTGTGTTCTCGGGGCACCCGGGCCAAATGGCAGGCTATGCTTGGGAAGGAGGGAACAGCTGTCTCTCTCAAGCAAGATCAGTGGCAGCCTACTGGAGACATGTTCACTCCGGCCTTGAATTTGATCCTGCCAGATTTCAAGAAGCCAGCTTGTTTTGGCATGTATATAGTCTGCTATTTTGAGGGCATAAGTGAGGATAAGGATATTCCTGATCCATTCAATGTCACATCCAAGTACCAGCTGATGGACAGGTTTGAGGACATTTACTTTCTGATCCAGGATATGGAGAAGTTTGAACCAGGGCGGATCCATCAAATCCAGGAAATCACCGCTGAAAACTACGCTGAAAACTCCAATGGCTGGAAGTTGAAGGAGGCAGTACAGACATTCCAGGAATGGCAGGCAAAGCACCCTGATTGGTTTGAGAGAGAGAACATGTGCTCAGAAGATGAGGAGTCTCTGGACAAGGAAATACCAGAAGAATTCATGCCAGGTAATGAACAGGTAATTAAAAAACAGCAGCTGCTTTTTCAAGAGCCTGATCCCAATGGTTGTTGTGCAGTTAGCCTCCATGTGAATGAAGATGAGGGTAGAAATTGTAAACTGCAGCTTCAGCTTAATCCACAGTGGAATCCAACTTTCCAGACCCTGATGATTCACGTGGATGAGGCACCTTCAGTTCAGATGGTGGAGCCAATTTCTATTACAGGAAGTAAAAATGCAGCTAGTCATCAGGTGCTGACCAACACAGACTGGATGGAAGGAATTCCTCTGCTGGAAACTAGTGTCCCAAGGAGGAACAGCATCATCCCTCATGATGATTTTGATGTCCCATCATCAGACAACCAGAGATCTGCAGACCACCTCCCAAATGAAACAAGGCAGGAGCTGGAGGGGTTAATGTACTCTCTTTACCAGCAAAGTGTCATTCCTTCTGAGCCATCTCTCCATCAAGAAGATGCTGAAGAGCAGCAGCAGCAGGTGGCTTTCAATAACCCATGCAAAGATCAGAGACAGTCAGTGCAATCAGACCAGGGCTACATCTCCAGATGTTCCCCTTTGCCTCCTGATGATCTGGTGGAGGAAGAGGAAGAGGAGGACCAAGAACAGGAAATCAAGATGCCTTCTCAATATCTCCCTCCAGAGGTCTTGGACAGTCTAAAGAGCCTCCAACAGAGGCTGCTTTTCCAGGAAATTCAGCAGAAATCTGTCTGGGAGCATATGGGTGGGATGATGGACACAGGTCATTGTGCAGCGGACTCGTAGACTGTCTGTTCAGGACCATCCCATTTGAAAAATAGGGCTGGAGGATGGTAGTGTGTATAATTTCAGCACTCTTCTTCAAGCAGTCTCCTCATCCTTGTAAAACAAGGGTCCTATGTTCTAATCAGTAGGAAATCTCTAACTGATGCATATCACCCGAAGGCAGACTTGCCGAGTGAATACAGTATGGTCCACCTACCTATACCTCTTAGAGCACAACTGTTACCTCCCAATCTATCTCTGAGTGGAGGAAGATGACAGCAATGTTAGTCCCCTGCATGTGCTGTGGAGGAATTGGTACTAAATCTGTTACTCCACAAGAAATCTGTGTGTGGAATCCGCTGTGAACTAATTACAGCCAAATTATTGTGGTCCATCAGGCTGCATCTCTCAGGATGCCTGTCACACCATCATTCCAGCTTAATGTAGAGGACTAAACTCATGATTATGGATGAGAGGGTAAAGACTCTGATTCTGATATCAGAGTTTATTAGCTAAGCTTCATTGTGAATGCTGTAATAAGTAATTTATACCTCAGATCCCAACCAGTGATGACTACGGCCCTACCTAATTCACTGTCCATTATGGTCAATTTCGTGGCCACAGGATTTGAAGACTGGTAAATTACACATTTTCAGATGTTTAAATCTGAAATTTCACAGTGTTGTAACCGTGGGGGTCCTGACCCAAAGCGATTTGTGTGCGTTGGTGGGGAGGGGGGTTGCAAACCTGTTGTAGGGGAGATCTTGGGATTGTCACCCTCATTTCTGTGCTGCCTTCAGAGCTGGACTGTCCCTCCCCTACCCACCAGAGCTAGGAGCTCCCTTTGCTGACGCACTCCTAGAAACAAGGGGACATCAGATTTCACAGGGAAGGGCTTATTTCACAGTCCATGTGGTGTTTTTCATGGCCATTAAATTGATAAGCCCTAGTGATGACAGATCCCAGTAGACCCACTTGTGATAGTACCTGGGTGCTGGGATTTTCTAATGCATTACACATGTTGGCATTGCCGTGCTTGCCTGGCCATTAAGCAGTGTAGCAGGATGCTGAGCAATAATTGGGATGAACATTTTTAAGTGGGTAGTTTTGTCTCGGTACTTTCCCCTCAATCCTTGATGAGTGGAAGACACTTGAAAAGCAGCAATACCAAAGATGTAAGCTTGGTGGTCAGAAAATGGGATAGGAGCTTGCAGTGTAATTACAGCAGGAAAAAGAATGTGCTTTGGGGCTGCATATGGTCTTCACATAATAGATCAGGGAAGAAATATGTTTTTTCTGTTCCACTGATAGTTCTAACCACGATATTGTATTCATTTCTGGGCATCTCAATATCAGGAAGATTTCAAATTGGAAATATGGTGAGAAAAGCAGTAAACACAATTAAGGGTCTGAAAGACTAGAAGAAAAAATTAGTAGTAAACAGGGCTGTCAATCACATTTAATGGCTGTGATTAACTGAAAACAAAATGAACATGTTAAGCCTGTAGCAGAGGAGCTGAAAAACCCTCAGCCTGCAACTCCACGGGCAGCAAGGGAGGGGTTGAAAAAGGCCCAGCCCACAGCTTCCCAGGTAGCAGGAGGGCTGGAGCCCTGTGCCCTGAGGGGGCATGGGCAGCAGGTTGCATAGGCTGGGGGAGGCTCTGCCTCCCCAAACAGCCAGGCATGGCCCCATCCCCTGCTTACCACCGCTCCCCATGTGCTGCTTCAGTCCTCCAGCCCCCAGTGCTCTGGGATGGGGGGTGCTACAGCCACCTGCACTCTGGGATTGGTGGGATCAGGGGGCTGCACACTACCCGCCTTCCCAGCACTCTGGGGCCACCCGCCCTGCTGGTGCTCTTTTGGGGCTGGGGCGGAGGGGGACTAGCCTGGGGTGGGACTGGGATAGTGGCCACAGTGGGAGGGCCTCAGCTCCAGTGGGGCAGGAGGGGGGGGCCTCAGGCAGAAGGGGTTGGGCTGAGGGCTAGCCTCCCCCAACCGGCGGTTCACGTGCTGCCCATGCAAGGGAGGCTGAAGCACTGAGCGGGGCAGAAACCCAGAGCCCCCAGCCCTGATCCTATATTTGAAAATATAGAAAACCCCAAAAAATATTTATATAAATGGTATTCTAATATTGTTTAATAGTGTGATTTAAACTGCAATTAATTTTTTTTAATCACTTGACAGCCTAATAGTAAGCATATGTTGCCTAAGGGTGGGGAATATAACCAACAAGTGAGGGATGCTGGAGTGAAACCAATGTAAGATGATCCCTGGAGATGTAACTAGTATTAATGTAAATTTGAACAGAGGAAGTTCAGGCTAAACACTGAAAAACATTTCCTAGTAGTGGAGACTGTGGAGTTGTCTCCCACAAGTGGTGCTGGAAACTTCATCAGTTGAGAGATTTCAGAACTGATTTTAACAAACTAGGAGAACACTCTGTAGTGAACAATCCAGCATTGTCCCTTGTGGGATGGGCTAGATAGAAAAGTAAACTTGTTTAAAGCTGGAGATTACCTCATGCACTGTGGCAGCTTGTTCAACTCAGCCAACCAGGGAATGGCTTTGAGGAGTAAAAGCCCCCAATCCAAAGTGCCTTTTTTCCTCTCCCATGTTAGGATCATACATGACTGCTGCCTTTCCACCCTGCTAATTGCACGTATCGGACAAGATGTAATCTTATTTCTTGTATTTACATAAAGCATTTGTCCATTCCTGAGATGGCTAACTGATTTTCTTCAGCCTATGCTCATTACATCTGAACAACTTCAAGTATTTTGTTTTTATATGATTTATACATTGGCTTTTCAAATGAAAGTTTTGAGTAGCTATTACTCCACATTGCCACTTCTGCCTGTGCAACCAATACAATGATATATTTTTATAACTGATCGTATCTAGTTTTTTTCTAATTTTCTTTTTTAATTAAAGGAATAATATACTTTCAGAAGATGCTCACACTGAAATGATTGAAGGATCTAGAATGTTCTCCTTCATTTGATCTTCACCTATGCAGGACACTTCCCCCTAGAACTCAAAACAAAGCACTGAAGTATGAAATTGAGCCAGTCATGAAATGCCAAAATGTTCAGGAAAAGGGGTGCCACCTGGGACGAGGGAGAGGGAGAGGGAGGGAAATTCCTAATTGAAAGTTGCCTTCCTCACAAAAATACTTGCCTACAGCAGTCAAAATTTATCTGTGGAATTTGGTTGGCTGAATGTAGGACCATCAGCAACCAGAACTGTCCATCTGCGTGTACAGCCACAAAGCAGCAAACAGAAAAGTTCCTGCAAATAACAATGTTCAGGACCAGAAGCTATCTTCATTTTATGTTTTGTATAGGACCAAACATGTGGGTTGGGACTAAACAAACAAATAGCACTGAGCTCAACATGCTCTACGATCATTTATCCCTATGACCACTGAGGGGGAAATAAATGTTACTGCTGTTAGAGATGGGGAAAGTAAGGTGCCAGAGGTGCCTTTTTTAATGCTTTTGCTTTGTTGTAAGCCATGAAGACTTCACAATTACCTGTACGGTTTTTGTTTGTTTTGGTAAGTCCGTTTCAAGTAATATCTTAAACTGTGCTGAGCTCAGAGTAGAAGTGCTGCCTGAAATGTGTTCTTGATTTGCTTATATCCTTCTCAAGTAGTTGCCCTTTTAGGTTGAAATTTCTCATTGGTTCTGAGTGAGGAAGTGAATGTTGAAGAAAATCCATTGTCGCTTTTAAGTAATCAGACGGGGAGGGCAAATAGTTTTGAGTGAACATTTTAATGTAAACTGGTTGGCATTTAGTTTGTGAACGTGCCTGCAATACCCAAATCAACGCACTGATGATAAACTCAAAGGGAAAGACACACACTTGGTCACAAATGTCTAATTTTATTTTAAGAACAATCTCATTTATTAAAAAATACAAACTCAGATTTATGCTAGTGGGGATGTCAAGCCTCCTTGTGCCACAGGCTGTATCTTTCTTCTAACTTCATTTTCCCCTCCCTTGGGTGATCACCTCTTACTGTTTGCTAGCCTCTTAAGTGAGGTCCCTAGACAGAACAACTCCCCTAACCAGTTGAATTCTGGTGCAGGGATAATTTGCACACTAGTGTATGTCAGAGTGGATGCTTAGAGCCTTTATCTTCATATGGCAGATTGTGGTTTAGCAAAATTACTCACTTAAGCCAATAATTAGAGTAGGGTGGGTAGATGTGGGTGGAGAAAAGGGCCTGCATGGAAGGTGGGGTGGGGACATAATTTTCAAAGTGTGAATATACTCATTCAGCAGAACAAGGTGGTGGGGTTAAAGAGAGGGGAGTTGCAGAAAGCTATGGCAGGCTTAAAAACAGAAAAGAAATTTAAGAGCTTTAATATTTAGGTATTGTTTCATAAGTGATAATACAGCTGCCAATTTTGCCTTCAGGGTGCTTCCTTCAAGTCAGATATACTAACAAAGCTGTATGTTAGCCAAACTGCTGCTAATTAGGTTGGTGGTAGGAGGAGGTCAGGACACAATAGCAGGTACTAGGAACAACTCCATATACTAAAGAGAATAAAACTTCTATACAGAGCAATTTATAGCAAAATATATATATTCTGGACCTCTTCAGTATGCTCAACTCTACTGTGAATCAGAGAACAAATGTAACCTTAAGAGTAATGCACTGCTTATAAAATCTTGTCATGTTGATGGCAAGTTTTTTTTAAATCTATCTGAATAGTTAAATGTCCAATATGCCATTTTCACACCAGTGTCTGTTAGGTGAGGGAAGGCATTTGCTGTTGAAACAGCAGTTCCATTGCAATTGATAGCTATGGTGAAGTAGTATCAAAGTCAGAGTTATACTAATAATTCTGCTGTGACTTCTACTGTCTGAGCTGTATGAATATGTGCCAGTGACTCAGAGGGGCCAAAATCTTAATGTTTTGTATGGGAGTTTAGCATGAGCAAGAACAGTAAGGTTTAGTTCTGGCTAAGGCAGCTTTTCTCTCAATCTCTTTTTGGTAAATTGGTCTACTCTACAACTTGGCTGTTTGACTACAGGGAGCGACGTACTCTTAGTTTAGGGAACTGATTCATTACTGTTGGAATGGTACCTTGGTTTGTTCTGTGAGTATATTAGTTTTCTGTTTAATACTGACTGTTTTCTTGGGGAAATCCCTATGTGCATGCAGGCACACCTGCCAATTCTTCCTTTTGGCCAGGAAGCTAGCATCCCCTTGACATATCTCAGGTCACAGAGGAAGAGTTCACAGTACTTAGTTTTACAATCACAGTCACTCACAGCACCAAGATTGTCCAGACAAATAAAAAGTTACTGAAGAGAAGGCCACGGGCCAGAATTAACACAATTGCCCTTAACAAGCATTGTGTTCAGGGCTCAGATAAAAATAAAGCACTCGTGGGAAAGTTAAGCCTAGTTCTTTGCAGCTCTATCTTCCCCTGCCTGTTCTTCCCAAGCTAATCACCCCAGCAGCTGTAGCTCTAAGAGAGAAACACTTTAGACCTGCCCTTCCTGAGCCAGAGATGGGGGCTGCCACAGTGCTAGGGACAGAAGAGCCTAATGGCAATTATACAGTTGTATCCATGGGCAGCAGAGGGGAAAGCTCTCAGCCTGTAAACGTTTTGTAATAACTGTGTCTTAGAGAGTAGGACATCTACCCTGCTCTGAGAGCAGGGAGGTAGTGGCAGCAGTTCTGGTTCTAGTGCCATGACTTCCACTGAAGCCCAAGGGTTGAAGGGAGGAACGTATATACATGTATGGGGAAAGCCCCAAATGTGGTGTATAAGTCCAGCACAGGCTTTGGATAGTGATAGGTTGCACTTTGTTCCCTCTTCTAACTGGACAGGATGGGATTATAACCCTTCCTCCACGAATGCAATCCTATCAAAGAGCTGTGAAGAGGAAAAGTTACCCTTCAAACCCTGGCTGGTCCTACTTCAGTTCTTCTGGTTCCAGATGCAGCAACAGACAGTTAACAGGTCATGCCCTAAACTGCCAAACTGATTCATGGAACTTAAAAATTAAGGACAGCTGCATTTCAACAAGACCAAGTGCTTTACAATTGACTCTACCCTCAACCTATGCACATGAGGACAGTGTTGGGATAGGGTAGGTTGCACCAAAGTGTGTGAGATACACCCTGGGACCCTTTCACAGGGGGCTCGTAGCACTTCACTTTCTGTGTCTGGACATTAAATGAGGTTCAGCATCTGGCCCACTCCAAGCAGCACCAAGATTCTCCTGCTGGGGTAGAGGGGAACAGTTCACAGGCTGCATCCTCAGCTCTAGGGGTAGTGTCTCCATGTACCTACAGCCAGTCTTCCCAATCTGTCAAATCTCAGTGGAGGGTGCCCTTACTGTCCACATAAGAAATAAACACTGATCCTTAAAACATGCATATCCACAGAAAAACAAGACCCTCAACACACACATGCTGCTGCTTGAACAAGCAGGTGACCCTGTTCTCACCGGAAATAAACTTTTCAATCTGGAGGGACTGTAGGCCCTGAGCCATGTCCATTTCAGACTCACTTGTGTCTTTAGCACATAAAGTCAGCATAAGTTGCAACAACATTCAAGCACAGAGGTAGACATTTTCAACAAGGGGGAAGGGTGGCTCCCAGGATGGCTCCCCTGTAAATTTGCTGGTCACCATCCTATTCTGAGAAATTCTCCCAATTATGGGTTCAAAGTCTCTTCCTCATTTCACCTCAGTGGGTGGAAAACAGATGGTACCTTTGCAGGATACAAGCTTAAAAGCAAACCTTTTTGTGGTCATATATATGCAAGGAGATAGCATCACCACTTAGTCTCTGCTAAAGTCTCTCTCATCGTGCTCAGCAGGCGCTGTCAAAACCGTCCACTGGTCTCCATTGCTTAGGTGCTGAGGAATAATGAAGAAACAATGAAACCCATGATGCAAACATGATATGGCACACAAGAGGAAATAGACACCACAAAAGGTGCAGAGGCCTGCAAGGACAGGCGTACTTCCTGGGAAAAGCTGTGTTATTCCTTAGGGATAGGATGATCTCTGCATAGACTCCACTGATGGATTTGTTCAGGGAAATGGGAAAGAGAAATGAGGTGTTAAACTAAAAAAAAATGTATCCCTCACCTGCTCTTAATTGCAATGTCAGTGATGTGAAGACCCTGAGCAGCAGGCAGAGCAGTTCTGCCAGGGAGATGAATTACTTCCCCTAGTGTAATGGCAGTATTGCTCGGTGACTTTCAGCTGCATGGGAAGCAGCTTTGCCTGTCAGGAGCAAAGGACTGGTACAGAGAATCTGACCAGAGTGGTAGGTAGATAAGGCAGGGGATGGTTGGGGAACCTCCCTCTACCCTGTGATCTCTGGGAGGTGGGTAGCCCCCTCTTTTGTCCCCAGTCCCCATAGGCAGTAGTGTTATGAGGCCTCTCAAAGACAGGAGAAGAGTAAAGAGAACCCGACCAGCTCCCAAGGCTGGGGAGGAGGCAGAGGTGTGTGGATCTCCCTTCTGTGCAAGGAGGTTGAGTTCATGAGGGTGGCCAGGGAGAAGGTTTAGCTGGGTAATTTCCCTCTCCCCTCAGTTCTGGAAAGTCGAGCTCACAAGATTAGGAAAGGGGGAGAATTAAGGGGGCAAGATCGGTATGGGGGTAACTTCCTTTCCCCTCAGAACTCTGTGACCAGCCCATAATACTGATACAGAGCAAGGAGGCTGGTAACAAGTGCAGAGGTCAGTGCTGGTTATGTAGACGAGAGGGCTTGGGGTAGGAAGGGCAAGGGATGGAGTTACGGTGTGGTAAAATTAAGCCCTCTGTCCATCCCCGCTGCTTAAGGTTAGGTGTTACTAGGTGGCAAACGGGGGTTGGAGGGGGCAGGTGAGTAGAGGAGTGGGCTGAGGGGGCAGGGTTCCTGGCCGGAGAGAGGGGGGCGGGGGCAGGGGCCCCCGCTCAGTTCTGGGCGCTGACCGCCAGGGTGTTGACGTAGCCGTGGGGCCCCATGTCGTTCTCGGAGATGCAGTGGCTGAGCTGGGCGGCGCCGGGCCCCGGGCCAGGGGCCGCGCTGTACTTGGCGCCCCCGGCGCCGGGGCGGAGCAGGCAGCAGGTCTCCATGGCCTCGAGGCCGCGGCAGGCCAGGAAGAAGAGGTTCTTGAGCATGAAGACGGAGAGCGGCTGCTGGTAGCGCAGCAGCAGGAGGCAGCGCAGGGCGAGCAGCGGCGCGTCCAGCAGCCCGGCGGGCAGCAGCAGGTGCAGGGCCAGGCGGGCGGCCCCGGGCGGCCGGGCGGCGCTGAGCTCGTAGAGCCAGAGCACGGGCGAGGCCAGGCAGAGGAAGTAGACGGCGATGAGCAGGTAGCGCAGCGGGCCGGGCAGCGGGGCCGGGCGGCCGGGCTGCAGCACCAGTTCCAGCAGGGTGAAGCTGTCCAGCAGGTCTAGGCAGGTGGCCAGGAAGGCGGCGGCTGCGCGGTGCTGGGGCGGGGGCTGGGGCGGCAGCAGCAGCTGGCCGGCGCCGTCGGGGCCGATGGCCCGCAGCAGGCAGTAGAGCAGCGGGGCGGAGAGCGCCAGGGTGACGCGGAAGCCGGTGGTGCCCAGCGGCAGGCGCAGCTCGATCAGCTCCAGGATGGAGGTGCCCAGGATCAGCGCCGCCTTGGGGGTGAAGGCGATGGAGTAGATCAGCCAGGCCAGGTGCGCGTAGGCGAAGTCCCCTCCCCGCAGGGGGCCCCCAGCCCGGCCCGTGCCCCGGCCGCCGTGCGGGGGGTGCAGCAGCAGCGGGTGCAGCGGCGGGGGGTGACCCTGCGGGGGGCGCTCCCGGCGCCGGGCCCGGCTGTTGCGGCAGAAGAAGATGCCCCAGCCGGCCGCCAGCACCAGGTCGGTGGCGATCCAGCTGCACCAGTAGAGGTCGGTGACGGCGATCAGGTAAAGGTCCAGCAGCGCGCCCTGCCCCAGCAGCAGCACCAGGGACAGCGCCTTGTAGCCCCAGCGCGACCCGCCGGAGCCCCCGCCCGGCCCCAGCAGCCCTCCAGCGGTGGCCGCCGCTGCCCCCCCGGCCGGGCCCGCGCCCCCGTACAGCTCCCCCGCCGTCATGCTGCAGCCCGAGCTGCTGCTGTTGCTGCTGGAGGCCGGGGAGGAGGCGGCGGGGGCCGGCGCGGCCGGGGCCGGCACCAGGGGTTTGCTGATGCTCTCCTCCTCCTCGCCCCCGCTGCTGCTGCTGCTGCTGCGGGCCCGGGCCGAGGCCGAGCTGGAGCTCGACACGCGCTGGCTGCGGCCGCCCAGGAACAGGGGCTGCAGGTCGACGGCGGGGTGAGCGGGCGGCGGCGGCGGCTGGAAGGAGCCGGAGGAGGAGGAGGAGGAGCCCGAGCGCTGGTTGGAGACAGCTCGGTGCATTGTCCTCCCCGGCCCCGCTCAGCTCCGGCCGGCGGCGCCGAGGGTTGGGGCTGGAGGGGGCCAGCGAGCGCGGAGCCCCGCCTGGATCCGCCGCAATCCCGGAGCGGCTCCACGCGCGAGAGAGGCGGGGAGCTGCGAGGGGGTCCGCGGGGGGCGGGGAGAGGCGGAACGAGGAGACTCCCCGAGTGAGTGGCGGGAAGGCTGAGGCGAGGCTGAGCCTTCTCCGGCAGCTCGGGTGGGTGGGTGCGTGGGCTGGAGCGGGGAGCGGCTGTGCCGCGGGAGGCAGGGCCTGGGGCCCCCGCAGCAGGAGCGTGGGCTGAGCCCAGGCCAGTGCCTCAGCCCCGGGAGAGGAACCCCGCACCTGGCTGGGCTGGGAGCACAAAGGCTGCAAATTGCTGCCCTTGGTCTGTAATGAACACCAGGCTCAAGCCTGTTAGCAAATGCCTCCTCCCCCGACAGCATACACGTGCCACTGCCAGTAGGTCTCACAGCCCCGCGGCCTGCGATCCCATAGCCACATGGCAATAGACAGACAGCAGACGTCCCTCGTGCCACGGCTAGGGCCGTCAGAGCGCCACAGGGTTATTATTGAGCTGGTGCGGCCAGGGTGACCGCATGCCCACTGCCAGCTCATGACTGGGCACTAGCCCCTCCTGACCTCAGGCTGATCTTCAGCACTCAACATGCAGGGACAGTGTCTCTAAGGCAGGCAGCTGACCAAAAAAGGGCCAGCTGGTGGTGGCCAAGCACGACTTCAAGCCTCTTGAGGCCAGTTCTCACTGCTACAGCCCTATTACTGATAAAGAGAGTCAAACCCTCTTATACCCAGTAGTCACTGCTGGCAATGCTTATGACATACTGCTCGCCTCCTGCTATATTGGCTAAGCAACGGCCATGTTTCAGATCCATATAAGAGGGTCGGAAGTACACAAGGTTGATAAATCCATGCTTTTATATATCATTTCACCTTCTTTTGGTGCCAGACCCTATGCAGGGCCTTCCTGGCTGAGGCTCCTAAACCTATTCTCCTTAAGATGGAGCCAAGGTTTTGTCACTAACCCTAACTATTCTTGGCAGCATTGTGTTCAAACAACCTCGGGATAATGTTAGCACCACTGTCTACTGTATTAGATCTTTGTCTTCAGATTAGGGTAAGTTTACCCACCTGAACATGAATTTTCTCAGGTTGACATCCTGACTTTTGTTTCGCTGACAGGCTTGATGATGACTCTTCAGAAGTCTACTGCGTTCTATTGAAAAGCAAGAGCTTTTGACCCAATAAATCTCTATTGCTTTTAATGTAGCTATTATACTTTGAACCGTGAGACCTGTGTTTTAGTTCTACCAGTTGCATGGGTTGTGACTTCAGCTGTCACTCTGAAAATCTCAGGCACCAGTCCTCATCCACTTTGCAATAGTCTAGTTTATGGACAAGTTGCTCCATATACCATTAGTGTTGCCTGCGATAATTGTGTTGTCTTGATGGCTGCATCAAAGGTATTTGGATGTTCTCAGCAATGCACTGGGCTGTGCTATAAGTACTATGTGTGGGCTACATTCATTGGTATTGCCTCCAGTGCATGGATCATTTTTGCCTTTTGGTTGGAGTTTTGTTTCACAAAGCTTTTGGGACTTGTGGTCTGCTATTAGTCAGAGCGTCATCTGTCCTGTACACCTGGTTACTATGAGAAACACTCCAATTACCATGCTGGAGGTAAGGGGAAAGGAAGACTAAAAGGGTGGTACTAATAAGAGACCTAGTGAAAACCCGTGTGCCAGAGGCTGTTGGCCAGGGACTCAGATCTTTTTATTACTCAGTTCAGCCAAGGTACTGCGTACATGGAGAAATTCCCCTACTCCAGTGGGACAAAGCCCCTGCTTACATGTGGGAAAAATGGAAATGGCATTCTCAATCTCAAAAAGCAAAATACATCTGTGGTCAAATCCTTGAGCACTGGGGGTGCAATACAATGAGCTAACTGTTTCCCTGGTGAATCACAAAATTCCTGGTGCAGCACATGGAGGTGGTAACAGTTCTTTACGAGCAAGCAACAGTAGCTATTAAGCACATAGACTAAATTTTAAATAACCTCCATGCCTAGCTCCTCCATTTTCAGCAACTTTAAAAATAATGGCTAGGGTGTCTGATTAAAACTGATACCAAACCCAACTGAAGCCAACGGCTGCAAGCAGGTTTTAATAAAATAGATATTGCAACTGCCTAAAAATTACTATGTTCAGGCTTCACAATTATTTGGGAAGTAGGAAGCAGAGGGCCCCCAAAGCCCTCCCCCTCTCCCCCATCCCTCTTTAGTGGGAGGACCTGGCTTTGGCAGGGGGCAACTGTTTTTGGCATAATTCAAGAGGAAACAAACCAGCTGTTTTACTTTTGGGAAATGAGATAAAACATGCTGAAAGTAAAGACCAGGTGCTAAAATCCTAATTATATCTCTCAAGCACTGTCAGAAATTGGGAGCTTGAGGGAAAAATGGAAGAGGCTACATTGAAGTCTAAGAGTTTGAATTAGAGGAATCGAATCACATTAAGTCACATATAAAATGCAGCAAGTGTGGGATGGGAACACTGAACAGTGATTCTGTGATGCACATTTGATCAGCTAACTGCAGTGTCAAATGTGCAGGTTGGAAGTCTATAGCCTTAGGTAGAACATTTTCACCAGGCCAGTAACAAAATACAGAGACATTTCAATTTATTTATTTCAAACACTGAAAATATGTCACTAAAGTGTTCATTCTGTACTATAAATTCATGGGTACAGTCATTTTGCTATAGACCAGTGGTTCCCAAATGGGAGTTCATGAAATGTTACAGGGGGTTCTCAGGAAAAAGTTCCCTAATAGCGGACAGAGCTGTCCCTATCAAACCCCGGGCAGCACGGGGCCCGCAGCCTGGAGCCCCTGGACTTCCCAAAGCTAAGCAGATCAAAGCAAGCATATCTATCACGCTGAGGAGATTTAAACTTCAAGACTCCTCATAAGAATTGGAAAGGGAGATGGATATTTTTTGCTGTTTTTAAAATTAAATAGGCAGCTAGTATTGTTTTTAAAATTATTATGAAGAACAAGTTTAAGCTTTGTTGTAACGTGCATTGTTTGCCTGGACTGCTCAAGACCTGAATGTTTGTGTAGGAGGAACTCTTTGAGCTGGCTTCTTAAATACCTTCATGCTTTTTCACAGCTGATACTCCTTGATGAACCACAAGAGCCTTGTTTAACAGGTTTATTCAAAGTGATACAAGCTACAAAAGTGAGATCTTGGTAGTGTTGCCATTTTCATAATGTAATAAAAATACTGTAATGATAAATCATAATAATAGTGTGTAATAAGCATGTCATTAAAAATAAATTTTATATTTCCAAGATCACTGCTTTTATAATTTATACTCAGGTAAAGGAGACAGTCCCTGGAAATATTCATTTTTAGGAGGAGGTTCGTGAGACTTGACATTTTAGTGAAATGGGTTCACAGGTTGTTAAAGTTTGGGAACCAGCGCACTACAGGATCCCTGCTAGAAAATTTTTTCATAGCATACAAAAAATTGACAGAAACAAAGAATGTTACACCAATGAAATGCCCTTCCCTGCCAATAAACGAAACTTGGCAGGAAAGTTAGAAGCATCATAGGCCAATTTAATTTCTGCGGTAGCTCCAGTGACTTCGGTGAGGTTTACACCAGTGGTGAATGTGGCCCATTGATTGAAAATTGCTAGAAGGATGTATTGTTCAGGCCAAATGTGTCAGGTCATGCTCAGACGTTTTTTGGACAAACAGAACAAAATACAGAAAAAGAGATGTCTCTTTAAAAAAAAACACAGCAACCCCAAGACGACAGAAGCCGCTAAACTAGCCCTGGCTGCCACTGCAAACATTCATAAAACACTCGCTGTATTAACAGTTTTATTTCCCCAAACAACTTCCCTTAGCTTAGATAAATACACTGGTTCAAAGGTGTAGCTCTGGAATCAGATTGGTTTTAATATTAAAGCTAAAGTTCACATCTAAAATAGATGTAAGTACACTATTACAGAACATACAGTAGAGCAGATGTGGGCAAACTATGGCCCGCAGGCCACATCCAGCCCACGGGACTGTCCTGCCCAGCCCCTTAGCTCTTGGCCGTGGAGCCTAGTACCCCAGCCCCTCCCCGCTGTTCCCCCTCCCGGGCCGCCGCACAGACCACACTCTGGCCTCTGCTCCCACTGGGCAGCGTGTGACGTGCAGCTGCCTCTGGCCCGGTGTCATGGCTGCAAGCTCCTGCTGCTGATAAGCGAGTGGGGGGGTTGGGTAAGGGAGCAGGGGGCCCTGAGGGGCAGTCAGGGAGGAGGGGGCAGTTAGATGGGGCAGAGGTTCTGGAGGGGCAGTCAGGGGATGGGAAATGGAGAGTTGGGCAGGGGAGTCCCAGGGACCTGTCAGGGCGCAGGGATGTGGATGGGGTTGGGAGGGCAGTCAAGGGACAGGGAGTGGAGAGGGTTGGATAAGAGGGTGGGATCCTGGGGGCAGTTAGGGGCGGGTGGTCCCGGGAGGGGGTGGTCAGGGGACAAGGAGCAGAGGACGGTTGGATAGGGGGTAGAAGTCCCAGGAGGGGGCAGTCCGGAGACAAGGAGCGGGGGGGGAGGGGAGTCAGATGGGTTGGGAGTTCTGAGGGGGGCAGTCACAGGGTGGGAGAGGCAGATGCGGGAGAGGGGCCAGGCTGTTTGAGGAGGCACAGCCTTCCCTACCTGGCCCACCATACAGTTACGCAACCCCGATGTGGCCCTCGGGCCAAAAAGTTTGCCTACCCCTGTGGTAGAGTCTGAAGAAGCTATCTCTGGACTAGGGAAGAGAGGGATAAACTCCAGCATTGGGCTAGAAGGAGAGACTCCCTGAGTCTTTGCTCACAGAGACTAGTCTGGTGCCACTGGGGGGGGGGGGGTCATCTCCCTCTCCAGAGATTTCTCTCTCTCTCTCTCTGTCACCCAACCCCCATTTCTACTGGATGAAATTCAAGCTCCTCCCCATATACAAGGTCCTCAGTAGTTTTGCCCCTTTCCCTGCTCTGTTTTTCTCTTTTCATACTTCTTGCCTTATTGCTCCCTTTGAGCCTCATCCAAAGTCCACTGACATCAGTGGAAGATGCAGATGCTCCGCAGCTGTCAGGATGAGCCCCTTAGAATGCAGCGTTCAGTGCTTGGACAGTGCTCTGTGAAAAGCACTTCTGGAACAATTACTGAAGGCCCCTATCTATTGCTGGTCAAACCACCCATAAAGAGGCAAATTCACTCCAAAACAGAAGGCGCTGAAGAATCTGCGGGGGGGGGGGGGTGTACTCAGTTACGCAGTTGAGAGTACATGATACACAGAGTACAAGAAGCACTGGCAATGATACCGAGGCCACAGTCCCACAGAATATTAACATGGCTTGTTACTCACTCCCAACTGTTAAATGGTTAAGCTGTACCTCACCTGCAGCTAATTCTATAGACCAGTGTTTTTCAGCCTTTTTGAGATCAGGGACAGGCTTGCTGCCTTCCTAATCTGTGTCAGGGAGATCTCAGGGACTAGCACCATTGAGAAATACTGCTTTAACCAGAAGGCAAAGGGATTTCACTTCACTCCAGCACTAAGGTACAGCCATTAAAGGACTTCTCTTCTGCTTTCCTCACCCCTCCCCAGCCAAATACACACAGACATGCTGCAAAATAGAACATTCTACCAAAAAGGTTAGGCCCTTAAAATGACCATCATTTGTCCCCCAAGGTCACTCAGTGTATGGCCACAGGCTGCTCTAAGTAGTGCACTTGTTTTGGAGAGGTGGGGCAAAAGTTTTTTTGCACCACTCTTAAATCCCTCACCACTTTTGGCTCATGCAAACCGACAGACTGCAGAATGCACTGGGTGTGCCCTTACTTGGCTAGAACCTGGATCTGAGAGCAGGGAGACGTGCTGAAGGTCCCCTCCCTACTCCCCTACCCCTTCCCAAAGAAAAATGGTTTCAAAATCCAAATTAAAAGCCTTTGAGTGAAAAGTTATGGGTCAAAATACAGCACTGCCTCAGCAGCATGGTCTTCAAGTAATAGAAGCATGTGATTAACTCACTACCAATGACAGGAGCTGCTGAAGGCCACCTTACGCTCATAGCCACAACAGGTTAGAGGATCACACTGTTATAGCTATCGAGACATCTAAAGATGCAACAGGTACCTGGGCACTTTTGAAAATCTCGCTAAGCACCTGCTTCCACCTTTAGATGCCTAAATACCTTTAAAAATCTGGCCCAGAATGACAAGTGGAAGGAGTGTCCAATAGTTATCAGTCAACAGCCGTTTTGCGACCCACGTCTGTGTAAGGCTACTGCCCAGTGGAAAGCTGCCCACAGCCAACAAGACCCATCATAATTAGCACCCTTACTGGCTGGCTATGCTGGGAGACCACAGACTGAATTATCATAGAGGATGAGCTCCCCTTCCACTGTGAGAGGTCACGCATCGAGCTAAGGATTGGGTACACAAGCAGAGACAATGGGGCTGCTCTACAGCTAAACAGAACGTGTGCCCTTGTGATGGCAGGCTGGCACGCACAGTAAAGATCACTTACAGAAAATTTGCATAGCACAGAGTGGCTCATGAATTTAGATACAATTCCTATGGCTGGACGGCCTTCTTCAGTGATGTATTAAGTCTAAAATCCTCCACATAAGCGACAGGTCTGTAAATGGCGTCATTTGGAGCAACACATATTAGCAAGACTTCTTTGCACTTCCAAAAACCAAGAAACTCAGAGCAAAGCCTCTGTTCTTACCCCAACCCTGCTTGTTCCCAGTGACATTTGACCCCCACTAAGACCTGTGGGGAGAACAAGCCCAGGCAGCTCTGGGGCGGCTAAGGAAAGAATACCTTCTCATTGTAATTTTCATAGGACTTGCTACCAAGGATTCTCTGATGTTTGGCCTTTCCTTTCTTTTGTTAGAATGTAACTGTGACTGATTGCAACACTGTATTCACACCCTATTGTAATAAGCTTTGTATAATATATGCCTTGTGAAGTACCATTGGAAAGCTAACCACTCCCTGGTCAGTAATAGTCTGGTGAAATGTATGTAGCAACATTATATGTAATGTTATGAACATAAGCTGAAATCATAATTGAAGTGTGTTTACCAGACAAACCTGGAGAATGGATAAACTTTTCTCAAACACAAAGGACAAGTTGACACCACTAGCCAGCTGTCATCAAAGCTGATGGGGCATCAAGTGGCCATTCTTTGGCAAGGAAAAGGGGGAGGAATGAACAGCTCTGCATCTTAGCACACAGCAGCATGAAACTTCCCCACCACCAGACTCCATAGCTTTCCATTGGAAAGAACATTATCTAGGCATCACTCCCAGGGAAACGCATTTCAAAGGAGGCCTGAACTATAAACGTGATGGGCAAAAACACTCCATGTTATCTCTCCCTATCTGATGCAAGAGATCTTTCCACTGCTCTATTGTGTGTGGAAATACAGCACCAGAAACGCTGTCCTGAAAGCTCTGAAAGCAGACTTCAGCACTAAAAGTGCTGACCTGTCACCATTAGCTGAAGTTGAAAGCAATTGAGATTTGGTCTTGTTTGAATTACTAAAATTGGAGTAGTGACAGTGAAACAATGTTAAGGTCCATATAAGTGTATAATCTGTTTGATAATTATAAGAGTTAATGGTTAATAAAGATGGTTTTAAGTATTAGAGCGAAGGAAAACAAAATGGCATTGTAAGCAGTCAGATAAATCCAAAATGGAGGTCTGGGAGAGATTCAACCAATAGCAAACAGACAGGCTGAGGTGATACAAAGGTCACTCCAAAACTTGAGAAGAGAGGTTAGGCAGAAAACACAGGTCTTCAAACAGGTACAGCTTTGATTGACCAATAGCAGGCTTGAAGTTGATTGGTTCATGATCGGGATTAAAGAATCAACCAATCAGAACAGATCAAAATATGTATATAAGGCAGGGAGCCACGAGGCTTTAACTTGTCTTGTGAGGGAAAAGATGGGGGGGGGTGTGAAGATGGTATTGGGGAAGATAGAAACAGGAAAGAAGGAAGACCACTAAAAGAGCTAAATTGCTAAGAAGCAGAAAGAGCAGCTGCAATTAACATTAATGCTATTGCAGAAGGACCAGTTGAAGGGAAGAAACCTTGAAGAAGTAAGCATAAGGACATACTCTATGTAATGTATACATTTGTATGTATGAGATAATAAAGCTGGACAATTGTGTGTGTGTTATATGTATAGTTTTAATCTTTAAGAGCTTCCAGTCAGCATCCTATATGTACCTGGCTATTGCACATAGAATGTAACCATTTAGAGCTGTTTTCCAGCTGTTGCAATTTTGCGTACTTTAATATGCATCTGTGCTAACAGCATTTTGTCTTTGTTAAGAAAAGGGGTGACTTATTTCTTTGATATATATTTTAGATCATCTGTGTTTTTCATTGTGTTTAGAGTTACTGTATTAAAAAATCTTTAACACTTTTTGTTTGTTTTTGAAGAATTACTGCCTAAGTGTCAATCCTTTGGGAGGACACAGATACAGCCTTTTTCTCAAAGGCTAACAGTCTGTTCTCAGGAGTCCTCCACAGGTTGGGTGGCAATCCCCCACCAAAACCCTGGCAATTCCTCTAGGGTGGACTATCTCCTGTTACCTACTAAACCAGATAAAACAGACAATCTATTTACTGATCCAGGCAGGCCATTATAGCTGTGCTTTAGGTCTTATTTTAGGGTAACATCCATCTTATCACCTAAGACAACAAAAGAAACAGCCAATGGATTTTTGGGAGCAGATCCTGGCCTGAGTGTGGTGGGAGTGCACTAAAAGCATGTGAGAAGGGATTTAACAAACTAGAGTTAGTTCAAGGTGAAGTTTAGAAAACATTTTATCTTTATCTTTCTTGTAACCATTTCTAACTTTAATACCTCCATTACTTGTACTCAGTCTCTTAGATAAACTTGTTTATATCCTTAATTAAAACTAATCCAGTGTTGTGAATTGTTTGGGTAACTTCATTGAAGGTAGCAGACTGGTTGTCTGCTGATCACCTTAAAGGGGCAACAAACATAATATATTTGGACTGTCCAGGAGAGGGCTGGACACTGCAGAACACATCTTGAGGGGAAAAACCCAGGACTAGCAGTGTGTTGGGATCACCCTACAAGTAGTGACCAAGGCTGGTGAAAGCTACTGCGGCTGGGGTGTTGCTGGCAGGCTGCTACGGTCAGAGCTATGGCTATATGTGGGCACTCAGGGTGTGACCTGCATGCTGTTTGTGAGGAGCCCAGGTGGGAGGCTAAAGTAGCGAAGTGTTGAGATACCCCCTGTTACTGGTCAAATGGTGACAGCTGCTCACTGGTCTGTATAACACTCCACAGTAACCAAGGGCGGAGGAGAAGATGCATACTACCTCTTTGCCAGGATCACTGACAGAATCCACAGCTTGCTTCAGAAACTACTGCCCCCTGAATTAGTGTTTCAAGTAGAAGGAAGGAGCCTGGGTCCCTGTGCAACCCTACTAGGCTAATCCAGTGTTACCAAAGAAGAGGTATGAAAAAAAAAGTTGCTCCATAGGAAATCATCAAACCTGAACTCTGATATTTTAACTGAGACCAAAATATACTTATGAAAAGATCACAGCTTATGCTCTGTATGAGTGGCTGCTTAAAAATGAGTATGTTTGCAAAGAGACTGGCCCTCAATGCCGTTCTCATTAAGTGGTGTGAGTCAGTAACTCCAGTGATCATAACAGAAGTGCACAGGCACAAAAAACAGAGACTTCAGTCAGGAATTTCCATTTGGTATCAAGAATCATTTGTGGTGCTGCCAGGGTGGAGCACATGAATCTTTAGACAATTAAAATTAACCTGTTTCTGAGATGACATCTTTCATAGAATCATAGGACTGGAAGAGACCTTGAAGGGTCATCTAGTCTAGTCCAGTCCCCTGCACTCATGGCAGGACTAAGTATTCATGGTGAGTTTCATTTTTTGAATTTTTCACAGATATTCTTAAGGATTTTTAATGAAGAGACAGGCCTCAAACTCTTCCTTAATAATGAGGGCTAAGGAACTGGAAGCTATCAGGGTCAGGCAGAGAAGGAAAGTTAAAGCAGGGTCTGGCACTGCTACAGCAGCATTAAGCTGCTAGCCAAGGGGTTGGCAAGCTTTCAGAAGTGGTGTGCCCAGTCTTCATTTATTCACCCTAATTTAAGGTTTCATTGCCCAGTAACACATTTTAACATTTTTAGAAAGTCTCTTTCTATAAGTTGATATTATATAACTAAACTATTGTTGTATGTAAAGTAAACAAGGTTTTCAAAGTGTTTAAGAAGCATCATTTAAATTAAAATGCTGATCTTACACCGCCAGCTTGCTCAGCTCACTGCCAGCCTGGGGTTCTGTTTACCTAGGCTGGCAGCAGGCTGAGCAGAGCCTGTGGCTGAGACCAGGGGTTCAGGGCAGAAGACTGGGTGTGTAGGGGGGGGCTCAAGGGTCAGGGCAGAGGGCTCAGGGGGTGCAGGGCAGAAGGCTGGGTGTGGGGGGAGGGTCAGGGCAGAGGGCTGGGGTGCTCAGCCCATAGGGGTGCTCCCAGCCCCCTGCCCTGAGTGACTCATGGCAGAGGGCTGGAAGGGATGTGCCCTGTCCTGTCCCCTTCCCAGCTCTCTCTGCGTCCTGTATGGAGCAGGGTACTGCTCTTCCCCCTTGCAAGAGCCATCAACTGATTGGCTCAGGGAAGAAGGGGGGCGGGGCAGGAAAGCACCACACTAGGGGAAGAAGTGGGGTAGAGGGAAACTTGGCTGCTGCAGAACCAAGCTTCTGCCTCCTGCCCCCACGGGGGGGCGTAGGGGGGGCTCAGTTAGGCTGGGGGCCAGGACCATAGCAGGCAGCTGCATGCCACTCAAAATCAGCTTGCGTACCATGTTTGGTACACATGCTGTAGGTTGCTGACCCATGCTAGCCCCTCCAGGAGTAGCAGTGACTACTTTGGAGAGCACTTCATTGCAATTTGGGGAGAGGAAGGAAAGGGAAAGAGAATTAGAGCTTAGGGACATCCCTAAGGAGCAAACTACATCTGGGAAAAAACTTCTGCATTTAAGAAGCCCAGTGACCAAAACTGGGAATGTCCACAGGCCCTAGGTGTAGCTGATGTTTATGGCTCCTCTCCCAGAGGAGAATTTAACAGTGCTACATCAGAGAATAAAGCAAATGGGTGACCTATCACAGAAGCCAGCAGTTCAGGATAGGCTTGAGCTACTATGGAAGCAGCACCATGTGTGTGTGTGCGGGCGCATGGGAGGGCGGGGGGATAAGAGACAGTAGGAGACGTTTTATCACTCTTATAGATGATGCAAAGGTCTATTTTGGTGCCCACACTGACCCTTTTGGGGCTTCAGAACCTAGTACTGCTGCAAAATGCAGCTTCCTTGCCTCTGGTAGTTTATAATCCCAGGTTCATTCCTTGCCATCTTTGGAGCAAGACTACTTGTGTTCCCCCTTAGGCAGCAGAAGGGTGCTATTGACAATCAGAGAACACGTTTAAGTTACAATGAGAACATTTTAATTCCACCTTTAGCACTGCACCAAGTTGCTGCGGCTGCCCAGGTTTTCCTACGAGGTAAACTACCCCCCCACCCTTATGTTGCTGGGAAGCCATGAAACAGAGGTAAGGATGCAAGAGAAAGTCTCTGATCCAGCACAAGGCCAGTAAGAGCACAGGTGCTATATCAAGACAACACTATGTGCACTCTCAATCCCCTGAAAAACAGGTAGTTAGCAGGCCAGGGCATCAAAGCACACTTGGAAGAGTCATTAACCCTTCATTATCAATTTCACGCTGGGCGGATGGTCAGTACAGAGGCCAGGCTCCACTTACATCCTACTTAAAGGTTTGTGTAGGACATAACTGATGCATGGGTCCATGATGCTCCCCACCCTGCTGTGTGTAACAGGGATAAGCCTCTCAAGCACTGAGGGGATTTGAAAGGGAAAAGGCCTTTGGCCAAGCAGAGCTTCATAAACATGGGGGCAAAGGGTGATCTATCCAATCCTGCCCCATTACAGTTTAATGCACAGGAGCAACAGTAGCATGTAAACATGGACCTGGCCAGATTAAAAGCATCATCCTGCTAGTAACAATAGACTGACCAACTGATATTAAGACAAGGGGCATTTTGCATCAGGCCCCACAATGCCCTAGGAATTTTTCCCCCCCACACTTTAGGACGAGTTAGGCCTAAAAGATTCCCATCCTCCCCTTCCCTCCTCAACCCTGATGACTGTAGATTTTGCCACTTCCATTTCATTCCTGGCTCCAGTTCTCCTTCTCAAAGACAAGCTCCACAGCTTCATTCACATCCTGCACCACATAAGATGCCTCCAGTAGGCTGGTGTCAAAGCGGAAGTCCCGGTGCCCATGGAACACAGTCTCCACCGTGCTCTCATGTGGGTCAGCAGGCACATCTCCATGAGGACTGTAGACCCCAGTGCAGACTAGAATTGACTTGCAACTCTCCAACGAGACGTACCAATCCTCCTTCGGCTCTGAATGATCCTCACTCTGGGGATCTGCCACCCCCACACTCCTCTTCACCTCAGCCTGGGCACGGGCCTGACACGCAGCCTTGAGGTAGCGATTGTAGAAGTTCGCACCATAGATGTCAGACATTGGATTATCCCTGTGCACGGCCATCAGATGAGGGAAATCAGTTACTTCACAAGTTTGACTTGAACATAGGCAGGCTGGGATTGGTCCAGCATAAAAGGTGGGTGGAAGAAGGCAAGGAATGAGCTAGTCAGGTATTTATATAGAATTGGGCAGGTCATATCAGTGGCCTGTCTAATCCAGCATACCAACTCTAGCAGAAGCCAATGCCAGATTGTTGAGAGGAACATAATAACAGCCCCAAGTCCAGCCATTTGCACAATGCTGGTTATGAGGAAGATACTCCTCCTTGTTCCCCCCTTTGCCCCCAAAAGAATGTTTGATGGGCCTTGTCTGAAGTGGCTGTAAAATGTAATTACTGGCTGGTTGATGCTATTGCACTGATTTGAAATTCCAGAGCTATGCTATGTATCTCAGGGCTTGTCTACATCAGAAAGTTGCAGCGCTGGTGAGGGAGTTACAGCGCTGCAACTTTGAAGGTGTACACATCTGCAGGGCATCACCAGCGCTGCAACTCCCTGTTTGCAGCGCTGGCCGTACTCCCGTTTTGTCTCGGGTGTAGAGGATCCAGCGCTGGTGATCCAGCGCTGGTAATCCAATGTAAACACTTACCAGCGCTTTTCTTGACCTCCGTGGAAGGAGGAAGCCTCTGGTAATCAAGCTGATCTCCTTTCCCGGTTTGCTCTCTCGTTCCCGGAACCCCTAGCAAGCAGGTAAGGAGAACCGCTTGCTCGGCGGTTCGGGGAACGAGAGAGCAAACCGGGAAAGGAGACCAGCTTTGCCGCAGTTTGCTCTCTCGTTCCCGGAGCCACCCTGCAAACCGCAGGGAAGGAGAACCGCTTGCTCGGCGGTTCGGGGAACGAGAGAGCAAACCGGGAAAGGAGACCAGCTTCGCCGCGGTTTGCTCTCTCGTTCCCGGAACCGCCGAGCAAGCGGTTCTCCTTCCCTGCGGTTTGCAGGGTGGCTCCAGGAACGCGAGAGCAAACCGCGGCGAAGCTGGTCTCCTTCCCCGGTTTGCTCTCGCGTTCCCGGAACCCCCCTTGAAGCCGCCCAACAGCGCTGCAGTGTGGCCACATCTAACACCACTTGCAGCGCTGGTTGCTGTAAGTGTGGCCACTCTGCAGCGCTGGCCCTATACAGCTGTACTAATACAGCTGTAACAACCAGCGCTGCAAAATTTTAGATGTAGACATGGCCTCAGTCACATCCTGTAGCGTGACTCAAGCAGGCTGACTATTCCAGTCAATTTCATGGAGATGCAGGGAGCTGTGGTTTAGTAACCTAATGCAGTTCAGATAAGCATTTAGAATAGGAATGCTCCAGAAATGCCTCAGGGGTTTAAATAAAAAAAAATAAATAGAGGTTTAAAAAACAAACAAACAAAAACACAAACACACCACAAAAACACCCATCAACTCCTCATAAAAACTACACTACAAAAAACAGGGCTGAAGACCCCTAAGGAAACACACAGGAAGCGGTCTCTTACCCAACAGCGTAGAGCCTGCAGATGGGAGATGGCCACCCTCGTCTTTCCACCTGCTGTTTGATCAGATACTCAGCGTACTGGTAAGTGACAATGCTGGGTTTGCCGATTAGGGCCTCATACTTCAACTCCCTGCCAGTCACTTTTTTGTAGATGTTCTCCAAGCAGACAAGAAAGGTACCATGGCCAAATCTGCCCCAGAAAAAAAGAGTGTCATCAGTGCCCCCTGGCCCTTTGGCATTTGCACAGAAGCCATTATCCATCTTACGGCTATGATCATCTCCCAAAAGAGAGGACACCCTACCCTGAGCCACACCTACATGCGAACAAGTCCCCACCTTGCCATCCCTTCTTTTGATTTTACTTGGATATTAAATATGCAGAGAATCTACCCACCCCCGGTACAGAAGCCCCTCCAAAAAAGTGTGCATGACATGTTGATTCTCATGCTTATCTCATGTAGTCCTCATTGTTTGAGACCATCTTACTAACTACTAGATATTGGAATAAAAATAAATAACCTACCTAGGTTGGCTTAGAAACAACAACAGCAGCTGCAGACAGGGGCCAAGTTCTGCCTTTGTTATTTAAAACAAGCTCTCTTCCCCCTCCCCACCCAAAATTTCCCACTTGGGATGAGATGTCTGGTGCTTGGGTTTGACCCAAGAGTGGTGAATCTTTTGGAAAGGTGTGAACTGAATTAAACCAGATGGCCCAGTTTATACAAAAAGGAAAGAAGAGAAGAGGCATTTTGCACTTAAATAAAAAGTGCACATTTTTCTGTCACCTCAACAACCCAAAAAGAGTTGAACTTCAGAACTGTGAAGTCACCTAATCGTAGTTCTTGACAAAGATAGCCATCCTTGCTAAATATGAAGGTGTTGGGTTTAGCAGTACTGAAGTATCTACTCAGACTTAGACCAATATTTTCAAAATTGGGCCTGAGTTCCCAATGTAACTTTGAGGCATCTCCAAATATTGCCACCCTTCAAAACAACACTAGAGAAACAAATATATACTGTAATCCCACTAAAAGGTCTCCTAGCCTTTACATTACAGAGATGTGGTAGATTAGGTCTCAAGCAAAGCTCATCAACAGGGTATCTGAATAAACTAAGTTATATAGTGACCTTAACAAATATGCTTTTCACCTTGGCATCTTGGCTTCTGCCATCCACAAAAGATCCATGTTACAGGCAAGGACAGGTATATGGGGATATGGCACTGCTGCCAGCTCTGCCCCAGGGTTCCCATTGCTTAGGAGGACATCAATAATCAGCTGAAGGCTTGTCTCCCACCGGACTGGCTCCCCAAACAGAATCACCCCTGAAACATTTAAGAGATACGGTACATGGAAGTTCAGGATGGTCACCCATTCAACAAATAAAATAAAAGGAACTCGGTCCCCTACAATATACTACTTCTGGAAGGGGACAAACAAACAGTGTGTACTACAGCATCTGAATCAGTCATTCCGTCAGGTGTCCTGTCACTAAACGGCTATCCAGCTGGCTTGGCTGAACACCAAGCAGGATAACATCATAAACATGGACAAAGCATAGCACTTACCTTCTATGGTAGGGAAGTCAGTGGTCGGAGGAGGCTGCCGGAAAAAAAGAGGCAAGGCTGAGTTAATAATACAAAACTAAACACATCTGGTACTGACATGTTAGTATCATAGAATATCAGGGTTGGAAGGGACCTCAGGAGGTATCTAATCCAACCCCCTGCTCAAGGCAGGACCAATCCCCAGATAGATTTTTGCCCCAGATCCCTAAATGGCCCCAAGGATTGAACTCACAACCCTGGGGTTAACAGGCCAATGTTCAAACCATTGAGTATTGAGAGCCAAGAATTTCAGGACTAGTCATTTTGGAAGCCCCCCTTTAGAAGTCTTCATGGGGTCTGATTTTTCAGACAGGTGCTCAATAGTTGCTGAAAATCAGTCCCCTTTTAGAAGTCTTAAATTGGCCACCCCCTCAAAAAAATCACTAATCATTCTTGAAAAATCTTGGTTGTAAACACTAGGGAACAGTGAAGAAATACTGGGGGGGGAAGGGTGTGTGTCAAAGCTACTGCAGCTCTAGCCTCTTCCAGCAGAGGCTATTGCAGAGAGCTATGTAAGAGTGCAGACCTCCAGGGAGCTCAGTAACAATCCCAACCTCCCCACAGCAGGAGTCAGTCTAATGAATGGTGTAAGAGGGCTAATTATAGATGATCTCACAGTTATTCTATCAACGGCCATAACATACAAATGCTATAATCCCAGGTCACCAAGTCTCACAAACAAGTTGATATTTACCAGCTCCTTTGGTCTACGGCTTTGATCAACCATGTCCAGCAGGGGAAATGCCTTCCTCACATCCTGTATGGTAACCACATTCTGGAACCCCACACTATTTCAGACAGTCAAGGAAGGAAATAGAGCCTGCTCTTTATAGACTATGGGCTGATTTACAAGACACCTAAGGGATTTAGGAGCACAAGTCTCAGTGACTTTCAATAGGACTTCTGCTCCTAAGTCATGTACATGATTTCAAACAGCTCACCCCAAGTTGTAAATCCCATTACCCTATAAAAGCTGGGTCATTTCCTTCCCCTACAGAGTCTGCTTGAAGTCCAATATTGACTCAGGGCATTACTGGAAGACCATCCACAGCACCAGAGATGACAATTCAGATCAAGTCCATTCACAGCAACTTCAGAAGTCTCAAGTCATTAGAGCACAGCAGGACAGTGACTCTCAGAAACATTAGAGAAGGAGGGCTGCTGATTCAGACCTGATAAGTGGGTGCAAATTCACTAACTTCAGTGGAATTGCACGTGCCTACATCAACCCAGTGTGGCCTATTGGTCTAGAGGTTAAAAAGAAAAAAAAAAAGAAGTCTGTAGTTAAACTTGTGCAAGAGAACACATGATGGAGTCTCCATCACTAACAGTTTTTAAAATCAAGATTGGATCTTTTGCTTAAAAAAATAAGTTCTATGGTCTGTGTTATATAGGTCAGGCTAGATGATCACAGTGGTCCATTCTGACCTTGGGATCTATGAAAGAAGCTTACCCACCAATAGTCTCTGGTAATGAGACAGGCCCAGCAGAGATGGAATAGATTTATAGATTTTAAGACCAGGGACCATTGTGATTGTCCTAGTGTGACCCTGCATAACACAGGGAAATTCTGTAACCTGTTAAACACTGGTAGCTACAGGTCAGAATAGAACAGATATATGTTGGCAAAGTTTTTGTGGGTGGGTTCTAGATTTGGAGCAGCACAGGGAATTAAGATCAGACAAATCAGCAGAGTTGGGGGAGCCTGGGACCCAGTCAGCAGAGGAGAAAAGTACACTAACAAAATTGTGTAAGGAAAGATTGCACAGCACCTGCCTATAACATGCTTGACTGCTGCCTGGCATGGACTGTGTTATAAAAGATTACAGAAGCTAGGTGTCTTGCACCAAAATCACAGTAAAATGGAGGCAGGAAGCATGGGCCGTAACTAACCCAAAAATCAGTGCAAGAAGCAAAACAGGCCACAAGGGTGCATCCAGAAGAGAAACTGCAACTTAGTCCAAAGTTTCAAGTCTTCCAAAGGGTATCCTCCCCATAAGATGCTCAGAATAAATCAAAAGACCTTTCTCCGCTCCCCTACCTCCCGCAGGCTGACCACAAGTGTCCCAGTATGTATCCAGATATCACTGCTCCCCAGGCATGGCCAACACAGTACAGTTGTGAAGCTCTGGTGGGACAAGCAGGGTCCACAGCCTCAGAACTGCAAAGGATACTTCCTGGCATTTTCCTCCACTGGCCCCTGCCCGGACACCAGCATACACTTCTCATGGAACTGATGGAAGAGATGCAGGGGGCTGTGGGAGAGGATCACTTGTTCTGGAGACACCTGCAGCAGGAAAAAAAAGAGACCAGAGTCAGCAGGATGTAAACTCTCCATTCCCTACACAGCAGTTATCCCCTTTCCCCTCATTTCATTTGTAATGGCTGGGGGGGGAAAAAAGAAAACCACACAGCCTATACTGAGGCGGACTACCAGGGCAACCCACAGCTGCAGGCCGAGTTCCAGCTGGTTAAGCCAACACAGAGAAGAATTCTGCATCCACAACCACCACCCAAACCAACCTGCATACAGATAATACTCTCTACTCCACTGTATTCTATTCACCATGGCACTAGGAGCAGAATCTGAAATGGAGCTAGACCTCTGAGAACAAGGCCACCACACGTTCCACCTTACTGAATATCTTAGGCTAGAACCAATCCAGCACCATCTTTTGATGGCTTTCTTACCAGCCCCAGATGTCTAATGAACTAGGGACCATCATCATTTAGATAGCAAGACGGGGGTGCTTGGCACTGTAGGGACTGAACACATTGGGCCTGCCCAGAGACATTTAGTCTAAATATTCAGCCACTATCCTTCTGAGCCTGGTGAATTAAAACACAGCTTTGAGAACTAGTTTGGATTGAACAGCTTTAAATCTTTGGACTCAATGGGTTGATCTGACAGCTCTAAAATGCTAAGTTGGAGAGTATGCCTGGCTATCTTGCTCCACTGGGTCTTACTTGCTGCTCCGATACAAGAAACACGTGGATGAATTAGCTCTACAGTAAGGTCAGAACTGGCAGCACGACAGTGCTGGTGTCAGCTGTGCAGCTACCTAACCATTTGGACTTGTTTTGTAGCAGTAGAATAGCTCCTTCCTCCAGCTCAGACATGACATTTTCAGTTACAGACACTGGGATAGGTGACTGGCCAGCTCAGGGAAGTGGAGTTGGGATACGAAGCCTTTTGACAACTACTGAGCATGTTGTTTTTGTGCAATATAGAGCTGGTCACTTGAAACTAGTCTGAGATCACATTTCATACACTCTGCCAAACAGCCATCAGCAGGGAACATCTTCCCAGGGCCTCTAACTGGCTCTCTTACTATTTACATGCTTAGTTTCTAATTTTGACTAAACTTGGGGGTTTTTTTTAGCTTTGGTTTTGCAATCGTATATAGTGCTGAAGAAAGTTAAATAAAGTGAATAACTGCTGACAATGGATTCCCACCAAGCTCCTACTAGGGGGACACTGACGAAAAGAGAGACAGGATTTCTGCTGTTGAAGTGAAGAGTGTCCCGCACATGTACTCAGCATTTTTACCTGTGTAGCTTCAATTTAAAACCCAAGGCCTCCAACCAAATGCCCCAGAACAGAGGAGGCCGATTCTCTTGTTACCTTCAATCCCAAAGCATCGGAGAGTTCCTGGGCTTTGACATGCTGTAAGCAATTTCCAGCATTTGTCACAAAGACTACTGGCACCCGGAGCTGTCCATTAGAGTCTAGCAGTTTCCGGAAGGCCTCCTGGGCAGCAGGAATCACATGGCGACCTCGAACAAGCACTCCATCAATGTCAAACAGGAACCCAAAGGTCGGAGGAGTCTGCAACATAAGCGGATTTATAGCAATTATTGAAGCACTGGGAAAAAACAGAAAGAGGAAGAACAAAAGGTTCTTTTAAAAAAAAGTGACCAGCTGCTCCTGGGAAAAAAAAAAATAAATAAAATTCTATCCACTGGTGCAAAAAAAATGAAGGCTAAGAAGGAGTATTATTCCCAACCTATCCCAGGCAATAAACACTCATCCAATCTCACCACATGCCCTCTCCCCCCTTTAGTAAGAAAATGCCAACATGTGTAATTAAAGGGAGGCAATGTAGTCCAGTTTCTGAAAGTCTGGAGTCTTAGCTTCATTCCTGACTCTGCCACTGATCTCCTGTGTGAGGCTGGCCATCATCTGATCTCTGTGCCTCAACTTCCATATTTGTCAAATAGATCTAATGATACTTACCTTTGTGAGCACTTTGAGATCCGTGGATGAAAAGCCACATGAGAAGGCATGTGCTATTAAGAGAAATGAGTCTGAACCCGACCACCACCAGGTCCATATCTCCCAGTTAGGGGCTAAGTGAATAGATCCAATCTCTGTGGTTCCAACCCATCTCTGGCTTTTGCTTATTATGGTAGAGTGATGCAAACTGATTTGGACTGCACCATGCTCTGCTCTTACAGAAATCAAGGAAAAAATGCCCCTGGGAAGGAGATGAGATGGTCCAGAAGCATGACTACATTATACCAGCCAGTTGCAGATCAAAAGCTCCTTCAGAAAACAAGCTGCCATATTTACCCAATATCCAGGTGACTAGCCAGGAGTCTGGCTGCCCCTCTCCCAGAGCATCTTGCCCAGAGCCAGCCTTAGGAACATGCAAAGTAGGTGGCTATTTGGGGCTTCCTTCAGTCCAGCATAAGTTCTGTCACTGGGGCATTGATTTGGTCAGAACAGTGAGAAAATAAAAGCAGAGTGAGCTACAGTTACCTTCAGCCCAGTTCTATGGACAATTCACAGCTGTTAATGTATCAGAATGCATGACATGACAGTGGCACCAGTTCACGTTGCACTAGGGGCTATATAGAAGCAGCTGTCAGATTGCATTAGAACAGCCCAACCACAGCAGAGCACTAAGAGGCATTTTAACGCATGCCCTTCATTAACATCTATGTGTTCCTTAAGTGGCAGGCAGTGAGTGAACACTTTCCAGCATCCCTGTTAGAATTCTGCTCTACAAGACAGGATCAGGACAGGAGCCACTGCTCCCCATGACTTGTGACCAGCCTCCCTCTCCTCCTGGCACAAGCTGTGAGCTTGCACACCAGGCTCAAAGGGACAGATAAGACGACAGAAAATATATTGCCTCTGTATAAATCCATGGTACACCCAGAGCTTGAATACTACATGAGGATGTGGTCACTCCATCTCAAAGACATATTGGAATTGGAAAAGGTTCAGAAAAGGGCAACAAAAGTGATAAGGGGTATGGAACGGCTTCCATATGAGGAGAGATTAATAAGACTGTGACTTTTCAGCTTGGAAAAGAAATGATTAAGGGGGGGATTGGATAGAGGTCCATAAAATCATGATGTGTTATGAGGAGTAAATAACACTTTATTTACTTTCTCCACACCAAAGAGCTAGGGGTCACCACATGAAATTAATAGGCAGCAGATTTAAAACAAACAAAAGGAAGTATTTATTCACAGAACAAACAGTCAACCAGTGGAACTCATTGCCAGAAGATGCTGCGAAGACCAAGACTATAACAGGGTTCAAAAAAGAAGTTCATGGAGGATAGGTGCATCAATGGCTCTTAGCCAGGATGGACAGGGATGGTGTCCATAGCCTCTGTTTGCCAGAAGCTGGGAATGAGCGAGGGATGGATCACTTGATTACCTATTCTAGTCATTCCCTCTAGGGCACCTGGCATTGGCCACTGCTGGAAGTCAGGAAACTGGGCTAGATGGACCTTTGGTCTGACCCAGCATGGCTGTTCTTATGTTTTTGTGGACATATTCATCTAGTGTATTTTCAGTTAACAATTAAAAAGGAGCCTCTTGTGATGATTTTAAAAATACAAATACATCAATGAACTATTTCTGCTTGTCCCAGGACTAGGAGAGAAAAATCTCACGTTCTACTGCTACCCATTGCCTTAACTGGAGATTCTGGTGGCCTCATAGGAAACACTGTACAGTCCGTATGGAGCAAGTCACCCTTTCAAAGCACTTCAGAAACTTGCACCAGCTGCGGAGGTTTTGGAGGCCTCTGTGACACAGCTGGAAAAACAGAGGCAGAGACATGGGGAGTGTGTGGCACTGTCAGGAAGTCAGCCCAGGAGTCCCACTCAGGCCACTACGACTCCCCCCCCCCCCCCGGTTTCACCCCCCTTGGCCTCACCCAGCAGCCAAGCCCCATCAAACAACGAAGCCAGCCGAGGTCTCGCCCTCGTACCAGCCAGAGCCAGCACGATACGTATCCCCCTCCTCTAGGGTGACCAGGTGTCCCAATTTTATAGGGACAGTCCCGATTTTGGGGTCTTTTTCTTAGATAGGCTCCTATTACCCCCCACTCCCCTCCTGATTTTTTGCACGTGCTGTCTGGTCACCCTACCCTAGCTCCGTTATCTGCCCCCGCGCCCGCCCAGCCCAGCGGGGCTCTTACCTCACTCACCCCGGGGGCGCCCACGCCCAGGCCCCTCTGGCTGATCGGGGGCCGCGCCCGAGGCCCCCCGCGCCGCCATCGCCTCAAAGCAGCTTTGCTCGCGTTGCGCAGGCAACCCAGGCCCATCCCCCGCCGCAGCCGCGAGCAGCCCCCTCGCTCCCCCCCCAACCCCCGCCGCGAATCAGAGGACAGGAAGTGGGGGCCCATGAGGGAATCGGACTCTCTCTTGGGGGGGGAACTACAACTCCCAGCATGCCTCACAGAACGCAGCGCCGACTCCATGGGCCCGGGCGCAAGGCATCATGGTAAGTGGTGATTGTATTTCCGCCTCCGGCCAAGCGGCGGCCGGCATGGACGTTCCAGGACTCCATCTTCCAGAATGCAAAGCTGCAGCTCAGCGCTGGCAGGAAAGGGGGTTTTCCGTCCCGGGGCATGACGGGCGCTGTAGTTTTTGTACATTAGCTTTGCCTCAAGCCGGCCCTGGCGCCCGCTGCAGAGGTCATTATCCGGGCGGCGTGCCCGCTGCTGTCCCCAGCTGGCTCTCGCGCCTGCGCCCTGGTGGCGGCTGCGAGCCCTGCAGAGGCTAAGGGTGCCAGCCCCACAGCTTGGGTGGCACAAAGCCTCTTACGTCACAGTGCGGTGAGATGACGTTTCTCCGGCCCAAACCATCATCGCGTCACAGGGCAGCACGCACGGCCTGGCGGGGGCTGTTCTCCCCGCGCTTGAGCTCAGTGGTTGGGCGCCGGAGCAGCCTTGTGGCCATTGTTGGCCGAGATAGAAACGCAGCCAAGGGGGGTGCGCCGTGAGCGCCTGGCATTGGGGCGCACACAACCGCAGGTGGTGGGGAGAACGGGAGAGCCTAGGATGAGTAGCGGGGAGGCAGCGGGAACTGGGGGCACACAGCCCCTGGCAGATGGCAGAGTGGGAACAGAGGTGGGAGGCCCACAGAGCCTGTGGCATGGGGGGGGGTTGCAGGGAGTCACTGGAATTGGGAGGGGTGGGAAGGTGGCACAGAGAGAGCTTGTGGAGAAGATTGCAAGTAACCACAGGTATGTGCGACAAACTCAGCCTACAGAAGCAACAGAGTGTGGCACCCTCAACTAACAAATACTTGCATTCTCCTCACTATGCCCATGGCAAAGGGCAGCAAGTAGATTGTGTCCAGGCTGGTAATTTTTCATGATAAATTTTGAAAATCTAGTATAAAGGTTGCTTTGCAGATCCTGGTACATCCAGGGTAAAAAGCAGAAAGAAAACACTGCTTAATTTTCAGACCCGTTGTACACCACATTCTAAGAACAGACCAGTTGTGAGTTCTGATACCCCACACCAGATGTCTCCCACCACCTGCAGAGATCACTCTGCATTTCATTCGTGCCAGGAATTCAAAGACAATGTTATTCTAACTGGCCAGCAGGTGTCACTTTGTACCACAAGAATACAACCACCGATGCATTAATAAGGTAATAGACGTTGGAGGTCACAGTTAAAGAAATTTGCATGCTGTTGGCACTCAGTAAAACAACACTAAAACAGAAAATGCCCACTGATTAACTAAGTCCATCCTCATTGCAAGTTCTCAGAACATACTGAATGTTAAACGGATATAAATGATCTTAGCAAAAGGCCACCTTTCGTCTAGCAGAAAGAGGTCCAAAGTGCCTACATTTAATATGGGGATATATTTGAATAGTTTATAACAAAAATTGAAAATTTTCTTGCTGTCAGTTTTTCAGGTCAGTTGTGAGGACAGCCTCAGAATCTTTAATTTCCTATTGGAGACAGATATGGTCCCCATTAAAATTACAGGTTCAGTAACCCCGGATTGAAAGGGCTGTTTCCTCCCAAAATATATTAATATTTTGTTAAAGAAACATTTGATTGGGTACATATATTCTTGAGTATTTTCTGCCCAGGAATCATGTCAGTGAAAGTGGCTGGCATTAGGTAACACTTTCTTGAAGCTTCTAAATGCTGAAGTGAACTAGGGCCTTACGTTCAGCACAGAAGGGTGGGTGCTGGAACCATGTTCTAGGGGCAGATGTCTTTATGCTCATTACTCCATATGACTAATGCAGAGATCAGCCTTTTGTGCAATGGGGGTTGGTTCTGTGATGGGGGGTGGGGGAGGAGCAGCATTGCTCACTACAGAGTTATCGCATTTGGACAGGCTCCCACAAATGATGTTTGCCCTCCAGCCAGTTACAGCAAATGTTCCTGTAAAGGTGGGAAAAGGAGACGACAGTCTTATTTATAAAAATAGGTACAATCTAACAAGCTGATGTTTGTATGCCATTGACAATAATCTACTACAATATGGCTGCCAAACAAATATCTGCCCCTCAACACACACCATCCATTGGCTGCTGAATCCAGATAATTCCAGCATCAGCAGCTGCCATACCTTGATTCTCTCATCTCTGCACTAAATCCCTTCTGGATCAATTCCCATTCACAGGATAGCAAAACTCCCATTAAATCCAATGAGAGGGTTCTTTTTTTCCTGTAGGGTGACATTGGGCCTTAATCCTCCTTCCCCACACAATGCAGCTGCCAAATTCCAGCTCCCACTCCACAGCACCCCATCATCACTACCTTCAGAGTCTTCCTCCACCACCCCACTGGAACACCAGACCTTTCTCTTCCTAGCTCCACCCATCACCACCAGGGCACTGATCCCATTTTCCCTTCTTCACTCTCAGCGCCAGTGTTTAAACCCAGATTTCTCTTTCCAGGCCTGGCTTTAACAACAGACAAAGCAATCAGTTGCTTGGACCCCTAATTTTTGGGCTATGTATGGTCTGCAACCCAAGTGATTGTCCTATAGCAGGAGTAGGCACAGTAATACCTACCTGTAGATCCTTTCACCTGTGACCACCGTGCCCTGTTGGCCTTCTAGCATCAGCCTCAGAAGAGCCAGCATTTAAGCTGGATTTCCTCCTCCCACACACTGGCTCTAATGACTTGAATCCCTACCAGTGGTAGGGCAGCCAGTTGCCTTCTGCCTCTCCTCCTCTGCACAGCCCTGCATAGTTGCTCAGCCTGCACCATGCTCATCTAGTGATGGGCAAGTCAAAGGGAGAGAAAAATATACTAAAATACATTTCATATACTGTAATGACCAATGGGGAGGTCACTACCAGAAACTAGTGACCAGCCAGAAATGGTGAGGGTTCACACCCATCCTCTCTATTAATAGACAGAAGATGCTTGACCCTCTTATCAGTATCAAAGCTATAACTGCTGAAAACACAAAGTTCTGAAGAAGAAAAAGAAAAAAGAGAGAAATAAATTAATTACCTGATTAGACATTACAGGACTTGTTTGCTGTTTGTTCACATGGCTGTGAGGTTCTGTTCAAAGAACTGGTCTTTTCCTAGCAATGAGAGACTGATACAGTGACCAAGGCCAGAAGGGTTGTTCATGTATTGAGGCAGGCTGAGTGGTGGTTGCTGATTGGGCCACATCTCAATAGTATTATGAATTCAGGTGTGATGGTTAGAGGTGGGGCTGTGCTCTAAAGGTCAGCCACAAAAACTTGGAGCTGGAATTTACTCAGTCCCATTGTTGAGATTGTAATTGACAGGAAGTTTAGATCTAAGGGCTTAACTCTAGTTTTTTCAACCATTTAAAAAGCAGCTATTTTATTTTCCTTTAATGTTTTTATTTGCATGATTTGTGACATCAGTGGTAGGGTGACCATGTGTACCTTGTTTTAAGGGACCATCCCTTATTTAATTGATTTGTCCTTAGAGTGATTACCTGTCCCTTATTTTAAGATGTATTGAAACATTAAAACTGATAAACTTCAATTTAATGTTTAAAATGGTACTTAATTGCATTGTAAACTTGAGGACAATGGAAATGCACATGTGAGAGAAAATACATGATATGCTAAGGGACATGTTTCACTAAAATGTTCCTTAAAATAAAGTATTTTTCCGTTGTGGTTTTTCCTTATTTCCATCCAGCAAAGATGGTCACCCTATGATGCATGCCCAGAATACAGGATGTGGGCCTCATTGTCCCCGTCCCCACCTGCATGACCCCACCACTGCCAGTGTGACCTCACACACAGAATGCATGTGAGATCCTACTGGCAGAGATGGAGCAGGGTACTCTGCAAAATGGCCTCCTCTGTGCATGCTACAAGACAAAACCACGTCTGGTTTTACATCAGCACTGGACAGGGAACAAACCAGACAAAAACAAGACTATCTAGCTTGTTAAAGCCAGACGAATGGCCTGCCTAACAACCACAAATGTGTCAGGCATTTCCTGGCTATTAGTGATCAGGGCATAAACATTTAATTTATTAAGGTACTTCCTAGCCAAGGCACTCAGACCACTGTGCAACACCATACAAATATGATCACAATACAATACATTTATAATGAAGAGCTACCCACTTACCATTCAAACAAATAAAACCAAAGGGGAAATATTACAAAATATGAGAGTGATGGGGAAAGGTAATAAGTGTGGGGCCTGCTGTGGTCATAATAAAACCCATTTGAAGCAAGTGGCAGATTAAGGCCCCATGGGTTTTCTGTTCTACAATATCTGAACACTTCCTGAGGATCCATCTCAGCCCCTCAGTTCTTCCAGCTGTTCATTCACTGACAGGAAATGCTGTCCCCATTGATCATTATTGCTTAGGGCAGAGGTCCTCAAACTTGCTGAGCTGGTCACATGGTGCCTGCTCCTTTCTTTGATTCCAGCTAATAAACTGTTAAAAGAAGCTAAAAATACTGCTAATAATAATTAAAATACTGATGTACATAGAGTAAGAGATTATAATGATGAAACATTTGCTCCTTTGTAAAGAGCTGTGAGATCTACTGACAAGCAACTCTGTATATTATTATTGTTAAATATTATTGTTATTCGATAATTCCTTTTATTTTCCCAAGTAGGCAATTGCTGTAGCTGCCACAGGAATCTTACATGAACACACATGGGAGGTGAGGTGGTCCCGGCAATTGTAAATGGGACAGGAGGCGTCCATGAGACAAACTCTGTACCGAGATTTGGCACACATGTTTAACAAAATTGAGAATCCCTGATTTAGAGGCATGATTTTGAAAAGCCCCATGCACTTTCAACTCCTAAGGTACCTCTCAGGATTAAGTCTGAAGTCAAAAGATTTTTTTTAAAGAGCAAGAGACAGTAAGAAACCAACGGAAACAGATTTTAAAACTTATTACGTTTATTAAATGTTGAAAGAAAGAAAGTAGGAGTTATTACTTACTACATGTCTGTAGAGCCCTGAGTATAATATGGAGGGTGGTGTCAGGATTCTTTAGGCACCAACACGAATAATAAACGATGGGTCACTCTAAACCAAGCCCCACATCCAAACTACTTCTCAACTCTGAGGACCTTTGAATCCTAACCTGAATATGTCTGACCCTTTCATTATAAGGAGTCAACCCAAATCCCTGGATGTTAACACACCTGGAGTTGGGGAGGTTTGGCTCTGGAGCCAGACTTTGTGGCCCATCTCTAATATAAGGCAAACTAAAGGAGAGGACTGTTTCCCAGCAGGGAGGCAGTCCAGGCCATTCCCCCTTCCATCTGTCACTCAAGATAACTGGCTGTAGGACCTTCTTGAGGTGAAATTCATCCACTGCTATAAAGGTCTCTGGAAGACCTGATCTTGATAGAGAGTACAGATCCTCTTCAAAGAGAAATACAAGGAGAAACATAGTGGAAATTCACATACAGAGAAGTTAGGGCCCTCCATTCAATGCACTTACTACATTAAAAACAAAGTCTGATTGGGATAGTGATGGGGAAGTGTCTACAAGAGACCTAATCCAAACTGGGATACCTCAGGTGGCAGGGCAATCGCTGGACTGGTCACTGGTCCAAAGATGAGCCATTTAAAGCAACACTTAATTTATTTGCATTAAGCATCTAGAGAATTTCAAATCCCATCAGATCTGCACAGTATAAACCTTCCTATAATTCTGGAGAGTACCATCCACTGAAAGGTTCCAGGCACTGAGAGCCTTGCACCACACTGACTGTCAAGAAGTAAGAGTCCCTGAACACTTACATCATGATTCATGACAGACATTTGACTGGATCCTTCATAGGAAGGTGGGGGTACACTGGTTGCCAGAGCTGGCAACGGTAGAGCAGACATTGCAGAGAATGCTTGCAGGTGATGGCTAGAGCAATGGTGCTGGCCAAAAGGCCATCAAAGATTCAAGCCCGCAGGAGAAGATAAGTATGGCATGTATGTGCCACTACTGCTGTTACTAAAGGCTTTTTGCCAAGGTGGAAATGGAGGGGATATTGCTGAGCCTGTTAAACAGCTCATTGCTTTTTTCACAGTTGTACAGAAATATTATCATTTTCACCCCTTCAAAGCTAATTCCCCACTCTGGCACTTTGAGTGCAGAAGGTTGGGGCCTGCAAGGATTCTAAAAATTAATACTGGCCACTCCAGGCTTGTATTAAACTCCCAAGGTTACAGCTTTTCTCTGACCTTGGATTAGTAGATGCTGCCACCACCCAACTACAGAACCCCTTTGAGAACCCAGGAAGGCGCACTTGGGAATTCCTTCCCGTGGTGTGCCATCAAGCTTTTCCTCCTCCCCTCCCCCCTGGGGAAGAGCTGAGGAAAAAAAAAGGGAAATCAGCTGTTAGCACCAGCTAATTAAACAACATATGCACAAACCTCTTAGGACACAAAAATCCAATTCTGTTCTTAAAAAAAGCTGAACTTTATTAATAAAAAAAAGAAAGAAAATAAATGTGGGAAACTCAGAAAAGAGCAAATACAAGGATTAAGCACCAAAAATAGCGTTCCTGAGGTCCAGCTTAAAGGTTACAAGCAAAACAAAAGTGCCTGGGGTTAGCACAGAGGAATCCCCAAGCCATAATGAAATAAAAGGGATAAACCTAATCACTCTTCCTAGGGCTTGTCTACATCAGAAAGTTGCAGCGCTGGTGAGGGAGTTACAGCGCTGCAATTTAGGAGGTGTACACATCTGCAGGGCACCACCAGCGCTGCAACTCCCTGTTTGCAGCGCTGGCCGTACTCCCGTTTTGTCTCGGGTGTAGAGGATCCAGCGCTGGTGATCCAGCGCTGGTAATCAAGTATAGACACTTACCAGCGCTTTTCTTGACCTCCGTGGAATAAGCAGGTATCCCAGCATACCTGAGGAAGCCTCTGGTAATCAAGCTGGTCTCCTTTCCCGGTTTGCTCTCGCGTTCCCCGAACCCCCGAGCAAGCAGGTCTCCTTCCCTGCGGTTTGCAGGGTGGTTCGGGGAACGCGAGAGCAAACCGCGGCGAAGCTGGTCTCCTTTCCTGGTTTGCTCTCTCCTTCCCCGAACCCCCGAGCAAGCAGGTCTCCTTCCCTGCGGTTTGCAGGGTGGTTCGGGGAACGCGAGAGCAAACCGCGGCGAAGCTGGTCTCCTTTCCCGTTTTGCTCTCGCGTTCCCCGAACCCCCGAGCAAGCAGGTCTCCTTCCCTGCGGTTTGCAGGGGGGTTCAGGGAACGCGAGAGCAAACCGCGGCGAAGCTGGTCTCCTTTCCCGGTTTGCTCTCGCGTTCCCCGAACCCCCCTTGAAGCCGCCCAACAGCGCTGCAGTGTGGCCACATCTAACACCACTTGCAGCGCTGGTTGCTGTAAGTGTGGCCACTCTGCAGCGCTGGCCCTATACAGCTGTACTAATACAGCTGTAACAACCAGCACTGCAAAATTTTAGATGTAGACATGGCCCTAGACATTTCCTGATCTACTTACATATCTGGGGTTTTAAATGAGTAGTTTCTAGGTATTATACTGATGATTTTTCATACCTGGCCCAAGCTTCTTACAGCATAACTGCTACCCTATCCGCCTCTCCCTGGGAGAACAGACAGACAAAAGTGGAGTCTTTTTTTTTTTCCCCAATTTAAAAAAGTTCTAGCCTTCCCATTGGCTCTTTTGGCCAAGTGCCCACTCACTTCCTTTTACCTATGCCTAGCTGTGAGACTTTTTTTTAACACTTTACAGATAGAGCAATTGGAGAACAGCTACTAAGAAATATTTTATAGCTACTAGCTGGCTGGTGTCCATAAAAGGGAGTTACCACACCCTTCATTTATTACACTCCTGTATCAAAGATTCACACCTAAGAGAGTCCCAACTCACTGGTGACTATAGGCTCCTTCTCCACTAACATGTAGCAAATTGAAATCCACTGAGCATGCTCAGAAGGACATAAATTTAGACCAGTCATTAACACATATACCCCTTTCACTTCAGTTTCCCCAAATATTACAATAAAAGCATTTTTCACAGCCAGTGTTTGTGATGTGGTCCCATAACTCACTCACATCAATACGAAATGAAATACTCTATCACTTATGAGAGCCACAATAACCCCATATTAATGAAAATGTGAACATATAACCAATAAAACTTGACTGGAGTTTAAGAGTGGCTATTGGATGTTCAGGAGGAAGGCAGAGATATGCAAGCTGTGGGTTATGATATGGAGGTAGTTGTGGCTGAGAAAGGAACTGATGAGTGAGGTGTAGATGGTATGTTAAATGGACTTCATTGCTTACTTCTGCATTTTTTATGGTTTGGATTGGTGGGCTGTGTTGTCTAGCAACCTTAAATTAACCATATTTTTTGCATGGGAATATACATATACAAAAATACGCTCCATGGAGTTTGGATTATTTAAAAATGTGAGTACCGTGCATGCACACAATACAGCTGAACCACTTATTGTGGTAAATATATTTGTGCTCTACTGAAGCATTGTGACTGAGATTAGTGAAAACAAACACTTTGGCCAGACAGCTCAGGATAATTAGTATATGAAGTAATTAACCTGAGGTGGACAGACCTGGAAATGACAGGTCTACCAAGTCTTATGCATTGGAGAAAAAGACTTCGTTAACTGGGAACAATTTTAAGAACATTTTAAGGTCTCCAGAGCAGACCTTGAGCTGGAGTAAATTGGTATAGCTCCACTAAAGTCAACAGATCTGTGTGAATTTACACCTGCTGAGGATCTGACCCCACAACTCTTATATTGAAGGATTTTGCTAAATCCATTTAATTGAGATAGCCAACATCTGAATCAGAATTTTTTTAAGCCTTCTCTATTCAAAACTGTCAGACCTGAAATCATACAGGCATAATCACTTCTACTTTAGTTTTTGTCACAGTTATTTCAAAGGGCTCTATCTAGTTACTATTTAAATTGTGCTGTTGCTGCGTTTGTCTTTCTTCTGCAGAGCTGATAACTGTGAATGTCACTGGCACTGTACTGAAGCCATATCGAAGGACTAATTCTTTGATACATCAGAGATCTGATTGCTATGGACTCAGGGGCTCACTGAACGCACACTGGGACCAGATCCTGCACTGGGATCTGCCAGTACATGTTGAATCCCATTGAAATCAAGAGTACTTCATATGGGTGCAGGGGCTTGTACTAGTAGATTCCAGTGCTGGATCGGTACTTTATTTAATATGGATCTGAGAAATACCTCTTGAAGGCAGGAGTTCTTTTCCAATTGAAAAGTGTATTGAAATCCCTACAAAGGTGGGTCCCAGAGTGAAGTGCATCTCCCTTCAACAATCAGTGCTTGCATTCTTTTCTGATCCCTGCTTAATAAAGTATACAAGTTTTGAAAGCATTTGTACAGGTCCATCAGCTTGTTTCTAGCCCTTACGTCTTGAGATGTCAGACCTTAGACCTGGTTCCTCAGTTTAGCAGTACTATTTTGGCACCGGGCCCAGGGTCAAACATAACCAGTCACAGATCTCAGACAAGAATCGCTTTCAATCCTTGCCCTGCTGAAAGTCAAGGGGCTCCGATGGTGGGATGTTTGTACTAGCCATTTCCTGAGGAGATATTCATTTTATAATGATGTGAGGCAAAATCATGAAGTCTTTGCTCAGGGAAAACTCTCATTAACAATAATTAAAAAGTGAGTAAGCACTTCACGATTTTAATGGTATTTTGACTTTAGTTACTTTGATCATTTACAGCACTTTCTGCTTCTGTTTTAAAGGCTCACTGCTCTGCTTCACCTGCACCTAAAGACATTAATGCATAGAGGTGTGGGCAATTGCTATTAACTATAGTTGGCTAAAATCACCCAGCTCCAGGCCACAGCTTGAGCGCTGTTTGCTCAAGTGACATAGAAAAAGAATTCTCTCTGCATTAGCAGTAGCCCCAGTTCCCTCTACCGTGCAGACATTAGAGGAGCCTCCTCCCCACTACAGCTCCCTTGGAAAAGCATTGGAGAGGTCGGCTATAAACTGGTCCCATTTTTTCTGCCAGACCTGTTTGGCCTGGGCTTTCTCCTCTGGCAGCAAGGAGCTGTATCTGTGGGATCAAAAAGAGCGAGGATCAGACATGGGATTGGGGTGGTTGGGGAGGGAAAACTATTTCAGGATCCGAATCCAAAATGAAAAGGCAGGAAGCTAGGAAAGATTAACCCTTTGTGTTGCCTCAGATAAAGATTAAAAATGTCTCTGTCACCTGTTCCTAATGGCAGGAAGTACCACATTTGTCCTCCAAACCCCCGTAGGATGTCTAGGATTGATACAGGCCTGGGCATCAGCTTTGGGAAAACAGACAAAGCTTCAGGTGCAGGCTAGAATGCATTGGGCATATTGGCCAAGCCATCAGAGGATGCATAATGGGCTCTGCAAAATATACAACTAAGTAAAATTCAAACAAATGAAAAGTGACTTGAAAAAAATCACCTCTCTCCCTCCTGCTGGAGGCCAGGCTCCATAGGTCAATTGGCACTGGATGGAGTAGGGGAGGGAAGGAGAGGGAAAGAGACACCCCAAGCCCCTCAAATCCTGCCTGCAGTGGGACAGCTACCCTACTCCTGAAGAACAGGGGGTTAAAAGCAGCCTTGGAGAGGGCTACAGCTGGGAAAGGCTGGGCTGACTGGAGAAGCAGCCATAGCTGGGGCTATGCCCCAATCAGGCCACAGCTGGCCCTATGAAAGTGCTGTGAGGCAGGTGCTGAAGACTCTCTCTCTAGCTTCTAAGAGAGAAGGACTGACTACCTGGGAGAAAAGGGTACCTGGAGTGGAGTAGGGCTGGGGGAAGGCCAGAGGAGCTGGGGAGCTCCAGCCTGGAAAACCCCCAGGCTGCAGGCCTTGCTAAAGGTCAGGAAAGGTACAGGAGCTACAGAGAGGCAGTTGGTTCAACCCCCCTTGCTGATGATGAGTGGTTTACAGACTGCAGTCTGCCCCAGTGAGTAGAGGCTAGATAATGACTGGCATAGCTGCAGAGGCAAGATGGGGATAGAGGGTTGGGGAGACCCAAATTGTGGGTTACTGCTGGGAGCAGAACCTGGATGTAGAGGGGCACCAGGGTCTGGGAGGGATACGGGGGCCAGCGGCAGGCAAGACACCAGCAGAGGGTGCTCTGGGCTGGAAGAGCTAATTCCCAGGATGACCAGCAGGAGATACCGTGTTGGTGAGTCTTGCTTTGCTACACTGCTCTGTGAGAGACATGGGGAGGACTTTGGGTCAGCAGGACCCCAGCCTGAGTGACAGAGGAGACTCTGGGGCTGAAAACAGAATAAGGTGGCTCTCTGCAGAGCAGGCAGATGTCACTCCTAGTGCGAGAGTGTGTGCTTACTTTAGAGAGTTTAGTGCCAGTTGTTTTAAAGTTCTCAGGTCAGCATGCATCCCGCCAATGCCCATGAACACCTCATAGAAGTCATACGACACACCCTTTGATCCAAAGATAGATGGATCGTCTGGACTAACCACCATGGGGTGTCCCTCTGCCATCAATGCAGCAGCAGGATGGTTCCTCAAATCTGCTACTAACAGTAGGACCTTGGGATGAGGGAGAGGAAAAAGCAAGGATGGGTTATTCTTACAGATATTTTCAGTATACATTTATACTTGTTTGGAAGCTGTTTGGGGCAGAGATTGTCTTTCTATGATATCTTTGTACAGCACCTAGTACACTGGGTCTGGAGCCTGTGACAGGGTTTCCTTCCCCAGACCTCCTATCTTAGTGTATGGCTAGCTTAGTTTTCCCTACTTCTGTGCCTCTGGGGTACTTGCACACCACACAGTGGATGTGGGGTCTTGTTAATTAATACTATGAAACAAAAAATATCTACCCTACACAGGAAGAACTCACCCTGTACCCTTGTTACCCAGGCTTTCCAACTCCTTTCTGGCCCTTCTCCTGAGGCTTCATAGTCACCTGTTTCAGGCCAAGTCCCTCCTTGTCTCTAGCCTCAAGCCTCCAGCCTCCACAGTGGAGAGCTGTCTTCTTCTCACCCCGGTCTCCCCAGCCTTTTGTAGAGTAGAATTTGTAAGGTATTAGCTAACACATGTTAACAGCCTTGTGTAAAAAAAGCAGTGTGCCTTTAACATGTGTTAAACTCCTCCAGGATTTAACTCTGTTTAACACATGTTAAATGTGCATTGCTTTGTCTACATTAGACTATCACCATGTTTTCGTTAACACCTTACAAATCCTAATCTAGACAAGGCTTCACAGAGTGAATCAAGAGTTCTGCTTTATATATTCTCATAGACAGACATATGATCCCAAGTAACCTGATCCCTTAGACATGTGCTCCATCTAATAACTAAAAGTCCCAAAACTCTTGTCTTAAAGGAGCTACTTCCCTGTAAGAAGCCATGCTAGATTGCACACATACCCAAAGGACCAGCTTCCTGTTACAGGCCTCCAGACACTACCACGATACAAGTAAATAATCATAATAATAGTTCGTATGCATATTCCTAATGTTATGCTCTGAAGGAGGAAAAATCCACCAAAGAGACCATAACAAGGGAATAGGTGAAAGAGAAAGCAGAGACCATATGTAATTTCCAACAAGTGTGGCAATTAAACTGAGCAGAGAATGTTTCCATAATGGTTGAGTTAAAGGACAGGGACTCAGTCTCCAGTAGTCCTCTGTCCCCTCTTCCCCACAATACGTTCTTTAGAACCTCCCACCTTCCAAAAATGCAAATATCCTCTACATAATGTATCTCCCTCTCAGAATGACCTTCTATGGCCAATGAGACAGGAGAGGCAGTCATGGAGAAGGATGAAAAGCACCTGGAGAGTGGTAAAGGATAACACAGATACATCCTGCCCTTAACTGGTTTCTACACAAAGACCAATATATGTTGAGCAACACCCTGCTGCAGGTCATTTATCAAATTCTAAATTTCTGGTCCCAGCTCCTGACTTGAGACATAAGGCCACTCAGGTAGGTCCTACCTGGTTGGAGATTGGGCAGAGTTCTATAGGAACATCCATCTTAAGGGACAAATTCTTGGCTACTGGATGTTTAATGAGAGCAAATCCATGGCCAATTCGACTGGTATTGAACAGCAAAGCATCGAGCACATTGATGTCTACAGAGGTGCCCTGCCAGTCTGAAGAGAGAAAGATGGATCCAAATCACTGCCATGTTATATGGAAACAGATCTTCTCAAACAGGTAATTGATTTATTCTAATTTTTTTAAATAAATGCCTCAAATACAAACTAACAGGCTTCCTCATGGCTTGTCTCCTTTGTCTACTAGGGACTAGACCCAGCTTGGAACTCTCTACAGCACCGCACATCATCTGGTGGGTGAATAATATATTGCATGTAAACATGTTATTCTAGCAATAAAGGACAAAGGGTATGTTTAATTATTTGAACAAACATATTTAAGCTAAGATATGTAGCTGACTCAGTAACATTCATTAACAGACAGGCTTAAAAACATGACTCTGGCTGGTGATGGCCTCAAACATTCCCTCTCTGGTGCTGGTGCATGTGGGAGGAGACAACTGATCACACGTCTCTGGGAAGGAGATGGCTGTGCCACATCAGCAGCACCTCCTGCTGTCTGACTCCAGAAGAACAGGCCCAGGAACATCCCAAGATGAGGAAATCAGTGTGTTCAATGCAGAAGACAAGTGCAGAGGACAATGAGTATCAGACACAGGTAGAGGTGGTGGTGAGGGATATGAAGACAATGGGAGAGAGGGAGCATGTAAGGGATGTGGAACCTGGAAACTGGGAGGAACCATCCAGTGTGCTATGACAGTGAGCTGATCATCTGCTGATGCAGAAGAATGATGGGAAACAGAAAATACCAGATCACTTCTGATGATACGACCACCAGCTCTCCTCCTCAGTATCCAAGTATCCACTCCCCCACATGGCCTGTGTTCTTATGCTTACCAGTCTCACCAGCATGGAAAAAGTAAGACAAATTGACTCCTTGGGAGTGTGGAATGGTCAGGGCATCCTTCAAGTCCCACAGAGAGTGTCCTTCATCCTCATACCCAACCTGCCGAGAAGAATAAAGACATTTCTGAACATTCTCCAAGTGATCACTAGTCTTTTGACTTGAAACTATCCTACGTTGCCATCTGAAATTCCTGTACTGTATTCCCATTTTTTGTTAAACAGATCCTCCACGGGTAAAAACTAGCACAGTTCCATTGACTGACTTCCACAGAGTTATCCTGGTTTGCAACAGCCAGGAACAGGCCCTCTCTGTAAAAGATAAGTCATATACATGTTTTTAAGAAGAGCATAATGCAGCCAGTAAGGATGTGCATGTTGCTGCCATTGCATCTTCACCAGTAACAGAATTCCCTACATTTCTGCACTCGTCCCCACATACACATTCCCAATCCCCACCAAAGCTCTTGAGATAGCAACGAACACAAAAGCAGCTTGAGAATGAATTTGCAGAAAGTCTAGGATACTGGTTGCTGCTCCCTTGCTTTTCACCGTGACAGATAATCAGGTTTTAGATGCTGTGTTTGGTGTCATGAAGAAAGATAACTTATATCCCATTTTTCTGTGGTAGTTTCATTAGGTACTCTTCCTCTGTCTCAGTCCTAATAGTAATGGCCAGCACACATCTTGTGCTGCAGATACAGCTACTCGTGACTAAGTAGGTGGCATTCTTTTCTCTGAGTAAAGACTTAGTGACATACCTACAGAGTCTCAAGAGACACTGCACTGAAGTCCTGATTAGAACAGAGATCAAGACTACTTGTGGTCACTGAAAATCCCACTGCATTTTCTACAAGATTTGGCAGTTTCCTGGCCAAGTTCCAACTCCCCAAATTACATCTGGCCACCTCAATTTCATCTGCAGTTTAAATTAAGAAAATATTTTTCACTTCACTTCCTATAAAGTATAGCTGTGAGGCATTCTATAGCTACTTCTCTCCAGAGGCAGCTGCACTGCAGTGGCTGATGCCCATGCAAACAAAGTTATTTGGGATCCTGCAGGATGAAAGACAGTGGGGCAGCATTTCAACAGCATGCTTTGCTGCTTTTCCCCTCTGAAATCTCTTTGTACCAATAATCACAACTCAGCCCTTGTGATATTAAATACAAAACCAAGTAAGAAATAATACAAAGATACCAGGTCAAATCCCGCCAGAGTGTTCGGGAACATGGCTCGGAGGGCCATGGCCTTATTGACAGCTTTTTTAATCTCAGTAACGTTCTGCTTTCTGAAAATCAAGAGACAGAGAAAGGTGCTGATGCACATTTCCATAGAACCAATTTCTCAGGTTCTGTCTGTATTATGACCAGGAGCCTTAAGGGAATATCCAATATAAAAAAAAACCCACATAAATGCCTAGGAAAAGCCCAAATGACTGGAGTTAACCAGCATCTTACACACTGTTTGGGACTAATTGGCCAACCTGCCCTGTATCAATAAGCCAATGAGGGGGCAGAACCAGAACAGCTGTATAGGTAATATTTAAACATGCTCTGTGTATTATTTTGCTGGAGTTTTTCCATTTTAATTGTGTTTTAAAATTAATCCACTACAGACCATCGGAGTCTATTGGATTTGAATGTGTATAAAGGTTTCTGGGAAGGCAGCATTTGCAGGGTCTCTGAAGGAGCTTTGAAATATACAGTACCAATGCCCCAGCTGTTCTGCTGTTGCTCCTGCTTCCATAGAAATAGATGATGCATCAAGACTCAGGGAGAGAAAATGTACGGCTTTGAGAAAACACACTCACTTCTCATGTGCATGCACAGAGAAACACAGCCTCTTGCTCACTCATTGCCACTCCCTTCAACTCAAGAGTAATCACTTTTCCATACATACCATCATTGCTAACGAACCCCAATCATCTTACATGTACACATACTCGCTTCTATGATCAACTGTACACATTCACCCTCAGTCATTTCCACCTGCAGGTGTTTATATGCTGGAAAGCATTTCAGGAGTTAATATTCTAGGCCTCACTACACTGGAAGCAATGCAATCTGGATCACTTCCAGGGTCTCTCTGTTGTAACCACTTGTGCCACTTAATTGTTCCTGCCTGCATGACAGCATGACCATTTACACATAGAACACTTCCACACTCGCCCAATGCAAGAAGCGTCTACCTGCGTGCTGTAAATATAATTTTTGCTCCAATAAAATCAGGGTGATCCTTAACAAACTGCTTCGTCACCTCCTGATACGTTGCCACAGACCAGGATTCATTGTATTGGGTCCCATCCAGTTCATACACCTGTGGAAAGAATAAGCACATGCAAAAAAAAAAAAAAAAAAAAGAGCAGAGGATGGTGAGGAGAAAGAAGTGACACTACTAAACTTTGAAGGAAAGGTAGAACAATTCTGAAGTAGTCTGTGGCTCAAATTAAAAATGGCAGGTGTATAAGGCCAGAAATCCAAACTGCGTCCAGCACCAGGAAGAAAAAAAAAATCAGTAGTTAAACTGGATCCACTTCAATGTTGACACTGATAAACAACAAAAGCATTTGACATTGCAACTGTTTTCTCTTCCCAGCTGCCACAACAACAGACATTGGGACCAGTAGGTCAAGCAATACTGGCCAATCACCATCCTCCACAAAGCAAAACACACAAATCTGTGTCATTTTTTTCCCCATTCCAATGTTAGTGCTGGCAGAAAGCGCCAGAATATCTGCTCTGGGGATACTGTACAAAGAGCTATGTATCTATGCAGGAAAGAATGTTCCTAAAATATGTTTTGGGGATAGCCTTGATAAACAAGCCTGCCTTAAACAAAGGAATGTGGATTTACCTGCCTGGGCCAAGCTTTGTAAGCTATACACATTAAAGTACATTTACATACAAGATAAACAAAGCAATCAAGCTAACAAGCAGCGGAGGAAACAGCTTAGGAAACAAACTGGGGGACAGAGTCTGCACCCCAAGGAAGTCTTCGTGGTTCTTAAGGCCAAGATAATGGATGTTGAGAGGCAAAAAGGGACATTCTAGTGCTCCATCAGTTAGGAGACATAGGGGACAGCAAACTTGGAGCCTATGAATGGTGGATGCTTTTGGTGAGGGAGGCAGGAGCTGCTGGTGGCTAGCTGTAAGCGAGGAACTATTTTAGTCCAAGATATAGCTTGTTCAAATTAAGTTTTAGGCACTAGAAAGCATGTTATTTTTGTTTTGTTTGTAACCCTTTTCCGTCTCTTTTCTTCTGTTTCGTGCCACTTAAATCTCTGATCTTTGTTACTAAACTTCTTCTTAGTTTTACTATAGACTGTTAGCGCGGTTGTACTGAAGTAAAACAGGAGTCTTCTGCTAATCTACCAGGCTGGTGTGTGCTCCCTCTCTTTGGAGGCAGCAAACGTAAATACCGTCTGTGAGTGTCCAGGAAGAAGGATTGGGCACTGCAGAGACATATCTCTGGGGGAACTCAGGAACTGGGGTTCACTGGTTGTTACCTGAAAGGCAAGGTTTTGACTGGCACGTCTCAAGGAGTTTGCTGGCAAGGCAAATAGACTGGAACGTCAGGGAGCTGACCACACACTTTAGCAGCAGCCAAGCTCTCACTTGCTGAGCCAAAGGGTGACACAGTGGTTTACGGTTCTGGGTTCCCTGAAGAGACTGTCTTACCAAGTTCCCAGCAAAGGGCTTTCAAATGAAGCAGATTTTTCCACCCCCATATGGTCAGCTGTGCCAGGGTCTGAATCTAAATACAAGACAGGACTGGAGAAAAGTTAGAAAAAAAGATTTTAAAATAATATTAGAGAAGTCAAAAAGTGTGTACCGGTGGCAATATAGCTCTTATCTCGACATACTGTATGTTATCCTCATAGAGCTCCAACAGTCCCTGATAGAAATAGGCCTTGAACACAGGTGCATAGCAGATGAGGCCAGAAGCAGTGAAAAAGATATTATCAAATCTTCTCCAAATGAAAGCTTGCGTTGGGTATGTCAACTCAGGGTTGTCAGTCACCAGGGTCAGGTTCTTCAGCAAACTACAGAAAGAGAAACAGGACAGCTGGATTTAGGAGTGTACACAAGATGTGCTGGCAGCTCTGTAGCCAGGAGTCACAAAACAATATAATCCCTTCTAGTTAAATATGGGCCTTTCCACCAAAGGCCAAGCTGTACAGATATGGGGATCCGCCATCCACAGCCACCTCAGAGGTGGAGTGAGGGAGCTTTTCTGCATCAGCAGCACTACGCAGTGCGTTTTAGGTCACATACTGGAGGGGAAGGGACAGGAAGGAACATGAAGAATAGTGTCTCACCCAGTGGGGGCCCACTTCCTGACTGGAGCCTCTAGGCATATTATCACAATACAAATACTTTCCAATTTAAACTACAGAGGGAATTGTTTTAAAGTAATTGCCTTCTGCCTCCCAAATTAGAACATGGCTGACATAGGGTTAAAAACGTAATCTTGCAAATATAACCATCCCCATCACCTTAATTACAATGATTGGGATCTCAGTTCTACTCGCTACCAACTCCAACAGGGTAACACCCTCTAGTCATTAGGAGGTGGCATTGTTTCAATATCAGACCCTTACTAAACAAGTTACTTTCCTTAATGTCAGAAAGGTACTAAAGTGTGACTTTTTGAATCTACAGAATAAAATGGTTATCTATCAAAAACAAAACAACAACCAAAAAACAACCTTTAGTCCTACTGAACCATTCTGGCGACTCCATTATACCAATCCAAAACTCATAATTTGCCAACATCAGCAATGGATTTGATTTTTCAGATTTGCCACCCGGGAACCAACTGGCATGACTCAGTTCCTGCATGTTTCTTACTGGGATGGTATTCTGTTTACTTTACAGAACTTGCCTGAGCATACATTTCCTCACCACAAGCATAGAGGGCACCAAGTAGTAATAACAAGGGGAGTTTGGTTGAAATAGAAAAAACTTGATTATCTTGCAATTACCATGAGCAGCTGCAGGCAATTCTGTCTGCATTTACACTGCGGTAATAGTTATCCTCTAAACAGCTCCAATCCTGAACTCTGGGTGGTCACTTTTCTATGGCAGTAACTCTCTTAACTTTTCAACTTGCCATCTGAACATTAGTTTATCAAATGTTGAAGCTGGACGTATAAAATCAAAATAGCAATACAACTGGTAAATAGGTTCATTTGAGGATGGAAAAACTGTAGGAGTTACCATAAGTTGCAACCAAAGGGGAAATAGCTGGATGCTTAAAAGCTGAGTCTTATCAGTCTGAGTAGGTCTGATTTTATCTATTAGAAGCTAAACAGGTTTGAGCCTGGCTAGTACTTGGATGGAAGATCACTGGAGAATACTCTCAGGGCTTGTTGCTTCTCTTTGATAACTGTGACTGCTCTTTAATGCTACTTAATGTGTGATGTCTTCCCTGGTGGCTTAGCGATAGTGCTCTGCTGTGTTATATAGAAGAGTTAGTTATGATTCACACTCTTATTATCTTGTTCCAAGAGGCATCAGTGTCTAGAATTAAAAGTCACTGTCCTATTGCTATACGATGTGATCTTGTCTAACCTCATAAACAAGCAGTGCAGGGTCTGGTCAGAAGGTGGAACAGGAAACCTCAAAGGAATGACCATAAAATGGAGTCTGTTCACAAGGCATCTTGTGCACTGGTTGCTTTTTTGGTCACTTAAGGAGCCCCTTCCTGTGGTTCTGGCTGCACTTCTTCCTCACTTTTATTCATGTGGGGGGTTGTTTTTATTTTTTAAAGCAAAATTATATACAAGTGACATTCATACCACCCTAAGAATGAGATTTTAACTGCACAAGAGTCAAGAAATTCAGAGCTAAGGATTCCACAACAACTTTAGCTCTGTCCTCTTGGGCATGACAACAGGGTCTTCGTTCCATTAATACACATCAGCCAACACAAGATCCTGTTCAGGAAACAAGACAATTAAATGGAAAGGAAAAGACGGTTACTCACCTTTGTAACTGTTGTTCTTCGAGATGTGTTGCTCATATCCATTCCAGTTAGGTGTACGCGCCGCGCGTGCACATTCGTCGGAAAACTTTTACCCTAGCAACTCAGTGGGCCGGCAGGTCGCCCCCTAGAGTGGCGCCACCATGGCGCTCCATATATACTCCTGCCGGCCCACCCGCTCCTCAGTTCCTTCTTGCCGGCTACTCCGACAGTGGGGAAGGAGGGCGGGTGCGGAATGGATATGAGCAACACATCTCGAAGAACAACAGTTACAAAGGTGAGTAACCGTCTTTTCTTCTTCGAGTGATTGCTCATATCCATTCCAGTTAGGTGAATCCCAAGCCTTACAAAGGCGGTGGGGTCGGAGTGAAATGTGGCAGAATAAAACTGCCGAGCCAGAGGCTACAGCCTCTCCTGACTGCTGAACCAGGGCATACTGCGAAGCAAAGGTAAGGACCGAGGACCAATGGAGCTTCGCGACAGGTCTCGTGTGTAGAAACACGAGCCAGCAAGGCGGCAGATGAAGCCTGAGCCCTGGTAGAATGCACGGTGATGTGGCTTGGGGAAATATGAGCCAAATCATAACAAGTGGGGATGTCCGCCATCACCCAAGATGAGATCCTCTGAGAGGAAAACAAGCAAGCCCTCCCTTTGGCCCGCTACCGGGGCAGAGCTGGGGCACCTTAGGAAATGATTCTGTCAGCACAATATAATGCGAGCACTCCACAGATGTCCAAGGAGTGCAACGGTTATGCCCATTGCGTTGAGCTGTGGGTAACATGAAAGGCCAAAACACCTTAGGGAGGAAAGCCGGGTGCGGTCATAACTGCACCTTGTCTTTGTGGAACCTTCGTAAGAGCTCTGATCTCAGAGACCCGTCTGATCAAGACTAGGTTGAGGTCCCAGGGCGGGGCTGGGCGGCGCACCCAAGGGTGCAAGCGCTCCAAGCCCTTGAGGGACCTCGAACCCATAGAGCGTGGGACACTGAACGTCCATCTTAGCCTGCTGGAAGGTAGGGATGGCCACTGAGAGTATCCTCAGCGATGATACCGCCAGATCCTGCCGCTGAAGGCCAGAGGCAGGCCAAATAGAGGGGATCGAGACCTCAGCAGGAGCAAGATCGAGCGTACTGCAGCTGTAAAGGAAACGCCTCCACCTGGCTCGGTATGTTGACCAGGTGGAAGGCTGCCTGTCACCCCGACTCAGGTACGCAGGAGCCACCGTGAGGCGAAGAGGCTGCAGGTCCGAGTGACGAAGCCTGTCATTGCCCTGAGTGATGAGGTCTGGGCTGACAGGCCGAGCAACGTGGTATGTCAGTGCTGCCTGGACCACTCTGGAGTGATCATGATGATGCACGCTCTGCCCCTGCGGAGTTTGAGCAGGACGTAACGAACCAGTGGGAACAGTGGGGAGGCATAATGCAGTTGGCCGTTCCACGGCATCAGGAATGCGTCCAAGATCGATTCCGAGGAGAGACCTTGGAAGGAGCAGAACACCTGGCATTTCCTGCTCTCGCGGTGAGCGAACAGGTCTGTGTGAGGAACCATCTCCACTTCCGGAAAGCGGGACGCCTCACATGGGGCAGAGTGATCACTCGTAAGACAGGAAAAACCTGCTGAGTCAAAGAGTTAAGACGTTCCGAACGCCTGGGAGAAAGGACGTCGCCAGCTCCATCAAGTGGGCCATGCAAAAGACCCGGAAATGGATGGCCTCCTGACAAAAAAGGGGGAAGGACTATGTCCCCCCTGAATACTTATGAAGCACCTGGCCATTGTGTTGGCTGTAAACACCGAGATACAACGGCCTCGCAGCTGCCGCTGGGACCCCTGGCATGCCAGGCGGACTACTCTCATTTTTGGGGCATTAATGAGGAATGCCAGCTCCCTAGAAGACCGAAGGCCTTAAGCTCGGAGGTGACCATGAGCACTCGAGCAGAGAGATGATGCGTCCGCCGTCAGGGGCAGTGAGGGCTGGGGCGGATGAAACCGCATCCCTGTCCACACCAAGGAGGGAGTTAGCCACCACTCTAGGGAGCCTAAGGCGTCCGAGGGAACGGTGACTACCATGACCACTGGCTCCCTGTCCAAGCGGTACACCGAGGTGGGCCGGACTTGGAGAGGACGGAGGCGGAGCTTGGCGTGTTTGGTTACAAACTTGCGGGCAACCATGGACCCAGGAGACTGAGACAAGAACGAGCTGAGGTCGTTGGGAAGCCTTCAGACCTCAGATGATTGTTGCCATCGCCTAAAACCGCAGTTGTGATAAGCAGGCTCCGGCTAGGTAGGAGACCAAGAGAGCCCCTAGGAAGCCCAACCTCTGCGTGGGAACCAGAGTGGATTGCTCTATAGTAATCATCAGGCCTTGATCTGTGAATAAGACCGTGACGATGCCCACGGGCTGAGTGGTTTGTGTCTCAGAGTCTCCTCGGATAAGCGAATCGTCCCAATACGGAAAAACGCATATCCGACATAGCTACGGTAGGCGGCGACTATGGCCGTAAACCGGGAGTATTCACCGCTGGCTATAAAGCGGAGGCATCTCCCGTGCGGAGGGAAGATGGCATTGCGAAAGTACGCGTCCTTCCTATCCAGGGCGGCATAATAGCCCCCAGGAGGCAAGGATGGAATAATGGTTCCCAGGGATACCATGCAGAACTTCAACCTTATCCCAAACCGGTTGAGTCCATGCAGGACCAGGGAGGTCTGAGACCTGTGTTCGAGTGGGGGACTAGGGCATAACGGGAGTAAAACCCCTAGCCCTTTTCGTCCGCTGAAGGGGGACAGGGCTGGAGCAATTTAAAGGTGGTACCTATGCTCCATCGTGCGCAGGACCCAGCGATCTAAAAGTAACTGGGGCCATGCCAGGAGAAAGCAGGATCAGGATCCCGTCCTGCGACTGGTACACCGCCCTCCGGCGAACCTTGGAAGGTCCGTCTTTGGTCCCAGTGGTAATTGCGAGGGACCTTGACTTTGGCTTTTTAGGGGGCCTGACGTTTGTCTGCGACCACCTTGGCCTTGCCGTTTTCCAGAGTTCTGCCTCTGGCTAGGCACAGAGTATGGCGGCTGGGGCCATAAAGGCCTGCGTTTGGTCGCTGGCGTATACATGCTGAGACGCATTAGGACCCTATTGTCCAGCAGGCTTCGCAGTCTGGGGCTGTCTCTGCCGCGAAGATGCCTTTACCAACAAAGGGTAAATTCTTTCCCCCCGTCCTCCAAGACGGCAGCGAACTCCAGGTGGGAGGTTCGAGGGAGAAACTCCTCCACCCAGGTGCTATAATTATCGCAGCTAAGCAAGGCTTGTTGCTTTGCTACCCAGAGGTGCAGGGCCCCTGCAGAGTACACCTTGCATTCGCCAAGGCTCTTTCTGCTTCGGGGCTGGCGCCCGCTGGCCATCATATCAGGATCGTGGTCCTGAGCATAAAATCTGCGCATATGGGCTGACACGGATGCGTGTCCGGACGGCCATGGAGGTACTAAAAGAAGGCACGGGCCGAGTCTCTGACTCACTCGGACCTTGCCCAACTCGGCACCGGGGACCAGCATCGGGAGGCGTATCGGTACCTGGAACGAGATCCAGACCCGCAACCAGAACGGTGTTGGGAGGTCGACCGAGATCTCGAGGCTCGGAGAAGAGCTACAGGAGTCAAGGTACCTGCCCCGGTGCCAGATGTCGGAACGGTGCCGATAGCGGGTCGGCGAACGGGATACCGACCGGTGCAGCGAGTGTGACCAGTACCGAGGAAAACAGCACCGGGACTGCCAGTGGTGTCCAGCGTGCCGACAGGACTTGGAGTGTCTGCGGGACCGTGATCATGAACGGTGCCGCTCTGCTGTACTGACAGGGGACAGTCCCTTGAAGAGACTGTATTACCCGTACCGGCGGTGCCCGGGTCAGGCAGCACTGACTCTGTCATGGCACTGAGAGCCCTCGCCGTTGGTAACATCTCCGGCGTGCAGGGAACAGCAGGCTCAACCACAGTGCGTACTGGGGAGCTGTCAGGCACCGGATTCGACGGCCCTCGTGGGGCCGGGATCCACGGTACCGAGGTCATCAGAGCTTCGGTAGGAGCCGGTGCCGGGCGAACCGAGTTAGATAAGCTGTCTGGCTGCGGTGCCGTCAGCACTGAAGCAGCGGGAGTAATACGCTCAACCACGGCGCGTGCCGGGGAGCCGTCGGGCACCGGATTCGATAGCCCTTGTGGGACTGGAATCGACGGTGCCGATGTTGTCGGTGCCTCAGAGGCTTCGGTTGGCATGGAAGCAGCCGGAGCAGGAGCTCAACCACGGCGCGTGCCGGGGAGCCGTCAGGCACCGGATTCTACGGCCCTTGCGGGACCGGGATCGACGGTGCCGACGTCATCGGTGCCGCAGCAGGTGTCGGTGCCGGGCGATCCGACTTAGACTAGCCCTCTGGCCGCGGTGCCGTTGGCACGGAAGCAGCCGGAGCATTAGCTCGACCACGGCGCGTGCCGGGGAGCCGTCAGGCACCGGATACTACGGCCCTTGCGGGACCGGGATCGACGGTGCCGACGTCATCGGTGCCGCAGCAGGTGTCGGTGCCGGGCGATCCGACGTAGACGAGCTCTCTGGCTGCGGTGCTGCTGGCACGGAAGCAGCAGGAGCAATACGCTCAACCACGGCGCGTGCCGGGGAGCTGTCAGGCACCGGATTCTACGGCCCTTGTGGGACCGGGATCGACGGTGCCGACGCCATCGGTGCCGCAGCAGGTGTCGGTGCCGGGCAATCCGACGTAGACGAGCCCTCTGGCTGCGGTGCCGCTGGCACGGAAGCAGCAGGAGCAATACGCTCAACCACGGCGCGTGCCGGGGAGCCGTCAGGCACCGGATTCTACGGCCCTTGTGGGACCGGGATCGACGGTGCCGACGCCATCGGTGCCGCAGCAGGTGTCGGTGCCGGGCGATCCGACGTAGACGAGCCCTCTGGCTGCGGTGCCGCTGGCACGGAAGCAGCAGGAGCAATACGCTCAACCACGGCGCGTGCCGGGGAGCCGTCAGGCACCGGATTCTACGGCCCTTGTGGGACCGGGATCGACGGTGACGACGTCATTGGTGCCGTAGCAGGTGTCGGCGCCGGGCGATCCGACTTAGACGAGCTCTCTGGCTGCGGTGCCGCTGGCACGGAAGCAGCAGGAGCAATACGCTCAACCACGGCGCGTGCCGGGGAGCCGTCAGGCACCGGATTCTACGGCCCTCGTGGGACCGGGATCGACGGTGCCGACGTCGTCGGTGCCGGGCGAGCCATCTTAGACGAGCTGTCTAGCTGTGGTGCAGCTGGCACAGAAGCAGCAGGAGCAGTAAGCTCTACCACGGCGCGAGCCGGGGAGCTGCCAGGCACCGGATTCCATGGTCCTGGGGGACTGGAATCGACGGAGCCGAAGTCATCGGTGCCTCTGCAGGTGACGGTGCCGGATAACGCCACTTAGGCGAGCTCTCTGGCTGCGATGCAGGTGGCACGGAAGTAGCAGGAGCAGGGGGCTCAACCACGGCGCGTGCCGGGGAGCCGCCAGGCACCAGCAGGAATCGTAGACTCTCTCGACCTCGGAAGAAGGGAGCGGTGCCAGTCGACATCGGTGCCGGCGACGGTCGGTGCCGAAAGGCCTTGGTGGTACCGGCGGGGTCCGGTGCCGAGGAGGCGCTTCTGCCCGCCGCTTGAACATCGCTCGGCGCCCAAGGTGGAGGGATAAGTGAAAGTCCCGCACCTTTTTGTTCTCGGCTTAAAAGCCTTGCAAATGGGGCACTTATCTGTCAAGTGTGATTCCCTGAGGCACTTCAAACAGGAGTCATGTAGATCTCTCTTCGGCCGCGGCTTCTGGCAAGCCGGGCCCCTTTTAAAACCCGGTGAGCCATGCATGGCTCCGGCACTGGGCTCATGGAAGGGGCTATTTCCTGAACCCCGCTAACTAAACTAACCATGTTAGCAAAGAAAACACGTATAACCATACAAATATATAAAAGTGTTATAACTGCATAATTATATACGAGAAAACGAGTAGCTAGGGAAGTGGAGGTCAGCTAAGCCGCGCTCCACTGTTCCAACGACCGACACGGGCGGTAAGAAGGAACTGAGGAGCGGGTGGGCCAGCAGGAGTATATATGGAGCGCCATGGTGGCGCCACTCTAGGGGGCGACCTGCCGGCCCACTGAGTTGCTAGGGTAAAAGTTTTCCGACGAATGTGCACGCGCGGCGCGTACACCTAACTGGAATGGATATGAGCAATCACTCGAAGAAGAACTGCACCTTAACCAGGGAGGCATATGTGAAGTATTTCGTATTATTGCATGCAATGGCATTCCACATTTCAGACATGTTCTGGGGAGCACTGAGTGGTGACAGTGGAGCATCACCCTAGAAATCAGGAATGCATGCACCAGAGGCATCTTTTCATAAGCTTATCTAACTGAGTTCAGCTGGAGACTGCCCTTAAGTAGAGAGGGTGTGCTCCTGCTCAGCGGGCGAGGATAGAAAGATTTTGTGTGGGAAGAACCTGGACTGCATAGCAAGCCTCTAGGAAAACAGATGCAGAGTTCCAGTTGAAGCAAACTCCCCCAGATACTGGCTCAAGGAAAGCTATTCTCAAAATTCAGAAGGTCAACTGAGAACACTTGCCTGTAGGGTGAGCCTGGAGTTTGTCCCTATCAGGTGTAGAAACACTGAAGGAAAACCTCAGGGTGGGTCAAAAGACTATGTGAGTCTATTCATGTGACCATATGAGTCTATTCATGTGACCATACATAGTTTACTTCCAGATAAGGACCAATAAGCAGTTATTTATCAAAGTAATTTTTCCATAGATTTTCCTGGACACAAAGACTTCTTCAATAAATATGTGTAGTGCTCTTTTTCCCCGTGTATATAGGGGAGAAAGAGTGGCCCCTTACATAGATTCTCTTATATATAACCTGCTGTGTCTATGTAGCCTATACTCTTGTGTTAGAACTAGTAAGAAGCCACCAACACCCCTCGTAAAAAAAAATGAATTGTTGCATTTCTTACAAATTCCCCTTCCCTTGAAACTAATTATTCCTATGTATAACTGTGAGGATATAGCGATCCATCCTTGATAACATGCTACTCTTTTTAGGGATCACTAGGCCAACTCTGCCACGAATAACCTTCGCAGACAAATCTGGGGATTGTTGATTCTCTAGGGAAAAAAAAACAGGTGAGTGGTTGGATTCAGCTAGAACAGACGTGGGCAAATTACGGCCCACGGGCCACATCCGGCCCGCAGGACTGTCCTGCCCAGCCCCCAAGCTCCTGGCCAGGGGTGTGCCTCCCGGGCCCCTCCCCTGCTGTCCTCCCTCCCCTGCAGCCTCAGATCGCTCCTTCCGCTGCCAGCACAATGCTCTGGGCACTGGGACTGTGAGCTCCTGAGGCAGCGCAGCTGCAGAGCCTGGCCTGACCCGGTCTCTGTGCTGCATGGTGGTGGCAGCGGAATGGCCTGGCTCTAACTGGGCGGCGTACCTGTAGTGCTGCCAGCCACCGGTGCTCCAGGCAGCACGGTAAGGGGGCAGGGAGCCGGGGGGGAGAGGTGGGATAGAGGGCAGGGGAGTTCGGGGGGCAGAGGTGTAGATAGGAGTTGGGGCGTTCAAGGTGGGAACAGGTGGTTGAATGGGGACAGGAGTCCGGGGGGTAGTCAGGAAGGAAGGGGGGTTGGATAGGGCAGCAGGGGGCAGTCAGGGGCAGAGGTTCCGGGGCAGTCAGGGGACAGGGAGAAGGGGTGGGTGGATGGGGTGGCAAGGGTCCAGGGGCAGTCAGGGAACAGGGAGCAGGGGTGTGTGGATGGGGCAGGTGTCCTGGGGGGCCATCAGGAATGAGAGAAGGGGTTGGATGGGGTGGTGGGAGTCCAGGGGCGGTCAGGGGACAGGGACAGGGGTGTATGAATGGGGCAGGGGTCTGGGGGGGCCGTCAGGGAACAGGGGGGGTTGGATGGGGCAGGAGTCGGGGGGGCCAGATAGGAGCTGGGGAGTGGGACACGACCCCCTCCCCTAACTGGCCCTCCATACAATTTACGAAACCTAATGTGGCCCTCAGGCCAAAAAGTTTGCCCACCCCAGAGCTAGAAAGACCCTGCTTGGTTCTTGTGTGACTATGTACTGAACAATGCTATTGCAGTGCATAGGCACAAGGGGGCAAAATCACAGGAGACCTGCAAAAGTCTGCTTTGCTTCTTTATGGCGTAGAATGAAGGCCTGAAAGGTTTGATTGTTTGTTTTCTATTCTACATGGGTCCTTACACTGCAAACCACCACAGTATCTAAGCACCTTCCGGTGATGTATTAAGTAACATGACTAGCATCTATCACGTGGTTCATTTTCTCTCTCATTCTCTTTCTAAGGGGAGAACTGAAAGTGCAATGACGTTTTGGTTTGGTAACACGCACTCTGCTCTGAGTTTCTGTTAAAGAAAGTAGGCTGAAGAAGTGCACCCGGCACTTGGAGCAGAAGGTGGTGACATTTGTGATGGTCCTTGATTCCCATGGAAATTGCCTGAGACCAGCACCCAAGAAAGCTCCATCTCCTACACTGATGAGCTTTACCCTTATGGCAGAAAGTTCCACTGTGCTCAAGGAGTGAAGTCTACATCCTAGAGCTTTAGCGGATCTTTTAGATATGCTGGGCCCTGGCCACGGAGCTCTTTCACCTTATGAATGAATATCAGCAATGTCAACTTTGCTTCCCTCAGTGTCTCCGAGAATGTTTATTGTGAGCACTCAACTAAACCACAGCATCAGAGGTACTGAATATTTAACAAAAAAAGTCCTTCCAAAGTGTTAATCATTGGAATTAAATAGGGGAGGATTTTTTAAAATGTTTCTAAACTCCCTGACCATGAACCTCTTCCCCTCTCTGTTGCTCGGCATTCAGTCTCTTGCAATATCACCACTTCACTAGCTCTCCAGCCCCCACAGAGTACTCTAGGGTCAAGTCAGACAAGACCTGAATTTCTAATATGAAAAACAAACAGAAAAAAGAACGGAGTGGGGGGGAAATAACACACACTCTTCCAGGGCCTCTCTACATTACAAAGCAGAAAAAAAGATAAAGACATACCCCTTTAACTTTGCAGATCACCCTTAAGCAGGGGCATCATTTCAAAAATAGTCTGGAGAGGGAGGCAAAGTTGTGTGTCAGCATACAGAACATTATATGTGACTATATCAGATCCTGCAATGGTGGAGGGGGTGGTGTATAGGATGTACACCTATGAAAAGTTGGGGGGGAGGCAACTGCCTTTCTTCCCCATAGCAAATGACATCCCTACTTTTAGGAAGTGGTTTTATCTTCATAACCACACTGTAATTTTTGGAAGGAAGGCTGTTGTAGTAACCCGTCTTCCCCACACCACTTTTAAATTTGAAAATAAACAGTTTGATTTTAGGGATTGTTTGGTTTGTCTGTTTCCAGTCCTTCATTCCAATTTCACATTGAAAACTAGTGGAACGGGTACAGCCCCTGGAAACACTTTCTCCCTTCCCCTCATGCTTGCTGATCCTCCCCATCTTGTACGTAAGAGAGCCTGGACCTTCCCCAGATGCCATATGCCCTTGACACATATTTGAAGGCACCCAACTAACTAACCATCAGTTCTCACCCACTCCAACATCTTCCTTCCTTCAGCCTGTTGATGCTCAGGGCAAACAGAAGGAAGGGAGGTCACTTGCGGGGCAAATGTTCAAGGGACTGGGAGCATTTCCAGAAACTGAAAGACATAGCAGATTGGGGCTCATTCCTGGCAAGACACCAACTCCTCCATTGCCAGAACACCTCCCCTACCCCCAGATTAGTACCCAGGGAAGAGATCAAAATACGAGGGGAGCTGCTCAGTATGGTGGCTGTGATCATGTGCCTGGACTTTATGTGGGGACACTGCATTACGTCATCTTGTGGTGATGGACCTCTTAAGGGATGTGAGAAGCAGCACAGTCTTGTGGCTAAACCTGCATGCTGAGTTTCAGGAAACCTGGGTTCTGTTCCTGCCTCTGCTGCTGGGTGAACTGGACAAGTCACTTCGCCTCCCTATGCCTGTTTCCAACCCCTATTCTGTTGTGTATTTAGATTGCTTCTTTGGGGCAGGGACAGTCTCTTATTATGGGCTTGCCTACACGTAAAATACTATAGCTGCAGCACTTCAGTGTAGACACTGTGTACACTGACAGGAGAGGTTCTCCCATGGGCGTAGGTAATCCATCTCCCTGAGACACAGTAGGAAGGGCAATGGAAGAATTCTTCTGCTGACCTAGTGCAGTCTACACTGGGGGTTAGGTCAGTAAGGCTACATCTCTCAGGGGCCTGGATTTTTCCCACCCCTGGGAGACATAGCTAAACCAATGTAAATTCTTAGTGTAGACCAGGGCTATGAGTCTGTACATTACCTAACACAATGGGTGCCTTAACTCAGTTGGGGCTTCTAGGTATTACTGTAAAATAAAACATAAGGGGACACTGAATGGCAATAAGTGTCTCTGAAGTAAGTTCATGTTCCAAGCAGGCTGCTAGCCAGCACAGCCAAGCATGTGGTGTGGCGTCCTCTGCAGAGGTACTTCCCTGGTGCTCTCCTACCCTTATTCCTATAAATGGGGTTCTCTTGATTAGATCAGGAGGGAGAGTCTGTATTCTGTAAAATAAAACAGAATGGGGGGCTCGAGGGATGTTCCTCAGAGCACCCTGAAACATCCAGGGCAATTGCCTCTGTTCAGATATTTCAAAAGGAGATTTGATGTAAAATCCCTCTTGTCTATTATTTCTCTCCTCCTTTTCTGGAGAGGCACCCCCATGTGACCTGGTGTCGTGGTCTCCCTTTTCCCCACTCTACCTTGGAAGGGGTGGAAAGCCAGCAGGGGAACAGCTTTCCTCTAGAAGAAGCTGATGGAGATGGGACTTGCTGCTGGCAAACATCTGCTTCTCCCATGAGGTGCTGCTGCTTCTTAGCCTACTATAAAGCAAGGCTGGGAGCCCTAGAAACTCCTCAGCCCCAGCATCACCTTCTCCTTCTGATTCCATTTCCAGTTTCCTCAGCCTGCTGACTTCTCAGCTCACCATCTGAGGAGGAAGGGATGCTCTGGGGAACCAGTGCTCTCTAGCCCAACAGAAGGGAGAACTCTCCCTCTGCTTTTAGCAAAGGAAGGGGAGCTGCACTAACTGGCATTTTAATGCTTGATAGCTCCTCAGTCTGAACTGTCTCACAAATCATTAATGCTCCATTCCAAGGTATCTTCCATCTGATAAGTGATCAGTGCCCTAAGGAGCAAACAGTCTCTGTTTAAATATTTGTGTATATTACATTTTGAAAAACCCTACACTGAAAGACCATTAAGATTGGACAGTCAAGCACTCAAAAGTTAGGAAAAGCCAGAATTCAGGTTGCCTGTGCTCATGCATTATGGGAAAGTTTTTCATTACAGGATAACATACAGGGAAACCCTGCTATAATGCGCCCCACAATAACGCAAATTCGGCTATAACGCGATTGTACGGTGGCTCCAGCCACCCCAGGCCGAAAAAGAAAAGCGGTTGGAGCGCCGCAGAAGCGCAAAAAAGAAAAAAGAAAAAACCACCAGAGCGCCGCCGAAGCGTAAAAAAAAAAAAAAAGAAAAGGGGGCTGGACCGCCGCAGAAGTGCAAAAGAAAAAAAAAGCCAGAGTGCTGCTGAAGCGCAAAAAAGAAAAAAAGGAAAAAAAGAAGAAAAAAAAGAGGCTGGAGTGCCTCCGAAGAGAAAAAAAAAAGGAGTGTGCCTTCCCCACGGCCTCTTCTCTCCTACCCCCGCGTACCCTTTTGGTGAGAAGAGCCATTCTCCTTCCTAGCTGCTCCTCACTCTTCCTCTGCCCCTTGCACGTCTCCCCTACTCTCCCCAAGTGTTTCCCTCTCTCACTGCATGGCTAAGAGTACCCTGCTGCTGGAGCTGCACCCTTTCAGTTACTGTTATGGGCAGTTCGCACATGAAAGTAGTTTTCTGCCCAAGAGAAATCGACTGGCTTGAAACTGACCAGCTTGAAATGGTAAACCCCACTATACCGCGACCCCGCATTTAGCGCGATCCAATTTTTTGGACCCCAATCGTCATGTTATAGCAGGGTTTCACTGTACTATTTTTTCCACAGGAACCCAGTCTCATTCAGTACACAAGATAGACAGTGCATTCCCTAACTTAGGCTTGTTTGACTTTGCAACTATAACATGCTTGTTACTGTGTGTGTGTGTGTGTGTGTGTGTGTGTGTGTGTGTGTGTGTGTGTGTGTGTGTGTGTGTGTGTAAAATGCAATTTTAAATTGAGAGTCGTGTGTGTGTGTGCAAAATGTAATTTTAAATTGAGAGTCCAGTTTCCAGAGCAGCCACCCTAGGAGGACGATGGGCCAGAGTGACCTGGCAAAACATGTGCCTTGTTAGCAAATGACCAGCAAGCAAAGAATAATAGTGCTATAAAACTCCAGAGTGCCTCAGATCATTGCTCACACACCTGTTATCAAACTCACTGATGTTGTGCAGCTGCTTCCGGAAAGTCTCTAGCAACATCCACTCTGAGCAGTCCGGTGGCACTGGGCTGGGTGGTTGAGGCTTGGAAAACTTAAACTGAACAGTCCCCACATGGGTGAAGCAGATATAGCAGTCAGGTAGGTAGGTGGCATTGTATACCAGCCAGTCCACGCTTAATATTGCATAGTCATGCAGGTGTAAGACAGCACCTGTGGGGGAAAGGGCAAACATAACAAGAAAGGGCTGCTGAAGTGAAGGGGAAGGAGGGTCAACATGACGACAATTAAATCCATCCATGCGGGTGTGCCTGGAGGGTCTCATAGATACAGTCATGAGCAGCCCCCACAGCAGCAAGACTGCAAACCTGCCCTGCCTCCCCCCATGTGAGACACAGATGGCACATTCCACATCAAACACAGGGCAGGCAGAGCGTGATGGCTCAGTTTGAGGGGAGGGGGGAAATCAATAGGGAGTTCTATGCTCTACTTCTCCACTGGGATGGAAAAGGCACTGAGTTATTCAAGGTCTTTCAGACACACTTCACCATGAGAGAGCTGGCTCACACCCCACTGATTTAAAGAGGAACTTTCACACTAAGCAGCACTTTGCAACACGTACTATTTAACAGACAGACCTGAACCAAATCCCTGGATCTAAGCAGTTTGGATTCAGATGTGATTTTCTTCATCTAGCCCCTATTTTTACTGTGGGCCAGACCAAAACCTCAGATACTGACATGTTGGGGAATTCTGAGGTCAGAACAGAGACCTCTATTCATCTCTACTACTTAATCAAACACACACACATTTCTGTCTTGTATTCATAGATTTCAAGGCCAGAAGCAATGACTGTGATAACCACTGACCTCCTGTACAACAAAGGCCATAGAACTTCCCCAAAATGAATTCCTAGAGCAGATCTTTTAGAAAAACATCTATTCCTGATTTTAAAATTGTCAGTGATGGAGAATAATCCACCACGATCCTTAGTAAATTGTTCCAAAGGCTAATTACCCTGATCAAAATTTATACCTTATCTGCTGCTTGCCATCACTACCCACACTATCCTGCAGTAGATTGGCAACCGGCAGAGCTTTTACTGGGACAGTCCATGGAGTGTGAAACTCATTCTCCTCACACACACAGTTCAGACCATCCCTCTGCATTATCAAATATCATCCTAGAACTCTCCTTTTCTAGAGATTTTTAAAAAATGTTAGCTCTTGTGTAAAACCTCCCTTTTTAAAAGATGCTGTGGGATCTGGATTTTTTTTTATATATTAATTTGCATATCACAGCAGTTTAATTGACTGTAGATAACCCTGAACTCCTTGAGTGTCAAGAGGCACTTTATGAACACAATAGTTACATTATTAGAGTATTTAACTTAAAGAAAACATGACTTAGTTGTTAGGATACAAGGCTGCAGGTCAGAAGATCTGGGATCTATCCTAGGCTCTGCTACACATTTTTGTGTGTGACTTTGGACAAGTCACATAAGGCCAAAGTTTCAAAAGCCCTCTGATTTTGTGTGTCCAATTTTAAATTGCCTGACTTTCAAGGTGCTGAGCAAAAAAACGTTCCTGACTTAAGCAGAACTATGGTGGTTTAGCACCTTTGAAAAAGCAGGCCACAGCAATCTAAAGTTGGGTCTCCAAAATCTAGACAGCACTTTCTGTGCCTTAGTTTCCTATATGCAGTCTGGAGTTAATATTACAATTTAATATTTGTATTAACATAATGGTCAGAGGCCCCACCCCTGATTGGGGCCCCAATGTGCTAGGCACTGTACCAGTATAGAGACAATCCCTTTCACAAAGGACTTACTATAAATACTGTAAAGAAGCTATAAGAGATTCACTAGTGCTTGGGAAGCAATTCACATAACATAACAGGAAATATACCAGTCTTCTAGAACTGGAAAGGACTTTGAAAGGTCATTAAGTCCAGCCCTCCTGCTTTCACTAGCAGGACCAATTTTTGCCCCAGATCCCTAAGTAGCCCCCTCAAGGATTGAACTTACAACCCTGGGTTTAAGCAGGCCAATGCTCAAACCACTGAGCTAGCCCTCCTCCCCCCTAATTTAAGATCCTTTGGAGGAAAGGGATGTAAAAGCAAAAAGAGAAATTTTCCTTGCCATTTTTTTTAAAAGCTAAGATACTTATGTTTTTAAACCACAAATATCCCAGCAGTGAAGGGATAATGGTGAGTTGAACATCTCAGTTATTTCTGTGGTAACCAATCATGATGCCATAAACCCCAGAGTCTGACATCACCGCAGGGACAAGCTAGCAGATTAGGGACATGGCTCTTATTCAGACAGAAACAACAGACCAATTCAGAATGGTAAGAGCTAAGCAGTTTACTTTTTGTATAAAAGCACTCTCCACAAATTTTCCCCAGAGCAAGGCTTTGCCTTGCACTCCAATAACCAGACTGAGAGGGTTCTAGTCTGGGATCTGGTACCTAGAACAGATCAGTCTGGAAGGAGAATGCATTGCACAAGAGGGAAGTGTGTTCTCAAGTTTCAAAGTGAAAGCCTTCTGTCTTCACCTAGAAAAGGAAGTCTAATGAAAACACTTTTCACTGCATCAGAGAGAGAAGTGGAAGGGTAGAGAGAAGTCAGTCAGCTGAGAGTCAAGGCCTTCAGATGTACAAATACATTAACTCCTTGCTTCCCACATGGAACTGTCAAGGTCACAGCAATTCAGAGAGTCAGCAATAGCTAACTCCCTGCTGGTTAGACTGGATGGCTTAGATTTCAGATGGTCAAAAATATCCGCCCAACCACTCAGTATATTATAGTTATTAAGGATTAATTCTTAGAATGCTGACCTGTTCCAGACTGTTAGCAAAACAAATGCTTAGGATGACACTGTGCATGTATTTTACACTTATATAGTGTCTTTCATCCCAAAGCACTTTACACACTATGTATGCACCATATGGTGTAATGCAGCCATCTCTGAGGTGAAAGGCTGTAGCCAGTTTTGTACACAGCATGCTGCACAAAGGTGAAGGGAGGGGAAGTTTCAGCCAAGGACCATAGGGCAAATTCCTGCACTTACAAACAGAGATCTCTCTCATCTGTGTGGATCAGAACTCAGTTTTTAAGGTCTCAACTGAAAGGCCCTAACAGAAATTCAGTTTTCATATAGACGTTCTATAGATCATACAAACACACAGTCTAGGGTGACCAGACAGCAGGTGTGAAAAATCGGGACAGGGGGTGGGGGTAATAGGGGCCCATATAAAAAAAAAGCCTCAAATATCAGGACTGTCCCTATAAAATCGGGACATCTGGTCACCCTAACACAGTCTCCAACGCATTAATAGATCTATGCTGTACACAGCGACTTGTATAAGGACATGTGAACACCACCACGTGGCAGCACGTTTGTTTATACAAGATCCGTTGCAGGCCTGGGACGCATTGGAAGGATGAGCACCCCCAGTGCTGAAGCACACTACACAGAGGTCAGTGTCTTTCCCACATTATATTATTTTGTCTTCTTTCTCCTCCCAAGTGAGGTAAATGGTGCTGGAAAGGTCCATGCTGTACAGTTATACAGGATACCCACATGTTTGGAAACCCTCCCTGGCCAGTGTAATTCCTCCTTTCCCCCAGCCCAAAAGAGCCAGCCCTAATACAGCTCCTTTCAGGATCTGAAGTTGCTCTACTCAGCACCTGTAATAAGATCCTTTTAGTTTGGGTGCAGCAGGGGTTTCACACTGACAGATACTTGCCCCCCTCCTGGTCTCTGTTTTATCACAGAAAGCATTGGGTCAACCAAGAACTCTCAGGCCAGAATCCCTACCTTTCGGCATCTGTTTCAAGATGCTGAACACTTCACTTCGATCAATGAAGCCTTTGGCCCTGAAGAAGTGCATGCTGGGTGGGAAATATCCAGTCTTCCAGGCCTTGGCCACTTCCTTCTCCTTGAGGCTTATTAGATACTCATTGACCTGCTCTTCCTGCATCCCCAGGAACAGGTTGCCGCCGATCCGGCGGACGTTCTCCTGCTCAATCAGGGAGTCCCGCAAAGGGATGGGAAGGCAAAGAGGAACCAGACTCAGAACAAGGAACACCAGCCAACCAGCCTGAGGCTTCATGTCATGGACACACCTGGGGAAAAAACAATCAGAGCTGTAAGTGCAGGTCAAAAGGTGATATCTCAAGGGTGGTGTATTGGATCTTTAACAAAGAAGTGGCAGGATGATGTGTGCTAGGCCTTCCTGCTGAAGGGCCCTTGCAGGGGAGGTAGGAGAATCTGAGATGAATCCAGGGAAATACCTGACACTCCCAAGTACTCCAAGGAATCAGTCAGTTTGGAAATGCATTTGATTCATAACCATTCAAGTAGGCAGTAAGATCCTGTGAGGAGAAGATTTATCCCTGTTGGATCAGGCTGACAGTGCATAACACTGTTCAGCTTACTCAGTGCTATGGGAAGGGGGTCTGTGGCAAAGGACTGGCCCTAGAAGCAGAGATTTGTGAGGTCAAGACATTATGCTTCTGAGCCAGCCCTATGGTTAACAGACCGACTAAGGGACACCTAAAGACAGGGCACCATGCTCCTGGGCTAGCCTGTAGGTCAGAGTATGTATGTGTGGGAGGCTGGGTGGAGGGGGATAAGGAGACAGGTTAGTTGTCATACAGAGTATGCTGAACTTCAGAAACATTCAGGTTCTGTTATTCGACAGTCCAGGAGAAACTGTGCTGATCCCACAGCAAAATGCATTCTCACAGTTAAAACGAGACTTCACATCAAGCTCAGGGGAGAGAGATAGCTGAGTGGTTTGGGCATTGGCCTGCTAAACCCAGGGTTGTGAGTTGAATCCTTGAGGGGGATTTGGGGCCAAAAAAAGTCAGGGACAGTACTTGGTCCTGCCAGTGAAGGCAGGGGACTAGACTCAATGACCTTTCAAGGTCCCTTCTAGCTCTATGAGATAGGTCTATTACCACAGTGCACTAACACCCCACCTTCACACCAGAAGTCAGGCATCTCTAGTGCCTGGACATCTACTGGCACCATAAGAACTGGTAAAGGGGAGACAATATGGTGAGTCAGAGAAGACAGACACATGAGAAATTACTCTCCTTTCCCAAAGAGCATTGTTGGAATACAAGCTTCCAGCAATGGGCATCAGTCTGGAGGGTTCCTAAACATATCAGAGCAATCCAGTCTTGAGAAGGACTCAGGGCTGCAAGATAGTTCCCTATGTATTACATTTCCTGCTTCAGTCCTCTACCCAACTCCCCCCTTTTTGCCTGCTGCCCCATCACACTCCTCTCCCACACTATAGCTGGCAGCAAGATGGAATCTCCTATACAATTTAGCTCAGGAATGAAGGGGTTAGATACAGCTCTAGAGCCAGCCAGTTCTGATCCCAGCATAGCAAAAGCATCTTAAAAAAACACAACAGCCACAGTGAGACAGACCCACTTACTGTCGATTTTCTCTTCCTTGCATCCAGAGACCATCCAGCTGCAACCGAGATAGCAGGTCCTAGTCACCGCTCCTTCAGACAAATAGGTACAAAGCAAAGCAGCTATTAAAACATGGAACAAATCAAACAAGCCAACACTGACAGTTCCAATTCCTTGTTTCAGTTTCACTTTTATGCTTATGGCTCGTCTAGAGACTTCAGGAATATATTTTAAAAGAAGAGGAGGGGAGGGGGGTAGGAAAGGTTATGAGAAAAAGAAACTAAAGGAATGTAAGGAGCAGAAAGCCTTGGCAGGCCAGGTGAAGAGGGCTGAGGTAATAATAGGCTGATCTAGCAGGAGGACATTCCAGAGCTGCATGGAGAATGGGAAATGGAGACCCAGAGCAGCAGAAACATTCGACACATCCTCCACACAGACAGAATATGGTCAGAGGAAAGGAGTGTTCTCTGATGGTTCTCAGATAGCCAGCTAATCACATAGCATTTCCTCATCCTTTTATCCCATCTGCTAAATTTTAACCTCTTCATTGCCCTCATGTGAGGACTCATTGTCATCTCTGTGTAACTGCCACCCACTCATAATCTGACAGTTTTACATAGATGACAAATGTACTCTCAGGAGAGGCCTGGGCCCAGGCTATTTTACAAAATGCATTGCTTCCTACTCTGAGGCCCCACCCAAACTGCCACAGAAATACACATCTGCTGAGCTATTTTAACACAGTTCAGGGTAAGCCAGTTTAAACACAGTTTTGCCTGGCTATTGAAGACCAGGAACAGCTACATTGCAAAGACCATTTGCAAGACCTTTTTAGACAAGATCCCCAGCTAGTCATATTTAAACACACTTTTAACGGTTTTTGTCCAATCAACATTGACTATAAGAAAACTGGGCCAAAGTCATCCCTGATATAATTCCATTTTTAATAGAGCTGAATTTGGCACACAGGGCCAATTCTGCTCTCACACTAGATGTAAATCAGGAGTAACTCTGAGGTATACTAGCATCAGAGCTGGTCACACAAGAAATCATGACAATTATTATAATTTTGAGGGTATTTCCACTTTGCATGGTCAAAATGGACCTTTTGGGTTTTTGTAACATTTTAAATAAAAAATGTTAGAAATTGTGTTTATCAAATACTGTTTTCAGTACATAAAAAGAACAACAATCTAGATCAGAGGTGGGCAAACTACGGTGGGCGGTTGGATGGGATGCGAGGGGCAGTCAAGGGTGGGGGATCCGGGGGTAGTCAGGGGACAGGAAGCAGAGGGGGTGGATGGGGAAGGGGTCCCAGGAGGCCATCAGGGAACATGGGAAGTTGGATGGGACAGGAGTCCCGGGGATGGGCCATCGGAGGGCAGATGGGAGGGAGTGGGCGATGACCCCATCCCCTAACCGGCCCTCCATACAATTTCCAAAACCTGATGCAGCCCTCAGGCCAAAAAGTTTGCCCACCCCGATCTAGAAATGATTTTGTAACTTTAGCGCCCTCATGGCCAAGATGGGAGTCTGCTCTGCAGGCAGCTCTGGCCGAGAAGGCGTGTGCAGGAATGCAGCAGGAGAAATGCCTTCCACCCCAGGGGCACCTGTTCCAAACCCCCCAGAGTGAACACACACCCACCCACAGGAACGTACAATGGATATGACAAAGGGAGATATTTATTTACAGAGGGATGAGAGGAGAAATACAACAAGGGGAAATATAAGGGGAGCAGTAAAACAGGGCTGCATCCAAACCAAGGCCCCTCAGGCCCAGTGGTGGCACAGTCTGGAAGGGCAGACACGGAACAATGTGTCTGCACACGGAGTTCAGGAGTCCTGAGCAAAGTTCCGGTCCAGTGCTGAGTCTTGGGTGCTCCTGGTCGTCTTCAGCGCCAGTGAACTCTCCCCAGCAAACCCCTCCACTGCCCTCTTCTGCCGCTCTCTGCAAAGCCCCACAGAGCAACCGCCTCCCCACTTAACTAGCTACAACCTCCCTCCTTGTTCCCAATGCAGAGTCACAAGCCCCAGTACTCACAGCCCCACGCAGCTCTAGGCAGCAGTGATACTGGGTCCAGCTCCGGCCTGTCCTTCTTGGGCGATTCCTCCCTGGCACAGAGCTCCTCCTGGCTCCTGTCCTGGGCTGTCCCCGCTCAGGCCTGTCCGCCTCAGGCAGGTTCTCCTTCTTCCTTCTCCAGGGCCTGCCAGCTGCCTCTCCCCCTCGGTGGAGCTCCAGTCCCACCCCCTGGATTTTCCCTACTTTTTTCTTACTCTCTCCCTCCCCCCAGGAAAAAGATTTAAAGGGGCCATGCTCTCTAAACCCCAAAGGGTTTACAATTTAAATTACAAATGTCACCAAAAATGAAAAAAATCAACAGTTCTTGAAAACAAAAACAAAAACCAATCTCCAAACAAGTAATTTTTAATAATGCTTTATATTGCAAGATTTCAACTGGCACTAATTGGTACTAACCATGATCAGAATCAGGTCCCTGGGGCTTAAACCCCTGTTAGTGTGGCTACCCTCTGAAAATTCCAACTGCATTCGACAACAGGTGCCAGACCTGTCTCTTCCCGCTCTGACTCCACTCAGCCGAAAGTGACAATGGTTTCTCACGGGTGCGCACAGGTGAACAGAGTTCAACACCTGTGATATGAAGGGGTGGCCTACCTGTAGTTCTATCAGGGATCTACCACACTGTCTTGCAACAACTGTTAACTTTGACTGAGCCTTGTTTTCAACTCCAGCTGAGGGAGTATATATGGAGGGCATCAGGGATCCATGCTGATGGCCAACTTAAACATGGCAGAATGTTTTTTAGTGTGGATACAGCCTAAGATGGTCTCTCCTCTGGGGCAGTTTCAACGAACTGGAGAGTATAACCTCTCACTGAACACAAGAGACGCACAGTGCTCCATAGCAACTATTAGTTCCCTAAAAACAATACAAGGATCAGAGAATAAAGTGTTTGAGGAGAGGTGAGGGAAGAGAAATGCATGTAGACTAGAAAAGAAAGTTCAGCAGGAACAAGAGCTCTGTCTATAAATACCTTCAAGGGAACAATATAGATGAAGGAAGGGAATTACTCCAATTATCTGAAAGTAGTAAAGCAGAGAGAAACAGCCTACAGCTAGAACCATAAAACCAAATTCAGGTTAGGCATTAAGAAAAATGTCTTTACAGAGAAATAGGGCACTAGAGACAGACTCCAAGAGAAGAGTGTTGAGACATCATCAGCGCAGAGAGCTAAGGGATTAGACAAGACACGTACGGAGAAACCGTAGTCCACAGAGCACTGACTGGTGGTTCTCAGATAGCCAGCTAGTCACAAAGTATTCGTTCATCCTTACATCCCATCTGCTAAATTTCATTTAAGCTAAAAATGCACAAAATACTTCCCTAGCAAGACTTTTCTATGTAAGCAATTGCAGTAGTTGCCATGAGAATTGTATGTAAATGCAAGGGGAGGTAATCTCTGAGACCATAAATAGGGGGACAGGTGTCCTGTGAAAAAGTTTGAGAACTCTGAACTAGCGGGAATAAGCACAATGAGATTGCATTTATATCATATGTAAAAGGATCCCAAAACACTTTATTAACCAAGCTGTACCAGCTATCCAGATAGAAGTCACTCCACCTGCTACTAAAACATAGCCCTCTCTGGGGTGAAACATGACAGCCATTTTAAGCCCACAGCAGTGAACAAGATGGAAAGCAGAGGGGAATTTAGCAAGATAAAATGTAATTACTCAAGTTGGAATTTAGCCAGACACCAGAGTTAACAGGCCTATCCTTGTGAATATCATGGTTTCTTTAATGTCAGGGCCTTAATTTTAGGCCTCCTTGGAAAGCCAGGCATGACACAGGGAAACTTGAATAATACAGAGGGATCAATACAGATTAACTAGGAGGTCTTTTCTATAAACAACCACCTCTAATCCCAATTCTGCCAATCCCTCACTTCTCTCATTCAACCAAGACCCACTGGAGAAAACTAAAGCCTTGTCCACATTACCACTGGATAACATGGTGTGTGGCTCCATAACACAACTTTAAAGGCACATTTGTGCCCTGTTGCACTGTGGGAAAGAGGACTTTTACAAACCTTTCAACTGTCTTTTAGCAGCAGGCAAGTATTCTCAGTGAAGTACCCTTGATGCAATTTCATTCCCACACTCCAACCCAAAAGAGCCAGTTTTCATTTTATTCATTCCTTCTGCAAAGTTCATCTTTCTTCTCCAGCTTCTGCTTTCAGGACCATTGCATCCCAGCTCAGCATGATAATGTTGCAACACAACATCATTGCACTAGCCCAAAAGAAACGTTAGGACACTTCTATGGTTTGCAGGGCAATGTGAAAATCAAGGCAAAGCATACTCAAATCGTGTCTGGGCAATGTGTTCCTACTAACCCATTTTTTAAAAGCAGCTTTGCTAATCCACAATGAAAGTAGAAAGGCACTCCCTGAATAGTGGTTTGAGAGTTGGAAGATTGGTGTTCTAGTCCTGGCTCTTCCACTGGCACGCTGTGTGACCTTGGGCAAGTTACTTAACCTCTCTGCTCCAGTAGCTCCAGTATCCTTATCTGTAAAATGGGGATGATACTTCACAGTGGCACTGTGAAAATTATGATTATTTATTTGTATAACCATAGTACTATCAACCACAGTCGTGGACCAAGACCCCATTGTGCTAGGCACTGTACAGACACAGAACAAAAAGACAGTCCCTGCCCCAAAGAACTTACGATCTAAGATTAGTTAGCGTGTGTAAAGCACACCGAACATGCAAAGGGTATAAGTAAGTATTAAGTATTATCAGTTATTAAGGATTGACTGTCTCACAACATTTGGGATGACTAAAACATCCCCACCAGCCTGATAAATAACTTACACTTTTGTCTGGCTGGACAAATTAGGTGGTCAGTGGGAGATCTGCGGGGAGAAAGAGGTATGTCTGCTTTGGCCTGTGCTTGCACCTTAGCATCTGAGCCTGTGACCCATCAAGTTCACCTACAATTTGCTCCATCTATGCACATAAACTCACCCTCAGGCTGCCTTTTCATCCATCCTGAGCTGCATCTACACCCACCTGATGACATTTAAAAAGAGAATCACAGTTACAAGAACTGCAATCTGGTAATGCAGAGCCAGAGAAAAAGCTACACTCCCAGGTTAACAATTAATCACACAGGGAATGAAGCCACTGATTTGTAATCATTGCCTGGCTCCCAAATATAATAGCCGTGAATTCCTGTGACCACCGTCTGAGACGAGGCGCTTTGGGCTATTCCCAGTGCACTTGCTAAAATTCAAATCAGTTGCAGAGCAAGTCTCTTAGCTGTGAGCTCAGCCACTTATCAGCAAGAGGAGTCAGTGGTGCTAGCCAGCAGCAGTCTGAATAACCTCCCTGCCATCACTGTGCTGCTACTGAGCTGAGGTTTCATTTTCAAGTAACCCGAAGTAAGAACTGCATCATCTCTCCCCTGCCTCCCGCCAGGACTGTTCTTTGCTTCCATAACCCCAGGCTTCTACCTACAGTAACTGAAAGGACAAAGCAAAGAAAACCTTTGTATGGTAACACCAAGTCACTAAGGGCCAGTGCTGCAAGGTCCAGAGCGCCCTCAATTGTCAGGAATTGATGTCACCCTTCAGAGTAGGGACTCCGTACCCCACAGGACCAGGACTCAGGCTGTTTCCAAGGTTTCTGTGCACCGGCACATAGAGAATATTAGCAGGGCCCCAAGTCAATTATTTGTTTTTTTCCCCAACCTCTGTCTCTCTCCAGTCTTGGGCAGTAAAAAAAGAAAGCAAACTGGGTAGCAGACTGCATGTTGTATCTCCTGCTCTCAGAGTTACCGAGAATCCCTGTCCTGCTCACTCTCTCGCTTTAAAGGAAGGAGAAAACCCAATGAGCTCCTGTCTATGTGGGAATTTTTTCCATTAGTAATTTCACATCACTGCCTGCCCCCACTGTCTAACCTTTACCCCCCACCACACATTAAAAACCACTTATCCTCTCTAGAGCTTATGCTACACATACTGTTGCTCCTCAAATATCTGCACAGGTAGAGGAGTTCTCTTCCTTAATTCTACCTACTGCAAGCTGCAGCCTGATCCTGTGCACGAGGCAGGGAACAGAGGAAGAGACTAAGAGCTTGTCTACACTGGCAATTTACAGCACTGCAACTTTCTTGCTCAGGAGGATGCAGTTCCTCCTCAGAACTCATACCTGTTTTTGCCTGAAGTTTATATGCTAGTTCTCCCACTCCTCTGTACTGTTTACCCTCTGGGAGAGAGAAAGGCTGGATGCTTGACACAGATAGTGATGCAGCTTCATCTGGCTTTGCTTGAAGGTGCAGGGAGCTGGAGGAGAGAGATGTTTTTTGGTGTTAAAGAAAGACAGACGTTTATTGCTGCTTTCCCTCCTTTCTTTTGTGAAGATTCACTGCTGGAAAGAAGCAATGAAAGGTGATGTGGAAAGTTAGTGTAGCCAGGGCAAGTTCGTAAAGCAATTGCCGGTGCTACAGAAATGAACAGATTTAAGCATAATTTTGAAACACAGGTAGGGCTGGGGGTGAGGGTGGCAGGAAGCACAGTGTAGGAAACTGTGTTTTAAGCATCGTATAAGTACACCGAGGGTGAAATAGCATTACTTTTCATTCATGATACCACACGGGAGAAAGAAAAGTTTTAGAGCCCAGCTGAGCCACTCGATACCAGTATAACTCACTCCACTGACTTCAATCTTTTTTTTCCTGATTAACACCAATGTAAATTGGACCAGAAATAAGCTCTTAGGAGCATCTTGTAAAGTGCATTCAGACTAGGATGACCAGACAGCAAGTGTGAAAAATCAGGACAGGGTGTGGAGGGCAACAGGTAACCAATATAAGAAAAAGTCCCCAAAATCAGGACTGTCCCTATAAAATTGGGACATCTCGTCACCCTAACTCAGACCTCACTCTTGGATGCTGAAGGGTGACAAGACAAAGAGTATCAAAGTTACCAATGATTGCTGGAGTCTTTGGGATTCCTTGCTCAGGAAAGATGACTAACATCCACCAATAGCCTTGCTAGACTGTCCTTTTCTCCTTCACAGCATCAAGGTGAACATTTTTCAAAGTATATTGATAAGAGGCAGCAGGCAAGCTGGCTGGCCGACATAACAGGTGCAAAGACTTCAGTCTAGGAATGTTCAGACTCTGCCCAAATGAAGGCCACATTGGAAACTTGCTAGTAACGTGGGGGGAGTGACTAATTTGCATAAAATAAATCAAGAGCAGCCCCAAGGCTACTTGGGTGAAGTTGGTCCATAGCATGTTGGAACCTGCAGGCTCCTTGACCACAGCAATGCCTGAAGGAAGAGGGCAGATTTGGACAACACAGTAGAATTCCAATGAGAGCAATCTGGCCTGAAGGCATGTTTTAGCCACTCTAGCATTAGTTACCATTTATTTCACTGATGTAAACCTGTGATGGCTACACGCAGTGATCGCAGGGAACAGGGATACATCCCTGTGTCCACCGAGCGAATCAGGCTCTCTGGCAATGTATCAATTGCTATGCCTGTTAATCACTGAAGCTCAAGGAAATACACTTAAAAGAAAACAACAAACCGCTAGATACACTGAGCAGCCAGAACAAGCCTAGCCTGTTGAAATTACATTGTAATTAAAACATAATAAAAACTGGCATTTATTGATGAGTTATATTAACCCTGTCTGAAACCATTTGAACAAATTAAGCCTCATAATGGTATTTTTCTTACTGTTAAAAGCATTAAGACTTGACATAGATCAATAATAACACCCACGTTGGCTCTTTGTTACTGGAAGAAGAAAGCTTTGCCGCTGGAAAGCTTCAATTGGCGTGGCTTCAGCCAATAAGAAGGCGCCTATAAGGGACCCTGCTGGCAAGCCCCAAAAGATAATGCCAGGGTACTTACATGGGCATATAAAGCATGCTCTCAAAAACACTGCCAGGAGCCCAGCTGTCCCACTCCAGGGGACATTTCCAGGGTATTTGCATGAGCAGATACCAATGTATGCCCCAGAAACCATTGCCAGGGTCCCTGCTGGCACATAGCAGTGGATGCTTCCAGGGGACTTGCACAATCATATACCAGTGCCTGCCTCAAGTGCCAGTGCCACCCTACACATATACCACAGATCCTACATGGGCACAGACATGGGGGGGGGGGAGGTTTCTGCCAGGGCCCCTACAGGAAAATATACTAGTGAATGCTGTGGCCTGTGTCCCAGGTGAATTGTTCTCTAGTTGTTTTGCAACGGTTACAAACCTGTAAGGCAGAAAAACTGATAGACCCTGAGCTCCTTCCTTCCTTCTCCCAGCTGCTTCTGTCTCTCTCAAGCCACACAACAGCTGAGCAGATAAACAACTTGCCACCTGCTCCCACCTCCAACCCCACCCCCTAAATCCGATATGTCTCCACCTCCTCATCCACAGCTCTGTTCCTGTGTTTGTATTCTCCTCCCTTAAGGCACAGTCCCCTCCAGCAACACTGCTGCCTGCCCTCCTCTTTAGCTAAAGAAGGGGTACATTGTGAAGAAAGCAATAGAGCTGTCTGTTCTCATTGCAAACAAGCTGACACCTTGAAATAACAACTCAGCCTGCATCCAAACTAAGACAGGCAGGAAATATTACCCTCCGTCTTTGCAATGCCACAGCACAATCGGATTCTGAACAGCCTGACCCTCCTCCCCTTCCGCCTGTGCAACTGGGCAGAGAAGGCAGGAGAAGATAAATAGTGAGCATGGAAGGAAGTGCAAGGGAAAAGGAGGCAAAGCCTATGAAGCACAATAGTAAACTGGGTGGTACATCAGTTTCCCTGTCTATAAAATGGGGATAATAATGCTTCATCAACATTGTAAAGCACTTTGAGACCTTCAGATGAAAAGTCATGAAAAGTGGCAAGTATTAATTATTATTACTACCATAAAGGGCTCCTAAACATGAATTAAAATAATGGAATGAACCATCCTCCATGCCCAGCAGCCTCTTTCAGCTTCCTCCTTATTTCTGGGGCAGATAAATCATTCTGTTGTGTTGAGTGAAGTATATAAAATAATAAATGGTCTAGAGAAGATAGACGAGGAACTTCTGTTCTCTTTGTCTCATACCACCAGAATAAGGGGACAGTCAATTAAATTAAAAGGTAGGAAACTGAAAAAAGGAAATACTTTTTCAGACAATGTGTGATTACACTGTGGAACTCAGTGCCACAGGAAGTCACTGAGGCCAAGAACTTAACAAACTGATTGAACAGATTGAACAGATCCAGAGTGATCATGATGTATGACAACAAAAATGTTAAACTTCCTACTTCAGGGTTTGGGCCCATCGCTGACTTTTAGAGTTCAGGATGAGCCCCATGTGCAGGGCAGATGATCCCACATCTGCCTGCTGCAGGGTTCTTACGCCTTCTTCTGAAGCACCTGGTGCTGGACACTGCTGGAGACAAGATACTGAACTAGATGGACCTCAGGTCTGATTCAGCTAGGCAATTTGTGTGTGTGAAGCAACCACAGGAGTGCAATGGGGGATAGATTTGGGCATATACAGTATGACTTGACATTTTGCTTAGGAACATAGGATCAGACCAATGATCCAATACCCTCTCACTGACAGTAACCAGCATGAGATTCTTCAGGCAAGATGTAAGATTTCACAGTAGACAGGAATAGGATTAACCAGGTCCCTGGGAAAATTACTCCATAACCCCAAATATCAGAGGTTAGATTGTGCCCTGAAGTATGGGGCCTTACATTGTTCCCACAATTCTTGTGTATTTTGTAACATTTTCTATTTTAACCCTTTTTAAATCCAGCTAAACTCTTAGTCTCAATTAAATCTTGTGGCAGCAAGTTCCACCGGCTAAGTGTGAAAGAAAGTATTTCCTTTTATCGGTTCTGAACTTGCCACCTTTCAATGTCATTGAATGTCCCTCTGTTCTCATGCTCTGAGACAAGGTGAATAGAACTTTCTGATCCATCTATTTTATACCACTAATATTTCTGTATGCTTTTATCAAACTAATTGTGGGGGGGAATTGCTTAGGTCCAATTTGACTCAAATGTGACTGTGGGGAAAATGACCCTGTTTTATTGAACAATTCTGTTCCCTGTGTGTATTCAAAATGAGAATTATTTAATTTCGTGGTAAGAATAAGTTTCAATTGTTTTCTACCCCTGCAGAGCAAGTACAGATATAGGAACGGAAGCGGTCTTCTAGTGTAGTTTCTGCATCTTCCACAGAATTGTTGGCCAAGCTTTAACTGCAGAGCCAAATTCCATCCTTAGTTGTGCCCATACAAGCCTGCTGAAGACAATAAGGTTGCACAGATGAAAGCAAGTGAAGAACTTAACTTGCAGGATCTTATATGCTAATGATGATGCATGAGGAGGAAAGAAGGCGATGAACCCTCAGATCTCATGCTGAGTTTGCAGGGCTGCAAAGTACAAAAATATTCTCTTTATAGTAAACTGAGGAAATTTGCCCTGGAACAACTGAGAGACAGACACAGAATCCTAAGACGTCATTTTTACAAACACACTTTTCAGACTGAACAATACTTTAAAATGACAAATTAATCACTCAGAATTGTGGAAAGCAAAAAGAGCTTAGCTTTTATAACCCTGACATTTTCCAGACTGCCAGCCGTATCCCTGTGTAGGATGCCACGTGCGTATATACCCCCAGTCTCCAAAGGGATAACTAACACAACACACAAGTGGTTTTCAGATGTGACTGATGTTATTCTAGTGGGTTTTGGCAAATGAAGTTGCAGGGTAGAGTCTAGTGCATCTATATATCTAATTAACATTACAGTAGCATCCAAAATGTGGTAGGCACTTTACTACTTATAGAAAGAAATAACCCTTGCCCAGTCTACAAAGACACAAAACGGGGAAAGTGATATTATACATGCAGAGGTACTATTCCCAGTTGCCCCTCCACATAACCATCATTAGTTATTTTTGCAACTCTTCCCTGTTTACTAACGTGAATTTAGTTTACCTATGCCTATGTACTGTTTATTTAGTCATGTCTCCTCCCCTACCCCATATATAATGCAATAATTTCTGCCAAAAAATGTACTGCATTAACCACTTCTAAAATTATCACCTCCCCACCGGGTTGTCTCCCTCAGTATGGGAGGATGGAAATGGCTAACCTATCAGCTCCAAATAAATTTTCCCCTCTCCAGTTAGTGGTATTCCCTGAGCCCAGCTGATGAAAGACACAGATGTGTCTGCTGAGGAGCAGCTCTCAGGGCCTGCCTTGTTCCCCAGAGCCCTCTTCAGCCAGTTTGGTGTCTAAGTGGAAGGGAAGAAAATAGGCTGACAGTAGGGTTACCTCCCAGACGGTTTTCTGAATTGACGAGCTGCTTTTTCATAGATCTTACAGCTAGACAAATAGTGATCTTCTTGGATCTCATAAGCTAAGTAATGACCTAGGACAAGAGTGCTCTAGGGAAAGCGTTAGGACTGAGACAAAAAAAAAGCAAAGGAAAAGCATCATCAGAGGAACTAAATGCCAGCAACAAGAAGCAAGGGAAGTGCAGCCTGCAACAGTCAGAAGCAAAATGACTGCTTGTTTTGTCTCTAGTTTTGTATTTAAAGGGCCAGCAAGGCAGGCATGCCAGGAAAGCCTACGAACTACAGACTTAAGAGATGGCTAAGCAGGCAGAGAAAAGGGAGCTTAGGGTGACCAGCAGGAGCAGCGCCAGGGTTTTTGGCGCCCTAGGCGCAGGGCCGGCTCGCCGGTCCTGCAGCTCCAGTGGACCTCCCGCAGGCGTTTCTGTGGACGGTCCACTGGTCCCGCGGCTCCGTTGGATCTGTCGCAGGCGTGCCTGCAGATGCTCTACCGGAGCCGCGGGACCAGCGGACCCTCCGCAGGCATGCCTGCGGGAGGTCCACTGGAGCAATCTGCCACCCTCCCAAATCCTGGTGCCCTAGGCGACTGCCTAGCTCGCCTAAATGGAAGCGCCGGTCCTGGTGACCAGACAACAAATGTGAAAAATTGGGACAGTGGGTGAGGGTAATAGGAGCCTATATAAGAAAAAGACCCAAAAATCAGGACTGTCCGTATAAAATTGGGACATCTGGTCACTCTAAGGGAACTTGAATTCTCAACTTTTTGGGGATCAAGCCTCTGAGTGGAAAAACATACTAAGCAGGAGGTTGGTATTAAAAATAGTTATAGTGTTCTTTGGTTTTGTTCCAATAAATATGATATTCTAATAAAATCCAGATCCCTTTTGGACATCTCTTACTTCCCACGCTTAAAGTTCACTATCATAGCATTATACCAAGGGCTGTCAGAAGTGGAGTTGGTGAGTCAGGATATGTCTTCTTTGCAAAGTTAACTCAAGTTACAATCTGAGTGTTGCCCCTAATTCAAGTCTTGTCCACATATAATTCTTACCTCAAGTGTGGCAGCACTTTTGACTCAAGTTGGCTCAGGGCCCATCAGGGGGTAAAGGCAAATGTGTGAGTTAGCACAACTCATCAGCTGCTTTGGGTTCTGCAGAATATCCATATTGTGCTATGCAGAGGTACTCGAAACGGTGTCACTGAATGAAGAGGATCTTTTTCAAGCATCTTGGGCCTAGAATGATCACTGAACACAGAGGGCTCTCTTCACTCAAGTGCTTATAGTCCTCCAGTGCCTTCCCACAATTTCCCTGCCCTGTGTGCCTGAGACAGGACAGACAAGTTCTCCCACAGTTCTCTGGGGAAGAATTCACAGAGCAGCTCATCTTACTGCAGTGAAAAGAACCATGAGATACATCCCTAGAAGTTTTAGAGCTACACAAAAGCGAGTGCAGTGCTAGTGTGGACACAGCAACTTAAATGTTATTTGGCAATGGGGCTGTTCTCACTTGAGCTAGGTTAACTCAAGAAGTATCACACTCAAGTTACTCCTCAAGTCAACTGCAGTGAAGACATACTCAGTAGGTGGCACTCTTTCCTCTGAGTAAATGTGAACCCATGTCCCTGCATGATGCTAGGCTCCTTGCTGCGGAAGGTGTGGTCTTTCAGAGGAAATTGTTTATGATCCAATAGCACTTTTTTCCTAAAGTGGGGAGTATTGACTTCAGTGTCCCAAGTATATTCCAATTCTGGAAGAACTAGTAGAGACGCAGCATGGTCTAGGGAAGAAGGCTCTAGGTTAGGACTCAGGAGACCTGTGGTCTGTTCCTGGCTCTGCTGCTGACCTATTGTGTGACCTTAGCCCAGTCACTTCACCTTCTCATGTATCTGTTTTCCCACTCATTTTGTGTCTTGACTGCTTAGGCTGTGAACTCTCTGGGGGTAAGGGCTGTCTTTTGCGTCTACAGCACCCCGTACAATGAGCCCCCAATCTCAGATAGAGCTCTTAGGTGCTACTGGAATACTACATCTAGCACTAACGGCTCTTATAGCAAATACGTGCATTTGTGGGGATGAGCTCCAGAAGGTGCCATCTTCGGCCATACAGAGTGCTACTTTGATGCAGACCTTCCATAGTGGCACTCTACCTTGATACAACAGGGAAAGGTGCATTTTGCTGTACAATGGATAAGCTGAGGGAAAATGTTGTGGAGAAATTATGTTGGATCCCATAAGCCTTGTTTTTCTACACACCAATTGGCCTTAAACATTACACATCCAGATATGGAGGGGAGGATGTGGCCCAGACTTCCTGCATCCCCCTGGACTTCATGTTGAAGCCCTAAACTAAGGCAGATCTGGTAACTGAGAAGCCTCATCTCATTGTCCTTCCCCAGCTGAACTGTGCTGCTCCTGCCAGAGGTTTTATTTGATGAAAAATCCTGGAAATAAAACCCCACTCTCTCTATCCCCTCTGCAAAAATCTCCCCATCTCCAGAACTGCAGGCTGCTGCTTTCAGTTCTTCTAATTAGCTAGGCAAGGCAGTGCTCATTAGCCCCACCCGAGTCACTCAGCTACTTGGAAAGAAGAGTTTTAACCCCCAAATGGCCATGCGGCTCCCGAAAAATAGGTGACTAAGAGAACTACCTTCAGTTCCCTATACTGTCAGGCACCCAGGCTCAGACCCTCAAAGGTTTTTGGCACCTCCCTCCCTTTGTGGATCTGGACCCAAGTGGCAACAGCACGACTAAAAGAGGTCCTTATTCTTACTGCAGTCTCAGACACTAAATAAAACCATGTCACCAGTTCTCTGAGGGACCCCACCATTCCCCCCTAGTACTCCTTTATAAAATCTTGGGTACATTTTCTCCAATGCTGATGCTTGGCAAGTAGGGAGAGGTTGGGACCCACAGAGTTAATGGGAACCAAAGCTCTTCTCGATACCCTCACACCAGAACTTCTCTCCCAATACACCTCAGCCTCTCTCAAGGGATTAGTTGGATTGTAATAGCCTCTCAGGGTCTCAGTCTAGATCAGGGCACCACTGTACTGGGTGCTGTACAAACAGATAAGAAGACACAATCTCTCCTCTAAGGAGCTTACAATTTATAAGTAAAGACAAAGACACACCAGCGTAGTATCAGAAAACAAGATAGAGTGGATATGATACAGGTAAACAAGATCACGTGGCTCCTTGCATAGTTAAGCATATCACTAAAATCATATATTTTAAAAATATTAATCTATAATGAAATTGGGGCTGAAGCTTGGAAGGAGAATGGCTGGGAAGAAGGAGACTATTGAACAGGAGAGGTATGCAGGAGATGGAGAAAACTGGTGGGAGCAGGAGGTGGAAGGGTGTTAGGAATATGGCTATTCAATCTTTTTCTGTGCCTGGCTACCAAGAAGTAGCACTGGCAGGAGAGAAACAACAGCCAATGGCAGAGCAGAATAACAAAGACAGAGTTTCAAAAATTCAGTGAACCTGATAGTATCTGCAGGCTGAATGGACATTGGAAGTGCAGGCATGTCCTGGACTCCTGACATACCACATCCATCCCCTGAACACAGCTAGTGAGTTGGAGGAGATACCTTTCATCCAAGTATCTGAGACTTTTTTATAGACCTCATTTAGAGCAGAGGGGACCTGGTTGGGACCTGGCCATTTACACCAACAGGCAAGCGTTATAGGACCCAGGAATTATACTAAATACACCAAAAGCACCCCATTCACATCCTGCTCTTCCCTCCATTCATCCCCAAAAGCCAGGGCCAGAGCAGAGTCAGGGAGGGCAATCCAGTTCACTAGGGCAAGATAAGTGAAAAATTGGTGATAATACTGCAGCAGAGTCCTTCCAGCCAGCAAATGACCAGAGATTCCAAAGAAGCCCCTCAAAGCAGCACTCAGCCATTCCCATTAGCCATCCCCTCCATCTGGCCCTGATCCTAAAGGCTGTGATGAAAAGAGGGGAGGGTTGACAAACTGAAAGCAACAGTCCTAACCTTACTTGGCAGCTAGCAGCAGCTTAAATGGTCCTCTCACAAATCTTGGCCTTTCCCACAGCATTTAAGATGGAGTCACACACACTTTTGGGCATGTGGAGACATCTCTGTTCAGGTGTTTGGCATTTTCAATGCAACTTGCTAACCTGAAAGGTTAAACGGACACTGTATAGTTAAGTATATTTGTACAACTTCAAATAAATCATAATAAAAAATAATCCAGGGTCATCTATGACTTTGCAGTTGCCACTTTATTGCGCACCATAATCACACAGAACATTAAGGTGAGAGGAAGGATAGAATTCAGATCTTCTGTTTTATGGCACAGGCATCTGATACTTAAACTAAAGGGAAATCTCTATGGGCTGTTAGCAGTATAAAGATTATGACACATAGTTAAGCAGCTCTGATTCCATCCAGCAAGGAGCAGTGGCACATCAGGCAGTTAATTACAACGATTTGCATTTCTGTAGCACCTTTCATTCAAGTATCTCAGAGCATTTAACAAATATCAATTAATTAAGCCATACAACTCCCTAACCATAGCTATGCATTATCTCCATTTTACAGGTAAGGAAACTGAGATACAAAGAACGAGGAGTACTTGTGGCACCTTAAAGACTAACACATTTATTTAAGCATAAGCTTTTGTGGGCTAAAACCCACTTCATCGGATGCATGCAGTGGAAAATACAGTAGGAAGATATATATACACACAGATCATGACAAAATGTGTGTTGCCATACCAACTCTAATGAGACTAATCAATAGCCCACCTTAATTGAATCATCTCGTTAGAGTTGGTACGGCAACACCCATTTTTTCATGTTCTCTGGGTATATATATCTTCCTACTGTATTTTCCACTGCATGCATTTGATGAAGTGGGTTTTAGCACACGAAAGTTTATGCCCAAATAAATTTGTTAGTCTGTAAGGTGCCACAAGTACTCCTCATTCTTTTTGCTGATACAGACTAACATGGCTACTGCTCTGAAACCTGAGATACAAAGATCATTGTTACTAATAATACTGTCGACCACTAGAACTGAGAGCATTAAAAAAAACTCACTTACTTTTCACTGTTTATGCTGCTTTATTACTTCTTTGTATTTCTCTATGTTTGTACTATAAAAATACTGTGGCCAGTTTCCCTAGTATTTAAAGTCAATTTCACTTTTTGGCTCTTATTCTCTAGCATACTCCTGCAATGTTTGGATTGTTAAAACAGCAGGGGAATATTTCAACCCAAACCAAAGAACAACGGTCACTTCATTGTATTTTTAACTTCATTGAAGCATTTGTATCATTATGCTTTGGAGAACCTGTTTTGTTTTATTTTATTTTGGGCCTAAACCACCTGCCCTTTAAAGTAAAGCAGCTAATCTGTCCCCCACAGTGCAGAAGATTAATTGAAAACAGGACTCACTCCAGAGGAAAAGGTTCCCTAGTGGGGTACAATTATGATAGTGGTTTAGAAATGCTATTTCCAGCTGAAAGAGAGGTTAGGTAAGTGACTTCAACCTAAAAACCTTTGAGGAAAGGATAACCTTAAACCAGAAAATGACAACTACAGGACCTATGAAATTATATACAGTCTTCCATATATCAACAAGATCTTCGACCACCTATGCAAAATTTTATTCCCCATTTGCTTGGGACAAGTGAGGGGTTTTGTTTTGTTTTGGACAGGTGAATAAAATATCATTCGACTTTTTCACCATCCATGATACTTACTCCTTAAGAATCTGGAGAATCCACCACAGATAACTAATAAGCAAACAGTGGACACAAGGTAGAATTCTGATCACAGACTGTCGGACATTTCAAACTATTAGGAAGCATGCCCTTAAATCCACATTAACACATCATGAACCTGAAGCCCAACAGCTTCTATTCTGGCTGAACTATGCTTGATGCAGAAAGGGCGAGGTGAGGGAGAAGGGGCACCAAAGGGCACTACATTTGTGCCTCCCCATGATTAAGAGTCATCTAGCAGTCTATTTCACCCACCGTAAGTTTGAGAGGCTTGGAGGCTGTTGTACTTGTTCACCACTGTGGCATCCAAGTATAGTAAAGCACAGCAGCAATTCAGAGATGTCCTTACTCCAAGGATGGCTCTATACCATCCAGGGATATCCCTGTGCTAGAGGAATTCCTTGACATGTAGATACACTCTCTTTATAGCCCCTCTACACAGCAGGAGGAGCATAAATGAGATAAAAAGCAATAGTAAATTAAGCTCTGCCCTCCAACCAGTGAGACACCTGAACAGGCGCTGGCCCTTCTCAAAGGCCATAGAGAGCAAAGCATCCAAAAGTACTAATCACTTAGGGTATGTCTACACCATGAAATTAGGTCAATTTTACAGAAGTCAATTTTTAGAAATTGGTTTTATACAGTCGATTGTGTATGTACCCACTAAGCGCATTAAGTCAGAGAAGTGCATCCTCACTACGGTGGCTAGCATCGACTCACGGAGTGGTGCACTGTGGGTAGCTATCACATAATTCCCACAGTCTCCGCTGCCCATTGGAATTCTGGGCTAAGTTCCCAATGCCTGATGGGGCAAAAACATTGTCACTGGTGGTTTTGGGTACATGTCATCAGTCTCCCCTCCCTCCTTTCCCTCCCTCCATGAAAGCAACTGCAATCATTTCGTGCCTTTTTTCCTGGGTTTCCTGTGCAGACGCCGTAGCACGGGAAGCACAGAGCCCGCTCAGCTCGCCGCTGCTGTTGTGAGCATTGTAAACACCTCGCACATGATGCTCCAGTATATGAGAACCTGGCTAGGAGACGGCAGAATAAGGACGATTGTGAGGAGGACATGGACACAGACGTTCCTGAAAGCACAGGATGTGGCAATTGGGACATCATGGCGGCAGAGGGGCTGCTTGATACAGTGGAACGCTGATTCTGGGCCCGGCAAACAAGTACAGACTGGTGGGACCGCATAGTGTTGCGGGTATGGGATGATTCCCAGTGGCTGCAAAACTTTCCCATTTGTAAGGCCACTTTCCTGGAACTCTATGAGTTGCTTTCCCCTGCCCTGAAGCACAGAAATACCAAAATGAAAGCTGCCCTAACAGCTGAGAAGCAAGTGGCAATAGCCCCATGGAAGTTTGTAATGCCTGACTGCTACTGGTCAGTCAGGAATCAATTTGGAGTGGGCAAATCTACTGTGGGGACTGTTGTGATTCAAGTAGCCAGTGCAATCACTGACGTTCTGCTATCAAGGGTACTGACTCTGGGAAACGTGCAGGTCATAGTGGATGGCTTTGCTGCAATGGGTTTCCTTAACTGTGGTGGGGCAAAAGACAGAATGCATATCCCTATCTTGGCACCGGACCACCTTGCCAACCAGTACAAAAACCGCAAGGGGTACTTCACAATAGTGCTGCAAGCACTGGTGGATCACAAGGAATGTTTCACTGATATCAAAGTGGGATGGCCAGGAAAGGTGCATGACGCTCACATCTTTATGAACTCCTGGCTGTTTGAGCAACTGCAAGAAGAGACTTACTTCCCAGACCAGAAAATTACTGTTGCGGATGTTGAAATGTCAATAGTTACCCCTGGAGACCCAGCCTACTCCTTGCTACCAAGGCTCATGAAGCCATACACAGGCAGCCTGGACAGTAGTAAGGAGCAGTTCAACTATAGGCTGAGCAAGTGCAGAATGGTGGTAGAATGTGCCTTTGGAGTTTAAAAGCTCGCTGGCGCTGTTTGCTGACTAGGTTAGACCTCAGCGCAACCAATATTCCCATTGTTATTACTGCTTGCTGTGTGCTCCATAATATCTGTGAGAGTAAGAGGGAGACGTTTATGGTGGGGTGAGAGGTTGAGGCAAATTGCCTGGCTGCCAATTTTGAACAGCCAGACACAAGGGTGATTAGAAGAGCACAGGTAGGCGCACTGCGCATCAGAGAGGCTTTGAAAACCAGTTTCATGACTGGCCAGGCTATGGTGTGACAGTTGTGTGTGTTTCTCCTTGAGGCAAACCCACCCCCTTTGTTGATTTTAATTCCCTGTAAGCCAACCAGCCTCCCCCCTTGGAAATAAAGTAACTATTGTTTTAAAACCATGCATTCTTTCTTTATTAATTTTTAAAAAAAGGAGATAACTGCTAAGGTAGCCTGGGTGGGGTGGGGGAGGAGGGAAGGACATTGCTCATTGTAGCCATATTACAAATCAAAACAGTTTGAATGACAGCCTTCTGTTGCTTGGACCATCCTCTGGAATGGAGTGGCTGGGTGCTCAGAGCCTCCCCGTCCCCCACATTCTTGGACATCTGGGTAAGGAGGATATGGAACTTGGGAAGGAGGGCAGGTGGTTGTACAGTGGATGCAGCAATGGTCTGTGCTCTTGTTGGCTTTCCTGCAGCTCCACTAGATGCCTGAGCATGTCCGTTTGTTCCCCCATTAGCCTCAGCATTGCAGCCTGCCTCTTCTCATTGTGCTCACTTAATGCCTTCCTGGACTCTGCCACTGAATGCCTCCATGCATTCAGCTGTGCCCTATCAGTGCGGGAGGACTGCATGAGCTCGGAAAACATGTCATCGCGAGTGCAGTTTTTTTGCCTTCTAATCTGCGATAACCTCAGGAATGGACATAATAGGGGGAGCACAGAAACATTTGCACTTGCGGGGGATAAAAAGGGAGAGTAAAATTTAAGATAATACATTTCTGAGAACAAAAGGGAGACTCTTTCACAGTGAATCAAGCAATTCACAGCAGACAGCACATGTGCTTTAGGTACAAGGTCACATTTTGCCCTTTATATTGAGCACCTGCTGGCATGGTGACATATCACACACAGCTGGGCAACAGAATTCGGTTTCTAGGCAGCCATGGTAAGCCAAAGGGTACGCAGGTTTGGCTTCCAACATCTTCATAACATGTGGGAATGTTTTCAAACTGCAGCGCCCTCCTTTCCCATAGCAAGCAATGCTGGTTGGGTTTGCCATTTAAAAGGAGGAGCTGCAGTTTTGGGTGGATGTGCAGCACCCACCTTCCCCCACCCCTCCATGTAGCTATTTGGGATGATCCCTTCATCCCTCCCCCTGCCACGTGGCTATTCTCATGGATGATCCCTTTTAGCCAAGAACAAACAGCCCAGCATGAACAGGGTCCTTTTACTGTTCCCTTACAAAAATTCCCCTATTTGAACCAGGTGATCATGAATGATATCACTCTCCTGAGGCTAACACAGAAAGATATAGACCGAATGTTGCTTGTATGCAACCAAAACCCAGGAGCATTCGCTGCCGTGCTTTGTGCTGCAATGATTCCAGACTACTTGCTACTGGCTTGGCATGGTAAAGTGTCCCACCGCGTAGAAAGAAATAAGGCAGCCCTCCCCAGAAACCTTCTGCAAAGGCTTTCAGAGTACCTCCAGGAGAGCTTTGTGGAGATATCCCTGGAGGATCACCACTCCATCCCTAGACACGTTAACAGACTTTTCCAGTAGCTGTACTGGCCGTGAATGCATCCCAAGTCCTCAGGGCAAATCAAACATAAAACACTATTGTTTTTAAACCCTGTACTGGAGTTACAAATGTGCACTCATTAGAGGAGCCTTCTTCACCTTTAAGGTCAGGGATCCCACCATGGGAGGGTATTAGCTCCAGGGTGATGAAAAGGTCCTGGCTGCCAGAGAGAACGGATTCACCACTTGCCTGCTCTGCATTCTCTTCCTCCTCCTCCTCTTCACAAAATCCTCCTCTGTGTTGCGTGAGACTCCCTCAAGTGTCTTCGGACAGTGATGGGGTAGTGGTTGAGTCCCCCCCAGAATGCCATGCAGCTGATCATAGAAGCGGCATATATGGGGCTCTGACCCAGAGCAACTGTTTGGCTCCTTTGTCTTTTGGTAGGCTTGCCTGAGCTCCTTTACTTTCATGCGGCACTGCTGTGTGTCCCGGTTGTAGCCTCTGTCCATCATGCCCTGTGCGATTTTGGCATATATATTAACATTTCTTCTTTTTGATCGGAGTTCTGCCTGCACAGATTCTTCTCCTCATACAGCAATCAGATCCAGTGTCTCCCATTCGATCCATGCTGGAGCTCGTTTGCAATTCTGGGGGGACTGCATGGTCACCTGTGCTGCTGAGCTCGCCACAGTGACCAAACAGGAAATGAAATTCAAAAGTTCCCAGGGCTTTTCCTGTGTACCTGGCTAGTGCATCAGAGCTGAAAGTGCTGTCCAGAGCAGTCACACTGGAGCACTCTGGGATAGCTCCCGGAGGCCAATAACGTCAATTTGCATCCGCACTACCCCAAATTTGACCCAGCAAGGTCGATTTTAGCGCTACTCCCCTCACCAGGGAGGAGTACAGAAGTCAATTTTAAGACCCCTTTAGGTTGACGGAACGGAGTTGCTTGTATAGACGCATTCATTATAAAATCGACTTAACGTGGCTAAATTCAACCTAACCCTGTAGTGTAGACCAGGGCTTAGACTAGTAAGTGCTTGGCAGGAAGTAGTGGGAAATGGAGAAAAGAGGGACCAAAGTTAGAGGGCCTTGACAAGGAATCTCCAGCTCCTTCCAGTATCACCTCAGTTTCTGTTTCCTCAGCCTACCAGATCAAGGAGCAGTGGATATAAAAATAAATATTTCTAGAACTGCGTGGACATGTCTCAGAAGATTATAATTATTTTAAAGGTGATCAGGTTTGTTTCTCTTCCCTGGTCTCTTCACTTTCCATCTGCAGCTACTGCTAGGATTATGGTGTTAATTTTATATTCCAGAGGATCCATTACAGTGCCACTGCCAAATCTTCTATGAGCATTGTTTGATACTCTGGGACCAATCCCATGGTTATGGTGAGCTGCACTTTGTCCCCAGAAGAGTTTCACTTTACTGCTATGTCCAGTTGCTGGAAAACTTCACATAATCACTTTCAAACACAAATCTTTCAGGCAATAGCAGAACAATTTGCTGCTACTGTTGTCACCGACTAGGCTGCAGCTCTCTACTTCATCATGTACATGTTGGCTATTCTCTTCTCCTATCTAATTCCTTCAGGCATAGCCACATGGGCTGATAACAATACTCTTAATATATGCAATACCTTTCATCCAAGAATCCGATAGCTCTCTCTGGGTACTGTAGTATTTCCCCTTTTCATATCAATTCAGCCAACTCTGGGATGGAGCATGTGCAGTAGCACACAGGAACGTCACACCTTTTTAGTAGAGAAAGAGAGGGATAACTCCCCACACTGAAACTGTCTAGAAGTGTTTTAGACTAGCAGGATATAATTGTTTAGATTGCAATTTGGCCAGAAACCGGGGCTCACACCCTTCCTCATGGGATTTTTAGTTACCATGAATGGTCAGGACCCAGGTATTACATCTCACCTGAAAGACGGGACCTCCAGATGCACAGTACACCCTAGCATTGTGCTGTTAGATTTACTTAGCACTGACTCAGAGAGAAGACTGCTGTCTATTGAATCACTTCCTACCCTGGGAGAACTCCCATATTGACCCGGCCTATCTTATGAAAGCTAAGAAGATAACAGCTAACCAAGCTTTTATACCATGCTCATCACTATGGTATCTGAGTGCCAGCTCAGGATGGCCTGGTTAATGTGACAGAAAAGGACAAGTCCTAGCTTTGTTGTAGGGGGTGAGAGAGTGCAAGGTTAGGATTTTCTGTTTGTCTGACACTCAAGCTCTCTGATTTAAGTCTCTAAACCCCCTCAGGCTGAGCTGTGACTCACTGACAGTGTTTGATCATATTTTCAGAGCAGGATTAATTTTGTTTTATTGCTTGTCCACATAACGGACTAATATCATCTTCAAAGGGCCATTCCTCAGAGGAGAAGGAAGGAGACGTGCTCCATAATTTACTGACCATTGCTTCTAAATTAAAAGGTTAATAGCTTGACAAATTCACATTTTAACCCTCTAGCCTGTCTCCCTCTCTAATTGCAATGCACAACATTTTTATTTGAATATAATGAAAGGTCACTAGAGAGATTTGTGTGTATGTCTATATCTATGTCTAGATCATTAAAGCTTTACTTCTTCCTTTTCGGGCACATTCTGATTTCTCCAACACCAGCATAGAGATGGCGCTACCCTGATAAATCAATGGAGTTTCTCTGGTTGTATCCTAGTGTAACTACGATCAGGATCTGCAGCCCCTGTGCTGGAATGAAAGAGTTTGCAAAGGAACAAGAAGGGGAAAGAGGGTAACTGGGAAAATCAGCTGGAGCTGTTGCATGCTGAGCACTTTTGAAAATTAGGCTTCTTATTTAGGTGCCTAAATATGGACTTAGGAATCTAGCTTCAGGTCCTTTCTTTTGAAAATCTTGGCCTAGCAGTCTGAAATAGTGGGGTATAGGTCAGACTTGAATTGTAGGGTGACCAGGCAGCAAGTGTGAAAAATCAGGACTGGGGGTAAGAGGTAATAGGCACCTATATAAGAAAAAGCCCCAAATATCGGGACTGTCCCTATTGAATTGGGAAGGCTGTAGTGGAAGTTCATGGCTTGAAATCATACTAGAAACAGAAAAGACATTATGTCATGTAACTCATTACCTTACCAATGCAGTGTTCTTCCCTATTGCATATTCACTAATGTTTTGTCAAGTAATTTAAAAATATCTCAGGCAATGGGGCATCTACCACATCCTCAGGGTGACTGGACTATTCCACAATTTAATAAGTTTTACTATCAGGATGCTTTTCCTGATAGCTTGAATTTAGCATAGGCTTGAAGTGCACTGACAGAGCTGCTTGGGGACCAAGGACTAGAACAACAGGTGATTCTCAGATCAGGATTGAGATGCATTGGCAGAGCTTAGTTTGTGAACTCACATTTCACCATCCCACTCTATGCCTAGCTATAAGGAGGACTCGCATCTCTCACATTTATAGTCCACCACACCCATTTACCTGCCTATTGTACTGAAATCTGATTAGGTTGGTAAGCAAGGGATTTAGCTTCAAGTTTCATGGTGAACCAGAAGTAAAAGCGAAAAACCTGCGGGAACAGATGGCATAGCCTTTCATCTACATACAGCCAGTTTATACCAGACTAGTGACCAAAATTGGTAACCATCCAATAACAGTTTTATGTCCTATGTACAATAAGTTTGGTGGTCCCATTGCAGGCTGTGGTAGACAGAGATCGCTCTTGAATGATATTTGCTGCAGAGAACTCAAGGATTACAATTAGGCATGCCTAGGGGTGGTCACGCCAAAACCAGGCAGAGGCACTTTGCTGGGCCAGCATAGAGGAAGTTTGCACTTCTATTGCCCATGTTGTACCTGTTCAAACTGAGGACTTCAATCTCCAGGGCTGTCTGAACCAGCACCTTTCACCAGCACTGGAAAAACAATAATAAAAAAAGTATCAGTTAAAACTGTAGCAAAAGCTCTGTGTGGCAGGGGGGGGGGGGGAGTGAGGTGGTGATGGTGTCTGTACCGTGTAATATACTGAGGGGTCAAATTCCAGGAGTGACAATCAGAGTACAGTGGATGAGGGCCTGAACAGTGATGCTCAGAACATGGTACTGGTGTGGAGCAGGTGCCTGAAGTATGTGGCAGGTGAAAAAGTGCAGAGTGACTATCCTCATGCCTCCTTGCTGATGCATGCAAAACACAAGTCTACTTCCAAGCACCAGTAAATGTATGTTGGGGATGTTTTTCTTTGGCATGATGAGTGTCATCAGACCAAATAGTCTAGCTCCATGGAGCGCTGTCGGTATTAGAGCTGCTTCATGAACAGGTATTTGAGAGGGTAGGGGAAAGGAGTGGATAAAACGCTCCCAGCACCCAGCCCACAAGCTGCCAGCATTTTGGGTCTGATCTAATGCCACTGAAAGAAAGTAATGAAAATGCCCATTGGGCTCCTGCATATTTTCAAGATTATCTTTACTAGGCTGATGGAGTAAGGCCCAGACATCCTGTAATTCACTAGTTACAGAGATTATTCTGGGAAGAGTCTGGAGATGACTAAATGGATTAGTCATCAGCCCTTTTCCTTTGTCACTGTACCAATTAAAATCCCCTCTCTCTATGAATCAGGCAGCTGTAACATGCACATATGCTGCCCAGAACAACCTGCACTCCATCCTCTCACACTAGCATTATGTCTATAAAATCTTTAAAGGACTTTAATGGAGCTCATCCTGATTTAGATTTTCCTATAATAGTTACACTGGTGGAAACTGTTCAAACTGATTTTATTACATTGGTATCAAATCCTAATATAGATGCATTTAAACCAGTTTAAATTGTGTTTACACTGGTTTATCTTAATTATATTTATTGAATTAAGCTGAACCAGTAGAAATGCTACTTAAACTGGCTTAAGAGCATCTATATTAAGGATTTAAATCAGAAACTAAATCAGCTTTGTGACACACCAGGGCAAGGTGCCTTAGACTAATGTCATTGACAGGATAGTCAGCCCCCTTGTGTTTGGTACTTATGGAGAAACTGGATGAAGTGTCTCCATTTCACCTGGAATAATAATGATATTTAGCATTTAGATAGCACTTTACAATTTCAAAACAATGAATGAACACTAAGGTACTGCAGTGACTTGGGAGCATAGGCTTTTATACCACCTCACTAGATACTAGCATTACCTAATTAGGCCTCACAACTTCCCTGAGGTAGTTAAGACTATTCCATTTCACTGATGGGGAAAACAGGCACAGAGAATTGACTTCCTCAAGGGCACATGGTGATTCAGTGGCAGAGCAGTGATTAGAACTCAGGGCTGCTCGATTGTCAGCTGGGTGCTCATTCCCCTATACTGTACTGTCTGGTTTCCAGACTATGCACCAGTCTACTCTAGTGTCCCATTTCTAAGGACATAGCGACACTGCATATGCAGTTCGTACTTGCACCATCTGTAGAGATATCTGAGCTAGCTTTGGTCTATCCAGCTGGGGTACTGACCACAGTGAAGACATAACAGGATGGGCCAGCTATCTGGGTAATTTCCCAGGGATCTGGGTGGGTTTGCATAGCCTCTGCTTCTTTAGATATACACTAAAGCATTAGTTTTAAGCAAGATTTAAAAATAGTCTACTCTTACATTTTACTTATGCTGCTGTGCTGGAGGTGGATCCTGCATTTCTTTAGCCAAATTCAGCAATGACAAACAGGGGTATAAGTAGAGTAAAAAATGCATGTTGGTAAAGTTGTTTAACTTGCACCAATTTGGCACTCAGCAGTTGTAAGTAAGGAAGTAGTTGAGCAGAAAAAGCAACTACCAGGTGGGTGTCAAATGAAGTGTGGGGGGCAAGGATCTGTTTGATCTTATACCTTCCTAGTAGTTGCTTTTCCAGCCCTCTTGGTGTGTAAATTAACACACCCACTAACTATCAAATCAATAGATGTCACACTGCTTTATTAGTTACACCTAACATAACTTACTCCACCATAGGGTGACCAGATGTCCAGATTTTATAGGGACAATCCCGATATTCAGAGTTTTGTTTTACATAGGTGCCTATTACCCCCCATTCCCTGTCCCGAATTTGCACACTTGCTATCTGGTCACCCTACTCCACCATTTACATCAACATTAAATCTGGCCCAGAGTCTTCCATGATCACATCTGCTTACACCAGGTTTGAATGTGAACCCTATTGTCCAGGACAGAAAGTTGCAGTGCAAAACTTCCAGTAGCCTCTATTCAATCAGTGGTCTGGAGTAACCCAAGAGCTCACATCATGTCTTGGAAATCATGGAAGGGTTGTTAGAAAAAAGGGAGTTCTAAGAGGAGGTTATATGCAGTTAGGAATTAAGGTATCAGAGTAGTCCTGTCCAAGGGGGCTTTATAATTGAGAACCTAATAGGTTGTAAACAAAACTTTGTTTTAACTCCCCCTAAGGAAAACAGTCTATCCCTCTCCCCCACCATACATATTGACAGGGCATTGCTCTGTGCACAGAGTACTTTCATACTGAGAAATGTCCTCTTCAGTTCATCCTGGGGCTGTTCTCATTGCTTTGTATAACTTGCCTCTGCAGCTCTTTACACTTTTACAGCAGAACAAACTGAAGTTCCTATAGTGAGCCCCATGACTCTTTCACTAGGTGTTCTGACATTGTCTAAGAACCAGTAGCAAAGCGGTATCAGTGCTATCTGTATCATTGCTACCCAATGGACTAAAAACAATTAAAGCCTCTGTTTATGCCAATGCTGCTTGTTGAATGGCAGAGGACAGCAGAAGTGGCGACAACAGACCTGGAGAGACTTGAAAGCATTTGGATCTGCATGTCTCTCCACTCTGCTACTTGTCAAGGATTCCAAATCAGATTGCTAGCTCCCATCTTTTGTCAGTTGTTGTGGCTATTCAAGCCAGCATGTTTCTCACTTCTCTGACAGAGCTACCTATCAGTGCTTAGCAGCCATCTCTGCCTCAGCTGTGCCCATAGCTGACCACAAAAGAACAGATACACATTGGGATCATTTTAGTTCAGCTCTTTGATCTTGAAGAATTCTGAAAGATCCAGATTCCAGAGCTAAAAATCCATTGCCAGATTTTTGTTATCCTGATGATTGCTCTCCAGGGGACAAAACATCAAGTTACAACCTGTGGTTTTCAGATTCAATGGATTAGGAGCAGAAAATCTGTTGAGACCTAAGGTTTAGATCTCCTAGCTTGATATGTACTTCAGGAGAGCAGCTATAGTGGACAAGAGGCTTTACCATATCTATCCTAACCACATTCCCACTGGGCAATTACTGACTGCCTAAAATACCCCCTTTAGTTTAAATTGGCTATGGTGTTCCTAACTTTCTTTCCTAAGGTGCAGGGACGTACGTGCTGTTAAACTTCTGCTATGTTTCATCCCAGAGGTGGCTGCAATTCAATAGTAGGTGAAGTTATTCCTGAATACTGTGGTTTGTCTTGCAGTGCATCAGCAACATTTTCAGCTACATTCTAACTGCAAAATCTTAAATACCGTGACATCACACGAGGCAGAAAGAGCACCAGTAGCCTTTCAGGTGCTAGGTCAGACTTGCAGAAGCAACAGTCCCTGTCTTGTAAAAACAAAGCTAAAGATTTAACCCTAGACATATCTATAGCATGCACCTCATTCAAGCAAGAGAAGGTGTGCCTCTGGTTGACTGCACCACAGCTACAAACTAAGGGTTTGTCTACACTACAGGTTATGTTGATACAACTTACGTTGCTCAGGGTGTGAATAACCCAGTGACATAAGTTACAACAACCTAAGTGCCGGTGTGGACAGCACTATGTCGGTGGGAGAGCTTCCCTCGCCAGCATAGCTACCGCCTTCCACAGAGGTGGTTTTATTATGCCAAGAGCAGAGCTCTCTCCCATCAGCATAGAGCATTTTCACCAGCCATGCAGCTGCAACCTGTAGTGCTTCTAGTGTAGATAGGATGACCAGATGTCCCAATAAAATCAGGACTGTCCCGACATTTAATCCTTTGTCCCACATCTCAATCAATGTATGATCGGGATGCCATTTGTCCCGATATTCAGGTAAGGAGGCAAGTGGGAGAGAGGCACTGCAGCACCCATGGGGGAAAATTGCAGCTAAGCTCCCCTTCCTTCTCCCCTCCTTCCCTCAGCATGCCGCATCCCTGCTTCTCCCCTCCTCCAGCGCTTCCTGCCACCTAACAGCTGTTGGCAGCACTTAGCGCTTTCCAGGAGGGAGTGGGGAAGAGCGGGTGCACGGCGCGCTCAGGGGATGAGGCGGAGAAGAGGCAGGGCAGGGGCGGGGACTTGCGGGAAGGGGTGGAATGGGGGCACAGTGAAAGTGGTGCAGGGGAGGGAAGAGGCGGAGGTTGGGCAAGCACCCACCCGGCAGAGGGGATGTTGGCACCATAGGGGTGAATGGCGGGCGGGCAAGCGAGCAAGCAGGGAGGTGAGCAGTGGGTGGGGGACCAAAGAGGGATGCAGCAAGCCAGTGGCAGGCTGACGGATGAGGAAGGGAGCGGTGGGGGGGCCGAGCAGGGGCAACCTGGGGCAGAGTGGGGGAAGAGCAGGAGTGGACTGTGGTCAGGGCTGATGGCACCCCAATGTGTCCGAATATTTTAGTAGGGTGATCTGGTCACCCTAAGTGTAGACTAGCCCTAAGTGTGCTGGGTGGGGATGTCAGACTTCTCCTCTCATGCTACTCTGGCTTCCAACTCCTCCTCTTCCCCACTCCTTATTAGAGCGACACTCCATAAAGCCCTGTTCTCTTTTCTGCCTTCCTATAGTTACTATCCGTGCCCACCCAGCTCCTTCCTGCCCACCTTCTTTGACTCTAACATCCAGTTCTCCCTTTCACCACACTCTCTCACCTTTATCCTTGATGACCTCAACTTTCACACTGATTTACTGTCCAAACCTCTCATTTCACATTTTCCTGATTTCACCTACTTGTTCTATCCTAAGACCTGTATTAACTCTCCTGCTCCCCAAAATAGCCACCTGCTCGACCTCATCTTTACTAAACACTGCTCCCTCTCCTGGGACTCCAACCATCTCCTTCCACATCCTCCTCCTATCATTGCCACTCTCTCTTCCGCACAAGCTTTTTCTTCTTCGCCTTTAACTCACAGAGCAAGATGTCTACAACTACTGCCTCATGTTCCTTTCCTTTAACTCTATGCTAGATCTTCTCTAATCACGCTTCAGTTGTCTTCACTCCACTGAATTTGCTCTCCCCAGGGTCTCCGACAACCTCTCCAAGCCTCTGCTCCAGTTTCATCATCTCTGCTGCTTTTGACACTGTCAGTCATATTCTCCCCTTCTTGAAATCTCCTCCTCCTTTTGTGATACTCTCCTTGTTCTCTGCCTACATCACTGCTATTCTGCTGGATCTTTCTCCTCCCCACACCCACTCTCCACGAGTGTCCCACGGAACTCTGTCCTTAGCCCCCTGTTCTGATCTCTTATAGACAGAGCATCCTTCCCAAATTAATTGGCAAAGCCGCTACCCTCTCCTCATGACCACTTCTGCTGTGATGCCTCCAAGAAATCAGCCAACCAATGATTGTTTCTTCATGTGGGAGTCTGATATAGTTGATTTCATTTATTTCATATGGTTTGGAACTGTCAAGACGACATGTAGTATGTAAGTCAGTGGCTCACAAACTCTGTTTGGCAGAGACTGTGCTGGGCCTGCAGCCAGCTGACTGGGCAGGAGGTGGCCCATCAGACTATCTACTAAAATGTGGTCCACACGATAAAAGTCTGAAAACTTCAAATGTAGCTTGTGTAACCACATTAACTTGTCATTAGCCTTGTCTTCCCTCCCTCTCCCTTTTTTTGGTCTCACACACTAGTATCTTGTCCAAAATGAAATTATAAACACTTTGAGGCACGGACTCTGTATCTATAGCTTTGTACAGTACCTTGCACTATGAGGACCTCATCCAGATTGGGGCTTATGGGCACATCCACAATACAAACAATAGTGAAAACTTCAATAATGTCTGTCAGCTAAGAATCTCAAAATGTTCTATGAAACATTTTTATGAAAAATTGGACTATTCTGAAGCCCCATGCTCCTGGGAATGAACCCCTTGTGAGAATAGGGCACTTCAGGTTTGGCTGGCCCTTCTGCAGTGTAAACAGTTTGAAGACTCCAAAAATGGCAGACTGTAGGGATTTCTATACAGATTTTTTTTAAATCTCTTCTCATATTTTGTTCAGTTAGGGTTTAACCTAAAACCAGAAACTCTGAATGTAAAGGGAAAGAAACAATAAAAATTATAAACTCTTATTGATTATAGCACCACAGTAGTTAGAGATGGAACAGGCCTATTCAATCACAATCCATCCTTGTCCAAGGGCAGGATACAGGCCCCTGACAGAAGACATATCTGACATTAAACTAATGTTGCATTTAATTTATGCCAAAGCAGGTCAAATAATATCTCAAGCCTTTCCAGGGGAAGTGGAAAATATTCCTCCTTTTCCCTTACCTCCAGCCAATTGATTCCTTCACACAGGAGCTGGGACTTTTCAGTCCCTAAGTCACCTGGAAACATTTGTTTTAATATTGGCACTTGGAATTTGGCAGATTTCTTCAGGAAACGAGATCTGGAAACCCAGCGTTGATCTTGAACAAAGATGTGTGGATCCCCTTTGTTCCACCAACTCAGAGTTCCCTCTCAGTAGGATTTTACATAGTACAAACAACTCAGCTGCTGGAGGATTTGGGGTAGGAAGAAAGAAAGAGTATGTAGAAAAAAGGTGTAGGAGCGGGGGTATGCGGAAACAATAAACAGGAGTGTAGGGAGAGAAGGAGGACAAGGGGGAGAAAAATCACTGAGCAAGCGGGGCATTAGAGGTGGCACAGAGAAACAAGCAGAAGAAGATGGTTGAGCGCAGTAAGGAAGAGACATTGGGCGTAACATGCTTTGCTTGTGAGATTGGAACACTGAGTATTTGCAAGAAAACAGATGAGGTGTGTGCACATGTAGGGGGTAGACAAGGACAGAGATGAACTGCTGTCTTTGCACTGTGCACAACAGCAGGAAAAAGGCAAATCAAATCTGCAAGAGCACAGGCGTTTGTGTTGAATATAACACATCTAAAAAAGTGATTCAAGAACAGCTTGAGAGTCTGTCAGTACACACACTGCTGTGGGCAGTTCCAGGCACCTTCATATAAAAATAACATTATAGCAACAGAATGGGTTCACCATAACAGGGATGATAGAGGGAGCCAAATTAATCCAAAAATGTTAGAAGAAATTAGGACTGTAGCTCTTTTGAAAAGGAGAGATTAGGAGACTTCATTAAGATTCACAAAATTCTTAATGGGATAGAGAGCTGGGATGGTACAAAGCTGTTTGACCTAGTGTCAAGAACAAGGGGAGATGCAACAATAAGATAAGCCACAGCCGGACACTACAGGAATTCAAGAAGGAATGTCAGTACAGAGGGAAATGTATGTACAAAATAAACTACCCTATGCAGCAACAGGATCAAGAAAGAGTTCTAGGATGAAATCAGATCTAACTTAGAACACAAATAATATTACAGGGTTCACAGAGGCCTTATCACCCTGAAATTTCTCACACGAAGTTATTGTATTTTGTGCTGCTATTGTGTGTTGTTAAAATGCTATTTGCTAGGCTGCAAGCCTGCAACCTCCTCCCTCTGCACTGACCATAGGATAGCTGGAGCTGGATTAATCCAGCACAGGCAGATACAATACACAAGAGAGCAGCAGCCTCCCTGCTCAGTACTGAGTCTTAGAGTCCTTGCTTATTGAAAAAGGCTGAAATGATTCTGCTAACATTTTGGTCTCATGTAAATAATAGATTGCCTGTCAAAGGACAGGTTTTTTTTAAAAGTAACTGATGTACAGTTCTGGGGAGACTAGACACAAAGACTGTACTTAGAAAGGTAAATAATAAACTGGGAAACAGTATGTATCTAGGCAAGCAGCTTGACAAGGTTGGGAGCAAAAGAGTGCCTGGGAAATCTCTACAGCGGGTGTGAAATTTACAACAAATGAGTATGAGGTCTATGTCTGAGGAATGCCTGATGCTAGCTCTGGTAACACTGTAAAACATGCAACACCATTTATCCACATCACTGCTCCATTTCAGTAGTGACATTCATAGCCCTTATTCACATAAATACACAGGAATTAGCATACCAGATCAGACCAGTGGTCCCTCTAATCCAGTATCCTCTCTGGACAGTTGCCACTACCTGATCCCTCAAAGGGAGGTGGAAGAAACCCTGGACAATTATAGAACACTCTGCATGAGGGACCTTTCTCCTTAATCCACAACCATTAGCTGAGTGGTTATTTTATGCCCTGAAGCCTAAGGGTTTACATCCTTTCTAAAATTTATTTTTATCCTGTCTAAAGTAACCATAAATGTTCTCAATATCCATATAAATGTCTAATCCTTTTTGAAATCCTACTAATCTCTTTGCCTCAATGATACCTTATGGTAATGAATGCCATATGTTAATTATGCATAGTGTAAACTATTTCCTTTTCTCATTTTAAATTTGCTACCTTTCAGTTTCATTGGATGTTCCTTGATGATCTAGTATAAAAAAGGGTAAACAGGAGTGCACAGTTTGCCTTTTCTAGACCATTCATTATTTTACATAGCTCTGCCACAGAGATTTTTAAACTTTTTCAGCTGAACCCCCGCCCTCAGTTACAATTTTGGTTGCACCCCCCACCAACCCAGAGAAAAACAGACACATGTAAAAGTATGCTTAATAGCTTACATAGACCTAACAGACCTTAATACAACTTTAATTGAATTACCTACACCTGTAACTTTCAAATACACAGATACTTACCAATGGCACAGCCAAGGCTTCCTCAGCAATGGGCTGCTTCTATTTCACAGCGAGGTTGCACCATTAGGGCAGGGCCAATACCTGTCCCTCTCTCATCAGGTTTTCAGGGTAGGGGAAGGAGCATGCAATGGTCTCTTGGGGAGGAGTGAGCACTAGGCATGGAAGCTGTCAGGAGTGGAAATTGGCATGGCCATGGAAAATGTTGATGCTGACCCAAAGGCTGGGTGGCCCACTGAGGTGAGTCAGAGGGTCGAGGTAGCACTCCTTCCCTGCCCCCATCATGCAGGATTGGCATGAGCTGCCTGGTGTTTCCACTTGCCCCCCAATGTTCCTCCATGCCCCCATATGGGGGGGGTGGCACACTCCATAGTTTGAAAATCTCTGCTCTACCATGTCCTCTTATTTGCCTCCTCTCTGAACTAAACAGTCTCATTCTGCCTTCTCTAAGGTATTTCTGAGGCTTCACTTGGGCCATATATGCAGTGGTACAGTGCACCAGCATGTCTCTCAAGCTGCCTTCTTTTTCTCCAACGTCTCAGCTTTCATTGTAAAACAAAGATTATGTGTCTAGCTATTATGGTTGAAAAGAAATTTTTAAAAACTTGAACAGAATGCAAAATGACATGACATCTGCCTGAGTTTGCAGAGAGTCTCAAACAGTAGGCCTGAGAGGTGTGAACTGTCCTATTTATCTCATTTGCCAATGATGATGCCATTGACTGAATGATGCCAATAATCTCCCTTTCTACTCCCTCCCCAAATCAAGGTGCTGAGCCCAGCATTTACACACATTAGTCCATGCAAACATGAGGCAATACGTGTAGAGCGATAATCACTTGCTCTCTGCTTCTATTCAAATAGCAGCTTTTGGTTAACGCCATACATAGGAGAGGAGAGATGGAAATTGGAATCCAAAGGTTCCATGACAGCCAGTGGCAGCAGTCCAGAAGAGGAGGAGAGATGGGAAGGGAAGAGGAGAAGCAGCAGCCAGGTAAAGACAATACAGGAAATGGCATGGTCAGGTAAGGCACATGGGGAGGACAAGGTCAGAGACAAGAAAGTGAACAGAATAAAGGAAAAAGGGAGATAGTGAAATTTTAAAAATGACCAGAACCAGGTAGAAGTATGAAGGAGAAAAGGGGGGAGAGGGAAGGCTAGCCAAAGAACTTGTATACACACAGTCATTGCACCGTTCAACTAAAACTATAATGCTTAAACCCATGCAATTGTGTGTGTCAACACTACGTGGCTTACATCTGTTGAGCTTGCCTTTGTAAAGTGATGTAAGCGAGGTTTAAACTGATGTATTGCATGCATCATCCCTTTAGTTAAGCTTGTGCAACTTCTGTTTTTAACCTAGGCCTCAAGTAGCAATTATATCTAGGTCTTCTATGGTGCTTTTCATCAGTAGGTCAAGATCACTATCTCCATTCTACAAAGGGGGAAACTGAGGTGCAGAGACATGAAGTGACTTGCTCAAGCTCACTTAGTAGGCCAGTGGCAGAGAAAGAGCAGGCAAGCAAGCTCCTGGCTGTGGCTCATTGCACTGGGAAGGTGAGAAGAGTGAATTGTCAATTGGCCTATCGTTTGCTTAATATTAAAATAAATTAGAAAATGTTTCTTTCTCCAGTGCACTAAGTCAGGCTTGTGTCTCAGATACTGATGCACCCAAGCACAAGCTTGAGGATAATTAGTTTAAATGGGGGGAGGTTACATTATTTACAGGGCAACATCAGTGAAGCAGAAGGATGATGCAATGCAGCATGGGGATTTAGGTGGCACGTCTAGGTTTACTAGAAGAGAACTATCATAGAATATCAGGGTTGGAAGGGACCTCAGGAGGTCATCTAGTCCAATCCCCTGCTCAAAGCAGGACCAATCCCCAGATTTTTGCCCCAGATCCCTAAATGGCCCCCTCAAGGATTGACCTCACAATCCTGACCTATACCCCTCCCCCAGCCTGCCTGGCCACAAAGAAAAGTCTGAAAACATGAACCCAAGTGCACCCTAAAAAGCTCAAAACCCACAATAGAGAGACTCCCACTCCTTCACAGATTTGTTAAAGTCATGATTTCTTTTGAAGACTGATCCCTGATTTTTGAACACTGGGTATTAGCAATACTGACTCGTCCTCCTCTCCTACCTGATCCCCCTCTGACCTCCTCCCCCGCACCGGCTGCATCACCCATGTGCTCTGCTACCTGCATCTTCCTAAATCACAGCACAACTCAGCCTTCAGCACTCCCGGCTCCCCAGCCCAGAAGCTCCAGGCGCCTGCTTCCCCGCGTCCTGGGGCAGCACCTCCAGGCCAGCTTCCAAACCCTCCCCCCCGCAACTCCCCAGTGAGGAGCAAGCCACTACCCCTGAGGGCGCAGCGCCACGGAGGAGGAGGCGGGGCAGTCCGAGCGCGCCCCCCCGAGCACTGCTGCCTGCGCCTCCGGGCCAAGCAGCGAGCTGCCTCCTGTTGTTGTGATGAGAGCCCGGCCACGCCCCCTCCTCGTGCGCGGCCCCGCATCGCCAGCCCCTTTACTCCCCAAGCCCCGCCTCCTCCCTGCCTCTAACCAACCAACCAGCCCGCCCCCAGCTTCGCCCCGCCTTCTCTCCCGGACGGCCCCTCCCCTCTTTTGTCCACTCCCCAGACCACGCCCCTCCGGCCCCTCCATCTCCCAGTCCCCGGCCGCGCCTTACTCAGGCCCCGCCCCTTTACCCAGATGGCTCCACCCCCTCTCTCTAAGCACCACCCCAGTCCATAGGCCACGCCCCTCCCCCCTCCTCGTAGCCCCCTCCCCTCCCCCCGGCCCCATCTGTTTCCCCGGCGGTGCGATGGTTACATTGTATGGAGAGGGCAGCAGCAGCGGCGGCGGCGCGAGGAGGAGGAGGATGGGTCCGCGCGGCGGCCGCCAGCAGCAGCTCCCCCCCGTGCAGCAGGGGCAGCAGCGCCACCGCCGGCCCTAGAGACCCCCGAGCCGAGGCGCCAGCCCGGAGCCCCATGCGCAGGCGAAGGGGCAGCGCGGGGCCGCCGCTGGTGCTGGGGGGCTGCTGCTGCTGAGCAGAGCGCGGAGACGGAGCGGGAGATGTGCCCGGAGGAGGACGGAGGTTGCGGCGTGGTGGGGACCGGGGGGCCGGAGGGGCTGGGCGAGCTCCGCTCCTGGTGGGAAGTCCCGGCCATCGCTCACTTCTGCTCCCTCTTCCGCACCGCTTTCCGTCTGCCCGACTTCGAGATAGAGGTGAGCCGCGGAGGGGAGCAGGGACCCGGTGGGACTGCCCCCCCAAAGGGCTGCCCCGGAGCAGGAACTCTCCCCGCGCCGCAGCCCCGTGTTCCCGGGCAGCTGTTCTGCCTTCCCCGCCTGGTCTCCGGGCTGAGAGGGAGCCGCTGCCCGAGGTCCTGGGGGGCTGGGCGGGGAGCTCCCTCGCGGTCTCTCGCTGGCTGCTCTCGGGCTGCGTGAGTTGTTTGGGGAGCGGCCCTTCTGCCCTGGGGAAAGCCGCCGCCCAAGCTTGGTCCCTGCTCCGTGCCAGAGGGTTGAAGCCGGATCCTTGCTGGGCATCCCGTGCACACGGGAAAATTTCTTTGGCGGAGACTTTGCCCCAGGAGGGTCTGGCTGGAGCTGGTTCCTGCAGCCCCGGGAAACCGGCGATGCCAAGCCTGGATCCGGATCTGAACTGCCCCCAAGTCCCGGGGACGGGCCTGATCCCGCTTCGCTTCGGCCCGTTCTAGACAGACCTAGAGCCGCGTCTGCTCCCGGGCCGCCCAACCAGCCCCACGCAACAAACTTCGGGGCGGACCAGAGCCGGGAGCTGCCTGGGTGCCCACCTCCCCCAGGGGCTGCTGATTGATGCCAGGCATGTGGCTGCCTGCTCGCCATGAGCACCGACCCCTGCAGAGGGAGGCTGCTTCCCTTCCCCACACAGTCTAAGGCGAAAGATCCGGACTGGACCCTTCTAATCTCTCTCCTCCCACCCCCCTTCCCGGCCCTACCGCTGCGACTGAGGCTGGTGTTCCCTCGGACGGCTGGCTTGGAGTTTGTTGTTGTGCCACCATTATCCCTGCAGGGACCAAGGAGGGGAGGGGAGCTTGGCTTCCCCTCCTGTGCGTGGAGGTGCCACTGCCCTAAGGCTTTGTGACAATTGAACTCAAGCCAGAAGGGTCTACGCTACAGAGGGTGGTTGTGCGTTAGCTATTCCCGTCTCACGCTGCCCTACGGGCTTAGCTTGTTGTGAGGAGAGGTGTTGTTTTGGAGGGTGTCATGTTGAGACAACTCCAAATGTCGGTAAATCACCTTAAGGGTTTGGAACAAGTAATGGTGATGATGATTTTTGTCCATCAGTGCGTCTGAGTATAGCACTGCAAACTATCGAGTCAATTGATACAGTCTTAGTTACAGAAAGGAAAAAAAATCATTCTCTGTTATAGAAGCAAATTGCAATGCGAGTTCTGCTTTCCTTATACCCCATTCTTAATGTTTTCTAGTAACGTTTTTTGGCTAGCTCTTTACCAATATATTCATGGCTATTCTTTCTTTTGTTTAAAAATTAAGTTTTAAGTTATTTTGATGTAGTCTTTACATTTTGTTTTTGCCCAATGTCCCCAAACGTTTGAAATGCAGTACCACTTGCTGCCTTAATATTCTAAACTATAGAGTAAGTGTGTGAATTTGTGTGTGTTTCAGAATTTACGAATTCTGGAGAATAACAAGATGAAAAGAAGGGAGGAATGAAGGGTGTACCCCAATAGATCTTCCAGGGCCTCTAGCTTTTACTCCCAAGATCATAAGCTGCTTAGACCAATGTGATTAAACCTGGGGTTTTCCATCTGTTTGTAACAGATGTAACAACTTTGGTGTTTCTCTGATGCTTTTTCAAACTTTAAAGTGTACATCAAAAGCAGAGGTTTTGCCAGGTAGCAAAAATGACTTCTGAGGGTTTTGTGGGAAGGATGCATGAGTAAAATATAGAGTAGATGGCTGGGGGATGGGGGAGCTGCTTGATGAAAAAGTGCAATGATGCAATATGGTAGTGAGGAGAAATATTAAAGTGAATGGAAAGGGCATATTAAAGAAATTGAGAGAAACAACTTGAGATCTCATAAGAAACCAGGATATTTAGGGTCAGCAACTACCCTTACATACTGATCTGTCAAAGAACAGATTATCATAGCCCTGGGATTTTATCATCTGGTTTGCTATTATAAAATATAGTGTTAGTGTTGGAAACTTGCACAGTGCTTTGCAGAATATAAAATGTGTTCCCTTCCCCAGTCACTGCTCAAAATGGTGGTTGTGATAGGAGGAGCTTGTCTTGCAGTGACCTACACTGATTTGTGTCACCTTTGGCTGTAGAGATACAAGAAGACCATGGATGGGGTTGGAGTTAAGCAGAAATGAGCAAAAGTTGAATACAGCTAGATATGTTTTGTTGAAATGTGGTTGCACAAGGAAGTGTGCAGCATTAATTTTAAGTTGTTTGGTCTCTTCTGCTAAACTGGTAAGAGTCTTCCTGCCTGGACAGTTTTTTCTTTTTGGTGGGGTCGTAGTAGGGGATGTTGGATGTTTTAACTTAATGGTGGATGATGCCAGTTTTCATGATTTGAAATGTTGAGAAATCTTGTTAGGATAGATGGATGCATTAGGGGAACATTTATGTTCATTGTGCAACTTCCAAATAATTTCTGAAGTGATCTAAATGGAGTGCCACAAGCATGTCGTCTCTCTGCAGTGCACTATTTTCTAAATTGAAATATATTTTCAGATATATATGTATGGTTGTGGGCAGTGTCTTGTAAATATTTTGTATTTTGGGTGGTAAATGCTGCAAAGTTTGACACAGTAAGAAATTTTTTCTGTTTGCTTCTAAATGCTATCTTGGTAGCATATTGGCAGTAACCTGAGAGAACAGTAAGGCGGTGAGCATTTTTTTAAGACAGTAATTGCCCCATGAATGTGAATTCCAAAGGCCCCTTTCCAGAGATGCTTAAGGTTCAACAGGATATGTGAATTCTTAAAGGGCAAAACTCCTTGAGCAGGATGTGAATTTCTGAAGAGGGGGAATCCCGTATGCAGTGTGAAATCTTGAAAGGGGAGAAGGTCTCTCAGTGATGCAACTCCTTTGGAAAGGGAACTCCCCTCCCCCCTGCTATTAATGCAAAACACTAAAGGGGTGGGGTGGAGAGGCTCTTTGGTCCAGCCTTGTGAAGTCTTCCAAGGAACCAAAATTTACAATGACAAAAAGCCAACTCACTAGCATTTCAGCTTAGCAGGCAATTAGCATCTGGCTTGCTTCACCAGTGAAGTGAATTTGAGCTCCACATCAGTTCCTAGAACTTGCTTAGGGTGGGGAAGCTAACATCACCTGGAAAGAAATTGGGAAGAAATGTCCTATGTCTTCAGTAAAAATGCTGCAGCTGTGACGTTGTAGTGTTCAGTGTAAATACTCACTACAGGAACAGGTGGGGTTATCTGGTCACTATAGTTAATGCACCTCCACAAGAGGCTGTAACCATCTACACTGGGGGTTAGATCGGCTTAACATCTCTCAGGAGTGTGCTTGTTTCTAACCTTAGAAATATTATACATATCCCATCTGGTTTTCCCTCAGTGTTGCTGAAGGACATTATGGGGTGTGGAGGAGTGTCTCTGAGATGTATATTTTGGTCTCTCGCCTTAATTGAAGGGGCACTGGTGTGCACTTTTCCACAAAGAAATCCTTTCTTCCAAGTGGTCATAGGACACTAGTGTTTATAAACAGGCGTTATCAAAAAATAAACAAGCAAACAGAATCTGAAATTAAGGGTTAATCCACACTTAAAGTTTTATTGGCCTGCGTATGTCAGTGATGGGTGTGTGTGTGTGTGTGTGTCTATATATATTAATGTGTTTTTTATTTTTTGTTGACGTGATCCTGTCAGTAAAAGCCCTCGTGCAGATGCAGTTAGATGCAATATAAGGTTTTTTACATCGATATAGCTTAATTTGGTTCCCCAACCAGTATAAATTATACCAGTATAAACATTTTTATAACTGTCTACACTAAGGGGAGATTTGCAGGTTAAAGTTTTGCTGTTTTAACTATAGTGACATAGTTAAAGTGTAGACGAGTCCTAATTCTGTGTTTTTATTTTTTTAAATCCCTTCCTTTCTTAATTGCTAGGTTTCAGTCTCTTGCAATGTTAGATTTCACTAGTTTTCCAGACAGCATAATGTTTCCTGGGTAGTCAAAATCTGAATTTCTAACATTAAAGGGTTTTTTTCTGATTTTTTAAAAAAATATCTTTATTCATCATAATAAAAAGTAAAATCGACACAGGCAAATTCTTCGCCTTTGTATATCATCTTTAATTGGAGTACAGGGAAGGATGGGAGGAAGGTAGCCTTATTGTGTAGACTGCTTGAAAATTCTTGGAAAGTTCTCTGTGATTTTGGTATAGTGATACATCTGAGCTCTTTTGTTTTTCTTTTTAAATGCAAACCTCTTGCCCTGTACTTACTGAACTGAAAAAAAAGTGAAGCTTCCAGATGTGGGCTGCCATCAGCAGCTGTATGCGTCAGAAACCTGGGAAGCAGATGTTTTGTTTTCTTTTTCCTGGACCATTGCGTGGTGAGAGGCTGGAGAAGGGGAGTGGGTTTATGAAGCTGGTTGGCTCAGATAAAGAAGTGCATCCATCAGGCCAGGCTCTGGGTATTGTTATGGGAAGGGCGGTGTTGAACACCAAGCCCCCATGCTGGCTTCAGCAGATGCAGTTGCCTGACAAGGCACAGGGCTCCTCTTTTCAAATCTACACTGCATCACACAGCAGTGGACTCAGGAGGGGTTCAGCTACAACCAGGTCACAAGTTCAGTGGGGCATGAGTGAGTGCATATGTGTGCATTGGAACATGTTTGGGGTCATGCAGAATTTTGCACACACTTTTATAAAATCAGGATACTACATACTGTTTTTAAGGAACAGCCTGTGAGCCAGCTGTTATGTACAAACTTGTATTCCCCTTTAAAAATCAAATTATTTTGTTGTGTTTTCTTGCTGCTGTTAACATTGGCAGCACACTGAGAGTTTGCCCTCTTCCCCTCAAATATTAGTTTGGAGTGAGGGCTGACCACAAACCCCTATTGCAGAGATTATCAACTTTCTTCCTGGGCTTTGTGTTGACGTGCAGAAAAGGTGCTTTCTGCAATCATATTAGCTAACACGAATGAAGAAAGCAACTCTTTCCTCCCTGTCAAGACATAGCCATAGTGTGGACCACATCCTGATACAGTGTGTCTCTTGGACATTTACCCTTCCCATTTGTAATTGCATATAGAAGCATCTCTATGACAGCTACAGCAATTGTTTATGAATAAGATAATACTTGTGTTTAACATTTTCAGCTGTATGTTCATGTAGTTGAGAAACTGGAAATTGGCCAGAATCATGTCACCACTCAGCTGTTTTGGTTCCTTTAGCAAGTGCATGGGGGCCGTGAACTACAGTTGAAGAATATCTGCATTGGTGGGTCAAAAGGGGGTGACTTTCAAGTATGTGCTTCAAAATAATCAAAACATTGTTAACTTAGTTGATTTGCAAAAGGAAAGCCACATTGCATATGGGAAATATGAATCTTTTCCTGTGGGTTTTAAAATTGCCTTTGGGCAAATTGCCTCTGTCACTATGGCTTTAAGATGCTTCTCTCCTTCTGCCTCCCAATGCAGTTCATACACTGACTGTATTGTTACTTCTCTCCAGCCCTCCGAAAGAAAATGCACCACTGTTCTAACCTATCTGTCTAAACTACCTTCTCTATCTAAACACGTTTCTGTTCAATTTTCTGACCTGTTGCTCTTTATCTATTTCATGCTACTTCCCTTGCCTCCCATGTGTTTAAAACTACACCTGCTTTGCTACACTAAGATTTTGTCACGTTAAAAATATAATTTTTTTTTACCCTAGTGAAGCAAAGCGTCAGAGTCAGAATTTTGTGACCTCCATTGGCCTATCAAAGCACTACTTCTAAATGCACTTTTGTGAACAGGTCAACATTAAAATGATAGTTGCCCACACAAGGACTTATTACCATGCCTTTATGGTTCTCCTCATTTTCTGTAACCAGGGTCCTTTGTAATCCATGATGTTACAGCCACAGAATTTACTGTGGTATCTTTCTTGCTCCCAGCCACAGAATTTACTGTAGTATCTTTCTTGCCCTCAAATAGTGCTTTGGAACCTAAGGTTACATTTAAAATAAATAACTGCTAGATGTATGCCAAGGTTGTCGAGAATATCTTAAAAAAAAAAAAAAAAAAAAAAGAACAGAATATTAAACCAATGCGGAGTTTATCTTCCTGACTCTGCCATCAGTATTAAATGATATCTCTGAAATGTTTGAATGGCCTCATTCATCTTTTTGGATTGTTTACTCTGAAACCTAAAGACAGCACTTTTAAATATCAACAGTTCAGTGCTTAACATTTTAGCAGCATTTGTCTCATCTCAAATGGCCTCTCATGCCTTCTTGGGTATCAAAATCTCCAACTTTTCAGAACTTCTAGCTTCCCTGGCTATCAACTTCTGATGCAGTGAGTTGATGCAAAAAGTTAAGGCACATGGAAATTAAGCATCCTAAACAATTCCATTCTGATGAACCAAAGTATCACTGAAACTTATGGTTTTGCTGCAATTTAGGTCCAGCTTGCCCTGAGTGTGTGTGGGGGTGGGGTGGGGAGCTTTCACTGTACCCAGCAACATTTTCTTTTAATAACTTTTTCAGTGCTTTAACTGATTTGTATTGAGATAATTATGTAAATGATTCATTCCAATATTATATTGTTAAAATCTCACCCCACTGCTGCTCTTCCTTTGGGTCACCACCCATTATTATTATTTTATTATTTGTATTACAGTAGCATCTAGAGAACATATTAAGGTCCTATTGTGCTAGACACTGGGCAGAAGGGAAGATGGTCCCTGCCTGGAAGAGCTTACAGCTTAAGGCAAATGCAACAAGTAGGTGTAATAATCACTCAGTACAAACTGGCCAGAAAACAGTAATAAGGCTGTACATATACAAAGACCAGCTATGTTTATAGCTAAATAAGTTGAGTTGGTTAAATATTTTAAATTTGATGTAAATAAATTAGAAGTTACTAGCCATTTGCCTGTCTGTTATCAGTTAGTATTTTTCTACAGGTATCCTAGGTTGAACAGGACCTTGACATCTTTTGAAAGTAGACTGCACAGTAGCTTTACAGACTAGTTCAGGGAGCTTGCTCCATACATGAGGGACATGGAGGTGCGTCTGGGAGAAGCAAACATTTGCCGATAGAGGCTAGCATTGTTGGCTGTGGAGAGGAGGTGATGTGCAGTGGGCTAAGATACAGAACGAATATGTAGGCTGTGAATAAACTGTGAAGTGCCTCAAAGATAAGGTCTAGACAAAGTGTTAAATTTGGAGAAATCCATAATCTGTGTGTGTTTATGATCTTTGGGCTGGTATATATAACTATGGGACTACATGCTACTGTTGTTCAGCGGTGGAATTCTTGCTGACATCAGTGGTTTGCACAAACATCATGGGGAGGGAATATGATGTTTTTGTAGGATCTAGGCTTTTAGTTATCAGTCGTTTAGTCAGCACTTGATTTGCACATTCACGATAACTTAGTGGGGAAAATATGCTTTAAGGCCAGAGCAATTTCTGCTGTCTGTTTCTCATCCATTCCCTGTTTCTCTTCTTCTCTCTTTGTGTCTTTTCTCTTTATATTTCCTCTCCTGCACCAGTTCCCACCTTCTTGGACTTCACTTCCACCACCTGCCTTATTCTGTTTGCTAAATGATCAGAAGCAAAATAATTAACACTTAAAATGGCAGTGTGTCACATCCTGAGGGTATCAAGGGTTGTGAGTCTCCTCACTGTCATCTGCCCTTAGTGTGAGGAAGCCTTGTCTGTCCCTGCCATGGGTCAGCTCCACTAGCCAGGTGCAACACAAGCACTCCCCACCAGATCTTGCAGGCCCTGCTGTTACTCTACAGATTAGTGATTAGCGCACCCCAATCTTTGAGCCCTCTGAGCTTTCCCCTGGAGTGTTCAGTGCTTGGTCCTTTGGACGCTCACAGTATTCACAGATTCACTGCTTCTGAAGAAACAATGCACCCCAGCTTACCAATTCTACCTCGTATCACCACTGTGCGTAAGACACAGCAACTGTGTTTGATTTCACTGTAAATACATCTAAATTTATTTAACAAGACAGAGATTCAAGTAGAAAGTAGCAAGTTGAAATATTGGAAACAAGTGGTTACATATAAAATAAAATCATAACATACATTCTAAAGCCTAGACTTAACTTATCAGTTACTCTCACGTCTTTTAGAATATTGCTCACCCAAAATCCTTGCAGTGCTTTACAGCCAAGGTTTCTGTGACCCTCTTTTCATGATCAAGCATGCTGTCCATTTGCCTTCTTGGGGAAGGATTCCATGTTTCCCCTCATACTCCAAGATACACCAGAACAGTCCTAAACAGGGCACCCCCGATCTTGTTTCATCCTGTACATTTCCTTTCTTGTAGATTTCGGGACATGAAAGTTCACTTCTCAGTTATTGTTTCAAATTGTCTGTAGACAGGAACACATTTGGTTCATGTTTTCACAACCATGGGAACTAGAAACTTTTTTAAACAAATGCTTGAATTCTGCATAATCTGAATATACCATGCCAGTCCTAAAAATACACCAAGCAGTCTAGGTGTTTGACACCTCTGGACCAAGATCTTGTTTTCTGATGCACTTGAAAAGGGAGGTACTTGAAGAAGGAAAGGGTGTGGGACTCGCATTATCAGAACAACAGGCCAGGAAGATTATTTTAGCATTAGTGTTTTGAGTGGACCCAAGGTGTATATGAGAAAGACTAGAGAAAGAGGGTTGCAGTAGTCAAGATGGGAGATAATGAGGGCCTCAGCAAGAATTTTAGTGGTGTGGACAGTGAGAAAATGGCAGATCTTATAAATGTTGTGGAAGACGATATAGTAAGAATTAGGCACAATCTGGATGTACAGGTCTAGAGAGAGGGAGGTGTCAGATAATGCCCAGGTCATGGAAATAAGTGACAGGAAGGAGGATGTTCTCAGCAGTGACTAAGATAGGGAGAATGAAGGGGTTTTGGAAGGGAAAATGAGGAGTTCCATTTTGATCATGTGACAGTTAAATTGATGGCAAGACATCCAGGAGGAAATATCACAGAGGGAACCAGAGTTTCAGGATCAGATTGATACGGGTCAGGAATTGAGGTAGAATTATGAGATGGTAGTTGAGGCTCTGTATACTAAGGTCGCCTAGGCTGTGGGTATCCTAGGGAATTTCAGAGGGAACATTATGATTGGTGGAAGCCCTAATGTAGATACGGCTTCTGATATTTTTACTACCTTGGTGCTTGAGCTGTATTCCTGCGCTCCCACAGGTGCACTGGTACAGCTATACTAGTGTTAGCCATGGCAGGAATTTTTCCCTAAAATTCTTAAGTGTAGAAAAGGTCCTACGGAGAGAGGGTGCTGGAGGAGTTGTGGAGCCATGTGGTACGTTCTCAAAAGATGGAGAGAGGAGGAAGAGAAGACACCAAAGGAACGCTCAGAGGTAGTAGAATCTGAAGAGCACAGAGCCAGAAAAGCCAACGGGAGGGCAAGATTTCAAGAATGGTGAAGTGTAAAATCAAAAGGTTGAGGAGGATGAAGATGGAGATTTGAACTATCTGGTTTGGTTTCCCTTTTACCCCTCTAATCCCATCTTACTCCTGTCATAGTTGCTTCTTTTTGCTGTCCAGGACACTCAGTAGAATTTGCTATGGCTCCTCTTAATCTGCAAATCAGGGTCATTGTAATCTGGGGTCAAGAGACTGAGGCCTGGCCTACATTACAACCTTGCTCCTGCCAATGTAAGTGCCCTAATACACTGACATAGTAACTCCACTTCCACAAGAGGCATAGGGCTTACGTCGGTGTAGCTAGGGCAATACAGTGTCTGTGTAGACACTGCATTACTTACATGGCCGTTGGTTGTGGGAGCTGTGAAATTGGCAAGAAACACAGACAGCGGGGAACCTGGGTGCAGGGCCGGCTTTAGGAAGTGCGGGTCCCAATCTGAACATTTTCAGTGGGGCCCTGGCAGGGATGACTTAAAAAAAAAAAAAAAAAGAAAAAGTGGAAAAAAAGCCTTTCATTTCTTTCATGTATTATCTACTTTCTGTAACTATATAAATAATAAAATTATATATTATGTACATTGCATCATATATGCTGTTGATTGGTTATTAATGACTGCCATTTCACGTGTGGGTCCCAGCTGCTCCCTGCCCTCCTCATTGAAGCAGGTGTGCAGGGTTACTGCCCTGGGAACTGCAGGGCACAAGTGGACATGGGGCTGGCTGGAGGCAGGGTCTGGCTGCAGGCAGGGCAAGGGGTGCGGGGCTGGTTGGAGATAGGGGGTGTGCAGGGCGGGCTGGCTTCAGGCAGGGCCGCGGGGGGATGCAGCAGGGGTTGGCAGGGCTGGAGACAGAGGAGTGTGAGACTGGCTGGCTTCAGGCAGGGGTTGCAGCAGGGGTTGGCTGAAGACAGGGCAGGGTGTGCAGGGCTGGTGCGGGCAGCAGTGTGGGTGGGGCTGGCTGGCTTTGGGCAGAGCCACGGGTGTGTGGCAGGGGTTTACTGGAGCCACGGCAGGGGGTTTGACAGGGACTGGCTGTGGGCATGGGGTGCAGAACTGGCTGCAGGCAGGGGGAGCGGGGCTGGTGTGGGCAAGGCAGGGGGTGCAGCAGAAGCAGCTGGAGCCCCAGCCCTTTAAATAGCCCCCAAGCTCCCTGCTATCCCAGGGCTTTGGGGGCTATTTAAAGGGCCCGGGCTCCCCAGCTTCTACCCTGCCCTGGACCTTTTAAATAGCCGCGGGAGCCCTGGGGAATGCATGGGGGTGGCGGGGCTCTGGCGGCTATTTAAAGGACCGGGGTGGCAGAGGCAGCTGGAGCCCTGACCGTTTAAATAGCCCCCGGAGCCCCTCACTACCCTGGAGGCTCTGGAGGCTATTTAAAGGCCCGGAGCTCCAGCTAGGAGAGCGGGGCTTGCCGCGCTCCAGCTGGAGCTCCAGCTGGGGCTCCAGCCGGGAGAGCGGGGCCTCAGGGCTTGCCACGCTCCGGCCGGGGTTCCAGCCGGGAGAGCGGGGCTTGCCGCGCTCCCTCCTGTGCTTCGCTTAAGGGAGCGGGACCACGGAAGACCCCGAGCAGATCGCAGCCAGGCACCCGGGGTAAGTTTAAAAAAAAAAAAAAGATGTCTAAGGCTCAGGGCCCGATGCCTGGGAATCAGGCGAATCAGCCTAAAGCCGGCCCTGCCTGGGTCACATCCCAGCTTGGAGTGGGGAGTCTGGGTGGCTGCTGGGCTCCCAGTGGGGAGCTCCACCCAGAGCTGAGAGCCTGGGCTTTCAGCCCCCACACTACCCCTTTTAAGTCAGTGGAAGTGCTCCTGGTGAGGACACATGCCACTGACATAAAGAGGGTAGGGTGTCTGTGTGTTGACTTAACTTGCGTAGACTTAAGTTTTTAGTGTAGACATGCCCTGAGAATGGCTGGGGTTGTCTGCACATACAAGCTACACCAGTTTAACCTGAATGTGTTTAAAAGCCAAGTTAGGTTAAATCTCTGTGTATAACAGTTCAAACATGACATATCAGTTTGCTTGCACCTGTGAGGGTTTGTGTATACACAAACTTGCACCAGCTTGCTTAAACCAGTTTGGTTAAATTGGTGCAAACCCATGTGATATATATTGGTTTAAAACTGATTATATGAATTCGTAAGCCAAGTTTTCAGTGGTTTGAGTATGCATACAGTAGTTGGCACCTGTGTAACTACACCAGTTTAAAATAATACCTTTAAAGTGGTGCAAAGTTATGTGTAGATCTCTGGGCTTTTTCTCTCCCCACATAGCACTGTCTGTTGCTGTGCCATTCTGCCCCTGGCATCCGTTAAGTGCCTGCATGATGGGTGAAGAATTAACCTTTATAATGTCTATGGATGCTTTTGGAGACTATTTAAAGAAAAACTTTCTCAATAAAAGAGCTAGAGGGAAATGACGACTGTCAAGCAGTTAAAAGTAACCAAATTAAAGGTTTATTGCTTTAAAGCTTATTGCAGATGTTTATGAAAATTAATTTTTCCCTTGTCACTATACGCAACAGCATCTGCTGTGATTGTGAGAACAATGCAGCCTAGTGATTCCTCCTTCCTTACAGTAGCGAATTCTTTTAAACACAAGCTCTGTGGCTCAGAGAGTGTATCCTTTCAGCGGGCTTGTTCTTTTTAATGGGTGCCCATTCCTGGGATCTCCATTGTTTCAGCAACAATAGCACTATGGGCAGCTGATTTGGTTGACAGAAAATGTGTTAATTTAACAGATCTATTCCATTTAGCAAGTCTCCATTCTATTGTGTCCTCCTTTTCTCTTGGTTCCTTGGAAGGCTGTGTTAGCAGATTCTCTTAGGTGGGACATTCCTGTAATTAGAAGTGCTCTGCAGTCCTTTGTTTAAATAAACAGATAAAACACTTGATAAGGAAAATGGATTTTAGGGCATTTTGTTTGTTGCCAAAGTTGCTGGAACACAAATTTTCCATTTGGTTTCATGCTTGTTTTGCTCGTTTTTCCTTCGTAGATTGACTTAATTGAACTGGGCACAACTTACAAACTACACCCAAGGACTTTACTTTGTGATTGTCACTGCAAACTGACCCTGAGTAGCTTGTCCTTTTAAAAGTGGTTGTATTTCTTTATGAATTTTTTTTATTTATAAACTCTTAGCTAAAATTCAGCGTTTCCACTGAAAATATAGCTGTGAAATATCAACAAGAATGGGAATGCTGAAGCTGGCTGGAGAGGTTGGTCCTGGTACATAAAATTAACATTTGGTTTTAAAGGTTACTGCAGGGAGAGTTGAAATATGAGGGTGGTAATGTCTCTTAGACCTTATCTATTCTAGAAAAGAGCACCAGTTTAACTAGATCAATTAAAAAAATCAACCCACTTAATCAGAGCAAACCTCTGCTAGGCGTTGTCTACACTGGCAAGTTTCAGCACAGTAAAGCAGCTTTCTGTGTAGTAACTCCTGGGGTGTACACACTGCCAAGCCACTTAGTGCGCAGAAACTGCAGTTGCAGCGCTATTAAAAAAAAACACCCCGATGAGAAGTGTACATCTTTCTGCGCCATGGCTACAATACTGTGGTGCCAATGTAGACACCCTGGTCGATTACAGTGCTGCAATTGGCCTCCGGGAGGTGTCTCACTATTACTCTTCTCGCCTCTCTGGTCATCACACCTCTGGCCCTGCCCCCACCCCTTAAATTCCTTGGGAATTTGAAAGTCCCCTTCCTGTTTGCTTGGTGATGTGTGAAGTGGTCTCAGTGCATCTTTCCAGGTGACCATGTCTGCTCCACACACCAGGCGATCCCCTGTTTGGAGCAATGCCGAGCTGCTGGACCTCATCAGCATTTAGAGAAAGGAGGCTGTCCAGTCCCAACTGTGCTCCACTGTAGGAATTACGATACCTATGGACAGATTTCACAATGCATGAAAGAAAGGGGCCATGACTGGGACACACTGCAGTGGAAGGTCAAAGTGAAGGAGCTGTGGAACACCTACCACAAGGCATGGGAGGCAAACCGCTGCTCCAGTGCTGTGGCCACGAGTTACGAAGAGCTGGATATGATACTCAGTGGTGACCTCACCTCCACTGCAAAGGCCACTGTGGATACTTCAGTTGCTCGCGTGCCAGTCGAGAGTGGATCGAGCCAGGAGGAGGAAATCTTGGACGGGGAGGGGGACGCAGAGGCAGAGGATGACTCTGAGGTCAGAGATGTATGCAGCCAGGAGCTCTCCTCTACCCCAGAGGGAGCCTAGCCAGTCGCAGCTATCGGAGCTTTGTGAAGCGCAAACAGAGAGGAGACCCTTGGTAAGTGGCTTGGATTTTGGGAATCACTGAAGCCAGTTGCTGGAGGCAGGAGGGTTGCAGAAAGCAGGCTTGTGTCTGTGTGATGCATGTACCACCACATGCCTAGTCTGAGCAATGGAACAGGGTGTTGTTTGACTCCCTCACTTCATGGGAATCTGCATCAGAGATTTCCACGAAACACTCATGGAGATACTGGGCAATCCGTTGCCACAGGTTCTTTGGCAGAGCTGCTTTGTTTCTTGTCCCATTAAGGGTAACGTTCCCATGCCACTCTGTCATCACTGGCAGGGGGAGGACCATTGCTGCACACAGACGAGCCGCATAAGGGCCAGGGCAGAAGCCGCAGTCTTGGAGAAGAACCTCCCTTGATTCCCTGCCCACCTTCAGCAGCAAGATATCTTCCATAATGAACACAGCCTGTGGAAAATGTGGGAACAGTAATGATTATAAGATCCGCCCCCTACAGTGCTGGCTGTACCCAAGAGCCACATGCCCAGTGTTCAGTACGGTCCTGGAACATTGATTTCCTCTACTTCTGCTGTTACCATTTTGGGGGTCTTGTGGCTCATGTGTGCTTGTCTGGGGTTAGCCACTTAGGTATGTGAATAGTGGCTGTGTTTTAAATCACTGAATCAGTGGTCTGTGTGTTGCAAACAATATTGCTTCTGCAAAATGTTGCATTTTGGCTTCATAGAGATGACTTTGAGAGCCCAGCCTCCCTCTTTGTTATCGCCAGCTGAACAGGTGCGCAGAATTAGAAGGAGGCTACGAAGAACTGAAGAGGACTTTCTGTGTGATGTCATGATGCACTCCACAGCTGAAAAACAAGAATTGAAGGAGTGGCAGAACAGCGAGAAGAGGGATTGAAAGGAGAACGCAGAGCACCAGAATGAAGCCACGAAGCGGCTCTTAAACATTATGGAGCACCAAGTGGACACGCTGCAGGCACTGCTAGCACTGCAAACTGAGCAGCTCCGTGCCCGCCCTTCTCTCCAACTGCTATTGCAAAACTCTTTCCCATACACCCGGACGCCACCAACTCACTCTTATCAACCTCCTGGCCCCAGTCTGTACCCACTGCATTCCGCTCCTCCCCCGTCACAATCCAGCCCTGTGGACTCCCATTACCCACTGCACTCAACACACATCCCTCTGCACCCACCCAGCCCTGCTGAAGTACAGCACCCACTGCATTGTACTCCAGTGGAGAAGGTTGGATATGATACCTGGACATACACAAATCTTTAACCGTCCCAGGACCCCACCTCCTCCTGGGACCCCCCCTTCCCCCATCCCCCTTTGTGCTGATGTGATGTTTTTGTTTGTCTCCTCTGATTGTTGTTTTTTAATAGAAGAATTGTTTTGGTTTGAAGGCAATCTTTATTCCATTAATTGAAAGCAAACAGAGTACTGCAAAGCAACAGGCAATTTTCTTAAACCTTCACAGTGCATCGTCTGCACCAATCACAATAATCTCCTAGTATTACAAGCACTGCGCTCCTGAGCATAGCAACAAATATTAGTGGCTTTCAGCTTCAAATTGCCCCTCTAATAGCCCTGGTCTCTGGCTGTTCAAATTCAGTCTCCAGGCACTGAGCCTCAGCGATCCAGCCCTGAGTGAAGCTTTCACCCTTCCTTTCACAAATACAAGTACAGCACTTGGCTATAAGTATAGGAATATTGTCATCGACCAGATCCAGCCTCCCATATAGGCAGCACCAGCGGGCCTTCAAATGGCCAAAAGCGCACTCAGCAGTCATTCTGCACTTGTTCAGCCAGTTGTTGAACCACTCCTTGCTGCTGTCTAGGTGCCCCATGTGTGGCTTCATAAGCCACAGCATTAAGGGGTAAGCAGAGTCTCTGAGGATCACAATGGGCATTTCGACTTCCCCTATGGTGATCTAGTCCCGAAAGAAAGTCCCTGCTTGCAGCTTCCTGAACAGACCAGTGTTCCGAAACACGCACGCGTCATGCCTCTTTCCGGACCAGCCTGCGTTAATGGCCGTGAAATGCCCACAGTGATCCACAAGCACCTGGAAAACCATTGAGAAATATCCCTTCCTATTAATGTACTCGGTGGCTAGGTGGTCTGGTGCCAGAATTGGAATATGTGTGCTATCTATTGCCCCTCTGCAGTGAGGGAAGCCCATTTGTGCAGAGCCATCCACAATCTCACGCACGTTGCCCAGAGTCAGTGTCTTTCGGAACAGGATGTGATTAATGGCCCTGCACACTTCCATCAACATGAGTCCAATAGTCGACTTTCCTACACCAAACTGCTTAGCAACCGATCGGTAGCAGTCAGAAGTAGCCAGTTTCCACAATGCAATCGCCACATGCTTCTCCAGTGGCAGGGCAGCTCTCATTCTCGTGTCCTTGAGCCGCAGGGCTGGGGCGAGCTCATCACACAGTCTCATGAATGTGGCTTTCCTCATCCGAAAGTTCTGCAGCCACTGCTCATCATCCCACATGTGTATGACAATGTGATCCCACCACTCAGTGCTTGTTTCCTGAGCCCAGAAGCAGTGTTCCATTGTGGTCAGCACCTTCGTGAATGCCACAAGCATTCTCGTGTTGTAGCTGCTATTTGTGGTGAGATCAGTGTTGAACTGCTCTTGCCTTTGTAGTTTAAGGAATAACTCCACTGTCACTCGTGACGTGTTGGTGAGACTGAGCAGCATATTGGTCAACAGTGTAGGATCCATTCCTGCAGACCAAAGAGGCAGAGTAGAGCATGCAGTACACAAACTGCCAAATGCAGATGGAAGCATAAAGATTGCTGGAATGGAAAGCAATGCATCACGGGGCATTGGGACAGGACCCAGGATGCTCCGCATCCCACTCTGCCTTCCCACAACTCTTAGCGGCAGAAGAGGAAGAGATGCTCTGTGGGATAGCTCTCCAGAGTGCACTGCTCTGAATACCGCTGCAAGTGCCACAAGTGTGAACACGCTATTGTGCAGGCAGCTGATAGTGTGGACATACAACAGTGGTTTCACTTCAGCACTCTCTGAGCGGCACTGTAACTGCCAGTGCTGTAACTCTGGCGGTGTAGACATACCCTATGATACACCTAAGTCAATATAAGCAAGGGTTAAACCAATTTAACTTATGTCAGTAACTTACTGATTTTTAAAAAAAATCAGTTTGGTGCATTGTTTAGTATAGACAAGGCCTTGTGCAGTATCTGGGGCTCTGTAAAAGTTAGGCCTTGTCTACGCTGCCACTTACCGCACTGAAACTTTCTTCGCTCGGTGTGAAACAAACACCTCACAGAGCGATGCAAGTGTCATCGCTGTAACGTGGCAGTGTAGACCGTGCACCAGCACTGGGAGCCATGCTCCCAGCACTGTTAGCTACGCCCGCGGTGGGGTTTTTTTTTTTTTACAGCGCTGGGGGAGCTCTCTCCCAGTGCTGGAGCTGCAACTACACAAGCCACGTTAAAGTACTGCCACGGCAGTTATTTAACATCAGCTGTGTAGCAGTGCTTTCGATGCTGGCATTCAGGATATAATAGGAGCCTTAAATGCAGGCAAAGACCATCAAATCTTATCTCCTCATTGGTGGAACAGTTTGTGCTATGGCTCCTCCTACAGTTAGTATTATGTCCACACTAGGAGCAGGAGACGAGGAATAGCTTCACACCACCGAAACAGGAAGCATCTGTAAAAAAACAAAAAACCTAGTATTTTCACCACAGGTGAACCCTGTGTACTCAAGAGCACATGGTACAGATTTTACTTATCCATGAATCAAACCACACAGGTCTTTTGCAGGGAGGGGGAAGGGGAGGTGAACATTAAGCTTAAGAGCCTAAGCGCTTGAATCCTAAATGGAGCTAGTCAAAGATTAGAATGCGGGAAGGGACTTGGAGAAGAATAAATAAGACAGCAGCCTCTTCTTGTATGCTGAAATGGTTCAAGCTATGTAAAAACCCTTTCTGAGATTATTTAACATGTGCATCATCAATGAATTTTGGGCCCAAAATGTAAATTGCTTAATGACACTTCCAAATATAAAAGCAGGGAGTGCTATACTAAAGGTATTTATAGTAAACTTGAAAACTGCATTTCCGTCTGAGAATTTTGGACTTAGTATTGTTATGGGTATCCCCTAAGTTTACTATAGCTGGAAGAGATTAGAAACAACTTTTGTTTTTTTTTGTTTGTTTGTTTGTTTTTCCAGTTAGTATATTCCCTGTTTGAAAGCACTTAGCATATAATTAGTTTCAGGGTGTTATTAGTGCATGTCCTGCAAGAGGGTGTTTAACAGAAAATACAGCAGCAGGAGAATTGAAACTGAAAAGGTAGCAAGAGGTGTTAGGTATGCCAATGTGTGCGCAGGGATGGCGGGAGAGGAGTGGTGAGCTTGAGCACAGTTGGTGGAAAGCACAGGCATAGCTAAAAGACCCTTAATCTAAACAGGGGAAGAAAAGCCCCTAAAACATATTTTATAAAGAACTTTTGCTAATCAGAATATATTCTTGTAATGGTCCCCTTTAAACCTTTCCCTCCAGTCCAGACCCCAAACACGAAGTGAAATTGACTGGTTTAATTTCAGTATCTAAGATGGCAGCATTGCACTTATCATACATAAATTATGAAAAGTAAACTCAGTTCAAAAAACGGTCAGCAATTTCAGTAGTCTGAATTGTCCCGTTGAAATAACTCCCCTCAACTGTTGTGACTTCTAAATGGTCTTGGAGGCTGTGATCACACTGAGTCCAGGTACCTAACATCGAGGCTTCCTGTCGCTGCTGAAAGTCTGTGAATTGCATTGCCTTGTAGGACAGGGCAGCCATGTAGAATAAACCTGATATATAGCATTCTTGCTTTCTTTTCTTTCAGCCCAGTACATAGTGCTAGGGCATAGGGGACCATTTTGCCTTTAAGATAATTGTGTGTTGGAGAGGATCAAAGAGCTTGAGGGTTTCTTGGATGAAAGGGGATTTTCTCCATGGACAGCTGCAGTAGTGCATTAGTACTGCAATGGATTATCTTTCCATGATTTGTGGGATCTCAACCAGATATAGGGGGCCAGAGTGAAAGCCTTCTGTAATAGGGAGACCACTGGACTGTTTTCTTTTTCAAACGGGGTATTGCAGAATGTTCTTAAACTGCAAATAGTTTTGGGGAAGGTGGAGAAACCAAACACAACTCTCCATTATGATTAACCGCAGCTGACGGTCTACATTTATCCTGTTCTGTGATGGAGCTGCTCTTTGAAGCGGATGAGCATGGAGCAGATCCCAACTGAATGTCTGATATCCTGCAGTGTCAGTGTGTACTTGGGAGGGAGTAGAGGGTCTCCTCAAGTGAACAGACTGGTTGTGGTAGGTATCAAGATTGTCAGATGCCCAGACTTACACTCATTTTGTGAAACTTCTGTTAATGGTTGCTCTGAAAAGTGACCTTATATTAGGGGGTGGTGCCCCTTTTGGAGCATGGATGGGTGTCCGTCCTCTATTGTTTCTCAGTAGTGGAGAGCTTTTTACTACTGTCTCTGTGGCTGGCCTTAGAATTTGTGCAGATGGAGGCAAACTGCCAGACATGACGATCAGGTTGTGATTTGCCTTCCTGATCTGGTTCCACTGCTAGAGAGAGGGAGGGGGATCTGAATGTGCATTGCAGAGCTCTGGAATGTTGGTCCCCAGGTGGCCTGCTACCTGCTTTGCTTGTGTTTAAATTTGGCTGGATTGTATCCTTTTACTGCTCAGTTAACAAATGTTGAAATCATGCTGGCCTGATATTAGTCATGACTAGGTTGTGCACTTCTTCAGAAGTGTCTTGAACTAATAGGCTGGCAGAACTTGCTTAATGTGGCCAGAAATATGACTGTAACAACAACAATTTCTTAATCGATCTCTTTGTTCCCCTGTGTGTATTCAGAATATTTGCTGACTGTAATGACAAATACAGTATAAGTGATGTTACCTCTTTCTTAGACCTTGAGAGCCAGGATAGCTATGGGAGAGTGAACTGGGTTCTTTTCCAGCTTGTTATTCACAAAATAAATTTCAGTTATAGAATCTGTTTCACTAGTGATGTACGAGCCAGAAAGAACCCAACTTGACTTTCAGATCCCATGGCTTACAGTTAGGAAAAGCCTCTTTCCAGCTCTATTTGTAAACTGATGAGATTTAATCTGAAATCTTAAAGACAAAGATGGACCTCCATATGCCATTTATAGTTACTTCTCAGAGGAAACACTACACTTTATAATTATAGCTTACTTAGCAGGAACTACTATGCCATGTGAATCTTGAGGACTATACTGCTAAGCAACAATTATAAAGTGTATTTTTCCTCTGAAAAGTTGCTCCTTGAATTGTTAGGTGACATGCTTGACAGGTGTATTGGATAAGCCTCCTTCTAGCCAATCAGGAGAAATGCCATTATGATGTTGCTGATTGAATAGACCTTTTCCTGTTCCCCATGCTTGGATTTCTTGATATAACCTGTCCACTTCATCTGGAAAGACTGTAGTCAGTGGAGAGGAAGGAGGATGTACATCCTCCCAGTGCTAGATTTTGTCTGAGTAATGTGCTCAGGGAAGGGATGATTAAAACGTGATGTGATATGGAGGTTTTGCATAGAAAGCTGACACTCTGTCGCTATAAACAATATATCATTCTGGGAGTTGGAATTTCTAAACTGGATGCTGGTGTCAACAGAGGGCCATCCAGCAGGTGAGCTTGAACTGCATCACTAACTTTGGGTGACTGGGGGTGGGTGCTTAAGCTGCTAGGACTGCTGGTGTCTGAAAGCAGGTATAGAAGAGAATGCTGGATAGCAGCAATTTTAGGAGGAGGAAAACCCCCAAGCTGATACTTCAGAAGTGGTGAACTGGGACAGCCAGGGCTTGGAGCAGTGATCCTAGCTCTCTTTTCTCCTTCCTCCCCACCCCCAAACCCTCCATCACACTGTGTGGAAGTGTCCCAGTTCTTGCAGCTGTGTTAATTGTAATGGGTCATTTAGTTCTGAAATCTCTGTTTATAAGGGGCAAGTCCTTGCCTCGGTGTGACAGCTGCCGCCTTGCACTTTCCCGCAGGCTGGAAATAACTGCATGTGACATCGGAGCAGAGTAGGGTGGGGGAGGGAGGAGATTTTCTGGCTTCCTCTTAGTGCTCTAATGGCTTTGCTGTGTGACTCTTTTCCCAGGTGGACTATAGCCAGTCATGCCCCACATACTTAGCACATCTCTCCACTGGCAGTACCTAGGCAGTATAGAAACTCTCTTATGCAGTTGAACCTCTGCTTCAAGACCGTTGCTGATTCCAGAGCCGCATGAGTGCTGCCGGACTACACTGCGGAGGTGCGGGGAAGCAAGTGTGAGGCTTCCTCTGAGTGTAAAGGAGGCCTGTTTGAAATGAATATATTTGCCTTTCTGGAAAGGGAAGCTGGACCACTCTGTAGAAAGGCAGGAAAGGCGAAGAGATTTGAATAGGGGGTTGGAAAAGGATTCCTTTCCCTCCCCCTGTCCAAAATCCAAAGCATGAGTCCATGGAAACCCTGCCAGCTTTTCCTTCTAGCTGAGGGGCCGTCTCCTGATTGGAATGACAGCTTTGAACTGGAAGACATTATTTCATTAGCCTGCTAATCAGATACAGAGATTACCTGATTGGCTACTTAATAATTAAATGAAGTTGCTTCTAATTCTTTGAGCACACACAGAACTAATTGAATTAACCCTTCACTGCCCTGCATGTCTGGGGTGCTCTTGTGTGAAATGGAGAGGGCTACAGGCAGAGCTGTAGAATTTGGGGGTGTGGGCAGAGGGGGTTATTGTGGGATGTGGATGATGGTACAGACCCCAAGATGTTGTATCCTTTATGAACGAAATGGCCAGTCAGGAGAGTTGTGTATATACATTCAGCTTCAGGAGCTAGACCTCAGGCAAAGACAAATGCCCTCAAATTCAGTCAGTCTTTGATATCTTAACAGGAGCTGTCATCCTGATCATTATGCTTTGAGATGTCCATACTTAAAATCTTGTTTGAAAACTATCTCAAGAATTCCCCTGAGTTCACAATGGCATCTCTTGTCTAGGAGTTTGTGGATGGTGAATGGACTGGTGGCTTCATATCCAACAGGGCTGTAAATAGGAATGAAAAGACTCAGGTGGATCTTTCCTGAAGTGACTACTATCAAGTAGGGCTGAAACATGCTTCCTGGAGCCCCCTGAGCAGTCTTCCTCCAAACCTTGCCACCACAAAAACCCAAAGATACCAGCAGTATTTATTTTATTTTATTTTTTAGCATGAACATGATTAGAATGATCCTCTGTCAAGTCAGTATCCTGCTATATCAGTCAGTCCTTTGGGTAGTTAGTTGTGTACACACCAGCAGTAGGGCGAGAGCGGCAGGATATTGCTCAAGGAGCCAAATCAGGGCATGCAATTTTCAAATAATGCTGTAAGTGTGTGGAATAAATATGAGAAGGGTGTTAAGGAGAAGCATGGTCAGACTGGAACCCCACATCATCCTGTACGTAGCCACCTTTCAGTGTAAGGTGGGGAGACAGGTTTACACCATAATTCAGAATCTCCAACTCCCCATCCGTGATAATTGAGCAGTAATGTGTAATATCAAATTTTTGCTGCCCAGACAGCAGTGCTGCTTTTGCTTATCTCTCACTGGCAGCTTGCTAGAGCAAGTTTCTACCTAGCAGTATGAAACATACAGTCTTAGGAGGCCATCATAACTTTCTCCAATGCTTTCCATCACTCTTAAGGCTTGGCTATACTCGAAACTTCAAAGCGCTGCTGCAGGAGCGCTGCCGCGGCAGCGCTTTGAAGTGTGAGTGTGGTCGCAGTGCCAGCGCTGGGAGAGCTGCATGTACTCCGCCTCCTCATGGAGATTAGCTTGCAGCGCTGAGAGCCGCGCTCCCAGCACTGCGGCACTGTTTACACTGGCTCTTTACAGCGCTGTATCTTGCGGAGCTCAGGAGGGTGTTTTTTTCACACCCCTGAGCGAGAAAGTTGCAGCGCTGTAAAGCGCCAGTGTTGCCAAGGCCCTAACCTCCTATACACCAAGTATCTAGTTACTAGACTAGTTGTCTTCCTTTTGCTAGAAGACTGGTGGCAGTAGTCTTGTGAGAGCCTGGCTGTCTATTGCGAGATAGGTGTTTGGGCTGGCTGGTTTGTTTGTCTTTAAATCTTGCTCACAGCTGGTTCCACACATGGTGAGAAGCTGGAAATGTCCATGAAAACAGGGCAGCAGACTGCTGGCAAAATAGTGGACAAATTTCCAGATAACAGTTAACATTTAGAGTTCTCTGCCCAGTGTAGAGCATTTGATAGTGATGGCCCCTGCTATCTAAGAGTATGGCTACACTTGAAACTTCAAAGCACTGCAGTGAGAGTGTGGTCGCAGCACCAGCACTGGGAGAGAGCTCTCCCAGCGCTGCACGTACTCCACATCCTCATGGGGTGTAGCTTGCAGTGCTGGGAGCCACCCTCCCAGTGCTGCGGCACTGTTTACACTGTCGCTTTACAGCGCTGTATCTTGCAGTGCTCAGGGGGGTGTTTTTTTCACACCCCTGAGCGAGAAAGTTGCAGCGCTGTAAAGCGCCAGTGTAGCCAAGGCCTAAGGTCGTTATTAGATTGGGATGGAGGTGGAAGGCTTTTTAAAAGAGAGAGAAATAAGTGAAAGGAGGGGAGAAGACAACTCTTAAATGTAGTGCCTGATGAGATAGGTAAGATCTTCATTCATAAGGTAAGCTATGGATATACTTGTTTTCCTCACCCCGTTGACTCTTCCTTCAAATTTCCACAAAATTATCTTCCTTTTTCCTCTCAGTCCTCTAGCAAATCAGAAGCAGGATTTGCATTTTGTAAATTATCTACCTCTTTTTTTTTTTTCTGTCCAAGGGAAGAATTGGGGGAGTCTTGTCTGGCATGTGGGATGAAATATATTGAAAATGAGTTTTTAGATTCACACTCACTGGGGCAGACTAGGTGCTTCTGGCAGAAACCAGTTGAGTTTTGGTACTGAGAATAATTAGTGCTGTGCTTTTTGCTGTAAAAGAGGGACGTATAGTGACAAATGCCAGCCTAGCTTGGTCCATTTTAATACAAAGCTGTGTTCTGGCTTCATGGGGAGATTCCAGAAACATAGCGAGGTACTCTAGTGGGATGGTGGATGTGCTCATTTGTGTGCAATTAACCATAATGCTTTTCTCTGACAGCAGTTTGGATATTGGAGCTCTGGATGCGCTCATGGAGGCAGTCCTCCTGCTCCACAGCATGCTTTGTATGCCAGAATGGGAGGGATTTGGAGTGGGGAAGGCTTTAGCCACTTCTCTCCTTTTTTGTTTTTGTTTATGGGTTTGCAAAATCAGATTAGCATTTCAATGTCACCAGCTTTGAAGCAAACGCCCCTGGGGTGTGGTGATAGTTTGGCTGTTTGAGCATAGCCAGTTTGAGATTGCCATTAATGTTTCTTAGCCCCCCCTCTCCCCCTCCGCAACTCCCCCTCGTCCTTCTGTGCTGGTGAGGATATGAAGCCTAAGGCCTTGTCTGCATTGAGGATATGCCCAAATTGCTGTAATCAGTGTTGCTGTGTTTGTGCAAAATCCTAATATGGACAGGTAGAGTCACTATGCACTCTGATTTAGACTGGTGCTGCTTACTCCACTTTCAAGCCAAGGGTAGGCTGCATTGGTATGAATTGTGGAACAGTGATTTAAGCTATGTCTACACTACAGACTTTACCGCAGCTGTAGCTGAGCTGCTGTAAGATTTCCTGTGTAGCCAGCCGCTCTATGCCGATGGGAGAGAGTTATCCTGTCAGCATAATTAAAGTATCCCCCAGTGAGAGCATCTCCTGCCGACATAGCAGTGTCCAGAGTTTTTGTCGGTGAAACTTGTGTCGATCAGTGGTGTGGTTTTTTCCACACCCCTAACTGACAAAAGTGCTTGTGTAGACATAGCCTTAGCCTGCATATACTATGACTTATCTGTGCATCTACAGTGGTGGCAAAAATTGCTAGTCTGAACATCATCAAAAAAAGCATTTGTTAGAAGCTATTTTTGCTACATGGAAATCTTTCCTATACTAGGAAAGCTACCCATTGATGACAGTGGGCACCACAATGAGTGCAGCTGGTGCTAAGCACTTTTTAGCTGCTAGCATGCTCAGCTAACCACAGTGCCTAATTGGTGTTGAGCATGGCTTGTCCTTCGCTATCTTTGCTGTTAATCTGTGGTGTGCACCAGTTCAGTTGCACCCATTCCTGGCACCCACTGTCTGCAATGGGTAGTTTTCCCAGTGAAAACGAGGCCTTAATGTTTAACAATCCTGGGGGGTGGGGGGAATGGAAAGTGTTAACATGGTTGTGCCAGACAGTGCAGACACGTGCACAACTTTGTTAAAACAGTTTACAAGTTACCCTCCGGATCTGGAGTTCATCTTTACTGTAATGTTAGCTCCAGGCATAACTTGAGAGTTGTCTCTAACCCAACACCCATGCACACACAAAAATCTCTGGCTTGAGTTAAGTTGTGCTTTAAACTTGAGCTCGCTGGTCCATCGAGGTCAAGAGCTGCTGAGGCTTGAGCTAGTAATGCAGTTGGGGGCTGGTGGGGGAGGCACAGCTACTCAGTGATTGTATTAGCAACACACAGTGCAGCTTGAGTTGTTTTGCAGTCTGACTGCTCTCACAAGAGAGATCCTGAGCTAAGGCTGCAGTGAAGATGAGCCCTAGGACAGATTTTTAAAACTGGAAACACAGTCATCCCTTTGTCCATGCTGACTGATGCAACTGCATTAGCAGAAGCAGTTTTTAAAAACCAGTGCACTGAAAGTAGGAGAGGTCCTTTGGTGCTGCCCTGTTCCCCTGAAGCTGCACTCATTTACACTGCTGCAAATTTGGAGTAAGTCCAGTTACCCCAAGTGGATTTATTCTAGACTTAAATGCTGTAGTAATTGCAAATGGGAGCTACCTCTTCAGGACACCATCTCGTTCTCTATATACCGCTACTTCATTACTGTGCACCATCCAAAAGGCACAATGAATGAGGAAGGAATGACGCAGAAATAAATTTGACCACGTACTTTAAGATATATGTAAGGATGGCAGACCTAAGGTTTTGTGAGGGTAACATGTTAAAGGGAAAATATGGGTTTGTACCCTTTTTTCTTTTCTGATATAAAGAAAGCATGAGAGGCTTTTTCCCCTAACACAATCAAATAAAATGATGATTATTTTTTTTAGTACAGATATATGAGGAGTGATGAAACTGGTCGAAGGATTTCTCAGTTTGTAGGTATTAACAAACGAAGTTTTAAACAGTCTGAATGAAAATTATTTCCCTTCTAAGCTAGTTTCACTTTCTTGGTATTTGTGAGGTTATCCTATCAGTCCTCTGGTCTTCAGAGAAACTTCTAGGTTAGACAAAACCTGTCTAAAGTGGAGAAACCCCCCCCCCCGCCCCCAACAAGTAGTAAAATTAACCCCTCTATTACCTCCACCAAACAAACCAAAGCTAAAGAATCTTTCAGGCCCCTTTTACACACAATAAAGAAGCAAAAAGGGTACAACACATTTCCTTTTCCTTTACAGCTCACCATTAACTTTGGCATTTCAACTTAATGCTTCCCTTTCCAACACCAACATTCTTTCAACATAAGTAAAACAGATCTGTACTCCAGCTACGTAAAGGAGAGGCCCCTCCCTTCCGAATTCTGGTTTTAAATCAGGGAATTTTTATTTTTTTTTGTTGGAATGGATGTGTGAAATATCCCTTAATAAACAGGAGATCTGAATGTTAGACTAGACAACTTTTGTGGCACTTTTGTAGGATTAGAGGAGAAATGGCAGGATGGAATAGTGAGAAGGTGCTTGTCCCTCAGCTCTTACTGAAAGAGAAGAGCAGGAAACCTCCCCACCCCTAGGTTTGCAACTATTAGGGCTGTTGGAGCAGGGTGAGAGGAAATGCTCTAGGTACTACAGGAGAATACAGGCTTTATGAACAGGTGAGCAGCTGAGTGATCTGGACCAGTTTTGTAGCCCTTATGGGTCTGAAGCACAGTTTGAAAATATGAACTGAATGTAAGAGATGCCATGACATCTTGAATCTGCAGACTGCCTGAAACAATAACTCAGATTGTGAACTTCCCCATTCATTTCCAGTGGTTTGCTGTGCTGGAAATTTGAAGATGACATTTAAAATGTTGACATTGTTAACTATTTCACTGCTGATGGTTTTAGCAGAAACATGCAGTTAACTGGCTCCTCACAATCCCAGAGTGCCTTCTGAGGGGGCCAAAAATTCTAAACTGTCCTCTATTCAGCCGCCAAAACAACTCCAGCTTTGCTTTTATGATGCAGCTTTGAGTTGTCAATTCAAAAGTCTTTCACATATTGAAAAGTGAAAATACAGGGACTGTGTACATTTTTAAAATATAAAAATAAACAGAGTCTACTGCATTGAATGTATTATTAATTTTGTGTTTACTTTAAAAAGTACATTTTAAATATAATGAATCTGCTGCGGAATTTCCAGTTTGCCATATACACATAAGTGAGGCCTGGAGTGTAGGAAACAAGCAGAACTACTAGAAATTATACTGCTGTTAATGGAAATCGAGATCGAGAGAGCAAAAAACACAATTGTGCAGTATGGATATAACATTTGGAAAGCCAATCGAGACTGGTACACCTGTACCTCAGTAGACCGCGACCTGATATAACATGAATTTGGATATAACTTGGTAAAGCAGTGGGGAGCCCCGGCCCCTTTAAAGCGCACCCAAGCCCCGCTGCTTTACCGCGTTATATCCGAATTCGTTTGGAGCCCTGGGCCCTTTAAATCCCCGCCCGAGCCCCGCTGCCAGAGCTCTGGCGGTGATTTAAAGGGACCGGGGCTCCCCACAGCAGCTGGAGCACCGGTCCCTTTAAACCCCTGCTGGGGCTTTGGCAGCCAGGTTCGGGTGGTGATTTAAAGGGCCAGAGGCTCCAGCTGCTGTGGGGAGTCCTGGGCCCTTTAAATCCCTGCCCAAGCCCTGCTGCCGGAGCTCCGGCGGTGATTTAAAGGGACCAGGGCTCCCCGCAGCAGCTTGAGCACTGGGCCCTTTAAATCACCACTGGGGAAGCCGGTCCAGTCCAGCACAGCGTACTGGCTCCTGCCGATATGCCGTACCGGACTGAACCCGGTATAGCGCAGTCTCACCTATAAGGTGGTGAGATTTGTTGGCTCCCGAGGACCACGTTATATCAGGGTAGACGTGTATTATAAGGGAAGTGGCAAGCAACTCCCCCTGTATTTAAGTTGCTAAGTACTTTTTGTTATAATTCATCTAATGAATTTCTTCTAACACCTCCATAGTTCAAGATTGTGCTTTGAAATTTTGCCAGGGTAGTTCTGGTGTCAATAGGTTTGCCAAGTTTATAACTGCACAAAACTGCACACCTTTGCCCCGCCCCTTCCCCTTGGCCCTGCCCCTTCTCCGAGGCCCTGGTCCCCGCTCACTCTATCCCTTAGGCAGGGGGTTGGGGTGAGAGTGAGGGCTGCAGCTGGGGGTGCGGGCTCTGGGGTGGCACCAGAAATGAGGGGTTCAGGGTTCAGGAGGTGGCTCTGGCTGGGGGATGGAGCTAAGGGGTTTGGCTTGTGGGAGGTGGCTCTGGGCTGGGGCAGGGGGGTTGGGGTGTGGGAGGGAGTATGGGTTCTGGGCTGGGGGTGCAGGCTCCAGGGCAGGGCCAGAAATAAGGGGTTCAGGGTGTGGGTGCGGGCTCCAGGCTGGGGCAGGGATTTGTGGTGGTGGTGCAGACTCTGGGAGGGAGTTTGGGCGTGGGAGGGGTCTCAGGAGGGGATGAGGGGTGCAGGTTCCAGGTGGCACTTACCTTGAGGGGCTTCCTGGAAGCGGCAACATACCCTTTGGTTCCTAGGTGGAGGTGCGGACAGGTGACTCTGCGCGCTGTCTACACCTGCAGGCACCGCCCCCGCAGCTGTGGTTCCTGGCCAATGGGAGCTGCATTGGCTGCGGTTCCCAGCCAATGGGAGTTGAAGAGCCAGCACTCGGGGCAGGGGCAGCGTGCGAGCCCCATTGGCCAAGTCTCTGCCTAGGAGCCGAGAGACATGTCTCCGCTTCTGGGGAGCCACGCAGAGCCAGGTAGGGAGCCTGCTAGTCCTGCCAACTAGACTTTTAATGGACACCTGGCAACCTCAAGGAGGTGCCTCTTGCTGGCTTTATTCAGTTTTGATCAAATTATAAACTGCTGAAAATCACCAATTCTGCTTGTTTCACACAGACCAGTTTGTTTATGTCAGCGCACCAAAATCCCTCAGAATTTCCATTAGCACTGTGCATACAGTAGGGCCTCTCTTCAGCATAGTGCACACACACAGCTGAACCTATGGGTAGGGTACATATAAAATGGCGGCTAGCATAGATGCTGACTCTGTGGGTGCTCCGGGGCTGGAGCACCCATCAGCAGCTCCTTGCCCCCCCGCCTTCCCCCCCCCTGCACCAGCTTACCTCTGCGAGCCCACTGCCGCCGTGTCATGCTTCTTGCTCACTCCCTCCCAGTGCATGATGGGGAGGGGGATTATTGCACATTAAAAGTAAAATAAAATTAAAAAAAACTACTTTAAATGATTTAGAGTACAAAATCAAGTACTTGATCGTTCAGAAGTATTAGATTTATGGTTGCCTGTGCAACTTTAATTCTGCTCCCTTGTGCATACGCATTATAAGTCTTTAATTACGGATCATGTACTTTTTTTCTTTTTCCAGAGGACACCTGCCATAATTCAGTACAGAGAATAGATGGTGCTCAAGGAGTGATTCAAGACTGTGTAGAGAATGAAGGAATTGCTTGTAGGATTCCCGGGGTGAAAGTAATATAAATGACTTACTGGTACAGGGGCCTGCCTCTGGGCACCTGGAAGGGGCGGGGCCTTAGGCAGAAGGGGCGGGGCTGTGGGTCAGCCTCCCCCAGCCAGCCCTTCCACACTGCCTGGCCCATGCCACCTGGGACTCTGGTGGGGGTTTAAAGAGTTCAGGGTTCCGGTCACTGCCGCAGTAGCAGCACTTTAACATTGGCTGTATATGGGGCAGTATCGGCAGCCACTTCTTACCAGTATGTCACACTGGCCCACTTTCACCTCTGAGGATTCCTGCCTCATTTGCTGTAGAATTTGGAAGATGTGCAGAAAATGAGGCAAAGGGACTGCTGGAAGAGTAAGATTGGTCTTTTTTTGGTTGTCAGGTGTATCGCATCCAGGAGAACTTCTGATATGATCCTGGGCAAGTCACTTAAACAAAAAATTTCCCAAGCGTCCGTTAACCGTGTGTTCCTTATTTTCTGGGTTCCCAACTTGACACACCTTTTCAGAAATGCTGAAAACTCACCACTGTAACTGGACTCAATGGGAACTAGAGATGCAAGTTTGGCACTAAGAAATTGTAGTCTGGAGGAATGAGCATTAAGGATTTGAGGGTCATGAGGTCTTGAGTTCTAATTCAGTATCTGCCACTGATTCACTGTATGGCCTTGAGCAAGTCATTTTATCTTTTTCTGTTTTCCCCATCTTTAAAATAGGTATCATGATACTTTCCCACCTGCCACCCTGGGATGATATGAGGATTGATTGATTGATGTCTACAATGTTTTGAACATATTAGATGCTGGAAAAATGCCAAGCATTCTGAAAAATCAGGAGTCCCAAGTTGGGGTGCAATCAGCTATATTGGAGATGTTTGCAGATGTTGGCCTTAATCTCCCTGTGCCTCAGTTTCCCATCTGTAAAATAGAGTAGTATTATTACCATCTCACAGAGGTGCTGAGATGGATTAATTAATGTATGTTTGTTTCAGATACTACAATTATGAGCACTATAGAAAAGCCTGTGAGGCAATTAATTTTACATTCAGTAGCAGGGTTTGTATGACATGCAGTAAATAAGGCCTGGGGGCACAGTGAATGAGAGGATAAAAATAAATATTGAACAGCTGCCTTATTCAATAACCACTATCTGTCCTGTGCACTGAATGAGGTCCTATGAAAAAGTATGTGAGCATGCAACTGAAGATTATATCAAATGCATATGCACAGCGGGACAGAATTAAGGTTGCACAGGCAGACTGAAATCTGACATCTCCTTTTTCAAGCACTTGTCTTTACAATTTAAATAACACTTTCTTTAAGCATCGTGGGGGGTTTGGTTTTGTTTTTTGCATGTAATAATCTGTTTAGGAGTCTGAAGGAAGAACAGGTGGATGGATAATTCAATAAGTCAAAGTACTTAAAATCCCAGTGACCTGCAGTTGAGCAATGTTGTGGTGAACTACTTTGGGCAAGGATGCAAGGAATGAAAAAAGGGAAAACAGTGGGTATTGGTTTAGACTACTAGGATTGGGGGAAAGTGAAAATAGGGGAGAACTCTTGCATCACTTTAAATACTATGCAGAACTACACACTATCATATTGGTGGTGGATTTTAACTACCCATTTATCTGGTGCATGTTTGGCTGTACTTTTTGGCCAGCCAAAATGTACAATAAATTACAAAATATGCAACTCTGTGGTCCAGAAGAGAAATTCCTACCAGAGGAGAATGTTCTTGGACCTATTATTTACTGATTGAGTGCGTGAAAATACTGTATAGCTTGAAATAGATGACACTTCTACAGCTCCATAACTTCAAAATACAGTACTAACTTTAACACATCTGATTGGGTAGATTATAGGGAATGGGCATTCTCAAAGCGTCTGCTGCCCAAACTCTTCCAACTAGGAGAAGTTGGGAACAATTAGGAGACAACTGGCTCAGCTCCTCGGGGCAAGAGCACATACCCTTGTTTTTCAGCATGCCCTTGGCTGACTCATGAACTGTTTTGACTTGCTTGGGAAGCATACATATATCCAGCTCTCCTCCACAGGAAGATTCATGGAGGCAAGTCCTACTTCTAAACCCCAGTCCTGCAGGACGTACAGAATCTGCAGTGGATTCTTAGTGATTAAATTATTAGGCATTTTTTCTTCTGTTTTGAGATGGTCTATCCATCATAAGGACTTCTTAGCTCATTGTCTGGATTTCATAGTCCCTGTTTGATTTAAATTGGAGGATACCTAAACTCAGACAAAGAAAGCAAGATTAGCAACTTGCTAGAAACCAGAAAGCTGTAACTAATCTTTGTATAGTATATTCAAAAATAAATGCAGGCAGCCCTAATGGTTGCTAGTATTATAATTCTATTCATTTTGATAAATAAAGAAACTGTATTTTTGGGGAGATTCACAAAGAAACTGATTATCTTTGTTCTTATTCAGTTGTTAAAAAACCAGGCATGACCATGGACTACATTTTAGGACTGCAGGTTATATGTGGACACCTCTGATTTTAACACACTTTGTATTTGTACAGTGTCTTCCATCCAAGAGTCTTAAAGAGCTTTACAAATATTAATGAATATAGCAGTACAACATCTCTGCTATAGGATCAGAGGGTAGCCGTGTTAGTCTGGATCTGTGAACTGAAGTAGGCAGAGGTTAAGTGACCTGCCACGGATTTCCTGTGTGACTTTGGGAAAAGCTTAGACTATAGTGCAGATCTTCTGATTCCCAGTCCTGCATGTGTGAAGCACAAGATCATTTTAACTCTCAAAATAGAAACCCTTTCTTCTTCAGCATGGTTGCTTAGTTCCTCTGCCAAAAGTCTGTCTTTGTAAAGGGGACCATAATATTTTAACACTGTCTCACGCACAAACTTCCGCTCCCCTTCATGATTAAAGAAAACTTGCATACACTCAAGCCTGCACAAGGAAAAGATGAATTGTAAGAGCAGGACCTCCCATTAACCAAATTTGGCTTAATAATCTGACAGTTAGGGAGGAGAAAACAGCCAGTAGGTGAATCTACTTCCAAAGCCTGAACGGGTGAGTGACAGAAGAAGCCACTAGTGGAAAAATAATAAACCTCTGCTACTTCAAAAACACCCATGCAGAATGACAGTGGTGGGTGTGTTCTTTAACTTCCCAGAAGCTACAGAATAAAATAAAAAGGCAGCAGGATCAGCAAATAGATGAAAGGCAGCAGCCCCTTTAACATTTGCTCCTGGAGTCCAGCAACTCTCAGCAGTTGGTTGGAGACTAAGCTGGACGGTCCTGTGGAGCTCCAACAAAGGGACGAAACAAACTCCCATCCCTTGGGGCCCCCCTCCCCGACAACGCGTGAAACAACTTGATAAATGATTGCTCTGTCAGGGGAGGAGGAGATGGAGAGTCTGGGAGCACAGGGGGAATGTATCTAATTTAGGAGCTGGAGGAGTTGGGGGGTGAAAGAAGAGGGAGGTGTGATTGGAAGGTGGGCTGCTGCCTTCCTGGCAGCACACAAGAGCATGCAAAAACCCTACCGTCCCTTTTACCCCCCAAAATAAGAGAGAAGCTGGTGGATGGTAAACAAAGGGGCAAAGAAAGCTTATTCAGGAGGACTTTCCAAGCGAAGTCTCTCTTGGGAACAGATCCCCACTGTGCGCAAGGACTTTGGGGAAATTCCTGCCCCACCAGCCTGCTCTCTAGCCTCCGGTCCAAGCTTTGGAGTCCAGCAGTCTCACATTACCTCATTTAATCGGGATGGCAGGAAATACAAACCTCCCCCCACCACTCTTAGCCCAGTCCAATAAGGCTGTCGATTCAGAATTGAAAGCTACAGAAACAGGAGCCCATAGCATGGCTCTATTCAAGGGAACATTAATTACCCTAAAACAAAAACAAGAGGAGTTCACAGCTGGGGCCCAACACTTCAGATTCCCCTTCCTCCCTCCCCTGCTGCTTCTCTACAGTGTGCGCGCCAGCTATTTATACAGTCTCCTCGCATACGATTGATATTGGGCCCAGAGGACCCTCATTTCCCCCCCCCCCGCCCCCTTTGGGGTTATAGGACAGTGTTGTTGACTTGAACCCAGACAGCTTTGCACAGGCATTACAGAAGCAGGCATGGAAAGGCTTCCAGGGGCACAATCTGCACAGCGAAACAGTGTTTGATTTACTGTGCAGTAATTGTGGAAAGCTGTAGCAATCTGATTACAAACAAATCATTCTTGTAGCATGCTAGTCCAGTGGGCTATCCAGAGGAGACCCATGGTAGTCTGCTTATTAGAATGACCAGAGCTGTCGTCAGAGGTGGGCAACGGGAAATTTTAGGGTGTATCACTGGAAGTGAATAGCTATCCTGTTTGGTTTGCGGAGGGGAGAGTGGAGCAGAGAACTTAATTTGGGTACTCTCAAGCTGCTGTTTTAACAGAAGGGCATTCCAATAGGCAGCTGACAGAAGCCTGTAATCTCCTAACCAGCCCACAATGGCATGAGCACCTTTTGCCTAATAATAATGAATGCAATACATTGGAGTGCCCATGTCCTGCTACGGTGAGGGCCATACTGACAACTTGATGGCAATTCAAGGGCTATGTCTTATTAGTGTCTAAATCTACTTCATCAAAAATAAAAGTTTGGAGTCAGACAAGAAAAAGAAACTATCTTCCATAGTTACATAGAAATGGCTTGAGTTTATTAGCAGCTGGTAAGCGTTATCACAGTCATTGCAAGAAGAGAAGAGAGACATGAACTGTGTTTTAGGGCTCTCAACAGAATTCAGTCCCTTGTCACTTTTGCCATATCCATGATATTAGTAACTTGCCTTGTATACAGCAAACCCTACTTTTAGTGAAGTGGAGTGAAAGTCAGTGCATTTTAATGGACTTTCTTCACTGCTGTAGGCACTCACTATGAACTGATTTACCAGTAATTGTTCTGATACTCTAAGACTGCACCAATTGCCAGCTTATCACTTAGGGGTATGTCTTTAGGGCAGAGGTGAAAGTAAGCTGGCACAGGCCAGTATGGACTGGACCGGCTTCTCCGGCAGTGATTTAAAGGGCCCAGGGCTCTGGCTGCTGCGGGGCGCCCTGGGCCCTTTAAATCACCGCAAGAGCTCCGGCAGCTGGGCTTCGGTGGGGATTTAAAGGGCCCGGGGCTCCCTGCAGTGGCAGAGGTAATGGCGACAAGACTCCCGCGGTGATTTAAAGGGCCCAGAGGCAACCAGAGCCCCAGGCCCTTTAATTCACCCCTGAGCACCGGGGCTCCCAGACATCTCTGCAGCTAGTAGGTCCAGGGTGATTTTAAAGGCCCTGAGGCTCACAGCCACAGCCGGAGCCCCAGGCCTTTAAATCTTGAAAGGCCCCACCTCTTCCAGTTGAGGTCATGCCTCTTCCGGTTGAGACCATGCCCCACTCAGGACTCCGGCATAGATCTTTTAAGTTTTTTTCACCTCTGCTTTGAGGGTATCACTTATGGGCATGGTTTAACCCAGGCTTTTTCTGGTGTTGTCCTAACCCTCCTGCCATCCTGACACACACAACCCCCAACCCAAATTTAACAGTCCTTTTAACCTGGGGTAGCTGGCTTCTCTGGGGCTAAAGCCTGGATGCTGCTTTTACTCAAGTTAGTAATCTATCCACTTTGCAATGAGAACACAGGTTAAACCACTTGAATGCTGATTGTCCTCTCCAGTCCCTTCCCGCAGTTTCTCTGGTGTGCCCAGAAGGACAGACAAGTTCTCCCACAATTCACTGGGAAAGAATCCTACAGCAGTAGCTCTCAACCTTTCTAGACTACAGTACCCCTTTCTGGAGTCTGATTTGTCTTGCATACCCCCAAGTTTCACCTCACTTAAAAACTACTTGCTTATAAAATCAGACAAAAATACAAAAGTGTCACAGCCACTACTGAAAAATTGCTTGCTTTCTTATTTTTACCATATAATTATAAAATCAGTTGGAATATATTGTACTTACATTTCAGTGTCTAGTATATAAAGCAGTATAAACAAGTCATTGTCTGCATGAAATGTTAGTTTGTACTGACTTTGCTAGTGCTTTTTATGTAGCCTGTTGTAAAACAAGACATGTCTAGATGAGTTGATGTACCCCCTGAAAGACCTCTACGTACTCCTAAGGGAACGGGTACCCCTGGTTGGGAACCAGTGTCGGAGGGATTAAGCTTACTAGAGTACAAAGAACCATGGGATGTGCCCCCAGAAGTCCTAGCGAGACACATGGGAAGCGTGGCACAAGTGAGGACACAGTAAACTATCACCAAGGCAAACTCTGCAATGAAGATATGCCCAAAATGTTGAATGTTCTGTTCCAATGGGCTGAACAGAGGAGGAAGGAGAGTAGCATTTGCCACTATCCCATACAGAGGGGTAATAGGGATTCACTGATCTCCAGTCATACTGCGGCTGCAGTAGAGCATAACTTTGGCCAGCCTGAGGGACACCCCATATCCAGCAATTTCCAGTTCTCCTTGGAATAGAAATCCAGTTGCTAGTCTTGGGATGAAAGGAGGCAGGGAAATAATCTTTTGCCAGGTAGACCCCCTATTGCTTGAGTAACTCCACTTATAATGAGTGCTCTGTCGGGTTGGAGGTGGACATTTGAAGAATAAAGTTAAGTGCTGATGAAGCCAAAGAGGGTTCCACTGTAGTGCTGTGCATGCATGGATCACTAACATTCTCTTACCGGACTTGGTTACAGCATGGTAATGCCCTGAACATTTAGAACATAGGTTGATCTTGCAGCACAAGTGAGACTGGATTGTATTTTAACAGCATTCCTGAATTGTTCTACAGCTGTGGATTTTGCAAGCCTGTAGCATAGTAAAATATGGTTAAAAGCCAGCTCATTCTCATCTATACTGCCGAATACCACATAGTGCTAACAGTGTAGTGCGCAACCAAATTGTACGGAAGTCCTGCAGCAAGGTAGGAATTGGAGTCCAGACAAGGCTTAAGGTGCTTCATTTTCAGAGGGGAAAACGGGGGAACATAGAGGTTAAAAGACTTTTCTGGGGTCATTCAGGAAGTAAGTAGCAGAGTCAGGAATAGATCCTGTGAGCCTTCTCTCCTCCCAGTCTCTTGTGCAAATCACTAGACTACACTTCCTCCACGCTCAAAAGCAAGGTAATACAACACCTAGCTTAATACCAAATAAAGAATGCAGATTAATGGCATTTAGATACAGTAGATTTAAAAGTCTCTCTAGCCAAGAAACCAGTTTGATTTTTTTTTTTCTTCAATTTCATATTGCTGTTTCAAAATCAAGTGAAGCAGCTCTCATCCAGTATTCTATTAAAAACTCAATCATTCAGGACAGATTAAGTGTAGTACTTCATTACTGTGGCATGTTTGATTTTTAGTAAAACATTTGATATGTCTCATGAATATTGTTTATAATTAATTGAAATTGATATTTGAATTAAACTGGCTGAAACACTATAAACAAAGGGTAATCATAAACAGCAGTGTGCTGTGCAGGGGGCAGTCTAGTAGAGTACCACAGGGATCTGGGTTAGTTCTTGTCTTAACTTCACTAATGATCTAGAAGAGGGAATAAGCAATATATTAATGAAATTCATAGGTAATATTAATTGAGAGGGATTGCAGATGCTGGTCGTGGCGAATGAGTAATAGAGGAAGGACCTAGATAGAAATTAGAAATGTTGATTAAAAATTCAATTTAGAAAATGCAGACTATCATATCTAAGGATCAATAATCCAAAACACAGATATTCAATAAAAACGCGAAACATGGGAATTGGTATTGCTAAATCTTGTAACTTTTATCCCAGGTCTCTCAGTAGTGTTTTATTTAAAAACCCAGCTCCTAGAGAGAGTTTTTGAAAATGATCTAAGTGTATCCTAAGATTTGAAATCAGAAGGCAATAGAAAGAATGCATTATTTTGTAAAACGTTCTGGTTATTTTTTTTAAAAGCCAATCCCATGATTTTTGGGGGGACCCTCACTCATAATTTTTGAATATTTTGGGTTAACAGTACTGAACGTTGCTGAGGGAGACCTAAAGAAGACCTGAACATGAATGTTCAAAACATGAAAGCCCCCCAAAAGCCAGTGAAGTTTTGGATTGCATTTACAGAAGGCATCATGCAGTAGGGAAGATAATAGCCCTTCCCTCTGTGGCTTTTGTGTATCTGCACCTGAATTATTGTGCTCATTTCTGAACACCTGAATACCAAAAAGATTTTTTAAAAAATGAGGAATGTATGGAACAAAAAAGGATCAGTAGACTGAATTTATGAGGAAAGACTGAAGACCTAAGCATGTACAGGGTGGCTATGTATTGATTATGCCAGAGGACATACTTCTTACATGTAGGCAGCAGGAAAGTAGAGAAATTGAACATACAAATAATGGAATGAAATGAAGGAAGAGTGAGTTGATTCTGAATACTGGGAAGAGCTTCCTGACAAATGATTAGAGATGGTGAGATGGTCTCCCATGTGAAATGGAGGAAGCCTCCCTCTTGGGACACTTTAAATCGAGATCTGACAAAGCATTAGAAAAACACAGATGGTAGAGCGTCCTGGAGTGGCAGGAAAATTGGCTAGAATTTGGATCTAACCACCTTTTGTGTCTCTAATATTGTGATTTTAGAAGACCTTTTGGAAGAGCAATGGATGACCTGCATTATGAACCAGTAACGCACCCATCCCATCGCCACTGAACCAATGCCAGGGTGGTTGACAAAGGAGAGAAATCAGCACTCTTCTGACACACATTTTCTTAGCAGAGCTAGACTAAGGGCTTGTCTTCACGTACAGTGGCACAGATGCACCCAGCACAGTGAAGACACTACGATGGTGTGAACTTCTTCCATCAGTGTAGTTAGCTCTCCTCCCTGACTGGTGTTAACGATGTCAGCGGGGAGATGCTCTCCTGTTGATATAGCGCTGGGGGTTAGGTCAGTATACAACATCACTCAAGATCTGAATTGTTACACTCCTGAGCGATTGTAGTTATACTGATATAGGTCTGTAATGTAGACCATAGCAAACCAGTGTGTCAGGACTTAATGGAGAGTGGGAAAGAGGCAAACAGCAAAAATATTGTAGTCTTTCTAATGCATGTAAGCCAGTGCTCTGGGGATTTTGTGACAGAGAGGGGCCAGCTGGCTGTGAACCATGATGAATTTTTGATGGGAGTTGCTTTTCCTCCTTCATTATACAGCGAGAAGAGAAACCTGACAGCCTTTCCATTGAGTAAAGGCATGTCTACAATGTTCCTTTTAAGCTGCATGCACACAGGGCAGGGAGCATGGCTGGCACACAGGCCCTCAACCTGCTGGAATCAACAGCAGCTCCTCTGGTGGCCAAGAACCAGCACGAAACCTTGAGCCAGCAGGGAGGAGAGATAAGAGCAGATGGAGGCAGGGGCTCTGGAAGGAGCATGACCAGCACCCGGGTCCTGCTCTACCTGCCAGGACCTCCTGTCAGAACCTGTGGCAGCTCCTCTTGGCACTGTGGGAAGCCTAGAGAAGGGGAGGGTGCAGGGGCCATTTAGGTGGTGGAGGAGGGGGTCAGGGAGGCTGTTCATGACCCTGTCCCAGGGCGCATGGAGCCAGCTGCAGAGAAGCTGGATCATGGTACTGGCAGCAGTATCCCAGGGCTGGCACTGCTAAAATGAGCCTCTGGCCTGGCAGGGGGGAAGGGGAGCCTGTGCTGCTGCTAGGACAGGAGTGCCTGGCCTGTGGGCTCCTGCTCTCTAGGCTGCGATGGCAACTCCCTCCCCACCACTCTGGGGATGGGGGGTAGAAGCAGGGCTGGCTATGGGGCAGAGAGGGGAAGACCCTTAAATCCCTTCTCCCAAGGAAGCCTCAAGCTAGCAGAGAGAGGCTCCTGGCAGGGAATGGTAGGGGGGCTTCCCGAAGGGTTGAGGACTAGGGGGATTCTGGGGGCACGGGGTGATGCTTGGTGGGAGTGTCTGGGTATGGGAGGTTCAGAGGCATGGAGGTTGGGCAGATGGGGGAGCAGCTCCCTGTAGAGTGACCCCTCCTCCCACAGCTGAGGAGTGGTGAGAGCAGGAAGCAGGGGGAATATGCTGAGCTTCCTGCAGCTGTGGGAGGATTTTTGGTGGTGGGTCTGACACAGCACTCTTGCAGGGGAAGAGGAAATCCCGTCCTCTCCAGCCCAGCTGGGACTAGCAGCTGATCCTGGCTCAGGGTAGGAGCCACTGGCTGAGATGTCCCCAGCCCTGCAGTGATTTACCTAGCTGCTCTGGGTGCCTGAAACGATGTACCTGTACAGTTAAGGAGCTTCCCTTTGCTTCCCTGTCAGAAAGTCATTTTTCTGCAGGGAAGCAAAGAAATCTGTGAGGGACATGAATTTTGTGCACACGCATTGGCACAGAATTCCACCAGGAGTAAATTTGTTGTCAAAAGGGGATCACAGTGCAATGAAGTTTGAGAACTTCTGAAATACAGTGTTTAAGGGAAGGGCATACTACCTATTTATAGACGGGAATTGTGTGTTCAGTACTATTCTCTATCCCTGTATAATACAAGCTAACTTATCTGTTTGCTTTTTTTGACCACCATTGCACACTGAGCAGATGTTTTTCTACGCTGTCACAAGAACACAAGCTTTCCCCCGAATGGCTACAATTAATAAGAACCCATCCGTGTGTACTAGTAGTTCAAACTGTTCCTGCCAGTTTGCCTTACCTTGTGCTTGTATATGCTGCATGTTGCTTACCATTGTGTGGCCAATTGCCTGGCTTTGTTAGGTCTTTCTGAAATTCTTCGCTATCCTCTCTGTGTCTTGACTGACCTAAATAGTGTCACCAGCACATTTTGCCACCTCACTTTTTATACCCCTTTCCAAATCATAAAATATAATAAATGCTGATCCAAGTATCCATCTTGGGGTTCCCTATTAACCCTGTTGAAAGCTGGCCATTTGTTCCTGCTCTGTTTCCTCTTAACTAGCCTTAATCCATTGACAGATGCTTACCTCTCACCTGAATGACTAATTTCTCTAATAACCTGTGGTGATGGATTTTTTACCAAAGGTTTTTTGAACATTCAAATTAATTTCATCTACCAGTTCTTCTTTATCTTGACTCCCTCAAAGAATTCTAATAGATTGGAGGAGTTATTTCATCTATAGAAGCCATGCTGGTTTGTGCCTCTGGTATCATGTTTCATCTGGGTATTTTATAACTACATACTTCAGCTATTTTACCTGGTACTGTACTGGTACCTGAAGGAAGGCTCACTGGTATGTAATTCCAGGATCACCTCAGTACCTTTTTTAAAAGAAAGCACAACAGTGCCTACCCTGCAGCCTTGCTGCATATAGTATCTAATTTTAATGATAGAGCTGCCAACAAAATATGTAATCTGCCATCTTAAATTCTTCATTCTTAAATTCCTTTGGAACGCTTGGATGAATACGATCAGGGCCAGTCCGTTTGCAATTAAAATTAATTCGTTTCAACATTGCCTTTAAATACTGCAGTCTTACAGGACTTCATTGTTATCGGTACCTACTTGAGAGGTACTCTTTTTACAGGTGTCTCTCCCAACATCCTCTGGTGAAAACTGATGCAGAGAATTTGTTTAAATTTTCTCTATCTACTTTATCATCCTCATTGCTCCTTTTAGTACCGGATAGCCTAGAGAACCCACAATCTCCTTGCAGGGTTCCTATTCTGATATACTTAAAATATATATTTTTAATATCTCTGTCTTTGTTCTAAACTTCTTACCACTCTTAATTCCCATATTACATTTTACCTACTATAGTTTTGTTCGTGTATTGGCTTCAGTTGGGTAGTATTTCCACTTCCTGAAGGATTCTTTTTTGACTTGAATAAACTTTTTGTGCCTTACCATTTTAACTACAACTTTTTGTTGCATTCCTGCTTTTATTTTTGTTTTTATACATGCTTTTTGTGACTGTAATACAGTATGCGTAAGTTTCCTCCCTGCTAAGTCTGAAAGGATGTTAACCTTTACCTCTTTTAAGCTCTTTCAAAACAGGGTATTTATTTTTTTAAACAAACAAATCCTTCTCAGAGAGTTTAGTGCCACGTGCTAGTCTATGGAAGGGATTCGTACCAAAAGGTTACTGAAGTTAATTATGTCCTGGTCACTGTTACTTAGTCATTCAACTGCACTTACTGCTTGAACCAGTTCAGGTCCCATACTTTGACTCCTGTTGTTTGCTCAATACTACAGCTGGTTGGAAGATTTTCTACAAACAGTTTTCCTTTAGCAAATGCAGTTCTGTTGACACTGAAATATTTTGAAAATCATGGCAATGTCAGTAACCATGTGTTTTGAAATTTTGTATTTTAGAAAGCTTTCGTTTTGGAAAAAAAATTGAAATTTTGTTTTGGAACAATTTTCATTTTCAAATTTGATTTAATTTTCATACATGCACTACTACCAATCAGTCCTGAAATATTAATTGCAAAACAAAATGTTCAATTTCAAACTGAAATTCCAAATGTTTTCAAATGAAAACTTTTTTAAATGAATTTTTTTCAGACTTTGTTTCACAAGTAGTTTAAAATTTTTTGTAGTTTTATTCAGATTTGGAACAAAAACAAAATTTGAAGTGTCAGTTTCCAGCAAAAAGGAAATTCTGAGTTTCAGCCAGCTCTATCAGGACTAGCTGTTCCAAGAAGCAATTATTTATGTTGTTCAATTGTTTATCTAAAGTGTCCCAATGTAATGCTTGAAACATTATTATTTGGATAGTTGAAACCGCCCATGCTGCTGTTTTAGTAGATTTTTGGTGCTGTCACTATCCTGAGGAAGAGGCAGGTTGTATATTCTCCATTAGTATATTTGTATTCTTATAACTTAGAGTTTGTATCCCAGAATCTACTGCAAAGTGCTCTTCCTTCAAATTACCTTTCAATAGAAATCTATGGAAATTTTAGGTATAGTGACCCCCGCACGTTACCCGCACACCCAGGGCCAGCCCTAGACCAAATGGTGCCCCAGACAAGGAGAGTCTTCTGCATCTCTCCCCCCATTTGTTAAACTTCTGAATATCTTATTTCTTATTGCATTTGTAGCCCATTTCATAACTTTGATGCATCATTTGCATGATAAATTTGCACACTAGGATCTGTAAATCTGTACGTGCAGTGCTCCCCCGAAGCCCGGCATTCCAGGCAGTCGCCTGGTCCGTCCTGCCCCTAAATCTGGTCCTGCCACACATCCTGCAATATGTAATTTGCCTTTCATATATAGTTTAGATCCAGCTATTACAATATAACATTCTGCTCAGTTTCCCCCGTGAAGTCATGTTGACAGTTTCATGTCCCTGGCATTTGTTTTCAGAGCAATTGTAGTTGTCATCACCTTAAGTAAGGCTTTCCAAGTCTTCTGTCCTCGTGAACTTAATATTCCTTTCCAATTATGCCTTATTAGATTTAATTTCCTAAATTGGTTTCCTGAAATCGCATATCTTTGTACTGCTGTGTTCTGTGCTTCATTCTGTACTATGCTGCAACCAGTAAAACCTGTGGCCAGTACACAGAATTCAAGTATTCTTTTTGGATACTTATGGTCATCATCCTAGTGTCTGAGGACTGACAAGCATTGCTTAGTTTATCCGCACAACACCGCTGGAATTACAAAAGTTATTTTCTCCATTTTACAGATGGGCAACTGAGGCACAGAGAAAATAGCTGACTTGCTCCTAGTCATGAGGGAAGTATGTGGCACAGCTGGGAAGTGAACCTTGATATCCTGAATCTGTCCAGTGCTGTAACCACAAGATCATCCTTCCTTCCCAATCCTTCTCTTTACCTCCTCCTCTCTTCCATTCTATCCAGGTTCAAATCACTGCCCGTCTTTCATATAATCTCCTGGATATTGGGTACTTCTTCAAGCTAACGAACACATCAGATTAAATGATATCTTCCTTTCTTCTCCACCTCTGTTAGGTTGCCTTGAGGAATTGAAAGGATGGTGGAGTTTTTACATCTTGGGTTTCTTCCTTCTGTCATCCCCTTTTCCCCCGCCTTTTGTCACATCAAGGCTCCCATTAAAATCACATCTTATGCTCACTCTACATGTGAAATCCCCCTTCCGTATATATATCTTTGCCAAAATTCTCATCCATACCATCATTATCTCTCTTCCATATTACTTTAATTTCTTCTCAAGGCTCCCATCTCTTGTCTCTCCAAATCATTCAACACTCGGCAGCCAAAATTTTCTGTCTCTGCCATTTGAAGCTGCTTGAATCTCTCCACTAACTTGTCTGATTCTGTATCAAGTTTAAGCTGTTTGTTCTTACTTTCAAAGTTCTGCACAGTGCTACCCTGGCTACATGTCAGCTGGCCTTTTCTCCTATACCCGTGTTGGTGCTCTGTACTCTGCCAGCTACTCTCCTTTCACAGGAATCTCCTTTTTTTCCCCACACACATCTGCTCCTTTATTCATTTCCCCCCCTACACCTGCAACAGCCTCCCTCCTCTGGCGTTCTTAGCCACCTCACTCTCCAAATTCCTGCTAAAGACTCCCTCCAACAAGCCTTTCACCACTAATCATCCTCCCCGTTGTCTTACCTACTGTACCAAAAAAAAAAAAAAAAAAAAAGTCAGAAACTATTTAAAGGAAAAAAAAATCCTAGAACTATACAAGACTTGTCAAACCTAAAAACTGCAAATACAGATTACTTCGTTAGATCCGCTCCTCTTCGCTCCTCTCACATACATCATTTATTTAGGCCCTGTCTACCTTAAGGAGGTATGTGGAGTACCCAGTTGCTTGAACAGAGGCCTTGTCTACACCACAAAGTTGCAGCGCTGGTGAGGGAGTTATAGCGCTGCAACTTAGGAGGTGTACACATCTGCAGGGCACTCACCAGTGCTGCAACTCCCTGTTTGCAGCGCTGGCCGTACACCCGTTGAAACTCGGGTGTAGAGGATCCAGCGCTGGTCATCAGGTGTAAACACTCACAGCGTTTTTCTTGACCTCCGTGGAATAAACAGGTATCCCAGCATACCAGAGGAAGCCTCTCTGGTAATCAAGCATGTCTCCTTCCCGCGGTTTGCAGGGGGGTTCGGGGAACGCGACAGCACACTGCAGGGAAGGAGATCTGCTTGCAGGGGGGTCGGGGACACCGTGAGCAAAACCGCTGGGGAAGGAGACCTGCTTGGGGGGGGTGTTCGGGGAACACTGGAGCAAACCGCAGGGAAGGAGACCTGCTTCCCCGCGGTTTGCTCTCGCGTTCCCCTAACCCCCCTTGAAGCCGCCCAACAGCGCTGCAGTGTGGCCACATCTACCACCACTTGCAGAGCTGGTTGCTGTAAGTGTGACCACTCTGCCGCGCTGGCCCTATACAGCTGTAACAACCAGCGCTGCAAAATTGTAGATGTAGACATACCCTAAGAGGAAACTGCTGGGGCTCCCAAATTTTGAAAAATCATTTACATGCCTCAATATGGACTTCGGAGCCTAATTTTATGCACCCATTTAAAAAAACAAAACAAAAACTTGACCTGAACTTTGTCTAGTCCCAGCTCAAGCATGGATTCGTAGGTCCATAGCAGCCTATAAATGTGGAGAGATGAGCTTAATGTACTTCCTCCACTGCTCCTTTGGAACCAACAAGTTTACGTTACACTGTTATCTGCAGTTTAGAGATGGCCATTGTTTTAGCACACACTATTATGGAAGTGCTTATGTGGCTCCATAGTTAAAGTTGAGTTCCATTGTCCACGTAAAGCAGGTATCAGTGTCTCTGTGATGTATGGAAAATATAGCATAACCTCCCCGGCTTCTTGAGTAAAGAATTAATTTTTCTAAGAATTTATTAAGTAAATCTGTTAAGTAAGTATTAATTAAATTTTACCTAAGTAAAAAATGAATAATACAGAAAATGCAACCCTGGGTCATTTCAGAAATTTAATATCTGCCAGTCTTTTCTTTCTCCAGATGTCTTTAATAATAGAATAACTCAAACACTTAAAATTTCCCATATATACCTCTATCCCCAATAAACGCGACCAATATAACACAAATTTGGATATAATGCAGTAAAGCAGTGCTCGGGGGTGAGGGGGCAGGGCTGCGCTGCGCACTCCGGTGGATCAAAGCAATGTTCGATATAATGTGGTTTCACCTATAATGCGGTAAGGTTTTTTTGGCTCCCGAGAACAGTGTTGTATCGGTGTAGAGGTGTATTTAAAATTCTGAACTCTTGTGCATAGACTATGGTTGAGAAGTTAGGTTGAATTAAGTCAGATTTATTAAGATTGTTGTATCTAATGGTTATGGTTATATATGCTACAGGACTAGCTCAGGGTGCTCTGAGGTGGGGCTGATATGTTTGAAAGGTAGCAAAACCAGTCATTTACCAATGATACCATGGGGCAGGGAATATGGGAATATAAATTGTCATTAAAAATCAGTTTAATCTACTCAGGGATTACAGATACTAAAATGTGCCTTATTCATAATCATATAGTTATTGTATGACCTCACTACAGGGTAGAGTTGAGAAGTTTGGATGTGCATTTCGACAGTTACCGTGTTGGATTTATTTAAAGTGTAACCTTAACTCCCGTTTTCCTGGCTTTATATTATAATATAATGCTTGGTTTTGGGGATAATTACAACCTCCCAGTAATGGTTGGGGTTGTTTTTTTGTTTTGTTTTTTTTCCACTTACTTTACTGATACTTACTCTCAACTTTAACTCCACCATAAAGTAGTTTTTATTCTGGGAATAAGATCATACTAAATTACCTTGAATTCAGTGGCCATTCTGTCCCCTTCCAGTATTTGGGACTGCTGCTTTTGCCATTGTGTGAGCTTGTCTTTTAGAACTCTTAGCCATTTGACATTGTGTATAGCCAATGGTGAGTATTAGCATTTGTGCAGATAAGCACGTTGTGCCAGAAAAGTTAGATACTCATTCTAAAGGATGAATGCAGTGGACTAGGCTGTATTCCAGCTCCTTCAGAAATGCTGCTAGAACAAAGAACTGGTCTCCCTTTTTGTGCCTTTATCTCCTATATGCTCCCTTTCACCTGGAAATCAGACTGGCACATTGGAAACATGCCCCTTTCAGTCCATGAGGCAGGTGGGACAAGCTGGCTTTGATCCAGGCCCAGCTTTGCAGCATGGATAGAAATCATTGTGGCTGTACTTTTGAAATGCTTTTAATGCAGTGTGTTAAACAAGGTCCCTTGAGCTCTGGCCCTGCATAAGGATACGTATGTTTCTGGAAAGTGCAGAAAGTCATGACCCAGGCCTGGCCTTGGTGGAATTCTGCTGTCGTTCAGCTGAGAATTTACTCTGTGGGGGGTTTATTTGAGGAAAAATGAAGTTTGGTTGTTGTGGTTTGATAACTTCCTTCTGTGCGAGTAACTCTAGAATGGGCAGAGCTAACAGTCTCTTGAGTGGAGGGCTCTTTTGATTGGGGTGGATGTGGTTCAGAGGTTACTCAGCTGAAATGACCTCTGGGATCTGCTGTGTGCTAGGAGGAGAACGAGTTGAAAACAGTCTTTGAGTATGGAGTGTGGCTAAAAAAAAAATCTTATGCTTGGTTTGCAAAAAATACTATTGTGCCTACCAACGAAGGTGATATTCAGGCACCTTTAATCCATAGATGAGTTGCTCAAGTAGGAACATATGAATGCCATAATCAAACTGTTGGTAAATCCCAACTCTGGAAGTGGGCAGTATTGGATTCTTGGCAGGTTTTGTGGGATACCTTTTTGGTATCAATATGTATCACAGTATGGAGGGCTGGTAATGCTTATGGCAACAGCATGGCTATAAGTAGTACAAGAACACAAGGATATCTGAAGAATTGAACAGAGATAGGGGGCCTTCTCTCATAGAGCTATGTTGTGTTTTTTTCATTTTTTGTACCTTTCACGAAAGGTGTGCTGGGCATGTTACAGAACACACAAGATCCAGTCCCTTCCCTACAGAACTTACAATCTAATTTTAAACAGGATGGAATGTATGCAGTAATAAAGGGGGAAGAGAAGACAAAGATAACTGTGATGATATCAGTTCCTCAGGTCTGTTGTGTACACATCTTACTGGTTCCATTAGTCACATCTAAGAAATATAAATGGTAGTTGTGAATATGGTGTTTGCATTCTGAGAAAAACCCTTATGCTGGAGCCAATATTTGTTTCCAGAGCAGAAACTTCTTTAAAATGTACTTATTCTGTGAAGCAAAGCTATGGCGGCTGTTCCACACCCTGAATGTTATGTTTTGCCTTATTGTTTGTTGTTTTGGTCTCTCTCTCTATTTTAAACCCTGAAAATCAGGGACCCTTTAGGGCACTGATATTCGACTTGTAGGGAGAGGGCACCATGCAAGGGAGATCTATTGATTATAGCCTTGTCTAAACTGACATTTTCCTTAAAATCTCCCTTCTAGTTCACTATTTCTGGTTCAGTCCCGTTTGTGGTAGCAACAGTGGAAGTGTTAGTGTACACAGGACACAAGCATATTTACCATTATGTCATCTAGAACTGCTTGGAGTGGGATTAGACAATGTGATGCAAATACTTGTGCCCTGAGTATCCTGGCAATGCCCATTCTTGCTAGTACCAGTTGAGATGCACCGTTAGGAGAGTTTTTGAAGAGACAAGCCTCCTTAGACAAGATCCTATCACAGAGGTCTGTAAAGTATCCAGTGAGATTCTTGTTATATTAAACCTGATAGGAGATTTAGGTGCTATCTCTGTTCTGTAGATGTGGGAAACCAAAGCATAATGTTGAATTGACTTGCCCAGTGAGTGTCACACAAGCAGTCTGTAACAAAATGGGGAATAGAAATGAGTTTCCTCATCCCCAGACCTGTGATTTAACCACAAGATCATTCTTTTTCAAAAAGCTGTATATGCAGAAACGGTTTAATAAACCTGATATTAACCTTGGTGCTGTATCTAGTGAGGAATCTAATTTCTGTTCTGACAAAATACAGCTGTTTCAAAGACTCTGGCCTTGATGCAAGTCACAGTAAGTCCTTGCTGTGTTCCACCCTCCAAGGTCTGTTTGCCACCAGTTTAATGTTTCCTCTGCTAGGAATCTCCTTAGTCCATCATTTCTGAGAAATGGAGAAAACTGTGTACTGCTGAGGGAAGGTTTCCAGCTAGCAATTAGCAAATAACCAAGGACAAGTTCTATGTAAATCTTTGTTCATTTAGCCACTACATAGAATGGCTTTGTACAGAATATATCTGAGAAAAAATATCCAGTCTATGCACTAGAAAGATAAAGGAGAAAGAGATGGAGCTGGTAAACACTTTACCATTGTTGTTATGTAGAACAGTACCTCAGGCCTAGGTTCAACTGTGGAGTGTCTGACTCCTGATGACTTATGAGATGAGCTCCATTTCACTCTCCTTAGTGAACACCAGAGTAAACTATCTGCCCCAGCTCTGCAGGTAGCTCTGGCTAGTTCATTGTCATGTCTGACCAAGAGATGTTACTCTGAGTTGTTTGCACTGATGTAATAGTAATGTCAAGTTACAGTGAGTCACAAAGCGTTCCAGGACCTTAGGCCTAAAATTGGGTTCTTGTCTTAATTGAAGAGTTTAAAACCTGCCCCCCTGATTTTGTCTTCTAACCAGACTCTTCTCCCCAGCTGTGACTAGTGGAATGTGAATTCCTGCCGAGGTTCCTGGTTCTTTTCTCAGCTGCTCTGAGTGGTGAGAGCAGCCGTCTTGTCACTAAGCAACACGTTGAGTCCTATTTGGTTGGTTTTTTTTTTTTACTAGCATCCTGTGGAAGATGACTGCTCAGTGGAGCAGGGCAGAACTGTGTGTTCAGCAGGAGAGCGGAGGAAGTGTGGAATTCCAATTGGGATTGAGAGGCCAGCCTGAGAATGTTAGCGTGCAATCACTGAGGGACAGATGCATTCAGTTTCTACCAGGCTTTAAAAACATGGGGATGCCTTTGCATGGGTCCGATGACATTTTGGCATGGAGTTTAAGGCTGTGCTATGAGTATTTGAAAAGGTAACTTCTCCTTAGATTAATTTTAATGGCATGGATTCTACAGGGACAGGCACCATCAAAAGTAACTGAGATACATTTGCATTAAGGTCTCACATAGACCTCTGACACCAGTGTTCCAATATCTGGCCTTCTTCCTATGCCCTTTTCATTTACAAGACTGACCACTAGTTCATGTATCATATCAATACAGTGGTGTCTGTGTATTTTGATGTCAAATTTAATTTGAAATCAAAATACACAGACACTACTGTACTGATGTGATACATTTTCCCCACCTTGTATTATAAGACCACAGGTTTTGTATTAACGTATAACTCCATTGTGGAAGTTGTCTGGGGCAAAGCTGGTGCTTCTGGTAGCTAAATAGGGGATAGGGCTGTGATTTTTGCCACTTTGAACAGATGGAAAGCAGTTTGGGACTGTGAGAGAGGCACATTAGCTGGAGGTTTCTGCTAAATGATCAGCAGTGAGCTAGTTTACAATGTTTGTCTTCAAATGTCCTCTTTAGGCTTCAGACTAACCCCATTGAGAGAGGCAGTTTACACTTCTCAGCGTGATTGTTTCAAGCTGCCTACATACGCAGGATAACAACACTGCATTGATTTATTCTCATTTCACCTTTTCTACGTGTTCTTTGCTAAAACCAAAAGATTTTTGAAATGGAAGTTTGGATTTTGGAGTAAAATTTTGTGGCAAGAGGAAATGCTGTGCAATCATGGAATTAGATGGGGCCCGGTGCATACTGACAGCGAGCTTTATAAACTCCATAGTTTCAATCTGTTCAGCTTCAAACAGCGATCTGTGGCTTCTCCCTGATTTTACCCAGAGTAAGTATTATCCTTACTTTTGATGTTGCTAGCACTATAAGAAGACCAATCGCCCTGTTGAACCACAGGCTATGGTTTATTTGTGGTAGGTATTTAGATCTGACTGCACTGGAAGTAGTGGGGGATAGCAGCTGACAGGGAATTAGAATGGCTGCTGGAAAGATGAAATTAAAGGAAATGCAAGGCTTTAAACCCTTTTATATCTTGGTGTGGTTTCCTTTAGCATTGCATCCTGCTTTCTCTCTGGGGAAGTGCAGGGTGGTGGGGGAACCTTTTCCCCAAATAGAAAAGTTGGACTATTGCTGTGGCTGAAGATGGACAATAGAGCCACAATGCTGGAAACTGGGCTAATGGAACCTCCTTAATTCTTAGGAAGGTGTTCTCTAAATCTTTTTTGTCCCAGCACACAAGAAGATGGATCCTCATCAAGTGGTAATACAATATTCCTGTGTGTGATCGTGTAGGAGGTGGGCGAGTGGTGGAGGTGCTCTTCCCTCTATGCAGAACTTTCGTGGTGGTAGTGTTCCAAACCACTGCTCGGCTTATATGGCTGCTGTTGTATCATATCTCAGACAGGAATGATGGCAAATTGCAAACTTTAACTGACACTTTTACAACGAAGAAACAAGAAAAGTGAAAGTTGGCACGAGTAGACATGTTGTTTAGTCTAAATATGCAATGAACCATACAAATCCCTCTAGAAAGTTACTGTTTCAACTAAGACTTTAAACCTTTACAGGAATTTTAGCCAAATAATCCACTTCAGGTATTGGTGCTTATTCTTTCTCTGTCCCCTATCCACATGCTGGGCAGATGAGCACTACAGCCAGACCTAAAATGGAGAACATCCATGTCCTGATCTCATCCTCTGGCTGGAGAGGAGGCGTTTTGAAATCAGATTATTACCTCAAGCCTTTTGGCTTTGGAGCTCCAGCCTGTTCACCACATTGCCAATGGGTTTAAAAGCTTAACAGACTCTCAGCAGATACCCAGGAAGCCTCTTACTGTAGAAGATGGTGACATCACAGGATCAACCGTTCTGTATTTATCACACTGCACTCTAGTCACTGAATCTAAACCGATGATGCTTCTGGAAATAGCATCAAGCACTAGTGTATAGACAGCAGTGCTGATGCTATTCCCTAATAAGTATATGATCACAGTCATCTTACAACACTATGTAAATGTCAGCCTGTGCAGACTCACCTGGTGGCGCCTCCTGCTGGTTGTCTCCAGGAATTAGGATCCAGCCTCCAGAGCACCCTCTTCAGACTGGTATCTCATCGCCACTGCTGGCCCCCATGGCCCTCCCAGGACCCCAGTCCCCTTTTAACTGGGTGCTGCTCCCTGGCAGTAACCTCACAGTTCTGAGTCTCCTCTTCACCCTCACCCACTATCTCCACTTCACCTCAGTCTTGGTTACTGCCCAGTCTCCATCTAGCCCCCGTTCACTGGGGCAGACTGCAGTATAAGCCACTCATCACAGGCAAAGGGGTTCGGATCTGCTGCCTCTGCCTACCCACGGGCTGCCCCGGTGCAACTCTGCACCTATTCGGCCTATAGTCAGGCCTGCAGCCTGGGGCTTTCTAGGCCAGAGCTCCCAGCTCCTCTGGCCCTTCCCTGGCCCTGCTCCCAATCTAGGTGTCTTGCTTAGGTCCTTGCAGCCAGGCCCTTCTCCCTCTCCAAGCAGAGGGAGACTTACTGGGCTGTGGCTCATAGCCTCTTATAGGGGCCAGCTGGGTCTGACTGGGGCATGGCCACAGCTGAGTCTACTTTCCCCAATCAGTCAAGGCTCCTTGACCCAGCCACAGCCCTCTCCTGGGCTGTTTCAGGCCCAGTAGGGCAGGAGCGGGTAACCACCCTGCTACAGTAAAACATACCCGCCCACTTCCCAGACACCCAATAGATACAGTAAAACATAGTTGCTATGAGCTTTGAGCTGTTTGTAATCACACGGCCAGTGAAGGGGGACATTAAATTGAAGCATGTGTGGACGGGCTGCCTTTACTAAGTGAAATCCAGCTAGTGGTTTGCAGATAGGTGTGTCTCAATTTTTTGGAGCTTAAAAACTTTCCATGGTTTATGCAGCAGTATGTTAACTGCAGAAAAGTCCTAGCATCTACTTAGCCTCTTGCTGACCTCCATCCCTCTCCCCTAGAGAACCCAACCTAGTTATAAAGTTATCTGTCATCCCATTAAAAAAATGGAGCTTAAACTATCTGTTGGTGCTGGTGTCAAATGGTGTGAATGCAGCTGATACAGGTGGTACTAATGGGAGAGATTAATTCTAGGCAACAAATTGTATCATGTCTACGAGGTACAAAATACGGCTGTTCCAGATATTCGCGTGGTCTTTGTCTTCTCTCCTACTGAAGTGCTGGAGTTATTTTCAACTACAGAAAACAAATGTGTGGGTGGAGTCTGCACGTTTTGTCCCCCTCCTATTTGAAGCATGATCAGTGCTGTTCCATTTTAGAAGCTGATACTTATTCTTCAACCAGCATAATTGACATATGGATAAACAGTGTAGATGATCTGCTCTGGAGAGAGGGATTATTTTGAAAGAGAGGAGCTATCTGTTAGCGAGAGAAAACAGCATGATCTCCAGGTGCTTTGTCTGCTAATAACATGGCTGAAAAACAGAGGTGATGCATTGGCTAGAACAGGAACCTGGAGTCAAGACTCTTGAGTTATCTTATCAGCCATGTCACTGAATAAAGTGTGCCCTTGCTGAAGTCTGTTGTTCTGCTGCAGTTTCCCCACCTGTAAAATGGGGGATATTACCGCCTTCCCTCACAAGGGTGTTGTGAAGCTTCATTAAATGTTTGTTAAAGAATTTTGGAGAAAGGTATTATCGGAGTGCATAGTGCTAATATTTGATTACTGAATAGGAACCACTAGCTTGTTGCTTCACTGCTCCAAATGTTCTGCAGCTCTGGTAAGAAACTGTTATCAACACCAATTTTAAGCCTATTATTTTAAGGATTGAAACTGCACAGTGCAAAGCATAAAATACAAAACACAGCTGGACCTTGCCCCAAATGGCTTACAGAGCAGGTAAGACACAATGGAAGCCCAGGGAAGGAATACATTATTGTCATTATTGATATGTAACTTTGGGGCACGTGAGTTGAACATTTTAAGCACTGTTAAGCTAGACATTGGGGGCTGCTGTTATTTGTATTACTGTAGCGCTAGGAGCTGAAGCCATGGACCAGGATCTCATTGTGCTAGGTGCTGTACAAAGAGAACAAAAGCCGCAAAGCACTTACAATGTAAGACAAGAGACAGCAGATGCAGGCAGGCAGACAGACAGGAAGTACAAGGGAACAATGAGACTCTATTGGCCAGCATGATAGGCAGTGCTCTCAACACACCAGCATCCTCACCATGGTGAGGTTTTTTTAGGGCTCACAGCAAAGGAGAGTTTTAAGGAGGTGCCATGCCAAATCATGTTTAAATATTCCAGCCTGCACAAACATATTCTCCCCTAAATAAAAACACGCTTTGAATCTATTGACACTGGACAGCAGTATTGAAGTTGTGTTCAGCATTTTCAAATCTAGTTAAGTTGAACTTAACAGTATTCAAAATCAGTCCACGGAATCTGTTTTAGAGGCGGGAGTGGGGCTGGTGGGGAAGAGGAAGATGAAGGTTTTCCCATCAGGCCTCTGATTCATAGGCAGCGGGTGGGATTTGTTTTTGTCATTGGCAGTTGATGTGGCTGTCAGGTTTGTCTGGCCATTGTGGAGGTCATGCCACAATCTCTCTCTGTTTTTCTGTTTATAACCATCTCTTTTGTATTAAGCTGTCATCTCACACCTCTACTCAGCCCTACTGTAACATTATGCCCCCTGTTATAATGCATTCCACGTAGACTCCAAAGTATACTTATAAAAAGTGGAAGAGGAGGGGCAGAAACTCAGAAGTCTCAAAACACACTAGCATTAGAAACAGATTGGACGAGCAAAAAAGAGGGAGGAAGGTTTTTGTCCTCCTGCCACCTTCCCTTTGCATCAGGAATGACTATTCCCCATGCAGAATTTGCTCCCACCCTTCCTATACCCCTCATCTCTGCACACAAGAGCCAGTAAGCCCAAAATGTTATCTGCTGGGGTCATTGAACTGTTGCCAAGCCTCTTCCTCTTTCCCTGTGAGATGGCTGTAGAATGCTGGCTCCTCCAGAGTTAATAGTCCCCAGTGGATGAGGTGCCAAGAAGCTGTTTCCTTGAGGAGAGCTGTCGATTAGGTTCCTGTTGCCAGGAGTCAGGGCAGCAAGGGGAGGGCGGGGGGTTTGACACTTAACTCTGGCATTGTCTTTTGTCTTTGCTATGGAGGCAGTTCAAATACAGAATGAGGGGAGGGGGGCTTTTAGCTCAGGAAGCCATAAAACACTTGAGCATCTTATTGAAAATGGGTAATAGACTGGGCTCGCCAGCAGGACTGCAGGGAAGCAAGGACACTGAGCAGTTTGGGAAGGGGTGCTTAGCCACAGCTGGGGCAGGCAGGAGGAGTGCTGCACAAATACCGATCTGAATGGTGTTGCCAAGCCACCCATCAGTGAAATTAAAGCACAGGAGCCAGAGAGTAATGTTTGTGTGGCTGAGGCAGTAGGAGTGGAATCTCATGGCAAATATTTGGGATTCGACATCCACTGTCCATGACATTTAAAATAATCTGATCTAGAGACTCCATCAGGATCTGGAACCTTCCAGATTTCTTTCCATGACTTCTGCCCTTTACCAAAACATCCAGTGCGCTGCCATCTGGGTTCCTGGAGTGACATAACCTCTAGGAATCCCATTTTTTCTCCTTTCTCTTCCATTCGTTGCAATTTCACAGGCAAAGAGGGCCTCTGGCTTTTTGGAGCCCGTTAGCTCTGCTAGGTGCTGGGTGGATGGTATGACTTGACAGCAACGTAAAACACTCTTAAGGGCCAAGTATGCTGCCTGTGCAACAAGCTCAAGATCTCCCCCTCAGGATTCCCCTCCCCTGTGGGGTAGCATCATGCTGGGATTACCAGATCAGGCAGCCACTTTGGGCTCATCCAGATATAGCTGGATGTTTTCCAATCAACAATCTTTAACTGGGATGTTTGAATAATTTGAATGGTCTCTTCTTAGTTTACTCCTGGCGGTAGTGTGGAAGCGGGTCTTTGTGGATGTCATTCCCCCCCATATATGAGTAGCATGTTGCTGTTCATCTGTGGCTCAAGCTATCCTGAGCAGGTTAGTGGCAGAATCTGTTGTAGCCTGTGGTCATTTTCCCTGTGTTGATTCCTCCCATTACCAAAATGGATTGAATGGGTATTCTGTGGGATTTCCCTGGTGATATTTGAGGATAAGGGGTAAATCCAAGCTCTGGGGTCCAGGGCAGTTAAACTAGGAGGAGGTGTCACACTCTTATATCTGGCACCTATTGCAAGCTAGTACTGTCTGCTTCCAGTGTCCAGATAAGAGTGGTTGCTTCTTTCCACAGCTATGAGAACAGCTGATTAAATAATGGGAGGAGGAAGTGGGAATGGCCAGGCTGAGATGTAAAGCAGATGTGCCAGCCTTGGGGAACCCTTGGATAAATAGTGTGGATTGGAAGTGTGATTAAAAAAACCAACTCCAGGTCTCCCCATCTTTATGCCTAATCTGGACAACTGTATTCCTTTCTTTACCCCTTCATGTGTCATGCTCTTTATCTTCTGACCAATTAATTTTTTTCAGAGAAAAACTTGCAGTCTTTTTCAGGGGCACTGAAGCTATGTCTCAGATGAGGAAACGTACTCTGTGAAGAACTTGATTAATCCTCAGGAATGCTCTTTAAACCCCTGATGTCCACACATGCAAAGTGTTCCATCGGGTTTTTATGTGTTCCATGGACTGTTTGGAGTAGATGATGCTTTTCAGCAGGTCCAAGAACTGGCTCAAGCGAAACTGTTTCAGACTACACTGTCTTAGCTACACTGTAGATGCTGAGTAGATGAAAGTGTGGAACTGTGGGATCGATACCCAGAAGGCATTGTCATTGAAAGTTTAGTAAAGCAAGCTTGTTGACACAGGACAAAAGAGCATGGGTTATTAAACTGATTTGCAGTGGAGAGCATGGATATACCTAACCTTGTGTGCTAAACTGATTCTGTCACCCAGTTCAGTTACAGGCGGGTGAGTTCTCTAGCATAGACATAGCATTAGAATTCTGTCCCATTACCTCATCAGACCAGTTTGCGTGCCTCTCAGAGCACTTGCTTTCTGTGTCCTTAAACTTGTAGTGCCTGCTGGTTTGGGACCTGGCTTCCGAAGCAAAAGCACCCAAATGTTGTGCTCCGTGGTCCATAGTGACAGCGTGCCAGAGAGCTGGAGTGTCACCGTTACCTTGAATTGACCTTTCATCAGAAATAAATGGACACAAGCATTGTTGCTGGTTTCTGTATCATCTCTGAGTTGACATTTATAACAGTTTTTAGGATATTCATTGCTGCAATACCAGCCCACTAATTTTCATTATTTTGTTCTTTGAGTTCACCAGCAGTAACGTGCATGTGTTGATCAGCTTTATCCTCACCTGGACACTGAAAGCTGCTTTTTTGGGATTCTGCAGGCACAGTTGCCTTTGAACTGTACTTGTAACACTCTAGTTACTGGAAAGGCCCCTGTACCTATGTGTATCTACAGGCCCTTCAAGGAAGGAGTGAGGTAGAAACTGAGAACAACAAGACACAGCGGCAAGGGCAGAATGTGTTTTATAAAAGTTCCTTAACAGTCCTCACTTCACACACGGACATTCAGGGCTTCCAGTAGAGCACTGAAAAGGTTAATTATACCTGCCTGGGGTTGTCAGTAAGGGGAAAAGTGGGGAGTAATGTGACTCCTAAGCAGGGCAGAGTATTCGTCTGCCAGACAACCTACATCTCTCAAAGCAGAACTGCAAGTTATTTCCCAGCTAGTGCTGAGGGATCTATTTCTGCCCTCTCGCCTCCCCCGGGATAACCCTGCTTCAGGCCAATGCTTCTTGGTGAGGTGGTTACCCTTGCTCTGTGCAATGTGCTTTTTCCCAACAGCCATTGCATGACACAGAGGGATTTAGTCATGGGGGTGGGGGGAGGGAAAGACGTTAAACAGGCTTTTCCCTAATGAGCTGTGACGCCAGCTGGAGAGGGGGAGAATCCTGCTTTTCTCCTGTCCGTTGCTCTCTGAAACTACAGAGGAGGAGGAGGAACTGGGTCCCCCCTCTGCTGATTTGCTGCCTCTTCTGTTTCCTTTCTGTTCTGTCCCCAAAGCATTTTGGCAAGGTTCAGATTTCTGTGCTCACAGCTCAGTGCTCAAAGAGAAAAGGGAAAAACAAAGGGTTGAGAAAGGGTGGTGAGGAGGGAGAGTCACTTATTGCCCTATCCCAGGACTGGGCTCTGGGACAGAGCACTGAGGGGTAAAGTTAGTGAGAACCTTGTCTTTCCAGTGAGAGTTTCTTCTTGAAGTACTGTAATTCCCTGCTGTATCATTTTATTGTCTTCTGCTTAAACACTGCACTAGCTATCATCCTGGCTGCATTTTCCCTTGTTCGGATTGAAGTTTAAAAATGTTCTTTCTCTCTTCATACAAGATCTGGGTTAATGGAGTAGATGAAAACATATGAAGAGTATCATGCTAATTCTTTGTTCTCGGGCTGAAACATTAGAACTGCGCTCTGCTTAGTCCCTTTCAGGGCATGGTGATCCTGCCATGTGTCCATCCCCACAACTCCCCTTGACTACAGTGACAGTTATGCACGTGGAAGAATTGCAGGATTAGCCTTTTAGGTTAAAATCTTGCCTGACTGGAGAAAAATGACATTAAATTAAACAGACCAGTCAGTGGACCACTCGGCAGGAATTAAACTAAAAACCCTGTTCGTGCCTGACTGTTCACATTGCATCACCCATGCAACACTAGAAAGAGAGATCCCTATGGGAAAGATTACAAGTCATTATCTTTTTTAAACAGATACCAAAAAGATCACAAGAGCTGTTTGGGTCTGTCAAACATTGTCGGGCTGACATTGAGATTGACTAACCCCTCTTCTTGCTCTTCCCTAAAATTTGGTGTGGGTGGAGGGGGGTGATCCCAAGAGTCGGAGATGCTGAACTTCTGGAAGATGAGAAATCAGCTCCCGTTTTAGTTCTGGTGAAGTGTTTGTGTTGCAGCTTTAGAAATGCCTTAAAGCCCAGTTGTCCTTTTTCCTCCACTTGTTGCAAAGTGACTGGGACATATCTGAAAAGGTAATGTTAGGAGTGCTCTAGCTTTTTGTTTTGAAAAATAGGTTGATATCACTGCAGTCCTGTTTGGGGTTGATATCACTGCAGTCCTGTTTGGTCTGATTCCTCATATGTATGTCATCCTCCTTCAACAGCACTTTGCCAACGCCTTATAGAATGCACATTGCATCTTCACTAGTGACTGGTGACCTCTGACTGTGTAAAGGTCAGAAGTTTTCTGCCCCCACCGCCCTATACTTTGAAAACAATCACAGTAGATACTAGGCTATCTTAGTGGATTGTTTCCACTGTTTGATGAGGGTTAGTCAAACAGCATATGGAAAAGGCTCAGGGGAAACAATTTGTATATACTTTGTTACAAAAGGCTCCCACATCCTGGCAAAGACAGAATGCTGAGTGACTGCTTTAATGCACAAAAGTAAGTGCCCCACGGACAAGGATGTTTTGGGGGGTGAATGCCCTAAATGGAGTAATCTCATAGGTCTCCTTTCTTCTTGTGTCCTAACACTACGTTCTCCTTGAGCTGGACTTTGTCCGTGATGAGTTATCTGAACGGGCAGATGTCTTGTCACACTGCTTACCATTTTTTCCCTAAGCACAATTTCTTGGAATCTGTAACCCTTTAAGCCTTGCAGAAGGTAGATACCACCAGAATGTTGACCATTTACCAAACAAATTTTTATGTACCTTATGGTTGCTATTAATATAGATATAACATTACCTCATGCAGGTGATGGCAGGCATAACCATGGGACATAAAATCTTTTAATTATCATCAGTATTGTCTAGTGGCTAGAGTAGGAAACAAGTAACTTCTAGGACTCTTTCTTTCTGCCACTATTGTTCAGTGTAGCCATAGACAAGTCACTTACTCTCTCTATGCCTCAGTTTCCCTATTTGTAAAATGTGTTTATCTCCCTCATGAGGGATATGGTGAGCTCTGTTTACAAACACAAAACAGCATTTAATCATATTAATCTGTTACCAATAATTTTATTGTTGTAATAGCAGGAATCTAATCAAAGAGTTCTTGGCACTTAAAATGTTTTTCTCATTATTGATTATTCTTTATTCTCAAGCCATTTATTTAATAGTGTGTTGGGCAATATCCAGCCATGAATCTGTATTCAGTCAATTGTATACACCAAAACCGTAAAAGAATAGTGTCTTATGCCTAGGCTATCTATCCATACTAAATTTTATTCTATTAACTCTTGCTGTGCACTCTCAATAGTTACTAATGGAAAGCAGATTGCTTTGTGTCATCTTGTTGTGAAGTATTTGAACTAAAATTAAATATTTTTGATTATTGCATAAACTTTTAACCATATTGACTAAATATATATCTGTGAATTACCAATAGAAATAAAATTACCAATACGTTCTCTCAGTGTGTACAAGATTTGTATTAATCACTGTTTAAGAAGTTTATCCTTTTTGTAAGTCACTTCCTGTATTACACATTCTAAGTGAACTCCTTTGTACTGAAATAAGCCATGCTATTTTCCACTGTTCTTTCAAGGAAAGGGAGTTTGGGGACAGATCATGTGGTCTGACGGCACCTTGTCTCTTTTAAAAAAAGTTTTCTGAGAGCAAAATCCCTGCTTCCCTTCAGGGAAAGAAGCAGCAACTCCATCTGTGGCCTCTGTCCCTCTCACCATGCTTTCTCCTTTCTCTGCTTACCTATCTGAAATTGCTGCTCGTCCTGGGCGAGTGGCATTTTCAGGCTGTGTTCCTGAACAAGTGTTTTAAATGAGCTCACCACTGATAAGTAAGAAAAACGTCCCCTGGTTAAGGAGGAAATGCAGGCAACAGAATTAAATTGTTCAATTTCTGCCTTCCTGCCTCCCATCATCCTTGATGGGAGAGGCGTTGTGCTACTTACTAGGTTGCAGTGGCTCAACCTCACTTGAACAGGGGCACCCCATCTTCCATATCTGCTTCTGGACAGAAGGCATGATCTGATGCTAGTAGGTGTGTGGTAAAACCTTTTCAAAGTTTACTTGTGAGTCCTTGCAAGGAAAAAGTAATGAGGATTGATTATAATGGAATTTGGTGTGGAAGAATGAAACTTCTACAGAAAAATAAAAATACAAGTTCAGTTGTGATTGTAGCGGTGGCTGCAGGGGAACGGCCTGGCTAGTCCAGAGGATGGCACTCCCTCGGGTACAGTACGCATCAGTTAGGCCATCTAAGGCTTCCTGTTCTTGGTTTGCCAAGGGAGTTTTTTAAGGAATTTGATCTTTGTTTCTCTCTCTTCTCTTCTCCATAGGAACTGGAAGCTGCACTTCACAGGGATGATGTGGAGTTTATCAGTGACCTGATTGCCTGCCTCCTTCAGGGTTGCTATCAGCGCAGGGACATCACGTGAGTAATCTTTCTCTATGGTTTAAGCCCTTTTGCAAGGGAGTTAATTAACATAGTCACAGGGATGTTACACAGCTTCAGAATGATGCTATAGAAATGAACTGCAGTCACCGATGACCAGGCCAGATTGCTCAATAAGTGCAAGGGAGTCCCATTTCTCTTATACTTCAGCCCCTGCTTAAATCACACGTCGTTAATATTCACACACCCCACTCTTAGGCAAATTCTTCTTTTTTTAACAAAAAAAATTATCTTCTACCCTGAACCCACATACCTGTCTTGTACTCTGTGTATTGTTTCTCTTCATTGTTAGTGATCTGGATATTTGTGTGTTCTTTATACTCTGCCCTTTGCCTGATTAATTTAGAAATGTCACAGTAAGTGTTTTGCAACATCATAACTGTTTCATCATGCTAAATTATTTGAAAAATGGCAAGGAGCTTTATCTTGGAATGAGTTGGATAGTAGGAGTAGAGAGTCAAATATAGCAACTGTTCTCTTCTTAGGAATAGCTAACACTTGGCCTGTGACATCAGAATGATAGGTGTTAGTGTGTTGGCCAGGACTTTGAGGTATTCTTCTTGATGTTTAAAGATCCAAAGGCACTTTTTTGTTAACATCCACCTGGATAGCCCTTAAAAATTAGCAGAAAATACTTCTGTAAAGTATCATCCTTTAGAAGATCTCCCTCCAACAGCAAAGCAATATGCTCTCTGCCCAAAGAGTGAAGCTTCATTTATAACGAAGCAAAACTGAAGTCTCGGCTTTCTTCAATGAATTCCTGTGAATTTGAACTGAGAGCAGAGCATAATTCTGGACATGAGGCAATCATGCTGCTGGTGGTAGGTAACTGAGTGGGTTCCACTGTATTACTGGGTTGGCACTGAACATGGCACAGAACCTGAATCTGTAAGCAGCTGACTTGATGGGTAGTGCCCACCCATTGAGCCAAACTGGTGCTTGCCCTCCCTGAATGAATCTGAGATGGAGAGTAGGCTGATCAGAAAGCATCTGAAACCACATATACTGATTCTATCAGAATAACCGTAACAGTGGCATATAATCCTGATTGTTGATTTATGGTATCAGGTGATTTCTATTTCTTCAATTAGAATTAGAAGTAGAAAGGAACAATCTGGCCATCTCATGTAATCCCCATTAGCCAATGCAGGATTGCTCTCTAAGTATACTTTTCAGTGTTTTGTCCAGTTTGGTTGTAAATGTCTCAAGCGTTGGAGTTTCCATAACTTCGTTTAGGAGATTACGCTGCGGTTTAATGTCAATATGTAAGGCACTCTTAAATTGGTTTGAGTGTGCGTATGTGGGTGGCACCGATTTAACTGCATCAGTTTGAAAAATGATTTTAGTTAAATAAATACAACTTCTCTGTTAGATTTAGGCCTTGGTTAATGACAAGATGCAACAGGTGAAAGAAACAAACCTGACAGTAGAAGGAAGAAGGGGTAACAGGAGTGTGTTTTTGTGTAGGCAGGCTGTGTGTTTTATGTAGCTTGCCACCTCTGTAGCCATTCTTATTCGTAATGAGGCCTGCTGATCCATGACATGAGGTACTCTGCTGTATGCAGCCTTGGAGGCAGGCCAGACCTGTCCATCAGAGATACGGGTAGGTGTGGCTCCACCTCTGAGAGAGCGCCAGATTTTGTCTACTTGTCCAGCTGTAGGCATGCAGACCAGCTCCTCCGTACTGCAGAGCAAACTTGAAGAAGAAGGGGGAAAAAAGGCCTTAAAAACTGCTGGTTGTTCGGGTCTGCCTTTATTGGCAGAGAAGAGTGCCCTTATCCTCTGTGCCCCTGCTCACCCATCCAAAGTGCAGCATGGCAGAGAAGTCTAAAAAGAGAGAGAAAGCAGACACTCTGACTCCTGCACTTCCCTTGCTGATTTTGTGCCTGCATGGAGATTTGTGCCTGTTCTGTGGAGACCCAGGCCCCCATCAAATCCTCAAGCAGGGGCGGGGTTTCTTGCAGCCTCCTTCCCCAAGCAGGAGAGCTCCCAGCAAACAGTGACAGCAGCAAAATCCCCTGGGTCTGGTACAGGCTTGCAGTGATGCTAGGGCCAGCAAGTGGCAGCTCTCCTCCCTCCCCCACAAAACATGGGTGGAGTGTAGGTTGAAGCACAATATCAACGGGCCCGGGAAGTGTCCTGCCCAGCCACTGGAGCCTGTGCTCGCAGCCATGTCTGTTAACGACAGAGCAGCTCCCTGGCACCTCCCTGAAATGCTGGAACAGCAGGGAGCTACTGACAAGGATCCAGAGACAGAACAAGGAGAGCCCGGCAAGGGGAGCTCAGGCCCAATCCTTCCCTCCACTCTACAGCACGCCAGAGGACAGACATTGAGCAAAAGTGTACTGAGTATTTTGAGTATCGTAAACTACGCTTACGAGGTCTGTAGATGTCTCAGACGACCTATAGTTATAAATCCCTCCCAAGACCCCCTGTGAGTATGTGAGTGTGGAACAGAGATTTTCCTGCTGCACCTAAAGATTGGGAAAGCATCAGGCTGCCCCCCTCAGCTGCCACTGTAGATCACCATGTCCAAACGATTGAACTGTCATTACCAGCTGCCTCTGTGAGTCTCCAGGCCCTAATGGTTCTGGTGATTGCTCCTAGCTTCTGTTACAGGTTGCCATGCCAAGCTTCCACCTCCTTCCCCAAGCAAATGGCTAGGGAAGGATGAGAGGGACAGCAGCCCAGATTGGAAAATTGCAAGGTAGTAATGGACCTCTTGGCCCCACCATTTTTCTTTCTACCTCACACTTCCCTCTGGTCTCCATTTTATAAGGTCAGAAGGTTCCTCAGTATGCACCAGGCAAAACGTATCCGGGCACCATTACCAAAGATAAATGTGCCTTTTTCCCTAGTGGTCAGGGACTTGTCATTTCTAACTGGGAGAGATTTTTACCTGTAAGAGTGGCTTCTAGGAGTAAATCAACTAACTCAGCATATTCCAGAGTCTGGTTGAGATTTACCCATTGGTACCAGGACAAAGGTCTCAGCCCTGCCTTTGCATTGGTACCACAGATTCTCAGATTTCGTGACAATGAACTCAGGCTAGGCCCAGGGCCGCCCAGAGGATTCTGGGGGCCTGGGGTCTTTGGTGGTGGGGGGCCCCTGCTTCGGCGATAATTCGGCGGCGGGGGGCCCTTCCGTTCTGGGACCTGCCGCCGAAGTGCTCCGGAGACCTGCGGCGGGCGCCGCCCCCCCTCCGCCCCGCCGAAGTGCAGCCAGCTGTTTGGTGGTTATTCGGTGGCGGCTCCCGGAGTGGAAGGACCCCCCGCCGGCAAAGACCATGAGCGGAGGAAGCTCCGAGGGCCCGGGCCCCGCAAGAGTTTTCCGGGGCCCCTGGAGCGAGTGAAGGACCCTGCTCCAGGGGCCCCGAAAAATTCTAGTGGAGGGGCCTCGGGCAAATTGCCCCTCTTGCCCCCTCCCCCCCTCTGGGCGGCCCTGGCTAGGCCTGGCAGCTGCAGACACTGAGGGTCAAGTCACTGCTTTGTCAAAAATCCTTAGTGCAATAAACAAGTAGTGAATTTCATCATACCCAGATATCAAGCCTTTTTCTTATGAGAGCAGCATCTCTTCTACATCCTCCTGAAGTGCATGAAGTGTCTTTATGGGCTCTTACCTGGTTCTCAGTGCCATTACAGATCCTCAGTTTGAACCACTCATGAAACTGTCTCATTACTTTCTAACCACTAAAGTGACCTTTTTGATAGCAATCTTGTCTGTTTGCAGGGTGCCCCTGAGATGGAAACTCTTTTCCTGGAACCTCAGCACTACATTCCGTAAGGGTAGAGTGGTACTCAGATCCGAACATGCCTTTCATACTAAAGATTAACTCCAGACTCCATAGAGCACTGGACATTGTTCTGCTATCCTTTTGCCCAGTTCCCTCACACTCTAAAAAGAAACTGGCATATTCTAGATTTCTTCTAAGCTCTCAAAAAACGTGTTCACCACACAGCTCAGGTCAGAAGGACCAAGTCTTTGTGCTTTATGATCTAGTGTCAAAGGGAAAGACGGTTTCAAAATCCTCTATTTCCAGGTGGCTGAAGTTTTGTATCCAAGAAGCATACAAGTCAAAAAGTGTAACTCCATCTTCCAATATCAGAGCTCATTCCCTCAGAACTGTAGCAGCTTCATGTGCAGAAAGATAACATACGTCAGACAAGAAAATCTGTAAAGCGGACATCTTCTCAACTGTTCATACCACCTTCAAAATTCTGGAGGCTGGACTTCAGTCATTATCTGATGCTGCCTTTAGTAGATAAGTGCTTCTCACTATAGTATCCCAGTAATTTTTTTCACATCTGTACATACCTGTATATTGTTCCCTCACTATATTGTGTGGATAGTGGTATGAAAACCCCAGTGTCATAGACCTGTGGTCCTGAGAATGAATAAGAATAGGAAAATTTATCCATATCTTGCCTGAAATTTTTCTTTCTTGGAGTAATGAGGTCCACAGATCAAGCCAGTCTTGAATGGACTGTTAATTGGGAAATGATATCAAATTATTAATTGGCACTCAAGTTTGTTATTCCGGAGAACTGTTCTCTTTAGTCTCAGTGCTTTAATTTTCCATACTGATACAGAGTGCTTAGTTTTTCCTAGGTATGAAAGTGTAGCAACTGACAGTTTCTCAGAGGTGGCATGAGCCACACCAGCCCTGCCTCTGATGGACCTGTGTGGTCTGCCTCCAAAGCTGCATAGAACAGGGCACCTAATGTCATGGTTCCATGGCCCTCATTACTCCAAGAAAGGAATTTTTTAGGTAAGACATGGATAAATGTTCCTATTACCGTCTGGCAGCGTTCTGTAGGCATTATGGTACAAGTGAATTTGAAGGAGGATTAGATAGTGGCTTTTTCAGTTTTTTCGGGGGGGTGGGGGTGGGGGCGGGGCGGGGGAGTGAGCATGCTGTGCAAAAGAGGTGACATGAGAAAAAGCGTTGAGGTTCTTGTAGGAGAAATGGACAAATGAACAGTGAAGACTGAGAATATTAATAGTGAAGGCGGCAGTCATTTATATGGTTATAGGTAAAGAAGGGCTAAATTGTGATGGGCCTTAAACTTTGGATGATGCAGAGGAGAAGGGAGAGCCCATCTGGGGGGAGAATGGTGTGATGGGTAATAGGACTAGTACCTGACCCAGGACAAACTTCTGTGCGATCTCACTATGTGCCCACAGTTTGATAGCGAACCATTGGTAACTACTTGTTGAGTATGTTTTTTCAACCAGTTGTGCATCCATCTTATAGTAATTTCATTTAGACCACGTTTCCATAGATTAGTTATGAGAATATCATATGGGACTGTGTCAAAAACCTTACTAAAATCAAGATACGTCATGTCTGCTGCATCCCTCTGTCCACCAGGTCATGAACCCTGTCGAAGAAGGAAATTAGGTTGGTCTAGGATGACTTGTTCTTGAAAAATCCATGCTGGCTATTACTTATCACCCTCTTATCCTCCAGGTGCTTACAAACTAATATTATATTTGAAAAGTCATGGCGATTGGGTGGGGGGGGTCCCGGATGACTGGAAAAAGGCTAATGTAGTGCCCATCTTTAAAAAAGGGAAGAAGGAGGATCCAGGGAACTACAGGCCAGTCAGTCTCATCTTAGTCCCTGGAAAAATCATGGAGCAGATCCTCAAGGAATCAATTCTGAAGCACTTAGAGGAGAGGAAAGTGATCAGGAATAGTCAGCATGGATTCACCTAGGTCAGGTCATGTCTGATTAACCTAATTGCCTTCTATGATGTGATAAATAGCTCTGTGGATGAGGGAAAAGCAGTGGACGTGTTATTCCTTGACTTTAGCAAAGCTTTTGATATGGTCTCTCACAGTATTTTTGCCGGCAAGTTAAAGTAGTATGGACTGGATGAATGGACTATAAGGTGGATAGAAAGCTGGCTAGATCGTCGGGCTCAGCAGGTAGTGATCAATGGCTCCATGTCTAGTTGGCAGCCGGTATCAAGCAGAGTGCTCCAAGGATCAGTCCTGGGGCCAGTTTTGTTCAATATCTTCATTAATGATCTGGAGGATGACGTGGACTGCACCCTCAGCAAGTTTGCAGATGCCACTAAACTGGGAAGCACGGTAGATACATTGGAAGGTTGGGATAGGATACAGAGGGACCTAGACAAATTAGGGGATTGGGCCAAAAGAAATCTGATGAGGTTCAACAAGGACAAGTGCAGAGTCCTGCACTTACTCCAGAAGAATCCCATGCACTGTTACAGACTAGGGGCCAAATGGCTAGGCAGCAGTTCTGTAGAAAAGGACATAGGGTTACAGTAGACGAGAAGCTGGGTATGAGTCAACAGTGTGCCCTTGTTGCCAAGAAGACTAACGGCATTTTGGTCTCTATAAGTAGGGGCATTGCCAGCAGATTGAGGGACGTGATCATTCCCCTCTACTCAACATTGATGAGGCCTCATCTGGAGTACGTGTCCAGTTTTGGGCCACACAATACAAGAAGGATGTGGAAAATTTGGAAAGAGTCCAGCGGAGGGCAACAAATGGCTAAGGGGCTGGAACACATGACTTGTGAGGAGAGGCTAAAGGAACTGAGATTGTTTAGTCTGCAGAAGAGAAGAGTGAGGGGGGATTTGATAGATGCCTTCAACTACCTGAAAGGGGGTTCCAGAGAGGATGGATCTAGACTGTTCTCAGTGGTACCAGATGACAGAACAAGGAGTAATGGTCTCAAGTTGCAGTGGGGGAGGTTTAGCTTGGATATTAGGAAAAACTTTTTCACTAGGAGGGTGGTGAAGCACTGGAATGGGTTACCTAGGGAGGTGGTAAAATCTCCTTTCTTATAGGTTTTTAAGGTCAGGCTTGCCAAAGCCCTGGCTGCGATGATTAAGTTGGGGATTGATCCTGCTTTGAGCAGGGGATTGAACTAGATGACCTCCTGAGGTCTCTTCCAAACTTGATATTCTATGAAACTGATTGTTTAATAATTTATTCCACTATCCAGGTATCAAAGTTAGCCTGACTGGTCTATAATTCCCTCAGTCTTCTTTGTATTGCTTTTTAAAGATAGGTACTATGTTTGCCCTTCTCCAGACCTCTGGGACCTCACAAGTCCACCGTGAGTTCTCAAAGGTAATTGCTAACAAGATTGCTTCAACTAGTTTCTTCAGCACCCTAGGATTAATTTCACCAGACCCTGCCACCTTGAATACATATAACATATCTAACTAGTCTTTAACCTATTCTTTCCCTATTTTGGCTTGTTTTTCTTTCCCCTAGTTAATATTAAATGTGTTGAATATCTGGTCACGATTAACCTCTTTAGTGAAGACTGAAGCAAATAGGCATTAAGCACCTCAGCCATCTTGATGTCATCAGTTATTAGCTCTCCTACTACTTACACTTTCCGTCATCTTACTCTTGCTCCTAATCATATATATAAAGAGCCTCTTCTTATTGCCTTTTATGTCCCTTGTTAGGTGTAACTCATTTTGTACCTTAGTCTTTCTGATTTTGTCTCTATGTGCTTGTGCTATTCTTTTGTACGTCTCCTTAGCAATTTGTCCATGCTTCTGCTTTTTGTAGGATTCCTTTTTTATTTGCAGGTCATTAAAGTGCTCCAGATGGAACCATATGGGCCTCTTACTATTATTCTAATCTTTTATTCATGTTGGATAGTTTGCAATTGTGCCTTAAATATTTATTTCTGCATCTATATACTACTATTTAGCTGCTTCTCAGTGTTGAAATGATGAGTTAATTTTGTGTAGTACTTTACCTCTTCACTATCCAAAGTATTGTGTATTTCTGTTTTCTTGCAATCTATTGGTAGCAGGCTGTAGTTCTCTGCATGTCTAGTTTGACAGCATATAGAACTCGTAACTGGACTGGAGGTGCCTGACTTTAATTATGTAGAAGTATAAAACTGTAAAGTACTTTTGCTGATTGTGGTTTTGTAAATATTTTAGGTATCTAATATCTCTCTATCTCTATCTCTTCTTCCCCTTCTAGCTCTTCTGAATACATCATACTGGTCAATGTTAATACGTTAATATAGCAGATATGATTTGCCCCACCAAACCGACATCCACTAGGTCATAATCTCACATGTCTAGCTCATTGAATGCATTTCCCATTACCTTTGCCTTTGTGTATAGACCCTTAAGTGTTTATGACTTTCTACTCTTGCAAAAAATGACTCCAGGAAAAAAAAATCACTTATACAGAATATGCAATTTATATAAGAAAATTATCAAGTGGTATTTTAAAAGTACTTGATTCATTTCCCCCCTTCCCCCCCCCCCCCCCCAAAAAAAAAAAAAGTTCCACTGATACAAATTGGGCAGCTCCATAATCCCTGCAGGCTACCACTTTAATTCCAACAGGAAATGCAGCTTGATGACTTGTATCAAGACAGGAAGATCAGAGCTGCTGCTAAAGGCAAAGGCCACAGCAGGAGACTTCTACAGCTGTTTTTAAGTAAGAAATGGCTGTGTTACATGGATGTGCACATTAAATTAAAATAATCCAGAAAATCTCCTGCTGTTCTCTGTTTCTGGCTAGAACTGTTGTGAAAAATGGTGTCATGCTGACCATATAGCTGTTTCCTGTTTTGTTTCATATTTACAATTTTTAATGTTTTAACATTTTAAAGAAACAAACAGTGATTTGATTATTTTTTGTTGGAAGTTACTTTGTTCCATTACTGCCCCCTCAAAGCTCCTTTTTAAATTCCCCCTTTCTTGTAAAACATCACTTTATTAGGATTCAGTTTGGAAGAATATGTCAGATGGTAAGATAACAGAACCCACTCTTTTCTACTTTTTTTTTCCTTGACATCTTTGAATCCAGAAGATTGGTACCTTGCCTGCTTAGATGGCCACTGTCTAACTCACCTTGCATCATGGAAGGCATTAATGTGCTTCATGAATCCCAGACTCCCCTCTCTTCCAGTGCTTAGTGAAGAAAAGAGAAGAAAAATTTCCAAATAGATCACCTCTGTTCACCCAATCTTCACCGCTCTTTCCAGATCCCTAAAGCCAGCTTTGAATCTATGGCATCTCTTTTCAATCATGTTTTGTTCTATCATGGAAAATAGGAAGACATTCCACAACATTCTCCAGGATCTCCTTTCCTCTTCCTGTCATGTCCTTTGTCCCGATGCCATGAATGTAGCATCCCATCCTGTTCTATTGGAACCATCCTCTCTGAGTTTTCATTCAGGATTACTTATTGGCACTTCTATTCCAGCGACTTCTTTTCAGGGCTTTCCATCTAATTACCTTCCTCCCAAACCGTAGCTGGGCCAGCAAAGGACAATCTGATCATCTCCTGACTCATCAAGGACATAATATCTGTTGTTACTGACCAGGTTCAATGGCTCTATATATTTCACTTCTTTCATTCCTTTTGTCACATTTTTCTGTCTTCATTCCCTTGCATGGAACAGATCCTTCAAGCATTCCCTCCATGACTACTCTCTCACTGGTTTGTTTTAAGAATAAATGTTAAAAAAAAAATAAATAAATTGCCTTACAGTCTGCATGCAGTTACATCAGTTGTGCCCTTTCAAGGAATGCAGTGTTTTTTTTATAAACTAAGAGATGAAGTTTGTGACAGATGTGGCAATTTCTTGCAAAATCCTTGGAAAATTTATTGAATTAAGTTTAAGTATCTTTGGAGTCTATTGTATTAAATGCAAATGTTATATTTTATTGTGAGTCCTGGGAATTATGAATTTCAAAGGACTATCTTGAACAATGGGCCAGACAAGAGTGGACTTATGGACAAACAATGTCAAGTGGTTCACCTGGAGCAGTGGTCCCCAATGTGGTACTGTGGGCACCATGGTGCCCGCCAGGGCATTTATGTGTGCCCGCCTACTGCCCAGCAGGGGAGAAAAGCTGTGGCCCCACGGCTGCTGGGGACAGAGTACTCCGGGGCTGCAGAATGCAGGCACCAGTGTTCTCTGTCCTCCCGGCTTCTCTGCACTGCCCAGAATTGGCACCAAAAAACCACAAAAACAAAACAAAAAAAAAACCAAACACTCCGACTCTGCAGAATGGACGGAATGCCACACCATAGCATGTGCTGCCCCAGGCACATGCTTGCTCCACTGGTGCCTAGAGCTGCCCCTGTGTGTGAGTAATTGTTGGCGCCCACCACACTCTTCTGAAAACATGAATGTGCTACTGGCCACAAAAAGGTTGGGGACCAGTGACCTGGAGAATGTCTAGGGGGAAGGTGAATGCAACCCCCCACCCCCCCTGGTTATGCAAACACCCACCCTTTAAAAGCTTATTTACTTGATTATAGCTGTTATAGGGATCCAAAGATCAAAGACTCAAATTGTATAAAGGAAAGACAACCCATTCATGGGGTGGGGGGTGCTTGTTCTAAGCTAAAGCTGTTATGGACACAGAACCCCTCTTCCCCTCACCCCCTTAGGTCTGAAGGACTGACTCCTACCAGAGCCCTGCTGGAGTTGGGGGTGAGGATGGTCTCCAGTAAGATTATTTGCATGCATGTAGGTTCTTTTATTACTTTAAAAAAAGTTTTCTCGGCAGTGCTTTCGCCTTAAGAATAAATGTGCTTGCTTAGAAGAGCTATGTAGTCACTTGCAACTGTGGGCAATTATGGTGTGTATAGCCTCTGAAAAGAGAGCAAAGCATAGACATTGGCCTGTTTAGTCAGTCTGGCTTGCTGGGAATAACGCAGTGTAAGCAGGGAACTGTGCAACCTGGGAAAATCCCAGAGACACAGGTCTCCACCCAAAGAGAGGTGATGGCTGAGGATATGGGAGCCTGGAGCAGGTGTCCTCGGTGGACCACAGAGATGAAATGCAGGTACAGTTGCCCTGAACTGTGACAAGGCTGATTAGCTAACCTAGGTTGCTAGCTAACCTTTAGTCTCTTTTCCTGAGCTAGGCAAAGTGAGTACTAACATTCAGGCTCGCTGATATTATGGTCAAGGGAACCTTAGAAAAAGCTAAGGTGGAATATCCTAGTGATCCAGTGGATTTATCTGTGTAGTCTGTGCAATAATCTTTGGGGCCTGAGACACAAACCCAATCATGATAGACATGGGGAATACACTGTTTGTATTAACCAACATTTACTGGCATGCTGCTGATCTTGGCTGTAATAACTACACCAATGGCTGGTGCAACAGAAAACCACAAACAAGCTGAGGCTTATACTTACAGAGTTGTGCTTCATGCCTTACAGGACAGATGGAGGACATGTTCCTTGCCCTCAAGAACTTCTAAACTAATTCTTGACATGAGACCATGAAAAGATTAGAAGGAAGAAAGGACAGAGGTTACAGCAATAAGATCACATGGCTAGTCAAAGGCTAGTGGACAGCAGAGTGGAATGAAATTGTGGCATGTAAGCGTCAATAGAGTTAGATAAATAAATATCGTTTGACTCACTACTTATAGACACTGCACCAGAAGTCAGTCTTAAAGAAGAAATTAAATGAGGAATGGTTGGTGACAAAACCAGGAAGAAAGTCCCATGCATGTGGTGTGCAGTAATGAGCAGAGATTGTGGGAGAGGTGGACAAATGAAGCATGAAGGTTGGCACCATTGGCGAGCATATAGGTGACATGCTAAGAAACTGGATAACTCAGAGAAAGAGTTATGCGGGGCATTGTGAATGTGAGGGTGAGATGTTTACATTTGAAGTGATGTAGGAGGAGTTTGAATTAGTGACGGGATTCAGGGTATGAGATGAGGTGACCAGATTGCCAAACCATGAAGATGTTCTGGACTGAAGCATTTTGCATGAGTGTAAGAGGGATGATGCTGGGAGTCAGGGAAGCCTGTGAGGAAGAGAGCATTAATCGAGATGGGAGAGAAGTCCCTGGATGAAAGAATTGGCTGCTTGGACAGAAAGACAAGGATGGCTATTCAAATCGTTTGTGGAGAGAGGTATGATAGGGTTTAGACAATCCGGATGTGAAGGACATGAAGTAGAGGAAGAATCAATAATGACTCCCAGATTATGGAGTCTTAGTGACGAAAGACAGTGGTATTGTCGACAGTAAGAAGGATCTGGGAGAGTGGAGGAAAAACAAGTTTAAATAAGTTGAGCTTAAACTGATAGCAGGACATCCAAAGACACTGGAGACTAAATAGTTCAAATGCTGTTTGTGTCTAGGGACATGAAAATTATGTGATTGTTACTGGTTTAAAGACCACACCACAAGATACATCCCAGGGCTAACAGAACAACTGTCAAGTTTTTGGTAGAGGAATCCCTGAGATTCTTTGTCCTAAGAGTCTTTGAGTGCCAAAATGGGTGATACTTCCCACACGCTTTGTGCAGGATTTCATGTCCAGCATGACTGTTCTGCTCAGCTAGACACTGAAGCAGATCTTCAGCCCAGGGATGGAGATTGGCATATTAATCACCTCTATTGCCTGGTCCATCCCTACCTCCAAGCAGGGATGTAAAGGCTTTCCCACCTCTTGTCTTAATTAATCTTCAGAGCCTCCCAGATCTAGTGAACTTCCTGAACATCCTTGGAGAGGGAGCTGTCCAGATGCAGGACTAGTAGGCTGACCGTTCTTGTGTCCCAGAACTATCTACTATCTTCAGTCACATACACTCTGGCCCTGTTATTATTTATTTGTATTTTTGTAGCACTTAGGAGCCCCATTATGAACCGGGACTCTGCTCTGCTAAAATGTCCCATCTCCTTTCACCTCTTGTTTTCCCTCAGCACCTCTTGTGTCAACCACTGAACAAAAACAGTTGAAACATTGGATAGTAGAGGCTGTGAAATTACTGAGATGTCCAGACACCACATGCAAAACAGACCCCTCTTCTTCAAAGTAGACCCCTCTTCTAATGGTGAAAAGCCAGTGAAGAGCAACTAGAGCCACTTGAAACCAAGGGAAACATTTTCAATTCTGAGTGCTAAAAGTTAAACTCCTAAATAAGTCCTGATTTCTGCCCAGCTCCCAAGGTACTGAGTACCTACATTTCTCCGGTTTGAAATTTTAGGTCCAAAATCCTTGACCGCCTCTTTCAGAGAGCGTAACGTGACCACACTGAACCATGCAGTCATCCGATCAATTCTCAGTAGTCCAACTTCATGTCAACTACACCTCAGTCTCCAATCTCCGTTTTCCTGGGCAGAATTATTGAAGGTTCACAAGCTTCTGATCTCTACCCACAAAACCTTTCACAATCAGGCTTCAGACAGGCACATGACAAGTGTATTGTTCTGGCGCTAGTGGATGACTTCCTTGTGGCTACGTGCAGGGGACATATCTCTGTATTCGCAGTACTAGCTCGCAACAGACAGATGGACACCAAGAGCTGCTGACTCGCATGCCACAGCTCGGCACTTTGTCTGATCTGTCAGAATATGAGGCCTCTTGGTGTGGCTATGAGACTACATGGGTAACCCAGCAATAGGTCTGTTTGTCAACAGATACAGCACCATCCTCCAAATGACCCAGTGCTGGAAAGAAATGGATGAAAGGCAGCTAGCACAGACTATAGCCTGGTAAGCCAGAGGTAATACTAGCCAGGGGAAATGCGTTCAAGACCTGATCAGGGCACTGACCTAATAATCTATCAGGGGGCATTTGCCTTCTGTCACACTAGTGCATAGGCTGTGAGGCAGTGGCAATAGATACCTTCTTTCATCCTCACCCAGCCAAGAGACTATCATTCCTCTTGGATCCAGATGTAGTCACATTGATCTATATTTCATTGCTTGTAGGTTGAATTATTGCAACATACTGAACATGGGGCTGGCTGTCAAGGTCACACGGAAGCTATTAACTAGCAAAAAAAACATTACCTGAGCACAATACAGCCATGATTCTCACACACTATAATGTGTGTGTGTGTGTGACATAGGTTTCATTCTGCGTTACCTGAGAGTGCAAATCTTTAGACTAGTCCATTAAAGGCTTTAACTATCTAGACTGCCTCTCCATCGCCAAACCACCAAAGCAGGGGCTCTCAGTGAGCATGCTGTGATTGACTTGTGTTGAGGATGAAACTTTCAGGAACCTGAGAGAGATCATTCTCAGTGAAGGGCTGACTGTGGTACTCCTTATAACCGGAGATCAGAGTGAGCCAAAGCCCTTGTGACTGTTCCGTGAGGTGTACCTTTTTACCCATGCCTTTCTTCACCAAGGAATGGACAACAGCCTGGCATTATTTTTCAGGGTTTTTAATCTAACAGCAACCGAAACAGGAAGGCTGGAGCATAGGGTCCTTTGTGGACAAAACAGGCAGTTCTGCCTCGTTTTCAGTGCCCAGATTCCGTGGTGATGGATTCACTAGAAATCATCATATCATGGTTAAAACACTTGTCTACTCTACAAGACAAAGCTGTGTTTCAACAGTGTCTGGAGACAACCATGTTCCTCCCAACTGTAGTTTCTACACTGTGGATGGGACCTGAGACGAATGTGAAGGGGTAATGGTTTCAGGACGGTACTCTGAAGGGGTAATGGTTTCAGGATGGTACTCTAACACTAAAATCACTCACTGCAGGTGTGGGGCTAGTTGGGGTGTACATTAGCTGACTGGTGCACATAAATGGGGGAGGGTAGAGTGGTTTGGGGATTAGTTTAGTGAACAAAGCCATGTGATTGCAGTTCAAAATGCATTCTCATGGGGACACTTGATTATGTACTGTTTCGACAAACAATGACAGTATCTGCAGAAACATACAGCAAGCACAGTGCATATTACAACAATGTTCCACTGAAGAAAAAATATTGAAAACTATTTAAAATCTCTTGCTTTTCCCATGCATTGAGTGTAAATAAGTTTTTTTAATTCACTTGTCACTGCTGACTAAATGATAGTCTTGGCACTGGTGTTTTTATAAATATATTGTGTTGAAAACAAAAGGATTCAGAAATTTTTGACTTTTTTCCTTTAAGCCAATTAAGCAGCTCAGAAAAAATGCAGCTGCCCAAACCAGCACTTTATCTTCAGCCAGTCTTCCCTAAAACTAAAGTGACTGTAGTTGTTGTTTTTTCCCAAACCCATACGAATAATTTGCCCAGTAACTTGTCTCGGGGTCCAGTCCTCCTGCCATTAAAGTAAGTGACAAAACTTCCCTTGACTAATGAGTAAAGGATTGGGCCTTTGGTCAAAAATATGTTAATTTTAGGTTTTATTTTTATCCCTTAATGTTTTCTTAACTCTTTTGGGCCATCGTTTGCATACACTCACTGTCTTCCTCTTGGCTGTTCCTCTCCCATCCCAGCCAGCCGGCAAATACAACTCCTCTCCACTTGCTAGCACGCCTCTTCAGCTGTTACTCTGGATTCCCTGACTGCACCACTTTTCTTCCCCACTCTGCCCAAACCTACAAAACTTGTATACAATCCTGTCCTGGGTCAATTAAAAATACGACTCATGCACTTCCCACCAATGAACATCTTTAACCATGGTCCTATGCTTTTCATCTTCAGAGTATTTTATAATCAGACTTGGGTCCAACTCTGTTTTTCTTTAGAGCTTATTCTCTTCTTTACATCAACTAGTTTCTCTGGATCATTTGGGTGAACAGACTGGTGCTTTGAGATGAGAGAATGTCAGAGTCTTGGAAGGGGAGGTGGCTGGTGAACAAAGCAGTTTTTAGGAGGGACATTAGCAATTTCATGTGGGGCAATAAGAGGTTTTTAGTGCCCAGCCTGAAATTCACTTTCATGCCATGGATGGGGAGAGTAGACTTGCAGTGCAGCACACGTCACCCTGACAGTTGTGGAGCCACATCCTCCCTGGCTTAAAACCTACATAGAGGACAGTTAACTGGAGAACCCTCCGCCCTCCCAGAACTTCCTGGACTTGCCTTTCTGTTTCCTCCATCTTACTTTATGTATTGGAGAACAGCTCCACACTGGTACCCTCCTGCTGCTACCGGAGAAGGCGGCGAGACAAATAAAACAGAGGCTCACACATACATGGATACTTGGAGCTCGAAAGGGAAACTGACAAGACAGCTCAAAGTAACAGATATGTGTGATTTCTCCTGTGCTGCCTTTACCTAGTACATCCAGTTACAGGCGTTATGGAGCAAAGATTGGCTGCTTCTGTTTTGTTTTAACAAAACAGTGAAAACTCTAGGTAAATGTGGGAGGTAAGATCAAATAGACTCTCCTCTCAGCCCCAGTGCTGTTCCCAGGCTTCTGCCAGCCTTAAGGGAAAAGCTGCTTCAGAACAGACAAATACAGGTGAAGCTTTTTCTGTTTGGTCCAATATATATGTATATATGTCCCTCTTTCTTCTCTCCACCAAATAACATTCAGTCGTTCCTAAGCCATTCCTTGGTATTTGCCAGGGGTGAGTGGTGGACATGGAGAGGACACTAGTTAAGAGTGGAGTCATATGGAGCATTCAGACCACAAACTCTCTGGGGAAAGCTTGCGAATGCCAATCTACTACATTGGCTTGTGAGGTGAATTCACTTCCTCCACTGGTGCTTTTGGTGAGCTGGGAAGACAGTTTCTGTTGGTTCAGTAGCCTGGCCTTGCCTCTGGTGTGGAGAAGGCGGGGTGGGGGATATATGAGATCAGTGGCAGGACGTTTTGGCTCAGAGCAGGTGAGAGAGTATCATGGTGTTTCCCTGGAGTGGATAAATGTGGTATAGGAGTGCTGAAATGTCTGAGCTGAAAAAAGTTTCTCTGTTGCCATGTATTTGTACTGTGGCTGCTGGGAGCAGTCTCTAAATGCAGAATTGGAACCTCTCCTAGGGGTTTGCAGCTGCGGTGACCTTGCTGCTTTCCTTTCTTCCTTTCTGCTCCACTTTTTGGAGGGCGGTAGAACAACATGCCTGCCTCAGCTGTCATATCCAGGTTAAGTGGTTGTGTTTTCTTCTGTCAAGCTGGCACATGCTTCTGTGATGTGATCTCTTATTAGATTAGACAGCACCTATCAGCTCTCCAATCCCTCAGCTTCCCTGGAGATTTCCCTCTGCTCCAATGCTGTTTCTATTCTATCTCGCTGTGGGAGTCAACATGCCAACTGCTCCCTTCCTTAGCTTTTAGTTATGGAGGATTATTTAAGATGGAGTGGGAGTGATATGGGAGTATTTTGAGCCACACAAGCTAAGCTGTGAATAAATGGTCTTGGTTTCTATTAACTAACTCCTTCCTCCCCTAAACTTGGATGGATCAAGAGTTCAGCTGAGAAAACACTGGATTCCCCAACACACTCAACTATATAAATTAGAGGTGGAGAATTACCTTGCTAAGCAAATCCTTCCCACCATTAGATTTCCTGCCCCCTGCTTCAAATCACCCCAGATCAGGGGTTCCCAAACTATGGTACGCATAACCTGGGGTTATGCGAGACATCCTGGGGAGAACATGGGAGAAATTGTGTAATGGTGGATTTTATTTATTAATTATTTTATTTATTGCATTTTCATAACTAGCTGCTCAGACGAAGCTTTAAAAATCTGGGAATTTTACATAAAATACGGTAATTAATTTACTTCAAGATGTACCAAGAAGAACACAGATACACAGAGATGCTGAATCACCGTACAGTGCAGTGGTAGTATACAGCTCAACAACTGTCCAGTCTAACTGAGCTCAGAACTTAGTCAGGGCTGGGGATTTTTTTGGTCGTATATGTTACATTATAACTATATCTATATGTTACAGTGAAATATGGACATATGGCTAAAGACGGGTAATGTTAAGAAGAACACACAAAATATCAGTGATGAGAAGGGTAGGAGTATGCAGGCAACTGGTAGATCTGGAAGGGGATACGCAATGAAAAAAGTTTAGGAACCTGTGCTCTAGAGGAAATTCCTGACTCACCCTATAAAGCCTATAGGGCTGTAAAGTCTTTAGTTTTCAGTCTGTTCATAGAGTTGCCTGTTTAATAGAGGCTTGAAGTTTGTGTAAATGACACATTGGGGCTCTTGATGCAGATTCCAAGGCCAGGGTAGGTAGGGAGTGCTGATGTTGCCTTGACCTTTTCAGAAGACCCAGAGGCATTTTGTAGGGGTGTGGAAACTTCTGATCGATCTCCCACACTTCAGGCTGTTGAATTCAGGAGACAGAATTGGACTCTGAGGCAGAGTCTGACTCATTGTTTGTCACCACTTACTAATCCAACTGAGTTCATTTTAATAGTTTGCGCTAATGGTTTGCAACAAAGCAGTGTGTCGTCCGTCCCCCCCCCATCAAAGGGGACATGTCATTGGCTCAGTAAAAGTAGAAGGAAAGAGGTAAAGTGTGGGAGGAAGATAGTGGCATTGTCCACCCTTGAACTCCTGGAGCCTCTTTCTTTTGTCCCCCCACCTCCAACCCTCCCACATAGTCATGTACGTAAACCAAAGGAGTATTAGAGGGTTGACTATCCGGGTGCTGTCTGAATTTGGAAAGCTGGCTGTGTGGATACAGATGGGTTCTTTGACATGACATGGTTTCTTGGACAAGAGGCCATCATGTTCCATGCCTTGAAATTGCAGAGAGATCATTTAAACTTTGATTTCCCCCGTTACGCTTCTTTTCCTGCCCTTGCCTAGGAACCGTTATTACTAGTGACCCTTCGTTTGTCCACAGCTCCCTGCAGAGTCTGCTAATGTTCTCCAAGCATGAGCCAGAAGAGTTCACGTCACCTAAGAGTGGTATGAGGCAAGGTGTTCCTCACCCCTGTTGCACTGGTTCTGCTATGCTCTGTCCCTGTATAACTCTGACACCTGTCTGGCATGGCAGTGCTAGACCATCAGGATATTCCTTTTTCCATGCCCTGCATACAGTCTAAACCGGTGCTCTGAGGTTGCCTACTTTACACTGGTCTCCACCAATTTCGATAACTCCCTTGCATCACAGAAATCTCTGAAGGAGGTAGAGAATATACTAGTTAAACTATTTTCCCTGAAGGGGTAATACCTTGTCCCCTCCATTCTGCCTGACTTAGCTTTTCAGTAGCTTCAAAGACTTTAGCCTAGGCTACAAGCTGGTCCTTCGAACTTCCCTCCCCCTCTAAAGATAAGAATGCTAATTTGTACAGTAAAAAAAGGCCTCCATTGTTAGCCACTGCCCAGCCCAAGGCCAGGCCTGCAGCTGTAACTCACATTGCTTCTGATAAGGTCAGCCTAACCTTTCTTCTTTTTTTGACAAGCCATGATAGACTGATTGATTTGTGAGGGAGAGAACCTTAGCTAGGCACTTACATTTTTTTGCCTCTGAAGTAGGCTTTGCTTCTTCTGACCCATTAGTGATATCTGACTGAGGTCATCTCAACAAACACCAGAAATCCTCCCCACTTCCTTCTAGAGGACTTGCCTTTGTGGGGGAAAAAAAAATTCCCTGCTTATTCAGAATTAAGCTCTCCTGACCTCAGCTATTACTACTGCCCTTACTATAGAGGGGGAAATATCTTGTATTCACCTGTCAGTTAAAGCTCTCATTAACACTGGAATGACTCCCAAAACTAAGTTTGCCCCTTTTTGTCTGTTGAGAAATCACACGCTGCCAGCTGATAAGGGAAAACAAATGTCCTTCGCTTCCAGAATGGAATCCATGGTGGTCGTCTGTCCTGTTGAGATATTTGACTATTGAGCTAGAGAGAGACTTTCCAACAGCCTCTTCTGTATACTAAGAGTCATCTCTTCAGGAAACCTATAGACTTCTGCTGATAAGGACCTTGCAGGGGGAAAAAAATGGGGGTGGGGCGGTATTGTTCTGGCTAGCCAAAAGAAACCCAAGTCTGTTTCAATTTTCACAGCTGTAACCAGACGTAAATATATCTTTCATTATTTTCTCTTATTGGCCAAGCAACAGAGGGAACTTGTAGAGTGACCATTCCTTTCACCCCAATGTTTCTTGAGGGGAAAGGTTGAGACTCCTAGTCTCATTGTTTCCAGATTCCTTCAGTCTACCATTCTGGAGAACTCTTGGGTAGGGGGTAGAGGAAGACTACTTCTGGGCTGCCGTACAGTCTTGAGGTTACATCACAGTTCTTAGTTCTGTCCCAAATAATGTTGCTTCCCTCTCAAGCTTAAAACATGCATGCCATTGTCCCAGCTTTCTGTGGCATTTACTTGTTCGTTGTTACAAAGAAAATAGGCAAAATGGTGAAGTAGCATTTAATATACAAGAGATTCAAAATACAGTAACATGACAAATATTGTAGCAATGAGTCCAGCCAACTATTTGACGTCTGTGAACCTTCAGAATGCTCAACTACGTGCGCCAGGGTTAGCTGAACATCAACCATAAAAAATTCTGCCTCAGGTATATTTCCAGTTCACTATCACTCCTTTCCTTTTTGATCTAACATTGACAATCAGAAGTTGGTCTGGGTTTTTCTGTTACAAAATTGGCAGTGGGTAGCCCTTGTAAGAAAGGATGATGTGGCAATAATTCTATACTTGGACCACTGTGAGGGGCCTGGGTTGTTCTTGATGGGAAGTGGAGATAGACTCTGGAACTGTGTTACTGAATCAGGTTATTGGTAAACAAAACAAGTCTTGTGTCTTCCAGTCATGCTCTGTCTTGGAGTCTGTTTCGGAAAAGGTGCAGTCAGCCTCCCTCTTAGAAGAGGACAGTGAAAATCATAATAATTTTTTAAAAATTGTGTCAATCCCAACAATGCTGCACTGCCTGAGAAGGGATTTCAGCTGTTTCAAGACTGAGGTCTTTCCCTGGACTGTTTTGTGGGCCAGATGTCTACAGCTCTATTATGTCTTCTCCCAAGCCCACCCTCCACAAGCACTGGACAAATCTTACCATTTTCCCCCAGCCCTTCTGAAAGCCTCCCACCTTCTTGTGGTTGTCTCCTGTTCCAAAGGATCTCCTTTGGGACCTGACTCTGCATACTGAGCACAGATAAGTGCCTGAAAGGAGGTTCACTCAGCATGCAAGATGGAATCAGGAGAAATACTCTTTCTGAGGGTATGTCTACATATACAATTTTGCAGCACTGGTTGTTACAGCTGTATTAGTACAGCTGTATAGGGCCAGCGCTGCAGAGTGGCCACACTTATAGCAACCAGCGCTGCAAGTGGTGTTAGATGTGGCCACACTGCAGCGCTGTTGGGCGGCTTCAAGGGGGGTTCGGCGAACGCGAGAGCAAACCGCAGGGAAGGAGACCTGCTTGCACAGGGGGTTCGGGGAACGCGAGAGCAAACCGAGGAAGGAGACCTGCTTCCCCGCGGTTTGCTCTCGCGTTCCCAGAACCCCCCTGCAAACCGCAGGGAAGGAGACCTGCTTGCACGGGGGTTCGGGGAACGCGAGAGCAAACCGGGGAAGGAGACCTGCTTGCACGGGGGTTCGGGGAACGCGAGAGCAAACCGGGGAAAGAGACCTGCTTCCCCGCGGTTTGCTCTCGCGTTCCCCGAACCCCCCTGCAAACCGCAGGGAAGGAGACCTGCTTGCTCGGGGGTTCGGGGAACGCGAGAGCAAACCGGGGAAGGAGACCTGCTTGATTACCAGAGAGGCTTCCTCAGGTATGCTGCGATACCTGCTTATTCCACGGAGGTCAAGAAAAGCGCTGGTAAGTGTCTATACTTGATTACCAGCGCTGGATCACCAGCGCTGGATCCTCAACACCCGAGACAAAACGGGAGTACGGCCAGCGCTGCAAACAGGGAGTTGCAGCGCTGGTGATGCCCTGCACATGTGTACACCTCCTAAGTTGCAGCGCTGTAACCCCCTCACCAGCGCTGCAACTTTGTGATGTAGACAAGCCCTGAGAGAAAATTGCAGGTCACTGCACTAAAACACAGAGCTCTGAGAAGAGTGCTTTGAATGCAGGGAAATCTTTTGTTAGGGCACATTGCTCAGTACTGATTATCTGCCTGTGGGAGAAGTCCCAGGCTTCTCTTTCCTTGAGTAGAGATGGTCTAAGCTGCAGTGCTGTCCTCTTGGGAGTGGAGTATTTATTTCTCTTAAGTATGTAAACCCTTATGCCCAGATATAGGAGCCCTTCTGTCGACCTGTTCCCATCCTCTCTATGCTAAACTGCCCTAAAACTTTTGCAGCTGCTACTACAGATCATGAGCCACTCACATAGTACCCATGTATTAGGTGCTATCCAAATATAAAAGAGTGTGTGATAATACAAAGAGTATTAATGGCATGATGGTTTAGAAAACAAAGAGGAGGGCAGGGGGAGGGAGATGGTGTGTGTGTCTGTGTGTATATATATATAAATATGTATTATGGTTCCAAATTATCCTGTAACAGCCTTTATAGTTACTTATAAGTGTCTTTGTGGAGGTACATCTTTGGGAGAGTTTTGTCTAACATTCCTTTGTTTTAGAGTTCTATGAAAGCTCTGACTCGTTGGGTCTGGGTGTGAAAGGGTGAGATCTAGAGTTGTCAAAACTTGATGCTTTATGACTGGGGACTCGGTTCAAAAATCCCTTTCCTGTAGCTGCAACTTACCTTCTAGAGAGAGGTCAGGGTATTTAATCAAAACTATTTTTAGTGCCCAATAGAAACAGAGTGTTTTGACCAATATTGGACCTGTCTTCCCTGAAACTGGCAATCAAATATACTGCTTTTTTATGAAAAATCTCCTCTTATCATTCAGGATCCCCAGAAAGATTTTTTTTAATTACACTGTTCTGAGATCTATAGAATATCTCAATCCACCAATTAATCCTTTCAACTTTAAATACCTTCATTATGCAATGGAAGGACACATTTTTCAGTATCTAGCCTTGCCATTTGGCTTGGCATTGTCTCCAGCAATTGAACTTTTGTCTAAGGCTATGTCTACACTACAGACCTTACAGTGGCACAGCTGTACAGCTGCAGCTGCACTGCTGTAAAGTCTGCTCTATGCCAGTGGGAGAGAGCTCCCCCTCTGGCATAATTAAACCACCCCCAATGAGTGGCAGTAACTATGATGGTGGTAGAGCATCTCCCACCAACATAGCACAGTTTGCACCAGCGCTTTTGTTGGTGAAACTTGTCAATCGGGGTGTGTTTTTTTTTTTCCCCCAGACCTCTGACCGACAAAAGTTTTGCCAACAAAAGTGCTAGTGTAAACAGAGCCTTAGTTATGGTGATTTTTGATAACTGCAGAAGGAATTATGCAAATCTCAATATCTAGATGATCTGTTGCTTTGCTCCCAGTCCAAACAGACAGCTCACTGGGATTCGCAACAAGTAATAAATCCTATAGACTCAAGGGTTTATGATCAGCTTCAGCAAGCGTTCCCTAACCTTTTCACAGAATGTGGTACACCTTAGGACTGTGAAAATGGTCAAGATCTAGGTATAGTGTAGAACTTATCTTGATGCCCCACCTTAATCTGGTGATGATCCTTCAACTCCTGGACTCAGACACTGTTAATGGACAACACAAGACCTAAGCATGTCCACTATCTGTAAGGGATCACCAACAGGAATCTTTGCACAGTCAGATCACAATCTTTCCAGCTGGTTCTTCCATCTCCAACACAGGGGGACTGCTCCAGAACCCTTTCCAGAGGAGAACCATTAATAGAAATATTAGAGGTGAGAAAAATCATGGATGTTTTTCTGGCAGGCTGTGAAATCCACATATGGACCCATGCTTGTCTGGGGGAAATGGCCAGCCTGAGAGAGGAGGATAAATATAAATTGGCTGGATGGAGTTGAGGGTTATTGGGAATGCCGTGAGACATCTGGTTCCCATCTTGTGTTCTCATTCTGTCCTGATTCAAAGCGCCAAACACACAGCAGCAGCTTTTGCAAATTGATGAGAGAGAGACTGAGCACTCCTGAGAACAGAGGCTGTGTGCAGCTGATATCGGGCTGACATTATGTCTAGTTCTAGCCACTTATGTAAAAGTAAAACTCAAACCATTTTGTTGAGTCAACAACCCCTGTCCCCAGAGAGAATGTGTATTAAATGACCAGGTCCTTCAGATCATCTTTTGGAAATGGGGACCTTCATAGATCAATTCGTTTTCTCTGAGCAGCAACAAAAATGGAGAGCAAGGAAAATCAGTGCATTTTCATTCCAGTGGTCCAATTATCTGATGTGTGCCACGCCTTCTTTTCCAATTCTGGCTCAGATAGCCAGAAAAATCAGAACAGAGAAAGCCATACTGCTCCTGATAGCTCCTTCTCGGCCCCATGGGCCCTTGTTCTCCAGGAACCTGGAAATGTTGGTTTGGTTCCCCTGAGATTCTGCCTTCATTAGATGATCTTCTGACTCAAAGTTCAATAAGATTCTGACATCTTGAACTTGAGAGGGTAGAATTTGGATGCTGTTAGTTTGTGGCTTTATTTCTTCAAACCTGGAAGGAAGTTGTCTGAGATTTTATATAGTTAGCATATTTCCAGGAAATGGGGTCCAGGCATGACATCTGTTCTAAAAGTGTGTCAAATATTGCCTCACTTCCTTATTTGATGACTTTAATAAAGATCTAAATGTTTAAGCACTGTGTGTGATCAAATAGAAGTTTTAAGGGCGCTCAGTCTATAAAGAGAATCTGATATCCTCCTATCTGCAGGTTTTCAAGGCAGTAACCAAACATTGCCCATTTTAAAGTTCCCAGTTGCAAGTTGGAAATTGAATTTGGCCCTGAAATATGTTACAGAACAACTGTTAGAACCAGTGGCTGCTCTTATTTAAGATAGAAGGCTGTATGTGTTGATTATTTTGTCTAACAAAAAACAATTTCTGCACTTTTTACCCCACAAAGTGGGTACTTCAGCTGGCACAGAAATTCTTCCTTAAAATAATCCCTCCTTCTTATGTCAGTAGAAATATTTCCTTCTTATTCAAGGAGGTCACATTGCATTTAATTGATTGGGAGGTTAGCTGGGCAGAATAAAGACATTCAGAAAGGCATGTGCTTGTTTTTTGTTTTTTGGTTTTTTTAGGGTCATAGGTGGAAAAGAGCAACGGCAGAGCTGCTAAAGCCACCATATCCAATTCTATACAAGTATCTGTCATTGAATACTATAGGAGATCAGGTAAAACTCCTTCAGGGAAATGGGGTCAGTCAACAAGGAGTCATTTTCCACTTGAGGTGCGGAAAGAAACAAGGTCATATGGAGTAATCTGCAGAGTGGGGACATAGGCATCTCTTCACTCATTTATAAGACACTGTCAGGTGGACGTTTCTTCCGCAAAGGCTGTGGCCATCAGGTCCTGCAGGTTGCCGTTCTGTCTTGACCCCTCTTTCCTATGTTTTCTTTCTTCCTCCTTCTCTTAACATCTGACCTTTTTGCTAGTTCTCAGTAGTCTTCCTCCAGACTGATGATGATCTTCTCTCTGTTTGTTAAAGATTTAATGCTTTTTTTTAGTTACAGTTTTGTATTTGTTTATTTTGTGGCTATTCTGCAGTTGTGGCATAGTTCCCTGCATTGTCTAGGGCAGTCAGCTAGTGCCAAAAAGGATCCAGTTGAGCTGCCTCCATGAACACATGTGGGAATGGCTATCTGGTAGTGTCCAGTCAGGCACACAAACTTCCTGTGTGTGAGAGAGAGGCATGTTTGCAGCTACAGACCACAGGTCTGGAACGCTGGCAAGTCACAGGAGTCAGGCAGTGGCACCACTCAAATAACAAAAACAAAGTTTTAACAGTCAGTGCTTTATCTCACCCAGATTCTGTAGATTGAAACTTCCACGCTCAGAACAAGTTGCATCTTAAATTAGACACACACTTATTTATCTGAGCACAGCTGGCAATTTAAGGAGTGACAGGGCAGCGCTTGCACCAGAACTGTTACTATTTACAGCAACCTTCAGTGTAAGGTGAGGACAAGAAGTTTAATATGGTACTGTGGGCAAGGTGGGGAGATAGTGGCAAAGGAGATTCAAAGAGGGGAGTATTGTGGTCCTATTGGCAGGCAAAGAAGATAATTCTGGTAACTGCATTTTGGCCAGAGAGGACAGAGTAGTCTGGACATGGAGAAGTGTTTTACCCTTTAGGACAACAGAGGGCCTGACTTCCAAAATGATTTGGAAGAAGGCGCAGGAGTTGGTAATTACCTGGCTGTACGGCCAGGGAAAATTCCCCGGATATGGCCAGGGAAAAGAGAGAGACGGGTGAGCCTGGTAGATAGTGATGTTGTCAGCTAAAATGGAGGAAGGCAGAAGAGGATCGGAATTGTCTGTGAATGATCCATTGCATCTTCCCTTTATAAAAGTCAGAGTCCATGCTGATGTGAACAGCTACCTAATGTGATGAAAAGGAGGGAGACTAACAAAAAGGTTTTAAATGATGCAAAATTCTGTATTGTTGCAGTTAGGAATACTACCAGCAGGTAGGAGAGGGTCAAGCCTAGCTGCACAGCTTTAACTAGCCCTAGCTGTCCTAGGATACAGCTCTTAAAAGCATTTATGAAAGTATCCCAGTGTCAGTCACTCCACTTCCTGCTGCATACTAAGTTCAGTTAGGTTGTGCTGAGCCAGCAGGGCACAGCTTTCAGCCTTGCCAGGCTCTTATAATTTCATTTCCCACCCCCACTAAGTCCTGTCTTTTGCATATTAACTTACAATAGGGGGGACTTGTTCTCTTGATTAGGTCACAGACGTTTCACAGCTACCTTGAGGACATTATCAACTACCGCTGGGAGCTGGAGGAAGGGAAACCCAACCCCCTACGGGAATCCACTTTCCAGGATCTGCCGCTGCGCACCCGCGTGGAGATTCTGCACCGCCTCTGCGATTACCGGCTTGATGCAGATGACGTCTTCGATCTCCTCAAGGTGCTTTGGGCCACAGCAGCTGTTGGCTGGGGAAGATGACAGCTACAGGGAGCTAGGCTGGGTTGTGAAACCTAGGTGGGGATGGAGGAAAATGTTTGCCTTCATGGAGGCTGTTTTTCCTTTTTCCTGCCACTGCTTGTATACATCAGCGAGCCTCCAACCAAGGGAACAGGCCGTTTAGGGGCTGATGCTCCTGTGGCATTTCTAGTCTGTCCATTTGGGGAGCAAGAAGAGACTGAGGATTTGAACTATAGCTTGGAAGTATTTCTCTCTAAAGTCCATTTTTTCTCTTTGTCTCCAGACCCAGCTTTGGAAATATTGGTGACTGGGTCTCCCCATTCTCTCTCCTTCTATAATGTTCAAGGGGTTGGGTTGGGTTGGGGTTTTTTGAACCAGCATCTTAGTGAGGTACATAGGTTTCCCATAGTCTGTATATTTTATGGTTTTGGAGATGTAATTTCTTTTAATCTAAAAGAAATGTTTTAAAGTCATGTTCTTGGTGGTAGTGCAGTGAATAAATAGTCGTGTTGTTTTTTCCACCTCTGGAGACCTGGGTTCAGGGGCGGCTCTAGATATTTTGCTGCCCCAAGTATGGCGTCATGCCACGGGGGCGCTCCGCCGCTCGCCAGTCCCGCAGCTCCGGTGGACCTCCTGCAAGCATGCCTGCAGAGGGTCCGCTGGTCCCGCGGCTTTGGTGGAGCCGCGGGACCAGCAGACCCATCCGCAGGGACACCTGCGGGAGGTCTACTGGAGCCGCGGGACCAGCAGACCCTCTGCAGGCATGCCGCTGAAGGTACCCTCCCTGCTGCCCTCCCGGTGACTGGCAGAGCGCCCCCCGCATTATGCCGCCCCAAGCATGCGCTTGGCGTGCTGGGGCCTGGAGCCGCCCCTGCCTGGGTTATGTCGGGTTACAAAGGATCTAGGCAAGTGGTAGGGTCTCTCTGTCATGGATGCATTCGCAGCACAAACGTCACTATGTAAATTGGCCTGATTGGCTACATCTCTGAAGACCGTGACTTGAATATCTGGCAGTGCTTCCAGGGTGTTGACAGCTCTGTGGGAGCAAGGAGTGCAATTCTGTCCTGCAGCAGTGCCCCTACCATCCCCCATTATTAAAGTGTATTGGGAGAGCTGTATGTGGGAAGTTTCCACGATGCCTCCCATGCTTGGCGTGACGCTAGCCAGGGCTAATTAGACCTTCACTGTCACGAGAACCAAAAATGAAATATTAAAACTAAAGAGAGCATGCAAATTAGAAATGCCAGTCTAAATCTCTCCCTAGGTGGAGAGGGAATGTATTCTTTTCTCTAGAGTAATATCTTCCCAGAACTGCATCAGAACAGATGTGTTGTGGGGGGTGGGGCGGAGTGTTTGTGGAGGGATGTCAGCATATTTTGAGTGACAGTGCGGCTGTTTTTCAACTTGTCACTGTGTCTCTCACTGCGTGCTCCCAACTGAATGCAGGGTTTGGATGCCGACAGCCTCCGTGTAGAACCGCTGGGTGAGGATAGTAATGGCGCCCTCTATTGGTATTTCTATGGCACTCGTATGTACAAAGAAGAGCCAGTGCAGGGGAAATCAAATGGAGAGCTGGCTTCAGACAGGTAACAACAGCTTTGAAGTTTTCCTAATTTCCACACCGCCTGGGTAAACAGGGAGAAGAGGGCAGAGCAAGTGGAGCAGAATGGACTATGCAGCAATAAATTGGAGTTAAATAAAATCTGTTTGACTGTCAGTGTTGCTGGGAGGGTAGCGGTGGCCTGAATTTGTGCAGGTAAAATTGACAAATGCACCACTAACTAAATACTGATGTATTAGTATGTAAGGCAACTAAAGCCATACATAGCCTTCATGGCACTACAAAAATCTGCCCGTGGGGTAGGAAGATTCCTCTGCCACCATCACCGCATTCCAAGCAACTTGCCCCTCGGAGACAGCAGCAGTTACGAGTCACTATCTGCTCCTGAATTAGTTACCCAGCTAGTGGTAGTCCGTCCTTCCCTCCCTCCCTCCCACTTGGCGGCTGTAGTTAATCTCTCCCCTAGTTGGGCCCATAGCAGCTGTTCTGATTTTTTTTTTTTTTATTCTTTCCCACTCTTCTCTCCCTCCTCCCCTGCCAGCCACAGTTCCTTTCTTCAGGAGATATTTTCTAACCTTTCATTGTGTTGCAGGGGAAGTGGGGGCCAGACAAACACCCCAAATGTTCCTGGGAAAACAGGCAAGAGACGAGGGCGACCCCCAAAACGGAAGAAACTGCTGGAGGAGAATCTGTTGAGGTATGGAAAAGGGTGTTCCTGGAATGGTTATGTGATATACTCTCATATAAGGAGGAAAGCTGGCTGGTCTTTCTTGGCATTGATAGTACTGATGCACCTTTTGGGGCCTCCCATTGGTTCTGAAGATCCCCTGCACCCCAATATGTGTTTTTCCATTTGGGAGTCCAAAGGTAATTCTCCCTGCAACCATATCCCCTGAAGCCAGGATCTCAAATCATCTTGTACAGACGGGCTGGGTTGGTACTTGGGTGTGGACTTTAAAGAAAATCCAGGTGCTGCAGGAAGCAATGTGGGTGAAACAGTGGATGCTGTTCTTCCCACTGAGTCCATACTGACCCCTTTGAGCTGCATTTTGCTAGGGGACACATTGCAGCTAGAGCGACTGTATTTAGATGCTATTTTAAACGAAAGTCCTGCCTACCTGAAGTCATTAACGATCTCCTTGTTCTATCCACAAGAGTAAGGGATGTTATATCCTGGCCACATTCCAGGTTGGCCATTTACATAATTTTCCTTGAAGTTTCCTTCAGATAGGATATTTCTCACTTCCTGTACAAAATTTATGTGGTGTTTGCTGTGCATTAAACAGCCGTTGCATTCTTCCCCAGAAGTGGCTGCATTTCAGCGGCTGGTGATGTCATTGCATAATTGCCTTTTTCTTTATAGGGAGAAGCCTGAAGAGAACTCACTCGTGCATGAGACCCAGATGAAAAATGGTAAAGACATTATGGGAGGGTGGGAGGAATTTGATCTGCTATTGCAGTTTTAAAATCATCCAAAGCTAAGAGAGACAAGATTCCCAGGGAAGGAGGAGGGTCTGCTTAGTGAGAGTCTTTCTGGAAGTGGTGCCCTGTGTCTTTAGCCCGATTGGTTCTGATTGTATTTGGCATGAGCAGTTAAAGAAATAGACTAACTTATTCCCAGGAGCCTAGGCAGCCAAATGCTTCCTGTATAACAAGGCACTGTTTTGGGATGAGGAGTGACTAATGAATTAGGTTATTGTGTGAGGGGCCTGAGTTTGGAATAGGCTTGCAGGGGGAACCCTCCTCTACTCACACACTAAGATCAATAGAGAAGGACTATGTATGGATAGATGCCCTCCTGAGAGGGGGTGAGCACAGGCTATGTGGACACACATTCTGTTTGTGGTAGATGCATTTTGCCCTCTCTGTTAAAGAGAGAGAGTCACCAGGGTGGGTTGTATTGTAGGAGAACAAAGTATTCTCCTTGTCTGTCTCCCATCTGGTGTCAGGTGTATACACTGTCAGTACTGTGTAAAACTAGGAATTAGGGAAATCTATGTTCCAGGTCCTTACTACGGAGCCCTTGGTCCACAAGGAGTTAATGAGGTGAGATGCCAACATATTGTGACAGTTTCTCCAAAGGGACTGGGTGGGAGACTTATTTCTCAAACAACCAGTGAGAATCCACTGGTCTGAATATTACTTATGGGTTAGACCTGCCTATTCTTCTTTGAGTGCTTGCTCATGTCCATTCCATATTAGGTGTGTGTGCTCGCCACATGCACCAGTGCCAGAAGATTTTCCCTCAGCATTGTCTGTAGGGGACCAGTTTTGGCCACCCTCCAGAGTGGCACCCGCATGGCACAGTATAAGGGGCACAGTCGGCTCCCCCTACCTTCACTTCCATCTTGCTGCCAATGACAGTGCTGGAATGTGTGCTGCTTCAGCTAGCGTTGTTTGGTTCTCCATCCTTGCGTAAAATCCTGTACTATAGCTAGTAGTTGAATCATTTACCCTTACTAGTAGTTCTTGAAGTCTTTGTTAGTCCCAAATAGGACTCCGCCTGGGGACGAGGCATGCCCCGGTCCCCAGGCTTTAAGCCCTGTGATCATTGCAAACAGCCTATGCCCATCAGCGATCCACATAGTAGCTGCCTAAGTTGCTTGGGCGAAGGGCACATAAGCGACATGTAGGTCCCCGCCTCAGTGGCACCATTCCCCATCACGTGGGACATCCCGCCACCACTCACCCACCCGAAGTCATCACACCTCAGAGAGGCAGGCTCAGCGGAGCCCTTTTTGGTTCCTGGACCTTGGGCACCGACAGCGAGATTCGAGGCGTACCTCACCGGTAGCTTGGTGTTGATACACCAAGGCATGCTCCTCCCCGGCAGGAGCGCCAAGACCTACCCCTTACGCTGCCGAAACCTCAGTACAGATCCTGGGACCAATCGAGGGACCAATGCCACCAGTCACCAGACCGCTGTTGTCAGTCTCCAAGATGGGGATCGCTGCGTTTGGGAAGTTACTCTCAGCAATCAGCTTGTGATAGCTCCTGGTCCCGATCAACGTCCTAGTACCAGTCGGGTAGCATAAGGCTTAGATAGCCAGGTTTCCAATGCCAATCCACCGAACACCCGTCAGTCCCCGAGGCCCCGACCAAGTTGTTCGTCTCACTCGGACAGGTCTGCCTCCAGGCACAGCAACTGGCACCAGACAGATAATAGCCCCCGCTCTGCCCGATGCTGGTTGCCGGGTAGCAACCACTCCAGCTCCAGCACCAAGCAGGGCTCCCTAACTGCAGGGCAGCTTCCGGTGCCTGTGGTGCTGCCTATATCATCAGCACTGAAACCTGTCCCATGGCCCCAGGCACAGTGGCCAGTGCCATGGTACCTATGGAATCCCTGGGGGTTCACCCAGCCTTCACAGGCTGCCCGATCGGTGTTGGGAACCTCGGACAGGCCAGCAGCTTCAACATCCTAACCCCCTCCAGTCCCCGAGACTTTAGGGGGAAGGACCCCACAGGTCCAGGAGGACCCAGGAGAGCAGCCTGCTGGACCACCAATGGACGTTGAGGCTCCTGCAGTACCGGCATTGTCCTCGTCATCGCCAGATGAGGCTATCACGGGGCCCCCTCACCCAGTTCCTTAGGATGATGCTAAGGCGCACCAGGATCTATTGAAGAGGGTCGCATCTAACCTGAGGCTCCAGGCCAAGAAGTTGAGGGAGGCTTTGGATTCCTTGTTTGATGTCCTTTGCGCCTCGGCATCTGCCAGGGTGGCTTTACCCCTTCTTGAGGGGGTATCAAAGATTACCACTGGCTTGTGGCAAACGCCCCCCTCAGCCCCATCTCCAAAAGGGCCGAGCACAAGTACTTTGTGCCAACAAAAGGGTATGAGAACCTATATTCTCACCCGGCCCCCAATTTCCTGGTGGTTGAGGCAGTTAGCCACAGAGAGAAGCAAGGCCAACACAGGGCTACCCCCAAGAACAAAGACTCAAGGAGGCTGGATCTTTTTGGACGTAAGGTTTATTCATCTTCCAGCCTGCAGTTGAGAGTGGCCAACCACCAGGCCCTCCTTGGCCACTATGATTACAACATGTTGCAGGCCATGACCAACTTCGAGGCTTCGCTCCCCAAAGGGTCCAGGAAGGACTTCTGGGTGATCCTTGAGGGGGGCATGATGGTGGCCAGAACAGTCCTCCAAGCAGCTTCAGACGCGGTGGACTCTGCAGCCCGCACCATGTCTTCCGCCATCTCCATGTGGCAAGCTTCCTGGCTGCTCCCCTCAGACTTGTCCACCAAGGCTCAGCAGTCGATGCAGGACCTTCCCTTCCAAGGCTAGGCCCTGTTTGCAGAACAGACTGATACCAAACTCCACAGTTTAAAGGACTCCCATATCACCCTGAAAATGCATGGGCTGTACGTCCCAGGCCCGGCATATAAGCAGTTCAAACCACAACAGCCTCAGGGACAAGGGAGCCAGCCTCAGCAGGGCCTGCCTCACAAGAAGTCCAAGGGCTACAAGCGCCGCCTGAGCCACCCTCCTCCACCCCCTGCTCAGTTCAGCTCTACCTGGAATAAGCAAGGGGCCAGGCTACCGTTTTGAGGGTGCACCCAAGGGCTACCTACCAGACTGTTCCCTGGATCCATCTTCCCTGTTTTTTTCCAACCGCCTTTCCTTTTTCCTCCCTGCATGGACCACTATAACCTTGGACCACTGGGTCCTGAACACAGTAGCACAGGGCTATACTCTCCAAGTTCTTTCTACCCCCCCACCACCTTTCCCTGTCCCTCTTCAGGGACCCTTCTCACGAGAGTCTCCTCATGCAGGAGATTCAAGAGTTGCTACATCTGGGGGCGGTGGAGGAAGTCCCTCTGCAGTACAGGAACAGGGGAGTTTATTCCCAATATTTTTTAATCCCAAAGGCCAAGAGCAGTCTACATCCCATCCTGGATCTGCAAGACTTCAGGTACCTAAAGAAGCTGAAGTTCCACATGGTCCTCCCTGCCTCTCTCATCCCCTCCCTGGATCTGGGAGACTGGTATGCTGCCCTCGACCTAAAGTACACATACTTCCACGTAGCGATCTTCCAAGGACACAGACGTTTTCTCCAATTCATGGTGGGACCTGGCTGCTACCAATTTACGATCCTCCCATTTTGACCTGGTGACAGCACCAAGGGTGTTTACCAAGTGCATGTCGGTGGTGGCAGCTTACATCAGGCGCCAGGAGATTCCACTGCTGTAGTCCGGAGCCCAACAGCTCTGCCTTACTCTTGGGTAGTTCCAAATCCCTGACAAGGTCATTCAGTTCACCTTGTGTTATGAGGTGTGGTTCAGAGGAGGAGGACAGGAGAAAATGGGGGTCATGTGACATTGATGGTTCAGGACCAGAAGTTTCATCCTCTTCCTCTTCCTCGTCTGACTCAAGTGAGAATGATTCTGGTGCATCAGGAACCGGCAGTCCTTCTCCGTGGGGTACTGGGCGTATAGCTGATGGAATGTTTGGATAATGCACAGTCCACTTTTTCTTCTTTGACACACCTTTCCCAACTGGAGGCACCATGCAGAAGTTACAATTGCTGGTATGATCTGTTGGCTCTCTCCAAATCATTGGCACTGCAAAAGGCATAGATTTCCTTTTCCTGTTCAACCACTGGCAAAGATTTGTTGCACAAATGTTGGAGCATATGTGTGGGACCCACCTCTTGTCCTGATCTCCAATTTTGCAGCCAAAATAAAGGTGATAGGCTTTCTTAACCATAGTGGTTATACTGCGCTTTTGTGATGCAAAAGTCACTTCACCACAAACATAGCAGAAGCTATCTGCACTGTTCACACAAGTACAAGGCATCTCTGCTCACTTTGGCTAAACAGAAATGTGTCCCTTTGCAAAATCAAACACTGACAAATAAGAGAGCTCGACACTGTATGATTTCTAGAGCGGATATAGGGCAATTTGTTGAGCAGAGTGATGTAAGCTTCGTTATGATTGCATCATCCATGACTTCTAGGAATAACATGATGCAATTCATATCATGTATGACGCAATACCAGCTTCAGATTGCATCATTCATTGTTTTGCCTAAAAAGCAAGTACTGTCCAAACCCAGTCATAGATTTATTCATAGATGCAGTCAAAGATGTATTTTAGTCATTTCTGGTTTAAATTGAGATCCCTTCCCTTTATAATTCACTTATCCTCTGCCATTCCCAAGTCAAGGGTCGTATATACTGACCCAATAGCATATCTTGAAAACTAGAGCCAATCAACAATTTTAAGCATCATTTTCGTTCTCAGTGACCCAGAATTAGTAAAGTTGGACTACATTTATTTCAGAAGCATTTTGGCTGTAGAGCAGTGTATTCTATGATTATATAAGTCTATGATCTGCTTGTACCTTGGCGACTGGCTGGTCAAGGGTAGCTCCAGATCTCAGGTCCAAAAGGATGTTGGGGTGCTGCAAGTCACGTGCCACTCCCTGGGCCTACTGGTGAATGACACAAAGTCTACATTAGTTCCAGTGCAAAAGATAGAATTTATCGGGGCGGTGCTCGACTCGACCTGCGCCAGAGCGTTCCTGCCTCTAGAAAGGTTTCAGACATTGACAGACCTTATCACGGAGGTATCTGTGTTCCCCCTGACTACAGCCAGCGTCTGCTTGCATCTGCTGGGCCACATGGCAGCTTGCACATATGTTGTCCACCATGCCAGGCTCTGGATGCAACCTCTGAAGCAATGACTGGCGACAGTCTATTCCCAGTCCAGGGATCACCTGGAAAAGATCGTTACCATTTCCCCCAACAGTATTCATCTCACTGCAGTGGTGGACTGATTGTGCGACAGTCCTAGAGGGAGTTCTGTTCAACAACCCCCCTCGCTCCATTGAGTTGGTGTCAGACACCTCGGACCTCTGCTAGGGTGCGCACCTCGGAGATCTCCAGACCCAGGGTATGTGATCCCCGGAGGAGATGGTGGTACACATAAATGTCAAAGATGCGGCGTCTTCCTACCTCACCTGTTGCACAAGGTAGTGAGAGTCCTGACGAACAACACAGCCTCAATGTTCAACATCAACAGGCAAAGGGGAGCATGCTCATCGGCTTTCTGCCAAGAGACTCTCCATCCACCACAAGATCACCTCCCCTGGCAGCTTGTCACCTCCCCTGGCATCAAGAACACGCTAGTGGATCACCTCAGCAGGGCCTCTCCTTTCACCACAAGTGGTCGTTCCACCTGGAAGTAACCTACATGATCTTCCAGACCAGAAGTAGGGAACTTCCCAAGTGGACCTGTTTGCTACCAGGCAAAACAGAAAATGTCATCAATTTTGGTCTTGGCAAGGATTCCCTCTCCGATGCCTTCCTCCTATCATGGTTGGGGAACCTGATGTATCCATTCCCACTCGTCGCCAAGGTCCTGGTAAAGATCGAGAGACAGGGCAGAGGTTATCGTGATCGCCCCAGTGTGGTCTCGCCAGCACTGGTTCAGCATGCTCATGAACCTGACAGCAGCCCCTCCCTGTTCCCTGCTCAACTGACCGCGGTCGGCTCGTGCAGTCCAACCTCATGTCCCTCCACATCTCGGCATGGATGCTGCATGGGTGAACCCAGAGGAGTGGACAGGTCTACCTGGGAAGTAGGAAGCCCTCAACCAGACTGACTTATCTAGCCAAGTGGAGGAGGTTTTCCTGCTGGCTGTCCAAGCGTGGCATCTCTCCGTCGCTTTCTTCCATACAGGCTGTCCTGGACTACCCTGCTCCATTTGAGGAATCAGGGCCTGGAATACTCTTCCATTAAGATGCATCTTGCGGCCATCTCCGCTTTTCACCCGTCAATCCAAGGACAGACGGTGTTTTCCCATGACATGACAGTCAGATTCTTGAGAGGGCCCGAGAGATTCTTCCCGCAGGTACAGGCTCCTGTCCTGGAGTAGGATCTTAACTTGGTCCTCTCTAGGCTCACTGGCCCATCCTTTGAGCTGCTGGATTCCTGCTTCTTTTCCCATCTGTCATGGAAGGTTGCTTTCCTAGTGGTGGTGACATTAGCGAGACGAGTCTCTGAGATTAAAGCCTTGACCTCAGAACTACTGTACATGGTCTTCTACAAAGACAAGGTTCAGCTGCGGCCCCACCCAGCCTTCCTGCCGAAGTTGGTGTCTACCTTCCATATGAACCAGGACATCTTCCTCCCAGTGTTCTGTCCCAAACTGCCCAAGACCAGTGAGGAGAGGCATCTTGGCTCCTTGGGTGTCCGGATGGCCATGGCTTTTTACTTAGAATGTACCAAGCCTTTCTGTAAATCAACTCAGCTCTTTGTCACTACAGCGGTTAGGATGAAGGGTCTTCCGGTGTCTTCGCAGAGGTTTTCCAATTGGATTACCTCGTGCATAAGGACCTATTACGACCTGGTGGGGGTTCTGCTGCCACCGATTGTCAGCGCCCACTCGCAGGCATCTTCGGCAGCCTTCCTGGTGCACATCCCTATCCAGGACATTTGTAGAGCCACAACGTGGTCCTCTGTCCACACATTTACCTCTCATTATGCCATCACTCAGCAGGCCAGGAACGACGCTGGGTTCAGCAGAGCTGTGTTGCTTTGGAGTCACCTAATGTGGAATGGACATGAGCAAACTCTCGAAGAAAAGACAATTACCTTTTCCATAACTGGTGTTCTTCGAGATGTATTGCTCATGTTCATTCCACAACCTGCCCTCCTTCCCCACTGTCGGAGTTTCTGGCAAGAAGGAACCGAGGGTAGGGGGAGCTGGCGGCGCCCCTTATACCGTATGACGAAGGCACCACTCCAGAGGGCGCCAGAGCTGGTCCGCTACGGATACTGCTAAGGGAATAACTTACGGCACCAGTGCACATGGTGCGCGCACACACCTAATACGGAATGGGAATGAGCAACATGTCTCGAAGAACACCGGTTATGGAAAAGGCAACTGTTTTTTCTACCACGATACAGGCAACTCTGGCTTTGTCTTTTCTCTACCCTTCCTCAGAGTTCAGCTTCCCTCTGGGCTGCTGCAGTTCCACACTCAAATTCAAGAGAGAATTTCCAAAGCTGAAACTACATAAATAGAAATGTGGTAGGTTTATAGGATGGATGTTTTCTGCTAGTTTGGATAGTTTCAGCTTTAGAAGTTATCTCCTGGGTCAGAGCGCCATGCTGCAGCAGTCCAGCAGAGGGAGTCTGAGCAGATGTAACCCATGAGAAGCGTCCAGACCCAGCTGATGCCTTCCATTATGAAAAATAAATGACAGCTAAGGAAACTAATTCTTCCTTCCCCCACTTGCCTTTTCCTCCTCTTGGCTGCTGGAAAGACATGGGTGTGTTTTTAGACTGAGTTAGGTTAATAATGGCATTTCTCCCAAAGTATTCCAGGTGCTGCCGTTGTTTTATTTCCCACCCCCCGTGTACAGTGCCTTGTAGTGTGTGTTACTGGCACTAGGGGCAATACAGTGCTCTTGAGAGAGCTTGGAATGAAGCCATAGCTATGCAGGTCTTCTCGTTACATACATGAACGATTCTTCTTGCTTTTCCTAGACCACAACCCATGTCACCTGGAAGCGTGTACACTGTCAACATCTTTCTTTCTTCCCAAGTTCTGGAGAGGAGGGCATGGGTTGGAGGAAAGCCACCAACAATCATCATTGCAGAGCTAATATCTCTTTATGTTCCTGAAGGGTCCCAGGGACCAGGCCGTGGGACATGGTGGCTGCTGTGTCAGACAGAAGAGGAATGGAGACAAGTCACAGAGAGCTTCAGAGAGAGAACCTCCCTAAGAGAAAGGCAGCTCTACAAACTCCTGAGTGAAGACTTCCTGCCTGAGATTTGCAACATGATTGCCCAGAAGGTATGTGTGAGCACATAAGGCTGGGGAGAGTCAGCCTGCTTATCTCTGTGTGGTGCTGTTGTTGAGTGCAGGGATGCTGGATGGCAGGGAGAGTGCTAAATCCAGCCAGCCATCAAACGCCCCTGGGAATAGGGAAGGATGTTTTATCTGTTGCAGTAGAGACACTTTGAGCAGTACAGGATCCCTAAACACTTTCTAGGTACCATGTAAACAGAGGCTACTAGGCTTTGTTTGCAGGGAATGGGATTTTTGGTGATGGAGTGGTGGTTAGAGGTGGATAGCTAGACTCTGAAAAATGCTGCTGATCAGATAACTGTTTTAAGATGGGACAAATTTGGAGTAAACTTCCTGAGAACATGCCTCTAAAATCAACTCCATAGCCAGTCTGGCCTTTGGAGAGGTCTGTATTACGCTACTCTTGTAAAGCTAATAGTAGTTTCTTGGTCACACCTAATACAAAAATTCCCCTACGAACATCAGTGGTGTGCCCCAATCACATCATCTCCTTCTCTCCCTTTCTCTACCCCCATTTAGGAGAAGCGTCTGCAGCGCACAGAGTTTTCACCCAGGTGGATGTCTGACCGTCAGCCAATTAAACCAATCCAGCAGGAGGTGAGAAAGTTTGAAAATGGTTGTAAGCAAATACCTCAGGAGAAGAATAACCCAAATCATAGCTATGCAGGGGGAAGGGAAATTTAAAAAGTATTAATGCTGCAAGAGAGCTTGATAGCAGCCGTCAAATTAAAGATGAATATGCAATGGTACCAAAAGAAGCCAATGCAATTATGGGATGCATGCACAAAAGCATCATATCATGAATCAAGGAAGTAACAGCCTTTCTCTCTAACTCAGAGGCAGCTGCACCCGCAGGAATGTGTTCACTTTGAGGAACTTCACTGCTATAGAAATATTGACAAATTGGAGGCTGTTAAGAGAAAATCTAAATCGGACCAGGGATAGAAGGATTGATTTACAAAGGGAAATTACAGAAGTGAAGAATGTATAGCTTAATAAAGATAAACGTGAGGCTACATATACTTGTCAGGGAGTAAAGACTAAAGGTGGAGATGAATCCTTTTATTTAGTACACGAGGTGTAATGAGGAGAAATAAGATGGAACAGGAAGGGAAAATTTAGGTTGATTGTCCTAGGAAAGCTTGGAGTCAGATCTATCAGGTCATGGAATAATCTCCCAGTGGAGGTGGCAAAAAAACATTACTTGCATGTTTTAAATTTAAACTGGACAAAACATTGGAAAACATCCTGTAGGGAACATCCCACACGAGCCAGGGGGCAGGACTGGATGGATGATTTTTGTCTGTTCTACTTCTAATGCCTGTTAGGGTTGCCAACTTTCTAATTGCACAAAACCAAGCACACTTGCCCTGCCCCTTCCCCAAAGTTCCCTTCCCCCCCCCCCCCACGTCACCTTCACTCGCTCATTGTCACCGGGCTGGGGCAGGCGGTTGGGGTGTGGGAGGGGGTGAGGGCTGGGGGTGTGGGCTCTGGGATGGGCCAGGGATGAGGGGTTTGGTGTGCAGGAGGAGGCTCCAGGGTGGGGTCGAGGGGTTCAGAGTGTGGGACAGGGTTCCGGGCTGAAGCAGGGGGTTGGGTGTAGGAGGAGGTACAGGCTCTGGGATGGGGGTGTGGGCTCTGGGGTGGGGCAAGGGGTTGGGTCCACGGTGTGTGTGCTTGGGGTGTGGGCTCCAGGAGGGAGTTTGGGTCCAGGAGGGGGCTCAGGGATGGGGGTTGGAGCATGAGAGGGTGTGTGGACTCTGGCCAGGCGGCGCTTACCTCAGGTGGCTCCCGGAAGTGGCTACATGTCCCTTGGCCCCTAGGTGGAGGTACAGCCAGGCGGCTCTGCATGTTGACTTCACCTGCAGGTGCTGCCCCCACCGCTCTCATTGGCCATGGTTCCTGGCCAGTGGAGATGCGGAGCCAGCGCTTGGGGTGGGGGGCTGCACACTGAGCCCCCCTAGCAGCGCCTCTGCCTAGGGGCCGCAGGGACCTGCCAGCCCTGCTGTGACACCAACTGAACTAGTAACGTCCAATCAGTGGTTCTGACTGGAGCTGCCGCGGTCCCTTTTCCATTGGGTTCTCTGGTTGAAAACCGGACACCTGGCAACCCTATTTCCTGTGCTACAAAGAAGTTTACTATCCATGAAGTAAGATGACACATTTATACGCAGGCAGCAAAAATCCAGATGTGGGGGCAGGGAAACACATGGAGTCTGAATGGCTGCTAATCAATAACAAAGGTGCTCCAGGTCCACGAGTGCAGCAGGCTGTTAATTGCTGCCTATGTACCAGTACATTGGTTCCAGTGAGCTCAAGGCTATCCCTCCACTGCTTCTTACTGTGCTTTGGAGTTGGGAGTGCCAGCAGTTACTGTGATAGGGAGTCTCAGGACATTCATATTTGCAGGGAGGGGGAGTCTGTTAGCTGCCCAGCATGACATTGCAGTCATATGTGCCACATGGGAGCCAGGAAAAGTGCCAGAATATCTGGTGAGCAGTTTGCTAAAGGTTGGTTAGGGGCTGCATTGGTAAGATTGAGGCACAAAATGTCATTCCTGCTTAGTGTGGTGTTGTGTACATGACCCCTTCCTTCTAGCCCCAAGCTCTGGATGCTTCTTAAATCTGATCTGTAACTGCTCTGTAGGCTTCTGACCCCTCTGGGGATTTCTGAACAGGTGGTTCAGATTAACTCCTCATTAAAAACCTTCTGAGCAGCACCCTCATTAAGGAGAAACTGCGGAAATCCTAGCAGAGAATGTTCAGGGGACGAGGGGAAGGGGCACGAGCTGTGGGAGGCCAAGGGGACCAGTCCTCCATATCCTTATGTTGATTGAGTATCCTGAGATGGTCCATTTCAGAAGCCAGTGTGAAAGGCAGAATCTAGGGATGGTGATGCTATGTCTCGCAGTGCCCTCTGTAGGAAGGAAGGTGGTGGTTACATTGAAATTGCAGAAAATAAATCCTTGCCAACTACTGGGTTCAGAAAGTTTTACTTCTGTTCCTTGGTGGCATTTCTTATTCCAAACAGGTGTGCAAGGAGACACCTTCCAACACACGACTTGGCTGCCTGCTTGGGTGTCTGTGGCCTGATTTCCAAGATGAGCACCCATAGCTCTGGCTGACTTCATTGGAAGTTGCACACACTCAGCCCCTCTGAAAATCAGGTCACTATCCATCTAGAACAAATTAAAATACCCATCCTATATCTGGTGTAATAAGATTTCTTGAGCAGGCCTGGTCAGACTGCCAGAGCCACTGGGAACAAATGTTGTTTTGGGGTGGCTGTATGTTGGAATCGCAGTGCTTGTTGTGTTGGGTTGGTGATTTTCCTGTTTTCCTCTTAACACACCAGATCTGCCGTGGGGGGCACCTTTTGGTTTGTTTAAAACTCTTGTATGCTTTATAAACACTGTCTTCTGTCCAAAGGGTGGTGTAAGCCCTGTGGCTGCTGTCTCCACATTGTGGGGAGATACTGAATGTCATAAGAAAGATAAGTGCACTTGGGCTAGCTTTGAAAACTGTCTTTTGGGAATTGCAGGCTAGATGTTTGCCAACACCTCCCTAGAACACATTTACATGCATGACCATAACCATTGTGCATATAAATGTAGAGACTGAGAGAAGAGAGGATCGTATTAATAGCTTAGCATCTGCAGAAGTGATGTCTGGTGAGACACACAGATTGGCTTGGATCCACTGTCATGTGAATAAAAAAACTGGCTGATGCACCATAAATAAAATCTGCTATGGACTTGCCACTGGCGGCTGGTCACCCTTTGTCTTATTGTCCTTGTACATGTTAGCACGCTAATGACATTAGCGCATGCTGATCAGGGAGGCGGTTTGAACCTCATAGAGGGTAGGGACATGTAAGGCAGGGGTAGGCAACCTATGGCACGCGTGCCGAAAGCGGCACATGAGCTGATTGTCAGGGTATGTCTACACTACGGGATTATTCCGATTTTACATAAACCGGTTTTGTAAAACAGATTGTATAAAGTCGAGTGCACGCGACCACACTAAGCACATTAATTCAGCAGTGTGCATCCATGTACCGAGGCTAGCATCAATTTCTGGAGCATTGCACTGTGGGTAGCTATCCCGTAGCCCATCGTTCCCGCAGTCTTCCCCGCCCATTGGAATTCTGGGTTGAGATCCCAATGCATGATGGTGCAAAAACAGTGTCGCGGGTGATTCTGGGTAAATGTCGTCACTCATTCCTTCCTCCGTGAAAGCAACGGCAGACAATCATTTCGCGCCCTTTTTCCCTGGATTGCCCTGGCAGACGCCATAGCATGGCAACCATGGAACCCGTTTTGCCTTTTGTCACTATCACCGTATGTGTACTGGATGCCACTGACAGAGGCGGTACTGCAGTGCTACACAGCAGCATTCATTTGCCTTTGCAAGGTAGCAGAGACGGTTACCAGTCGTTCTGCACCGTCTGCTGTGCCATTGTAAATTGGCGACGAGATGATGGTTATCAGTCGTTCTGTACTGTCTGCTGCTGTCATGGGTGCTCCTGGCTGGCCTTAGCTGAGGTCGGCCGGGGGCGCAAAGACAAAAATGGGAATGACTCCCCGAGTCAATCCCTCCTTTATGGTTTATCTAAAAATAGAGTCAGTCCTGCCTAGAATATGGGGCAAGTGTACTAGAGACCCAGTGTATCAGAGAACCAGAGAGCACAGCCTCTCCATGTCATATCCCTCAGAAATGATGAGCTGCATGCCATTCATGGGGGGGTGCCCCTGCAACAACCCCACCTGTTGATTCCCTTCTCCCCCAACCTTTCTGGGCTACCATGGCAGTCTCCCCCATTTGTGTGATGAAGTAATAAAAACTGCAAGAATAAGAAACACTGACTTTTTAGTGAGATAAAATGAGGGGGAGGCAGCCTGCAGCTGCTATGATAGTCCAGGCAGGACATTAAATGGTGGGGGGGGGGGGGGCAGGGCCGGCGCTACCATTTAGGTAGCCTAGGCAATTGCCTAGGGTGCCAGAATAAATGGTGGCTCCGTTTTGCCAGAGGGGGCGGCAGGTGGCTCCGGTGGAGCTGCCGCAGTTGTGCCTGCGGATGGTCGGCTGCTCGCGCGGCTCCAGTGGACCTCCCGCAGGCATCACTGCGGCAGCTCCACCAGAGTCACGGAGCACCGGACCCTCCGCAGGCACCACTGCGGCAGCTCCACTGGAGCCGCGGGATCAGCGCCTGTGGCAGCGAAATTGCCGTCCGCCTAGGGCGCTCAAACCCCTAGCGCCGGTCCTGGGGGGGCGGGGGGAGAGGAACCCAGCATCCCGCTGCTATGATAGTCCAGGCAGTACAGAATCTTTTCTTTAGACATGAAAGGGCGGGGGCTGATGGAGCTCAGCCCCCAGTTGCTATGATGAGGACGGTTACCAGCCGTTCTGTACCATCTACCGGGAATGACCGGGAGTCATTCCTATTTTTACCTAGGCGCCCCCGGCTGACCTCACCTAAGGCCAGCCAGGAGCACTCACGGGCTGATGATGACGATGGATAGCAGTCATATTGTACCGTCTGCCACCGGGGAGGGGAGGGGAGAGGATGCTGCTATTCATTGCCGCAGCACCACATCTACCAGCAGCATGCAGTAGACATAGGATGACATATAAAAAAGTCAAGAAACAATTTTTTTCTCTTTTCTTTCACAGGGAGTGGGGGGGTAAATTGATGACATATACTCTGAAACACCTCGGACAATGTGTTTGACTCTACAGGCATTGGGAGCTCAGCCAAGAATGCAAATGCTTTTCGGAGACTGCAGGGACTGTGGGATAGCTGGAGTCCTCAGTACCCCCTCACTCCCTCCATGCACGTCCATTTGATTTTGGCTTTCCGTTACACTTGTCACACAGCACTGTGCTGTGGCCTCTGTCTATCATAGCCTGGAGATTTTTTCAAATGCTTTCTCATTTCATCTTCTGTAACAGAGCTGTGATAGAACAGATTTGTCTCCCCATACAGCGATCAGATCCAGTTATCTCCCGTATGGCCCATGCTGGAGCTCTTTTTGGATTTGGGACTGCATCGCCACCCGTGCTGATCAGAGCTCCACGCTGGGCAAACAGGAAATGAAATTCAAAAGTTCACGGGGCTTTTCCTGTTTACTTGGCCAGTGCATCCTAGTTTGGATTGCTGTCCAGTGCAGTCACAGTGGTGCACTGTGGGATAAATATATGTTTATAAATATATCAGAGGGATTAATATTAGGGAGGGAGAGGAATTATTTAAGATTAGTACCAATGTAGACACAAGAACAAATGGGTATAAACTGAACACTAGGAAGTTTAGACTTGAAATTAGACGAAGGTTTCTAACCATTAGAGGAGTGAAGTTCTGGTACAGCCTTCCAGGGGGAGTAGTGGGGGCAAAAGACATATCTGGCTTTAAGACTAATCTTAATAAATTTATGGAAGGGATGGTATGATGGGATAGCTTAATTTTGGCAATTGATCTTTGATTATCAGCAGGTAAGTATGCCCAGTGGTCTGTGATGGGATGTTAGATGGGATGGGATCTGAGTTACTGCAGAGAATTCTTTCCTGAGTGTTGGCTGCTGAGTCTTTCCCACATGCTCAGGGTTTAATTGATCGCCATATTTGGGGTTGGGAAGGAATTTTCCTCCGGGGCAGATTGGCAGAGGCCCTGGAGGTTTTTCGCCTTCCTCTGCAGCGTGGGGCATGGGTCACTTGCTGGTGGATTCTCTGCAGTTTGAGGTCTTCAAACCACAATTTGAAGACTTCAATAACTCAGACAGGGGTTAGGGGTTTGTTATAGAAGTGGATGGGTAGGATTCTGTGGCCTGCTTTGTGCAGGAGGTCAGACTAGATGATCATATTGATCCCTTCTGACCCTAAAGTCTATGAGACTGCCCGGAGGCCAATACCGTCGATTTGCAGCCACACTAACCTTAATCCGATATGGTAATATCGATTTCAGCGCTACTCCTCTCGTCGGGGAGGAGTACAGAAACTGGTTTAAAGAGCCCTTTATATCGATATAAAGGGCCTCGTTGTGTGGACGGGTGCAGCGTTAAATCGGTTTAACACTGCTAAAATCAGTTTAAATGCATAGTGTAGACCAGGCTTCAGTGGCACTCACACTGCCCGGGTGCTGGCCACCGGTTTGGGGGGCTGTGCATTTTAATTTAATTGAAGCTTCTTAAACATTTTAAAAACCTTATTTACATTACATACAACAATAGTTTAGTTATATATTACAGACATAGAAAGAGACTTTCTAAAAATGTTAAAATGTATTACTGACACACGAAACCTTAAATTAGAGTGAATAAATGAAGACTCGCCACAGCACTTCTAAAGGTTGACGACCCCTGATGTAAGGAGACTAAGAATCTAAAGGTATGGGGCCTAGTTGTGCACACGCTTATGCATGTGAGGAACTTGACTCACATTAGTAGCTCTACTGATATTAGTGGGATTACTGTCACCTCTACATTTATGTATGCTCCTGTTTATAGGATTGGGCCTCTGGTCAGGTCACAAAGCTAATGAGACCTCCAGGTGATTGAGAAAATTAAATTAGAGAGATGTTCATGTTTTGATATGCCAGTGCAGCTCTGAACTTCATACAAAGAGGCATCATCCCGTGGAACAAGGAGCTGATACTCCCTCTCTTTGCTGCTCTGTTGTGACTGCACTTGGAGTATTGGGTTCAGTTCTGGGCATCCTGAGACTAGGAGGATGTAGACCCACTGGAGGGGATTCTGAGAAAAACAGCTATAGTGACTGAGGGCTGGAAGGGTTGACTTACAAAGAAACAGATTTAATTTTAGATTGAATATCAAGAGATATTGGCTAATAGTGGGATGCGTAAACCCATGGAATAGTTTCCCTTGGAAAGTGACAGGAGTCCTGTTGCTTGTGATATTACAACCGGGCAAAGATCTTATGCTGTAGGAAGAGTCCTATAGTGGCTGGGGAAACGGACTACATATTGTAATGGGTCTTTACCATCTCTAATTGCTGAGATTCTGTGCTAATTCCCCTGGGATGCAGGCAGTGAGTCTGGTAGGATTAACTGGGTACTGTAGCCCTTTGGGGATTCTGAATCTTAATAACTGAGACCACTCCATGGGGTAAGGTAAGGCCCAAAGGGTTCACTGCATTCTGGTCAGAACAGAACAGGTGTTTCTGTTTTTTCTTCAGTGTGCACTTTAACATGGGATCCACTTGTAATGGTGTAAAGCACTCCAGGGCCCTGACTGAACAAATCTCTGTAGCTATGGTATGAGTCTGCTGGTGTGCAACATGAGGTGAAGAACAATTCCCCCTCAAGTACTGTTGCTGCTAGAGGCAGCGGGTAGGGGATAGTGTGGGGTGATTCTCCAAGGAGCAGTGCTGCAGGACATTGCTAAATAGCATTTCAGGAAAGAAAGAAAAAATGGAGGCACTTACAATATGTCTGGGTTCACTGTACAACCTTTCAAGCCATTTATCAAAGCACCTGCAGGTCCTATTTCGAGGCAGGTGAAACAGTAAAGCAATAGTGATCAAGGTGCAGGGCTTTTTCTGGGGATTAATGGTGGGCAAGGAAAAGTTGATGGCCTGAGAGGTAGCTGAGGGACCTCATCTGATCATTAATCTTCAGGAAATGCCTTGTGCTAAGTGATTGTTGCTGTTTATACCCTGAGAATGGAGGTGGAGAGCCTATGGGCATATGGGTTATTTCCAAGTGTGATAGTTTCCCTTGGTGTGTTCAGGGCATCTGTGCTTTGTAGAACTGTCAGTGGGATGGGAATGTTGATGGATTATCCAGGCATTCAGCTTATAATGAAATCAAGCAAATAAAGTTTTTCCCGTGGTGCCTTTTCCCCGGTGCCATATGTGTGCATGGCACTTCACAGATTAATAAGAGGATGTGGTACCTGCTCCGTGGAATTTACCATCTAGCTGGATCATACACACTAAGTACAACATGCCAGGGATCGAGGGAGAAGGAACTGGGATGGGATAAGAACTGTACACAATGGGAGGAGAATACAGCTCATAGAGTGTAGCCTCTTTGACAGAGAGATTGTATGTGTTTTTGTTTCCGTCACTTATTGTAGTTACATTTTTAAGTCTCCTTCAAAGGACATCTGCAGCTGATCAGATCCGTATAAGCCAGTGCCACCTTATGCTTACACCTGTTACAGTTTCATATGTGGCCCTTTATCCCAGGTGACTCCAAGTGTGCTCAGCAGGATGGAGAAGCAAAGGCGCAGGGAGGAAGAGGAGGAGCGCCAAATCCTTCTGGCAGTGCAGAAGAAGGAGCAGGAACAGCTGCTAAAGGAGGAGAGGAAGAGGGAGATGGAGGAGAAAGTCAAAGCAGTGGAAGGTACCTGTAATTGCTGTGGGAAGTGGAGGTGGGGACATTGAAAGAGCCCCTGATGGGGTTGTTAAACTGAATTGAGATATGTCCTTTGTGCTCCTTCCATGCCATAGACTCCTTCATATACGTCCAAGATAGAATCAGTGATTGTGTTACCTCAGAAGTGGGTTTGTTATTCTCTAACCTTTTCTTGTTTGGCCACCTGTATTCCCTTTTCCTTCTCCCTCCTTGTCCTCTTGTATCCCCTTCAGCTCTGTCTTCCTCCTACCATCCTTGCTTCATCACTTTCCGTAATTCTGTCCTTTCCTCTTCCCTACTGTTTATGCTCCTCTTGCAGTTCCCTGCCCCTCTTCTGCCTCCCCGCCCCTTTTCCACCTCCCAACAGTCAACCTGTCCAGTTGGGTTTTCATTGCCTCTGAGCAGCACTCATTCCATTCTGCCAGAAGCACGTGGACAGACAGAAACATTGCAAGGTGGAACCGCCTTGCAAGGGGGAAGGGTGAGTGCCGCAAGAACAGAGTTTCCACACTGATGTGGGCCATTAAATGGAGATCTCATAATTGAGGGTCCAGACTGGACCAAGGGTTAAAAACTAGGTTGTGCAGGGGACAACTTTAGAAGCTTTTCCAAGTACTAGTTCGTGCTGTCTGCACACTGTTGCCTAACAGATAACTATTTGGGGTTTAAGCAGTCAGAGGATGTGAACACCTGTCATCAGACAGGTGTGCATTGGCACTAGAATGTCACAGGAAAAAGATGGGGTCTGAATGCCCTTCTGCGTTTCAACTGAGTTACCAGGATTCATTTATTTATTGTGGTTTGAGTCTATTTGCACTTCATCTAACTCCTCAATCTCCCAGCTGAACAGAAATGACTCTTCCTTCTTCCTGCCCCTCTTCCCACTGCAGTAATTCTGAGCTAAAAGACCAGCAGGAAGTGTGAGCTTGAGAAGTCAGAGGTGGTACAGGGGTGGGGAGGACAGTTTTTTTCTGTGCTTAATGCAGCATTGTCAGGTTTCATTTCACTCTTGCTGTGGGCTGCTGCAACTGGGTGCAGGGTGAGTCAGTCATTTCATCTGGGGACAGAAGTGCCAGATCTGTGGTTATCACAACAAATGACTGGGTTGCTGCAGTGCCAGGAAGACCGAGCGTGTCCCCAGAAAACCGCTCTGTATGTAAATGTCTGGTGTAGTAAAAGTGCTTGTGAATTGTTTAAGATGATACAGAATTAGTGTAACAAAAAGAAAAACTAAGTACACAAAACCAGTAAACTTTCCAATACAGAATAGTCTGCTAACCAGATGTTTGGTAGTAGGTCAGATATCCTGTAATAGAGTAGCTTTTTCTACCAGCTACCCCTTTAGCCAATTACACAGATGACCTTTATACTTCGTTAGTTGTCAGTCCTAGCTAATCTAATCAAAATCTAGTGCATTAATCATAAATCCATTCAATTCCAGATCTATCACAGACTTCCTTTGTCACTTTGCCAAGTGACATAATTTCCTGTGCTTCAGTTCCCTGTCTGTAAAATGGGAATAATACTTCTCTACATAAGATGTTGTGAGGATAAATCTGCAAATACATGGGAGATGCTCAGATACTGCTTTGATATCAGCCATATATGTACATAGAGAGATAAATAGAATCACTGCATTATCTGATGGTGTTAGGTCTTGTCTACACAAAAATTTGCTCTGGGTTAGCTTAAATCTGTTTTTAAAAACAATTTAACTAAACTAGTGTAAATTTCTGTGTGGATTGTCTCATTTTGGGTTAAGAGTGGCTTTTTTCAGTGTAGTTTAAAGCTGCTCCCAATTAACTTAAGGCAAATCAAAATAAGTTTGTCTTAAACCAAAATAAGTGTCCATGAAGTCTTATTGCACTAGTTTAATTAAACTGGTTTAAAATCAAACCTGTAGTTAAATCAGTGCATATTTTTTATGTACACTGGGCCTTAGAAACATCAGTTATCCAGGTAATATTTTGGGTTTTCCACAGTTCACTTTATTACTAGACACACTCTCAATGACAGTAAATCAAGTTTTTCTCTGGGAAAAGATTTTTCATGACAGATCAGCAATGACCCTAAGGTGAAGTAGTTTATTTTGTAAGACTGGATGTTCACATACACAGGTTTTTAGGGTTACAAAGACTTTGAACTTTATGGTTCATCTTAACTGAATTTTTTAAGGAATACTGCAATGACAGAAAACTGGAGAATGAAGCATTTGCACCACCTAATGAGACTTCATCTGCTTTTTAGTTTCAGGCTGTGGGCATACTTAGATCGTCTGTACCTTGTCAATCTGATACTTTGCTAGCCCAGGGGTAGGCAACCTATGGCACGTGTGCTGAAGGCAGCACGTGAGCTGATTTTTCAGTGGCACTCACACTGCTCGGGTCCTGGCCACTGATCCTGGGAGCTCTGCATTTTAATTTAATTTTAAATGAAGCTTCTTTAACATTTTAAAAACCTTATTTACTTTACATACAACACTAGTTTGGTTATATATTATAGACTTATAGAAAGAGACCTTCTAAAAATGTTAAAATGTATTACTGGCACGCGAAACCTTAAATTAGAGTGAATAAATGAAGACTTGGCACACCACTTCTGAACGGTTGCCGACCCCTGTGCTAGCCTCTTCTTTATGGTATAATCCAGATGGTGAACCTCTGCTGGGCCCATCTGCATTTCCCTGGATTTATGGTTTCAACCAGCTTTCTGGATTTCCACCAGAATAGCTGTTAGAGGTTTCAAGTGCTCCTCTCACATGGCACTATGTATCACCTAGATATGCAGTTGGAAAATTATGAAGTACCTTTGGGACACTGGCAACCTTTCAGAGTTTGATGGGTAGTGCCCTGTTTAGGCCAAAAGCGTGCCAGTGATGTAAAACAGTCCAACTGTGATCTTAAAAATGAGGTGCTTTATATTGCAGTGATAGGGTTAATGGCAGGTGCCTTTAACTGAGCTCCAGCCTGGAAATATGGTAGCTTTCCCCCAGATTCTCTATCATCTCATCAGTGCAAAGCATCATCAGATTTAGACAGCTTCCCAGAGCCTACACAAAGTGAACACTCCTATTTTTCTTGGGCGCTATTACTACAAGGCTTGTCCATTTAGTATTAAATGGTTCAGCTACTCCTACGTCATTCATTTTCCTTAACTCATTGTACAGGTATCCATTGCACCTCTGGTCTCAGTGACCCTAATCCTTTAAAAAGTGATGTGCGATATTAAGGTAGTTCTTGCTGGATCAATTTAATGATCCATACGTATACAGGAACATATGTTGGGATTGCTCTATTCTAGGTTCAAAGATAAGCCAGGTGGATTCCTCCTTCGCATCTTTCTGACCAGGCAAACTTGGATCCAAGGCCTTTCCTTCCCCTTTGATCTTCTGGATCAGCTCACAAGATGTAAATTCCCCTTTTGATTCCTTCTGCATATGCCACCTTTCCTGGTTTCCCACATACTGTAGCTCTTCTGGAAAAAAGTTGTTTCTCTGTAGCTGAAGACCCAGTCACCACACATGATATTGGACAGTCTGCTACAAGTTGTGGTATTCTAAGTCAGGATAAACCAATTCTGTGTTAGAGGGGATGTTTTTTATCAGCCATACTTACTTTCATCAAAAATTTACTGGTCCTTAATTTCTGTGCAGAACACCAGAAACCCATGTAATCTCCATGTACACAGCACAATTCCAAGATGTTGCTTACATCCAGACCTTAATGAGGATCCATTTGTGGTGGACAAAGGTCTGTGCACTACCTGTATCAAGGAGGCCTCTTAACTTTCTCTCATTTAGGAATCACACGCACATCTGGATGCCATCACCGAAATGGCTAATATTAAGATTCCTCCTGGGAAAAGACACAGGTTCATCATCCATGACATTTTTCACTGGAGAGTACCCTGGTTTATGTCACACTTGGTTACAGTAAAAGTATACCTTGGTTTTTATATCCATTCCACCTCTGTAGTATCCAGGTTTATCTTACACCAAGTCCCCTCTCGCCTGCTAGCCAGAGTCCTGTAAGAGTAAACTTGAAAACTCTTCACCATTCTTTGTTCTGACACACACCTAGGTCTGAAACAGCTCCTGAATGATAATATCCAGTATCTCCTCAGTGGATTTCTTTGGATGTAGCAATCATGTTGTAGAATCAATTTTTTCTCAGGGTGCTGCTTCTGATGGACTCTTCAGCAGTATTCAGAGACCTGATCCTTCTCTTAGGGTTAGCAGTTTTTTCTTAGGAGTAGTCACTAGGGTGTCCTCATGTGGTGCAATAGACTTCAGGTGCCTTCTCAGATAACGGGTACCAGGAAAGGAATCCACCAGCTCTGTGGCTGGTCACAAAATATGGCCAGCCACACAAAACAAAGAAAACTCCAACATCTTCCCCCTTGTGGTTCTGCGAAAGTTTAGAAGGCTTTTGCACCATCCTTGATGGACATTCTCCCTCAAAAACATACCTTTGAAGACAGGAATGGTGCTTCTAGTGTCAGTGGGAGTAATGTAGTTCAGAAACATTCTCAGTTTTTCTCTTCATTCCTTTTTACCTCCGTCCTTAGTTGACAAACTGGAATGTAGCAATAGCTTTCCTTCAGGATGTGGCATTTCTTGAGCCCTGCTCATCTTTTACTGCCTTAGTCTCATGTCACTTTGGCCCTTTAAGAACAATTAGAAAAGGGACGTGAAGGCTGCTGTCATGGTATAATTCCACACTCTGAACCTTTGCGTCCAAAAGATGGGGTACGAGCTTGAATTCCTCTAAGCTCAATTACCAGCTTAGTACTTGTAGCGCTGCCACCAACCAGGAATTCCAGTGCCTGGTACACTTTGGTTCCCCCAAAACCTTGCCCGGGGGACCCCCAAGACCCAGTCCCTCTGGATCTTAACACAAGGAAAGTAAACCCTTTCCCTCACCATTGCCTCTCCCAGGCTCCCCTCCCTGGGTTACCCTGGAAGATCACTGTGATTCAAACTCCTTGAATCTTAAACAGAGAGGAAAATGCACCTTCCCCGCCCTTCTCTCTCCCCCTCCCAGACTCTCCCTGAGAGAGACAGTAATCCTAACACAGAGAGAAATTAACCTCTCTCCCCCTTCCCTGCTTTCTCCCCACCAATTCCCTGGTGAATCCAGACCCCGTCCCCTGGGATCTCGCACCAGAATAAAAAAAAAATCAGGTTCTTAAACAAGAAAAGCTTTTAATTAAAGAGAGAAAAACAGTAAAAATTATCTTTGTAAATTTAAGATGGAATATTTTACAGGGTCTTTTAGCTATAGACACTGGGAATACCCTCCCAGCCTAAGTATACAAGTACAAATTAAAATCCTTTCAGCAAAATACAAATTTGAACTCCTTCCAGCCAAATACACATTTGCAAATAAAGAAAACAAACATAAGCCTAACTCGCCTTATCACCTAGTACTTACTATTTTGAATCTATAAGAACCTGTATCAGGGAGATTGGAGAGAAACCTGGTTGCACATCTGGTCACTCTCAGAACCCAGAGAGAACAACCTCCAAAAACTAACAGCACACACAAAACTTTCTTCCCTCAAGATTTGAAAGTTTCCTGTCCCCTGATTGGTCCTCTGGTCAGGTGACAGCCAGGCTCACTGATTTTGTTAACCCTTTACAGGCAAAAGAGATAAGAAGTACTTCTGTTCTATTAACTCTTACTTATCTGTTTATGACAGCTGCCATCTCATGGGACAGGCCTGAAGTGCAGACGCTGTAGGAGGCAAATACACCAGAATCTCCTCCAGTCTCTCATCTTCTGCTACCCTTTCTTTGGGTCTTCACCTTACATTTCCAAGTCTCTGGTATTCTCCTCTGTGGGAGATCCCACCTTCATACCATATGTGGGTTGCTGCAGCTGCAGTGACCAAGGAAACAGAGTCTTCTCAGAACACAGTTCTGGAGACATAATCTTGGTACAAAACATGTGCTTGTGAATTTAAGTGACTTAGACCTGTTATAAAAAAAACCCAAAAACTAAGCTCACATACAACCAGTAAACTTCCCCATCTGAAACAGAACAGTTGCTAACCAATGCCTGGCTGCAGACCAGAGGTGGGTCTGAAAGTAGCTCCTGCCATCTCTGCCACTGACCTCTTAAACCTCAGCAACATAGCTGGCCCAGACTGGTCAGTTAAGTGGAAATTTGTCTGGAAACAGGCTAGCAGCAGCTTTGCAACAGTGACACTGCAAAATAGGTTGTTGTTAAGGTGGAGAGGAGAAGAGGAAAGGCAGGTATGGTGCTCCTGTATTCTGTTTTCTTGCTGCTGCCGTTGCTGGAGGGATGACAGCGTTTACTGGGTAAAGCCCTTGGTTGTCGGACACGACAGCCTCCTGAAACTGGCTGCTGAATAGCCTCCTTAGTTTTCTTGTGTCATGTTACTGATGAGGGGTAAGAGGGCTAAACGGCTTTTTTTCTCCCATTGCAGAACGAGCCAGGAGGAGGAAACTCCGGGAAGAACGGGCTTGGCTTCTGGCCCAGGGGAAGGAGCTTCCCCCAGAGCTTTCCCACTTGGATCCCAGTTCTCCTGCTAGGGAGGAAAGGAAGACCAAGGATCTGTGAGTACATTGCAGTGTGTGCAACATGCCTGTGCATTCATACACTTTCAGGGTAGGAAGTAGGAGGAATGTGGCCAGTGATACAGTAAATGGGGTGGGTGGTAATAAGGATGGTGAGGAGGGGATTGAGGTGGGAGGAATGTCTGAGGGGCGTAGAGTGCGGTACAGGCAAGAGAGTGTCTGTTTGAATGGTGTTCGTAGTGTGGATGCACGTACGGATTCTTCTGCAGAACCTTACTGTTGGGAGCACCAGGTATGGGTTGGAGGAATGATGAAGATAAGCGTGTGTGTATTCATTATTGCACTTACCATTTGCAGCTTTGAACTGGATGATGAGTTCACCGCCATGTACAAAGGTCAGTCTCCTACTCTCGCCTTTCACTTCGCAGGAGTTAAAAATAAGTGAATGTCTGCCTGGTTGTACGTAACAGTTTCTCTTCCTTTTGTTGTGGTCAGTTCTAGATGTGGTAAAGGCTCACAAGGACTCTTGGCCCTTCTTGGAACCAGTAGATGAATCATATGCTCCAAACTACTACCAGATCATTAAGGTACGCAACATGGTCCAATCCGCTCCATCGGTCTTGCATGTGACTTTTTGGATTGGTAGAAAGCTAGGTCTTTAGTCAGTTCTTTTTAGTTATTTGGCCATGTGTTATGCAGGAGGTCAGACTAGATCATCGTAACAGTCCCTTCTGGCCTCTTTAGGAAGCTAGTAACACCACCTTGTGGGCCTCTCTCATGCTTTGTTGTAATTGAAGGGAGATGTTGATGTGTTTCAGGCTCCCATGGACATTTCTAGCATGGAGAAGAAGCTGAATGGAGGTCAGTACTGCACCAAGGAGGAGTTTGTGGGTGACATGAAGACCATGTTCAGGAACTGCCTAAAATACAATGGTGAAGGCAGCGGTAAGAGCAATGAGAAAACTTGTTCCATTTGTTGGTAGCTCTTGGTGGTCTAAAAGCCCTACCCTCTACCTAGTCATCCATAGCTGACTCGTACTGGACACCAGAACTCTTTCTGGATACCATCTGGAGGGTGGAGGTGACAGCAGGAGTTCATGGATAGTAAAGCCCCGATTCAGCAAGGTTTGTAAATGTGTCTGTAATGATAAGCACATGACCAGTCACGTTGACTTCAGTTGTGGCTACTCACACATGTAAAGTTATGCATGTACTTAAATCCCTTGATAAATTGGGGCCTATTAACTGTACCAAAGGATCTAGTCTAGTTGGGCAGAGTGCAATAGGTGTGAAAAAAAAAGACCCTTCAGGAGTTTGCTTTCTTGTATGTGTGTGTTCTCTGTGTTACGGGGATGGTATCTGAATTACAGGGATTGTGTGGAGGGCAGGAGTATGCTTAGCCCTCAGTGTCTTTAAAGTAAAACTCAGGGAGGAACACAGTGTGTGTGCAGCCTTTGGAGGGGAATGGTGTTCTTAGGTTCTCCTTTGAGTCTTAGACCAGCAACACAAGTCAGCTGGTGGGAGGCCCTGGGACCATCAGGACTCCGCATTGCTATGGCAATTAAAATCTGGTGCCTCACTGAGGTGAAACGTGCAGGTTATCAATATGGGAATATTGCAGGCTCTGTCTCGCCAGCACCTGCCAGTGTCAGCCAGTGTAACAGTGGAGAGTAAGGAGTTTAGATCCCTCAAGCATTGTCCCCAAGTGAAAGTGAATTGCAGCATCACAGAGGGACGAGATCTCTCTGTTCATCCTCGAGTGCTTGCTCATGTTGATTCCATTCTAGGTGTGCGCACGTGCACGGTTGTTAGAGATTTTTGCCTTAGTGGTATCATAGGGTTGGCTGTGGTGCCCCCTTGAATGCCGTACTCATGCTTAGGTATATCAGGTGCCGCCGGCCCTACACCCTCTCAGTTCCTTCTTGCCTCCCATGGTGGTTATTTGGAGCATGTCTCCTTGCATAGCAAGGGCTAGTGGTTTCCTCTCTGACTTTGAGCCTTAGGGCCTTGTAAGTAGTTGTTTATAGTAGTTAGTGTTAAGTATTTGTTAAATGTAGTTAGAAGTTAGAGTTCCAGAGGGGACTTTGCCCCAGGTGGGGCACGCCCTGGTCTCTGGGGTTTAATCCCTGCGTGGACTATAACAAGCCTATGCCTTTAAGTGACCCCCACAGCAGCTGCCTTAAGTGCTTGGGGGAATCACATGTGAAGGACAAATGTCGTGTTTGTAAAAGTTTTCCACCCAGGACTCAGAAAGAGCAGAATATTCGTTTGAGGGCTCTCCTCATGTAGGCTGCTCTCCGTCCAGCTTCTCAGCCATCCCGCCTTGACTTAACTCCAACTATCTTGGCCTCAGTGCACAGTGCACCCCTGGCACCGGGTTCTGTCAGGCACCGCTCTCCGTTGCTGGTACCCAGAAAGAAAACTAAGAAACATGGCCCCCCGGCACTGGGCAAGAGAGGCCATGAGGCATCAGGAAAAATACCTAGTTCGGGCTGCCCGGCCACTCCGGTAGCCATGTGGACCCAAATTTGTGGCAACATTGATGCCCTCCCCCGGCGCCAAGAGAACAGAGGCCTCCGCCCGTGCCACCAGCACCACACATGCCGCAGGAGGTGGCAAAGGCTCCCTATGTGGGCAAGCCAGCCACTAAGACCCCCAGGGGCCAGTGGAGCACCACCAATTCCCCCGAGCTAAGGCAGCGATCTCCGTCTGCACATTGGAGATCTCTGGCATCACAGCCCAGATCCTCTGGGGCTTGCCCTCGATCACTGGCACTGCATTCGCGTTCCCTGCCATCTCAACGCGGATCACCTAGGGCGAGGCGGCTGTCTCTGTACAACCGGCACCATTCGCCTTCCCACTGGTCATCCTCTCGGCGCAGATCTTAGTCGCCTGCCCTGTGGGAATGCTCCCCATCACGATACTGGTTCCCTTGGTACCAGCACCGCTCCTCCTCCAAGTACCGGCCTCCGACCACAACAGTCAGCAGGCAGGCACAGGTGTTGGCAACCTCGCCGTGGTCACCAGAAGAGGATTTCTCTAGCACGGAAGGGCAGTTTAGCCCCTTGCTGAGAGTCCACTGGCACAATTGGGCACCTGAGGCCGCATCAACGTCTATGGCGCTGCCTTGGCAGCATGGCCAGGGGCCAGCACAGTGGCCTTATTGGAGTGCGTGGGGCATGCCAGTGATGATGATGCCCTCTTCGCACTGCTGATCTGCCGTCACCTCAGATCAAAAGTTGATGGCACCGGGCTCGGTGCATGAAGCACACTCGGAGGTCGGGGTAGAGGAGACAGTGCCCACCCCAAAACCCCCTCCCCCCTCAGGGGATGATGCCCTGGAGCCTCCTTCAACAGTACAGTTGTCTTCCTCATCCCTGGACAAGGTGATCATGGGACCCTCAGGCCAGTCTGCTGGACACTTTTAAAGAACACCAGACCCTGCTTCGACAGGTGACCAAGAGGTGGAGGAGATGGCCAAGCAGGGGCACACCAGTTCAACTCCCAGAAATAAAGAGTCCAAAAGACTGGACCTTTTGGGGAGAAAAATGTATTCGACAGCCAGCCTGCAATTCCGGGTGATGAACCACCAGGACCTCTTGGGCAGGTACAATTTTAACTTATGGGATTCCCTCTATATGTTCAAGGAGTCACTCCCACAGGGTTTGGCCCAGGAATTTGGCACCCTGGTAGAAGAGGGCACTGCTGTGGCTTGGTGCTCTCTGCAAATGACATGGGACATGGTGGACTTGGCAGCTAAGGTGGTTGCATCAGCAATGGTCATGAGGCACAGCTCCTAGCTTCAGACCGCCTCTCCCAAGAGATACAGACCTCGATCCAGGACCTCCCATTCGATGGCAATGGACTTTGTGCAGAGCAAAGGCCATGAGGCTGCATGGGTTAAAGGACACTCAGACCACCCTTCACTCACTGGATATGCATATGCTGCAATCTGCAAGGAAGCAGTTCTGACCACCCCTTCTGCCAAAACCTTGTCAGCCTTGTCAGGGGTCTGCAAGGCAAAGGGATAGAGACACGAGTATTAGTCGTCCCCACCCTTCCAACTCCCACTCATCCATGCAGCTCGGCCCAGCTAAGCATCCAGGGAGCCAGAAGTGCTCATTTTGAAGGTGAAGTTGAGAGCGACGTCCCAGTCAACTCCCTGGATCCACTTTGTTCTTTCCTCAGCCGTTTTCATCCCTACTGTTCGGTATGGTCGCAGGTCACCTCAGATCACAGTATAGGAGCTATGCCCTGCAATTTTCAGCCGCCCCTCCCTCCCAGCCCCCTTCTTCTCCGTCCCTCTTCAGGGACCCTTCTCACGAGCAACTCCTCATTCAAAAGGTCGAGAACCTCCTGCACCTGGGGGCGGTGGAGGAGGTCCTTCGAGACATGAAAGGAAAGGGGTTCTATTTCCTAATCCCGAAAGCAAAAGGGCACCACAGACCCATTGTGGACCTGTGTCGCCTCAACAAGTCTCTCAGAAAGTTGAAGTTTCGCATGGTCTCCCTTGTCTCGATCATCCCCCTCCCTGGATCTGGGAGACTGGTACGCCGCTATCGACTTGAAGGATGCTTATTTCCATATTTCAAGGTGTGACAAAATGGCCAATGTTGGTATGGTGGGTCCTGCACTTTTCTTGGGGGATGGGAGGGTGTTAGGACGCCGCACCTTGCCCTTGCTCTTGGGGTGCCAAGGGCCCCACTAGCGGCCTGGGAAGGTGGTAGAGGAGGAAAGCAGGGAAGGGGTCTGGGTTTGCTCCTCACACTGAGCCCCAATCCTTCTCAGTCCCTGCGGGTTACTTACCCTCTTCCCAACTGGGTAGGGTTACCCTTGGTCCTTGATGCTGTGGCAGGGAGTCTACCTGCCCTGCTGGGGCAGGGTCTCCCTTCCTCCGGTTCTCTGGTCTTTTAATTCTCAGCAACACACCAGCATACTCCAGTCCTCTCTCCATCCTCACTCCACACTGTCTGCCTGAAACAGGGTGTTTTTTATTAGGTTCCTGACAGGGCTTAATTGGCTACAGGTGCGCCAATTAACCTGTAGTAACCTTCCCTAGTCTATAGAGAACCACGCCTTAATTAGCCTATGGCTTTTATATCTCCCCTCTGCCACTCTCCCACTGCTCCCTGGCCCTGCTGGATCACAAAGGTCACAGGCATTTCCTCCATTTCATAGTGGGCAGATGCCATTTTCAATTCATGGCGCTGCCCTTTGGCCTCTCATCAGCCCCAAAGGTGTTCACAAAATGTATGGTGCTAGTGGCTGCTTACTTGAGACATCGAGGGGTCCAGGTCTCCCCGTATCTCAACGACTGGGCTCATCAAGGGCAGGTCCCGGGAACAAGTACAAAGGAGCCTCGATCTGGTGTGTTCCACCTGTCATAACCTGGGTCTGTTGATAAACGAGAAAAAATCCACCTTAACACCAGTACAGTGAATAGAGTTGATTGGGGCAGTTCTCATCTCCATGCGAGCCAGCGCCTTTCTTCCAGAAGTGTGTTTTCAGGCCGTGTCAGACATGATCTCCCATGTGAAGAACCACCTGCTCACCACGGCTCACACCTGCCTGCGGTTGTTGGGCTACATTCACATCTGTGGTAAGTCATCCCCGGCTCCATATGTGACCCCTAATAGCGTGGCTGGCATCAGTCTACATCCTCACCAGGCACGACTAAGACCGGATAGTCAGGGTGCCGGATTATATCCGGTCATCCCTGGATTGGTAGTTGGACCCTAGGTCGGTGTTGGAGGGAGTTCCCTTCAGACCTGGACCAGCTTTGGACCTGGGTTGGGGAGCTCATCTGGGCGATTGGGGCACCGCTGGCTGTGGGATGATCTGGCACACCATATCAACATCAGGGAGCTCAAAGCAGTTCACCTGGCCTGCCAGGCTTTCTTGCCCCACGTGAAGGATGAGGTGGTGCAGATCCTGAAGGACAATACCACCACAATGTAATACATCAACAGGCAAGGTAGTGCTAAGTCTTCGGCCCTTTATCAGAAAGCTCTCAGCCTTTGGGAAGTTTGTGTGCAACATGCCATTCATCTGGTAGCTGTGCACCTGTCCAGAACCAAGAATGTGCTAGCAGATCACCTCAACAGGACCTTCTCATCTCCCCACGAGTGGTCGCTCCATCCAGAGATGGTCAGCATAATCTTCCAGAGGTGGGGAAGTCCCCAGGTGGACTTGTTTGCTTCCCGGCAGAACAGGAAATGTCACTTGTTATGTTCAATCTGGCAGATGGACAGGGGCTCCCTATGAGATGCGTTTCTCATCCCGTGGTCAGGGGCACTGATGTATGCCTTTTATGCCTTCCCACCCGTGCCATTGATTCACACGGTCCTTTTGAAGATCAAGCAGGACAGGGCAAAGATTATCCTAATAGCCCCCGTTTGGCCTCACCATCACAGGTTTGGCACGTTGCTGAAACTTTCAGTAGCTGCTTCGCTGCAGCTGCTCCTCTGGTCAGATCTGCTGTCACAGAGCCATGCAGCCTTCTGCACCTGAACCTGGCGGGGCTGCACTTGGCAGTATGGCTACTGCATGGCTAAGCGTGGATGAGCGGAAATTCTCGGCTCATATTCGGCAGGTCTTGCTGGGTATCAGAAAACCCTCCACCAGAGCGACTTACCTGGCCAGATGGAAAAGGTTCATGTGCTGGGTCTCAGAATGGAGTATCCGGGCTGAGCAGGCCCCACTGCAGGAGATCCTGGATTATCTGCAGCACCTCAGACTCCAAGATTTGTCTCTGTCATCAATCAATGTCCATCTGGCCGCTATCTCGGCTTTCCACTTTCCGTGGGACGTTCAGGCGGTTGTCAGAACAATCCTGCAGGAAAAACAGGATCGGACCCAAGCCAGCGGTCATCATTCCTCCTGCATGCAACAGATTAAGAGTTGAAATATAAACTGGGAGCCCAGAGAGGCATTGTGGCAGCAGTAAGGGGAGGAATAGATGCAGATACCAGGGGTACTTCAGACCCCAGAGATGATACTTATCTAACGAGGGATATTTGGACTGATCCCGAGGGGACAGATTCCGGATGGTCATACCTCTCACCCCTATGCCTTTCCCAAAGGGCCATATGCCCCCTTGAGAAGGGAACGGCAGGAATCATGGATGGTAGCAGAATTTACAGGCCACCTTAAGAGACTGGAGCTGCGACTCGATCCCAAGTGAGTAAATTAAAAAAAATGTTTTTTCTTCAAGGTGAAAAATGGAGTGTGAGCGGGTTAATGCACTAATCCATGGAGTTGCCCAGGAACAATTAATTGCAGCAAAAAAGGGGAATCCTGCCATCCATTTGGCATGCAAACAAAGGCAACAGACACGAGGGGAACAAATTTGAGGTTTGCAAGAGCAAACTAAGGCAGCTGTGTTGCAGGGACGGTACTTGGTGGCTAAGTAATTACAGGCAAAATGCACCACCTAAAATAAATGCAAAACGTATAAGAAGCAGCATAACTGATAAACACAGCACATTATAATTGAATAATTTATAATTGAATAATTGAAATCCAATTGGCTTTGCTTTTAAGCATGGTAATATTGGTGGTATGGGTAAAAAAAAAAAATCCAAAAAATACATACAGCCAATATGTGAAATCAGTTGTTGCTGACCATATCCGGAAAGCATACCCTAGTAACGTAACATGGGTATCCTGTGGTAATGATGACCGCTTTGGTGAAAGCGTCATCACAGAGGAGAATTGTAGGCCTGAGACCTAATCAATCCCCCACAATCCCATATGAAACCAGCCTTGGGTAAAACTCAGCGAGTTTACCACTAAAATTGAAAAAAAGGAATGTTCTGCTGCTGATAAAGCATTCTCACCTCAGGAATGTCCTTAACAAAAGTTATAACCACCAAGGTTGTAAAAACACTAAATGTTTTTTAAAAAATATAAAAAAAGCTCCTCAACAAATGATAAGATAAGTTCTAACCAGCGTTTGATGCTGACCATCTGCATAAATAAAAAAGGTCACAATTAAGTTACAATTTGGGCATAAAAAATAAAAAGTAAAAAACTTAAGCAAAAAACCCCACATAAGTGCCAGTGTATAATTGATTGAATTTTTTATTATTTAAAAATATAAAATAATATAATAAATGTAATACCTTTTTTTAAAGCCTAGTTTACCTATCTAATATAAATAAAAAACAGTGCTCTTTAAAAACCATTTCTGGAGTGCAGTTCAACATCAAAAAACTCTAACCCCTCTGCACAACCGTAATGTGCAGAGGCATTGCCAAAAAAAACCAAAATAAATAAATCCTGACTAGTCATCGCGTAAAATTTGTCTATTTATTAAAAATGGTAAGCAAAAAAATGTTTTTAATATATGTATTCTGTGTGTGTTGCTAATAAATAAATGTTTAAAGCACAACTGTGTAAGGTTCTTTCACTAAAAAAAGGTTCTGCTGACCCATAAAGCCCTAAGCCGCCTCCCCCCCCCCCCCCAAAAAAAAAAAAAAAAGGGCAGGTACTTAAAGTGCCCAGGTCTCTTCCTAAGCCCCATGGATAAAAATAGGTGCCTTACACCATAAACTGCCCCCCCACCCCCAAATGGGGGTACCTAAATTAATTGGGTCACGCCTTAAGCCCTCAGTAGGGTATAAATAGGATGTCCTAAATTAACCAGATCATGCCTTAAGCCCTCAGTAGGGTATAGGAGCGGTGCCCTAAATTTTTTCAGGTAACAGTGCACTTACCCAGCAAGCTCGAGATGATGCTGGCTTTGGCAGAGCAGTGCTGCAAGACCATGAATTCCGAGCCCACCTCAGTTGGCACTGCTTATGAGCCACCTAGAATGGAATCAACATAAGCAGGCACTCAAAGAAAAAAATGGTTATCTACCTTTTGTAACTGTTCTACAAGATGTGTTGCTCATGTCCATTCCATTACCCACCCTACTGCCCCTCTGTCGGGAGTTGCCAGCAAGAAGGAACTGAGAGGGTGTAGGGCAGGCAGCGCCTGATATACTGATGCATAAGCATGGTGCTCAAAGAGGCACCGCAGCCAATCCTACGGGTACTGCTAAGGCAAAAATCTCCGATGACCGTGCACATGGGTGCGCACACACAGCATGGGAATGGAATGGACACAAGCAACACATCTCAAAGAACAACAGTTACGAAAGGTAAGTAACCGTTTTTTTCCAGTAGTGGTGTGCTACAAAGAAAATTCTGGAGTGGTCTAGAGGAAACAACCTATCATGTGATTTGCACTGAGTCACTCTCTTGATGCCGCTGGCATGCCATTCTACTTCTTATGGACTCCACTGAAAACCAAGAAACTACATCTGAGAAAATTTTCCTGTGGAACTAATACACATGGGATGACTGAGATCCATGTAACAAGTTCTGTGCACAAGGATCAGAAAGTGCTTTCAAAACTATATAGAGAGAATTTCACCTTTTTGTATAATGCACAGCAAAGCTTAATAACAGTCCAAGAAATTGAATATAATAACCAGATTACACTACTATGGAATTCCAGTTCGGAAAACATAAGAATTTCTCCAGGACCTGGAGGTTGACACCGCTCTTAAAAATACTATAAGATTGTTACTGACTGACTGTTCAGATCCAGTATCTTAAGTATAATTTGAGAGTTGGCACTTCTAGCAACATAATTCCCCTTTAAACCATTTTGGGATGTTAGTTTGATGTGGTCTCAAAATAAACTGCATCATGAAGGAAACCTGCACAACACTTTCAAAAGACAAACATGGGAGCTTAAATTCACAACTCTGCTAGACACTAAAAATGATGGACTGAACAGGGACACTGGATTTGTGGTTTATTTCAACAATCTGTAACCTAGTAACCCCCTCTTTTTGTCCTATGACTGCAGAGGTGGTAATGGGCACTGCCTTAAATGTGCTAAACAATCTGTCCTATCATGCATTGTGCTATGATGCTTGCTCTCCCAGATCTGTAAAAGAGCTCTGTGTAGCTCAAAAGCTTGTCTGTTACCAACAAAAGTTGGCCCAATAAAAGATATTACCTCACCCACCTTGTGTTTCTTGAACGTCTCCAGTCCAAGTACTGACCGAGTCAGATGAGATCATAACTCAGAGTGGGCTGGTTTCAAACAGCCCTTCCCTCTTCACCTTTCTATTTAGCTTCTCCAAGGAAGATATTTATATAAACATGAGAAGTCAGAGCCTTTAGAGTAGAGACAATCTGACTTTGTCTGATTATCTTTATCCATTAAGGTCTGTCTCTCTGCCTCTCTTGTTTTGAACACAGAATACACCAAGATGGCATACAACTTGGAGAGATGCTTCCACCGGGCAATGATGAAGCACTTCCCTGGTGAAGATGGGGACACAGATGAGGAGTTCTGGATCAGAGTGGATGGGAAACGGGAGAAGAGGAGCCGTCGGACCGGGCGCTCGAGCACTGGCAATGTTTGGACCCGATCTAGAGACCCTGAGGGATCAGGCAGGAGACAGCAACACCTGGAGAATGGAGGGAAACCACCACCATTCCGGGCTGCTTCCCGGGCTCCTGTTTCCTCCTCATCTTCCTCCTCTGCAGAGGAACCAAGTGGCAGCACAATGCAACCCCCTCGGGAGGTGGGCGCTTCCAACGGCCAAGGCTTCCCTCGCCCACTGCATTATGGTGGAATGCCCAGCCAGGTGCCACACCCTGGCCAGATGGTAAGGACTGGCCTCTATGGTTTTTCACAGATTATACATGCAGAGAAGGGCCCGAGAATAAAATGGTCTCCTGTAAGTTCCCAGAAGAATCCCTCCTTTATGATCGGAGCCTCTTTTTGGTGGTGGAACATGGGTTCTCATTTCTCTTTTCCTCCTCCCTTTTCCTTCTTTGTCCCTCTATAGTTTTCTCTGTGTCCTTTTAACCTTCTTTGGTTCACGCCTCCATTCTTCCTTCCTGGTGTGATCCATGCAAGACTTGAAAAGTCCCCAGGGCAATGGTAAATAAAACACTTTTCTTTGGTGAGTGGAATTATGCCCTCAGTTCTACAGATTTTAGGCTTAAACATTTTAGCTGTTAGGGTTGCAAAGATGATACAGTTTTATCTTCCTGAGTCTGCCGATAGACAGCTCAATTGCCTCTGTGCTACTTATAGCTTCCTAATCAAAAGCCGAGTATAATGAACAAGACTGCTGCTTGGAGCTCAAGCCCCAGAGGCTTACGTGAAAGATGGAGCAATCAAGCATCCTGGTAGAAGAGTCCCCCTTCTCAATTAATCCAGGCTCTGTCAGGGTCTGGGAATTGTCCTGGAACTAGCTGGTGGGAGCTCCTCCCTAATCTGTCTGTTGTTAGCCTCAAGCTAGTTAGGTGTCTGGCAGTTGTATAAAGGCCTGGTCTGTGGGATTCATAGCTGGGATATTTCTTCTGGTTCCCTGTGTGAAGGAGTAACTTTGTGGCATGGGATCTGTATTATTGTACACCACAGTCTCCAGCATAGCTCCTTGGAATAAGCAACTGAATTCAGTCAGAGACTCAAACAGCCTGTTAGACGCACCTCAGTCCATGGCTTCCCAGTATCTGTAGCAGCTTTGCTCTTCTGCAGCTTTTGTTTTTCTTTCCAGCGGCCAGCAGTGCCAGGAACATTTGGCCCTCTGCGGGGATCAGATCCAGCCAAACTGTATGGATCACCGCGAGTACCAGAGCCCCACCCTGGAGATCCAGTTCAGCAGCACCAGCACTTTGCCATGCAGGTAAGAGCCTTGCTCTGAAATTCATGTGTACCATGTTCTAGCCTTTTGAAAGAAATAGAATGGATCCAGAGAGCAGGGAGCCATGATCTGCCCTTCTGTACTCATGGTGTATGAGTCAGTGACTGCGGTTTCCACCTCACTGCATTTGTTGGTTACAATGCCAAATGGCATCCTCTGCCTGGGGAGGGATCTGTCCGATGCTGTGAGTCACTGATTCTTTCCTGTCTCCTCCTGTTACTGGTACATGAAAAGCTACAAAGAGTAAGTGGTGATTCTCACTGAACCTGGCCTCTTTCTCTCCCTCCCACAGTCTACAGTCGGACTGAATGAACACAGAGGACACAGACTGGCTGCACCAGAGAAGCAGATGTGTGCAGGGCCAACACATGTCTCTGCACTGGGGCCACAGCCTGGATCCCTGCAGCTTGGGCGGATGAGTGGCCCTCCCCCAGATGCTAGTATGTACCCCCCAGTGCAGTTCCAGCAAGGATTTATTCCTCCAAGGCACAATGGACCTCCAATGAGACTACCTGAAAGCTCAGAGGTCCTCCCAGGCCATATGTATAGACCATATAAATATCTAAATCGAGCACATCCTGCTGCATGGAATGGAAGTCACAGTGCTACAAACCAGACCTCCCTGGGCCCAGACGAGAAGTCCCCGTTGAGCACAGGACCTTCTTTGCAGTCTCGTGCTCTTAGTCATATGATGGACCCTCGGGCAATAAGACCACCTCTGCCTCCCAGCCAGTGGACTGAGCAATCAAATTTCCTACCTCATGGGGTCCCTGCCTCAGGATACATCAGACCACCTGGTAAAGCCACCGGTCAGAGAATGCAGCAGCCTCCAGCCTCTGTGTTTGGTGGACCCCCTCAAATTCAGAGAGGATGCCAAGGTGGGGATTCCATGATGGACAGTCCAGAGATGATCGCCATCCAGCAGCTGTCATCTCGTGTGTGCCCACCGGGTGTGCCTTACCACCCCCGTCAGCCTCCTCCCCCGCATCTGCCTGGCCCCTTCCCACAGCTGGCCCATGTCGCATCAGCAAATGTGCAGCCTCCGAAACCAGTCTTGGGTAATGGAAACCCTCAGGATGCCAGTCAGACAGTGGAGCCAGAAAGCAACCGAGGTAATTTTAATTCTGTTGGTCTGAAGAGGCCAGCAGGTCCCTGCCAGAGTTAACTTTTCATTTCCTTTTTTCTTTTCCACACCTTTCCCCCCTCACCATTATACTTGGTTTCACTCACTTCTGATAGACTGCCCATCAAACTGATCAATAGGGTTTGTTGTTAAAGGAACATTTAACTATTTTTCTAGACAAGGCAGCTCAAGCCACCCTTTTCACCTACACCAAATTGAAATGGGATGGGGGGAATGGTCACATGTAATTATAATTTAGCATTTATGCATCTAGTACTGACAGCTGCTCTCTTGTTTGCAAGGTGATGTCATTTTGTGACAAAGTCAGTGTTGGAGCCCCACGCAGAGACTGTAAGCTAGATCCCAAACCACTTAGACTGGCTTAATACATTTTGATACATAGTTAAACACATTAAATATTGGCTATACCAGCTTCTAAGCACTCAGATATACTTAATTTTTTATATTTATATAATTAGAAATGCAAGAATTCCAAGAGAAATCTAAAATCATCAGACTATTATTAAAGCATGGACAATTTGTTTTTTGGTGTTTGGTTTTCATTAAATTTTAGTTAATATCAGTTGAAATGAAGCAGCAAGAACTTCTAGGATTTGGATTACAGATAGCTCTTTAAAGCTAGGACCTTATCTTCCTTTCCACATCACATCAAGAGTCCTGATCCTGCTGGGCATTACCATAGGACCAAAAATAATAGTACATAAAGTTTCAAGAGTTTTCTTGGAATTTATGTAAAAGTTGATTTCCCCAAAGTGTTAGAATTGACTTTAATTTGCAGTGTGGTGACGTGCGTCTTCAGTGCATGATCTGGAAAGCTGTTTTGTCCAAAGTCTTCTCTAATTTTTAAACAGGATTCACCTACTGCCTCTGGAGCACTAGTAGCTTTGTTGGTGGTGGTTCCCAGCATGGAAAATGTGCTGGCTGGCAACCAACACTGAACATTTAAGCCACTGACCTAGAAGCTGGCTAGTGACCATTATCTACAAGCAGCCAAGGTAACATGACCGCTATGTAAAGAAATGGTTAAATTTCTCAAGAGGTGAGGTGCAGTGACTTTGGGCTGACAACAGTAGGAATGGATGTCAGGGACATGAAGGAGTTGGGTTAATTCTTTCCACTTCCCCTTTTGCAGTGGAGCCCCCACCTGGAGTAGAAGAGAAGGCTCAGTGCATCAGTGTTCCAGAAGGGACGTACCCCAAACTGCTACCTCATTCCAACCCCCCTCTACAGATGGACTGCACCAGACGGAGCTTGCCACGGGAGGAGGAGGAAGATGACTCTGGAACTAAAAATGACCCAAAGGCAATGCAAAGCAAGAGTGCCTGGCCAGGACAGAGCACCTACACTGGCCCGACAGGCCAGGCCTGTGTGAGAGACCTTGTGACAGCACCTGAGAGAGGGCCTGGGCCTGAAAATGGGGCTGTAGGTGAAGGACCCACCAGTGGCAATGAGGGGAAAGGACTGGCGGTTAACATCTTGGAGAAGCCCCTTTGTCCTGGGGGGAAGACTTTGTCAGAGGTCGCTGTGCCTTGTATGGGACAAAGCACCAGTACTCCTGGTGTGGATGGAGGCTCAGTGGGGGGTGCTTCGAGCCAGTTTCCCCCTCTCTACATGCCTGGTTTGGAATATCCAAATTCAGCCACACGTTACCATATCAATCCAGGACTGCAGGGGTTCAGCCCTATGATGGGAGGGAAGCCTCCTTCTGTGTCCCATCCACAGCATTTCCCCACTCGGGGCTTTCAGCATAGTAACACCCATCACGGTGTCTTTCCTCGGTATCGTCCCCATCAGGGGGTGCCCTATCCCTATCAGCCACAACCTCCACCTTCCTACCACCACTACCAGCGACCTCCATACTACACTTGTCCACAAGGCTACTCAGACTGGCAAAGGCCTCTCCACCCCCAGGCCAACCCTGGTGGGCATCCGCCCGCCCACCCACCTCTGGCTAGGCCTTCTTTCTCAGACAGGGGGAATGTGGGTAGTCTTCAGGGCTGCGAGGCATTCAGCACTGCCCTGGCGTCCCCAAACCGAATGGACGTGGCAAGCGCCAAAGAGGTTCCTCCAGGCGATGGGCAGGATCCAGGACCTGAAGATGAGAAGTCAGATGAATCCCAGGAGAGGCCAGAGAGTCCCAAAGAGTTTCTTGATTTGGACAACCATAATGCAGCCACCAAGAGGCAGAGCTCAGTGGCAGCAGGGGAGTTCCTATATGGGGCTCTCCCCCCGCCTCTGAGTTCTGGGATCAGATTTGGTCCATCAGCTTTCCCTCCCCATGGGGTGATGCTGCAGACAGGGTCTCCTTATGCATCCCGGCATCCAGCCAGTCATTTCCAGCCCAGGACCTATGGATCACCAGTGAATGCTCACCTGTCTCGTCATCCAGCCACCGGCCAAGCCAATGGTCTCACTCAGGAGGGACCCTTGTACCGCTGCCGGGAAGAGAACATGGGTCACTTTCAGGCCCTACTGATGGAGCAGAGAGGCAGCGGAGGTGGCATGGGGGTGCCCCAGGACATGTACAGACCAGCGGGGTAAGATTGTTTTCCACAAGAAGGGGGGAAAATTGGAGGATGTGATGAGTGTTGGGTACTTTTGGAAAAGGTCTAGATCTGGAATCCAAGGTGCTGGTAGGAAGAACAAATTGACAAAAAAAGTTCTGCTGTCATAGGTCAGGCGTCTACAAAACTTAGGGAAAATTTCATGCCAGTCTTTTAAAAAGCACAGTAATAGAAATGAGAGAGACCCACCAGGTTGTCTTGTCTATCCCTTTACCAATGCTTCATCTTACCAATCAGAACATGTCTTGTTTTGTCCAGTTTTACATGTCTCCAGAGCAATGGGGGAAGCCCCCTACCCCAAAGTTCCACAAAGGAAACCAGTCCTTCCAGCCATTTTACATGCCACTTTTCATTCCAGCATAGAAAATGGTGCTGCTTTAAGAATTGGCCTCCCACCCAAAAACAAATGCACAAAAAAAAAACCTGGCTTAGGGGTGGGACCATGGCCTGGTGTGGGGGATTCCAGAGAAAGACGGGCAGGTCTAGATTCAGTGTAATTAGAATACATACTTGTATGTAAATAATCTGTATACACAGTGCAGCTGAGATTTATTCTTGCTGTTTTTGTGCTAAAACTGTCCTTTCATTCAACTTGGTTCCAGAATGCAAATACACCAGACCCAAGCACCCTTCCCAAAGGTGCCTACAGCAACCACGTCCCGGGAAGAGCTGCCACCACAAAAACCATCAGCATTGCCTCTGGATCAAGTAAGAGCCAGCGAAGAGCAGAGTTCGGCTGAGAACTTTTCTCTTTTCACTAATTAAAGAAGTGAAATATTTGGAAGTGGGTTGGGGGAAAGAGGGAAATGGAACAATTCTGGTGGGGGGGAAACAAGACTCTCCTGATGCTCATAGCGGAATCCCTGATTGTGGATTATACCTGGGACAACACCTGTCCCGTCACTCATGTTGAAGTAGTTGTACTGTGTAAATGATGGAGACTTTTCTTTATAAAACTCCTTGTTAAAGCAAATAACAGTGCAACTTTTGTTCTTCCTCTTCCAGAGCTAGTCCAAGGAAGGAAGAATCCCAAGGAGATGAAAGCCACAAGTGATTTGGACATGGGGGAAGGAGGACATAGGCATCCTACCTTCCCCCTCTCCCCAGTGGCATATAGCTTCCAGGGTCCAGTGGAACACAGTGCCTTGATGGCTCTTGTGTGTGTTTAAACATGGGATAGTCCTGGGTCCCTGGCTACTGGCTGTATGGCTGATCTCAACAGCACAGAGGATGCATCACAAACTAGTGGCTTGTCATGACTGGAAAGTGTGTCTCATTCAGGGTTTGGGTTGGGAGGGGGAGATCGAAACTGTCATGAACTGCTAAACTCAGGTATATTTTTCAGGGTGGAAGAGGGACAACGATTGAATTTACTTGTAGTATTAACGTGTGTGTTTGGAGCTGGATCCAGTTTACAGAATTTACCTGTTGCCTTTTTTAATAAATTTCTGTTGTTGGTGAATGTATTGTACATAATGGGGGAGGGATGGGACCCAGCTTGTAGTGGGCGTAGCACTGGGGTGATCCTTAACTGTTTACAATCATGTCACACACAAATCTTTCAGGGCATGGCAGTGGGGGAGATGATGGGAACTTTGCAACTTTCTATTCCTCCCCTTCCTCCAGTCCTCTAGAGCTAAGACACAACCCTGTAATTGATCACAGGGACTGCTCAGGAGCAAAGCATGGCACTCTCCTCTTCCACGCAGTAGTTGAGTGCACTTCCACCTCCTGCCATCATGGGGAACAAGGAAACCAGGAGCAGGAACTGAAAGTCTCTCATAGCATTGTCCTCTAGACATTTCTGGTATGAATCATCTGGGTACCAGCAAGTGGCTAATTATTCATTTGTACCTTAGTCCTCTTTAGGTGACGCCAATGCAGTTTGGAGAAAGAAACATGGAGTGGTGGTATGGAGTTGGTGTCTTTATTGGAACAAGTAATTGTGCAAGGGGTATAATACCCCTTAGAAAGGAGACAGGAATAGAGAGATCCCCGGTTTTCTGTCAATGTAACTTGTCATCTTTGATGAAAGCAAAGCAGAAATAGAGTCCCTCTTAAATGATGAGAACTCCAGCTTTCATGTGAAATAGGAAATGGAACTGCTTTAGGGAGGGCCTGTCTGATGCAACGTGAGCAAGTTGTCAACCTGTGGCGCCAGCTTTGGACGTTTTGTAAATTAGTAGATAAATGTGAATCAGAAATTATTTCTTCCAGCTAGAGTGATTAAGGGGCACAGTGGACGTTGTGGAGTGGGACAAGAATGCCTTGGGTTAATGCACTAGTCTTTCCTGCTAGAACTTGCGTTTAAATCTAGCTTTGATTACAAATTAAATGGGTTTGGTGTGGTCTTATCCTTGCCCATTAGAAGCAGATATTTGTCCACATTGTAAAGCCACCAAGCAGGCACAGCTGTGAGCCTTGGAGACAGGACTAGGTCTGTGGGACAAGAAGGGAAGGTGTTGCTACATTGGTGGGACTGAGCAGGGGCCCGGTGTTGATATAAGGCATACTGCTGGATGGGACTGCAGTGCATCAGCACCTGTGACTGTCCTGTTACTACTTTTATCCACAGCTTTTGTGAGCTTCAGAAACTTGCTGGATTAAAAATAAACATTCTTGAAGCTGTCCAGATGAGGACAGAATAATGTTTTAGTGTTTGCCGCATTTCCTAGTAACTCTGGCTGGTCTGCTGCTGTGATACTGTTCACCTCTAGTAGTGTTTTGCTGGGTTCCAGGCATTTTCCTAATTCTGGGCCCACAAACTTAACAGGAGTTTAAGCATCAGTGTTCTCTGCTACCTAGACACACACACTTGCAGTGGTATTCACACTAGAATCAAATACGCATTGAGTGGCAAGTGTGTTTCTAAAATGCAACTCTTCTTACTCCATGTTGAAGTCAACCTGTTAATTATCTGCCCTCTGCTTATAGCAGTGCCCTGATTATTTGGCGTATGCCCGGCCCCAAGCCCTCATGCAACTCAGAGGAAATCTAGTATAAATTATTTGACTATCTAATTACATAGAACATCACGTTAGTAAAGTGTCTGTTTTAACTAGTCTTTATTCTGTTCGGCAGACAAGGAGTAGCTATCCTTGGCAGTGTGGTGTAGGCTAGGGTAGAGTTCTCAACCTTTTTCTGTCTGAGCCCCCCTCCTCCCCAGCATGTTATAAAAACTCCACGGCCTGGGGGGGCAGGAAGGGGGGAGAGAGAGAATGGCTCTGGGCTTCAGCCACAGGGCACTGGGCTTCTGCCCCATAGGGCACCATGGCTTGAGGCTTTAACCCCATGGGTGTGGGCCACATGGCTCTGGGCTTCAGCCCTGCGATTTGAGGCGCTTGAGGCTTCTGCCCTACAGGGTGCCAGGGTTCGGGGCTTCTGCCACAGTGTGCTAGCGCTTGGGGCTCTGAGCATTCTGCCCTGAGCCCCAGCCAATCTAAAGCTGGCCCTGCTTCGCGGACCCCCTGCAAATGGCTTGCAGACTCCCATTGAGAACCACTGGGCTGGAACACAGGAAATGGAACTGCAGCTCACTGCCGGAATAAATGGGAGTTGGGCAGTCTCTTCCCTCAGAGAGAGAGAGGCTTAGGCCCATTCAGTGAATGGAAGTACTGAAGCAGTGTCAAGTATAAAAAGTGAAATGTGCATGTGTGACCACATTCCCAGATGATAAACGTGGCTGGTAGGGAAAGTTTTAAATACAGCAGTTATTCCTATTTAAAAACCTTTGGTTCATTGGTGATATAAAAAAACTAAAACAAAAGAGCACATTTAAAAACCAAGAAACTCTAAATATAATTTTATGGCCAAACATCTGAAACTCTAGAAATTGAATTCAGATTCTACAAACAACCTCTACTCCAGTATGGCACAGGCCCTGCATATGATGTAAGGTGGCAGCTATACCAAATATTTAAAGTACTTTTCAACTTCCTGTAAACTCCTCTTTGTCTTTGTAGGATAGGAGGGTTTGTAAATTGTGGAGAATGAGATAAAGCACTTGCATCTCCAGTTAATACTAGTATTGGAAATGGAGTTTGAGTGGAGATCTCTGTGTAAATGGAGGGTCCGATGTCAGCCTCACATCAAAAAGGGGCAGAGCTGCATATGATGAGACTAGTGTGGTTTGTACTCTCTCCTTAGAGAGGGTTGTGGAATGGTAGATAATGCTGAGTGTTTGAACACCATATACAGGGTGTGAGATATCAAAGTATGGCCGGCTCTTGACTTAGCGGAAATGTGGGAGGGAGGAGGGACAAAGGTGATCAGTATCCAGTGAACAAGAGACAGGATGGAGTAGCTAACTCCATTCTAGGAAGGCCTGTATGTGACGGCTCTTATGTAGCGTGGAGTTAGTAGGTTATTGGATTATGGGCTGCTGTAACTGGGCACATCAGGGCTGTAACCAGGGTGGAGCAGTTGCCTAGGGTGCAAAGCCACGGGGGCAGAAAAATGAGGCAGACAAATGTCAGGGAAAAAAAGGCAGGGGGCGCAAATATGCTTTCTCGCCTTAGGTGCTAAAATGTCTACTTACGACTCTGGGGCACGTGGCTTATATTGGAAATATATGACAGGAATCATGATTGTTTACAGTAATAGGAGTAGGGTGTTCTGGGACAGAATTGTTTGTGGAATCTTAACTGAATCTCCAGCTTTTCAAATAGTTTGTTCATAAATTGTTATTTCTATTACAGTATTGCCTAGGAATCCCACTCAAGGATCAGGGCCCCAGCCCATGAGCACTGTACAGCCAAATCACAAAGAAAACAACCCTGCCCCTGAGAGATCACACTCTACATAATAGACAGGATACAACAGGTGGGAAAAAAGAGTCAGAGTGGACTGGGAGAATGAAGGAACAATAAAAAGAATGGAGATTAGTGGAAAAGCAGAAGTTACAGTTCACCACTTGCCTAGGCAATGCCAGGCAGGAGTGATTTTAGGCATCTTTGCAGAGAGGTTTTTAAGGAGGATTTTAAAGAGAATAGGGAGTAGCTCTTTGAGTATTGATGGTATTTTTTCCATGCATCGGTGAGAGAATTGTAACTTTACTTTACTTTAAAATTTTCTGACTCGAGCATTTGAATTTTATCACTGCTACACATCAGCGAGGTTTTTGGCAGATGTACAGTGGGTTGTAGTGCTTCCTGATTGGGCCCCTAAGCACTACAGTAATACAAATGAACAAGAAGTAATCCCATTAAACCAGTGATATGCGGAAACTTCTTGTAGTTACACTACTTCAGGTGCAGAGAACAGGTTTTGCTATAATTACCAATGTGGGATAAAAACAAGGCTATATAATATTTAGAACAGATACTGTGCTGAAAGATCTTGTGATCACCAACACACATGACATAAAGAAGTAACTTCAAAATGAACCGACCAAACCACTCAAAAATAATCAAGGCACCAGCCCTCCAATCAGGACAATATAGTAAACCAAATTTGGAGTTTCTAGCTGAGCTGTTTGATAACTCCAGAAAGTGTGAGGAACCTTTTTTGGAAAAGCAAACTTATGTTTTTTGGTGTCAAGTGGTCGCATCTGATTAACACCTTGCTGCACGACTCCCTAGATTTTCTAAAACATATCTCTGACGCAGGAGCACCATGTGTGAGAAATCTCAAGTGGATTGTGGTATAATGTTTGCCAAGTTAGCTTCTTGGAGGCTTGGAGAGGTATCAGAATTAATGGTTTAACAGAAAACTAGTCACAGCATTAACTACGAAGAGAGTGTCTTCCCTGTGGCTTTTCTTCCCTCACACCGCAGCCCTCCTCCATTTAAAATGAAAAAGGGAGTAATTAGACAATAACCTGTTGTATTTTCCCTTCTGCTATTCAGTCCCTTCATAATCTGTAGGTCATTAGCTGTGTCTTTATGCCCAGCCAGGATTGTTTCCATATCCTTTATGACCTCATCCTGTTTCCAGTTTCAAGATGGCAGTGGGGAGACACCTCTCTTGGGTGCTGCCTTTTGGTCATTGTGCAGCAATACTCTGACTTTGGGGCATGCAAAGAACGTGGTTAGGTGAGGAGAAGATGCAGAATGAGGTCATGTTTAGTGGTAAACCTGCAGTTCCCATCATCTCAAGGGTACTTCAGGGAATGAATAGTGGCACCTGTATGGATGCTAGTGGTTCCTATTGCATAGCAGCGGTGCAGCTGGATCTAGTTTAATAAAACCAGCCTGTAAAAACTTTATTTCAGCCCTTTGGTGTGGAGGGCTGCTGCTGTGTATTTCCCATTCTGCTTTATGCACACAGCTGTACTGGCTGAATAGCAGGTGTGTGAGCACTGTGCCATCTCTCTAAAGCTGAGATTGAGATGGCAGGTCATGAAAATGTTGTTGCAGCTGCAGGTCATGTGATGGGCTTAATAGCTTGTGCATATTGTAACCGAAAAGGCGTCTCAAACACTGACCTTCCAGCCTTTCCCCATCTGTATCTGTTTAGCATACAGATGGGGTAAAGCACATTCCAGCTTTGCAGGACCCCTGCCGCCCATGCGGAAGGAAAATACTTTTAACTGGCACTTAATGAACCTACCATTCTTGTTCCCTCCACTCCCCACCCCACCAATCAGGAAAAAAACCCTTTCCAAATGCCTTTGAATAAGAACTGTCCTGGTGAGAGCTGGGCTAATCAGTCCCCTGTGTGTGGGAAGCCAGGGCAGCGTGTGTTTGGTGAACTGGGAATCAGGATCCAAGTGTGTTTTCTGTGCCTGTGTTGGGTTTAATGATGCTACATCCCTTGGGGCAGTCCCCCTTCCTTTCACTACCATGCTCACTGGCAGTATTCAAGAAGTGGTGGGATGTTGTAGACAACACTGTTTACAGCACATTGGTTTGGATTTGCCTCATCACATTCCGGTCATCTGCATTTCCATTGATGAAGGTCTTCCTTCTTTTGAAAATGCAGATGGAATTGGCACAAATCAGCGATGGGGCCAGTCCCAGAAGTCAAGGGAAGAGAGAGAGACTAGGGCCATGTCTACATCTAAAATTTTGCAGCGCTGGTTGTTACAGCTGTATTAGTACAGCTGTATAGGGCCAGCGCTGCAGAGTGGCCACACTTACAGCAACCAGCGCTGCAAGTGGTGTTAGATGTGGCCACACTGCAGCGCTGTTGGGCGGCTTCAAGGGGGGTTCCGGGAACGCGAGAGCAAACCGGGAAAGGAGACCAGCTTCGCCGCGGTTTGCTCTCGCGTTCCCGGAGCCACCCAGCAAACCGCAGGGAAGGAGACCTGCTTGCTCGGGGTTCCGGGAATGAGAGAGCAAACCGGGAAAGGAGACCAGCTTCGCCGCTGTTTGCTCTCGCGTTCCCGGAGCCACCCAGCAAACCGCAGGGAAGGAGACCTGCTTGCTCGGGGTTCCGGGAACGAGAGAGCAAACCGGGAAAGGAGACCAGCTTCGCCGCGGTTTGCTCTCGCGTTCCCGGAGCCACCCAGCAAACCGCAGGGAAGGAGACCTGCTTGCTCGGGGTTCCGGGAACGAGAGAGCAAACCAGGAAAGGAGACCAGCTTCGCCGCGGTTTGCTCTCGCGTTCCCCGAACCACCCTGCAAACCGCAGGGAAGGAGACCTGCTTGCTCGGGGTTCCGGGAACGAGAGAGCAAACCGGGAAAGGAGACCAGCTTGATTACCAGAGGCTTCCTCCTTCCACAGAGGTCAAGAAAAGCGCTGGTAAGTGTCTACATTGGATTACCAGTGCTGGATCACCAGCGCTGGATCCTCTACACCCGAGACAAAACGGGAGTACGGCCAGCGCTGCAAACAGGGAGTTGCAGCGCTGGTGGTGCCCTGCAGATGTGTACACCTTCAAAGTTGCAGCGCTGTAACTCCCTCACCAGCGCTGCAACTTTCTGATGTAGACAAGCCCTAGGTATGTGAAGGGAACAAGAGAGCTGGGTCCATCATTAGAAGGATGCAGGCTGGGTGTGGGGCCATTACTGCAGTACAAATTATGCCTAGATCCCTATGGCAGGAAAGCAGGGACCTTCTAAAGTCTAGCCCTTTATTGAATTTAATGGAAGTTAGGTGAGTTAGCTGCCATCTGGAACTGAAGAGCCTTCCCCAGAGCCAATCTGGCTTTTTTCAGTCAGAACGTATTTGTCTTCGATGCATTTCAGTTACCCTTGCATGCTCTCTGTCCACAGGCATCTTCAGAGGGGAGAGGAACCAGTCAGTAACTTTCCTGTAGGCTAGTTTCAAATGGGTGTGTGAAAGGGCGACTCCTGGCTGCTGCTGACACACACTGCTCTGCACTGCTCCTCTTCCGATGCAGTTAGGAGCATACAATGTGTTTGCATGTCTGGGAGCTGAGACCTACCTGGTAGAGTTTGACTTTACATTGAGTGAGGAGTTGGGGAAATCTTTGCCAGTCTCAATTTTTCTGAAGCTAGGTTGCTGGGTCATGCTGGGAATTGTATTATTGTAAGTTTGTAAAGAATGTAATTTGTCTGTTTGGGGAAAGATGGGGCCTTTCTCTTTCTAGGTAAGGCTGCTATTTGTTGGGAAAACGGTGAGGTCCAGTGGCCTTGGGCGCAGGACCCTGACCTTTGTCAAACAACTGTAACTGTTCCTGGGCAACAGGACCGCAAGTTGCTGCCACAGCAGAGACCTCCCACACCAAGCTGTGAAAATAAACCATATACAAAAGCTACATACTCCGGGGATCTGACTCTCACAGGGCTCTGCACTGCAGCATTTGGCTGGATTACAGGACTCTCTGCCTGTGCTGCGTTACACCAAGTTTACACCGGGGCAAACTCGCATAGAACCTACTACACAACTCAGCAGGCACATATTGGAAAGTTGTATTTGAGGCCCTAAAACCATCCAATTTGAGAATGGCGCCTAATAAATTTCTACCCTAACTTCCCATGTGCGTCCCTCCTCCCCAGCTGGGGCTCAGGTATCTCACTCTAATGCCTTCTCCACTGCTCCTGGAAAGCCCTGGTGTTAGTCCTCCCTGCCTCGCCCCGCCCATGGAGCACAGTGTCAGGGATTCTTTTCTTTCTCCTGCTGCTGCAAAGCTGTGTGAACTTTCCTGGTCGATACTGGAAAGGGGAATGCTATTTATTTTTATATTGTGTATATTTTGTCTTGGTCTGCTGACTCCCTTTGTTCCCCGAGAGCGACAGTTACCTCAATAGTTAGTTTTAATACTGTGTGTTGGGTAATTTTTTTAAGAACTTTTTTAAAAGCTTGATCCTTGGAGGTCTGTAGATTTATTTCCATATGAATTGGTTATTTTGTATAAAGTACATTCTTAAAATAGCAACTGCCCTTGCTGTGTGTGTATTTTGTCTCCTAAATAGTCTTCCTATGGAATCTGGAGTGGTGGGACTGAAGACGTGCTGCTTGCAAAGGCAAAGCATTGAACTGTAATCAGCTACGGTCATGCCATCTGGAAATGTCCTCAGGGTCATTTATAAGAGCACCTGCAAAACCAGCTGGGCAGCTGTCTGGGATTTCCCATTCCTTAATGTAACTGTCTGCATATGAACTAATGAATTATGAAATTAGAGGTGATGTCATCTACTCTGTCCCATGAACCAATGCAGGACTATTTCCTATGCTGTAGTGTTTTGCTCAAGCCAGTTTTTAGTCTCACGTGATGGGGGATTCACCTTTTTCTTCTAATCCCTTCTGAGACAGTTTGCCATGTAACTGATCTTAATGCTAGTACATTCCCTCACGCTCGTCCTAAATCTTCCTTTGTCTTTAAAAGGGTGGAGAAGGTTTGAAGGATGAAATTAAGCAAAGTCCACAAGGCCCAGTTGCTTTTAAAGGTGAACTAAACTTCACTTCGTTGGTTAACTTTAATTCTTTCTTATGCTAAACGTGCCAAGAGGACGGAGGCCTGGATAGTTCAGGGGATTGGCAGTGGAATAGGGAGCCCTTCAAGCTTGAGGTCACTGTTTTGAATCCAGACTAGATCCAAAGTGACAGTTAGCGTCTGCTGTCTGTTAAACAGCCTCTGTGAAATGAGGTGGTGGTCTTTGCAATCTGTTTCTAGTAGACGGATGTTCTCATGACAGACAGTGCTTCAGTTGATAGTTTCAGCACTAAAGCTGAGAACTGATCTTACACATTCATACTTCAAGGTGATTCCTCACGGTATATTTTGGGAAGCTTGCTCTTGTCATTCCTGGGGCTGTTCTCTGGATAACCAGGGAGCTTTTCTGTTGATCCAGCAGCTTTTCATCAGTACTAAATTCACCTTTAAAAAGAAAAGACTACCAACAAATCTCAGAGCAGTTGATAACTGGGTGGGAGGGGGAGACTCAGGCAGCATTTTAAGATGTAAAGCACTACCTTTCCCGTTCCTCCAAAGCTGCTACTCATAAAAGCTCCCTTCTGTCTCCCTGAGGGTTATAACAGACATTGTTGCTCGCATCTTGTTACCTACCACACCTGCCAGTATCAGGTACTTAGCTGACACTGCTTGTTTTCCCTTCCCTTGGGAGCCCAAGCTGGTTCCTGCTGGGCTGCAGTCCACAGAAAAAGATGTGAGGCTGCTCCTGAACCTGACTTTCTGATGCTGTAGTTTGGTCACTACAGCTGCCCCTTGACTTTGAAAAGAAACGAGAGCAGAATATTCACTGTCAAAGCTGTCTCTGCACTTGCATGGCCGCACTGTGCCCTCAGCAATCAGACTTTTATAGCATCCCTTTCTCTGGTGCTCCTAAGGACTCAGAATGAATTAGCACTACGGGGTTGTAGGTGTTGTCTTTAAAATGAAGACAATGGGGAAACTAAGGCACAGATTGTTGGCTCAAGATTAAACAAACCTGGGAATAAAATCCCAAATCTCCTGATCCACTCACTGTCTGCCCCTGGGGCATGTGCATGTAGCTCCCTTTGACCAATTTATCTGAGGGCAGATTTTGGCCCCAAGTGGATAAATTAGGAATGATTTACTGCATCGTTGGGGTGGGCTGTACCTTTGTCTAACGTTATGGGCACAGCCACCGTGCATTAAACCTGCAGAAGACCATACTGAGTCACTGCTAACAGGCCGTTCAAAGAAACCCTGAGTGACAAAGGATGTCATGATAAGCAGTAGCACTGATCAGCCCATCAGAACTACATTTCCAGTTTCTGCTGGTGCCAGCCGGCCTTCGCTGTTCCTGGGGCAAGGTAAGTGAAACAGTCCACCACGCATTTTCTGACAGCAGCCTCCAGACACTGTGGCTTCTAAGGGGGTTTGTTCCTCTAGGTTGGGGGTCTCTCTAAGAGGAGATCCATTCCCCTGGCTGTCACATTCTCACCCACTACTTCCCTGGCCCTGGCATGTATGGTTCAGAGGTCGGGGGAGGGTGAAGCTGGAGTCCAATTTAGGAGGGGAAGGAATTCTGTTGCTTCCTCGATCCCAGGAAGCTTTTGAGTCAGGGGATTTGGGGAGGGGACTGGGGGGATTCTAATCCTCAGGCTAAACCAGCTCTGAGCTGAAATGACACTAATTGGAACCAGTCCCTGAGTGGGGGTGATGGTGGCTCTAAAGGCAGCAGAATATTAAACAGAGACAAAGCTCATCTGTTTTATAGAAAATGCCACACACTAATCTCAACAAGCTGCTGTCATGTGCTTTTGACAGGGAATGTCAATGTGCTGGTGGAGGGAATGAATAGCACCCAAACTCTGATTCTTCAGCCTGTGCCTTTCTAGTTTCTCCTCTGGGCCAACTGGGCTATGTGGGGGTGGTGGGGGTTTTTTTTTGGGGGGAGCAGGGTTCCCTGTACAGAGAACAGCTTGCAGATGACATCTAAACAGACCACTCTTTGACAGTGGTGTAGGTCCCCTCTACCTGACTTTCTGAGAACTGGGCTGTCCCCAAGGCTGTGCCTCTTGACTTCCCCTCCATTTCAGCACAAGCTGTCAGCTATGCTAACCTGAATAAGGGAGGCCTTTTAAAATTGAGTGTTTATTTCAGTGCCCAGTTTGTCTGCTTCCAAGGCCGGCCTTGTGGGAAGCCCCCTGGGCCAGCTTTCTTCCAGTGGAACACACATCCTAAGCTGCTCCATGAGACCACAATCCCCTCTCTTTCAGATCTCAGCATCCATCCTACTACAACACCTGCAACAGAGCTGTCAGATTTCAGAGTAGCAGACGTGTTAGTCTGTATCCGCAAAAAGAACAGGAGTACTTGTGGCACCTTAGAGACTAACAAATCTATTTCAGCATGAGCTTTCATGAGCTACAGCTCACTTCTTCAGATGCACAGAATGGAACACACAGACAGGAGATATTTATACATACAGAGAACATGAAAAGATGGAAGTATGCATACCAACGGGAAGAGTCTAATCAACTGAGATGAGCTATCGTCAGCAGGGGAAAAAAAACTTTTGAAGTGATAATTAAGATGACCCATAGAAGGTGTGAGGAGAACTTAACACAGGGAAATAGATTCCATTAGTGTAATGACCCAGCCATTCCCAGTCTGTGAAGGCCTGAGTTAATTGTGTCTAATTTGCGTATTAATTCGATTTCAGCAGTCTCTCTTTGGAGTCTGTTTTTGAAGTTTTTTTGTTGCAAAACTGCCACCTTCAAGTCTGTCACTGAGTGGGTAGAAAGGTTGAAGTGTTCTCCCGCTGGTTTTTGAATGTTATGATTCCTGATGTCAGATTTGTGTCCATTTATTCTTTTGCGAAGAGACTGTCCGGTTTGGCCAATGTACATGGCAGGGGGCACTGCTGGCACATGATGGCATATATCACGTTGGTAGATGTGCAGGTGAACGAACCCCTGATGGCATGGCTGATGTGATTAGGTCCTATGATGGTGTCACTTGAATACGCAAATTAGACACAATTAACTCAGGCCTTCACAGAGACTCTTCCCGTTGGTATGCATCCTTCCACCTTTTCATGTTCTCTGTATGTATAAATATCTCCTGTCTGTGTGTTCCATTCTGTGCATCTGAAGAAGTGAGCTGTAGCTCACGAAAGCTCATGCTGAAATAGAGCTGTCGGAGACATTTATTATATACATACAGAAATTTGCTCCATCATGCTGTGCACAAGTCTTTGCTGAATGACCATGTAATTATTGCTGTAACATCCCCTCTCTACTGTTTTGATGATCTTCCCTCCTTTAGTATGTCATATTTAGAATTAGATTGCCTAGGACTGTCTCTTCTTTCTACTGAGAGGAACTTTCACCTGCTGGAAAACTTCTATTTGACTTTTCCCTATAGTACCGATCAGTGTAGTATTGTAATGTGTCTTAAAGAAATGGGCCAGATCTGAACACCCCCTTGAGTTTTTGAGAAATGGATTTGAATTCTATAGGTCAAACCTTCTTAGTTTGCACTGAAAACATAGCAGAACCCCTCACCACACTATCTTGCTACTTCATAGTGTGTAATATCTGCCATACACCCTGTATCCTGAAATGTGTTACATTCATATATCGGACTTAATTTCTCCCTCTGTTATTGAAGAATAGAAGTGGGAGAACTGTAGTGCATTTGGATGAAATGGTGAAGGTGAGAAACCTTTAAGAGTGGAGAGACAGCCCAGCCTTACTACATCACTCAGCTGCATATGACTATGTTATTCTGGAAACTCAGTAATACATCCTGAAAATGCACTGGTCTCTCTCCAACCATGCTTTTCCACAAAGATCCAAGAGCAGAGCTCATGCAGTGCTTTTAGGTGATGATTCCAAAGGTCTTTACAAAAATGGGAAAGTATTAGAGCCTGTCAGGAATTTTGTCAGTTTTTTTAACAAGAAAAGACTTTTCCACAAAAATGATTTTTTTCCATGGGAAAATTTAGATTTTACTGAAACTTTATTTTTTTTTCCATGGATAAAATCTAAATGAAATATTTTGTTTTGAGTCAAGTTGACCTGAATCATAACAATTACATTTACTGAAACTAATCGGAATATATGTCAAAATGAAACATTCTGTGTCTACCTGAGCTGTTATAGTACCCATGGGGGTTGTAGTTTGCATCCTTCATGCCCCTATTCTTCTTAATGGGCTGGGCTCCCTGGCAAGACTACATCTTCCATGAGACACTGCCATGTCCTCTCTGGTTTGAACTGCATCATGAGCATAGCTGGCCGCATTGCATCATGGGAGATGCAGTTCTGCTGGACAGTCCCCCTAGAAAGGAGTGTGAGGGCATGAGCCACTCAAACTGCAGCACCTGTGAGGCACTGTGGCAGCTCGTGAGGATGCCAGATTGTCAAACAAAGCCAAAATAAACCCATTCAGTTCTGTTAAATTTAAAAGTTTTGTTTTGATTGAAATGTTTCATTGTTTCCAAATTGAATTTTTTTGGAACTTCAAAATATTTAAAAAAATTTCATGGAATGTGGCTTTTTGTCCCAATCTGAGATTAAAAAACAAATTTTTGAAATATTGGCATTTCTTGGGCAATGGAAATCCTGATTGTTTTTCTTTTCTAAACCAGTTCTAGAAAATATTCTTGTTCTACAGTCAGGGAGAGGAAGGCATAGACAGGTAAAGTGATTTGGCTAAAGTCACACACATACCAAGCCTATGGAAGAATCACAAATAGAACTCAAGGTCTCCTGGCTCCCAGCTGTATGTATGTTCAGTCCATTAGAGTATAGCCTCCCCTTCAATGTTTTTACAAAAGAGAGCACTCTGAAGTATTTGCATAAAAACACTAACACTAAACACCATTTGGTACAAAACAGAACACGGCTGGTTTTGCTTTGCTCCCTCAGCCTGTATGGGCCTCCCAGGCATTACAGCAAATCGAGAGTTTCTGCTACACCCTAAAAACAGTCTTAAAATCAATCCTCAAAGGGAGAAGCCCCTCCCTGCAAATGAGAAGCTTGGCAGCTCCGTCCATGTTCTCTGAAGCCCCGGTTGAAGGAGAAAAGGCTCAGGTCTGGAAGGAGGTAAATGGACTTTTCGGGAGAGGGTGAGCATGGGAAGGGACGGGTTGGATGGGGTTTGTAATGTGATAGCAGCCCTCTGGCTTGAAGTCTCTCCAGCTTTTGGCTGCAGTATTTCCTTTCTGTTTGGGTGGAGCTAGCCCTGCTCTCCCAGCAGCACCAGGAAACCACATGTTCCCTGCCCACTTAACAAAAAAATTTCCATAACACACACTCAGTAGTTAGGGATCGTAAAAAGTTCACCCTCTCTTCCCAAATGCACCAATTCTTCCGTGGCTGGCGGGCAAAAGTTGTTTGCAATTTCCTGGGGCCTTGACCTTTGTGTTTTCACCATGGCACAGGAGAGGAGAATTGCAATCGATCAAACCCTGGCTCCTCTCTGACACATGGAGGGGGAAGGGCCCTTCTTCCCCATCTAAGGCGGTGTGGGCAAAGAAGGATTTTGTTAAACACAGAAGGGCTTTGCAATTGAAGTTTTTTCAAAGGGTCAGCTTTGTCTTCAGTGTAATTACTCCATTGAAGTCAGTGTAGGGTTGCCAATTTTGGTTGGACGTATACTTGAAGAGATTAATCTTTAATTCCTGGAGACTCCAGGACAATCCTGGAGTTCTGGCAACCCTAACTCAGTGGAGTTGTTATTGCAGGGGTAAACCTGACTCTTTGTGTCAATTGTTAGTGTAAACTTTCTCCCACTTCTAAGAAGAATGTACTGCAGTCATGGCCTGCACACCCAGCATATGCCAGAGCACTAGCTTTTAGGCACTACTTTATATTGTTTGCATACAGTGGAGAGAGTTGCCTGCCTTACCTCCTCCTCAGCGGTGAAAGTAACTTGAGGGACTTACCAGAACGCAGGGCAGGTGTCCTGAGCAAGGTGGGGAGGGGCACTCAACTAGAAGGGGTGGGGCCTTGGGTAGAAGGGGCAGGACCTTTAAAGGGCGCTGCTGGAAGCCCTGGGCCCTTTAAATCGCCACTGGAGTCCTGGGGCACCTGGCTGCCACCTCTATCCCAGGGCTTTGGTTGTAGCAGCGACCGAGAGCCCCTGGCCCTTTAAATCCCTACCGGAGCCCCATTGTGGCGGTGGCTGGGAGCCCTGGGGCTCTGGTGGTGATTTAAAGGGCCAGGAGCTCCAGCTACTGCCGGGAGCCCCGGGCTTTTTTAAATTGCTAGCCTGTGGAAGCTGCTCCCTGCCGGTATGGTCAGCTGCATACCAGCTCTTGCTGGTACACCGGACCAGACTGAGTTACTTTCACCTCTGCAACTCCTTCACCCCCTCAATCTACAATGAATGGCAAAAAGGACGTTTATTCTCTCGAACCTTCCTTCCTGCACTAGCTGTAGGTGTTAGACGGGGTCACAGTTTCTTCAGCCTCCCTCCCTTCAGCCCAGGTTGGCTCCTGGTTGAGATTTTACAGATCCACGGTTATTTCTGTAGAGTCTTGATGAGCTGGAACAGTGGGGAGTGCAGTCGGACTTCTGGGTTGTCTTGTCTGTACAGCCAGAACAAGTGCTCCCCTAGGCAAGCAGAACGTTCAGTCTCAGTAGCACACCTCAGGCTATGAGACCTGGACTGTTGTCTCACCATGCCTGGGGCAGCACAAACCTTAGAGCTGGAGCTAAGGGCAGCTTGCCAGTGCCAACGGGTTATACCACTGCTGAGGACTTCAAGCTACCATGCCCCAGAGAAAAGAAACAAGAGTGGAGCTGCCTCTCTTTTTCCAGTGAGGGAAAGTGGACCATGATTTGCTGAGTCAGCATGGGACAGCAAGTTGTTGCTTTTATTGCTTGTGCTGAAGGCCGGCCCTGCTGCCTTCCCGTTGGCAATGGAAACTATCAGATAGTGTCAGCGGTGCCCTAAGGTTCCTTCCAGCAAACACTTAGATATACCCTAGTTATTGGTGGGGTCCTTGTTGTTTCAGGGCACCCCCCCCCGCAACATGCACCTTCTTTTAAAGCCCTTTTCCCGAAAAGATCAGTTCTGGATGAAGATCCTGTTTAGGGCAGGCCATAGGCTGAAGGGGGAGAAGATATCCATAAGAGAACTGGGCTGAATCACACTCTCTTGGGGATGCATCCAAGCTCTAGACACACTGATGTTTCCAGTGCCTTTTAGCTTCTGTGGGGTTTTAGCAGGGCCACCCAGAGGATTCAGGGGGCCTGGGGCAAAGCAATTTTGGGGGCACCTTCCATAACAAAAAATTGCAATCCTATAGACTGCTATATTCTCATTGGGGCCTGAGGCAAATTGCCCCACATACCCACCCCACCCCCCAGGGAGCCCTGGGTTTTAGAAAATTTGGCAGCATGGGGCTCTGGAGTGACAGGGACTCTTCAAAATCTGTTAGTCTGGCTCCTGTTTTGGCTATTAGACTCAACGAGAGTTAAGCAGGACCTGGTATCAAGTAGTTAAAGTAAAGGGTTGGAGGGCAGGAAGCAAACAGCCAGGAGAGCGTCCTAGTGTCTAATCTGAGGTTGTGAGTCTCAATACTGATGGTATAAACTCCAGTGTCTGCACTAAAGATCCTTGTGCCTTCACCACTGCAGCAGGGAAATAAGGTTAAAAACAAAAACAGGAACCTTGCTGGGGAAATATATCCCACCCCAACCTGCCTTCATGCTAACCTTCCCTGGAGTAATGCATCACAGAACCATAGTAATCCTTGCACAAAGTATCCCTGGGGAAATGCATCACAGCCATACCTTCATCTGAAACAATCTTTCTTGGGGAAATGCAACCCACAAAAACCTTAGCCAAGCTTCCCTTGGAAATGTGCATCATGCTCCCAATCCCACACGCAAGTTTCTTTTTAGTAATGCACCTTTCCTGAAAGGGGGAAATCTCCTAGCACAAGAATTACAATTCAGTGGATATAAATCACTGGGAGTAGGAAAGCAACTCTCTAAATGAGGATGAAGAGTTGTTTGGAATTGTAGAGGCGAAAGCAGAGGCTGCCCAGAAAGGTCCATGTCAGAGAAATTGGTCACAAAGTGAGAGAGCCCCATCATGCACAACTCTCATAAGTGAGCGACTAGGGATGGACAGCATGGGGTTTGGGGACCAGATTTGCTGACACATTTTTGTTAATCCTACAGGTAAACCTCAAATATCTCTTAGGAATTCTCTACAGTTTGTTAAAGTTTGTTAACATCCTTCTGAAGCCATTGTTGCATAGAAGGCTGAGTGCTGACTGGACTGATTCCCTGGATCAGCTGACTAGCCCTTGAATATGGATACCAGGCCAAGTTTCTGTAATAAAGTGGGTAAAAGAAAACTACGTGTGGGTGGGAGAGACTTAAATCTACAAGCATGTGAAGAGTGTAAGCATCCAGGGCTGAAAGAATTGATTCCTGTGGAACAAGGGGGAATTACTAGGCGCAATGGGATGAAATTAAGAAAGAAAAGGTGGAGGCTGAATATCAGGAAATGCTTCCTGATGGCAAGAGCTTTTTGTCTATGAAACAGTCTCCAAGGGGAAATGGTGAAAGCCCCATAGCTAATGACATTTAAAACTGGAGTGGGAAAAGCCCGAGCAGGGATAGGGACTGACTGGTCTAGCAGGTCTATGGTTCTGTTAACTGAATGATTATAGCCTGCCAGTCGTGGGGCAGGAGGGCGGGGCTCAGCAAAGTGGGAGGAAATCCAGCCTTTGTTAGTCTAAAAACCTGTTTTAACTTTAGGTTAAAAACCTAACAGGCATTTTTGTGTGAGATGTGCCCCTCCTCCCCTATCTGTCCCCACCCAGAGGGAAAGCTGTGGCTGGAAGGGACCAGGAGTGACTTCTTTCTCAGGCTAAGGGAGGAAAAGCTAACCAAACAGAAAAGGCATTTTGATACTGCTTAAAAACAATGGGAATTTGTGAACTGTCCCTTAAGCCAGGAATGGGATTTGCTTGCTAGTGGAATCCAGCTGTGAGTCAGATATTTAGATTTGGAAGAGGAGCAAGGACAAGGAGAAGGGAGAAAACTGATGGGTCAGAAATAGAGGTAAGTTTCACCTCTTTCTCTTCTGACCCTATAGCAGTTCCATCTATGCATCAGCCCAACACATTCACACAAATTGCTCATAAATACATGTTTTCTGGGTAAGTCACAGCCTGAGGGTATCAAGAGGGCTAGTGTGAATGGTACTTTGTGCAGTTCTAACCCGGCCTTGGGTCTCCTTAAACTCCTGGTGCCACTTGGATTTCTAGAGCTTCAGAAATGATTGATGGTGCTGGAATCTGGAAGTTGGGTTTCTCTTAGATGTGGGTCCAAGCTGCAAAGTTCAGACCTGGATCGGAACTTCCCCAGAGTTCAGAGATGTTGATTCAGGCCTGTCTCTGATTTCTTTAGTAATATATGGAGAGTAGATTGCTTCGCAGGAGGCTAGCACATCCTACTTTGTACTGCTGTGGGTTTTTTTGGTCCCTGCCAGAATCAGCTGCCCCAAACAGATCAGGGTGCAGTCTAGAAAATAACCTACCAATGTGTGTCTCACAGCATGGCCTGTTTCCCCTTGGGGAGGAGGGTGACAATGGGAGTTAGAGGAGTATGAACTAGACTGCAGTGTTGCCACGCTAACTATTTTTTATCATGCGTCTTGTGATTTTTGTTTTTTGTTTCCTCGTGTCCTGGCTGTTGGAGTCAGGGTATTGCCTGACAATCTGTCAGCTTTCATTTTAAAAATCAAGTAAGTGTCTAGCCCTCGTGGCTGTGAAGAAGAGCTTGAAACACAAGACAATCTGCCACCAAAAGGCAATTAAAAAAACCTCAAACTTTTTTTTTTAAATCTCATTATTTTTAAGCAAATCTTGATTATTATTATTATTTATTATTTTATTTTGAACCCTTGGGGGTTGGCAAATGCCAGTCTTGACATCTCGTCACCTACAGCATCATCCTACCTGCTTTGCGACCAGAGAAGAATGTACAATGGCCGCAGGCTCTAGCTTTCTGTTAGGAGATTCTTCTGCTCCGTGCCCACGCTCCAGATCCATTGACATTTGAACTCCCTCGCTGCCAGAACATCAGACTTTGTCCCCACCCAGTCAACACACAGTGTTTGTGTGTGTCATGCCATTCCAGTGAGTCACAGCTCCCTGGCACTGTCCTGCCCCTGCACCCCCCCTCTTCCTTCAGGTCATTGCATAATGTGACCAGGGGAAGCGGGGCGGTAGGGGAAGTATTGGACCTAGAGTGCATCTTCTCCCTGGGCCCTGTGTTGGCAGCAATCAGCTTTGTGCCACATTGCCTGATATTCACCTATTCCCTGCTAATTCAGGGCCCCATTCAGTGGCAGGGCCCACTTTCCAAAGGATCCTCCCTTTCCAGTCCTCTCTCTTGTATTCCCCCCAACCTCACCCCACCCCTGGAAATCCCAGCACCATGTTGACCCACTCTCTAGCTGGCAGTGATTGGTGTCTGCTCCCCCTGGAGCCATGCAGTGCTGCTTTAGCATTGATCAGAATAAAGCTTCTACACAAGAGATCTGCATTTAGAACAGCACTTGTTTCAGTTCCTGCCTCCCTCACAAACCAGCTGGGATCCCAGGTCAGGAGTCCCATGCTTTGACAGAGCTGGGACAGGAGGAGGCTGGGACTGGCCCAGCAGGGGGTGCTGCAGGGCAGGGCTGAGGTGCACAGGGGAGTTTGGAGGAAGGAGGAAGCTGGAGAAGGGCCTGCATGCCCTCTGCTTGAATCCAGTTACTGCTATTTTTTCATGACAAGCACGAAAACTGCCTATACTTCTTGAAAGAGAGCGCGTGCACGCAAACAACTGGAAATGGCCATGATCTCAGCCCCAGATTCAAGCCACCTTCTCCACCCGCTCACATGTCTGGGCCTTCCCGCTGGCCCCTGGCACCTTGTGCTCTGAGGGCAGATATTCAGAGAATGGCCAGGTGTTGATGTCCCTAGAGATCACGCTACAGAGAGCAAAGGCTTTGCTCACTTCATCTCCTCTTCCAACCCCACTCACAATTCCAGGCTGCTGCTGCTGCCTTTGTCTGCCTTCCACCCCCTTGTTTCTTCCATAGCACTCTGCAGACACAGCCACGCTAGTCCCAGGAGGAGACATCCTTTGCTGTGAATCTTGGAGCCGGCTGTGGCTCGGGGAGGGGACGGAGGGGGGGCACCTCATAGTCTTTCAGACGTGACTTTGTACCTCAGGGATTCTTTTGCTCCTTGCTTCTTACAAGAGACAGAAGGCCTACGACAGGGGAGCTTGTGTACCATCTGTTCAGTGGTTCCTCAACAATCCTGTTGCTAGGATAAGACCAGCTTAAAGAGCTACAGCGAGCTATCCTGGCAACTAGAGATGCTCTCAGGCCCCACAGAGAGCTGTCAGAGCAACTGGAATAATAGGGCTAGCTGTTCTGTATGGCTTGTCCGTCTTGGGGTTGTACGTGACTCTTCAGCCCCTTGGCACTCAGCATGAGATTAGACCTTAAATGTGTCTCAGGTGCAGAACTCAATCTCACCTATCCAGGGACTAGGGCGGGTGTAATTTGGGCAGGAGGGCAGGGTAGGGATTTCCACAACTGGAGAAAAGAGGGGAACGTTTTTGTGGTGACTTGATTTAGAAAAAAAAATAGTGGCTGTTTGAAGCTGCCCAGCACCTTGGGATGTTAGGCATAGGCCGACATCCTCAAAGGGATTCAGACACCTAAATCCCATTTAAATCAATGAGTGCTAGGTGCCTAAATCACTTTCAGGATCTCAGTCTCACTCTAACGGGAGGTGGGTTAATGGGTAGAGTGCAGGTGAGGCAATTGTATGGTGCGTGATAAATTGTGAACCCACTGATGTATGCATGGGCTTGTATTAGATCACATGTGGTAAATACCAGAGACAAGTGTGTAATATGCCTGCAGATATTAAAGCACATGGCAATTGGTGCTGTAAGATCTGATGTTCTGTCCCCCAGCTGAACAAGGCAACCTCTTTCAAAGGGAAGAGTGTCTCTGTGGTGAAAGAATCCCCTTGTGTCTGCAGCAGTCAAGGGAGAAGGTCTTCAAGGAACTATGGGGAGCAAGAAAAAGATCAGGTCAGTGCCGTTCCCACAGTTTCTTTCCCTTCAGGGCATAATTCTGGCCTGTGTCTAAACTGCTACTGGTTGTCAGTTGCAGCAGTTGGGAGCCCTGTGGGTCTGGTCTGGTCTTCCCAGTCAATTGGTATATGAAGTATGAGATTTCCCAGGTCCTGATTTCTTTGCATTTACACAGAGCTTGGTTTTAATTCACCTGTAAGGACCTAAGAGCATTATCAGTAGACATGCTAATCCACCTGCTTGTTGCCTGATTTTATGGGAGGTTAATAATATTGTTAGATAATATCAGTTATAGGATCGCCAATTAATCTGATCGGAAGATGATATGGTTCTTGTCCCAGAATCAGGCTACGTAGAATTTGCAGGGGCCTTTGGGATGTATGACAAAGAAACTCTCACTGAGAACAAAATGCAGCCTTAAAGCCTCTTATTGAGATAACTGGAACAGTAATGGAATAGTAATCAAATAAGAAATAATCAACTGATTACAAAAGCAATAATGTTCTAACAGATTGTGTGGTATTCTATATACTATAAACGTTTCTCAGTTAATCTGTTGACATCCTTCCTTGGTAACCTGGTGATAAAGAGACAAAGGATTAGCCTTGCCTCTGCCATGCCAAGAGAGTTCGTTGGTCCAGGTTCCTCAAGTCTTGAGGGAGAGATGGAGAACTTAGAAGAAGCTAGAACTAAATGCTATAGAAAGGCCATAGACGCTAATGTAGAGTTTACTTAAAACAAGTAAGAACTAACAATGACGAACTAACAAAACCAGCTGAACCTTCCCAACATGGTGGGTTGCTCCTGTTGTAGGACCTGATTCCTATGTGCCCTCCTTCCATGTCCAATCTTAAATTCCTCACCCACAAAAATGTTAGGATCCACACTTGTCCTATAGGCTGGCATGTTCATCTGTATTAATGACATATTCGTTACCATTAGAGACCATTAGCTCATCCTCACCTCCGTTGTTTCTGTCCTAACCGGTTATTTCCATGTTCTTTGTGGTATATCTGTTAAGTCTGACAAAGGCCATGAACTTAGGTGGCCTTACCTACCAACTTGCTTTAATTTGCCCACATATCTATGCGAAAGATCACAAACTTATATACTAACTTGTCTTAGGTTAACCTACAGAGCTTGCAGCCATTGTAGGTACCTTATGTTACAGCTAAAATACTCTAATACAAATTGATAAATGTATTATAACAACAAACAACAAACCTATAATGTAACATGGTCAAACTCATAAGAAACGATATATATGCACCCAAGCAGGCTAGCTCTATAGGCTATTGTCCCAGCATGTCCACCACCTCTGGGACTTCATAAGCAGCCCAGTTCTCTTTCGCAGCTTTGCTTGGGCTAGTTGTGTGAGGTTGCCGGGCCATGTTACTTCAGTGAGTATGTTGCAAGGAGGTGGGACCGTAAAACCCTGATAAATCCAAGGCATCTTGGTGCTCATTGAGCTCTGCAGTCTGTGCTGAGGTGGTTGGCTGACCACCTTCCCCTTTCTTCCTGGGAAGGAGATGTTAGCCAATCAAACTGCAGAATCAGTCCACTCACTAGCAATCTTTCCTAGCCCATCCAGTGAGCTCCTCATTAGACTGAGGAAGAGCCTGACCCAAGGTTTGGTGGATCCCTGTGTGAAATCACTTGAATAGGGGCTCAGGTTGGCTCCTACTGCCTGGGCTGTGCACATTCAAAGAGTTTGGTAGCTGATTTGGGTGGAGGAGGGCTTGGCACAAGAGGGTGGGGTTACAGCTGCAGGGCCTAACCCGTAACTACATGGGAAATCAGGAAGCAGCTGTCCCCACACTCTTGTTCACATGCTCTGGGGATGGGGTCAAGAAGAGCAGCAGTCCTTAAAAGGGGCCCGGCCTCGTGCAGTGTCCCTGTTGGTAGTTGCGCAGGGCTGACTTCAAGTATCATTCATTCTTTCTGTTTGTGGTTGAGATTTTCAAAGCTGCCAAGGAGGTTTTTCCACACAACTCCCATTGAAAGTACCTGAAGAAATCCCTTGGGCAGCTGTTAGTCTGCACTCTTTATTCTCCACTGTGTCTGTCTAAGGTACTTACATGGGCCTGTTACCACCTCACAACACAATCTTTAATGCGTTTGTCCTCCCCACACCCCAGTAAGATAGGGAAATGCTATTAGCCCCATTTTACAGATGGGGAATGAGGCATGAAGAGACAAAGGCCCAGGTTTTTGAAGGTATTTAGGTGTTGCTGTGCTCAGCATCGCAGCACCTATCTGATTTAGGACCCTAAATCTCCTTTTCAAAAGGAATTTAGGCCCTTAGGAGGGGATCCAGGAGGGATTGGGGGCAGGGCAAGCAGCTGTCATTCTATTGTTGAGAGTGCGGTGTTGACCTCTCCCTTCTCATTTCAGTGTTCCAGCAAAGTTAATCAATGGAGGTGTGGCCGGGCTAGTGGGAGTGAGCTGCGTCTTCCCAATTGATTTGGCGAAAACACGTCTTCAAAACCAGCAGGGACAAGGAGTCTATACTGGAATGTATGTGTTCTTAGAACCCCCCAGGTGGGGGCACTAGTAAGTGAACATAAAACTATCCCTAATCCTCCCTGCCCCTCCAACAATGGTGGGGGTGGTTGGAGCTGAAGACCTCTTCCTCAACTGTCCCTGTCATTCATTTCTCCTCCTCTAAGGCACAAGATGCTTCTGCTCCCAGCTGACTCCACGAGTTTTCTTGTGTGAGGGAAGCCACCAGTTAGCTCAGTCTTAGGGCATTACCACTGACAACAATACGTCTTTGATAAGAGTTCCTGCTGGGCCCCAAAGTGGATTCTGCTCTGCATTTGGCTGGAGGCCCAGGGAGGGGCAGGAGAGGAATGAGGTATTTCTAGGATCTGGGATGGTGAGATAAGAAAATCATGTAACCCAAATCCCCCCACAAAATAAAATAAAATATATAAAAATTCCTTATTAATAGACAAAGGACAGAGAGGAACTTGGTGGGGGACTTGCAGAATAGACTTGTGCATGTATGACTGAGCATACGTGGCTGTCCTGTGGGTGTCCGTATGCTGGGAATGTTTGCCTCTCCCCATCCCCTCCTCTCTCAGACACGATGCATGCTGGGAAGTATTTCTCTTGAGTTTGTTCACTCATGTTCCAAGAGCCTCATCCTAATGAAATGGGCTGGGCAAGTCTGCACTGCTCTGTACAAACTGCCAGCTCTCAGTCTCCAGCAGCCCTCAGGGCCCTGCTGCCCTTCCCTGGGAAATGTTGCTTTCCTTCTCCTGTTGATAAGGGCAGAGCTGAGATGTCCTAAGCCAGTGGTTTTCAAACTTTTTTTCAAAGGCCTTGGCTACACTGGCACTTTACAGCGCTGCAACTTTCTTGCTCAGGGGTGTGAAAAAACACCCCCTGAGCACAGCAAGTTACAGTGCTGTAACGCGCCAGTGTAAACAGTGCCCCAGCGCTAGGATCGCGGCTCCCAGCACTGCAAGCTAATCCCCACGGGGAGGTGGAGTACCTGCAGCGCTGGGAGAGCTCTCTCCCAGCGCTGGCGCTGTGACCACACTCGCACTTCAAAGTGCTGCTGCGGGAGTGCCCCCGCGGCAGCGCTGGATGGCTGCAAGTGTAGCCAAACCCAAATTGTTGATGCCTGCAACCCAATGGAGCTGGGGATGAGAGGTTTGGGGTGTGAGAGGGGCTCAGGTCTGGGGCAGAGATGAGGGGTGTGTTGGGGGGATGGGAATGAGGGGTTCAGGGAGTGGGAGGGGGCTCTGGGCTGGGGCAGGGGTTGGAGTGCGGGAGGAGGTCAGGGCTCCGGGGTGGGGCCAGGGATGAGGGGTTTGGGGTGCAGGGAGGGGGCTCTGAGTTTGGGGGGAGCTCAGGACTGGGGCAGGGGGTTGGGATGCAGGAGGTGGTCAGGGCTCTGGGCTGGGGGTGCAGGCTCTGGGGTGGGACTGGGGATGAGGGATTTGTGGTGCAGGAAGAGGCTCCAGGTTTGGGGGGGCTCAGGGCTGGGGCAGGGGGCACGGGCTTACTTCTGGTGACTCCCGGTCAGCAGCACAGCGGGGGTGCTAAGGCAGGCTTCCTGTCTGTCCTGGCACTGCGGACCACGATTCTCCCTGGAAGCAGCCAGCAGCAGGTGCGCCTCCTAGGCAGAGGCGCGCAAGTGGCTCTGCGCATCTCTCGCCTGCAGGCACCACCCTGCCCCCAGCTCTGAATGCGGAGCCGATGCTATGGGCAGGGGCAGCACGCGGAGCCCTGTGGCCTCCCCTGCCTAGGAGCCAGACCTGCTGCTGTCTGCTTCCATGGCACAGCGCGGTGTCAGAATAGGTAGGGACTAGCCTGCCTTAGCTGGGTAGCACTGCCGACGGGACTTTTAACAGCCCAGTCGGTGGTGCTGACCAGAGCCGCCGCAACCCAGTGCCTTCCATTCTGTCACCCAGGACTGTCTTAAGCTACCAGTGCTTCTGGGACTACAAACAAAGGAAAAGAAGGAGGCCCTACAGGCTCTGGACGCTAGAGGGTGTTGAAGGGCAACAGAACTGATTAGTTAGTGAATGCTTGTAATGCACTATGAAGATGTGAAGGGCTATCCAACTTCATTACCACTCTCCCCTGGAGATTTTAAGGCCCTGTCCACTCTGCAGATCAGGGTGAATTCCATTAAATAACATTGCTTCCCTACTTAAACCCATCCCCAAAAGCAAAAACCCCTTTTCCTGACAGGCAAGAGAAGTTCTAAAGGGTCAAAACTGTAGCTACAACTGTGTTTAAATACAGTTGTTGCTAATAGAGGTTCTAGCACAATTTCTCTGACCAATGGGGAGAAGAAGGTTTTTTGTCCTTGAGAACAATGCTAACCAAACTGTGCTATAGAGCAGTGTCACGGCCCCTGCGGGGTGGGGGGTAGGATGGGGGGGAAGGGGTCACAAAAGGCAAATAAGGGGTCACAAGGCATTGAAAATTTTATTACACTAAAGAAAAGATCTTGTTCCCCCACTCTCTGCACACTCTTGCACTTCAAGGTCAGATAGTCTCGGTCAGTCCCCCGAAACACACATACACATGAATTATCCTAGCTTATTAGTACTTTTTACTCTTTTACAGTCAATGTAAGAGGGGCTATGGAAAGTTTTGACTTAAGTAAGTGCTCTCCAACATGAAAAGGTTGAGAAACATGGAGTATTTCTAGAGTATCCTCCCGCATGCAGTCTCTATAGCATGATTTTATTATAACATTTTACTATTGGTCAAAGTATCCCTGTCCTGTCGGAGCCATGCTAGCCATTTCAGTGTTAAATATGGTAGTAGCTAGGATATTTCTTTTCCCAGAATGGGACTTCTGTCTCGTTTCTGTCTATTCCCTCTACAGAAGGAGCTGCCAAAGGGTGGTGGGCACGTGTGTTTGCATGCACGTGCTACTGCCCTGCATGGGCGACTCTCTAACGTGCTCCAAGCGTGTGATCATGTTGCCCCCTAATGGCCTCTGCCTACAGAAGCTGTGAACTCTAGCTCTAGTGCAGCTAAAAGTGTTGTTAATAGCAAACTAATGGCACAATCCTGGGGCAGCAGCAACTTACCCCATTTCTCGTTCTCTGGTTCCAGGCGGGATTGCTTGGTGAAGACTCTGCGTTCAGAGGGATTCTTCGGCATGTACCGAGGTAGTCTCTGGGGGAATGTCGGGGGCCCCTTTGCAGTGGATTGGCTCCATTGTGTCAGTTACAGCCTCTCAGCAGTAGCGCATACTGCTACCTATTCGCCTCTTCTCTGGAATAGAGGCGTTATTTCAGGACCCAGCTGTCCCTGAGGCACACAGTCATTGCTCTCACTGAGCACAGCTGATGATTACTGACGAGAGAAATACTGGCTCAAAAAAAGGAATCTTTCAGAGAAGAGCAGTGGAAATGATCAGAGGCAGGGCGATGTGAGAGAGAGAAATTAAATGATGACCAGAAAAGACCAGTTGGATGCTCTAATTTACCTTATTAGTAGGCTTGACAGAATTTGATTTTTATTTATTACCATTTTGACAGGTAATATTGATGTTCAGTTGTAAGCATTTTTAGACTTTTATTCATTGTATTTATTTTTATTTAAATTGTGAAACATTAGGGGGAAGGTCATACAATAATTATTTAATAACAGTAGCTGTTGAGATTCAAGCAGTTAGTTTTATAATCATTACAACACAAATTGTAATCATCGCATGTCAAAATATATAAGTGAATATCCTTAAATCAAACTCTTAAGTTCTCAAGCAGCATTTTTCTTTCTTTGCCTAGCTGTACATTTCAATGATTATCGATGGAAATATTTGTTGTCTGTTTGTGTGTACAGTGAAATTGAAGTTTACTGACATTTACCAATAACAATCTAATCCTTTCAAGCCTACTTAGTAGAAACAAGAGGGTGCTTTCTGGAAGTGAAAGACAAACCATTTAAAATGGATGAAAGCAAATACCTGACACTCTTCTACCTGATATGTAATTAGCCTGTGGAACTTCCTGCTGCAGGATATTATTGAGACCACTATCTCAGCAAATTTATTTAAAAAGAAGATATATTTATATGAATAAGAACAGCATCTACAGTTACACTAGTTAGATTAAAAAGTTACAAAGGTGTAAAACACGGGTAGGCAACCTATGGCATGTGTGCCAAAGGCGGCATGCAAGCTGATTTTCAGTGGCACTCTCACTGCCTGGGTCCTGGCCACCGCTCTGGGGGGCTCTGCATTTTAATTTTAATTTTAAATGAAGCTTCTTATACATTTTTAAAACTTTATTTACTTTACATACAATAATAGTTTAGTTATATATTATAGACTTATAGAAAGAGACCTTCTAAAAACCTTAAAATGTATTACTGACACGCAAAACCTTAAATTAGAGTGAATAAATGAAGACTCGGCACACCATTTCTGAAAGGTTGCCAGCCCCTGGTGTAAGACCTCATGCTTCAGAGCATAAAGTGATCGTCAAGGAGGGTCAGAAAGGAATTTCTTCTGTTGGTGAAGTACTTCAGAATCAGGCAATTTAGAGGGTTGGCATTTTCCTGTGACATACTGCCTACTGCTGTCAGCAGAATGTTGGAGTGAACGGTGCATTGACCTGTTAGGATGTGCCTGTTCCTAAACTCCAGTGAAAACAAGGGCAATGGGAAACCTTATCACTCTGTTAGCATTCCTCCGTCCTAATATAATCAAATATGTAAAATAGAGATTCTCTCCTGTTCCAGCAGGCCCCAAGGTCCCTGTGCACTTGTAGTGGGAGTCACCAAGGGCTCTGCACACTTGTCCCAGGAGTCCCCTCCCAATGCTAAACATTTAATTCTGAGGACTACCAAGTAGGGCTGAGTGGAGCTACTGCTGCTCCATAGGTCGCAGTTTGAGTACACTGCTGTTCATCAAAGCACTGGCTCTCATATACCATTCACAATCCCTCCGCCCCTGGGCTATCCTGCCCCATTTCCTGGTTCTGCCTCCATCTTTGTCTCTTTGAAAGGCCCCTCTTCCCCTGCCCTTGGAAATTGTGACCAGCTGAGACCTCAGACACTGGCTGCATGGAATCATTTGCACACGAGATGTCTCTCTCCTCCATTCTTTCTTTGGGTAATCAACGTGGGAGGGATTTTTAGTACATCACAGAATGTGACTGAATTAACCCTTTATCGCCCCTTCTGTCCTTGACCAGGGGCTGCGGTGAACCTGACACTGGTCACGCCAGAGAAAGCAATCAAGCTGGCAGCCAATGACTTTTTTCGACAGCTGCTGTCACAGGACAGGTACGGAGGAAATGTCACTGTCTAGTTTGGGCCTTGCAGAAATTTCTATGTGTATGTTTGGGGGGGGTGGGGGCAGTATTTGTATGAAACTATAGACAGACATTTAGTTTTGAGTGTGCATATGTGTATTTGTGTATTTGTGGGTGTGTTTCTATGGGGGCCTGCATAGTTATGCAAGTGCATAGATTGGTGTGCAGCTGAATATCTATGGTTCTGTGTGTACAGTATGTGGATGACTAATATGTGTGCGTGTCCAGGATCGTTATAGGTATTTTTTTCATCCTCTGAAGTGTCTGATGCACAGCATTATCAGAGACTAGGTGGACCATTGATCAGTTCCTATGGATGTGTGTGGGAGTATATATCAAGCATGTGAGAGTGGGTCTTCGTATGTCTTTACAGTAGAGAGGATAATAGAAATTAGAGATGGAAAAAAATGTTAAATGATAAAAGTCCAGACTCTTGTCAAGGAAGGATATAATACCTGCATTCATAAGGGATAAAGGCAAACAGCTGATTTTTTTTTTTTAATATTAAAATTAACTTGTGGAACTCACTGCTGCAGGATGTTATTGAGACAACTATATTAGTAATTTTTTTAAAGGATAAGACGTATATCAATAAGAAATAGATCTATAGTGTCTAAGAGTACATTAGCTGGGATGAAAAATTATACAATTATATTCTTTAAGACATTGAGCCAGTCATCAGCTGGGGTCAGGAGAGAATTTCCTCCCTTGGCACACCAGTGCAAAATCAGGGGTTTTTTAGAGGTTTTGTGTCTTCGTACAGCAAAGGTCACTATTGTAGGCAGGCTGTTGGAATAAAGACAGCATTTATGAATGAGTGCGTATGCAGTGTCTGTACCTGCATACTGTGTGGGCAGCATGTGGATAATCAAGGAGGTGTGTGCCCTTGTGTGCCTGTTTCCATGCGGATATGTGGCACAGCATGTCTAGTCTGTTTCCTTATAGCTCAGGATACAAGTCTCAGGATTCAATGCAGAGCTGTCATGCTGGGGTGGCCTGGCAGCATCAAGATGCAGCATGAGAGGGCTGTGTACCCCCACCCCCCCAGATAGCTGTGTAAATCTGTGTGTCTGCCTGTCTGTCTCTCTGCTGTGCATTCCCTTTACATTTGTGTTGTTCCCGGCAGGAAGGAGTTGACGCTGGTGAGGGAGATGCTAGCTGGCTGTGGAGCTGGGGCCTGCCAAGTGGTGGTCACCTCCCCCATGGAGATGCTGAAAATTCAGCTTCAAGATGCTGGACGACTGGGTTAGGCCCTCTTTTGCATGGCAGGGGTGGGAGTGGACATCCAGATTATTGCTTCAGGTTCTGCAGTAAATCCCTTTATCACAAACTTCTTGAGATCCTGCAGATATCATAGTGAGATTTGCATTCTAAAGGGACTGAGCCCTTGATGCTCGAGAACAGGCTTGTGCAGTCTCCACCAGCTCGATATTTGCTGAAGGGGAGTCCAGCCTCTCCCAGTAAGCAGTACCACAGGGAATGACATGGGAACACTGGCTGTGAGAAGAGATCACGGTTCCTGCAATCCCAGTCCTCAGCCAGCAGTGATTATAATTTAAGTGTAAAGCATAATTTGGATTTAAAAACAAAAAAAATCCCTGAGGAGAAAGGTAGAAATGCAAGACACTTTTACCTGTTCAGCTGTCTGTGTGAATGTTCAGGATCTAATTTCTGGACTGGTACAATAGACCAGTAATTGCCTCATGATCCCATATTGGGACTGGAGTTCAAACTCCACCTTCAGTGTTTTACTGTCAGGCTGGTTGTTGATGATTACATAGAGAAGTTATACTCTTCATTCCTTGGGGTGGGTTGGGGGCGGTGGGGAAGAATGATTTGGTTCTGATGCTCTCAGGACTGCTAGAGTGATTTGGACTGGGAAGCCCTAGTTGGTGACACAGAGAGTGATGGGATGGTGGTTAGAGCTGGGTGACATTTTTTCAGCTTTCAGGATATTAAAACTATTTGTGAATTCAGGTTGAATTTGGCAAATAGTTTTGGCTGGGAAAAAAACATTTATTTTTGTAGAAATGTTTTGTTTTGACATTTTTGAAATAGTTTCCACATTTCATTGCAAAATGGTATTTTTGAAACAAAATGTTGTTTTGAATCGAGCCGAATTAATTTTTTTTTCTTTTTCATGTTGACAAAAAACCCCGAGAACAATTACTTCTCTGTTTTAAACTAACCAAATTGTTTGGGATTTTTTCAGTTCAGCCATTAACCTACAAAATCAACTATTCTCTCAGCACTAGCTGTTCTCACCTTCTGGGCAGGAGTGATCTTTTGTTGGGGAAAGGATCTAGGGGCAGGTCACCGGGAAGCCAGGTAGTGACTAGGGGGCAGGGGCGGTTGCTTAGCAAAGAATGAGAGATCCTCTCTCCCTCCAAATACCCAATTCCTCTTTCTTGTTTGTTTTCAGCTATTCATCAGCAAAAGGTTTTGGGAACAGATGGCCCACCGGCTCCCTTCTCCCAGCCCCCGCAGGACAGGCCTTACACCACTGGCACAGCCTCAGCATTCAAGCGCCCCTCGGCCACTGTGATCGCCAGAGATCTTCTGAAAACCCAAGGGCTAGTGGGACTGTACAAGGGCCTGGGAGTCACCCTGCTCAGGTGAGAGGCGGGGAGACACAGAGAGTGATGAATCAGTATGGGAAACCAGTCCCACCCTATTCCAAGGAGGAAGGGTGGGGAACCTTCTGCAAACCAGGGGCTTGTAATCAGTCCCTCCCTCCTTACTGCATGGTTTTACCTTGTGTTCCTGAAGGACTTGCCCCAGCCACCTGGCAAACAGGAGGGGAAAGCTGTATCAGCAGTGTGGTCTAGTGGATAAGGCATTGAATGGAGACTCAGAAGACCTGTTTCTATTCCTGACTCTGCCACTGGCCGGTTGGGTGATCTTGGGCAAGTCACATCAACACACTTTTCCGGTCTGTAAAAGGAGGATAATGACACTGATCTCATTTGTAAAATGCTTTGAGATTTACTGATGAAAAGTGCAACATACAAGCTGGGTGGTATTAATTATTATATCTGTATTAAGGAAATTCTTCTCTGTCAAATCAATCACTGTATGTAGTTGTCTTTTTCCTTTCCCCCTTCTATTACTGCAAATTACGGGTTGACAGTCTCCACACAAGTCCATTTTACCCTTCTAGCTGCCATTAAAGCAGTGACCCAAGAAGTGCTAACCAGAACTGGGATGATGGGGCCACATGCAGCTCTAGAGGCAGTTCATGCAACTCCCACTGGCTTCAGTAGCACCTCAGAGAGTCACAGTGTAAGACCAGAGCTGGCTGGAAAATGGAACTTCCTGCCTGCAAAAAATTGCAAGTTGTCAAACATTTTTCATCCTGAATCGAGACAAAAAGTCAAAACTTTGAAATTTCTTGTGGGAAGAAAATTACAAAATATTTAATTTCGGAAGCATCAAAACATTCCTGCAGCGAGAACATTTGTGTTCCCAAAACAAAATATGCTTCCTGGAATCCCCAGCTCCTCTGGGTGCCTGCCTGGCTCCCCAGCGAGCTGGGCAGCCTGCCAGCTGGGGGCAGTCCAGGGAGACAGCCACCAGGAGGGAAGCCTAGGGAGTCAGCTGCTTGCAGGACTTGCGAGCCGGGCAGCCCACATACGCACTAGGTGGGCTACCAGCTGAATGAACCACAGATCTCTGGGAGGAAAGCAGGCAGGCAGCCCAAGAGCTGGAGAGCCCCAGCACCCCGCCAGGCCCTAGGAACCCTGACTCTTTGGTAGTGCACTAGGGTGGCGCAGGGTAGCTGACAGAAAACCAGGTGGACTGGAGCTGTCTATCCTGCCTGGCTGGTTTCCATTGAAAGTTTGACAGAATCAACACTTTTCACTGAACTTTTGGATTCCCTGGAACCAGCATTTTCTAAGGGAAGCCTGTTCTGTAGGAAAACGTTCAACCCACTTTATATATGAGACACCCCTTTTGTTCAGGCCTGTAGGCATTGCGGTCCCTTGGTATTTAGTCCACTGCCTAGGTGACATGAGGGCCAGTGGAATATTTTTTTAGTTGAACTAATCTAGCCCCCCACGCAAAGCGCACCCAGATAGGATGGGGGCTGGGCCATCAGAAATGACTGGAGCGATATTTCATTCAAATTTCAGATTAATGAAAAGCAGCTATTGCTTGTAGTTTATTTAACTGACGGGAAATCCTTTAGTTTGAACCTTTCTCAGGGGAAATCTCCATTTATTTCAACACTTCAGTTCTAATGGAACACAAATAATTTTTCTTTCATAACCTTCCAGACCAACCTTCCCTTTCCCCTACCTCGGCAGCAGATGCTGAAGCTTTCTTGCCAAATTCTGCTCCTCTCTGTGCCAGCTGGAATGTACACTCTACTCTGCACTCACCTGTTCCATTCCCTGGACAGATCCATTTTCACATCAGTCATGAGACTCTTGACCTACAAACTGCAGCTGTGTCTCATCTCAGAGTCACTAGTGCCATATTTCAGTGAGGATGAGGGCTTGGTCCCCATCTCCTCCCTGGCAGACAGTGATGTGACCCACTTTGTACAAGAGCCTACAGGGGTAGGATAAGGGCGAGCCTGTGTCAGAGGCCAGGCTCCCAATGCAGTCTGTGGTATTGGTCTATGCTGGGTGTTTATCTAACCCTTTCCCTTCCCAACAGGGATGTGCCTTTTTCCATTATCTATTTCCCACTGTTTGCCAACATCAACAAACTGGGACAGAGGCACTCTGAGGAGAAGGCACCCTTCTTCCATTCATTCGTGTCTGGCTGCGTGGCGGGTTCCGTGGCTGCAGTAGCAGTGACCCCACTGGATGGTGAGTATCGGGAGGGGCAGTACAGCCAGCCCTCCAGAGAGGGAGGAGATGGACTTCTTTAAACTCAGGTTGTCCAGCCGCTTTCATACCACAGCCCCACATTTGGCCAGTCTCCCCTGGTGTCCTCAGGTGCATTCCTTTGTGCGAGTCCTTGTGGTGTCTTCGTGGTGGTGACACAGGAATTGGTGGTGCTAGTGGCAGACCAAAATTTCTACAGCAACTGACTGAAGACAGAGAATAGGTTCAGGCTCCAAAACCCCTGCTCTCTTACAACCTTCACCTCTTTGCTGAAGACACTCATACAACACATGACTTACAAACACTGCTGGTGGTGAACTCTGAGGATATAGATCCTGCTCTTCAGATAACTGCTGTTGAACTCCCTGAAGGCCTATTTCCCATGTGTGCAAATGTTGGCAACTTCCTGAGGTTAGGGACCCCACTCACAAGAATGGCAGCTGTTGCTCTTGAGGTTCGCATCACTATTCTTTAAACAAAACATCCTTGTCAACATCATCTGATTGTTGTAGACATGGTTGCGTTTTCCCCAAGGCTGGCTCCAGTCAGAGGGCTAAGACCCTGGAATCAAACCCTGCAGCTTTTCCCTTTTCTTGATGAAAAACATCCACCTTCTGAGTGCAAGAGAGCCAGTTGAGAGTCCCCTGGAAGAGGTTACATATCCAAACAAAACTAACCCAGTGAGCACTTTGAGGCCTCTCCTCTTTCAATCACTTCCTGGTTGTTTCCTCTTGCGGTTCTCTCAGATTCACACCCACATGCACCCCCAGGAATCATTCATGTAGCACGTGTCTCAGTGATTAACATTGGCATCTCTCCGGCATGAAAAACCAGGATCTAACAAGATGTGTGGTGATATTTTCCAGTTCTGTACTGACTTGTTAGGATTCTTATTGTGAACGCTGCCTAGAGAGGACTTCTTTAAAAATGTTCCTTTTCCATTCCATGCAATTTAGTTTTAAAAACCCGAATTCAAACTCTCAAGAAAGGCCTGGGAGAGGACACCTACAATGGAATCACTGACTGCGCCAGGTAAACCAGAATATTCCCTCGCTGCACGTCAGGTGTATTACTGTTCTATGTCACCCTGTCCAATTGCCATTCCATTTAGCACCGCCTTACTGTGACAGTGGATTATCTGGAACACCTGCCCCCCCTTCCCCCAACACTCCTGCATAAATCCCTAGAGGGTCTCCTGGTGGGAAGAGTCTAGGATTAGATTGGATTAGAGCTTCCCATGAGTTAGTGCTCCTGCTTTATTCTCTACAGTAGCTCCTACAGGGACTGGCTGGTACAAGAGTGAGTTCACACAACATACCTGGCAGTGCCTCATACCGAAACAGCCTGCAGGAGGACTATAAACCAAGATGTGTAAGCCAAGTACTTTAAACAGCTGATCTGGAAGACGATCACCTGGTTTATTACTTGTTCAGATGAAATATACAAGGAAAATGCTTAGACCATTTCCTGTGGGCCCAAGGAGCTTCCCCTCTGAAGGATTGTTGGGTAATCCATTAAAAACCCTGACTTTGAGTATATCTGGTTTTTAATTTAAGAGGATTGCGAGTCTTGGTTTGTAAGTAGCAACTGTCTGAAATGCTGCTTGTCTGGCCATCTAATTGTTTTTTTTTTTTCTTTTTTCAATATACAGGAAGATCTGGACACATGAGGGCCCTGCTGCCTTCATGAAGGGGGCAGGCTGTCGGGCCCTGGTTATAGCACCCCTCTTTGGCATAGCCCAGGGTGTCTATTTTATTGGCATTGGTGAATATATCTTGGGATATTTCCACTAGAACTTGTTCTGGCTAAATCAGGCCTAGCTGAAGATCACACACAAGTTTACTCCCCACTGTTGCAGAACTGGATTTGCCAGAAATGGACAGGACCATGTTGTAATCATTTCTCTTATGGACAGCACCATCACCTTCAGCTTTCTCTGCCCATGAGCAGGGGCCAACACTGGCTGTCAGCTATATTATGGCTTAAATTTCCTGTTACTTTCATACATCCACTTGACGTTCTGCATGCTACAGCTAGCCCCTGCACATGTAAACACAGGGAAGAATGATCTATGTATCCTTACTTGTTTTTCCCAGGATAGTATAACACAAAAGTTTGTCCTTTGAATGGCTGTGTGTAAGTAGAGATTCATTGTTTTCTTACAGAGGTGATCTCAAGGATTGTTTGAGGTCAGAGGGTCCTGTATGAACCAAAGAGGCCTGGATAGGACTTAGCTCCCTAATGACCAGTTTGCCATGTATGATCTGCAATCTCTTGTCCAGTATCCATCTCGCTTTGTTTTTAAATGCATCACTGTTTGCTTTGCTTGACCACAGTGGCTCTTCCATCAAATAGTCAAAGGGGGTTCAAACTCACTTGTTCCAGCAGTGTCTGAATGTAAACAGATGAGGCACAGCAGTCAGAACACAAAGGTGTAAGTGCGAAACAGTTTTGTTCCTTCCATGCAGAGTCAGAATGCAGTGGGGGGAAGTGGAGGCGAGGGGAGAAGGCAGCAAAACTAGAAAGACTTAAGGCTTATTTGTACAGTTACAATTACACAGAAATAAAGATTAATACAAACCAAATGTCAATTTTATAGCAAAGCATTAGGGATTCAAAAACACTATGTGCCAGCTGAAGGCATCCAGCAGCTGGGTGTGTCAAAGCCACTTCTGGACTAGTTCTTGCAAATCTCAAAACTGCAATAAGCACGCTTACAAAAATTGCTGAAGGTTAGTGTTCTGGTGCAGGGCCTGCATGGGGGAACTGTACTATAATGGGAGCATTTCCTTTGGAAATGGAGGTAAAGGGCAAGATAAAAAGAAAAGACACTGTCACCCTGGGTTAAGTATTTTTCAGGATTCAGCACTGGAGGATTTTCATTGTTTGATCTGCAATCTGAGTAGAGGAGTTAGGCTCAAATCTTTTTTTACATGCTTTGTAAAGCAAGAAAATAACCTGTAGTTCTGCCTCTGAGCCTGTGATATGAATGATAACACTTTATTTTATAGCTGTATCCCTGCAGCCTGCTAAGCAGCATATTCATGATGGTATAATATGAAAGCCTTATTACCACTGCATGAAAATATGGAAGGTTGGCTGAGTTTCATTTACAGGACTAAACATAGGGTTAGGAGTCAGGAACTGTGTGTGCTAAGCATAGCTGCGCAGTGACTTACATTGTGGAACTGGGCAAGTAACCTTGGTATATTTCACTCCACAATCTGTACCCTAGGGATAATACTTAACATCTCAGGGATATTAACAGTGAGGGTTTTATAAAGCAGGCCCTGCCAAGTACATGGTGCAGGGACGATTGCTGTATTACTGTAAATCAAAGCTGCACAATGCTAGTAGGAGAGAGGGTAGTAGCAGCTGCTTTTCTAGCTACATTATTTGAGACCAGCCCACCTAAGTGCTGAAGCATAGCTGCTTAAAGAGTAAAGTTTTTAAACTCCAACTGGGGAGGGAGGCAGGAGTACATCTGGCAGAAGAGGCTGATGCTTTTACAGCTAGTAAGCCGCCCTTAACACTGTCTCACTCTAATTCTGTCCGTCCAATGCCAGAAGGGAAGCTACTGCCTCACATTTAGGAAGGGAAGGAAGGAGACTGGTCCTAGATTCCCTTAGTCAGAAAATTAGCTTAAATGTTAATAGTGCTAATGTACTGACAGAACTTCTCCATCAGTTCAACTTGCAGCCAGGACAATGCTCTGAGACTCAGATTTTTCTCTATCTTCAGTGGATCAAAAGCCAATCAAAACCAAATGTTAGTAGATAGTTATATATATATATCTATGCAACTTGCTCTTCCTGGCCAGAGCAGTGATTCTCTGCACATTACCTCTCTACTTCTTCTGGGAAAGAAAGTTCACACACTCTAGTCTAATAAGCTTAGTTGTTTACTCCGTCCAAGCTCTATTTATAGAATGTGGAGGCCGCCACAAACCAGCGAATCCAGCTGATTGAGTAGCATTAGGGACAGTCTCCTCTCTGACTAGGAGTCAATATTTTAGCTTACTCGCTAAATTGTGTATTATGGATCCAGTACTATGTTCATATGTATTGTAATGTTTCTATCACCTATTAAACTACTACAAAAAGCTGGTTCTCCAATACAAAGTATTTGCTGCTTACTGGTTAAGTGCACTGATTACATGAGCACTGTCTTAAAGGTACTTTTAATTACTTCTGGGAGAATTCTGTACCACCATGTAGTGCAGAATTTTGCAGAAATTAAAGTTGTGTGCGCAGAATTTCCTCCTCCTCTCCCCAGCCCCTGAAATGGGCTGCAGAGATGTTGGCTGTCACTAGGTGCCACTGGACTCAGCAGAGCCCATCTCACAAATAGGTTCCCAGCAGTTGCAGTGCCCTGAAGGAAGTGGTATGCAAGAAACTCTGTGCGAGCCCAGCATCAGCCTGTTTCTCCTTCTGGATCCCTAGACTGTAGGAAGGTAGGGGATGAGTGTGTCTAGCCTAGGGGAGGGGGAGCAGCAGCTGGACTCGGGTGTATCTGAGTGTGTCTGGACTGGAGGGGTGGGCCTGCATCTGGCCTCTAGGAGGTAAGTGGGTGGGGGGGGCCCTGCAGCTGAGCTCTGGGAGGTAGGGAATGTATTAACACTCTGCTCCTGGGGGAATTTGTGTGTGTCTCTGTATTGTTATAGACATACTTGCTGACAAGTATTTTGAAATAAGTTACCAAAATAATTGAAACTGGTGTGATTATATAGTGTTATTTTGACAAATTTTGCAGAATTTAATTTTTTGGTGCACAATTCCCTTGAGTATTTTAATATCTTTCTCCTATAAAGCTCTCTACACAGGAATCAGGTCACAGACTTCAACTTAAGTGTGCTAAATTGAGAGTTAGCAAGTACCTACAGACAGAAGATCCTGTTAGAGCTGGTGATGTGATGTACCTAGCTGTTGACCTAGACATCCCTATCCAACCTCTTCTAGTTATTCCTGAGTCGCAGCATGCTGGTCAAAGACTACAGTGCACTCCGTATACACACATCTTTTTATTTTTAATAAATTAAGTAGGACAGGCTCAGACTTTTACTCACATATACAGAACAGAAAACTCTGGGCCTGACCAAATAACAAGCTACACTTCTCGCCCAGGGAAGGGGTGCATGCCCTCTGTGAAACAGAACACTAAGAAGCCCTTAACTGGAAAGGTTGCTCCCATGGGCAGCATAGTACTTCATAATCACTAATTTAACTATAGCCACAGGAGTGCAGGACAAGCCAAGAGACCAGCTGCATCCATTCTCCAGTGTCACTTCTGGACGGGCTGGTCTTCACCTCATTTTGATTAATACATTGTAACCACTTGATAAGTCAGGCAAAGCGCAGCAGTTATGCAAAATTATTCCACTGAAGAACACACACTGGACAACACATTATAGCATTGAAAAGGTACTTTTTTTAGAGTTTAAATGACCAGATGCTTTTTTGCATCTCTTCTCAATATGGCAGTGGAGCAGATTCCACTTTCCCTCAGGTTTAGTCCAAAAACTTCCTGTTGGCATTGGCACCAAAGAGTGCCCCTCGAATTTCTGGCATCATCTGTTGAGAGAGCAGGTGCACTAGTTAAAAGGCTGTGTATAGAACAGCACAGTAATTAATATTAAAATAGTTAAGCACTAACAGCAACTTAATATGCACAAAAGTTAAGAAATCCTCAGCTGCAGTTTCATGCTGGAGACATGAATGAATAGAGGACTTCTGTCAGTGCAGCCAACTCTTTAGGGGAGATACAAGTTCACCTGCCAGATACTGGTGGTGCTTTCTCACTGTGAGCAGACTACAATCACTAACACTGTTGCAGCCTGAGCCAGAGGGATCACCTGTTAAGCTCAGGCATGAGATCACCCCACCTAGATCAAATCCATTATCTGCATTAGTTATGGACACAATTGTTTCTAGATTAGCTTACCCTAAATCTCTCCCAATGACAGAATTTAGTCTTTTGAATATGGAGGTCTATATTTCCAAAACCAAGATTCATTGGAGGCATGGTGGGGTTGCAAGGTCTTCCTTCTACACTGGACTTTAGAAGATTCTCATGTTGTCTAGTGGAAGGGTTCTCTCTATTATCCCATGTACTGCCACTAGCAGTGGAGTTTTATGAACACCATCTATTTTTGTACTATTCAGTTATAGGATCTTTCAATGCAGTTTGGTTCTTTAGAGACTGTCTTTCAATAATCTAGCTTCTCAAGAACCTAGCTAAGCATAAAACTCTGAAGAGAGAATTTCTTACTGTGGTAGAGATGTGCTTCTCCCCAGCCTCCATACAACCAGCTGGATAGTTTAATTTTCAAATCTACTTTTTGCAACTGTTTGCTTGTCATCCATCTAAAGAGACCTGATCCCATAATAAGTTATTTTGAAGATTAAGAGGATGATTGAGACTAAGGGATGCTGACTTTGAGATGAAGCTTTCCACCTTACCAAGACGAACATGGCATGAAAGGAGAAAGCCTAGCACATTGAGTAGGGAGGGCTCCAACTCCCTCTTTCCCAAACTCACCTGCTGGGCTATGAGATCCAGCCGGCTTTCCAGGGTATTGGAAACCTTGATTTTACCATCACTGTTATAGATCTCAACACCTCCGGCACTAGAGAGAAAACAGACAATATAACAGACCTCAACTGGACAAAAAGCCACTCTCCCAAACAACTGCTAGCATATGTGTCAAAGGGATGAATCAGAAGAAGTGTGTGGCCTCCTTTCTGCCTTTAAATGGACTCCAATCTTACTCCCATTACACGGGAAGCTAAAATAAGGTAATGAAGAGAATGAGAAAGCTCGAACAATGGTGTTTGCAGAGCATCCTAATGGGCAAGGGTCATCACCACCTAGTGTTTTAAGGATAGATTGGACCTAGGGAAATTTTAGGTATGAAAAATGATTGACTGAAGTAACCAGCTGAGCCTCCTCTCCACCACCCAATAAATATAAATTATGCTACAAGGGTTAATTTTCAGATTTTGGGAAAAGAGGCAATGTACTATACAGATACCTTTAGAAGTGTTATTTCTTGTACGATTCATAGCTCTATGTAATAAGTTCCTTAGATCTTAACTTGAGTGCATCATTCAAGTGTTCCTTCTTATGTTATGGAACCAATTTTCTGGCAGTTTTGGAGGACAAAGCCTATGAGTTGGATACCTATAACCCACTCATTCCTTCTCACAACTTTGTTCTTTGCTTTATGTTGAACACTAAACTTGGGCTGCACTTGCACTCCTTTCATCTCTAACAGACTGAGAAGTTAGTAACTCAGTATAATTGTTGTTGCCTAGACCAGTGCTCCTCAAAGCTGGTCTGCCACTTGTTCAGGAAAAGCCCCTGGCAGGCTGGGCCGTTTACCTGCTGTGTCCACAGGTTCTGCCAATGAGGGCTGCGGGAAGAGTGGCTAGCACGTCCGTTGGCCTGTACTGCTTTCTGCAGCCCCCACTGGCCTGGAGCGGTGAACCGCAGCCGCCATCGGCCGAACTTGCAGACATGGCAGGTAAACGGCCCAGCCTGGCCCCTTTCCCTGATCAAACAGCAGACCAGCTTTGAGAAACATTGGCCTAGACCAAACATTCCCCTGCGTTGTGAATTGGTTTGGGGGCTGCAGCAAGATAACTATCATTGTTAGTTGTCTGGGAAACTGCACAACAGGTAGGAGGATAGATCTTCAGTGTCAGGAGGAGTCAACTCCCACTGACTAGTGGCGATGTGCTCTCAGTGGTACTCCTTTTGTCATTTCCCATAAGAGATGTTTCAGACTCCCTCAACAGTTAACAGTGCATTGAATCGCCAACAAGTTACTACTCAGCACTAAAAGCTACTGTATTCCTTACATATCTTCTGGCAGGAATGTCTGCTGGTCAATGTGAACATCAATGTCTTTTTTGGTAGCAGCTTTGTAGATGGGGATGCTCTTCTGTACAGCAGCCTGGAACACAATAGATATTCCACTTCAGGCCAGAGATTTGAAAGATACACGGAACCCTCTGCTAGCATTGCACAGAACTAATGGCTACTTAGTTTGCATGAGTGGAAAGGCACAGAGGGGAAATAATCAATTAGATGCCACAATCTCATTCATTAGTTCAGCCTCTCCAGGAAGGTGGTGCGGTAGGAAAAATGGTTGTGGCCTACCTACTTTGCAACACATTTACTCCTCCCTTTGTATCTTGAACCAGTAGCAGCTGCCATCATTCCTTATATTATGGCAGTACCTAAAGTTTGCTAGGTGTTTTTCAAACAGAGGAAGGCACTCCCCAATCTGAAGAGCATATAATGCAAGAGATGAGGTATTTGCAACAGAAGTGTTTTACTTGGTAGTGAAGCGCCCCAGCCCCACTGCCTTATGATCTTGTCTAACAGATTCCAAGCGAGAGACCTTTGCAGTCACAATCCTCTGGCTTTGTTTTTGGAGACATTTTATGCTACTGTAGCCAGAACCCCCTTACCTTAACCATAGAGAGATCCTGTTTCCGGCAACGGACATTCAGTCTGGGCTCAAGCAGCTGGTAGAAACCCTATACAAGACAACTATAGTAAGAGGAGATGAAGGAAACTCCCATCATCTTATAATTGATTCATCCGCTCCTGTCATTTTTTGGGGTTAGTTATAAGACTAAGCAACTTTCTGCCATTACTTATTTCATACAGTGAAGATGAAAGTTCATTGGTTACAAGTCCCCTTTTTACTGTCACTCTGAAATAGGACTGACTATCGATTACTGGGCAACCCATAGGAACCAATGGTTTTGTTCATGCAGGAAGTAAATAATCCTGATTTTAAGGTGCAACAGCAACTAAAACTGGACAACACTGAGGGTTGGATTAGAAGAATGAGAAAAGGCATGCTTAGAATCAAACAGTCACACACTAGACTGAGCAAACATGCAGCTTCTAGTTAAGGCATGCAGCAGTCTTTGGTCTCTGAACAGATACCACCAACTGCGCCAAACTGTTACAGGAATAAGTGGACAGTACTACAAGCTGGAGACCACATAGTGCATCAGACTTCTGACCAAGACAAACGTTCATTCCAAAACACAGAGATTGGGTCATGCAGTGTGCAAGTGAACAGCAACAGGCAGGGCCTGACAGCAAGACAGGAAATTAGAAGTACACTATTGATCTGTGCTATGGAGTAACGTAGACTACAGGTTTCAAGGCACCCTCAACACTGAGGAGTGGCAAAAGGAAAGAAATATTGGATCAAAACCAAGACTTGAAAAGAGAACAGAAACTGTTAAGGCTGCAGAGGAGAAAATTACACTTTAAAAGAGTTAACTAAAGGACATGGGGTAATATTTATGACAAGCTCTTGTATTAGAGCAGTTGCCAGTGGTGGCCACTATAGTTGAGGTACAAGTTTCCATTAAAACCTTTACTTGCATTTGCAAGAATTCCAAAAGTAACATTTACGGGGCTAAAAAAGTCTGAAGTGGAATTTTTAGCCAGACATGTAGTTTAGGGGAGTAGCATCTATCAGACAGACAGACAGACAGACATCAAACCATAGAAAAAACCTTGCTCAAAGCAACAGCCATACAAGTCTGGATTTGGTGTAAAATTTGCAATGAAAACAGACAGGACTGTGCACTTTCCTAAACTTTGCGGGGGGTTGAAGGAGATGTTTTTCAGAGTGTGCATTTGAGGTGCTCATCCTCAGAATGTGCAGTAGAAACTCGAGATGTGTACATCTCTCTCCTGAAGTGTGCACTCCTGAGCTGTGCTCACTTAAGGACATCTTAAGATGCAGCAGTTATATTGTGTTTCGTGATGGTTACATTGTGTTTTTGTTTCTCTCATTCAGATGTAAGATAAAAGTACTCAAGAATTTAAGCTTTCTGCACCCCACCCACCTCTCCCCAATCTCAAGAACACTGGGGCCTTGTGAGGTAAGACTGGGAAGTATAGCGAAAGTGGTAGTTTTAAATATGCCTATTCTAGGTAGATTCCAAATAGCAGTAGTACTCCTACAGAGTGTTTGTGGCTAGGGATGCAGTCAGCCTTTTACTATGGCTTGAGTATTTTACCTGTAGAACCAGTCCATCCAGCAGTGTCTGGTACCGGGCACCATCCTTCACCACCTTAGCAAGTCTCTGCTTGGCCTCAGCCAGCAAATCCTACAGAAAGAAGAGAAGAGAAGAGGTCAGCAAAGTCCTCCTGTTTCTTCATTTGATTCTATGCCTACCATCCTCCTGTACTCTTACTGCAGCTATGCACCCTGCCAGGAAGCGAGCCTACAGTGCAGCTGATAATTCAATCCAGACCCTCCTCTCTGTGTGCACTGAGCAACGGCTTTCACAAAAGGTTTTCTTTCCCCACTACCTTGTTCAGTACCCAAAGTGAATGTTAACCACAAATTCCTTTTTACAGGCAAGGAAAAATCATAGTACAGTAGAACCTCAGAGTTATGAGCACCAGAATTACAAACTGACCAGTCAACCACACAACTCATTTGGAACTCCGGAAGTACACACTCAGGCAGCAGCAGAGTGCTCACTCCTCCTCTTCTTCCCCTCTTGCCCCCCCCAAAACTAGTACAGTACTGTGTTAAACATAATCTACTAAAAAAATAAAAGGGAAAGCAGCATTTTCTCCTGCATAGTGAAATTTTAAAGCTCTTAAGTCAATGTTCAGTTGTAAACTTTTGAAAGAACAACCATGATGTTTTGTTCAGAGTTATGAACAACCTCCATTCCCAAGGTGTTCATAACTCTGAGGTTCTACTGTAGTAAAGGGTTACCTATCCACAAGCAATGCCTATTCAGTTCATTAATGCTATGCTAGCTGAATGAGCTAGAGTTGTTTCTCCTACTGTCTGCTGCTTCAGGATGTATTAACAGAAATGTCATATTTATGCAATGTGAGGTAATTGTCCCATTCTACCTTAGCACTGGTAAGGCCTCAGCTGTAGAACTGTATCCAGTTTTGGGCACTACATTTTAAGAAAGAGGTGGGCAAACTGGAGAGTCCAGAGGAGAACAACAAAAATGGTAAGAGGTTTAGAAAATCTGACCTATTAAGAGGTTGAAAGAATTGGGGAGATTTAGTCTAAAGAGAAGAGAAGACTGAGGGGAGGCCATAAGTCTTAAAATATGTAAAAGTTTGTCATAAAGAGGATGGTGATCAATTGTTCCCTATGGCCACTGATAATAGGATAAGACGTAATCAGCTTATTTGAAGCAAAGATGATTTAGGTTTGCTATTAAGAAAACTTTCTAATTAATTATTAAGGCTAGTAAAACACTGGAACCAGGTTATCTAGGGAGGTTGTGGAATCCCCATCACTGGAAGATTCTAAGAATGGATTAGACAAAACACTTGTCAGGGATGGTCTAGGTACAAATTATCCCCACCAGGATGAGATGGAACTGACATGGTGATATCTTGAGGTCCCTCCAGCCCTACATTTCTATGATATACTGCAGGCTGCCTTAGAGAGCAATCAACTACAACTTCTTTTTCCTACCCCAAAATTGTACGGAAATCCTTCACATGCAAAATGCAAATCTGCAAAGTGATCATAACATTCTAGAACTGGCCAGGTAGAAGACTCCAGCCTCGGAGAACAGTGCTGCCTACAATAGGTGACATTAAATTTAGACTGAATTCAGTACCAAAGAATAGCAGTATTTTTCTTGAGTGCTCACCTGGCTGTCTTCACTTTTGAGAAGTTAGATACTCTAAGATAAGATCTATAAAGTAGTCAAAGCTGCATAGCACATCCCAAACATGGCCTAAGGGAGACTAATTATTCTCACAGCCCAGATCCCTGTTCTATTAATTTTTAATAGCTCCCAGCGTCCTGTTTTCATTAATAAAAATATACACCTCTACCCTGATATAACGACCCAATATAACACGGATTTGCATATAGCACGGTAACCCTAGGGCTCCAACAGCGATTTAAAAGGCCCGGGGCTCCAGCTGCTGCAGGGAGCCCCGGGCCCTATAAATCACCACTGGAGCCTGCTGCTGCTACCCCGGAGCTGCTGCAGCAGGGCTCGGCCAGCGATTTAAGGGGCCCATGCTCCCCACAGCAGCTGGGGCCTGGGGCTCTTTAAATCACCGCTGGAGCTCTGCCACCGCTACCCTGATATAACGGGTTTCACTTATAATACGGTAGGGATTTTTGGCTCCCGAGGACCACGTTATATCAGGGTAGAGGAGTACTTTGTTCATCAATCTATTGAAAGAGCTCAAATAAATATGGATATGGACGTCTATTTGTCTGTGGTAAATTAGTAAAATGCTCCATCTGTCAGTGTAAATTTTGACATTAAAGTCTGGATTCTTTGTTCTGAGGCAACAGAGCATCAAGTCTTACTTCACAGAGGTCTGTCACCCTATTTTAGGGTCCAAGTTTAAGGATTTCTGCTGCTGCCCTGTTACTCTGCTCCCATATACCACATCATCTCCCCTTCAAATATTCTTTCCTCAATGTCCCAGAAAAATAAAATATCCTAAAGTCTCGATCTGAGTACAGTCATCCACCCCCCCACCCCCCGCTTCCAAAAAAACCCTGAAATGTTATGGTACATATATAAATAGACGCAACCCCATGACGTGCTGTTGTAACCTTTAAAACAGAAGCAGGGAAATACCGATACAAGTGATTCCATGGGGCAGGAAAGTCTGTCTTGATAAACAAGAAGATGTATTATGGTTTGAATGCTAGAGTATTAACAAGACCATCCCAAGTTCCCCTCTCTGTCAAACCTAGTTATGCCTTCTACTCTAGAATCCAAAAATTCTGGAAGTTCTTTTCCCTTACTGGCCAGCCTTTTGGAGACCAAGTAACAAGAAGGTAAGTCTGAGTTAGTACAATAGGACTTGAAATACTTTAAAATGAGGAAGGAAATGTCTTATGCACCATTCAGAAGCATGTGACTGTGTCAACTCAAAGCATGGTCAGGGAGAGATCATTCAACACAGATTGTTTTACAATGGAGTTAACTATTTCCTCACCCTTCTCCTCTAAATACACAGTATTAGAAATCTCACCAAATTCACAATGGTTGACAAATGTGGCACTAGGATGGAAGAATCAAAGATCCTATATCTATGCTGATATTCCCTCCTACCAAATCCTTTTTCAGAACAGTGTTGTGAACAAGCAATACTACAGATGGTATTTTATTCTTCTTCATTTCTGTAGTTCTCACAAACAGGACTATCTGATGGCTCAGCAGCATCACCTAGTATTTGAAACACAAGTGTGTGCCTCAGACAGGACAAGGGACTTTACATATCGTGTGATTGGCAGGTTATTCTCACAGAAGCTATAATTGAGGCCTTTCGTAACATTGGAGTATGGCTACTGTTATTCACAGTGAATGTAACCCGATATATTATCTATGACAAGATGATTACAGGGGTTATAAGTCTTCATGCTCCCAGGCATAAACTGTCCACCAGACAGACCAAGAGGAAAGTCTTTCCATCCATCCTGGGCCACTGTTGGAGACAGTCAGTCCACTATGTGGATTTTTCTGGTAGTATTTATTTACACTAAGTGCTTGTCAAGTTTGCTGAAGCCCAGCCATTCAGTATCACTGCATACATTCAGTTCTAGTTGCCTGAAGCAACTTGGCATTTTGTGGGCCTCTTGCACCCAGTTGCTTCCTCTTTTTGCACTCAGTTGTGTAAAAGACATTTCCCATTCTGTGAATAAAGATCAGCTGCTGTCCAGGGCTGAACTCAACCACAGACTGCAACAGATTCCTGGCAGACAGATATATCTTCCCTAAACAGCAAAGTGTAGCTGTGAAAACACGATACTAGTGTATGCCAAAAAAAGCCTGACTTCGCATGTACAGAAGGCCACCAACTAAGAATGTTTTTTTAAAGACAGCTAGCAAAGCCAGTTTTTTAGTCTACGTATGCTTCAAGTACATATATCTCATTTGATCACTATTAAATAAATAAATAAATAAATCCGATTCTTGTTTAGTGGTTGGATCAGGTAATTCCTTAACTTCTGATGGGGAGAATCCTCTGTCCCTTTATTATAGAGGCAATATATACTCACTGAAATAAGGTCGTCTCTTGCCTTGAGGACCTTCAATCTTGCCTGATTCATCAGGTTGGACATCTGACTGTAGGTTGCATGGAAAAATTGAATCAGTGCATCAAGCTTTAGAGGGCGAGTGGCACAGCAAATATTTTAAACACACTGTGTGTTGAAAGCAAGCCAGTTCACTTATTGGAATCTGCTTCAAGAGCAGCTATGATAAATTCCTCGCTTACTGTGAAAGCCATCCTCCATTGAATTTGCACAAGTGACAATAAAAACAGAAAAACTACTCAAGAGAAACTAGCCACCAAGACCAGTACTGATAGAATTAGTTGTGCCAGCGATGGAGCAGGACAGAGCATAAAGAGTTTGTTAGACCCCTCCACCACATCTGCTGTTCTCTTTAGGTATTATCCCTGCACTTTGCATGGGACTATTTATAATTAGCCTATGGCTGATGTATCTGAAGCTTGCCAGCAAGGCCCCTCATGTACCCTCAGCTGCTGGAAGAGAGAGTTTTCTCTTCCCTACCTTACCACAAATCAATCCAGAATCTTTCAATTGGAGAAGACCTGGAGGCTATTACCTATCCACCCCTTGTCCCAATAAATTGAGGCTATGTTTTCCTATAAGGAGCATCAATGCCAGGTCAGCTTCACTTTGCTGCTGTAAGAGTTGCCAATTTTGATGTGTTTGGGAAAGCTGTAAACAGTAGCAACAGTGTCTCTGCAGAGTCAGGAAGATTACAGTGCCTCAAGTCCACATTTAAATTTTCTTCTCAACAGTAAGGATTTAAACCTTTTCTGCAGAATGTGAATTTTGACATATGAAAAATGTTTAGCTACGTCCTCTCCACTTGCTAGCAAAAGATTGTTTGTGTATCACTGGCAAGCTACTGATTTTTTCAAGCTCTGTAGCAGGCCAGGCAGCTTAAGTGACTTACATTTTCTTCTGTTGTTCAATTTGTTTTTCCTTCTTTTCATAGTACTCCATGATTTTCAGTCTCTGTGTCTGAACCAGGCGACCCTTCTCAATGTTGAACTCTTCTTCTGCCTACAGAGAAGCAGTCACAAAGTTGAAATTGAGGCTGACTCCATAGACTTTTAGAAGATACTCAATTCACTTCACTTCACTTAACTAAAGGCTAGGTGATGAGACTCAAGGTACTAATTAAGCAAAGCATTTAAGTGTGTACCTTAAATCTCACTGAAATCAGTGAGATTTAAGCACGTTCTTTGCTGAACCAGGGTCTTACTAATTGCTGCTCAGTTAATCTGACCACTGCAATATCCTTGTTTGGCACCTATCATTTGCTTTCCTGTCTAGTTTTGATTCCTGAAATAGGGATGATATACAATTGTCAAGTATCAGCTAATGAGCAAAGACTAGTAGGCTAACTAGGAGTAACCAGAAGTCCAATCCATGACACTTGTTCTGTCTGAACTCTAGAATTGGTTTACTCTTTGCAGCAGTAAAGGCAACGGGAAAGAATCACTAATTATAACTGTCAATGCAGCACAATTATTTTACTGTTCTTGAACCACTCACCGTTAAGCCTTAAACAAGGATACACGTGGGAGTTACTGCCTTCTTAGAGCATGGTTGGTCCCCTCACATATGAAAACGTGGTAAGAGCTGTACACTATTTACAAATACCCAGCTACAAAAGTGTTGTGAGTCTTGACTATTTACTCATACATTGAGAGAAGCGATAGGGCCCATTTTAGAATTAAGAAACAAGAAAAAATAAGCAATGTATTTGCTCAGTCACTTTGCATAAGCATTTCTAGTATGTAAACTACTGTGCTAAACTGATCATATTCACAATCTCATTTCAACAAGACATTGGCTATCATTCCAACGGATCCATACATTAGACCTTCTTTTCCAATATGAACTCATATAATTGACCCTAATGTGTAATGTAGTCAATCACTAATGATTGATTAGTGAATCCTTACAACTTTTGCATAATGCATTCCATTTTGTTAACACAGAAGTGTTCATGCTTTCCCCCCAACTCTATTTAAAATCTATCCTGTGGTTCCTTAACATGGCTGCAAATCATAGCTAGCAATGGATTAACTGTCCTATTTTTATTCAGGAATAAGAGCATCCACACACATTACACCAAAACTAAGAAATGAGAATTAAAACCAATTTAGTTATTTTGGTAAAAGTTCGTGTGTACACAAGCCTTAAGTAAAACAAATGTAGAAATGGGTCACATTCATCTCTGTAACTCCACTGAAGTTACAGGGACCAATTTAACCCAGTCTGTTTTATGCAAAATCCATGCTCACACTACCCTTAGCTCCCCTGAAGTATTAACAAATCAACATGTAATCTTGTATACAAATGTGTTCACATCTAGGCATTAATAAGGAGGCTCCAGGTGAAAGGGCAGCTCCAGCTCAGTTCTCTTGATTGTATTAATTTCGCACAAAAATATTTAACTGTATTCAGTAGTTAATTTGCTCCAATACAGGAATTACATGACAAAAAAAATAACGTGGCTTCTAGGAATATTGTAGAACTGTTTTTGATGGTATGACTGGGAAGCAACTCAGAATATCAGATGCAATCCACCTCCTTTTGGAGTTCCTGATATTAAACCATCTAATGGCTTTTTTGTTTGTTACCTTGGCATCTATTTCTTCAGCCTTTTCATTGGCTTCCTGCTCAATGAAAGCCATCATATGCTTGATCTGTAATAGAATAGACACACAGTTACATTCTGCTGAGCACTTGCTCGAGAAACACACTTTTCCTTTGAACTCCACAATATTTCCACATACACCCCAAATCCCATCTCACATACAATAGTGGCTCTTGTTTTCCTCCTACCTAACAAGTAAACAAGTCACACGAGTTTAGAAGAGAAACAGCCAGGGGCTGTTTTAGACAAGGTTCCATCTAACACCATTTCTCTGGATAGCATCAGCAGCTCTTCCCTGGATTATAAGCAGGGTTTTGGAGCTTTGCTCTGGCTCCGCTCCAGCTCCAGTCAAAAACCTACGGCTCCAGAGCTGCTCCGCGCTCCAGCTCCAGGCTTCACTCCAAAGCCCTGATTATAAGTATACTTAAAGAGTTGTGCAATAGTCTGTGATGGGTGGGGAGAAGCTTAAAGTGCATTATGAACTGCTTCAAGGACCTGCATACATGAACCTTTCTAGTTAGAGCCATTAAAAAAAAAAAATCAACAACAACAACATTTAACCTGTACATGCAACAGTCAGGGGACCAAGTTGCAATATGATTCCAGTATGTTGTAAACTTCACCCTTCTGTGACTGGGCTAGAAGTTCAGACTAAAGCCTTGGGCATGTTCAACAGCAGTCCTAACTACACTGCAACTTGAAACTATGTTGTAACCAACTCTGGGCAACAGTATGCTAATCACTGAGTGGCCTATGCTGTACAGACTGTTTCAATATATAGACAGTGAGTGGCCTATGCTGTACAGACTGTTTCAATATATAGACAGTAGTGAAGAGACTTTTCTTGGACAAGGCAAGCCACAGCAACATGTAGGAAGGATTGCCGTTTACATCCTTTGTACACATGACTACAAAGAAAAGAATCTGACTAGGAAGATAGCTCAACATGTGCAGTACAGCATGTGCTTCAGGGGATGAAAGGAAAGTGAAGTGAGTAGACAGGCCATAGATGGAGAAGTTCAGACACGCAGGGCAGAACAAGTGGATGAAGAGTGTGTTCTGAAAACCAAAACAACAATTCAGATTTGGATTCAGAGATTATATGACTCCAAGTGTTAGTTATGGGCCCACTTTGTGGATGAAATCATTGAGCCACAGCTTTCTAAAATCCTCTGGAGTACAGAGCATAGGGACCATCATAAAAGAAGGAATCTCAGTTCTCCAGAGGAAAGTGATTCTGGCATGAATAGTGATTTTAGCAATGGCCAGATCAAGCCAAGGATGAACTCTGGCTTTGTTTCAGAGAGCAGAACTGGGAGTGGGTGGGGAGGGAAAGAGTTAGCGATTGAGTTAATTTTCTGATTTTAGGAGCCAAACTAAGCAGGAAGCAGAGTATCTCAGTGGGACTCAGAATACAAATTGGGAATACCCACTGCTGGGAGGGACGACCAATTTGTCATGTAGCATCATACTACTTGGCAGAATTAGTTCTAGCAGCACTAGGATTACATTGGCTGCCTCAAGAAACTCTGCCTCCTTACTCAGAGGATAAGAGAGAAATTGTGTGACACTACAGAGTTTCCCCATGTTGCCATCTCACTAGCACACCGCATTGCCTGCAAACATCCAAAAGTATCCTATTACTATGAAAAGCTTGAGTTCCCAGACCAAGGGGATCAAAAGCTCATTTTGTTGTTTGCAGAATGCAGAGAACAAGATGGAACTTCCACATCTCAAAACAGTGTAAGTTTTAAAGGGACATTTGGCAAACTTAGTTTTATTTTTGTGAAAGAGAGCTTAGTTTCTCCCAAAATTGATGGCCCTTACCCAAGAGAGTTTCCCAGAGAAAGAAGGCTGGTGGATTTTCCAAGAATTGTAATAGTCTTTGATTAAATTCCCACAGACGGTAGATAGTGTATTAAGTTAGCATTAAAAGGGCTTGCTTACTATTCAACCAACTGCAACACAATTTTCAAAACTATGGTCTGCAGAATGAACCAAGTATTGGAAGTGGTCATGGGAGGGTCTCTTAAACTGAAAATACTGAGCTTATTGAAAGTGATATGGTCAAACTGTTTCCTACCTCTATCAGGGCCTATACTCACCTGTCATGCAGTTTACTGTGTTTTGCATTTTCAGTTAATACAAGGACAGAATCCTCTACTTTTTAGCTGAACAAAATCCAATTACAGATATATTACAGTTGTTACATTTGAATACAGAACCGAGCTCCAGTGTTAGGATCTATTCCCCTTCCAATGTTAAAGCTCACCCTTCAAGTTCAGTCCCATATTGACTAAAAGTGTCAGCTCAAGTTATGATAACTGAGGACATGCCAAAAAGTTTGGTTGTGCAAGTGAAGGTAGGCTCTCCAGAAGGCAAACAGGGATGCTAAGTTACTGTTTGTGTAATCACTACACAGCGGTCCTTTGCCAATCAGATTTGCTGAATGAGAAGGGAAGAGATGCAGTAAGTGTTTATGGGACCTGAAAAGGAACTGCTGATTCCGCATCAAACTTGTTTGATCTGCCCGTCACTTGAGAGGAAACTTCACTGACCAGCATTGACTGGATCTGTGCAATTTTCATCACTGTGCACCATTTTCAATTCAGGTCAGACCAGTTGTTATCAAGGACACTATTTACTGTCAATGAGAACAGTGTGTGTCCAGACTCAAAAGGACAGCCAGATAGCTTAAAAAGCCAAGCCTTCAGTGGAAATTTACAAAGGAGCAGCACAAACTAAGCTGCTGTTGACAGCTGACTGCCTTCCCTCCAGATCTTAAGTACAAAAGTCATTAAACAGTTGAAGAGTCTACACACTCTAGGAGCCAGATTCTAAGCAAGTACTGCTCAGCCATTATAATCAAATTCAAGTTTACACCTAATTTCTGTAGAAAATAATCTGATGTCATGTACAAAACACCAGATGAGCGTTAGGGTGATCCGATATTTGCACAATAATATGATAAAAACAGATCAACCATGATCACTTCCATCATCTCCTGTCTTCAGAAGCCATCCAAATACTTTAGCAACCCCCTAGTCTGCTGTCAACACAGGAGCTTCCAATGCTACTGGGAGATGCGTTGAGCTTCCAATACAAGTTTTGATATTTTTTTTAAATGCCATTGTTCAGTCTGCAGTCAGATCCCCTTATTCACCAGCTAGCATGGGTATTATTCATAGGATTTTCCAGTTGCTGTTTCTCCATGGTACAAGGCTGTCACTGTTCTTCCTTCAGCAGACACTCTTTAAATGAGGGAAGGGGGAGGTTTTTTACTCAACTACCTTTGCCAGGAGTGTAGCAATAGTTTACCAATATCTTAAATATCAATAGCACTATCTCTGTCATCATAGTCAGTAGGGGATGAGACAGCTTTTATTTTTGATGACTATTGTTTTAATGAGTAGTTTCATACCTTGACAAAAAAATCATGTCCACTTTGAATGAAGAGAGATAAACAAGCTTCTCTTCCTAACCCGAGCTTTGGTTATTAATGCAATCCCTAAGTTGATGGGGGGTAGCTGGAGCTATCTACCCCCACCGCCACTCAGTCCCCCAGCACTTTCCAGCACCAACTGCACTGCTGTGGTCAGCACCGCCACCAATGCAGCTGCTCCTTGCCCAGGTCCTGGGCATGGTGACAGCAGCAATACAAGACCTCTAGGGCAGGAAATGAGGGAGGATCCCACAGCCCATGGGGAGCCCTGAGGATAGGTGGATGTACTGGCCCATGGCCCTGAACTCTCTCCCCAAAGCTCCCCACGGCCTTGGACATCGGCAGCCCCAGGGCTGCTATTTTAATTGTCGGTACGGGATATTCTCTAGCCTTTAGAGTGAGAACTTTCTGTCCTACTGATAGAAAATTCTTGTGCTTTGGAATCTCGAGGCCTGTTTTTTGGACATGAACTGTGAGTTGTAGATGTTGTTGTTGTTGTTGTTAGTACAGGCTGAGGTGTGAAGGACAGGAAACAAACTACAACACTGAACTGACTTTAGGGGTCAGCGTTTAAATAAAGATTATTTGACCTGGTCATTAGATTTTATACAATGAAAAAGCCATGAACCTGCCCCCACCCGTCACCAGGGCCCGAGCCCCTGGCATGGTCCAGGCGAGAGCAAAAGGGTCGGGGAGGAGCAGCTCCAGCAAGAGACCTGGGGAAGACTCACGCCCGACCCTCCCCCCTCCCCGGGCGCGCGCACCGGCCTGACCCCGCCCCCGAGGAGCCAGGCCGGGCCCGGTACCTGTTTCTGGACGTCGGCATCGCTGAGCGCCATGGTTGCGGCGGGAGAAGGCCGGCGGGTGACGGTTGCCGCGGACACTCGGGCTCTTCAGGATCTGACTGAATCAAATCCGGGCCGGTCGGGTCACAGACACGGGGGCTACGTCACTCCAACCCCCCCCCGCCGACCGCTGCCTTGCGCCAATGGGAACCGAGGCACTTGATGACGTCATCGGGCAGGCCGCGCATGCGCGCTGGAGACCTATAGTGTGACTTGGTGAGACCGGGGGGCGGGGCCGCCCGGGGCCGCCCTAGCCAGGGAGCTGATCCATGTCCTAGTTACCAGCCTGGAACAAGCCTGTCAGTTTTATGAGGTGGCACAGCAGTGGTGACCCGGAGAGCTGCAGCGCTTGCTCAGTTTGGTATTTTTCTTACAGCCCAAGCACCTGGAATCATTTCACTACAGGAGAATTGCAGCATTCATTTTAAAAAAATTCCCAAGGCTTGAAAACCTGACCTGAACATACCTGAAAAGACCCCAAACCAGAAGGCAAATAAATAAACTGACATTATTTTATAAAATCGTAATATTTTTCAGTGCTTTGGGTTGGCAATAGTGCATCACAGGATGGCACGATGGATGGGGCATTCCAGGCATTGTGTAGTATGGAAGATTACAAGAAGCCAAGATCAGGAAGAGACAGGGAGCATAAAGGTGGCAACAGGCTGGGCAAGATGAAGCAAGAACTTGTAGATGCATATATGGATGGTTTTATGATGCCTCCTGGGGGCACTGAGGGCCACTATACTTTTATGGCTTAGAGCTACAGTTCCAGGATTTCATTACAGAAGTACGTCAGAGATACAATAACTAGATTTGTTGCCTCCTCTCTCTTGCCTGATATTTTGTTTCCTAAATTATTCCTCATTCACCTTTTTGGGGAGCATTCTCAAATACTGTGTCCATTCTTATATGACCAAGAATTCTGGTGGGTTTTTTTTTCAATTCTTTCTGTGTGTCCAGATTTAAAACAGCTTCCCCCAGCCATATATATTTATTCTGGTGTGCAGAATTACTGGAAAATAGCACTATTCAGTTACATAATGAATATTTGTCACATGCATACTTCTCCCTACATTTTGGGTTGTCTCTGTTTCCTGAACATTTACAGTGCCTCAAACCAAATAATGTTCTGACACAAGCTAATAAGCTTAACGCATCTAATGAATAGTACGAGAGATTATGGCAGCTATTTGAATTAATCTTTAATCTTTATGAAAGCGGTCAAGTCATTAAATACAGAAGAAAATACACACATACTTTTTTTTAAAGTTCAGGAGTTTCTAGTGTAGGAAGCAACTTGGACATTATAACATGATCATGTTTAAAGTAACTTCACAAAGAATCAGAACAGTATTATATTTAGTGTTGGTTGTCCAAACAAAGTTTTCATACTTTACTCTCTCCTTGTACTTAATTGAAAAAAAAGATCCCAGACTTGCCATTATCTTCTTTTTTCTTAGCTCTCCAGAAATTCTGTAAGCTATAACCTGTACCTATGTGGACTGGATCGCAGACATACAGTTACGCTTTTGTAAATGCTTCTGTCATCATTATTTCAAGTAATTTTTTTCTGCAGAATTTCCTAAAAAGATCACCAACAAGTATACAATTGTCAGGATTACCAAATTTCCTGCTGGAATTATTATCTAGATAATTATATATATATTTTTATCTTTTCCACCACCCATCATTCAGTGAAGTTCCCAGATCTGGCTCAATCCTGCAAATTCACAAATCTCTGGAGAGGCCTCATGAGTGGCACTAGGTAGGGTCAGAGCGTGCACCCTTTGCATGTCCCTAGGGAGTTTGAGAACACAGTGTGAGGTGCTGTTTTGTTTGTCCATCCAGGTGACATGGCTGATGAGCATGCAACACCACTTTTTAATAAAATGAGTGATTGAAGGAAGGACAGAGCTCTTCACAACTGTGACATTTCACTCAAAGTCAAACCACTTTATACTCAGTATTTGGTGCTGACAGTGCACATGGAATGCCTCTAGAAGCTCCAAGTCTGCTTGTAAATTGCTGTTGCACAGCTGGAGACAGGGAAGTTGAGCACTGTGAGCTCCAGGACTTTAGCACAAGCCAACACAAGGTCCCACTGAGATTTGTGTAAGAGAGACAGATTATGTTGCCATCTAGTGGCACAGTTTACAAACTATTTATTGAACTCTAAAAATGTGATACCAGCTGTAATATGAACATTTAAGTGTTGGAGATCGTGTCATCCTTTAGTCTCTGAAACCTATACAGGATATCAAGCCTAAAATTAGTGTACAAGCATCTACAAGTCTGTGAGGGATGAAAACAAATTTGGGTCTTACATAGGCTTGCCACTTTTTCAACTGGCATAGTGTGATATTGTGGTATTTCTCCTACTGCGTGTCAAAAAAAAAATCCTATTTTGCACAATGTCCTTGTTTTGTATGAAAACATCACCATGTGGAAAATGCATCTTCACAGTATAAGATTTTGTGGGACGCATAAGTGATTTGAGGCTGAGTAAGCTAAGGCCATGTCTACACTACAAAGTTAAGTCAACTTTATGTAAGTCGACATCAAGTCTCTGATTTAAGCAAATCAATCTTGTGTGTCCACACTATGTTCATTGTGTTGGTGGAGTGCATCCTTACTAACAGGGCTTGCATCGACACACGGAGCACTGCAGTGTGGGTAGTTATCCCACAGTGCATGTAGCCAAGTGGAATTTTGGGTTGGTCTTGCAATGCCTTATGGGACCAAAACTTTGACGCAAGTGGTTATGGGAACATGGTGTTAGCCTCCCATGATGCACTTACCTCCCTCACTCCCTGGAATCAACACCAAGCCTTTTTTGCACCTTTTTTCATAAGCCTGGGTTACCCACGCTGATGCCATAGCACTATAAGCATGGACCCCGCTCAGTTGTACACTGTTGTTGTGAGCATTACAAACACATCACACCTTATCTTGCAGTATTTACACAGCAGACACAGGAGCTGCTGCATGGAACAATGTGATGCCACTCTAGCAGCCCTGCTGGAAGACACAGAGCAGAGCAATTTGCAGTTGCTGGCGACAGTCACACATCGCCTTGACATGGTAGAGCACTGTTTCTGGGCCCAGAAAACAAGCATTGACTGGTGGGACCACATCGTTATGCAGCTATGGGATGATGGGCAGTGGCTGCAGAACTTTTGAATGCGTAAGGCCACTTTCCAGGAACTGCGTGAAGAGTTTTCCCCAGCCCTGAAGCACAGCGGTACTAAAATTAGAGCTACTCTGACAGTGGAGAAAGGAGTGATGATAGCTTGCAATGCTTGCAAAGCTTGCAATGCTAAACTACTACCGACCAGTGGGGCTTCAATTTTGAGTGGGTAAATCTACTGTGGGATCTGTTGTGATCCAAGTTTTCAGGGCTCATGGCCCATGAAGGTGTACATTGGCAGCCTGGACAGCAGTAAGGACTGGTTCAACCATAGGCTGAGCAAGTACAGAATGATGGTGGAAAGTGCCTTTGGACGTTTAAAAGGTTGCCAGGAGCCTGGTGGCACCTTAAAGATTAACAGATTTATTTGGGCATATGCTTTCGTGGGTAAAAAAAACTCACTTCTTCAGACTCCTTGTTGTTTTTGTGGATACAGACTAACACAGCTATCCCCTGATAAAAGGTTGCTGGCACTGTTTGCTTACTAAGTTAGACCTCAGTGAAAGCGGTATCTGCAGTGTTATTGCTACCTTCTGTAATCCATAATATCTGTGAAACAAAGGGAGAAAAGTTTCTGCCGGAATGGGGGGTTGAGGCAGATTGCCTGGCAGCCAATTTTGAGCAACCAAACACCAGAGTCATAAGAAGAACAAATCAAGGGGCTCTGCTCTCCATGAGGCTTTGAAAGCCAGTTTCAGCAATGAGCCAGAGTAATGACACACTTATCTATGTTCTTTCTTACCAAATTGTTCCCTCTATTGCATTTTCTCCCCTGTAAACTCCACCCCCCACCAGCCACCTTGTGTTGAATGAATAAAGAGCCTTTTTCCCTCAATCTGTGAAGTTTTATTATGCATACAAACACACAGAGACAACAAAGAAAAGTAAGATAACCTGGGGCAAAAGGGCTGATAACACTGGGGGGGGGGAGAAACAAGGAAAGTTTGCTTACAGATGCATTACAATAACAATCAGAGGTGTGGGAATGGGCACCTTCTGGTCCTTGTGCCCTCCTCTTGTGTTGAATGCAAGGGATAGCGAACTCTCCCTCCTCCCTCTGCCCCCTCGCCTCATAGGACATTTGGGAGAGGAGGATGTAGAACTGGGCAATGATGCCAGCAGGTTCAGCATAGGCTCCAGAGGGATTCTAGCATCCAGCTGCCTTTCTTAAACTTCAACCAGATGCCTCAACATGTCTGACTGCTCCTTCGTAATCCGCAGCATCTCTTCCTGCATGGCATGTTCTTGTTCCCTGCATACTCTCCTGTCCTCCCTGTCCATGTCCTTGGACAGTGTAATCCTTCATGCTCTGAGCTCCGTCTTGTCACTCTCTGAGGTGTCCATTAACTCGTTGAACATGTCCTCCAAAGTCTTCTGTTTCTGCCTTCTAATCTGGGAAACTCTCTGTCCCAGTGTAGAGGATGCGCCCAACGGACAAGGTTTCAGCTGCAAGGAATGCAGAGCACAAGGGTAGCATTGACAGTGTATACATTGTTTCTGGTGCAAGGTTTTGTTTTGTTTTTTTTTTAATTAAAAAACCCACCTCTCAATACACTTAACTGAAAGCCACAATGTAATCACAACCGCTGGCTATTGCAAGAGTCAGTTTGCTGCTCCAGCCATGGTGAGTAAGGCCACAAGGCATGGGCAAGAGATCTTGTGCTGTTGCTTTTGTAAAGACATCCTTGGGATCACAGGATGGGACTTGAGAAAAGCCCCCTTTCCCATAGCAATCTGGGTGGTGCTTGAGAACAGGAACCAGTGTAAAGCTCCCCAAATAGTTTGTTACAAAAGCAGCATGGCACTGGGGCGGGGTGGGGGGATGGGATACAAACAGAAAGCCCCTCCTCACTTTTTTTCCAATGCTGCTTGCAATACACGGTGATCCCTCCCAATGATAGCATGTTTGGGAAAGCATGGTTGCATGACTCATATTTCACCAAACAAGGGGCGGATTACTTGCTGAATTGTTTGCGGTTTAAGGGCTAGCCTTGAAAACTTCCCCCCATTTCTCCTAGGTGATCCTATGTGATATCACTCTCCTGAGGGTAATGGGTGGCAAGGGAGCAGATGCTGCAAGCATCTGGGTACAAACCTGGTGCTTATGCTGGAATGCTGCGTGCTGCAATTATGCTAATAGAGTTAATACTGGAGTAGCATGGGAAAGTGTCCTACTGTGGACAAAATAAGGCAGCCCTTCCCAGAAGCCTTCTGCAAAGGATTGTAGAGTACCTCCATGAAAACTTCCTAGAGATCTCCATAGAAGATTCCCTCGCCATCCCCATGCATATAAATAATCTTTTTCAGAGAGCACCCTCTTCATAGCTGGAATGGCCACTGATACCACTACATCTACATTTTTGTTCAGATTAAACATAAAAAATAATAGCAAGTAACCCCTACAGTTTGATTGCAAATGTGTACTCACAAGAGGTACCTTCCCCGGCATCATGCTCTGCCGTCAATTGGTTTTGTGAAGGGATGATCTCCAGTGTTAAAAACAGTTCTTGGCAGCAAGGCCACCTGGGGGGAGTGGGGGGGGGCGGGGGCGGCGCAAATGGGGCAATTTGCCCCAGGCCCTGCAGGGGCCCCCAAGAGAATATAGTATTCTACAGTATTGCAACTTTTTTTTATGGAAGGGGCCCCCAAAAATTGCTTTGCCCCAGGCCCCCTGAATCCTCTGGATGGCCCTGCTTGGCTGTCGGAGAGAATGGATCCTCTGCTTGCCTGCCTTACATTTTCCTCCTCTTCCTTGTCAACAATGTCCTCCTCGTTGTTGCTTGAGGTAATATATATATCCACTGAGCATTTTGGGGTAGTTGTGCAGTTGCCGCTGAAAATCGCATGCAGCTTGTCATTAAAGTGGCATGTCTGTTAGGCAGAACCAGAACAACTGTTCACCTCCTTTGTCTTCTGGTACCTTCCTTTATTTTCGCAAGGCACTGCTGTGTGTTCCTGGTGTAGCTCTTCTCCCCCATGCCCTGCACAATCTTGGCATAAATGTCAGCATTTCTTCTGTTGGACTGGAGCTCTGCCTGCACAGACTCTTCTCCCCAGACAGCAATAAGGTCCACCACCTCCTGTGTACTCTATGCTGTAGCGTGTTTGCAGCCTTGAGTCTCCATGATCAGTTGTGCTGGAGAGCTCTCTATGCTGATCAAACAGGAAATGAACATTCAAAAGTTCCCAGGGCTTTAACAGCAATGTGTCTGTTTCCTGTGTACCTGGCTGACATGAAGTGGAGTTGAAAGTACTCTCCAGAGCGGTCACAGTGGAGCACTCTGGGACACCTCCTAGAGGCGAATTCACTTGAATTACACAACACAGTCTCTACTACACTATCCCCATGTTGACCAATGGATGTCAAATCAAGTGCTACGCCTCTTGTGGAGGTGGAGTATAGAAGTTGACTTTACAGGCTACTTAGGTCAATGGAAGGGACTCAGTAGCATGGACACATATATTACTAGATAGACTTAACGTGGCTTATGTCAACATAAGTTTGTAGTGTAGACCAGGCCTAAGCTTGTTGGGTAGGGCTGACAACTACTTTGATGTTTGTGGATGGTGTCAGTTTTCTCCAAGCAATCTGCTTGTGGACTGTTTACAGGTCACATGAAGCATTTGTAGTGCGTATTATATTTGGGAGTGTTATTGAAAGCTGCTTCTTGGAGCCGTGCCTTTCTAACCAACATAGACCAAGCAGTTGCTGCATAACAAATAATAATAAAAATAATAGCAAGTAACCCTGTGTTGCAATGCAGGGTCTTTTTGCTGCACCTTGGTGAATTATTTGTTCACGAAAGCTCATGCTCCAAAACGTCTCTTAGTCTATAAGGTGCCACAGGATTCTTTGCTGCTTGCTCAGCTGGATGATTTTTGGCACAATCAGTAGGGACACTTAGTTTTCTTGGGTAGAAGGGCATATATTTCAGTTGTGTCGGAGAGCATGTTTGGTGAGGTGAAGCTGGGCAGGGAGTGTTTTTTGTCCTGGATTTTGCAGCTGAAAGATTAAAAATATTGGAAATATTAATGAGACAGGAGGACACAGGGACAGATGACCCCAGCCCAGCTCCATGAGGGACAGCTGGGTGAGTGGGCCAGGAGGACTGGAGGCAATGGGGGCACAGGGCCAGGAAAAGCCCATCCCCATCCAGGGCAGTGGGGCCAGAGTCACAGGGGCAGGACGATCCCAGCCGTGTCCCGTAGGGGCAGTGGGATCCGGGCACAGGGCCGTGCGCTCGGGTTGGCGGGGTCTGCCCGAGGGAGCCTGTGTCACGCCCTGAGCGGGGGATGACCGGTCCTATCGGGTCAGCGAGCCAGGCTGACTGACACCTCAACCCCCTCACCGCCGCCATGACAGGTACCGAGGCGGAAGTGACCCTCGAGGAAGGGTGTTTGCTATCGTCGCCGAGCGGAGCTCACACGACGCGAACTGTCCTTCCGGTTCCCCCGTGACGTGAACGCGCTAACGTTACCCGATGCCCTTTCGCTCCCCCCTCTCCATCATGGCGGCGTCTGTAATTTAGGGCAGCTGGGAGCAACGCGCGCACGCACAGGTTGGAGGCAGTGCCGCGCGTCCCCAGCCGCCGCCTCGCGAGACTCAGGTAAGGGGTCCGCACTCTGCGCGCGCCCCTGCTCGGCGCGCGTGCGGCTCGTGGCGAGGGGGATGGGAGTTCCGCGCGGCGCCCCCGGGATCGGACTCGGTGCCTGGAGAACTGTCACAGGGGGAGAGGACGAGCGAAGGGAGGGGCGGTCACGAGCTGCCGCGAGCCCCGGGGGGGGGGCAGTGTCAGTACTGCCCCCCCCCCACCCGTCCAGCTACCACCTCCCCCCACTGGTTGCCTCCCCTGCGATGCGACCCTCGCCCACCCGCGTGTCTGCGCGCGGGGGGCTGGTTGGGATGCGGTGGCTGGAGGACGCCCCCCCCGGGCGCTGACTGAGCGGCGGCCCCGGGGCGAAGGCTGCTGGCCCGAGCGCTCCTCGCTGAGGCCGGCGCCCGCGGCCCCGGCCCGCCCCGCAGCGCTGGTGTTGCCGGTGAGGGACTGGCGCTGCAGCTGCCCTAGGCTGGCACCTCCCCAGCCCTGGGCTCTGCCCTTCCGAGAGCGGGTCCTGAGCCCCGGCTCGGCCCCTCCTGCACGGGGTCCCCGTGGCTGACTGACTCCTCCCTTCGGGAGAGGGGAAAACGCCGTGCCGGGCCCGGGGTCCAGCTCGTCTGCAGCCCTCGCTGCGTATCAGCCTGTGCCGGGTGCTTGGAGGGGGACGTCACGTGCCAAAGCGCTGTAAGGGCCAGTTCTCTTTAACTATTCATTTAGCAAGTTTTAACAAGTTAAGGAATCCTTGCTCTGTAATTATTAGAAACAATGCGATGGTTCCCTCAGTGAGCTTTTATTCAAAGACACATAAGGTTGTACAGAAGAAGTGTACAATGCATCTGAAGAAGTGGGGTTTTTACCAGTGAAAGTGTATGTCCAAATAAATCTGTTGGTCTTTCAGGTGCCACCGGACTCCTCATTGTTCTATAGGAATATAGACATCTACTCTTTCTCTTTAACGGGGTTACCAGATTACAGAGTGAGCATTGTTACAACACCCATAATATGTCATTTCTAGTGATCTTACTAAATTGAGTGAAATCTCTGTACACACATCTAACAGACCAGGTGTGTCAATCAAATGTTAATATTGAAATAAATTGGACAGATGTGCTGGGTTTTTTTGCAAGTGAATGAGCTTTGAGTATTGAAATATCAAATATCTAACTGTCTTTAATGGATAATTTTGGAGAGAAGTTTAATATGTAAGCACAAGGAATAGTGTGGAGGATCTGAATGGCAAATGATTGGGTAGCATATAGATCACGTGGCCGAAGGATGTGACTATTGGCTGCACAGGTATATGTGCCTGCATTGGAGTGCGTGTGCTGATACAGCATACAGGCATATGATTTCTGTTCATTCCTACCTTACCGAGTGACTTATTGCTTTGATTTGCCTCTTGCCATTTATCTATCTTTAGAGATATTCATATCTCACTCATCACTGGAGTATCTGTGCATCCTGAAAGGACTTCGCAGCTATCCCATGGACTATATGTGTGTGAATGTTTGTTTTTAAACTAATATACCAGTTGATTAACTTATATTTTAACTATTTTTAATTTATGCAACATGAAATTAAATGGCATTGCAAACTACTAAAAATGAATAAAAACTGTAATACTTAAGTTAATGGAAATTGGGGTTTTAATGATTTATCAACATCATGGTTTAAGGTCAAAGTTTGCAAAAGGTTGAAAACCTCTTCATTAAGTCATTTAATTGTTCTTTTAAAAAAAAACAAACCATTTGTTTATGGGAGAATGTAACTAAATGAGCATTCTGAGGTTAACTAAAACCACACCCCAAATAAATGACCACCACATAGTTTTTTCAAGTACCTCCATCTATTAAGTGTCACTTGAGAAACAGAGACAAGGTGGGTGAGGTAATATCTTTTATTGGACTAGCTTCACTGTTGAAAGAGAAGATTTCCAGCTACACTGAGCTTTGAAGAAGAGCTCTGTGTAGCTCCAAAGCTTGTCTCTTTTCACCAACAGAAGCTGCTCCAATGAAAGATATTACCTCACCTACCTGTCCTGGGACCAACATGACTTACAATACCACTACATAACAACTTGAGAAATAGTAATAGATGAAATATTGATTCATTTCCGGTAGGAACTGAAACGTTTAAATTCTGATGAATTTTTGACCATTTACTAAAACCAGTTAATGTCACTTAGGCCTGGTCTGCACCTGCACCTAAAATGTAGGTTGACATAACTACGGTGCTAAAGGGTGTGAAAAATCCACATCTGAGTGCCATAGCTCCACCAACTGAACCTCTGATATGGATGCAGCTAAGTCAATAGAAAAATGCTTCTGTCAACCTAGGGTACCATTGCTTGAGGAGATGGAGTTCCTTCAGCGTGAAAAACCCTTTCCGTTGCCGTAGTCTGCATCTGCACTATGGGAGACAGCAACGGAGCTATGGCGCCTTAGCTATGCTGCTGTGGCACACATAGTATAGATGTGACCAGGGTAGCAATACCTCAAGATGTGTGTGGTTATTTCCCAACTCCTGCAAAAGCAGGTGATATGGAGAATTCTAGCAGATGAAGGAGACATTCTCAGAGACCAATTCTGCCAGGTTAAACCAGGGTGGAAAAAGGTGGTGATTTTTTTAATATAAAAATTTAATTTAAATTGGATTTCTTGATTTTGTTGTTTAAATTACATTTTTTTCTTTTTAAAAATAAACCTGTTGAAAATGAAATCTGAATTTAATATAAAATGTTAATACCTAAACTTATTATTTAGTTGTAAATGTGAAACATGTTCTGATAAGAGAAGTTTAGGTATCGAAAACATATAAGGTTGTTTTGTTAATAAAAATAAATTTATATGCTGTTTTGTGCATTTAAATTCCAGCTATGACCCGAATACAGCTTGACACAAATCGTGAGCAAAAAGTTAATTATGTAGTAAATAAGCAATACATCATTAACCATTTCCTAACATACTAAAAATGTACAATTAATAAGAATCTGAAAATGTTAAGCTATATAATTTCTTAAACCAATATATGTAGTTATAATGTACCCATCAATGTAGCAAAAAGGTGCATCAGAGTTACAACAACCAGTGAGAATGCACCTTTAGAATGGAGGTTCCCCAAACTGTGGGGTGTTCCCCCCTAGTGGGGCATAGGGAAATGTTTGGGCATGTGTGACTGGGGCCTAGTCCAGCCCCCATGTCAGGAGGGATCACCACCCAGCTCTGTTCCTGGCCCCAGTCCCACGCCTAGGGGCCCGGGCTGCCAGCTCCGTCCAAGGTTCCTCTCTTGTCCCCAGCATTGGCCCCTTTACCCCGTCAATGTCCCCTGCACTCCCCTGATCTGTAGCCACACTCCTGGCTTGGGGAGGGGTGCGGACAGTGGTAAGTGGGGTCATGAGGTAAAAAATTTGGGGATCACAGTTTTAGAAAATAACTGACATATAAATGGAAAAGTTGATTAAAATTGATTATTAAAATCAATGTTTTCCACTTGGTGATTTAAATAATGATTTTAATACCTTGATTTAAATCAATCCACTAGTCCAGCGGTTCTCAAACTTTAGCAACCTGAGGACCCCTATTTCGATTTAAAATTTGTAGCAGATCCCCAAGCTGGCTTTTTATTTTCCCTGGGGATGCTCAACCCTTTCTCTGCCCCCACTCCACCCCTTCCCCTAAGCCCTACCCCACCGCTTCCTGCCTCTGCTGCACCTCTGCCTCTCCTCTTCCCTGCCTCTTTCTACCCCTTCCCTCACAGTGTGCAGGAGGCACTTGGATGGGGAAGGAGGAGGAGTTGATCCGTGAGGCCGGTGGCCCCGGACATGACTCGCGGATGCCTAGAGTACTCAGGCCCCAGTTTGAGAACTGCTACACTAGTCCACTCTTATAGTTTCAGTTCAAAATCGTCTTGCAGTGCTTCTCTGAACTTATAGAACATTTCACTGACTTTATTGTTGTGCTGGTATGAGGAATGATCTTCATATGTTTATGACCAGTGCAGCTCCTTGGGATCTGTTGTTTTTTAATAAAAAGTGCAATGTAAATATAACATCTTAGATTAAGGTGCGATATAAAGTGTAATGGGGTGAACTGGCTGAACTGAGACGCATAACTATTTTAAAGTATTATGCTGGAGAGAGGCTCAAAATGGTGGAATATTTCAAAAGTGTGCTACTTTAAAAATCATTTTAATTTTAAGGCTGTGTCATCACTGTAGCAATCACTCGCGTTAGCCTAGCTTGAGGTGAGAGTGGCCACACTGCAGAGGAAATACTTGAAGAGCCCAGAGTGTTTGTGTTAGCAGCTGACAAGCGGTGCTTACTCAAGCCATAAACTAGATCCCCTAGTGGGCCAGCAACTTTAGAGGCAACACTTGAGTTATAACTTCAGTTAATTATGCAGTGAACACAAGCCGTAACAGGGCTGCTACACTTGAGGTTGTGTTTATTTCTAGAGTGTTAAATAGACCACTGTAAGCATAGTCGTCTTCCATTATCCTTTATAAACCTGGCAATAAAAGCCTTTAAAAAATTCTGTTAGTGTAGCTAGAAATGCATAAGGTGGGTCTCTGAGCTATAACAGGTAAATGGATACACAGAAAATCTTGGTGATGTCTGGCAGAGTGTACTTGAATGCAGTAGTAAGTTTAGTCAGGCAAATGGAAAGCTGAATGTGCACTGAAATCCCATCTAATAGGCGAGGGCTAAAACATAGCAAAGCCCCTTCACCAGAGGATTATAAACGTTGTATTCATTGGTAGCTTGTGTATTGCCACTTAATTGATGTATGACCCTTCTACAGATTAGGATGCCAGACTGGATGAGGAAATGTCAGTCTGGCTGACCACACCAGTTGCCAGGTCAGTTGATTGGCTGAGCCCATGTCAAAGAGATAATGGAGGGTTTTCTTGATGCGGGGTGGGGAGAGAGGACTATGGGTCACAAACTTGAATAGATGTAGAGATTTTAATGGGTTTAATTGGGTTTTGTGAAGTAATGGTATTGTTAGCCATTCACAATAATTAATTTGAGCCCTTGCATTTTGTTTTGATAAGGAGTAATCAGTCTCTTGTTCTTGTGTTAAATCCATTGCATCCATTTAATTTTTTTCCCCTTTCTTTTAAGGCACTTCATAACAATATTGTCTGCTTATATGACCTCGTCTCTTACATTGAGCACTGTTTTCTCTGCTCCAGAAATGATGCCGGCCTTGATACACTTATAAGAGAAGCAGACAAAATGTTTATCTGCTCATTTTTCATTCTGCCCCAAGACATGGAATGTTGTCCCTCCTCTAGTTTGCATTGTCACTTCTCTTGTCTTTTAATTTACTCTAAAAATTGGCCTCTTCTGTGAAGCCTGCACTATGAGAATCAGTATTTTCTATTTCACTTCATAAATGGAAAAAATCTTAACTATAAACCCCCATAATCAAAATGAGTAATCACATTATTGTATTGTAGGCTCTTCTGCAAAAAACAGTAACTCTGAAATGCCACCTTTTGGATTCTGAAGTTTGTCACTGATGTTTTCTCAGCAAAGCTGAAGACTCTTACTGCTCATTGTTCCATACAGGTTCTTATGCTGCCATCACTGTAGTGTTGGAGCGCTTAGCATGTTTTACATGTGGCTTGTTCTTTCTTTCGTCCTCTCCACAGGGAAACATTTTTAATCTCTTTTCCAAACAACCCATGACCTGATTTTTCAGAGGTGCTGCGCATGTACTTTGAATTAGGCTTAAATCTTGTATGTGGATCCCTGTACAACCACGGAGTCCCATTCTTTGTGTATTGGTGGACTCCCTTCCTTTCGATGCTGGCTGAGATATCTCATCTCAGGATAGTGCCTCGTCCTCTGTTAAAAATTGTTCTTAGATGATATATAGTACAGTGCTTGGATTCCTCCAGATATCATTTGAAATTCTTTCAGCTTGTGTAAGACAATCACAATTCTGCGCAGTTCAGTTTGCAAACCAAAGACCTCCAAGGAACCATGAAAGTGCTGCAGGAAATGGTGGGAACCTGGGGTGTTCTGTAAAACAATATTGAACAAAAGCTCCATAATGTGTTGGGAAATGCGTAATAAAGAGTGCGGTCTTTCACAGCAATTTCAGTGCAGTTTTAACTCAAACTATAAGTAAGGTTTAACCCATCTCATGAAAGTATGATCTGCCTATCTAAATTTCCTTTGAAGTTTTAATTAGCTGTGGTGCTTTTCTTCACGTAATGTGTAGTACTGTAGTTGTGTGTTGTGTAACAGCTGCTGTTCCACCCCAGAAACTGTTAGTGCTGGGTGTAGCATTATTTACAGTGTTGTCTATAAAGCACTCGAGGGTGAAAGGTGCTATATGAATGTAAGATTATTAATGTGAGGCTAGAGATGCCAGTGTTGACTTGAAAGTATCTCACGATTAGTCTTGTGTATGAAGTGCAGCTGCAGTCATTTCTGCAGCAGAGGAGTCAACCATGGGGAATATTCCAGGCATTCTGAAATAAACAAGAGGAGGCAGGCTATTCAGAGTATAGTCTAAATCAGGGATAGGCAACCTATGGCATGCATGCTGATTTTCAGTGGCACTCACGCTGCCTGTGTCCTGGCCGCTGGTCCAGGGGGATCTGCATGTTAATTTAATTTTAAATAAAGCTTCTTAAACATTTTAAAAATCTGATTTACTTTACATACAACAATAGATAAGTAATATATAATATATTTATAGAAAGAGACCATCTAAAAACATTAACATGTATTACTGGCACTTAAATTGAGGTGAATAAATGAGGACTTGGCACACCACTTCTGAAAGGTTGCCGACCCCTGGTCTAAGTAAAAGTGATCTCCACACTGCTTTTAATACTAAATGAGTTTGAAAATATTAAAGATAAAAACGAATGGTTTAACTGCTTCCCCACTGAGTCTCTTCCTTTTGCACCTTTTATTGTTAAGTTCATTATCCTTTCCATAGCACCTCAAAACAGCTCTATAGCCATGGGGCTTTTATTTTTGCTTATCTTCCACAATTTGGTTGCACCAGCAAGCAGTTTGCATGCCTTTGCAATAATGAGGAGGTTTAGAACTTACTTCTAATGTCTCATTTGGACACAAAGGAAGACTTTTTTCTTTTAAAGGCATCGTTTGCTGGACTGACTGTACTTATGGCCCTGTAATGCATTGTCTGTACTGATCACAAGGCATTCTGAAATTTGAACACTAGGAATGGCCTAAAAGGCTCCTAAAATAGAGCTCTGTTTTTCACAAGATTTCATTACTATAAATCTAACCAGATTTGTACCATTAAATTTTAGCTAAAAGTAATTGTCGCACTAATCCTGACAGTGATAGAACTATTCAGAACCCGTCAAATAGCTGTTTCTGTAGCCTCCATCATCTTTGGAGTGTACTGTCCGCTTCATCATTAGAGGTCTACTCTAGCAGCAAAACATGCACTACTTATAGTTTGGAATTAACCATTTGAAGCAATTGAGAGCTTTTCAACTTTAAAATTGGTCGTGAATTCTCTGACCATTGTGGTGGGCTTCCTTGTGCTGCTTGACTAGATTCCCATTGGAAATAGTCATCCACACTTCATTTTACTTAAATAAGTAAATAGACACTAATAGTCTAAATCTTTTGAAAATCTGCCTTGAACCTCTTTTCTTTTCTGTGATTTCCATCTGAGATCTGGTCATTTTTTTGTTGCTACCCTTTCTCAGCTGTCATACTTTAGCTCTCTTGACCTTACATTTTTTCATTTTTTCTCTCATTTGAGCACTTATAAAGTGAAATACATAACAGTAGTAGGAATGGAAAAGTCTATCAGCCAGATGTTTATATTGAAGATATTTGGATCTCTGTCTCATCGAGGGACAGTGCCTGGCTGAGAAATTCAGTCTCAATCTGCTACTAGTCAGGGAGATACCTTCCCACCTGCAGGGGGAGACACCTGTAAAGGGTGTGGAATTCCTTTCCTCTGTTAACCATGCTGCTGTTTGAACACTAAAGTGAATGCGAGATGACCATGTCAACTTAATTGTGCAATAAGATGTGAGTAGCAGCAGTGCTGGAATCTTATGAGAAGCAGCAGAAACAACAAAAGATTGGGGAAAGGAGAGCTCTCTCTCTCCACCCTTACTCCCCAGCAGTTTCCTGATATTGTATCTAAAGGGAACATTATGGAGCAGCTGCAACATGAAATTCACAAGTCCAGTGAACTTCATGGCTGCACTACAGGCCGCAGTAAAAGACGCCAAGGTTCTGTCAGTTTCTCTCTAACTAATGTGTGAGACAAGACAGCAAAGTGAAACTATCTTAACAGTTACTGGTAAGTAAACTTCCCAAACCCTGTGTAAAGGCTCTAACTAAGCAGTAGCAAACTACACAGTTTTAAGTTTAGAGATATACTATTGGCTTAAACCACAATATGAAAATTTATCTACTGTTACAAGCATAAACAATGATTACTATAAATGAAAGATTAGAGAGAGAAATCTTTCTATTAGTTTTCCTGCACTTAACAGCACTTTGTAGGTTCCCAGATTTGCAGTTCCACTAGAATCAGTTTTCTCTGTTTATGCTGGTCTGTCACACAACAGGGGAAGAGGAAAAACATTTATGAAAATAGAAAATTTGTGATTTCCTACTTTGTAGGCAAGTGATTAGAAAGCCACAAAAATGTCAGGCGAATTCAGGCATGTGTAGAAACAAACTTGTCTTAAACTCTTTTAAACCTAGTTTTCCAGTTAACTGTGTTCCTTTATAAACAAAAGTTTCTCCAGTCTGAGGCATGTAAGAGAGCACCCACCATCCCCTTTTCCATTTTAATCCAGCCATATATTTTCGTATGGTACTGGAGTGGAAAAGAAAGGAAAGAAATGTCGTCTTGAACTGAGGCATTAGTAGGCAAAGCTTCACCCTAAAGCAAATGGAAACAGCAGTTATAAATTCTCCATAGGGTATTGAGATGGAAACTCTTAAGAGAGTCTTTAGCAGAATCCTGGGGTATGATTAATAGGGAGTATGGATTTCTGCTCTTCTTTACCAAAAAAATAATGAATCTTCTCTCTTTCAGTCTTCCCCTCTTAGCCAGAAGAAAAACTACGTGCACCATTAACCCTGTGGAGCATTGCAAGTCAATCCAATGGCGTCCTCTACTGCTGTGCCTGTAGGATTTCACTATGAAACAAAATATGTTGTTCTCAGCTACCTGGGGCTCTTGTCACAGGAGAAGCCACAAGAGCAACATCCTCCTTCAGCTCCAGGTAACATTGTATTTACTTGTGTGGTTGCTTTATCAATTAACTGTAGAATTGAGAACTCTGTCTTGCACGTATGTAAAAAGTGCAAAAAGCAGCAGCTAGACTTGTGTATTTCTCTATATGTTCACTTTTAAAATAACATGAAGACCTGGAGATAGAAATAAAACAGTTCACATCTAGGTAATTGGTTTAATTTCAGCTGAGTTCATAGTGACTACAGTTTATTATCACAGTGGCGTTTGTTGTATATGAAAGAAATAGGTGGTCTCGCTGTAGCTCCTCAGAAGATATATTCTGGATGTCATCCTTGTTGCCACTCCTGAGGCTTTCTCTGCAGTTGCATTTTTTGGGCAAGCTCCCACTTGTGCTTTAGCCACTGAGACTGGGTCAAACAGGTATCAGCCTTTTTTTTTTTTTTTTTTTTTTTTTTTTTTTTTTTTAATCGCTATCTGAGTTCTAGCTTTGTCTAAACCTACTGCAAGCAACACTGGTTTACACACTTGTGCCCTGTTTATATTAGTGCTTCCACTGTAGCTGCAGTCAGTGGTAGTACGGTGGTGGGATACTTCCAACAAAATGCTAGTGTAGACCAGGCTAGAGAAGTCAAGCACTGCATGGATCATGGAAGCAGTTCCTCCAGAGCAGTTCTGAGGCATACTGGAGGTGGGGGCAATCTAAAGGAAGCCACAACTGCTATAGACTATTTCTCTTGTTTTGTGGATATAATTTTAGTTTCCAGGGTTAGCAATCTGACATCTTTGTGGAACTGAAGTATGTTTTTTATGTTGTATTTAGTTCTTTTCTTGTAAGTAGCACTGTTCTGAACTGTACAGCAAGACAACAGAATTTAAAGCAAATAATGCAGGGAGCCTATTTACCTCTAGTACTAGTATTTGGACCATTCTCCCCACTTGTTTATTAAAGGGCTCCCTTCTCTGCCTTCAGATCCCTTCTTTTTAAAAATAATTCTTCCGTGAAGACTTTCACTGTTAATCCACCATCTGGGGAAGAGGAAGGAACAGGGGAAATAAGCAGTGCTTGAAGAGTGTACTCCTCTAAGGTAGATTGTAAATAGCTTAGGCCAATTACCATGTCTTCCCTTATTCTTTAGTGCCAGATGTTCAACAAATAATCATAAAATTAACATGTATAAATATATTGTGTGTGTTGGGTTGTCTCTTTTTTTTACTAGTTATTTATTTAGGAAGTATTAACAAGTTTACAGATCCTTGCCATGTAAATATCAGAAACAAAACAGTAACCATTACAATAGTGAGCATTTGTTTTAAAGAGACATTATGCAGAACTGCAGTCATCAGATTTGACAGGTATTGCCGTATTAAAGTGAGCATCATTACATCATTTTTGACAGGTTGATTTTTTTAAGTGAAATCTCTGATTACACATATGTAGCAGACCAGAAATATCAAGTATTAATATTCCAAAAAATTGGACACATGCTGGAGTTTCTTGCAGGTGAATGTGCTTTGTCTGATTTTTTTTTTTCTCCCCCAGTAAATGGTAACCAAATATTTAAATATGTATTCTGTTTCTTTTGCTGGGTATATAATTAGTTCATTAATTTTTCCATAATAACTCTCTCTCATGTTGTTTTGAACTATTCCTGCAGGGTTGGACCTTCTTCTTTTTCCAGTGAGTAGCTATCATATCAGTAGTATAGCAGCTATTAGCAGATGAGATTGATTGATTTCTTTTTGTGTGACCATTTCCCTATTAGAAAGCCACAGGAAGATTAACAAAGGATCGTTTAGTAAGAGATATCCCACAACCTGTGGTATTTGGTTATGAATTGTATACCAGTAATCTCTAATGACTGGACATATGCACAGTATATACACAATCTCCTCTTTCACCACAGTTTCGCCAATGTTTATCCCCACTCAATCTGTATACAGTATATTTTTTTTTTTTACCGACTGGTATGTGGTATCATTAAGGCAGTATCTTAGTCATTTTCTTTTATCGTGCCACAGACTGAGGTTGCTGGTCCTCTTTTCCAGATCAAAACCCATTCCTCTGGAGTAATTTGTCTATCGAGATCCTTTTCCCAGCATGTCGTGTATAGACATTTTTTGTGTGGAAAGTTGTCTGTAAAAATTGATATTAGTTATAATATTTTTGTTTCCTAATTGACCAGACTTCATTGCTTCTATTAAAATTAGTTTTCTGTATAAACAGCTTTTCTAGAAAGCTGAGAAACAATGCCTAATTTGAAAGCACTGGTACGATGGGAGAGTGGGCAAGTTAAGTTAGTTTTGATCTCTAAATAAGTAAGAAAAGTTTCTTTCTTGACTAGCTGGCCAACCATTTGTATTCCATGGCTTTCCCAGTCTTTAAAGCTCTCTGGTTCATTATTTCCGTTAAGATCTGGATTTTTTTGCAGTGTGTGACATTGGTGAGGAAAAATAACTTCTCATCTGTAGTTCTATCCCAAACCTATAGATTATCCTTTGCTAATGAATGTGTAGTAATTTCTGGAGGGTGTGATTTTTTTTTTTTATTAATCCAGTAGCCTAGCAATGTTTGCACAGCCACAGTTTTCTTGTTGAATAAAGACACTCAGTGTTTTGGCTGGGTTAAATCTTCCCCCTAGTGTCTCACTATTTTGAGCGGGCTGGCTTGATAGTACCATAGAATACTTTGAACAGCTAGTCAGTCAACTCTGTTTAATGGGTTTGTACAAAGTGTTTGCACCCTTGATCCCTTCTTAGCCCTGGTCTACACTGTGTGTGTGTGGGGGGAGGGAATAGATCTAAATTACAAAACCGTAGTTGAAGTTGACGTACTTAGATTGACGTACTGTGGTGTCTTCACCACAGTGAGTCGACTGCTGCCACTCCCCGTTGACTCTGCTTGTGCCTCTCTCGGCGGTGGAGAACAGGAATCAGTGGGAGAGCATTTGGGGGTTGATTTATCGCGTCTAGACTAGATGTGATAAATCGATTCCCCGCTGGAACGGCAGGTAGCGAAGACATACCCTTATTCTGTATAAATTCTAACAACATTCTCTGTGTGTTCCTGCTACGGTTTTAGTCTGGGATGATTAGATTTAGATGGGAAAGATTCTGAAACAAGAAAAATATCCTTGGCAAAATGTTTATTTTGACTGTGGCTTTTCTTCCCAACCAAGAAATGGCATGTTTTCCTCACCAGTCCAAATCTTTTTTTATTTTCCGAAGTAGTGATTTGACATTTAAATCATAGAGCTCTTCTAGGTTGTTTGAGAGAGGAATTATCGGGTATTTTATAGAATTTGTTACCCATTTGCACAGAAGTGACTTCTGGAAGAATGACTTGTTGTAGTCTGGCAAGTTTATAGTTAGCATTTCAGATTTAGCATAATTTACTTTAAATCCAGATGCTTTCCCAAAGTCATGGATTTGTTCACATACTAATTTTAGGGACATACTTCGTTTAGATAAAAATATTACATCATCTGCATATAAAGCTACTTTCTGATGTGTTCCTGTCAGTTTTATTCCTGTGGTAGTCATTGTTCCTTATCCTCTGTGCAGAAGGCTCCATGGCCAGTGGTAAAGGTAAAGGAGACAATGGACATCCCCGCCCAGTAGTCCCTCTGTGTAATTCAAACAGGAGATTTAACCCCCTTATCTTGTGTAGCTGCCTTGGGGCTGGTGTACAGAGCAGTTCTCCATGTAAGGAGCTGGGGGCCAGTAATGTCCCTTTGGGACTAGACTTGAAACAGAAAGTTCCACTCTATCAAATGCTTTCTCTGCATCAAGGGATAACAAAGGAATTGAATCTTGTTTAAATCTGCAATTATGGATGATTCCAAGTACTCTCTGAATATTGTCTGACATTTGTGTATCCTTAATACAGTTTGACCTGCATTCATGAGAACGGAGAGCATGGACTGCAGTTGGCCAGCCTGTATTTTTATTAAAATCTTTGTCATGATTCAGGATTCCCCATTTTTAATGTCTCTGACACTACTAGCTCTTATATTTTAGCACATATTCAAATCAAGTTATGAGGGAAGGGAAATCCTTAAAACTTTTTTTTCCCTTTTAACTAGCATATAGAAATACACAAGTACTGAATCAGAATTACTGAGGTTATCTGTCAGGGTTTGCGAAAAGTAGAGAAATTGAGGGGGTAGTGTCAAAGTATTTTTGAAAATTGCGACTATCTCTGTAGCACTAAATTCATACTTCAATCTGTACAATTAATTTTTTTGTCTTTAATAAACAATATTTGTACTTTGGTGTCAGTGTAATTTCTGTTGTAATTTCATCTCCTGCTCTGTGAAGGGATAGGCACCTGAGTACCAAGACACCCATGCATTATCGCACTTAAGATTTATCTGTTTCATAAAGCTTTTTGTGGGAAAGCATGGGTTATTTGGCTATCACAGGAGATGTGACTATACTGTTTCCTAATCTGTGATAACTACATTTTGTTTCAATAAACGTGCATTGGGTAAGAACAAAGCCACTATTTGGAGTAGACATTTTCATTACTAGACACAAGATTCCAAGATGAATCAGTATTTTTCAGTAACTCAGATCAGTTTATGCAAACAGAAAATAACTTTGAGTTATTTAAAAATGGGGAGGAAATGGAGAATCCTGTAAACATTTAATTAAAGATCAATACTGAAACTGAATTAAGGGCAAAATGTCAGTACAAGTTTTTGTATTCAACTGACATCCAAAGCTAGGAGAACATAGAGCTTTGGAGTAAAGATAACTAGCTAACAAGTCTGCTATTCAGAGAACATAGACAAGTTTGCTTACACTACAGAGAGATGTTGTCTCAGATACGCGCTTTGTTGTTCTAGGAGAATACTTTCAAAACTTGTTCTTTCCATCCCCATTACTTTAAACCTGCCTTATTTCCTTCAGCAAATAGACGAACAACACTGATAATCTCTTGCCATCATAACCCAAACTTTCTTGCTGCCATTCACACTTTTCTCTCCATATCCCCACCTTCCTATCTGTTCATATGCCACTGCCAAAGTCAACTTCCTCTCTGGCTCTGCCCATGTTATTTTCCTTTTTACCTGTTTGGAATCCCATTGCATTTCATCAGTCTCTTACATATAATTCAAGCTCCATTTTCTCACTTTTAAGGTCCTACATAACCTCACCCTACCTTCATCTCTCCTCTCAATCCTCTTCTTATCTCACTCTTGGTGTCTCCTTTACTGCCTTCTGTGCTTGTAGCAGTTTTCAGTTTCTTGTTACTTAACAGGCAGCTCATGCACAAGTGTCTGGCATTCCATATGCCTGATCATTGTGGTGATTATATTGTGTGGTTTGAGAGCCATTAAATGCAAATGAAAAGGAGTTGTTTGGGATTCCCCAATGGTAAGGAGTGAGAACTTCCAGTCAGAAAGAAGTGATACGGGGAATGATATGACAGTATGATACAATATCTTGTCACCCATGCTGCAGTACAGCATCAAGGTCTGATTTTGTCTTACTCTGAAGCTCCATGTGACCACTTTGAATCTTTAGCTGTTTGTGGTTGAGCACCGCTGCTTTAGAGAATGCGAGGATTCTATCATTTTATTGATGTATGTTGGCTATCACTTAATCTTAGTCTCAGTAACTATAAAGTTGCTTGTAGTATTCTCAGATCTTTCTAGGGGAAACATTTAATGTAACACTTAGCTTGACATACTTTTTATTTTATGGCGTATAGAGCCATCCGCACGTTATTTAGGAAGTACTGACTGTATGGTTGCTGCTGTTTTGGCTTAAAAAGCATCAGTTACATCAACTTTAGCCTACTGATCTTGAAGAAGGAAGCTGATATGCCTAGTTCTGTTTCAGACATGTCCATGCTGATATCTTCTACAGCAACCAAAAGGCAGCCTTTAAACAGTCTCCTAATCTATGAACTATTGGAACTCATTTACAAAACTTTTCTTAAACATTACATAAATATATTCTCATACTATAGAATTAGAATTTATAATTCCTATTCCACGATGATACATTATAGCTCAAAGATATCTTAATTAAAGTTATCTTTAGATAGTTTTTTCCTCAAAAAGCATTTTATCAAAAAAATCCAATTTAAATAAAATCTGATTTTTTAAATCATTGATTTTTTTTTTTTTTTTAAATATCCACCCTGCCCTGCTTTGACTTTTTAGTCATAAAGTGATGATGTTCTTTACTGGGGCTCCCATTGTCTGTTCTGAATTCTCCATTCTGATACTTTAACAAGCACTGGCTGGAATCATGCATCTGGTCTAATCCTAGAGAGAATATGTGACACTTGGGCATGTCTCATTCTCTTCTATGCTCTGTGTATAATACATAAACTGACATGCATGTATGGATCATAAATCTATTAACAAAACTCGCACATTTATCACACACCCATGATTAACTTGTGCAAACTGGAGTGCTGTGATACAAATTACTGTGATACAAATTACTGTGTTCTTTGTGCTTTTGGCCTGTGGAGAAGTGAAGGGCCCTACAGGATCCACTTGCCAATAAAAGTCCTGCATTGGGTTGACCTGTCCTTTTATCCTTGGAAAGGTAAGTTTGGCTCCACATAGATCTCCTACTTCCAGCTGCCACTTCCAGGTTGGCCATGGGATATCGCTTGATCATCATAGGATACTTCCATTTCCCCAGAAGCTGATACTGAAGTCTTTTTCTTCTGGTTACTTCTGAACAGCTTTGAAAACTACTTAAAGGGATACTTCTCTTTTAAGAACCTTTGAATTGCACTGAACTGTTCTCTGAAATCTGGCATGTTTCTTTATATTGATGAGGATCAAGAGAATGGAATTGCAGGAAGCTAGAGTCTGTTGATCTTTGCGGTGTTTGTTCCCTGAAGAGTCACTGAGCCAGAGGGATAGTTGTGGTTTTTTTTTTTTAATGCTCTAGCACCGGTAAATGGTTTTATGCTGTTGGAATCTGCTGCTGTAAAGTTGAGGGTGTTGATGAGATGGAAACCATTAACTCTGCAGCATCAGTTATCAAAACAATTCTTTTGTACGCTTGCAGCAGTGGGATTTCTCTTGCTCACATTTTCCACATGACTTGTTATCAAGTATGACAGCTTGTCATGTGCAATCAGTATTACGTTAGTCACATGAGAAAGGGTCGTTATCTACAAAGGCTGCTGCCTTCCTTCCAAGCAGGGCAGAGTGAGGCATATGTTAAAACAAGAGGCTGTATGTGTATGTACTTGTTGGTTTTGATTGTGAAGTGATACTTCAGCGATTCCAAGAGGGGATATTGAGGAAATTGATAAAGCTTTAGTGTGCGGCTGCTCATTACCCAAAACAAGGAAGAGTTCTTCTCTTGAATTTATGGTTCAAGGTGAGAGAAGAAGTGTTTTGAGAGGAACTTGGGAAGCTAAGGAAAATAGTTTGAGAAGAGGAGATAGTTGCATAATTGTGGGGCTGAGAAAAATGAAATGGGAGTGGCCATCTGCATTTTTTAAGTGTTCACTTCAGGAACTGTAAACTTTTTCTGCCTACTCATGCATTCAGTTGGCATGAGAGCGCTTCACACAGGTAGCTACAACTGGAGAATAGCATGTGTATATAAACAATTCTGAAGGTCCTACCCATGCTCAGCTAGATTGATTTAGGTAAACATTTCCAACTCACTTTTCAAATACAGATGTCACTGGAAGCAATGCTAATGAATATTACTAGGCTGTTTTTAAATATCTAAAATGTGAAATAATGATCATGAATAGAATCACCATGGAGGATACAAAGATGAAACCTGGGGGGACAGAGTGGAGCCTTTAAAGGAATGCTGAAGGTAGTAAGGAGAGATGAGAACCAGGGGAACATAATCACAGAAGCCTAGTTTGTGGAGAAAAGTTATTGAAATTGTTGACGGAAACAGAGATCAGAACAAATGAGGACCAATAACAATTAAGAATTGCCTGGCAGAGTTTACTTATTGAGCAGTTTTGAGTCAGCAGTTTTTGGAGTTAATGGACGTAGACCGGACTGGAGCACATTTTAGAGAACTGGAGGAAAAGATGTAGAGAAAACAAGAGCAGACCGTTGGCATAGTGAGCTCAGGGGAAATGACAGTAGTTAGATGGAACAGAGATCGTTAGGACAAGGGAATATAAAGGCTTGTTTGCAAGTTTCTGGGAAGGAGCCAGAAGAAAAGTGTTGAGAATGGGGGAAAGGGAAGGAAAAAAGGTTGGCTAGGTGTTGAGAGTCCGATGTGGCACATTCTTTCTAAGCACCTGTTCTTTGTGGCTTATACCTTTTCCCAAAGAGCATTTTTGTTGGCTCTGTCTCAGCCCAGAGGTGAACTCTTTCCTGGCAGTTAGATTAAAATCTTTGCAGTTTCTGAAAGCCTTGACTGTTCAATGTGTTTTCACCTTTTCAGAAATAGTTTGACTTTTCCAGATCATAAGTCAAACACCTGGGATATTATACCATTCTGAATGAAGACAAGTGTTCACATGTCTAAAATAATTTGGTTTAGTTATTAGAATTTCTAGAACAAGAGTTTGGAAGTTTTGCATTAGATGATCTGTTGTGACCTGTAGACCCTATATGAACAAGAGACCATAAAGCCCAGAAGATAAAAGGGCTGCCTAAAAGAGATTTTGGGATTCTTCAGTACCTGGAGTTTGAGGTGCCTTTTGTTGGTTGACTGCTTCCTTGGATTTTGTGTGTATGTAGTTCTGTAAAGTTTGGTGTTTAAATATAATTTGATATTTCATTATTTTCTTCTCTGTATTTAGAGGAGACAGATGCGACTAGATGTGTTACTAGTGTTGTAATTTCTGATGCTGTCTGCTTTGATTTGATGTAGTTTGATATGGTTTTGACTGACTATAGTTATTTGCAGATTGCTTATTTGTGTCCTCTGGTTTATGATTAGGATGGTTTTGAAAACTACTCTTCAGTTCATTTTTGAATTTAAAATAGTGTTCACTCTTTGCTGTTTGTGCCCTTCCTTTTAGTTGTTGACTAATGAATTTGTTAAACACTTTTTACATATTCTTATTTAAACCAAATAGAATATTCTGCATGTGTGCAAGATAGACTATTACATGGATTATACATTGATCATGTCATAAAGCTCCATTGTAATATATGTAAAAAGAGGTCAGACTTCATGTAGCTGTGGGAAGCTGAACTCTGTTTTGTGCAACTAAATTCTAGATTCTTTACACTTTTTAAAAATTTTTATATCAGCCACCATTATTTAACTCTCCTGGCAGATAGTGCACCTTTTGACCAACTTCTCTGGTTTGTTTCAGGGCCTCAGCAATCTGTAATACCACAAGCTTTGGCGAAAGAGGTTCTAGAGAAGCTTAAGACAGAAATTGAAGAGGAGCTAAAACACCTTGATGAAGAAATTTTGGAAGGTCTGTGCTTGTTGGTGGATTTTTCCCCCCTCCACCCATTTATTTCAGTTGATGCAACCTTATCTTATAATGCTACAGTTCTTCAAGTATGTGCATTCTCCATTGTAGCATGTGTGTGCATCTGTGCACTCTTGACTAGAGATTATAAACAGCAGGGTCTGCGCCTGTGCAAAGCAGCGCCTTGGGCTTCCAGGCAAGGACATATAAGGAGGCATGGACCTGCTGCTGCTCCAGTTCTTTCCCAACCATCTCCAGATTGAGATGGAACAGTTGTGGTGTCTGCTGTTTGCCCCTGAATTTCTTGCATCACCTGTTGTGGCCTGTGGCACTTCTCCAGATTATGCCTAAGACTGAGTCCTGCCAGACCCGCCAGAGGTCTCTTCTCTGTAGCCATGGGCTCCCTAGCTCTCTAGTGTCTCGGAGAATCTTGTGTCCCATCCAAGTGTAAAGTATGCACTAGGTTTAAGGGCAGGTCCTTCAAGGATAGAGAAGGTAGGCTGAAGCTCCTCTTGAAACATTCTTTAGCTCTGGTAGGGTCTGTTTCTCCCCCACTATACATCAGCCTCAATCTCTCAAGCTGCACAGTTGACTTTCAGAGCTCCAGAGGAGGTTCCAGAGATGAAGCCCTCTAAAAGAAAAAAGCTCCTTATGCCTGTTTTGAGAGTATCCGATAGGGACACTTCTTACAGCTAACTACCCAGAGACCTTGCCTCCCATGACGTATACAACTGAGTCTGAAGCTGACACTGGTACCAAAACCTTGGTAACACCTAAGAAATCATCTCAATAGGAGGTCTTCAGTTAAATAGAATCGAGAGAGACTTGCTTTGGTACTACATGATGCCTCTAGTCACCGAGGTGGATCTAAAACCAGGGACCCTAAGACTGTCTTAAGGGCTTTGGAATAGACATCCTTTTGGAAACATTGAGGTCAGCCAGACCGATCCCTAGCTCCCTGTCCAGGACTACCCTCCATGAGATATAAATACTTTGAGCACAGAGCTGTCATCTCGTCTGCCTTTCTGGTACTGCATGCAGCATCCCCAGTCCTACATCAATCCCCATTATTGTCTTAGGCTCCGACCATTTGCTATCACAGCCCACCAGCACACCCTGGATTCCTTTACCCTGAGGATCTCCTCATCTCGGAGAAACCGGAGCCCCTGTCTTAAGGGGTACTGTAAGAGCCTCTCCCCCAGTGCTGCTTCTACAGTTGGTGACCAGGGGCAGTGAGTTGTATGGGTCTGTGGTGCCCGGGCTCCAGGAATATTCAGGACCAGGGGGCCTGGCTCCACCAATGTTCGGAGTCTGATCTCTTCCCTGGCCCTGCCTGTTGCCCCCGCACGCCTCCACTTGCGTGTCCCCTGCCTGCCACCCTCACGCACCTCTCCCAGGCCCCAGAGCATCTCTGCCTCAAGCAGGCGGCTACTCCGCGCTGCACTCCCTTGCTGCTGCTGGTGGTCGCTGCTGCCTACAACACAAGAGTGACGCCATTAGCAGGCTGAGGTGGCTGCTGCTCCTGCGGAGGGAGGAGGCTCATACATGATTGGCAGCCCTTCCCTCTCCCGGCATCCACTGGGAGGCAACGCTGAGGGGGCTTCTGGGAGATGGAGTCTGGACCTCACTTGAGCAGCTGCTGGGGCTTGGGTGAGTGTCTGACCATGTGATCCATTTCTCTCTCCCTCCCTCCCCCACCCCGCCCCGCAGCCAGCACTCCGCGCAGCCCCATCCCCTATGAGGCTATGGTGAGGGACAGCAGGCTGCAGCAGGAGAGGAGGCCACATGTGATGGCAGCCCCCAGCCACCACAGGAGAGGCGAGGGGGCTTCCTGGACCTGAGCAGCTGGGGCTTGAGTGTGTTGTGACACTCTGCCCATTCCCCCCCCCCACCCACCACCACTGCCCCCAGTCACTGCTCCTGCCCCATACTGGGCAAGGGGCAGCCCCATTTCCCCATCCCCCAGTGAGGCTATGGTGAGGGGCATAAGAAGGGGAGGAGGCCACACATGATGGCAGCCCACCCCCAGCACCCACCACAGGGGAGGGAAGGGGGTTTCCTGGACCTGATAGGGGCCCTAGGAGCATGGGCAGTGACGGTGGTGCAGGATGAGTGTGCTGCTGGGGGGAGGAAGAAGGGCGCCCCTCCCCTGGAGCTCATTGCTGCTGGTGGGGAGAGTATTGGGTGGGAGGGATGTCCACTCTGGCCCTAGCCCTGTGGCAGCCTTTTTGCACCCCAAGCTCCTCATCCATGACCCTGCACCCCCAGCCAGAGCCCTCACCCCCTGCACGCCAACCCTCATCCCCAGAGTCCTCACCTGAGGGGAAAACCACACAACTTCAATTTGGCAGACAGTTTGGGGTATGATTGTGTTTAGCACAATACTTGATTATTTTACTGTCTTTAAATTATATAATTGGTTGTATATGGGTACAACAAAATATAATGTATTGAAACAGGTGGGTGCTGCTTCTGACTTTCCACTTTTTAATTGGCCCTTGTAATCTTGTGGCGCCAGCTCCTTGTAGCTTCATTTTGTCTCAGCAATAAATTTTTGATTTGTAGGACCAGTAATAATCAACAGTGAATACATTCTTAATAAAGTTACCCAGAGGAAAAGAAGAAAAGGGTAATTCATCAAGTGACGGCCTGAGTTCGACACCCAGCTTTCAAACTGAAGTTATAGAAAAGAAAGATGCGGCAAATCTCCAAGATAAGAAAAGAGGTTTTCAGCAATCTTGGCTATCAAGATTTATGTGGTTGGAGTACAGTATTGAATTGGAGCTTTTTGCTCAGTCTGCAAAAACTGTTCTGAAAAGAAGATCTTAATATTTTCTACAAAGGCCAAACCAACATGTATTTCATCCAGATTTCAAATTGGAGACACACTGCATGGTTTACATCACACGAAAAATCGTGTCACAAGGAAGCGGTAATGAAGTGTGCTGCTCTGCAATCACAGGTAAATATTTCTGTGCTAATGTCAGCCAGTTACAGAAAAAAATCACAATCGGCTAGGAATGCACTGCACAAAATCTTTAACAGTGTTCAGTATCTAGCTCAACAAGGAGTAGCATTACGTGGACATGAGTGATTGATTCAGATTTGATGCCGCTCTTGTTGCTATGCAGTACAGATTCAGAGGAACTGAGACAGTGGCTTAGTCACACAAAATGGCTGTCATCTGAGGTTGTTAACAAAATAATCAATGATGGTGCTAAGACAAATTGTGCAAAAGGATAAAGGCTTCAAAGATTTACACCATTGTAATGGATGAGACTATTGATTTGTCAAGGAAAGAACAAGTAAGTTTTTCTTTAAGGTTCTTTTCTAATGAAGACTGGGATATTTATGGGGAGTTTATTGGGTTTTACCAAACTGATATGAAGAATGCTGCTTCTCTTTTCAAAATTGTAGAAGATGCATTTCTTGGGTGTGATTTGCACTTTTCTGATTGCTGCGGACAGTGTTACGATGAAGCCAGTAATGTGTCTGGCAAATTTACTGGAGTTCAAAGCCAGAGTGAAGGATTGAGAGTCAAGAGCAGAATTTGTGCATTATGCTGCACAGTCTCTTAACCTTGCTATGCTGGGTACCCTACGTAATATTCCAGAATGTCATGATATGTTTTCGATGATGAAAGATCTCAATGCATTCAGGGAGTCACCAAAGCGTATGGCAGCATTCAGAGAGTTTCAGAATGAAGGGGAGCCTTCTTTATGACCATTGTGCCCAACAAGATGGACACTAAGGATCAATAGCATTAAATCACTGCTCCACAATTACAAGGCCATGACGAACTGCCTAGATGAATTTATAAAAGCAGCAGAGAGTCCTGTGGCACCTTATAGACTAACAGACGTATTGGAGCATGAGCTTTTGTGGGTGAATACCCACTTAGTCGGATTCACCCACGAAAGCTCATGCTCCAATACGTCTGTTAGTCTATAAGGTGCCACAGGACTCTTTCCTGCTTTTACAGATCCAGACTAACACAGGTACCCCTCTGATACTAGATGAATTTAGTTACTCTTCAGAAGAATTTGCCTCAGAATGTAGTGGATTCTTGAAGCAACTTCAATCTTTTTCAATGTACTTTACACTAACAGTTCTTGTGAAAGCCATGGGTCCAGTAGAAGCAGCTAATGCAGAAATTCAAAGCCCAAACATGTCATTGCCAAGCGTTATGAAGAAAGTTGGCCTGTTGCAAAAGATGTTGAGCAGGATGCGCACCGACTCATCATAATCACTTCTGGGAATCAACAGTAGAGAAGGCAAGAAATCTTTATTTAGATGATCCTACACACTTGAGAAAATGCAAGCCACTGATCTGGCTCACAATGGAAGCCTTCCTTGCACCTTTGAGAATTTTCATTAAATATATGTTGAGATCATTGATGCTTGCAAAGTTGCCATTGAACAGAGGTTTTCAACAGAAAGTTTCCAATTCGCAGTAAAATTGGAGAAGCATATAACTGATGCAGCAAATGGCTTGAAACAGGACATAGTCCCAATAAGTGAAACTTTCCATGGTGACATTAACATGAAGAGGCCACCTCTTCATTTAGAAATGTTGAATGATATTTTCAGATCAAGAAATTACCAGCTTAATTTGGTGAGCAAAGTGAAGCAATTTCTGAAACTAAATGAAGGCTTGAGTGACATATCAAAGTTACAGTTCTCTTGAAATTATTCTACGCAATTCCAACTACAACCTGCACCTCTGAAAGCTCATTCAGTTGCCTGCACAGACTGAAAAATTATTTGCCAACGACAATGGGCCAAGAACGTCTAAATCACTGGGCATTTCTGCACGTTCATAAGAACTCTACCTCTGAATTGGACGCTGCAAGTCTCTTGGATGACTTCATTTCAAGAACCAAACAATGATGAAAAGTGTTTACCTCCTAAAGAACATCGCAAAAGAAGGGGCTGCATTTGTTTTAATTTTAGAAAGTATTTGCTTTTGAGGGTTATTGATCCAAGAGTGCCTGGTTGTTTCCGTATTCGAAAGAGTATTAATGAAGTTGATATTCTTAGTGAAGTAATTTTTTCTTACGATAGTGGTATTGTGGAATATAGGAAAACCGTTAAATGCTTACTGTTTCCAGTCCACTTTTTACATTTTAAAATATATATATCGGCTTACAAGGCAGGTGTGTGTGGGGAGATGCAGGACTTGGACCTGTAATGAGCACCACCAAAAATTATACAAACCTGCCGTCCCTTTATGCACGAGAACAGGATCTGATCCACTGCCTCTGTTACCAGTACTAATACCCAAAGCGTCCCCCCCCCTTCTACTCAGAGGATGACACTTGGAGGTTTCCATACAGGGATCTGTTTTAGCACTGTAACACCCTACTTCTCTGGGGACATACTCTGAGGAGGCCTTTCCAGCAGACGCCTCAGATTCCTTGGAAACAATTGCCCTTCGCAACCCTTCTCCTTTCCACTTCTGCAGTGGGCCTGTTGGAACTCCTGGTTGCATTATGGTGGTCAGTTTTATAGCGCATGAGCCTGAAAGTAACACCAACAAGAACACCTGCTAGTACTGCAACAGCCACCAGCACCACAAGATCACTTCCTGGTACTGCAAGTTCCCATGGTATCCGAGGAGACCCATTGACTGAAGAAGGGTCGCCCCTTTTAGCTAAGTCAGCGTCATCTTGTGGTGAGGTGGTAATGCCACCACCGCCCTCCTATGCACATGACTTTAGGGCCTTCCTGGACTTAATGAAATGTCCCTTTGAATCCTTTCAGATTCCTCTGGAGGAGGTCCAGGAGTCTGTGTTCCCTAGTGGACATTTTACATATCATACACCAGAGTAAGATCACTCTACCCATCGATGAGGTCCTGTTAACGCCAGCCTGTACTCTGTAGCAGGCACCTGCCACTGTTCTGTCTACTTGAAAACAGGCAGGCAAAAAATTACATTCTGACCAAGATAATGGTATATGTCTCTCATCCCGTTGCTGACCCTACTTCACAGTAGTTATGTGGCGAGTGTCCTGGTCTCCTGAGGGAAGTGCAAAATACTGTGGATGACCTCCTGTTTGAAGAGCTCAGGCTCTTCAGTGGCCACAAAGTCTCCTTGCTCCATTCCTTTAAAGATCCTAGGACAACATTAGATTATGCTAGCTCTACAGAGCCCCTAGAAAGGGATCCATACCGTCAGAGAAGAACACCAGGCTTCATGACCACTCAACGTGCATCTTCCTCTGTGACCATTTTGATAACCTGTTTGAAGGCCTCAAACGACGTCTTCCTCTAGATCTTCTGCTGCATGATTCTGCCATCCACCATCCCTTTGGAGACTGCCTTTCTCACTTCCTACATGTTTGAGAGCTCATTACCTCAGACTATTGAGCTGTTTCCCCATTAATTTGTTGGTAAAGGGTTCTATTCCCTATATTTCCTGGTTTCCAAAAGAGGCATGGTTGGAGACCGATTTAGACCTTGGGAACCTGAACACCTGTGCCCTATTGCAGCACATCAGGATGGTGATCCCTGGATTCGGAGGACTAGTTGATGTTCACTTTCATGTGGCTATTCATCCTTCCAAGAAGCGTTTCTGCTTTTTGCCATAAGCTTGGAACATTACCAATAGCCTGTCCTTTCCTTTGGGGTCTCTGTGGCCCCAAGAGTGTTTTATGAAGGACCCTTCAGCAGTAGTGGCCCACCTGCATCAGTTGGGTTTGCGGTCTTTCTGTATTTGAATGACTGGCTCCTTAGGGGCTGCTCTGCCCAAGAGGCTGAGTTAGCAATGACCAAGGCCCAGGCCTTTCTGGGCCTCTGCATCAATCTAAAAAAGTCAACGTTTACACCATTCCTAAAAACAGACTTCATTGTGGCCATGCTAGACTTCCTAACTGGCAAGGCTTACCTGCCCAAGGACAGATTCTCCACTGTGTCCAGGCTGATCTCTGCTCTACAGCACAGCCCACAAACAACTGCAAGCAGGACCTGCCTACAACTCCTGCGCCACATGTTGGCCACTACATCTGTTATGCTGCATATGAGACTGCACTTCGGATGTCTTCAGGCATGTCTAAAGACTACTATGCTCTGAACAGAGAGAGTCTTTCCAAACATATCACCGTACCTCACCGAGTACTGGATTCTCTCAGGTAATGGAAAGGTCGTCTGAAGGTCTGCATGTGGTAGTCCATTGTGCATGTCAGCACTTTCTTCATGACACAGAGGGACGCTTTCAGGGTGATATTGGACAACAGGCAGCTATGTACTTCATAAATTGACAAGAAGGAGCAAGATCCTAGTCCTTACATGCAGAATTGCTAAGGCTGTGGAACAGGTGCCTCTCCCATCATACAGAAATTTCTGCGGCTTACCTACCGTGACTTCAAGCAGTCTGCAACTGTGCGCTGAGGAGAAACTGCTGTTAGAACTACAAGTGGGAATTCAACAGCTCTGACATTCACAGTATCTGCCAAATGTGGGGCCTCCTGAAGGCAGACCTCTTTGCAACTTCAACCAATATGAAATGTTGCCTTTTTTTTGGCCCGAAGAGGATATGGCTACAATTCCTTGGGAGATGCCCTACTAGAACCTTGGCCCTGTGACCTGCTTATGCTTCTAATCCTCAGGACTTTGCTCAAACTGAGACAAGAAGGGGTAAGGTCTATTCAAATAGTGCCCTCATGGCCGAGACTAGCTTCTCAGTGGTATTCAGATCTATTTCATCTCTCTGTGGCAATGTGTGTCTGCCTTCCCCTCAGGGAGGATCTCCTATCAGAGAGCTCCAGCTCGCTAACCCATCCCAACCTTTAGTCTCTGAACCTGAAGTCTTGGCTCCTAGATGGTTCTCAGGCATAGAATTACATTTCTCAGCCAATTTTCAGGCATTTTCCTGCTAGATAAAAGAACTTACTACTTGTAAGACTTACCCGCAAAAGTGGAAACGCTTTCATTCCTGGTGTTTTCACTGCTCATTACAAGCCTCAGAAGCTCCACTCCCAAGGATCCTATGGTACCTGTTGGCCTTAAAGACACAAATTGTGTCAATGAGCTCAGTTTGAGTATGCCTGGAAGGCATTACTGCCTTCCACTTGCCTTGGCCTGTACACCAGAGCCAGCTTCCTTAAGGGTTTATACAATTTTACTTCCCCCTATCCAGAGCACCTCTTGTCCATGGGACCTTAATCTGGTCCTCATCGCCTTGAGGAATACCCTCTCTCCCTCGTTTGAACTGATGGCTAGCTGATCTCTCTCCCACCTCTCCCTCCAGACTTCATAACTAGTTGCCATCACCTCAGCAAGAAGAATGCAAGAACTCAGGGCATTCGTGGCAGACTCATCATACACTGTTTTCTACTGTGACAGGGTCATGCTGTACCTTCATCTCATTTCCTGCCTAAAACCTCATTGGAATTTCATGTCAGCCAAGAGATTCATTTTTCAGTTTTCTGTGCCTCGACAAAGGAGATTAGTGTTCACACACTAGACATTGGGACAGCCCTCACCTTCTATCTTGATAGGACTAAGATCTTTAGGGCCTGCCCCAGACTGTATATTTTTACAAAAGGCATCAGAGACAGCCAATATCCACTTAGACTGTTAAAGTAGGTTTTGGGTTGTATCTTGACCCACTGTGAAGTGGTGGGTTTACATCCCCCTCATAGAGTAAGTCTACTTTTATAGCCCTCCTGAAAGATCTCGCCATAGCAAATATCTGCAGGGCTGCAACCTGATTCTCTGTTTACATGTTCACCAAATACGCCATCCTACCTATGTCCAGAGTGAATTGCCTTGATTTGTCTCCTCAACATCCCCCTCCACGGTGAGATGCTGCTTGGGAACCTCCTTCTATGATGAGATAACTGACTCTGTGGATATGGGGAAAGCAGTGGACTTGATATATCTTGCCTGTAGCAAAGCTTTTGATACGGTCTCCCACAGTATTCTTGCCAGCAAGTTAAAAAAGTATGGATTGGATGAATGAACTATAAGGGGGCTAGAAAGCTGGCTAGATTGTTGGGCTCAATGGGTAGTGATCAATGGCTCAATGTCTGGTTGGCAGCTGGTATCAAATGGAGTACCCCAGGGGTCGGTCCTGGGGCCAGTTTTGTTCAGCATCTTTATTAATGATCTGGATGATGGGATGAATTGCACCCTCAGCAAGTTTGTAGATAACATGAAGCTGGGGGGAGTGGTAGATACACTGGAAGGTAGGGTTAGGGTCCACAGTGACCTAAACAAATTGGAGGATTGGGCCAAAAGAAATCTGAGGTTCAACAAGGACAAGTGCAGAGTCCTGCACTTAGGATGGAAGAATCCTATGCACCACTACAGGTTGGGGACTGACTGGCTAAGCAGCAGTTCTGCAGAAAAGGACCTAGGGATCACAGTGGATGAGAAGCTGGATATGAATCAGCAGTGTGCCCTTGTTGCCAAGAAGGCTAACAGCATGTTGGGCTGCATTAGTAGGAGTATTGCCAGCAGACCGAGGGAAGTGATTATTCTCCAGTATTTGGCACTGGTGAGGCAACATCTGGAGTATTGCATCCAGTTTTGGGCCTCACACTACAGAAGGGATGTGGACAAATTGAAGCGAGTCTAATGGAAGGCAACGAAAATGATCAGGGGGCTGGGGCACATGACTTATGAGAAGAGGCTGAGGGAACTGGGCTTGTTTAGTCTGCAGAAAAGAAGAGTGAGTGGGGATTTGATAGTATTTTTCAGCTACCTGAAGGCGGGTTCCAAAGAGGATAGAGCTCAGCTGTTCTCAGTGGTAGCGGATGACAGAATAAGGAACAACGGTCTCATGTTGCAGTGGGGGAGATCTAGGTTGGATATTAGAACATACTATTTCAGTAGGAGGGTGGTGAAGCACTGGAATGGGTTACCTGGGGAGTGGTGGAATCTCCATCCTTAAATGTTTTTAAGGCCCGGCTTGAGAAAGCCCTGGCTGGGATGATTTAAGTAGTTGGACTAGATGACCTCCTGAGGTCTCTTCCAACCTTAATAGTCTATGATTCTGCTGGAACACCCACAGGGACATATACACAAAGAAGAAGTAGTGGTTACTTACCTATGCAGTTGTCATAACTATAAAGGGAAGGGTAACAACTCTCCTGTATACAAGACTATAAAATCCCTCCTGGCCAGAGGCACCAAATTTCTTTTACCTGTAAAGGGTTAAGAAGCTCAGGTAGCCTGGCTGACACCTGACCCAAAGGACCAATATGGGGACAAGATATTTTCAAATCTTAGGGCAGAGAGAGAGGAAGGCTTTTGTTTGTGCTCTTTGTTTTGGTGGTATTCGCTCTTGGGACTAAGAGGGACCGGACATCAGTCCATGTTCTCCTAATCTTTCTGAACAAGTCTCTCCTATTTCAAGCCTGTAACAGCCAGGCAAGGCATATTAGTTTATCTTTGTTTTCACAACTTGTGAATTTTACCTTTGCTAGAGGGAGGTATCCCTGTTTTGTTGTAACTTTGAAACTAAGGCAGGAAGGGGTTCCTCTGGGCTCTTTTGAATCAGATTACCCTGTAAAGTTATTTTCCATCTTGATTTTACAAAGATGATTTTTACATTTTCTTTTTAATAAAATCCTTTTAAGAACCTGACTGATTTTTTTCCATTGTCCAAAGACCCAGGAGTTTGGGTCTTTGATCACTTGGTAACCAATTGGTTAGGATATTATTCTCAAGCCTCCCCAGGAAAGGAGGTGTAAGGGCTTGGGGGAATTTTTGGGGGGAAGAGGAACTCCAAGTGGTCCTTTCCCTGTTTCTTGTTAAATCACTTGGTGGTGGCAGCGTACCAGGTTTTAACCTAAGCTGGTAGAAATAAGCTTAGGGGGCTTTCATGCGAGTCCCCACATCTGTACCCTAGAGTTCAGAGTGGGGAAGGAACCCTGACAGCAATAACTTGAGTTCAAGATGTTTCATCCCTATGGGTGCTCCACCTCCTGCCTTCCATCCCCCCTGTGATGGAGTCTTCTAGGCTCTGCTCAGAGCTGTGGATGCTGCTATTTACTGGGGTCTCTGGTCAAGAGTGCACGGGCACAACCACGTCCTATGATGGAATACCATAAGGACAAACATCTAGAAAAACTCAAGTTAATGTCCAGGTAAGTAACCTCTCTCTCTATAGTGTTGAGATGGTAATGGATGTTCTAGCAACAGTTTTGTTAATATTTTTCTCATGCTCATACAGTTTTTCAAATTCTCCTCTTCTTTTTCTTAAATTTTGTGTGCTTGGTCTCCAAAAGGCGAACACTTCTTCAGAAAGCTTGAGCAAAATTCTTTCACCGATTTGAGTTATGAGTTGCTATAATTTCAGATTTAATTTAGAGTGAGTTTATTTTTAGAAACAAGTGTATTTAATTTAAATTTAAAATATCTAATTTTAATTGATGTTTATCAACACTGTTGGGCCCCAGTGTACTGTGCTTCAGCAATTCCAGCTGGTGTAATAGGTTTTAATCGTATAATAGCTTTTATGAGCTGTCATGAATTAGAGCAACTCTCAGGCTGCTCTAATTTATGCAGGGAACTGAATCAGCATAGAGCAGCCAGGAGATTCAGGGGAGTGCAGAGGAGAGATATAGCTAGCTTTCCACCTCCCTTCAAGCGTACACTTCTGTATTTTAATATTGATATAGATGTGGCTTTTATGCTGCTACTGAAGTTGACCATTGAGACTCTCTAGCCCACTTATATTTTGGATTATGCAAATATGTAAGTACCCTGTGGCTCAACTGAGATTATCCTTTTTCAGTAGCAAGAAGTTACATAACTGTGTTTTTATGTAATGTTAAAGTTACGATTTTAAACACATCAAGAATTACAACAGCTAAAATTTTTATCATCTTAACTTGCCCAGAGTATGTAGAAAGGACTCAATTTTGCCCTTGGATAAATCATTGCAGCTACCTTTGCAGTTGTATGTGAATATTTCAGAGAGATTTGTGTACTGCGTGTGCCAGGTGAGTAAGTTAAGGTTGCTGTGAGAGCCTTGACTTTTGTATTTCCTAACTCTTGTGTTTACAATTTTAGATTCAGTGTCACATTTTGGTAAATTCAATACTTAATGAATACTAAAATGCCCCGTTATATTGGTCTAATAATGCTGTTGACTGTTAGCTGATGTTATACTCAAAGCTAAAAATACATCAAAACATAATCTCAGTGAAGGTCAGCTTGGACACCCGGTCTATATACAGTATTTGTGATGTCTATGATTATCATTGATCATGGTATTAAAATTCCAGTCACTAGGTAGCTTTATTGTAGGGAACAGCACTCCATGGGCTGGGGTGGACTAGATGACCCATTAGAAATTGAGCTGGAAAAGATTGTAGTCAAACAGAATATTATTTTAAGAATTGCATTTGGGTGTTGTTGCAGATCTAGCCACTTCTGTGGCCAGATTTAGCAGTGATGTAAATAGAGATATAATTTTCACAGTGGTTATAAACATGAAAAAGTGTAGCTTGGAGGTGGTTACTGTGCGAAAAATGTGTAGTTTACAATTCACCCATATGCATGGGTCTTCCTGCTAACACAAAGCTCTAAGAAAGAAATTAGAGGGGATGCTTTGGCCCAGAGACTTCTGTGGGTCTGTACTTAATTATTTCAGGTTGAATTTGCCCTGGTGTGTCTTTCTGAAATTGTTACACAAACGTGCTCTTACTCTGAAGCCAGGCATTTTATTGTGTGAAATAAACTTCATGTGACTCCATAGTAGCTGAACAGTTTTGTGGCCAATTGTATTTACCATTTCGGGGTTTGTTTTTGCTTTGTCCTCAGCCTTCACCAGCACAGGGTTTGACTGCCATACTTCTCCAGTGTTCAGTCCTGCCAATCCAGAGTGCTCAATAGAAGATTGCTTAGCTCATCTTGGAGAGAAAGTGTCCCAGGAACTGAAAGAACCTCTTCACAAAGCACTACAGATACTGCTTAGCAAGTAAGTTGTCATTTGCTTTGCTCAGTGGGAAGGTACTATTCCCTTTAAATGCTTATGGTTGCTATTATGCTGGTTATTTGACTGCACTTTGTTTTAGTATTGGTTTTTCTTCCAATCTTCCTTTGCCTGCCCTCTTTATATATATCTATATATATTGCAAACACTCCTTTGCTGTGTTGAACATTAAGGCAATTTTCAAACCCTTTTAACTTCAGAGCATTGAGCCTCCAAGAGTCACTTGACATATTTTAAACTACTGGTTGATATCTGGCAAACCATAAATGTCTTAGATACTGGACTTAAACCAGGTTAGCATCCCCACTCAACACTTAATCTTAATGTTAGGTTCTTGATGCTGTAACTACAATACCATGGGGCTAATATTGTTGATATCTCTGTATTTTAGGTACCCCAGATGTTGCTAAACTTGTCTTGATTGCACATCTGCCAATGGAACTACTTCCACATTTTCATTGTGGGAACGTACCTCTCAGCTTGTCACGCTCCTGGCCTTTAAAATGAGGGACAAGTAGGAAATAATAGAGAAGTTACATTCAGGTAGCGCAGAAACGTGTTTAAATGTAAGTCAGCTTTTTTTGTTACTTAAAATTTGTGTAGTGGGGTGGATCCTCAAAGAGCCCGCATGAGACAGAAAAGAGGTTATTTTACTTGTTGATTGACTGTATCCTTTCAAGAGAGTGTGGGCAGTTGGGCTATCTGTAGAGAATAAAGAACTGGCCTTTCGTCTTAGGAATCAGTGTTTAAATTCCAGTAGGGCATGTAGCTGGTGTCCCAGTGTCTTGGTTAAAGTGCTAGTGCTAGATAGTAGAGTTGCTTTGGTTGCCATTTTTATTTTTTTTTAGTATGAATGAGCAATCTGGGGTTTTAGGAGAGTCAGACTGACTTCCTCCTATTCTGGTTGCACTGAATGACAGTGCCTCTGTCCACAAATTGTGCATAGAAATCTTGGGCTCTGATGAGCCAGTTTGGGAGATTATCAATATAAATATGGCTGTGAAGACAGCACTGGAAAAGCTTGGGCTCCACTGTTTCTGATTTGTAGATGTATACACTAATGGGGTAGGAGGTAATCAAGATTTTCAGGTGTCCTCTGCCTGCTCTTTGAGTATTACTCTCCCACAACTCTTCTTGCATAGCTGTTCCTGATATTTTTAAATGACAAGGTACTGAAATCCCAGAGTATCAGTTGCCAAGTTTTTCAGTTCTGATAGTGTGGGCCTATAGTACCTCGTATGAGCACTGAGGAGGGATCTTTGGGCCCTTATGAGGAGAGTGACTTTCATGTAGGCTTTTGAGAGGTAATGAGATGTGTAAGTAGTTCCTTGACTAGACCACCTTCTTGTGGTGAATCAAGTGGTCCAGTTGCTGACTTAATAAATTAAATTGGTGTTAATGGAGAGTGGATTGTCACACTTCCTTGGGTATGCAAATTGGGTCTATTTGCACTTGTTCATAGACCAGCTAAGATCACACCAGACTGAATCCCAAAGATGCTACCCTCAGTTCCACAGAAAAGGTCTCTTGTTACGTCTAGAGTATCTGACCAGGACTGTCTGGAGCCAATCAGCTCTGTTCCTTGATCTGCCCAGCTGAAACGTGGTCTAGCCACTATGTCCTCCATCTTCAGAAGCTAATAAATGCAAAAACTTCCCTTATGTCCGGTTTTTATTGAGCCAAGAAATGAAGATGTCTTGTGTATGGAAGGGCATAGTGCTGCCCATGGGCTGTCACATCAGCTAACGCTGAAAATTCTCTAACTTTTTAGAAAAAGAATGAGTACTAAGCACTGATTTGGTTCCACTTTAATTTTTATTTTGATGCAGTACATAGTGCTAATGATAATTCTGTGCTAAGATCTCTACAGGCTAACTGGTATTTGGGTGACCCATGTGAGTTACCTGTGTACAGAAATAGTAGTTTTGTAGCTCTTTCATTTGCCTAGCATATGATGTATGCTCAGAGACCAACTTAGTTGTACTAAACCCTTAGGATAAAAATGTCTTTGTTGCAGTGCTCTACAAACTCTCAGATCTTGTTAACCATCTATGTGCGCCTTTAGAAATATACACACTATATCTTTCAGACGGCCTCATACAGAGAGGGAGCTCCTTTATCTTCCGTTCATTTCCCTGCTCCTATTGGTAACTGGTAAGCAGGAAATGGAGAGCTTATGGACCACTAATGTCAGAGGATAGTTCCCCCTTTGCAGGATGATCAGTTTTTCTTTACTTAATTCCCTAAAAATGAATTTGCTTTGTTTTATGGAAGAAATAACTCTGGATTATAGCACCGAGATATAAATGCTGTCTGGTTAATTTTTAAGCGGCACTCTAATTTTAAACTTCATTTTGACATGCTTTGTAATTGCATGCAGTGGATGTGTGAATACTTAGTTACCTGGGAACTGAAAGAACTTTAATCTTTGTTTTTTCTCTTTATAACCTTTGGTGTTTTAATTCCTGCAGGCCAGTGACTTATCAGGAATACCGAGAACGCACTCAGGAGACAGATGCTCATGCCAGTGGATGGAGCAAGGTAATAACAGAATTATCTTAACTTGGAGTTCTTAACACTTTGAAATTAATGGGGAAGATTTGCCCTATAATGCTGCCATAGCAGGATATACACACCTATTTGAAGTCCATATTTAGTAGCACTCAGAACCAGAAATAAATGAGTCAGAGTCCAATATCGTCTCCCCTCAAAAAGGTGTGTGTGTGTGTGTGTGTGTGTGTGTGTGTGTGTAGATATGATGATTAGTCCTACTACAAGTGCTGGGTACTGGACTAGATGGCCTTTCGAGGTCCATTCCAATTGTATGATATGCAATTTGGTAATTTTTCTTTTCTTTTTTTTTTTTTGCTGGACTGCACTTTAATGTATTTTCTGTTAATCTAATCTTTTTATGTTGGTGTTGGGTAAGTAATAAGACGAAGAGACAGGGCTGCTGTTGCTTGACATCGATGCGTGGATGCCAGTTATTAAAAACTTAAAATTCCCTAGAAGCATTTGCTGTTGTAGCAGTTCTGTAGTGAGAATTAAGAATGTTTCTATTATACTTCTCTGCAATCCCTTCTCAGTTGTTTTAACTTTTTATATTCTTTTCACTTGTTAATCTAGTTCCAAGAAAAGTAAAGATAACCACACGCTCCAAGATTTTGAGGTTTTAATGGCTCAGAAAATTGAGTTAAGCTTCCTGCAGCAGTTTCAGCATCACTATCATAGGAGTGTGAGCTGCAAGAGGGCTTTTATTATGTCATTGTGCAATATGTGATAGTCGATTTTGCTGATATAGCGATACTGCATTTTTTCTATAATCTGAGGCCTCTGCATTCCGCTTTGCACTACATTGTATGATCCATCTATCTTGAGATGTTTCTCAGAGGAATTGCAAAATGAAATGCAAAATCTATAAATGAAGTTACTTGATCTAGAAGACAAAAGCAGCCACCTCTGGGATGAAATGCAGTATTTTATTAACAGTACACAGCTACACTATGCAGCAGGACAAGACAAAAAGTTAATTTCTTTTCTAGCTGAAACTTCGTATAGAATTTTAGGTAGTCTAATATAATTACCTTAGTGAGAATATAGCCATTGTACTGAGGCTAACACTCTATTTTTACCCTTGTATGTTTGGGCACAAAAGCTGAGATTTTTTTAATGGCCACAAATTGACAGGTCCTTTTTTCTCATTCAGAAGAGAGCATAGGTCCAGCCTGATGTTAGCTGGAGCATTGGTTCTGCACTGACCCAGCAAAGAGTGCTACATGTTGAATGGCAAAACTACTTCCTACTGATGTAAATGATAGCTGCATTGAGATACTTTTGATGGTGCCAGTTTTGCTTGATCCTGCCTAATTTGAAATCTCATGGGATTATAATACAAAATGAAAAGACATGGGAATAGCTCAGTGGTTTGAGCATTGGTCTGCTAAACCCAGGGTTGTGAGCTCAATCCTTGAGGGGGCCATTTAGGATCTGGGGCAAAAATCTGTCTGGGGATTGGTCCTGCTTTGAGCAGGGAGTTGGACTAGACCTCCTGAGGTCCCTTCCAACCCTGATATTCTATGATTCTAGAAGCCCAGGGATCCAGAACTGAAGTTCCCACAAAGTTCAACTCTGAATTTCTTGACTTCTTCAATTTAAAATCTGAACATTAACATTGCATTACTATATTTTCTGTCTATGTCATTAGAGGACCTAACACTAGTTTAAAAAAACAAATTAACTGTCTGGTACTTGTGTATTGCAGCTATCTTCTACTTTTATCATTTATATGGAAATTGAAATTTTATGCTGAAAACGGATCAACTCTAGATGTGGAGAAGTAATACCTTTGACTATAATGCTTGTACTTAAGGCATAAGTTTCTTGTTGGAGATCCATTTTCATCAGAAAGGACAAGAATTTTTTTTTTTAAGGCCACAAGAAAATCTAAAGTCTGCATACCTTATACTCTGTAAGTCATCTTGCCATATGGGTTGTGCCTCTTGTAGCCACTCTTAAATAAATGTTAATGTTCCTCATTTTAAAAAAATACTTCTCACACTCAGACACATACTCTGAGATAATAGTTAGGCACTATATTTTTCTCTATTGTAACTGGAAAAAGCAGAAGAGTAAGGCATGAACCCCAAGAGCTGCACTAAATATAAGTTTTTCAAATACAGGGTCTTAAATCAGCTGCAGAATTGATTTTTCATGGGTTGAGGTTTCTCTTTTGACTTTCAGGGTGATAAGTCCCTCTCCAATGGCTAACTGTTCAGTAGTTTTTGGCATCAGAAGCTGTTGATGAACTAGGAGTGCAACATGGCATCTACTGTCGGTCTTAGAATCCTGTCAGCTAGGTAGCTTATTGGATCACAAGCTGTGATGTTGTCTGATTTAAAATATGACCATATAGATCATTGTTGCAACCACTGTTCTGTATTTGCAGGAGATCTTGTATAAAGGTTGTCAAGTGAGGTGTTTATGAAAAGGTTACGATTTGCAGGTTATGATTATGCTATCTGTATGCATGTATCATTTTTGTATTTGAAGTTATAAGTATTGGCACTACTATACTTGGATGTCAAATGTTTGCTCCTGGGTTAATGCCCACAAGGTAGCTAGCCAGCACATCTTGGAGGGACTAGTCAAATTGAGTGACCTGTCAAAGGAACATTTAACTAATAATGAACCATGGGAAATGCCCATCTACACTGAATGGAATTTCCTGCTGTGATTAGGCGAAATGCCTGGACATGGGAATTGCCCATGGGACTCCAGCAACAAGATGGAGTTTGTAATTTTCCACAGTAAGAACAATGGGATGCCCTCCACATGGAAAAAAGCTATAAAGGGCCCTGGAAACACCTCCATTTTGTCTTCAATCCTGTTTCTTACCTTTGGAGGAACTTTGCTACGAACTGAAGCTCTGAACAAAGGACTGAATGACCCATCCAAGCTGTAGATGTATTCCAGAGATTTGACTTAATCCAGCAGTTCATTCCATCACTGCTACAAGCTTGACCCAAGAACTTTGCCATTACTGTGTGTAATTGATTCCTTTAACCAATTTTAACTCTCACCTTTCTTTCTTTTTATGAATAAACCATTAGATTTTAGATACTAAAGGATTGGCATCAGGATGATTTTTGGGTAAGATATAAGTTATATATTGACCTGGGTGTGTGGCTGGTCCTTTGGGATCAGAAGAACCTATTATTTGATGAGACTGGTTGTAAAGAACCACTCATCTCTGAATCCGATGTTTCTGATGGTGATATAAAACCTGAAATGCCTGAGGAAACTGTCTTTATGTACTCTTGCTAGCCGGTGTGGTGAAACAGAAGTTTACTTTTGTTGCTGGTTTGGTATATCCTGTGGGTGATTAGCCACCAGTTGGGGTGTATCTTGGCATCCTCAGTTGTGACCCACTGAGGCACGGTTACAGTGACGTAATGGTCTCAGAATCCTGTCAGCTAGGCAGCTTATAGGATCACAAGCTATAAGAAGACATAGGTGGAGCGTGTAATGTCTACATATGTATGTAAATATAGTGTTTGGGCTTAAGGGGAAGAGCTGTAAAATATTGCCCAAATGATGGTTACAAATGTCATAATTATTTAATAATTTGATAAACTAAAGGAGGTATTTTACACAGGCACTATTGATTTACCCTTGGTGGATATCATCATTTTGTGTGTACTGTCAGCCATTTTTTTTTTAAACATAGTACATCTGAGCATGTGCAATATGTCAACCTTGAATATAGACAGTAGCCAATGGGAACATAGAATTTGGACTTTCTGTCAGTGGTTTTAATCTAAATTAGAATTGTTGTTGCCAAGTTAATTCTCATTTGTTTCTTGTATAACAGTTTCAGAGGGAGAGGTTATTTTCTTGTTCCCTTTAACATGTTAAGTAGCTTCTTTTGGAGATAATTAATTTGGATTTATATTATCCTCCTTCCTTGACTGCAGCCACCATATAAGGAAAGAATAAAAGATTTATTTGCAAGTATAATAACAAAATTGTATAAAAATAGAAAATAGTGACCCAGGCTTTCAAAAGTAATTACCAAAACTCAAGAAATACCTTAACAATTAACTAAATGCATGAACAAATAATTGAGTATTTTATTTCCATAACTAAAATCCTCTGCACTGAAATTCTTACCAAATTTTCTTAAGAATTTAGTAGTCTCCTACCCATATAACTTACTAGAACTAAGATTTTGCAGCCAAGTAGATCTTCCACCTTTTGGGTCTGGTTATTCAGTCCTTTAATCTGCAAGCCTGTGCAATTCCTTCCAGCCAATGGAGTTTCTGGTCCTAAACTAGCTTTTGTTTGAGAATCTCAACCAAAATACGTCTTAGATGCTTGCATCTTTTTTGCCGGAGCAGCCTCATCAGGACAAATATTGCATAGGACCTGATAGAATTAACCATCCAGGGTTGTCAGATTTTATTTCCAGTGGAAAAACTTTTAGTCCACAAGATACTGTTTCAGCAAACCAGAATGGAAAGTTTATAGTATAAATACAGTATATTCCTACATCGTTCCGTGGGGCATCCTTATCCTCCAGGAATGTGTAGCAGTTCCTCTAATAATACTTTTTTGAATAGATGGAGTACGAATGTATTGGTTTCATTTCCTCTTAAATTCCTCTCTCTCTCTCCTGGACATCATTTTGTAGAAAAACAACAGTTAGGATAAAAGAGAACAACTCTCGTGTCTTTTTATAGCTGCCTAAGTGTTCTCCAGTTCTCCTTATCTGTTTTTTCCCCTTTGGAAAAAACAGATAAGAAGATGCTGTTAAGATAAATTAGAAGAATCTATAGTTTTTATAAGTTGAGGTGTCTTGACCTACCAATTAGATTTGACTACTACAAAGTGTGAGGCTAGACTGGTAAGAATACTTTGGTCACTTGCTCTGTGCCCTGTTCCAGAATTTGTATTATATTCTCAGAGCTCCAAACATTTTAGGGGGAAAAAATTTTGGAAAGCTTTTCATTGACAAATAAATCTGCTTTTATGTCAGATGTCTGTCTGCTTTTTTTTTGTATTTTTATTACAAGGGGCACTTTGCACAGAAATGGACACTGTTTCCCTTGGGAGATTATCTGCTCCTCATGTTAACTTCTGTTACCCGAAGTTGTTGTCGCAAACAGAGTGGTGTCATTTCAGGAGGGGAAGCCAACAGTAGGAGCAGATAAATTCCTAAGGAGGGGCAGATGCTGTTTCCATGCAAAATGTCCCCAATAATAAAAATCTGAGGGAAGATGGCAGATTTGATATCAGTTTTTTCTAAAGAGAATAGTTTTTCAAAATTTTCATCACCTATGCATGAAGTAACATTGGATCTTAAATTGTACTTAAGTGCCCTGTCAAGTTTGCTTTTGCCAAGGAATGCTATTCATTGCAGAGGAGTCATTTAGCCTTTTAGTAAAATTCTGAATAGGGATACTGAATTGAAATAAGCCCTTGCTTGACTAAAAGCAAACATCTGAACAAAAAATTTTCACTCCCCTTCCGTGCTGCTTAACATATCTGTTCCAAAAAGTACATGGCATATTAAGGAACCAAAGATGCACAGGAGATGCAGCAGAAAACAGTCATCTAAAGGGTAAACACAAATCATTTGTCTTCAAGTGGAATGCCTCAGCACATGTTTTGTCTGGGTTTATGTTTTATCTGGCTTAGAAAAAAATAAAACGGAAGCTGGAAAGATGAAGTAATTTTGTTGTTTAAAAAAAAAAAAAAAAGCTACACCCATTTTTCTCAGCATAGCATTTGGCAGTTTATGCAGTGCAATGCTTTTCTTGCCACAGATAGCCTGTGACTAGTACTGGAAAAAAAAAACCTTCACATTCAAACTAGTTTGAGCTACTTCTGCCAGATGAAAAATAGCGTGATGCCCTTTAGCAGTACAGGCATGGTGAGGAACCCAGTGTCAGAAGTAAACCACTTTCCACCATGATTTGATACTGGTTTAATAGAGATATCTTGAATATAAAATTAATACAAAATACTTTGAATGCCTTGGATCTCAAAGCACTTTTCAATGCCCATGTGAAGTAAGTTTCCCTATTTTACAGATGGGGGAAACTGAAACACAGAGAAGTTAAGTGATACCCAAAGTCATTAAGTCAGTGAAAGAGCTAAGAATGGCTGGCTCCCAGATCCCAACACAGATCGTTCAGCTTCTCTACGTTATCTAAAATTAGGTTCTGATTCTGGTCCCTGTCCTGGACTCTGTATGTTGGTTGATATGGCAGCATATAGGGGACATAGAGGTGCTGCAGCTGGCTGGGGAAGAATTTTCTTGACCCGGTGCTGCTCCACGTTCAGCTTCTGGCCTAGAGACAGGAGTGGGAAGTGACACAACCTATAATCAAGTTGGATTGAGCTAATTTACACCAAGAGCCATATGGACCCCTAGATGGCCCAGAATCCAGGTAGAAAGATGATGTGCCTTCTGTGAGGCCCAGCACAGAATCTCTCTATTGGTGTTGGTCTGCAGTGATAAAATTGGTTGACTGAGAAATAAGTATGCACGTGCGTTTCATCAGTCTGGTGTAGAATCAGGAACAGTTGCCATATTTCAACAGTACAGTTTTTCACAGAACTTATGCACCTTGCAAACATGAGCAGAAAGGAGACAATACTAAATAAAGCTGCATTTGTTATTTTCAATGGAAAACTCTCTAGAATGTTTCCAATATGGCAGAACTGCCTAGTGACTCTAGACCAGGGCAGGCAAACTTTTTGGCCTGAGGGCCGCATCGGGTTTTGGAAATTGTCTGGAGGGTTGTTTAGGGGAGGGTTGGTAAGGAATTTCAATAGTCAAAAATGCTTTCTCTTCAGAATCTGATATGAAAGTAACATGTAGGAGCCTTAAGGCTTCTCCTGTGCTGTTTAAATGTTGTCCTTCAACTTTTTTTAGGAGCAGCCTTATTTCAGAGAGTAAATTATTGTTTCTTTAAGAAGATCGATCTCTCTAATCTGTTTTAGAAATCCAGCTTTAGTAGCCATATTTGAAATCTGTGAGCTAGATACTTTATTTTTATCTATACCTCCAAAATACGTAATTACAAAAAATATAATTACTTAAATATACCACTCCCAATAATTTTGCGGTAGAATCCTCGTTTTGTGAATTGAGTCAGAAGATACCAGTTATGTAAGGATAATTGAGAATCGACTAAGCATTTAAATGGGCTGGCAGTTTGTAAGAAAAGGAGGTTCACATAATCATGAAGCTAGAAGATAGGACATGAAGAATGAGTCTGCTGAAGGTTTCATGTGATATGACTACTGTGAAACATTACACAAATGAAGGAGCTACTCTATTTTTCCTACACTGCCCCTTCAAAACCTGATTGAGTTGTGTACTGTTTGTGCTAAATTTTCTTGGTTACACTGGTGTAGCCTTGCTTGCTTAGTGGAATTGTAGTGGTGTAACTAAATGGAGAATTATCTCGTTACAGCTAGTCAGAAAGTTGTGGATGACAGTTGTCCTGATTAAAAAAAAAAATACATTTTTTTGTTCAATAATTTGTATGAAGTTTTCCCTAATCTCCCCACTCCCCTTTTCTGACGAGTTCTACTTAGTCCTAAGTAGCACACTTTCTCTGTGCACTATAATGCACATAGCCTTTAGTATTGCTGCATATATTCTGGGTTCTCATGTAATGAAGGGCTCTGTTAATGCTTATGTACAATAGTGGAAAGAGCCATAGTCGCTTATGGGACTTATTTTTTTTTACTTTTGTGTAGGTAAAATCTCAACTCTGACATTTAGTCATGCATCCTTTTTGCACATAATAAATATAAAAAGGTAACTGTGATTTAATCAGGATGGGGATATTGTAGGCTCTTTAATCCAACTTTGTGGTAGCACTGTGGCAGCCTGATCCTGCCTCCCCTGAAGTCAATGACAGACCTCCTAATGATGTCAGTGGGAGCAGAATCAGACCTTGTATGCTGCTGTGCATGGAACTGAAGATCAAGACTTGAATTTGAGGTCTCACTCTTCAGGCCTGCTCAGGTTTAGTGAGAATTAGGGTATGTCTACATTATGGGATTACTCTGATTTTACAGAATTTGATTTTTGGAAATAGATTGTATAAAGTCGAGTGCGTGCGGCCACTTTAAGCACATTAATTTGGCGATGTGCGTCCATAGCACCAAGGCTAACGTCTGTTTCCAGAGTCTTGCACTGTGGGTAGCTATCCCATAGTTCCCGCAGTCTCCCCTGCTCATTGAAATTTTGAATGCCTGATGGGGTGAAAAACATTGTTGCGGGTGGTTCTGGGTACATGTTGTCAGGCCCCCCTCTGCCTCCCTCCATGAAAGCAACGGCAGACAACCGTTTCGCACCTTTTTTCCTGGATTACCTGTGCAGATGACATACCATGGCAATCATGGAGCCCGCTCAGCTCAACGCAGCAGTTGTGAACATTGTAAACACCTCGCGTATTATTGTGCAGTTTATGCTGAACCGGAACCTGGAAAACCAGGTGAGGAGAGGTGGCAGCGTGGCGATGAGAGCGATGAGGACATGGACACAGAATTCTCTGTAACCGTGGGCCCCAGTGCTTTGGAGATTGTGCTGTTAATGGGGCAGGTTCATACCCTGGAATGCCGATTCTGGACCCTGGAAACAAGCACAGACTGATGGGACCGCATAGTGTTGTAGGTGTGGGACAAGTCCCAGTGGCTGCGAAACTTTCGTATGCATAGGGCCACTTTCATGGAACTTTGACTTGCTTTCCCTTGCCCTGAAGCACCAGAATACCAAGATGAGAGCACCCCTCACAGTTGAGAAGCTAGTGGCAGTAGCCCTGTGGAAGCTTGCAGTGCTAGACAGCTACCAGTCAGTCAGGAATCAATTTGGAGTGGGCAAATCTACTGTGGGGGCTGCTGTGATGCAAGTAGCCAAAGCAATCACTGAGCTGCTGCTACTAAAGGTAGTGACTCTGGGACATGTGCAGGTCATATTGGATGGCTTTGCTGCAATGGGATTCCCTAATTGTGGTGGGGCAATAGATGGAACCCATATCCCTATTTTGGCACTGGAGCACCAGGGCAGCCAGTACATAAACCGCAAGGGGTACTTTTCAGTGGTGCTGCAAGCACTAGTGGATCACAAGGGACGTTTCACCAACATCAATGTGGGATGGCCGGGAAGGGTTCATGAGGCTCACGTCTTTAGGAACACTACTCTGTTTAAACGACTGCAGCAAGGGATTTACTTCCCAGACCAGAAAATAACTGTTGGGGATGTTGAAATGCCTACAGTTATCCTTGGGGACCCAGCCTACCCCTTAATACCATGGCTTATGAAGCCATACACAGGCAGCCTGGACAGTAGTCAGGAGCTGTTCAACTATAGGCTGAGCAAGTGCAGAATGGTGGTAGAATGTGCATTTGGACATTTAAAGGGTTGCTGGTGCACTTTACTGACTCGCTCAGACTTCAGCCAAACCAATATTCCCATTGTTATTGCTGCTTGCTGTGTGCTCCATAATCTCTGTGAGAGTAAGGGGGAGACATTTATGGTGGGATGGGAGATTGAGGCAAATTGCCTGGCCGCTGATTACATGCAGCCAGACACCAGGGCGATTAGAAGAGCACACCAGGAAGTGTTGTGTATCAGAGAAGCTTTGAAAACCAGTTTCATGACTGGCCAGGCTATGGTGTGAGAGTTCTGTTTGTTTCTCTTTGATGAAAACCTGTCCCCTTGATTGACTTATTCCCTGTAAGCCACCCACTCTCCCCCCTTCAATCACAGCTTGCTTTCAAAGGAAATAAAGTCACTATCATTTACAAACCATGTATTCTTTATTAATTGATTATAAAAATAGGGAGAGAACCAACAAGGTAGCCCATATGGGGTATGGGAGGAGGGAAGGAAGGAAAATGCCACTTCAAAACTTGTTGAATGACAGCCTTTTCCTTGGGCTGTCCACTGGGGTGGAGTGGCAGGGTACACGGACCCTCCCCCCCGCATTATTGGGCATTTGCGTGAGGAGGCTATGGAACTTGGGGAGGGTGGAGGGCGGTTATACAGGAGCTGCAGCGGCACTCTGTGATCCTGCTGCCATTCCTGGAGCTCCATCAGACACCAGAGCATGTCCATGTGATCCTGCAGTAGTTCCAGTGTTGCATCCTGCCTCCTCTGATCTTCCTGATGCCACCTCTCATCTCGAATGTCCTTCCTGTCCTCACGTTCGTTGGCCGCTTTCCTGTACTGTGATACTGTGTCCTTCCACTCATTCAAATGAGCTCTTTGACTGCAGGTCGACTGCATGATCTCGGAAAACATTTCATCTCGCGTGCGTTTTTTCACCACCTTATCTGAGAGAGCCTTCGCGATGGAAGAGGGAGGCTTGCAGCTGTGGGAGGGGAAAAAAGGGAGAGAAGTATTTAAAAAGATACATTTTACAGAACAATGAGTATACTCTTTCACAATGAACAACAATATTCACCTTACATAGCATGTGATTTTGGTACAAGGTCGCATTTTGCATCTTAATGAGTGCCTGCGGCTCTGGTGTTTAGAGATCACAGATGCAGGGCCAGGCAAGAGAATTTGGCTTGCATGCAGCCATGGTAAGCCATTGTCTTTTGGCTTCTGCAACCTTCATAAAAGCAGTGCCCTCCTTTCCCATACCAAGCAAAGGCCGTTGAGTGCTGCGGTTTTCGTGTTAACGTGCAGCAGCAGAAATCAAACTAACCCCCCTCTCAATCCAGTTGTCTGGGATGACCGCTTTATCCCTCCCCCCACTGCGTGGCTGGTATCAGGGAAGATCCCTGCTAGCCAGACGCGAACAGCTCAGCGCCAATGCCCCCCCCCCCCCCCGCCCATTGGCTAACTGCAGGGAAGGATTTCTTTTCAGCCACAGGCAAACAGCCCGGTAGGAACAGCCACCTCTGTCCCCTTAATTAAATTCCTGTATTTCAACCAGGTTACCGTGAAAGATATCACTCTCCTGAGGATAACAGTGAGATAAAGAACGGATGTAGCTTGAATGCTAGCAAACACCGGGACCATACGCTGCCAGGTTTTGTCATGCAATGATACCAGATTACTTGCTTCTAGCATGGCGTGGTAAAGTGTCCTACCATGGAGGACGGAATAAGGCTGCCCTGGCCAGAAACCTGCAAAGGCTTTTGGAGTACTTCCAGGAGAGCTTCATGGAGATGTCCCTGGAGGATTTCCACTCCATCCCCAGACACATTAACAGACTTTTCCAGTAGCTGTACTGGCCACGAATGCATCTCGAGTCCTCAGGGCAAATTAATCATTAAAAAAGTTTGCTTTTAAACCATGTTTTATATTTACAAAGATACACTCACCAGAGGTCCCTTCTATGGTTTCATGGTACGGAATACTGCCTTGGGAGGGTACTTCAGTCAGGCTGAGTAAAAGATCCTGGCTTTTGGGGAGAACGGTGTGCTGTGTGCTCTCTGCAAGCTCATCATCGTCGTCCTCATATTGCCGGTCCGCAAAATCCTCAGGCATGGCTGAGAGTACTCCCTTCTTGGAATCCACGGTCAGGGGTAGGGTAGTGGTGGCGGCCCCCCCTAGAATTGCACGTAGCTCAGTGTAGAAGTGGCATGTCTGCAGCTCTGTCTCGGACCTTCCATTTGCTTCTTTGGTTTTCTGGTAGGCTTGTCTGAGCTCCTTAACTTTCACACGGCACTGTAGTGAGTCCCTATTATGGCCTCTCTCCATCATGCCCTTGGAGACTTTTTTTTTTTTTAAATGTTTTGGCATTCTGTCTTTTGGAACATAGTTCTGCTTGCATGGAATTGTCTCCCCATACAGCGATCAGATCCATTACCTCCTGTATGGTCCATGCTGGAGCTCTTTTTTGATTCTTCGACTGCATGGTTACCTGTGCTGATCAGCTCTCCATGTTGGGCAAACAGGAAATGAATTTCAAAAGTTCGCGGGGCTTTTCATGTCTACCTGGCCAGTGCATCCGAGTTCAGATTGCCGTACAGAGCGGTCACAATGGTGCACTGTGGGATAGCTTCCAGAGGCCAGTACTGTCGAATTGCTTCCACACTAACCCTAATTCGAATCGGCAATATCGATTTCAGCGCCACTCGTCCGGGAGGAGTACAGAAATCGATTTTAAGAGCCCTTTATGTCGAAGTAAATGGCTTCGTTGTGTGGACGGGTGCAGGGTTAATTCGATTTAGCACTGTTAAATTCAACCTAAACTTGTAGTGTAGACCAGGCCTAAGGAAGATCAAATGCTTAACATGCAAGGGAGGAAAGACACTGTCATGTGCAGTATGCGAGTATTCATTCTAATGTCTTTGTGATGTTGCACCCCGTAATGCTTTATGGGAATATGCTTAATACGAATATGCTTATGAATGGATATATGACATAACTGGAATGTTTTATGCGACATATGCCATGTAACACATCTCTGCAAAGGTTATGATCTACTGAATATATTCATCCTATTTGAGGCATGTGTCATTTTTGTACTTGAAGTTATGAATATTGGCGGAGTACTTGCTTGATTTTAAGTAGCCTTAGTAAAGCATTTGGTCAGCTTCTTGAGAAAGGAATGTGCAAATTAAGTGCCCAGTCAAGAAACACTTAATGAACAGTGAATCTTGGAAGACTCCAATCCACATAAGAAACCTTCCTGGAGACATTCAAGATAGCATATGGGCAATGGCTGCTGCCTGTAAAAACTGAGTCATGCATGGACATGTGACTTGCCCATGTGACTCCAAAACTCCATCTTGGAGCTGGACTTTGCATAGGGGAGAAGAGGGGGTCTCCACCCACAAGAGAGAGTCTATTTATTTAAGCCCCTGGGACACCCCTCCATCTGATCTTCAGCTGGCTCAAAAGAGAGCCTCTCCACCCCCAAAGAATACCTGAAAGAAACTGCAACAAAGGACAGTAACCACAAGGGTGAGTGTTTGCTGGACCCAGACTAGAAGAAGGCTAGTCTGTAAAAGAAGCTTTTTGGAACATCTCTGAGGGTGAGATTTCATCTATATTCCATTTTCTTACTGTATTAGGCTTAGACTTGCATGTTTTATTTTATTTTGTTTGGTAATTTACTTTGTTCTGTCTGTTACTCCTTGGAACCACTTAAATCCTACTTTTTGTATTTAATAAAATCACTTATTAATTAACCCAGAGTATGTATTAATGCCTGATGGGCGGCAAACAACTGTGCATATCTCTATCAGTGTTATAGAGGGTGAACAATTTGAGTTTATCCTGTATAAGCTTTAGAGGGTGAAAGGGGTTTATTTGGGGTTTGGACCCCATTGGGACTTGGGCATCTGAGTGTTGGAAACAAGAACACTTCTTAAACTGCTTTCAGTTAAGCCTGCAGTTTGGGGGGATGTTGTTCAGACCTGGGCCTGGGTTTGCCACAGGCTAGCCTGTCTGGCACAAACCAGGCAGGGCACTCAAATCCCAAGCTGGCAAGAAAGCAGGGGCAGAAGTAGTCTCAACACATCAGCTGGCAGTTCCCAAGGGGGTTTCTGTGATCCAGCCCGTCAGTCTTCATTTCCTAACTAGTCTTTTTTCCCCTCCAGCTTTAAGTACAAGCTCTTCACTGAGGGCTAAGCATATGCCATGTTTGAGGTTTAAAAGTTAAAATTATTTTGGCCCCCTAGGTGTGCCCAAAGTACCTGAGGGAATAAAGCTATAACTTGTTTAAAAAAAAAATCAGTGCGTGCTAGAGAAATTTTAATGTGCGGCAGCAGGGTCCACACAGATAGGTAGTGCATGGCGCAGTGGAGTGCTGTGGAATTACATATCAACTTGCCATACAATGTGTTCATGTAAATCTGGAATTCAGAAAACTGAATAAAATTTCCTGACTCTCCCCCTCCCTTTCTGTGCTGAGACAGTGTGAGAAGCTTCATTCCGAAAGAGCAAGAAGTATCTGAAAATGTACTTTTAAAATGAAAGTGTTATCTCAGTCACAACCGTATGAATGAAATTGTTAACCTTTAAGATGGCAAGGGTAGATGTAATACACTCTGTCCTTCCCTTTTGACAAGACCCCTCCAGTCTTCCATGTTCAGTTGTCAAGCAGCCAAAACACCCAATACCTCTTACCCAGTGAGCAGGCATCTTTGTGCGCCCCATCTGGGTTTTCACAGCTGTACATCTGAGTAGGAATCTACCCTGGGCTCTGTACCAGGCTCAACCCTTGGCCTGTTTTTCCCATGTCACTTTCCCCTTTTTCCTCCCTGAGAGTATGGCCAGGACCAACACAGGAGATGCTGGTTGGAGCAAGATGTTCAGGCTGGAGGACGAAGAGGTAGCAGCCTTCCCGTTAGAAGAAAGCTGGCATTTGGAATTCATTCTAGGAGATAGTCTTGACTTTGACCTGGCTCCTGTGGTCAGAAACCAAACCTTTTCCTCATAAACCTAAACTACTTTCTAGTGACCCCTTAGGGGACTGGTCAGTCCTTATGGAGAATAGATGTGCAGTGCATTTATTGGGCAGTGGGTACTTTAAAGCTTAGTGATGGTTTCTCCTGTGCCTGCTCAATATGCTCTTTTCAAGTGTTGATGACTCTAATTCAAACCATTTTTCCCTAAACTTGGCAAAGTGCTACATACAAACTTGGCACCGAGGGCAATTTATGTGCTTGTGGAGAATAAGCTCAAAGTTTAAAAGTTCAGCTGTTTTCTGCTTAGGCAAAACCAAGGATAGCGGGGTATGAAGACCAAGAATAGAAATTGGAAGAACAAAAGGCGAATGTCTTTGGAAGGTTACAAACATGTTAAATTGAGCACAGAAGAGAGTGTTTTATGAAGACACTTTTGTAACATTAGATATAACCTTGTGCCATGCAGGCCGTGCTACACTACTTGGGCTCTTGTTCTTTCCCACCCATTCCAAAAGTACACATAAGCCTTCTGAAGGGATTTCCTAACACTATGCATCTGCCCAAGAGTGTCTGTGAATTTGCTGCTTAGTTACATTTTGCGTTACTATCCTGTTTTCCCCTTCAAATTGTCCTCACCGCCTCCATCCGTATTTGTTATAGGTTATGTAACATCTGTGGGGAGCAGGGGGAAGTCCTGTCACCTATCTAGTTATCTACCCTAATCTTGTGTTGGAGAGGGATGGTGCACAGAAATGCATTGCACTTGTCTTCTGTAAGAGGGTCTACCACAGAAGCTACTCTAAAGTGGAAATCTCTTTACCTCAGATGAAATGCTGCTGCCCTATGGTTCTGTATATTGGTTTTATCCCATGGCTGTGTAAAACTGAAGCATGTAGTCCACCATAGCTTTGTATAACTGTAGACCAGGGGCTCTCAAACTGGGGGTCGGAACCCCTCAGGGGGTCACAAGGTTATTAAATGGGGGGTCATGAGCTGTCAGCCTCCACCTTAAACCCTGTTTTGTATCCAGCATTTATAATGATATTTAAATATATTAAAAAGTGTTTTTAATGTATGGGGGGGGGGTCACACTCAGAGGCTTGCTGTGTGAAAGGGGTCACCACTATAAAAGTCTGAGAATTCCTGCTGTAGACTAAGATCATTAGCTTTTAAACTATATGAACACTCCCTTTTCTCTCACAGTGGTGGTGAATCTAGGATATGTTATCATTCTCAATCATTTTGTCTTTTTAAGGTGTTGGTGCCTCTGGTTCTGCTGCAGCAATTCCTGATGGAGCTGACAAAACGAGGCCAGGAGCCAATCGGTGCACTTTTGCAGTTTGGAGTGACGTACTTAGAAGACTATGCTGCAGACTACATCATACAGCAAGGAGGATGGGTAAGAAGGCAGTGGTTGGTTGATTGCATAGCCCTTTGAGTGTGCGCTTCCATATATGTTGTTTAACTCACCGTCTGCTGGTCATTCTACTAATGAGGTTTAGAGGATTTGCTAGTGAGTCAAGAGGTAGAGATAAGAGCAGTGATTTGCTAGCCTCCAAAAAGGAAGGCTTATACTCTTAAAGGGGGATATATGATTTGGGATATGGGCTTGTCCATTGAGTTGAAGTGGGTCTCCAATGGAAAAAATTACTGAGCCTTGTATTGAGCACATCAAGATACAAATTCTATTCCTGTGTGGTTAGCTTCTTTTCTTCTGGTGTATAGAGTGTTGTACTTTGGAAACAAATATACATAGGCCAGTAGCCACAGATGTACTGTGTGGGAGAGTTTGGTCTCTTGAATTTTTTGCCCTGCTCTGGTGAGTGCTGGAAAGTTTTTGTGTACAATATTTTCCCCTCTTTGACATAAACTTTGAAATGTCTTTGGCAGAGGATGATCTCTTAGTAATTCCATATAGGAAAGTCAGTAGGCATCACTTTGGAGACTTGAGTGCCTTTTATTATACATCATGTTATCCAGTAAGTAATTAAATCTTGCACTAAATCTTGTTGCAGAATTCTTAAGTGCATAATAACCTGGAGCTTGAGATTCATGGTGTATTGAAAGGTACATTTTAAAAATATATATCCACACACTTTGTACTGGAGTGTGGTAGATCCAATTTCTGATCCATGTTGGAGTCCACCAAAAATGTGAAAACCCCTTATTCTACCCCCAGAGGTTGGGCTTCCAGATTATTTGTCTCATGAAGGTAGAACATTGCCAGATTGAAATGGAATTAATCTGGGATTAGTGAAATGACTCCAGCAAGTTGGTTTTATTGTAAAGTAAGCTGGTCAGGGAAATCCAGTGATTAAAAAGTCCTAACAGGGAAAAATCACATTTGAACAGCTTCTCATATTTCAGTATTTTCACTGAATTTTTCTTTGGCAGTGGAGTTCCATACTCACTCACTTCCTCCTTGTCCCCAACTACTTCACCTCTTGGCAACAGGATGTACTGGTTTCTTATATTGGTACTAATAGGTTGTTTTTCTGGTGCAATCAGCCATTTTGTCTGTCTGACATTCAACTTGTGCAGGATGGGCAGGGACAGTTGTACTTGGCATGCATTTTAGACCTTGGTTTAATTAGTAACTGCACTAAGATTCAAATGTTTATTGCTTTTGGTTAAATCTCTGTTTGCAATTTTAAGGAAGAAGACTATTGGTGTTGTGCCTTATATAAAGCTGCTGTTCTTGATGCCTTACCTCTGAAAAGGCCATGCTCCATTCTTCAGTGTCCTTTTTGAAGCCTTTTATAAACATACTTGTTACAGCCCAGAGCTGCTGAAAACAAGCAGATTCCCAGTATGGCCTTGGAGGGAGGGAATGTGTGCTTTGTGTTGTCTTTGTGACTGTGCATGTGGCTGGGTAGACTGCATTCCGTCGATCGTGAGCTTGTCTGTATGCACCCACTCAGGCATAAAATCAGAATGACACAAGTGGCATAGCAAACAAGCCAGAACTATTTTTGAAACAGAACAGAAAAGGCAGGGAAAGAAATGAGGTGATGGAAACTTTCCAACTGAATAAATGTGGCAGCAATGACCCATTGTCATTTGCTCCATAGATGCAGTGGGGGCGCCTGTGCACATGTTTTTTCTAAGAAAGAGTATGTTTTTGCCCTTTGTTTCATGTAATGTAAATATTCAGTTTCATTAGGCAATATCAATTTTTCTGTGGGTTATGGATTAGAGAGATCATATTCCAGATGCTAGCTAGACTTGAAACTGGGGGTGGGGTATGAGTTACTGTTTGGGCTCCTGAAATGAAGGTAGCTCAATTATTTGTAGTATCTGAAACCATGGCAGGCTATTAGCCAAAACCTTTTTCATGGCTGTTTCTAAGCAGTATTTTCCCTAGGAGTTCTGTGTGGATTGCAGCAGGTTACTAATAGTGCCACTCTACCATGTTATATCCTCACAGCTCTAATCTCCAGTGAATGGTGACATAGGGACAATGAGAAGTGCAGTCATGGTGCTGCCCAAGAGCTATTTGAGGATAAGACAGACAGATAACCAGTGCTGTCTAGTTCATTATTCTTGTCATCTTGAAACTGTGCAAATGGAGCAAGCAGCATGTGCAGTAGTGCCTGTTTAGGGCGCATTTAAAACTGAAGCGATACCAGAGCGGCTTAAGCCTGTCAGCTTCTGGACAAAGGTAGAGGAAAGAGGACTTGTTGAGCCTCCTTTGCAGAGTCAGGCCTTTGAGGATGCATGATCTCAGAAACCAGGAGCATCATGTGGGCTGCAATCCACCCTAGTTTTTCCAAGGGAGTGTGGGCTTTTAATCTGGAGCCAGCATCTTCCAGGAAGGAATTATTCAGTAACAAGGAGGAGGGGGCTAGCTGAACCTTCCCTCTCTCATACTATTTTTTTCCTATAGAGCCAGGATTTTGGGGACACATGGCCCCATCAACCCATGTCTGCAAACAGCATCCAGAAGGAGGTGGTTCTACAGTGTCAGGGGTCCTGATTATGTCAGTGGTTCTGACTCTTTGAAAGGGGGAAATGGGCTAGGCAGTGGTCAGGAATTTTAACATTAGAGGCTAAATCGCTTGGGCAGGGGAATGAAGGTTGGAGCTTTCCTGTGAAAGTCAGTGAAGTTAGCATATAGTATGGTGGGGTGGGCCCTCCACTACAAGGGCCGGCTCCAGGCACCAGCCCAGCAAGTAGGTGCTTGGGGTGGCCACATCCGGCTCTTCGGCGGCAGTTCGGCAGCGGGTCCCTCACTCCCCCTCGGAGCGAAGGACCTGCTGCTGGACTGAAGCAGCAGCGGTAGAGCTCCTGCAGATTGCGATCGTGGCTTTTTTTTTCTTTTTGCTGCTTGGGGCGGCAAAAACCCTGGAGCTGGCCCTGTCCACTACTCTCCAAGAGCCTCTGAGGCTAGAACTGCCTTTTAGATTATCATCTCTCTGCTCAAGTGGCGACGTGTGCAGAGTGAGAAGGTGGTTGCAGGGAAGAGGAAAGGAACAGAGGATTAGCTCACTGTATTGAGGGAGAGCAAGTGTTCATAGATAGAGGTTTAGTAAGGATTTTAGTAGGTTTAAATCTCAATTTTCAAAGTAACTTGTGTTTGTAGAGGAGGGTAGCTCAGGAGATAATGGCTTGATAGAAGGGCATTTGGGAATAGCTTTATATTTATCAGAACATAGTGTGCACCTATTGTTATCCTCGTCACTTTGCTTGAATGTTGCATTCCATTCTCTTGTTCAACATTTGTGTTTTGTCTTTTAGCTTGTATATTCTTCAGGGCAGGGATGGTCTTCCTCTTTTTATTAAGGAAGGTTATGCCGCATGCAATTGAAATATAAATAATAGCTGCCAATTAAGAGTGGAAACGATTACTCCTATCTGGTTTGCAATCCCTGAAAACCCAGTCCTTCTGGAGATAGATGTGGGTTAAGTTTTTAGGGGTGCAGGAAAGAAGTGGGCAATTTCATTAGATTGCCATCTCACTTTCTCTTTGTAGAGTGATAGGTTAGTAGACTATATCTTTTGCATTAATTTGCGCATTGTCAGTTTATGCATGGTTTCTGCTACAGGGCAGGTATGATGTTTAAAGCTCTCCGGACAGCTCATTATGTGAGTTGTGGGCATGATTCTTTCTGTCCTGACATTGTGCTTATTAAAACTTGAATGGTCATGTGAAATCTTGTTCCTTTCTCATTTTGATCCATTGCAAAGCAGTTCCCCAGGCTGATTTGGCAGCAGCTTAGCTCTTCTGTTGCTCTGAAGCTGTATTAGGGCACAAACAACTGACGTGCAGTGCGCATGCTCTCCCCCTCCCTCTCTAGTTCTCTCTCCCTCTCTGTTCTGACTTCTCCAGAGCTTAGTGCTGCTGTATCAGAGCGACTCTTGTGCCTGGAAAAATGCAGAGTAAGACCAGACAACTTGGTAAGGCTTTTTTTTCCCCGAGGCTATTTCTTTGATAGTTTTCAAGCTCAGCATGCCCTGTTCCCCAAAGTTAGGTTTCATCTTCATTGAAAAGAATCTTTGGGAAAACCTAGGAGAAGAATTAGAAGATGGTTTCTTGAAATGTAGCTGCATTACTTTTTTTCTCCCACACCCCTCCCAGCTTTGCATTCTTGTCACCTCCTCTATGGCTTGTATGAGAGAGGGCTGAATGTGAAATGTGTGTCTGTACGCTTTTTTAGTATAAGAGAGGTGCATTTGGAACTCTCAAGCAATTGCCTTTCTTCTACTTGTAAAAGATTGATTCTTGAATATTCATTGTGACTTATAGCTGAAAGTTTCCCCCTCTTTCCGGGTTGGTGCTGAGTTTGTAAGAAGACTTCAGTGCTATAAGGAAACTGGCCCTAGTACTTGGATCAAGGTTTAATTTTAACTTTGATTTGCTTTGTCTGGAAGAGGCAAATGTTAATTCAGAGGGGTTATATGTAAGGTATTATACTTCAAGCTGCTATCAATGTCTGGAACTCTTGCATGAGTTGGAGAGAAGAAATTTTTTTCCCCACTGGTACTTTGGCATTTCCCTTTCTATTATGAGGGCGAATAGGGTCTTTATTGGAGTTTGTACCCCTTCTTGCTTCTCAGATTGGCAACTTGTGAAAGCAAGACAGTCAGTACTGCCTTGGAGATGACAGTGCAGAAATCTACAGACACACTGTGCATTGTAGGAAAGACAAACAAGTTTAATGTGGTGGAAATACAAGGAAGGAGACTCTAACTGGGAAAGTTTATATAAGGCGTTTTTATTTCAAAATAACTGTATTCAGTGGTAGCACATATTAATCAAACAGTGTTGGCTTTGCCTCATAAGAATGGTCATAGTGGGTCACACCAATGGTCCATGTAACCCAGTATCATGTCTTCTGACAGTGGCCAGAAGCCTCAAAGGGAATGAACAGAACAGGGCAGTCGAGTGATCCATCCTCATCATCCAGTCCCAGTATCTGGCAGTCAGAGGCCTAGAGACACCCAGAGATTGGGGTTGCATCCCTGACCATCTTGGCTAATAGCCATTGATGGACCTTTCTGCCATGAACATATCTGATTCTTTTTTTGAATCTAGTTATAGTTTTAGCCTTCACAACATTACCTGGAAATGTGTTCCACAGGTTGACTGTGTATTGTGTAAAGAAATACTTCCTTTTGTTTGTTTAAACTGCTGCTTGTTAATTTCATTGTGTGACCCCATGTTCTTGTGTATGTGACAAGGTAAATAACACTTCCTCCTTCACCTTTCTCCTCACCATTCATGTTTTTATAGACCTCTATGGTATCCCCCTCTTAATTGTCTCTTTTCCAAACTGAATAGTCTTAGTCTTTTATTCTTTCTTCATGTGAAAATTGTTCATATACTCATCCTTTTTGTTGCTTGTCTCAGGCAGCTTTTTTTGTGGCAATATAGTACTGCATTCCGTGCTTGGTAATAGGGAAGGGTTTTGCATGCTGGTGGTTGGGCAATGGTGGGAGGAATCAGATCTCTGTGTGGCGAAAAAGGAGACAAGTTATACGTATTCAGGCTTTCTAAAGTGAAAACCGGTTGAAACAGCAACCTTTTGTTGAATTAAATTGAAGGATTTAATGGTAGGCTAGAATCCTTAAATGTGGTAATTTGAACCTGCTCACTGCAGGTACTCAGAAAAGGGAGTGCAACAAGATCACTTCATTAGACCACATTAGCCCTTGGATGTGGTGGAATCACCGGTTATAATGCCGTTGTGGTGATTTCTGATGTGTTAAACATTTTTGGTCATATTTTCTTTGTATAAAAATAAATCAAAGGCAGACTACACACCAGCGATTGCAGATTATTCCCTATTTCAGAGTGAGATGGATAATCTCCTTTCTGTTCATTCTCAAACTTTTTTTTTTTTTTTTTCAGGAAAATGGAAAACAATTTTTTTCTCCTCCCAGGTCTCTGCATCCCCAGTCTGCTCCTAAAATTTAATATTGCAAATGTTTAATCCTTGATGATCTGGCCAGTGGGATTTCTGGGTCTCAGAATGACTAAATTAACACTTTCTCTGACCACTTGGACTTCCAGCCTTATCTATTTGATGTATTAAAATGTTTTAATTCATAGTTGTGTATCCTGAAATGTATAACTTAGCTGTTTGGTGTGTAGTGATGGTGTTTGTTTGGAAGAGCACTGGAGGGGGTGGGGAAGGAAGGAAAGGAAGCTGGCAGAGCTCTCCTTAATATGGTTAACATAAAGTGATAGAAGAATCTGTGAAGATAGGCATTCCTTTCTGGCTTATCTGTGGCTCCACCTATTCTAAGAGCTCTGTTTTGAACCACACAGTGATATGCTCAAAGCCTGTAAAGATATACTTTATGCTGGGTGGGGTGCTCGTTGACTCTTGTATAACCCCTCTAGAGAACTGAGACTGTATTGGTGATGCATCTGGGTTTAGCATGGGTCTGTAAATGTACTGGCATCTGGAACAGATGAAATGGATTCCGTAGTATGTGGGACAGCTTGGGCTGAAATGAGGCAGCAGTGATTTTTGTATAACAGTAAGGAATCTGTTTCTAGGGCATATCCTCTCTTTCTTGAATTGGCTCTGAGTGCATGTCACCCTTCCATTTAAAGTAAAGCTTCTCCTGAATCTTAGGCTTCGAAACCACATGGTTTCTGCATCCCTGTATTTAGGAAAACCTAGCAATGCAAGACTGATGCCGAGGTCCTCAGAAGAATCTGATTGCACGAGATCTCAGGGCGTTCTTAGTGCATGACAATTTATAACTTCTTGGTGCCTTTTTTTCTTTGGACAGCTCGATCTCATAGGCACAAATACAGTAGAAAGCACAGTTCCAGGGTAAAGTTTGTAATTTAGGCCCGTGAAACTTATTAACTGAGAAGCATGCACCCTCCCCTCATTTGGCAGGTCAAAAATGTTCCTGACGTTGGCCACACTCATTGCCTCATCTTTTTTTCCTCTTGCCTCCTAGTAAGGCATTAGCCTTCTCTTGATTACATATGGAGCTATTTAACTACAAGGGATTCAAAGGATATTAAAGGGATATGAGTTTCTCCACAAGGTGGTGCTCCTGTGTGGCTAATAAGCAGAATTTTTGTATAGAGAGCTTGTGTTTTATTTATTTATTTATTTATTTATTTTAAAAAAGCCATGCCTGACTGTTGAAGGGAAAATAGCCTTGCTCCTAGATCTAGTAGTAATGCTACAGCTCACTGCTGGTAAACTATAGTCCCACAGTAACAGGCAGGCAGTTTGTGGTATGGTTTAGTGACTGAGTGGTTGGTACTGTGGATAAAAGATGACTCATTTCTATAGTTCAAGACCTAGGCAGCTTGTGTGTGTGTGTTTTTTTTGTTTTTGGAAAGTGAGATTTGAGAGAAGGTAAAACTGTTTTCTGAACTGATCATGCCTTGCACTACAGGAACTGTGTGAACAAAGGACTAGATCCTGGGACACACTGCCACTTGCCAGGCTAAACGTCACTAAGAGCTGACCCACAGAGACATTCCCTTTACAGAACATTTTTGTTAAATGTAAATTATTTGTGAATTGGAATATTAGTAACCTTCTTTTTAATGCTACTGCATGTTTGTTCCTGACTAAACTTCTCTAGTTCTCAGAATGCCGGCCTTCTCTGAGGTGGGAATAATGTGGCATCAGCTAACAGGAGACACCTGGCAGATGTGTCTGAGCAGGGCCCCGAAGGAGATAGAGGTTGGGGAAACGTTCATGAGAAGACAACAGTTATATGCTGCTGCTTACCCACGCCAGTAAGCCTCTGCTGATCAAGCTGGCTCATGGGCTCACAAAAGGGCTGGGTGGGTATTTACTAAGTAGATTACTTTCTGTGTGGCTGCAGTCCAAGCCCACGCGTAACTCTGCACGTGCCACATTCCATTAGCCTAGATGGATAAATGTGAAAGGCAGCCATCAGCCAGAAGCTCTGATCATGATATGAATGATGCATGGAATGCTGGGTGGCTGCGAAAGTATGGCTGTTCCCTCTTGTGTAATGAGGGGGGGAGGAAGCTGAAGCAATTTACTTGTCCAGCTGAGCTGCGTAAGTAGGTCACATGCTAACCTCAGGGGCAGGAGTTGCAAAACATCTAAGGCCATGGCTACACTTACAGTTCTGCAGGGCTGGTAGTTACAGCTGTGTTCGTACAGCTGTGTAGGGCCAGCGCTGCAGTGTGGCCACACTGACAGCTACCAGCGCTGCAGTGTGGCCACATTTGCAGCATTTGCAGCGCTGTTGGGAGTGGTGCATTGTGGGCAGCTATCCCAGCATTCAAATGGCTGCAACGTGCTTTTCAAAAGAGGGGGGTGGGTGGAATGTGACAGGGAGCGTGGAGGAGACAGAGAGAATGGATTTTTGGAGTTGACACTGTTCTCAGCTCCCTGCCTTGCAAGTTCTAAGGACTAGAAGACACTGAGCAGTGCCTACCTTCAATGATTTTAAAAGTTCTGACCCCCTTCCCCCACCCCTCTCATATTCAGTAAATGCAAATTATGCACTCCTAAATAGCCACCAGATAAGCATCTGCTCAACACGGATTTTCCCCCTCCCCCTCTGCCGTGTGAGCGTGCTGTTTCTCTCTTCAAGCAAACAGCTGTGAACATTCCAAAGTAATTCCCCTGCCTGCCTCTGCTTGCTCAGCAAACAGGAGCTGTGTTTGTTTTTTAAATAAGCAGTTTGGCTGAACTCCGAGCTCTCCCTTTCTTCCGGTTTGTTGTGGACAGTAATTCTGGGATACCTCCTTATACCCCGGAGGTCAATAAAAGCGCTGGTGGGGTCCACACTTGCTGACCAGCGCTGGATCACCAGCGCTGGAATCGCTACACCCGAGGCTCGACCGGGTGTACAGCTAGCGCTGCAACCAGGGAGTTGCAGCGCTGGCCGTGCTTTGCAAGTGTGGCCACATCCTAAGTTGCAGCGCTTAACTCCCTCACCAGCGCTACAACTCTCTAGTGTAGCCATGGCCTAAGTCCAAGTAAAATAACTTTTTAAAAGATAAGGGAAGGGACTTGCTGTGTTACCTTGGGCAAGTCAGTAATCTGGGATAGAACTCTTGCATCTCAGCCCCTTGCACTAATTAGTAGACACATAGCTTCACTACTCTATGCATTAAGCCCTGGTTTTATACAAAAAAGTCAGGAAAATTCCAAAGTATGGCTTCCAAAGCAACTGTAACTTGCCTCTTTGTGTGTTGTGCGCATGTACTTGTATCATTCTCCTTCACATTGGGTTGTCAGGACTCTCTTTCTGAGGGCTTGTCTACATGAACATTTAGTTTGCCACAAGCTGGGTCTGAATCTACTCCTCACTAGCCTTTAGCAGGCTGACTGTCCATGTGGACCCTGCTGACATAATTCAATAGTTAATTAATGTGCTTTGATCTATTCCACTTTCCAAGAGGGGTGTAGTAGTAAACCTCTCTAAGTCCCTGAGTAGCCAGGCTAGGTCAATGGAAGAATTCTTCAGTTGACCCAGCACTGCCTCTCTGAGAGGTGAACTACCCTACCCAATGGTTCTTATCTATGGGTACATGTACCCCTGAGGGTACACAGAGGTCTTCCAGAGGGTACATCCAACTGATCTAGATATTTGCCTAGTTTTACAACAGCCTATATAAAAAGCACTAGTTCAAGTCAATACAAACTACAATTTCATACAACTTGTTTTATACTGTCTATATACTATACACTGAAGTCTAAGTACAATATGATATTCCAATTGATTTATTTTATAATTATATGGTACATGTGAGAAAGTAAGGATTTTTTCAGTAATAGGTGTGCTGTGACACTTGTATTTTTATGTTTGAGTTGTAAACAAGTAGCTTTTTAAGTGGGGGAAATGCAAGACAAATCAGACTCCAGAAAGGGTACAGTAGTCTGGAAAGGTTGAGAGCCAGTGACCTACCTTGATGGGAGAATCCCTCCTGTTGGTGTAAGTAGTGTCTACACTGAAGTGCTACAGCAGCATAGCTGTCTAGTGTAGTGTTTTAAGTGTAGACAAACCTAAATGTTTGTGTAGACAAGCCCTAAGATATGGTTCTACATCTTACTAGACTACTTCTGGACACTTCCCCTGCCATTCACAATTTGTGTAGATAACCTCCTCTGCCATTCACAATCACATAATATCCCTGTGGGAGGTGCAATAATTTTCTGCAAAGAAAGTAACACAAGGAGAGTAATACTCTTTTAAGGTTCTTTTAGTACAACCTGGCTCTAGGCTAACTGCACTGTAGGCCACTTTAGTCCCTCTTGAGATGCACCTCTGAGGTGACAGGTATGGCTTTCTGCACCTCATTCTGGGTGGAACCACAGCTCCAACCACTTTTGAGTCTCTGGACTGCAGCCCTCCTGGTTCCCAGTTAGTGTGAACAACACAGGCCCAGTTTGGTTTCTGGCCTCTAATAGTTCCCTTTGCGAGCTTGTGATTGCAGTGATACAGACCTGTCCTCAAAACCAAATATAATCATACTTAATCAGGATACAAAGCTAATAGAGCAGAGCGGAGAGGGAAGGCCTATATGCATGGGTCCTTCTTACACCTTAAACTTTCCTTGCTAGCTGCTGCTAGATCCCTTCAAACTAGCTAACTCCATCTCACAGCATCTGTCTCTCACTCTCTAACCCCTTGCTAGCTGGTCATCTTTTGCTGGCACCCAGAGCAGTCTTTCTCTATCTCAGGCCAAATCCCCTTCCTTTTCTGGGTTTTTGTGCCTTTGATCCCAGGTTTTAGACCTGGGAAGAGTAAACCATTCTAGCCTGGATGTGGCCAGATATACTGTTTTCTTCTCCATTGATGGCCCACCACTGTTATCTTAATTCCTGTTGAAGGTATTTAACCCTAAGGTCTTGTCTTATCTTTGCTATTAGTTTTCATTTCCTCTGGATTTTCCCCTTGTGGCTTCCTTTGAATTAACTTCTAGGTATTCAGGCAAGTTAATGTCAACAGATAACCTGAAGGGCATGTGTTACATATAAAATGCTACACGTAACTCCTTATTTTCACATATGGATCATTTGAAATAGGAATCATGTTTTGCCCATAGTCCTGGGTATGCATATCTGTAGGTATAGGAGTGATTTTTTACCACTCTTCAGTGGGTATGGGGGAACTTGCAGGTCCTGGTTCTAGTCAACTTTTGACTTGGATTGCCCTCCTGAAGCTGAATTATTACATTTTGATTAAGTGACAAGATCTTCCAGTGGAGTAGCAGGTTTTGGGCAAGGACTCCTGACTGAGGCTGTGCTGGAGTTTAACAGTTATCAGCACTTGTTCACAGGGGACCCATTGCTAATGATGGTTGTACGGCAATGAGTCAGTTTCCTGTGCAGGCAGACATACAGATACTGAATTCCAGGCTGAAAGGCTGTTGTCTGAATAACTAACCTTGAAGCAAATCTCCCACCATTACATTACCAATGGGTGCCACTCCATCAATGCACTAGTATGGCTCAGCCTGTAACATTTATATGGCCATGACCTCTAACCCTGAGGGTCTAGACAACGTGTTGATAACAGTGGCTGGCAGATGATCTACATAAGCACTCCCACAATCGCTAACAATGGTAACGCTGCAGTGGTGGGAAGTGCATATTGTTAGTAGCGTTGTGTCCTGTCTTTACAAGAGCTGTAGAAGGCTCAGATATAGCCTGAAGCAGGGAATAGAAACACCTTTGCTGGTGCAAGCAGGAAATTACTTTGACACCTGTGAGATCTACATTCAGTGATTCTTGTTTTTCCTGTTAAGGAATTCTGAAAAGTTGTTGGATCTTTTCTTTGCTTGCCTGCCTGCTTTGGAGAAACAGAGGGTAATGTAGGCTCTTGTATTGTGAACTTCTGTTCATGTGTCTGTAATCACAGCTTTGTCAACCATTAAGGCAGGAATTTCCCTTTTGTGGGAGTTCTGTGCTCAGCTAGAATAGGGAAAACCCCACCTTTTTCCACTTTTCCAAGGACCTCTTGTAATTCTCCCCTCCCACCTACCAAGTCTGTTTTACTGCACTGCTGGCATTCCTGTGAGACCACAGGCACATCTCTTCCCAGATTTCTGTCTCTAGAGGCAGAGGTTCTTCTGGAATTTTCCTTTGGCTTCTGCCTTTTCAGACACTTATTTTCCCCCTATTTTCTCTTTCCACTTTGGCATCAGTTTTCACAGGAACACTTGGGACAGGGCTGGACACTCTTCTAACTTAAGAATAGATTCCCAGCCTGCTTACTTGCACAGAAACCGATTGAACCAATCACCAACTGTATGTCCAAAGTTCCAGCTCCCTCGCTGTGTTCTGTGTTCGCAGCTCATGCCCCCACATTGCAGCTTGTTGTGCAAAGTATGTAGGGTTGCTTTTTTCAGCAGCTACCTGGACTTTGGGCAGATTTTGAGCCACGGTCCTGCTTTTTTTTTTTTTTTTTCCTAACTAATGTTCTTGCACCATGAAAGCTAACACAGGATGGATCAGTCTGAGGAAGAAGAATCAGGGGATGTGTGGGGACACCCCAGAGGACCACAGTGGCAGGCTCCTACTGTTTCCAGTACTCCCAGGAGGTGTCCTTGTGTTAGGTAATAAAGCAAGTCCTCACTCACCTCTCCAACACCCGAGGTTGTGCGGAGTTGGAATATGGGCCCACAATTCTGTCAGAGACCAGACACAAATGCGTTGATCAACGGGCTCACACTAACCCCAAAGCTTTAGAATAAGTGTGGCCCCTTTATTAGGGGTGAGCATCAATATTTATACACAGAAGTAAACAAAGTGATTAATAAAAGATAATGGTCATGCATAATCAATCAAGATTTTACAGGAAGAGCAAGTTTAACAAGTAAATGCATAGAGATAAAAAGGCTAATGGCTACTTGAGGAAGGGGGTGTCATGAGTAGTTTGCAGGTCAGTGCTTTGTTCAAAAAAAGGTTCAGAAAGGATTATGCAGAGACGGCCAGTCTGGGTGTTTTTTGGCTCCAAAGTTCACCAAAAGTTTAGACCCAACATTCCTCCATTTGTAGCTTTGAGATAACTATTAATCAAAAAGCTACACCCTATTTCAAGATCTCAAGGGCCGCTTGGCAATTTCAGCCTGGGCCAATTCGAAGAGAGTAAGGCTTTTAGCTGAAGTGGGAAAAGAATAAACTGACTTACATGAGTTTATGAGGGAGGGGACACACTGAATACAGCAACACAGTATTATAAGACTACCATGGCCCCAACAACACCACCAAGAGGTTTTTAACCCACCCAATCCGGGCAGCCAATTCCATAAGGCTCCCCACCAATCATAAGGTGGCTGGCCAGAGGAGTAGTTTTTAGCCATTTCCCTTAGGTGTTTGGTACGTTGAAAAGTGTCAGAGTAGGTGTCATTTACAAAACACAGCATTCTTCATTTATGAGGGCGCAAGTTCCTCCCTGGGCTGCTAACATCATATCTAAAGCCATTCTGTTTGCAAAGCCAACTGGCGCAGCTGGGACATTTCCCCGGCTGGTTCTCAAATAGGGTTGCAGTTTCATTGGTCAAAGAATTCATAGTCCCTGTAGACGGATGATGCACCCTCAAGCTAGTGTGACCAGCCCACCGCTGCCAGGACAAACCATCACGGAGATTAATATCTCTGTCAGTTTCACGGATGTTACGACGTGGGGAAAAATGAGGGGGAGTGAGGGAGATCCGAGAAGGCGGTGCTAGCCATGCCAAATAACATGACCCTGCCCAATCAGGGGAGAGAAAATAATAAGCCTTGGGCCCGCACACCCAGTAGTTCCATATAATGCGTTTTGGGTATTCCATTTTTCAAAGTAGGAGGTAACCCACCACCCGTTGTACCACTGTTCCCCTGGTAACGCAGAGGGATCGTTGTGTGAACTGCAGAGGCACAATTTGGTAGTGTTGTCCTCAAAGGGCAGTGTAGTACTGCTTGAGCAGTTGTAGAAGGCAATTGTGTATCCTTTAACAATTAGTTGGACACCTTCGAGATCTGAGCAGGGCTTTTTAAAAACTGGACTCTGAAAACCTGCCCCTCCATGAAAAAGTTGAAAAGGTTGGATCGGGGTGAGGGATCCACATATGGGATAAGTGGGATGCGCAAGGCTTGAAGCCAAGATTTTTTACTAAAGGCGGTGCCATTAAAATATATGTTGCATTTACTTGTTCCCACAAAAGTTGACCCCTTTTCTTTAACAAACCACAGTGATCCTGTTTGATTGGTTACCCTGAGATATTTGTTAATTGGCACTTCTGTTTTGTCCCATGTAAGATTGGGTTGGACTGGATCTTTTATTCTAGTCGGTGGCATCAAGTCATATTAGCAGTGGTTAGGGGAATGGGTGTGAAGGGGAGTCCCTGTGCTGCATTTACTGGAAATTGAGTACATACCCAGCAATCACTTCTATTCCTAAAATACGAGTTTTAACCTCGTGGGAATAATCTAATAAAAGCCATTATCTTCATAAGCAGAAAATAACTGAAAAAGCATAAAAAAACATACAGTTGTCAGAATAAAGGGTCCTCTCATTTTTTCGAGTTAATTTAAGTCTAATGTCTGAGAGAGGGTAAGCTGGTCCACTGGTCGAAGGCAGTGTCCTCAGTGGTGACAAGAGCTGCTGGTCCGTCACTGTGGTCCACTACGGCTGGCTTGACGTGGGAGTGGTGGATCCAAGATTTGCGTCCTTCCAGGAACACTGCAGTCTGGGTTGTCAAAAGAACCTGGTGGGGTCCAGTAAACCTTGGCTGGAGGGTGCGTCACGAACGAACTTTTTGGCCCAGACGAAGTCCCCTGGTTGAACGGGTGGATTTGTTCCTCCAGCGGCACGGTCTGGAAAACTGCGAGGCTTTCAAAGGGTACGGAGGCGAGCCTGTAGGGATGAGAAACTGACACGCAGTCATATGATCCCCTCCCAATAGTGAAACATCAGCACGTGGTAGCGCCCCGCCTTGAAAGGGGGGTGTCCATAGAGCAGTTCAAAGGGGGATAATCCCAATGCGCGGGTTGGGCGAGTACGAAGGTGAAACAGGACCAAGGGAAGTACCTGAGGCCACTTTAATCCTGTTCCTGACAGATTTAGCCAATGTAAACTTAAGTTCCCTATTCATACGCTCAACTTTCCCGCTAGACTGAGGGTGGTAGGGTGTATGAAAGGAGTGTGAAATGCCCAGTCCTTGTTCTAAATGGCCAAGGACATGACCAGTAAAGTGAGGTCCGCGAATCTGAGTCGAGCACAAGAGGGATGCCAAAACGGGGTACAATATCTCTAAGGAGAATCTTCGCCACTGTGGCAGCAGTACAATTAGCAGTAGGAAAAGCTTCGACCCAGGAGTCAGAGGGCAAACCAAAACAAGGAGGTGCTTTTTCCCAAAAGCCTTTGGCATATCTACAAAATCAATTTGAAGATGTTGAAATGGAGCAGCAGGCGGAGGTCTTCCACCCTTAATTTTGTTAAGAGGTGGAGCAGGTCCATTACGCTGACATGTGCTGCATGCTTTCACTATTGATAGGCAATAGGGTTGAAATGCCTGGAGCATACCAAAAGCGAGCGATAGTGTCCACGAGGGCATGCGTGCCGTAGTGACCCCCTTTATCATGGTGCCAGCGAACTGCCACAGGGTATTTGGAGCGAGGGAGGCAGGCTCGGCCATCTGGCATAAGCCAGGTCCCTTTGACCAGAGTGGCCCCGAGGGCTTTCCATGATTTTAGTTCAGCAGCGGTACTGGTACGGGGTGCGGTGGAGTAAAGGAGGAGGTTGCAATAGCCATGTGGCATGGCTAAAGGTAAGGTGGCAGCCTTCTTGGCGGAGGCGTCAGCCAGGGCATTCCCACGGGTAACGGGGCTGCTATCTTTAGTATGGGCCCGGCAGTGAACTACAGCCAGGACGGAGGGTTTTTGGAGGGCGTCCAAAAGCTTGTGGATGAGGGGGAGGTGCTGAATGGGTTTACCGGCAGCTGTCTGGAAACCTCGAAACTTCCAGAGGTGGATATGACAATGCACAACTCCAAAAGCATATTTGCTATCAGTAAAAATGTAACGGTCTTACCAGCGGCCAACTGGCAAGCTCGGGCCAGGGCATAGAGTTCAGCGGCTTGGGCTCCCCAGTTGCCTGGCAGTGAGGCGGCCTCTTGAATGTCCCATTCAGAGGTGACAGCATAACCAGTGAACCGCTTGCCATCAACATAGCAGGAGCTTCCGTCCGAGAAGAGGATGCAATCGGGTTGTCCAGTGGCACGTCAAACAGGTTGTCTCTTATCTGTAAGATGCTGTAAACTACTTCCACACAGTCGTGCTGGTCCTGGGGGACTGGCAGGTCAGGAAGCAGGTAGCTGGATGAAGGGGTCCACACCTTTCAAAAAGTAGGTTAGTGTCTTCTAAGAGTTCGGCCTCTAGCTGTTGCTGACGATGGGCCGAAAAGACTTGGGTTGTGCCCCTACGCAGAAGGGCTGACAAGCATGAGAGGTCCAAACCGTGGTAAAATGACCCAGGGTTAGGCTCTTTGCCTTGTGATCAGCAGGGCAGCTGCTGCCAGAGTCCGGGTGCAGGATGGGGTTCCCTGAGCGACAGGGGTCGATTTGCTGAGAGTAAAAAGCAAGCGGGAAATGGTGGGGCCCGCTCAGCTGGGTAAGGACACCACTAGCAATTCCGCCCCCTCTCGTGGACAAAAAGGTGAAAGGGTTTGCTGTAATTGGGGGGGCGGAGAGACATGGAGGAGGCCACACTGTCCTTGAGTAACTGAAAGGCTTGAATAGTGTCCGGGACCACTGCAAAGGGTCAGGAGCAAGGTTAGCAGTGAGTCGGTGGAGCGGTTTGCTTAACTCCCCGCAGGACGGCAACCAGGGCGACAGAAGCCAATTAATCCTAAAGAACCTCGAAGTTGTTTCTTGGTGTTCGGTAGAGGGCAGTTTTGAATAGTCTTTATGCGGGCTGGGTCCATCTGTCTTCCTTCTGGGGGTAACAGGAAGCCCAGATATCGGACCTTCTGTGAGACCCACTGAATCTTTTTAGGGTCTACCTTGTGGCCTCTGGTGTGTAGGTATAATAAAGTGACCTTACCATCGATGCGGAGGGCAGCTTCTTCGCGATTACCTAATAGGATGTCATCTACGTATAGGACCAATGTGGATCCCTGTGGACTGGTGAAACCTTCCAAGTCGTGGCGGAGGCACTGCTGAAAATCGTGGGGCTGTCTCTGTAGCCTTGAGGAAGTCGTTGCCAGACATAACTTTGTCCCTCCCAGGTGAAACCAAAGAGATACTGAGAGTCTGGGTGCACAGGAATGCTGAAAAAAGCTGATTTTAAGTCAATAACAGTGAACCACTCAGCATCCCAAGGGATTTGGCTGATGATAGTAGCTGGGTCAGGAACTACTGCATGAAGAGGGACCACATACTGATTAACAACTCGTAGATCCTGTACAAAGCGCCAACGAACAGGGTCTCCGTCCTTTTTAGGAGGCTTTTTGACAGGCAGTATAGGGGTGTTACAGGGAGTGCGCTGAGGGCGGACTAGCTTTTGCGCAATGAATCCCTCAATAATGGGCGGATGCCCTCCCGGGCTTCCAGCGACAGGGGGTATTGAGGGACTGACGGGGGGGTTAAGGAAGGCTTTACCTGAATCCTTACGGGCTCTGCCGAAAGGAGCAGGCCAACATCAGTGTCAGAAATTCCCCAGAGGGTTGAAGGCAAGTCAGTGAGGTCAGGGGAGAGAGAGAGAGGTGTTTCCCAATTACCCTGAGTAGGGGCCGAATCTCCTAATACTGTCATCAATAATCCTACCCCTTCAGGAGTGCAGGTTAAAGTAGCCTCAAGCTTACAGAGTAAATCCCGGCCCATCAAAGGGATCGGACAAGCTGGGGAAAAAAGAAAACGGTGAGAAAAACATTATCAGCATAAATAACATTCAAAGGCAAAGTGAGTCCCAGAGACTGTGGGTTGCCCTCCACCCCAGTCGCAGTTTTAACCTCAGAGGATAGCCAGGGAGAGGGGGCATGATTTAAAAGAGAGAAAGTAGCCCCAGTATCAATGAGGAAAGAGACAGGCAGTCCCTGGACTGAAAGGGTTAAACGAGGCTCTTTGCTGGGAGGGCAGAAAGCGAGAAAGGAGCCGGCTAAAGACATTAAGGAAATAAGACCATCACATTGTTTGCCTTCGCCCCCGGGGTACCGTCATTGAGGAGGCTGAGTTTGCTGCGGCTGCTGCTGTTTCCCGTAGTTGATCCAGGCCTGGGGGAGTGGCTGAGCTGGTGGTGCAGGGGTGTATTCCTCACTTGTATAAGCATCTGCGGATGCAACCAGACCCTCTGGGCGTCCCCAGGGGCATTCACGTTTAAAGTGACCAGGCTGTCCGCACTGAAAACAATTTCCTGATGGCTGGGGTCGCCAGGACCCTCTTCCCCGGGCACCCTGGAATCCCCTGCCACGGCCACGGCCTTTGCCTCGAACACCACCGTGAAAAGCTAAGCCATTAGCTTATATTCTTCCTTTTTCTCTTTCTTTTTACTACTTTCCCTTTCTTTCTCCCAGGCAAAATCAGCTACTTCCAACACTGAAGTGACTGACTCACCTCCCCAACCAGGGCGAAACTTTAAGAAGTAATCCCTTACAGGGGGCACCGACTGATTCACAAAAAATGAAATAAGAGTAGGGTGGTCTGCTTCTCTCTCAGGATCCATCTGAGTGAACATTCGGGCCCCCTCCAATAGCCTCGACCAGAACTTTCTGGGCGGCTCATCAGATTCCTGCCGAATCTGCATGAACTTAGCCTGATTAGGCGAGCGGCGAGCCATTTCCTTGAGTCTCTCTAACAATCGCTCTCTATCTGTTCGCAGCTGAGTCAGCCTTAGCTGAGTCCAGTCTAGGGGATTCCAGCCAGCGGCCAGATCCCGCCTATCCATCCAAGTAACATTAGCTGCATTGCTATCTCCCCCATGTCCTTTCTGCCATCCACAATCTACTACGTTCTTCTCCAGTCAAAACTCTACTTAACAACTGATCCACATCCGTATAAGTAGGATTATAACTTAAAAACAATCTTTCTAGAAGTTCTATGATCTTTCGGGGATTTTCCCCAAAAGACCCTGACAACTGTCCCCACTCTTTCAAATCCCATTCTAGCCATCCTTTATATTCCACAATACTAGCATGTTGCAATCGTCCATCATTGCTCATATAAGGTTGATCGTGCACCTGTAAAGGCATCTCTATAACCATACTTTATTATTCGCAAGAGATTTGACAGAGACATCCTCTGGGCTATCCTCAGGGGGGGGGCATGCCACCCTGCTGTACCTGCTTGGACCTAAGCCTAGTAACTACTCCTCCCGAGGTTTGCCCGTCCAATTCCTCCTCATCCTTCTGCACAAATTCCAATCTGGGATCCTGCAGATTCCCCTCTGCTACAAGGAGAGAGTTCCCCTGCGGAGGAATAGGGGCAGGTGCAGAGGGGACCAGCTGACGAGTCAAAACACGCCGTGGTCCTACACCCTTCATCGAAATAACCTGGAGGGGGTTCACTCTCGGGAGAGTACCTGACTGCCATAATTTTTAAAGATTTCCACAGCTCTGCTGCTGTGTCCCAACAAAACCAGTAACATAACTGTCCCGGATGGTCTTTTTTCGATCTGGCTCTTTACTCCTCTTAAGGCAGCCTGTTCGAAAGAGCCATACGAAGGCCACCTCATCTCCGAGTCGGCCAATACCGCGGTATACCCAGTCCAATTCCTTACACATAGTGTGTACAACTTCTTCCTAGACATTCCTGTCTGTACTGGGAGTTTCCCTTCGTTCCATAACTTATTTACAATCCCCAACGGACTCTCAAGAGGCACGCTAGTCCCTTGACCCATGGTGTCTGACAGGAGCCCTCCAACTGGCGTTTACCCTGCTGTCCAATACACGACCCCTCAATATTGAATTGGCTAGGAGAAATCTCCTGTGGCGCCTTGCCAATTCATATATGAGTGGTCCGACCACTGGACAGAGGTACCGCACCAGAAGGAATCCCGGACGAGCCCCAAATTGTTAGGTAATAAAGCAAGTCCTCACTCACCTCTCCAACACCCGAGGTTGTGCGGAGTTGGAATATGGGCCCACAATTCTGTCAGAGACCAGACACAATGCGTTGATCAACGGCTCACACTAACCCCAAAGCTTTAGAATAAGTGTGGCCCCTTTATTAGGGGTGAGCATCAATATTTATACACAGAAGTAAACAAAGTGATTAATAAAAGATAATGGTCATGCATAATCAATCAAGATTTTACAGGAAGAGCAAGTTTAACAAGTAAATGCATAGAGATAAAAAGGCTAATGGCTACTTGAGGAAGGGGGTGTCATGAGTAGTTTGCAGGTCAGTGCTTTGTTCAAAAAAAGGTTCAGAAAGGATTATGCAGAGACGGCCAGTCTGGGTGTTTTTTGGCTCCAAAGTTCACCAAAAGTTTAGACCCAACACTTGTTACAGTCCCCCTTTTGTGCCCTGCTTTTCCTGATGTTCATACTTCAGTTTGTCTGAGAGCAGGCAGGCTCTCCTCCAGTGAAACACTCACTCTCTTTGAATTAAAGGAGGATTTGCAGTTTTCTCCCCCTCTCAGGGTGCCTAACGTTCCAATGCCTTTCAGGCATCCTTGTCTCATCCTGCAGTTTCTTTGGGCTTGTCTACATCACAAAGTTGCAGCGCTGGTGAGGGGGTTACAGCGCTGCAACTTAGGAGGTGTACACATCTGCAGGGCATCACCAGCGCTGCAACTCCCTGTTTGCAGCGCTGGCCGTACTCCCGTTTTGTCTCGGGTGTAGAGGATCCAGCGCTGGTAATCAAGTGTAGACACTTACCAGCACTTTTCTTGACCTCCGTGGAATAAGCAGGTATCCCAGCATACCTGAGGAAGCCTCTGGTAATCAAGCAGGTCTCCTTCCCCGGTTTGCTCTTGCGTTCCCCGAATCCCCGAGCAAGCAGGTCTCCTTCCCTGCGGTTTGCTCTCGTGTTCCCCGAATCCCCGAGCAAGCAGGTTTCCTTCCCTGCGGTTTGCAGGGGGGTTCGGGGAACGCGAGAGCAAACCGCGGCGAAGCTGGTCTCCTTCCCCGGTTTGCTCTCGCGTTCCCTGAACCCCCGTGCAAGCAGGTCTCCTTCCCTGCGGTTTGCAGGGGGGTTCGGGGAACGCGAGAGCAAACCGCGGCGAAGCTGGTCTCCTTCCCCGGTTTGCTCTCGCGTTCCCCGAACCCCCCTTGAAGCCGCCCACCAGCGCTGCAGTGTGGCCACATCTAACCCACTTGCAGCGCTGGTTGCTGTAAGTGTGGCCACTCTGCAGCGCTGGCCCTATACAGCTGTACTAATACAGCTGTAACAACCAGCGCTGCAAAATTGTAGATGTAGACATACCCTTTGACTATCTGCACGCAAGGTAAACTGGATCAGTGCCCTAGTCATGAGTGCCACTATTCTCCTTAGATAACTCACCTTCTGTCCTCATTGGTCCATTCTTTGTGAAAAGAGTGAGGTTCATCAGCCCCTGCTCTAGTATCAGAGTCATTGAGTTTAAGGCCAGAAGGGCCCAGCAGATCATCTGTTTTGACCTCCTGTATATCACAGGCTGCAAGTACCACACAGCACCCACATACTAAACCCAACAACCAAAATCAGACCAAAGTATTACAACCCACAGGAGACTAGATTATTGTGTGCCGCAGCAGAGAATAGGAGGAACTGAGGTGCACCAGGGCTTGAGTTTCCTGCAATGGCAGGGAAATGTCACATTGATAGGGACACAAACACCATCCCTTAAAAAGCAAGTTGACCTTCTCCTAATCCAAGATTCCCCCTGGTGCCACCGATGATCACCATACTTTCTGGCCAAAGTTGGGTGTTCTATTCTGAGCACTCAGACTCAGCCCATCTCTTCCCAAATGGTGGGTGTAATACAGGGGTAAGCAACCTATGGCATGGGTGTCGAAGGCTGATTTTCAGTGGCACTCTCACTGCCTGGGTCCTGGCCACCAGTCTGGGGGGCTTTGCATTTTAATTTAATTTTAAATGAAGCTTCTTAAACATTTTAAAAACCTTATTTACTTTACATACAACAATAGTTTAGTTTTATATTGTAGACTTAGAGAAAGAGACCTTCTAAAAATGTTAAAATGTATTACTGGCATGTGAAACCTTAAATTAGAGTGAATAAATGAAGACTCGGCACACCACTTCTGAAAGGTTGCCGACCCTGGTGTGGTATATGCCTGCAGTTCCATAGGTGCTGAGTAGGAGGAAAACTACCAGGATGACATCTTGCACTGCCTCAGACTTGGCAAAGGTTGGAAAACCCAGCGGTTTTCCAATCATAATGGAACAGTGGATTTTCATTCAGAATAGGGAAAACTACAGGTACGGAAACTGATTACCTTGTACATATTTTATTTAATTTTTCCATCTCCAAAATGTGGTTAATGATTGATCTCACATTATTAAAATCCTTCTAAGCTTTCCATCTGGCCTTAGTTAATCTGTCTGGAGTAGCTCTGCTGCAGGGTCACAGCAGTGGATGAATTTACAGAAATGCCCTAAATATCATTCATTTTGTACTGTGGCTGCTTTAAAAAAAATAGTAGCTTTATCCTCCTGATTTCCTGAATAACTCACTAATGCAGCTCAAGAAATGTTAATCTTGTGTCCTAAATAATTCACAATGTATTGTCTGGCTTCTCCACTAAAACTTTGATTCTTGCTTCATTTTTTAATTCAGAGATCAAAGTATTAAATACGGTCATTCAAATATTTGAGTTTTCTGATGTCCAAATATCGTTTTCATTCTTGGGCCTGAATGGCCGTGTCTACACTGCAGTTGGGAGCATGCCTCTCAGCCTGGGTAGACAGGCTCAAGCTAGCATGCTATAAATAGCAGTGTGGGTACTGTGGCACAAGGGGCAGCTCAGACTAGCCACTCAAGTCCGAGCTTGCCAGACCTGCTGGGTCTGAGGTTGGATGGCTGGCCCATGCTGCTGCCTGTGCAGCAGTGTCCACACAGCCAACTTCTCTGCTCTAGCTGGAGCAGAGTTAGCATAAGTTTGTCTACCCAGGCTGGGAGGTACTCCTCCAGCTGCTGTGTAAACACACCTGAAAGGACCCTTGATCTCTCTCCCCCTGCAGGCATTGAGTATACAGTTAAGCTGGGCCATGATGGTTTTTTTGGCAATATAGAACTGAATGAACAGAGCCATATAAGTCTGTGGGAAAACTGTGACCTTAAACGTTAAACGTTTTACTTTGTGAGCTAAATTTTTTCAATACAGAACAAGAAATTTTCATATCTAGAGTTTCCTCCTCCCCCATACCTCAGTTATTTATTTATATTTTTTCACAGATGTCCTTCAAACCCTGAGGCTGATACATACTTTCCCTTTAGTCTTCCTGTTCCCTCTTTTCCCTCCAAAACTGTTGTACTGACTCCTCTTATAACTAAAATGTACATCTGAACCTTGCTTCTGAGTCAGCAGAAGCAGTCACTTCAGGGAAACGCAGATCCTCGTCCAGCAGTGTATACTGCTTCCATGATTCTCCCAGATCTGTCAGGTTAAAATAATTAACTCTGATCCTCCAAATATTAATGTAGTCCAGTGTTATCACTGAACTGCCCCCTTATTTTCTGTTTTAACTGAGGAGCAACTAGTGATGCTTTGTGACTAGTCTAAACATGGTTCATGATGGCTGCAAGAATGTTGGATTAAATCATATGAGCTAGAGCTTTCTTTCGTCATTCTTGTAGTTTATTAGGTGGCTTACCAGCCCATGGCCCAGCTAAGGTAATACCTTGCCTATTACAAGTACTCTGTTGGGTTTGCTTTGCATGAGCTTTGTCAAACTACCTCCTGTTTTTCCTTTTTAAGAACAACATTGATTTTCCTTTGTTGTAATTCAGAGCCATTGAGAGGAAAGGGATAAAGCAGATGAAAATGGTGGAGGATCTGCAGAGCTCCAACAGAGGTGGAGAACCTAGTGGAGTAGGCGAAGAGGGAAATACTAAGAGAACATTTTTAGATATTGTGTTTGAGAAGAGGTTTGTTAGAAACACCAGGGATGACAATTATAAAGACAGACAAAGCAAGTTAAAAATACTCTGTTCAGATTCTTAATATCACATCCATCACTGTGGTATCTGAGCACCTTTGAATGGTGGATTAAGAAACATGACTGGTATCTGTCATGACTCCTTCTTCATTCCTGTCCCTGGGGGTGGGGAAGGCAATTGCATATGGATTGTTTTGTTGTGAGTACTATAAGCAGGAAATAAATTTGGTTATGGCCTGAAAAATGCAAAACTAATACTGGGTAAAGCGGAGGATATACTCAGACTGCAGAAACTGAGAAGAGAATTTAGCCCATAATTCAGGTTATTGTCTAGCTTGCAATTCTCCTGGGACTACTCAAACTCTGAAAATATTTAAGCTTCTTTGTTATGATCATAGATGGGTGTTATATTTCTGTGCGCTGCATTATAATGAACATTCTTTAGCACAGTTTATGATTACAAAGAAACAAATGATTGATGATTTCAACAGCAAGTGCACAATACTAAAAAGTATTTGAGCAGCAGGCTGACTTTTCACTGTATCTATCCAAACCAGTTGAGATATGCCAGGATAATTTTTGATCCGTCATCCTGAGATTTCATCTGAATAGGACAAAAGGATATTATGTCTGAAACTCTTTTCTTGAATGTGTCTGTCAAAGTTCCTCTCTAGCAGTCTTCAGAGTTGGGTGCAAAGTCTGTCTGTCTCGGTTTGATAATGTTTGATTTTATTGTCTCCTTTTTTGGATAATTTTTGTTTTCTTTGCCCTGGTTTTTGAAAGAATGGTTGCTCCTCACCAGGCCATTGACTGAGCTTTTTTAAGTTAATGGTGAGTTCAGACTATTTAGTATTTTTCAAATTAAATATAATTTTAGGAAATAGAACTAAAGTCTTGCATTCTCTTGTCAGTCAATTATTGTTCATGGCATAGAGCATGTTTTGGAATTCTAGATACATGTACACTGGCTGCACATTTTAATTTCTTTCAGCTTGTTGAAAATAAACAGCACCTAGTGAACACCTTTATCTGTCCTCAAACCGTACTTGATGAATTTCCCTTTATCATTTCCCCTCTCTGGTTTTGCAGTTAGTTTTTAATCCAGATGATACTTCTCACATACAAGCCACTTAAATGAATTTTTCAAGTAAGGTATTTATCCTGCATTTTATCAAATACTTTAATAAAGTCCAGATATTTTGCAAACTAGTGAAATAAGGGAATAAAGATTTTTAAACAACCATGTTTTAATTATTAGTATTTATTAACCTCAAGTAGTTTATTCTGTGTGTACTTACATAGCCCCTGTCACTGCAGTATTGCAGTGCCTCAGGGCTGGTCCACACTAGGGGGGGAAATCTATCTTTGATACGCAACTTCAGCTACGTGAATAACGTAGCTGAAGTCGAATATCTAAGATCGGATTACTCACCCGTCCAGACGGCACGGGATCGATGTTCGCGGCTCTCCATGTCGATTCCGGAACTCTGTTGGGGTTGATGGAGTTCCGGAATCGATATAAGCGCGCTCGGGGATCTAGACACGATATATTGATCCCCGAGCAATCGATTTTAACCCGCCGATACGGCGGGTAGTCTGGACGTACCCTCACATGCCTTACATGCCTGTAAGGTAAAATATTATCCCATTTTGTAGACGGGTAACTAAGGCAGAGAGAGCTTAAATGACTTTCCCATGGGCCCCACAAGAAGCATGTTGCAGAGCCAGGAATTGAGCCCAGATTTACCAAGTCCTACTTCACAGCCTTAATCATAAGACTGTCACCTCTCCCTTTGCTCATTGTTGCATTAGTCTCTATGATATACTTAAGAAGAAAATAACTTCCCATTACTTTTATGAAGGGAATCTTCCCCTCTCTAGTTCATCTGTAAGTTCTGGGGTCCTTGGCTGGCATGTGTTATGGAGGCAAGCAATTGAGGGGGAGATATGAACATTTGTGAGGCATCCAATCATTTTAAGTGCTTCTTTTTCACAGAAGCACCAGTCTCTTGGGTTGGTCATTAAGGAGTTGGTTGACATACCTGTCAGAAAGGAGGGAATGGTTGTGCTTATTTTTATTCACTTTATAGGCAACTGCATTTGTTGCATATTAGAAAAGTAATAATAGATTCAAAAGGCCTAACTGGCAGTTTGGGCTTATCAAAATGGAAGTGTATTTTTCTTTCTCTTCCATTGTAACCCCGGCATTACAGTCCCTCTCACACTTGTGGCACTATAGTACACCTGGGCACAGTTACTGTGTGCACTGAATGTTTTCACTAATACTGTAGGCTCATTCTTGCTATTGTTCTTGGTATCACTAATGGTTCTGAGTGCAACACTCAATGCTTTAGGATTCAGAAATGAGTTACTAGAGACACATTGAGTCCTTCCTTGTATAGTCTGGAGGCATAAGTGCTGCTTCCAGCAGAGGAAAGGATGATAACTTAATGGCAGCTTGCTTGTACAGCCTCCCTTTCTGACATGGCAGTGTGTAGGTATTGGTTTTGTCAACTGTTGCAGTTGTAAACCAGATTTGGGCACTCTCAGAAAGAATTTGTGTGATGGGTGAAGACAGAGTTTGGAAGAGGAGCATAGGCAGTACACAAAGTACGCATGGAAAGAGACAGAAGTAGGACAAGGAACTTGAACTCATAGCTGTTTGGGTGGGTATCACTCCTGTACGTACTGTTTTTGTGAGGTGATGTGAAACACTGCCTCCAAGAAGGAAGAAGGGGTGTAAGTATTTGAAGTGAGAAATTACTTGGTGCAAATTTGGAAAGGTTACTAAGTTTCAGGTTTGAGGGAGTCCATGTTTTCTCATCTCTTTCAAGCGATGATGGGATTGTGGAGGGAAACTTGCTGATGATCAGGCAGAATGTAAGTGGAGAGCTGAAAATACTGGAGAGAAGGAGACTCAATGGAAGTGGAGGAATGAGTTGTTAAAGTTCAGTATTGCAACACTGACCAAATGTTCTTGGAAAATGAAAAATGACTACTGGTGTGGAGAAACAATCCAATTTTGTGTTTTTGTTTCAGATTCTTTAAGTCAAGTGCCACGTGGCTAACATCAGGGGTTTTTTTTAAATCTCATTTGTTGTCATACCCACTGGAGGTTTTCCTTTGCCTTTAGAAATAACTTCCTCTTGCAATTTCTCTCTGAGTGAATCTCTTCAGAATAATAAAAGACTTGGTCAGTGGTTCTTGGATGGTTGTCTGTGGTCAACTGGGTGTCCACAATGCTGCTCCTGCCCCAATGGGAGGGAGTCTTTCAGTCTTCAGACACTGACATTTCCTATTGATTGGAGTCCAGTAGCAAACTTTTAGGATGTCTAGAGTTTTTACCCAACTAAATAAAAAACTAGGCAGCTCTCTGCCCTTTGTGTGGCTGTTTTTGGTTGTTTCTATGGTTTAATTAAAATTGTCGTCAAATCTGTGAAGGATGCCAAAATTGAAGGAGTAACAAAAAAGGATGGAACTCATTTACAAACTAGTGGGACAGATTTTGAGCAGTGGGGTCTGCAAGTAACAGGTTTAGTATTAATACACGAAAAGCCTCTAAACAAGCAGTATAGAGCACACATAACATGGGAGAGTGGAGATGAAACCAAGCTTTTGCACCCATTTTGTTAAAGCAACTTAACTTCATTTTTTTCTGATTACTGATGTCCTGCATTTTATTTGTATAACTAAGCACTATATTAGTTCTAGAGAAGGGTGGGATCCAAGGAGCTGCTCTGTCTTAAATCGTCCCACTTTCTGAAAACTCGACTTGGACAAGGCGATTCTTGGAACCCAATCTGAAACACAGAAGAGAGAAATTGCCCCTTGGCAAAGGCCAGCAGATCCTATTGCAGAGCCTTTTGATGTTACCAGGCTGTGTTGCTCTTCCATGTAACTGTTATACGGGAGGATATGCTGGGAACTCTGCTGTTCTTTACTGATCTGGTGTGTTCTCTGCCTTTCTTCCAGGGTACTGTCTTTAGTCTGGATTCTGAAGAAGAGGAATACCACGCAATCATTGCAGAGGACAGCAATGACATCTACATCCTAACCAGCGAAAACTCTGGACAGGTGAGCCCCCCAGAGTCTCCCACAGTGACTACATCTTGGCAGTCAGAGAGCCTGCCTGTCTCTTTATCAGCTAGCCAGAGCTGGCACACAGAGAGCTTGCCGGTATCTCTGGGACCTGAGTCCTGGCAGCAGGTGGCTATGGATCCTGAAGAGGTAAAGAGCTTAGACAGCAATGGAGGCGGTGAAGAAAGGAGCGAAAATAACTCTTCCAACTCTGACATTGTTCATGTGGAGAAGGAGGAGATACCAGAGGGGATAGAGGAAGTGGCAGTGTCATCGATGGCTCTGGAGACTGAGACTGCAAAGGAGGGGTTCCTGGAAACGCCTTCTTTGCTGGAGATGAAGTCTGAAGCTGGGATTGTGGCTGTTGAAAAAGCAAGCCCCTCTGCACCTTTGCTTACAGAACACGAGGAAGAGGGAGAGGTGGCCGAGGAGTCTGTTGAACCAGAAATCCCCGTGTTGACTAAACCTGTACAGAAACCAACCCCAACAGAAGAAAAGGCTGCACCAGAACCGGAGAAAATACTGCCTCCGGAAGGGGAAATGAAAGTGGGAAAGGAAAGCCATTCGGAAGAAATGGAAGAGAAATCCCCAGCTGGAGAGGAGAAACCCATCCTGTTGCCAGAAGGCAAATCTATATTGCTGTATGGTGGGGCTGCTGCAGTAGCTATTCTGGCAGTGGCAGTGGGAGTAGCACTGGCGCTGAGAAAGAAGTAATGGGGCTCTCTTGCTGAGGAGGGGGGAGAAAGTGGGATCCAAATTTTTTAGTTGCATTAACTAAAGGTTCAGCTGCCTGCTGTTAATTGGACATTGGTATAACTTAAATGGTGATGGGGTGAGGATATTTGATAAGGCTGTGGACAATCATGTTTTTTAGTAGAATTGGAGTGGAGAGTGGGTTTTTTTCCTGATTAAAGTACAGCGGTATTTTTAAAATGTCATTTCTGCAAATTTCAGAATGGAGCGCAGGTGCTGAGGAAAGCGGGTGCTTGTACACTGGAAACTGGAACAGAAAATTTCAGGGGCAGGAGAGGGCCGGTTGCTGCTAACCCCTGGAATTTTTAGCTTCCCTAACTGAGCTGCTGTTGCAGCGACCCTGTTTGTCATTTCCCTTTGTGCCCCTTAGACCCTCTTAAAAACAAACATACACAATAAACCAGCCACCTTAATCCTGTAGTGTGAGGCTGGTCTCCCTTTTCTCAGCTTCCTCTCAGGTACTGCACTGCTCCTAACCACCTAGGTTCCCGCTAAACCTTAGTGGGAGAGTGCTCATACTATACCTCTTTTCTCACACCTGTTTAGCCCGTGATGCTTCCTGAAGCCCCATCTTGTAAAGATGCTGCTTCTATATATGTCTCTTCTTTGAGCGCTCTGATATTGGTGGGAGAGATGCACAGGCCACCACCTCTGTGCTAGACGGGAGTGTGGGGGAGATGCACTACTGTTTGCTCATCTGAGAAAACCTTTGGCTCCCTCCTGCGCATCCCACAGATCAGGCACCAGAGAACATCTCTCTCATTTGGGTCACTGCCATTTTCATAAATCTTGATGCTAGTGCTTATTCAGCGGATGAAATACAACTACCCAGGATTTATAATTAAATTCAGAACACTGTGAGGCTGACATCACCTGTGAAATCAAAGATTAAATGGTTGCTTTGTCCTTACCTTGGGCAGCAGTTCTATATTTTCTTGCATGAGTTAAGCACAGAGCGTATTTAGTCTTAACTCAGCCTTGGTTATGACAAACTGACAGAATCCTTGATATTCAAAGTAACTGATGCAAGTAACTAAACCACACAGCATTAAATATTTCCTTTATTGTTGGCCTGTGGCTTCTGGCCCTAGGGTGAATGACGTTCTGGGAGCCAGCATGGTGCAGTTTCGTAATGCAAGTTTTGTGCACTACGCAAAAGTAATTGGTAAATGTTCCTAAATACTTTGCAGATTCAATAAATGATAATAAAGTTACTTTGGAAAAAAATTCTAGCCCCCTTTGTCACAACCTTTGTTCTTAAAATTTATAAGTGAAATCTTTAAAGTATTACCATGTGCATTGGTTGGCTCAGATAAACCACGCATATTTCTATTTCATAGCGTGTGTGTGTGTGTGTATATGAATGCATGTGTGTACTGCAGCTTTATGGACATGGTCTTTGATTCTCTAGGTAAACCTGCTGGTTTCCTTTCGGTGTTTATGCTGGTTCGGGATAGATGGAGGTAGGTGAAAAGGAACTTGGGATACAGTGAAAATGAAACCATAATGTATGCTTTTTAAAGCACAAGACAACCTATTTTATTTCTGATGACCTTACTTGCTGCCTAGGATGTAATGGACCTGTCTCTTACTAATAATTTGGATGAGAATAGTGTATCCCTTTTTGTCTTGAGCTTTTTATTTCCAAGTGAAATGAATTTGTATCTCTGTTCCTGTCCCTTCCCATCCCAAAATACTGGCAGTTGACAACACCCAGTAGTCCAGGAATTTTGCACTCTAATCTTGAGCTAGGAAGGGTTTTGTATATAGGCTTGTAGAGGTTTGAGCTGAAGGAATTTTTCTGAGGAACAGAGAGAATGGTGGCGAAAGGGTCATTAAAATTGGTGCCATGACTGTGGAAGGAACCTGCTTAGCTCAGGAAGTTTGGACTCTGCCGATCGTATCCCTGTATAAACTGGGCTGCTTTTACTCCATACAAATTGTAGCAGGCTGGCCTTAGAAGGCTTTGTTGTAAAACTGAACTAGTTCTGTTCCCGGCCACTTCTCGGTGCACTGGTTGGGATCCTCATTGCTGTGCAGTGAGTGTTCAGAATCGTCATAGCAAGTATTGCCTCATGCTGCATAGATTTTTCTGTGAGGGTGCAGTTACAATAGAGTGACACTGCTGTTTTCCTTGTCATAGCTTCCTTCTCTTACCTCCCTTCTTGGGAGCTCTTTTTGCTGTAGATATTTTATAGGAAGGACCCCACTTTTACTCGTGCCACAGACATGATTCAATTTCCCATTTAGCTTCCATTTAACTTACTAAAATCAGAAGCATGTAGAATAAGAGTCCAATGAGTAGAAACCACCCCAACCACAGTGGGGATTTTGCTGTTCAGTCTCTAGTTTCTCCTCTAGGGAAGGTACTGCTCTACTTTATTACTTTTTTCACACCAGTGTGTGTGTTAGGCCCCTTTATTAGTCTACAAAGAGCTGCTGCTATTCTTATGGCTAGGGGCTGCTATCATGTCGCTAGTGACAGTGGAATTTTGTCCATAATGCGATACACTTTTATGCTTGGCAAATGAGAGACAGGAAAGCCCCCCTGTCCTTAGTTTCACAGTGGGTGCTAAAACTAGCCTCAGCTTTAGGTTAAGATCTGAGTACGTTTCCCAGTGCATTCTGGATATTTGTATGCAAATTGTGAAATGCGCTCTTCTCACTCCACTGTAAAAGTTCCCTGTACTAGACACTCACACTGGGAGTGGAGAATAGTTTTTTACAGGCCAGGGAAGGAGAAAACATTTTCTACTATGTTGAGATCAATAGGGATACAAGATTCAATCATGTATTGTTAAATTGAAACACGTGTTACTGTGATGGAAGAAAACACACACTTTTCCTACTATGTACAATTGTTCACTGGCACTCTAGTCCCATGCTGACAACTGTGGGAAAGGGAGAGGAGAAGGCAGTGGCAGCAGCAAATAAATTATTGGCTTAGGATTTTGTTAAATATTCCTCCTTCCCCATCAAGAAAATGCTCAGGGCCTTGACTGACTTCTGCTTCAGTGGAGAAGCAGCCACAATCCTGCTTTTTTTGGATTCTTTATTCCCTGATGAGGATTCGCCTCATCAGTTCTTACTACTAAATTACAGTTGGGAAAATATTCTCCTCTCACACTAGACTATAAATTTGCTCATCTCCATGAGTTTCCACTGAGAATACTGACTCTCACCTTTGTGTTGGAACCAGCTGTAGCGAGCCCTAGCTCTGGCCATTTGGTGGAAGTGATCCAATGAGGGGCAGATAAACAAAGTAAAGTTTTGTTGTCGCTGGTTTGGTGGCCATGCTTTTGTTCTACACCGATTGTGGATTAGGAAAGAGGTGGACTTGCTCCCCCTCCTTTAGAGTATGTGGAGGCAATCCTGAAGGTGGTGTTGATCTGAAGTGTGCTGGCCAGCTCTCTGTGGTAGAACGGTTACAGTAGGTAGAGGGGGAGACGCTACCTTTGTCATTCATTGTAATGTGACTTTTGTACTGTCACTCACATTAGTATTACTTCCCCTCCTTTCCAAAACTAAGTGCCTCAGCGGGTTTTACCTTAATGAATTTTCTTTGAACCCTTTCTTGCATTTCTCTACATTCATCTGCTGCACATCTTCAAGCTGTCATGAAACTAACTATCAAGCATTTTGTATTTTTTAGCTGTAGGCTGCTTTACAAAAGTATCACTGTCCCCCACTTTACAGAGGGAGAAACTAAGTCTAGCAGAAAGGATGGCGCCTTGGTCCCCCTAAGTCAGACTCAGAAGTAGGAATAGAACATGTAACACTCGTGTTTATCTGTCCAGTGGACTGTGTTGCCTACTACAGCAGCAGTTATCAGATAATTGCTCAGGCTGCCTTTAGTAAGCACAACCCCTCCTACGTGGCCAGAAACTACTTTTGGAAGCTAGCTTTGCGTTTAGTATTGTTTTTAAAAAACCACCCCCGAGACAGCTGTACTGCCAAAACAAGTGTAGACATGGCTTTCAGAACTCTTTTTATTCTAAGGATGAAATCTCACAGGCCTCTCCCTCTGAAATATATGCAGATGAATTATTCCTTTGTCTGATTCATTGTATATCCACTAGGTTACAGGGGAGAAATTTTGGACTATAGTGAAACAGAAAATAAAACTGCATTTCTCTCCTCTTCAGGAAACTGGGAGAGCAACTGAAGCTGTGTATGGTTTTAATAAATTGGGATAATTTTAGTACTGAGAAGCAACAGTGGCATTACTTTGAGCCTGGCTGCAGTTGTGCTTGTGAGCTCAACGAAGGCAGTTCCAAATAAGAGTGAGGTGCATTTTAAACTATGACCAGTTTGCTGTATGGCAGCTATTGAAAGTAACATGGGGTAAGGAGCATTTAAGTTATATGCATTTGTTCCTGGGTTGGGATAATCACATTTGCTGAGGTTAAACTAGAGCTAGGTTAGTAGCTATTAAAACTACACCCAGCTTGGAACATGAGAGCTACCACCTCTGTCTACAGCAACTGAACACTTGATGTAGTCCATCTTCGTTGCTTTGCTTTTTAAAGAATTTTCTATCATTTTAATTTATCCTATTTACATTGCCCTGCCCCCCCGCCCCCTTTAGGTCCCCTAGGTAGAGTGCAGCAAATTGTTCCCTTGCAGCTAGTGGCCTGAGGGAGCTTTGATGCCTAGTTAAAATTTGCATAAAAAGCAGCTTCTGATTTCCTGGCTTTAGCTGCTGGGAAAGTAAATGGTCAGACACACCACTGCCTTGGCAGAGCAGGTGCAATCATTGCTGGGCAGCTGAGGATTGCTCCCATACTCTTGGTTTCTGACTAAACAGTGAAGACCCACTCAGACCGGCCCTTGGTTTGTTATACAAGCACAAAATGTAATGGTGTCCTTACAATTTTCCTCTATGCTCCAGTCCAGCAGGTTCCCAGAAATGCAGTTAGCTGCCTACACATCTTCCAGCAACTCACTTTTGTTTCTTTTAACAGACAAGTGCAGCACCGGGGGGTGGGGTAATAACCAAATGGCACACGAGGCTTCCGATAGTTTAATTAAACTATTTCCACCGTGTTAAAGTTCTCTCCAGCTCCAAAGGTCATGTACCTTTTTTCCTTCCCCAAATGGGACACTGCTGTAAAGCCATAGGCCCAGCTTGCACTTTAATAAATGGTACAGTTTTCAAAACCAATGTGTGGACCTATTCTTATGCAAGTTCCTTCTGTCATCCTGTGTGTACCATCCCAAAGGCATTCCAGTAATCCAGCTCCTCAAGCTAACAGCATGCTGTCTACAGCAGACTGCACCATTCCTTCAGTTAGACAACCCCTTGGATTGCTTTTCTCTTGGTGCTGGGCACACAGCATAATCCAGCTAGCCATATTCTCCCACCACCCTTTCAGCTCCAGTAAATGAAAAAGCTGATATTTCCTTTTACAAATTTCAACAGCCACGAAGACAAAGTGATTCCATTCCAGAGGGACAACAGAAAACTTTTTAAAAAAAGAGAGAAACTTCCAAGGACAAGGGGATTCAGTTTTAAGTACTTCCTTGCACCTCCAATTTGAAAATGGACAACAGTTGCATTTACAATTTTATTAAAGTATAAAATATTTACAGGTAATGTGAGAAACAGTAACTCAGAGTTTAGTTCATGTAAACTGTCAAGTTGAGACAACATTCCTGGTAGGCCCACCAGGCACAAGTTAATGCTGAGAGATGATCAAGGGTGCCAGCCTCTTAGTCACTGACTACAGGAAGGGATCTATTGAGTGGAAAGTAAGGCTAGTGTGTGTTATGCTCAAGTATGCCCAGATGAATATTATCTGACCTGATCACATCACTCAATTGTTGCTTTTCTATAACTTTACACATGTAAATTAAACACCATCCAGAGGCTCAAAAGAATAGTAGGGGAGTAAACCCTACCTGCTCTCCCCAAATTAATGTGCTTAGGGAAAAAACCCTGAGCATACAGTTTGCTCAACAGTGGCTCTCCCCAGCCAGTAGTGAAGACATACCTTTGGAAAACTGTGGGCCAGTATTAGAGGACTGTGCTCAGAAAGACAATTCAGTGGGAAAGACTAGAGGGGCTCAGCCTATGGTTCTTTTGTGCTGCAGTAAGCTGTGTCTCCAGAAGACCTAGCACGAGCCATGAAAGCACAGCTTTGAAGTAGGGGTGTGCAGTGTGGCTGCTCTCACCTGGGCTAGGCCAATGCCACTGCTGATCTGATCTCATGTGTTAACCCTGCAGGGAAGACACACCCTATCCTCAGTGCATGGGATAATGAGCTCAAGTTTCAGTACACACACCTGAGTGCACTGTCAGCTGGCACTTCCGCTTAATCATACATGTCTGCACCAGCACTAAGTCACATTCAATATTTGGTAGAAGAAAGTAACAGGCAAGCCATACCCCTCCATGTCTCTGCTGAACAATCGCACAGCTGGAACATTTCTCCTGTACTGATCTCTGAAAAACTTAAAACATAACTAAGGGGTTGTACTTCCCTCTTCACAGCTGCATTGCGAAGAATTTAAACAAGGGGAAAAAAAGCAACGTTTTAACATTTAAAGTAAATACTCAAAAAGCCATCTTCTCCACAGAAGTCAATGGGACTGGCTCCGCTCTCACTCAACTCTAGAGGGGACACACAGAACAAGGGTTAGCAAAGGCAACAAGCCAAGACAGTATACCTAGTCTTAGTGAAATCCCTGTCATTCTTCCCTGAGAGTATGAATGTTTAAGCGTGACTCGAATTTGCCCCTCAACCTACTTATGTTTATAGTCCAGCTGTTTTAATGACCACCACCCCATTTCTGGGTTCATAGCAACATACCTTGTGGCCCTTCTGGGAAACTTATGACTCCACCTGCCAGATTTCTGTCATTCTAAGGCCTGATATACATTTAAAAGTTTTGCCAGCATAAATTTGTTGATTGGGGTGACCCAAAAAAATCATTCCTACTGACACACAGTTGTGTAAGTAAAAAGCTCTAGCACAGATGCAGCTATACTGGCCAAAAAAAAAAAAAAAGAGAGGCCTTTTGCTAGTACAGGTTATTTCATATGAGGAACTGGTATAAGCTATCATCAGTCAGAATTCTTTTGCCAATATGAGCTGGGTCTATACTGGAAAGGGTTTGCTGATATAGCTGCACTGTCTAGTGTAGGCAAGACCTAAGTGTAAGCCAGGGAGCTAAAGGCTGGTTCTCATGGCAGGAGCCGACCCCCCACCCCCAATAATCCCACCCAGACCCCTTCTCTTTCCCACATCTAAGTCTTGGGGATTGGCCAGTTCCCAAGGCAATGCACACCCGGGGAGCTGTTTCTGCAGTATTAACCTGTAGGAACTGGCTCTGTTGCACTCTCTCTAAAATAAGCTGCCCCAAGCAGTGCATTAAAATTTGAGTCACCTAAGAAGTGTCACTCATTTGGCCTTGTGCCACCACTCAAGACAGAAAGGCATTGGTAACCGACTTACTTAACACACCTGCCAGTCAGTTTTCAGACAATTATTGTAGCCAACACAGTCTACACCATTTGCTAAAACAACTATGGTCCAAATCCTGACTCCACTGCAGCCTGAGTAACAGGACTGTGCAGTGAGGATCCCCTCCCCCCAGGCTGAGCAGCTGTTCTGGAGCCATTGCACTATGTCCCATAGCTCATGTGCCCTCCCTATGTTTGTGCAGGAGGACAGAGAAGAGCTTGTAGATCTTAATAATTCCAGAAACTCTACCCCTGCAGACTAGGATGTAGCTCAGCTCTACAATGCAGACAGTGCTGACCACCTCCCAAGGATACTCCATCCCCTTCTGCAGTGAAATGACACTGCTCCCTTTGCTCTCAGGTGCTTCCAAGTCTGCAGACTAGCAGGGGGCAAGTTTGCCCCTGTGTCAATGCACCATCACTGCCAAGGTTTCAAATACCCAGTGGTACACTATGGGCAAATTAGTTATTTAACATCTCCCCTGTCAATTTTGTAAAGGCAGTTCCTTATGTATCAGAGCCCAGCTGCCTTTTCAGTAACAGCTTGGTTTAGTGCTCACTTTCTGTATCTCTAGCTTTGAAAACTCCACCTCCTCAGGACACTTGGACCTCTAACCTCTTAACTACAGATCTTGGCTCACTGTCACTCCAGCTGTGCAGTAGCACCGCAGACAGAAAAGAAGAATGGGGTCTCTATTTACTATTTAAACATTTCCCCATTCTCCTGTTGCTGTAGCTGTCCCGGTGGCACTAAAATTACCTTAACCACTTAGAGTGGCCGTTTCAGGTGGGGAACAGAGAGAGAAGGGGAACCCAGCAGGACAGAAATGGAGGCAGAGACAAGTGGAACATGATCAGAATTGGGGCTGTCTGGGCAACTACCTTCTTTGCCCTGGAGGAACTGATCACTCCTGGGCCCATCCATGCCACGCCCAGGAGAAGCTGCTGTGAGCAACATGTGACTTACTATTCACACCTCCCCTTGCCTAGGGGCAGGGGGCTTGTGGACACACTGTGCTGGAAGAGGTCAACCTTTGGATTTGAACTCAGGGTTGTGAGTTCAATCCTTGAGAGGGCCATTTGGGGAACTGGGGCAAATAATCTGTCTGGGAATTAGTCTTGCTTTGAGCAGGGGGTTGGACTAGATGACCTCCTGAGGTCCCTTCCAACCTAATATTGTATGATCTATGAACTCAGGTGAGCGAGTGGGTGGAGCTGCAAGTTTCTCACACAGCTTCCCCGCAACTCCCCTTGGCCAGACGTATCCCACAACAGTATTAGTACCTAAGCAGAGTGGGACTCCAGCTTCTGCTGCAAAGCCTTAAGTGGCTATAAGGTAGTAAAAAGACACCATTGATTTTATAGGAATATAGATAGCAATTAGAGCTGGAGGGAGCTCTGCTAGAGTACATACAATCCCAGTCCCATCCCCAGCCAGGATTATTTCCTAAACTGCTTTGCCCAGTCCTGAGTTGCCATTTTTCTTGGGAGACTTCCACAGCTTAAGAGACAGTTTGATGATTCTTACTTGTTATCCCAGGTTGATGACGTAATTGTGGAGGTTCTGGTTGATGTAATTCACAGTGGTGTTAAAGACACGGTGTAGAAGGGATGGCATTTTGTTTGCTACTGTTCTGGCTAACACCATTGCTAGCACCAACATGGCTTTCTCCCGCTCCATTTCCAAAGGTACGGTTCTCATGAGTCCCTCCACTGTATTAGACAGACGCCTCATTATTTCCTGAAGAGAGGAGAGAAAAATTACAGTAAATGTCTCTCTAAATATCCTACTACGGACTGTAAGAGTGACAAAACATTCACCCACCCAACTGCCCCAAAATGCTGCTACAATCCCTTCAACTCAGAAGCACACATGGACTCATACTGGGTGGCATTTCCCACCTTGAGTGGCTTTTATGCAACGGGGGTCACCATCAAGAACCGCAGGATTTACACAGGACAGAAGTTACATATAGTGCTGGTAAATTTAAATCTATCTTTACAAACATGGAGTGAGATGTGGTTCCAGCCCTGAAGAGCTTACACCCACATTGCCAGAGCCTGAAAGGTGCTGAGTGCTCTCCCACTGGACTTGGCCCTAGATTAGACAGGACAAAGACCCAGGACAACAGAGCAGGTGATGGAGGGTACTGATGAGAAATTAATCCAAGTGCTGCTCTGGATCAGTGAAAAAATACATATATCCCCAGCAACACAATCTAGATCAGTGGTGGGCAACCTGCAACCTGCGGGCCTCATGTGGCCCATCAGGGTAATCTGACTGCGGGCCGTGAGACATTTTGTGGATGTTGACCGTCTGTAGGCCCGGCCCCCCTCAACCACTGGGAGCTAGGGGGCTGTGCCTACTGACGGTCAACTTCAGCAAAATGTCTCGCAGCCTGCAATCAGATTACCCTGATGGGCCGCACATGGCCCGCAGTTTGCCCGCCACTGATCTAGACGCTGCACAAACTAAGATGCGTAAATACTCTGACTAAGCAATGCACAAAAAGCTTATCTAGTCCCGTGCAAAAAAAGTGCATGTCTCTGCCTCCTATATTGCTGGAGTTTAAAAGTTTTATGCCAAGGTCATAAATTGGAGGTCTAATAAGGTCCTGAGCACTCTCAGCTGCCACTGAAGGTCAGTGGGAATTGTGGCTACTCGGAGTCCTTCAGATTTTATACAACAAGGGGTTTTATGATATAAATAGACAGATTGTTTAAGATAATCCAGCATTGTCTACCACACGCCACTTGCTGAGAGTTTGACTCTGGAGCATAACAGATCACACACTGCATTGCCTGTAACTTGCACAGAGATGCTTGGGAAACATACCCTGGGCAAGAGTGGATGAGCCCAAAATGCCACACTTATCTGAAGATAATGGAGAGCTCCAAGGAGGTGAACAAAACTGACTAGCAGATCTAGACCTAGGTCCTTCTGAGAGGAAGGATGGTTTATGGCTAAAGCACATGAGTGGAGTTGGAAAAGCTGGTCTTTATTCCTTCCTCCAAGGGTTTTCTGCAACACCCAACACTGTAGTATCTAAGGGTTGCTGAGTTTCTGCAACTGATAGTATTACTTAAGCACCAGTGTGCCTACCTGTGTACATGAAACAGCTGAGAGAGTCTTACAGTCTTAACAAATGCACAAGGTTCAGTGTTATCTAAGTCACTTAGGGCACATCTACACCGCAAAAGCCAAACTAAACCAAAAGACCCCACAAATCCACAGCAGCAAGTCTCAGAGCCCTGATCTTCAGGCTAAAATGGTAATGGAGTGGAGATGTTCCTGCTCAGGCTGGAGCCCAGGCTCTGAAACCTGATGATGGGGGTGGCTTTAAGAGCCCAGAATCCAGTCCAAGCAGGAATGTCTACACTGCTATTTTTAGTCCTATAGCTTGAGCCTTAGACAGTTGACTTAGACTCTGAGACTCCCTGCTGTGGGTTTCTTTGCAGTGATTTTTGGCCTGATTTTCAGGAGGTGCTGGGTTCTTGCAACTCCCACTGATGTTAGTGGCCACAGAGTGCTAAGCACATCTGAAAGTCAGGCCTTTACCCTATCTGTGCCTTAGCTTCCCCACTGCAAGATGGGGATGACAACACTGCTGGACCTACCTCTCACGATGTTGTGAAGCTGATGTAATGCTTTTTGGAATCTTTACATGGAAGGTGCATGCAAAGGATGGATTCTTGCCTGGTCATACTGAAAGCAACAAACTACCTAAAACAATAACGCAGGCAACTCTCCATTCTGCTGATCACTTCCAGAGGGATCTGTTACATTTTCATCTTTCTTTAGTTATTGCTAATCAGCTGAATTCCTCACTTACCGCTCTGGACAGATTCTCATTCACAAATTGCAGCACTAGATCATTTACTACTCTCTGATCGATCTCCCTAGCCAACTGGTCCCCGATCTCAGCAAGCTGAGCGCCGATGAGCTGGAAAACGTCCTCATCAAAACCAGAACCTAATTCCAGCAAAATAAAGAGATGGTTTTAAACAGGATTTTGTTCACATACAGACATGACCAAATCTAGGTCCAGTGCAGGTGTTACAACAGGCTCAAGTACCCCAGAAACGCTCTTGCTTTCAACTGCAAGGCACAGCAGCTCTCCCCACAAAGTGTTTGAAACTACTATACGCCCCAGGGATCATTCCACTCATCACTGACATGCAGCCACCTCTGAGGTGGAACACGATAGCCCTGAATGGAGAACTAAATGTCCAGCAGCACTACATAGTAGCTCAGGAGAAATATCTGACCCAAATGATACTGCAGGGAGAATTTAAAATATAGCTACTGAAATGAAATTTGGCCAGGCCACTGCGGTAACATCCTCATCCTGGAGGGTGAAAAAGCCACGTGATCTTTCACAACCATGGCCAGGACCTCTTACATCTCATCTAGAATACAGCATCTCTATTACCAGAGCCACCTCTGACACCATCCTGGGGCATTAGTTCAATACCGATTTGGAGGGCAGAGTGCCACCTACCATAAACACCCGGATTGATCTGAGAGATCACCCATCCAAGAGTAGTTAAGCAGGCTCAGACCTGCTTAGCCTATGAGATGATGAGGTCACAGCCCAAGGTAGTATAGCAATGCCCCTGGGGGCACTACACTGTGGATAACAGTCAGTACTATTCCTGTTGCATTAGCTATCTTTGGATACCATTTCCCCATCACACAGGCAAAGCAAAATGTGGTGAATTTCAGCCCAAATAGCAGACATATGAGTTGTTCCTAGAGTCCCAGTTCTAAACTAGCCAACAGGTGCCAATTATCCAAACACCTTCTAAAACTTAAGGCCTAACAATGGAGTTTGGGGCTCCATTATGGCAAACTGCAAGGGTGTGGAAGAAAAGGCATCTGGGTACTATGGTGAAGAGTGCTCCAGAAATACCTAGACAGGGAAGATAAGCTGCTAAGCATCACCTGTACCTTCTGAACTGAGAAAGTCCAATTTGTTAACATCAAGAGCGACAGCACAGCAATATTCCGCAGAGAAAATACTCCCTGTACCATTCTGCTACAGAAGAGATCAGCTTCAGGACAGTGGGATAAGGGAAGAAGGAGAGTACTTACCTGGCTCACCATTCTGGAACCGGCCACTCCGATTCCCATCGGTCTGAAGCTCCCCATCATCAGACTCAACACAGAGGAAGTCTTTTGGTGAGGAAACCATCACCTGGCTTCTCAGAGAATCCAGCTCTTTGCTGAAATCACAGTTGTGACAGTTCTTCAGAAACGAATACACGAGGATGCACTCCACCTGTACATCGCCACGCAGACCCTAAAAATAAGCCCCAAAAGTCATCATGAATCTGACAGCTAACAAGACACTCCTGCCTGAGAGGACTTTTCCACTACTGTCTCTCTATTGTGGACCTCCTCCAGGAGCCTAAAATAATGTTCACCAAAGAGACTGCATAGTTGCATGACTGCATTCTGATTGTCATGGCTTTGTTTATGTGTAGGACCTACAGAAAGTGCTGCATGTTTTTGTTTTTACTAATCCAGTGGTGGAAGGATTAATTTAAGATGCTCCATGTATTTCAAGCTGCAGTTTAAAACTACCATTTTAAAACATGTACTTACACAAACTCAGACCATAAGCCTGTTACCTTGAATTTGGGAATTGATCAGTTGCTTATATTTATGACAGGAAACAGACTAATGTCCATTTACCTTTTAAAAATAAGCGATGTGAGATATTAACCAGGGGAGGGTTCTCACCCCCCAAAAATACAGACTCTTCAAAAGTTAAGAGCACATCTTTCATCTCACTGTTTGACTGGGACCCTGACAAAGTCAATAATGACCATGTTCAGCTAGCGTCAGAAAGAGAGCAGGCAGCTTGAGTCTGATGTCAGATATGCAGGCACACCCATCCACACAGACTGGGGAATGAGCTGCCTGTATGGGTGGCAGCATGTTGGCAGAAAGTCCAAGCTGTACAGAAACATGGTGCCTGCATACCCAAACTTGCACAGGGACTAGGAACCAAAATGAGTTCAGACTGAGTATCCCCCAAATTATTAAATGTTAAATAATACACTTTTTTTGGCCTATATTTTAAAAAGTGACTAAAGTTGAGCACCCAAAATCACTAGATACCTCAAAAGAGGCCTGATTTTCAGAGGGTCAGGGCAGAGGGAAATCACACTCCTTAAGCTGGGCACACAAGATCACCAGTCACTTCTGAAAATTTAAACTTACGGCATTTTGAAACATAAAACCTTTTGGAACTAACCTGATCCATGCTGGCTGCTGGGCTGGTGCAGTTGTGTTATCCTTAGCTTTCAACGCACGAGTCCTTTCCCTGCAAGGGAACAAAAGGAAGATGCCAACGAACCTGCAAGCCACTTTGTCCCAGAGATTCTCTTTGATAATCCAGCCCTGCTTTGCGCAGCATGGGCCTTCCCCAGGAACACATGCTTGGTGATTTGGCAGTCATAGGGACCACTGTGAAAACTGGACCAGATGAGCAAGTAGGCCCTTTTTTAGGAGTGAAGAGGGGTGGGATAGGAGGTCACAATGCTTCCCCTCATTGGTAGCTCCGCCTTCCTGCTTTATGAATAGGCATGATAATAGAGAGGCCTGGGGGCTGACAATCACCATGACAGCAAGAGACCTAGAAAGGAACAGGGGCTTTTAGAGTCAGGGCGTTCTGCCTTAGCTGGGGTCAGCTGTTGGAATGGAGAGCAAGTTTAGCTCCAAGTGGACCTCTGGCCTGGCTAGTGAAGGATCCAAGATGTCCTGATCATAGGCACTGACTCTGGGGGTGCTCCGGGGTTGGCAGTGTGTTAGGTGTCAGCACCTAACACACTGCCTGCCCCCTAGGTGTACAGGAAATAACCCAGTTCAAGTACCTGGTGTTGTTGAGAGTCAAGCTGTTTGTGTCCTGGCAAAGGCCTCCAATCACGTTTAATAAAAGCTCCTTAGCATAGCCATGCCACTGCTACAACTCAGGGAGAACCTAGAGGGAGAACATAAGAAATCAGTCACAAACAAACTGTCTTCAGGAAAAACAATGAAGAGTCCTTAAGAGACTAACGAATGTATCTGAGCATACTCTTTTGTGGGCCAAAACTCACTTCATCAGATGCATGGAGTGAAAAAAAAAAACCAAAACAGTAAGCAGAATGTGAAGTATCCATGGTTACTTGTCGCTTAGTAAGCAGAATATATATTATAGCCCATTAAAAGATGGGAGTTGCCTTACCAAGTGAGGGGTCAGTGTTAACAAGGCCAATTCAGTTAAAGCAGAAGTGGCCTATTCTCAACAGTTGACAAGAGGGGTGAATATCAAGGGAGGGAAAATCACTTTTGTAGTGCTAACGAGGCCAATGCAATCAAGGTGGCCCATTTCCAACAGTTGACAAGAAGGTGTGAGTCTCTGCAGAGGGAAAATTACTTTTTGTAGTGACCCATCCACTCCCAGTTTTTATTCAGGCCTAATTTGATGGTGTCCAGTTTGCAAATTAATTCCAGTTCTGCAGTTTCTCGTTGGAGTCTGTTTTTGAAGTTTTTGTTGTTGAAGAATTGCCATTTTTAAGTCTGTTATTGAGCGTCCAGGGAGATTGAAGTGTTCTCCTATTGGTTTTTGAATGTTACAATTCTTGAGAATTTTAGACAGGCAGCCTCACAAATGCATGGAGCTCCCTCTGCTGGAACAGGAGGGGCTTCTACTTAGTTTTTTGAAGGCATGTAGTTCAGTTGAATAGTGCCAAACACAGAGCTCTGAACTCTGCTCTCTGTCCAAAGAGCCGATACTGTGTGGACTTCAGTGTTGCAAGCTGGCCCCACATCCCAGCCCATGTACACCAAACCTGACCTGAATAGGCCCAGCTGTAAGGAGAGACAGGAGTTTCATCTCCATCTCCAACTCCAACTCCACTAACTCCTTGATCTCTGTGCTGAGGGTGCCAGCTGCAGTGGTGTTTGTTGGTTTGTGTTTGTTTTGCAATGTGGACACCAGCTCACCCAGGATGGGCTGAGAGCACCAAGACACTTCTGATGCGATCTTTCAGTCACCACTGACCGGAACTAGCTTTAAACTTTGCGCCACTCCATAGCACACTCTCACATCTGTCTTGGCCCCTGTTGGAGCAGTTTACAGTGGTGACCAAAACTCTGCTTTAAAATGACTCAGAGTGCAGGTGGAAAAGTGGAAGTGAAAAAAAGCAGAAACTTACAAACTTCAAGCTCAGATGCAAGCCACAAGGAGATACAAATTGTTCAGGAAAGAAAAGGTATTTCCCAGCTTTTTGGAGGGTTTTTACAGATTTGTGATTTCAAACAAACAAAAAACCCCACATACAAATACTTGGGCAGCAGTTTTTTTATCCATGATCTCTCAGAATTTACTTGGTTCCATCTAACAGCCACACATTAACCAATTAGATCTTGGAAAAAATTGGGGCCCTGCATCAGACCATTGGTCCATCTAGTTCAACACCCTGTCTTTGTCAGTGATCCACAACATATGTGATGTAAAATGTGATATAATGTACCAGACCAGCTGTGGTATGGAGGAGGCAAAAAGACTTCCTTTCTATTCTCCTCCTGATACCAGAGAAAACTCCCCAGACTCCATTTTGTACCTCTGGCTTCCATTTTAAATAAGCAAGAGGCACTCCATGATAAAGCGAAAGCTGCAGGTCACACAGACTAAAAATAAAATTGGTGGGAAAACCAAAGTAGGAGAAAGGTCAGCAGATCATAACTATGAGGTAAACAACAATTGCAGGCTAAAAAGAGAACTAATAGTTTGGAATGATTGGCAGTTGGCATGCACCCAAGAAAGATCTGACAGGAAGATATCAACAGAAGTGTCTAGAAAGTTCTGACAGGACAGTATAAAAGTCAGTGTGTCTCAGTAGGCAACTGACATGAGGAGGGAAGAGCTGAAGAAGCAGAGACCTGAGACCTGAAAGACAAGCAGCAGCACCACCACTACCACCAGAGAGAATCCTGTCAATAGAGCAAAGTCAGCAGACAAAATAAGCTTGCCAGTCAAAGTTATAGTCGTAGTATAGGATAGCACAGTGTTAGTGTGTGTGTTAATAAAGATGTATGTATGTGCATGTGTTGATTGTGAAGAAAATGTTTATATGTAAGACCTAAAGAACCGTTATCAATTGCTGTCAGCATCCTGCAGCAGACTGGCCATCGGAAACAGGGGGCAGCCACTTCAGAACATTTCAAACCACAAGGCAATATGGTTTGGGGTGCTCTTTGACTTGCTGTAAGGGAATTTGCACCAATACAAAGGTGCCAGATTTTGGAAAGAACACTGTTTTGTGCCAATCATTTATCAGAAGGTTGTATCCATGTCCTCCAGGTATTTCCTTAGCCACCCTGGAAACCCAGACCTTAGGAAAACAGGTTGGTTAATAAGTGGGCTGTTTTGAGGGAACCCTTGGTAAACCCAGGACAGAGTGATAAGTGAGCTATTCTAGGGGCACCTTAATTCTATTTTCGAGATCCTGCAACAGGTTGTTTGATCACCCTTTTCTTAGGCCTTGTCTTCAGTACAAAAAAGCAGGTTGTTAACTTGAGGTAAAATCCTAATAAAGACAAGGCAGTCTGTAGTTTTCACACAACCTAGCAGGTAGAGGTAAAGCCTGGGCTCCCCCATAGTCTTTAATTTGACTCGCTAATTTGTGTGGAAACTACAAATTACATAATCTTCATGAGGATTTTACTTCGTGTTAGTTAACTTGAGATAAGAACACATCTCTTTTTTTACATGAAGGAAGACTTGTATATATTCTCCTCCCCTGGACAGTCGCTATGGAAAAGGACAAACGGACACAAATCAGATATTAGGAATGGCAATATACAAAAACCTGTAGGAGAACACTTCAACCTCTCTGGCCACACTATAGCAGACCTTAAGGTGGCCATCCTGCAGCAAAAAAACTTCAGGACCAGACTTCAAAGAGAAACTGCTGAGCTTCAGTTCATCTGCAAATTTGACACCATCAGCTCAGGATTAAACAAAGACTGTGAATGGCTTGCCAATTACAGAACCAGTTTCTCCTCCCTTGGTTTTCACACCTCAACTGCTAGAACAGGGCCTCATCTTCCCTGATTGAACTACCTCATTATCTCCAGCTTCCCTGCATATATATACCTGCCCCTGGAAATTTCCACTACATGCATCTGACGAAGTGGGTATTCACCCACGAAAGCTCATGCTCCAAAATGTCTGTTAGTCTATAAGGTGCCACAGGACTCTCTGCTGCTTTTACAGATACAGACTAACACGGCTACCCCTCTGACACTCTCCTCCAGTGATGGCCCACCCCACTACTAAAGGGCTAAAGTTAATAATGCCATGCTAAAAAGGCTGTAATTAATGTCCCTAAACACTTTCTCAACTTTAATGTACACTGCATCATCATGATAGGGTGGTGGGGTTTTTTGGGGGTGGGGTGAGGTGGGTGAGTGCTGTGGTTTAAGCTAAGAATATGGAAAGACAGTCCTGTGTGACTGCCTATTTACCATAAGGCTCGTCTTCACTGCAGAAGTAACCTGGCCTCTTACTCAGTTGTTGCCCGTATCCTGATTCCTGTCCACGCATAAAAATCACCCTACATCAGAGGGAAAATCTCAGCTTTCAAGTGGTATCAAGCAATTTCTACATCTGCTGTTCTGCAACATAATGGAAATAGTTAAAAACCATAGTGGAGTTGAATTGTGGGGGAAAAGCAAAAGGGTAACCCAAATGATGTGTTTTAAAAGCATGGGTGTCATATTTATCTTCATATGTTCTTATATATTAATAAAAATAATACATTCAGCAAAACAAAGGCTAATATCTGTAACTCTGCTGTGGTCCCTGCTCCCTGGAAAGCTTGCTGCTGCATGGTTAGACAAGCACAGACATACAGGGCTGGAAGGGACCTCAAGAGGTCATCTAGTCCATCCCCCCTTGGAGGGATAGGACCTAATGAAGCTAGACCAGGGGTAGGCAATCTATGACGCGGGTGCCGAAGGTGGCACATGAGGTGATTTTCAGTGGCACTCACACTGCCCGGATCCTGGCCACCAGTCTGAGGGGGGGCTCTGCATTTTAATTTAATTTTAAATGAAGCTTCTTAAACATTTAAAAAACCTTATTTACTTTACATACAACAACATTTTAGTTATATATTATAGACTTATAGAAAGAGACCTTCTAAAAACGTTAAAATGTATTACTGGCACACGAGACCTTAAATTAGAGTGACTAAATGAAGACTCCGCACACCACTTCTGAAAGGTTGCTGACCCCGAGTGAGACCATCCCTGACAAGTGTTTGTCCAACCTATTCATAAAACCCTTCAGTGATGGGGATTCCACAACCTCCCTTGGAAGCCTGTTCCATGCTTACCCACCCTTATAGTTAGAAAGGATTTCCTAATAGCCAATCTAAATCTCCCTTGCTACAAACTAAGATGATTACTAGTTATCCTACCCTTGATGGACAATTGATCACCATCCTCTTTATAACCACTATTTAGGTATATGAAGACTTTTATCTCTCCATCTCAGCCTCCTGTTCTCTAGACTAAACATGTTCAATTCTTTCAGCCTTTCCTCAGATGCTCGGTTGTCTAAACCTATCATCATTTCCGTTGCTCTCCTCTGGACTCGCTCCAATTTTGCCACATCTTTCTTAAAGTGTGGCAATCAGAACTGGATACAGTACTCCAACTGAGGCCTCACCAGCATTGAAGAGAGCAGGACAATTACCTCCCATGTCTTACCTAATGTAGCCAGGAAAGAACTAAACAACTGCTTTATTCCAGGTATTGCAAAAAAGAGGCTTGTAATTCAGAGTCTCACTAGTATAAACACATACTCTTAATATGTTCCAGCGACGGCTAGCTAACTCTCATCACCATGTTTCCCCTATATGCATTGTACCCCAACTTATTCAAATGCCTTAAGGAACCATTTGAAACATTTGAATAAATTGTTTTAGATAAACAAACTTCACCTTCTATATGAATTTCACACAGAAGGGCGGAAATAATGTAAGTGCATAACAGCTCTGGCATTGTTTGGACATGACTCATCATATCCTAGGGCTGTCATTTCCAGCTCACGTATGCACACTGGGGTGACTAGATGAGAGTTAGCGCGAGTATAAACAGTAGTGTAGCTGTGGTAGCATGGGCAGTGGCAGCACTACTCAGTCACGCCAAGTGCAACCTTGCCTGAACCCTGTGGATATGTACTCAAGATGGCTTACTTGTGCTACCACTGCCCATGCTATTGTGGTTGCACTACTACTCATACTCATGCTAACTCTCCATCAAGCTAGCATGAGTATGTGTATATGCAAGCTGGGAATCGCACTCCTAGCTCTGCGTGTAAAGGTAGCCTAAGAAAAAATACTAAATATACCAATAAGCAACTCTAGGGGTTTTCGTTACTAGTCTATCAGGACACACCTCACATGTTTCGGATGACCAAGGTGTGGACCAATTATATAATGCACTTAGAGTTTAGGGCCAAGATTTTTAAAAGTGATTAGTGATGGAGTGTGCCTCAATTATTGGACATCCCACTTGCGATAGCTTAATGAGGTCTGATTTTCAGAGGGTGGGTGATCAGGGCTTTTTGAAAAATCAGACTCCTTTAAGGAGTCTCACTGAACCCCTAAAAAAAAAAAAATGCAGCCAAGATGAGTCACTAAACATTTGAAAATCTTGGCTCAGATCATTAGTTTTAGATGTATTTAAACTTTTAAAGAGACTTAATTGTATTTCATCCTTGCACTAAGGAAAACAGTTTGTGGTAGAAAAATATGAAAAAAAAAATAGTAGGGAAAAGACCATAAACTCCCTTTCTGCTTTGGATGTTGATTTATTAGCTATATAATTATATTATATTACTCCTTTTATTTAGGAAACCTGAGCTCATTAGGCCCCACTCCCTAAGCCTGCCTGCCTGCCCTTAAGAAGCAGTTTGCGGAACAACAGTGAAGTTTCAATTCACTTTCTACTGAAAATAAATCTCCACTGGGAGCAATTCAATACTCCCAATTATTTATTTAAACACGTGAATTTAAAATGGTCAGTGGCCACAAATTGCTTCTGAGAGGCAGGGAGACATTTAAAAGTCAGTCACTTTAATTCCTTTTGGTCTTCACTCCCTCTCCCTTCATGGCACCTTTAAAAACTCATCTTGTTAATTTAAATGCAGAATTGGGAGTCTTAAACCAGGTCTCAGTTCAGTTACGAGCAGCTTGTCTAGTGCTGCCTGTGACTGCAGGTTGGTAGGCTGGAGCCGTTTCCCTTTGAAGCCCCCCTGCTAGAGTCTCAGTGCATAAAAATCACGCATATCCATTCAGCCTCAGTTAGCATCCTCGCAAAAACATATCGCTGTTCTTTCAGATATACATTCCAGAATCTGTGAGAGCTCTGCTCCTAGCCCACAGTCTGAAGCATCTGTAGTTGGCAGTGCAGAGAAACACTGTAGAACAAAGGAAGTGCTAGGCTTCTGTTTTCCTGTAGTATCCAGCAGCCCCAATCACAGACCAGAACCCTGTTGTGCTAAGTGCTGTACAAACACAGAACAGAGAGATGGCTCCAAAACTGCTTAGCAATCAGTTCTTCAAAATAAGACTAGGCAGCATTGTCCAGAGAAAGCTAGTTACCAGGTAATTATGGCTCACAATCGTGGCATGACTTGGGAATAAACTTGGCAACATCAGCAGGTAAGTCCCAGAAAAGACTAGAAGGTGGACATATTTTTGGTGATGTGGACATGTGAGTGACTGCTACAATCTGGTGCAGATCAGGCCTCACGCAGTTCAAAAGATGTGCCTCTGTCTAAAGCAGCAGTTGGAAAAAAATCACTTGCAAACCAGCCTTGCCTAAATCTTTAGGCACAAGTCTAACAATTTCTTCATGTTGTGCTGGGCTGTCTCTGCACAATAAGGACTGCATCCTGCATTGTTTAAGTCAACGGGAGTTTTGCAGTTAGTGGGACTAGGATCAGGCCCTGTATTCACCCAAACAACACTGGATCCCAGACTAGCCTTTCAAAATCTAGCCATGGCCCCCTGGAAAGCATTAGGTGCAGATTCAAGATAGTAAAGGTAGGTAACACAACTAGAGTTGCTGATAGCTTCAACACTTGAAAGAACCTAGCAAACCTCGGGTGATGGGATCTTTTGATATAGGAGCTCTAGACATCCAAGACAGTGATGCTTACCTCCTCCTGGCAACAGATGGCTGCCAGAGCTGCCTTACTCCCATCAAGCCACACAAACAGCTGGTCTTAGCTTGTAACCCCTGAAGGACAGCTTCCATCACAAACAAAAGCAATTATCAATCTCTGCTGCACAAAGGCCACATCCCTGGTGTTATTTTATTCCCCACTTCCTATGCAGTTGCCCAGCCCTGTGGCTGACTCGGTGCCATGTGCCGCAGAAACTTGAAGGAGTGTGTGTGTTAAATAAATATTATCCCTGCATAAGACTGAGGAAGAAATGCATCCAGCAACAACCTGTTACTTTAGAAAGATACGAGGTCCACTGCATGAATCCAGGTGGCAGTTTCCACAATACAGAATTCTGCAGATGCACAGTTGTCACCATGATACTTAACACAAACAACTCCAACAGGAGCTCTCTCTGGGTCTCCCAATGTGTTAGCATCGGTTTGGAATGCAATTTTTGCAGGGCAAGGACCAAGGGCATGACTACGCTTGCAGATGTAGAGCACTTTGAGTTAAACCAGCCTTCGGAGGGCGCAGTAGAGAAGGCGCCGCAGTCTGTCCACACTGACAGCTTCAAGCGCACTGGCATGGCCACATTTGTGGCACTTGCAGTGGCATTGGGAGCGGTGCATTATGGGCAGCTATCCCAGCATGCAAGTGACTGCAACATGCTTTTCAAATGGGGGTGGAGTGGGGTGTGACAGGGAAGTCTGTTGTGTGTATGGGGGGAGGGGGGGTTGGGGGGGCTGAGAGCATGTCAGCATGCTGTCCTGTAAGTTCAGACAGCAGCAGACCCCCTTCCCTCCGACCTCTCTCTCTCTCACACAGCATTCCACACTAATGGTTGCTTTGTCTTGGAGCATATAAGCAGCCAGCTGTCAGAAATGGAGCTTTCAAAGGGCATATCTGCATTCCTGCAGCGACTCAAAACTATGACAAGAGTGGCCACTTGACTTAAGGGGATTATGGGACGTTTCTGGAGGCCGATCAGAGCACAGTAATGCAACAGCCCATTCACACTAGCACCGCAGCGCTCCAGTGGGGGCGCATCAAACATTATTCCACTCGCCGAGGTGGAGTATGAGGAGAGCTGTAGTTGCGGAGTCAGAGCGCTCTACATGCCTTGCCAGTGTGGATGGGTAGTGAGCTAGGGCCTCCGGGGCTGCTTTAATGCGCTCTAACTCGCAAGTATAGCCAAACCACAAGTCTCCTGTTTTTAGCAGCTCCGTGCAGTGTCGGCACTTTTAAGTGCTCCCCAGTGCAGAAGATTATTTCCTTTGTGTAAGTGTGGAGCAGGTTAGACTCTAAATCCAGGAGTGTAGAGCTGACTGTGCAGGCTGCCTGTGGCAACACAGCAAAGCAGTAATGAAGGGAGTGAGGTGAACCACAGTTATCTACACAGTAATGTCACACACACCAATTCAGAAATTAGAACTGTGGCCAAGTGTCCTGCCAGACCATATTGAGAACCTCCTTTGTCTAATGAACTATGCTGTGCAACTGGACACGTGCAGGAGAGACACAATGAAATCATAAGGGAAGTAACTGCTGTATACTGTACTTATGAGATATGTGGGGGCCAATTCTGTCTTGGGCTCTGATAGTGCATCGATGTGAAAGAGCTGCGAAAGAAAGGTCATAAATTGCCCCTATGCTGCTCCCCTTGCAGCCCCAGCAAAACAGAAGGAAAGTAGCACAATGCTGAGAGCTACAGAAGTTCTCAGCTGCTGTGCAACCCATAGGCAGCCCTGGGGAAGTTTGCCCTCAATTAACGTATTTCCCCAGGGGCTTTGCAGCAGCCCATAATTTAGATCAGGGGTCGGCAACCTTTCAGAAGTGGTGTGCTGAGTCTTCATTTATTCACTCAGATTTAAGGTTTTGCGTGCCAGTAATATATTTTAATGTTTTTAGAAGGCCTCTTTCTATAAGTCTATAATATATAACTAAACTATTGTTGAATGTAAAGTAAATAAGATTTTTAAAATGTTTAAGACGCTTCATTTAAAATTAAATTAAAATGCAGAGCTGCCTGGACCGGTGGCCAGGATCAGGGCAGTGCGAGTGCCACTGAAAATCAGCTCGCGTGCCGCCTTCAGCACCCATGCCATAGGTTGCCTACCCCTGATTTAGATAGTTAAAAACTGTCATACAAAGCCACTTTCATCCACTCTACTCCAGGGCCACACCTTCTGTGCTCAAGTATCAGGGGGGTAGTCGTGTTAGTCTGGATCTGTAAAAAATGACAAGGAGTCCTATGGCACCTTATAGACTAACAGACATGGGTATTCATCCACGAAAGCTTATGTTCCAATACGTCTGTTAGCCCATAAGGTGCCACAGGACTCCTTGTCACCTTCTGTACTGTATCTCTTAAAACGCTCAACACAGAATCTGTATCATGAGCTGTATATATCTGTTCATCAGCATTTCACCCACTCCTCCTATGCAGATCTGCAGATTACACTATTAGAGAATTAATTGGCCATATATGATCTTCAATCTTGTCAGCAATTATTTTAGCCTCAGCTATACCAGGTTCTTTTTCTAGCCAAACAACTACACTTTCCAGCACTAGTCACTCACGCATGCATGGTATGGATAATTTAAGGCAGTTTGTAGAGGGAACATCTGAGATACAACATATACAAACGGGAACATCTGAGATACAACACATACAAACAGAGAAACAATCCCCTGGATAGAAACAATGTATCAGTCAGGAACATCAGCTGCTTTTTTTGTGCACTGTCAAGATGCTTATCTTTCTACAGCCTCTTTCACTTCAGCATGAAGAAGTTCTCTAGAATGGAAACTGCAATAGCCTGTAAGTCATCAGGAAGGGGAAGTGCACGAAGTGCACGTTGGCCTTCCATTGCCAGCCAGGGTCAGAGCTAAGCTCACTGCCTGGCAACAGGGATGTCGCCATCGTTAACAAGAATGAAACTTAGCTCTTATCTAGCACTTTTCATCTGTAAACCTTAAAGTTCTTTAGGGAGAAAGGGAAGTATCACCCCCATTTTATAAATGGGGGAAACATAAGGGAAGTGACTTGCCCAAAGTCACCTAGAAGGTCAGCAGCAAAGCCAAGAACAGACCCCATCTCTCTGGAGCCCTACTTGCTGGACCCCGAAAGCAATCCACAAATATATGGAGAGTGATTTGCATAACAAGCACCATAGGCTCAGCCATCAGGGCAAGAAAGATTGCTGAGGAGAGGAGAAAAGTCAGTGGGAGCATAGCCATCCTCACTGCCAAAGTGTTACATGCCTGAATTCGGAGCGAGCTAACAGGTTCTTTATTCCAAGGACTTCTAACTAACATCAGGGACTACTTCGGATACATACACTCATGCATGTCAACATCAGCAAACTGAACGCCATCCATCACCAAGGCACTGGAGTGCCATGCTGCTTTGGCTGTCGGAAGCAGTCCCTGTCCCATGTTCAAGAGGCGCTACAATGTCCCAAAATAACCAGGAGAAAATATCAGACTTCTTCCCCACCTCCACAAGAAAATTCAAATTTACATAAAGATCACAAGCTCCTAAGTCAAGCTGGCATTTTTGAAAATCACACCTCTAGATGTCTAAATGTGGACGTAGGAGCCTAATTTTAGGTACCTCTTTTTTCAAATCTTGGCTCAAATCTGATATTTTGCTTAAGTTCACTTCATAGGGCCCCTTTTGAATGTGCAAAGAGGAGCAGCCTTTGCAGCTGGGGCACCTCAGACTTTGCATGGAGAAAGGATCAAGGTAGAGCCCTGTGTGGGACTTTACATGTAGAGTTGTGCAGTGGGTCTGGGATCCCATGGGTTCCACAGGACCTGCTGCTATAATAACGAGAGTGGAATTAAAGAATAATCCTATGCAGGGCCCTAGATCACAGCAGAGGTGCATATAACTTTTATTTAAGTTTCACAGATGCAGCTAGTGATTTAATAAAGCACAATATTGAGGCAGTTATTTTAATAAATGGAGTGACACTGGTGTTTATATGGTCCCCCCTCTCTGAACCTGCTACTGATAGAAGAACATATAGGCAAACTAATATAGTGCCTACAAGGCCATCAGAGTTTGCCTAGCACCGGTCTAGGACCAATGATCCCAAAGAAAAAGATTTGATCCCAGCTTAAGGAAAGAGGAAGGAACAGAGACAGGACACCCCCAGCCTAGAAGCAGGAGGTAAAGGATAGGTGGAGTGTGGGCAGAGACAATTATTCTGTGCATTTGTACCTGTGTTGCTTTGCGACACTAAGAACATAAAAGCAGCCATACTGGGTCAGACCAAAGGTCCATCTAGCCCAGTATCCTGTCTTCTGACAGTGGCCAATGCCAGGGATTCCTGAAAGAATGAACAGAACAGGTAATTGAGTGATCCATCCCATCACTCACTCACCGTTTCTGGCAATCAGAAGGTAGATTCACACAGAGCATGGGGTTGCATCCCTGATCATCTTGGCTAATAACAATTGATGGACCTATCTTCCATGAACTTACCTAGTTCTTTTTTGAATCTTGTTATAGTTTTGGCCTTCACATCCCTTAACAACGAGTTCCACATTGTGTCAATGGACTGCTGCAATCTAGTTAATATTACAGTTATTGGCTTGAAATACAGTGATATTGAGCACCCCAGCTCCCATTCACTTCCAAGGCCGCTACAGGTACCCATAATCTTCGAAATTCAGGCCACTAAATACTGCATTTTTCATACACACACCTCAGAGATTCAAAAGATGGCTAGGCATCATCTTCATTTTATAGATGGGTAAACTGAGGCACCAAAAAGTACAGCAAGTGACTTGAGGTCATAGCAGGTGACTTAGCTGGGAATAGAACCCAGATCTCCTAAACCCCAGTAATATGCTTTATTCACTGGGCCATTTGGGAGATCACCCCTCAGTTAAAAAAAGTTTTGGCAAATCCTCTCTCTGAAGCCTGCTTTAACTCCAGGCATACACTCTATTTTAGTATTGACAGCCTATGGGTTCTCTCGCACATTTACCCAGAAAAGTTATCTATTGTCTCTTGGAAGCACTGGGCTGGAAAGGTGTGAGGGATTCTATTCCATATCATCACTTGTCCACAGTCACTGAGCAGGAGACCATCAGACCCAGAGAAGGTGTGAAACTAAGGTCCTCCTTGCCTGACTCTGCTGACTTACAGTCCCCAGGGCACTTATCAGAACCTGAAGGTAGATTTTGCCAGAAGAGCTAGGCCAACATTCTGCCATTCCTAGCAGCCATGCCCTCTGGCTTAGGTTACCATCAGATCATATATCTGGGAAAGAATATCTGGCCCAGATCCATACAGAAACACTAGAGATATCTCGAATGCTTTCTAAAGGAACAGCTATAGAAAAAGCCTGGTATGCTTAGCTCATAATGTGAACATCTGAATGCTGAAACAATCTGGATCATCCAAAGCGCATATGTTAGGAGAGAGAATTTTTTAGGGGGATATGATCAAAGCAGCCTACTGAAATAAAGCTTGCAGAGGCCTGATCAGCTTCTCCACAGTTCAGTGTGCACAGTAATTCCCTATCAAGAGAACCAAACTCCAGCCAGTTGGTCAGCAGAATTATTCAAGCTGGATCTGCCCGCCTGTCTAGAATCAGAATCATTCACCACAGATTGTGTTCATGTCTGAAACCCCTCTGCTTGTTCAGAGACACAGAAGTCACATTGCAGACGGTGTTCATGTTTCCAGACCAGTCATCTCCACATCTGGCAGCTTCTCTGAAACATGAGCTTTCATTTTAAATGTTTCCATGACACTTTTCCCAAATACTAATGCAGTATAATTATAAACCTCCTAAGAGCTAACACACCACTTCCTTCAGGTAGGAAATGATCTATTAGTATGGACAAGTCAACAAGATGTTCCATACATGGAAAAAGAAAGATTCGCCCTTTGTTTAACCTACATATACTGTGCGGTAGGAAAACCTAGTGCCTTGCTGGCCTGTCTCTAGTCCTGTTTTGCAACAATCCCTCCTCCCCCCCCCCACACACACCCCAAAAATAAAAGTTTAACAAGGGTGCCAAATAAATTCAAAGGCCAAAATGATCAAGAGTGATTCATAATTTTGGGAGCATGACTTGACACACCTTAAAGGGCCCTGATTTTCAGAGGGTGGGTGCTCAGCACTTCCTGGAAATCAGGCCTCTTTAAAGTGCCTCAAGTTGGGCACCCAAAAATTGAGTCATCCAAAATCGCTAGTGACTTTTGACAGTCTTGACTATTTAGCTGTCTCCCTCGACTTATGCCTTCTTGGGGACGGGGGAGGAGCATCTCTTTCAAACTGCTTTAGACAAGAATTTACAAATGGGGAAATCTCTGGCTTCCAAAGAACTGACCCAGGAGGTTTGCTGTCTGACTCAGGGGATTACTTGGTTGGGTTTTTGAGGAACATCTTCCTAGAATCTGCATCTGTTATGGCTATGGCAACAGGCAGATTTTCATATAGTTACGCAACATAACACACACTACTTCTCCCTCCCTCCCTATATTCCAGCTGACATTGCTACAGACTCAGTGGAAGCAGCTTCCCTCTCCCCCAACTAAGAGGCAGAGAATGACGTGGTAATCTAAAGTCTAGGTTCACTAGGGAGGAAACATGACTGTACATAAAAGACCCAGATGGCATTTCACTTTCAGATTCTACTTGTCAGTGTCAGGAAATGCAAACAGCTTCTGAGCACTGTAGGGCCCAGAAAATGGATGTGAAACCCCAAAGCTCTGTGATCAGCTGTCCCACGTGGACTTGTTTCAGCAAAGGCAGCCCAGCTGGGAAGCACTAGACTATTGGCTACAGAGCCCAAAGGAATTTGTCATCAGAGGGTACAATATATCTCCCCAAAACCTTCAGTCCAAGATCTCTGGGACAGATTTACCTAAAATACATTTCCTCCCTTAAAAATTAGAGACGGAGTAGATGTGACACTAGACTGGGCAGCCCACTGGGTTGTGATACATGAGCAGTCCAGGTACTGTGAGAGTGAGTGCCCTAGGTAACTGTAGCGTGGGCAGTGTAAGGAACGGTCTATCGGTCTTCTTGTTCTGGGGGTCAGAAATACAGCACAAGGTGAAGCTTGCAGCCATTTATGCATCCACAGAATCAGATGCCCCTTAGCATCTCACCTGATGCTGGGTAAAGGCTTTGATTGTAGGTTCTGGGGTGAAGGGAAGCAGAGGGTCCTACAGGGGAAAATGATTTAAAACCATAATGAGAACGGACTGTTTTAGCGAGAGTGGAAACACTTGGTGTCTTACTGATACCTGTAGCTCTTCCTCCTGTTCACATAGGGTTGGATCCAGTGCCTACTGTAGTCAAAGGGCCTCTCCATTTACTTCAAATTGTGTTGGATCAGGCCTAGGGAGAGGAACTGGAGAGACCAGATGGACAATGAGTCCTGTTCCAGACTCAGCTAAGGCAGCTCTTACCACTGGGCTCAGGAACAGCTTCACACAAGTGCCAAAGGCCTACGCTCTTTTTAGTTCAAGGTGCCACAGACTAATCTAAGAAGAAAGAGGGAGACTCTCAGAGGAGCCCTGGAAAGTGGGGCAAAGAGGGGAGTTCACATACAGCATTGTAAAAATTTTGCTGTGCTGTTCAGCAAGCACCCCAGGAAGAGTGGAGGAAGCAATTTAGGCAAGCTCAGCAAGGCCTGTTCTTGGAGTAGGAAAAGCAACAGTGAGAACAGCAGCATCCCATATCACAATTTGCTGCAAGCAGCAGCATTTCCTCAACTCTAGCCCAAAGAAATATAATTTTCAGACACAAGATCCTACTGTACATTCACTGTATGACCCAATCTATGATTTATTTTTAACCCCCTCCTTCCCATAAAACCACTCTCTCTCATGTCATGTTCTTTCTCTAAACCGCAACTGAAAAATTTTTGGGGCAGTGACTTTCTCGCTACACTCTGAAGCAAATACATAGAATCACAGAATTGCAGGGCTGCAAAGGACCTTGAGGGGACATCTAGTTCAGCCCCCTGCACTGCAGCAGGACCAAGTAAACCTAGACCATCCCTGAAAGGTGTGTGTCTAACCCGTTCTTAGAAACCTTCAAAGATGAGGATTCCACAACCTCCCTTGACAGTCTATTTCAGTACTTCACTACCCTTATAGTTAGAAAGTTTTTCCTAATATCTAACCTAAAATCTCAGTTACTGAGGATTAAGCCCATTCCTTCTTGCCCTGCCTCCACTGGACACAGAGAACTGATCACCATCCTCTTCATAACAGCCCTTAACACAGTTGAAGACTCATCAGGTCCCTCCTCAGTCAAGACTAAACATGCCCATTTTTTAAACCTTTTCTCATAGGTCAGGTTTATTAACTTTTTATCGTTTTTCTTGTTCTCCTCTGGACCCCCTCCAAAGCGTAGCACCCAGTACTGGAGAAAGTACTCCAGCTGAGGTCTCACCAGTGTTGAATAGAGCACGACAATTACCTCTGGTGTCTTACATATGACACTCCTGTTAACAGACCCCAGAATATTAGCCTTTTTTGCATCTGCATCACATTGTTGATTCATATTCAATTTGTGATCCATTATAACATGCAGATCTCTCTCCTGCAGAACTACTGCCTAGCCAGTTGTTCCTTATTTTGTAACTGTGCATTTGATTTTCCTTCCTAAGTGTAGTATGTTACACTTGTCTTTACTGAATTTCTTCTTGTAGATTTCAGACCAATTCTCCAGTTTGTCAAGCTCATTTTGAATTCTAATCGTGCCCTCCAAAGTGCTTGCAATCTCTGCCAGTTTGGCATCATATGCAAGTTTGATAAGCATACTCTCCATTCCGTTATCCAAGACATGAATGAAGATACCCATGCAGGAACCCACTATGTCCCCCCAGTTTGACAGCAAACCATTGATAACTATTCTTTGAGTATGGTTTTTCAACCATTTTTGCATCCCCCACTTACAGTGATTTCATCTAGACAACATTTCCCTAGTTTGCTTAGGAGAATGTAATGTGGGACAGCAACAAAAGACGTGCTATATCTTGATTTTACTAAGTCTATAAGACAGCCCCCTTGTCAAAGAAGGATATTGGTTGGTATAGCATGCTTTGTTCTTGACTACTGGCTATTATTTGTAATCTTAGAGGCTTACAAATTGATTATTTAATAATTTATTCCAGTATCTTTACAGTTATCAAAGTTAGGTTGACTGGTCTGTAATTCTCCAGGTCCTCTTTATTCCCCTTTTTAAAGACAGGTACGGTATTTGTCCTTCTCTAGTTCTCTGGCATCTCACATGTCCTCCATGAGTTCTCAAAAATAATTGCTAACAATTCCAAGATTGCTTCAGCTTATTCCTTAAGTTCTCTAGAATGAATTTCATCAGGCCCTGATGACCTGAACACATCTAATTTGTCAAAATAGTATTTTAGTTGTTCTTTCCCTATTCTGGCTTTCATTCCTTCCCTGTTGTTGTTAATTGTGTTAATTATCTGGTCACAATTTACCTTTTTAGCAAAGACTGAAGCAAAATAGGCATTAAATACCTCAGCCTTCTTGATGTTGTCCTTTATTAGCTCTCCTTCCCCGCTAAGCAGAGGACTTCCAGTTTCCTTTGCCTTCTCTTGCTCATGCTTATGAATAAAATAAGTTACAGCTAGAATCAAATCTAAACCAAAACTCTAGAGCTGAACTTCCCCAAACTTAAAGGCGTCCAGTGTGAATTTTGCAGTTTAGGTCAAGCTCTAAAGATAGCTTCCTTCTAAGCAATATTAATACAGGCATGGCTCTGTGCAAGACTCAAAGGTCAGACTATCCCTGCCCCAAATCCCTTACAGCCTATCAGACAATTAAGGCACAGTCCATTGAGATAATCAGTGGGAGGTGCTATGCAAAGAAATCATCATCATCAAGTGCTGGATTTGTCAGCAATTTCAGATCTTTGTCTGAGGAAACACCTATTACATGGAAATGAACTGACTGCAAATGAGCTGTTTCTTCATAATTCATTTGAGAAAAGGAAGTCACCCATCAAGCTGACTCCCCACTGGGGGTTAGCTCACTCTGACAGCTAAGTGGGGAGAGTAGGAATCTCTCAGAACATTCCTGCAGAGTCCATGATCTCACACCTGTGACCTGCTATTCATGCAGACACTAGAGCAATTCTTGGGTTGACTGCATATACAAAGCGCTAATGGTTACGCTGTTACTCTTCCGCACAGGCACACACTACAGCACTGGTGGGCAACCTGTGGCCCATCAGGGTAATCTGCTGGTGGGCCGTGAGACAGTTTGTTTACATTGACTGTCCACAGGCATGCCCGTAGCTCCCAGTGGCCATGGTTCGCTGTTCCCAGCCAACGGGAGCTGCGGGAAGCGGTACGGGCTTCAGGGATGTGCTGGCCACCACTCTCATTGGCAAGGAATGGTGAACCACGGTCACTGGGAGCTACGGGGAGCCATGCCTGCAGGCAGTCAATGTAAACAAACAGTCTCGCAGCCCATTGGATTACCCTGACAGGCCGCAGGTTGCCCACCACTGCAGTACAACATAGCACCACGCACTCAGAGTGTCACATACAATTCTGTGACTTTAAAGTGCCATTCTGTCCAGGAAAGGTCTCTGAAAATGGTATTGTGTGGTTCCTGGCTCTGTGTCTTGCTGATTTCAGGTCAAATGTGCTCACTCTCTTAAAAAATATCTGAACTACCAGCCCTTCAAACTCATACTGAGATGTAAGAATCAAGCTGGGTTCATTTTCTTACACACTATCATCTGTTTACATAAAAGTAAACAATATGAGGGAACATGGGCACAGTTGGGTCTCAAATAACCATGCTTACTAAAAAGACACAAACATGCCAGGCCTAGCTACATACATTCACGCTGCTGCATGATGATTTCTGAAGGCTACTAAAACAGAACATGGTGAGCAACACTAGAAACCTCTCACACTATTTAAATGGATGCTACCCTATTCCTATGCACAACAGGCCTCATTGCCAGTAACAAAGTTTCTGAAGGCTTGGTGACACCTGTGCAGCCCTAGTTGCCTTCAGTGGGCTTGCTAAACTGTTTGGAACAGTTGTCCTGATGATGCTCAAGGAGGAATAGAAATCAATTCACCCTCTCAGTTGTGCTGTCTCCAGCTGGGATAACTCAAGTAAAAAGCAGGGGGAAAAAATCATTTTTATGGCTAAATACAACAGATTTATATTCACAGACAGGATCAATGGAGTGAGAAGGTGATGTTTTTATACAGTCACTTTTCAGTACAAGCCACACTTAAGTCCTAAACATGTGCGTGCTTTTAAGCTCAGCGCAGAGCTCAGCGTGTGGGAAACTGCGCATATGACAACATAAAACCTATCCTAAAGAGTTTGCAATCTGATGATGCAAACTGTACAGCACCTAGCAAAACGGAGCCCCATTCTGGGTTGGTCCCTAGGCATAATAAATATAACAACAACAACAGTAGACACGATGGAGCAAGTGATAGTTACAGGCAACAGGTGGGGGAAATAGGAGGCTGGGCAGACAATGGGCTACAAGAGGTCACGTAGATACTTAGTAATTATGGACACATCTTTTTATAAAATACATTCTCCCTGCCCCACCAGCAGCTCCTTTACATAAGCAGTAGACAGCTGGACAGAATATTATTTATTTTCCCATAAAAAACAACAAAAAACAAAAAAACTTTTTTTTGTTTTTTCCCTTGAAAGTTTTTTTTTCTTTTCTTCATTTTTTGATGAAAAATTGGCAGATGAAATTTTTGAAATATCGACTGCAGGAAACCAAAACATTTTCAACAAAGATGGACATCTTTTGCAAAAATTTGTGGTCAAAAGAAGTCATTTTGTTAAAAAACATTTTGATTGGTTCTACAGAGGTTACAGATGAGTCTGCTACAACCATTATATAGAGGACCTCATCCTAAAGCTCAAGCTGTAGGTTCTTGTACTTTGACTGTCCCAGGTTCAAAACCCACCATCAGCTCATGTAGGGACAGTTACATATACTCCATGTACACTCTAAAAAGCCTTTGTCTGGAAGAGTGCTTGCTCACTCAACTCCCTCTTGCTCCCACTGTCCTGCTGTCACCCTCCACCACACCAAGCATCTCTCCTCTCCAAACCCCATCCAGACACACCCAAATGTATTATTTAACATTGTAATTGCAGCATCGGTGTCTGTCTGCACGCTGCGCCTGGTGAGTAAAAAAAACAGCTGAACTTACAATCGATCAGGGCAGGCCAGACCCTGAAGGGAAAAAGAAGTGCCCTGATTTAATATGGTGATGCACTATGCAATCATTTAACTCCTGATATAGGGAAACCTAGTGAGAGCCAGCATAAGCTGCAAGCCCACAGACTGTCTGATTTTTATTCTTTTATTGGAGGTGGCATTCCTGGATTCCTCTGATGTGAACTTGAATGCAATCATGGCCATGGAAATCCAGAAACGGGAGCTTTGGCAGAAGCAGTCAACCACCAACCAGGAAGGAGTTTCCTAGTTTTGCTACAGGATTAATCTCTTCCTCCTCCCTCCATAAGGATCCTACCCAGAGAACACCAGAAGGAAGGCTAAGGGAAGCACTGTATAATTCTCACCAGGGCAGCAGCAAAGGGTCTTGCAGGGACAATCCCAGCAAAGCTGAACAGGAGAGGGGCAATCTGGCCATGGCAGAGGGGAGAAGAAAGAGGACAGTTTGACTGAGGCTCAAGAAAAGAGAGGAGAGGAAAAGATCAGAGAGAGGGGATGGGTAAGAGGCGAAGACTGGGAGCAGCAGGGAGGAGGAAGACTAGGGGAGAGTGGAGGAGAGCATTCATAGGTGGAGACAGATTTTCCAGAATGAAGGTAAGAGACTGGAAAACACAAAGTAAAGGAAAGAAAAATGACAAGCGCTGAGGAACAGTGAAAGAAAAAAATAGAGCAGAGAGAAAGAAGAAAATTAGAGGGAAAACAATCCCAAGAGAGAAAGATTTTCAACATGAGAGAGACAAGAAGGCAAAAGTCAGACGCAGAAACGGCTCCTTACAAAGAAGCTTTAACAATTTCAGGGAAAGAAAATGGAAGTGAAATGAAAAAGATTAGAAGAAAGAGGAGGAACCAAAGTTCCCACAGCTGCAATCAGATGGACATGGGCAGGCAAAACCAGGTGCTGAGCACCACTGATCTCAAAGGGAGCACAGTCACATTGATCCAACCACAGGATTGACTGGCAGAGGCTCCACGATCGACCAGTCGATTACAATCGCCAGGTTGGTGACCACCAACTTGTATATAATTATGGATTTATTTTGGCAGGGCCCTCCATAGCCTGAGGTCCCCGGGCTGCAGCCCCTAAAGCCCCTGCGTTAATCCAGCCCTGATCATGAGCCCACTCTTTTTTTTTAATTGACTAACTCACATTAACATTACTGTTTGTGAAACGTGCCATTGTGCCAGCCTGAAAGCATGGTGCCCTGCAATCAGAATGCGTCCCCTGAAAAATATCTTGTGCCAGCTACTCGGGACACAGGCTCATCATGGGTATGGAATGGGCTGGTACTTTCCAAGCTGTTACAACAGGCGGACACGGCACCCTTGCTAGTGAAGGATTCCCACAGGCTGGGCACTGACGATTGTACATTTTAAGGCCAGAGGAACTATTTTGATGATCACTTCGTCTGAGCTCCTGCCTAACTCGGGCCCTCCACAGAGCCTCACCCTGCCATGCTGCATCAAGCCACTGACTTGGGGCTGAGCTAGGGCCCCTCTCAGAGAAACAGCCGATGGGCGGTAACTCACAGCTCAGCCCCACGGTATCGCTCCAGCAGGATCACACCGCTCTGGGCTGGGGGTGGCAGCAGACTGGGACAGCAATAAATGCACGTTTGTTAGACCTGGCGCCTCGGTTTGGAGGCAGCTGGCACCGGGGCGAGCGAGGGCAATGAGTGGGGGCGGACGAGGCGCTGGGGGAAGATCTGATTGAAACCCACCTTCCCATATAGACTCCGGGCATCTCACTCCGGTGGGAGAGACCCGCCCGGCCCCATGGCGGGGGGGTTAGGCGCGAAGCCCAGCCAGGGGAAGGCGCCAGGGCACCGGGCCACTGCAGCCCCTGCGAGCCTGGATCGCTGCCTGCAGCCTGCAAGCCGGAGTCCCCGCCTCCCGGCGAGCCTCCCCGCCACTCGCACAAAGGGAGCCCCCGGTGGCTCCGGCCCGGCTCGGGTCCCGGGGGGGGGGTGCAGGCGGAGCTCCGGGGCCGGCTCCGGAACGAGGGCGCCCGGGGGATACTCACCGCGCGCCGCTCCAGGGCTCGGGCAACGCGCAGCCCCGCGCCGAGTCCGCGCCCAGCCCCGGCCTGCAGAGCTCTGCAGCCGCCGAGTGGGGGGAGCTTCCTCCGCTCTCCCTCCAAACCGCTTAAAGAGACAGCGGCCGCTTTGCGCTCCGGCGCCCCTGGCGCTGGGGGAGGGGAGCAGGACGCAGCCCGGGCTGGATCGCGGCTGGGGCTGCCAACTGCTCCCGACGGGGGCGCTGGGGGAGGAAATTAGGGCCAAGGCCCATAGCAGTGCGGGGGCTGGAGAGTCCCAAGCCGCTGTGTGCGGGAGGGGGCTATTCTCCGAGCACCCAGGGCCAGTTGCATGGCGTGCCGGGGGCAGAGCCGCGAGCAGGGAGTGCCAGGCAGCCCATCGCTGCGGCGTCGAGCCCGCAGGCAGGCCCACACCTCGGGTGGAGGCCTAGGCCCCGCTCACACGTTGCTGGGAGGGGGAAGGGATCCCCGCGAGCGAGTGGAGAAGGGACCCAGGTTCACGGCTGGCCGCTGTGGGGGAAGGGGGACGTTCCCAGGGCGGCCAGACCACGAACGCTTCCGGCGGGTGGGTGGCTGCCCGGGGCCGCAAGACCCGACTCCGCCGCGCACAGGTGAGCAAAGAGGAAGGAAGCCACGTCCCGCCTGCTGCTGTCTGCGGGGGAAATCACCTCGTGCACCCCAGGCGCGGGTCCCCGCCGCTAAAAGAGGAAGCGCTCCGCAAACAGCTCAGCAAGCAGGGGCTGAGCCGCTTCTGTCTAACCCCCCCCAGCGTGCAGGGCCGCGGCACGGGGTGGGGAGAGGTGAAATCAGACACACAGTTCCCGGCTGGCCCTGCCCAGCAGAGGGTCCCTGCTCTGATCCTAGCTGGGGTTTTTGGGGGGGTAACTAAGATTACATTGTGATTTGAAAATTGTTACCAGCCGTACCTATTCAATAATAATGAGGTCCCCTCACATGGCAAATAATGAGATTTTTTAAACCAATCAGCAGTGTTTTGAATAATAATAATGGAGGTGCTGGATTTTCTTTTCTTTGCTGTTTTTTGAGCCTTTAGGCTGCTTCTAGCTTTTCTTTGCCACAACATGGTCTAGATACCTCAAATAAAAGTGAAAACTAACATCTCATCTGATCAGTGCTGGACCAGGCTAGAAGGGCATTCCAGCTCCCCCCGTACTTCTGGCAAAGGAGAGGGCCCAGACCCAGCAGCTGCCACCTACAGTCCAAGCCATGCCCAAGACACCAGGGTGCATGGCCTTAGGCCTGGTGACACAATGTCCACACGGAGGGCTGGGGCTGGGGAGCCTGTGTCAGAGTGTCGGTGCTGTGGAATGGGAGGGCAGGCTCTGGCACTTCCCCAAGCGCTCTGCAGGAGGAGGTACCATGCAGCACCAGGTCTTTGCACAGAGAGCAGGGTGCTCAGGGTCCACAGGGTACCTCCCCCTGTGCTCTCAGGGCTGTGGCCTGCCCTGGTAGGCTTGGCACATCTCAGCTGAGGGAGAATTAGTGTGCAGCCCCCTGCACCCCTGCAGAAAGCCCCAGTGGCTGCCCTGCCTGGGACAAGGGGTTCAGGGAAGTACTAGGGCCTTCCATCCCAGCCCGCAGCACTTGGACTGCGGCAGGTACTCCCCTGTTGGAGAGGGACATGGGCACCCTTCTCTGTTTCCTTCGGGGGGGGGGGAGGGTGTCCTTGGCTGCATGGCTGTCTGCACTTTTGTCTCAGGCATGGCCGGGGAGGTGGCAGCTGCTGGATCTCTGCTCAGAGCCAGCCAAGTAGTGGTGGTGGCAGGGCCGGCGCTACCATTTAGGCAGCCTAGGCAATTGCCTAGAGCGCCAGAATAATTGGTGGGCGCCGTTTTGCCATAGGGGGCGGCAGGCAGCTCCAGTGGAGCTGCCGCAATGGTGCCTGCGGACGCGCGGCTCCGGTGGACCGCCTGAAGGCATGACTGCGGCAGCTCCACCGGAGCCACGGGACCAGCGCATGGGGCGGCAAAATTGCCGTGCGCCTAGGGCGCTCAAACTCCTAGTGCCAGTCCTGGGTGGTGGTGATAGAATCTTGGCCCCCCCTTTGTTGTGCCTTCTCCCTCACTCATCTGTGATCAATGCTACTGACATTGCCTTTGTTCCCACAAGGAACTGGAGGGCGGGGGGGTTGCAGTAGGAAGGAAAGGAGCCCTTTACTCTTCCATAGGCTGAAGGGTCTCAGCTGGAGTATAGTGACATGCCCCCCCCCCTTTGCTGCACCTGAGCAAGTAGATCCAAACAGGTGTCAACAAAAGGACTCAAGGCCTGCCCCACTCATTTGATTCCAGCTGCTGGGGCTTTAAGAAATACACCATTTCCAGAGTTGGCAACCTTCACATGCCATGGCCATTTTCCTTCCTTTGTGTCTATCTCTCCCTGTCCAAAGTATCCTACATCGTTATACAGAATGTAAGAGACAGTAGTACATTTTATCCATGGAAGTTATTTTTTTTTGGGACCACCTTACAGAAATCTATAGGATGATTAAAAAAAACCTATAGAAAGATCATTTTTCATTAAATTCCTATAGGTTTTTAGACTAAGTTCTACAGAAAAGTGGTTTTCAAACTTTTCCGTACTGGGGACCCTCACCTCGCCATATGGAAGGACAAAGTTGGCTGCAACCCTAGGTTGAGAATCCCTGCTCTAAAGCTGTATTAATTTCATTCCTGTTACATTCCATAGGATTTTTCCATAAGGGTGTGAGTATAGGGAACTCTCCCCCTTCCTCAATTTTGAGGCATTCCTCACTGGAAACGGGGTTTAAGGGGGGTGGAGTTTTCCTGCTCTTGTGGCAGGCGTGAGGTCCCCTGCTTTAATGCTGATGGAGAGCCCTTTGAGGTCTCCTACCTTGAAAGATGTCTTGCGAAGCAGCACCCTTTAAGGAATAAGTCTGCCCTCTCCTGTATATGGGACCTAGAGATGCAGTTACCTAAGCCATCAACTACACACAGCATTCATTGCAAGAACTGTTAACAAAACAAACTGTGTGTGTGATAGATGTCACAGAGAGAGTTTTCCATTAACACACAGTTCCCCTTTCATGCTTGCTATGGTTATTCCCCTAGTAAGTTAAGGGTGTTTGGAGAAATTGTGGTTCTGGAAAGTGGTTAGAAAACCCAAGATATTTGGCTTTCCCACTTACAGTAGCTGTGAACTAGATAGATCCATGCCCTCACTGAAAAACCCACTGCAGCCCTCCTTTCATGGCCACACAGGCCCCATGCCATAAAACAGCCTTCACCAATCATGGCCTCACACACCATTGACTGTATCAGGTCACATCCCCACACATCAGTCCCTACATAGGACCTTACCTCTCCCCTGCCCCCCCAACCCGCTTCCTTCACAGTGATTTTGTTATAAACCCCTCTCTATACCTTTACCTGAGCCACTGCAGAACTCAAAGCACTTGGAAAGGATCCACTTCTCTCTCTTTCGGCTTTGACTTTCACCTTCTGGAAAAGGGGCCAGAAGAATGGGTGGGGTGAATAAATAAGGCTGCCTGTGGGGGATAAGACAGCAGCATGTTGCAAAACATATACGCTACAAAATATTTCCTCTTCCTGGTGTGCTCTTTCATGTAAATGGAAAGTGAAAGCAAAAACCACTGCCACCCCAGATTTGGGTCTCCTGTCTTTTCCTGGAGGTCTCTTCCCTATCTTACAACCTCCAGGTGCACATAGCCAACCTGCTGTAGATACAGGGAGTGTAAGCCTTCCTCTACCTAGAGGTCCTTTCCAGGCCAGGAATACAGTATTTGTTTCCTGAAGTGGAAAAATCGGAATCCTTGTCAGGCTCGTCTTAATATTTGTATTCTAGTAGCACCTGGAGGCCCCAACTGAGCTCAGAGCCCCATTGTGCTATGTGCTGTACCCTACCACAGTTACAATCTACACAGACAAGACGGGGGGCGGGGGGGGGGAGTAAATATCTCCATTTTACAAACTCAGTGGCACAGGAAGGTGAAGTGACTTGCCCAAGGTCACAGAGCAGGTCACTTGCAAAGCTGGAATTCAATTTAGATCTCTTAACCCCCAATCCAGTGCCTTAACCAGAGACCATCTTTCCTCTCTATCCAGCCTCCTTTTGAGCAACAGGAGAGAGGCCCCCTACATGCCAAATGCAGCCTCTTTGGCTGAGACCAGAGAAATCTCTCCCAGGGCAACTGTAGCTGCCTCCACAGTGGGGTAAACACCAGAGCCAGTCAGGACAGACATTTGTTGTCAGAGCATTTGACAACAGCTGACAAGGATCTATCACAGGGGTGGCCAACGTGCACCTGAGAAGGAGCCAGAATTTACCTATGTACATTGCCAAAGAGCCACAGTAATACGTCAGCTCCCCCTAGGGTGACCGGATAGAAAGTTTGAAAAATCACAGAAGGTAGGGGAGGGGATAAGAGGCACCTACATAAGAAAAAGCCCCAAATATCAGGACTGTCCCTATAAAATTGGGACATCTGGTCATCCTAGCTCCCCCCCACCTGCCAACAGCCCTGCAGATCAGTGCCTCCCCCTCCTTCCCCATGCCTCCTGTGGGATGCAGGAGGCTCTGGGGGGAGGGGGAGGGGGAGGAGCGAGGGCGTGGCAGGCTCAGGGAAGGGGGCAGGAAGGAGCAGGGGCCTTAGGGGAAGGGGTTAAGTAGGGGCAGGGCCTCTAGCAGAGTCAGGGTTTGAGCACACTGGAAAGTTGGCACCTATAGCTCCAGCCCCAGAGTTGGTGCCTATACAAGGAGCTGCATATTAACTTCTGAAGAGCCACAGGCAGCTCTGGAGCCACAGGTTGGTCACCCCTGATCTATCATCTCTCTATATTAAAAAGGACTGAGCTGTTTCCCCTCTGCCACCTGGAGGACAGAAATAATGGCATCCCCAAACAGTCTGTGGAGAAGGAGCTGTCAAACAATGAATAATCTAGTCAGCAGGAAGCTAGTGTGTCACATCAGCCCCTCCCAGCCTCATCGGCATAGCAGAGCACCTTGTATTTCCCAAAACATGGTTTATTTACTTACTGTAAAAAAGAATAGATGTTTGCAAGAAGCTTTACTTTCAACATTGAGGATTTCCCGATCTGGGATTCTCCCAACACCCTGTAAATTTCCTGCTGGGTGAACAAAGCAATGAGGAGGTCTGGTGACTTGCTTAGTCATATTCTCAGTTAGTGGTGTCAATGGGATTAGCAGCCAAGTTTCTTAGTGCTCCCAGCCCCTTTGCTCCTACCCTGTATCACATGGGCTCATTCATTAAGGGAACATGACCTACCAGTTGGGGCCAAAGCCTGTTCTTTTAGACCAGGTATAACTCAGACTGGAAGGCTCTCCCCACTGAAGGCAAACAGATTAGTCTCTGAATCCTTCCAATCTGTTGCAGACATTGCTCCACAGCTGCAGATACTGTAGCTAATCAGCCCTGAAGATGCACACAGCAAGGAGTCTGGGAGTGGACCATGCATTGGTATTAACTAATGGAATGTGTACTGCATATGGTATAGAGACCTAGAATGGAGCAGGTGCAGGTGTCACTTGCAGTGTGGGGTGCATTTAATACAGCAAGGAGAGCAGGGGCAGCTTATGCTGGGACTGTAGAGTGAGGTGAGGGGATAGAAATGCACACCAGAACTGAGCAGGGACATTTAATGGAAAGCATTAAGTGACTGCACATCTCTCACACCATGGCATCTAATGCTGCAAGAGACTGGAGATGAGAGCATGCAACAGTGTTATGCATGGAGCGAAGGCAGGGGCAGAGCCAGACCAGTGGTTTGATCTCATATCAATGGCCCATGTCATTAAGTTAAAGCAGATGGAGGCAGCTCCTTCTGGTTTTATTACTCCAAAGGAAAACCAGCTGCTTCAAGGCGGACAGCACCAAATCTGCTGGCTCCATGGCTCTCCACTAGGCGGAAACACACTGCAGCAACTTGAGGAACAATGGGCATTTCCTTTGAAAGAGGGCTCACAATTGGCAGAAGGCCCCTCTGTAACTTGGACATTAGCTCCCCTCTCCCAGCTTTATGGCCTGGTGCCAGTTCCTAGGATTCATTTGGCTCCTATATTCCCACCCTGACAGCACCCTCTAGGCTATTTCATCTTTCACCATTGCCAGCTCCTCCTCTGGAGAAGAACAGAGAAATCATGTACGAAACGGAGAAAGGATGGGGCATAGCGCTGGGATTTGTCAGAACAGCAGACTTGTTTGTTGTATCTCAGGTCAAAAGACCTCACAAACTGCAACTGGGGCACAAAGATAAGTGACTTGCTCAAGGTAACTCCGTGGCAGAGACAGGAGCAGAACTCAGGTTTCCTGCCACCCAGCCCTGTGACTTAATGACAGGATCAACTTCTCTCGCTCCTTTATTCCCTCTTTTGAAGTCCATCATGGAAGCAAGCAAACAAACGGTAAGTGAAACAAATGGCAACTCTAGCAACAAAAAGAAAAAAATAATGAATGACTTTATTTTTTAGTTCAGTTGGCCACCTGAGGTGCTAAAATCTCAACACCAACAAAGCAAGTGTGCATAATAAACAAAAATTAAAACACAACCAAACCAAGGAAAACAGGCTGGGTGTTTTATACATGTAGGGTACACACTTTCCTGTTAACACTCCACACTCACCAACTATAAAAGCCTTGAACAGTCTGAATATCAGAGTTCACTCACATCCCAAGGGGAAGATGCCAAAGCAAATCCCTTCAACTGGACTGCACTTCACACACACACACACACACACACACACACACACACACACACACACACACACACACACACACACACACACACACACACACACACACACATACAAGAGAGAAAATTATTTCAATTACTGCAGTGCCATCATAACATGGCATTTTCTCCTTCACATCTACACCTTTCATGACATCCTTGTCTGTTCAATTCCACTGCCTATATAGCACCGTTCTAAGCATCTCCAAAAGCAGGAACATTCAGAAAGCGTCTAATCTCTGTTATCGTCCATCAGCCAAAGAGGAAGTGATTTCTCCCATGAATTATATACAGGCCATTTCACGGTATACTTAGAGACTTCTTTTTATTGCAGATGGTAACAGTTCCAACTCCTGAGAGCCATGTTGTGGCTTTTCACATTTTTACATATGAGATTAAATTATGCAATGCTTCTTATCCATCAGCATCTGATGTAAACAGTTAATCAAAAATTCATTTTTAAAGTTTTAACCAAAGAAGGCGGTGGTGAATGTTGTAGGATCAACTGTTAAAAAATGGAACCAATGGCTGCTCCAGATCATGCAATCTAGACCTTTCAAATGATCTAAAATGTTCTTGATTAGGATGTATAAAATATTAAAAACCACCACAAAGTGCAGACAAACATGCTAACTAGCTTTGTGCAAGCACTGTGTTCTGATGGAGGCCTGGACACTGCAAAACTCATTTTTTGACCACCAGGGTGAACCAAGGATCCATTGGTGTTTGTACAGCCAACACACAAACAAATATTTACAGGAAATGCAGAGACAGAGGGAGAGAAAAACAGATTCACCTGACTGTTTAAAAACCTGCTGTTGTTCTATAGTCCTATCTTGATATGTTTAGCAGTGGAGTTTGCAAGAAGAGGAGCCACTGTCCAGCCACAATTGGACAGTGGAGTTTTGATTAAGTTAAAAAGACAAAATTGTATTTGGAAGTTAGAGCTGAAAGATATTCATGTCCTTCCCTTTGCACGGTTTTTCTCTGGAGGAATGATCTCCAGAGCAGACATGGTATAGGTAGGCAAGCACAGCTCTTTAGAGGGTTTGGGCCTCACCAAGTTGCACTGACTCTCACGATTCACAGGTGCACAAGGACAGGCTGCCAAGTTGCCCCTCTGAAAGGATGATCCCTCTTCTCAACCTAATCCCAGCCCTGAGCACAAGCGCTGGCCTCATCTTAGTTTGCTCCTCAGAGTGGAGGTGTCTGTTCCCACTGTAGGTACAGGGGAGTCTGACTCTGTCCAGTACTTCAGGGGAACCTCATCCCAGGCACAGGGGAACTTAACTCCCGGCAGCACACTCCATGAGCTGGCCCCAGCGGTTCTTCAGCTCAGCCCACAAAGTGCATTAGGAAATATGAAGCCAGTATTTAGCTCTCTTGCTGTTCTACCTCTGAGATTTCAGACGCTCACAAAGGGAAGAGGAGGGCAAGATTCAGAGTGGTTATTGCATGGGCAATTCATGAATGTTTAACCTTTCTAGTGACTGGGGGAACATCTCTGATGCAGAGAGACCTGTAGCAGAAGGAGTCATTTCTCAAAGATGAGGATTATTTAATTTCATTTTATAAGACTAGTCAAAGGAATCAGGGCACAATGCATCAGCCATGCGTATAAAATCAGGATTACTTAACCATAGCAACTTTTCTCATACCAATACAGTCAGGAACAAGCAACAAAATTATTAAAGGAAAAGGATATCAGGAATTTTTCCTTAGTGAAACATTAGGGCCCTATTTATTCCTGCATTGTAGTAGTTTAGACTCTGTCTGGGGAGGGATGGATTACTGGATGAGGCTGGGGCGGGAGGGAGCATTTGTGACTGACCACAGGAGCTAAACATACTGCCATCAAGGTCTATTTTTAATGCTCACTTTCAGAGACTGGAAATTAAAAGCTGTGGAGCTTGTTGCATGCAACCGCCCACAGCAGGCAGGGCTGTACACTGGGTACTGTGCTCCCAACAGTGATCACATTCCTGACGTCACATTCCTGAAATCACCTTGCTTCAGGTGGGAGCTGTTCTCGGAGACTATGGTACAAGAAGAAGAAAGATCCTATGTTCGGTGGGAAGAAGAGTAAATGAGTAAAAAATAAATGTTAAATATCTTGAACAGAATTGAAAAACAATTAATTACCAAACAAGAAGTCAGGATGAATTAACGTAGAGTTGAAGAGATCAGCACTGCCATCGGAAAATACAGGAAAGCTTCAAAAGTTGTAAGGCAAGTCTTATACAGATATGTATTTTTGTTATCGTATTCTAGAACTTCCCAATTCTGAGTCATCATGAGATCCCAGCAGAGACGCAGCATCAAAGGGGCAGGTGCTACTGAGAAAGATAATCCCCATGTGTTGGAGAAACTGAACAAGTGACAGGGATTCTAGAAGCTGGCTTGAAACATTTTGTAACATCTATTTAGCTAAGTGCCCAATGCTGCAAAGACTTATCAAGAATAGTACTTACTACAATGTGTTGTCCCCCTGAAGGGACTCCTCATAGTGGTCAGAGCTATGCCCAGTAGTATGTTGTTTGCAGGATCAGGCACTAAGGTTATATCCACAGTGCAGCTCGGAAGGTGCCTCCCAGCTCAGGCAGAGACACACAAAAGAGCAGCGTGGACATTACGGCAAGGGTGGCAGCAAGGACTAGCCACCGGGCTCAGACAGGTTTGTACTTGGGTGGCTAGCCTGTGCTGCAATGTCTACAGTGCTATTTTTAGCATGCTAGCTCATGCAGAGCTAGTCTGTGTCTGTCTACCGGGGCTGGGAGGCTCTCTCCCCCCTGCGGCAGAGAGACACCCTAAGGGATTATAATTAGTCAATGCAGTTTGTTTTTCAAATCTCAGATCGACCCCTACCCCTCTTCCAATTCCTAAAATACATTTTTCATCTAAAATGCAAGTTTCTTTTCAAAGAGCAGCTTAAGGCCATCTATCACAGGGGCAGCAGTTTGGGTTGAAGCTTGGGACACAACCCTGGTGGCTTTTACAGTCATTGGTGAATTACTTAAAAAGGAATCCATATTAAAAGATATTCTCGTTCACATGAGATGAGATTTTTGTTTGGAAATCAGTTTTAAAATTATTATTGCCCCAAATAAAAAAAGAACAACAATTCTTTTGGCTGGGGACTCTCCCTCATCCCCGTTTCCTCTTTCATTCTTTCCTCTCCTCAGCAAGGGTTAGGGCTTCACATTAGGTTGAACCTGTCCCTCTAGCCCAGGGCTGGATTGTCCTCCATCCACATCCGAGCAGTCTGAAGCCTAGGACTCCTTCCTCCTCAGGGACAGAGTACCGTGCCTCCTGCATGTCCCCAGTCTTAGCCAGTTTAGGAATAGACATGGCGCTGAAGTTCCAAACTCAGCTTTCACCCCATTGCTGAGCCAGCCCATGGTCTGGTTAGTACCATCTATAGCAACACACACTTGTACTAATAGATGCATATTTCTCCGAGGCTGAAGGCCTTTGGCCTCCCTCACATTCAAGGCAGCACGTATCACTGAGTGAACATTGCCACAGTTTTGCTGTTATCCATCTCTACTAGCTCAAAGAGTTAGAACACCAGGGCCGTCCCTAGGGGAGAGCAGGGCCCAGGGCGGAAGTGACATTTATCTCCTTCACGACTGACCGCACTGGTCAATCGCGCTGGCGCGCGGGGCCCTGCAAAGTGGTCACCCCAATTTTCCCTACCCAAGGGACAGCTCTGTAGAACACCTTGCTCAGAAGCGGCTGCGAAGAAGGCAGTTTGAAAATACGCACCCAGATGGTTTCATGTGACAAGAGTCTCTATATTTCATTCTAAAAAATATATTTTTTTAGTTAAAAACTAGTGCTTATGTGTTGGATTTTTTAAAAAATTAACTGAACTGCAAATACAAAATGTGCCCTTTAGAGTTTTATGATGTAAAACAGGCCTCAATTTTGATTGTAAATTGTTTTTCTTTTTACATATGCATTAGGTCCTTACTTTCTCCTCTGAGGCCAGTGAGACCTGAAGGGTTGCAGAGTTTAAGAACACGCATCTCCACACCACCCTTTTGCTGGGGGCAGGGAGGGCTGTTGTCCCATTAGAACCTTGTGTGACATCACTATTCAAGTCCACCAGCACAAAGAGAAAAGTGAGAACCTCATATTTCTTCTATAACAAGCCACTAGCAATTTAAAAAATATTATGTCAAGAGGCTCTTTTTGTACAGCATAAATGAGGGCAGGGTAGCTTTTTGGTTTTTTATTTGCAGTGCATATTTAATGATCTCCAGTCCTAAATCAGCTGTGTTCCTCAAACACTGTGTGCTATTAAAATGGGTCGAGGCTGGTTTTAGGAAAACAGGCAGCAAGAGCCACCCTAATTGTGTGTGTGTGTGTGTGTGTATAGAAGTCACTATTTTTGTGCTGCAACCTACAAAAACAGTGTGTGTAACTCCCCCTGCTGGGTCTGCAGCTACAGCTTGCACCTTCACTACACAGACGGGTGAAGGTCTACGTGCAGACATTCCACTGGAATGCCAGCACTTCACAGGAGTTTTGCTCTGGATATCTAGCATGTGCACTGTTAAGTAACACAGTGGCTGACTCTCTGCATTGCTGTGCTAAACCTTGGATTTAATTTGTGGTCACATACTCCCAGATGGAAAGAGCAGGAAGCACAGGAGACTGCTTGCTCAGCCCCTGCTAGCTGGGCTGGGGTTGGGTGGGAGAAAGTATGTTTCCGCAGCCAACTAAACTGCTTTGCAGATGGTCTCTGAAGAGTGTCCCATTCATTCTTCCTCTGCTTGAAGTACAGTGGGCATGGCATGGGTCCCTAACAGTGGTGCAAAGTCGAGAAAACAGACATGGGGCTCCTCCAAGCTCCCACAGGAAACCGGAGGACTCTGCTGGGGGGGAGCAGATGGCCAAAAAGGAAGGATTCATGTCGTTTACAAACACTGGAAGCGAGTAACTCAAGAAGTCTCCCCAAAGCAGAAGGGAGAATCCATTTTGGATACGGCAGAAGATTAAATGAGAAGAACTCCACTGATTGTGTGTCTGCTCCACCACCAGGCTGTCCTCCAGGCTATGGCGTCAGCAATCTCAATGGTGCTGTATGGATTTGTTTGGGAATGGGACACTCGCTCTCAGATACCGGGGGAAGCAAGCTTAGCTATCTTCCTTTGCTGTTAAACCCCAGAGAAAAACACACTAACAATGGATCATGCTAAGAATGTGACACAAACCAAACTCGGCTAGGAAATTCAAAGTTAAGCGGGATGCCTGGCATCATGCCCTATGCCCAGTGGGATGGGTTAAGGATATAGTGTACTTTTGGAGCCTGCCAAATGGTGACAGATGGCAGAGTCCTTCCCAGCATGGTAACTGGATTGCTCAGTGTATGTCCTGCCCACTACTGCAAGTAGGAGAACAACAGGCACCCTCTCGAATCAAAGGCAGCAGCTCTGGGAGTGGAGCAGAAAGGAGCCTGCTTTGGCAGATGCAGAAAGAAATGTGCCTAATTTGCTAAGGAGTCACTCTAGGCAGTTCTTACAATGGCAGGGTTCACCCTCTGAGTGGAAGGGAGACATTGGTGGGGGGATAATTTTTAGGTCACAATTTTGGTTTTCTTGTTACAAACTATTAATGGTATTCAAATAAATTACAGGTTGGTTAGTTCAGAAAGAAGGAATCTGGGATACAGAGGTAAAATCTGCTATGAACACTACTGGATTCTCACAACTCCATGGATGTGCAGGAGTTCACCATAAAAAGGACTTGGCCTAGGGCAGGATGCATACATGAGTCCATGAAGTCTGCCCTATATGCAAAGCAGGGACCAATTTGTGGTAGTGTCTTGCTCCCCTAGAGTTAAAACACACACTCCTCCCCGACCCAAGAAGTGTAACATTAACATTATTAATAACAATACTAATAAATAGCCACAGGTTACAAGAGTCCTGTAATATAGAAGCAGAGGTTGTGGGATGCAGCAGGCACACACCCATCACTCACTTGTCCATTTGTTTCTTAAAAGGTACAAAAATGAATCTTCTTTCAAGTATTAAAAAAATAAGTTAATTGACGTAAAAGGGTCAAGGTGACTGAGGACCCAGGCAGGTCTTGCTTCATTTCTGACATGCAAAAATGAAAAAGAGAGGGGAAAAACAAACACGGAAGAGTCTCAACAACGTTTCATCCAGAGGTGGCTCCCTCTCTGGGTTTAAAAGCCAGGGAATGCTGTTTGACGATCCCCTCCCCCCTCAAAACACTTACCATTGTCCCACAAAGTCAGTATTTTCCAGTGTCAAAATGGTCGCAACAAAAAACAAACCAGAGAAACTTATTGGCCTTTGAACAGTGGCCATGAAGACACAAGACCAGCAGTAGCTCTCTGTCCAGTGTGTAGCCAAGTGGGTGAGAATTCTCCACTCTTTTTCTACTCTTCTTCTCACAAGCATAACTCTGGAGAGTATGATAGAGAGAGTGAGCGTGTCTCCTCTGAGGCCCTTGTCTCTGCAAAAGCCAGGATGGACAGAAGAGGTTTCAAACACACACACCACCAATGTTCTCTCTTTTCAGTGTTCCTTCACATCCATACATAATGCTCTCCTCAGGTTTGTTTCTTTGGTGGGGAGGAATAATAGAACAAAGAAGGTGCTGCTCTGGGTTTCGGGAGCTCTCCTTTAGCTGGTTAACTCCCTCAAGGACTGCTACAGGCTGCTGTGGTTTTCAGGAGCGGAGAGCCATTTCTCTCCTTCTTATTAAAAAATGCTAATAGTGAAAAAGGGAGAGAAATCAGACTGCAGCAAATCCAGTTTGGTTAAGGGTTTTTCCCCATGAAAAGGTAATAAATCCCTCCACAAAAAGTTTACCCTTTTCCCTCATATCACAAATCCTAATGGCTCCTTGTACAGGACCCCAAGGAGACTGCGCAATCTCAGGCCATCGTCTTCAGCTTGGTTCGCAGACGCTGTGCAGGATCCAAGCCTCTAGAACCAAACCCACTTATCAAAAGGCTTCTGGGTGCTTCAAACTGAATTCCTGCATGCTGCAGAACCCCTAACAAGGTTTCTCCCTCAAGATCTCTCGATCTAGGTAGTTCTGGCAAACTCAGCATAGGCCAACTGGATAGCACAGACCAGAAGAGGTGAGTATGTTAGCTCAGGACCAGTTCAAGCTAGAGCCCTTGGACAGCATAACAGCTTCCAGGTCCTTGTCCTCCTCTTTTTCTCGAAGCCGCTGCTCCTCAAGGAGGGCCACCAGAGAGTCTCTCTGCTCCACGACTTCTAGCATCTCGTTCAGGATCCTCTTCTCTTCTGACAGCTCCTCATCTGTTTTCAGGTGATCTGGAGAAAAAAAAAAATCAAAAAAGTGTCAAAGGATCCAGGACTGGAAACAAATACATGAATGTACTCCATGGATTGCCGGTCCTCTTCACGCTTACCTTCCACTGCCATCCTCTCCCGGAGTTCCTGCTGTAACCGGCTCTGCCTGTCTTCCAGCTCTAATTCTCGAGCACTGAAAGGAGAAACAAGGCAAGAATGAACCTATGGCGCATGCTGGGCTGGCAAGAAGCCACCACACAGATTGCCACTTAAGCAAATTAAAATATTCTGGTGTTTACTCTCCTCCCACCGTACTGTATTTACCTTCCCAGACCCCCTTTCAGCACTGTTCTGACTTCTTTTGGAACAACACTGGAGATGTGTAGCCATTTCTTTCCTGATAAAAATGTAATCGTAATGCTTCCACAGCACCATTCTTCAACGGGAGTGGGCAGATGGAGAAAGAAGAAGATTGTGGAGAAAGATTCCCTTTTTCACATGTCTGGGCAGCAACCAGCCCAGCTGCTTTCTTAGACTGATTTTATTCACAGTATTACCAGCTAGATTTCAAATCCAAGACAGAAACAGCGTGAAGGAGCAGATGCATCTGCAGTCGTTGCTCAAGCCACATTTTACCTCTGTGCAAGTCTCCCTCCTGCTACATCCCACTCTGAAGAAAAAGTTACCTGCCAGGTAATTGACGACTGAGGGCATTGCCTCTTCAGATTCCAATCTGAGCAGCATTTTGGGGCTTCTCTGGTAGTAGCATCCCAGAGCACACTGAGCTTTTGAAACACCAAAGTCAAGTCTTGCTTGCTCAGAAACTTGTTTCAGTAGCATGCAGTGCACTTTGGTGCATAAGCACTACGGAAGTCCCTGGAAAAGAGCTGCAGCATCTGTGCCCAGTTGGAAGGCTATGGGGTCCCACTGGAAACAGAGAAGTGAGGACTACAGGACCCATTTAAAGAAGGGACAGGAATGCAGACAGCTTGGCTGCATTCAAAAAAGGACCTTGGACCAGCAGAAGAACGGGTTGCCCAGTCATTCCCTGAAGACCACTTGCCACTAAAACTATGGATTAAAGATTGAGGCTGAACCTGCAAGCAAGGGATGCTTTGTACGGAAAGAGCCTGAGAGGACAGTGGGAGGGCTCAAACCTTTGGTTAACATTCACACTTAGGACTTTTCCAAACCTTTTGTGCTTCCACTCATCACAAGTTCTTTTTGTATTAGAGACTCTTCCAAAATGTACCTTTATTAACTTACTGGCTGGGAACTGCATTCTATCCAAGAGGCTCCTGAACACATTACTGGCCTCTTACCATCACAGCCACGACAGTGCGGCAAGGAGGCCCTGCCAGTACTATCTGTGAGTAATCTCATCTTTGAAGCTGTGCTACCCCATGCAGAAAGCCTCTGCTCACTCACAATATCATCAGCTCAGACTCGTAGCGCACCAAAGCATTCTTCTCCTGCACCAGCTTGAACCACTCCTGCATCAGCTTTGGATCATCCTTCTTCCCCATGCCTGCCAAGAGAGAAACCTTGTAAGTTTTCAGGATGATGCCCTGCCATCCCCACGAGCCCGACAGCCAGGAACAAAAATGGGGGCAAAATGTGCAAAGAAAGCCGAGCAAGATGCTGCCAGAGCACTCCCAAGCCGGGTCCGTTTAGTTTGCCTATGGCACACAGAAAGAGGAGGGCACAGAACTGTAGGTGTCACCTCCGAAAGGATTCTCTCCTCCTTGGATCAACACATTCTGAATCCGTTTTTGCCATTGCTCCTCCCCCCCTTCTCATTATGGTAAACCCATAATTTAGTGGCTCATTTCTATTTAGGCTTCCCTAAATGAACTTGAACTTTAACAACTTTTTTGCACCCCTCCATGTTAACACCTTTAATGTATGATGACTGGAACCTCTCCCCACCCCCCCAAAAACCCCCTCTGTACCCCTAATGTTATACCCTCCTGTCCTTCAGTCACATCAACTGAATCAGTTTTTTTACTGGTTAAGAGTGGCCCCTTGCCTACCTCTATTGAAACCCTGCCTTTTCACTGGCTTATCCGTTGAAGAATTATCCTCTCCTGTGGTTCCTTCCTGCTGCATCGCCACTCTTTTTGGTGAGCCTTCTCCTAATGCATCTATTAACAGCAGTTCACTGCATCCTACAAGTATGTTATTCCTAGAATTGCTCATCAGCATTAGAACTAAACACACAGAAACCCACGCTACATTTGCTAATGCAAAAGGGAGAGAGTGAGAACACACTTCAGAACTCACTTTTTAAAATTTCATTTTATTTTATTTTAAAAGAAACAACCCTGCCTCCTCATCTCATAACCCACAGGCAATGGTGTCAAATGTATTGCAGATGAAATTGCTACACTATGTTCTCTAGAACTTTCTGCAGTGATTTGAGATATGCCTCAGACCCAAGAATACACCATAGAAGCTATTCCAAGGTAACTCCTATTTTGGGCCCCTTGATCCTACAATGAGCTACATGCAGGGGGACCTCTCTGACCCCTCATTGGGCGTCTGCCTGCGTGCATGGAGTTTGTTGCAAGAGGGGAGCCTCCAAACTGAGCTCAAAGGTGCAGAGATTTGAGCAGAGCACCTGTTGGTGTTTATGATGCAGGCCTCTACCAGCTGCATGACTGAAATTTATCTTCTCTCATGCTCCACAGACTAACAAGGTTTCCTAGATTAATTGACATCTCTGCCTATTTATACATTATGGACACTTGGCATCTATATTAGAAGCAGCTTCTCTTTTAAGTACAGTCTTATGGAGACCAGAAACAACCAAACAGAAGGTTTGCTATTTAAATTCCAAATACTGAGAAAGCTGGAAATATGTGCCACTCCAATGATCAGTACATTCATATCAGTGCCCTGCCTCCATCCCTAGCTCCAACTAGTCCTTACACTGAGGTCACGTGGGAGATCCAGTACCTCCTGTTAAGCAGCAGCTTTCCTGCTTAGAAATACCTGCTACTGAAATACAGAAATAGTAAATGTTTAGGGGATACTGCCCCCTGGTCCCCCATAACAGATTCTGGCTCTCTGGATTTTTATACCAGTCTGTTGCTCAGTTCCAAGCATTCTTTTCTGAACCTCTCTGCACAATATGCCCAGGTGGCCATGGGAGGGGGGAGCTTAGACATGCAGATGTCCAGTGCAGTGGCGCCATGAAAGCACTGGGAAGTCTCCCCACCCTTTCCAGTGCCAGGATGTAAAATAAATGCCTCTAAGAAACAGCCAAATACACCTTGCTACTGACCCATGATTGTATGTATTTATGTATTTGTTTTTAACAGCCAATGAGCAGAGGGATGTGGGAGGGGTGGGGAGGAAGGGTGGACAATCGATATGAGAGCACCATGGAAAGCAGAGTAAGTGGTTAGCAAAGTTATGCTGTGATCACATTCCACCCCCTACCCCATGCCTTGGCAATGGAAACTCTACTATGGCAAACTCCATCTGGGACAAATTCAAGAATGCACTCAGCAAGACATGGATCACAGAAGACCAGCCTGATTTAGGTTGGTTGGTTTTTTAAAGCTCAGGGATGTTTTGCAAACCGGTCTTTGTAAGGACACAGTATTCCTTTAATCCATCCATACAAATAAAACAGTCGTTTACGGAAGGAGATTCTTTTCCCTCATCCCCCGCCCCGTCTCCCAGACACCTGTGACGAAGAATAGAGAAATCAAATACACCAAATGAAAACAGGAACTTTAGAGTATGATACTGCTGCTGCCACTGCAAATCAATGCCCCAGTGACCTTGAGACTACCCCTTCCCCAGTTAAAAACAGAAAAAGGGATACTGTACCTTTAAAAATGGCACACTCATACAAGCTTGTTACAGAGGTTGCTACTGAGACTGAGGGAAGGGGACAGGAAGGAGTTTGGATATATAGATATTTTATGTCACCAGCCAACTAGTGCTGCTATGAAAATCCAGCTGGGGTGGATGGGGATAGAGGTTGTGTGAGGTTACATTACCTTCATGGGCACAGCAAGGGCAGAAGGAGAGAGGTCTACGACGTGGTGTCCCGGCATTGGGCTCAACTTCAGTAGGACCAAATGAGGAAGGGGAAGGAGAGGAGGAGGAGGAGAGGAAGAGGGGGAAAGGGGTGAAATAAAAGACAAGCAGAGGACAAAAAGCGTAAGAGTGAGAAAGAAAGGAAACAACAAGAAGAAAAGAAAAAATACAAGAAATGGAGAAGCAGAAATGAGGGAAACAATCTACAGATGAGTAAGGTCCCTCATCAGCACAGGTAACAGACAGGAGCAGACTGAGGCAGTGGGAGAAGCGGTTACTGAGCTGTACAGTTACAGGGAGGACGATTACTCTTGAGTTTTTCTTGTTCATTGTGGGTTTTCAGTTGCAGAAGCTTCACTCTCACACCATGTTGAATGTATGAGATACCAGGACAGTAGGTGAGGATGGCTGAATAATTATCTCTTGCTGACAAACTCAGCATTTAAAATAAGACCTAAAAGGTCTCCATTACCTGTATGGGTCTGAAACTTGGGGCCCTGAGCCCTGCCACCCGAGGCTGAATGTGACGCCAGAGCAATGTAGCTTCATGGGGGCCTCTGTGGCCCCACGCAATTGCCCTAACACTGGCCCCGGCTTTTATACACAGAAAACCAGTTATTGTGGCACACGTGGGCTGTGGAGTTTTTACAGTATGTTGGGGTGTTGAGGGGAAACTGGGAAAGAAAAAGGTTGAGAATCTCTGAACTAGATGGTCATCCAGGGAGGAGGAGAGGGGGAGGGGCAGCAACATGAAATTGAACCCACTTTTAAAGACACAGCATGTCCACCAATAATTAACATTTCTAACAGTACCTCAGAAGAAGACATGCACCAAGAAGTGCCTGAATATCAAAGCTGGAGGCTTAAGATACCTAAAATATATATATAGAGAGATATACCTATCTTATAGAACTGGAAGGGACCCTGAAAGGTCATCGAGTCCAGCCCCCTGCCTTCACTAGCAGGACCAAGTACTGATTTTGCCCCAGATCCTCAAGTGGCCCCCTCAAGGACTGAACTCACAATGCTGGGTTTAGCAGGCCAATGCTCAAACCATTGAGCTATCCCTCCCCTTTGTAGTTAAAAAGGACAGAATGCCTGTGTCAGGGAAAGGCAGTAACTCAACAGCAATTATATGAGTTATGAGAATTCATAACTCACAGAATTCAAAATAACTCAGCATATATAATAGTGAGGCAGCTCTCACTACAGAGACCTTGTCATAAACAGATAGCTAAGGGTTAATGTCTCTTTCACCTGAAGCACCTGACCAGAGGACCAATCAGGAAACCGGATTTTTTCAACTTTGGGTGGAGGGAAGTTTGTGTCTGGGTCTTTGTTTTCTGTCTGCCTGCTTTCTCTGAGCTTTGGAGAAGTAGTTTCTACTTTCTAGTCTTCTGTTTCTAAGTGTATGGACAAAAAAATCAGATAGTAAGTTATATGGTTTCTTTTCTTTGGTATTTGCATGAATATAAGTGCTGGAGTGCTTTAATTTGTATTCCTTTTGAATAAGGCTGTTTATTCAATATTCTTTTAAGCAATTGACCCTGTATTTCGTCACCTTAATACAGAGAGACCATTTGTATGTATTTTTTCTTTCTTTCTTTTTTATATAAAGCTTTCTTTTAAGACCTGTTGGAGTTTTTCTTTACTTCAGGGAAATTGAGTCTATACTCACCAGGGAATTGGTGGGAGGAAGAAATCAGGGGGAGATCTGTGTGTGTGTTGAATTTGCTAGCCTGATTTTGCATTTCCTCTGGGTGAAGAGGAAAGTGCTTTTTGTTTCCAGGACTGGGAACGGAGAGGGGGAGTCACTCTGTTTGGATTCACAGAGCTTGTGTCTGTGTATCTCTCCAGGAGCACCTGGAGGGGGGAAGGGAAAAAGGATTATTTCCCTTTGTGGTGAGACTCAAGGGATTTGGGTCTTGGGGTCCCCAGGGAAGGCTTTTCAGGGGGACCAGAGTGCCCCAAAACACTCTAATTTTTTGGGTGGTGGCAGCAAGTATCAGGTCCAAGCTGGTAACTAAGCTTGGAGGTTTTCATGCTAACCCCCATATTTTGGACGCTAAAGTCCAAATCTGGGACTAAGGTTATGACAGACCTACACTATTGGCGAACAGGGAGGGCGTTAGAAGGGACCATCACAGAACTAGTGCAGCACATACAGGACACACTGGAGTTGGGGGGAAAGCACATCAGCTTGCAAAATCACGTGACTGAGCAGCACGACTCTCTCTGACAGGATGAATCTTTTGCACGGGGAGTAGGAAGGGAGAACATTAGGAGAGTTTCCACAGTGAGGAACGTGATAGTTACAGCTTGAGCCTCATGTCACTTCTATTTCATAAACCCTCTTTTCAGTTCATGTAGAATTAAAAAAAACCACAGTCCATTTATCCTGACATTTCATGTGTGTGTAAGTGAGAGAGAGAGAGAGAGAGAGAGAGAGAGTGTGCAAGCCTGAAAACTCACCTCCAGCTTTGTTTAAATCTTTCAAAGATGGTGGCTGAGGAATTCTTGATTCGTCTTGTTAATGGAAAATTTAGCTTGGAAATAAAACTCTGGAAATGTCTGTAAAAGATAGTGTGCTGAGTATACACCATCTGAACATCCCATCTCTTCACTGAAACCCTGCTTCTTCTGTGAGGAACATGAACTATAACTCACATCAAGATATCATTATCACCACTTCCATCTCTTGCTGTAAAAATATTCGGAGTGTCTTCTTGCTCGATCTGTTTTTTAGACTGTGAGCTCCTTGGGAACAAAGAATTTTCTGTGTGTCTAAGAGCACTGAGCAGAGTGTGCCCAAGCAGAACTTTCAGAAACATGCACCAAATTGTGCTGCTACAAATGTTCAAAGTTGCAAATGCTGGAAAGATTACGTGTCACTTACATTTGAATATACAATCATTCTAAGGAGGACAAGTAGTTCTAGAAATAGCAGCTGCAGACTGCACAGGCTCTTATTTGTCATACAAGAATTGAGCAGGCCCCGCATGCTATGTGGTCTGACTGGCAGACCATGGAAGCATGGCTGTAAGCTAGTAAATGCAGTTATCACTGTAACACCAATGAGTGAGGCACCAGGTATAAACCCATGTCTGCTGCACAACGCATCCCACAGGGAAGACTATATTGCTGCTACTATTCTGTAACTACAGCATGGAAGCTCTTCTTGCAGTTCTGGCTGAACTTTTTTCTTGCTCCTAACCTCTTCTTTGCTAATACCTATAATCCCCTCGACCATTCCCCAAGCTACGCGTGTTGACAATCAAGTTATGAAGGCTTCGGGTCCCCATAACTATAACTCTAGCCCATTAAATGAATATTAATACTGCTCTGCCAGTAAGACAATGTACATAATGTGAATTACGCACTGCAGAGTTATGTTTAATTGCATTCTTTTCTATTACACCAGATAAAAACACGTAGCATGTCATGTCAATGCATACAAGTTATGTGCTCATACATACCAGAGCAGAGATAAAGTTGTTCTGGAAATTTTAACTCAGACCTGGTCTACACTACGTGTTTAAACCGAATTTAGCAGCGTTAAACCGATTTAACGCTGCACCCGTCCACACAATGAGTCCCTTTATATCGATATAAAGGGCTCTTTAAACAGGTTTCTGTACTCCTCCCCGACGAGAGGAGTAGCACTGAAATCGGTAGTACCATATTGGATTAGAGTTAGTGTGGCCGCAAATCAACGGTATTGGCCTCCGGGCGGTATCCCACAGTGCACCATTGTGACAGCTCTGGACAGCAATCTGAACTCGGATGCACTGGCCAGGTAGACAGGAAAAGCCCCGTGAACTTTTGAATTTCATTTCCTGTTTGCCCAGCATGGAGCTCTGATCAGCACGGGTGGCGATGCAGTCCCAAATCCAAAAAAGCTCCAGCATGGACCATGCGGGAGATACTGGATCTGATCGCTGTATGGGGAGACAAATCTGTTCTATTAGAGCTCCATTACAGAAGACGAAATGCCAAAGCATTTAAAAAAAAATCTCCAGGCTATGATACAGAGTCCACAGCACAGTGCTGCGTGACAAGCGTAACGGAAAGCCAAAGAATCAAACGGACCCTCATGGAGGGAGGGAGGGGGGTATTGAGGATTCCAGCTATCCCACAGTCCCCAGCAGTCTCTGAAAAGTATTTGCATTCTTGGCTGAGCTCCCAATGCCTGTAGGGTCAAACACATTGTCTGAGGTGGTTCAGGGTATAGCTCGTTAATTTACCCCCCTCCCCCATGAAAGAAAAGGGAAAAAAATAGTTTCTTGACTTTTTTCAATGTCACCGTATGTCTACTGCATGCTGCTGGTAGACACGATGCAGCAGCAGCAAACAGCAGCATCCTCTCCCTTCCCTTCCCCGGTGGCAGACGGTACCGTACAAAAGGACTGATAGCCGTCCTTGTCATCATCCTGTGAATGCTCCTGGCTGGTCTTAGGTGAGGTCGGCCGGGGGCGCCTGGGTACAAATAGGAATGACTCCTGGTCATTCCCAGTAGATGGTACAGAATGGCTGGTAACGGTCTTCATCATAGCAACTGGGGGCTGAGCTCCATCAGCCCCCTCCCTTTCATGTGTAAAGAAAAGATTCTGTACTGCCTGGACTATCATAGCAGCGGGATGCTGGGCTCCTCTCCCCCGCACCGTTTAATGTCCTGCCTGGACTATCATAGCAGCTGGAGGCTTCCTCCCCCTCATTTTATCTCACTAACAAGTCAGTGTTTCTTATTCATGCATTCTTTATTACTTCATCACACAAATGGGGGGACACTGCAACGGTAGCCCAGAAGGGTTGGTGGAGCATGGAAGCAACAGGTGGGGTTGTTGCAGGGGCACCCCCTAGAATGGCATGTAGCTCATCATTTCTGTGGGATCTGACACGGAGAGGCTGTGCTCTCTGGTTCTCTGGTACACTGGTACCATATTCTAGGCAGGACTGACTCTATTTTTAGATACCACAAAGGAGGGATTGACTCGGGGAGTCATTCTCATTTTTGCCTTTGCGCCCCCGGCCGACCTCAGTCAGGGGCACCCATGACAGCAGCAAATGGTACAGAATGATTGATAACTGTCATCTCATCGCCAATTTACAATGGCATGGCAGATGGTACAGAACAACTGATAACGTCTCTGCTGTCTTGCAAAGGCAAATGAATGCTGCTGTGTAGTGCTGCAGTACCGCATCTGTTAGCAACATTCAGTAGACATACGGTGACAGTAAAAAAAAGCTGAACGGGCTCCATGGTTGCCATGTTATGGCGTCTGCCAGGGCAATCTAAGGGAAAAGGGTGCAAAATGATTGTCTGCCGTTGCTTTCACGGAGGAAGGAATGAGTGACGACATTTACCCAGAATCACCCACGACACTGTTTTTGCACCATCATGCATTGGGGTCTCAACCCAGAATTCCAATGAGCGGGAGAGACTGCGGGAACTATGGGATAGCTACGGGATAGCTACCCACAGTGCAATGCTCCAGAAATCGATGCTAGCCTCGGATCATGGACGCACACCACTAAATTAATGTGCTTAGTGTGGCCGCGTGCACTCGACTTTATACAATCTGTTTTACAAAACCGGTTTATGTAAAATCGGAATAATCGCCTAGTGTAGACATACCCTCAATCTCCTAACTTCTGTACAACCAAAACCTTTGTTTTCAAAAGGTGACGAGCAATCCTTTTTAAAAAATGGAATACGCATAGTTTTATATGCTGAACACCCCAAATAGCAAAGGATAGAATAAAATGCGATCCTTTCTTAGTTGAAAACTTACCTTTTTTATCACGTTAGCTGTTACAATACAGCATGTGCCATGACCTGAAGTCACAGCTATCATGGAACCCAGCTTATTGGTCTCCAGACACGTACTACTGTTTTAATATAAAATCATTAAAATGTAGGGCTGGAAGAGACCTCAAGAAGTCATCAAGTCCAGCCCCTTGCGCTAAGGCAGGACCAAGTAAACCTAGACCATCCATGACAAGTGTTTATCCAACCTGTTCTTAAAAACCTCTAATGACAGGGATTTCACAACCTCCACTGGAAGTTTATATCTAACCTAAGTTTCCTTTGTTGCAGATTAAGCCATTGCCTCTTGTTCTACCTTCAGTGGACATGGAGAGCAACTAACCACTGACTTCTTTATAACAGCCCTTAACACATTTGAAGACTTATCAGGTCATCCTTCAGTCTTCTTTTCTCAAGATTAAACATGGCCAGTTTTTTTAAACTTTCATCTTAGATCAGGTTTAATAAATCTTTTATCATTTTTGTTACACTTGTCTGGAATCTCTCCAATTTGTCCATATCTTTCCTAAAGTGTGGCACCCAGAATTGGACACAGTACTCCAGGTGAGGCTCACCAAGTGCCAAGTAAAGCAGGACAATTACCTCCTGCGTCTTACACACAACACTCATGTTATACACCCTAAGACAATATTAGCCTTTTTGCAACTGTATCACATTGCTGATTCATGTTTAATTTGTGATCTAGTATAAAGCCCAGATTCTTTTCAGCAGTGCTATCATCTACTCAGTTATTACCCATTTTGTAGCTGTGCACTTGATTTTCCCTTCCTACGCTAAGTACTTTGCTCTTGTTTTTATTAAATTTCACTTGATTTCTGACCAATTCTCCAATTTGTCAAAGTCATTCTGAATTATAATCCTGCCCCCCAAAGTGCTTGCAACCGTTCCCAGTTTGGTGTCATCTGCAAATTTGATAAACATATTCTCCACTCCATTATCCAAGTCCTTACTGAAAATATTGAATAGTACCAGACTCAGAACTCACAAACCCATGGTGGCTATTCCTTATAATACTATTATCCTCTAGGTGCTTACAAACTAATTGTTTAATAATTTATTCCAATATCTTTCCAGGTATTGAAGTTTGGCTGACTGGTCTACAGTTCCCCGAGACCTCTCTGTTCCCCTTTTTAAAGACAGGTAGCATGTATACCCTTCTCCATTCCTCTGGGACTTCACCCATCCTCCAGAAGTTCTCAAAGAAATTTGCTAATGGTTCCAAAATTGCTTCAACTAGTTCCTTAAGTACCACAGGATGAATTTCATCGGATCCTGCTGACTTGAATAGATCAAATTTATCTAAATATTCTTTAACTTGTTTTCCCCCTATTTTAGCTTGTGTTCCTTCCCCCTTGTTGTTCATATTAATTGTGTTGAGTATCTTGTCACCATTAACCTTTTTAGTGAAGACTGAGGCAAAATAGACTTTAAACATCTCAGCCTTCTTGCTGTCATCAGGTATTTGCTCTCTTTTGCCATTAAGTAGAGGATCTACACTTTCCTTCAGCTTTCTACTGCTCCTAATGTATTTCAAGAACCTCTTCTTATTGCCTTTTATGTCCCTTACTAGGTGTAACTAATTTTGAACCTTACCCTTTTTTATTTTGTTCCTACACACTTGTGCTATTCTTTTATACTTCTCTTTAGCAATTCATCCATGTTTCCACTTTTTGTAGTATTCCTTTTTGATTTTCAGGTCATTAGTAAGCTCCTGATGGAGCCATATTGGCCTCTTATTTATAATGTTCCTATCTTTCCTTCACATTGGGATAGTTTGCAGTTGTACCTTTAAAACCATTTCCTTAAGAAATTGCCTGCTCTACTTAACTATTTCCCTTAGATATTTTTTCCCATGGAACCATTTCTCTGAGTTTGTCACAGTTTTGTTTTTGTTTTTTAAAGTCCATTGTCTTTATTCTGGTGCTCTCACTCCTTCCTTTGCTTAGAATAATGAAATCTGTCATTTCATGATCACTTTCACTCAAATTGCCTTTCACCTTTAGATTCGCTACCAATTTCTCCCTGTTGGTCAGAATCAAGTCTCAAACTGCTGTCCCTCTGGTTACTTCCTCCACCCTCTGAAATAGATACAATTCCCCAAACACTCCAAGAAGTTATTGAAAACGTGGTGTTTCCAACAGATGGCTAAGTAGTTCAAGTCTCCCATTACTAGTAGGTCTTGTGCTCCGGATAGTTCTGTTATTTGTTCTAGAAATGCCTCACACTCCTCCTTCCTGATTTGATGCTCTACAGTAGACCACAACCATGACAAGTTATTTTATATATATTTTTTCTGGAGCTGTTAATATGTTCTCAAAACCATCAACATGGCATTGTTGTGAAAACACTGGTGTTCACCTGCTAGTAGAGCACTGGTGAAAGTGTTTGTTTTAGTGCACACATTAATCCCAGTGGTTGGATGGTGCACATACTACTCCTGCCATGAACGATAATGTGTGCTGTTTCCACTGCACCTTCCTCCTCTTCTCCCAATACCTGCTCCACTGTTAGAGCCGGTTGTTCCCTGCCTCACTCTTCCTTATAAACACCCTTTCCCTCTGCCAACCTAGGCTCTGGCCTGGTCATTTCTCCAGGTCTCTCCCTGCATCCCACATGCCAGACCCCACTGCACCCTAGCTCCACCACTGCTTCCACAGCCCCCTTACCCTCTTACAGTCTAGCTTTCCTGCTTTTCTCAATTCCTGTCTCGTGACAGAACCACTGTCTCACCCTTGCAGCTTTTTGCAGTAACCACCTCATAATAGAATTATTATTTTTCCCAATGACCCCCCTACTCTTCCTCATCATCAGAAACACCTCCACACCAGACCTCACAATGCTTCTCTAGCATCCAAATTCTTTGCCAAAAGCCCTGCGACCTAATCCCACTGCATCCGCATCATAACCCCCCCCCACCTTCCTAGCCTCTACTTCTCCACGTGCTACTGTCTTCAACTGGAAGCACCTCTTCTTCTCACAGAGTCCCCTCTCCTGCAGTGATCTACTACTCTGGCTTTACTGCCTATACTAATGCTTCTTCCTCCAGTAGAACTTCCTCTGTTCCCAGTCATAAGGAATGACTTGGAAAGGGTTCCAGACTTTTTTATTTGTAACATATAAACAAGATATTGCCATTGTATTACACAGTTACAGGATTTGGGGCAAAGCTACACAGTATTGCAGTGTACTGAATGACTGTCCTGCTTTACATTGATCTGCATAGCATACTGTACTGCTGTGAATTATTACTGTAACATTTATAAGGCACCCAACATCATGGTATTGTATTGTGCATATCACTGTATGACGCTGTGCTCTATTATTGTACTACACAACCCCAAACAGCTCATTTTACTGCATTGTAGGCTATACCATCCTATTCAGTACAGTACGTCTCCACTCTCCTCCTATCTGTATGGACTCCCTATTTTTAGTGATTCCTGTAGTGGAGTGAGTGATTGCACATAGATTTTACCATGTTATCATTAAATGGGGATTGTTTAGTTAAACAAGTTAAATCTATGCTAGTTCATGGAGCGAGGGAATTGACCTTTTTACAGATGATCATGGACCCCAAATACATTCCCATGTCATCCACATTCACTAGCCCTGCTGGTGGATCCCTTTAAGAAAAGCCCTGTAGCTCTCTTATAAAAAGAGAATCAGGAACAATTTCATGTGACAAATAGAAAAACATCTCTCTCTAGCAAGATCGTTCTTTTAGCTGGCCCACTTACCATCACATTTCACATTTAAATTCCACAAAAGCTCCATTTTTAAAAGATAGGGTTCTTTATTTAAGGCTCTGACTCGACAGGTTTGTGCTTGGGCAGGGATTGGGTTCTGGGCAAGCACAGATAAAGCCTAACCATACAAAATAAGCAGTTTACAAAATAGCGATGAAGCCTTGGTCCCCATCTATCTTGCCCTGCCCTTGTCACTTCTCCTTGCACCTCACCTCCATTTCAGCCTTGCTGCTTCTCCCAGGACTTTTCACCTCTCCTCACCACATATAATGGGGTTCTCTTAACAGTGTTTTGCACGGCTAGATCTTATCTATCTTAGCGAGGGAAACTACCACCTCTTTATACTAAAACACAATCCTTGCTAGAAAGGAGTTAAAACGATTTCCCAGGCCTGCATCATGAGGGCCAAAAGGACCAGTGCACTAGGTAGATGAATGTAAAAAAATCTGTTCTTTAAAACATTTTTTAAAAATTTATGTTAATTTCGTGCTGGTTAAAAGCCCTAGACTGGCAGGTCTGGAGACCCAACTCCTCTGTCCACAGCACGGGTACAGTGTGGGTAGCTGCAACGCAACTCTCCCCAGATTGTCCTGCTAATGTGGCTCAGTCCTGGCCTACAGGAGGCTAGGGATGAGAGGGCAATCTGGTTTCCATGACCATTCTTTGGTCTCTCCATTGACACCACCAGTAAGGGTGTTAACTGTGGCAGCAGTCTGTGTTTTGTGTTGGGAACTGGACTGAGAATCCTCTATTTTGTTTCACATATGCCACCAAACAGCCAGCATATGGCAATGGCTTTTGGTCACTATGGAGCCTGGCCAGACTGAATCGGAAAAATCAATGCTCTAAATCTGTCTGCACAGGGTGGTTCTGTAATAAGTTACATGCATCAACTGACTCTCACCTTGGCAGGTACAAAACTGTGTTGAAGGAATTACCCTCACTAAATCTTTCTTTCAGGGGTAGGAGAATCTGCATCCAACTGTTCTCTGTTACTGATATCCGTGAAAAACCTCAGATATCAAAACTAGGAGTTGGACTAAGAACACCTCTGCTCTTAAACCTCTTATAGGAAAAGGAACAATTTTAGAGTTATCAAAATACATCTTCCTCTCTGTTACATGCAATTCAGAAGAGTTCTTGAGGATTTTTTTGTAGCTCAATTTATCTAAAAACTCCCTAAATCCCTCGACCACATATTTTGTCTCTGTTTAACAACTTAACCCTAGTCCACTGCACCAGGTAATGCACTGTTGGAAGGACAACACCCCAGATTGGTTTCCTCCTTTCTCTGCTGTGAGATGCTGTTTCATAAATGCAAAGGAAGCACCAGGCATGACCAGGCAGGAAGAAAGTACAGTGGAAAAGCTGAACGTGGCAGTAGGATTTCTAAATTAAACCCCACCATCAGCCTCAGTAAGTCTCCTCTGCATGAGCACTATGGGATGAGAGCTGAGCTGATTTCCCTGAGAAGTGCTGAGCACCTACAACTCCCATTGATTTCAAATGGATGCACCTCAGGCCAAGTGGGATCAGGTTCTCTAGGAGATGCTGTTGAGAGCAAGGCATTAGATTTGCGCATTGCTGGCTAAGCATAGTGGTTTGACAGTCAGCACACAGCAGTGCTGGTCAGAAGAGCCAGGTCAGAGGCTAACTCTCAGGGTCTTGTAAGTTGCTGTGGTGACAGCTGTCCTCACCAATTCAGGAAATAGGAAGTGAATGATACTTTTAATCTTCTTATGCCACCCACCAAAACTTCCTTTTAGCAGCCAGAGTAAGAACATAATAGCGGCGATACTGGGTCAGACCAAAGGTCCACCTAGCCCAGTATCCTGTCTTCTGACAGTGGCCAATGCCAGGTGCCCCAGAGGGAATGAACAGAACAGGTAATCATCAAGTGATCCATCCTCTGTCGCCCATTCCCAGCTTCTGGCAAATACTGAAGTCTGAGATAAAACCAAAACCACATTTAACTTAGACCAATAAAAAATCATTTGTCCTTTGAATTTAGGCCAGTAAAAATTCATGGGAGGTAGCCTCTTTCTTTCGTTCCTCTGAAATCCTTCCCCCCTCTTGGAGGCTTATGGTTGCCAACTACATGACACGGGACCATCCCAATTCCAACTGGTTTGAGCCATGCCCTGTAAAACTAACTTTGCAGGTCTTTAAAGGGACACTGTCAACTTGAATGGAATTAAAAAAAAAAAAATCAAGGTTCTGGTGCAGCATGCTTTAAACAGGATATATAGAATTAAACAAATATTAGTCAGGTTTTTTTCTATGCTTCCCTTCTGGCTGATTTTTACAAGAATCTTTACTTTAATTACGTGATCTCATATTTGTACACTGCCTCATTCAGTGCCCAGGATAGAACGGCTCTGAGGATGAATCAGGGTGTATTGTATAGGAGATTTTGTCTATAGAGCCCTGCCTCATTTGTTGCAGGAGTTGGAAGGTGTGTAGTTAATGAGGCAGAGGACTGCAAGAAGAGAAAGGATGGTCTCATGGTTAAGGAGGTGAATGCTGCTTGGAGAATTGGATTCTATACTTGCCTCTGCCACAGAGTTCCATCTGATGCTGGGAAAGTCAGATAAACCAAACCTTTCACAGATGGTCACTAATCTTAGCTTCCTCATTTTCTGGGTACCCAACCTGAGACTCTGTGGTCTGATTTGCAGAAGTGCTAAGCGCTCCCAGCTGCAGCTGATGTTAATGAGAGCCATGGTTTGAACATATGAAGTGCTATATGACGCAAAGTATTCTGAAAAAAAAAAAAATCAAATCCTAGGTGTCTCATACTGGTCACACAAAATTAGTGGAAACTTTTGACTTTAATTCTCTGTGCCTCAGCTTCCCATCTGTAAAATGGAGATAATAATACCTCCTCTCACAGCAGTGCAGTGAATGTGAATTCACTAGTGTTTGTGAAGACATTCAGATACTATAGTGATGAGTGGCGCAGAGCGGGGTTTGAATGATATGCAGTAAATAAGGCCAGGGGGCCACACACTGAACACTGAGGAAAAAATAAAATATTGAATAGCTGCTCTTTAAGGGAGCACCATCCATCGTGCACTGAATGAGGCAGGGATCCTGTGGGAAAAAGCATATGAGATCATGTAATTAAAGACTATCATAATGCATATGCACAGGAAATACATTAAGGTTGCCTGAGTAATCTTCTTTCTGGCATTTCTTAACTTTTAAGTGCTTGATTTTGCAACCTTAATAATGTTCTTTTAACATTGTTTTTGAGCTGTAATATAATATACACATAAGACTGACTGCCCGGCACAGAAATGTAGCCATCTCTAGCATGAAATGCAGCATCTGTTTAACAGTGTCAATGTATAACAACATTTTAGAATAGGAAGTGAGGAATGTGCCATCTAAATAAAAGTACAGGGGCAATCTAGGGCAGTACATATAATTACACAAATTGGAATTCAACCAGGACATCCAGGTTAGCATTGCTATTCTTGTGAAAGTTGCTGTGGAATCTGTAATGACTTACTGTAATGCAACAATCCTGGTATCAAAGAACACAAACACAAATTCATAATGGGCCTTAATTATTCAAGAGGGTTTAGAGATTGACAGCTCAATTTGAGAAATGATTTTTGTACTTTTGATTCTCTTAGTTGGTCAGCATTCTATGGATACGGCAGCTTCTGCAGTCTGGTCTGAGCCTCAGAGACTGGGTCAATGAACTGACACTGACTGCTACTAGAGTCATCATTAATCCAAATAAGAGTCCTAGCTATTCATAATGTGCTTAGCAGGGGAATAAAGCCCCAATCTGGGAACAGATAGTGTGTGGGCAGACTGCTGCATCCATATGGAGTTCCAACAACTTCCGTGGCACTCCATATGGGTTCAGCAGTTGGCCCAGGCATGTCAGTTTCAGGACTGAGGCCTAAATTCACCATTAAACTGGAACAATGAAGGAGATGAGAGATGAGCTTCTTTCATTAACTTCAGCACTGTGCATCCGTTTCTGGCCTATGTGCTCTGGCAGCCTCCAAAGCAAAATGTAAAACAAATCATAGAGGAAACAAACTAAACTACAAAGCCACATCATCTGGTAGGGTGCACTGACTTATTTTAAAGGGATACTGCCAGGGACTGTACTTTTGGCCCAATTCTAAAGTGTATTTTTAAAACACCTTTCCAACATCTAATATGAATAGAAATGTCTCAAGATTTTTTAAAAATAAGTCAATTACCTTTTTTTTTTAAAAAATGTAAACATTCCCCTGGAGTGCTGGAAAGCCAAACACAACAGAACTGTGCTGTGCATGAGCACCACATGAAGCAAAACTGACTATAAACAGAAAATGACAATCCTCAGTCTAGTGTGACTGTCCAAGCTGAGAGAAATTCAAAAAGTCAACGACCATAAATTGTGAAAAGTAAATTAGTTTTTTAGTTTTAATAATTTGAGATTATTTGCAGCACAAGGATTTTATTTTTTAAATGACAGTGTCCCTTTAAATGAATTAAGGCTTCTGCTTTTTTTCTTTTTAGCCATCATTAGTGATTTTGAGGGGACTACTGTCTCCAAGGAGGCATTGATTAGGATAAGAAGAAGGGGAAGGTATCATGGAGATAGCATTAGACAGGGATAAGGATCTATTAAGTGTAACTCAGCATCAACCCTTTTACAGCTCCTACTGTATTTGCACATAAGGATACGGAGCATAAATTATGGGCATGTCTGGAAAGAGCCTTCCTTCTGAACATTTTCTTTAAAAGTCCCAGTATAAGATAAACTCCAGAGAGACTGATACAGCAAATGAAACACAGGGCTCCAAGGAAGGCCTGCCACACGAAAATTACCACAGACAATTTGGAAAGCAAGCTGGGGCCAGTAAAAGAAAATGCCTGTATTCCATTACTTGAATGTAGGTGGGTATTTTTTGTCCAAAAAGCTAGTGCATCAGGGTGGACTGGAATTATTCCCAGCAGCTGGACAGACAGAGATTACTGTGTGGTGCACTGATGGCCAGGGTGGAAGTCTTGGGGAAAGGCAGGAGGAGGAAATGACAGTTAAAACAAAGTAAACTGCTCCTAGAGGGCCTGATCCAAAGCCCCTTGCAGTCAATGGAAAGAGTGCCATTAACTGCAATAGGCTTTGGATCAGGACCAGAATGTGTGTACATGGAAGTCACTCCTTTCCATTCCGAGGAGTTGATCCTGATGCTCTCCCTACCTACACTTTGGGCTTACACTCTCAGTGAGAAATGAGGGCCAGAGAAGAGAAGATGAGCCAGCACTTGTGTTGGTTCTACCTACAGAGTGCTGATTGCTTGGGCTAGATCGACGAAGTCTAGATTTCGTGACTAAACGAGGAAACTGCTACAATGAGGGCTAAAATAAAGAAAGGGATTTTAATGGTCAAGGCTGGCAAACTACAGACAAGTAGAATTTACAATCCTAAACTAATGCCATCTATTAAGGGAGGCAGGCAGTGGCACCCAGGCAAGAAAGGAAAATTGCCGTGTCGGAGGGATGATTCTAATCCCTACATCCAATAAAAATAGAGTAAATCACTCTAATACATGTTTTTAAGGGTCTTAAATAACATAAAAGAGAATTAATATAATTGGAAGCTTCCATATGGACAGTTGGATGATGCAGAGCGGGTCTCAGGGGAATAGAGATCTGGATTTGTTGTATTTCCTAACCTGCAATACAACAAAGTAAGTCAGAAGAAGTATCCCTTATCCACCAGTAAGTGTTTCTGACGTCTCTATTGGGAGCATTTTGCTCTCTTTAGGACATCAGAACACTCCACTTTCTTTGGAAGAAGAAAGGGGAACCTCAGGAGCAGACTTTTGAGAGCATTGGGTTGATTTATTCCCCCAGACGGGGTAGTTCCTAAAGTTTGCTGTTTCTTGTTTTTGATTCCCATTTCCCTCCCCCCCATTCACTTTATGCTGACTTCTTTATCCTAGTGGAACGTGGAGGGAGAGAATGTTTTTGGGAAACCAGACAACAAAATGGGCTTCATCACCAACAGGGAAGGTGGCTGAGATTTAGGGGTTAAAAAATTAAATTTAGAAATGGAATTCAGTAGTGTACAACCCTAAAGAAGAAGGATTTCGCTGTTGTGGGAAAAAACCCTCATAAATAGTTTGTGGACTACGACAGGCTCTCCTCTCTTTGAGCTGGAAAAGGGGTTCTGCTATAGCCAATCAATTATGTGCAAGGTTTATTTCTTCTTGTTGTTTGTGAGCCAGGGTTGGGAGAAAGAGGTGAAGGGAAGGTGGGGAGGGGTGTCAACAGGGTTAGTCTCAGTAAGAGGTTCTGCTATACATACCACCCAGGTGCAAGTCGATGAGGTCACTGTAATAAGACTCTCCCCAATAGTCTACAACAAGGAATCGGTGAAGAGAGAGTTATTGGATCAGATATCCACCCCTAGCCCCGCCAAATCAAAGCAATATACATGAGAGAGAAAGACACACACACACACACACACACATGAAAGAAAGAGATACACACACAAGGTGAGAGAAAGAGACAAAGAAACAACAAGAAATCATGCAGCTGTATTATACATATACTGGAGGAGATGGAGAGACAGAATAACAATTCCCAGCAGGCAGGCAGGCAGGCATTGGGCTTCCAGAGGGAGGGGGCATGAGGGCTGTACAGAGACACTTCACCTTGTTCAGTCTGTAGTAGTTCCTGACACCGACCTGCTTCCTGTTCTTTCTAAGAAAGGAAGAGCTATGCTTGTTGCTTCCAGGCTGAAATATGTGTCCTAAGGAAGCACCATAATTTCTAAGGGAAACTGCAGGAGAGGTGTAAGGATTGATTTCTTGGGGGTGAGGGTGAGACAAGACTGAGTGTACAGCACATGAGTGGAGGGCACTGGGTGCTGGCATAACTGAGGAATCCACGAGTGTGTGCACTGGGAAGACAAGTGTATATTTCTGCCAATATGAAACGTGTTCTGTGGAAGGAGAATGTTGGTGTGGGTGAGGGGTAGGTGCTGGGGAGGGAAAGAGCTTGTGTGGTTGTACAGGTGTGTGATAATGGACACAGTGTGTATTTACACACCTCCTAGAGAAGGGCTAGCCAGCCAGTCTGGTATTACACTGTGGTTCTTTGGGCAAGAGGCACATGGGGGCAGTTCTTTCTGTTTGGCTGAGTACACTATTTCCCAAAGCACATGGTTTAGCTCATGAAGACCAGAGACTCTTGGCAAACCTTGGTGATCTGAGAGCTGCAGGCATATTTTCCTTAACTTTTAAAATTGGCTGCCCAAGATCTCTCTAAAGCATGAGAAGAAACATCCAAGGTGACAGAGCCCTCATTACTCACTTAGTTTAATAATTAGCCAACAGAGTGGAAAATAAATACTAGAGACCAAAGCCAAAAATGTGTCCCACCAGACCAATGCCCTTTTTTAAAAAAACAAAATTTTGATGATAAATTAATCAGTCCCATATAGAACACCATTTTCCATGGGGCATTTGAGGGAAGTGGAGAATTAAACTTTCTTTGAGACTGAGAGAAAGAGGCAAAGATGCAAAAAAAGATTTCAGAAGACTGAATTCCTGAACACACCAAACTTTTCACTGGAGATGGAGACCACATTTCAGAATGTTCAAAGATGTCTTTTCTACGCCTTGAATTTAGTCTGTGCAGCCACCAATGGGAGAGATTGTTAAAGACAGACAGAGAGACTAATAAGGAAATGAAGTAGCCATGGGGAGGTGGGGGTGGGAGCAGTTATGGACTATGAACTAAGAATACAAAAAATAAATGTAGGAATAAATATTCAACTTTCAACATGGTAAGAAATTAACAGTGGGGTGCTCCAAGTTGTGTACTAGAACTGGTGAAGTTTATGTATTTATCAATGATTTTGAAAAGAAGGTGAACAGTGAGGTGGAAACATTTGCAGCTAAAATTATTTGGACTTTAGTCAAAACTAAAGTAGACCAAGGAACTTCAAAGGGACCTAACCAAGTTAGATGATTGGATAACAGTATGATACATGAAATTCAATGCTGACAGATATCAGATAATGCAAGCTGGAATAAATGATTTGAAAAAAATCATACACATTGCTGGGTTCTAAATTAATGTAACCTCTCAGGAAGAGAGCTGGACATTACTGTGAACAGTTCAATGAAGATATCTGCTCAGTGGCAGTTGTTAACATTGTTTGAGTTAAGATGTATATAGAATGGATGGAAAATAGAAGTGAAACTATTTTAATGCCATGATATAAACAAATCATAAATCCTCCGCTACACTGCTGTTTTTAGTTCTTGTCACCCCATGTCAGAAAAGATATTACAGATATAGAATGGGCCCAGAAGTGGGTGATGAGAACAATAAAAGGCAGGGAGAGACTCCCATTGGAGGAAAGATGTAAAATGTTTTCGTTTAGAGAAGAAATGAATATGAGGGGACTTGACAAAGATAATGTGCGGTGCAGAGACGATCAGGTGCTCTTGTCTATTCTGTTTCAGAATACAAGGAAAAAAGGAGTCAATTAAAAGAAATGTGAAAGGCAGCAAATTTAAAACTGAGAAAGGCAATGTTTTTACACAATACTTAATTAGCTGGTGGAGGTCATGGCCACAAACTATATAAATGCACCAAACCTAGCTGATTAACAATGGAAAATCTGAGGAATAAATGGAAACTGTCCATATGTCAAATATTGTCATCAAGAAGCGGTTAATCATTTTGTCCACTTTACTTGCATATTTCCTCCTACCATTTGTTTGGTAGACTCTGTTCCTTCCTTTGTCTGTGCAGCAACTTGCACCTTGTAAGAGCTACTTGAAATTATTATTATTAATAATAATATAAACCTTTACGTTTTATGTCAAAAGTCAACCAGCAATGAAAGTTAGGAAGAAATCTGCTCTACGGACAGGTAATTATACAGTTGTACATTACAGAGAGTCTAATACCTTTCCCTGAAGCATCTGGTGCCAGCTACTCTTCAAGAAAGGATGCTAGACCAGATGGACTATTGGTCTGATCCCGTACAGTAATTCCTATGTACCTCAGCCCTCTGTGTCAGCCAGATGTGTTAAACAAAAAAAAAAAAAAAAAAAAGATTTATTTCTCCCACCTTAAGCATGGCACTCGTTCCCCCACCTTAAGCATGGCACTCATTCCCTCTGTATAAACTTGGGAAATAGGGAGAGACCACCTTCAGGCAGGGGCAGCTCCAGGCACCAGTGCAGCAAGCGCACGCCTGAGGCGGCAAGCTGCGAGGGGCAGCCTGCCGGTCGCTGTGAGGGCAGCAGTCAGGCAGCCTTCAGCAGCATGCCTGCAGGAGGGCTGCTGGTCCCGCGGCTTTGGGAGTAATTCGGCGGCGTGTACGCCGAAGGCACGGGACCGGCAGATCACCCGCAGAAATGCTGCCGAATCCGCGTGACCAGTGGACTGCCTGCAGGTGCGCCGCCGAAGGCTGCCTGACTGCCCTGCTTGGGGTGGCAAAAAACAGAGCCACCCCTGTCTTCAGGTATCATACAAGCACTGTACACATTCATCTCCTTTTGACCTCCTTTGCTTATAGGAGTTCACTAAAAGGAAGTGCTAATATGGTTGACCAAGGACAAAAAGGAAGGATTGAAAGCCATAAAGTACAGTGGAGTTTGCAGCGATTTCACACATAGTGATCACTGTTGAGTTGGTATCTGAGGCAATGCAGTGGTCTGCTTCAGGGAAAAGGGTAGGAGACGTATGCAGATTTCCTGGATGATCCATGGATGGAGGAGACAAAAGTTGCTAACACTACTGAGGGAGGGCTAAAGTAAGGATTTTAAAAGGAGGGGAAACATGGTGGCTCCAGTGTGAAGATAAGTAAAATGCCCCCACTGGGCTGGCTGAGGAAGTGGGGGACACAGGTTAAATTCTAGCCTGTGTTTCAGCCAGCGGAAGTTGGATTTAGGCTTTTTTGGAATAAAGCATTCCCTGTTTATCCTCTGCAAGGCTTGGAAGAGTTCAGGCTGCAGAGTCCCTTATGACGGGCTGAAGCTTCTGTAAACATAACTTGTACAACCTTTTGGTGGAAATGTGGTGCTGTCACGGGCTCAGAGCATCTCCCAGAGATTTGCTGGAGCAGGAGATTCTCGCAGTCGCAACAAGACAGATGCATGTTCTCATATTCCTGTTTTTTAAAAAATGATCACAAACACACCAGCCCATGCAGGGCTAGCTTTAGGTTCTGTCAGGCTCAATGACAAGTAAAATATGCAAGGCTGCAATTCAGCTCTCCCTCTGCCCCCCAAACTGGATACCCACAGCCCCCACACCGTCACTGCCTGCCTGGCTAGACATTCCCTAGATTGCGGAGAAGCACACGCTTCCATTTGTAAGGTTCCTCAGCCTCTGGTGATGCTCCTTACATGGATGTCCTCAGTAGGTGAATGAGGAAGAAGGGTTTCAAAGGTGACAGAGGAACAAGCTAAAAAACTAACCAAAGACAGGAGAGAGGGAGTGGAATTAATTGTGCAGTACTAGAGGGCCTGGGGTCTGCAAGTGGTACCATGTCTGAATGCATAGAGAGAGAGGTGCCACTGCAGATGTATTATTGCATCAGATTATTCTGTGAACTGACATATCCTAGAAATCAATCAGAACAAAAAAAACACTGAGGTGACCAAGCCTGTGCTCCAATGCTGATCGCGTGATTGCAGCACAACCTCTTTGTTTGGATAAGGCACTGTTAATCGCCCAGCCTCTATATGCACTTTCCTCTGCAGCGAGTGGGTGAGTGTCACTTGTCAAGATTATCTGGGTATCTCTCACTTCATTTCCCAGCTATCGCAGGGGGCTCGATTACTGGTGCATCTTGGTCCCTCATATTCTCTTCCTATGGCACATAGTCATTTAGTACCCTGTAGATCTCAATTCCTTTGATTTAATTTCAGTTGTTGGGTTCAGTGTGTGGGTGCTGGGTGATGTTGGTGACCTGTGATATCCAGGTCAGACTAAATAACCTAGTGGTCCCTTCTGGCCTTAAATTCTAGGATTCTGACTTTCAGAAAGCCAAGCTGAGGGTTAAATACAACCAAGTGAGATGGGTGAGTAGTAACCAATGAAAACCACACCAGACCTCCCTCCCAAGGAACCTTTATCACCCAGTCCAGTGCAATCCTTACAGAGACAGTAGCTGCTCTTCCATCCAAGCAACACACTGTTCCGTCTTTCGAACAGCTGTCCCATTATTACCATTCATAATCTCTGACCTCTGCAGTATGGTGCACACATGTGGGCCTGCCAGCCGCACATGCCCTGCATTTGCCTGTGGGGGCGTTGGCTCCTGGCCCAATAATTGTATCATTTGGGATTTTTTTTTTTCTGGATTATGATAGCATATGGGGAAGTTGTAGGGGTAGAAAACTGCTACTTGGAACCAGTGTTTTTCTGCTCAGATATTTTTCCAGCCTCACTCAGCACTCATTGTATTTAGTCACAAAAGGGATGTAGCACATTCCATTAACAGCATGACATTCTGAAACCTTTTGGTACATGCATTTTTGCTCCATACAGCTCGAGTGAGAGGTTATTGGTGTCTGGGCTGCGCAGTGAGGAGAAGGTACTTGCTGGGACAGTTCTGTGATGGTCTCTTGTGTGGACACTAACTTTGATGATCCAATACAATGCAGGAAAAACAGATGTCATTTCACAGTGATTTTCTTATCCTGCAAACTGGGCTCTCCTTGCTGGGTAACCTAAGTGAATTCCAGCTGGGTAACCCCTGTGCAATTTCTCTATGATGTAATTAATATTCCACTTTTGTTCCACCACCAAATAATAATAGAAACACCTAGCTTTTATACAATAGCTTTCAATGAATAGTGGGTAGGCATTTCCTGAGCCCAGAGCAAAGACAACTGCTCTGGGGACTTCTCTCATGAGAGAAGCCCCAGAGTTAGAAGAACTTCAGGGATAACAGGGCCTCAAAATTCTGCTGGGAAAAGGGGAATTAATTCATGATCTGAGCCCAGCTTAAACTATTCCACTTTCAGTTCAGAGAGGACCCCCTCACCCTAAACTACAAATTGTTACGAACTACTGTATGGGCATTTAGTCAGCAAACATTAAAAAAAAAAAAATTTAAGGTACCTGCTTCTCCTCTAAGGGCCTTCTCCACTGCAACCCCCCTTTCCTCCAGCTGCCTCTGCTTCTCTTCTACCTGCTCCAGCTGCCGTTGGATGATCTGTTCAGGAAGGGAAGGGAGGAACACTATTATCAGGAACTGTTCCAGTACTCCAAATTATCCAGCCCAGAATGATGGCTCCCCAGTCTCCCAGCAATTCCAAAAAGCTGCTCCCCATGCAATGCTTCCGAAGTAGGTGTCTAATCAGGAGAGAGATGTATGCTTTGCCCTAGTTTTGCAAGCAATCCCATGATGTTCCATTTTCTGTCTAAGACTCCCAACCCCCAAGACAAGAGGTGGTGCTGTTTGGTTAGGTGGGCCCTTTTCTCAGTGAGAGAGCACAACTGGCCAACAAGTTTCATATAACTCCCACCACCACCTAGAAAGGACACCCACCACCCATTCCAAAGGTGCCTCTGACAATAAAACGTCCATCTGGTACACATATTGCAGCAAAATCCCACTGTAACATCTGTGGCTTATACAATCATCAGTGGCATAGCTGCATCGCATGTTATTCCGGGAGATCTGTTATTCCATTCGATTAACAATGGCTATTGCTCAATGATAGTAGCTCTGACTATGCAGGTGTTTCCTTGCTCTGCACTATCATGAAAGCTTTGAGCAACTCCTGGCACATTTGTGATGAGGCACCCAACATGATGGAACAGCAGCAATCTTGTTGAAATACAAGAAAGTAATCAATAAAATCTGGCTAAACAGCCTTCTCTTGCACATCCTGCTGAGTGTCAGGATAACATGGTTTTCCTGGATGGCAGAGTGTATTTCCTGTCAGGGCAAAAAGATACTACCAGAGGTACTACCTGCGCTCTGTGTAACCTCTTTAGTTCCTCCTGCTTGGCTTGTCGCCGGGCAGCTTTTTGCACTCGCCTGGTCAGTTTGGCGTTCAGCTCCTCCTCAGTGTAGGCTCTCTGCAGAAAGGAAAACAAGAGCAGATTTCACATACCACGAAGAAGAGCACGGGGGAAAGAAGACACTCCTCTTTCCATTAACCTCACAAGTGATGTGATCCTTCATTCCCACAACTTTGTCAAGCTGTTCCATCTGCACAGGTGTTCACAGAGCAGCAAGTGACAGCGTCAGGATCAATACAGCATGAAGGAGTGTATAGCTCAACTGCAAAGCTGTGATTTTATACAGCATCCCAGTCCTGGCTTTAGCTGGTATATAGAATCTTAGACCCAGTCTAAGCACAAAAATTGCACCCATTTAACTAATTGGTACAACCCTTTTGTTTGGACACTCTGAAATCAATTTAAAAGTGTCTACGTACGGAGGCTGCACTGACTTAATTTAGAAAAAGGCTAAGGGCTTGTCTACAAGGGAAAGTTGTACTGATATAATTATACTGTTTTAGAGTTACACCTTCGCTTATATCAGTATCTCCCACACATGGTCATTCTTATTCCAGTGTAAGAGTGCCTTTTTCAGTTTATCTAATGTTGCTTTGGAAGGGTTTTAAGCTAAATGGAAAAAAGCCACTCTTTATTTGGAATATAGGTCCACATAGAGGAGTTATACTGATATATCAGTTTTATAGCTGGTAAAACTTCTCTGTGTAGACAAGTCCTTAGTTAAATCACTGTAATTTCTGTGTGCATAGACAAAACCTACACGTAAAGGAGGAGGGAAGGGACTGTCATAACCACCACCATCACAGCGAGCCAGTGAAAAAAGAAACTACAAGAAATCATGTCAAGGAAAGGCTATAACTACAGGGGAAAGAAGGTTCTTTTTCAGAAAACTTAACTCAGTCGAGTTAGCTTAACCTGACAGGAAAGCCCTCTTAATACCAGGATAGACACAGTTTAATATCTTTTCAGTCATTATGTTAGACCTGTATCACCTGCATTGTAGCCTAGGTGGGCACAAACTTATGTGACTTTAAAGATGTTAACAGGGCCTCACAATTATGTCAAGCTAACCTGACAGAGCTCACTTGATTGAAAAAAGCACCTTTCCTCCTCATATACACAGATTCAAAGTTTAAGGGACAACCGGAAAGAGGCAACTGCCTCTTCATAATCAAACCCAGTTGTGGACAGAGATGCCGCTCAGTTTAACGGACAAAATGTTGGGAAAGGGAGACCTGAATTTCTTTTTTCTAAATCTAGTTAACATCACTATTCTTTTGCAAGTCCCAACTGAGCAGCTCATCGTTGTAAGATTGGTCTTGGCAACCAGTATCTGGGATAGTTTAGTGTGATCTTCAGTGGAGTTTTAAAGCCAAAGGGCAGCAGCTCTATCCCAAGCTTTTGACATGGGATTACATGGAGGCACCATCATATCTGCCAAGGGAAAGGAGTTAATGCGTTGCTTCTTCATTCTTCTGCACATAATGCTACCCCCGTTAGAAAGCAAAATACCTGAGGGGTGCGGGTTTCAGATCCCACCAGACACTCCTGTGACACAGGCGAGGTTTGGGGGCAGGGATGGAGTGTAGGAAACAGAGATACTCCCATTCTGCAAAAACTAATGCAACAACCTGGGATAGTTTCATTCTGATTTCATGGTTTCTCCTAGTGTGTTTCAAAAGACTTTGGAAACTAACACAGGATCATTTATTCTTTTTCAAATGGGGAGGGTTGTTTTTTTAAACACACACGTACAGTACACTTAACAAATCAGCCTGCTTTGAAGCTAAGGGTTCTTAATGCATCTGCAACACCAAACTGTCCTATAGATTGATTAAAAGTCCCCCTTTTGGACTTCTGAGGTGCACTGATCATTGCATGCAGCCTAACAAGTCAGAAAGGTTTGGGGTTTGTCTATTTTCTGTAGATGATCTCGAGGAAGGTTCCGTTGCCAACGTTTGCTAACATCTCACTCATGCAGAGTCAGGGGTTGTGGTGTTAGTGCAGATGTGGTGGGAGGACTGGGAGCAAGGTATGGATATGATGGGTTAATAAATGGGCATGCATGCAACAATGGCCAGCAATGGAGACACTACCTTTGACGAGTATGATCTCTTGAATGCCAGGGCGTGTGGTACATAAATCGACTTTAAAATGGGAATGGTAACGGGAAAAAAATAAAAACACACAAAATGGAGCAAAATCAGTTCAACATTGAAAACAAATGCACAGTAACACAAACAAAGCTGTTTTTAAATGCAACATAAAATTGTACAAATGGTGAACCTGGCACAGCCTGATTACGCACAATGGAAAATCTCTACTCAGAAATCCATTTACCAGCACTCTCCTGAAGGCAATTCCAGCTGAGGAGCCTCTTTGGAAAACCAGTCATCCAGGAGATCCCCTTTTCTGTTCTGGCAATAAGTATATGTAGATATGTGGATAAACAAAATTTTGGAAAAATTTTCAAGCTTTGGAAAAATGGTTTGGGTTGGTTCTGTTTTGATCTGAACCAACTCAGCCAATCATATATGGCATCTTAAAAAAAATCCACATGCATATGATTGAGTTCTTTTAGAAAGAAAGATTTGGCTTGTGAGAACCCTAGATTCACCCAGTCCACTCGATGTTTCTTGCCAGGAACACAAAACTTTCAACAGATCTATCCAAAAATAAGACTGATAGATATGTAGCTGGGAACCCCAATTAGAGATGAGGATCCACTGAGGTAGTTATACATCTGTACAGCACCTAAGACAGCAGACCATTATATATATTAATGAATCTCTTGGTGAAGAAGCCCTTTCAGATATCTCACTATACTGCTCTCTATACAGTGTTATCTTGTCCATCGGTTTTGCCTTTGTCACAAAGCCTAAACCCTGCATCCTGGTGGGACTCACTCTGGTGTCTGCTTGTTCAACGTTCAGAGTGGCAGCAAGATCATGTGCTGACTCACTCGCATTCCCTCTCATCTACTTTCTGCTCCACCACCTTTTTTCTCACAAGTTCTGGTGCTTTTATGGCTTTGACCTGGCCTTTGCTTACTAATTAAAAATAAGTTCTGAGTTCCACCACCATGGCCTCGCTCATTGCTTTGTAACCTGCAGGAACATTACCTGGGGCTCTGAGTGTGTTGCGTCTCACAAGCTAATGGAGGCTCTTACTTTCTACCTGAATGGGACTCCTCCAAGAGTGCTGAAATGGAGATACTCTTCACTAAGCCAGTACTGACTCAGAGTGCTGCATGGTGTTGGAAACGTTCTGCTGCAGCAGTGGCTCAGTAAGGAGCTGTGCTACAAGTCAGTAATAGCTGAACACTCTGCTCTGGCCCCTCCGTCTTGTAATTTCAACTCAATTAAAAAAAAAAGTTACTACCTTACCGATTCAAGAGTGGCATGCTAAGGCTATGTCCACGCAGCAGCTGGGAGACAGACATGTTAGCTGTGCTCGAGGTAGACAAGCACACACTACCACTGCTCAAACTCGCACACTAAAAATAGCAGTGTGGTTGCAGCAGCACAGGCGACAGTTCAGGCTAGACGGGACAGCCTAGGGGCTTAGGTGGGACTGTTCCTGAGCCACTGGCCTGAGCCACCACAACCACACTTCTATTTTTAGTGTGCTAACTCAAGCAGAGCTAGTGTGCGTCTGTCTACCCGTGCTGCGAAGCATGAGGCCAGCTGCTGCGCAGATGTACCCTTAGCTCCATTACCCCCTTAAGGAGAAATGATTGTACTGCCCAGTGTTCCTAGGTGAAGTGAATTTCCATTGTGCGATGAGGTACAGAGCGCACTGTAACACGCCCTGGGCAAAGCACCAGCATCCAGCATTTTTGCAGAATATTCATTTAATTAAAACAATCATGAATGGAAAGCTGAGAAACAATTTGAACATGTATGCAAATTTTAATATTCAGCGAACTATCTGCAGCAGGAGACATGTATCTCTGATCACCACACTACATTCTGTACATTCTCTCTCTCTCACACATGTGCACACACACCTATTAGCGTACACCCCACAGGGAACTACACGAACATTCTTTACAGGAAACGTTTGTTGAAAGGCAACACACCAAGCCACACAAAGTTAATTCACTGCTGATTGCTAATGCTAGGATGGGCAGGCTAAATGGGCCAAGCCCTCTGGGAAGCAAGTTCAACAAAACAACCACAAAAGCAACATCAGCTGGATTTTAACTTTGAAAGGGTTCAGATAAAAGTTATGTGGCATGAAGGAAGCCTCTTTTTCCCCATAATGGAGGAAATAAGCAGTTGACATGGGCTGTAATTAAAAGGCACAAACTCAATAGTCAGTGCTGCCCTTTTGCCAGCCACATCCTGGATGCAATTCCTTCTGCAGCGAGACTTGCCAGGGTGTGGTGTAAATGTTTTACACCCCTAGACACAGTTGTTATGAATCAAATGGCTGACGTGTCTGTGGTCTGTTCCCTCTGGATGAGTGCACACGCTCCCAATTACTGTTCCTGGAAAGCAAAGGCGGGCACTGAGCAAAGAAGAGATCCTTAAGTGTGACGCAGCCACAGCAAATGGAGAAAATGAGACAAGAAAACCATACCCTGGAAATCTTGCTGCTTATGTAAAATAGCTGAGAAATTTAAAAGGAAGAACAATATTTTGCTGGGTATCAGGAAGAATTCCAGGCCATCTATAACATCCCCAGGCTGTGGAATACTTAGTGGCCAGCATCTCTTTTGCAAAAGCCAATCTATATCAAAGTTGCTCAGCATGGAGGTGCCAGAGAAAAGGAGTGAGTATTTAGAGCACCTCCAACTTTGAGAACATACATGGTGCTTATTGAAGTCCTACTGCCAAAAGTTCACAAGCTGGACAGGAATGACAGCATCACAGCTCTTATCTGAACCCCCACATACTGCATCTCTTTCTGCTTCCCCAGGTACCTCCTCCTTCTGCATCTCAGATGCAATGCGGAACTTGTCATGAAACACCTCGAGGGCAAGCAAAGAAGGAAGAGAAGAAAGGGGTCCAATATAAAGAACAGTTCCCAGAGTAAAACCCTCCTCTCAGAGAAGGTGACTACATATATATATGAACCGGGGAGGGAAGCTTAAAGAAGTTTAACTAAGTGAGGACGAGTTCCATTCACTTTAGTACAGCAATCCCTCTGCTTGCCATGTTTATGAGAATTTTTGTTAGTTGCTCAAACTACATTTTATCTTATCATAGTTAAAAATACAAGTGGAAATTATCTTCTGCTGTATTTCCACTTGCACTGCTCCACAACCTCCCCAATCAGCTGAGACCTTCAAAAGCTGAACCAGACATCTGCCCTAACCTGGCATTTGCCATTGATTTCTCCAGGCTTGGTGAAAGGTGGGGGAGATGCTCACCATTAGAGTGGAGAGTAATACTGCCCTCTGAGGCTCCTTTTGTTCATGAGATGGAGGTGGACAATCCCATCCCAGATGCTAGGTACAAATTCCAACGGCTAGCTTCTCCAGTCACCATGGCAACAATTACATTTTTAGCACAGTAGCGGGATCACAGTTAGCACAGGTATGTCTCCTCAAACTGGAAATTACACCTCCAGCATGAAGTGCTGACATACCCTGGGAGCCAGGCACAAGGGGAGAAAGTGGGGACCAGAGAGAACTCACTTCTCTCTTTCCAGTGCATGCTTGAGCTGAGGGTCATGGTACTGTGGGTGAGAAGGCCGTACCCAATCATCACACCTCAAACCTGCAGAGCACATCCAGGAACCCCTCCGATAGCTGCAGGTTTCTCTCCACTTCAGCATCCACTGTAATTTTTTTAAATCTTTCACTTGTTCTGTTTTTACTTTATTTTTTCCCCTGATCAAATGAAACTATGAAAACATGGCCACCTACTTCATTATGTGATGAATACACTAGATAGACAGAAATAAAAAGCAGGGGCCCCTCAGTTCCTGCCAGGTCTCTTGCCCATAGGTATACCCTGATCCCAGCAAAATGACAGGTTTCTTTTTTCCAGTGTTTGTGGGGGCCAGCAGAAGCTCCTTCCACTTTCTCTTTACTTTTCTACTTCCCTTAGAGTCCCATTTCACTGTGTAGTTGCATTTGGCTGGGGAGGGGTCAATGTGGCTCGCTCCAGAACTCTACAGCACTAGCCAGAGGAGGCTGCTCATGAGTAAGCAGACACTTCTTTCTCTCAAGAAGCTGAGTGGACACCCAGCCCTTACCTGCATGATGAGCAACAGCCCTACGCTCAAATCCCCATGTATCCAACATGCCTTCTTCCTATTCCAGTTTTGCAGTCACTGCTTATATTCACAGAGACTCTGCTAATTGCCATAAATCCGTCAAAGGGAGCAGGGACAAAATGGGAGAGGAATAGGCACAGGATCTCCCTTTCCAGCCAGAAGAACGCTAAGGTATAGCGAATATATAGGGAAATACGCACACATATGCCATGCGGCAGAACCACAAACCTGCAGTTTACTCCTCTCTGGATACTCTGTCTTGCTTATGCCTTTGCTGAATGCACAGTAACATACCTGTATGCAGTTTGCCTCGAACTCCAACAGATCAACCTATTGAACAGGTTGGCACAACAATATCCTAAAACCAGATCTTTATCATGAAGTGAAGAACGTCCCAATGGCACATTACTGTAGTAACGTTACAGCCAGTAAAATTTACTCTTGAGACATGAAATTCCCATTGCCAGAGATTGCGAGCATGTTTTCTAGAGGGACAAAAATATCCTACCCTCAGAACAAAGCGATACACACATAATGCCTGTGCACAAGGCAGTGACAACAGGACCTCTGTACAATGCCAGTAGGGAATCTGGCTCATTGTTGAAACTGACTGGCTGATTTCAGATTTATTATTCAACCAATCTTATACTAACACTATCCGCAGCAAAAACAGTAAGAATGATAAAGTTAATCCTGGCAAATGTTGTTGTCGTTCTGAGTCTGTGATCTGTATGAGGACAGTTCTGTCTAAATGGTCTTCCTACCTCTCGCTTGGATTTCTGAGAAGATCGTTCGAGAACGTCATCACTGGAGAGGTCAGAGTCCTCTGAGAAACTCAAGTGTCGACGGAGCTGCAAATCTGAGAAAACAGACAAAAAAAAAAGAAAATAGGATGACAGGTTTAGAAGAGTAGTCACTACTATTGTGTTTCTCTGTCTCTGCAGATACTTTTGAGCTTGGCCTTGCTCCTGTTTGACTTACACTTCTGAAACAATTATCACAGTCACACGTCACTGCTGAGATATCTGGGAATATCGTGCTCCCAAAAGCACCGCTCCACAAAGCGACACCAGAGTGTGGAATCACAGACTGTGGGATTTCCTTCTAATGAAGCACCACCTTCTGAAGCAGGCACATTTGAGAATGATGTTGAACATGGTAAGCACAGCTTCCTTTCCCGCCAGCCAGGTCAACATTCCTACAAAGAGGCTGAGCATTTGGATGACAGCAGCAGAGATTAAGTCATTTTGGCCAGCTCCACTTTTGTACGAGTCAAAAGAAATGACAGGTTCCTGTGCTTTGGCCCATGTTTACAGAAAACTGCTTTAATATGTCTCAAGAGTCTCAAGTTGTCACCAAAGTGCTCTGAGTGGACCCGATGGCAAATGGCAGATCTATGATTGATCCCATGATCCCTCCTTTTTAGAGCAGTGAAAAGCTGGCAGGTCCCAAGTTACACAGGGAGCAAAGAGGAGGGGAAGTAACTATACCTCCATGCCCTTGAGCACCCATTTACCTTTTAATTAATGAAGGGACATTTATGTTAGTCTCTATAAACATTGCATAATCTGTCATGGCAGATTGAAGGGAAGTGAACTGATGGTCAAAGCAGGGAGCCAGGGTGGGAGTTAAAACAAGTCTGAGACGTGGCAAACTCCTCTTTTGAGTCAGGTTAAAGCAGAAAAATGACTAGTTCTGTAGGCTAGTACATATGTAATGAACAGAAATGTGCCAAATTTGCTATTTGACAATCTGTTTCTCCCACAGATATGCTACATATTTTATAAACAAACGTGTGCACAGTTCTAATCCCATTATTCTCAAGGGTAATCCTGGTTTGCGTGTTAGGCAAAGGAGAGTGACTCAGAGGTATAACAGTGTGGGGGTACATCTTCACTACTCACCGTATCAGCGGGTAGCAATCGATTGCTCGGGGATCGATATATCGCGTCTCACCTAGACGCGATATATCGATCCCCGAACGTGCTTATATCGATTCCGTAACTCCACCAACCCGAAAGGAGTTGCGGAATCGACAGGGGGAGCCGCGGATATCGATCCTGCGCCGTGAGGACGGTGAGTAATTCGATCTTAGATACTTCGACTTCAGCTACGTTTTTCATGTAGCTGAGGTTGCATATCTAAGATCGATTTTCCCCCGTAGCGTAGACCAGCCCTGGAGTAGCAAGCTGGGACTACTTCATTTCAGAAGCTTTCCAGTTGCAGTGAAAGTACAGTGTGCAGACAGGGTACTATACCTGCTGCTCTAACCATTGGAGAGACCTTGTGCTTCCCAGAGTCAACTGTGGCACCGCTTGAGGGAGTGCTAGGGCAGGATTTGTTATCAGTCTTTTTCTTCTTGTCTTTCTTATATCCAGAGAAAACAGACTTCCACAATGATCTGGGCTTGGTGGCTTCCTCGGCCAGGCCACTGGATTTGTCAGAAAGCCGGCTGTCATTCTTGGATTTCTTCTCCTTTTTGTTCTTACGAGGGGAGAAGAGAGAAGTCCTTTTCTTACTTTTCCCACTGGAGCAATCTGAGGAGGTGACGGACCCTTCGGGCCCCGCAATGTCAGCAGGGGGGGAGAGGAACTTTTCATTAGCAGCATCATGTTTCAGTGTGGGGCCCTCCGGTACTTTCATGGCCAAATGTGCTGAGGACTCAAAAACCCTCTCTTTGGACTTCAAGGGCATGGAGGAGGCTTTTCGTGCCTTGGTGGCCCCAGCAGCTGCAGCTGCCTCCAGATCTTTCATCTTACACAACTGCTTAGCCATGGCATCCCGCAATGCCTGACTCTTTACAGACTTCTCTCTGGCTCTCATTCTTTCCTCAGCTAGCTCCTTGGCTTCTGGAGAGATTTGAGGCAGCACTCTCTTTCTTTGGTTCGCTCCTCCTTCCATTGATGGTGGTCCACCATTCTCTTTGACCAATGGCAGGTGAAGAGGCTTCTCTGGCCTTTGCCTACTGGTAGGAGGTGTAAAGAACTTCTCATGAAGACTTGTATTCTCAGTTCTCTCATCGTAAGTGTCTTCCACATCATCAGCAAATGGAATCTCATCCACACTCTCCACAAATGACTTCCGCACTTCTTCTTTTGAGACCTGGGTAGACTCTTTGGCAGGAGGGTTGTGCTCATCAGGTGAGGGTGCAGGAGGTGTTGGTGTTGGTGCTGGCTTAGACTCTGTCTCATTCAGCCAAATTGTCTGATGTCTCTTTCTACGCAAAGTTGCTGGTGCTTCATTTTGAGGAGGTGGTGGGGGAGGGCTTGATGGTGGAGTGAGCATAGTGGAGTCGGAAGTATTGAAGCTCTGGCTGGCCAATGTCCTCATGTTGGATGAGCTCCCATGCAGACCCAATCCAGAGCTGCTGGATAAGTCTCTCTTTACTTCATTGGAACTCTTCAGCTCTTTGTCTGAGGGAGATTTTGGAGTCAGCAGAGACATCTGCTCACTGTCTAGTTTGGACATGATCAGCCTTCTTGGGGCAGGCTGGGGTTTTAGAAGATGGATCCCCTTCTCCTCTGAAACACTCAGTGGAGCTGACTCAAGGGCTGAGACAGTGAAGCTAGGCTCTGACCCTTTGCTTCTCTTCACTGGAGTAAGCCCCAGACTCCTCCGGATTTCAGCACTCTTCATCCAGAACTCTTCTACGAGGTTATTCCGTTTCAGGGCTTCTTCTGCAGTAGTAGGGCTCCTCAATTTTTCCACCTCATTATCTTGGCTCTTTAGGGCAAGTTGGGCCAGAGGGGTGGATGTTAAGGCTGGTACGGGCTGAAAGCACACTGGAGGTCCCACTGGAGATGGAATGGATGCTTCAGCAGATGGCAAAGGCTGGGAACAGATAGGCAACTGGGCAGAGGGGGAGGATGAAGTCTGAGACTGCACTGGTGATGTAGGTGTGATGGCTTCTGGCAATGCAACTGGTTGGGACCGTATTGGAGAGAGAGAGACAGAAGGGCTTTTAACTTTCTGATCTTCACGGATTTCATCTTTTGGACTTTCTTCAAGGAGGAATGGTTCAGGAAAAAAGCGTGTTTCTGGAGATTTGTCCATGCAGGGCAGTGCCGTGAGGGGATCCTTTGCCTTCTATGGAAATACAGAAACAAAAGAAATGATTATTAATGGTCCCTAAGCACCTTCAGAGGGATTTAGAATACCGCTCCATGCCTCAGGCTTTCAGGAATAAGGGAGTGATAACTTAAGCTTCAATATATGAAATTTGGCATCCTTTTCCAGTGCATGGAAACCAGTTGGGATCTTTCATCAGATATTATTCCACTCTGTAAGCTGTCTATTACGCAAGTTGAAACGACACATTTAATTTTGGAAAGAGAAGGAAAGTACACTTCAGAATACCCAATTTCACTTTACCCCTTCCCACCTCTGAGTGGCCCCCCCATCAGAGGAAGGTTCTTCCAGACCTATTCTACATTTTGGCCAGAGCTGGCTAGGGTAGGGTAGAGTTGTTTCTCAAAGGCATGAGGCATTCCTTACCTGGGTGCTGCAGAGCTCCCAATCCTTAAACATCTGAGGAGTCTTGGATTTCACTTGGACCTGCTGCCACTAGACAGCTATGTCATCCAGGCAACGTATTATGTGAAAGAGTTTAAGCCGTTGACATTTCCCCATACAGATTTACTGTCTGGAGAGTGTCAGCTGCAGAAAATGTTATTTTCAATGCAAGATCTCCAGGGCAGAGTCCTTGTCTACCTGTATGCCTGGACAGCACCTACCACAAAATAGCCCTGGATCCTGACTGCAGCATTACTATAAAACAAATAATAAATGTGTCTGATAGCACCATTAAAAGTGACAAGAGGAAATCACTCCATTCCCTTCCAGTATGAATGCTGTCAGCAAATCTGCCTGATCTCACAATTTAAGTATAGGTTAGAGAATCGAAATCAAACTGCACTGGCAATTTAGTAAGTAAATAATCACAAAAACAAAGGACATAGCAGTTAAAAATAAAATACTAAAAAATGGAAACAGGGAATGATGATTTCAACATTTTTAGTGTCCCACGTCACTAAGAAAGATTTTCCAAACCTAAGAGTTCTGCTATATTCACATTCAATCATCATGAGAGAAGCTCTTGTTGCCTGTTTCTACACAGCAGTAGCATGGGAAACTGATTTTTCTAAATGAAATGGCAGTGAAAAGAGTAAAACATAAACCTGGGGTGTCTCAATTATTACCTTTGTCTTCACTCATCTTACACACAAATGAATCTGACAGGGCACTGCTGGGGAGGGAACTCAGAGGGACTGAGCAGACTCAAGCAGGGACTGGACAATGACTATTTTGCTGTTGTATATATGTATGATACCTAACTCCTGCTTGCTACACAGGCCCACTGAGGGTCCCCAATAACTTTTTCTTTGCCTCTAGAGTTAGAGACTTGTGCTACTTCTCAGCTATGGCACTGTGAATTTCTTCAGAGGAAAAAAAAGTGGCTTATTTTCTTTTAAAATCTAAATGAAACTAGGTCTCAAGAAGTCAGAAGACAATGTACATTATCTAGATAAGAAAAAAGAGCTAAAATTATCACTCTCAGTCATACAAGCTGTTCTACTAATCTAGAGTACAGTCCCTTAATCGGTATCAACATAACTTTGAAGAGCACCAGGAACTCTTACCTCTATTTGTTCTGCACTGGGACTACCAACTGGGGACAGAGGAACAGTGGTCTCGTTGGGTGACCAGATGGGGGTGGAGGGTTTGCATGGATCTAGGGAAAATGGAGAGTGCATTAAACCCCCCACAAATGAGCCCTTTAACATTCTAAATCCATGTGAAGTACAGGAAGCAGTGAACAAATCACTAGCCCTTTATATTCTAGATGAGCCCTCTGGAGTCTGAGTATCTGTATGTGACCCGTATGACAAAGGCAGTTAGCCCAAAAGCACCCATAGGGATCTGGAAGAGGGAAAAACTGATTCTGTGGGTTCCCTAATGCTTTGGGAAGATGTAGCTTATGGTATCAACACCTTTCTCAGAACACAAATGCAAACACATGCAAGGTATTGAGAGTATTGGCATGGTTCAAATGTAACTGAAGAGATTGCTTTCACCAATAGCCCAGTCTGACAATTCAAAGAAATGATCAGCCTTTCTGGACTGCAAGATGCAGAGATTAAGTATTTACCTTCTATCAGACTGCAGGGAGCAGTGGCCTCTCGCTCACCCTCATCCTCAGAGACTTTCAATTCTGGCTCTTCCACGTCCCCTTGAGGTAAGTGACACTCATCTTCTTCATCAGATGGGGTGGCATCTGACCACCTTTGATCTGGGGAAAAAAAAGAGATGACAGAGATAGGAAACAATCTTGGATGCAAGCCCATAAGGACAGCCATCTATTTCCTAAATCTTTCTATTACTCTTCCTACCCCAGCACCTAACTCTTCTATTCCTTCATGACATGCTAACTGGGGTCACTTAACTAGTTACTAATGGTGATACAAATAAGTTCCCTAGTTTGTTTCATACTTTCCACAGTTATGCTGGAAATTTTCCTACATCTCCCAATATGTGCAGTTTCTTTCATGCTGGCAAGAGAAGGCTTTAGAGTCAGTCCTACAGCCTTTTCCCACATGAACACTTGCTTCTTTCATTCAGAAAGATTATAATGAGAGTAAGGACTTCAATCGTTACAAAGAGGAGGGAGAAAAATTGTTCTTAACTGCTGAGGATAGGACAAGAGGCAATGGGCTTAAATTGCAGCAAGGGAGGTTTAGGTTGGACATTAAGAAAAACTTTCTGTCAAGATGGTCAAACACTGGAATAAATTGCCTAGGGAGGTTGTGGAATCTCCACCATTGGAGATTTTTAAAAGCAGGTTGGACAAATACCTGTCAAGGATGGTCTAAATAATATTTAGTCCTGCCATGAGGGCAGGGGACTGGACTAGATGACCTCTTGAGGTCCCTTCCAGTCCTAAGATTCTATGATAAGACTGGGTCCTCTAACAGAGTGGTTGAGAGCAATGTCTTCCAGAATCCATGGCACTGCAGTTCTTCAGCTCCATCTCACACTTCAATCCCACTTTTCTCTCTCTTCTGCACTGAGCTCCCACATACACAGATCTGTTCTGACTGGATCACTCTTATACAAGATACCTGCTTCCCAACATGACTCTGCTTCCAGAACAAGGTTTAATGATGCACTGTGGTACCGTACCATCATCCAGCTCTGCACCTGTGTCTCCATCTTCGCCTGCTTCCCCTTCTGTATCTGCTGGTTCTGTGCCCACCTCATCCTCCACTTCATTCTCCTCAAATGGGGCTGGAATGCATTAAAATATTGAGAGAGAGAGAGAGAAAGAAAATCTACACAAGGGAAAACAGTTTTAAACTGCACCATTTACTCATTGTTTCTGCAACAGGATGCTCTTGAGGTGCATCAGCAGGGAAGACGCTCAACCGGCATTTCAAGACTTGAGTCCGAGCAGTCAAGGGGTTTTGTGCCTTTGAGGAAGCTTTGTCACAGACACTGGCACTGCAAGGTTTTCAAGGCACTACTAAGGGACTGGCCTCGTGAAGTACTAGGGTCTCCACTTCTGCAACCAAGATGTGCTTGAGACATTAAATGAGGGTGTCAGGGAAAGCTCTAATGGATACGCTCGACTATTGCTGCAATATAGTATTGGTATCACAAAGGAACTGCAGTTACCAACATTTTGGAGGATGTGTGCTAGTTGCAAACTGCCATCTCATGTTCTGCCACAATAACTTGCCTAGTAGCAGAATCAAAGACATTTGAGGGACCTGAAGTCAGACGAGGTGACCTGCCAGGAGGTGACTAGCCGGGAGAGTTGACCATTTGGAAACTGTTTAACTCTGTGCAGCTGCAACATTCTAGAAGAAACATTTTGGTGGAATCCAGACTGCAGTGCAGATACCCAGGACCTGGATGTACTCAGATAGTATAATGTGAATAACAGATGCATAAAAAGTTTGTTCTTGTTTTCCAGAGCCCAGAATCTGCCTTACAGGATCAGTCTGATGGGAAGATTCATGAATTTATAAACCCAAAGAGGCATTTGACAACGTTACACATAAAAAGATTTAATTCCAGAGGGGAGCATGAGGCCCCAGCAGGATGGCCTTTAATTTACATTATTAAATTATATTTCACAAAAACCAAGAGACTCCTATAACTTCCTCAAATGTTACACCTTATCCCATCTCAATTATTATGGGTGGGTGTTGGTTACACAGCTTCAAGGTCTTTCCATAACTTCAGGCAGAATCTTTTTTGTTTTAAAGGCATTTCTAGCTTTAATCACCGGCAGACTGCACAAACCTGGGCCACATTTTTGGATTTATGCATATAATTAGCACAACTGCAGGCTCAAATGACATGTTAGACATTTAACTGGGTTGCTGAATGCTCAATTATTGCAAATGAGCACACATTCTCAGTAGTCATGCTGCAAACTATATGCACACAATGCCAAAGTTCTGGGTCCATAATGATGTAAACAGATGTCAGTGCTCATTTCATAGCCTACCTGGGACCATTTAAATGACAACACTACTAATCATGACAGTCTAAGAAACAGTGAGCTGGCATCTTGACATTTTCCACACACATTTTGATCTTCTCCTCTTTTTCTAGTAGAGACTCTTTGCTTCCTTGGTCTTCCAAGCATGACATTGACATTCTGTCCTACTGAAAAGACGGTTACTCACCTTTGTAACTGTTGTTCTTCGAGATGTGTTGCTCACATCCATTCCAGTTAGGTGTGCGCGCCGCGCGTGCACGTTCGTCGGAAACTTTTTACCCTAGCAACTCCAGTGGGCCGGCAGGTCGCCCCCTGGAGTGGCGCCGCCATGGCGCCCAATATATATCCCTGCCGGCCCGCCCGCTCCTCAGTTCCTTCTTGCCGGCGACTCCGACAGTGGGGAAGGAGGGCGGGTGTGGAATGGATGTGAGCAACACATCTCGAAGAACAACAGTTACAAAGGTGAGTAACCGTCTTTTCTTCTTCGAGTGATTGCTCACATCCATTCCAGTTAGGTGACTCCCAAGCCATACCTAGGCGGTGGGGTCGGAGTGAGAAGTCGCGGCATGGAGCACTGCAGTTCCGAAGGCCGCATCCTCTCTCGACTGCTGGACCAGGGCGTAGTGGGAAGCAAAGGTGTGGAACGATGACCAGGTCGCTGCCCGACAGATTTCCTGGATGGGCACACGGGCCAGGAAAGCCAGCGACGACGCCTGCGCCCTGGTAGAATGCGCAGTCACACGGCCCGTAGGGACATGGGCCAAGTCATAACAGGTCCTGATACAGGACGTAACCCACGAGGATAACCTCTGGGAGGAGATAGGAAGCCCTTTCATACGGTCCGCTACCGCCACGAAAAGCTGGGGGGATTTGCGGAAGGGTTTGGTCCTCTCTATGTAGAACGCGAGAGCTCTACGGACGTCCAGCGAGTGGAGCTGCTGCTCCCTGCCTGAGGAGTGAGGTTTTGGGAAAAAAACCGGGAGGAAAATCTCTTGGTTGACGTGGAAGGCTGAGACCACCTTGGGTAGAAAGGCAGGGTGTGGTCTAAGCTGCACCTTGTCTTTGTGGAAGACGGTGTATGGGGGGTCCACCACAAGGGCTCGGAGTTCCGACACCCGTCTAGCTGAGGTGATAGCTACTAGAAAGGCAGCCTTCCAAGAGAGGTAAAGCAGGGAGCAAGTAGCTAACGGCTCAAAGGGGGGCCCCATGAGCCGGGACAACACCAGGTTAAGATCCCAGGTTGGAGCAGGGGGACGGACGTTAGGGAATAACCGTTCCAGCCCCTTAAGGAATCTCGACACCGTCGGGTGAGAAAAAACGGAGCGACCGTCCGCACCCGGGTGAAAGGTGGAGATAGCTGCCAGATGGACTCGCAACGACGATAAGGCCAGACCATGTTCTTGAGGGACCAAACATAATCTAAGATTTCGGATACCGAAACTTCCATAGGGCGGAGATTTCTCTCTACGCACCAACAGGAGAAGCGTTTCCATTTTGCCGAATATGTGGCTCTTGTGGATGGTTTCCTGCTGCTCAAGAGCACCTCTCTCACAGGCGTGGAGCAGCGCAGCTCGGAACCAGTTAGCCACGCAGGAGCCACGCCGCTAGGTGCAGCGACTGCAGGTCTGGGTGACAGAGGGACCCGTGGTCCTGGGTAATCAGGTCCGGATGAAGGGGCAGGGGAACTGGGTCGGCTACGGCCAAGTCTAGCAGCATGGTGTACCAGTGCTGTCTGGGCCATGCCGGGGCCACCATGATCACACGAGCCCTGTCTCTGCGCACCTTCAGGAGGACCTTGTGAACCAGAGGGAACGGAGGAAACGCATAGTACAGGTGGGTCGACCACTGGATGAGGAAGGCATCCGCTATCGACCCCGGCTCCCTGCCCTGAAAGGAGCAGAACGCTTGGCACTTCCTGTTCCCCTTGGACGCAAAGAGGTCCACCCGGGGATAACCCCACCTCCGGAAAATGGAGAGAGCGACGTCCGGTCGAAGGGACCACTCGTGTGACAGGAAGGATCTGCTCAATCGATCCGCCAGCGTGTTCCGTACTCCGGGAAGGAAGGAAGCCCTAAGGTGAATGGAGTGGGCTACGCAAAAGTCCCAGAGTCGTATCGCCTCGAGGCACAGGGAGGAGGACCTGGTGCCGCCCTGCTTGTTGATATAATACATGGTCGTCGTGTTGTCCGTGAACACGGCTACACAACGACCCTGAAGCTGATGACAAAACGTTTGGCAAGCAAGGCGGACCGCTCTCAACTCCCTCATGTTGATATGTAGCCCCACCTCCTCCTGGGACCATAGGCCCTGCGTCCGCAGGGTCCCTAGGTGGGCCCCCCAGCCTAGATCTGAGGCATCCGTTGTCAGGGATACCGAGGGCTGAGACGGGTGAAAGGGAAGACCTGCACACAATACGGACTGGTCCACCCACCAGCCGAGGGAATCTAAGACCTTCTGGGGGACTGTGATTAACATGTCTAGCGGTTGCCTTGGTCTGTAATGACTGATAAGCCACAGCTGGAGAGGCCTCATGCGGAGCCGAGCGTAGTCGGTCACAAAAGTGCACGCCGCCATGTGGCCTAACAGGGTTAGACATGTCCTCACTGACGTCAACGGGGCTGACCGCAAGCGTTGAACGATCGCCGCCATGGTCTGGAACCGCTGCCGAGGCAGCGAGGCCCTGCCCACAGTGGCGTCCAGGACGGCCCCGATAAATTCCACCTTCTGAGTGGGCCTCAGGGTGGACTTGTCTGTGTTTATCAAGAGGCCCAGACTCGCAAACATGCCGGTGATCACGCGGACATGGCTGTACACCTGCTGTTCCGACGTGCCCCGAATCAACCAATCGTCCAGATAAGGGAACACGTGGACACGGTTGCGCCGAAGATGCGCCACGACAACTGCCATGCATTTTGTAAACACCCTCGGGGCCGTGGACAGGCCAAACGGGAGGACCGCAAATTGATAATGACGAGCCCCCACAACGAAGCGGAGGAAGCGTCTGTGGCGTGGCCAAATGGCAACGTGGAAATACGCGTCCTGCATGTCGAGGGCGGCGTACCAGTCTCCCGGATCCAGGGATGGAATGATGGTCCCCAGGGATACCATGCGGAACTTCAACTTCACGAGGTATTTGTTGAGTTCTCGCAGGTCGAGGATAGGCCTGAGGCCCCCCTTGGCCTTGGGGATCAGAAAATAGCGGGAATAAAACCCCTTGCCTTTCTCGTTTTCGGGAACCGCCTCTATAGCTCCTTTGCTGAGGAGCGTCCGCACCTCCTGCCGAAGGAATTGCTCGTGAGAGGGGTCCCTGAAGAGGGACGAGGAAGGAGGGCGGGAAGGAGGGAACGAAACAAACTGCAGGCGGTACCCCGTCTGCACCACGCTCAAGACCCAGCGGTCCGATGTTATTTGGGACCACGCCGGGAGGAAAAACGAAAGGCGGTTGGAAAACGGAGGGGAAGGATCCGTAGGGGAAACTGTTACTGCGCCCTCGAGCGCACCTTCAAAATGAAGGCTTAGGACCAGGCGGGGGTTTTGAGGAGCCTTGGTTCTGCCCCCCTTGGTTCCCCGACTGCCTGCGCCTCCCGTTCCTGCCGCGGCGCCTGTAAGGGTCCTGCCGCTGGCGGAACTGGGAAAACGGCCGACGGTGCTGCTGTTGCTGCGGCCTAAAGGGTCTACGCTGTGTCACGGGGGTGTGCATCCCGAGGGACCGCGCAATGACCCGGTGTCCTTTAAACTCTTAAGTCTGGGGTCTGTCTTATCGGAAAACAGGCCCTGGCCTTCGAAAGGAAGGTCCTGTATCGTGTGCTGGAGCTCTGGCGGAAGGCCGGAAACCTGCAGCCAGGAGATGCGACGCATCGTAACTCCTGACGCGAGGGTACGGGCAGCCGAGTCCGCAGCGTCCAAGGAGGCTTGCAAGGCCGTGCGCGCGACCTTCTTGCCTTCGTCCAAGATGGCCGTGAACTCTTGGCGAGCATCCTGTGGCAGCAGCTCCTTAAATTTGTCCACTGCCACCCAGGAGTTAAAGGCGTATCTGCTCAGCAGGGCCTGTTGGTTAGAGACCCTGAGCTGCAGCGCCCCAGCCGAATACACCTTACGGCCAAGGAGGTCCATCCGCCTGGCTTCTCTGGATTTGGGGGCCGGAGCCTCCTGGCCGTGACGCTCCCTATCGTTCACCGATTGCACTACCAGTGAACCGGGAGTCGGGTGAACATGTAAATATTCGTACCCCTTAGAAGGGGCCATGTACTTCCTCTCGACTCCTTTCGCTGTCGGAGGGATGGAGGCCGGGGACTGCCAGATAGTATTGGCATTGGCCTGAATGGTCCGTATAAACGGCAGGGCGACCCTGGTGGGAGCATCGGAAGAGAGGATGGTAACAATTGGGTCCTCTATCTCCGAGACCTCCTCTGCCTGCAGACTCAGGTTTTGAGCCAATCGCCTGAGGAGGTCCTGGTGCGCCCTGAGATCCAGCGGGGGGGGACTGTTGGAGGAGGTACCCGCCACCGCCTCATCCGGGGAGGAGGATGATGAGACCCCAGGCACAATAGTGTCCAACTGAGGGTCTTCCTCAGCCCTCGCCTCTGTCTCCGGAGCCGCAGCGGAGTCCTGCTGTTTGGACCCTTCGTCCCCTTCCGGGGAGGGAGGGGGGCGAGACAAAGAGGCTTCAGGGGCCCTACGCTCCGCAGTCGCCGGCCTAGCAGGGAGCTGCTGGGGGCCCTGGGCCTGATGGTACGCCCAGGGTGTCCAGAATCCCCACTGTGGGGGGCCTTGGTGCAGCGGCGGATCAGCAAACAGCGCCGCCTGCCGGTCGGTGCCCAGCGCATAGCCGCTGTCCGTCTGGGAGGACACGGACGGCTGCCTGGAGGGCCACGGCGGGGCCGACCCTGGATGGTACGGGTCTGCGCGGGCCGGCACGGAGGATCGTCTCGGTGCCGGGGACCGGTGCCGGGAGTCATAACGGTGCCGGGACCGGGATCTGTCACGGTGCCGGGCGCTGCTTCGGGACCGGGATCTGTCACGGTGCCGGGCGCTGCTTCGGGACCGGGATCTGTCACGGTGCCGGGCGCTGCTTCGGGACCGGGATCTGTCACGGTGCCGGGCGCTGCTTCGGTGCCGGGACCTACTACCAGCTCGGTGCCGGGAGATCGACCGGGACCGGGACCTGCCACCAGCTCGGTGCCGGGAGGTCGAGCGAGATCGGGACCGGGACCTGCCACCAGCTCGGTGCCGGGAGGTCGACCGGTGCGGCGAGGAGCGTCGGGACCTGCTCCTGGAGTCGCGGTGCCGGTGTCGACTGGAGCCTGACCGCGACCGTCTCGATGCCGACCGGTGCCGCGAGTGCGACCGGTACCGCTGAGGGGAGCGGTGCCGGGACTGCGAGCGGCGTCGGGATCTGGAGCGCCCAAGACGTCGGGGCCTGGATGGCGAACGACTGTCCGAGGGCGGTGCCGACATCATGGGCTTGCCTCTGGACGTGACCCGCACCGGAGGAACCGGGGGGTGGCAGCCGAGTAGGCTCCGTCAGGGCAATAAGGTCCCGAGCCGAGGCGAAGGTCTCCGGTGTGGATGGGACCATTATCTCAACCCCAGATCTCATGGGGGAGCTCGGCGGCACCGGACTCAACAGACCCGCCGGGCCCGGAGTCAACGGTGCTGACGGTGTCGGCGGCGCCGCGGCCGATGTCGAGGCCGGGCGTTCAAGCCGGGTCTGCCTGGCCGGAGTATTAGACTTCGACGGCCTAGGCACTGATTCCGGTGCCGGAGAAGGTCGGTGCCGAGGAGTCTTCTCGGTGCCGGAGCGATCCGGTGCCGGTGCCGAAACCACGGTCTGCGAAGTCGACGGGTCAAGTGCCGCCTCCATTAGGAGAGTTCGGAGCCTCTGATCCCTCTCCTTTTTTGTCCTCGGCTTAAAAGCCTTACAGATGCGGCACTTGTCAGATCTGTGCGATTCCCCGAGGCACTTCAGGCACGCTTCGTGGGGATCGCTGGTAGGCATGGGCTTCTTGCAGGCCGCACACTGCTTGAAGCCTGGCGAAACAGGCATGAGCCTGGCGCCCGGTGCCGGGAAGGGCTAAGCCCCCCGGCCAGGAACTACTTAACAGCTATTTACTAAACTATCTACTTAACAATACTAATTAACAACTATCTATAGAACTAGAGATAAGCGATAAACAAGCGATAGAAACTAGGAGAGCTAGGGACGTGGAGGACAGCTATGCCGCGCTCCACAGTTCCAACGACCGACACGGCGGTAAGAAGGAACTGAGGAGCGGGCGGGCCGGCAGGGATATATATTGGGCGCCATGGCGGCGCCACTCCAGGGGGCGACCTGCCGGCCCACTGGAGTTGCTAGGGTAAAAAGTTTCCGACGAACGTGCACGCGCGGCGCGCACACCTAACTGGAATGGATGTGAGCAATCACTCGAAGAAGAAACAAGGGATCTGCAACATGAAGCCGAGTCACAGTTGTAAGGGCTGGGCTTCCCACTGTGACATCTAAACATGTTCTTAACTAAACCAGGCCTCCACTTACAATGATGCTTTACTGACCTGCTTGTTGCTTGGGTGTGTACCAGCTACTGCCATTTTACAAACAGTAATGACACAGTAACTTGTTTGGTAAAACATCAAATGTGAGCAACTATCACAAAATGTGTAGAAGTGTCACCTTCAAAAGCGTGAATATCTGACACTAGCCTGGCTATATGTATGCTGGTTTCTCCATTTGGAAATTGTTGTGCAGTGCCCTACAGCAAGGATCTAATAGATGAAAATAAATTCTTTACAATACCTTAAAAACACAAAATTCAGCAGCATATTTTATGGATGCATAGATAAGTAACACACTAGTGCACTGGGCAGGCCATTCTGAAGGACCCGGAGCTTGAGGGATAGGATAAGAGGGTGGCTGGTTATACATATACTGTGCATATACGTATGTGCAGTTAGGATGAGGAGCAAGAGGACAAAAGTTGCCACACAGTAACTGGTGAGATATACACTATGGCAGCCAGAAACTACAGATTCAGCAGTCTGTCTATGTCGGCCAACAGCCAGGACTTGACGGGGCGATGTGCAGCTATCCCGTAAATGCTGCTGCCTTGCCAAAACAGTTACAGAAGCAACGTTTTAGAGGTGAGCTAATTACTCCTGTCTGCAAGGGCAACTCAGCTAGAGGTCACACAAGTTACCCCTGGTCTACTGTATTTTTTAGACCCTTTCTGTGGTTTATAGAATTTAACACCCTCCCATCCCCCGAAATCTCCACAGTCACTGATTTTGTAAGAGATTCTAGGGGACCACCTAGGAAGAGCAGCTGACATTTAGCATCTCTCCACTCCTTTGGTGCTTAGATGGGCAACATGTTTCAGGTTTGTGGAGCGTGGCTCTTTCTATAGTCACTCCTGGCTCTAGAGCGTCCCTGGCTTTAGCTTAACTGACATCTTCTTTCTTGGTCTCTTCATCAGGAAGCTGTAATTTGCTCCAGAGACTGCTTGAAGCACTCTCCCTAATCTTTTCACTTACAAGCAAGCACCAAGATCCCTTTGTCAAGGGGTGGGGAAGGATGACAATTACTCCTCAGTTTATAACCCAAATCAAAATGTTCAACCTACTTTCTTCTTCTCCTCCATTACACGGAAGATGTTCTTTTCTGTATGGCCTGCCTTTGCAAGGGGTAAGATGAAAGCCTAGTTCATGCAAGAATGGACTGTGAGCGAGACATGCATGCACACTCCCACATCCTGGTCATGCAATAGCAACAGGGTCATAGTTCCAGTGTTAAGGTACCAGCTCAGCCGCTGAAGGCATGGAAAGAGGGCGGGCAGGGTTATTCTGAATTGTTATAGAATGAATATCACCAAACTACCTCCAGAGACCGTCTCCAGCCATGCCTGCACTGCCTCACGGTGTACGGAGGGAAGGTCGGATGCTGAATTTAAAAAACAATAAATAAATGATAGTAAATCAAAAGTTAGACACAAATAAGTGTATGAAATTGAAACACCAGAGAGAAATTCCTCAAAACCGAGAGCAACAATAAAACCTAGGCTGTGTCAGATGATGGAGATTGGATTTGAGGGTTAAATTAGGATAATGAGGTATAAATACCAAATCTGCTTTACAATCCATGGAAGATAAGAGTGTTAGTGAAAGCTGAACATGTTCTCAGTGTCCTGTTTGCAGATTCCAGCCATTTTGGTCAAGCTGACAAGAGAAGCTAGAAGATGGAGTATGACCACACAAATAGTGCTAACAGAAGCCAAAGGCTGTATTGATTTTAGACTATATTGCCTGGGTTTGGATGCTTACAGGCAAAGGAGAATTCCTACTGGAGCATGAGAGATCACAGAACACAGCTTTCCTGGGGATCAGCAATGTTGTCCTGCTCCTTTAGATCTAACCATCAACTCGAGAGAGTGGTTCTGAAGTGCTCTCTAAACAGCACAGGTGGATTATTGCAATGAAGCATCTAAGTCACCGGCCTGTGGAAATCCAGCTCTCAGTTTGGCCTATTCTTTGGGGAAGGAAAGATTG